>NC_047091.1:173984994-176867494 GCF_902459505.1 Geotrypetes seraphini | reverse complement strand
TAACATTACTGTGAAACAGAGATAAACCAACATGACAAATATGACTGTATTTATAAACCCAAGTTTAAATGCTGAATCTACACAACCTTAAGCCTTGGGTTACACTTCCACTGGACAAGAGATACTCAATTCTTAAGTCAGCGTTCCACGACCTCCTCGAGTCTAAGGCAAACTAACCTCCTGATGGCAAACGACATCTACTCTATGGGGTACACTGTCAAAAGCGCGCCACACAGTGACACGTCAACAATCCCGCGGTGACATTTGCAAGCAGTACAAATGCACGCCGCCGTTTCCTCGGCTTTGAGGCCTTCCCGTTTGCACTGCGAGTGGGGATGTGGGTGGGGAACCCCCCAGTAAACTTACAAGTCCTCGTGCTCCAGTTGGGGGGTGGGAGTTTGGGGGGAGAGAATCCCCCCAGTACACTGAAAACTCCATTTTTTTTCACACTTTGGGAGTTTTCAGTGTAGTGGGGGGGGTTTCCCCAGCCCACACCCCCACGGGAGCGCGAGGATTGTAAGTTTAGTGGGGGGGGGTTCTCCCCCACACACACCCTCACAGCGCAAACGGGAAGGCCTCAAGGACTCAGTGAAGCTGGGGCTGCTTAAAAAACAGGTTCAGGATGCTCAATGTTTGTCCTCAAGGGCCACAACCCAGCCGGGTTTTCAAGATTTCCCCAATGAATATGCATGAACTATTTGCATGCACTACCCTCCATAGATCTCATGTTTAATAAAAATTCCATATACTGCCTATCATACTTCTAATTATTACCATGGCCTGAGGGCTTCTGCTATATCTAGGAAGGAGAGGAGCTGGATAGAAAGAAGAGTGAGTAACCAGCAGAAAAAGAGAGCTGTTGATGCCCCTCTACAGGTCGTTGGTGAAGCCATACTTGGAGTATTGTGTTCAGTTTTTGAGACTGTATCTGGCGAAGGATATAAGAAGACTTGAAGTGGTCCAGAGAAAGGCGGCAAAAATGGTAGGGAGTCTGAGCCAATAGAAGTATGCGGAGACTGGAAGACCTAAATATGTATACTCTGGAGAAGAGGAGGGACAGGGGAGGTATAATACAGATGTTTAAATACTAGAAAGGTATTAATACAGGAGCAAATCTTTTCCAGAAAAGAGAAAATGGTAAAACTAAAAGGGCATGAAGTGAGGTTGCGGGGAGGAGCAATGTTAGGAAATTGTTCTTTACGGAGAGGGGGGTGGTAGATGCCTGGAAGGCCCTAATTTACTATGTTGCTCATGTGGCCAGAAAGAAGCTCCTGAAGTTTAAATGGGCTTCGCTTAGAGAATGACACCGTGAGAAAATTCATCACCGTTCCCATCCCCACGGATAACTCTGGGAAACTATTTCCATGTCTTCTTTAAGGAGACAGGAAAGAATTGGTGTATGAATGGGCCCAGCCACTGACCCTCAAGTCTTGCATTGAAGAACGCTGATGTAGAAGGATTGAGGTTGAGAGAGACACTAGAGAATGAGAGTCTCTGGTATTCAGAGCAGATATTGTGATGTCATAATGTCTCATTCCACCAATAAGAGCCAAGCTTATCAGTGATATTACAATGTCTTATTCCACCAATAAGAGCCAAGCTTATCAGTGATGTTACAATGGCTTCATTATTTTATACTTGGCTCACATAAGAATCAGCGTATGAATGGGCCCAGCCACTGACCCTCAAGCCTTGCATTGAAGAATGCTGATGTAGAAGGATTGAGGTTGAGAGAGACACTAGAGAATGAGAGTCTCTGGTATTCAGAGCAGATATTGTGATGTCATAATGTCTCATTCCACCAATAAGAGCCAACCTCATCAGTGATGTCACAATGGCTTCATTATTTTATACTTGGCTCACATAAGAATCAGCGTATGAATGGGCCCAGCCACTGACCCTCAAGCCTTGCATTGAAGAATGCTGGTGTAGAAGGACCAGGTAGAGTTTTGGATTCTTGCCCAGAAATAGCTAAGAAGAAAAAAATTTGAAAAATTTAAATTGAATCAGGTTGGGCAGACTGGATGGACCATTCGGGTCTTTATCTGCCGTCATCATCTATGTTACTATGTTACTATGACAGAGGTTGAAAGAGACACTAAAGAATGATATGGGATTGTTTCCCACGGTTATCCGTGGGGACGGGAACGGCGATGAATTTTCTCACCGTGTCATTCTCTAACTTCGCTGGTTAGGTGCTGATAACAGAGCCCAGATGTAAGCATGAGGATATCTGCTGCAGATCTGATGAGGTCTGAAGGCACATGGGTTGGGAAGCTTTGCTCAATCAAATACCCTTGAAAGGAAACGGCTAAATAACTTATGGAGGGAAAAGCTAGATAACAGCAATGGTTTTGAGAAAAAGATATACATTTGAGATATCGATCTACACACTTGAAGAACAAGCAGGAAAGTGTTTAAATCTTCTGCAGGAAACTGCCAAGTGACATTATTGACCAGCACAAACAAGAGGAGACGGATTAGCCTCAAGAGCAGGAAGGAACACGGGATTCTCTCGCTCATTAAGACACAGAAAGGCATCTCCAGCAGTTATCACTCCCCAACAGAACACAGAGAAAAAAAAAAAAAGGAAAGAGACAACTTCAGGAAATGGTAAAGAAGGATCAACCCACACCAATTTAGCAGTGAAAATAATTCCACCAGAAAAGAGAATTGCGAAAGGACAATGGTGGGAAAACACGATGGTCGGTTCCTGCATATTGCTGTCAGTGTGCAATCTTGGTGGGGGCGCAGGCGCCTCCTCTCCACCCCCATACCTCCATCCATACCAAACTTGAGCCCCTCCCTTCCCCGACCCCCCCATACCTCTTTAAAATCTTCGCCAGAGCAACTACGCTAGCCTGCTGTTTGCACCAACCTGGCTCCCGCTAAAATCACTTCCGGGTCACGGGGCCAGGAAGTGACGTTAGAGGGAAAGCCAGCGTGAGCAGGAGGCTGGAGAAGCTGCTCGCACTGGTGAAGGTTTTAACAGGGACGGGAGTGGGACGGAAGGGCGCGAGTGTGGTGTGGAAGGAGCAGGGCACGGTTGGGGGGCACACCACTGCCCCATAAGTACATAAGAATTGCCACTGCTGGGTCAGACCAGTGGTCCATCCTGCTCAGCAGTCCGCTCACACGGCGGCCCTCAGGTCAAAGACCAGTGTTCTAAATGAGTCCAGCCTTACCTGCGTAGGTTCTGGTTCAGCAGGAACTTGTCCAACTTTGTCTTGAATCCTTGGAGGGTGTTTTTCCTTATAACAACCTCGGGAAGAGCGTTCCAGTTTTCCACCACTCTCTGGGTGAAGAAGAACTTCCTTACGTTCGCACGGAATCTATCCCCTTTTAACTTTAGAGAGTGCCCTCTTGTTCTCCTTACCTTGGAGAGGGTGAACAACCTGTCTTTATCTACTAAGTCTATCCCCTTCAGTACCTTGAATGTTTCGATCATGTCCCCTCTCAGTCTCCTCTTTTCAAGGGAGAAGAGGCCCAGTTTCTCCAATCTCTCGCTGTACAGTAACTCCTCCAGCCCCTTAACCATTTTAGTCGCTCTTCTCTGGACCTTTTCGAGTAGTACCGTGTCCTCCAGGCGAGGGCGCACCATGGCCCGGTACATGGTCATCATAACCTTCTCCGATTTGTTCGTGATCCCCTTTTTAATCATTCCTAGCATTCTGTTCGCCCTTTTCGCCACTGCCGCACATTGCACAGACGGCTTCATCGACTTGCCGATCAGAACTCCCAAGGTGCCTCCTACCCTCACTACGCCACTGCTGTTGGTTAAACTGTTGATCTACTAACACTAGATTATTATTATTTTTTTTTTTTTTTTTTACAGCAAAACAGGTGATTAGAGATTGCCTCATCCTGTAGTTTGGGCCAAACATTTATTGAACCCAAGGCATTACCTCACTAAGGGGTGGCATAGTGGTTAGAGCTACAGCCTCAGCACCCTGAGGTTGTGGGTTCAAATCCTGTGCTGTTCCTTGTGACCTTGAGCAAATCACTTAATCCTCCACTGCTCCAGGTACATTAGATAGGGAAAATGCTCGAGTACCTGTATGTAAACTGCTTTGAATGTGGTTAAGTAACTACAAAAAGACGGTATACAAGTCTCTATCCATTATTCTAAGCTGCACTAAAAAGTGTCCAGCACTATTCCCAGCGTAGATCTTTCCCGCATGCTGCCACTTTCAGTGCACCAATAAGATGTCCCCATTTTCCAGGACTTCTAATAATTGCCTCATGCTAATTTCCCCATTAGCGCGTGAGCACTTAACACCTATTTTCTAGGTGGCAAGGGATCTCGTGCTAGCCACATGCTAATCGGTCAGTATGTAGCGATACAGCTGCAGTAACCGATTAGCATAAAAAAGCCTACTCTCCACCCCCAGACACGCCCCCAGTACTAAAAAAAATTTTTTTTTTAATTTCTCAAGCACATGGGAAGCTCATGCCAATCTCAAAAATTACCACAGGACGCCCGAGGCATTAGTGAGTGCTTACTGCAGTGTAGTAAAAGGGTCCCTAAGGATTAGTATTTGGGAAACAGAACAAGTTTACGAAGCTCTGCAGTACCAATGTGAATCTTTCACTACTGCTCAGCAAGACTGTGGATCCTGCTTGTCTGTGGATTCGGGGGGGGGGGGGGAACCAAACCATACCGATTCCAGCTTCAAAATTAATTTACCAT
Source organism: Geotrypetes seraphini (assembly GCF_902459505.1). Classification (NCBI taxonomy): domain Eukaryota; kingdom Metazoa; phylum Chordata; class Amphibia; order Gymnophiona; family Dermophiidae; genus Geotrypetes; species Geotrypetes seraphini. Next base: position 176,862,804 of record NC_047091.1, on the reverse strand, counting down.
ATAATATAATCTTGTACGGTCTGGAGGAGTGGCCTAGTGGTACGAGCTGCTGCCTCCGCACCCTGAGGTTGCAAGTTCAATCCCAGCCTGCTCCTTGTGACTCTGGACAAGTCATTTTAATCCTCCATCTAACCACACTGTGAGCTCGCTGAAACACAGGGAAAATATTTAAGAGTATCTGACAGCTAGTCAATGTATTGTAAACTGCTTTAGGCGAATCTCTTCATGAAAAAGGCGGTTAATGAATCCAAATAAATATATAAATTTTTATACTTAGGCTTTAACCCCCCCCACCCCCTCCTTTATTAAAGCATAGCGCAGGTTTTAGCGCCGGCAGCAGTAGCAACTGCTCCGACGCTCAAAAGGAATTCTATGAGCATTGTAGCAGTTACCACGTAAGAAAAAGAGGGGATAAATTTTTTGCCCAGTTATCTAAAGTATTGATAAATTTATTTATTTTATTCAATATTTTATTTCTTTATTCAATTTTCGATACCGTTCTCCCAGGACAGCTCAGAACGGTTTACATGCATTTATTCAGGTATTCAAGCATTTTTCCCTGTCTGCCCTGGTGGGCTCACACTCAATCTAATGTGCCTGGGGCAACAGGGGGATTAAGTGACTTGCCCAGGGTCACAAGGAGCAGCGTGGGTTTGAAGCCGTAGCTTTAACCACTGCGCAACACACTCTCTTACAGACCAGCACTTTAGATCCAGAACTCAGACATTTCAAATCTAATATCAGTAGGAGTCAGACAGTAGATAAACAGGGGTCATAGCTGAAGGTTTGGTGTACCAACTCCAGAGCCCTGTTGCTCAGCACGTGACTCACTGGCTGCACTAGTTCCTAGTAGCAGCAGCACTGGACCACCCCTGCTCAGTGGGGCTTACAGTTTAGCTGGGAAGCACAAGACAGAGTACTGTATTTTTCGCTCTATAAAAGACACACCTGACCATAAGACGCACCCTCCTGCAGAGGAGGAAAAAAAAAATTCTGAACCAAATTGTTTACTCTGTCCCACCGTCCTTCTTAAACAAAGTCCAGAGCAGTCTGCAACACAATTGATAGCATGCAACCCCCTCCCACCCCAAAAACAATGACATGATGGGCACTGAGCAGGACTGAAACGACTAGCTGGGCCAGCTCTTCCCATTGTTTTGGAACTGGAAGAAAAGTGAATGAAAAGATGGATGCCTAATATCCAAGCCACACCCACACTTTTTTTTTTTAATCCCGGCGGAGAAGGAGATTTCCCTGCTCCTCCCTCGCTCCCTGCTCTTCTCTTGCTGCCCCCTGATGTCTTCTGGTGGCGAACAAGGCAGGCACGAGCTTTTCACTGCCTGCCTGGTCCTATGGGATTTACGAGAACTGACCAGAGAGCCGAGCGGGATCAGGCAGGCAGCAAAAAGCTCATGCCTGCCTTGTTCACCGCCTGAACACATCAGGAGGCAGCGGTCCAGCGAGGGAAGGGCAGGAGCACGGAAAGCTCCTGCCAATACAGCGCTGGACCACCAGGATTTTAAAAAAAAAGATACGGGACCGGGGTATATTTGCTACATAAGACGCACCCTTATTTCCACTCACTTTTTTGGGGGGAAAAGTGCATCTTATGAAAGCAGTGCATGCAAATAGATCTCATGCATATTCATTGAAGAAATCCTGAAAACCCAACTGGATTGCAGCCCTTGAGGAGGGACTTTGACACCCCTGAATTAGAGCAATGTAAAGTCGCTCCAGGCATTCAGAGCTGCAAGACAAAGCATGGCTCATTAGCAGTGGAGGACATGAATGTAGGTTACGATGAGAGAATGTAGGGGAGAAAAGAGGCAGCATGGATTAGGGTTACTAGACGTCCGGATTTCCTCGGACTTGTCCTCAGGTCCGGACGGCTTTTCAAAATCCAGAACTTTGTCTGGGTTTTGAAAAGCTTCCCGACATAATCACGTCGGGAAGGGGCGTCCGCGCACGTATGGATGCAACGCGGTGATGGCACGCGCAGGTGCGCATGACATCATTGCGTCGTGCCGCACATGAGCGGATGCCGGCTGGGGGGGGCGGGTCAGAGGCAAATTTGTGGAGTCCAGGGGGCGTGGCCATGGGTCAGGATTTTCCCCGGACATGACCTCCTTTTGAGGACATGTCCGGCGGTCTGGCCGGGTTTTTAAAAGCTTCCGACGTCGGGACAGTATCCGCGGATGCAATGCGTTGATATCGTGCGTGGATGCCATCCTGATGCATGAACAGGTCAAGGGGTCGGGGCTGGGGGCGGGACATAGGTATAACTGGGCGGGGCTGGGGGTGTGGCCACGGGTCCAGATTTTCCTTCGTGACCCTACTTCTAAGTTAGACGTATGAGGGCTGATTGAAAGGTAATGAGACTGCCTCTGGTGTTCTTTCCAAGAAGCAGACACGGCAGCGCTGTGCTGGTTCTTGTGAAGTTCACACATCGACGTTTCTGAACCTGCAGCTGGACTGCCATAGTCTTCGTTGCTGGGGCACAGCGAGAGGAAGGACTTCACACATTTCGTAATGGCAGATGAGGAAGACGCGTCTGCGAGAGCACGCCAGAGTTCTGCGAGTGAATTTTGTGTTAAACTTGCGAAAGAGCGATTAGAAAACTTTTGAACAGTTACGGCAAACTTACATTGGTGAAATGATTAGCCCTGCTGCAGCATTTCGGTGGTGGAAGCACTTCAAAAGAGGGTGACTGACACAGCGCATTCTAGGCGGCCGTCCACCGCAAAACATTTTTGAATCGTTTTTGAAATGCTGCAAAAATGTATTGAATACGAAGGACGCTACTTTGAAAAAGAAAAATGTTCAGATCCGGTGGAATAATCTCATGAATAATTTTTTTTAAAAAACTCACAGTCTCATTACTTTTCAATCAGCCCTCGCAGTGGCTTAATTTACAAACAGAACAGAAAAGGAGTCAACTGAGGGGCAAACGAGCTTAACAATGAAGGAAGATAAGGTACCTAACAGAAGGGGGGGGGGAAGCAAACACACTGTGCGTAATGGACTAACTTAAATCTTCACCTCTCACTTATAAAAACAGAACTCTGGCCTCGCTTGTGTTTGGCTGTTCTCTAAGTTTCATCTCACCTCGTTCCAGCTTTCTCATTAAAAGTCACTCAGATTGCTCTGTTCTCGTTTTGATCTTACTGCTAATGACTTCATCGAGACAATTAAGCGTACTCCTAAGGCGCGTTGGAATCCTGCTCTGCATTTCTGCCCCACACATAGCAAAGAAATGGATCCACAGGCAAAAAAAAAAAAAAATCCTAAATCCATTTTCTAGTTATCTGCTCCACATTCCTTTCAGGTAGTTCCTTTTCTGGTAATCTTACAGTCGTTTAAAATAGGCCGTTGCTACAGCCCAAGGAACCTCCTAACGCTTGCAATAATTTCTATCTGGATCCACGTCACGCCTCCTCGCCTCCATTTTTTGATTGACTTGGCAGTACACTCAAGAGACTACAGAAGATTTAGCACAGCACTGCTTTCAAGTTCAAATATCCAGAAACACACTGCAGGTGGGTTAATCCAGCTAAATATGAGAAACAGCAGGCAAGAAAAGTCCCTCCTCTTCAGAAACTCACCTAATTTGAAGAATATTAAAAATTAGTCTTTAAGCCCGTTACATTAACGGATGCTAGAATAGATGATGTGTCTGTCTATCTTTCTTTTTCTCTCTCTCCTTGGCCACTTTGTCTGTCTTTCTTTCTCTCTCCTCAGCTGTCCACCACCACCCCTCCACTACCCCTTGCCTGCTCCTCCTGTCCAGCAGCACCCCTTCTCCCTTACTTTTACCTCCCCCCTGTCCAGCAGCACCCCTTCCCTGCTCCCCCTGTCCAGCAGTAGCCCGTGTGTGGTGTGTGTGGTGAGTGTGGTGAGTGTGGTGAGTGTGTGTGTGGTGTGTGCGTGGGGGGGGGTGGGTGTGTGTGTAGGGTGTGTGTGTGTGTGTGTGTGTCTGTCTGTCTCTCTCTGTTTATCATGCCCCTTCTCCCACCTACTTTTTTTTTTTTTTTTTTTTTAATCACAGGCAACCGGCGCACAGTAAACCGCCGAACGCACACTAACATTTCTCTGCCGGCCACAGAGCTACCGATCATGGAGGCAGGGATCACGCAGGTAGGAGTGCGCATGCGCGCTTAGGGATATATATACACATCACTAATAATAAAACCCTAAGCGCGCATGAGCACTCCTACCTGCGTGATCCCTGCCTCCATGATCGGTAGCTCTGTGGCCAGCAGAGAAATGTTAGTGTGGGTTTAGCGCATGTGCGTTCAGCGGTTTACTGTGTGCCGGTTGCCCATGATAAAAAAAAAGGTAGGTGGGAGAAGGGGCACGATAAACAGAGACACACACTGAAAGACAGGTAGGTGGGAATTAAATGCTAATCTATCTAATATAATAAAACGGTAAGCCGCACATGCGCACTTCCTATGCGTGCGTCCGTTTTCCGTGAGCTGTAGCACACATAGGAAGTGCGCATGTGCGGCTTACGGTCTGGCCTCACGCGAGGCAAGACAAGTGGCATGCGCGCCCTTCCCTGCTCTCCACCGCTGCTGGCCACTAGCACCCCCTGCCCTCTCCGTCGCCTCCCGGCTCCAGCGGCGTAGGCACCACTATAAACACGCTGCTTCGCGCCCTTCTCTGCCGATTTCCTCTGCCGCGTCTCTGATGACATCATCGGAGACAGACGCGGCAGAGGAAATCGCCAGTAGAAGGCCGCGAAGCAGCGTGTTTAAAGTGCTGCCTACGCAGCTGGAGCCCCGAGGTTTGTCGGCGGTGGGAGGGTCAGGAGCAGGCCGGATCGACTTGCTGCAGGGTCTAAACATATAGCCAACTATTCATTGCTGGCCAATATCCAGGTATCAGTGCTGAATATGTGAGTCTGGCAGCAGTCACCGCTGTTATGGCGATATTCTATGCCACTATCCAGATAAACTCAGGGCAGCTTGCTTGCTCTCCTAAATTAACACCACTATCTGTGTAATCTGCTGCTCTGCCCACACTCTGCTCCCGACCACTTCTGTGCTGTCTTCTTAGCACTGGGGGGTCATCTGCAATGAATGTTGGCTGCATTATCTGGGTAGCGGGTGCTGCCATCAGGATAAATGCTTTAAAATATCAGGCCCTCAGCATCCAACTATAGTATTTTATAAAGTAATATGTTTGCTGTATTAACACTTGGATGTACAGATATAAAGGTTGATAAATAAAGTCAAACAATATAAGGTGATATATTTTTTATTGGACTAACTTAATCCATTTTGCCCGAAAGCTAATCAAGAAATATATTGTTACTCCAATAAAAGGTATCATCTTAGAAGGGGGAGGGGCCGAACGGAGCAGGGAAGATAAGGTAAGAGAAGGGAAAGGGGGAGCAGGGAAGAGGTACTATTGGACTGGGGGAGCAAGGAAGAGGGACAGGGGGAGCAAGGAAGAGGGATGGGGAGCAGGGAAGAGGTGCTATTGGACCGGGGTAGCAAGGAAGAGGGACAGGGGGAGCAGGGAAGAGGTGCTATTGACCGGGGGAGCAAGGAAGAGGGACAGGGGGAGCAGGGAAGAGGTGCTATTGGACTGGGGGAGCAAGGAAGAGGGACAGGGGGAACAGGGAAGAGGTGCTACTGGGCTGGGGGAGAAGGGGGCTGCGGGGGGGGGGTAAATTGGTTTGGAGCTGGGGCTGAGGGAAGGAGGCTTTACTAGCACCCGTTAATGTAACGGGCTTAAACACTAGTAAATATATAATAGCATTTCACTCGGCTGGCAAAAAAGACCTAGAGAACTCTCCTTCTGAAAGTGGGGCTTATGAAAATTCATTTAGAAAAGGTACAGAGAAGGGAAAGCAAAAAGGGGGGGGGGGAGCAATTCCTCAATGAGGTTAGGGCTCTTCAGCTTGGAGAAGACATGACCCAGGTCTGCAAAATACTAAGCAGAGAAGAACAGGTTAACAAATCTGTTGCTTAAGGGGATGGGATTTCATATACTGCCTTTCTGTGGTTACAATCAAAATGAATTACATATTAGATGCTAGTACAGTAGAATCTCAGCTCCCCGGCACCCATGGGGATTGGGGATTGGTGGATGCTGGATAACTATTTCTGGTTGCCCTCCAGCAGCGGCCCCGAGTTTAATGTGCCACGGCTGCAAAATGTTTGTGGGACACTGTGTAAGGGCAACAAACCATTTTGTAAGAAAAGTAAGTAAAAGTAAGAGGAAAAGATGATCGCTTTGGTTCTCAAAAGTAGTAGCTGAGAAGGTAAGGAATAAGAGGTTAGCTTTCATAAACTACAAAAAGATTGCAGAAAGAAGAAGGCAGGCAAAATATCTGGAAAAGTTAAGAGAGGCTGGTTGAGTAGTCAGGAAAGCAAAGATACAAATGGAAGAAAAAATAGACATGGTAAAAACGGGAGGGACAAGACTTTTTAGATATAGTAGCGACTGGAGGAAGTGCAAAAGTGGCATTGTGAGACAAAAAAGGTGAAAGGGAGGAATATGTAGAAGCTGATAAAGATAAGGCTGAAATTGCTCAACAAATATTTCTGTTCTGTGTTCACAGCTGAAGCGCCAGGAGTGGGACCACAGAAAACAAAAGCAAATATGGCTGGAAGTGTGGTAGACCACTGATCAATTTTCAGAGGATTGTGTTCATGAAGAGCTCGATAAACTAAAGGTGGATAAAGCAATGGGGGTACTGAGGAAATTTAGGGATGCTCTGGCAGCTCCGCTGGCTGACCCTTTCAATGTTTCTCGAGTCGGGAGTGGTACTGGAAGACTGGAGAAGGGTGAATGTGGTCCCTCTCCACAAAAGTGGAAGTAAGGTAGAAGTAGGGAACTACAGGCCAATTAAGTCCGACTTCTGTGGTGAGTAAATGAATGGAAATGCTTTTAAAACAGAGAAAAGTGCAGTTTCGGGAATCCAGTGGATTACAGGATCCAAGGCAACATGGATTCACTAAAGGCAAGTCTTGTTAGGCAAATCTGATCAATTTCTTTGACTGGGTGACCAGAGAATTTGATAGAGGGAGAGCACTAGATGCGATGTACGAGAGAAAAAGCCTTTGACAGTTTTCCACACAGGCATCTAATAAACCGAGTGCCCTCAGTATGGGCCCCAAAGTGATAGACCGGGTCAAGAAGTGGTTAAGTGGAAGGTGACAGAGGGTAGTGATCCATGGAGATTGCTCCGAGGAAAGGGATTTTACCAGTGGTGTGCCTCAAGGTTTGGTTCTTGGGCCTGGGAAGATTGGAAGTTTAGGTTCTTACCTCAGTAATCTTCTTTCTATTACAAGACATAGGATTCTGTACTGAAGCTGATGTACCAAAGCAGTGCCAGACATCTAGGGAGGGACCGAGGACCCAAAGCCAACATTCTCTCAGATCACCTGTAGAACCTCGTAAAGGTATAGAGAGTAGACCAAGTAGCTGCTCTACAGGTTTAATCGGGTGGAACAGTCCAGGACTCTGCCCAAGAAGCAGTAACACCCAAATGTGCAGTTTTCCGCAGGCATTATATGAAAAAGAAATTGCCATGCGAAGATACCTGGCAATCAAAGCCTTAGAGCAGGGGTTCTTAACCTGGGGTCCATGAGGGTCAGATAAAAATTAACATTTATATTCAGTATACAGCCCGGTACTGTTGATTTTTCTCACAGATAACGAGAGAGTAGATGTAGTAGATCTGTTTTAATTTGCACAAGAGGATTGTATTTCATAATTATGAGTGGTCATTAATTTTTGCATAAAAAAAAAAGGAGTGGGGGTTTTTTTTTGATTGTTTAAAGTTTATACAGTACTTTGTGTATGTCATATATGTATGAGACAATCAAATCTCGACAAATAAAGTCCATTACATTCATTGCATGCAAAGTTGTGTTTATGTGAATATTTCTGGGGAAAGGGGTCCATAGCTTTCATCAGATTCTTGAAGGGGTCTGTGATTCAAAAAAGGTTAAGAATTGCTGCCTTAGAAGCTGGCCTGCCTCACCTTGATTGGCTGGTCAGCACAAAAAATAGCGGAGAGACAGGAATCATTCCCAGTTTGCTTGCAGAAGGAAAAACTGAAGATGGAGCTCTTCTCCACTAGTGAAGGGGAGCAGTTGAGAGATTTGAGTGACGCCCTTCTGCAAAGGTCATGACTATAGGAGGACAACAGCTTAAGTACAGAATCCTATGTCTTTGTGAAAGAGGGGGGGTTTAATTTTTGCACAGAGAAGGCACATCTGGAGGTGGAGAATGGCGCTCCTGCACTAATCAGTAACTGATTAGTGCAGGATTATTGCTCACACAGTGAAATAAGAAACTTGTCTAATATCAGGCTCCTTAAGAAAGTGATTAAAAAAAACATGGTTGTTCCGAAAATATTTCTGATTAAGTAGGGTGGATATTATGATTATATTTTAAGATGTATTCAACGTTTTGTAAAAAAAAAAAAAAAAATGTTTAGCTAAAAAGGTCATTTTGACTGAGTGGGTGTCGGCTGACCCTCCTGCGTATTGGGCATGGCGCAATAGGCTGCATGCTTTGATGTTACTTGAGAGGAGTCGGGTGCGTGCTTCCTTTCGTCATAAAAAAATTTTTCTGCGGGTTTGGAGGCCCTATATCTATTCACTGTCTCCTAGAAGTCGGAGCTTAATTCTTAATCTGCTGCGGCTTTGAGCTGTTCTGAGCGGTGAGGGGGGGCGGGGCTCGGGTTTGCCTCTCCCCGGCTGTGGTTCTCCTTTCCTTTTTTTTTTTTTTTCTTTTATTTATTTATTTTCCTTCTTTCTTCTCCTTTTTTGGTGGGACGGGGGTTGTGGGGGGCTTGTGTTCCTCTCAGGGCTCATCAGAGTACAGGGCTCTGTTTGCATGGTATTTGGACGATGCAGAGCATTTAGTGCTCTGGGCCACGGTAGAAACCTCTACCGCTGCTTAGTAAAAGAGGGCCTAAATTAGCGCATGGCCATTAATACAAAAAAGTGACAAGTCAGCTATGTAACTGGTGCGGTAAACATGGCCTCGGCACATGGAAAAAAAACCACCCACATAAGGGCACATTAATGCCACTTTAACCAGCAGCTTAATAAAAGGACCCCTTAACTCTTTCAGGACCATAAGGATCGTAGGCCAATTTTTGTGGTTTTGACGACATTTTTATGGTAAAAAGGGCTTGCAGATGCCAAAAAATTGATTTTTTTTGTGAAATATCATTATTTTTATTTAAAAAAAATCACACTTCTGGCTTATGGACAGTGTGGCAAGTGAATCTTCTCGTCAATCTGGCAACGACGCTAATGAATGAATGTCGGAACCAGTTTGTTTACATAAAGGCAGTATCATATGGAATCCGTACATATCAAATTTAGAACTGTAGACTATCCCAATCAAAATTGATAGGATTTTAAAGTTATGGGACAAATATGTCCCTTGGACTTGAAAGGGTTAACATCCTGTAATGTATAGAAAACGTAATGAGGATTTGGCACAAGTTCCCACAGCAGAAGAGACCAAAAACTACTGGAGAAGGGAAGACCTACGGCTCACTGACCTTTCTAGGAGAACATTCAGAAAACAAACCAATCTAACTTCTAATATTCAGCATCTGTGACCTTCATCTAGAGCAGTGGTTTCAAACTCAAACCCTTTGCAGGGCCACATTTTGGATTTGTAGGTACTTGGAGGGCCTCAGAAAAAAATAGTTAATGTCTTATTAAATAAACTAGTCTTTAAGCCCGTTACAGAAACGGGTGCAAGAATAGATCTGTCTGTCCGTCTTTCTTTCTGCCTCTGTCTCTCTCTCCTTGGCTGCTTTCTGTCTGTCTGTCTTTGTTTCTTTGTCTCTCTCTCTTTGGCCGCTGGCTGGCTATATTTCTGTCTCGCTGGTCCCTTGTCTGTCTGTCTTTCTTTCTGTCTCCTTAGCCGCTTTCTGTCTGTCTCTCTCTCTCACCTTGGCCGTTTTCTGTCTGTCTGTCTTTCTTTCTGTCACTCTCTCTCCTTGGCCGCTGTCTGTCTGTGTTTCTTTGTGTCTCTCTCTGGCCCCCTGTCTGTTTGTCATTCTTTCTGTCTGTGTCTCTCCCTGGACCCTTGTCATTCTTTCTTTCGTCTCTCCCCCTGCCTATCTCTCTCTGGCCCCCCGAGCAAACCAAGATTGCTTCCTGCCCCCCAGCACACCCCTTCCCCCAAAGCAGCCCCTTTTCCCTCTCCCCCTCCACTTCCCTGTGCAGCAGTAGCAGCCGGACGCCTCACAACACCTTGAAAGACACCCTCCTGCCGTTGCTCTTGCCGCCGCTCAAACCACCGCAAGCCACAAATTGAACACAGCCACGGAGTCACAAATCACGCAGTCAAGGATCACACCGTTTTAAGTGCGCATGCGCGCTTAGGTTTTTATTATAGAGGATGACAATTTTGCAAGTTTATAAATCTTTCCTTTTGGCTGTCTTAATAATAATACTGTCATTTAGAGCTAAAGAGACATATGATCAAGAAAACTGTTTTATTTTACTTTAGTGATTATGATAAACATACCAAGGGCCTCAAAATAGGACCTGACTGGATTGGAGGGCAGAGGGGAGAACAGGACAATCAAGCCATTTTGACATCACTGATGAGGCTGGCTCTTATTGGTGGAATGAGGCATTATGACATCACAATCTCAGCTCTGCTTCCCAAAGACAAACAGGATGTCATGGTTACAGTTTAGCCAGTGGTCTCCAACTCAAACCCTTTGCAGGGCCACATTTTGGATTTGGAGGTACTCGGAGGGCCACAGAAAAAATAGTTAATGTCTTATTAAAGAAATGACAATTTTGCATGAGGTAAAACTCTTTATAAATCTTTCCTTTTGGCTAAGTCTTATTAATAATATTGTCATTTAGAGCTAAACAGACATATGATCAAGAAACTGTTTTATTTTACTTTTGTGATTATGATAAACAAACCGAGGGCTTCAAAATAGTACCTGGCAGGCCACGGGTTTGAGACCACTGGACTAGAGATAGTGAGAGGCAGCTGAGTGAGTGCATTTGTAGGTCCGTAAGAGGCATTTGAATTGTATTCAGAAACGGACGGGAAGCCAATGAAGTGACTTTAGGAGAGGGATAACGTGAGTAAAGCGGCTCTCCCGAATACGAGTCCAATCCACACTAGCTACTTACTGTTCCATGAAGGGTGTTCCACACAGCGTGCCTTTGGCCGAATTCCAGTTTAACACAGAACTTCCTGGCATCTCACTTAAGGGAGGAATCTATAAATGGTGTCTAATATGCCATTAGGGGTAGAATTTTCCTTTCTTGGTTATGGTAATTTCAAATAGGAGTTTAAATAGTGAAATGCCTCTATAAAATTAAGGGTGTTATCCCTTATTGATTACTGAATTTTATGTTATTATGCAATAGAATTCTTTCTCCTCAATGTGGGCTTGATGGGATTTCTGATTTTCTATGACTGATTTAAGTTGTATTAAGAAATAATATTTCTATATTTTTTGTGTAAATTCCCATATCCTGTATACTTGTTTGGATACATTAATAAATTTCAAAAAAAAAAAAAATAATATGTCATTATTGTTGGTTGCAATTGTTATACTCTGAATAAGGTTACTATAAGTTTTTTAAAAAAAAATAATAAATTCTGTGAATTCTAGAAGGTCCATCTCTAACAAGGTTAGCTATATTTTGATGACGTTTTATGGCCAAAAATTAGGTATTTTGAGTGTGCCTCTAGTTTGTATAGCCATGTCATAAATAAGAGATGTCATTGGGTTTCTAAAGAACAAAATGCAAATACACTTCCCCCTCCATATTCGCAAATTCCATATCTACGGATTCGCTTATTCGTGGTTTTAAACCAAAAAAATGCATTTTCATTTTTCAAGCTATTTTAAGCCCTGTAAGCCCCCCCTTAAGCCTTACCTGGTGGTCTAGCGGGTTTTCGGGGCAGGAACGATCTTCCCACACTCCTGCCCCGTGCAGATCGCTCAAAGGAAATGGCTCGAGAGACTACGGGAGCTCAAGGCAGCCATTTCCTGTGAGCAATCTGCACAGGGCAGGAGTGTGGGAAGACCGCTACTGCCTGAAAACCCGCTAGACCACCAGGTAAGGCTTAAGAGGGGGCTTTCAGGGCTTAAAATAGCTGGGGGGGGAAGTGGGGGTTAGGGGCAGAACCGGCCCGAATATTATTCGTGGTTTTTTTAATATTCACGGGCCGGCTCTGCCACTAACCCCCGCGAATACAGAGGGGGAAGTGTAGTACCAAAGAGAAATGAAACAGAAAATCAAATAATATTATAAAATTACACAGCCAATGTTTTGGTAAAATTAGAAATGTCTTCCTCAGGGGTCTTAATGGATCCTTGGCTATCTTACGTATAAAAAACCAATATCAAAGTCACAATGTGTGTGTGCGATTGCAGTCTTAACTACTTTGATTTTTTGTAACTTTGATATTGTTCTTTTGTATATAAGACAGCCAAGGACCCATTAAGACCCCAGAGGAAGGCATTTTTAGTTTTGCCAAAACAAGGCCCATGTCAGGTCACTTGTGATTTTATATATTATTTGATTTTTATTGTGGGTCATTTGTGACTGTTTATATCCTTTGTGGAATGCTTTTATGTTTTTGGGATGCTTATTAAACGACAACTGGTACATTCGATACTGTTCCACAATTTTTGTTGTATTGCTATTGGATTTTTAAAACCAGTCAAATGGTCTTTACTAAGGGAAGGGGCTTGACGGACAAACTCGGGTAATGGCAGCAAGACAAAAGGAACAAAGTCTGGAATTGGCAATGGAGGAGAAGAGTAACGCTAAGAGTGACTTATTTGAGGAACGGCGTTCTCTGGGAGGTGTATAAGGAGAGAGAAGCGAGGAGAGATTGAGGGGCAGCAATAAGATCTTGACCTGCATGCGACGGCAGATGGGGAGCCAGTGAAGTGACTTAAGGAGAGGGTTGACATGAGCATAGCGAGGTTGGTAGAAGATGAGTCACCTTGAACCTGTTTAGGCATAGCGTGCCAAGGGTGACCAGCTACTTTACCCCTCCCCCCTTTTTACTAAACCACGATAGAGGTTATTAACGCAGGGAGCTGTGCAGAATGCTTCGCACTGCTTCCGACGCTCGTACAGTTCCTATGAGCGTCAGAAGCTGATTTTAAGGCCAGATGGGATCGTCACGTGGGATCTATTCACAGGGCAAAGGAAGAGGAGGGATCTATTCACAGGGCAATGGTAGGGGAGGGACATTAGGGTGGGCAGACTGGATGGGCCTTGGCCCTTATCTGCCGTCTATTTCTATGTTCTATAAGAAGTGCGGAACATTCTGCACAGCTCCCTGCGCTAATAACCTCTATCGTGGTTTAGTAAAAAGGGGGGGAGGGGTAAAGTAGCTGGTCACCCTTGGCACGCTATGCCTAAATAGGTTCAAGGTGATCATCTTCTACCAACCTCGCTACGCTCATGTCACCCCTCTCCTTAAGTCACTTCACTGACTCCTTATCTGCCACTGCATACAGGTCAAGATCTTATTGCTGACCTACAAGTGTGTTCATTCTGCTGCCCCTCAATATCTCTCCTCGCTTCTGTCCTTATACACCTCCCAGAGAACTCCGTTCTTCAGATAAGTCACTCTTAGCATTATCCTTCTCCTCATTGCCAATTCCAGACTTTGTTCCTTTCATCTAGCTGCGCCCTATGCCTGGAATAAATTACCCAAGTTTGTCCGTGTAGCCCCTTCCCTTGTTTAAAAACAGTCTGAAAACACACCTTTTTGATAGAGCTTTCAATCCTTAACCCTACTCCTCTACCCTCCAACCCAGCCCGCTGATTAACCCTTCCCCTTAACTGTATCCATAACATCCTGTTTGTCTGTCTTGGCTGTTTAGATTGTGAGCTCTTTTGAGCAGGGTCTATCTTCTTTGTGACTCTGTACAGCACTGTAAGCGTCTGGTAACGCTATAAAAATAATTCATAGCAGTAGTAATGTGAAGAGTTTCAGTCTTTGGGAAGCAGAGCTGAGCTTGTGATGTCATAATGCCTCATTCCACCAATAAGAGCCAACCTCAGTGATGTCACAATGGCTTGATTGTCCTGTACTCCCCTCTGCCCTCCAACCCAGCCCGCTGATTAACCGTTCCCCTTAACTGTATTTATGACATCCTGTTTGTCTGTCTTGCCTGTTTAGATTGTAAGCTCTTTGGAGCAGGGACTGTTTTCTTACTGCGTGCGTCTGGTAGTGCTATAGAAATAATTCATAGTACTAGTAGAATCACAGAATGTATACACTACATTATAGCAGTTTGAGGAGGGTAGCGTTATGAATGGAGAAATAGGGAAGAGAGAATGGAGATTCTATGACTGTACTGGTCTAGCACTTGAGTAGAGTATGGAATTTAGTGACACAAGAGGGCATCCGCTGAAAATCAAGGGTGGGAAATTTCATGGCAACACCAGGAAGTATTTCTTCACCGAAAGGGTGGTTGATCATTGAAATGAACTTCCACTTCAGGTGATTGAGGCCAGCAGTGTGCCGGATTTTAAAAAGAAATGGGATACACACGTGGGTTCTCTAAATAGGTAAAATCAAGAGGGGTGGGTCAATAGAGTGGGCAGACTTGTTGGGCTATAGAAACATAGAAACATAGAAAGATGATGGCAGAAAAGGGCCAAGGCCCATCAAGTCTGCCCACTCTATAGACCCTCCCCTTAATATTAGCCAATGTTCTACCCTGATCCACTTAGGGATCCCACATGGGCGTCCCATTTATTCTTAAAATCTGGCACGCTGCTGGCCTCGATTACCTGTACTGGAAGCTTGTTCCATTGATCAATCACTCGCTCCGTGAAGAAATACTTCCTGGTGTCGCCGTGAAATTTTCCGCCCTTGAGTTTGAGCGGGTGCCCCCTTGTGGTTGAGGGGCCTCTGAGAAGGAAAATGTTATCTTCCACTTCTATACGTCCGGTGATGTATTTAAACGTCTCAATCATGTCTCCCCTCTCCCTGCGTTCCTCGAGAGTGTAGAGCTGCAAACTGTTTAGTCTTGCTTCGTACGAGAGACCTTTAAGCCCTGAGACCATTCTGGTGGCCATCCTTTGGACCGACTCGACCCTCTGCATGTCCTTGCGATAATGTGGATTCCAGAATTGCACGCAGTATTGCACGCAGTAATGTGGATTCCAGAATTGCACGCAGAATTGCACGCAGTATTCCAGTATTCCAAAAGGGCTATGGCCCTTTTCTGCCGTCATCTTCTATGTTTCTTTGTTTAGGCATTCCGAGTTAGTTGTATATGCTTTCAAAGATGATAATTTTTAATTATTTTTGAAATCTGTTGTAGAATGTTTCCATCCTGTTGTCAGTTGGGAACGTTGTTCCAGGTCTCGGTGCCAAGATATGTGAAGAGCAAGTCGAATGTGCGTTTGTACTTAACCCCTTTGGGAGATTGGAGGAGCAGTTGAAGCAATTTCAGTTTTCTGGTTGATGTAGACCAGGAATTGACAAATAAGTTTGAGCGGTTTTTGCGTATAGGGTTTGGAACATTATGCATGATAGTATGAAGATGATATGGGTTTTGACAGGCAGCCAGCGTCGAGAGTGGTTAGTTTCAAAGCAATTTATTTTATTAGGTATTTATATATCACCTATCAAGATTATCTAGGCAGTTTACAAATCAGGTACTCAAGCATTTTCCCTATCTGTCCCGGTGGGCTTACAAGCTATCTAATGTACCTGGGACAATGGAGGATTGAGCGACTTGGTCATACATCCTCTCTGAACAATTCCCTCTTGTAGAGAGACCCCCTCATCTTCAAGGCCATTCTATACAGAAAAACCACAGATCTTTGGATTTAGATACAGCTCTGGACCTTGACTGAGAATGTTGGTCATCAAAGGGTGTAGGAGAAGACTCCAAGAGGAACATTCCAAGACAAAGACACCAGCAGAATCCCTTAGGAATTACGTGGTTTTATTCATGGCAGGACATTCTGATCCGAGCTCAGAGAAAATAAAGGACGGGGGGGGGGGGGGACTGTTAGTTCTGAGTTGACAATCTGTGGTGGTTGTTCCAAGATCCTTCAACTGGCTGAACAACCTGGATCTTTTCTCCTGAACCAAAAACACTAAATCCACAACTGGTATTTCCTATCAATGACAAATTAAAAAAAATAGCATGATTCTTTCCACCCAGAGAAATGCCTTTGGAATTTGAAATCGCACTGATATTTCCTGTCCAGATGTATTACAATCACCCAACTGTTGCAATTGATTTGAATGCCTTTGAATTAGTTATTATCTAACACTCACTTCTCTTAGGGGAATCTTGCACAAAATCAAAAATTCTGCACACTCATGTTTTTTGTGCTGAACTCCCCCATCATAAGACCCGACTCCTCTCCCCACATTGTCCTTTTCCAGCTCAACCCTCTCTAGCTCGCTCTCTCCAGCCATAGGTTGAATCCTCCCAACATATTTAACCACCGGCTTTCTGTGCTCCTCTCTGGGGGCAATACCTCTCAGCTTTCTCTCTTCACCTCCTATTTCTTTATCTCCTCTGCTTTCTTCAACCCTTACTCCACTCCACCTACCAACAGTAAGTTCCCAGCCCTCTGTCCTCCTGTTCTCTCTCCTCCCCAGCTCTCCCTCACAATCACTATTTTTCTTCAAGTGAGCCCCCCACCTCTCTCCTGTCCCCACTTCAGGCACACCTGCCAAAATTACTTCCTGTCCCCTTCTTCCCACTTGTAGAGAATGACACGGGGACAGATTTGTCCCCACTCACGCCCCATGGTTAACCATGGGTACCCATCCCCCTCTAATGGCCAGCACCACTCCTTATACCGGGGGTCATGACATCACTGAAAGTCTGTGTTCTCCGCTTCCATTTCTTGATCAGGGAGTGTATCCAACTCATCTGGAGTAATCTAGCAGGTTGACAAGAAACCATATTTATAGACCACACTTTCAAGTCTTCAACGATTATGCACTTTCAAAGTAGGAAAACGCCAAATTCCAGTGGTCAAACCAAACCTGAGCTTCTTGAGCACTCGTTGAATGGAAACTTGGACCTTCTGCTGATCTCCCGTCTCTAGCAAGTCCACAGAAAACTGCAGAGAGTCACTTTCTCTTCAGATACAAAGCTCATCTCCGATACTTTATCGGGAGCCAATGCAGCAAGAGGCAGCTTTTTGTTTGTCTGACTTTGTGATAATCGTTCTCTTAGGCCAGGGCTACTCAGTTCTCGCCTTCGAGATCCACAGGCGGGGCAGATTTTCAGGATACCCACAATCAATATACAAAAAAGAAAATCTACATTCCAAAGAAGCAGTGCATGCAAATCTCTCTCATACATATTCACTGTGATATCCTGGAAACCTGGCCTACCTGTAGACCTCGAAAACCAGAACTAAGTAGCCCTGTCTTAGGGGTAGTAGCATAACGAGAGTGAGAGGCACCCCACTCCACATACTTTTTCCCTGATCCCGCCTGCCGTGTGTACACACACTCTTCCATTCCCCATATCCTCTAGAACAGTGGTCTCAAACAAAAACCCTTTGCAGGGCCACATTTTGGATTTGTAGGTACTTGGAGGGCCTCAGAAAAAAAATAGTTAAAGTCTTATTAAAGAAATGACAATTTTGCATGAGGTAAAACTCTTTATAGTTTATAAATTTTTCCTTTTGGCTAAGTCTTAATAATAATATTGTCATTTATAGCTAAAGAGACATATGATCAAGAAACTGTTTTTGTGATTATGATAAACACTAGTGTTTAAGCCCGTTACATTAACGGGCGCTAGAATACATACCTGTCTGTCTTTCTTTATTTATGTCTCTCTCCCTGCTCCTGTCTTTCTTCCTTTCTTTCTGTCTCTCTCCCTCCTGCTATTTTTCTCTCTCTCTCCCTGGCACCCTTTGTCTGTCTGTCTGTCTCCCCCCACCCCACTTTCCTTTGCAGAAGCAGCAGTGATATTTCCCTTCCCCTCCAAGTCCCTGTGAAGTAGTAGCAGCATTTCCCCCATTCCCTTCTCTCCCCCCCACCACTTTCCTTTGCAGAAGCAGCAGTGATATTTCCCTTCCCCGCCAGATCCCTGTGAAGTAGTAGCAGCATTTTCCCCCACCCACCCCACCGATTCCCTTCTCTCCCCCCCCTTTTCCTTTGCAGAAGCAGCAGCGGTATTTCCCTTCCCCTCCAGGTCCCTTCTGAAGCAGTAGCAGCATTTTCCCCCACCCCCCATTCCCTTCTCTTACCGTGAGCTGCCCTGCTCCGTTCGGCCCCTCCTCCTTCCCTTCCCGCGGGCTGGCCTGCTGCGACTGAAGTTTTTTTTTCGGCGGCTTTTCCCGTGCTGGCTGATCCTCCTGTAAAGAGCAGCCTGCGATGGTGTCCGGCTTTAGCGAACCTCACAGGCCGCTCTCCAACTCGGTAGCACGTTCCCTCTTACATGATCCCGTGCGTCAGAGGGAACGTGCTACTGAGGTTAGAGAGCGGCCTGCGAGGTTCGCTAAAGCCGGACACCATCGCAGGCTGCTCTTTACAGGAGAATCAGCAGCGGCGGCGGCAGTGGCGATTTAGGGCGGAAGGTGTGTTCCCTGCTGATGACGCGGGCAGGGAGAGAGCTTGCCTGGCTTCCATGGTGAGTGAGGGCGGGAGGAGGGGAGTGGCTGGGGACCCGCGCATGCGCACTCCTGCAAAGCCATGGACCTACATCTCACGGAACAGGGATTACAGATCACGCAGGTCTGAGTGCGCATGCGTGGCTAGCGTTTTATTATTTTAGATACTCACCAAGTGGAAAAATAGTACCTGGCGGGCCACATGTGGCCCCTGAGCCACAAGTTTGAGACCACTGCTCTAGAAGGATGGCATCAGTCCAGAGGAAGGCTACTAAAATGGTATGTGGTCTTCGTGATAAGGAGTATGGGGACAGACTTAAAGATCTCAATCTGTATACTTTGGCGGAAAGGCAGAAGAGGGAGATATGATAGAGATGTTTAAATAAGTGGCATAAATGTGCACGAGTCAAGTCTCATTCCAGAGCTTCTTTTCAAATGGAAGAAAGGGCAACGGATGAAGTTAAGAGGTGATAGGCTCAGGAGTAATCTAAGGAAATACTTTTTTACAGAAAGTGGTAGATGCGTGGAAGAGTCTCCTGGAAGAGGTGGTGGAGACAGAGACTGTGTCTGAATTCAAGAAAGCGTGGGATCTCTTAGAAAGAGGAGGAGACAGTGGATATTGGGGACGGGCAGATTGGATGGGCCGCTTGGCCTTTATCTGCCCGCATGTTTTTTTGTTTCTAACTTTTAGTCGAGTTCTAGTGTGAAGGAACAAAAAGCTTATTTCCAAAACATATGTTTACCTTCTCACATGAGTTTCTAACCATATCTTATCTTTGAAAATAAGCCGCCGATAGTAGAGCTCAGACACAATATAGTAGCACAGAAAAAAACATGTTGGGGAGTTGGCTCACAGCAGGTGTACCACAAAGACATTTTTTTAGAAGTTAAACAAGTGTATTAATAACCTAGATAACAAAAAAAAAAAAAAAAAAAAACCAACACAAACCCCAAGGCTCCTGCAGCCTTGTATCAAAAACAGTTCCATAAAGATTCCTTCCTGCAACTGTCCAGGAAGACCAAGCAAGGCAGAAATGCAAAAAGAGTACCTGATTACTATTCAATGAATTGTAATCACTTTGGGCAAATATCTTCATGAAAAAGCAGATAGTAAATAATAATAATAAACTTATAGAGACTTCAGAACACAGATGAGGCTTTTCCAGGGCAATGCAGGGAAGAAAAACCGAGGCTTTTCACGTATAGTTACTGTGAGAACATTTCCCAGGGTAGCGTTACCTGACCCCACCCCATTAGAAAATGACACGGAGACAAATTTTTCCCCTTCCTCGCAGGAACTCAATTTCCCTGTCCCCGCAAGTTCCATCGCTGTCTCTGTCCCATTCTTAAAAGCTCAGCTTTAACCGCACAAGCCTCAGACACTTATGATGTTAAAGTGTTTGAGGCTTGTGCAGATGAGGACGGAGCTTAGGCATTGGTGGAATGAGGCATTATGACATCACAATCTGAGCTCTAGAATGTTGCTACTTAGGATTTTAAAGTGTTTGAGGCTTGTGCAGGTGAGGACGGAGCTTAGGCATTGGTGGAATGAGGCATTTTGACATCACAATCTGAGCTCTAGAATGTTGCTACTTAGGAGGGTCTTTTTGATTGGATTTTTTTTTCCTACTGATCCAATTGGACATGTTCTTGTAGATATCCCAGGATGCACCATGTGGGACTGGGTGCCACTATTTTTCCAGATGACAGTGCTGGAGGCAGGAGTGAGCGGTCATTGCTTCTTTCTTTAAGGGATGAACTGGGGAGATGGGGGGGTCAGGGGTGCATATCACACCAGGAAAAGTTTTGTTTTGACATTTTAACGTCAGATCAGGGTTCGATTGGGCTGGGCTGGAAGGTGGAGAAGACACCAAGAAAAAGGTGGCATTTGGATTTCTTTTTTTAGTTAAGATAAGGGTGGGAAGGAAGGTGGGAGTGGGCTACCTTGTCCAGATAGTAATTGGCCAAGCCCTTTCCCTTGTTTAAAAGCATCTAGAGCAGGGGTGTCAAAGTCCCTCCTCGAGGGCCGCAATCCAGTCGGGTTTTCAGGGTTTCCCCAATGAATAAGAATGAAATCTATTAGCATACAATGAAAGCAGTGCATGCAAATAGATCTCATGCATATTCATTGGGGAAATCCTGAAAACCCGACTGGATTGCGGCCCTTGAGGAGGGACTTTGACACCCTTGATCTAGAGCAAAAAGTTTAATTCTCAATGAATTAATTGAAGCTATGGTTGTCTAAATTGCATTCCAGATCTGGGGGGGGGTTGTCACCTTTCATCTGGGGAGGGGGAATGGAAAATAGGATGGAGGAAAGGTGGAATGAGATGGAGTGGGGTAAAATGAAATGGGGTGGAAGGAGGGGGGATGAGGAGGGTGGGGGAAAGGGGAGAGAGGGAGATGGGAAGGGGAGAGAGGGGGGTGATAATGAGGGATTATGGTTTATAATATAAAATGATTGAAGGAATGATAATATTTGATAATATGTATTATATGGACTGGAATTTTTAAATGTGAATTCATTTGTAAGGAATATCGTTATATATTATCTGAATGTCTTTTCTTTTGTTCATTCAATAAAAATGTTTAAACATAAAAGCAGACTGAAAACTCACCTTTTTGATAAAGCCTTCAATCCATAACACTATTCCCCACTGCCCTCCAACCCAGCCAGCAGATTATCAGATTATCTTTCCCCTCACTACACTGGAAAATTAGGGAAGTCTCTTCACTTCAAAACTACAGAGCTTTGGAATAATTTCCCCGCCCAGCTGCACAACATGGGCTCTTTCCAACTATTCGGAAGGGTGTCAGGTCAAAAGCGCGCCGGGACAAAGGCACGCCCCAGACAATTGAGCGCAGCGCGCACCACCGCGCCGCTCTAAATTACTGTTTTTAGCGCTCCGACGGGGGGTCGTGGGGGGGAACCCCCCCCCACACACTTTACTTAATAGACATCGCGCCGCGTTGTGGGGGCGTTGTGGGGGGCGTGGGGGGTTCTAACCCCCCACATTTTACTGAAAACTTCACTTTTTCCCTGTTTTTAGGGAAAAAGTTCAGTTTACAATAAAATGTGGAGGGTTACAACCCCCCCAAACCCCCCATAACGCCGGCGCGATGTCTATTAAGTAAACTGGGGGGGTTCCCCAACAAAACCCCCCGTCGGAGCCCCTAAAAACTGTAATTTAGAACGGCGCAGCGGCGTGCGCTGCGCTCAATTGTCAGCGCGCGCTTTTGTCTTTCGCGCCGTTGTCTATGAACCATTCGGAAGACACCTGAAAACTTGGCTATTTTCAAAAAATGTAAATTTCCACTTCCCTTTTAATTTTTAAAATCATGTTGAGCTCTATAGTTATAGAGAAGATGTGGTATATAAGCTTAAGGTTTAGTTTAAATTAGAGAATGACATGGTGGTTGTTACCTGTGGCTAGCTGCGCCCGCCAAAATGGTGAAAAAAAAAAAAAAAAGTCACCGCATGATCGGGGACAAGGCCATTCACCACCCCATGGAGCGGTGAATGGTGAGCACGCGCAGTGAACGAGCGTGCGGTCCGGCAGCCCCCTCTCTCCCACCCGCCGTGCATCTCCTTCCCTCCCTCTTACCTTCTCTTGTGGCGAAACTGGCGATTTCTATAAGGCTATGCACTGTCGCGTTGCCTGCTGGAAAACTTCCTGTTTCCGGTTGCATCGGAGGAGACTTTTCCAGCAGGCAATGTGACGCGACTTCAAGGCTCTGGCTGTAATACAGCGCATAGCCTTATAGAAATCGCCAGTTTCGCCACAAAGAGAAGGAAAGGGAGGGAGGGAGATGCACGGCTGGCCGGCAGGAGGGAGCTGCTGGACCGCACGAAGGGTTTAGGGGGTGGGGGATAGAGAGGAGAGAGTGGGGAGAAGATGCTGGGAAATGAGGAAGAGAGAGTGGGAGTGGGGAGAAGAAGACAGAGATGCCAGACTATGGGGGAGCGGAGGGAAGAAGATGGGTGCCATACCAATTGGGGGGGGGATGAAGGGAGAGGCACGGTAACAGAGCAAATGGAAGACGCAGAGAGACGGCAGACAGTGGATGGAAGGAATTGAATGAGAAGATGAGGAAAGCAGAAACCAGAGAAGAGAAAGGTAGAACAAAAATTTTTCTATTTATTTTGCTTTAGGATAAAATAGTATATTAGTTGTGTTGATAAAAATTTATAAACAAAGCCCTGCCAGCTGAACATCTCTTTCTCTAGTTCAGCAGCAGGAACTTTGATTTATAAGAAAGGTATAAGCTAAATATTACAGTACTGAGGCTTGTATGGATGCTGCAGAAACAGGGCGGTGAAAGGGACAGGACGATGAAGAGGATGGTGGTCTGGGGACGGGACAGTGGTGGGGACAGAATTTTTCCCCATGCCATTCTCTAGTTTAGATTAACCGTTCCCCTTAACTGTATCCATGACATCCTGTTTGTCTGTCTTGTCTGTTTAGATTGTAAGCTCTTTGGAGCAGGGACTGTCTTCTTTGTGACTCTGTGCAGCGCTGCGAACGTCTGGTAGCGCTATAGAAATAATTAATTAGTAGTAGTAATGTGAAGAGTTTCAGCCTTTGGGAAGCAGAGCTGAGCTTGTGATGTCATAATGCCTCATTCCACCAATAAGAGCCAACCTCATCAGTGATGTCACAGTGGCTTGATTGTCCTGTACTCCCCTCTGCCCTCCAACCTAGCCAGCAGATTAACTCTTCCCCTTAACTGTATCCATGACATCCTGTTTGTCTGTCTTGTCTGTTTAGATTGTAAGCTCTTTGGAGCAGGGACTGTCTTCTTTGTGACTCTGTGCAGCGCTGCGTACGTCTGGTAGCGCTATAGAAATAATTAATTAGTAGTAGTAATGTGAAGAGTTTCAGCCTTTGGGAAGCAGAGCTGAGCTTGTGATGTCATAATGCCTCATTCCACCAATAAGAGCCAACTTCATCAGTGATGTCACAGTGGCTTGATTGTCCTGTACTCCCCTCTGCCCTCCAACCTAGCCAGCAGATTAACCCTTCCCCTTAACTGTATCCATGACATCCTGTTTAGATTGTAAGCTCTTTCGAGCAGGGACTGTCTTCTCTGTCACTATGAACAGCACTGCGTGCATCTGGCAGGGCTTTAGAAATAATTCATAGTAGTACCACCACCACTGAGTTGGAGCAAATTAGAAATGGGTTCTCTAAGAACAGGGCCAATGCAGACTCAACTTTGCTTTTATTTCTTATTTTAAATGTCACCCTTCCTGTCGATACCTGGGCTTTGCTGCTAGCGCCAACCCCAGCCCATCTACTTCTAAGACTAGTTTAGCTGAAATTAAGTTTTAATTTCACGCAGTTTTTTAAGTCGCTAGTTACTCCCTTAACTCATCTGTACCAAGCTTCTAGGTTTGAGTCTCTGTGCTTTGGGATTCTGTCAACCAAAATGGCAGAGATGACTTTTAGGCGAGTCAGCTCTCAGAATCAAGCTATTCATATAATCATTTTAGAAATACCTGCTTTTTAAAGGGGGAGAGGTCAATAGGGAAAAGGAAAGGGGGGCAGGAATTAGGGGGAGGATATTGAGAGATGTAATGGGTATTTTGGAAATATATTTGATGGAAATTAATAGGATGAACTTTAATTTAATGACTATTTCATTGTATTATATTTATAACATTTTTTATTGAAGAAATCAGTAAATATATAATAATATAATACAATGAAATAGTCATTAAATTAAAATTCATCCTATTAATTTCCATCAAATATCTTTCATTTCTTCAAAATATATTTCCAAAATACCCAAGACACAGGGACAGCGAGAGACACAGAAAGACAGACAGAAAGAAAGACAGCAGGACAGAGAGAGAGAGAGAGAGAGAGAGAGAGAGACGGAAATAAAGACAGACAGACAGACATATATTCTAGCACCCGTTAATGTAACGGGCTAAAATACTAGTTATTGTATATTTACTGATTTCTTCAATAAAAAATGTTCTAAATTAAGGACTGAACCAAATCAGATCCCAGCTCCAGTCCGAGGGGAATTCTTCCAGTCTGGCGTTAGTGCTGACTGGCAAAAACTAGAAGGAACAATCCTGCTCAGCTATAATTCCAGTCCTGGATTTTGCTTCTTGAAAGAGGCTGTAACACAGAAAACGAAGATATGTTTCCCCCTTTTATGCCATGGGCACCTTCAAAGCAGGCCTAGGCTGGGCTCAATCTGTTCCTCTTCGCACATCAGGGCCAAGATAAAACGAATCTGTCATGAGTTATCCCAGGTAAACAATGCCAAGTGACTTTCATAACTTCCCGAGAAAGCACCATAAATCCCTCTCCAGGCAGGAACTGAACAGAAGGACCAGCACCTGGTTATAATTTGTCCCTCAGGCCAATATTAAAGACAACACATTTTTAACCCCTTCCTAACTCCAATCCTGGGACCTAATCAAGTGCCCTGGCACGGGATCCACCCAGATAAGACAAAGGGGAAAAAGACCTGCTGAAGGAGTCTAACAGCTGCTCCGAGACCCCAGTTATCTTGTGACTTATACACTCACTCCCCACCAGACTAGCTTGCTGCACACCTTGTACCTTAGACCAGGGGTAGGCAATTCCGGTCCTCGAGAGCTGGAGCCAGGTCAGGTTTTCAGGATATCCACAATAAATATGCATGAGATAGATTTGCATCTCAAGGAGGCAGTGCATGCAAATCCATCTCGTACATATTCATGGTGGATATCCTGAAAACCTGACCTGGCTCCGGCTCTCGAGGACCGGAATTGCCTACCCCTGCCTTAGACCAATCCCAGCACATCTCAACAAGGCGCTATATCAACCTCTATTCTAAAACGTGTTTATTTCCCCACTTGACCCCTTTATACTTTCTAAGATTTCAGAAAGTTTATCTATAGGTGAGGTTCCATCTCTATGGAAATCATCCACTATTTATCCTTAAATTAAGGACCCTTCGAATTCCCTAAATTTATGCTCTAATTACCGGCCAAATGCAAATATTTCATTTATTGCAAAAATCGCTGAAAATATTGTCCACACACAATTATAAGATTTCCTGGATAAAACCAATACTTTACGTCCCAACCAAACTGGCTTTAGGAAAAATCACAGTATAGAAATTGCATTATTAGGTATTACTACCGTATTTTCACGCATATAACGCGCGCATTATACACGATTTTACAAACCGAGTATAACCATGCGCGTTATATTCGTGAGCACGTTGTACAAATTTTTTTTTACACAGTTCCCCCCCACCCAACGTCCGATTCACCCCGCAGGACCGCTCGCACCCCCACAGCCTCCCCCCCCCCCCATCATGGAGAAGCTGCCTACCGTTGTCCTGCTGCTTCCTCTGCCGACGGTCCCGCCCCTTCTCTGAGAAAGGGCGGGACCGCCGGAAGAGGAAGCAGCACAGACGCAGGGCTCAGAGAAGGGGCGGGACCGCCGGCAGAGGAAGCAGCAGGACAACGGTAAGCAGCTTTTCCATGATGGGGGGGAGGAGGCTGTGGGGGGTGCGAGCGGTCCTTCGGGGTGGGGGTGCGGGGGCAAGTGCAAGTGCGAGCGGTCCTTCGGGGTGGGGGTGCGAGCGGTCCTGCGGGGGGGGGTGAATTGGATGTCGGGGGGGGATCAGGCTTTCAGGGTGGGGACAGGACTTCAAGGGGGAGAGGAGAGTCGGGGCAGGCGAAAGAAGAGTCGGGGCGGGCGAAAGGAGAGTCGGGCGGCGACAGGAGAGTCAGGGCGGCATGCGCGGTATACGGGTGTGCGCGCTATATAAAAATTTCTTTACATAAATTACAGTTTCTCGCGCGCTATACCCGTGTGCGCATTTTACACGGGTGCGCGGTATATGAGTGAAAATACGGTATTTTAATCAAGTATCACTTAGCACAGGGTAAATCTGTTCTTTTGCTATCATTAGACCTTTCGGCAGCATTCGACCTAGTAGATCATTCCATTCTTCTCTCCAGACTACAAGATATTGGATCAGTGATACAGTCTTCAAATGGTTTCAATCATTTCTTAATGATCGTACATACAATGTTTCTTTTGAAGCAAATACTTCTCAAAACTTTAATCTTTCTTATGGGATACCTCAGGGATCAACTCTTTCTCCTATTTTGTTTAAATATTTTTCTCTTTTCGCTCCTGACCCTGCTCCAATCATTAGATTTTACAACATTTGTCTAGGCTGGCGACATCCAAATATTATCTCTTATAGATCCTTCAGATAATGCTAACATCAGTAGCATTAAACATCAAATTGAAATACCTAACAAATTGGCTTGCTCAAAACAAACTAATTATCAATCCATCGAAATCTAAAACTTTACTCTTTGGGAGATTAACAAATTCTAACCCATCATATCCAATTCTATTAAATGATACCCCTGTCCCTCTGGTTACCACGATGCGGTCCTACAAATTCTTCTCTCTCATTTAAAACACAAATTTCTTCAGTTGTACGAAGCTGTTTCTATAATCTACGATATATTCAATCGATATACTCTTTGACTGCAACCTTTCGCTATAAATGTTTTGGTCCATGCTCTTGTCATTAAATCGATTGGACTACTGCAATTCACTGTACAAGGGTATACAAGTAAAAGAACTCGAAAGGCTTCAACTGATTCAAAATAGCTATAAAACTTATAACGGGTCATAAAAAATACGATCATGTTACACCTTTATTCAAATCGGCTCATTGCCTACCAATATCACAATGAATTTCTTACAAATTCTATTATTAGTATTAAAAATCTGTTCCACAGACACCCCATTATTTCTCAGTAAATTTTTAACACCCTGTACTTCCTCTCGAACTCTAAGATCCCTAAATCAAAATCGTTGAGTAGTTCCTACTCTTCAGGAAATATTTCTCAACTCTATAAAAGAAGAGAACGGGGAGACATGATTGAAACGTATAAGTACATCACGGGACGTATCAAGTCGGAAGATGATATCTTCTATCTCATGGGACCCTCAACCACCAGAGGGCATCCGCTGAAAATCAGGGGAGGGAAATTTCATAGCGACTCCAGAAAATACTTCTTCACCGAGAGAGTGGTGGATCATTGGAATAGACTCCCACTGCAGGTGATTGAGGCCAGCAACGTGACGGATTTTAAAAGGAAATGGGATACTCACGTGGGATCTCTAACGGAGTGAACTCTGGGGGGGCGGATACTTGGAATGGGCAGACTTGGTGGGCTATAGCCCTTTTCTGCCGTCATTTTCTATGTTTCTATATGCAATTTGATTTTTCTCAGACGTCAAACTTCGATACTTTTAAGAAAGATCAAAACATTTTTATTTCCTGATGCTTTTTCATAAGCTTCGGTTTCTATAATCTGTAATACCAATCACACCAGATGAAGCATATAGACCGTTACCAGAATTGTACATAATATTCTAAATGAGAGGTCTCACCAGAGTCTTATACAGGGGCATCAATTCCTCCTTTTTCCTACTGGCCTTTTTCTTCTTCCTATGTACCCAAGCATCCTTCTAGCTTTCACCGTAGCCTTTTAAACTTGTTTGGCCACCTTACGATCATCAAACCCAAGTTTTGCTCCTCCCTTGTACTAAAACAAGTTCTTCACCACCTAAATTGTAACGTTCCCTCAGGTTTCAACAGCACAGATGAATGGCCTTGACTTTCTTAGCATTAAATCTTAGCTGCCAAATTTCAGACCATTCCTCAAGCTTCGCTAGGTCCTTTCTCATGTTTTCCACACCATCAGGGTGTCTACTCTATTGCAGAATTTGGTATCATCTGCAAAGATCTTGCCAGTCAGCCTTTCAGCAATATCAGTTACAAAAATGTTAAAAAGAACAGGCCCAAGAACCGAACCTTGAAGTTAGGAGTTGAATACTGCTAGAGACGGAGCCTGATGCAATGGCACAGGCAGTCTGTTCCATGCATACAGCGCAGTAAGATAGAAGGGACGGAGTCTGGGGTTGGCAATGGAGAAGCTTGCACAATGAACGGAGTTTACGGGGAGGTGGGAGAGCATAGGGAGGGATAAGTGAGGAGAGATACCGAGAGGCTGCAGGGTGAATGCACTTGTAGGTCAGTAAGGCGTTTGAATTGTATTTGGAAATGGATGGGGAGCCAAAGGAGTAACTTGAGGAGAGGGATAATGCGAGTATGGAGGATCTCAGGAAGATAAGTCGTGCAACAGAACTTTGTACAGATTGGAGGGGGAGAGAGACGGTTGAGCAGAAGACCTGAGAAAAGCAAGTTACAGTAATCTGACCCAGAAACGATGCGAGTGTGAATAAGGGTTTTGGTAGTGCTCGGAAAGGAGAGATTGGAATTTGATAATATTATAGAGGAAGAAGGTTTAGCAGTTTGTCGGATCTGAGCAGAGAAGGAGAGAGAGGAGTCAAAGATGACCTCAAGATTGCGAGCCGACGAGGAAAGTGTTGTCCACAGAAATAGAGAACAGGGGTTAAGACAGAAAGATAAAGAGCACGGTCTTAGACATATTCAGTTTTAGATGGTGGTGAGACAACCAGGCGGCAGTGCTGAGCAGGCCGGCTGAGGCTCTAGGTTTCAATTTGTCATTTCCACGTTCACTTTATTGACCGTTATGTATTATTGTTATATTTGATAATTTTACTATTGTTTATTATACATTTTGAGATCCTGCTTAATGCAATACAGTACTCCTCCGAGAATTCACAGGGGTTCCGTTCTAGGAACCCCCGCGAATTTCAAAAAAACAAAAAATCCGGTTTCGAGTCTGTAAAAGGGCAGGAGAGGGCAGTTGGGGCATCGGTGGGTGCAGTAAATCATACCTGGTATGCTCTGGGGGGAGGGGGAAGGGGAGAGGAGGAGTAATGGGCTGTGCAGAAGGCTGATTCGCACTCATTCCTTGTATTTTCTGATTGGAAGAGGCAGTCAGAAAATACTGCGAATAACTGAGTCTGCAAATTGCGAATTCGTGGGGGGAACACTGTAGTTCAAAGCGGCTTAGAAACGAAAATGAAATTAGGTACTTGAGAAAAACAACCCTATCTGTCCCGAAGGCTCACAATCTAGCTAAAGTACCCAATTAAAATAATTTATAACATTTTTATTGAAGAAATTACTAAATATACAATAATATAACACAATAAAATAATCATTAAATTAAAATTCATCATATTAATTTCCAAATCTTTCATTTCTTCAAAATATATTTCCAAAATATCCATTACATCTCTCAATATCCTCCCCCTAATTCCTACCCCCCTTCCCTTTTCACCTCTCCCCCCTATCCATTTCCAGTTCTTTATTTTTATTATTCTTTATTTTTGTCAACTTTCATTGGGTTTGGGGGGTTTAGTAGCATTCCTTCAATAAAATGTTATAAACTAAATCTGATTAAAATAAAAATGTAACAACAACATAATACATTTCCAAGATAAAAAAAAAAAAATAGAAATAATGAAAGATGTTAAAAAAATTTTAAAAATAAAATAAAAACTAATGTCATGCTGCTTACAAAAATTTTTAAGTATTATGTTAAACTGCGGTATATAGCCTTGGGTAGGGTTACCATATGGCTCCAGAAAAAGGAGGATGGATTGAGACATCCGGGTTTTACTTCCATTTTTTCCAGTAGAAGTAAAACCCAGATGTCTCAATCCATCCTCCTTTTTCTGGAAAGAAAACCTGCAAATATATAAGAACCAGGGGAAAGTAGACAGTCTATATTTAGTGCATGTAGACTGTGTTCATTTCACCACCAACCCCATATCATTTTTTTTCCTTTACAACGACACCGTATCGAAAGGCTCCCGCTTACAAGCGGCCAGGGGTTTGCAAACCTAACAGGGACGGCTGGAGCTTGCATCCCTGGCTGCTGGCCAGAAAGGGAGAAAAGTTGGTCCTTTCATTAGCTGTGAACACATCTACACACCCTAACAGCTACCCAGCAAAGCAGCAGGCCAGCATCCACACACACAAAAATTCCTTAATAGCTGCCCAGCAGAAATGAACACAGCTCAACCAGACTCTGCATAATCACACTCGGTTCAAAAGGGCACACCGACAAATGCACGCACGGACAAGTGCATGCACGACAAATTGTGCCCTGTGAAATCTGCCATAAGCGGATATCTGGAAGGCCCTGATTTGCTCAAGACTCCTCAGGCCCCGTCCCTTGGGAAGGGCTTGAGGCGCCGAGGGGTCTGAGCAAATCAGGGCCTTCCTTCCAGATATCCACTTATGTAAAGGGTTCCCATAATCATGATGTAAACTAGAGAATGACACGGTGGATGTTCCCACCAAAACAGTGGAGGGGGGAAAAGGTGCTCACCGCAGGTGCGGGGACAAGGCCATCCACAGCCCCGTGGAGCGGTGAATGGCCTTGTCCCCGCAGTTAAGGGAGGGAACGCGCACGGCCCCCTCCCTCCTTCCTACGAATCTATCTCCTCCCTCCCTCCCCCCCCTTACCTTTGCAGCATGTTTTAAGGTTTTAGAGTACTTGTTGAAGGCCGCCAGAGCCTACTTGCAGAGGAGAAGCTTGCATCAGAGGAGAAGCTTGCATCAGAGGAGAAGCTTCTGCCCACACACGCACACGATGCACATAGGCTCCCCCGCGAGGGGTGCCAAAGGGCAGTGAGGTAGCGAGAGGGAAGGGTGGATGCTATGGAAACGGGGACGGGGCGGTGAAGGGGGCGGCGGGGTTGGGGCGGTGAAGAGGATGGTGGTTTGGTGACGGGGACAGATTTTTTCCCCCGTATCATTCTCTAATGTAAACCTTACCCTAATACTAGATAGCAAGTGAATCTGTCAAATGCAGTGTGGAGGGTCCCCCACCCATCCCCTCAAAAAAGAGGGTTTACTTCGTAACCCCCAAAAAGACAAAATAGTATCCGGGGCTGTAAGGAACACAATTGTCGTGCGCGCATTTGACGGGTCACCATTCCAAGGATATGCTGCATAGAAACATAGAAAATGACGGCAGAAAAGGGCCACGGCCCATCTAGTCTGCCCACACTAATGGCCCACCCCCTAACTACCTCCACGAAGAGATCCCACGAGCCAATCCCATCTTTTCTTAAAATCTGGCACGCTGCTGGCCTCAATTACCTGTTGTGAAAGATTATTCCAGCGATCAACCCTTTCGGTGAAGAAATATTTTCTGGTGTCGCCATGAAATTTCCCACCCCTGATTTCCAACGGATGCCCTCTTGTTGCCGTGGGTCCTTTAAGGACAAAGAGATCCTCTTCCACCTCGATACAGCCCGTGACATATTTGAATGTCTCGATCGTGTCTCCCCTCTCTCTGCGTTCCTCGAGTGAGTACAGCTGCAACTTACCCAGTCGTTCCTCATACGGCAGATCTTTGAGTCCTGAGACCATCCTGGTGGCCATTCGCTGAACCGACTCAACTCTCCGCACATCTTTTTGATAATGCGGCCTCCAGAATTGTACACAAGTATTCCAGACGGGGTCTCACCATGGATCTGTACAACGGCATTATGACCTCGGGCTTACGGCTGACGAAACTTCTACAGATACAGCCCATCAATACTGAGACACATCAATACTGAGGGCTCAGATTTTAACGGCTGCAGCCCATCAATACTGAGGGCCAGGGAAAGGGAGCAATGAGTCTCTTACAACCCCACGTACTTAAAAACAATTTCTGATGACCCACAGCCGAGGATGTAGCCGTATAAAGCAGACAGTGGACAAACAGCTCAAAACCATTGTGCCACACACTTTCCAGGGATTCTTCAATAGAGCATGAAACCGTCACAAAAATAAAAACCCTTCACCGATTTATTATATCCCTTCAATTCGGGTTGCCCCATGGCTCCAGAAAAAAGGAGGACGGATTGGGACATCCGAGTTTTACTTCCATTGAAAGCAGTGGAAGTAAATCCCGGATGTCTTAATCCATCCTCCTTTTGCTGGAGCCATGTGGTAACCCTACCTTCAACCATCACATAAGCAGTCAGAATCCTTGGGGCAAGTGTCAAACTGAAACAAAGAATAACCCAACACAAAATCTGCACTATTTCACTTAAAAAGCTTCAAGCTCATATTCAACAAGACCAGGAAGAAAGCATTAAACCTGTCCCCCAGACTCACCACCTTTCCACACTGGGATCACCATTTGGTCTTCCTTGCTCTCTCTTATTCCCAAGGCTGTACTCCTTTACCCCGTCTGCAACTTGTGAGAAAAACTGCCGACACTCCCATTGTCTTATTCTGTGGCTTAAGTCGCACTTTACTCCCTAAAAAAAAACACCAAAAAAAAACTCCTCCCTTCCTGAGGTTTTTGAAGCAGACAGCACAAACTCTTCAGGAAGAGAGTCTGCGGGAGAAAAATGTGCATTTCAGGGACATTACTCAGCCACAGTCAGGGAAGACGGATACGTGGAAACGGCTCGGGCCAGCTCACTGGAACAGCACCATCTGCCCTCTGTGCAATGGCACATTTCGCTTTTGCAACTAAGGTTAGACTATTTTTAACTTTTGTCCCCACAAAAGGCCTTACGTTTTCCTGCTTTCGTGAGAAACCAAAGCTGCAAAAATCCCAGTATTTCCCAATTTTCTTCCAGGTTCCCTGCAACTTCACCTCAGACCTTCAGAGAGAGAAGAGAATGTACAACATCCTTTGTGGTGTATATTAAAAGCTTCTTTTGAAAAAGTGCCCTGACGGCACTGATTTTTCTAGTAAAAGCAAAGATCATTCTTTTCTAACAGATGGGTATTAGCAGTGGTAGCTAGGAGTGAATGGGCTCTTGGTAGAAAAAAATTGATGTTTGCTGGGCCCCTTATAAAAAATACTGCGTTTCCCCGAAAATAAGACACTGTCTTATATTAATTTTGGGCCCAAAAAAGGCACTAGGTCTTATTTTTTTTTCGTGTACAATGATCATCATTCCCTTCCTCTCCTCCATCCCAATTCTACCTATTTCCTTTCTCTCCCCCACATGTCCAGCATCTTTCCTCCCCTCTCACCATCCCCTTGTGCGGTATCTTTCTAACCCTCCCTTTGTGCAGCAGAACCCTTGCAGCTTATATCCCTCCCTTCCTCCCATCCCCCCCCGTGGAACATTTTTTAATCCCTCCCATCCCCCCTCTCCCTGCTGATGATGTCATCAGCAACGCGGCAGAGGAACGCCCAGGCGTGAGAAAGCCGTAATGGAGCCTGTGCTGTCAACAATGCGGTTTATTATAAGGTACTGTATTTTGGTCCTGCGATCATGTTCAGATGAGTGGGAGAGATGGAAGGGTCGCGGAGGGGGGATCGCTGCTGCCGCCGGCAACTAGGGCTCATTTTCAGGGGTAGGGCTTATATTAAGACCGACCCCGAAAATCATGCTAGGTAGGGCTTATTGTCGGGGAAACACGGTACCATTGCTCCCAAAAATAGTAGAGACAGGGGAGGGGGGAGGGGAAAAAATACACATTTCCCAAAGCTGAAATATTACAATTAATAAATCAGAAATAGATACTTTTCTTCTTCCTTTGTTGTCCGAATATTGCTTTGGTCCTGGTGTCTCTCTTCTGCTGTTCTTCAGGGTCTCCTGTTCTTTTGACATTTCATCTAAGTCCAGCATTTTATATTTTCTGTGCGTCTCTATCCATTCTGTCCAGTGTCTTCCCTCTGTCCCTCTGTATCCTTATCCCTCCCTTATGTCCAGTATCGCCCCAGGGACCCTGCTCTTATGTTCCCTATAGGGTCAGCATCTCTTCCGTGGTCCTGTCATTCCTCATGTCCAGCTTTCCTTCATCCTGCACCTCTCCCTGGAAACATCCACGGTCTAACGTCTTTTCCTCTTTCCCCTGCTCCATTCTCGGTCTTTCTTTTTCTATCCCGTCCTTCCCAAAGAGCTTGTAATATAAAGTTAAAAGGTTACAATGTGCCCTAGTTACAGTACCAAGTTTTTATCCTAACTTAACACATATTAGGGATCTAATACCAATATTTCTCTCTCTCTGCTCCCCACCCCTGCAATCAAGTTTATTCACAACGCATCTTGGTGGTTTACAATCAAATTAGAGAAAATACAGTAGATAGCGGGAAGGAGATTTGGAAAAACAGAAGAGAGAAAGAAGGGTGAAAAAACCCACAAAATGATAAGACAGAAGAATAGAGGAATCGAAAAGGGGTGCACAGGCTAACACTGAGGGGCGTCGTTGCATGGTGTTGAAAAGGAGCAGAGAGGGGGTTTAGCACTGTAGGCTAAAAGGGGGAAGCTATTTACTCAAAAAATCTTGAAACAGATGTTTTCAAGTTGGATTTCATCTTTCCAAGGACTATTCTAAAAAGCAAGGTATTGCAAAGAGAAGGTCCTGTTACAGAGAAAATGCTACATTCAGTGGGGTCATAGGTCCCGAGGTCGGGACAAATACATTCTGTTGAAGGAATCAGAATGTGGCACATAAAGGATCAGTAGAGCATCAAGAAAGGAAAGAGATCAAGACTAATAATAACAGGATCTTAGCCAGTGAGGAATTTTTTTGCCTCTGCAATCAGTTTTATTGATGTTATTTTGGATCAATTGGAGACGTTGGAGATCTTTCCATCAAATGCCTTGATAGAGAGCATTGTAGTCCATCGTCTACCCTTCTCTCCCCCTCCCCCCCCCCTCTTTGCTCCAGGTCTCTCTCTACCTCACCCCCCACTGGCAAGATTGGCAGCTCTTCATTCCCAGCTCGCTCCCATGCCTGGGTACGGCTTATTTCTTTTCCTCTCTCCTTCCTATGGCCACATGGGTCCAGGATCGCTCATTTTCTCTGCCATTGGCCTTCCACATGTGGCACAGCACTGAAACCTGCCTCTCTGGTCAAAGAGGCCTTTACTGTGCACATCTCACCTCCGACTCAACTTCATATGGGCAGGACATGCACAGGGAAGAGGCCCCGCTGACCAGAGAGGCAGATTATGTGGAGGAACAATAGCAGGCAGGAGTTGGAGAAATGTTGGACCTGGGCATGGGAGTGGGGGGGGGGGAGAAGGTATAATCTCATGTGGCCCCAAGTTCACACAATAATAGCTAAGCCCCCGAATATTACGACAGATTCTTCCTTTGTTTCTATTGCTATGGATTAAAAGAATGTCCGCAGGGATTGGAGTCAAGAAGTGTTCTCTTAAAAAATAAGTTTTTTGGCGGCTTTCGGCGGCGCGCTTCCGTCTTGCGCTGAAATGTCAGTGCGCTGGTGTCTTGCGCGCCACTGACTATGAACCAAATTTATTTGCATGCGTATTTTCAATCCAGGCCAAAATTCGGGTGCCATGTTTTGAATCTGGGGTATGATGCTCAGTCTTCTAACGTGTGGTGGAGAGGAGGAACGCTTGACTCCAATCCCTGCAGACATTCTTTTAATTCATAGCAATAGAAACAAAGGAAGAATCTGTCCTAGGTTCGTAGTCAGTGGCGAGCAAGACACCAGCGCGCCAATCCAGCGCAAGACAGAAACATACCGCCGAAAAATTTATTTTTTAAGAGCTCCGACGGGGGGTGTGGGGGGGGGAACCCACTTTAATGTATAGTGTTTGCACTTCCGTTGGGGGGAGGGGTGCAACCCCCCACATTATAGAGAAAACGGAACAGTTTCTGATTTTTTTCAGGAAAAGATCCGTTTTGTCTATAATGGGGGGGTTGCACCCCCCACCCCAACAGCAGCGCAAACACTATGCATTAAAGTGGGGGGATCCCACACACACACACCTCCGGAGCTCTTAAAAAATAAGTTTTTCGGCGGCGCACTTCTGTCAGCGCTGGATTGTCGGCGCACTGGTGTCTCGCGCGCAATTATCCCGTCACCATAAATTCTTTTAATGAGCAAATTAAAATTAACAGTCCTTGCAGTTAATTGGCAATAATTGAGATCTGCGAGCTGTAAGACTAGGAGCCTAGATCTCCCAGCATGCACCTCAAAAGGGGGGCATGGCCAAGAGAGGAGGAGGGACATTCTGAAAGTTGCACATGATTTTATAGAACATTCGTATTTCCTTACCCAAATGTCATCACAAGGGGCGGCTGAAAAGTTCTCAGCCCAACCAAGAAGAAAATGATGTAGGGCCATGAAACTTACATGTTATTCTACACATTTCACGGGAGTCACACAGGAAGCTGCTCAGCGCCGAGCAACAACGCCAAAGCGCACTCCTGCTCGGACCGCTCAGCGGCTGAAGAAGGGAACTCGGCAGCGACCGACCTTGGGTTAGCAGCCAGACAAAAAATTTTTCAGATATATTAGTGAAAGGAGGAAGATAAAAAATGGAATTGCTAGGCTAAAAGATGCTGGGAACAAATATGTGGAGAGTGATGAGGAGAAAGCAAATGTGCTAAACAAATACTTCTGTTCTGTGTTCGCAGAAGAAAATCCTGGAGAAGGACCGAGATTGTCTGGCAAAGTTACACGAGAAAATGGAGTAGATTCTGCGCCGTTCACGGAGGAGGGTGTTTATGAGCAACTTGAAAAACTGAAGGTGGACAAAGCGATGGGACCAGACGGGATCCATCCCAGGATACTAAGGGAGCTCAGAGAGGTTCTGGCGAGTCCTATTAAAGACTTGTTCAACAAATCTCTGGAGACAGGAGTGATTCCTGGGGATTGGAGGAGAGCGGATGTGGTCCCTATTCATAAAAGTGGTCACAGGGATGAAGCAGGAAACTACAGGCCGGTGAGCCTCACTTCAGTTGTTGGAAAAATAATGGAAGTGTTGCTGAAAGAAAGGATAGTGTATTTCCTTGAATCTAATGGGTTACAGGATCCGAAGCAACATGGCTTTACAAAAGGTAAATCGTGCCAAACGAACCTGATTGAATTTTTTGATTGGGTGACCAGAGAGCTGGATCGAGGACATATGCTAGATGTAATTTACTTGGATTTCAGCAAAGCCTTTGATACAGTTCCTCATAGGAGGCTGTTGAACAAACTTGAAGGGCTGAAGTTAGGACCCAAAGTGGTGAACTGGGTCAGAAACTGGCTGTCGGACAGACGCCAGAGGGTGGTGTTTAATGGAAGTTGCTCGAAGGAAGGAAAGGTGACTAGTGGAGTCCCTCAGGGTTCGGTGCTGGGGCCAATCCTGTTCAATATGTATGTAAGTGACATTGCTGAAGGGTTAGAAGGAAAAGTGTGCCTTTTTGCAGATGATACCAAGATTTGTAACAGAGTAGACACCGAAGAGGGAGTGGAAAATATGAAAAAGGATCTGCAAAAGTTAGAGGAATGGTCTAATGCCTGGCAACTAAAATTCAATGCAAAGAAATGCAGAGTAATGCATTTGGGGATTAATAATAGGAAGGAACCGTATATGCTGGGAGGAGAGAAGTTGATATGCACGGACGGGGAGAGGGACCTTGGGGTGATAGTGTCTGAAGATCTAAAGGCGAAAAAACAGTGTGACAAGGCAGTGGCTGCTGCCAGAAGGATGCTGGGCTGTATAAAGAGAGGCGTAGTCAGTAGAAGGAAGAAGGTGTTGATGCCCCTGTATAGGTCATTGGTGAGGCCCCACTTGGAGTATTGTGTTCAATTTTGGAGACCGTATCTGGCGAAGGACGTAAGAAGACTTGAGGAGGTCCAGAGGAGAGCGACGAATATGATAGGAGGCTTGCGCCAGAAGACGTATGAGGAGAGACTGGAAGCCCTAAATATGTATACCCTAGAGGAAAGGAGAGACAGATGTTCAAATACTTGAAGGGTATTAACATAGAACATAATCTTTTCCAGAGATAGGAAAATGGTAAAACCAGAGGACATAATTTGAGGTTGAGGGGTGGTAGATTCAGGGGCAATGTTAGGAAATTCTACTTTACGGAGAGGGTAGTGGATGCCTGGAATGCGCTCCCGAGAGAGGTGGTGGAGAGTAAAACTGTGACTGAGTTCAAAGAAGCGTGGGATGAACACAGAGGATTTAGAATCAGAAAATAATATTAAATATTGAACTAAGGCCAGTACTGGGCAGACTTGTACGGTCTGTGTCTGTGCATGGCCGTTTGGAGGAGGATGGGCAGGGAAGGGCTTCAATGGCTGGGAGGGTGTAGATGGGCTGGAGTAAGTTTTAACAGAGATTTCGGCAGTTGAAACCCAAGCACAGTACCGGGTAGAGCTTTGGATTCTTGCCCAGAAATAGCTAAGAAGAAAAAATTTAAATTGAATCAGGTTGGGAGACTGGATGGACCATTCGGGTCTTTATCTGCCGTCATCTACTATGTTACTCCTGCCCGCTACACCTGTGGATCACCAGGGATTCCAGCAGCAGAGGAGGTATGATAGACAGGGCAGGGAAGGGGAACAAGGTGGAGAGCCTGGAGGCCCAGCGGAAGCCAGCAATAAGTCTGGGAAGGGGGACAGGTGGGCACTGGGTGCTGGCCTGAATATAAACCGGGACCCTCATAAAAATCCAGGTTTATATTCAAGTATATACGGTATATAGGATCTCTAACGGATGGAATGGATGGATGGACTGGATATTTATTTATTTTTTAAAAATTTCTACACCGCTTTTAGCCAAGCAACTTACAATATTTACATATACAAATCCAGGATAAAGCAACAAAATACACTTCCCCCTCCGTATTCGCGGGGGTTCGGGACAGAGCCAGCCCGCGAATATTAAAAAAAAACGTGAATAATATTTGGGCCGGTTCTGCCCCCACTTCCCCCAGCTACGGTATTTTAAGCCCTGTAAGCCCCCCCTTAAGCCTTACCTGGTGGTCTAGTGGGTTTTCAGGGCAGGAGCGATCTTCCTATGCTCCTGCCCCGTGCAGATTGCTCACAGGAAATGGCTGCCTTAGTCCTTAGTCTTCCAAGCCATTTCCCGTAGTCTCTCGAGCCATTTCCTGTGAGCGATCTGCACGGGGCAGGAGCGTGGGAAGATTGCTACTGCCCTGAAAACCTGCTAGACCACCAGGTAAGGCTTAAGGGTGGGTCTTACAGGGTTTAAAATAGCCTGAAAAAAGAAAATGGATTTTTTGATCTAAAACCGCGAATAAGCGAATCCGTAGATACAGAATTCGCGAAAACGCAGGGGGAATAGCAAAGTATGGACGGCATCAAGATCCGTCACTGTAATTAGCCATCTTGATGCCGTCCATACTTTGCTATTACTATACAGTTTTTTTGTGACTTTTTGTTTTTCCCTCTATTTTATCCATGGACCCCTGACGAAGGTTTGTCCGAAACACGGACCGTGTCGGGTCCCCTGATTGGTAAAGGGTTTAAAAAAATTTTTTTATATATATTTTTTTGTCACAAATAAATTTTGCCTGCTTCTTGTACAGATCTGCAGTTTTGTTTTGTTTGCTCTTGGTTGTTTCTTTACTGCAGTTTAGGTTGGAACTCTTCTTTTTGTTTTG
Organism: Geotrypetes seraphini; assembly: GCF_902459505.1. Lineage (NCBI taxonomy): Eukaryota > Metazoa > Chordata > Amphibia > Gymnophiona > Dermophiidae > Geotrypetes > Geotrypetes seraphini. The sequence goes on along the minus strand of NC_047091.1, from coordinate 176,822,879 downwards.
TCGCTTTGTAATTTACATGTACAACAAAACACAAAGACTGACTTTCCAATCAAAGCAGGCCTACAACATGTAACCAAGTCCAACTTGACCAGGGTCCCCCCAGCATCCTACAATTGCACAACTTGAAGAAAGGGCTGGAAAATCCACATCTTTCTGGGGAATTGGCCAGTTCCTGAGGAATTACCCCAGAAAAACGGTACACCGACATATCCGCGCACGACAATTGCACGCAGACAAGTCCGCGCACGACAATGCCGCCCCGTCAATTACGCCCTGTGAAATCTGCCATAAGCGGATATCTGGAAGGCCCTGATTTCCTGAGACTCCTCAGGCCCCCGTCCCTTGGTTTAGCAACGATCGTGAAAATGCACGGTGAGTTGTGCATATGGGCCAATGCCTGGAATTGCATTCCAGGGGCAACCAGCCCTGTAATGAAATTTAAACATACAAAGGAACATAAGGTGATGCTGGGAAGAGGGCACAAAAACTGAGGTGAACACTGGAGCCCAAGATACTTCTCCTCCTCAAACTCATTTCTATAGAACACATACATAGTAACATAGTAGATGACGGCAGATAAAGACCCGAATGGTCCATCCAGTCTGCCCAACCTGATTCAATTTAAATTTTTTCTTCTTAGCTATATCTGGGCAAGAATCCAAAGCTCTATCCGGTACTGTGCTTGGGTTCCTACTGCCGAAATCTCCGTTAAAACTTACTCCAGCCCATCTAAACCCTCTCAGCCATTGAAGCCCTCTCCAGCCCATCCTCCCCCAAACGGCCATATATAGACACAGACCGTGCAAGTCTGCCCAGTACTGGCCTTAGTTCAATATTTAATATTATTTTCTGATTCTAGGTCCTCTGTGTTCATCCCACGCTTCTTTGAACTCAGTCACAGTTTTACTCTCCACCACCTCTCTCAGGAGCGCATTCCAGGCATCCACCACCCTCTCTGTAAAGAAGAATTTCCTAACATTGCTCTTGAATCTACCATCCCTCAACCTCAAATTATGTCCTCTGGTTTTACCATTTTCCTTTCTCTGGAAAAGATTTTGTTCTACGTTAATACACTTCAAGTATTTGAAAGTCTGAATCATATCTCCCCTGTCCCTCCTTTCCTCTAGGGCAGTGTTCTTCAACCACCAGTCCATGGACTAGTGCCGGTCCACAGAAATTTCCTGCCGGTCCACAGGGCCAGCACGTGCATTAAGCCCAAAACAGTGTTCTTCAACCGCCGGTCCACGGTGCGATCGTTGCGGCATTATCTTCGAGCCAGCTCCCTCTTCCTAACTGATTCAGTGCACAAAGCCACGGGCAGTGGCCTCTATGGGCATCCTGCACCTGAACCGGAAGCCTTCTCTCTGACGTTGTAACGTCAGAGGGAAGGCTTCCAGATGAGGCACAGAACGTGCAAGGTGCAATTAGAACTATTATGGGGGCGGGGTCTGGGGTGGAGATTGGGTAGAGATGGGCGGGGTCTGGCCCACGACTTAGCCCAGTGTTCTTCAACCGCCGGTCCACGGACCAATGCCGGTCCACAGAATAATTCTTTTATTTCTGCCGGTCCATAGGTGTAAAAAGGTTGCAAAACACTGCTCTAGGGTATACATATTCAGGACTTCCAGTCTCTCCTCATACGTCTTCTGGCGCAAGCCTCCTATCATTTTCGTCACCCTCCTCTGGACCGCTTCAAGTCTTCTTACGTCTTTCGCCAGATATGGTCTCCAAAAGTGAACACAATACTCCAAGTGGGGCCTCACCAACGACCTGTACAGGGGCATCAACACCTTCTTCCTTCTACTGGCTACGCCTCTCTTTATACACATTACATGCAGTAGTGCGGCCCAATTCACTGAGTCACGTCAGTGAATCGATTTGAATCGATTTGCTGTATAAGAAAATTGGACTCACTGATTCAGCGACCCCCCACCCTGGTGAGACCCGACATACCTCCAAGGCCTCCCAAAACAGCAGCAACTGCTGCGCTCTCATCAGTGATGCGGCTGAGGGAAGGCTGTGAAGCAGCCCGTTCGGAACGCTGCTGCTGCTGCTACTTTAGGAGGCCTCAGAGGTATGTCAGGTTTCACAGTGGGAGGATTGATGGGGTGCTGCTGCATAGGGGGATGGGAAAGGAAGAAAGATGGTGCACATGGGGGGGGGAGAAAGGAAAGAGGAAGAATTGGGGTGGAGGAGAGGAAGGGAGAGATGAAACAGAGATAGAAAGGGGTGAGAGAGAGATCCTTCATATGGTGAAGGGGAGAGAGACATGCATGGAGAAGAGAGGGAGAAATGTTGGACAAGGTGATGGAGGGGAGGAAGGGAGAGATGTTGCACGGAGGGGAATAGAGAGGCTTGACCCAAGGCACAAGACAGGGGAGAGAGAGAAAGAAAGGGGGAAGAAAGAAGGGGGGACAAAGAAGGGGGGGGACAAAGAAGTTGGGGGAGAAAGAAAGAGGGAGAGGAAGAGAGAAAGAGGGAGAGGATAGTCAGTGGGAAAGAAACAAATGTTGGAAATGGCAGTGGAAGGTAGAAAAAAAAATAATTTATTTTCTATTTTGTGATTACAATATGTCAGATTTGAAATGTGTATCCTGCCATAACTGGTGTTAGACCACGAGCGTGAGCTGGGACCTTAGAGAGCGAAAGTATTTTTTATTTTGTTTACACCACAACACCAGCGGGGGTTGGAGAGGGCAAAGGGGGTGGGTGGAAAGACTGCAAAATAAATCCGCAATGACGTTTGAAAAAAAAAGCCCAATTGGGGCAGGAAAAGTGAATTGAATCGAAAATGTTTCCCCGAATTGGACAGCACTAACATGCAGGTACCTTCTCTGCCCTCTAGTGGGCTCACAATCTAAGCTTTTGTCCCAGGGCAATGGAGGTTTAAGGGACTTGCCCAGTCACAAGGAACTGCAGTGTGGATTGAACCCAGTGTCCCAGGATCGTCGGCGTTCAGCTACTGAAGTGGTAGAGAGCCGGAGAAGGAAATGCAAGTCCTTTATCTAATGTGCCCAACAGAAAGTGTTTTGGCAACAACTTGTAATGCTAAAGCCAGCTGCTGAAAAGTTAAATAAACTGTCCTTAAAACAAGGGATGCGTTAAAATAGAACCACTTCAGAGCCAAGAGATCATGCAGAACCATTACCGTGTTTCCCCGAAAATAAGACAGTGTCTTATATTCATTTGGGGCACAAAAAAGGCACTAGGTCTTGTATTCGGGTAGGGCTTATTTTTTTCATGCACATGATCATCTCGCCCTTCCTCTCCTTCATCCCAATTCTTCCTCTTTCCTTTCCCCCACATGTGCAACATCTTTCCTCCCCTCTCATCCATCCCCTTGTGCCATCCCTCCTGCTGCAGAATCCTTTGCTCAGCTTCCATCCTTCCCTCCCTCCCATCCCTTATGCAGCCGAACCCTTGAGCACCCGCCGCGCAGCCGAACCCCCGCTGACCCTCCATCCATCCTTCCCAACCGATCCCCGCTGACTGCGACCATAAACACCTTCCGGCAGAGGAGTGCCGAGCCAGCAGCACTCACAGGCTGCTTCGCGGCTTTCTCGCTGGGGCCTTCTGTATACTAATGACATCATCAGTAACGCAGGAACACAGAAGGCCCCAGTGAGATGGCTGCGCTCCTGTCGGAAGGTATTTATGGTCACGGTCGGCGGGGATCGGTTGGGAAGGATGGATGGAGGGTCAGCAGGGGTTCGGCTGCACGACGCGAGTGGAAGCACGGCTGCCTACAACTAGGGCTTATTTTCGAGGTAGGACTTATATTAAGACCTACCCCAAAAATCATGCGAGGGCTTATTTTCAGGGTAACACGGTACTACTATTAATTACAGTTTATTTAGAATTTGATTTAAAAAAACCGCTTATAAAAACTTTCTAAGTGCTGTACAGGCTAAAAATAAGGGTACAGGACATTCATAAAATTACATTAATACAAATAAAAATATTCCATAAATACATACATAACATTCAATGGACAATGACTAACAGGCACATGGGGTAAAGAAGGGATACAATGTTGTAAGAAAAGTTTACAATAAAGGGAAGAATGAGAGGAAGGGGATGAGCCTGGCTAGGAATAAAAAATTTGGAGCGTGGCAAAAAGTAAGATGAAAATCCAAGAATTATTTCTAGAGCGCCACTGGACATACACAGCGCCATACAGAATCGCAAAGGAGACGGTCCTTGCTCCAATGAGCTTACAATCTCAACAATCAAGACAGACAAACTGGATGCCAAGGTAGGGGTTACAGTAAGAGGGGAGCAGAGGGCAGTAAGGTTACGCCTTTTCAGACTACTTTTGAACAAGGGAAGGGGTGTGGTGGATAGACTCAGGTAGTTTATTCCAGGCATACAGGGTGTCGAGAGGAAAGGAACAAAGTCTGGAACTGGCAACGGAGGAGACGGGCACAGATAAAATTTGTCTGAGGAATGGAGTTCTGGGGGAGGTGTATAAGGTGAGAGACCGAGGGGGCCAGAGAATGAACACACTTGTAGGTCAGTAATAGGGGTCTGAATTGTATGCAAAGGCAGATAGGGAGCCAGTGATTTCAGGAGAGGGGTGAGGCGACTGTAGCAGGATGGCAGAAGATAAGTCCTGCAGCAGAATTTTGAACAGACAGTGGCGGTGGCAGGGGGGGTAGAGGGGGGGGAGGGGGGTAGGAAGAACTTGTTAGAAGTAGATTGCAATGGTGAAAGCATGAGGTTAGGAGCGTGTGGACAAGGATCCACGTGGTGGGCTGAGAGGAAGGGGTGAAATATCTGAACAATTTTATCCGGCAAACATAAAAGGCTGAGGCACTAATCCTTTCCCGGATGAAAAAGCAGCTCAATTGATGCCACTTGTAAAACGGCTGGGACAGGTAAGCAGCAAGAAACTCTGAAGAGAAGTCCAATGCGGGCAGGTCTTCTAGCGAGTGCCACTAATACAAAGCATGGCATGTCTGTTGCTTAGCCAACTGCCAGCAGGGAGAGAACAAAAGCTTTACCAGAGCTAATAAAATGGCATCATCGCCCTCTGGCAACAGGGAAATAGCTACTGTACTAAATGTTAACTCACCTTGAACTATTGCAAATCAAATAACACCCCCCCACCCTGTCTTCACTGGTGAACATCTAAGAAGCTACTTGGAAACCATATCTGTTTTATCTGTTCTATGTATCACTTCTTTCCCTGCATTATATTGTAAATGCCTTCTGTCTTTATCTGTTTTTAAGTCTATTATTCTAATTTGTATTTTATCTGTATCCCATGTATTAGCTCACCTTGTGGTGAAGAACTTTTTCAGTATGGCGGTATATAAGAACAAAATTATTATTATATGCATTATTACACCTTTATGTAATATTGACGTCCATAATGCATCAGCTGTACCACTAATCCACATATAGCCTGGGAAATCCCAGTTCAGGTTCCCCCCAGCATAGGCCACATTTTAAGAATTTAGGGCAGGGGCAGGGAACTCCGGTCCTCGACAGCCGTATTCCAGTCGGGTTTTCAGGATTTCCCCAATGAATATGCATTGGAAGCAATGCATGCAAATAGATCCCATGCATATTCATTGGGGAAATCCTGAAAACTCAACTGGAATACGGCTCTCGAGGACCAGAGTTCCCTACCCCTGATTTAGGGTAACAGGAGGACTATTGACTATTTAGGAAACAACTAAAAACCTACCTATTCTTAAAATACCTAGACAACGAACAAGGACATCAGCCCTCGTAACACCATCACAAACCTGATCTTGTAAACTGTTAACCCTAACCCCTAATCACCAACTATGAACACTCCATTCAATTCATGGAATATTTCTAATTCTCTGTAAGCAGCATGGCACTTCTTGGCCTTGCAGCACACAAACTGTTGTCACTATTACTAATGTTGATACTATCAGATGTACACTGCAATAATTCGTTGTATGTACAGCTTCTATCTATTGTATTTACTGTTTCCCTTTATTGTAAACCGCCTAGAAGTCGCAAGATTGTTGGCGGTATATAAGAATAAAGTTGTTATTATTATTATTATTATTGACCAGACCACTCTTCTTGCTGCTTGTTATGTACCAAACAGAAGTCCCAATAAAATATCACTCTTCTTAGTAGAGTCCCAGTTTTTTGGGTTTCCCCCATATATATTTGGACTTGTTCTGTACCAAACCCAACCAGAAGACAACGTCAGGGCGATTTCGGTCCTTCAACTCACCAGTTTGCGGAGGCTGCCTTCATCCATGGCGGAAAACCTCTCCTCGGACATGCTGTCCCTGTCCGTTTCGGGGGTCTCTGGCAACGGGCAGCGTTGCACGTCCAGATCAAGGGGTGGGAGGAGAAATATATGTACGGTGGGGGGTGGGGGCTGAGCCTCTTCCGAGGGAGGTCTTTCGCCTTTGAGTGCTAATGACAAGCCCGGGAGCTTTGAAGTGGGGAATTGGTTTTTAAGCTCTTGGGGGTAGGGGGAGGACGGGAGGGGGTCTCCTGAGGGGGATTAAAGGACCCAGATCCCAGATGCTGGACGTCCCTTAGGGATCTGACGTGTTATGCCAAAGGGGGGGGAGGAATCCCTCAAGAATCAGGAGGATTTGGGACCGCGAGGAGCGTCCCGGGCACCGGATTGAGAGGTGCAGCCTTCATGCACCGGGCTCCTTCCAGGGGAAAGTTTCGCAGGGTGGGGCTCCGATCTCTTCCCCCCCCCCCTTCATCGATTGAGTTCCCGGGACACCGACGCCGCCCTCCCCGCTCGGACCGCCAGCGCACGAGTAGGGGCTCCGAGGCGGCGCCGCTTCCGGGATGCGCGCCCCGCCCCCTCGCCCTGGGCCCCGCCCGCCGCCTCACGCTGCGCCTATCGCGGCGCACCGCTCTCCCCCGCGCGGGGATAGGCTCTGTCGCGATTGGCTAGGTTAAATTTCTTTTGGGGGCCCGCCTTTATTAGTCCAGCGGGCTTTCGCTCGGGGTTCTGGGAGTTGTAGTGTTTTGAGCGGGCGGCAGTTTGACTCCTGCCTTTGGCAGTTCCGGATTGGAAACCTTTCAGTCCAATCCTGGTTTTAAACTTAAGTCCACTCCCCCCCCCCAAAGTAAAGGGGGAGGTGTTCTAGTTCCTGATTCTGCCCAATTTGAAAACAGTCCGGACAGACTTAAAATGCCCCGGGATCAGGTGATCAGACATCCCAAAATCTCCAGCCTGGAACTGGGTGGACAAAATTGTTATAGATTGTCAAGCAATGTCTGTAATGCTTGTTTTCTTTCTAATTCATTCTATAGGTGGTGGGAACCAGGTTCTTTTAAGTTGTAATAACTTTTATTGAACAAGCACAAACATAATCAAGATGTCTATTGTGTTTTTGTTAATCCTGCTTAAAGAAAGCATATCTTGCAAAAAGTTCCGTTTTTGCCAAGACGATAGCTAGAATGCTGTATCAGAACCGCAAGAAGAAACATATAGCAACGGCCTAGGGCAGGGGTAGGCAATTCCAGTCCTCGAGCGCCAGAGCCAAATCAGATTTTTAGGATATCCACATTAAATATGCATGAGATAGATTTGCATCTCAAGGAGGCAGTGCATGCAAATCCATCTCATACATATTCATTGTGGATATCCTGAAAACCTGACCTGGCTCTGGCTCTCGAGGACCAGATTTGCCTACCCATGGCCTAGGGTAAAAGAATTATGAAAGAGCCCCCCAAAAAGCAAGCACAGCTGGCCAGCTGGAACCACAGAGCTGGTGGGGATCCCCGTATCTCTGCTTCAAGTAGAGAGGTTAGTCATGGATGGACCTCCAGCAACCAGTGTTTCTTCATTTTTTGCCTTAAGTCAGGGGTGTCCAATGTCGGTCCTCGAGGGCCGCAATCCAGTCGGGTTTTCAGGATTTCCCCAATGAATATGCATGAGATCTATTAGCATACAATGAAAGCAGTGCATGCAAATAGACCTCATGTATATTCATTGGGGAAATCCTGAAAATCCGACTGGACTGCGGCCCTCGAGGACCGACATTGGACACCCCTGCCTTAAGTATATCCCCACCCAAGAGCCAGGTGCACAGTTTGTGTAGCTGGTGGAAATCCCCAATTCCCACCAGCTAAAGAAATCAGGCGTCTGCTTAAGTCAGCTGTGCAGTATAAAGAAGAAGTGTGCAGACAGCGCCAGGGTTACCATATGGCTCCAGAAAAAAAGAGGACAGATTGAAACATTCGGGTTTTACTTCCATTGCTTTCAATGGAAGTGAGGAGGAAGGATAGAGACATCTGGATTTAATTCCATTGAAAGCAATGGCAGTTAAACCAGGATGTCTCAATTCATTCTCATTTTTCCGGAGCCATATGATAACCCTACTGACACCTCCTGTACATTCAGTTCTCATTGCTAACCCACCAGTACTCCACATGCTGGCAACAGTAGCTATAAGTACTGCTGCTGCTGTCTGCCAGCTTCTTCTCTACAATGCACAGCTGATTGGGACAGGCTCCTGATTTCTTCAGCTAATGGGGTTTAGGGATTCCTGCCTGCTGAGGTATTTTAAAATTTTAGTTTTGGTGGGGGTAGGAGGGAGGGAGGGAATAGGAAGAAGGAATGAAGTGCTAAGTGCCTAATGCCCCTCCCCCCACGTTAACCTTTGCCCTCCCAATTAATTTCTGGCATTATGTCCAAAAAGGTCAAACGAAAACCAAAAAGATCAAACGAAAAAAAAATATATGACAACCTACTGGCCACCAGAGGAGCGAACCTGGACCGACAACTTGCCAACCTGCTGACTTCATCCACAGACTACAAAACTTTCAAAAAAAAAACTATAACCTTACTCGTCAAAAAACACATAAAACCAATTATCACTCTACCAACAAATCTCCAAACTCCACCAACACCTACTTCACACGCCTCGGCAAACTAGAAAACCTTACCATATTATAAGCTTATGTATTAAGATCATAACGAGACGTTCAAGTATCTTACGGGCCGCATCGAGGCGGAGGAAGATATCTTCTTTTTCAAGGGTCCCACGACAACAAGAGGGCATCCGTTGAAAATCAGGGGCGGGAAACTACGAGGTGACACCAGGAAATTCTTTTTCACTGAAAGAGTGGTTGATCGCTGGAATAGTCTTCCACTACAGGTGATTGAGGCCAGCAGCGTGCCTGATTTTAAGGCCAAATGGGATCGGCACATGGGATCTCTTCACAGGGCAAAGGTAGGGGAGGGACATTAAGGTGGGCAGACTAGATGGGCCGTGGGCCCTTATCTGCCATCTATTTCTATGTTTCTATAACAATTCTTATGTAATCCGCCTTGAACCGCAAGGTAAAGGCGGAATAGAAGTCACTAATGTAATGTAATGTAATGTCATTGATGTCAGGTGGACAGAAAAGTGGTAGCCTGTTTCACAGCTCCCTACCACTCTTCTTTCCCCTCCTTAAGGCCAAAGTCCCAGGGCCAGTGCTTCCTGGTGCTGATCTTGGTCATTCAGGGCTGGTGCTAGAGTGACATGGGGGGGTGGTCTAGGACAGACATTTGGGAGGGGTCCCAAAGCCCATGAGAAGTCTTTACCTCTTTCAGGTAGGTGTTAGCAAAGCACAGATATGGATTTAATTCTGAAATCCTTGCTTGTAACGGTACTTCCAGTGCAATAACATTTTGATCTAGACAGCTGTGTTATTTCCCCATACCCGTCTGCTGCAGAAGGAATCCACTCTGAATTTTTCATTCTGTCTGTGGTGTACTTCACTGTGCTGTTTAGCTCCCTCTAGAAATTTTTCCTTCTGCACGCATGACTACAGTTGTGTGTGTTCTGCTCTCCCCATTTTATTGTTTCAAATTCGATGTAATTTCATCCCCTTTTTGGGTAATTTGAATTTTGAAGAACTACCTGCTTGAGAATTCACAGACTTTGGTCTGTAGCTGGCAGGCCAATCCCTTTTTGGGTACTTGTTGGCAAGCCTCTCATAGTTTTATCTGGAATTCAGGGCCGTCCCTGAAGTGGATCACCCAGTGGCGGAGGGGGGGGCGGTCTTCCCCAGGTGCAGCCTTAGGGGGGATGCACAGCCAACCAGGTCCGGAAAATTCTACCAGGCTGATCAGCCTTCCTCTCCCCAACGTCAATTCTGCCGTCGGAGAGGAAGTTTGGGCCAGCCAATCGCTGCCTAGCTGGGCGGAACTTCCTCTCCGACGGCAGAATTGACGTCGAGGAGAGGAATGCTAGTCGGCCCGACACAGAGAAGACGAGCTTGGGGCGGCAGCGGCTTTGGGGGCCTGTTCCCCAATGGCGGTGACTTGGGGGGCTGTTCCCCCATGGTGACAGCAATGGTTTTGGGGAGGGCAGGGAGAAAGAAAGAAAGGGGGCAGGCAGGGAGATAGAAGGAAAGAAGGGAAACAGAGAAAAAGAAAGGGGGCATGAAGAGAGAAAATAAGAAAGGGAGGCAGGGAAAGAGGAAGAAAAAGTTGGGGGAGGGAATGAGGTGTGGAGGAGAGGAAGCATACAGGCTGAAATAAGGGAAGAAAGATTGGATGCACAGTCAAAAGAAGAAAGTGCAACCAGAGACTCATGAAATCACCAGACAACAAGGTAGGAAAAATGATTTTATTTTAAATTTAGTGATCAAAATGTGTCTGAATTTATATCTGCAGTCTATATTTTACACTATGGCCCCCTTTTACTAAACCGCAATAGCGGTTTTTAGCGCAGGGAGCCTATGAGCACGAGAGCAGCCCTGGGCATTCAGCACAGCTCCTTGCACTAAAAACTGCTATTGTGCTTTAGTAAAAAGGGAGGGGGGTATTTATCTATTTTTGTATGGTTGTTACTGAGGTGACAGTGTCTAGAGTCATCTGCCTTGACCTCTTTGAAAAAAACCCAGAATAGGAATGATAATTAACATTTTCTCAGCGTACAGTGCTTTGTGTTTTTATAAAAATTTTATTGTTGATAGATCATTTTGACTTGGTCATTTTAAAAGTAGCTCGGAAGCCCAAAAAGTATGGGCACCCCTGAGCTAGAGTGTTGAAGCTGCATGTTTCTGCCGTAAAGGTCATCTCTGATGCAACCAGAAGTTGCATCAGAGACAACCTTTACGGCAGCCATATGCAACTACAACGCTCCAGCTGCTGTAAGAAGGCAGTTTAGACATCACTGGCCACAGGGCAGGGAGGTTTGTTGGACTGGGCCTGTTGTCCGGGGGGGGAGGGGGAGAAAGCGCCACAAAGGTAAGGGGCAGGGAGGGAGAAAGGGAGGAAAGGTGGGGTGAAGAGGAAAACAGGGTAAAACAGAGGGGGGGGAGAAGGACGCTGAAAGCACATGGGGAAGACAGAGTGGGAAGAAGATGCTGAATGGAAATGGGGAACAGAGAGTAGGGAGAAGATGCTGAAGGGAAATGGGGAAGAGAGAGTTGGGAGAAGACACTGGCAGGGAAGAAGACAGAGATGCCAGACTATGGGAGGAGCAGAGGGAAGAAGATGGGTGCCAGACCAATTTAGAAGGGGGGAGAAAGGAAGAGGCACAGACAGTAGCAGAGCAAATGGAAGATGCAGATAGAAGAGAGACAGTGGATGGAAGGAAGAGAGTAACAAGAAGATGAGGAAAGCAGAAACCAGAGAAGACAAAGGTAGAACAAAAAATTTCTAATTATTTATTGCTTTAGGAGACATGTGTCACTGTTTCTGTGGTGTTGCATTGTATGCAGAGTCCAGCTTCTTGCTGGTTCAATTTAACCTTTGTCTATGTATTTCTATTTTATCCCCCCTTTTTCAAAACTGTGGAGCATTTTTTAGCGCCAGCCGTGATGGTAGCAGCTCTGCTCAGAATTCTATGAGTGTCAGAGCTGTTTCCACCGTGGCTAAAATCCACACTACAGTTTTGTAAAAGGGGGAGGGGTTAATTTGTGATGACATATTCCATACTAGGCGAAGGTGTTTTCTGTGTTCTGTGTATTCGAAAGACATGGTTTTCTGTTAGAATTGACGGTGTAAGATTGATCTGTACTAGTCTGGCTTGTTTAGTTTTGCAATGGGTGTCTTGATGTACTGCTCACTGCAGTATGTAATATGCTGCCTTTTCCTAGGTACTCATGTGTGACATGTGGCTTGTTACTAAAAATCATGTTTCTTGTACAGATGGGGGGGGTGCCAAAAAATGATGGGCCCCAGGTGTCACATATGCTAGGTACGCCACTGGGATCACCTACTGTTAAGCGGGGGTCAAGCGCAGGTTGTTAGGCGCCCTTAGGCGGCTCGGCGGTGTTTCACAGGGTGCCGGCTGCATCTTTGCACCTCCATTTAGCTGCAGGGGTGGAGGTATAGTCAGACAGCGGAATCTGACTGGCAGCCCGAAGATCAACTTTGAAGAACCATTCCCAGCATTGTGGCAGTGAAATTCTCATACAGCTACTGCGAGAGAACAGAAAGCAGGTTTGCGGCATGGATCCTGTCTAGGCACAGTGAGTACACAGGCTGTCAGCCTGTGAAAGACATCAGGGGAGGTTGGAAAAGTGGAGTTTTCAGTGTTTCTAGATATTCCCCTGTGTTTCCCCATCTAAACAATCCTAAAATCACTGTTTTTAAAATTCGGGAAATGTGAAAAAATTTGTAATTTTAAGCAATCTTTTTTTTTTTTTTTTTTTCTTCAGCTCCCTACTTCTTCAAAACTTCGGATTTTGCCTAAACAACTGCTGGGATGAAATCCTTGAGCTCACCTCATGTGAATTCATACCAGGATTGCATAAATGTAGCACTTGCAGAGCATTTTTGTGCCACGTGGCGCAGATAGAGAGGCTGTAGCATTCAGCATAGCTTCTCCCCTGCTGAAGCAGGAGTCCAAATGCTCAGCTTGTCCAGCGGGGCAGCCAACATTACTTTAAGGGCTTGGCGCAGCTGGTTTCTCCATTAGCCCAGCTGCGGAACACCCCCCCTCGCAGCCTAAGAAACACATCATTAAATCATCTAAGGGTGACTTTATGTCCTAGGAGCCGGACACCTTTTCTAAATTTGAGGAAAAAAAATCAAGTGTTCTTCCCCTAACGTGTGTTGCCTGCCTTTCAACCAACAGGTTCCAAGACACAGGACCACCTGCTGGAAGAAACTGGATGTGCGCAGAGTACATCTTCATTATTTGGAGGTCACGAACGAGTTTCGTCTCTATGACCTTTTGTTTGTGCTGACACATTCAGTTGAACGAGGCGCTCCCGCTTCCAAGGCCAGTGATTTCCAGATGGATCCGTAGGGCCATTTCGTCAGCTTATATTCTTGCTGGAAAATAGTCTCCGATTTCCGTCGAGGCACATTCTATCGGAAGTGTAGCTTCTTCGTGGGCTGAAGTTGGATCTGTCTCTCCTGAGGAGATTTGCAGGGTGGCAATGTGATCTTCTCTTCACACGTTTGCCAAGTTCTACAGAGTGGATGTAGGATTCAATTTTTGGGTCCTCGGTCCTAAGGGCTAGCGCAGCAAGCCCATCCTAGCTATTTGGGGGGGACTGCTTTTGTATGTCCCAGCTATCTAGAATGTGTCGTCTATTGCACTGGAAAAAGAGATTATGTACTTACCCTGGTAAGCTCTTTTCCAGTAGATAGGTGAGACATTCTAGACTCCCCACCCTGTCCTTCACGTGCCTGCTTACAGTTTTCAGTCTGCATATGCTTCTCCAAGCTGATTTTTGGATGTCTGTCAGCCCTTGAGGGCTGGGAAGAATTTGTATATATGCTTCATTTGTTGGGGAATAGTTTCTGAGCTCTTTTGAAGCCTGTGTTGCCAGCTATTGATACTATTCAGTTACTTTTTAGCAGAACAATTTGTTTTGCCTGTTGCTATGTTAGGTGCTCCTCGGTACTTCGGTACTAATTCTAGAGGGATCTAAAAGCACAGTAAAGTATACCAGAGGCAGAGTGAAAAATCCAGGGTGGATTCCTTCTGCAGTATGCAGGTATGGGGAAATAACCCAGCTGTCTAGAATGGCTCACCTATCTACTGGAAAAGAGCTTACCAGGGTAAGTGAATAATCTCTTTTTGTCCACGCACTTATTTTCTCGGTGGTTAAATATGGATGCGAAAGTTGGACATTACGGAAGCAATGTAGAGAAAGAAGATTGATTCATTTGAACTTTGGTGCTGGAGTAGGATTTTATGCATGCCATGGACCGCCAGAAGAGCTAATTGATTTTGGGAGAGATCGAGCCGACTATATCACTTGAAGCCCACATTGTACAAGAGGTAATGGTGCTGGGGCTGCTTGATAACGGTGACCACAGCATGATCAGATTTGATATACACTTCCCCTCCCTATTCACGGTTTCGACACTCGCGGTTTCACATATCTGTGACTTTTTTGGATGTTCCTGTCTCCCTCCAGCCTTCCTCCCGGCATCCTGGCCTTACCTGGTGGTCTAGCGGGCTTTCGGGGCAGAGGCGATCTTCCTACACTCCTGCCCCATGTAGATCGCCAATAGGAAATGTCTGCCGTGAGCTCCCGTCGTAGTCTCGAGAGACTACGGGAACTCACGGCAGTCATTTCCTATTGGCGATCTGCACGGGGCAGGAGCGTAGGAAGACCGCTCCTGCCCTGAAAGCCTGCTAGACCGCCAGGTAAGGTCGGGATGCCGGGAGGGAGGCGGGGGTGGGTCAGAGCCGGACGAGAAGTTATTAATGGTTTTTCTCCATTCGCGGTCCGGCTCTGCCCCTATCCCCCGCAAATACCGAGGGACAAGTATCCCTGGAATAAGTTCACACAGGAAATGCAAAACAACAGCATCTAACTGTAAAAAAAGGAGTCTATGATCACATGAGAAGAATGGTAAAAAATAAACTTAGAGGAGCAGCTGCAAAGGTCAAAAATTTACATCAAGCATGAATGTTATTGAAAAATACCATCCTGGAAGCCCAGACTAAGGGCTACTAAACTGCGATAGCATTTTTAGCATATGCAGAATTTTAGCGGGTGCTAAACCAGCGCTACGCGGCTAGAACCAATGCCAGCTCAATGCTGGCGTTAGCGTCTAGCGTGCGTGGCAATTTAGTGTGCGCTTTAACTGCTAAAAGGAGCCCTAAGTATATTCCATGTATTTGAGAAAGAGCTAAGAAGAAGGAAAATTTAAATTAAATCGGTAATTTAAAGAGAGGGTAAAGTTGGGCAGGCTGGATGGACCATTCGAGTCTTTGTCTGCCGTCATTTACTATGTTACTATGTATTAAAAAAGGAGGAATGAAGACCAAACGGCAGCCAGCATGGTTAACGAGTAAGGTGAAGGAGGCTATTGGAGCTAAAAGAGAATCCTTCCGAAAGTAGAAGAAGGATCCGACTGAAAATAATGGCAAGTCAAATGCAAGGCACTTATAAGGAAGGCAAAGAGAGATCTTGAAAAAAAAGATTGTGCTGGAAGAAAAAACCTTTTTCAAGTATATTAAAAGCAAGAAGCTGGGAACTCAAACACATCTCTGTAACACTGGAAGATGTAATGGGTCAATTTAACAAATTGGACAGCAGCAAAGTGTCTGGACTGGATGGTGACAGAATTGAAAAATGACCTTGCAGAGCTATTGCAGTAGCGATGTTTAAAAAGGGCTCCAGAGGTAACATAAGAACATAAGAACATAAGCAGTGCCTCGGCCGGGTCAGACCATAGGTCCATCCTGCCCAGCAGTCCGCTCCCGCGGCGGCCCAAACAGGTCATGACCTGTCTAAATCACCAGAAGGGGCCCCCATGCCGCCTTGGTTTCCCTTCCTAGCCCTCCGGTCTTGCACATGCACGACCTGGGTTTCTATACTTATTTTCTGGTTAGCTTTCTCAATATCCCACGATCCCTTTATCCTTCAGGAATCCGTCCAGTCTCTGTTTGAATCCTTGTACCGTACTCTGCCTGATCACTTCCTCCGGTAGCGCATTCCAAGTGTCCACGACCCTTTGGGTGAAGAAAAACTTTCTTGCATTCGTTTTGAACTTGTCTCCCTTCAGTTTCTCCGAATGCCCCCTCGTGCCTGTTGTCCCCTTCAGCCTGAAGAATCTGTCCCTATCCACCCTCTCTATGCCCCTCATGATTTTGAAGGTGATCCAGTTAATTCTAGTGAGTCTGACGTCGATGCCAGGCAAAATGGAAGAGACTATTATAAAAAACAAAATGACAGAACATAGGCGTAAGCAAGGTTTAATGAGAGAAAGCCAACATGGATTGGGTCAAGGGAAATCTTGCCTCACCTATCTAATCTAAGGCTTGGCTTTATATACCGAGTCACCATTCTAAGAAAGCTCGACTCGGTTTACGACAATTAACTTAACAAATAAAAACCATTAAAAAAAAAGTCTAAATTTCGGGAAATTAATTTTCAAAAGTGTTTAGCAAAATAAAGTAGTTTTTAAAGATTTTGGGGAAAAAATTGAAGTGAGCCGGAACCCCTTAAAAGAACTGGAAAATCATTCCAAAGTTGAGAAAACTTAAAGATCAGAGATTGACTAAACATCTCGACTCCTTTAATCCCTTTTTTGGAAGGAAGAGATAATGTGCGGTGGCAGTTAAAAAAAAACAAATGGAATGTTTGGAATGATCAAGAAAGGAATGGAAAACAATGGGCTCCTTTTACTAAGGTGCGCTAGCGTTTTTAGCGCACGCAGGATTTTAGCGCATGCTAAACCCGCGCTACGCTTCTAGAACTCATGGCAGCTCAATGCTGGCGTTACGGTCTAGCGCGCTGGGGCAATGTAGCACACGCTATTCCGCGCGTTAAGGCCCTAACGCACCTTTGTAAAAGGAGCCCAAAGAGGAAGATGTTATCATGCCCTTGTATCGCTCTGTGGTATGGCTGCACCTCGAATACTGTGTGCAATTTTGGGCACCGTGGCTCAGGAAAGATTTAGCGGAATTAGAAAAGGTACAGAGAAGGGTGAAGAAAATGATAAAAGGGATGTGACAGCTTCCCTTTCAGGAAAAACTAAAGCGGTTAGGTCTCTTCAGCTTGGAGAAGAGACGACTCAGGGTGATAGGATGGAGGGCCACAAAATAATGAGTGGAATGGAAAGAGCAGATGTGAATCGCTTGCTCACTCTTTTCAAAAATACTAGGACTAGGAGACATGCGATGAAGCTACTAAGTAGTAGGTTTAAAACAGACTGGAGAAAATATTTCTTCACACAAGATGTAATTAAACTCTGGATTTCGTCGCCAGAAAATGTGCTGAAATGAGTTAGCTTAGCAGGGTTTAAAAAAGACTTGGATAAGTCCATAGGCCAATATTGAGCTGGCTTGGGGAAATCCACTGCTTATTCCTAGGATAAGCAGCATAAAATCTGTTTTACTACTTGGGACCTGGATTGGCCACAATTGGAAACAGCTTCAAGGACCCGAGGTCTGTCCCGGTATGGTAATTCTTATGTTCATATAAGAATGTATGTAACGTAATTGTTGCTAATTGGCTCATTGTTAGGTGCCATCGACTTGTGTTCTACTTCTAATGAGTTGATGAACATCATCAAAGTTTTTGTGGCAGAATACAGAAGTATAGATTTCTGGCCCTTTCTTCTGCGCAGTATAAATTTGATGTCACCGTTGTCGCACTAGACGCGATCCTCAGCGCTGCCCATCTTCTGCTGCAGCTTATTAGCCGATGACGCCAAACTATGCAACATAGTAGACAAAAGCTCATCGGTCATTAGCACAATGTCCGACAAAATTCCTGACAGTATGACGCAGGACCTACTCCTGCTTGAGCATTGGTCAAAGACTTGGCAACTAAGTTTCAATGGCAAAAAATGCAAGGTCATGCACCTTGGTGGCAAAAATCCATGCAGGACTTGCACCCTAAATGGCGAGATCCTAGCAAGGACTGTAACAGAACGCGACTTGGGGGTGATCATTAGCGAAGACACGAAGACTGCCAATCAAGTGGAGAAAGCTTCCTCCAAGGCTAGGCAAATCATGGGTTGTATCCGTAGAAGTTTCATCAGCCGTAAGCCCCAGGTTATTATGCCGTTGTACAGATCCATGGTGAGACCCCGTCTGGAATACTGTGTGCAATTCTGGAGGCAGCATTATCAAAAGGATGTGCGGAGAGGCGAGTCGGTTCAGCGAATGGCCACCAGAATGGTCTCAGGACTCAAGGATCTCCCGTATGAGGAACGGCTGGATAAGTTACAGCTATACTCACTCGAAGAACGCAGAGAGAGGGGAGACATGATCGAGACGTTCAAATATGTCACGGGCCGTATCGAGGTGGAAGAAGATCTCTTTTTTCTTAAAGGACATGGCGACAAGAGGGCATCCGTGGAGAATCAAGGGTGGCAAATTTCATAGGGATACCAGAAAATACTTCTTCACCGAAAAGGTGGTTGATCGCTGGAATAGTCTTCCACAACAGGTAATTGAGGCCAGCAGTGTGCCAGATTTTAAGAAAAGGTGGGATTGGCATGTCGGATCTCTTCATGGAGGTAGATAGGGGGTGGGTCTTGGTGTGGGCAGACTGGATGGGCCTTGGCCCTTTTCTGCCGTCATTTCTATGTTTCTATGTTTCTATATTTAATTACATACGCATCTCAGAATAGAGCACAATTTTTGTGTGCCATTTATGGAATCTGGAGGTTTCTGTGGAAGCAAATTTTCCCCTTCTTTTACAAAGCCATGCTTGCATTTTTAGCACCAACCACTAGGGTAACAGCTCCGACGCTCATAGAATTCCTATGAGCGTCTGAGCTGTTATCCCCACATCCAGTGCTAAAATAACGCTAGCGTGGCTTTGAAAAGGAGGGGGTTTGTAAGGCACCAATGTGTGCTGACAATCAATTTTTGATTGGACATGTGCTCATGAAGCCATGCTTACCACTAATCTTTGCATGCTTTTGTCCAGCAAACTCCCCCCATTAGCTGCAAGTTTTCCACACATAAAATTTGCATGCCTTCACCGTTTTTTTTATGCATAGCTCTGTATCACACTTGCGGTAGAAGCCAATCACTTAAACATCACTGCACAGCTGTATCGCAAGCTTTTCTGCATGGGGCCCCTACATAAAAATACACTTACCGATATATATTTTGGACAACCCAAGAAATGGCTGTAAGGTTTTGCAGGGAGTGTTGCAGACAAGCCCCCATTATGTAAGGTGGCGACCCTACAATCAGTGCCCTTAGGACAGTGGTCTGAAACTCGCGGCCCGCCAGGTCCTGTTTTGAGGCCCTCGGCATGTTTCTCATAATCACAAAAGTAAAATAAAAGTTTCTTGATCACATGTCTCTTTAGCTATAAATGACAATATTATTATTAGCCAAAAGGAAAGATTTATAAACTATAAAGAGTTTTACCTCATGCAAAATTGGCATTTCTTTAATAAGACATTAACTATTTTTTTTTTTCTGAGGCCCACCAAGTACCTACAAATCCAAAATGTGGCCCTGCAAAGGGTTTGAGTTGGAGACCACCGACTTAGGAGGTTCAGCAGGAAGTGAAATTAATGACAAAGATAGCCAAGAGTGGTTGCATAGACTATATTGTAGATAAATAGGCTTAATATTACAGATATGTAATGCTTATAAGAAAGATACATAAAGATATTTTATTATGTAGCTGCTTCTGTGCTCTTGTGAATATGAGAAAAGACAGGTTCCTGAATAGGTCCTGAGAAGGCGAAGAGAGGAGAAGGTGAGAGAAAGAGATAAACGAGTCCAGAGAATGGGGGGTCCAGAGAAAGAGAGGGGAGGGGGAGGGTCAAGAACGGAGACTTTATAGGTTGGAATCTTATTCTATTGTTGCTGTTAAGTATGTCTTGCAGTATCATTCTGTTCATAATTTGGAAACTTTTTGGGCTAGATCCACTACGCAAACCGATCGTGTACCGGTTAGTCGCGACCCCTTTGTGACCTGATTTTCTTACCTCTCCTCCGATCCAATGCAAAGTAGGCAGGGACGCGATTCGTTACAGAAATCTTGCAAACCGACTGGGCTGACCAATCAACCCACGAAGCGACTGCTGAGCACCAATCGCTGAGGTCCTTTCCGACTGCCTTGCCTTCTGCTGCCCTGCTCTCTGCCCCGCCCTGCTTCTCTGCCCCGCTCTCCTGCCCTGCCTCAATCTCCAGCTGTCTCCCGCTTGCACCGATCTCGTGCTCTGCCCTGAATCTCTTCTGCCTGCTGCCCCGACTCACCGCCCTGCTCTCGCCCCAAATTTCTCTTGCCTGCCGCCCTGACTCTCCTGCCCTTCCCTGCACTGCGAGCCCGTGGTTTTAACCTGCGGGCTTAAAGCGGGTTAAAACCACGGGCTCACCGGGCTAGTAAAAGATTTTTTTTAAAAAGTCACGGTTCTAGACAGCTGTTAGACGCATGCACAGACCATCTACAGATGGTATGCGCATGCGTCGGGATCGCACAGTAGCGATCCGTGCGTTCCTCCAATCGTCCTCATTTTAATTTTTTTTGTTTTCTGAATTCTGGTGGCCATCTGTTGCACCGACTCTACTCTCAGCACATCTTTTCGGTAGTGTGGCCTCCAGAATTGCACACAGTATTCCAAATGAGATCTCACCATGGTTCTGTATAAAGCCTGAAGTCATAATGCCATTATACAGAACCATGGTGAGGCCTCATTTGGAATACTGTGTGCAATTCTGGAGGCCACACTACCGAAAAGATGTGCTGAGAGTAGAGTTGGTGCAACGGATGGCCACCAGGATGTCCTCGGGGCTCAAGGATCTATCGTAGGAGGAAAGGCTGAAAAATTTGCGGTTGTACTCACTCGAGGAACGTAGGGAGAGAGGAGACATGGTCGAGACGTTTAAGTAAATTACCGGCCATATCGAGATGGAAGAAGAGATTCTCTTTCTCAAAGGACCCTCAGCCACAAGAGGGCATCCGCTCAAACTCAGGGGCGGGAAATTTCATGGCAACACCAGGAAATATTTCTTCACCGAGAGAGTGGTTAATCCTTGGAACGAGCTCCCGGTGCAGGTGATCGAGGCAAACAGCGTGCAAGAATTTAAGAGCAAATGGGATGCCCATGTGGGATCCCTTAGAGGGTAAAGCCAAGGGAACCTGTCACCAGGAGTGGGATCCCTAGGATAGTAGACTTGGGGGTGGGTCAGTAGAGTGGGCAGACCTGATGGGCTATGGCCCTTATCTGCCGTCATCTTCTATGTTTCTATGTTGTTATGTTAATGCGTCTATGCAGGAACTGTTAGGGTCTACCTGCATCAACATTCCAGGTTGATATAATAATAATAATAATAATAACTTTATTCTTATATACCGCCAGTAATCTTGCGACTTCTAGGCGGTTTACAATAAAATGTCCCATAGGCCTTTGCTGATATTGGATAGGCCAACAGAAAATGCTGACAACTAGCAATGTAAGGCTGGGTCGACAATGGACAGAATACGTCCACTTTGAATCTCTGCATCCAACACCAATTATGCCTGACCATGGTGGCATCGTAAAATCGACCATCTACAGGCAAAGGACCTCTGCTTAATACATGTAATTGTCATGGTAGACTTCTAAACTAACATCGTATCTTTCTTGGTGATGTCATTATAGCACATGCTAAAACCACGTTACAAGTCCCAGCATGCAATGGGGGGAAACCTGAACTAGGTCAGCCTCTCCCTACCGACACGCAGTGACACAGTAACCCTATAGAACAAAATCACATCTGCCAAAATACGTTCAGAACAAATATTTGTATGTCTGTTTGTCTTTTTAAAAAGCTTTTTGGCAGCTATACATTTGGAACATGATTATTTAATTCATTCATCCGGCATTATTGCCAAAAAAGGCTTCTTGGCTCCAAGGGAATAAAAATTGCTACAAGGCGAACGTTTCCATGCAGGGGGAGAAAGATTACAGCTGTTGAACAGTAACAGGACATGCTTAGAGCAGCATACAAAAGTAAGCAAAACCAGACAAAGCAATTATTTATTCATTCAATAAGAAAAGAAATAGGGTTTGGAGGGATGTTAAAACATTTGCAATTTCTGACTTCTCTAGAGAGCATGCGATTTACTTATATCCGTTGCTTAGAAATCGTTTAGCAGGGGTGTCCAACCTTTTGGCTTCCCTGGGCCGCATTGGCCGAAAAAAATGTTTCTGGGGCCGCGCAAACGCTGCGGCAAGACAGAGGAGGGAGCCGGAAAGACGGTAAACACCCGGGGGCAGCAGAGGAAAAACACTGCATCGCCCTCGACCAGGGCCGCACAAAATACTTCACGGGGCCGCAGGTTGGACACCCCTGCATTCACAACATGGGTAAGGAATTGGCTAGATGGTAGGCTTCAAAGGGTGATGGTAAACGGTACCCCCTCCAAAACGTCAGCAGTGATGAGTGGAGTACCTCAGGGCTCCGTCTTAGGGCCGATTCTATTCAATTTATTCATAGGAGATTTGACCCAAGGACTTAGAGGAAAAGTATCACTGTTTGCCGACGATGCCAAACTATGCAACATAGTTGGCAAAAGCAGTGTGCCTGACTTTATGACGCAGGACCTAAGACAGCTTGAACAGTGGTCATCAACTTGGCAGCTGGGCTTCAATGCTAAAAAATGTAAGGTAATGCACCTAGGCAAAAAAAATCCACACAGAACTTACACACTAAATGGTGAAACCTTGTCCAGGACCACGGTGGAACGTGATTTAGGAGTGATCATTAGCGACGATATGAAGGCTGCAAATCAAGTAGAGAAGGCATCGTCCAAGGCAAGACAAATGATGGGCTGTATCCGTAGGGGTTTTGTCAGCAGAAAACCTGAAGTCATAATGCCGCTGTACAGATCCATGGTGAGACCTCATCTCGAGTATTGTGTTCAATTCTGGAGACCACACTACCGAAAAGATGTGTTGAGAATTGAGTCGGTTCAGCGAATGGCTACCAGGATGGTTTTGGGGCTCAGGGAACTCACGTATGAAGAAAGGTTAAAAAAACTGCGGATGTACTCACTGGAGGAGCGAAGAGAGAGAGGGGACATGATTGAGACCTTTAAGTATATTACTGGGCGTATAGAGGTGAAAGATGATATCTTCAGTCTTATAGGGCCCTCAGTAACCAGAGGTCACCCGCTGAAAATCAGGGGAGGGAAATTTCAGGGTGATGCGAGGAAGTACTTCTTCACTGAAAGGGTGGTAGATCATTGGAACGAGCTGCCTCAGAGGGTGATTGAGGCCAGCAGCGTGTTAGATTTCAAGAGAAAATGGGATATTCATGTGGGATCTCTGAGAGAGTAGGAGTCAGGGGGTGGGTCATTGGTATGGGCAGACTCGATGGGCTGTAGCCCTTTTCTGCCGTCAATTTCTATGTTTCTATGTTTCTATGTTATGACATCACAATCTGAGCTCTAGAATGTTGCTACTTCGGATTTGAAAGTGTTTGAGGCGTGTGCAGATGAGGACGGAGCTTCGGTATTGGTGGAATGAGGCATTATGACATCACAATCTGAGCTCTAGAATGTTGCTACTTAGGATTTTAAAGTGTTTGAGGCTTGTGCAGATGAGGACGGAGCTTAGGCATTGGTGGAACAAGGCATTATGACATCACAATCTGAGCTCTAGAATGTTACTACTTAAGATTGTAAAGTGTTTGAGGCTTGTGCAGATGAGGACGGAGCTTAGGCATTGGTGGAATGAGGCATTATGACATCACAATCTGAGCTCTAGAATGTTGCTACTTAGGATTTGAAAGTGTTTGAGGCATGTGCAGATGAGGACGGAGCTTCAGCATTGGTGGAATGAGGCATTATGACATCACAATCTGAGCTCTAGAATGTTGCTACTTCGGATTTGAAAGTGTTTGAGGCTTGTGCAGATGAGGACGGAGCTTAGGCATTGGTGGAATGAGGCATTATGACATCACAATCTGAGCTCTAGAATGTTGCTACTTATGATTTTAAAGTGTTTGAGGCTTGGGCAGATGAGAATGGAGCTTAGGCATTGGTGGAATGAGGCATTATGACATCACAATCTGAGCTCTAGAATGTTGCTACTTAGGATTTTAAAGTGTTTGAGGCTTGTGCAGATGAGGACGGAGCTTAGGCATTGGTGGAACAAGGCATTATGACATCACAATCTGAGCTCTAGAATGTTACTACTTAGGATTGTAAAGTGTTTGAGGCTTGTGCAGATGAGGACGGAGCTTAGGCATTGGTGGATTGAGGCATTATGACATCACAATCTGAGCTCTAGAATGTTGCTACTTAGGATTTTAAAGTGTTTGAGGCTTGTGCAGATGAGGACGGAGCTTAGGCATTGGTGGAATGAGGAATTATATAACAGGGATGTTCAACCTTTTGGCTTCCCTGGGCCGCATTGGCCGAAAAAAATGTTTCTGGGGCCGCACAAACGCTGCGGCAAGACAGAGGAGGGAGCCGGAAAGATGGTAAACACCCGGGGGCAGCAGAGGAAAAACACTGCATCGCCCTCGACCGGGGCCGCACAAAATACTTCACGGGGCCGCAGGTTGGACACCCCTGATTTAGAGCCTGCTCATTCACAATTATCAGTTGATTCCAATGAAATATACATAATATTCAACCACATACATGAAAAACATACATTATGATTAAGGGCTACTTTTACGAAGGTGTGCTAGCATTTTTAGTGCACACACTAGATTAGCGCGCGCTAGCGGAAAAACTACCGCCTGCCCAAGAGGAGGCGGTAGCGGCTAGCGCACGGGGCATTTTAGCGCGCGCTATTCTGCGCGTTAAGGCCCTAACGCACCCTCGTATAAGGAGCCCTAAATTACGAGCATGTCTCTATAATGTAACACCATTACGGAAGCTCGTGTAAACGGCTCTGAATTGACGCCCAAGTCATTAGTGGCGGTGTAGAAGCTTTCAATATATATATAATAGAAATCAAAACTATTCTTACCGTAATAAAATGAGGATTCAAAAGCTTCCTCAAACAGAGAGCTGTGTACCTTCTCCCAAATCAAACAAAAAGAATCATTAAGTCAGACAGCAGAGATTTGTTCAGGTTAAAAGCAAACCTGAGTCCACCATAGTAAATAAACTACCGCTTTCTCCCAGAGACCAAAACCTGTTCAGCAGTAACTATTGATACGCATGACTACCATCTCTTAAAGCAGCGGTTCAGAGCTTGTGGACTGATCAGAAACTGGTTAGCGGGTAGGAAACAGAGGGTAGGGGTGAAGGGACACTACTCAGACTGGAGGAAGGTCACGAGTGGTGTTCCGCAGGGCTCAGTGCTCGGGCCGCTGCTATTTAATATATTCATAAATGATCTAGAAACAGGAACAAAGAGTGAGATAATAAAATTTGCAGACGACACCAAACTATTTAGTGGAGCTCGGACAAAGGAGGACTGTGAAAAATTGCAAAGGGACTTGGACAAATTGGGAGAATGGGCAGAGAGATGGCAGATGAAGTTCAATGTTGAGAAATGTAAAGTATTGCATGTGGGAATCAGAAACCCGAGGCACAGCTATACGATGGGAGGGATGTTATTGAATGAGAGTACCCAAGAAAGGGACTTGGGGGTAATGGTGGACATGACAATGAAGCCGACGGCACAGTGTGCAGCGGCCGCCAAGAGAGCGAATAAAATGCTGGGGATAATCAAGAAGGGTATTACAACAAGAACGAAAGAAGTTATCCTGCCGCTGTACCGGGCAATGGTGCGTCCGCATCTTGAGTACTGCGTCCAGTATTGGTCACCGTACCTTAAGAAGGATATGGTATTACTCGAGAGAGTTCAGAGGAGAGCGACACGACTGATTAAGGGGATGGAAAGCCTTTCATACGCTGAGAGATTGGAGAAACTGGGTCTCTTTTCCCTGGAGAAGAGAAGACTTAGAGGGGATATGATAGAGACTTACAAGATCATGAAGGGCATAGAGAGAGTAGAGAGGGACAGATTCTTCAAACTTTCGAATAATAAAAGAACAAGATGGCATTCGGAAAAGTTGAAAGGAGGCAAATTCAAAACGAATGCTAGGAAGTTCTTCTTTACCCAACGTGTGGTGGACACCTGGAATGCGCTTCCAGAGGACGTTATAGGGCAGCGAACGGTACTGGGGTTTAAGAAAGGATTGGACAATTTCCTGCTGGAAAAGGGGATAGAGGGGTATAGATAAAAGATTACTGCACAGGTCCTGGACCTGATGGGCCGCCACGTGAGCGGACTGCTGGGCGCGATGGACCTCAGGTCTAACCCAGCGGAGGCATTTCTTATGTTCTTATGTTCTTATTTACAGATAGGCTGAAAGATGAAACTCCTGCGTGAAATATAGACCAGCCGCGCTGCCAAGTGGCCCTCTTTTCCAAACCTTTGACTTTGTTGATCCTGCTTTTTTTTTTTTTTTTTTGGGGGGGGGGCTGCCAACTGGATCCAGATTTGCAGGACGGGACTGATCCAGTCCTGGGTTTATCCAGTTGCATACAGCAGTGGTTCCCAACCCTGTCCTGGAGGACCACCAGGCCAATTGGGTTTTCAGGCTAGCCCTAATGAATATGCATGAGAGATGTTTGCAAATAATGGAAGTGATAGGCATGCAAATCTGCTCCATGCATATTCATTAGGGATAGCCTGAAAACCCGATTGGCCTGGTGGTCCTCCAGGACAGGGTTGGGAACCACCGGCATACAGGGATTTCTAGTTCTGATTTCCCTGTTACATTTCCTAAGGCAGGGGTAGGCAATTCCGGTCCTCAAGAGCCGGAGATAGGTCGGGTTTTCAGGATCTCCACAATAAATATGCATGAGATAGATTTGCATCTCGAGGAGGCAGTACATGCAAATCTATCTCATACATATTCATTGTGGAGATCCTGAAAACTTGACCTGCCTATGGCTCTCGAGGACCGGAATTGCCTACCCCTGTCCTAAGTAAAGCAAGACTATAAGTGCCAGCATGCATGTAGGGGTAGGCAATTCTGGTCCTCGAGAGCCGGAGCCAGGTCAGGTTTTCAGGATCTCCACTATGAACATGTATGAGATGGATTTGCATGCACTGCCTCCTTGAGATGCAAATCTATCTCATGCATATTGATTGTGGATATCCTGAAAACCTGACCTGCATGTGGCTCTCGAGGATCGGAATTGCCTACCGCTGGAGTACAACCTGTCCTGTAAATCTGGATCCAGTTGGCAGCCAGGGGCTGGCCAGTTTTCTTCTGGTCCCTTGTACTTCTGCATTGGGAGCCAGGGGTGGGATCTCGACTCCTCATTCACAGTTACCCAGGGGTTCTTTTATTTTATATCCCTTCCCAACTCGCTTCACCCAATCGTTGTGGTAACAGCCTTTTAGAACCCGGTGATCGTGGATCCCGACTCTAACCACCGGGTGTCATTAGTGTGTAATGACTGAGGCTTCCTCCCTCTGGGGCTAGAAATACTACCAGCACAGGGGGTGAGGCTTTAAGATCTGACCAGGGAATCCAACCTAGGTCTTCTGCCTGCAGTGCCATGAGGTGAGCCCTAACTGGCAGGTTCTAAATTTTTACAGTGTGCTAAATATAAAACTTTGGGGAAACTGGTTAAAAAGTTGCAATATGGAATGATTTGACTGAGCCACTTGTAAAGATATCACATTAGGGTTAACATTTCACATGACTAGGGTCACTGGACGTCCGGATTTCCCTTGACATGTCCTCCTTTTCGAGGACATGTCCGGGGGTT
The DNA here is from genome assembly GCF_902459505.1 of Geotrypetes seraphini. NCBI lineage: Eukaryota > Metazoa > Chordata > Amphibia > Gymnophiona > Dermophiidae > Geotrypetes > Geotrypetes seraphini. The sequence goes on along the minus strand of NC_047091.1, from coordinate 176,795,291 downwards.
CAGATGGTTTCAAATCCCAGCACTTTGTCCAGTTTTTGGAAAAGCTTCCAGCTAGCAGCAATGTCGGGGCGGCATCTGCGCATGCATGGATGCTACGCAGTGACATCACACGCATGCATGTGATGTCATCGTGTCACACCAGCGCATGCGCAGAGGCCCTCCCAACAAGCGAACAGGTTGAGGGGGCGGAGCTGGGGGGTGGGACTGGGCTGTTATGGGGGCGGGGCCATGGGTTTGAATTTTTATTCTGGAAAATCTGGTAACCCTACATATGGCTCCAGGAAAAGGAGGACGGATTGAGACAATCTGGGTTTTACTTCCATTGCTTTCAATGGAAGTAAAACCTGGATCTCTCAACCCATCCTCTTTTTTTTTTTCTGGAGCCATATGGTAACCCTATACATTACCCAGTTCCAGGCTGGAAACTTTAGGCCGGTCCTGGCCCCAAAGCACTGTGGAATTTGTAGTCCTGATCCCGCCCATTTAAACCAGGGCTGCAAGGTCTGTGGTGCAACAGGATGAAGTAGTCAGAAATCCAGTACTGCCCAACATTTCCAGCCTGGAACTGGGTTAACTGGCATTTCTACAAGACTGCTCCTCTGTTAGAGTTGTTGCTAAGTTTTTCCTGGGTGTGTGTTTTCTATATTTTAGGGCCAGATTAACGGGTAGGCCTAGTAGGCATAGTCCTAGGGCCTGAACTTGTCAGGGGGGCCCGCTGAAGGAGAACCAATAAATACTGTACTTTTTAAAAATTCTGGCAGGGCCCCTCCCCCTGTACCTTTTTTTAACTTCTCCCATACCTTTTTAATTCTGGAAGGCCCCCCCCCCCGCCGGAACCTTTTTAAACTCCTCCTGATCTCTTTGGCAGCGGCAGAGCAGTGCACAAGGCAGGTGCGCGGTCTGGTCCCGCGCCGCTCCCTGAGTGGCTGCCATCAGTTCATGCAAGTTCTGCCGGAATTAAAAAAAGGTACGGGGGGAGGCCCTGCTGGAATTTTAAAAAAGGAATGGTTGGGGTTTAAAAAAGGTAGGGGAGGCCCTGCCAGAATTTTAAAAAGGTACGGGGGGTGCCTGCCTGCCCTGTCCTGGTAGAGGATGGAAGTGGGGACTGGAGAAGGCAGCAGATGATGAAAGTGGGGAGAACTTGTACCGTCAGCATCAGGCGCATATGGGAAGGGGATACCTGATGGAAGTGGGGAGAACTTGTGCTGTCAGCGTCAGGCATATATGGGAAAGCAGCAGCAGCGGTGAGGGGCCCTCACCTCCTCACCACGGCTGTTGCTTTCCCATATGCTGGATGGGGGGTAAGGGGCAAGATAACACGATGGAATTGCCTGGGAGGGGAGAGAAGGGGGCAGATGATGGAAGTGGGGAGATCTTGTGCCATCAGCATCAGGTGCATATGTTCTTATGTTCTTACTTCCAGATGATGGAAGTAAGAACATAAGAACATAAGAATTGCCACTGCTAGGTCAGACCAGTGGTCCATTGTGCCCAGCAGTCCGCTCCCACGGTGGCCCCAGGTCAAAGACCAGCACCCTAACCGAGACCAGCCCTACCTGCGTACGTTCTAGTTCCATAGGAACTTGTCTAACTTTGTCTTGAATTCCTGAAGGGTGTTTTCCCCTATGACAGCCCCCGGAAGAGCGTTCCAGTTTTCCACCACTCTCTGGGTGAAGAAGAACTTCCTTACGTTTGTACGGAAACTATCCCCTTTTAACTTTAGAGAGTGCCCTGTCGTTCTCCCTACCTTGGAGACAGGAACAACCTGTCTTTATCTACTAAGTCTATTCCCTTCATTATCTTGAAAGTTTCAATCATGAACTTGCGCCGTCAGCGTCATGCTTCATCAACTACAGCAAAGCTTTTGACTGTGTGGATTACAATAAACTATGAGGAACGTTAGTGCAAATGGGAATACCGAAACACATAATTCACCTGATAGAAAGCCTAGATGAAAATCAAGACGACAAAGGTAGAAAAAAAATTATACTTCTTAATTTTTTAAATACGGTGAACGTTTTATTAGACTAATTTGAATACATTTTTGACTAACTTTCAGAGACCAAATTCTCCTTCCTCAGGTCAGGACAGGATACTGTAACAGCAGTCTACTTTACTGACCTAAGGAAAGAGGGTTTGACCTCTGAAAGTTAATTAAAAATGTATTAGTCCAAAAAAAATAGAACTAAAACTGTACACTGGCACTGGTATGGTAATCTTTGGGTTTTTTAATTTTTAAATAAAAGGAAAAAATAAATACAAGTGGAAATAAATAAGAAAACGGGTAAATACTTAGGGCGGGGCAGGGCTACAGGGACCAGTGTACTTGTGTGCCTAGGAGCCCTCAAAGAATTAATCCTGCCCTGCCTTCACCTCCAGACTCAAACTGATCCACCACCACACTAAAATGTACAATTTATTGAAGTTTCAAAGCTGTCAAGGTACACTTTCCAAGAAGGAGACTTTTTGGCCAGTCCTAGACTTCTGCCAACCTCATCCCGTTGTATTATAGGACCTGCAGCACCAATTACAATGAAATGGAATGGGTAGATGCCAATCATTTGTTTACTATTTCCAAAAAAAACTAGGACTAGGAAACATGCAACGAAGCTATTAAGTAGTAGATTTAAAACAAAGTGGAGAAAATATGTCTTCACTCATCCTGTAATTAAATTCTAGAATTCATTGCCAGACGATGTGGTGAAAGCAGTTAGCTTAGCAGGATTTTAAAAAAAAAAAAAGTTTTGGATAATTTCTTAAAAGAAAAGTCCATAAATCATTATTAAGATGGATTTGGGGGAAATCCACTGCTTATTACTAGGATAAGCAGTATAAAATCTGTTTTACTGCTTGGATTGGCCACTGTTGGAAACCGGATACTGGGCTTGGTGGACCTTCAGTCTGTCCCAGTATGGCAATTCTTATGTTGTTGATTCCAATCTTCATCCTATAGAAAATTAGCTGAATATTCAATACATCAAATATATTATATATCATTTATTTTACAAATAATTAATTAATATAACCACAATACAAAATCATCACACATGCACACACATTATACCTTTTTATAAAAAATACATATCTTCAGCCTGTGACCTTAAGCATACATTTTTACACAGGAGACTCGATCAATGCAAAATACTGTACAGTTCGTGATAGAATTCCTACTTTTTTTTCCAATCATTGTGAGGATTTGCCAATTTCACTATCTTTATTGCATATGTGGTGGTGGAATTTACTTCCAGATCTTACATGTGATAAACTGTTACAAAATTGGAGTGAGGAGTTAGGGACTCAGATATCGCTTCTTGATTTTAGCCAAGCAATTAATAGATTACCTAAAATTAATATGGGTTATGTATGGAGGGAATGTACAGGGCCTATTTCATTCGGGATTGGTAAGTTCTCCCATTTGTATTCAATGTGATAAAGATCTTAACACATTATCTCATGCTTTTTGGCTGTGTCCTTTAATTAAGTCTTTCTGGTCTGCCCTCCTATTATATTTGGGTTCATTATGGGATAGTCCTGTTGTGGGTTCTCCAAGGGGAGTACTTGTGGGGTATATGGTCAAGGGAGATGTCTTTTATTTCAGAAAGCAAGTATGATAGGTCATAAATGCATTATGCAATATTGGTTACAGACAGAATCTCCAAATTTTTGGCATTGGAGGAACCAATTGTATCGTTTACTTTTATTTGAGGTTTGGGGGGTTCGTCAATCTCCTAAATCAGTGGTCTAAAACTCGAACCCTTTGCAGGGCCACATTTTGGATTTGGAGGTACTTGGAGGGCCTCAGAAAAAAATAGTTAATGTCTTATTATGTTATAACATTTTATTGAAGAAATCCAATAAATATACAATAATATAATACAATAAAATAATCGTTACATATTAAATTTACCATATTAACTTTCCATCAAATGTCTTTCATTTCTTCAAAATAAATTTACAACTATCAATACACTTCCCCTATTACCTTCCACCCTTCCCTTTCCCCCCACCCCCTTCCCCCCTTATTTGACCTCTTAACCACTTTCTCTCACCTCCTTTAAGCTCAATCAACTTGTACCTTCTTTTAATATTATGTAAACCACATTGAACTTCACAGTCCTGCGGTATATAAACTGTTATTATTATTATTATAAGTACTAGTGTTTAAGCCCGTTAGATTAACGGGTGCTAGATGACCGCCTCTCCTGCTTTTGAACCTGGGCAGGGGCAGAGGCAGAGCCGGGGCGGGAGGGAGTGACGGTGGGAGAGCAATTTCAAAGCCTCGGAAGCGGCGGCTCCTTGACCAATCCGTGCTTACAACGTACCCAAACTCGCAGTCTGGCTGGCTCCTCCACCAAAGCCCTTCGCAGTGGCAGCCCCTCCCGCATCCGTCCCCGCGTCCCAAGCCTCTCCGAAGGCCGGCTCCCACGAAAATGGTACCCCTCTGTCCAAAGCCGCCGCGGCAGCCTCCCTCAAAACACATTTCAAATCTGACATATTGTAATCACAAAACAGAAAATAAAATTATTTTTCTTACCTTTTGTTGTCTGGTCATTATTCATATCATGTAGGGGTCCCAGGCTGGTTGGCTTTTGATAACTCGCTTGCCAGGGCCCCTTCTTTCTTCTTCCCTCCCTCCATCCCGGAGCTGAAGACAGGCACCTCCCCCCAGTGGTCTGAGACAGGAGGGAGCAGTTAGGAGATGGTCTGAGGGCAAAGAGGGGCTCAACAGCGCCCAACCACCTTTCCTTCCCTCCCTCCATCAGGTGCAGTGAATCCACCAATGTTAAAATTGGAGGCCTGCCACTGCCGTAGCACGTTCCTCTCTGCCTTGGTCCCGCCCCTTCTCTGACATATGGGACCGCGGCAGAGGGAACGTGTTACGGTGGCGGCAGGGCTCCAATTTCAAAGCAGCTCCTTTTAACATAGGCGGAGCTGATCTGTACCTGATGGAGGAAGGGAAGGAACGGTGGGGCAAATTTCGGCAACGGCAGGAATTGTTTGGCGGGCCAAGCAGCGGTTTCTTTAGGCAGCCCCGGTTGTTTACTTGGATTCAATGTGAGCCGAGTGAGGAAGGCCGCCGCAGCCTCGCGGCTAGGTAGGGGGACAACAATGGCGCTTATGCTCAAGCCCCCGCCGCAGCTCCTCTCTCAATCCTGGTGCGGTTCGAGAGAGGAGTCGTGGCGGCGGCTTGAGCATAAGCGCGATTGTTGTCCCCCTACCTAGCGGCGAGGTTGCGGCGGCCTTCCTCACCCGGCTCTCACGGCTGGCGGCCGGCGAACCCTAATGCTGACATTGAATCCAAGTAAACAACCGGGGCTGCCTAAAGAAACATGGTAATCATGTTCTGTTCTGAAAGCCTCCGCCGCAGCTCCTAGGCGGTTGAGGGGGGAAGGTTGTGGTCGGAGTTGCTAGGCTGCAGCGGATGTGTGAGTTGCAAGTGTGGGGCCTGTAGCGGCGCGAGGTGGAGAGCAGGCTGTGGTGATGTAGTAGGCGCGCATGCGCACTCGTGTTTCCGCGACGGGATCAGGGAACACGATTTTTTTAGTGCGCATGCGCGTCCTACCATTTTATTATATTAGATAGTTTGCCTGTTTACTTTAGAACAGGGGTGTCAAAGTCCCTCTTCGAGGGCCACAATCCAGTCGGGTTTTCAGGATTTCCCCAATGACTATGCATGAGATCTATTAGCATACAATGAAAGCAGTGCATGCAAATAGATCTCATGCATATTCATTGGGGAAATCCTGAAACCCTGACTAGATTGCGGCCCTCGAGGAGGGACTTTGACACCCCTGCTTTAGAAGATAAAGGGCAAGGAAGCCGTATTGGCAATTGGGGGTACTGGTGGCAGGGGGACCAAGTTGGCATTAGCACCTATAACATCTGAGGGGGCAGTGCCTCCCCCCATGGCCCATCTATGGTCGGTGGTTCAGAGCTACCAAGTTACCTATTCCAAGAGGGAGACTTTTTGACCGGACAAAGCAATGTGGCATTGGAATCATAAGCCACAATTTATGAAAACACCTCAGGGGTAATTCAATTTAGCTTTAATAATACTTAATTTTCAACCCCTCAGACCCACTCCTTAGTCTCTCTTCCTAGTTCCATAGTATCACACATCACTCAATCTCCCCCCCCCCTCCCTTTGCAGTTAGCCCCTATTTCCAAAATATTTCTCCATTTTGTTTTCTGTTTTCACAGACCCTCCTTTGCAGTCAGACTTCTATTTTGCTCAGGTGTTTATAGGGTGGTCGGTATAGCAAATGAATAAATGAAATAAATAAAGACTTTTCCTAGTCATCGGTAACTGGTCATACTCCAGAGCTGCTCTTTATCAAATCAAATGATGAGCAAACAGACATCCTAGACCGAGAAGGATGATTCACTTGACTGTAAGTCCTTATGCCCCTATAAGGATCATCACTTGTTATTATAAAGGAATGACTCAGCTACAAAATAAAGTGAATGCTTAACACCTTAGCAATAAACAGTTTTCTTCTGGCAGTAAAGGCAGGGCAAGGCACAAAGCTGAGTAGCAGATGATGTTCTTCATTGCTGGGCCACTTGCACTTACTTGCTAGACCAGGGGTGCCCACACTTTTTTGGACTTGCGAGCTACTTTTAAAATGACCAAGTCAAAATGATCTTAGAGAGTTGCACGGGGACAGAAATCCCACCCGTCCCCGCCAGGATCCTTTCCGTCGCCACTTGTCGCCACCAGGATCCTCTCCGTCCCCACCCGTCCCCGCCAGGATCCTCTCCGTCCCCACCTGTCCCCACCAGGTTCCTCTCCGTCCCCACCCGTCCCCGCCAGGATCCTCTCCGTCCCCACCCGTCCCCGCCAGGATCCTCTCTGTCCCCGCCAGGATCCTCTCCGTCCCCACCCATCCCCGCAAGGAATTACCTCCATCCCCGCCCGTCCCCATGAAAAGCAGCAATTACTTCTGACAGGATCATCAATTCCACAGTTTCTTTTGTGTTTGCGCTGCTGTTTTCCTTGTGGAATCTCTTTGGTGGAACCCTTTTTTTGTTTTCTGTTCAGGTAATTAACTTATAAAGCCCCTCTTTTACTAAGGCTGACGTGTCCATTATATTATATGGACGAACCCTGCTTCCAAAGCCTTCCATCCCCCTGGAAGTCCCGTTGGCCAGAGGGGGGTCCCCGTGGGAGTCCCGTGGGCCAGAGAAGGGTTCCCGTGGGAGTCCCGTGGGTTAGGGGGGATTCCCGCAGGACCCCCGCGGGACCCACGGGATTCCCGCGATCCCCATTCCTGTGCAGACCTCTAAATGATCTACCAACAATAAAATTTTAAAAAACACAAAGCACACCGTACACAGAGAAAAGGGTCCGTTATGAGAATTTATATCTGCTGCCTTTATTTTGCACTATGGCCCCCTTTTACTAAGCCGTGATAGTGGTTTTTAGCACAGGGAGCCTATGAGCGTTGGGGGCTGGGAGGGGCATTCAGCGCAGCTCCCTGTGCTAAAAACCCCTATAGCAGTTTAGTAAAAGGGGAGAGGTATATTTGTCTATTTTTCTATAGTTGTTACTGAGGTGACATTGCATATTTTAAACTTATCTGCCTTGACCTCTGAGAAAACCCCCGAATACAAATGCTAATTAACTATTTTGATCACTAAATTGAAAATAAAATCATTTTTCCTACCTTTTTGTCTGGTGATTTAAAGTCTCTGGTTGCACTGTAAAGCCAATATTTCTTTCTTTCTGCCTTTCTTTCTCTCTCCCCCTGCCCCCCTCCCCCAGCCGTCGAGCCAATTTCTCCACTTCCCCAACTCTTTCCCTACCCCCCCAAGCCACCATGCCAAGTTCTCCCTGCTGCTTCCCTGAACCAGGCCTGGCATGTACAAGCGCCGGGCCCAGAAGACTTCACCTCCGACGTCAATTCTAACGCTGGGGAGGAAGTTCCAGGCTAGCCAGGCAGCGATTGGCTGGCCCAGAACTTCCTCTCCGACGTCAGAATTGAAGTTGGAGTGAAGTCTTATGAGTCCGGCGTTTGTACGCGCCTGGCTCGGGGAAGCAGCAGGGAGAAAAAGATTGTAAAGGCAACGCGATCGACTCGCGTTGCCTTTGCAATCTACTGGTTGATCGTGATCGACCATTTGGGCACCCCTGTGCTAGACCTTACCCTGCTTTCCCTTTCTTCTCTTTCTAGGGTTCAAATCGTCCCGCCCTTTTTCTCCCAGGGTAGTGTTGCAAACAAAATCCACTACCCTTCTCATCTTCAGTGACTAGCAGAAAACAAGAATCCTTTAATAGTTCATGCCTAATTCTGGTTTTCCCATGGCTGCAACCAGGGCCGCCTTGAGAAAATCCGGGCCCCGGTACAAAGATTTTTGAGATGACATGTTTAAGGCCGGTACCTGAAATGAAATATAGAACATAGAAATTTGCCGTATTGCTATCGAGAATTTTGTTAGTGGTTCTAAAGTTAGGACAATATTGCTATTGTCTTTCTGCTAACCGTCAAGACGATAACGTAGACAAAAGGTACGCGATGCCAGTGGGTCCTTTATGCTACAATTACAGCATTTACAGGGAACTTTACCAGTGGAATTATTTCTTTCTTTGCCGTCCTGTAAAGTCTTCTTTGCAGTCCATGATGAATCGGCGTGGCTCGTGTCCTGAAGAAGCCCTTTCTGGAAACGTCAATCGCTCCTCCTAAACTTACTTGCTCCACTTCATCACTGACGCTGAAACCGTGGATTGAAGACAAAGTTTTATTTTATTTTTCTTTCCAGCTTATGATTTATCTTTAATCTTATCTATTATTTTGCCTTTTGTCTTTGTTTTGTTCTATTTCTATCATTTAAATTTCTCCAGAATTCTACTGTTCAACGGCTCCCCCTTCTGCTTCTATTCCTTTCTCTCCTCTCTTCTACCTTCCAAAGTATTTAGATCAATGCTGTCTTGTTAAAATGTTTATTTTATTTTTATTTTTCCTCTAACTCTACTTTTCACTTCTCTATTACCCTCCAGGTACTTTAGTTAGATTGTGAGCCTTCGGGACAGTAAGGGAATTTTTCAAGTACCTTTCTTATTTCTAATCTTAATGTATATTTTCTGTAAACCGCTTAGAACCTAACGGATGTAGCGGTATATAAGAAATAAATTACATTACATTACATTTTCTTCTTCCTCCCGGGATTCGGTGAGAAAGAAAGGAGGAGTAATCCGAGCAAAAAGTTTGAAGCTAGGCCTGAACACGTGAGAACACTCGTTGATGGTCGTTTTCACAAGTTTTTGTTCGTTGAATCTTGAATGCACCGTATTAGGTCACTCAAAAGGTATTTTATCATTGTCATGGCCTTCTATTGCTTGGCGCTCACTCAACGCTTCGCGATCTTGTACATGAAAATTCTCGCGCCGTTCTTTGTCTTAGTTTGTAAGGACGTCTCCTTCTCGAGACAACGACACGTTTCGGTTTTCGCAATGTTGCTTGAGCTTCATAGGCCCTGCACCCCCCCCCCCCTCTCCTCGGGCCTAGCTGCAACATATCAACACTGGTCGAGACAGCAGTAATCGCTGTACATAGATAGTATATGCAAGCTAATTTTTAAAGGCTTGTGTGACTTCAGAAGTTCGAAAATCCAGATGCCAGGAATGTGGACCACCTGAGAATGTGGACCCTTCAACATTGCAGCACAAGTTCTGCACAGTTTCCCCCCTCCCTCCCTCCCCACATGGTCCGGCATCTCTTCCTCCATTCCCAGCCCTGTTTGCATCTCTCGCTCCCTCGTGAAACCCCTGGGGTACAGTATCTTTTTCAGAAATACAGCAAGGAAGTCTTCCATGGTGCTGAGCCAGCGGCAGTCTTACTCATCTGCTGCCTTCCCTCGGACCGGTCCAGCCCTTCTGAAAACAGGAAGTTGCATCAGAAGAGGTTGGCAACAGGTGAGTAAAGCTGGAGCTGACTCAGCACTACAGAAGACTTCCTTGCTGTACTTCCGAAAAGCTACTGTACACAGGGGGAGCGAGAGAGAGCCCTGAGCAGGGCTTGAAGTGGAGGAAGAGATGCAGGACTGTATCGGGGGGAGGGGGGGGGCACATAGGAGAGAGGGCAAAGCTGTTGTGGAGCCCTGGGGATCTAAGCCATTTGGGCTCTGGCATTTATAATACAGTACAGTAACCTTGTGACTCTGGGCAAGTCACTTAATCCCCCCATTGCCCCAGGTACGTTAGATAGATTGTGAGTCCGCCGGGACAGAGAGGGCAAACTGCTTGAGTATCTGAATAAATGCATGTAAACCATTCTGAGCTCCCCTGGGAGAATGGTATAGAACAGTGGTTCCCAACCCTGTCCTGGAGGAACACCAGGCCAATCGGGTTTTCAGGCTAGCCCTAATGAATATGCATGAAGCAAATTTGCATGCCTATCACTTCCATCATATGCAAATCTCTCTCATGCATATTCATTAGGGCTAGCCTGAAAACCCGATTGGCCTGGTGTTCCTCCAGGACAGGGTTGGGAACCACTGTTCTATACCATTCTCCCAGGGGAGCTCAGAATGGTTTACATGCATTTATTCAGATACTCAAGCAGTTTGCCCTCTCTGTCCCGGCGGACTCACAATCTATCTAACGTACCTGGGGCAATGGGGGGATTAAGTGACTTGCCCAGAGTCACAAGGTTACTGTAGGCAACTTCTTCGGCGGTAAGACAAAACACTGAACTGCCACTGATGTTAGTTAAAAACTGGCTCCATATATGCCTGAAGTAAAACCTAAGCTTAGACGGCCCCCTAGAGGTGACCGGTCCAAACTTTCAACAATCTAGTCATTGTTTCTTTGTGGAATCCGACACTTTTTTTTAAATTATTTCAGATGTGTCCACCAGTTCTCTTCAAGACCAATATGGTTAAATAAGATCTTATCTGACAAGATGGGAGCATGAATGGGTGCTAAGACAGTTTTCTTTCCAAACTGCAGTAATGTCTAAGCTGGAAAAGTACGGGTTGTGGGGTTTTCTTTACTTTATCTTGTCTAGCCTTTTAAGATCAAGATTTCTCATCAGCCTGCCTTCCTTGATAAATATCTCATTTCACACACCCCTTCCAGGGCCCTCAAGTCCACTAACCAGAACTTACTAACAGTCCCTCCAATCAAAGATTTATTCTATACCAGAAACACAATTTTCTCTGTTGTCGTGCCCTCCCTTTGGAATGCAATGCCATCGAATCTTCGTTCTGAAAATCCTTAAACAAGTTTAAAACACTACTTAAGACATTTCTCTTTAAAGACGCTTATCAAAATTCCAACTGAGTTCCCAAATAAAAACGGGACAACAAAAACGCTTCCAGGAAGCGATACCCCATTTTATCCTCTCGTTTTATCCTCCCCTCCCCTCCTCATTTTATTTTTATTTATACAATGTAACTTTCCCTTCCCTTTTGTCTCATACCCTTTTTTTTATAATTTTTATCTCTTATTATTGTAAACCGACCAGATACTTGTGATGGTCGGTATATCAAAATATTAATATACTTGAAACTTAAACCTGAACCTCTCTGCATGCTGGCCTAAAATTTTCTTGCCACTTCACTGTCACATTAAAAATGACAAATTCCAAACAATTTGAAGATATCACCATGGACCTATGCTTAATGCAAGCTTAATTAATTTTAAGAGACATGACGACAGATGAAGGTCAAACGGCCCATTCAGTCTACCCATCCACAGCATCCACGAAAAGATCCCATGTGCCTGTCCCATGCTTTCTTGAATTCAGACACAGTCTTTGTCTCCACCACCTCTACCACCCTTTCTGTAAAAAAGTATTTCCTTAGATTACTCCTGAGCCTATCACCTCTTAACATCATCCTCTGCCCTCTCACTCTGGAGCTTCCTTTCAAATGAAAGAGACTTGCCCCATGCGCATTTATACCATGTAGGTATTTAAATGTCTCTTCAAGAAAAATTGCTTATGTTTAAATGATTTTTATTATTCCAGCAGTAAGAAGCAAATACAAACAGTAGTACCATTCAGGAAATAACATTTTCAACAATATAATCAGTTCCCCTCCCCTCCCCAAGAATCCATGGCCAGTCCAACAGCTGAGAGTGGGAATAAAATCTTAAAGATTCAAAAGTCTACTGCGAGCACGCGGTGTGAGGTCCTGCCAGAAGTGCTCCCACACCTGACATAATTTGCGACCCGGGCCAAGAGTCAAGTCTCCCACCATGCGTCTCTCCAGTGTTGCGTGCACTATCATTAGGGATCTCCATTGTGCATATAACGGGGGATCACGGGAGAGCCAGTTGGTGAGGATGGCTTTATTTCCCATCAAAAGGGCTCTGGAGATAAATGCTGACATTCCCCTGGGTTTGGGCGAGGCTATATTATAAAATCCAAATAACGCCCTCGGTTGCGGAAGCCATCGCCTTCCCCAAAGCGATGTGGTATATAGGAAGAAAAATTGCTTAATAACAAAATGGAAAGCAATGTTATTAGCCAAGTGGTGGAGATACCCCCCTGAAACACATTTACTAACAGTGGAGAAAAAGCCTCAACTGCATTCAATATCAGACGGTAACCCAGCAGGTTTCTAGCTGTTCCACTTATGTATCATAGGAAAGTTATTTTTTAAGTGCTTGGATGCATACATGTATAACGCAATATCTTATTACGATCTGAAAGTTTAGTAAAAATTGTTGTAAAAAAATTAACCATTGACCTGCGAATTTTTAATATCCAAAAATGTTATTTCCAACAAACTACTCTGCATTTCAAACTGGATTGTCGGGTGACAGGCATTTGGTCAGATGTTCATAGGCAGAATCCCACAACAAAAAAAATACAAATCTCTTCCATATTTTAATGTGACCAAAAAACTGTGAAGAATATATCCAGTCAATTTGAGACTTGGGTGTGCTGGTGGATGCATCACTGAAGCAATCTGCACAGTGCGCAGCAGCCTCGAAAAAAGCCAACAGGATGCTTGGCATCATAAAGAAGGGCATAACAACCAGAACACGGGAAGTCATCATGCCATTGTATCGAGCGATGGTGCGTCCACATCTGGAATACTGCGTTCAGTATTGGTCGCCGCACCTCAAGAAGGACATGGCGGTACTTGAGAGAGTCCAAAGGAGAGCAACGAAAATGGTAAAAGGGCTGGAACACTGCCCATACGACGAGAGGTTGGATAGGCTGGGGCTCTTCTCTCTGGAGAAAAGGAGGCTCAGGGGAGATATGATAGAGACCTTCAAGATCATGAGGGGCATAGAGAGGGTGGATAGGGACAGATTCTTCAGACTGAAGGGGACAGCAAATACGAGGGGGCATTCGGAGAAACTGAAGGGAGATAGGTTCAAAACAAACGCAAGGAAGTTTTTTTTCACCCAAAGGGTTGTGGACACTTGGAATGTGCTACCGGAGGAAGTGATCAGGCAGAGTACGGTACAGGGATTCAAACAGGGATTGGACGGATTCCTGAAGGATAAAGGGATCATGGGATACTGAGGGAGGAGCTGGGATGTAACACAAGTATAGAAAGCTAACCAGGTAATGAGTATAGAAACCAAACCAGGTCGTGCATGTGCAAGACCGGAGGGTTAGGACTTCGATAGGAAGACAGGACTTAAATGAGAAACCAAGGTGGCAAGGGAGCCCCTTCTGGTGATACAGACAGGTCGTGACCTGTTTGGGCTGCCGCGGGAGCGGACTGCTGGGCAGGATGGACCTATGGTCTGACCCGGCGGAGGCACTGCTTATGTTCTTATGTTCTTAATTTCAAATTTAGACATGAATAAGTTTGCAGTGGAGGGGGTGAAAGACCCCCCCATTGCAACACCTGACTTCTGTTGAAAAAACTTGTGATCAAAAATAAAATAGGTGAGGGAAGCTATGACAGAGACATTTAAATATCTCCGTGGCATAACAACAAGAGAGGAGTCTCTTAAATTGAAAGGATGTTCTGAAATGAGGGGGGAGGGGCATAAGATGGTGGAATTGAAAATTATATCTGAATTCAAGAAAGCTTGGAACAAGCACATAGGATCTCTAAGGGAGAGGAAGAGATAACAGATGGCATGGATGGGCAGAGTGGACAGGCATATGGTCTTCATCTGCCTTTATTATTCTCAGTTTTTATGTGTACTATCTTGGCGCTCAGGTTTTGGGCAACTAATGTTTGAAACACTGCTGAATCAGCACAAGACATAAGTCCTTTTTTTGTGTGTTGTTTTCTAAGGAATTATCTTTGGAATTTCAACGAAAATGTAGACATTCTCCAGTTAAACTTTTTCCCTCCCCAAAGACATGTTAAAGCATAAAATATTTAATGATAGCGTTTGCATGTTTTGCCAGCTGTAACCATTTAAAGGGCGAGGACCTCCCCAAAAGTAACCCCTTAAAGTATTTTTGCTGTTTTCTCAGCAACTGTTTGGAATTTCAGTGTGACATTTCATGCCTTTCATTTCTTGTTAAAATGAGGTTTCATGTGCAGAATGGAATGACATTACCTTTAAACACAGCAAAGTTAGACTATTTAGCGTGACCATCAAGCAATCTTCATGTATTCAAAAATGTTTGCACTGTAAAACTACATTTTTTTTTTTTTTCGGAGGGGAGCAATGTCAGAGGCCTATCACAAGCCCCACCCAAAGCTACAAACAGTCGCTGAACTCATGGAAGCGCTGCAGATGATCTGTGACAGCCTGCCATAGGGACCGATCGACTGAAGGCCTGTGTTTTCCCCCATTTGTTTAGCCCTACTTTACGCAAAAAAGTTTTAATGTTATGTTAATCAGGTTTTCTATTCAGCCTTTACCTATTCAGTTCAGGGTCAGAGTACAATTACAAGAGGTTGGGTCAGTTACCCAGGAAGTTGCAATGGACAGATTGATGCGGACATTCAATAGGGTTGCTAGTACAGGTAGATCAGTATAGTCATTAATAAAGTTAGGTCATAGTTACAAATACATAGTTACAAGTTTAAGTAGAAACAAAAAACAATGTGGAGAAATGATGTTCCTGAGATGGACTTTATTAATGTTAAAATAATATTAAAACTTGGCAAACCATATAAAAACCTCTAGGACACAGTCTGCTGAAAAGCTTTGGACCCTGGACCCAACACGGCCCGTGTTTCAACAGAATGTCTTCTTCAGGGGTCCCTATGAAGTCCTATGGTAAAGATACGGGGATAAAAATGCCAGTCAGAAATAAATTGATCCGTAAAAGCTATGTGCAGGACGGGGGCTCAAAAAGCCAAGTTTAAGTAGGTAATCTTTGGCTCATCTTTATGTCCCAGGAATTGCATTAGACAGTTTAGAAAAGGGCTTTCAGAATTACCATTTCAGTGACTTCAGGGTTGGCTCCCTACAGTGGCATAGCGAGGGTAGGTGGCGCCCCCCCGCTCCTTCCTCACTCCCTTTCTTTCCCCTGTACCCAGTGGCGTACCAAGGGGGGGGCGATGCGCCCCGGGTGCCAGCCCTGAGGGGGTGCTCCCGGCCTTGCCGTTCAGTCCCCTCCACCCCCGAAGGACCACTCGCCCCACTGACCTTCCTGCACCACCTGTGAAGCAGCCCGCAGTAGGATTGCGACGTCAGCGATCCCGGAGCTGCTTGGGCGCTGCTTCCTGCGCCGCGGTCCCGTCCCTCCTCTGACGTCAGAGGAGGGGCGGGACCGCGGCGCAGGAAGCAGCGCCTAAGCAGCGCAGGTATCGCTGACGTCGCGATCCTGCTGCGGCTGCTTCATAGGTGGTGTGGGGAGGCCAGGGGGGCGAGCGGTCCTTCGGGGTGGGTCGGGCGGGCAGGCAGGCAGGCTTTCAAGGGGGAGGGGGGTGACAGCAGGCAGGAAGACCTTGAAAGGGGGGACAGGCCTTCAAGGGGGGGACAGGCCTTCGGGGGGGGTGGTGCAGACCTTCAAGGGGGAGGGACAGGCCTTCAAGGGGGGGCAGGCAGACCTTCAAGGGGGGGATAGGCCTACAAGGGGTGGGACAGGCCTTCAAGGGGGGACAGGCCTTCGGGGGGGGGGTGCAGGCCTTCAAGTGGGGACAGGCAGGCAGGCCTTCAAGGGGGGACAGGCCTACAAGGGGGGGACAAGCTACAAGGGGGTGGGACAGGCCTTCAAGGGGGGGACAGGCCTTCGGGGGGGGTGCAGGCCTACGGGGGGATTCAGGCCTTCAAGGGGATGCAGGCCTTCGGGGGAGTGCAGGCCTTCAAGGGAGTGCAGGCCTTCAAGGGGGGGATAGGCCTTCAAGGGGGGGACAGGCAGGCAGGCTTTCAAGGGGGGACAGGCCTACAAGGGGGAGACAAGCTACAAGGGGGTAGGACAGGCCTTCGGGGGGTGCAGGCCTTCAAGGGGGGGACAGGCCTTCAAGGGGGGGACAGGCAGGCAGGCCTTCAAGGGGGGACAGGCCTACAAGGGGGAGACAAGCTACAAGGGGGTGGGACAGGCCTTCGGGGGGTGCAGGCCTTCAAGGGGGGGACAGGCCTACAAGGGGGGGGGACAGGCCTACAAGGGGGGGGACAGGCCTACAAGGGGGGGAGACAAGCTACAAGGGTGTGAGACAGGCCTTCAAGGGGGGGGTGCAGGCCTTCGGGGGGTGCAGGCCTTCAAGGGGGGGACAGGCCTTCAAGGGGGGGACAGGCAGGCAGACCTTTAAGGGGGGACAGGCCTTTGGGGGGGACCCTGGTTTAGAAGTACACGGAGGGAAGGGGGTGTTCAAAGAGACATGCATATGCCAAACTTTGGGGGGGGGGAAGAAATAATGGGTCTGAAAATAGAGGAGAGGGAGAGAGATGATGGACCATGGGATTTAGGGAGGGAAGGAACAGAAAGAGAGAGAAATTGGACACAAGGGATGGTGTGGAGGAGGGAGGGTAATTGGGAAATTGGGAAAAGAAAGGGAGAGATGGTGGACTCTGGGGTGGTGGGGAAGGAGGGAGAGATGCCGGATGAAAGGGTAGTTAAGAAAAGGTGGATCTGTGGAGGGAGATGAAAAAAAGGAAAGATACCAGACTTCCTGGGAAGGGAAGGGAAATGGAAAGGGAGGACAGAGTTGGCAGATGGATGGTTAGCATGCAGAAAGAAGGAGACCCTGGCAAGCAAGTTATCAGAAGAAAACCAGAGCCTTGGACCAACAAGATTTGAAATATAACCAGACAACAAAAGGTAGAAAAATTAATTTTATTTTCTGTTTTGTGATTATAATATGTCAGATTTGAAATGTGTATCCTGCCAGAGCTGGTGTTGGACTGCAAACGTGAGCTAGGATTTAACAGAGAGAGGAAAAGTCCTTTTTGTTTCTTTATTTTATTTACACCACAGCGCCAATGTGATTAGGAGAAGCCAAAGGGGGTGAAAAAGCTATAAAACCCACCAGGAGTTTTGAAAAAAATCACCCAACTGGGCAGGAAAATCGAATTGAAAAACCAATTCAATAGGCTGAATCGAATCGAAATTTTTTTTCCTGAATCTGGCAGCATTAGTTTGCGCTACTGTCTTAGACTTTAGGACCTGGGATTGGGGAGAGATGGCATCCTCAGTACTTTATAATGCAAGTGAAACGAGGATTTGGTCAGACTTTTGAAGGGTCTGCAGAAAAAAAATATTGTATAGGCCGGGGACATGAGACAGCAGGAAATGGGAACTTTTCTTCCTTCTATTTTTATGAATGGAAAGGCTGAGGATGTCAGAGAGTTCAGTTAAAATATGTGCTTTATAAGAAAATATAATAATGTGTTTTATAAAGTTTATAGCATAGCTGGCCTACCCAGTGAGGTGTTTCTAGTGGTGGTGGTGGCAGCATGTCAATGTGTTGAGAGGAAGAGGTGGTCTGGGAAATTCTGCTGAGCAAACTCCGGGCCCATTTCCACCCCCCAGTTAGTCCACTCCACTCAATTGGTTCAAACTGGTCAAAGGCATGGAGAATTTAAGCTACAAGGAACGCCTCGAGAGACTGGGACTGTTCACCCTCGAAAAGAGAAGATTGCGTGAGGATCTGATAGAGACTTTTAAAATATTAAAAGGATTTGACCAAATTAACCAGGAAGCAGCATTACTGACATTTTCAGATGTGACAAGGACAAGAGGTCATAGCCTGAAACTGAGTGGCAGCAGGGGGAGCAACGCTAGCACAAGCAGTAGGTCAGAGAAATTGCTCATGCTGGCAAAGATTTGAGGTGTGGAGGCAGGAAACGGAGGGTGCGAGCGTGGTGTGTGTGGGGAAGAGGTTCTGGCGCCACCACCATGATGGCGCCCAGGACGGTCCACTCCCCCTCCCCTTACTATGCTATTGTCTCTTTGTCTTGGTACAGAAATGCTTTTAAAAGTTTTCTGAAGCTGAGATAGTGGTCACAAGATTGTAGTGTAAGTGGTAGTTGGTTCTAGCATTTGCTAATTTATGTGTAAAAATTGTTAGGTAGCATCGCTAAAATGTCAGTAACATCAATATAGCTTAAGATAATTAAATGTTGTTTTAATAGTATTGCAATATATACTGTATTTTTCGCTCCATAAGATGCACCTGACCATAATACGCACCCTATATTTAGAGGAAAACAAGGAAAAAACCTCATTCTGAACCAAATTCTCCCTGCCAGGCTCTGCACCCAACTTCACACTACTTGCCAAGTTCTTCATCCTGTCCCCCCTCCTCCATGGCAGGCTCTGTGCCCTGTCTCCCCCCCCCCCTCTGGTGGTCTAGGTAGGCTGGGACAGGGCAGGCAGGGACAGGGCACAGAGCAAGTTGGCCTAGTGACAGACAGGCAGGTCCCATACCCCCATGTACCTTAAATCATCCCCCACATACCCCAGTACCTTTTTTAATCATCCCCCCTTGTACCTTTAATCATCCCCCCTTGTACATTTAATCATACCCCCCTTGTAGCTTTTTAATCATATCCCCTCTTTGAACCTTATCATAGCCCCCTTTGTTCCTTTTTAATCATATCACCATTTGTACCTTTTACATCATACCCCCCCTTTGTACCTTTTAAAAAAACAAACCCGTACCTTTTTTAATTCTTCCCTCCCTCCCTCCAAAGCTCTGCATTATTTTCTGGCAGCAGGCGCGTGAGTCAGAAGCACGGTGGTCAGGGCCAAGCTTTACACACTCCTGCTTGGGCCCGCGCCGCTTTCTGAATGGCTGCAAGCAGTTCTCGTGAGTCCCAAATCCCTCCCAAGATCCCATTCAGGTTGCAAAACATCAATCGATTTGCTAGTTACATTCACTGTGGCACTATATGGCTTGTGACACTCTCCACCACACTGCTACTACTAGAAAATACCCTTTTATCTGGCAGCTTTACTTTTCCTGCTTCCACAAGTACTGAACAGCAGAGAAGACAGTGGGAACGGAGCCAGTGGTGTGAAGTAAAACCATGTTTATTTCAATCTGGGACGTACAATATTGAAATATAAGTGGAAGAGAATATTTTTATATTTTATGGAACTTGTGCATAAATGTTTGTGGCGGGCGGGGAACGCAACTACTCAGACTTTATTTTTATCCCAGAAAGTCTTTGGAGAACTCCAAACTGATCTGGAACTCAATAAATATGGCCATGTCCTTTCCATGTTGTTCTAATTTCGTAAATATGTCCCTTTATTTTTAAAAATTATTCAGTATTTACTATACCACCTTTAGCTGTAAGCACAGAGAAAGGTGGTTTACAGTACATAAGAGGAAGTACAAATCCAAACAAGAAAGTATCAGCCAAACAGCATTCAGAACATAAGAAACGCCTTCACCGGAACAGACCAAGGTCCATCTAGTCCGGCGATCCGCACACGCGGAGGCCCATTTAGGTGCTCCTTGTTGGAGACCTGGATTTCCCATATCCCTCAATATGTTTTGCAAGAAGGTGTGCATCCAACTTGCGTTTGAAACCCAGAACAGTAGCCTCTGCCACCACCTCCTCCGGGAGAGCATTCCAAGCGCCCACAACTCGTTGTGTGAAACAGAACTTCCTAACATTTGTCCTGAACCTGCTGCCACTCAGTTTCAGGCTATGACCTCTTGTCCTTGTCACATCTGAAAATGTCAGTAATGCTGCTTCCTGGTTAATTTGGTCAAATCCTTTTAATATTTTAAAAGTCTCTATCAGATCCCCACGCAATCTTCTCTTTTCGAGGGTGAACAGTCCCAGTCTCTCGAGGCGTTCCTTGTAGCTTAAATTCTCCATGCCTTTGACCAGTTTCGTGGCTCGCCTCTGCACCCTCTCCAACAGAATTTTATCCTTCTTAAGGTATGGAGACCAGTGTTGGACACAGTATTCCAAGTGTGGTCTGACCATTGTTCTATAAAGTGGCATTATAACATCCTCTGACCTACTCGTGATCCCCTTCTTGATTATGCCTAACATCCTATTTGCTTTCTTCGCTGCCGCCGCGCATTGGGCCGATGGCTTTAGGGTTCTGTTTATCAGTACCCCCAAATCCCTTTCTTGTTCGCATTTGGCTAAAGTCACCCCCGACATCTTGTAATCATGTTCTTTGTTTTTCTTTCCCAGATGCATCACCTTGCATTTGTCTATGTTAAAATTCATCTGCCACTTTATCGCCCATGTTTCCAGTTCGTTTAGATCCTTCTGAAGATCCTCACAGTCCCTTTGAGAGCCAACTACCCGACATAGTTTTGTATCATCTGCAAACTTGATTATATTGCATGATGTTTCCTCTTCCAGGTCATTTATAAAAATATTGAACAAGATGGGCCCAAGAACCGAGCCCTGGGGCATGCCGCTGGTCACCTTTTCCCAGTCCGAGAATTTCCCATTTATGGTTACCCTCTGCGTTCTGTTCTCAAGCCAATTTCCGATCCATCCTTGCACTTCTCCTCCTATTCCATGACTTAGTAGTTTACTCATAAGCCTTGCGTGTGGAACCTTGTCAAATGCTTTCTGGAAGTCCAAGTAAATTATATCCACTGGATCTCCACTATCTATCTAGAATTGTAGTAAATTTGTCAAACATGACCTCCCTTTCCTGAAGCCGTGTTGACTAGCTCTTATTAGGTTGTGCTTATCCAAGTGTTGTACAATGCGATCTTTAATTAGTGCTTCGATTATCTTCCCAGGAACCGATGTGAGACTCACCGGTCTGTAGTTTCCTGGTTCACCTCTTGATCCTTTTTTGAAAATTGGGATGACATTTGCTATCCTCCAGTCGTCTGGTATTTGCCCGGTTCTAATTGACATGTTAGCTAAGGATTGTAATAGTTCCCCAATTTCTGTCTTAAGTTCCTTTAATACTCTCGGGTGGATTCCATCCGGTCCAGGGGATTTATCACTTTTTAGTCTGTCAATCTGAGAGTAAATCATGTCCAATTCCACATTTATTGTTGTTAGGCTCTCCTCTATGCCCCCGGTGAATACCCTCCCAGTGTCTGGCATTGTTGTAGTGTCCTCGTTTGTGAAGACAGAGGCAAAGAATGAATTTAACTTATCGGCAACCTGTTTGTCTTCTTTGATTGACCCTATCCTTCCCTGGTCATTGAGAGGGCCCACTGTTTCTCTTGCTGATTTCCTTCCTTTTATATATCTAAAAAAGGGCTTAAAGTTTTTGTTTTCTTGCGCTATCTTTTCTTCATAGACTTTTTTGGCTTCTTTTACCGCTTTATGACACTTTTTCTGGTCGATTTTGTGACGGTTCCAGGCCTCTGTCATTTTTTCCCTCTTCCATTGTTTAAACGAGTTCCTCTTTTCCCTTATGGCAACCTTCACCTCTTTGGATAGCCAAGCTGGTTCACCTTTGCTCTTTTTCCGCCTTCCTTTGGATCATCGTAAGGTGGGGAAAGCGGAAGAGGAGAATCAAGTTTCAGGAACTAGTAGTGAAATGGTTCAGAGATATCACCTCATCAATGCAAAATTGCCTGTTTGAACAACCATGTTTTTACAGAAGTTTCACCCCATTGACATATTGATTCTAAATGTGCATACTGAGGTGATGACAAAACAAGTTGGCGAATGTTTATAAAATGGCGTTTGTGCCAGGTATAGTGAGATTGTGTAGAGTAGATAAATAGGAGTACCAAAGCAAATGCCTTGAAGGTTAAGAAAAGGATTTTAATGATTTTGGGGTAATTTTAAAATTGCATGTCTGTGTTAACACTGTTAGCAGGCTGTGGCTGGCAGCCCACTCAACTTACTGTTATTTGCATGATTCTTTTGCATGGAGCAAAGAAACCCACTCAGATAACACCAAATAGGTATAATTATACATTTACCTGTTTATTATTTGCAGGTGATAAAAATCAGGACTTGGCAAATGATAATCACAGAGCAATCAGAAGATAAGTACGAGGATGAAATGAAAATTAATGCCTCAACTTGCATAACTTTTGTTTAAATGAAGATATTATAATGAATAAAAAACAAAAATAATGCCTGAAACTTGCCCTTTTATTAAGTTTACTTTTCTGCATAGCCATCGCTATTCACCATACATTTCTGAAAACAATGGACAAGTTTTTGGAAAGTTGTTGCAAAAGAACTGCACATCTTATTTCTTCTACCAGTTGCTCACAGCCTGTTACATGTCTTGAGATGAACAGATCCCCCAAAGGTATTCCCTCAATTTTGGAAAAAGATGAAAGTTGCATGGTGCTATGTTTGGGCTGCAAGGTAGATGGTATAAGACTGAGACCCGTCGCAATTGCCTCTGTAGTGTTTAGTGCCGTACAAGGTTTAGTGTTGTCATATTGCAACAAAATGAACTTTCAAACTCTTCACAAACATTCTTTCAAAGTTTTCAGGGCTGCCTTTTCCTCACAGGGAAGTTGTCTTATATCCCTTTTATCATTTGTCACCCTTCTCTGTACCTTTTATAATTTTGCTATATTTATTTTTCAGATGCAGCAACCAGAACTGCACACAGTAGTCAAAGTGTGGAACAATATAAGTCTTGTAACATTCTCATCTCTGTTTTCCATTCCTTGTGACATCTGTTCCTCTCCCAGATATCCCTTTGCAAGCCATCTCTACTTCTTTTCTAGGATCTTCCATGCACAGAAATAATTAGCACTTCCACCTTTTCCTCATGCTCCACATATCAATTCTTGCCAATTTTCAGTATTAAAATGTCACCTATAGGCTTCTTCCATTGTATCTGAACATTTTTTAAAATCTTGATTTACATATTTGGTTCTCTTCTTCAGCTTGTGAATTTGCCACTGCTTATTTTCTTCACCTCTTTCAGGTTTATGAGTTGGGTTCCTTTCTGAAATCCTGTACTCTGCAAGCACTGCCCATTTTGCTTAAATTTTTTTTCAGCCACTGCTTTGGAAACCCATGCTTGTTCCTTTTTTTCCTCTTGCTTTCTTTACTTTCCTTACAAGAAGATCGATTGCTCTGTTTTTAACCCTCTTTAGTTTAAGCTCACACGTCTTACACGTCTCTCACTCTGCCAGCTTCTATTCAGGTATCTTCCTTTTTTTTTTTTTAAGTTCAATAAATTTTTATTGAGTATTTTGAAAAATACAAGGAGCAATTCAAATACATAAGAATAAGATAACATTTTGTATATATATGATCTATAAATATAAAATTAATTATAAAGGACCATAGTATTAAGAAAAGCTCAGAGTAATGGAGTTGTTTGTGAAGACTGTATGAGAAAAAGATGAAAGAAGACAGAGGAAAAATAAAAAGAGAAAGGAAAGAAAGAGGAAAGGTGGAGAAAAGGAAGGGAAGACCGGAGTGTCTACAAAGCAGATCGTACATATGAATCTAAAAATGATTTCTTGCTTTTTAAATTCATGGATACATACATAGTGAGTTCCACCAAAACGTATAATCTAATAACGAAAATGATTTCCAATTTTTCAGAATGTGCATGAGAGCAGTCACAATCATGGTATCAATGAGTTTAGGAGGACATTTTGATTGCGCGAAGCAGGGATGTTGAGATCGAAGGATTATAATGTCCATAGAAATTTCTGAGCAGTTAGTGATAGATTGTATGGTATTCCAAATTTGGGTCCAAAAAGAGCGGACTAAAGTACAATGAAAAAACATATGATCAAGAGTTCCCTCCTCTTTCAAGCAGTTCCAGCAAATAGAGTCAAGTTTTAAGTTGGCTTTCCACATGCGAAATGGGGTCCATATTGCATTCCACATAATAAAGAACATTGATTGTGAAACTCTAGAAGATAGAAGTGGGCGGTTTGTTGAAGACCAAAAGAGTTCCCAATCAATGTCAGATAGCGGAATGGTGAGTATATTATCCCAGTGTTTCATAGATTGATATGAAAAAGTGAATAAATGATCTCTCAGAATATTATAGAAAAAAGATATAGCTTTTCCTTTTGATAGAGACCATAAAAACCAATGGTAGATAGTGTTTTTGGAAGACATGAAGTCATACCGTATATGCACAGAAGACAGCACTTCAATAAGTGAGATCCACTGTGAATAGGCAGAGGAAGGCAACAGGTATGTGGAGCAGAGTATATTAAAAGGAATTGACGTAGTGAGAGTAGACAATTGATGAGCAAACCATATACCTGCTCGCTGCCACCGTTTCCATGAAAGGGATTTGCCATGGTTTTGGATTTTGGGATTATTCCAAAGAGACATGAGTGGGCTTACACTAATTGAGATCTCAGCTATATTATCTAAATGATGGAGAGCATGCTGCGTTGAATTCAACAGAGAATACTTTCTCAAATGTCTAGGTATTGATATCGTTAGTAAGCAGATGTGTAGAGGTTTGCATAGAAAACACTCCATTTCAAACCAAGTAGGAGGGTCTTGAGAAAAGGAGTCATTAACCCAGTAGGCTCCATATTTAGCTAATGAAGCAATATAATAATGATAGAAATCCAGGAAGTTAAGACCACCGTTAATTTTAGAGGCCTTCAGCTTGGCTAGAGCAATTCGAGGTTTTTTCTTGTTCCATATAAATTCAGATAGCTTCCTATTTAGCCAATGGAAAAATGATTTCTGGCATAAAAGAGGAAGCATAGAGAGAATGTAATTAATTTGAGGTGCTAGGGTCATTTTGATGGATGCCATTCTACCCCACCAAGACAAATAAAGTGGAGACCACCGAGATGTAGTGTTAAGAATTAAATTTTTGATTTTAGATATATTAAGATCTTGAGCAAGGACCGGATCCTTGTGTATTAAAATCCCCAAGTATTTCACAGCTTCATTAGACCATGTGAATGGAAAGTTAGCCAAATCTGATTGAAGAATGTTATTATTCAGAGGAAAGATTTCTGATTTCTCCCAATTGACAGAATATCCGGAAAGTCGGGAGTATTGTTTGATGATATGTATAAGATGAGGAAGAGAAGATTGAGGGTTCCTAAGAAAAATTAAGACATCATCAGCATAGGCTGCTAATTTAAAGTTTCGATCAGAGGAGGGAATACCGTTAATTAAGGGATTTTGTCGAATAGCAGAGAGAAGAGGCTCCAACACTAAATTGAACAGTAGTGGTGAGAGAGGACATCCCTGTCTAGTGCCTCTGTGAAGGGGAAATTTATTGGATAGAGAATTGTTAATTAGAATACGAGCGGTGGGACAGTGATATAATGTTTCTATCCATTTCGTGAAAAATGAGCCAAAGTTATACCATTTCAAGACACAGAAAAGAAAAGGCCACTCCACTCGATCAAAGGCTTTTTCAGCTATAACTGAAAAACTAGGTCTATAGCTAGGCCTATTATTTGGTCTGTCAAAGTTTTAGCGTGAGCATTAATATGGTGAAAGAGGCGCAGGTTATCTCCTATATATCTTTGTTTGATAAACCCTGTTTGATCCTTATGTATAAGATGTGGAATCACTTTGGTAAGTCTTAATGCAAGTAATTTTGCCATTATTTTGTAATCTAAATTAAGGAGAGAGATAGGACGGAAGTTTTTGACCAAAGTGGCGTCTCTGTCAGGCTTAGGAATTACTACAATGGTGGCTTCAGTGAAATTAAATTGTTTATCTGGAGTGGAATGGAGGAAATCATAGTATGTAAGGAGATGAGGAACTAAAATGTTCAGGTATCTTCCAATTGTATCAAAGACAGTATATTTGAAATCTAAGATTTTCAGCTTAGTGTGTCTGGCTTCTACCTTAGCAAACCAAGTAACTTGAGTCAACAGAGGTGCTCAGGTAGGCGCCCACCTGGACATTACAAACTACAGCCATTTATGACTATGAAGTCCACTATCACACCTACCCTTGTAAGTTCCACTACCATTTATCTGAGCAGAGCCCTGTGAAAGGTAAGAAGTAGAGAGATCATTAATCTCTATTTTTTTAGAAAGGATATTCCAATCAGCATCTAGCAGACTAAAATCTCCAAACACTGTTCTTTTGTTCCCAGCTAGGGGCAGATCTCTCTCTACAGTTCCTCTGAGCCCAAAGTCTGTAGACAACAGCATAGATGATAGTGCTGTTCCTTCTTTCCAAGATGGTCTGCAGTGATCTCTTTACCCCCTATACCCAGCTGGTTTTCATTGGTGAATTACTAAGGTGTTCATTTCCCCAGTGAGCTCATTCTTTCAAAGGAGACATCTCATACTTCCAAACAGCACAGTTACTTTCTTGCAATAGGTGTTATCAGAGGCCAGCGGGCAACTATTCTCACATATGGGCAACATCTTTGACAGAGCCCTGGCGCAGATGTTCAAAAAGTGCAATACACCTTTAAGAGTCTCGGGTGTGCCTCCAGCACCCATGCATTGGCTTCCTGTATCTCCCTGTGGCTTCAGAGATCCCCAGTTCAGTTACAAGCTAAGAAGCCAAGGGGAGGCAACAGGGTCACGAGAATAAGTGCCTGCTGTCCTTAGATAATACCTGTTACAAGAAAGTAACTGTACTTTATCCCAGAATAGAAAGACAGGGTTATTCTCACATATGGGACTCCCTAGCTGCCAGGATCATGCCTGAGGTATTTCTGCTACCATGAGCCTGCAGAGACCAAGCAGATTGGAGGGATATTGACATCTAGGACAAAAGTAAATTTAGCAAACACAGCTTGACCGAATTGGCTGTCTTGCCCAGAATGTGTCTCCAAGTAGTAATAGGAAGTGAAAGTGCGAACGGAGGACCAGGTGGCTGCCTTGCAAGTGTCTTCAATGGGAATAGAGTGGAGATGAGCCACTGCAGTTGCCATAGCTCGAACTCTGTGTGCTATAATACAGCTTCCAAGTAGCAGGCCAGCACCGGCAAAGCAGGAGATACAGTCTGTGAGCCATGTAGAGATGGTCCTTTTGGTGACAGGAGCTCCCAGTCTATTGGGATTGAAGGATGGGAACAACGAGGAAGGCCTCTTTCCAGGTAGGATGCTTGAGAGATGAAGACGAGAGAGGTTCAGAGAGAACCATATTAAGGTCCCAAGACACTGCAGCAGTCTTAAGCAGTGGTCTTGTATCAAGCAAAGCCTTTCATGAATCTGGAAACCACGGGATGCCTGGAGAAAGGAGATGGAGCAGGAGATGAAAAGCACTGATAGTGCTAAGGTGGACTTTGATGGAGGTGTTTGTAGAAAAGAGTCAGGTAGATGCAGAAGACAGTTGAACAGTGCTGGAAGAGGACAAGTGCTGGGATCCAATGAATGAGCACTGCACCATACTGTAAAGCAAGTCCATTTGAAGTGATAGGAGCAATGTGTAGAGAAATTTCTAGAGGCTTCTAGGAGGGCTGACACCACAGCTGTATCTTGGCACCTAGTGGCTAGAAAAGAGATACCATGCTGTGAGAGTTGAGTGGAGGTAGGGATGGAGGAGTAAGCTCCCATTCTGTGTCAGCATGGTTGGAAAGATGGGGATGATAGTTCCCTCACTGAGCATTGTAGGAGAGGGATCCATTCTTGGTGTGGCCTTCGAGGCGCTATGAGGATCACGGTGGCCTGTTCTTATTGAGTGTTGTAGGAGAGGGAACCATGGTTGGCGTGGCCATTGAGGCGCCATGAGGATTACAGTGGTCTGTTTCTGATGAAGCTTGAGTTTTCCCTATGAAAGGGAAAGAAAGGAATACAAGCAGCAGCAGCTCCAGATGACTGGGTTTGGAGTCTGGAACAAAAGAATGGGAGTTTGTGATTGTAAGGGGAAGCAGAGATTGACTTCTGGGGTTCCCCACTGCAAAAACAACTGGTGCACAATGGTGGGATTTGGTGACCATTTGTGAAGCTGCAGTAGTCTGCTTAATCTAGCAGCAAGGAGATTCTGCATTCCTGCTAAGTAGATTGCTTTCAGGAAAATGTAGTGGGGGATCCAGCGTCGCCCTGCTTGTTCACATAGTAAATGACTACTTGGTTGCCCGTACGGATGAGTACAACCTGATTGAGAAGGTGGTCCTAGAAAACATAAACAGCCTTGCGAATTTCTCGCAGCTTGAGGCTGATGTGGATGAACACTGGAAAAAGCACAAGCAACATCAACGCAGGTGCCATAAGGCGGTAAGAGGGTTCAAAAGGGACTACGAGGAAAAAATTGCCAAGGAGGCAAAAAACTTCAAGCTGTTCTTTCGATACATTAAGGGGAAACGACCCGTGAAGGAAGCGGTGAGGCAGTTGGACGACCATGGAAAAAGGGAGTGCTAAAAGAGGACAAAGCCATCGCTGACAAACTGAACACATTTTTTGTATTTGTGTTTAAAGAAGAGGATATACACAACATACCGGAAGCTGACAGGCTATACCTAGGAAAAGAAGATGGGAGACTGACTGGGTTGACGGTCAGTCTAGAAGAGGTATATGCAGGCAGACTGACAGGCTTAAAAATGACAAATACCCTGGACCAGATGGCATCCATCCGAGGGTAATGAAGGAACTGAAAGGGGTTATAGGTGAACTGCTTCAACTAATAACCAATCTGTCGATCAAATCGGGAAGGATTCTGGAAGACTGGAAAGTGGCAAATGTTACACCGATCTTCAAGAAAGGTTCGAGGAGAGATCCGGGGAACTACAGGCCGGCGAGTCTGACCTCAGTACCGGGAAAGATGGTAGAGGCGCTGATAAAGGACTGCATTGTTGACCACCTTGATGGACACAAAGAAGATCTTGCTTGACAAACTTGTTGCACTTCTTCGAGGGAGTTAACAGGCAGATAGACAAAGGTGACCTGGACGACATCGTATATCTGGATTTTCAGAAGGCGTTTGACAAGGTCCCGCATGAACGATTACTTTGAAAAATTGTGAGCCATGGGATTAAGGGTGAAATTCTCATGTAGATAAAAAACTGGTTGGTGGATAGAAAACAGAGAGGGGGTAAATGGACAATACTCGGACTGGAAAAGCGTCACCAGTGGAGTGCCGCAGGGTTCAATGCTTGGGCCAGTGCTCCAACATATTTATAAACTACCTGGAAATTGGAACGAGCAAGGTGATTAAATTTGCAGACGATACGAAGTTATTCAGAGTAGTGAAGACACAGGATTGCGAAGACATGCTCGAGAAATGGGCTGCTACATGGCAAATGAAGTTTAACGTGGATAAGTGTAAGGTGATGCATTTTGGTAACAAAAGACCCCCCAGGAAAGAGACTTGGGAGTACTGGTCAACAAGTTGATAAAGCTGTCTGCGCAATGTGTGGTGGCGGCGAAAAGAATGCTTGGAATGATTAAGAGGATCACAAACAGATGAGGTTATCATGCCGCTGTACCGAGCCATGGTGCGATCCCACCTGGAATAGTGCATCCAGCACTGGTCGCCCTACTTGAAGGAGGACATGGTACTACTTGAAAGGGTCCAGAGAAGAGCGACTAAAATGGTTAAGGGGATGGAGTTGTCGTGCAGCGAGAGATTAGAGAAACTGGGCCTCTTCTCCCTTGAAAAGAGGAGACTGAGAGGGGACATGATCAAAACGTTCAAGATAATGAAGGGAATAGATTTAGTAAAGACAGGTTGTTCACCCTCTCCAAGGTAGGGAGAACGAGAGGGCACTCTCTAAAGTTAAAAGGGGATAGATTCCGTACAAACGTAAGGAAGTTCTTGTTCACCCAGAGAGTGGTGGGAAACTGGAACGCTCTTCTGGAGGCTGTTGTAGGGGAAAACATCGTCCAGGGATTCAAGATAAAGTTAGACAAGTTCCTGCTAGACCAGAATGTATACAGGTAAGGCTAAACTCAGGGCTCAGGTCCTTGACCTACGTGTCGCCGTGGAAGAGGACTGCTGGGCATGATGGACCACTGGTCTGATCCAGCAGTGGCAATTCTTATGTTCTTATGGTTCTTTCAGAAAGGCTCCATAAACTGGTGGGCTTCCCGGCTGAGTATGGAAGCATCGTTTGTCAAAACCTTCTGGTGTCAGTGGCTGAAACAAGAGGCCCCTGAAGAGATTGGTAGGGGACAACCATTGAAATGTTTGGAAGGCTGTCACTTTGAGCTGTTGAAAGAGCTGTATCGTCGCTGGAGACCATTGAGTGGAAAATGCTCATTGAGGTTCCCTGAGGTGCAGGCGGGCAAACAGTACCATATGGAGGCCATGTGGCCAGGAATCCGTAACATCTGACGTGCGGTGGTGAGGTCTCCTGGCAGAGCCAAATCAGGGTATTCTGTCTCTGTTGGGACAGGAACACCTGAGTTAAGAGTCGGTGTCTAAGTGGGCTCCAATGAATTCCAGGAGTTGAGTGGATTCCAAAAGAGATTTCTGGAAGTTGATCTTAAACGGCAGGAACTCCCACATGGCTTGGTGAGTTTGGTGGTGTCAGCATTGATCAGCCAGTCATCCAGGTAGGGGAAGACATGAAATCCGTGAGTGTAAAGGATCACAGCCACCACCACCAGGCATTTGAACACCTTTGAGGCCGAGACAAACCCAAATAGGAGCATCCTGTAGAGATGAGAGCCCAGATGAAAGTGGAGAGAGGTAAGAACATGATAGGCATGAGATCTAGAGAGCATAGCCAGTTCTGTTCCAACAGTGGTAGCAGGGTCTCCAAGCATACCATTTGAAATTGCTCCTTAACTAAGTATTTATTGAAGGCTTGGAGATCCAAGATAGGACGGATATCCCGTCTTTTTGGGAATGAGAAAATACTTGGGAGTAGCATCCTTTGCCTCTCTCCTGCATAGGGACTTCCTCTATGGCACTGAGCTAGAGGGCAAATATTTCCTGGTGAAGGGTCCATTGCTGAGAGTTGAAACGAGACATGCTTGAAGGGTGGTTCAGAAATTTTGCCTGGAAGCAGAAAGCATAGCCCTGCTTTATCATCTGAAGGACCTCACTAGTCTGTAGTAATCTGGACCCAACGTTGATGGAAATAGGCAATGCGACCTCCAAGAGACTGAGTCTGAGGTGGAGGGTGAGGAATGTGGGCCATGCTCTAAGAAACAGTCAAAAGGATTGCTAGTGCTTAGGCTGAGAAGAGAGAGGGGCTTTCTGTTGCTGTCTGGAACATCGCTAGCCTAGACAAGAGAATGCAGATGACTACCGATACATAACATAAATCTTTATCTATATACAGCGAAAGCCTTTTGGTTCAAGGCGGTTTACAGGAAAAATGGCTGAGGAGAATCAACGAGCTCCAGCAATGCAGAGGACAGAAAATTGTATAGATTACATAGAGGGAAGTTAAGCAGGGTTTTATAAGGAGAGAGATAAATAGGTAAGAATGTTCGTACAGCAACAACATGGAATAGGCAGTAGGTCAGGAGTCTTTTCATGGAAAATTTAAGGTGGGTTGTCCTATTTGGGGAAGAGGAGCATTTTTAGGAGTTTTCTGAAATGCATGTAAGATGTTCTAACCAGTTGGCTCCATTTGGGATCTTTGGAGACTGCTTGGTTGGGTAGGAGTGTGTTGATGAATCTCTTATGGGTGCATCCTTTGAGGGAAAGGCGAAGAATGATTGAAGTCAAGTAGATTGTCTAGGTCTGGCGAGGTAGTTGGGCAGTAGACTGTACAGAGCTTTGTAGAAGAGACATCCGAATTTGAAAAGTACTTTGCTCTCAATTATCAGGCAACAAAGTTTTTGGTAGAAAGGTGTGATGTGACTGAATTTTTTCATGTTGAATATGAGCCTCACTATGTTGTCTTGGATGACGCTTAGTTTCTGGAAGTATTTGGGTAGTCCTGCTAGGTAGATGTTGCAGTAATCTAGGATGATTAGGATAAGTGTTTGGACTAGGAATTTGAAAGGCACCTAGTCAAAGTATTGTTTGATGGATCCGAGTTTCCAGAGTACAGTGGTACCTTGGAATCCGAACGCCCCAGAACTCGAACAATTTGGAATCCAAACTTCATTTTTGCCCCGGAATCCAAACATTGCTTTGGAATCCGACCTGTAAGCAGTGCTCACCCCAAAGCTTCCCCTCTGACACAGCTTCCTGTTTCCGCCTGGGAGGGAAGCTTTGGGATGAACACCACTTGCATCTGCCGTTGCCGATCTTGCTGTCTTGCCGCTGGGAATCCCGATCATGCTGCCTCTGCTGCTGGGGGGTCCCGATCTTGCTGTTTCTGCCAGGTAGGCCCAATCTTGCAGAGTTTGTGGGACCAAGGAACGGATTAATCCAGTTTTTATTCTTTTCAATAGGAAAACTTGTCTTTGGAACTCAAACATTTTGGAACTGGAACGGGGTTCTGGAATGGATTAAGTTCGGATTCCAAGGTACCACTGTATGTTGAATCCTTTGCATGTGACATGGTTGACTTGGGCAGACATGGACAGTTATCCATCTAGATGCACACCCAGGATTCTGATTGTGGAGGAGATGGGGGAAGTTGGTTCCCCTTAGGGTTATGGAGTTTCTTGAAGAATTGGTGGCTGGGGCTAAGAAAAATTTTGTTTTCTCGATGTTTTAATTTGAAGTAGGTCATCCAATTTTCTATTGCAGACAAAACGGTGTCTATTTTGTGTATTTCTGTGGGCGTCAGGCATGTGACAGGTAGGATGATTGTAATGTAATCAGCATAGCCGTAATGGGAAATATTTACACTGCTGAGTTGTTCTCCTATGGAAGCAAGGAAAGTGAGAACCTGTTTCCATCAAAAACACTTTGCCGTCCTTGTCCAATCCACCATCCTTTCCAGACTGGACTATTGCAACTCTATATACCTAAGCCTAACAAAGAAAAACCTTCAAAGACTCCAGCGGATTCAAAATGCCGCTGCTAAGCTTATCTTCGCAAAAAGCAAATTCAACTACGTCTCACCACTTTTGTCCAAGCTCCACTGGCTCCCAATAATCTCCAGAGTCCACTTCAAATGTGCCTGCCTAACTTTCAAGATCCTACACGGCATTCTCCCCCCTTTTATTCCTCTTTCTTGGAATTCCTCTAACCCCAATTCCACCAGATCTACCCAAAAACTTAAACTTTCCTTTCCCTCTCGAAAAGGCGTTTCTCTTGTAGGAAAACTAGGTTCCTCCCTCCCTCTCAGAATCACTGAGCTCTGGAACAATCTTACCTCCCCTTTTAGGAATCTGAGCTCTCTCCAAATCTTCCGTAAACATCTGAAAACCTGGTTATTTTCAAAAAATGTAACTCTTCCTCTCTCTGGTTACTCTGTCCTAAATTTTCTCTTCATTTTGTCTTTTCCTTTCACTGGAGTTCCTTTCTACCCTAACCCTTGTTAACCGTGTCGAGCTTTGCGAATGTAGAGATAATGCGGTATACAAACCCAAGATTTAGTTTAGTTTAGTAAACTTTGGAGAGCAAGGGTGACAATGGGGAACCTTGTGGGATGCCACAGTTGCTGGTCCCTGCCGTAGATAGTGTGTCCCAAATCTTGACTTGGTAGCTGTGAGATTTCAGGAAGCCCTTGAACCAGTTCAGCATGTTTCCTGATAGTCCATAAGCATCTAGGCAGGATAGCAGCAAGTCATGACCCACAAGGTTGAAAGCGCTGCCGAGGTCATTTTCCTCCATGATCCAGTTCCTGATGAGGTTAGTTTTGTTTCTGACAGATCTTATGTTGGTGTTTGCACATGCTTATAGGGAGGTAGTTGGCAGCTTGGTAGTCTGATGCACGTTGAAGAGTAGATAAGATTTTGACTTGTTTGGCGCGAGAGCTGTTTAAATGGTTGGGTGTGAACTGAGTTATGTTTTGCACTGTGATCTGGGTAGTATGTTAGGGATCTAAGTGTTGGTGAAAGGCCAGAATAGGTGTGTTAGGTTTGTTGGTGTAATGGATTGGGATTTTTGATACCTGCTTTGCTTCTAATAGGAGGAGCACCTGTAGGTACTAGAATACCTTCTGGGTGGCTGAGGTGGGCGTGGTCTGGAAGAGGATAAGGTGGTTATGCAATCAGCATAATTCTTTGAGAAACCACCTCTATGTGATCTCCAAATAAGTCTTCCCCTGTATAGGGTATGTTATCAAGACGGTCCTGAACATTAGGATCGAGATCCATAGCCATGCCTGCTGTCACATTGCAATGGAGACTCCAGAGGTCCAAGAGGTGATAGCAAATGTATCAAAAGCAGAACGTGCCATGCATTTCCTGTTGTCCAGATCAGCCACCAGCTACTGGTAAGAAAGATGTTTTTATGGGATACACTAATCATACTCAGCCATCTTCTGTACAAAGGACTTCAGATAGGATCCTTAATTATAACTTCTGCATGGATCCCTGAAAGACTCTACATCCAAATTTATCAAAGGTTCTGCATTCTCTTCTGGGAGGGCGTTAGTGTGGGTTTATGCACCCTCTTTAAAGCAGACTATGACCAAAGACTGATGTAATTATGGTCTATCAAACCTCAAAAAGGACTGGATGCGATAAAAAAGCATCTAACTTGCGAGGCACCACTAGAACATCATGCAGGGTGTCACAAGCCCGAGCCCAATGCCGGCCTTGTGCCAGGGAAAAATGATAAAAAACACCCTCTGAAACTAGTCCGGGCTAACCCTGTTAGGCAAGAACAAGAACAGGAAGCACAGGCTGTGTTTAAACCTAATGCAGAACACAGCCTGGTGAAAACTGGTAGGGCCCCTTTAAATCCTCCTTTTTGTGGAAAGCTGGCTAAGCAGGGGAGAAGGCAACCACAGCTAAAAGAAGTTCAGCCCCGGAGTAGGGCTGGGTGTGGTACAGCAGCTTGGCAGCATTTAGAGAGCTGGCTGACCAAGAGGAAAGGAGACAGAGGAGAAGCTCTCAGGTGGAAGGAGCCTCCAAGTCCCCCTGAGACAAGGGACATTGAAATGTTGGACACAGAACCAGATGATACAACCCTGGTAAATCCTGAAGGTGAAGCTATGGATTGTAACACTTTACCAGAGGTGGGACTATTTGAAGAAATGGAAATCAATTAGTTTGGAATTGTTTTTTTTGTGCTGAGTTTTGTTGAATGTTTCCATTTCTGTTGAACATGAGGATTTTCTTGAAGTCTGCTAATTAATGGAATGTATGCTAGCCAAGGGTTTTGCTGGTATGAGAAGTTTTTTTTTCTTGCTTATCAAGAGCTGCTGTGAAAGAAACTTCAGCAAGTTCTTTCCAGCAGGTGTGAATATCCTGTAAGCTTAAGACAGGATTTACACAGTACCATGGTGAATAGTTTGCAGGTTTCTTTTCCTTTGATAACAAGGAACTCTTTGACAAATCTGCCAATCTTTTGTTACTGCATTTAATGAGGCAGTACTGTACAATACAGTGCACCATGCATAGTTTGCCTATTTTCCAATAAGACTCTGGGAGAGTCAAGTACTATCAAGAAACTCTGTTACACCTGGGACATTGATAAAGAACTTTGAGACAGATATCCAGACCAGGCTGGTTACTATCATATTATGTTGTTCTACATGTTTTTACAAAGACCTTTTGGAATACATTTTCTTTTGATGCATTTTTTTTGGATTTGTCAGTTGAACAATAAATTTGATTTTTGTTTCATTACTTACCTGTGTGAGGCCATCCTGTTTATACACATAGGATAAGTTTATGCACAACAGGGACTTCCTCCATCTTGAGGAAGCACGTGGGGAGAATATTGTAAGCGTGGGCCGGTTACTGCGAGCCTTGAGGACCGGCCACGCTACAGGGGAAGCCCAGTTTTTGAATAAGGTCTCGTTCATAAGGTGCTGGAGAAGAACTTTTAAGCAGTCCTGAGGCCACTCTGTAGTCAAGTGCAGCCTTGAGTTCTGCTCGAGGCTGGGATACAGATTCCATGGTGACTGGCAGTTTCTGCCCATCTGACAAACCTTGGGAAGGCCAGAAGACTCATCTACTGAGAAACCAGAATAAATGTTGGAGGAGATAGGGAGAGAAATCAGAATCAAACCCCCTCAGCCTTGGTGGAGCATGCCTTATAGGGGGGGGGGAGGGAATCACTGAGGAGAGTGTAGAGATCGTTGAATGCCAAGAGTAGAGCGAGATGAAGAGCTTTGCTCCTTTGATAAGGTCATGCCATGACCGTGATGCTGAGCACTGATCTTACGGGCCAACAGTGCAGAGATGATCTTCATCCATGTGTGTCTACACCAGATGCCCATGAAATGTGCTGATGCTGTATAGCAGAGCCAGACAATGCTTCTTGCCAGCTAGAGGTCTGAGAATGGTGTTTTAGCAGAGATTCTGGACGGCACTCTGACAAGCAAGCTTCAGGGCAGGAATTGGCACTGTGTACGCCTTCAGGAGCCCAGGTAATTCCATTTGCAACAGTTGAAGAAGCTGTTCACATGGATGGTGCCTGCACCAACACCTGGAAAGGTGCTGGTGACTCCACTAAGGAGGTGCTTCTCAGGAAGAACACCGACCAATGAGATGGTCAGCTGGTCTCAGTGTGGTGGCGCCAGTGGTGTGCGACTGGAGACAAAGACAATGAAGAAGACCTGGAGGGGAGGTTTTGTACTTCCACTTCTTGGGTCTCTGGCATGGCCTTCGGACAGCCCTTGTTTAAACTACATGAGCCACGCTGTTATCTCCTATCAGCGCCTGGTTTAAGCTGCACTGTACATCTTGTTCCATGCAGCCAACCACTGTACAAGCCCTGTCCCCTTCTGTGTCTGAAAAGGGAAAAAAATGAACTGGGAAATAGGCTGAAGCACACTTCAGTACCAGCCAGCAAGTCCCACTACTGAAACTCCTGAGAAGACCGGCACTCTGGATCTCCCAGCCACACAAATCTTCTTCCAGAAAAGAGGAAAGAAATGAGAAAAATAGAAAACCCCAATGAGAAAGCATGTTTGTGCTGGGGCTTCTTCATTCTGCTGGAAACAGAAAAAACTGGAGCTCTCTTAAGCCGCAAGGACATAGGGGGGAACCGATGCACAAGCGCTGGAACCACACCTGAGGCTCTTAAGATAGTAACATAGTAGATGACGGCAGATAAAGACCCGAATGGTCCATCCAGTCTGCCCAACCTGATTCAATTTAAATTTTTTTTTTTTTTTTCTTCTTAGCTATTTCTGGGCGAGAATCCAAAGCTTTACCCGGTACTGTGCTTGGGTTCCAACTGCCGAAATCTCTGTTAAGACTTACTCCAGCCCATCTACACCCTCCCAGCTATTGAAGCCCTCCCCTGCCCATCCTCCTCCAAACGGCCATGCACAGACACAGACCGTACAAGTCTGCCCAGTAACTGGCCTAGTTCAATCTTTAATATTATTTTCTGATTCTAAATCTTCTGTGTTCATCCCACGCTTCTTTGAACTCAGTCAGTTTTACTCTCCACCACCTCTCTCGGGAGCGCATTCCAGGCATCCACCACCCTCTCCGTAAAGTAGAATTTCCTAACATTGCCCCTGAATCTATCACCCCTCAACCTCAAATTATGTCCTCTGGTTTTACCATTTTCCTTTCTCTGGAAAAGATTTTGTTCTACGTTAATACCCTTTAAGTATTTGAACGTCTGAATCATATCTCCCCTGTCTCTCCTTTCCTCTAGGGTATACATATTCAGGGCTTCTAGTCTCTCCTCATACGTCTTCTGGCGCAAGCCTCCTATCATTTTCGTCGCCCTCCTCTGGACCGCCTCAAGTCTTCTTACGTCTTTCGCCAGATACGGTCTCCAAAACTGAACACAATACTCCAAGTGGGGCCTCACCAATGACCTGTACAGGGGCATCAACACCTTCTTCCTTCTACTGACTACGCCTCTCTTTATACAGCCCAGAATCCTTCTGGCAGCAGCCACTGCCTTGTCACACTGTTTTTTCGCCTTTAGATCTTCGGACACTATCACCCCAAGGTCCCTCTCCCCGTCCTTGCATATCAGCTTCTCTCCTCCCAGCATATACGGTTCCTTCCTATTATTAATCTCCAAATGCATTACTCTGCATTTCTTTGCATTGAATTTTAGTTGCCAGGCATTAGACCATTCCTCTAACTTTTGCAGATCCTTTTTCATATTTTCCACTCCCTCTTCGGTGTCTACTCTGTTACAAATCTTGGTATCATCTGCAAAAAGACACACTTTTCCTTCTAACCCTTCAGCAATGTCACTTACATACATATTGAACAGGATTGGCCCCAGCACCGAACCCTGATGGACTCCACTAGTCACCTTTCCTTCCTTCGAGCGACTTCCATTAACCACCACCCTCTGGCGTCTGTCCGACAGCCAGTTTCTGACCCAGTTCACCACTTTGGGTCCTAACTTCAGCCCTTCAAGTTTGTTCAACAGCCTCCTATGAGGAACTGTATCAAAGGCTTTGCTGAAATCCAAGTAAATTACATCTAGCATATGTTCTCGATCCAGCTCTCTGGTCACCCAATCAAAAAATTCAATCAGGTTCGTTTGGCACGATTTACCTTTTGTAAAGCCATGTTGCCTCGGATCCTGTAACCCATTAGATTCAAGGAAATACACTATCCTTTCTTTCAGCAACACTTCCATTATTTTTCCAACAACTGAAGTGAGGCTCACCGGCCTGTAGTTTCCTGCTTCATCCCTGTGACCACTTTTATGAATAGGGACCACATCCGCTCTCCTCCAATCCCCAGGAATCACTCCCGTCTCCAGAGATTTGTTGAACAAGTCTTTAATAGGACTCGCCAGAACCTCTCTGAGCTCCCTTAGTATCCTGGGATGGATCCCGTCTGGTCCCATCGCTTTGTCCACCTTCAGTTTTTCAAGTTGCTCATAAACACCCTCCTCCATGAACGGTGCAGAATCTACTCCATTTTCTCGTGTAACTTTGCCAGACAATCTCGGTCCTTCTCAAGGATTTTCTTCTGTGAACACAGAACAGAAGTATTTGTTTAGCACATTTGCTTTCTCCTCATCACTCTCCACATATTTGTTCCCAGCATCTTTTAGCCTAGCAATTCCATTTTTTATCTTCCTCCTTTCACTAATATATCTGAAAAAATTTTTATCTCCCTTTTTTACATTTTTAGCCATTTGTTCTTCCGCCTGTGCCTTCGCCAAACGTATCTCTCTCTTGGCTTCTCTCAGTTTCACCCTGTAGTCCTTTCTGCTCTCCTCTTCTTGGGTTTTTTTATATTTCATGAACGCCAACTCTTTCGCCTTTATTTTCTCAGCCACTAGGTTGGAGAACCATATCGGCTTCCTTTTTCTCTTGTTTTTATTGATTTTCTTCACATAAAGGTCCGTAGCCATTTTTATCGCTCCTTTCAGCTTAGACCACTGTCTTTCCACTTCTCTTATGTCCTCCCATCCTAACAGCTCTTTCTTCAGATACTTTCCCATTGCATTAAAGTCCGTACGTTTGAAATCTAGGACTTTAAGTATCGTGCGGCCGCTCTCCACTTTAGCCGTTATATCAAACCAAACCGTTTGATGATCGCTACTACCCAGGTGAGCACCCACTCAAACATTAGAGATACTCTCTCCATTTGTGAGGACCAGATCCAATATCGCTTTTTCCCTTGTGGGTTCCGTCACCATTTGTCTGAGCAGAGCCTCTTGAAAGAAATCCACAATCTCCCTACTTCTTTCCGATTCCGCAGACGGAACATTCCAGTCCGCATCCGGCAGGTTGAAATCTCCCAACAGCAGAACCTCCTCTTTCCTTCCAAACTTTTGGATATCCACAATCAGATCCTTATCAATTTGCTGCGATTGAGTCGGAGGTCTGTAGACTACACCCACGTAGATAGAAGTTCCATCTTCTCTTTTCAGAGCAATCCATATCGCTTCTTCCTCTCCCCAGGTCCCTTGCATTTCGGTTGCTTGGATATTGATCTTTACATAGAGAGCTACTCCTCCACTGCTTTAAATGTCTTTTGAAAGGTCTCCTCCTCCTATAGTAGTTTGGCAATGAAAAAAAATCTGTAATACAAATAAAATTATCAGTATCTGACTCCTGTATCAATAGGTCCAGACCCCCAAACTTCCAAATCTGGGTTTGTACCGTACATATATGACAAGGGGGCTACCCTCATCCTTCTCCCTATTTTATTTATTGATTCTTCACTTTTGCCATCACAAATTTTGCTAGCTTTAAATTACTTTATACAATGCAACTACAATCCAATACAATTACAATCCTGTAGTTAAACCACCAGGGTTCTGGTAACCTCAGGTGCTTGGTGTGGGGCGAGAGAGGAGGCAATTAACTACTCCCTCCTCTTGACTTTAACGTCCTATTTTTTGCGATAGCCTTCTTGCCTCTTCGTGAAAAATGTTCAGCCATACGCTTGCGGTGTAAACCGACCAGACGTAGCAGTTTCCAGGACGAGGCTTGGAAATGCACTTTGAAAGTACAACGCTGCGTACGCCTTTCAGCAATACAGAAAGGATG
Organism: Geotrypetes seraphini; assembly: GCF_902459505.1. Taxonomy (NCBI): domain Eukaryota; kingdom Metazoa; phylum Chordata; class Amphibia; order Gymnophiona; family Dermophiidae; genus Geotrypetes; species Geotrypetes seraphini. The sequence continues at coordinate 176,754,739 of NC_047091.1, read as the reverse complement.
GTTTATGGTTTGTTTATTCAAGGCGGAGTACAACAGCATACACATAATACTTCACAGACATTTCAGACATCTTACAAAAAAACAACAGCAATATAGACCATATTCAGCATAAAATGAAAATAAAACACCAGCCTGACAATCATAGCAATACAGTCACTTTTCCTATACATTACATTAATGACATTTATTCTGCCCGTACCTTACAGTTCTGGGCGGATTACAAAAGAAACAGCTGGACATTTCCAGGAGAATTACAAGAAGATTGGAGAATTACAATTTAGGGTTTAGGATACAGAAAAGATGACTGAGCTATTCCAGTGGATATACAATTTGGGGAGCTGTACAAATAGGAGATATTGCATTTGGGAAGCAGTTGACATGCTTGAGGCTTTGAAGAGGAGTCAATTCTCAAGCAACCTAATACAACTCAAAATTCACCAACATCTCATAGGATAAATGATAGCAGTAGTAGAAACCCCTCTGGCTACAGTGTTTGGGTTTTTTATGTTATAACATTTTTACTGAAGGAATCAAATAAATAAACAATAATAAGATACAAAGAGATATTCATTGCAATTAAATTAATAATAATATTTGCATACATATTTTTATCATTCCTCCAAACTGTATTTCTATATATCTAATCCATTCCTTTTTTTTAAAGCTTAGCCTCGCTCTAATGCTGCAGTATCACAGCCACGTGCCAGCGCTTCAGCTTTCCTCTATTGCGTCAAAGAAGATAAGCAAAACGAACGCCACGCGGACGCCATTAACACGGCCACATCCATCTGGGAAAACAACGCCACGAGCCAACGTCCTGCGTTCTCCCCTTCCCAGGTTCCGAATGACGCACCCCGCGCGCGCCCCCTCCGACTCTCAAGGGCCTCCCGGCTCCGCCTGCAGATTGTTTTCACGTCGAGAAAGGAAGCGATAATAATAACAAAAAAAATACCGCAGCTCCCGCTAAAATTAGCGAGAGGAATTAAGTATCGATCTTTGAGGCCATCACTAGCCCCAGAAAGTCCGACTACTTCGAACGCTTTATTCCCTTCTTCATCCCCCCCCCACAAAAAAAAAAAAAAAAACAGACGGGCCTCTGGCTACTCCCCTCACGTGATCCGTTCGAAGCCCTCCCTCCTGGACCCTCGCCCCGCCCCAAAGTCACGTGGGCCCGCCGCCCTTCCAATCGCCTTCCTCGCCTCGTTTCCCCACGCTGGAGGCGGGCGCTTTGCGATTGGTCCGCCGTTGGAGTGTTGCGGCTCGCGTCGCGCAGAACCCCTTCAGTCCGCGAGGCTGCAGCGTGAGCGAGCTCAACCACGAGCGCGGCGGTTGCCGTGGAGCCGTGCCCTTTTCGGTCGTCGCCAGCAGCGGGCGGGTGCGCGTGCGTGCGTGCTCGGTGGTCCCTCTCCCGGCTTCGACCTCCCCGGGGAGAGCTGGGAATTCCCGGCTGCCGCGGATAAAGAAAAAGAGCCAGGAAAGGGAGGGCGGCCGGGGGCCACGTGGTCCCGGGGGAGGGGGGCTGCAGCGGCCGTCGAAGTAGGAGCCGGTGGGGGCAGAAGGAGCGCGGGGCTTTGGGGGGGTCAAGCCACACGGAAACGAGTCAACCGGAGCCCCAGAAGGCCATCTCTGGAGGAAGGGGTGCGGGGGGGGGAACGCGTCATCCGGCTACGTTTCGGGCGCCGGAAAGGGTGGGGCTAAGAGATAAGGGAGGGAGCGCGAGCTGGCTCTGGAGGTCCGGTGGGGGGCGGGGCGGAGGAAGCTTCAGACAAAAGGATTGCAAACGAAAGCAGGAGTGGAGGAAGGTGCTGCAAGGATGGAGGGTGCAGGAGGCTGCTGAGCAAAAGAAGGTGGCATGCACTGATGTGCTGAATGAAGGGCAAGGGCTTGAGTTGATTTCTTGTGTCAAGAAAGATTATTTTTCTTTAGTCCTAAATTAGCTTTGGCACTAGGCGGGAGAAGTTGAGACTGTAGAGCTCGGGAGTACTCTAGGGTGATGCAGAAGAGGACTAGAGTCAGCTGTGCTTTGTGAATTAAGGCTGTGGGGGAGGAAATTGGTGCTAATCATACAAATCATATTCAGGATCGTGGAACAAGTTATATGGAATCATAGAAATCCGGCTTCTAATGTTTGTGTACTGGCACAGACAGCCTTATGCTATCAGGTTTCACTGAATTCGACGAAAAAGCACTATCTGGGAACGTTCCTAACCAAGAAGAACAAATAACAGAATCTTGAGGCTGTGAAATTTGAATCGTATGTGAATCTTCAAAAGCCACTGGAATGGACAAAAGAACCACTTGAGAAATAAGATTGTGAACTAGAACTTAGAGACACTTGAAAATTATTTCAGGCATTTAAAAAAAATGCATTGCAACTGAATTCTTATTTTGCCCTTACAGTGGTTGAAGACTGATTTTTGTTATACCAGCATCTACAATTTCAGCATTTTTTTTTTGTTGTTGATTGGCAGTTGTAACTGCACCTGATAAAATTGTCATTGTCATGGCATTTACAAATTATAGCAGTTTGAACCGAGCTCAGTTGACCTTTGAGTATCTTCATACTAATTCGTGAGTATTGTGCATGCATGAAGTTGATGAGAATGACATGCAAGAAGGCTCAATACTGCTAATGCTATTATGTGCTCAGTCTCTTATGTGTAAAATACTAAAAAAATAAAATCATAGGTCAGTGCCAGCATCCTAGCTACTGCTCTAGGTGTTCATAATATCTGCCTTCCTGACAACAAGATTAAAAAAAAACCCAAACAACTTTGTTCAGAAGCTTGAGCCACATGAGATCAGCTTAAGGGCAAACAAGTTCTGGTTATTCCTTATAAAGAATGATTTGAACTCGGTGAAGTGCTGCTGTTACTAATCCTACAAATTAAGCCTATGTTTTTGGTTATTTTGGATTGAATTCTCCACAAACTTGAAGTTGCAGAAAGAAAAACAATTTTGTATTTGAATACCATTTATTGTTTTTTTTCAAAGATTTCATCAGAAAGAAACAGCAAAGAACTTTTGACTCGGCTAATCATGTGGGAATAAAGCCTTTGGGATTCAGCAATTGTACTTTGACAAATGAAGTGGAAGATAAATCAGTGATTTTAAAGAGGATTTTATTGCAAGGTGGATGAGGAATAGAACTTCTATTAGCTGCCCTTACCTGTTTATAATTTACATCAACTAATTGACCACACTAGTGTGTGCAGTTCTTGAGCTTGAAAACATGGCAGTAGAATATACAGTTCAAGATTTCTCTGATTTCCATTCAAATTAAGTCCCATAGTCGGTGGAATATTATGTTCTTACATGTAGGTTTTAAATAATTAGCAATTCTTGGCAGAGGGATAAGAACATTGGTAGAAGATTAATAAGTTATGGGTTAACGTAAGACTACAATGGAGGTTTTTTTCCTAAAATTGTTGTATTTGATAAGGGGAACAAATGCGTTTCAGTGAATTATATAATTAACTTTTTAAATCGGTTTTTTCTTATGGTATTTGGGATTTTGATACATGGCTCTCTTGCAAGAGAGGAAGGAAGATTTGTTGGCATGGTTTTTAATTTTAGCATCAAAGATTAACCTCTAATATGGAAATGATGGATCGATAATGGCTTTTTAAGTTCTGTCCAATTCTTGTATGCCTATTTCAAATTATTGCTACCGGTAGTTACTTTGCAAATGGATTAATAATTATGTCTGTATAATGCTGCAGTATAATGCTGCAGTAACTGTTGTTTGCTACATTTCCTCACTGGTCTTCCATTGAGGTAATAGGTAGGCTTTACCCTGCCTAGTGTTGCAAATTTCTAGTTTTATTCCATTGATATTACATCAATTAGAGATTGTCTAGGATTGACGTGCGATCTGTCTTGAAGTAGTGTTACTAGCAGTTGAAAAAATTACGTTTTCCATTAGGAATTCAAAAGTTTTAAGGTAGAAACAAAGTTGGTCATTGAAGAATTACTTTATCAGCTGTGGCTGAAAATGGGCTGATAAAATGTTCCTTGTGGTTTTTGCTATCTTTTGTTACCCCAATGAGATAGACTTGGGATCTTTAAGGACAGCATTCCAGCTATTATACAACTTATTTAAGTAATATTGGGTTAAGGCATAGACATATCAAAAATATATTTAAACATGCTTAAGTTGAAAAATAGGAAAGAGGTATTCATATACTTTTCTGAATTGCCACCCTTAATTGGGCATCTTATGGAAGATGTCTTGATTCCGTTCAGTGTTCTGCAGTTGGCATGTTCTTTTGGCACCTTATTTTTCAGAAATCTAGAGAAATTGGTCCTACTTTTCTAGCCGTAAGTGAATCTTCACGTTTGACCACCTTGTCATTCATAGGAGATTTGATATGGTGCACATTTAAGTCTGTATGGCATCAACAGATCATGGGATTTAGTTGTATACAGTGCAACTTCCTATTGGGATACTTCAAAGAGAGCAATGCATTTCAGTTATTGATTCAATCATGACAGGCTATGGAGGAGGAGTGCTTGGTGTCAATGCAGCAAAAGCCATACTTGTTCACATTGGTAAATCCACAGTACATTACTTCTCTGCTGTAGTGACAGCTCCTTCGTGTACTGTATTCATGCTGCATTTCTTGCATTTTTTTTCATTTTTCCTCTACATCAGAAGACTTTGCAAGGACTGCGTTTACTATTTTATTATTGCTAGATTCTAGTGCAGGTACTGTTTTTTAGGTTATAGTGGCTATCGGGCATAGAACAGGTTATGCCAGCATGACACATCCTAAACAAAGGAAAAAAGTATACGTTGGGTGAGCTTAGGATCAATTTCATGATCTGTTCTTTGCTAACTGTAGTCCTGTAGAACTTCACAAGTGAAAGGCCAAGTTCATGTCTAGAGGATAGACACTATTCTTGACCATTTGAGATTTTTTTTTCCCTTTATAATGGGTAAAGGGAAGGTCATAACGATGATTGCCTTGGCGGGAGTCCTTGCCCAGAAAACTCTACTTTTGATTTTGTTGTCCAGAGCGCTTCTATTGGTGTTACTCTGGGTAGGCCCTCACTGATGAGCTGGAGAAAAGACCCAGTGCATCTTGAGTTGACAGTAAGGTCTTTCGGCCCAAAGACAATATGCAGCTGAGGAAGCTAGATCGAGCAATGAGTCCGCCAGTGCTGCAGTGAGCAATCGTGAGCCTTACAATATCAGGGGAGCTGTTGTGGCAGTCCCAACAGTGGGTAGGGTGCAGTCATAGAAACATAGAAAAATGATGGCAGATAAGGGCTATAGCCCATCAAGTCTGCCCACTCCACAGACCCACCCCCTAAGTCTGCTCTAGAGCCCCCGCTCCAAATGACCCGTCCTTACATTCACCCTCTCAGGGATCCCACATGGGCATCCCATTTACCCTTAAAATCTGGCACGCTGTTGGCCTCGATCACCTGTATCGGAAGCTTGTTCCAATGTTCAACTACTCTTTCAGTGAAGAAATACTTTCTGGTGTCACCATGAAATTTCCCGCCCCTGAGTTTAAGCGGATGCCCTCTTGTGGCTGGGGGTCCTTGGAGAAGGAAAATATCTTCTTCCACTTCGATAAGCCCGGTGATATATTTGAACGTCTCAATCATGTCTCCCCTCTCTCTGCGTTCCTCGAGAGAGTAAAGCCGCAATTTGTTCAGCCTCTCTTCGTATGAGAGATCCTTGAGCCCCGAGACCATCCTGGTGGCCATCCGCTGAACCGACTCTGCTCTTAGCACATCTTTACGGTAATGTGGCCTCCAGAATTGCACACAGTATTCCAGATGTGGTCTCACCATGGTTCTGTACAACGGCATGATGACCTCAGGCTTCCGGCTGACGAAACTTCTGCGGATGCAACCCAACATTTGTCTTGCCTTAGATAAAGCCTTCTCCACTTGATTGGCAGCTTTCATTTCTGCACTGATAGTCACTCCCAAATCTCGTTCTGTCACAGTCCTAGCTAAGATCTCACCATTTAAGGTGTAAGTTCTGCACAGGTTTCTACTGCCAAGGTGCATGACCTTACATTTCTTGGCGTCGAAGACCAATGTTCCAACAAAAACAGGTCCTGTGTCATACTATCGTGTAAGTGTGTATCAGAAGAATGTCGGTTGTTAGTGGATTTGGTAGAGACCACAAATATGGGCATTACTATGAGGAGTGAAAGGAGTTTGGGCTAAAATGACTTCATCCAGAAACATCGCATTGCAATCAATAGGGCTAGCTGTCTGGTCCCTGGATAGCACAGTAACAGGCGGCAGATAGACTAGCATGGTTCACTTAGTCTGCCCAGTTGATCAGTTTCTGATCCAGTTCGCCTTGGGACCCTGTCCCAGGGCACTCAGTTTACTTATAATCTTTGTATGTGGAACAATATCAAAAAGTTTTGCTGAAAGGCTTGACCATGTTTAGCTTTAGATGACAATGAGACATCCATGTAGCAATGTCAGGCAGAACGCGACCTGGGCCTGGATCGCTGTAGAATTTTCAGGCGTAAAGAAGTAGATTTCTGAGTTGTCAGCATAGAGATAGTGCTGGAAGTCATCTTTGTCCTGATATGGTATTATTTGGGCCTCATATCACATGCACATAATTCATTTGGCTCATGATGTTCTGAGGTCAGATGCAAGATACATTTCATCTATTTGTTTATTTCAGGTTGAATTAGAGAAGGCTGTCATAACTAAACTACACCTTTGCTTATTCTACACTTACATTTCAGGGCAAAATTGAGGAAGTGTGCTTTGACTTGTTATCATCTAGGCAATAATAGATCATGTTGATGCAAGATCGTTCATGTAACAACTTAAGGCTGGCACTGTACCTAATTGGATTGTGTGACTATTTGGTTAAATGTTTTGCAAATTACTGGTGTTAAAAATACAGTTTCTTAAGATGGACTTGGGAAAATCTACTGCTTATTTCTAGGAAAAGAAGTATAAAATCTGTTTTTTGAGATCTTGCCAGATACCTGTGATCTGAACTGGCCACTGTTGGAAATAGGATACTAGGTTTGATGGACTTTCGGTCTGTCTCATTATGGCATTGCTTATATTATGTGTAAGTTGCTTTCACTCGCAAATAAGTTAGATAATTGTTTCCTCCATTTTTGAATCTTTAATCAGGAGATTTTTTTTTTTTTTTTACTATCTTAAAGCGTAAGATGTTAATAGTAAGCTTTCAAGGTGTGTTTGTGCAGGGTTTAGGATTTTTAGAAACTGCCATATGATGTAAATGTTTGAAGTGCATTTTTGTGACTTGGTAATATGGCATTCTTAGTTATTGATATTTTTATACACTCCTTGTGCCTGTTTGTAAATCTTGATCATTGGCATTAAGGTGACTAGTCTCTGGAAGAGCTAATGAAAAAAAATGTGATACATGAGCATGTGAGAAAATAGAGATTCATTTTCCAGAATGGTGTAGTAAAACTGTAAATATTGTGCTATATTCATCTAATTTTGGTTTAGTCATCTTGGTTCTGCTTGATGGGGATGTGACCAACACATGAAAACTTTAGTGATCACTATTTTTTTGTGGCAGCTAGAAAGTAGATTTTTAGATATTACCAACATTTTACAACTGTGCAGTTACTTGCAGAGTTAAAAAAAAAATCATTGCTATTAGATAGTGAACAAAACTTAACATGCAGGGGAAATATAGGTTTTACATGGAAACTGTGTTAATACCGTATCTGTTTAGTATCAAGTTAAATCTTTATCTTGTATCAGGATAAGCCATTTAGCATATTCTTAATGGAGATTTTTATTTAATAACAGATTTCTTGAGCAGGCCAGCTTCAGTTGCTAGTTCAGTGAACAGTAGTTCATTTTAAATCCTATTTTCCTCTTTTTCCTTTTGGGCATTTATGTGCCTTCTTTTTTTGGGGGTAGAAGATATTGTGGAATTTTTTGTAAAATTTTTATTTGCTGATCAGTATGTTATCAATGATAAAACTTGCTTGCGCAGCGCCTTAATATAAATAAGGCTTTTTTGTGGAGACTTTTCTTTTTAATTGTGAAGCCTTTTTTTTTTTTTTTTTTGCTAAAACAGTTTTAAAAAACATTTGAAAAAGAAGAAATCTACAGAAAATGCAAAGTTGTAAAATTTGCAAGATACTAGCAATTTCTGAATCTGAAATTCATCAGAGTAAGTGAAATCATACCAGCATACCTAAAGACGACATGAAAAAATGTAAAACAGCCAAAACTTGATTAGTCACAGTAAGAGGAAATTGTGTATGGTGGTATGAATCGATTGTCAAATGTTTTCAAATTTAAGCAAATTGATTCTTCTAATGAAGCTTGCTGTTAACTTGTGTGCTGTGTAGAAACACTAGAATGAAGTGAACAAGAAACAACTTAAACTGGATAATAAATTTCACATTCTTAGTACTTTCTTTGCAAAATGATATAGAAATAGGAAATGACAGCAGATGAAGACCATTTGGCCTGTCTAAATTGCCTATCCGTATCAATTAAGCTCTGAATTCCTTTCCTCTCCGTGTCCCATATTGTCTCCAAATTCAGATACAGTTTATCTCTACTTAATTCAACCACTAGTTATTTAAATGGAGCGACTCCTTCCGTCCACCCTTAAAATGTTTTTCTGCTGGTTTAATAACTCCTGAAATACAGATTAAAATTGAATAAAGTGAACAAGGAAGTGATGGGAGTCTAGATTTATTTTGGATTTGCGCTGGTCTGCAATGAAGAAGGAACGTGTTAAGTTCTGTTTGTACTTTTAGTGTACAATGCAGAGAAACTTCATAACATCTTTTAGATTGACTGAAGTAGACAAGTGTTTGGATGCTTTCTCGGATTGAACCTACGAAGTTGACTTCAAGGAATATTTTTTTGTGGATTAGTAACAGCTGCAGTAACCAATCTGCCTGGGAATTTCATGATTTAAGTGCAACAAGAAATTATTTTAAAATGTTTCAGATGTTGAAGAACCATAGTATAGTTAAAGTGGATTTTGCAATTTATCAACCTTTTATGTTGGCATTTCAAAACTGGCTATATTCTCAGGTCAGTTAGTGGCTAAAGCTTCTCATCAATATTTTTGTGACTTTTTCCTATAATATTTTTGCAATTTTATTAGAATGGGGTAAAATTTTTTTGGGGTGGGGGACTGCCATAGGCAGCAAAACGTTTGATCTGTTTTTACCAATTAAAATGTATTCAAGCATTATAAATTCAGTCTACCTTCTCTCCAATACAGTATTCAGTTTTGAGAGTTGTTTTTTTTTTTCTCTTGTGATGAGAATTGACAAGTTTTAAACATAACTGTACTTTTTCCCACAAAGTCTAGAGCATACTATGGAATTATATAGTAGCACATTTAAAACGGTTACGGAAAATATTTTTTCATTCAGAACTTATTGCCAGATCAAGTGGTAAAAGTAGTCAACGTAACTGGGCTTAAAAGGGTTTAGGTAAGTTCCTGGAGGAAAAGTCCATAAACAGTTTAAGGTAGATTGCATAAAAGCCACAGCTTATCTCCAAGGTTGAGTAGTATGGAATTTTGCTGTGTTTTGGGACTTTTGTGACCTGGAATAGCCACTGTTGGAAACCCAGTAGGATAACTCTTAGCTTTTTATGTAACACAATCCTTTGAGTCCAAGTCAGTTGATTACCATCTTGATTGTAAAGACAAACTTTCAAGTCACACAATTCAGCATGCATCAAATATTTAATCTGGTGTTACATAGGAAAAACTTGTTAAAGTTATTTTAATTCTTGCTACTACTCATTTCTTAGTGACTTAAATTATAAGTTCTTCTGTCACATCCTATCCTAGACTTGTGTGAATAGTTATATCCATCATCCAGCAGGTGGAGTTATAGCACAGCTCAATTCTGTGGTCTATCCTCTTGTCATCCCAGATCTTCAATATTTTCTATCTCCAACAAGCAAATGAACAGGTTATTCATACTTGGATTCTGAGGTGTTGGCTCCTGATCCAGTTGGTCAGCTGGTCCCTAGCTTAGTGGGTGCCTTTTTGGCTAGTCCTATCTGATGGTGCCAGCTCACAGGCTCTGTACCCCCCAGATGTACCCTTTCCTCTCTACTCCTTTCTACTCTAACCTTGAACAACAACCTTAAAAAAACAACAACAAAAGAAAAACCACAGCACAACACCTCTTTACTCCTTCAATGAGTGAGATGCAGCCTTGTAGAGAGAGGGAGCTGATGGCAAAAAAAAAAAAGGCCTTCTCTTTTTTCCCTGCCTCAGACTCGCTTCAGGTTGATTTCAAGGAGACCTTGAGGCTGTTTGACATTAGTGGGTGAGCAGCATGGCAGTTCCTGCGAAAGGTTTAAAGTAGTGGTCCCATAACTGGAGAATGTTTAATGATAGGTTTCTTGAAACACAGGGTTTTTTTGTGATATGTATCTAACTTTGCAGGAATGAAACTTGATTTGTTTTGTAGTTACAAAGAAGGAACTAAGGCCCGTGTTTGACCTGAAAGGACTAAACCAGTGCCTCAAACTCTCTCTTTCATATGGAGACTCTGAGGGCAGTCATTACCTTGGTTCAAATGGGAGAATTTCTCACTGCTCTTGACTTCAAGGAGGTGTATCTGTATATTCCCAACTGGTCAGTTGCTGCTTTTTGCGGTGTTGGGCTATCACTTCCAATTCAGAGCCATGCCCTTCAGATTTAGAATGGCATTGAGAATATTTTTGAAATTCATGGTTGTGGCAGCTTTTCTTCAGTGCCAGTGAATCTAGGTTCTCCTGTACCTGGACAGCTGGCTGATTTGACATGTTGACATGTCCTTTCAGGGCAGTGTGGCAGCGACGGACAAAAGTTGTTCACCTTCTCCAGTCACTGGGTTAGGTAATCAGGCTCCAGTCATCTCACTCCCTGGAGTGTCTTGGAGTTCTATTCAACACCGAGAGGAAAAGAGTCTGCCTCATGGAGCATGGACAGATGAAACTGGTGCAGTAGATCTGCTTCCTCAGGCAGGTCCTTTGGTCTGGGACTATATTCAAGTTTTAGGCTCCATGATAGCAGTTTTGGAGGTGGTATGGGTGCATATGCAATCCCTGCATGAGTTTCCAGTTATTGGTCTCCTCCAGTGTCCCAGAATTACGCTATTCGGCTTCTATGGATGTGGACGGCCAGGAAGAGTTTGCGGTGGAGGTTGATACTGGGAAGTGGTGATGATGGATGCCAGCCTCTCAGAGGGAGCACATTAAAGCTTCACCTGGCACCTGGTCAGTAAAGGAAGTTTGGTGGACATTGATAGTGTACATGGATGTCAGGCATCTCAAAGTTAATTGAAAAGTTTCTGAAAGAATAAAGCACTCTGAGCTGGAGTTCTGTCTTACCTTGCAGATTTTCCTGTTACTGTTTTCCTTTTTGTGTGAAAACAAATGCCCCACACTAAACGCAAGGGCGTACTCTGAGGGGACTCCTCAGCCAACGGACAATCACTGATGGACCGGTTCCTGATGAGCTCACCGGCAACTGAAGGAGGAGGAAATGTGCCCGCTGACGCCCCGTTGGAAAGAGCCATAGGAGCGCTGGGTTTCAAAACCTCTCTCCCCTCCAGCTCGTTCACTCCTGAACCCGGCGCAGCACAGTGCTCAGTGTGAGAGAGCCGAGCGATCGATGAGCTCGGCGTCTTCACGGAGGGGGCTACAGCGCTGGACAGGACGCTGAGGCAACACTCTCTGGGGTTGGTGAGAACTCTGACCCCTTTGCAGTGACTCTTGGAGCTATTTGGAAGAGTCTTCAAAGACTCGAAGTTGCGGCTACAAAATCAGCTGAAGATATATCTAAGGTAGCTAATAAACTAGATGACTTTTCTTCAATGCAAATTATTCAATCTGAAATGCATAGAAAGTTTGAACTAGTGAATAAAGAGATCTCTTCATTAAAGTCTTTATTCTTTACAATGGTTCAAGATAGAACTTATCTTCAACGGAAAATTGAAAACTTGGAAAACTTCAGTAGAAGATTGAATTTAAGAATTTTGAATTTTCCTAAATTAGTAGTTGGGACACCTACTGAAGTTTTTAAAAGATTTCTAATAGAGATTTTAAAATTCCAACTGAATGTATTCCACCTATAAATAAAATATATTACCTACCAAGGAAGATACAAAATTCCCACCCTCAGGAATTAGATTTGGATAATTTAACCGGTATTCTTGAAACCTCTCAGGAGGAAGTTCAATATATAGAGGAACCATGATCGTATCATTAGTGTTTGAACAAGACCTAAATATGATAATGAAAACTTATTTCGTCTCTCCCAAAATTTGTTTATGGGAGAAAAAATTTGGATTTTCCCTGATGTCACTAAATCTACTTAACAGGGAAGGAAATTATTCTTAAGCATGAGGGAAGAAATAATAAAAATGGGAGTGACTTTTTTGTTAAGTTATCCCTGTAAATGTGTGATAAAATATGCAGAAAACAAATATGTATACTTTGTACCGGAACAACTTCGTAGTTTTTTGGATTCTCAAAAAATGATTAAGTCAACTAAATAAATAAGAGCTGCTATACAAGATTATGCCGAGATAAATCATGTTATGCCATTTACCTAAAGTTGATTACATGGTCACGAGATCTCCTTTTCTTTACTATTATCTTGTCTTTTTGGAGCCGTTTAGTGGTCTAAGGAAGAGTATATAATTAATTACTGGAGAATATTGCATAATTTAAGAATTTTTATGTTTCCATTAAGTTTATTATTCTTTATATTTGCCCTTTTTTCTTTTTTAATATGCAATATGTACATCTCATAATTTCTTGCTTATCTATTCCTCTGAATTTCTGTAACAAGAGGATTCTTGGGTTGTAAAAGTTAAAATCTATAAATAAAATAAAAAGGCTAGTGTACATGGACAAACAAGGATGGATTCACAGCAAGGAGTTGATGATGGAGGCTGCCGTGTTCATGGAAGGGAATGGGAAGAGAGCAATCTTTCTGTCGGCAGTGCACATTGTGATTGTCCAGAAAGTGGAAGTCGACTTTCTTAGCAGAAATTTGCTTGACCCAGGGGAGCGAGAATTGTCCAGCAAGGCATTCCAGGTGATAGTGGATCGTTGGGGTATTCCTCATCTGGATCTAATGGCCAATGTGCTTTGGTTTTTGTCATTGAAGGGAACAGGGCATCTTGAGCCTAGATACTTTTCTCTAGGACTGGCCCAGTGAAGGTCGTTTGTTTTCCCATTGTGGATGATGATAGATCATCTTTTGAGAAGAGTGACTTGATACTTGGGCTAGATGCAGAGAATGGCATAGGTTTGGCGCTTAAGGCAGGGTTTTTGGTGGCTATAGCTTCTGCACATGAAGTGTTGGAGCTTCAGGCCCTTTCTTGTAGAGATCCCTTCCTGTGCTTCATGAAGACAGGGGTTTCACTCAGAACAGTTCCTTCCTTCATGCTCTTAAGCACGGGTGTGGTGCACATTTGAGGGATGATGTGCAGAGCTCCATGTTAATCTGTGGAACTACCGTCCTTTGGGGGGGGGCAGTGCTCATTAAACTTCTTGATGTCCATAGAGTTCTGCAGTATCTCAAGGTGAGTAATTAATTTCAAAGATCTGATACACCGTGCCATTTTAATAAGTTGGATTTGATGGAATCTAAGCTAACGATTGCCAGGTGGCTAAAGGAAACTTATAGGTATTTCAGCTTATATTCTGGCAGATAAATAGCCGTTGATGAGGGTAAAGGCTATTGCACGTTAAGAACTTACCTCGACTGACCGCGCATGCGCGAGTGCCTTCCCATCCAACATAAGCACGTGCTCAGTTTTCCGTGGAGCTACAAAGTCGTGTGTGAAATGGTTTCTGTTTTATTTTGCTTTCCCACTCGCACGTTTTGACTTTTTTTCTTCTTTTGTTTCCTGTTAATAAAACTTAAAAAAAAGATCTCCTTTATTTTTTCTTTCGGTCTGTTTTTTTTTTCTGATGGCAGGACCTTCATTACCGCCTCAGCCCTTGGCTTTTGATTTGGCTGAGGCAGTTTTCCCTTCCATGTCCCATCCGTTGACTGGCTTTAAAAAGTGCGGCAGATGCCAGCGCACTATTTCTTTAACAGACCCACATAAGTGGTGTATTCAGTGCCTTGGCCCAGACCAGTCTTGTATGCGTGGTTCAGCGCTACAGAAGCGACCTATTAAAAGCCACCTTATTCAACAAAGATTACTTTTCGGTACCATGGATAGTTCACAGGTATCACTGACACCGTTCAAGCCATCGAAGTCGAAGGCATCACCATCGCCTGACTTATCTTCTTCCATGCTGGTGCCACAGGCTATAGCTCCGTTGGGTAAGCCAGCTAAGAAATCACCAGCTTCCCAGACGGTGTCTCAGGCCACTAAGGTATCAACAGGGCAGGATTAACCAATAGGCCAAGTAGGCACGTGCCTAGGGTCTGAAATGGTCAGGGGGGCCCGATGAAGGCATCAACGTTTTTTCCAAACAGCGATGGGCCCCTCCAGCATCGATCGGCAACACGGGCCCCACCCCATTGACGGAAAGTAAGACAAGCAAGCAACGCGTGTAAGAAAGGCAACGGGAACTGTAATTGTGCAAGCGGTGCTGCTTGCCCAAAGCTTCCCTCTGACGCAGCTTCTTGTTTCCGCCTGGGCGCATGGTGGGGTGGGACGGGGTAGGGGGCCCAGTGTACTTGTGTGCCTAGGGGCCCTCGACGAATTAATCCTGCCCTGGGTATCGAGTCTACACGTACCGACCAAGCAGAGACCATTAATGCAGCTCGTTTTAACTTCGAGGAGTGTATCGTCATCCTCTCCAGAGTGAGCCGCGGCACCATTGATACTGGCATCCAAGTCACAGATGTCGGAGCTTGATGCTCTCTTTCAATTGGAGTTTTGAGATATTTTTCAACTGGTTACCCCATGTCAGCTCCTGCCCAGCCTGAGTGTTGCCACCACTGCCCTATCAGCACCTCGGCATGATGATCATCATCGAGCCATGCTTCCAGTCACCATTCTTCAAGGCACCAGTCTCCTCCAAAGCATCGTTCTTCAAGGCACCATTCTCCCGGGTGTCAGCACAAGAAGCGATATTCCTCTGGATATCGCTCTAGTCAATCAGGTCATTCTTCTCCATTCTTGCATGCATTTAAATCTGGCAAGCATTCTTCAAAGTCAAGACATATTTCTCCTAAGTGGTCAGACAAATACAAGCATTCTACATCACCTGCTGCATCGGATCAGTACCAAGCCAAGCGTATGTACCGTTCACCTTCAATTCCTGTGGATTTGGATCTGTATCTTGTGTCCATCCATGAGGTCTCAACTTCTACTGCAGAAGCTTATGATTCGGCTGCAGAGCATTCTCCTCATAACACCTCTCATAGGGAGCCATTTTCTAATGAGCCTCTCTCATTTACTCGCTTTATCAGACAAATGAGTAAAGACATAGCTGTTTAAGCTGGAAGCGGATTCTAAATATTCAGTTTATAGAAACTATGGACTACAAACATCCTCCTAAGGAACTTCTCAAGCTTCCTTTACATGGTATCCTGAAAGAAACACTCCATAAATATTGGGAGTCTCCTTATTCTGTTCGGCTGCTCCTAGAAAGCTGGATTCCTGGTTTTGATAAGCCTCAACTTTCCCATCAATCTCTTGTGGTTGAGTCTACTCTTAAAAAAAAATCTGTTCCTTCTAAAGTCTATGCCACAGTTCCTCCAGGGCGTGAAGGTAGAACAGTGGACAGATTTGGTAGATGTCTCTACCAAAATTCTATGTTGGGTAACAGAGTCATCAACTATAACTTTTATTTCACCTGTTATCTTAAGCATTTGGTGAAGCAGATGCTTAACTACTATAAATATATTCCATCCCATCGGAAGTCTGAGTATAAACATATGTTTAGTACACTCACTCATAAACTGCCTGATGGGACAGTAGACGTTGGTGACTTCTTTTAAGTTTGCAGCCATTTATAGATGGAAATATGTTTTTTTAGTAGTAAGTGAAAAGAGATCAGTGAGATATTTAGCAGTAAGTCTGAACAAAACCTTGTAACAAAAGGTTGAATTTCACTCAGGCCTCCACCAACAATCAGTGCAGTTCACGAAAAAAAAGGCGTGTTATGGTCAAACTTCTTAAGCCCAAAGATTTCCATGTAACTCGGACAACATATGGTACAATCTGCCTATGATGCTTTTGAGTCATCTAGAGTTTCTGCGATGTCTGTAGCCGTGAGGAGGCTGGCATGGCTCAGGATAGCAGATAAGGATGCTAATCTTAAAAATAGATTAGCCAACATTCCCTGTCTGGGTGATGAGCTTTTTGGAGACTCTGTTGAGAACGCAATTCAAAAACTAAGCACATGAAAAAGTCTTTTAATTCATTACTTAAGTCTTAAGTCATCTGCATCTAGACCTTTCAAGCCCTTTTCTTCCTATTATACAACAAAACCTTTGCCGCCTCCCAGGATGCAACCGGAAAAACAGCTACAGCAGTGTCCTCAAAAAATCTCAGACATCTGCTACTCCCAAATCAAATCAGTCTTATCGACCAATGACTTGAGAGCATAATTTCAATCAGTGTAACTCTATCTCTCCCTCTTCCCATTGGAGGTCGTCTATAACATTACCATCATCGTTTGCAGTTAATCACCTCCGACCTCTGGGTTCTCAATATCATTTGAGAAGGCTATATTCTCCATTTCTTCAACATTTCTCCAGATCATCCTCCAAGAGAGTTTCCTTCCAACCTGCTACAGTCCTCTTCTCCAGGAAGTTGAATCTCTGCTCATTCTCAATGCCATCGAGAAGGTTTCTTTGGATAAGCAGAATACAGGGTTTTACTCCGATATTTCCTTGTTCCGAAGAAGACGGGAGGTCTTCGGCCGATATTGGACCTCAGAGCTCTCAACAAATTTCTTGTTACAGAAATGTTTTGGATGCTGTCTCTGGCATCACTGTACCCCCTGCTAGATTGCAACGATTGGTTATGCTCTCTAGATCTCAAGGAGGCTTACACTCGCAGTCCCATTCACCCGGCCTCTCGAAGTTTCTCCAAGTTCAGGTGGAAACTCATCATTACCTCATCAAGGCGCAGGTCCTCCTCCAGATAGAAACCTTCCTTGTCCAGGCCTTCCAGCTCTTTGAGGCCTCCAACTCCTCGATCAGGACACCAATAGCAGAACCTGAGAGCTCCGCTTCTTCCAGTGGCTTGCCCCAGTCTGTTTGTTTGCTGGGATATCAATACTCCAGAGAGGCCTCGCCTTCATTTTCCACTCGAGGCCATCCTCTTGCGGATCAATTGTCCTTTTTCTCCTTCCTCCGTCAAATGGCTGAGGACCTGGATCTTAAATTGGACTCTGGTTCTAAGTATTCTGAGTATTTAGAGGAAATGAGTGCCTGCGGAGTCTCAAACTTCCTCTTTAACAGGCTTTTTTCTCAGACTTTCAAACGAAACCTGGAGACTCCTTATGCCATTCCTGCTGTTCCAGGCAAGTTGGAATCGAGGTATAGAACTGTACATTGCAAGTGCTTTGAGAACTCCTAACTATCTCATCAGTCCCTTCTTGTGGAATCTTCTTTAAAGAGAAGTCATCCTTCCAGGGACTATGCTACTGTACCTCCTGGCAGAGAGGGCAGGACCATCCCACCAACAACAGTAGTGTCAACATCCCACATGCTGACAAGTGGCATGTGATCCCCTTCACAAGTTCAGTAATCGTCCACGGGCCTGGGGTGTAAGGTCCATCCAAAATCATTCCCAAATCTGACAGAAGCGGCGACCTGGGCCCAGGTCAAGGGCACCAGCCTGTCTCCACTCCAAAGAGGCTTGAACGATCATCAAAGATCTCAACTGATTGGCCGTTGTCTTTATCAAAATTCAATGATGGCTTCCCAGGTCTTAAATTATAATTTTATTTTTACTACTTATTTCAAGTATTTTATTGATATACTCCCTAGCTTTTCTAAAGACCTTGGTCAACACAAGCTTTTAGAGTTCCAGCAAGTCATTGCTACTTTAGCACAACTCAGGTTACACCTTCTTCAGTCATCTTATGATGCCTTTGAACTTTCCTTGAGGGTCCCTGCTTTCTCAGTAGCGATTGATATGGATCCCAATATTCAGGATCGTCTGGCCAATATTCCTTATGAAGGTAATGACCTCTGATGAATTGATAGAGGCCACCACCAAGATGTTGTCTGAACATGAGAAATCTTTTGCTTCCATCATCATACCAAAGCCTAAGCCAGCTCCTTCCAAACCTTCTCGACCTCTTCCATCCTATCAGGCGTTATCCTCTGAGGGCAGCTCCTTACACTCGAGCACCTCCCAAGAAACAACAGTAGAAGCAACAGAAACCTCAACCTTCTGCACCAAAAGCTTCTCAGCCTTTTTGACTCTCATACAGAGCATAACCTCCATCGTTCTGCCTCTGTCCTTTCCTCTTCCCATCAGAGGTAGTCTCCTTCATTTTTACCATAGATGGGAAACCATTACATCAGACCTCTGGGTGCTGTCAATAATCAGGGAAGGATACTCTCTTCAATTTCACACAGATTCCACCAGAGCTTCCTCCAAGAGAGTATCCTTCCAATCCAACCCAGACCGCCCTTCTTCAGGAAGCTCAAGCTCTGTTTCATCTCCGTGCCATCGAGGAAGTTCCCTTAGAACAGCAGAGTGGGGGGATTTACTCCTGTTACTTCCTAGTTCCGAAGAAGACAGGCAATCTGTGGCCCATTCTGCATCTCAGGGCTCTCAACAAATTTTTGGTCAAAGAAAAATATCACATGCTGTTCCTGGCATCCCATTATAGATCTCAAGGAGGCTTACACTCGCATCCCCATTCATCCAGTCTCCTGTCAGTACCTCAGATTTCAGGTGGGGAATCGGCATTTTCAGTACAGAGTGCTACCCTTCAGCCTGGCATCATCTCCACGAGTGTTCATCAGATGCCTAGTGATGGTGGCAACAGCGCTGTGAAACCATAGTCTTCAGGTGTTCCCCTACCTGGACGACTGGATCATCAAAGATTTAACATCTCGGGGGGTTATTGTAGCGACCTAAAGGACTACGTGGTTCCTACAAAACTTGGGATTCAAAATCAACTTTCCCAAATCCCACCTTCACCCCTCTCAAAACCTACAGTTCATCGGAGCTGTTCTGGACACTGTCCAAATCAGAGCATTCCTTCTTCAGCAGCGTCTGGATGCTGCTCTTCAGCTTTGCCGCAAAGTGTCTTCCCTTTCTTTACTCTCAGCATAACACATGATGGTACTACTCGGTCACATAGCCTCAACCGTTCATGTGACTCCTTTTGCCAGACTTTACCTCAGAATTCCTCAGTGGACCCTGACATCTCAGTGGGTGCAGGCTTGCGACCCACTCTTTCAACACATTACAGTCACTCCTTCGTTGAGACAGTCTCTCCAATGGTGGATGCGCTCTTCCAATCTCTCCAAAGGTTTACTCTTTCAGACACCCCCTCATCAGAAGGTCCTCACGACAGATTCCTCGACCTACGCTTGGGAGGCTCATCTTCACAGTCTCCGTACTCAAGGCCATTGGTCCAGCACGGATCGTCAGTGTTGCATCAATCTGTTGGAACTCGGAGCGATCTTCAGTGCTCTCGAAGCTTTTCAGCATCTTCTTCACGACCTTATTCAGACGGACAATCAAGTTGCCATGTAACATAGAAACATAGAAAAAGACGGCAGATAAGGGCCGCGGCCCATCTAGTCTGCCCACCCCAATGACCCTCCCCTATTTATCTCTGTGCAGAGATCCCACGTGACGATCCCATTTCTTCTTAAAATCAGGCACGCTGCTTGCCTCGATCACCTGAAGTGGAAGTCTATTCCAGCGATCAACCACTCTTTCAGTGAAAAAGTATTTCCTGATGTCGCCGTGCAATTTCCCGCCCCTGATTTTCCATGGATGTCCTCTTGTCGCCGTCGGACCTTTGAAAAAGAAGATATCTTCTTCTACCTCGATACGGCCTGTGAGGTATTTGAACGTCTCGATCATATCTCCCCTCTCTCTGCGTTCCTCGAGTGAGTATAGCCGTAATTTATCCAGCCGTTCCTCGTACGGGAGATCCTTGAGTCCCGAGACCACCCGGGTGGCCATTCGCTGGACTGACTCAAGCCTCAGTACATCCTTGCGGTAACAAGCAGGGAGGAACAGGATTTCCCCCTCTTTGTCAGGAAGCTCAAAGGGTGTGAGACTGGGCAATCCATCGCAACACCTTCCTGAAAGCTGTCTACCTTCAAGGAGAGAAAAACTTCCTGGCGGACAAATTGAGTCGTCTTCTGTAACTTCACGAATGGACACTCAATTCCTTGCCTCTTCATCACATTTTTTCTCAGTGGGGAACTCCTCAAATAGATCTCTTTGCATCTCCTTACAACCACAAACTGCCTCAGTTCTGCTCCAGGATATACTCTCCTCATCGCCTCGAGGCAGATGCTTTCCTTCTGGAATGGATGAATCTGTTCCTGTATGCGTTCCCTCCATTCCCTCTCATTCTTGAGACTTGTCAAGCTCAAGAACAATCATGCCATTATGATTCTAATAGCTCCTCGGTGGCCCAGGCAACCATGGTTCTCCCTTCTACTTCAGCTCAGCAGTAGGGAGCCATACCTTCTACCAGTTTTTCCATCTCTGCTTACACAGAGTCAAGGATCTCTTCTTCATCCCAACCTGCAGCTCTACACTTGACAGTTTGGTACCTCTCAAAATAACTCCTCTTCAATTTTCTCAACCTGTTTGGGACATTTTAGAGTCTTCAAGAAAGCCTGCCACGAGGCAATGCTACCACCACAAATGGTCTAGATTTTCTACTTGGTGTTATCTCTCATAACAAGGAGCCTCGAGATTCCTCCTTGTCTTCCGTTTTGGATAATCTTCTGCACTTATCAACCTCTGGCCTCAAGTCTACATCCATTCTAGTCCATCTCAGTGCAATTGCTGCTTTCCATCAGCCTATTGAAGAAAAAACCCTTTCTGCTCATCCTGTGGTTTCCAGATTTATGAAAGGACTTTTCAATGTCAAACCTCTCAGTGGTTTGGGATCTCAATGTTCTTGCTCAATTGATGAAGCCTCCCTTTCTCATTGCCCTCACATCCGCTCGAAGAGTTGGTGAGCTGCAAGCTTTAGTTGCTGATCCACCTTTCACAGTTTTCCATCATGACAAGGTGGTCCTTTGTACTCATCCTAAATTCTTACCTAAAGTGGTTTCAGAATTTCATCTTAACCAGTCCATTGTACTTCCAGTGTTTTTTCCAAGACCTCATTCTCATCCTGGAGAATCAGCTCTTCATACCCTGGACTGTAAACGTGCTTTGACCTTCTACTTAGAACTCACCAAACCACACAGATCTGCTTCTAACTTTTTGTCTCCTTCTATCCAAACAAGTTGGGACATCCAATTTCTAAGCGAACAATCTGCAACTGGATGGCTGCTTGTATCTCTTTCTGCTATGCTCAGGCTGGACTGCATCTACAGAGTCGAGTCGCAGCCCACAAAGTCAGAGCCATGGTGGCTTCTGTAGCTTTCCTCAGATCCACTCCTATTGAGGAAATTTGCAAAGCTGCCACCTGGTCCTCGATTCATACTTTCACCTCATTATTGTCTGGATGTTTTCTCTAGACGGGATGGCCATTTTGACCAGGCAGTATTACAAAATTTATTCTCCTGAATTGCCAACACTCCCACCATCCCATTCGTAACAGGTGTTATCCAGGGACAGCAGGCAGCTATTCTCACAACCCACCCACCTCCCCTGGTTGGCTGAACTGAGGAGACATGCCCTGTGCTGGGCGGGAAGGCACTCGCGCATGTGCGGTGCGGCAGACTTGAAACTTCTGAGTTTCTTCAAGCAAGTCTTCTTGCGAGGCTGTCTGCATCCGGGCTCCGTGGATGGCGTCACCCACATGTGAGAATAGCTGCCTGCTGTCCCTGGATAACACCTGTTATGGTAAGTAACTGTGCTTTTCTTACCGACATGCATCACCTTACACTTATCCATGTTAAACCTCATTTGCCATGTCGCAGCCCATTCTTCAACTTCACGAATGGATGCTGAACTCAGTAGCTCCCCATCCAATTTTTGTTCAGGTAGACATTTTTGCCTCTCATCACAACAACAAGCTGTCCCAGTTCTGTTCCAGATTGTATGTTTCTTATCGCCTGGAATCAGATGCTTTTCTCCTGGACTGGACAAACAAGTTCCTTTATACGTTCCATCCATTTCCACTTACTCTCAAAATCTTGTCGAATTCAAACAGGAATCTGCAACCATTATTCTGATAGCTCTTTGAAGGCCCAGACAACCTTGGTTCTCCCTTCTACTTCAACTCAGCATCAGGGAGCCACGTCTACCAATTTTTCCATCTCTTCTTACACAGAGTCATGATTCTCTTCTTCATCCCAACCTGCAATCTTTGCACCTGATAGCTTGATATCTGTCGGGCTAGCTTCACCTGACCTTCAGTTTTCTCAATCTATCAATTTGTCAAGAGACATCTTGGATGCTTCCAGAAAACCAGCCACAAGACAATGTTATTCAGTTCTAGATATCTTCTCCATTTATCTCAGTCTGGCCTCAAATCCACTTCCATTCGAGTACATCTTAGTGCAATTGCTGCTTTTCATCAACCATTGGATGGAAAACCTCTCACTGCTCACCCTGTGGTTTCCAGATTTATGAAAGGACTATTCAGTGTCAGACCACTTCCAATGATTTGGAATCTTAGTGTTGTACTTGCTAAGCTGATAAAACCTCCAGTTGAACCATTGTCTTCAGCTCATCTTAAATACCTTACTTGGAAAGTAGTTTTCTCATTTCTCTGACTTCCGCTCATAGGGTCAGTGAACTTCAAGCTTTGGTAGCGGATCCACCATTCACTGTATTTCATCATGATAAGGTGGTTCTTCGCAGTCATCCAAAATTCTTACCAAAAGTGGTCACGGAATTCCATCTCAATCAATCCATTGTACTTTCAGTGTTTTCATCAACCATTGGATGGAAAACCTCTCACTGCTCACCCTGTGGTTTCCAGATTTATGAAAGGACTATTCAGTGTCAGACCACTTCCAATGATTTGGAATCTTAGTGTTGTACTTGCTAAGCTGATAAAACCTCCAGTTGAACCATTGTCTTCAGCTCATCTTAAATACCTTACTTGGAAAGTAGTTTTCTCATTTCTCTGACTTCCGCTCATAGGGTCAGTGAACTTCAAGCTTTGGTAGCGGATCCACCATTCACTGTATTTCATCATGATAAGGTGGTTCTTCGCAGTCATCCAAAATTCTTACCAAAAGTGGTCACGGAATTCCATCTCAATCAATCCATTGTACTTTCAGTGTTTTTTCCCAAGCCTCATTCCCATTCTGGAGAAGCAGCTCTTCACTGTAAACGTTTGGACTGTAAATGTGCCTTGGCCTACTATTTGAAAAGAACTAAATCATACAAATTGCCTCCTCAACTGATCCTAACAAGTTGGGGCAGTCTGTTTCTAAAAGAAAAATTTCCAACTTGTTAGCTACTTGCATCTCCTTTTGCTATGCTCAGGCTGGGCTGCAACTGGAGGGTCGTGTCACAGCCCACAAAGTTCGAGCTATGGCAGCTTCAGTAGCTTTTCTCTGCTCTACTCCTATTGATGAAATCTGCAAAACTGCCACTTGGTCCTTGGTTCATACTTTCACCTCTCATTATTGTCTGGAATCCTATTCCAGACAGGGTGGCCATTTTGGACAAGCAGTATTACAAAATTAATTTTCTTAAAGGCCAACACTCCCACCATCCCTTTTTTGGTTAGCTTGGAGGTCACCCACATGTGAGAATATGCTGCCTGCTTGTCCTGGGATAAAGTACAGTTACTTACCGTAACAGGTGATATCCAGGGGCAGCAGGCAGATATTCTCACAACCCACCCACCTCCCTTGGTTAGCTTCTTAGCTGGCTAGCTGAACTGAGGAGCGCGTGCCCCTACATCGGACGGGAAGGCACTCACGCATGTGCGGTGCGGTCAGTCGCAAACTTAGTTCTTAAAGTGCAATAGCGCTTTAGCAGCTGTCCATACCGGGGTTCCGTGGATGACGTCACCCACATTCACATGTGAGAATATCTGCCTGCTGTCTCTGGATAACACCTTGTTACGGTAATTAACTGTGCTTTCTGTGAGCCATATAGCGATATCATGGGCGGCACATTCTCTGACCTCAAGCAGACATTTGCAGGGCAGCAACATGGTCTATGTTGCTCACCTTTGCTAAGCACTATAGGTGGCATGTTTGGATGCTGTCTTTAGAGGTTTGGTTCTGTATGCAGTAGGATTATGGCCCCCCCACTCTCTTTAGGATCTGCTTTGGAACATCCCACAAGTCCTGGAATAATGGGAGGGGACATAATTGAAGGAGAAATTAGGACTTCCCTGATTAATTTTCTTTCCATTATCCCTTCCCATTATTCCAGGAGCCTGAACATGATTGAGTGCATTCACTGTACAAGAAGCCCTTGAAGATACCTGGTATTTGCATTTCTGTGACGCTTGATTGTATTCGTATCTCTCTCCCTTTCCACTTGCTGGTCGATAGACATATCTATTCCCACAAGTCCTGAAATAGTGGTTTCCTAATTTCTCATTTCATTCTGAAGAGGATGACAGAATTGCACAATCCTAGGAATGACTGACTAAAAAGAAGTGTGTATGAAATATAATCATGTAACCACAAAGAATAGGGGGTAGAGGCAAACTCTACAAACTATCGTATGCATGTTAAACTATTGAAAAAACACAATCTGAGATGGTTCTTTGGCGGGAAGGACATCATAGTTGTATAAATGAACCAGATCACTGGATCTCTTATAACACAGTTATTTCAGATCCCAGTCATAAGAACATAAGAATTGCCGCTGCTGGGTCAGAATAGTGGTCCATCATGCCCAGCAGTCCACTCACGCAGCACCCCTCTGGTCAAAGACCGGCGCCCTAACTCAGTCTAGCCCTACCTGCGTACGCTCTTGTTTAGCAGAAACTTGTCTAACTTTGTCTTGAATCCCTGGAGGGTGTTTTCCCCTATGACAGACTCCGGAAGAGCGTTCAGTTTTCTACCACTCTCTGGGTGAAGAAGAACTTCCTTACGTTTGTACGGAATCTATCCCCTTTCAACATTAGAGAGTGCCCTCTCGTTCTCCCTACCTTGGAGAGGGTGAACAACCTGTCTTTATCTACTAAGTCTATCTCCTTCAGTACCTTGAATGTTTCGATCATGTCTCCTCTCAATCTCCTCTGTTTGAGGGAGAAGAGGCCCAGTTTCTCTAATCTTTCGCTGTACGGCAGCTCCTCCAACCCCTTAACCATCTTAGTTACTCTTCTATGGACCCTTTCAAGTAGTACTGTGTCCTTCTTCATGTACGGCGACCAGTGCTGTACGCAGTACTCCAGATGAGGGCGCACCATGGCCCGGTAGGGACAGCAGCATGATAATCTTCTCCGATCTGTTCGTGATCCCCTTCTTTATCATTCCTAGCATTCTGTTCACCCTTTTCGCAGCCACGCTCAGGCCTGTGATTCTGCTTATAATCCTGTATCCTACCCCCACCTACCTAAATCTAATTTTAATCAAAATTAAATTCTTCATAATGCGTATATGTCCCATTGGCTTGAATTGTCTTTCACAAATATTGTTCCATCATCTTAAATTATCAAATAGGCAACACTTATCTTGTTAATCTTGTTTAGACTCCAGTGCTGGCAAGCTTCTATTACTCTTGATGCTCAATATGCTGTCACTAAAATGTTTCAATCAACTCAATTTGCTTCGGGAGAAATTTGCACAGCTGTTGCCATTATCAAACCGTTTAACACTGCAAAATTTTGCTTTTTGTTTTTTTAATTAAAATTAGATTTAGGTAGTTTGGGGGCGGGTAGGACACATGATTGAATCACAGGATTGGGATCTGAAATACCCTAACTGTTATAAGAGATCCAGTGATCTGATTAATTTAAACAACTTTGATGTCCTTCCCGCTGAATAATTGTCTCTGATTGTGTTTTTTCAGTAGTTTTAATGTGCATATGATAGTTTGTAGAGGTTTGGCTCTACTCCTATTCTCTGAGGACGCTTTTGTGCTATCTGGATAAGAGTATTGATGTGATTTCAGACTCATTCTGATATACAGTATAATCATGTAACAATGTTTCTCTCTGTTAAATAGTACTTTCCCTAGGCTATTTTACCTTAAATTTAACTGATTATTTTATTCTTTTACAGTACGTTTATGGGATGAGGTTTTTTTTTTGAAGCTGTAGTGTAGATGGTTTTATATTGCAATTTTGGTAACTTTTTTTTCCCCTTAATTCCAGCACTACTCATGAATTCTTGTTTGGAGCCCTTGCTGAGCTGGTAGATAATGCAAGGTATTTGTCCAAATTATGTTTTGATGTAGGAATAGTGCTTGTCTTATTATTCAGAGCCCAGATTGGTCATGTCAGAGTGTATCCAGCGGTCAATCTGTTAGATATAGGGGGGAAAATATTGTAAGGTAATCTTGTAGATATTTTCTGAGGTAGAAGATACTGTTTTCAGGTTAGACCATAGTTCATTGCATATCTTTTTATTTTTAGTGTTCAGCTGGTGAAAAAGTGGTTGGGGCTGATGGAATCCATCTTGACAGTCTGTAGTTAAAAACTATACTAAAGTGGAGGAGGAGCCTAATGGTTAGAGCAGTGGGTGGAGAACCTGTTTTAAATCCTACTACAGCTCCTTGTGACCTTGGGCATGTCACTTAATCCTCTATTGCATCAGGTATAGATTTACTGCCTCTTACAAAGCCGTGCTAGCAGCTGCCACACGGCAACAGCCCCAAAGCCCTTTAAATCTCTATGGGCCTCGGGGCCCTTAGCGCAGGGCAGCCGCTAGCGCGGCTTTTTAAAAGAGGCCCTTAGATCACAAGCCCTCTAGGGACAGAATTATCTACAGTACTGGAATGTATACTTATCTCGATAGCTTTTGGACTTACAGCTCAAATGATCAGCTCAAATCTGAAGGGGGATAATGGTTTTATTATTTGTAGCTGTTATTTTGCCGCTACAAAAAATTGTCATCGGTTCAGCAACATTTTCAATAAATTTGAAAAATACAATAAAATCATGCATTAAGCATAATTCTCACTTTCTTGTTTTGTAGAGATGCTGAAGCTACACGAATTGATATTTACACAGGTAAATGTATCAACTTTTTATCAGGACATCAATGCTCTCTGTAGGGACATTTTTAAAAAATGTGTATGTTATACATTGAGTTAGACAATATAGTCAGGTACTTGGAGTAGGGAGGTTTGGCTCAGATGCAGCCAAAGTATGTATCGGTATCATAGTATGTATACTTTCAGCAACAGGAAAGAGGCATCCTTAAGGGTATCTTTAGGTCAAGAGAGGACCATGCACACACTGCACAATTTTACCCCACTCTACCAGCTACACACACAGGTGCAGGAGAACATTTTGGCACATAATTTGTTTTAAGGATTTTTATATTTTGCCAGTTTGTGGACGGTTTGAAAAAGTGCCTCCATGCTCAAACGTTGGTAAGGTGTTTGAATTGTACATACTTATGTATGAGGGTGAATCGGAAATTAAAGGTAATTGTTAAATTGCACGATAACCGGAAGAGAGCTAGCAAAATGCAACATATGTACTTGTACGATGCTTGTTGGATAGTTTGTACACACACAGTGCAGCGCTCAGCCTTTAGTCATGTGGCAGCCACAAGGTCAGAAACATGGACATTCCATTGCAAGATTGCACCATCAAAGAACAATGTGCAATAGTGTGCTTTCTAAAGGAGTGAAACCTGTGTAAATTCACTGTCTGATATTGACTCAGGATGGACAGCACCATGAATCCATAAAAGGTTTAAAGCAGGAAGAACAGTTGTAACCGATGAAGATAATCGCGCACACAAGAGCACATTGACAGGGTGGATGTCTTGATTAGAGAAGACTGATGGATAACGATGTCTCAGTTGGCTGCAAATTTGCCATAATGCATGATACAGGAAAGTTTGTGCTTGATGGATTCCCAAAGAGTTTACTGATCTGCACAAGCAATAGCGTGTGGAGGTCGTGACTCAATTCCAGAGATGGAATGAAGATCATCTGTGCATTCTGGAGAAAATTGTTACCGGTGATGAGACATAATTAAATCACTATGACCTGGAGAGCAAAAGACAAAGCATGATGATTTAAAGGAAGTGGTGCTCACCTGGCTTCTGGAGCAGCTGAAAAACTTCTTTGCAGGAATAGAAACATACAAACATGATGGCAGATAATGGCCATCCAGTCTGCCCAATGGCAGTAACCAGTTATCTCTAAGATAACTACGTGACTATCCCAGGCTTTCTTGAAATCAGACAGTCTCTGTTTCCACCACCTCTACCAGGAGACTGTTCCACACATCTACCACCCTTTCTTTAAAAAAGTATTTCCTATGAAGGAAAAATATGTACTCTGCGAATTCTATTGTTTATACTTTACTGTGTGTGAAGGATTTCTAGTATTCAACTATAATATTAGTGTCTTTCAGAGCCCTAACTAAAAGCTCCAATGCTCATAGGAATTTTATGAGCGTTGGAGCTTTTACTGCAGTGGCCAAATATAAAAAAAAACCTCTTAACATGGCTTGATAAAAGGGGGGGGGGGGGCTAAACTTTTTAGTAGGTATTGATGGGTGGAATAATGGCCACAATGATCCTGTTGTATGCTCTTGTATAAAAGAAGAAGGGAATGTCTTTCTTGCAGAAAACTGATATACAGCAGACTTACAGGAAGTAGCAACAAAAACTATAATAGAAAGTGAAAAAAATTTCAAATGTCTAGTATGCAGTTTAATCACAGACAATGCTGCAAATGTATCCAAGATGAGAATAAGTTTAGAAGAGTATGAAGAGAAGACTAATATTGACATTGCTAAATACTTCTGCAACAATCATTTTGCAGCAGCTCTAAAAAGAATGTGTGCAACCAAGCTAAAGCTCCCACAAGATGTTAGATGAAACTCTGTAGTGGACTGTTTAGAGCAGTATATCAACTGGCCTATTCTGATGACATCTGGTTGTAAATATTAAGATTATACTAGCAAGAATGAGTCTGTAGAAAACCATGATTTAAATCTAGTCTGACTAGTGATTTAAAATTGATTTGCTTTAAATCAAATCTATCCTAAAACATGCCTGAGTAGGTATAGAAGAATTTGAATCTTGGCTTCCCTCATACAGGCTTTTGTTTTACACCATTCTCATTGCGGTTTATCTTAAACCTTAACAACCATGGACCACTGAAGAAGGTGTGTTCTCCGAAACACGGACCGTGTTGGGTTCCTTGGTTTGTAGTAAGGTGATATCAATAACTGCATTAATATTTGGTACAAATAAACATAGCCTGCATCTTGTACATTTTGATTTGCAGTTTTTTCTTGTTTTTTAAATAAACAAAATAAGCCATTTCATAGATCCTTTTATGCCCTTCTGCGACTTATATTCCTCTTTTCTGGTTCAGCAGCTATGGCTGTCTCTTGACACTTTCCAATATTGTAATTAAACACGAAAAAGCTGAGTACTAGAAAAAGTAACATCGATGAGCTCAACCACACTAAATCAGGAACTCTTGCAGATCAATCATCTTCAACACGAGAACAGTATCACAAACTAGCAACCTCATCTATGATGCCTTTAAAAAATGTATGGAAGTCCTGGCAAAGAATCATATTGAATATTTTGTAACCTAAACCATCACCTGTGCAGTGCTGCCCCCATACAACAGGAAAAAAAGATCAAATAACTGCACATCATGTCTTGGCCTAAATACAGCCTTGGGCTACCACTGTTCTGACCACCCCATCCAGGAAACTATTAGCCTCTTACCAAAATTCCTTATTAAAGTCCCGCAAGAGCTGACACAGCCATTTGGAGATCAGCACGGGCCCAGGCAGGAGCACTCTTGATCTCTGCGCTTCTGACCGGGAAATTCGCTAGACCACCAGGTACAATGACAGCGAGCGGGTGGGATTAAAGTTGCAGCAGTGGTGGGGTTTATAAAAAAAAAAATGTGGCAGGGGGGTTGAAAATATGTAGCGGTGGCGGGGGTGGTGGCTTAAAAATATGCGGTGGGTTTAAAATATGCAGCAGCGGGGGGGGGTTTTTAAAATATGCAGCAGGCTTAAATTTGTATCTTCGCTTCATAAGACGCACTTACATTTCCACCCCCTTTTTGGGGGTTGAGAAAGTGCTTCTTACGGAGCAAAAAATACGGTACTTTGAAATAGGATTTTGCATTTCTTAGGGAAATCAAAACTACATACCAATCAACCGAGTTGACATAAAGAGATAGACGGTAACCAGTGTTCCCGCTAAGCTGCGCTGGCGTGTGCTGGCGCACAAAATATACATCGCAGCGCACAAGTTTCTCGTCACAGCGCACGGCGTACGGCAGATGGCAGGGCGGCGAGAGGAGAATCGGGCGAGTTGGCTCATAACTTGCTGGCGCCTAGCTCACAGCGAAAAAAGGTTTGCTCACAACACCCGCCCGCTTAGAGGGAGCACTGACGGTAACCCTCCCCTCTGCCTGCCAATGTTAAATGGAGCTGCGTCGAAATTGGAGCCATGCCGCCGCTGTAGCACATTCCTTCTGCCACGTTCCCGCCCCTCCTGTGACGTACGGGACCGTGGTAGAGGAAATGTGCTACGGCGGTGGCTGGTCTCCAATTTCAACGCGGCTCCTTTTAACTTTGGTGGAACTGCGCTGCACTTGAGGGAGGGAAGGAACGGAAGGCCAAATCTCAGCGATGGCAGGAATTGTTTGACGGGCCAAATTTTACTACCCTGCGGGCCAGAGTTTGACATGTCTGATCTAGAGTGATAAAACATTAGTATTTTAAAAAATTCTTCCAAAAGAAAATGAGAGTTTCTGTGGTGTTAAGATTTAATGTTTTTCGGGGGCGTGGCTTGGAAGCGCTGGCAAATGGATGGCTGACTGTTAAGCTCCAGTTTTCCAGGCAGTTATATGAATAATTTTTAGCTCAAAGTTGATTAATTTTTGGCGAAACAATTATATTTCACCATCGGAAGATGGCAAGCACCAAACAAAGCTAGAAGCTTCATTTGCTTCTGGAGAAAAAAAAGGAAAGCGGTTAAAACTGGATTCAGTTAATTCTGCTGCAGTTGCTCAACCTGAAGATTCTACTGCTTCAACAGACATTGTGGAGGAATTAAGGGCTATTAAAAAAAATCCTTACAGATAACTTTGCTCAGCTGGCAGCACTCAGGGAGGAAGTTAATTTTTTGACAAAACAAATGGAGATTGCAAATGGCAGAGTAGAGCAGCTGGAAAACAGAGTGGTCGTTTTAGAAGAGGGGAAAAAACAATGTGGAAAATATCAAAAACTTTTAAAGGAAATTGAAAAATGTTTGGAGGACCAGGAGAATAGGTCCAGAAGAAATAACATAAGAATTCTTGGTCTTCCAGAATCAGTGGAAGGGAAAGATGCTGTGACTTTTTTACAGGACCTAATTCCTAAGCCGCTCCCTTTAATCTGCGAGGTACCCTCTTGAAATTCACACAGAATTCCGGGTAAAAGACCTAATGGATATAGAGGAATTAGACCTTTAATATTCAGTGTGCTTAGGTTTCAGCAAGTGGCAGAAATATTTTGTCTGGGTAAAGAAAAGAGAGAAGTGAAATTTCAGGATGCAAAAATAGTATTTGTGTGTAGGAATGCCACATAGGAAACACGCAGTCTTAGAGTCGGGAAGGAGGCGCTCTAAATGAATGGTCTCTCCCCCTTTATTGAAAATCATAGCTCCATTAATTACTTAGCTAATGCTCTACAAGGTTATAATTTCATAATGCATTTACAGTGAGGATTAGACCAAGGTAACTTATTGTTTATCTATTTCATGTGCTTCTCAAAGCTACTATCTCACGTGACATGAATACATAAGTTACAATAAAGTGATTCCCAATGTGTACATTTCTGTAAAGTCTCAAATCTTACTATAGCATGTGACAGTCCAAAGGTTATAATGCATGCTTCTTAAGCTCTCTTGATTAGCCTTAAACTCAGGGCCTGCTTTGGCACATAGTAGAGAATGACACGGTGGCAGTTACTCGCAGCTAGCCACGTTTAGCCGCGGGTAAACCGCCAAAACGGGGAAGAAAAAATAGTGGCCTCTGCGGGACGGGGACAAGGCCATTCACCGCCCCGTGGAGCGGTGAATGGACTTGTCCCCGCAGTGAGGCAATCAAGATCGCGCGGTCCCCGCCATCTCCCTCCCTCCACCTCACCTTTGAATTGGAAGAGCACCGCCGGTTGAATTTCTGCCGGTCCGCGCGAAGAAAAAAAAAAAAAGCCTCTCCTTTTCTCCTGCTCCTTCCGCCATGCTGCAGCTAATAAAGCCGACAGGAAGTCTATCCGACGTCAGAGAGGACGTTTTAGGCCAGCCAATCGCTGCCTGGCTGGCCCAGAACGTCCTCTCCGACTTTAGAATTGAGTCGGAAAGAAGACTTCCAGCTTTAGCAGCTGCAGCATGGCGGTAAGAGAAGGGGAAAAGGACGGAGGCTTTTTTTTTTTGAGCGGCAGGGAGGCAGCAGGCTGGCTTTGGCTAGGGAGGGAGAAAGGTAGACAGGCACAGGCAGGCAGGCTTCGGGGGTGGGGGTGGGACAAAGTGTGAAAGGCAGTGAGAGGGACATAGGAAGGAGGCACTGGGGGCACTAAAGACAGGAAGGGGCACTAAGGACATGGGAAGGAGGCACTGGGGGCACTAAAGACAGGAAGGGGCACTAAGGACATGGGAAGGAGGCACTGGGGGGCACTAAAGACATGGGAAGGAGGCACCGGGTGCACTAAGGACATAGGAAGGAAAGAGGGAGGGAATAGAAAGGGACAATTCTTGGGCTTGAGTGCAGAAAGAAAGAAATGAAAGAAAGGATACACAGACAGAAGGAAACGCAACCAGAGACTCATGAAATCAATCAGACAGCAAAGGTAGGAAAAATGATTTTATTTTCAATTTAGTGATCAAAATGTGTCAGTTTTGAGAATTTATATCTGCTGTCTATATTTTCTACTATATTTGTCTATTTTTCTATAGTTACTGAGGTGACTGAGCTTGCGGAGATGGGGCGGAAACAGGGTTTTAAAATTTTAGTCCTAGTAGTTTGCCGGTCCACAAAATAATTCTTTTATTTCTGCCAGTCCACAGATGTAAAAAGGTTGAAAACCACTGATGTAGAGTATGCCGGCTTTCTTTTTTGCCAAGCCGCGCTCACGTTGATCAATCTTCTCTCTTGCAACTTCCTGTTTCCGGTTGCGTCAGAGGAGAATATTGAACAAATGAGCACATGCGGCTGGGCGAAAAAGAAAGCCGGTATACTCTACATCTAAGGTGAGATGAAGGGAGGGAGATGGCGGAACACTGCAGTTGGTCGGGTGTCTGCTGTTTTTGTATCACTGCCTGCCTGCGCTCACGTTCCAGATTCTCCTGCATTTTTAGTGTGCACAATTGACCTGATTCGAGCTATAGGTGAACATGGGGGACACGTCATTGAAAGGGAGGACAAGTTAATTGATTTATTTTATGTTCGGTTTTTACTACAGGGCAGAGGCACTGAAACAGATTCTCAGTGAGGTAGTAGTAGTGGCAGAACTCTCTTCTGTCTTCATGGTGTTTCGCAGTACTGAGGCTTATATGGATGCTGTGGGGACGGTGACGGGGCTGTGAATGGGATGGCAGTGGTGGTGACGGGACGGAGAAGGGAACGGCGGTGACGGTGACGGGGCGGTGCAGAGGATGGTGGGCCGGGGATGGTGCAGTGACGGGGACAGATTTTTTCCCCGTGTCATTCTCTAGCACATAGGCAAAGTCTGATTGTTTCCCATATAAGGAATGCTTAAACAAGATAAGATAAGGGTAAACCTGTGTCAGGTTAATATGTGGCAAGAGTCTTGTGACAAAAAGTAGGGGGGAATGCCTCAGCATTCTGTCTCAAGGTGCAAACCTTTGTCCTTGCTTTTACAAGAGGGAAAGAGAAAGAATTCATACTTCTACACAGGGCCTCAAAGCCTTACTCAGGGCCTAGATCCGCACACAGGGCCTAGATCAGTGTACCGACCTGGCCTGGTTCAGAACTGCCTGTGTGCTGATCTTGCCTGTGTTCTGATGCCCTGGATCAGAACTTATCAGACCTCCATCCCTACATTTCCCCTTATTTTACTATTTTAAGGGCTTTATGGAGGTAGGGCAAATCTGCTCGGGATAATTTGCGATAGCGGCCAGAAAATGGACTTATGAGCAAGTTAAACAAGGAAGGCAGGCATTGCAGAAAACAACTGAGGGTAATCAAGAGACCTAATCCAACGAGGAGATATTGCAGAATAACCCGGATCCACTGGCCAGATGGGAGCTATGCCCATAAAGCATTCCAGCATTCTGGTGAGTTATCGAGTTCTTGATTTAACAAGCTAAGTGCTGTGTGAGGTATGATCGATGTTTTTTTTTCTAATGCACAAACTAAGCGTGATAAGGGTTTATTAATTCTATAATGCTAACCCAGTTACACCAAATAAAGAGACTGTCAAAGAGATAAGTTCAGCTTTTGAGAGCAAGTTAACATTACTATTACATTGATCAGTTAAAGCATAACTATCAGAGAGTATAGAGATAGAGCGTCTTGCTCTAACAAAGCGGTACCGGTGCCTCCCCTGGACGACCGCATCGCGGCCATACTCCAAACACAGTTACAGGAGCAGCTGCAACAACAGCTCCAACAACTGTTGCCGGCGTTGCTGGCACCGCACCTTCCGGTACAGGACCGGTCCGAGCCTCACACTGTCCCATCGGTGTCGACCCCCTCGGTACCGATTAATACTTCCATGCCGGTGCTCTTGGCAGAAACACCTACAGTACGTACCCGTGATGCTGCCGATCCTGTCCGGTCCCAGGAACGACAGCGGTCTTCCTCACCTGGTACCGCCTCGGTGCACTCAGGCAAATCTCTTTCAAAGACCTGCCATGCCGAGCCCTCCACACCGATGTCCAAACGTACGCACCCTGACGTTAGGGACCCAGATTTGTGGGAAGACTCCCCTCACGGTACCGAGGAGGACGCTTCATCAACCGATGAAGAACCCTCCATGACCGACACCGTCTCCAAACCAGAGCAATCCTCTTTCTCCAAATTCCTTAGGGAGATGTCAGCAGCTCTTTCCATTCCCTTGGAGTCCGACTCTAAAAAGTCTCAGGCTTTCCTCGATGCCCTAGACTTTAAGCAACCTCCCAAAGAATTTCTGAAGTTGCCCGTCCACGACATCTTACGGGAAACTTTCTATAAAAACTGGGAAGCTCCCCTCACGGTTCCTGGAGCCCCTCGTAAATTGGATAGCTTGTACCGGGTTATTCCAATCCCAGGGTTTGATAAACCTCAATTGCCCCATGAGTCCCTCCTGGTGGAATCTACTTTGAAAAAATCTCAGGGTTCCAGTGTATATGCCTCCACCCCTCCTGGCAGAGAGGGAAAAACCATGGATAAATTTGGTAAGCGCCATGTTAGCCATGTTAGCCAATAGAGCCAACAACTACACCTTCCACTTCTCCTTCTACATGAAGCATCTGGTCAACAGCTCTCCTCCTTACAGAAATACCTTCCTGAACGTAAGGTCCCTCTTTTCCAGCAACATATTTCCAGCCTCCTCCAACTCAGGAAATTCATGGTTCGCTCCATCTACGACTCATTTGAGCTCACCTCTCGCGCATCTGCCCTAGCGGTGGCCATGCGACGTTTGGCATGGCTGAGAGTCTCTGACCTGGACATTAACCACCAGGACCGCCTGGCTAACGCACCTTGTCTGGGTGATGAACTCTTCGGAGAGTCCCTGGACTCAACAACCCAGAAACTCTCAGCACATGAGACCAGGTGGGACACTCTGATTAAACCTAAAAAGAAGACTCCACCTGCTCGCACCTACAGACAGCAGTCTTCATACCAGCGCAGGTTCTCGGCCAGACCTCAACCCGCCTCAACAGCAGCCTCGCCGACCTCGTCAACAGCATCAATCTCAGGCTCGCTCACAGTCTCACCAACCTGCCAAGCCTCTCCCTCCGTCAAAACCATCTCAGTCCTTTTGACTTTTTCCTCCAGGGCATAGCCAGTCTCCCATCATCATTGCCTCTTCCTCAACCTATCGGAGGTCGCCTCCAAATCTTCCTCAGCCGTTGGGAGGTCATCACATCAGACCAATGGGTCCTCAACATCATTCGCCACGGCTACTCTCTCAACTTCCAGACTCTTCCACCAGACAATCCTTCCGTAGAGTCTGCTTCTCACTCTTCCCAAACCCCCCTCCTCCTGAGGGAGGTCCAATCCCTCCTTCTTCTCAATGCCATCGAAGAGGTGCCTCCGGACCAAAGGGGTCAGGGATTCTACTCCCGCTACTTCCTGGTTCCCAAGAAGACAGGAGACCTTCGTCCCATCCTCGATCTCAGGGACCTCAACAAGTGTCTGGCCAAGGAGAAGTTCAGAATGCTCTCCCTTGCCACGCTTTACCCTCTTCTCTCTCAACACGACTGGCTATGTTCCCTGGACCTCAAAGAGGCCTACACTCGCATCCCAATCAATCCGACTTCACGTCGCTACCTACGGTTTCATATACAGCACCGTCACTATCAGTACAAGGTGCTACCTTTTGGCCTCGCTTCATCGCCCAGGGTGTTCACCAAGTGCCTTATTGTGGTGGCGGCCTTCCTCAGGTCTCACAA
Organism: Geotrypetes seraphini; assembly: GCF_902459505.1. NCBI lineage: Eukaryota > Metazoa > Chordata > Amphibia > Gymnophiona > Dermophiidae > Geotrypetes > Geotrypetes seraphini. The sequence continues at coordinate 176,717,952 of NC_047091.1, read as the reverse complement.
CCTCCAGGTGTTCCCCTACTTGGACGATTGGTTGGTGAAAGCACCTACGTCTCCACTGGTACTACAAGCCACTCATCACACCATCTTTTTCCTCCATCTCCTGGGGTTCGAGATCAACTACCCCAAGTCACATCTGCTTCCCACACAGCGACTTCAGTTCATTGGAGCAGTTCTCGACACCACACTAATGAGGGCGTTTCTCCCCTCCGACCGTCAACGGACCCTGCTCCACATCTGTCGTCAGGTGCTCCTTCATCACTCCATTCCTGCCCGACAGATGATGGTCCTCCTGGGCCACATGGCCTCGACGGTCCATGTGCTTCCTCTGGCGCGACTCCACCTCAGGACACCTCAATGGACTCTTGCCAACCAATGGTCACAGACCACGGATCTTCTTACTCATCCCATCTCTGTGACATCGTCTCTTCAGCAATCTCTTCAATGGTGGTTGCACTCCTCAAATCTTTCCAGGGGTCTACTCTTTCATCTACCCCCTCACTCCATGATCATAACCACGGATGCCTCCCCCTATGCGTGGGGAGCTCACCTGGGAGATCTACGCACCCAGGGACTCTGGACCCCTCGGGAGCGTCAACATCACATCAATTTCCTGGAACTCAGAGCCATGTTCTATGCTCTCAAGGCCTTCCAGCACCTCCTCTGCCCTCAGGTCCTTCTCCTGTGCACAGACAATCAAGTCGCCATGTACTACATAAACAAGCAAGGCGGCACCAAATCTCGCCTCCTTTGTCAGGAGGCTGTCAGCATCTGGACCTGGGCCACGGCCCGCAATCTCTTCCTCAAGGCTGTCTATATCCAGGGCGAACAGAACTCCCTGGCCGACAATCTCAGCCGCATCCTTCAACCCCACGAGTGGACTCTGGACCCTTCAACACTCCACTCCATCTTTGCTCGCTTGGGCACTCCGCAGGTGGACCTCTTTGCAGCGCCTCACAACCATCAGCTACCCCAGTTCTGTTCCAGACTCTTCTCTCCTCATCGTCTGACCCCAGATGCATTCCTGCTCGACTGGACGGATCGGTTCCTCTATGCCTTTCCTCCACTACCTCTGATGTTGCGGACGTTATCCAAACTCCGCAGGGACAGGGCCACCATGATTCTCATCACTCCTCAGTGGCCTCGCCAACACTGGCTCTCCCTCCTGCTTCAGCTCAGCTCCAGGGAGCCCATTCCTCTTCCTGTGTTTCCTACTCTACTTATGCAGCAACGTCAGTCTCTACTGCATCCCAATCTGTCTTCGCTCCACCTGACAGCTTGGTTTCTCTCGGGCTGACTTCTCCAGAGAATCTGTCTCAGCCTGTCCGTCGCATTTTGGATGCCTCCAGGAAACCGGCCACCCTCCAATGTTACCATCAGAAGTGGACCAGGTTCTCCTCTTGGTGTCTACTGCGTCATCACGATCCCACCTCATTAGCGGTGGAAACTGTACTGGACTATTTGCTCTCTCTGTCCGACGCTGGCCTCAAGTCTACCTCAATCAGAGTCCACCTCAGTGCCATCACTGCGTTTCATGAGCCTATCCTCGGAAAACCTCTCACGGCTCATCCACTGGTTTCCCGGTTCATGAGAGGCCTCTTCAATGTCAAACCACCTCTGAAGCCTCCTCCTGTCGTCTGGGACCTGAATGTGGTTTTATCAGCCCTCATGAAACCCTCTTTTGAGCCTCTTGCCACAACTTGTTCAAACTTCTAACATGGAAGGTGCTTTTCCTCATTGCCATCACCTCTGCCAGGAGGGTTAGTGAGATGCATGCACTGGTCGCCGATCCACCGTTCACTGTTTTTCACCATGACAAGGTGGTTCTGCGTACCCATCCTAAATTCCTTCCCAAGGTGGTCTCGGCTTTTCACCTCAACCAGTCCATTGTGTTGCCTGTCTTTTTCCCTAAACCCCATTCTCATCCTGGGGAACAGGCGTTGCACACGCTGGATTGTAAGCGTGCCCTTGCATACTACCTTGACCGTACCAGGGCTCACCGCTCGTCCTCTCAGTTCTTTCTGACCTTCGATCCTAACCGTCTAGGTCGTCCTGTCTCTAAACGTACGCTTTCCAACTGGCTTGCTGCCTGTTTTGCGTTCTGTTATGCTCGGGCGGGTCTCTCACTGGAAGGTGCTGTCACGGCCCACAGGGTCAGAGCTATGGCTGCTTCTGTGGCTTTCCTTCGTTCCACGCCCATCGAGGAAATCTGCAAGGCTGCCACTTGGTCCTCAGTTCACACGTTCACTACTCACTACTGTCTGGATGCCTTCTCCAGACGGGATGGACACTTCGGCCAATCTGTGTTACAAAATTTATTTTCCTAATGGCCAACCATTCCTCCTCCCTCTCTGTTAGCTTGGAGGTCACCCATGCGTTAAGAATATGCTGCCTGCTTGTCCTGGGATAAAGCACAGTTACTTACCGTAACAGGTGTTATCCAGGGACAGCAGGCAGATATTCTTACGTCCCACCCTCCTCCCCGGGTTGGCTTCTTAGCTGGCTTATCTTAACTGGGGACCACGCTCTCCTCCGTCGGGCGGGAAGGCACTCGCGCATGCGCAGTGCGGCCAACTAGAACTTTCTAGTTAAAAAGGTCCGTACCGGGGCTCCGTCGGTGACGTCACCCATGCGTTAAGAATATCTGCCTGCTGTCCCTGGATAACACCTGTTACGGTAAGTAACTGTGCTTTTTCAGAAGTGGAGCTTTATACAAAAATACTGTAGTAAGATCAGAATTGAAGTGGTGAATATAGAGCGAAGATATTTCACGATAGAAAATGAAATTTTATAGTGGATAGATTGGATCATAATAAGATGCTCTAATAATTTATTGTTAGGATCCGGTTTGAATTAATTAATTCCAAGTATAATAATTTATTGTTAGGACCCGTTTGAATTAATTAATTCCAAGTATAATGATTTATGTGTTATTATATATGTTGCTGGGTTTAAATCGCATGCCAATATATTGGTATGGTTAATATGGGTGATATGCTTATTATTATATAGATATATATAATTAAGTTGTCCTATACATTCTTTTTATTGATCTATGAGGAGCTTATTTGTGATGGCATTCTTAATCACATTCTATTCCTTTTATATTTCATTGATTTTTTTAAATATTTTATATCTTTATGTGGTTGTACATATTCAAGATGATTTGAAAAATAGAATGGATTTATTAATAAGTTTCTATTCCTTGATAAATTATTTTAAGAGATAAAGGGGCTGGGAAAATATATGAAATTATAGAGTGTATTGCATAATATATTTGTTTGTATTTCTCTATGATAGAGCTAATGTGATTGGGAAGAGTTTAACTATTCTTGAGGCTTAATAAATTTATTTAATTAAATATGTAGGATTGATGCATTATGATTACATTCTTCAAAGAATAGAACAGAAGGTAAATTTTTTATATATAAAAATAAGATTTAGTTTACAATGTTTGTAATAATGGGATATGAATTGGTCTGGGTTAAAATATATAGAGTACATGATTGGGGTTATACATAATTTAATAAAGAGCTAAATAAAGGGCAGGGAAAATTTATTGATGAATAGAATATTTTACATAGAAAAATCAAAAATTTTTTAATGATTGGAGGAAAATTTGATTGGGTGATGGGGGCTGATATAAGGAATTTATGAGTTGTTTGGTAGGGGGTTTAGGTGGCTAATCTAAATAGGTGCTTTCAAGTTTTGTATAATTATGGGGGAGGGGAGGGGAATGGGGAGTATGCATAGGATGTGTATTGTTTGTAAATTCATACTAAAGGTTAGGTTTCTTGAAATACAACTTTTGGAATCAAATTTTAAGTTTTGGAGATGTCTTTAAAACTGTTTTTCATTGAATGTTAATGGTCTCAATCATCCAGTAAAGAGGAAAAAAACTCTTAACTTCCTGAAACAACAGAATGCAGATATATATTATATCCAAGAGACACATTTAAATGCTGTGGAATCTAGTAAATTAGAATCAGGGTGGGTTAAGCATTGTTTTTATGCCTCGGCGCTAGGTAAGAAGGCAGGAATGGCAATTTTAATTAATAAAAAATGTTTGGGTACATTTAAATTGATTTCTGCAAACCCTTTAGGTAGATGGGTTCAGGTAAGCATGAGCATGGGGAAACATACCTTGAAGCTTATAAATGTGTATGCACCTAATTCAAATCAAATTGAATTCTTCAAATCTCTACAAAACAGTTGATTTTACCATTGGCTGCCTCTGATTTAGTGGTGGCGGGGGACTTTAATGCAGTAATGGATCCATTGTTGGATAAAAAAACCTAATAAGACAAAATCATTAGGTTTGGGTAACTTGGCTCAATCTTGCGGGTTGAAGTATATTTGGAGGATTCTTCATTTTAATGCTGGGGAATTTTCCTTTTATTCCCATGTTCATAAATCCTTTTCACGTATAGATTATATATTTGTACCTGATATATTTGTACAGCAGATTAGGAAAGCCACTATTGATTCAATTATTTTATCTGATCATGATGGAGTATGGATTGAATCTAAACTTGATCAAGAAAGTTATAGACCTGTTCGGAGGTTTGATAATGCATTGCTTGCTGATGAAAATTTTTTGGAGGAATTTCAAATAAAAATGAATATTTTCAACTAAATACTTCAGAGGAAATCTCATTAGAAATGCTTTGGGATGCTTTTAAAGCTACCATGAGAGTGCAAATAATTTCATATTCGGCTCATAAGAACATAAGAACATAAGAAGCGCCATCTCCGGATCAGACCTTCGGTCCATCAAGTCCGGCGATCCGCACACGCGGAGGCCCTGCTAGGTATTCACCTGGCTTATTTTATAGCCAACCATATCTTTATATGCCTATCTCAAGGAGATATGCATCTAGTTTGCTTTTGAAACCTAGGACTGTCGATTCCGCAATAATCTCCCCTGGGAGAGTATTCCAGATGTCAACCACTCTCTGTGTGAAGCAGAACTTCCTGACATTAGTCCTGAACTTGCCCCCCCTTAGCTTCATTTCATGTCCTCTTGTCCGTGTCAAATTGGACATTGTAAATAATCTTCTCTGCTCTATTTTGTCAATTCCTTTCAGTATTTTGAAGGTCTCGATCATATCCCCACGCAGTCTCCTTTTCTCAAGGGAGAACAATCCCAGTGTTTTAAGTCGATCCTCATATTCCAGTTTCTCCATACCCTTCACTAGTTTAGTTGCTCGTCTCTGCACCCTCTCCAGCAGTTTTATATCCTTCTTTAGGTAGGGAGACCAATGTTGGACGCAGTATTCCAAGTGGGGTCTGACCATTGCCCTATAAAGCGGCATTATAACTTTCTCCGATCTACTCGAGATTCCTTTCTTTATCATGCCCAACATTCTATTTGCCTTATTTGCCGCTGCCACGCATTGTGCCGACGGCTTCAGGGTCCTATCTATCAGTACACCCAGATCTCTTTCTTGTTCACTTTTCCCCAGAGTTGCACCTGACATTCTGTACTCGTATTCCTTATTTTTACTGCCTAAATGCATTACCTTGCATTTCTCCACGTTGAACTTCATCTGCCATTTCTCCGCCCATTTTTGTAACCGACACAAATCGCTCTGGAGTTCCTCACTGTCCTCCTGCGATCTGATTGCCCGGCAGAGTTTTGTGTCGTCTGCAAACTTGATGATCTCACTGGATGTTCCGTTTTCCAGGTCATTGATATAAATATTAAAAAGGATCGGCCCAAGTACCGAGCCCTGGGGCACACCACTAGTCACTCTCTCCCAGTCGGAGAACTTCCCATTTATGCCCACTCTCTGCTTTCGGTTTTCCAGCCATTTGCCTATCCATCTTTGTATATCTCCCTCTATGCCATGGCTTTGTAGCTTCCTGAGAAGTCTTTCGTGTGGAACTTTGTCAAATGCTTTCTGGAAGTCCAAGTATATTATGTCCACCGGCTTTCCACTATCAATTTGCTCGTTCACGGTCTCAAAGAATTGGAGTAAATTCGTCAGACACGATTTCCCTTTCCTGAATCCATGTTGACTGGGTTTCATCAAGTCGTGTGTGTCCAAGTGCTGAACTATGCTATCCTTGATCAGTGATTCAATCATCTTGCCGGGGACAGACGTAAGACTCACAGGTCTATAGTTGCCCGGTTCTCCTCTCGATCCTTTTTTGAAAATTGGCGTGACGTTCGCTTTCCTCCAGTCGTCTGGTATCTGACCAGTTCTGATTGACAGGTTTGCAAGTTTTTGCAATAACTCTCCAATTTCAATCTTCAATTCCTTCAAGACTCTCGGGTGAATTTCATCCGGTCCAGGTGATTTGTCACTTTTAAGTTTGTCGATCTGATAGTATATCTGGGCTAAGTCCACTTCAACTGTGGTGAGGCTGTCTTCTATTTCTCCTGCAAACACTTTCTCCGCTTCAGGTATTGTTGAGGTGTCCTCCTTCGTAAAAACGGACGCAAAGAAGGAATTTAGTTTGTCTGCGATTTGTTTATCTTCCTTGATGTACCCTTTTCTTCCCTTGTCGTCCAGGGGTCCCACTGCCTCTTTTGCAGGTTTTTTCCCTTTCACGTATCTAAAGAAGGGCTTGAAGTTTTTGGCCTCCCGGGCTATTTTTTCCTCATAGTCCTGTTTTGCTTCCCTCACCGCCTTGTGACATTTCTTCTGTTCATCTTTATGTTTGTTCCAGGCTTCGGTTGTCTTCGTGCATTTCCATTTTTTGAAAGAGTCCTTCTTTACCTTTATGGCTTCCTTCACCTGTATGGTAAGCCATGCCGGTTCTCTTTTGCCTTTAGTTCTCCGATCTTTGGAAATCCTCGGAATGTAGAGATCTTGTGCTTCTGCAATAGTATTTTTCAATAGGCACCATGCCTGATCTACTGTTTCAAGTTTGTCCACCATCTTCTCGAGTCGTTTTGTTACCATGGCTCTCATGCAATCGTATTTACCCTTTTTAAAGTTTAAGGTGGTGGTTAAGGTTTTGACATGTTTCCCTTTCCCGATGTCAAGTTTAAAGTTGATTACATTGTGATCACTCGTTCCCAGTGGAACCATGACTTCTACTTCTGTTATCGGTCCAGTGAGACCATTTAGGACCAAGTCCAAGGTGGCGTCGCCTCTTGTCGGCTCTTTTACCATTTGCTCCAGGAAGCAATCCCCTAGCACCTCCAGGAACTTGGCCTCCTTGCCGCAGTTGGAGGCTCCTAGTTTCCAGTCTATTCCTGGGAAATTGAAGTCTCCCAATATAACTACATTGCCTGTCTTGCATACTTGTTTGATTTCCTCCATCATTTCTGAGTCAGTGACTTCCGCCTGTCCTGGGGGACGATAGTAAAGGCCAATTTTTATATCTGCGCCATTGCGACCAGGAATTTTGATCCAGAGGGACTCCAGCTTCTCTTTCCTGTCTGTTGTACTCATTCCAACAGAATCTATTTCTTCCTTAACATATAGGGCAATACCTCCACCTTTCTGCCCTTCTCGATCTCTTCTATATAGTTTGTATCCCTGTAGTACTGTGTCCCATTTGTTTTCTTCATTCCACCATGTTTCTGTTATGCCAATGATATCCATGTTCTCATGTCTTGCTATCGTCTCTAGTTCTCCCATTTTGTTTCCTAGACTTCTAGCATTTGTATACATACATCTAAGTTCCCTTCGTGTTACCTTTTTGGACCTTCTACTCTTGGCTGTCCTTACAGTTTCATTTACGGTATCCTTTACTGCTCCTGTGTTATCTCCCATGTTTGCTGTGTGGTCATCCCCTCCTGTGTCTGAGTTGTCCTTTCCTGCTTGTTCTCCTTTGTTGGCTGTGAGGTCGACCTCTCTTGTGTATGAGTAGTGGTCCTTTGTTCCTACGTCGGGGCATCCTGTTGTCCGTGCCATCGACCGGTTGTCGACTGTCGGCTTTCCCCTGTCCTTCAGTTTAAAGCCTTCTCTATTGCTTTCTTCATGTTGCCTGCCAAAACTCTTGCTCCTTCCTTGTTGAGGTGTAGTCCATCCCTTCTGTAGTACTTGCTTTTTCCCCAGAACGCCGTCCAGTTGCGCACGAAGTCGAAGCCTTCGTCTTCGCACCATCGTCTCATCCAGGCGTTGATCACTTGCAATTCCCCTTGTCTCTTTCCATCTGCTCTTGGTACAGGGAGGATTTCAGAGAAGGCCACCTTCACCTCCCTGATCTTCAATTGTCTTCCGAGTGAGCGGAGCTGGCCCTTCATCTCTTCCCTGTCATACTTCCGCCCGCTCACATCATTTGTTCCCACGTGGATAAGCACAGCGGTGTCCACTCCCCGTGCGCCATCTATGATCCTGGAGATCCTGCTGGTCACATCCTTTACTCTTGCTCCAGGCAGACAGGTGACGACTCTGTCCTCTCTTCCTCCTGCGGTGTGGCTGTCCACGTGTCGTATAATGGAGTCGCCTATGATGATCCCCATCTTCTTTATTCGGGAGTTCCTTGGGGGGCGTAGGTCCACGTCCTTGGAGTAGGGCCAGTCATCTTCCTCATGTTAAGAAAAAAACTAAAGAGGGGTGTGGCTTGGAAGCGCAGCCGGATGGTTGGGTGAAAGAGCAGCTCTTCAGTAATAGGCTTAATAAAAGAATAAATAAGCTACAAAAGTTAGTTCCACCAGTTATATTTACGATTTCTGAGCTTAATATGGCATCGGGTAAACAGCAGAAAGGAAACATGCCTGGTACAAGTTCAGGTAATGCAAGAAGATCTAAGCCAGAGCTGGCAACTCCCACGAAAGTGCCGCTGCCAAAAGAAGACAGCAGTGATATTTTATCAGAGCTCAGACAAATCAAACAACTCATAAAAACTTTAAGAGGTTAAAGATGAGGTAGCAAACCTCATGAAAAGGGTAGAACTTATTGATCTCAAATTGGATCAACTGGAGAAAAGAACGGAGGCAAATGAGAAAGAGATACAGCAATACAAAGTGGACAGGAAAATAATAGATACTCTGAAGAGAGAGGGAAAATAAATAACTTGAATAATCGAGATACCAGAGGGAGTGGAAAAAAATGACCCAATTTCCTTCCTAGAAAACTTTCTTCCAAAGATCCTGCCTCTTACAACGAGATTTCCACTTGAATTTGAAAGGGCTCAAAGGATCCCCGCACGGAGAACAAATCAACAACAGGGGCCACATCCTTTAATTTTTAAACTTTAGAGACATCAACAAGTTATGGAAATTATCCAACTAGCAAAAGAAAATAAAAATCTAAAGTGCCAGGATTCAAAAATACATATTATGCCTGACTTTGCTAAGACTACTGCATATAAAAGGAAAAAACTGTTGGAGATGCGCCCAAAACTAAGATCTCTCGATGTTAGATATGGACTGATGTACCCTGCTATAATGAGGGTAACATATGCCAATAAAACTTTGAACTTTGAAGATCCTGTAAAATTACAGGAATTTCTGGAGAATTGTGAACAACTGATGTCTTTATAGAGGTTATAATATCAAACATCTATTTTTATTATGTCTTTATAGAGGTTATAATATCAAACATCTATTTTTATTATGGAGGTTGTTCTGGAAGAAGAGTTGATTAATGATTATTTTCATTGCTTTTGGCTTGTCTTATTTCTTTCTTTTTTTTTTTTTTTTGTTTTCAAAATATTTTCTTGAGCAAAAACAATAAGCATACACAGGTTGAATGCCAACTGCATAAACAAGGAAACAACCCCCCTATCTCCCCCACCGGCTTGTCTTATTTCTCTATATTTTTTAAACTTGAAGTTATCTATATGTAATGATATCATTTGACAAATGGAATCATTTTTGAATCAACTGTTTAAACTGTTATTGAAGCAAGATAAAAGAAGATGATATTCTCTTTAGAATGCCTCCACTAGAATGTTCAGGCTATATTTAAATAACTCTTGAGACATGGAATATAGGAAGGAAGATGGATTCATCATTCTATTTCTGAATAAGAAACACAGTAAAGAATTGGAGCAATGGATATGATGCTAATGCAAACAGTCATGATGTAAAAGGTCACTCGGGGGCAGTAGGAAGCTGGGAGGGGGAGACTTATGTTAAGAACCCATGCGGTTTGTTCTGTGTCTCTGTCACCTACCTAAGTGTGGCCTACGCTGACTATGTTATCCTGCAGCACATCCTCCTGCTTAAATACGCCGGCACTGTTTGGTGTCCATTCTATGCTGTTGTGTTTAACTTCATTGTCTTCATACTTCTGGCTTGCCACACATGGGCTGTTTTTTCTTATCCAGGCACGATCCCCCCTTACTGACACTGACATTGATTTCTCAGACCTAAGAAGCGGTATGCAGTGCAAGAACGACCGGGGGTATGATTGGGCGATCTGAAATCGCTGTGAAACCTATTGGCCTTCATGAGCTTAACACTGTCGTATCTGCCACTGTTGTGTCCGTCGAATGGATCATCACTGCCACTGGATAAATAATTGTGCTGGAGAAATAAACCAAAAATGTTTCATAAAGTTCCTTTTCTATACAAGAATTAAGGTCAAATGGAAGAAGCAGGAACTACATATCCCAGGATGCAATGAGAATGAAAAACTAGGTTGCTTGACAGCTCCAAAGGTTAGACAGCTGAACAGCCGGCGTTTATTTGCTCAAGTTAAAGACTCAATGAGATGCTGCAAGGCTTGACTGAATCTCCAGCAACTTTGAGAAACTTTATAGGAAAAGAAAATACTGTAATACCATTTTTCAAGAACAAAATATGATTAAGAATATGAGTCTGGATTCAGATGAAATGAAAATTAGTTCAAAGACAGTGTGAACTTAAGAATTCAAAATGATATCTGACTGGAAAATAAGAATAATTCAATGTGAATTTTACTGGCAGATAGAAGTTAACAAACATCTTATAGTAAGATTCAGTAAGACATATGAACATCATCCGCGTTATCTGAATGACTTGGTAAAAGCTCAGAAGATATATTCTGTACAGTGTTTCCAGTACAGGCTGGATTTCTAGAAATAGTTTGAAAGCACTCCTAACTTCCTGTTGAAGATAACTAGTTTCTGTATTCTTTACAAAAAGTTTTAACCCTTTTTGTTTCTGTGACTTAAATATTGTCTACTGCGGTAGGATTAGTAGTTATTTCAGAATTTTGTATATTGGGAGCTTCTAGTGTAAATAGGAAGGCCAAAGTTCAATGTGTCTGATGCTGCAAACAGTTTATTGCTTCTAACAGATGAAATGATAGCAGTGTACAGTGTCTTTAGAAATGATTCAGATTGGCTGATAAAAGAAAAGGAAAATCAGAGCGGCAAAGTGCAGGTTATATTTTTAATATTGCTAGATGGGTTTCAAGATGCTTGGTATAATCTGATTTATGGTATATATAACAGATGTATTAAAAGAGTTATAGAGTACAGAATAAGAAGATTTTAATAAGATTGAAAAGATCTTGGAAATTATAATTAATCTCTCAATAGAGCATTAGTAAGGTGACCATACGTCCCGTTTTGAACGGGACTGTCCCGTTTTGGGATCCCCTGTCCCGTTGTCCCCACACACAGCTTCGGGACGCCAAAAAAGTCCCGTTTTCAGGGACAGCGTCCCGAAGCTGTGCGCGGGGACAACAGGACAGGTGATCGCTTCCTGTCCCTCCCTGCCGCGCAAAAGAAAAAAAAAAAGCCTCCCTCAGGGCTGGATTAAAGGGTCCTAGCAGTCCGGCCCTTAACTAGCCCATCTCCCTCACCTTCGCGGCCGACTCCATCGCTGGAATTGCCGGCAGCAGCACTCCTCACTCTCCTCGCGCAGCTGACCCTCCCACCGTGAGACGCCTGATATACCTCCCTCAATAGCAGCGTTGGCAGCGCTCTAAACAGGCTGCTTTGCAGCCTTCTCCTGCCGGGGCCTTCCCTGTGTCACGTTGCTGATTACATCATCAGTGATGCAGCAGAGGGAATCGGTGGCGGGAGAAGGCTGCAAAGCAGTCTGTTTAGAGCGCTGCCGACGCTGCTGTTGAGGGAGATATATCAGTTGTTTCACGGTCGGAGGGTCGGCTGAGTGGGGAGTGCTGCTGCTAGCAAATCCATCCAGTACTCTGTACAACTGCAGGCAGGATCTTTGAAGACACATTTAAATGGCTTCCAGAGCAATCTCTGATGGACAGACTGAGGTTTCCAAACTCTTTCTTGCCGGCACTAGACCCAAAGGTGTAGCCTGTGATGAATTACCTCCCATAGAAACTTCTGCACTCAGCCTATTCACTCCTACTGGGAATAACACACAAGGCAATGCCCTAGAGGATTCTGGCAAAGGTTCAATTCTAGGTTCAATTCTAGGATGTAGGGGAGAACTAGGGCCTGCTTGGCTAAGTGTACTTGTGTGCCTAGGGGCCCTCAAAGAATTAATCCTGCCCTGGCCTCCCTCCAGCGCCCGATTTAACCCTCCCCCCCGGTCCACCGCCGCTGCTTACCTCCCTGCTGCTGCTAATCGTGGCCTAGAAGCCTTATTCCCGACGTTAATTCTGATGTCGGAGAGGACGTTCCGGGCCAACGTCAGAATTGACATCGGGAATAAGGCTTCTGGGCCGCGAATAGAAGCAGCAGGGAGATAAGTAGTGGCGGCGGACCGGGGGGTTTAAATCGGGCGCTGGAGGGAGGCTTTTTTTGTGTGTGGCAGGGAGGGAAGGAGGTAGGCAGGCAAGCAGGCTGGCTTTGGCGCGGGAGGTAGGTAGGTAGGCAGGTAAGTAGGCAGGCAGGCTGGCTTTGGGGGTGGTGGTGGGACAAAGTCTGGAAGGTAGTGAGGGGGACATGGGAATGAGGCACTGGGGGCACTAAGGACATAGGAAGGAAATAGAAAGGGACAATTGTTGGGCCTGAGTGCAGAAAGAAAGAAAGAAATTAAAGGATGCACAGTCAGAAGGAAACGCAACCAGAGACTCATGAAATCACCAGTCAGCATAGGTAGGAAAAATGATTTTATTTTCAGTTTAGTGATAAAAATGTGTCAGTTTTGAGAATTTATATCTGCTGTCTATATTTTCTACTATATTTGTCTATTTTTCTATAGTTACTGAGGTGACATCGTTGAAAACCCCCCCAAATATAAATAATTAACATTTTCTCTGCGTATAGGGTGCTTTGTGTTTTTAAAAAAATTTTATGGTTACCATTATGAAATAATAAGATATTGTGTGTACATGAAAAATGAATGGAATAAATTGGGGGCGGGGCTAGGGTGGGTTTGGGGGCGGGATTGGGGTGGGGCTAGGGCAGGATTTGGGGTGGGACTGAATATTAATAGATGTCCCGTTCTGATGAAAAAAATAAATGGTCACGTTAAGCATGAGTCTCTGCAGGAAGGTATATTGGATGCAGCTCGAGACACAGGATTTATATTTTGTATTTATATTTGCGGAAGTGTGAATACTTAGTTTTGCTCACCTCCCACATAGAGGCGGAGCCCATGTTCTCTTCCAGGTTTTCTTCTGCAAGCGAACTGTGCAGAGGTGCTCTGCTTAGTTTTTGTTTATGACCTAAATTTGTTTTTTCTGAGGCTTTGGTACCCTGAAGCCCCACATTTGGGGATCCTCTGTCTGGGAAAGGACACAGGTTCCACTGAGCCAGACTGCAGCTCTACAGAGCAAGCCTTCGGGTGAACCTGATCAGCCAGCCTGCTTTGTGTCTTCAGAGTTTAGAGTTGGATTTTGAAGCATCTAAGACAGAAAGTCCTTTCCTTCTCTCCAGCTGCAGTGAAATAGCTGACACGCAGGCATCTCCACAAAACTGAGCACAGCCCCTTTATTTCTTATGGGAAGAAGCTACAGAACACAATAGACTTGTGTAATGTTTGAGGGGGTCATTCCCCATTCTCCTTCTTTATATTCTGTTTCAGTGGAGCTTGATTGCTCTGGGATGTAACTGAGAGGGGACACTGGTCTCTGTCTCTGTGTGGAAGGTGATGAAAACTATAAGTATTCACACTTCTGCAAGTCGTAGGAATGGATTGATCACCATACGTACAGATTCCTGAGAGGATTAATAGAAATATTATTATCCAGGTAAGAACTTGATCTTTCATTCAGAGTAAGGATTTTGCTTTTTGATATGCTTACAACTGGAGAATTTTCTTAAAAGTAATTCTCGTCTTTGCTGCTGCTTTGACTTCATTTCTATTGACACTTTTTTTATTTTTTTTTAAATTCTTTATTCATTTTATAATTTACAACAAGTGTACAGTAAATATCAAACAATTAAAATATAATACCACTTGAAAATCTACCATATCGTATAACAAAAAGATATAACCCCTACCCCCCACTTCCATATACAACAAAAAATATACCACATGAATATAATATCTTATCATTCATATATATTATTAATAGAAATCCAACACCCCCCCCCCCCCGATCCACATGTAAGAATTAAAGTTGGGAAAAGTGTAAATTATTCATTAGAATAATTTAAAAATGGCACCCACACATCCTTAAATTTATTATAATAACCTTTTTGGACTGCCAACGCTCTTTCCATTTTAAACATATGACATACTGAATTCCACCAGAAACAATAATTCAACCTTGTACAATCTTTCCAGTTGTACGTTATTTGTTGAATGGCAACTCCTGTCAATATCATCAAAAGCTTATTATTAGCAGATACTTGAGGCTTAGCTCTCATCAGCATGCCAAATAAAATTGTGTCATATGATAATGCTACATAATTTTCCGTTAAATGATATTTATTTAATCCCAAATAGAGATCCAAAAATTTTTAATGAATGGACAATAAAACAACAAGTGATCTAAAGTTCCAGCATCAAGGTTACAATGCCAACGTCTATTAGACCTAGAGCAATCCAATTTTTGTAAACGAACAGGGGTCCAGAGTACTTATGCAACAAGAAAAACCATGTTTGCCTCATAGAAGCAGACATTGTACACTTCAACCTCCAGGACCAAATACGTGGCCACTGAGATGCATTAATTTGATGCTTAATCTCAATGCTCCCAATATCTCTAAGTCCAGTTTTTGGTTTCTTATTTACATAACCAGATAATAATTTATACCACTGCGTGGCTTGGTGACCCAAGAAGTCTGCCTGAAAGCATAGGAAATCTACACTAAATTGATTATTAAGAGATTTCCATTCCATTTCTTGTAGTGCGGAAGGAGGATCTGCGTGGGGGATTCATGCTTTGCTTCCTTGATGACGGAGCAGGGATGGATCCAAGTAAGTGACTATACACCTATCTTATGTAATGAAGCAGCAGCTATCTGGAGTGATCTCTCAATTATGATTAGAATTATTGATTCTTATGTTCTGTTTTAATGTATCCTTAAGTCATTTTATTTTGGTAGATCTTTGTCTTGATATAAGGCAAGTTGTAAGTTTTCCTCCGTCGCTGACCTATCTCCCATAGGTCAGCAACGGAGGGAAGCTTACAACTTGCTGCTCTTGCTTACTTCGGGCCTTTCTGGCTGCCAGGTCCTGCCTACTTTCTGCTTCCGCGAAGGCAGGACCCAGCAACGAGGAAGGCCCAAAGCAAACAAGAGCAGCAAGTTGTAAGCTTCCCTCCGTTGCTGACCTATGGGAGATAGGTCAGTGAAGGAGGAAAACTTACAACTTGCCTTGGTCTGTCTGTAGTGAATCTACTGATAGGTGTGTGAGACAGTGGGGATGGGAAGAGAAATGCTGCTGCACCCAATTGGGAGGGAGGAGGAAGAGAAATGCTGCTGCACCCAATTGGGAGGGAGGGGGAAGAGAAATGCTGCTGTACCCAATTGTGGGGAGGGGGAAGAGAAATGCTGATGTTGCACCCAGTTGTGGGGGGAGGAGGAAGAGAAATTCTGCAGCACCCAATTGGGGGGAGGGGGGAATAGAAATGCTGCAGCACCCAATTTGGGGGAAGGGGAAGAGAAATGGTGCTGCACCCAATTGGGGGGGAGGGGGAAGGAGGGGGAAGAGAAATGGTGCTGCTGCACCCAATTGGGGGGAGAGAGGGAAGGAGGGAGAAGGAAACAGGGAAGGGAGAGGAGAGGAAAGAGAAGTCAAAACCATGGGAGGGAGGGGAAGGACATACCAGACCATGGAGGGGGGAGAGAGAGATGTCGGGGCATATGAGGGGGGAAGGAGACAGATGCCAGACCAGGTGAAAGGAAGGAGGGAGAGAAAGGAACGAGAAGAGATGCCAGATAATGGAGGGGGAGATGGAAGGAGAGGATAGAGATGCCAGGGCATGGAGAGGGAAGGGAAACTAAGGAGAGATAAAATGCCAGACCAGAGGGAAAGGA
The DNA here is from genome assembly GCF_902459505.1 of Geotrypetes seraphini. Classification (NCBI taxonomy): domain Eukaryota; kingdom Metazoa; phylum Chordata; class Amphibia; order Gymnophiona; family Dermophiidae; genus Geotrypetes; species Geotrypetes seraphini. The sequence continues at coordinate 176,701,713 of NC_047091.1, read as the reverse complement.
AGGAGAGGAGGTGCCAGAGCAAGGAGGGAGAGGGAGAGTAGGAGAGAGATGCCAGGGCATGGGGGGAAGGGAAGGAAAGGAGAAGAGAGAGATGCCAGAGCATAGGGGAGGGGGTGGAGACAAAAAATGGAGAGGGGTGAAGCTGAAATGAATCATGTACAAAGGAGAGAAAAGGCACAGGATATACAGTTTATTGAAGGGACATAGGAAGAGGGAAGATGCCATATGGAAGAGAGAGCGAGGGCAGACACTGGATGGAAAGGGCAGAGAGAGGGTGGACACTGGACGGAAAGGGCAAAGAGAGGGTGGACAGTGGATGCAAGAGGCAGAGAGAGGGTGGACAGTAGATGGGGTAGAGAGAGAGAGGGCAGAGGCTGGGTGGAAGGGGCAAAGAAGACAGATGTTGCATGGAAGGGAGAGAGGACAAATGCTGACTAGAAAGAAGAGAGCAAAGAGAAGATGATTAAAGCAGAAACGACAAAAAGTTGAAAAAAAATTTTTGTTGTTGCTTTACATAGAATCAAGTAGTATAGTAACTGTATTGATTAAAGTTTATCAAAGGAAATGGAAATAAGGCAATTTTGGGGAGACTAAACCCCTTTCAGATCAGGACAGGATACCATAACAGCAGTATACTGTATTGTCGAAGAAAGATTTGGCTTCTGAAAGCTAATTATTACTAATTGAAAAATGGATTAGTCCAATAAAATGTTTAACTTTTTTCTACATATTTCTATTTTTAGTTTGTGATTATTCCATATTGGGCGAGGGTGTATCTGTGTTCTGTGTATATGAAAAGGATATGGTTTTCTGTTAGCATCGACTGTACAGGATCAATTGACTGTGCAGGATCTGGCTTGTTTAGTTTTACAATGTGTGTGTTGGTGTTCTAGTGCTCACTGCATTGTTTAAGATGCTGCCTTTTCCTAGGTGCACCCTTGTTGTGTGACTCATGGATTATTACTAAAAATAACTTTTTTATATAGAGGAGGGGGTTGTTAAAAAATGATCAGCACTGGCTGTCATATACTGTATACTAAGTATGCCACTGGATTTAATGACCCTATTCTAACTTTACTGTCCCCCCCACCTGCAGTATAAAGAATTAAATTAAAATTGTATTAACATCAAGCAGCTTTCAAATGACATTATAAGCAAATAAAAATAAAATATTTTTAATACATTGCTAATTATTACCTGCATGTTTACCTAAACTGTTTTGCCCTAGCTCTCACTTTGATCTTTATCTGCTAATTTTTTATTTTGCTGTAGTGCAATCACACAGGTCTCCTTCAAGGCTCAGTAACATCTCTCCATAAATTATGTGGAAGAGGTCTGGAAGTGGGGATTGAATCTACCTTAAATACTCTAATATAAGATGATCCGAATATAAGTCGAGACCCCCTTCCCCCCCCAAAAGAAAGAAAAATAAAATAAAATATGGTTGACTCAAATATAAGTCGGGCGGCTTAATATTTAAGTGTCCTGCCCTGTCAGGCTCTGCACCCAGCACCCTTCCTTCCTTCCTTCCCCTGTCAGGCTCTGCACCAAGCACCCTTCCTTCCTTCCCCCGTCAGGCTCTGCACCCAGCACCCTTTCTTCCTTCCCCTGTCAGGCTCTGCACCAAGCACCCTTCCTTCCTTCCCCCGTCAGGCTCTGCACCCAGCACCCTTTCTTCCTTCCCCTGTCAGGCTCTGCACCCAGCACCCTTCCTTCCTTCCACTGTCAGGCTCTGCATTCTCCCTCCCAGGCTCTGCCCTCTGTCTCCTCCCTCCCTCTTGGGCAGCTTAATATTCAAGTGTCCTGCCCTGTCAGGCTCTACACCCAGCACCCTTCCTTCCTTCCTCTGTCAGGCTCTGTGCCCAGCACCCTTCCTTCCACTGTCAGGCTCTGCATTCTCCCTCCCAGGCTCTGCCCTCTTGTCTCCCCCCTCTCTGCCCTATCTTCATACCTCTGCCGATCACTGGTGGAGTTGCAGTGGGCAGGACAAGCTTTCTGAACTCCTGCTCCGCTGCTAATCAGCTGCGCGGATCCACTTCATCTCAGCAGCACGAGCAGCAGCGTGATTTGGTGTTGCTTCTCGGTGCTGAGTGGCTTCCTTACTGGCTCCCACGAATTAGCCAGTAAGGAAGCCACTAAGCACCGAGAAGCAGTACCAAATCGCGCTGCTCATGCCGCTGAGATGAACAAAGTAGATCCGCGCAGCCGCTTAGCAGCGGGGCAGGAGTTCAGAAAGCTTGCTCCTGTCCGCTGCACCTCCACCAGAGATCAGCAGAGGACCCGCTGCACCTCCACCAGGGATCGGCAGAGGTATGATAGGGCAGGGAGGAGGAAGGGGGCAGAGCCTTGTGGCAGCCTTAAAAAATTCTGGGAGGGGGCATTGACCCGAATATAAACCAGAACCTCCATTTATGGGCAATTTTTTTGGCCCCAAAATCCTGGCTTATATTCAAGTATATACGGTATTTCATTTCCTCATTGAGACCTCATGAAGGAACCTAGTGATCAAAACATTATTAGAGGTGCTGTAGAGCCGTTTCTTATATGACTGGATGAGCTATATTTATCTTTTTTTTTTTAGTTCTTTAAAAGTGAAGTGATGGCTCCAAATGGTTAAAGACATGGGCATGTTGAATTCAGCCCTTTTTGTGAGGCAACATTACTTTTGTTTTCTCTGCTAGGTGAGGCTGCCAGTGTGATCCAGTTTGGCAAGTCAGCAAAAAGAACTCCTGAGTCCACCCAGATTGGGCAGTATGGAAACGGCTTAAAATCGTAAGTCATGCAATGAGGGCTTATTTTGTTATATCTAAACTCTTGCACCATGATAACAGTGATGGATTAAGTGTTAATATAACTAGCAAAGTAAATGCTATGGGTCAGTACCCACTCAAATTGGAGGTGAATGGACAAGATCAAAGATATTATATACCTACAATCAGAGGACATAAATACTTTCATATTCTGTAGTGCCTGGTAGACTGGTATAATCCTTATGAATGGGTTAGATACCTCACTGCTACCAGCAGGTGGAGATTGAGACCAAATTTGTATATCAGGATAGCTTCCCCTCTTGCAATCCAGTCTTCCTCAATCTCTGTTAGAGCAGATGGTAAGACAAATTTGTCTCCCCTCTTAGTACTGTTGGAATACCGTTCCTGTTGAGGGTGGTGCAGCCTTGAAGGACCCTGAGGAGCGTAAGTTGGAGTCCCTCCTTAAACAGAGTTTTGATCTGACAGCTCTGGCAGTCCAGGCGGCGATGTGTGGTGGACTGGTGGCTCGGGCGTGTTTTCTCTAGGCCGAGCATGTGCTTGACAGTAAATCTGAGGATTGGGAATTGCTAAAGCGCCAAGTGGCAAAGATTGAATTGGATGGTTCTTATCTTTCAGATGCCATGCATGACCTCTTGCGAGCTTCTGCCAAGTCGTTGGTTTTTGGAGTGGCAGTATGCCGTACCTCGTGGCTTTGCACTTGGTCGCCAGATACGGCGTCCAAAGATAAATTGACAAGTTTCCCTTTAAAGGGTCCTTTTTGTTTGGTGAGGACTTGGACAAGTTGGTTTAGACCCTAACTGATTCTAAAGTGCCTCGTTTGCCTGAGGATCGACCTAGGCCGCTGGCTCGAGGTGGGGCTGTTTATGGGTGTGGATATGATTTCCGCCGCTTACGTCATGGTCGAGGAGCTGCCTCCTTTCAGTCTCCTGGGCTCTCTAGATGCAGGTTCTTTCAGCGCATGCAGTCCTTTTGTGGGGCCTGCCAGGGTGCAGGCAGTGCCTCCGCCTGGTCCCCAGCCGCCCACCCTGCCCAATGACTCCTTGCCGGCACCCATCTTGGTTCCGGTGGGCACCAGGCTGTGAGATTTTTCTCCAAAGTGGGTAGACATCACATCCGATCAGTGGGTTCTGGAGGTGATTCGGGATGGCTATGCTCTGGAGTTACTGTTTTCAGTTGAAGTTTTTCCTAGGTTCTGCTTGGCTATTCGGCAGACTGGATTGCAAGAGGGGAAGCTTGTACAAGTTTGTTCTCAGTCTCCACCTGTTGGTAGCAGTGAGGTATATAACCCATTTGTAAGGATTATACCAGTCTACAGGCTAACAGAAAGAAAATTAGCAGGTAAGAACCTAATTTATCTTCTGTGTAGGAACTTTCCTTTCTGGGCTGTTTTTCCTTTTTTGTGTGTTTATGATAAAATCCAGCTTTTCTCCCCCTTAATACAGAATCCTATCTAGTAAATTTGCAGTGCTCACTAGCATGAGTCATGGAAATTTATTTTACTTATTTAATTCATTTTCAATCCCATTCTCCCCAAAGAGCTCAGAACAGGTTACAGGTTGACATACATTGTATACATTTAACAGGTTACAATTTGCCATAGTTACAGTACAAGTTTTTATCCTAATTCGACACATACTAGGGATCTAATACCCAATATTCATAGAGGCTCATAATCAACAAATGTCCAAAAAGCATCCTAAATCAGCACTTGAACGTCCTAATTGCCAGGACGTCCCAAGTGTCGATGATCAAAATCCGTTTTTCTGTACGTCTAGCAAGGTGTTCCAGCCTCTGTACGTTCAGAGCACAAGATGGGCTTGGTGGAGGTGTGTTGTGGGTGGGCTTTGGGCAGTCTGAAGGGCGGGTTAGACATAGATGTCTTGCAGTGATAGGTTAGATTTTCTGAAATAGGAAGGGAGGGCTTGGGGGGGGCTTTTTTATTTTATTTATATTTGTCATACATATTAAATGATTTACATATTATCTAAAACATTATAAAAATATGAATATAAATATGATATATTGTACTTAAAGTATTCATGAAGGAAAATCAAGTGTGTGTTTATAAGATTATATGTATTTTTCTGATACACTTGTTGTAATATGAATATGAAAAAATGAATAAAGAAATTAAAAAAAAAAAATAAAAAATCAAGCATTTTGCAAGACATCCTGGACGGAACTTAATACTTTTGGAATTAGAAGGGTGTAGGTGCCACAGAGGTGCCCTAACTGACCAGATGACCACTGTATGTAAGACACCCCCACACTACTCCAGTGCTCACCGATTCCCTTCCACCACACAAAAATGAAAACAAAAAGGTACATACCTACATAAGGACATAAGAATTGCCACTGCAGGGTCAGACCAGTGGTTCATTGTGCCCAGCGCCCTAACCGAGACCAGCCCTACCTCCATACGTTCCTGTTCCAAAGGAACTCGTCTAACTTTGTCTTGAATCCCTGGAGGGTGTTTTCCGCTACGACAGCCTCCACAAGAGCGTTCCAGTTTTCCACCACTCTGGGTGAAAAAGAACTTCCTTACGTTTGTATGGAATCTATCCCCTTTTAACTTTAGAGCAAGGGTGTCCATCCTGCGGCCCTGGTCAAGGGCGATGCAGTGTTTTCCTCTGCTGCCCCCGGGTGTTTGCCGTCTTGCCGGATCCCTCCTCTGTCTTGCTGCAGCGTTTGTGCGGCCCCAGAAACATTTTTTTTTGCCAATACGGCCCAGGGAAGCCAAAAGGTTGGACACCTCTGCTTTAGAGAGTGCCTGTCTCCAATTCGGCAGCATCTGGTATGGGGAAGCCTAGTAGAGCTGCACACAGGTGTCTTAAGTAATCTGGTGGGTGGGCTAATGAACCATAGAGAGGAGGACCCAGGCCCATTAGCCACTCTAACCACTACATTTATGTTGGAAAATGTGAGGCCACCCCCTAAAAAAAAAACAACAACCCAAACAAACCCTACTCTACTGCATATAGGTGCCACAAGATATATTGGAGTTTCCAAATTTGTAATATCTTGCTAAAGTAAAGTTTTAAAAATTGATAATTGGAAGAGTTACTGGAGTGCCATGAACGTTCATCTTTCATTCTTTTTCATTGCAGCACTTGGAGGAAAATTGTTTGGGAATCCCTTTTTCATGTGTAGTAGATTGAATGGCCTAAACTTGGAGCACTCTACTTGCAAACTTTAAAAGTGTTTTTGGTAGCAAAAGTAATGGGTTCAATATGCCTGTATTTTTTTTTTTTTTAAATCTTTATTCCTTTTTATTTCTTTCAACAAGTGTACAGTATTATTACAATTAATTTACATAACACACTTGGCATTCTTAAACAATATTATTATACATGTTTTTATTCCCCCCCACCTCCCACCCTTTTCCATATCAATAAAATATTCCTTCCAAATTTATATATAATTATACATCCCTTTTTGATAATACAATTAATCTGACATGAAATCTGTCCCTCCCCCCATCCTTCTTCCTCAAACACTTTAAACATTTTATTATACCCAGTAATGCACAACAATAAATATCCCATCCTATTACATATATCTCCTTATTTTTCATAACAACATCTTTCCAATATTTTTCCCTCCCTATCCCTCCCATCCCATCCCATTTCTATATATTATCCCCTAAGGAAAAAGAATAAACTTTACTCGTTATAATATTCAATTAATGGCCTCCACACCTCTTGAAATCTTTTAAAATACCCCCTCTGTATCGCAAAAAATCTTTCCATCTTATACATATGACAAACTGAGTTCCACCAAAAATTACAATTCAATCTAGAACAGTCTTTCCAATTAGTTGTTATCTGTTGAATTCCCACTCCCGTAAGAATCAACAATAATTTATTGTTTGCTGCAGATATTTGGCATTTGGCCCTCATACACATTCCAAAAATCACTGTGTCATAGGATAAAGCCACATGACTCTCCATCAACATATTAACTTGATCCCATATTGATATCCAAAATGCCTGAATACATGGACAATAAAATAAAAGATGGTCTAGAGTTCCAACTTCAATTTTACAAAGCCAGCATCTATTAGACTTAGAGCAATCTAATTTTTGTAATCTAGTAGGGGTCCAGAATGCTCTATGCAACAAAAAGAACCATGTTTGCCTAATAGATGCTGACATCGTACCTTTAATTCTCCAAGACCAAATACGTGGCCATTGAGATGCATTAATCTGATGCTTAATCTCAATGCTCCAAATATCTCTTAATCCATTTTTAGGCTTCTTATTCAAATAATTAGATATAATTTTATACCACTTTGCGGCCTGGTGACCCAGAAAATCTGCCTGGAAACATAAGAATTCTAAGCTGTAATGATCATTTAAAGATTTCCATTCAGGGAACCCCACCTGAATAGCCTGCTTCAATTGCAACCACTTATAACTTTGTTTTTTATTCAGACCATATTTATGTTGCAATTGTGAAAATTCAAGCATCTTATCATTATCAATTACTTCCGTTAATGATCTTATACCTGCTTTAATCCAATCTTTCATTTTATCCCCTGACTTAAGATAGAAACATAGAAAATGATGACAGATAAAGACCATATAGCCTATGCAGTCTGCCCTTTCATATATGTTGTAATTTAACCCATGTCTTGAGACACTATGGGCTACATTCCAATGAAGAGAATGGAAACATACCACTATCAGCAGTACAAATGGACTGTGCAGTCCCTCTAAAATCAGTCTATTCTCAGTCTCCAGCAGGTGGAGGTGGTAATCCTATGCAGTCCTATTAGGCCTTTCATTGGTTTGGAGATAGACAGTGGCCTTACTGGCCTTTTTTCTTTTTTTTTTTTTGTCTGGTCTGGACAGAGGTAGGGGCCCATGTAACCTTGGGGGTGCTACACTCAGGTGGCCGAGTCCCTCCCACCCATTCCCCTACCTCCCCTCCTTTGCTTAGTGGTGCCTCAGCTATACGCCTCTGCCTTTGAGCATTGACTACAGCTTTGAGAGCCAGTGGAGTTTGCTCTTAAAACAAAAAAGAAAACAAAGTGCCAGTCTAAAGAGAAGTTTCATGTTCCTTTCCCTAGCTTGTTTGAGGCCTACCGCGTGACACTTTGCAATGAGCACTTATCGGCCAAAGAAGTGCTCTGTGTGTTCGCGCTGGGGCCTAAATGAAGCTGGCATGTGTAGGTTTTAGTTTTCTTCATATTTATTACATTTATAGCTGCTTATTGATTTAGGTGTTTCACAAATATAACTAAAACAATACATTTAAAAAAAACAGTAAAAGAACAATAAAAATGTAATATAAAGTAAAAATCGAATACATTGAATGAAAACATGTTAAGAACATAACCAATTTCATGCATATTCTGTTAGAACAATCATGCTTGTATTTTCCTGCTCGTTTTAAAACTTTGGGCCGCAGACTGAAAAATTTCTAGCACTTATATTGAAATCTTCCAAACTGCTTTAAATATAGGTATTTCCAAAAGATTATATTTTGAAGATTGTAAAACTCTAGACCAGTGTATTGCAAACTGTGTGCCGTGGTGAGATTCCTGGTGTTCTGCGAGATGCTGGCGAAGAGGAGAGGGCACCGACTGACTCTTGCAGCGAGAGGCACGTCCTGTAGGCAGTCAGCCAGTGCCTCCCCCTTTGCCAGCACCTCCTCTTCTCTTCTAGCACATAGGATCAATACAATAACGACTCCTGTCCTTGAACTAAAGAAATGGTATGTAACCCTGGGGGGAATGAGAGCATGCCAGGAACTAGGAGAAACCAAAACGTAAAATTTATTCTGAATACACAGACCCTGTTTTTTTTTTTTTTTTTTTGAAAATATGTTTATTAAAGGATCAATGCATACGAGAAAATACAAAATATGACCATACGTGAAAGACATCATGTACAAAAGTCAAGGGTTCATGTAACACAGATCCTGTTTTAATACTTTAATTACAACATTTGGGAATTATAAATAAGTTGTCATTTATTTCATCCACAAATATCAAAGGTAGTCCATTTTGTCTTTTTAATTTACAGTTTTGCATATTCTTTTTGAACCTGATTACATCATGGTTGTCCAATTGTTAATCATCATATTTTGATTACTGCAACATTGTTTACATGGGATTTTCTAATTGATTTTCTCCTCCCCTCTCCTATTGTTTTTTATTTATGCACCATTGATTTCATGGCAATGCAACTCTAGGGGCTCTATGCGGATTGGAAAGGATTTCATTCTTTTCACAAAGAAGGCAGAAACCATGACCTCTCTCTTCCTGTCGCGAACGTTTCATGAGGAAGAAGGAATAGATGAGGTTTGCAGAAACTTGACCAGTTTGTAAAATAAAATTTGTGATCTGTGACTGTTTTAGCTGATGATTGATTATGTAGCAGATTTTTAGGGCCTAAAGCAGGGTTGTCCAGCGTCAGTCCTCGAGAGCAGCAATCTGGTCTGGTTTTCAGGATTTCCCCAATGAATTTTCATGAGATCTATTTGCATGCACTGCTTCCATCGTATCAAATAGATCTCATGCATATTCATTTGGGAAATCCTGAAAACCCAACCTGGCGAGGGCCAAAGGTGGACACCCCCTGGTCTAAAGGATCTTTTGACTTGGGCAGGGAAAAACAAAATGTGATAGTATTTCTCCATCATTGGTAAGACTCCTCTGGCTTCCTAAATAGGCCTGTACTACTTTTAAAGTGCAATATATTGTCTACCAAATTATTTTATGGTTGCATATCTGAATATGTAGTTAATTTTGTTAGACAATCGTCTAGATGTTCTTGATTGCTTGGGTGGCTTTCATTATTGTACCCTTTTACTACATGTCTGCACTATAAACATCTAATTCTTCTCATTGTAGGTATAGATTGCTTGATAAGAATATACTGTAGCTTTGACTATCAGAAAGGAATTAAATTATAAATGATGCTGGCATTGTAAAATAGAAATAGGGACGTTAGATCATCTAATTTTTTTTTGTCCCTGTGTAAATGCCTTTTGGAATATGATTTGGCCCCAAATTAACAAATTACTAGAAAATCATGTAGGACTCTCATATGACACTGTATTATTTGGAACTGCAATGAGAACTCAGAGTCCGATCTCAGTAAACAATAATAAACTACTATTAATATTGACAGGAGTCGCCATGCAACAAATAACTCAGAATTGGAAAGACTATACCAAATTAAATTATATGTTCTGGTGGAACTCTGTCTGTCATATATACAAAATGGAAAAAGTAATAGCATTACAACACGGGAACATTCATAATTTCAATAAAATTTGGCAACCATTGACTAATTATTCTAATGATTAGATTTCTTAGCACAATTATAATACTTATATAGAAAAGGGGAGGGACATGTATAATTTTTAGAATCATTAATTGGAAAAAGGGGAGGGATGTATAACTTTTGATTATATATAATATATACTGTTTATAAATTAAGTTGTATTAATGATAGATACAATGATATATAGTAATTAATTATATCACTTGAATTTCAAACATTGTAAAAATTGAAAAATTCAATAAATAAAATTAAAAAAAAAAAAAAAAAAAATTATAAATTATCCATCACTATGCAAAAATTAAAAACTTGGCCTATTATCAGATACAACAATTTATGCAAGCCTAAGGATGGGGATCTAGATCACAGTTCTTCAAAAAAATCTTGCCGGTCCGCGAAGGATTCGGTCCACGCTGCAGCGAAAGGCCGGCGTCAGCTGACTTGCAACTTCCTGTTGCAGTCGCGGTGCGGGACTCCTGCCTTCGCCGGGACTCCTGCCTTCCACCGCGTTTGTCTCCTGCCTTGTCTCCGCACCTCCAGACCAGCAGCGGCAGCTCTGTATATTTTTAACTTCGGCATAGAGCTGCCCCTAATCAATAGTTTAACGCGGTTTCATGAGGCAGCTTCGGGGCCTTTGCTAGGCCGGCCCACATCGCATCATCGAAGCGGGCTGGCCTAGCAAAGGCCCCGAAGCTGCCTCATGAAACCGCGCTAAACTATTGATTAGGGGCAGCTCTATGCCGAAGTTAAAAATATACAGAGCTGCCGCTGCTGGTCTGGATTCTTGGGCCACTGAACGAGGGCAAAGAGCAGCTGTCCTGGAGGTTTCCCTTCCTCTCGCCTTTGCAGGTCCCTTTTTTCCACCTTTTTTTTTTTCTTCTTCAAACGGCAACGGGCCCCAGCATCGACATCAATCAAGTAAGTTCCACTGTTCCTTGCAAGCGGTTCTGCTCGGCCAAAGCTTCCCCTCTGACATGAGCCACCCTCAGGGGAAAGAAAGTGACCCACAAAGGTGAGGGGAAGTGGGGCAGATGATGGAAGTTGGTGGGGGGGAGAGAGAGAAGGGGCAGATGATGGAATGGAGGAGATGAGAGAGAGAAGGGGACAGATGATGGAAGTGAGAAGAAGGGAGAGAGAGCAGAAGGCAAATGGATGTCAGTTGAGAGGGGAGAGCAGATGCTGAATGGAAGTGGGGAAAGAACACATACTGGATGGAAGGAGGAGATAAATAAAGGGGGAAGAAAATAGTAAGATAATGGAGGGTGAGGGAAAGGGGTGACAAGCTGTGGGTAGACGCAGTGAAAAGAGGGAAACAGGACTAAATAGTAAGAAAGAATTTAATTTAGATGGAGGCAGAAAATAGAGAAGGAAGACCAGAGAAGAAAAGGGAAGAGAGAGCAGAGAACGATATCAGATCTGAGTGGAGGAAATGAGAAGAGAGATGTTAAAAACCACAGGGGGGAGGGAAGGACAGAGATGCCAGACCATGAGGGAAACAGAAGGAAGATGATAGATGCCAGACCAAATTGGGGGGGGGGGGGGGGGGCAGGAGGAGAGATGGAAGGGGCAGATGCTGGACTGAAGAGACAGAGAAGGTTATCATGCTGCTGTACCGGGCCATGGTACACCCTCATCTGGAGTACTGTGTCCAGCACTGGTCACCGTACATGAAGAAGGACACGGTACTACTCGAAAGGGTCCAGAGAAGAGCGACTAAGATGGTTAAGGGGTTGGGGGAGCTTCCGTACAGTGAAAGATTAGAGAAACTGGGCCTCTTCTCCCTCGAACAGAGGAGATTAAGAGGGGACATGATCGAAACATTGAAGATACTGAAGGGAATAGACTTGGTAGAGAAAAACACTATTCACCCTCTCCAAGGTAGGGAGAACGAGAGGACACTCTCTAAAGTTGAAAGGGGGTAGATTCCGTACAAACGTAAGGAAGTTCTTCTTCACCCAGAGAGTGGTAGAAAGCTGGAACGCTCTTCCAGAGGCTGTTATAGGGGAAAACACCCTCCAAGGATTCAAGACAAAGTTAGATAAGTTCCTGCTGAACAAGAACGTGCGCTGGTAGGGCTAGTCTCAGTTAGGGTGCTGGTCTTAGACCAGAGGGCCGCCGCGTGAGCAGACTGCTGGGCATGATGGACCACTGGTCTGACCCAGCAGTGGCAATTCTTATGTTCTTAGGGCAGACGCTGGATGGAAGACAGTGAAAAGGCAATGAAAGCAGAAACCAGAGACGACAAAAGGTAGAAAAAATAATTTTATTTCTATCTTGTGATTCAAATATATCAGATTTGAAGTATGTATCTTGCTAGACATAACTGGGGAGTGCAAAGCCCAAGCACTACTTCTTTAGCTTCCAGCTGGCTTAGGGCTCTCTCTGACCAGGGGGCAGTTGCCCTAGTTCTACTCCCCTAACACCATTCCTGTCATGTGTGACTGTGGTATTCTATTACATGATATTTGTGTAGCATTCTGTAATAATTTAGCTTATTCAGTTTTCTTGATAGTAGAGGGGATATATGTGAAGGGGAGGGGAGACAGGGTTTTTGTTGATCTTTGCCCTGTATTATTTGTATTTATAAAATGACAATTGTATAGAATATTGTTTCTTTTTATACTTTAATAAAATATGTTCAATATAAAATCATAACTATTTGAGGCTTGTGCAGATGGGATCAGATGGTTTGTGGGACCGAGCTCGCGGGGATGGGGCGGCGATGGTTTTAAAAAAAAATTTCAGTCTTAGTAGTTTGCCGGTCCACGAAATAATTATTTTATTTCCGCCGGTCCACAGGTGTAAAAAGGTTGAAGAACACTGATCTAGATCACCTTTGGGGCAAGAACATTTAGAGAATTTGTGGTTGGTATTGCAGAGTCCCTTGACCTCTCAGTATTTATCAGTATTGGAAGGGTCATTCTAATACACATTTTTCTTTTAAGACACACTGGGAGGGGGGATCTGGGACAGCGTTTTACCACTAAAGAATGGGAGCTTATGTGCGGAGAGGTATATAGAGCTGCTGCTTGTGTGCCAGAGCGATTCCATAGAATGTTTTCTCGGGTGTCTGATCAATGTTGGAGGTGTGATACTGGGGTGGGGTCCTTTTTGCACATATGGTGGGACTGTCTGGAAATCCGCCCCTTTTGGAAGAGAGTGGTTCATACTTTGATCGCTCTTAGGGGAGGGCCAATGGGAGAAACTCCTCAGGGCTGCTTGCTGGGCATTGATAACAGCAGGGAACATAAATGGCAAATTAAGCTTCTTTGCCTAGGTTTGGCAGCTGCAAAGTGTTTAATAGCTAACCATTGGAAACTTATGCTGACTGGCTTATTCGTTTGTTGTCATTGGGTAAGATGGAGATGGCTGTGGCAAAGTGATGTACTAAATGTGGGTCTCAGGACTTTACATGGAAAAAATTGGGGAATATACTGAATGATATTTCACTGTGGGTGGTTGGTGGGGGGATGGGACTTATGGGATTTATCTCTGCTGTCTGGGAGGGAGGGGGTATTGGAGAGTTGTTTATTAGTGACATTGTTGATTTGTTTCTCTGACAATTATTATTTGCTGTTTTATGCATTATTGCTGCATTTTGAAAGTAGCTCTGTTGTATATTTTTATTTGAAAATCAATAAAAATTTTAGACAAAAATTTTTTTATAACAGATTTTATTTTTGTAAAAATATTGGATTTATTGTTTTTAGCAAAAAATTATGCACTTTGTACTTAAACTGTAATTCCCAATGATTGTATTGGCTAAAGTTTGATTATAAACCACTCTGGACTTCCTGTTGGGATTTAGCAGTCAACAAGCCTTAGATTGGATTGGATTGTAAAAGATTTATGCTTCAATTTAGAGAGTTATGTCCTAAATTGGCCTCTTTGAAAATTTACTAGGGTCTAAATTTATACTCGGAATTTCACTAACTTCCTAAAATGAGGAGCAAAAAAATTAGGTGATAACAGGAGTGGTTTTAGGACAGGGGAAACATGTTAGGGGCTTAAATTTTCAGCACTAGGCTCATAAATTAGGCTTAAGTCTAGGCGCATGAATGGCAGTCCAGATTTTATAAGCATAACTTAATTTATCATTGAGTCAGGAATCCTAGTTACCATTTGGGTTTCTAACAGGTACTTGTGACTAGAGAGTTGCGCGGGGACAGAAATCCCACCTGTCCCCACCCGTCCCCGCCAAAGTCCCACCCGTCCCCACCCGTCCCCGTGAGGAATCCCTCCGTCCCCACCTGTCCCCGTGAGGAATCCCTCCGTCCCCACCCGTCCCCGTGAGGAATCCCCTCCGTCCCCACCCGTCCCCGCGAGGAATCCCCTCCGTCCCCGCCCGTCCATATAAACTTCAGAAATAGTTATTTCATTTAATTATGCTACTGAATTAAAGGCTCTGGTAGAAACCCATTTACAAATAAGCAAAAAGACTTTATTAATTTGAAAATATTAATTGGGAAGAATACATACTTTGCAAATGGGTTTCTACCAGAGCCTCTAATGTTTATAAATTTTTATCAACACAACTAATATACTACTTTATCCTGAAGCAAAATAAAAAAAAAGAAATATAATTCTTTTCCTACCTTTGTTGCCTGGTTTCTGCTTTCCTCATGTTCTCATTCAATTCCTTCCATCCACTGTCTCTCTTCCTTCTGCATCTTCCATTTGCTCTGTTACTGTGCCTCTCCCTTTCTTCCCCCTTCCAAATTGGTCTGGCACCCATCTTCTTCTCTCCGCTCCCCCATAGTCTGGCATCTGTCTTCTTCCCTGCCAGTGTCTTCTCCCTACTCTCTCTTCCCCATTTCCTTTCAGCGTCCTTCTCCCCCCCATCTTCCCCATGTCCTGTCAGCGTCCTTCTCCCCCCTCTGTCTTCCACATGTGCTTTCAGTGTCCTTCTCCCCCCTCTGCTTCCCCATGTCCTTTCAGCGTCCTTCTCCCTCTCTGTCTTCCCCATGGCCTTTCAGCGTCCTTCTCCACCCCCCCCCGTCTTCCCCATGTCCTTTCAGCGTCCTTCTCCACCCCTTTGTCTTCCCCATGTGCTTTCAGCATCCTTCTCCCCCCTCTGTCTTCCACAAGTGCTTTCAGAGTCCTTCCCCCCCCCCCGCCCTTCCCATGGCCTTTCAGCGTCCTTCTCCACCCCTTTGTATTCCCCATGTGCTTTCAGCGTCCTTCTCCCTCCTCTGTCTTCAAGTGCTTTCAGAGTCCTTCCCCACCTCCTCCCGTCTTCCCCATGGCCTTTCAGCGTCCTTCTCCCCACTCCTTCTCTACCGCCCCGGGTGCAGTACAGCCGGCCAGGTCCCCTTACTTTTGTGGCACTTCCCCGACCGACTGACAACTGCCCCGGTCCGACAAACCTCCCTGCCCTTAACTGCGAATCTAAATTACCTTATTAGAAGCTGCTGTAAGAAGATAATTTAGATTCGCGGCTACAGGGCAGGGAGGATTGTCGGACCGGGGCTGTTGTTGGTCGGTCGGGGAAGTGCCACAAAAGTAAGGGGACCTGGCCGGCTGTGCTGCAACCGGGGCGGGGTGTGGCGGGGCGGACCGCCCCCTCCCTTGGTAGCCACTGGAACCGCGAGGCTACTCTCCTCCTTACCTGCACTGCCTGCAGCACAGAGCCAAACGGAAGTCTTCCCGACGTCAGCGCTGACGTCGGAGGGAGGGAGGGCTTTGTTTAAGCCCCCTTTGTTTAAGCCCTCCCTCCCCTCTGACGTCAGCGCTGACGTCGGGAAGACTTCCGTTCGGCTCTGTGCTGCAAGCAGAGAAGGTAGGGAGAAGAGCCGCGCGACTGAGTACATCCAGCTTTGTTTAAGCCCTCCCTCCCCTCCGACGTCAGCGCTGACGTCGGGAAGACTTCCGATCGGCTCTGTGCTGCAAGCAGAGAAGGTAGGGAGAAGAGCCGCGCGACTGAGTACATCCAGCCCCGCAGGATCCCCGCGACCCTAGGGGGCGTCCCCACGGGATCCCCGCGACCCTAGGGGGCGTCCCCACGGGATCCCCGTGACCCAAAGGGGGAACCCGCGGGATGCCCGCGGGTCCCGCAGGATTCCCGTCGTCCCCGTTCCCGTGCAGCTCTCTACTTGTGACCTGGATTGGCCACTGTGAAAACAGGATATTTGGCTAGATCAGGGGCAGGCAATTTCGGTCCTCAAGAGCCAGAGCCAGGCCAGGTTTTCAGAATATCCACAATAAATATGCATGAGATAGATTTGCATCTCAAGGAGGCAAATCCATCTCATACATATTCATGGTGGAGATCCTGAAAACATGACCTGGCTCCGGCTCTCGAGGACTGGAATTGCCTACCCCTGGGCTAGATGAACCATTGGTCTGATCCACTATGGTTCTCTTATGTTCTTTTGCAGTATTTCTGCCCTAATAAAGGGGACATTATTGCTTGTGTGTGTGTATGTGCGGGGAGGGGGGGTGATGACCTAGAAGAGGGAATGTTTGCTGTTGGAAATTGTAAATTGGAGGTAGGGACTTTGGATCATCTTTTATTCTACTGTCCCCATATCTTAGCCTTTTGGAACTCAATCTGGGATCAAATAAATTGTTTATTGGAAAACCATGTAGCGTTATCATATGATACTGTGATATTTGGAATGTCTATGAGAAAACTTTTAATGATTTTGACTGGAGTTGCCATCCAACATATTACTAATAACTGGAAGGATCACAGTAGGCTTAATTTTAATTTTTGGTGGAACTCTGTATGTCACATATATAGAATGGAAAGATCAATAGCAGTACAGAATGGAAATTATAAAAATTTTATTAAAATATGGGAGCCATTAACATCTTTCTGTCATGATTAAATGCCATTTTTCTATTAAGTATACACCATTTAGTATTGGGTGGGGGGAGGGTTTCAAATATATGATCTTATAATGAATAGAGGGATTTGAGGGAGGGTGGGATGAGGGTTACATTTTTAATTATAAGGTATAATAAGATGTTCAAGTGTTCAAACTAATTGTGTTTATTATGAATATTTGTACACTTGATGAAAATTTTAAAATGAATAAAGAATTTTTTTTTAAAAAAAGAAAATGCGATTCCTTATTGTCCTTCCAGACCGGTCTTTCTGCATGGGTAATCCTCATTGATGTATGAGTACAGTTATACTTATGGCTATGTTTCTAAAATAGCCCCCTTTGTGTCCCTGTTTTGGGGTTTTGCTGGCCTTAAAAGAGAACAATCTTTTTTATTTTTCTGTTTTCTTTCTGCTATTTTAATACAGGTGATTGTCCCCCTACCAACCTGGAATTCATACACTCGAGAACCAGTCACAGAGGACATGGAGAAGTTTGCCATTGAGACAGAACTGATTTACAAGTATTCACCCTTCAAGTCTGAGCAGGAAATTATGGAGCAATTCAGCAAGATCAGTGGGGCAAGTGGTGAGTGTGTTCTGCCCAGATCTCATGCTGGTCACAGCTCAAGAAGATGCCTGGAGACAGGATATTTTACTAACTCTGACATGAAATAGCGCATTTTTGTATATAATCTTGAATATTCTTTTATAGGGACATTGGTTGTAGTTTTTAACCTTAAGCTGATGGATAATGGTGATCCAGAGCTCGATGTGGTTTCCGACCCTAAAGATATTCAGATGGCAGGAACACCTCCAGAAGGAACGTAAGCATATGAAAGAGACCTATTATTTCATGCTTTAGAATGTGTTCTAAGGGTTGGATTGATAAACTAGCATTATTAGTGCATGTGGAATCTATTATATACAGAATCTTACAGAAACAGGCTAACAAGCTTTCATAGTGTTTGGAATTCATTCTATTGTATGTGTAGTAGTATAGATATCTGAGATGGATGAACTGTAGCAGTGGTGGACATGTGCTTTCCTTTTTCCAAAATAGAAAGCCAGAACGTCGCTCTTTCCGTGCTTATGCTGCCGTTATCTACATTGATCCTAGAATGAGGATCTTTCTCCATGGAGACAAAGTACAAACCAAACGTCTTTCATGCTGCTTGTACAAACCTCGGTAAGATTGAACAATTTCTACAAAGAAATTAAGATGTGGTGCACCTTCCTCAAATGAAAAGTGGGAGTGTGTGGTGCAGGGGTTAAAGCTACAGCCTCAGCACTAGAGGTCTGCACGGGAACGGGGATCATGGGAATCCCGTGGGTCCCGTGGGAATCCCCCCTAACCCACGGGGACCCCCCTCTGGCCCATGGGACTCCAATGGGGACCCCCCTTTAGCCAATGGGACTCCCACGGGGATGGAAGGCTTTGGAAGCAGGGTTCGTCCATATAATATAATGGACACGTCAGCCTTAGTAAAAGAGGGGGGTTTATAAATTAATTACCTGAACAGAAAACAAAAAAAGGGTTCCACCAAAGAGATTCCACAAGGAAAACAGCAACGCAAACACAAAAGAAACTGTGGAATTGATGATCCTGTCAAAAGTAATTGCTGCTTTTTATGGGGACGGGCGGGGATGAAGGTAATTCCTTGTGGGGATGGGTGGAGACGGAGAGGATCCTGGCGGGGAATGGGTGGGATTTCTGTCCCCGTGCAACTCTACTCAGCACCCTGTGGCTGTGGGTTCAAATCCCTCGCTGCTCCTTGTGACCCTGGGCAAGTCGCTTAATCCCCCCATTGCCCCAGGTACACTAGATAGCGTTTGAGCCCACCGGGACGGATAGGGAAATATGATAAAGTACCTGAATGTAAACCACTTAGAATATAAGTGGTATATAAGTAATAAATAAATTTTTCTCTCCCAACAAATTAGAACCAGGGATACTTTATTTTTTTCTGATGGAAACAAGGGATCTCCGATTAAATTAAATTTGTAGGCATGAGATCATATTAGTTGAAATGGATAGGTGATAAAGATGTTTTGTAATCCTGATATAAATATTTCTCCAAAGGCAGCCAGGGTACCAAACTGGTAAGATTGGACTCATTTGGAGCACTGGTATTGACCTAGAGGCCGCCGTGTGAGCGGACTGCTGGGCAGGATGGACCACTGGTCTAACCCAGCAACGACAATTCTTATGTTCTTAAGTTTTCATGACACGGGTGACTTCACTGATGGAGCTTGGCAAAGGAATGTTGATAACTAGCTTTGTAGAACTTCTGAGCAGGCTCACTCTAAATGTTGGCCACTCCAACCTGCTGCTGTCATACGGGACCAAAATTTTCCAGCATTGTGTCAGATATTTGGATACTGATTGACTTTTGAGCTTTGTAAGTTTTTTGGTTCTTTTTTTTTTTAATCTTTTGAGTTCTGGAACTGTTCCCAGCAGAACCTTAGTAAGATTTTATAGTTGTTTGGTTTTCTTCCCCAGTCCCCATGTTCTGCTCTATTTAGGCCTCACTAGGCCTTGATCTTCCATTTTGGGTATTGTTCTTTCATCGAGTTGTGGTTTCACTGTGGATATTTTTCCAGATTAATCATTAGAGTTTCACCCAAAGAAGAGGAAGGATTTATGCTCATGTTTGAGTGCTTAGGCTAGAGCAGGGGTAGGCAATTCCAGTCCTCGAGAACCACAGGCAGGTCAGATTTTCAGGATATCCCCAATAAATATGCATGAGAGAGGTTTGCATCTCAAGGAGGCAGTGCATGCAAATCCATCTCATATATAGTCATTGTGAATATTCTGAAAACCTCACCTGCCTGTGGCTTTCGAGGATCGGAATTGTTTACCCCTGGGCTAGAGTCAAGGAGTCATTTCTGTTATCAGTTCTTTCCAGGAAACACTGTCCTAGTAGACAGTTCAATTCAGTCTGGTGATGACCTCCCTCCCCCCCTAGTTCAAATTGTCCTTATTTAAAAAAATAATTACAAGAGGACCTTATAGAACAGGTATCTCAAAGTCCCTCGTTGAGGGCCTCAATCCAGTCGGGTTTTCAGGATTTCCCCAATGAATATGCATTGAAAGCAGTGCATGCACATAGATCTCAACTCAACTGGATTGCGGCCCTCAAGGAGGGACTTTAGGACCTCTGTTATAGAACTATAGACCACCCAACTTCAGGTGTTGTTTTTGTTTTTTTTTCTTTTGACTAGTAAACTGCATCTTCCTCAGTTATGCCCATGCAGGTCTGACTTTTGAGATTTATATCACTGCTCATAATGTCAAAGCAGTGGTAACATCAGTCAGCCTTTTTAGAGATTTGCAGAACTGCAACACTGGCTTCTGTCCATACATTTACATCTCACTTTTCATTACAATAAGATTAACACTACTTTAGGTTTGACCAGACAGTCCTCCAAAATCTGTTTAGGGATTAGAATCCAACTTCACCCTTATAGGTCCATTTCTTTCGGTTCCAGACTTTCTTGATGGTGGGTTAAGGGGGGGAAACTGTTTTTCCTGTTATACTTCACATTCTTGTTAAATTTTTTTGTGTGGTGTGTTAGGCAACCTGTAGCTACAGTTCAAAGTTTCCAAGTTTATTTAACATTTGATGTACTTCATTGGCAAAACATCTATGTCAGGGGTGCCCAATAGGTCGATCGCGATTGACCAGTAGCTCGCCAAGGCAAAGTGAGTTGATCACCCAGGACTCACTTTGCCTTGGCGATCTATCGGGCCGATTAGTCTTCCTCTCCCCGACGTCAATTCTGCCGTCGGAGAGGAAGTTCGGGCCAGCCAATCGCTGCCTGGCTGGGCGGAACTTCCTCTCTGACGGCAGAATTGACGTCGGGGAGAGGAATGCTGGACGGCCCGAAGCAGGGAGCATGGGGCAGTGGCGGTGGTGGCGGCTTTGGGGCCTGTTATCTATTGATGGTGGTTTGGGTCCTGTTCCCCGATGGCAGTGGCAGTGGCTTGGGGTAGGCCAGGGAGAAAGAAAGAAAGGGGGCAGGCAGGGAGACAGAAGGAAAGAAGAGAAACAGAAAAAAAGAAAGGGGCATGAAGAGAGAAAGAAAGAAAGGTCAGGGAGAGAGGAAGAAAAAGTTGGGGGAGGGAATGAGGTGTGGAGGAGAGGAAGCATACAGGCTGAAAGAAAGATTGGATGCACAATCGGAAGAAGAAAGTGCAACCAGAGACTCATGAAATCACCAGACAAGGTAGGAAAAATTATTTTATTTTAAATTTAGTGATCAAAATGTGTCTGAATTTATATCTGCTGTCTATATTTTACAATTTGGTCCCCTTTTACTAAACCGCAATAGTGGTTTTTAGCGCAGGGAGCCTATGAGCGTTGAGAGCAGTGCTGGGCATTCAGCGCAGCTCCCTGCGCTAAAAACTGCTATTGTGGTTTAGTAAAAAGGGAGGGGGGTGGGTATTTGTCTATTTTTGTATGGTTGTTACTGAGGTGACACTGCATAGAGTCATCTGCTTTGACCTCTTTGAAAAAACCCCGGAATAGGAATGATAATTAACAATTCTATGCATACAGTGTGCTTTGTGTTTTTTAAAAATTTTATTGTTGGTAGATCATTTTGACTTGGTCTTTTTAAAAGTAGTTCTTGAGTCAAAAAAGTGTGGGCACCCATGATCTATGTGGTATGTGTAAAAATTTAAAATAGGGTAAGAAATAAAACTACAAAATTAATAATAAAGTAAGTAAAGTATAAGGTTATGTTTAAATCTGTTTTTTATTAACAATAAAGAACCACAAACAAACAAAGGCAAAATGACAGGCAATAAGTGTTTGAGTTTACAAGAAAGGTGACCCTCCCCAAGAGGACTGGACTCTGATGTCCTCCTGGGTTACAAAAGCTCCCCTCCCCGTCTCCCCCACAGATCCCCCATGCCACCCTAAAGTTTAAGGTTAAAAGCTAATTATATGCTCCTAGTTTCAGATTGCTCCTTGCCAAGCCATGCTTAATTGAGAAAATTTTTTTTTTTTTCTTAATTTAATTGTCAACCAAATGCATCCATACTATCAGGACTTAGTATCTTTGCTTGTCTTTGGAGAAAACCGGTTGACTTACTGATAGCAGGTATTCTCCATGAATAACATGATACGTGTCCCCACACATCCTCTTACCGCCCCAAAGAGTAGCATTCTATGCTAAATTGAACTATAAAATAGACTGATGTGGTCCCAAGGGATAGCGAAAGGCGGGAAGTGGTGTATATACAGTGAGCTGGTTCAGGGGTTCTAGAAATCTAGGCTGGATTAGTGTTCTTGCACTTGGTTTTGTTGGTGACATCTTCCATGCTATGTGAACTTCTATCCTGCTGTCTATGGAGAACACTTGCTACATGTAAGTAACTTGGTTTTCTGGGAATGCCTAAAGTATCTAGATGCAAGATGGGATTTGATGTGTGTCCACTGTCTGATAATCAGTGTACTCAATTCTAAAGAGAAATTGAATGAGCTAAGACTAAGCAAGAGTCATTGTGTTGACTGTGTATGTAGTCACACTCTTTTTCTCTAGAATTATGTCATGGCTATCTCCTGTTTGGTTAGTGGCCTCTGCTACTACCCAACTGTTTAGTCTACAGTACTTAATTCAACACACAATAATTTTTTTTTCCTGAGTTTTATTTGTGTATAACACAAGATTATCCCAGGACAATCAGGCAGCAAATTCTTACATGTGGGGTGACGTCATCCATGGAGCTCCGGTACATACAGCTTTAAAAGAGAAAGTTCACAAACTACCCACACTGCGCATGTACGAGTGCCTTCCTGTCTGACGCAGGCTCGAGGTACCTCAGTTCTTAGTTTACTGTGGAGCTAAGAAGTCTTGCTTTTGAACGCTGTTCAAATTTTGTGTATTTTGCCTTCCTGCTCACGTATTTTTTTCTTTAAATATTTCTTCATTAGTAAAAAAAAAAAAAAAAAAATGAATCTCTTTATTTTCTTCTTTTCTTCTCTTTTTTCATCACGGCTTCTTGCCTTCGAGGACTTCATTTTTTTTCTCAGCCATTGAGTTTTGACTTGGCTGACGCGGTCTTTCTAAATATATCCAGGCTGTTAACAGGCTTCAAAAAGTGCTGCAGGTGCCAAAGGCCAATTTCTATTACCAACCCACACAGTTGGTGCTTACAATGCCTTGGGCCTCCACATCAGGTGGAATCCTGCATCCGGTTTCTATCCTGCCGAAACATTCCATCAAGAGCTGGAAACTTCAACAGGAGAAGTTGTTCAGGACCAGCATGGACACCGAAAATACATTGCAACCTTTGATGTCGAGAAACCTCACTCTGTCCAGTAAGCCAGCTAAGAAGCTGCTAGCTTCCCAACAGGCATCGCAAGTTGATCTTTCTTTGAGTCCCTTGATGACGACCAAGCAGTGACGACCACCTTTGCAGCTGGCACGAATGGTACAGGCAGATAAGCCAGAGGTACCAGTGCTTTCCTTTCGTGAAAAGCTCCATACGCTATTCCAAGCGGAGTTGGGTGCTGCATTCAAATTGCTTACTTCAGTATTGACTCCCTCAGTATCAGCCCAGCCTCAGCATAAAGCTATCAAATCCAATGGAACTGCAACTGGCATTCCAGAATGGCATTGACGCTCCACGCCTGGACATCTATCTCCATCATGACGCTAATTCAGCTCATCGAGACATTGTCATTCCTCCTCTCGACATTTTTAGTCCAGTAAGCATCATTCTTCACATGCTTCGAAAAGAAAACATCGCACGCTCTCACATTCTTTGAAGTGAAAAAGAGCTTTGCGTCATACCTCGTCATCTGATCGGCACCAGACTCAACGTAAGCATTGATTTTTCTCGTACGCACTCCTTCACCAAAGCCCATTTATTACATTACATTATTGTTTTCTATCCTGCCAATACCTCTCAGTTATAGGCGGTTTACAAAAAAAAAAAAAATACTGATCTGGGCATTCTCATGGAGCTTACAAAGTTGATAGATTACCCTGACTTGCAGTCTGATTCAGCTGAGGACTTGTCTGACTCTACAATGGAAGTTTATGATATTCCTTCGGAAAAGTCTCCACAGAAGTATCCACCAAAGTCTAAATCTCCAACTGAAAGACTTTCTTTCATTAAATTTATTAGGCAGTTGGAAAAAAGAGCTACCAGTCAAGCTGGAAGCTGACTCTTTCTACAGTGCTGAATACTTGGAGGCCTTAGATTACGATGAGCTTCCTAAAGAACTTCTCAGACTACCATTACGTGATATTCTCAAAGAGACTCTTCATAAGAATTGGGAAATGCCCCACAGCATTACAGTGGCTCCCAGAAAATTAAACACTCTGTATAAGATAATTACTTCATCAGGTTTTGACAAACTACAGCTTCAGCACCAGTCATTAGTAGTGGAGTCGACTTTGAAAAAATCTGCTCCATCAAGAGTCTATGCCTCTGTGCCACCAGGGTGTGAAGGGTGTGAAAATCCATGTTGGTGAACAGAGTACTAAATTACAATTTCTATGTCTCCTGCTATATCAAGCATCTAGTTTGGAAATTGCCTTCTTTTGATAGATACATTCCTTCTCAACATCTGCAAGAATTTCATCATATATTTCGCACCCTTACCTTAGCTAGAAAGTATATGTCAAAATCTGCTTATGATGCGTTTGAATTATTTTCCAGAGCCTCAATCTCAGCTATGTCAGTGGCCATGAGATGTCTCGCATGACTAAAAGTCTCAGATATAGATATCAATCTTCAGGACAGATTAGCTAACATTCCTTGCTTAGGAGAGGAGTTTTTGGTGATTCTATTGAAAATGCTATATAAAGCTCACTGACCATGAGAAATATTGGAATGCTTTGGTTAAATCCAAGCTTAAGCCCTCAACTTCTAAATCTTTTAAGCCTCCTTCATATCAAAGGTGTTTTTCTTCGAAACCAGTTGCTGCTCCTAGATCGCAGCAGAAAAAGTAGAAGCACGCAACAGCGCCCTCAGAAATCTCAATCAGCAGCTCCTCCAAAGCCTGCTCAGTCGTTCTGACGCGCTTCTAAAGGGCATAGCCTCTTCTTCAACCAGGTTGGCTCCAATTGTACTATCATTGTTGGAAATTGATAATCACAGATCTCTGGGTTCTAAAAGTCATTCGAAAGGGATACTCTCTTCACTTCATCACTATACCGCCAGATCATCCTCCAAGAAAGTTGTCTTTCAACACTCAGCAGACATCCCTTCTTTGGGAGGTAGAATCTTTTATTCTCAAGGCAATAGAGGAGGTTCTACTTCTCCAGAGGAATTGGGGATTTTACTCCTGGTATTTTCTCATCCCAAAGAAGACGGGAGGTCTATGTCCAATTTTAGACCTCAGGGGCCTGAACAAGTTTCTAGTGAAGGAAAAGTTTTGTATGTTGTCTCTGGCAACTTTATATTCTCTCTTAGATCACAACGACTGGCTATGCTCTCAAGATCTGAAAGAAGCTTATACTTGCATTCCAGTGCATTCAACTTCCAGAAAATTTCTCAGATTTCAGTAGCACAGCACCATTATCAATATAGAGTCCTACCCTTCAGCCTTGCAACCTCTCCCAGAGTATTCACCAAGTGCCTGGTTACAGGGTCTCCAGGCGTTTCCCTATCTGGACGATTGGCTGATCAAAGATCCAACCTTGCAGAGGGTGATGACAGCGACTCGGTTCACAATTCTCCTTCAGCTGTTTGGATTTGAAATCAATTTCCCCAAATCCCAACTTCAACCCTTTCAGAATCTGCAATTTATCAGAGCTCTGCTAGACACCATTTATCTCAGTGTTTCTCCCTCGGCAAAGACAAGATAAGTCTGATGGCAAAGCTGAATGAAATCATCATCTTCCATCAATTTTGGCCAGACAAGTGATGATACTCCTGGGTCATATGGCTTCCACGGTGCATGTTACTTCGTTTGCAAGACTTCATCTCAGGATATCTCAATGGGCTCTCGCATCTTAGTTGTCTCAACACATTACACTACATCTTCACTTCGATAATATCTGCAGTGGTGGAAGAACTCTTCCAATCTTTCCAGAGGGTTTTTATTCCAAACACCTCCACATCAGAAGGTTCTAACCACGAACTCGTTCACCTACACTTGGAGAGCTCATCTGGACGGTCTTTGCACTTAAGGTCACTGGTCTACCCAGGATTAGCTTTGCCAAATCACTCTCTTATAACTCGGAGCGATTTACAATACTCTCAAAGCATTTCAGCACATTGTGCCAAAGCATTTCAGCACATTATGCCAAACCATGTCCTTCTAATCTGCACAGGCTCTCTCCTTTGTCAAGAGGCCCAGAAGATTTGGAATTAGGCGATTGTTCACAACATATTTTTGAAAGCAGTATACATTCACGGGGAACAAAATTCTCTTGCAGACGGACTCAGCAGGTTTCTTCAGCCACACGAGTGGATGCTCAACTCTGCAGTTTCTCAGTGGGGGGGAATCCTCAGATAAACCTGTTTGTGTCCCCCCACCCCAATTGCAAGCTGTCCCATTTTTGCTCCAGGCAGTACTTTCCCCAAGATCTGGAAGCGGATGCTTTTCTTCTGGATTGGACACACAAGTTTCTCTATGCTTTTCCTCCAATCCCCCTCATCCTTAAGATGCTTGTCAAGTTAAAACAGGAATTAGCCACAGTGATTCTGATAGCTTGTCGGTGGCCCAGTGAACCCTGGTTCTCCCTTCTACTTCAACTCAGTATCAGGGAATCAGTGCCTCTTCAGATTTTTCCATCTCTTCTCACACACAGTCACGGTGTGCCGCAGGGATCGGTGCTGGGGCCGCTACTCTTCAACATATTTATCAATGACCTGGAAACGGAGGCAAAGTGTGAGGTTATAAAATTTGCAGACGATACCAAGCTCTGCGCCAGAGTTAGGACCAGGGAGGAGTGTGAGGAATTGCAAAGGGACCTTGATAAGCTGGAGGACTGGGCAAACAAATGGCAAATGCGCTTTAACGTAGATAAATGCAAGGTCATGCACATAGGGAAAAAGAACCCGTTGTTCGAGTATAAAATGGGGGGGAGATTGCTGGAAGACACCGGACTTGAGAGAGACTTGGGTGTGCTAGTGGATCCATCCATGAAACCATCCGCACAGTGTGCAGCAGCCTCGAAGAAAGCCAACAGGATGCTGGGCATCATCAAGAGGGGCATATCAACCAGGACGCGGGAAGTCATCATGCCGCTGTATCGAGCGATGGTGCGCCCACATCTGGAATACGGCGTTCAATATTGGTCGCCGCACCTCAAGAAGGACATGGCAGTTCTTGAGAGAGTCCAAAGGAGGGCAACGAAACTGGTAAGAGGGCTGGAAAACTTCCCATATGCTGAGAGGCTGGATAAACTGGGGCTCTTCTCTCTGGAAAAAAGGAGGCTCAGGGGGGATATGATAGAGACCTTCAAAATACTTAGGGGCATAGAGAGGGTGGACAGGGACAGGTTCTTCAGACTAAAAGGGACAACAGGTACGAGGGGGCACTCAGAGAAACTGAAGGGAGATAGGTTCAAATCAAATGCAAGGAAGTTTTTCTTCACCCAAAGGGTCGTGGACAAATGGAATGCGCTCCCGGAGGAAGTGATCCGGCAGAGTACAGGGATTCAAACAGGGATTGGACAGATTCCTGAGGGAAAAGGGGATCGTGGGGTACTGAGGGAGGTGCTGGGGTGTTGTATAAGTATAGACAGCTCACCAGGTCGTGCAGGTGCAAGGCCGGAGGGTTAGGACATTGATGGGAAGATAGGACTTCGATGAGAAACCTATGGGGCAAGGGGGCCCCTTCTGGTGATTAAGGCAGGTCATGACCTGTTGGGCCGCCGCGGGGGCGGACTGCTGGGCGGGATGGACCTCTGGTCTGACCCGGCAGAGGCACTGCTTATGTTCTTATGTTCTTCTTCATCATCCCAATCTTCAGTCTTTACACCTGACAGCTTGGTACCTCTTGGGCTGACATTGGCTTAGGTTCATCTTTCTCATCCTGTCCGACTTATCTTAGAAGTCTCAAGAAAACTGTCTATGCAGCACTGTTACCAGCAGAAATGGACACGGTTTTCCATTTGGTGTACTCTTCATCATCATGATGCTAAATCCACCTCTATATCTTCAGTATTATCTTCTACATCTATCCATCTCAGGCCTCAAGACCACTTTGATTAGCGTTCATCTCAGTGCTATCAATGCGTTTCACAGCCCTGTTGATGGTAAACCTCTGAATTCTCATCCTCTTGTGTCCAGATTCATGAAAGGACTTTTCAGTGTCAAACCACCTCTAGTAGTTTGGGATCTCAATGTTCTATCTAGACTTTTGAAGCCTCCTTTTGAACCAATGTCTTCGTCTCATCTTAGTTACTTCACTTGGAAAGTGTTTTTTATTTTCTCCCTTACTTCTGCTCGAAGAGTAAGTGAACTTCAAGCACTGGTGGCAGGTCCACCGTTCAGTGTTTCATCATAACAGAGTTGTGCTTCGCACTCATCCAAAGTTCCTTCCAAAAGTAGTCACTGAATTCCATCTCAATCAATCCATTGTGCTTCCAGTGTTCTTTTCTAAGCCTCATCATTCTCATCCTGGAGAAACAGCTCTTCATACTTTGGACTGTAAATGAGCTTTGGCTTATTACTTAAGAGAACTTAGTCACACAGAGCATCTCCTCAACTTTTTGTCTCTTTTGATCCTAATAAGTTGGGATGTCCTGTATCCAAGAGAACTATTTCTACATGGTTGGCTGCTTGTATCGCCTTCTGTTATGCTCAGGCTGGGCTGCAACTGGGAAGTCACGTTACAGCCCACAAGGTCCGAGCTATGGCAGCTTCAGTTGCTTTCTTACATTCCACTCCTATTGATGCGATCTGTAAAGCTGCTACTTGGTCCTCAGTTCATACATTCACATCTCACTACTGTCTGAAATCTTTTTTTATTTTTATTTTTAATTTTTTTTTGAAAATTTTGTTTTATTGAAAACATACAAATTATAAAAGCATACAGAGAAAACCAGTACAAACCAAACTGTTGTGACATAACTCTTTGTTACAATGCCAACAGATTGCAAAAACAAGAACAGTACCAGAAACTCGCCCACCCCCACTCCCCTCTCCACCCTCCCCCCCCAAGGTCCTGGATACAAAGTAAATAATGTGCACAAAAAAAATTTTTTTTTCCAATCAAAACATAGAGAACAGAAAAGGCAATAAATATAGAATATTCAACCATCCATCCGGGCAATCCAATCAATATACGGCTTCCACCGATGCACAAACACACCTAGACTATGATGTTTCATTGCAGTCAATTTGGACATACAAAAAACATAATTTATTGACCACTTGCGCTTTCGATGGAATCGTATCTTGACGCCATGCAGCTGCTAGTACTAAGCGTGCCACCTTGGCCATTGTCGCAATAATGCGGGAGAATTTAGAAGGAATTCCTGGCGGAGTCACATTCAAAAGGGCACGCCCAAATCTTTAATCATGAATACCCCACATATATCCAATAAGACAGATAACACCATATCCCAAAAGGGACTACTGTCTCGAATCTTATTCCAGAAGGGATGGTCACTTCTGCCAAGCAATATTGCAAAATTTATTTTCTTAATGGCTAATGCTCCCTCCATCCTATTCTAGTAAGCTATGGAGTCTCACATGTGAGAATATGCTGCCTGCTTGTCCTGGGATAAAGCACAGTTACTTACCATAACAGGTGTTATCCAGGGACAACAGGCAGATATTCTCACAACCTACCCACCTCCCCTGGTTGGCTTCTTAGCTTGCTTACAGAACTGAGTTACCGCAAGCCTACGTTGGGCAGGAAGGCACTCATGCATGTGCACTGCGGGCAGTTCACAAACTTTCTCAAGTTTTTAAAGTGGCAATGCACTTTAAAGCTGTCCGAACCGGGGCTCCGTGGATGACTTCATCCACATGTGAGAATATCTGCATGCTGTCTCTGGATAACACCTGTTACGGTAAGTAACTGTGCTTTCTGCCTGTTTGGACTGTGTTTTAGAATATGTTGCTCTGATTACATGGAGAAGCCCTAGGAAGATTTGGTCTTGGTAACTGGATTTCCTTTTTTTTCCTTCTGACAGAATATACAAATACACATCCAATCGGTTTAAAACACGAGCAGAGCAGGAAGTGAAGAAAGCTGAGCACATGGCAAAAATCGGTACTATGTTTTTTAGTGTTGAAGGGAAAGCCTTGGTTGTGAGGAGTCCTACAAAGATTGAAATATGCCCATTCTTATTGGGGTAGTGCCAGGCTATATAAGCATGAATGATTACAGGAGCCATTTTTTTATTGTCCATTAGACTAGTCCAGAGCCAGTGGGTTATGCCTGTCAATCAGCAGATGGAGAACAAAGGCTTAAGCCCTTTCCTATATAGGGCATCACATAGCACTTGCTCTCCAGCAGGTGGTGATGGACATTCTATGGAGCTGAATTCTCTTCTGGTGTAGTACAGCTCCTGGCCTAGTTGGAGAGCTGGTTCCCCAATAGAGCAGGTATAATGAGAGGGTTCAGCTGTGGAGTGTTGGCTACTTTTTCCCCACTACTTTCTTCAGAGGTTGCAGACCTCCCCCCACCAATTTCCTTCTCGTTAAATATATATTCTAATCTTAATAGGTGTGTCATTCTGGATAGACAGGTAATATCCCCATGCGCGTGAGCCAGCTTTTGAATCTCTGCTCCTTCACTAAAAGGCTGTGCTTTTCCTTTCAGTTTTTCCTTTTGCACGCAAGCTGGAAGGAGTCTTTCTGATCTCTCTATACTTTTTATTATTTTTGGTGTTCTTTGACTGTTTTGGTGGTTTTCGGTACTCCAGAGCTCCCTAGGTCAAAGGGAAAGCTCTGTCTGCATGGAGAAGCAGATTTAAGCTCTGCATCTGACAGGCCAATCCCTCTGTGGTACCTGTAGGCTAGCCTACAGAAAATGTTGTGGAGCTTGGAGTCCGGAACCCTTGAAGCTTTGCTTGCCTACTGGGTCACAGGAGCTTGAGTGTAGGCAGTTAGGCTCCTACAGGGAGCTCAGCTGGCTTCTTCAGTTTGCTGGTTGATTCTTACCTCCCCCCCCCTTTCATGTGCTGGGGTTGAGGATCAGTCTGACTGGCGGCATGAAGATTTCAGTGTTTGAGGACAGTTCCAGTGAGGTAATGATTTCTTCTCCAGATCCAGCTACTTTAAAGAGAGCTGAAGCAGGCTGCAGCATATCCACAGCACAGGCCACACAGTGAGTAAGGCTGTTACAGCCTATGGGCAAAATCGGGGATCTGCAAGTCACTGATTTTTCAGGTTTCTGTCACTTCCTAAAGGGTCCTCCACCTCTAAAATCCTATTTTTTATTTTCTGCTGAACTGTTTTAGGGTCAGTTTTTTGGTGCCAAAACACTGCCTCAATGGCCATAGATTTTCCGTTTTTTCTCCTCCCCCCCCCCCATCGATGTTTTTCAAAACCTTCAAATCACCTAGTTTTGCCTCAAAACTGGTAGGGAAGAAGTTCAGGTTCTTTTACTCCTAATACATGCCAAATTTGTGCTTGTTGGATGCTAGATGAGCACTCTTTCACCATGTAACATGCAGCATGTGAAAGGGGGGGGGGTTCGAGTGTCTAGGGCTGAGAAGACATTGGAGGGCCTGTCTGCTGGGAGAAATTCCCTTCCAGAGCCCCGGAACATTGACTTACCTGTTCATAGGAACGAAGAAGCCACGGAGCCCAAGAGGCATAAGATGGGGACTCTGTGCTGCCTAGTACAGCATTCTCTCCTGAATTTGTCAAATGATGTGGAGAGCTTATCTGGAAGGACAAGATTCTTAGGTCTGGCAGCACACCAGGAGATGTGCGAGGGGGCTTGGGCTCACAGGGCGCACTTGCTCAGAGACTGGCCAGGATCCAGTGGGCCTTTCTGATGGAAACTCAGGATGAGGATGTGATAGTCTGCATGCCTTTACTATCACAGTGAATTCTTCTTGCTGGGAGATGTAGGATCGTAGGCAGGTGTGAGTATGCACGATACAGCAGTGGCCCTCGATCAGGGCGATGTCACCACTGTTCAAACCCTCAGCTCTGTTAGAGCTTATTGCTTACTTCCTTCTGGAAGTTGAATTTGGACTCTCAAGAGGTTCTGTCTGCTCCCTGCTCTATACTGAGTGGAGTGAGAGCCCTGTTATCTTCGTTTCCATGGTATCCTAATTAAGTATTTTAGTCATGGATCATTGGGATGCTCCTGAAGGGTCCCTAAAGGTAGCCAAAACAATGACTCAGCTGTATCCAGTGGCTCAGGCATGTCAACAGATGTTCGCTCAGCCTGAAGTAGATTCCTTAGCACAGATAACCAAATGAATGTCCCTGCCAAGTGAGGGAGCCATGTTATTTAAGGATCGTTAAAAGACAATTTGAATCACTGGCTTTGGGAATCAAAGCAGCTGCAGTGGCTTCCTTTGCGACACACACCTGTCATATCGGGTTGTGGGAGCTTGTGCTGAGAGAAGGGCAAACCTTTTGCCCAAGCTCCTATTAGCAGAGGTGGATGACTTGGCCAGTGCTCTCTATGACATCACCAGAGTCATGAGCAAAGTCTCAACTTGTTCTGTCTCAGCCCACAGAATGCTCTGGATCAGGCAATGGGATTCCACTTCCAAGGCTGCTCTTCAGAATTCCTTTCAAGGGACAAAGGTGACGAATCAAAACTGTGTGAGACAATCACCCGAGGGGTGGGGGGTAACTCACACACACACACACTTTACTTAGAACTGTTGGTGCTCCCATTGAGGGGGGGAATTACAGAGGAAACTAATTTTTCCCTAAAAAAAGAGGGAAAAGGGCTATTTCCTCAATAATGGTGGTGGGGGGGGGAGTTCCTCCAACACTCTCCACAACGGGAGCGCCAACAGTTCTAAGTAAAGTGGGGTGGTTCCCCCTCCCCCCCTGGAGTGCTTTAAAATAGTGTTTCAATCCAGCACACAATTGCCTGACCAGCTTTGTCCGTTCGCGATTGTCTTGCGTGGTTTAGTTTATGTACCAGGGACAAATGTTCGGAAAGGGGCTGAATGATCTCAGGGCCAGTGTGACAGATCGTTGGCTGAAATCTAAACCTGACAGCAGGCCGCGAACATTTGAGAGACTTTTGGCAGTCTAATTTTTGTGCTCAAAGATCCTACCAGGGTTCAAGTCAGATGTTCTCAGGACCCAGGTGGAACCAAGCCTCCAGTTCTTGTCCCGCTTCAGCTGCCAAGAAAGCACTGACGCCAGGTCAGGAGCCGTTCCCCTGAAGATAGGGGTATGGCTCTCGGAATATGTGGAAGCCTGGACACAGATCTTGTCAGACTGTTGGGGGCTGGAGATATTCGGAGAGGTTATAAGCTCTTATTCACCCAGCCTTTATCAGACTGGTTTGTGGACACCCCAGAGGGGCGTCCAGAGAAAGCAAGCAAGGTCATGGCTACAGTTCAGAGGTTATTAGACATTCAGGCCATAGAGATTGTGCTGCCCGAGGATTTGGGATCCGGCAGATACTCCACATACTTCATTGTACCCAAGAAAGTCTCAGAGGATTGGAGACCTATTCTGGATCTCAAACACATCAATGTGGTGCTGAAAGTCCCATACTTTCACATGGAGATTGTGCGGTCAGCCTGAGCAAGGTGGTTGAAGTTATAAGGTCTGATTCAAAGCCTATTGCTGAAGGGAGCTCCAGGGGCATAAGATTTTCATGGGTTTGCACATATATTTGGCCTGTGCAGCAATTGTTGCTAGGTCAGTTATGAGTAGGGTTACCAGATGTCCAGATTTACCCAGACATGTCATCTTTTTTAGAGGATTATTCGGGCAGGTGGATTTTGTAAAACCCGATAGTTCAGGTTTTGGAAGGCCTCAGCTCTGCCCTCTAAACGTGGCCCCGAGCTCGGGGAAAGAGAGCAGATGAGGTTTGTGTGCAGTCGAGGCTGGGTGGGACTGGGGGCAGGGCCATATAGAAACATAGAAATAGACGGCAGATAAGGGCCCACGGCCCATCTAGTCTGCCCACCTTAATGTCCCTCCCCTACCTTTGCCCTGTGAATAGATCCCATGTGCCGATCCCATTTGGCCTTAAAATCAGGCACGCTGCTGGCCTCAATCACCTGTAGTGGAAGACTATTCCAGCGATCAACCACTCTTTCAGTGAAAAATAATTTCCTGGTGTCACCTCGTAGTTTCCCGCCCCTGATTTTCAACGGACCCTTGAAAAAGAAGATATCTTCCTCCGCCTCGATGCGGCCCGTAAGATACTTGAACGTCTCGATCATGTCCCCCCTCTCTCTGCGCTCCTCGAGCGAGTATAGCTGTAATTTGTCAAGCTGTTTTTCGTATGGTAGATCCTTGAGTCTCGAGACCATCCGGGTGGCCATTCTTTGCACCGACTCCAGTCTCAGCACATCCTTGCGATAATGCGGCCTCCAGAATTGCACACAGTATTCCAGGTGGGGCCTCACCATGGATCTATACAATGGCATAATGACTTCCGCCTTACGACTGACGAAACCCCTTCGTATGCAGCCCATGATTTGTCTTGCCTTGGACGAAGCCTGCTCCACTTGATTGGCAGACTTCATGTCCTCACTGACGATTACCCCCAAGTCTCGTTCTGCTACCGTTTTTGCTAGGATCTCGCCATTAAGGGTATAAGACTTGCATGGATTCTGGCTGCCCAGGTGCATAACTTTGCATTTTTTGGCATTGAAGTTGAGTTGCCATGTCCTAGACCATCGCTCCAGTAGGAGTAGGTCGTGCATCATGTTGTCGGGCACTGAATCTTCGTCTGTTGTGCATTTGCCCACTACATTACTCAGTTTGGCGTCATCGGCGAATAATGTTATTTTACCTCGAAGCCCTTCTGCCAAGTCTCTTATAAAGATGTTGAATAGGATTGGGCCCAAGACTGAGCCCTGTGGTACTCCACTAATCACCTCCGTCATTTCGGAGGGGGTGCCGTTCACCACCACCCTTTGGAGCCTACCTCCAAGCCAGCTCCCAACCCATTTCGTCATATGTCCTCTCTTTTTCACTTTTACAAATATGGGTAACCCTAGTTATGAGTACTGTCTTTCTTGGAATGCCATTGGCTAAGTATATCCTAAAGTAGTGATGGATGAATAGATGCCCAAAATCTGTTAAAAGGTCACAGATTTGAAAATAGTTATAACATGCTATGCCAGTTTCAGCTTTTGGGGTGGCTGATTGTCAGAGCCAAGTTGTATAGAGGAGGAGGTTGACTACTGAAGCAACCTCAAGCATCAACCATTTGGAAATGAGAGCCCTACTACTAATTTGTAGAGTGCTACTAGACTGCAAACTTTCATGCCCAGGGTGGAAAAGTCGAGACACTTTCTGAATATCCAACAGCAGAGACCTTTTTCAGTTACCTGGGAGGACCAACAAACACAATGATAGCTCAAGATTCTTACTTCTGCTGAGGCAGGCAGAGTCCCATCAACATTGTTGGCGGCTCAGATTGTAGTTACCAGATTGTACAGGTAGATTTTTGAGCTATTGCAGAAAGTTTTCTCACTGACCAAGTCTTAGTGGGGCACTGATCTTGAATTTAGTTAACAACATGGGGAAGGAATTAGAGTCTGTAGACAAAGATGTCTTCCTTTGGCTTTGGATGGGGTTCTGTGTTGGTTTTTTTTTTTACCTTGTCCAATATTGTAGAAAAGAGCTGCTCATATTAGATTGGTCATTCTGGTAGTGCCCATTCTGGCCAGTTCAACTTGATTTGTTTTATGGCCTGACCCTAGAGATGCAATGTTGAGGTGTCCTAACTGTGTGTGTGTGGGGGGGAGGGGGGGGATGTAACTAATGACCTTACGATAGGCACATAAGAAATCTAAAGGGTCTTTAAAGCTTGGTGTATGGAGTGGTCATGTTCCTTGCTCATGCATCAGTTTCCAATGTTTTACTTTTTTTTTTTTTTTTTGCTGCAGGAAAGGCTCAAAAGAGGCTTTTCAGTTGGTTCCTTGAAAGTTCAAGTGGTGACATCTTCCTATTTCAGAGGTCATGTAGAGGGATTACCTTTGACAGCTTTGCCTGTGTATCAGTTCCTGAAGGAGATCTCACATTTAAGGCCTCCAATATGAGCAGTTTTTCATGCATGGATCCTAAATTTCATTCTTTGTGTCCTTGTTCTATATCTTTTGAGCTTTTTGAAAAAGGTGTTGCTAAGGGATCTTATGTTCAAGGCAGCTTTGTTTGTGGTTCTTTACTGGCAAGATGGCTTTCTATATCAAAGGTGCTGTCAAGGGAGCCATTCTTGCATCTCATGGAAACATGTTTCAATCTGAATAATTCCCTCCTTTCTCATAAGAACATAAGAATTGCCGCTGCTGGGTCAGACCAGTGTTCCATCGCGCCCATCAGTCCGCTCACGCGGTGGCCTCCAGGTCAAAGACCTGTGCCCTAACCAAGACCCGCCCTACCTGTGTTCGTTCTGGTTCAGCAGGAACTTGTCCAACCTTGTCTTGAATCACTGGAGGGTGTTTTCCCCTATAACAGACTCCGGAAGAGCATTCCAGTTCTCTACCACTCTCTAGGTGAAGAAGAACTTCCTTATGTTTGTATGGAGTCTATCCCCTTTTAACTTTAGAGAATGCCCTCTCGTTCTCTCTACCTTGGAGAGGGTGAACAACCTGGCGTACATAAGCGGAAGATGTCAGGAGTTGGAAAGCCTGAAGAAGGAGGTCCAGGAGCTGGAGGGATTTCGCACCTCAGAAGAACCGTGCTGGACAACTAAGGATCCCACCAGAGAGTGCCAAATCAAGGAGCAAGTTAGGGAGCTCAAGAGATTCATCGAGAAGGCCTGCAGGATGGTGAAAGTACGGGATCACCAACAATACAGACGGGAACCAACAGATGGAGGACAGAATCCACCAGACGCCAGGGGAGAAGGACCTTGCGGAGAAACTGAGCAGATAGAGGAGGCAGAGACCCATCAGAACCCAGAGGGAGACTTAGCGGACCGCGCCAAAGATACAGACTGGAGACCAAGAAGGAAGCTGAGGAAGGGGAAATCTGCAATCGTAGTGGGAGATTCAATCCTGAGAGAAGTGGACAGTCACATAGCAGGAGGGAGAGAGGACCAGCTAGTGACATGTCTCCCGGGGGCAAGAACGAAGGACATCACTGACAGAATCGAGAGGATCCTGGAAGGAGCTGAGACGGAGGAGATAGCAGTGATAATCCACGTTGGAACCAACGATGTCAGCAGAAGAAATTACAACAGGACTACACTAACTGAGCAGTTCAGGATCCTGGGAAGGAAACTGAAGCTGAGGACAAGGAAGATAGCTTTCTCAGAGATCCTGCCAGTACCGAGGGCAGATGCGAGGAGGCAGACCGAGCTGCAAGCAATAAATTGATGGCTGAGGAGATGGTGCGAAGAGGAAGGTTTCCACTTTGTAAGGAACTGGACAACTTTTGGGGGAAAGAACAAGCTCTACAGGAGAGACGGATTGCACCTGAGCAAGGCAGGAATGAGAATGCTAGCAAACAACGTCAAGGACGAAATAGACAAGGCTTTAAACTGAGGAGAAGGGAAAAGTCGACAGTAGATCTGACAACGACACTTCGGACAAGAGTATCAAACGAAGATACTGAGCGGGAAAAATGTAAACAAGGACTTAAAGGCGAGCGGGATAAATGTGGAAAAGGACTTAAGGGCGAGCGAGGAAAATGTGAAAAAGGACCCAAAGATGAATTACAAGGGTCCAAGGAACAAGTGGAACTAGAGAGCAAAAAGAAGAGAGAACAACACGAGCTAGAGGGACATGCGAAAAAGGGGAAGCAGGCTGAGGATGAAGAAGACACACCACAGGAGGAGGAAAAACAGAACGAAACTCAGGGGCTGACAGCCCACAAGGGGGTCGGCAGGAGTAACAGACCACGAGAAAAACCAGCAAGGAAAGTAAACAACCGGGACTTAAATTGCTTATACACAAATGCAAGAAGTCTAAGAGCCAAAATGGGAGAGCTAGAAGTCATAGCCAACAAAGAGGACCTAGACATAATTGGAGTCACAGAAACATGGTGATCTGAGGACAACAAATAGGATGTGGTCCTACCAGGGTACAAACTCTATAGGAGAGACAGGACGTGCAAGAAGGGTGGAGGAATAGCATTATATATAAAGGACTTCTTTCACTCGACCAGAATGGAAACAGCAGTAAGGTTGGACGGTTTGGAATCACTATGGGTTAAGTTACCAGGAATAAATGGAGCTGACATAAAATTGGGACTGTACTATCGCCCACCTGGACAATCAGAAGCAAACGACCAAGACCTGGAAGCAGAATTGAGGCAGGAATGCAAAAGCGGAAGTGTGGTGGTGATGGGGGATTTCAACTACCCTGGGATAGACTGGAGTATTGGACACTCCAACTGCGCGAGGGAAACAAAATTCCTGGAGGCTGTGAGGGACTGTTTCATGGAACACCTGGTCATTGAACCAACGCGAGGAAATGCCACTCTCAACCTAATCATCAACGGGCTAGGGGGACCCGCAAAGGAGGTGTTAGTAATTGGGCCACTAGGCAACAGCGATCACAACATGATCCAGTGCTACAGAAGTACTGAAAATCAAGTGATAACCCCCCACAAGGTCCCACAAGTGCTTGTTTTGTCCCCATTTGCTGATTGATGGGCATAATCTATTGGTGCTGAACTGGTCTGTTAGGGCTCAAGGAAGGAAAATTAGTAGGCAAGACATACATTTTACCTTATGTAATGAAAGGAGTAAGGGGTAATCGACTAAAATTAATCTTAAGTGGACAATGGGTCATATTTACGATCATCTTAAAGAGGATTCCTTGACCCTTTATGCCATAACTTGATTGAACATGGTTTCTTATCTTTTTTGTTCTTCAGCGGAAGAGAAGGCAAGAGAGGCAGAAAGTAAAGCTCGAGCATTGGAACTGAGACTGAGCGGAGATCTGACTCGTGAATCCAGGGTAGGTTTTTCCATCTTTGTGCATTATTCGATGAAAGATGTTTGGGAGATTAGTTTGAGAGAAATGTATCAAGACAACATGAGTACCTTCACTACAAACTGACATGGTTCTGAATATAGCACAAGTGAGTTGAATTTCAGTCATGGTCAGGAATGAGGAGATTTTACAAACAAATCTATTTGATAGACTCTTCTCTTGACGTTATCTCCTTTGCCACCAGCCCTCACATTCTAATTTATATGGTCTAGTTTACAGGCTTTTTTCTTCTTCTGGGTTTTTGTACTTTCCACAGCAGAGAAAATTGGTTACTCTGCAGACACATTTAAGATTTCTGGGGTGCTCCAGGCTACATGACAACTATAAAGTATTTAATTTAATATAATTTCTGTTCACTCGCTTGCTTGCTTGTTTGGATTTATTTACTGCCTTTTTGAAGAAAGTCACCCAAGGCATTTTAGTGAGTGATCAAAAAGGAAAGTTGCACTCAGCAGTTTTTGTTAGAACAGAAAGGTATGTCCTACTGCATGAATGCTGAGGTACCGTATATACTCGAATATAAACTGGGATTTTGGGATAAAGAATTGGCCCAAAAATAGGGGTCCGGTTTATATTCGGGTCAATGCCCCCTCCCAGAATTTTTTTAAGGCTGCTGCGGCCAGGCTCTGCCCCCTCTTCCTCCCTGCCCTATCTTTCTACCTTTGCCGATCTGGTGGAGGTGCAGCAGGCAGAAGCAAGCTTTCTGAACTCCTGCCCCGCTGCTAACCAGTTGCACGGATCCACTTAGTCCATCTCGGCGCCATGAGCAGCAGTGTGATTGGTGCTGCTGCTCGGCGCTGAGTGGCTTCCTTACTGGTTCCCGCGAATTCTCGTGAGAATTTGCAGGAGCCAGTAAGGAAGCTGCTCAGCGCTGAGAATCAGCACCAAATCGAGCTGCTACTTGTGCTGCTGATTTGGACTAAGTGGACCACGCAGCCGGTTAGCAGTGGGGCAGGAGTTCTGAAAGCTTGTTCCTGCCCGCTGCACCTCCAGATCGGCAGAGGTAGGAAGATAGGGCAGGGAGAGGGGACAGAGGGCAGAGCCTGATAGGGGAGGGGAGGATGGAAGGGTGCTGGGTGCAGAGCCTGACAGGGGAGGAAGGAAGGGGACTGGGTGTAGAGCCTGACGGGGCAGGACACTTGAATATTAAGCTGCCCGACTTATATTCGAGTCAACCATTTTATTTTATTTTTTTTAAAATTTTTTTTTGGGGGGGGGGTCGACTTATATTTGGATCGACTTATATTCGAGTATATATGGTACATGGCAACCAGTTCCACATATCTTGCCATATTTAATCTTACATAGCTATAGAGTATACATCAACTTGATTTCCTTTTTGTTCTGTAACCATACCAGGCTTATTCCCCTCAGTCAGCAGATGAAGACAGAGACCTAAATTCTTCCTTTAAGAGGCCTTGTGTTTCCACAGCTCACCCATATTCTCTGTGTCCAGCAGATGGTGATGAGTATTCTGGGGAGCTCTGGACTGTATTGGTGAGGTAGCTTCTAGGTCCTTTTGGAAAACTAGTCCATTTGAGCCTAGCTGGACAAAGAGGAATTTAGGAGTGAAGCCTTAAGTACTAGATATAAGCTCTTACTCCTGACTTATTTGAGTGTAAGGGATCGTGCCCCTAGTTACCTGGTGCAATGTATAACTCCTTTCATCTTGTTACCGAAGTTGCGCTCCTCGATGCAGTGTGCAGTTGGCAATATCAACAAGACGAGAGGTCAGATTGCAGACAGAGTGGGGGGTTTCTCTTCTGCAGCACAGGAAGAATGGAATAAACGTCCATCTTATATTAGGCAACAAGGAAGTGTGGGTGAAATTAAAAATTGTTGAAACTTCATCTGTTTACTTCATGAAGTATGCAAGGGAGTTTGTATTACTTTTAGAATTATGCTGTAGCTAAATTATTGATGTTTAGTATGGAAAAGATGTGCAATTGATGTAGCTATGTTGATTTTATTGATTTTGGTTTGTGTAACTTGAAATGCGTTTCAGGATGTTTTTTTGGTATATAATTTTATTGTGTATGTTACACTGTGCTCTGCTTGGATAAAGGCAGATTAAAAAATAAACAAAATTATCTGGAGGAATCCAGGTCTGTCCCTCCCCTGTCTGGCCAGCCAGGTATCTTGAGGTTGTTGGTCTCATGCAGTGTTCCATCTAAGGACTGGCTGGATGCATGCACATTTTTTCTCATGTGAGCAACAAGTTCTAAAAACCAACAATTTTCCAGATGTGCAAATATTTTTTGTGAGCAACTGTATAAAATCTATGAGTGAAACTCCTAGAATATATGAGCAATTGCTAGTGTGCAGCTTAGAGGGAGCTTAGGTCTCCTATGGTGGTCTTCCAATAAAATAAAATAATGGGGTTGATATTTAGCTGTTGGTTCTCAGCATTTTTTCTGACCACTGCTTGCATTGTGCCTGGAAATTAAATGCTAGGCTATGTCCAGACTCATTTCCAGTTACATAAGGCCAGCTATCCCATAGCTGGCCATAGCATATTTAGCATTTAACCAGTTGAGGGGCACTGCATACGGGCTGACTTTTATGCAGTGACCTTGGCTGGTTAAATGCTGAATATTGGCACTTAACTGGCAAAATGCCAATTTTGCCAGGGCTGGAATGTTCCCCCAAATAGCCATTTTTGTGTTGGGCATTAACCAGATATTTTCAGCATCACTAACTGGTTAAATGCCACTGAAAATGATCAGTTAGCACCAAACAAGCAATTTAACTGGTCAGGAGCCATTTTTGGCTGGTTAAATG
Source organism: Geotrypetes seraphini (assembly GCF_902459505.1). Lineage (NCBI taxonomy): Eukaryota > Metazoa > Chordata > Amphibia > Gymnophiona > Dermophiidae > Geotrypetes > Geotrypetes seraphini. The sequence continues at coordinate 176,660,005 of NC_047091.1, read as the reverse complement.
GCTGTGAATGTCATCCTCAGTATTTAAGAGTGAAAGTATTAACTTCTTACTGAAAAAATGAGTTTTGATAAATTATTGTAAAGAATAGTTATTGTTTTCCCCTGATTTTAAATAAATGAAAGATTTGGAAGAGGGGGGTTGACTTTTTAATATTTGATATGAAGAGTACAAATGATTTTATTATATTGTATGTATCAACTGATATTAGTATGGTGGATGGGAAGGGGATAAATTCTATTATCCCAGGACAAGCAGGCATGATATTCTCACATGTGGGTGACGTCATCTACGGAGCCCCAGTGCGGACAGCTTTTCAAGCAAACTTGCTAGAAGTTTCAAGTTTGCACACTGCACCACGCATGTGCATGCCTTCTCGCCCACTAGAGGGCGCATCCCACCTCGTGGTCCTCAGTTCAATTTTTTCCGCGGAGCCAGAAAGCCCTGTGGATCTGAGCTCCAGTGTATTGCCTTCTAGCTGCCGCGTTTCGTTGTTCTTTTATTGGAATAGGTTCGCGGTGCTGCTTTCTTGTTTTCTCGTTTCTTTTCTTTTCAAAAAAATAAAAATAAAAATATTTTGTTTTTCATTGGGCTCCGGGGGCTCCCGGAAGCCGTGGCCGCGGGACGTCGGTCGTTCCCGGCCTTCTTCTTCGTTGATGTCCCGTCCTGTTACGGGATTTAAAAAGTGCAGCCGGTGTGAGAGGTTACTTTCTATCACTGACCCTCACCGGTGGTGCATTGTCTGTCTTGGGCCGGATCATCCGACAGCGTCGTGTGATCGCTGTGCTACTTTCCAAAACAGAGCCCTCCGTCGCCGTAAGGCCAGAATGGCGGAATTGTTCGCCGTCGACACGCCGCCTAAGGCCTCGACGTCGGCCTCGGCCCCGGCCTTGACCTCGGCCTCGGCATCCTCGGGGGCCTCGGCTTCGCCTCGGCCCTCGTCTTCGAAGGCGTCTACAAGGAAGCAGGCTTCGGGTAAGTCCTCTGTTCCATCCCCTTCAGCAAAGAAGCCATCTTCTACTCAGGCTAAGGCGGGTGGGTCGACCCCGGCCCCGCCTCGGACCTCGACTTCGCACACCCCGAGGGAATACTCAAGACCGAGGTCGCCCTCCAGGGAGTGTGCTCCGGACTCGGAACTCCCCACCTTCGTGGGGATTCCGGCCTTCCAGGAACTCCTTCGAGCCCTGATTTCATCGGAGCTGACGGGGGCCCTGGAAGTGTTGCAGCGGGCTGCGGTTCCGGCGGCCTCGACCTCGGCCGGGGCGCCTTCGGTCTCGGAGGCTCCGGCCTCGGCTCCCTCGACCTCGGGTGCCCCGGCCTCGGTAACCTCGGTCTCGGGTACTGTCGCCCCCTTAACCTCGGTCTCGGCCCCGCCCATGACCTCGACCTCGGGGGGGCCGCCTGAGCGGAGTGTGAGGCCCAAGGAAAAGTTGCGCAGAGTGCGCCGTCTTTCCTCCTCTTCCTCGGGGTCTTCCCGGGACGCCTCGCCCTCGACGCGACCTCGGACGAGGCGCCGATCGAGGAAGTCTAAGCGGCCGCGAGGCTCGCCTCGGCACGATCGTTCCTCGCCGCTCGGGGGCGAGGCGCTGCAGGTGTCGGAGTTGCGCCTCGACAACCCGAGGCTCCTCCGGTCACCTCATGGGAAGTCTTCCCGTGCCGCCTCGCCGAGGAAGTGGGAGAGTGCCCCCCGGACCCCGGGGTCCTCACCCAAGGGTTCTGCGAGGCGGAGAATTTCTCCTTCCCCCTCGAGGGCCTTGGGGAGGGGATCCTGGGACTCGGGGTCAGTTAGGGATCCTCATTATTCCCATGAGGCCTCTCCCCTCTCCTCGGTGGGGCGGTCGAGAACCCCGTCTCCCCCGGCCAGGCCGTCCTCATTTTCATCCTTTGTTCAGGACATGGCTCGAGCCCTGGGGTTAGACCTGATGGTCGGTTCCCAATACTCCAAAGAATTTTTGGAGGAACAGGACCTTCCCACTCCTCCTAGAGAGGTGCCTAGGCTCCCCCTCAACAGAGTCCTTCTGCAGACCTGGTTGAAGAACTTGTCAAACCCTCTTACAGTCACGTCTGTGCCTTCAAAAATGGAAGCGAAATATAGGACGGTGCCCCCTAAAGGGTTCGAAAAGGCGCAGCTCTCCCACCAGTCTCTTCTGGTGGAGTCTGCCCTTAAAAAATCACAGCCCTCACAGGTTTCTGCGGCGGTTCCACCCGGCAGGGAGGGGCGGACCCTGGACAAGTTTGGCCGTCGCCTCTATTCAAATTCCCTGATGGCCACCAGGGTTCTAAATTACGCCTTCACCTTTTCCTCCTATTTGCGTGGCATGGTGAAGGACCTTCCTCAATATCGAGACTCGTTACCGGACTCCCAGAGAGCAGGATTCGATAAGTTTATGTCCAACCTGTCTCAATTGCGGTTGTACCTGTTTCATGCGGTGTATGACGCATTTGAGCTGGTTTCGAGGGTGTCGGCCTTCGCAGTGGCCATGCGCCGCTTGGCCTGGCTTCGCACCCTCGACATGGACCCAAACCTGCAGGAACGGCTTGCAGATTTGCCTTGTGTGGGGTCCGAGTTATTTGACGAGTCCTTAGATGCGGCGACCAAGCGGTTGTCGGAGCAGGAGCGCTCGTTAGCATCCCTGGTCCGCCCCAAACCTAGGCCCCCGCCGCAGAAACCTTTCCGGCCTCCGCCGCGCCGATATCCTCAGAAGTCGACCCCGGCTTTCTCAAGACCACCTCCGAGACGTCCGTCTCAGCGAGGCAGAGGGGGACAAACCCAAGCCCCGGCGCAGGGTCCTTCTAAGCCCGCGCCTTCCTTTTGACGGGCTGAGCGGACGGGGCGGGTTCCCCTCCGCGATATCACAGGAACCCCTCCCTATCGGGGGGCGTCTTCGGTTCTTCCGGGTGGCATGGGCCGAGATAACCTCAGACGCTTGGGTGCTCCGGACCGTCTCCGAGGGCTACTCGCTCAACTTTGTATCCTCGCCACCGGACCATCCTCCAAATCTGGCCTCTTGCAACCGATCGCAGCTGCCGACCCTTCTGGCCGAGGCCAGGGCCCTCTTGGTACTTCGGGCAGTCGAACCGGTCCCCCAGGACCAACGGGGTACGGGGTTTTATTCCCGTTACTTTTTGGTTCCAAAAAAGACCGGGGACCTGCGCCCCATACTGGACCTCAGGAAGCTCAACAAATTCCTGGTCCGGGAGAAGTTTCGAATGCTGTCTCTCCCGGTCTTATATCCTCTTTTGGAGGAGGGGGACTGGATGTGCTCCCTCGACTTGAAGGAAGCTTACACCCATGTTCCGGTGCATCCTGCCTTCCGAAGATTTTTACGATTCCAGGTGGGGGATTTGCACCTACAGTACAGGGTCCTGCCCTTCGGCCTGGCTTCCTCTCCACGAGTCTTCACGTAGTGCATGGTGGTGGTTGCGGCAGCCCTGAGGTCTCGTGGGCTTCATGTGTTCCCTTACCTGGACGATTGGCTTCTCAAAGCCCCGACCAGGGAGGGGGTTATCTCAGCGACCCGACGGTCTATAGCCTTCCTGCAGAGCCTCGGGTTCGAGATAAATTTTCCAAAATCTCAGTTGTGCCCTGCTCAGTCTCTTCAATTTATAGGCGCGGCGCTGGACACGGTGCGCCTGCGCTCCTATCTCCCGCCCCAGCGGTTGGAGGCCTTGGTCCGGATGGGCCGTCAGGTTTCTCAACTATCGGTGGTGTCGGCCCACCGCATGATGATACTGCTCGGGCATATGGCATCGACGGTCCACGTCGCTCCGTTTGCCAGGCTGCATCTGAGGATCCCACAATGGACCCTTGCTTCCCAGTGGCGTCAGGAGTGCGATCCAGTGTCTCGCCTCATTGCGGTGACTCCGCTTTTGCGGAAATCGCTGCGTTGGTGGACAAACTCTTCACATCTGTCCAAGGGTTTGCTGTTTCTCACCCCTCCGTTTCGCAAGGTTCTGACTACAGACTCCTCGGAGTACGCGTGGGGAGCCCACATCGACGGTCTTCGCACGCAGGGCCTGTGGTCTGCCGAGGACCGTCGGTGTCACATCAACGTGCTAGAGCTTCGAGCCATCTTTCTAGCACTCCGAGCTTTCGTTCACATAGTGCGGAATCAGGTTGTCCTCGTTCGCACGGACAATCAAGTAGCAATGTACTATGTGAACAAGCAGGGCGGAACGGGCTCTTGGCCCCTCTGCTCGGAGGCTCTTCGCCTTTGGGAGTGGGCGGTCTCCCGGAACATCTTCCTTCGGGCGGTCTACATCCAAGGAGAACTGAATTGTCTGGCAGACAAACTCAGTCGACTTCTGCAACCGCACGAGTGGACTCTACACTCCGCAGTTCTGCGCGAGGTTTTCGTTCGCTGGGGAACGCCACAGGTGGATCTGTTTGCCTCTCCGGAGACTCGCAAACTGCCCCTGTATTGTTCTCGGATGTACTCGCGGGATCGTCTGGAGGCCGATGCCTTTCTTCTCGATTGGGAGGGGAGGTTCCTGTATGCATTCCCTCCTTTTCCTCTAATCATGCGAACGTTAGTACATCTGAAATCGTCCACGGCCACGATGATTCTCATCGCACCTCGGTGGCCGCGTCAGCACTGGTTCTCCCTGCTGCTTCAGCTCAGTGTCAGGGAGCCTCTTCTTCTGCCTGTGTTTCCTTCTCTGCTGTCACAGAGTCAAGGATCCATGTTACATCCCAATCTGCAGTCATTACACCTGACAGCCTGGTTTCTTGCTCCTTAACTGCGCCTGATCTGTCTCAATCGGTGAGGGAGGTATTGGAAGCCTCACGCAAGATCTCGACGAGGCTTTGTTATTCGCAGAAATGGACCAGGTTCTCTACCTGGTGTTCGTCTTTTCACCTGGATCCGGTGTCGGTTCCGGTGTCCTCGGTTTTGGACTATTTATTCCACCTGTCGCACTCTGGTCTGAAAACCACTTCGGTGCGTGTTCATCTTAGTGCTATTTCTGCCTTCCATCAACATCTGGATGGCCGCCCTCTGTCGCTCCATCCTTTGGTGACACGCTTCATGAAAGGGTTACTCAGGGTTTGTCCCCCTCTTAAGCCTCCTTCAGTCGTGTGGAATTTGAATGTGGTTTTGGCTCAACTGATGAAACCTCCTTTTGAGCCACTCAACAAGTCTCTCTTGAAATTTCTGACTTGGAAGGTGGTGTTTCTGATTGCCCTCACCTCCGCTAGGCGGATTGGGGAGTTGCAAGCCTTGGTTGCGGACCCTCCTTTCACTGTCTTCCATCATGACAAGGTGGTTCTCCGCACCCATCCTAAGTTTGTACCTAAAGTAGTTTCTGATTTCCACCTCAATCAGTCCATTGTCCTTCCTGTGTTCTTCCCTAAGCCCCACTCCCATCCTGGCGAGACGGCGCTCCACACGCTTGACTGTAAGAGGGCGTTGGCATATTACCTTCAACGCACCAGGTCTCATCGGAAGGTTCCTCAATTGTTTTTGTCCTTCGATCCCAATCGATTGGGGCATCCGGTTTCCAAGCGCACTCTGTCTAACTGGTTGGCTGCTTGCATTTCCTTTTGCTATGCTCAGGCTGGACTTCCGCCCCCGGGTCGAGTCAAGGGGCATAAGGTCCGAGCGATGGCAGCTTCAGTGGCTTTCCTCCGATCCACTCCTATGGAGGACATATGTAAGGCTGCCACTTGGTCTTCGGTTCATACTTTCACCTCTCATTACTGTCTGGACACTTTATCCAGGAGTGACGGCCGGTTTGGCCAGTCAGTTTTGCAAAATCTGTTTTCCTAAATTGCCATCCTCCCACCTGCCCTTTTTTAGTTGGCTTGGAGGTCACCCACATGTGAGAATATCATGCCTGCTTGTCCTGGGATAAAGCACAGTTACTTACCGTAACAGGTGTTATCCATGGACAGCAGGCATATATTCTCACAACCCGCCCCCCTCCCCGGGGATGGCTTCTTTGCTAGTTATGGAACTGAGGACCACGAGGTGGGATGCGCCCTCTAGTGGGCGAGAAGGCATGCACATGCGTGGTGCAGTGTGCAAACTTGAAACTTCTAGCAAGTTTGCTTGAAAAGCTGTCCGCGCTGGGGCTCCGTAGATGACGTCACCCACATGTGAGAATATATGCCTGCTGTCCCTGGATAACACCTGTTACGGTAAGTAACTGTGCTTTTTGGGAACATGTGTGGTATTTCAAGTGATGTATTAAGTTAACGTGTTATTATTTTCTGTACACTTGATGTAAATGTAAAATGAATAAAGAATATATAAAAAAAAAAAAAAGTTTTGAATTTGAAGGTCCCTATTTTCAAGGCTGCTGAGGAGATATTTTCATAAGAGAGTTCCTAAATTGTAGCATACCTTTAATTCCCCCCCCCCCAATCATTCTCCTTGGGAGAGGTGCGTTGAGCTACTTTTAAAAAAATAATGGATATATTTATGTACATTTATTGTCTGTTTTAAAATGACTCAAGAAATTTAGTTACTTTAAGAAGGGTGGGGGGTGGGGATGTATATTTTTGTTCTAGATGATATGATTAAGAATTTCAAGTATTATATTGAAAGTTTAATGGATATTTTATTGTACACTTGTTTAAGATTTAAAATGAATAAAGAATTTAAAACTAAAAAAAGTTAAATGGTAGTTGCTAGGATAGGCATCAAGTCTTCTTCCAGCCAGTAGTTTTCATTTCTTTATCCTCATCAGTGAGAGACACCAAATAGTATTTGGTCTTTATATTCCTAATAAAACTTCTGGCATCTGCAGGTGACCCTTCGTCAGGTACAGAATACAGCAATAACACTTCGCAGAGAGGCAGATGTAAAGAAAAGAATTAAGGAAGCAAAGCAGAGGTGAGATTTAATAGAGGCATCTTGGACTTTGAGTAAAGCTCTAAATCTTAAATATTTTTGAATCCAGTGCTGCTGTTTAAAAGCTTAATAGTTAAGATTATACTGTTCACTAGTTGGTCCATTTGACTTTGGATTTCCTAAGATGTTTTTGAAGAACCTCCAATTGACATGCTTTAAAGAACATTTCATGTGGTTACTTGAAATTTAAGTTAAACCATTGAGCATTTAAATGACTTTTTGGAACTCAATATGGGGTGAAATAAATTGTTTGTTGGAAAATCCGGAGGCATTTTCGTATGATACTGTATTGTTTGGCATGTCAATGAGGGCTAAAAGTCAAATATCTTCTAACAATAATAACATAAAAATAGTCAAGCAAAAGCTTTTGTGTCACACATTCCAAGTGAAGAAGGGTTACAGATAGGCGATTGTTTTATACCTTTTATGCAGCTTATTTTATACCTTAGCAACCATGGACCTCTGAGGAAGGAGTGTTTTCCGAAACATGGACCGTGTCAGGTCCTTTGGTTTGTTATAAGGTGGTATTTTTAACTACATAAATGAAATATTTGGTATAATAAACATTGCCTGCATCTCGTACATAGTTGCCTGCAGTTTGTTTTTTGTTTCTGCAGGAGTTGCCATACAACAGATTACGAATAATTGGAAGAATTGGAGTAGATTGAATTATAGAGGTCCTTTTATCAAGCTGCGCTAGCGTGTCAGACATTTCATCACACGCTAACCCTTGCGGCCGGCTAAAAAACAAATGCCTGCTCAATGCAGGTGTTAGTGGCTAGCGCGGCAAGCGGTTTAACGCGCAGTATTACGTGCGTTAAACCCCTACCGCAGCTTGATAAAAGGATCCCATAGTTTCTGGTGGAATTCTTGATGTCATATATATAAAATGGAAAGGGTAATAGCTACACAGCAGGGGTATTTAAGAAAATTTCAGGATTGTTTGGGAAGCCTATAACAAATTATTGTAATGAATGGATACTATTTTTCCCCTTAAATATGCATGTATAAAGTTGGGGGGGAGGGAAGGTAGATTTTGGTCTTTGTATAAATATAAGGAATTTAAGGATGGGGACTATAATATGTTTTTATGTGTTCAAAGATTATTATTGATTAGGGGGGAGGGGGGAGATAAGTTCTAAATTGATTTGTTGCAGATTATTAAGTGTTGTATTTAAGTTAAAAATATTTTTATTTGCTTATACACTTAGGGCTCCTTTTATGAAGGCGCGTTAGCGGGTTTAACGCGCGATACTTTTCATCATGCGCTAACCCCCGCACTAGCCGGAAAACTACCGCCTGCTCAAGAGGAGACGGTAGTGGCTAGTGCGGCCGGTGGTTTAGTGCGCGCTATTACGTGTGTTAAACCGCTACTGCGGCTTCGTAAAAGGAGCCCTTATTGTAAGTTCTAAAAATGAATAAAGAATTTAAATGATTTTCTTCAGCTCACAATTTGTGGGTGGGAGAGAGAAGCCTAGGAGCTAAAGAGGAAATTAACCCCAGGATTCACATCTCCACGCTGTCACTTTGTGCTAGTTCATCATTACGTAGACTTGCTTTTTGCATCTTACTAGAGCGTCATAATTATTTTAGATGACTCTGAAACCTGACTCTCTAGGGTTATCCAGAAAAATATATTGTATTTACAGTGGTACATGAAAGGAATTCAAGTGTATGATGTATGAAAATGAATAAAAAAATTTAAAAGGGTAACTAAATAAAACTCCTAGGGAAAACCTAAAGTGGGAAAAACTATGCGAATTGAAGTTTTTCTCATGAATTTGATTGTGCTGGATCAGAAAATAATTTTAAAAATACTGTACTGCATTTTTGTTAACTTTGAAAAATTAATAAAAGATTTAAACATAAAAAATATTTTTTAAAGCCTATCTTGGGGTTGCTCAGTCATTGATTACATAAAGCTCAGTTTTTCATAAAATTTGCCATTTTTGCTTAATAGAGCAAATTTTTTGATATTATAGCTATGATGTTTTTATGTTTTCATGCCCAGCAATGATACATTGATAAAAACACATTTTATGTTAAAAAAAAAAAAAAAATTACATTTATTGTCTTCTTGAGATAGGATAAAGCCTGCGATACTATTAAACTGTTTGCAACAAGCCTCAATGTGACATTGAATGCTTGAGTGTTTGGACCTCCATTGGTAGTGAGGATGTGGCTCTTTGGCTCAAATAAACGAGGGTGTGGCAAGCCGTGCTAAGATGGACAGTGTAAAAGGTATTTGGTTGACATATGCAAGCATAAAAACCAAAAGAAACAGCCACCTACTTTTACTGCTATTGGGTTTACTAGCTAGAGATAAAATTGATAGATAAGGAAACACCCATGTTAAAGATCATGTAAGAAAGTTTTGTAAGTGATATAGAAATAAAGGATACAGCCAAGCAAGTAAAAAAACCCCAAACAAACCCAGAACAAAATTGACAGTAAATACTAAGTCAATCAAAGGAATAATATATGTTTCTTGCTGGGTCATGGAGGAAACATAGGAAAGAGAATTGAAATATAAAATGGATTCCTTTTTTCCCCTGTTCTGTTTAGTTTAGAACAGACCAAATTCCCACCTTTTGGCTTTTTCTTTGTGTAATGTTTAACTGGCTGGTAAAGATCTGATCTTACATTCCAATACTGATATAGAAAGGGAAGAGTCTGTGTATTAAAATCTTCTCTATATGCTTTAATATTTATTGAATGTATGAATGAAACTTGGAGCTCCAAAGAACTGCATGATTAATGTGACCATTTATTTTTTTTCTCAAAACGGGACAAGACCCCCGGATCCATTCCCCCCCTTCCCGGATCCTCCGGATCCCATTAAATATAGTGTAAAATATAGACAGCAGATATAAATTCTCAAAAGTGACACATTTTGCTCACTAAATTTAAAATAAAATCATTTTTCCTACCTTTATCTGGTGATTTCATGACTTTCTGGTTGCACTTCCTTCTGATTGTGCATCCTCTCTTTCATTTCTTTCTGTCTCCATGCCCCCCAAACCACCCTGCTTCCCCTGCCCCCCAACAAGCCAAGTCACTCTACTTGCCCAACACACACTGCTTCCCCTGCCCCCACAAGCCAAGCCACCCTGCTTCCCCTGCCCCCTGACAAGCCAAGCCAGCCTGCTTCCCCGACGCACCCTAGCCAAGCCACCCTGCTTCCTTGATCCAGCAACATCAAGGCGTGTGCAGCGACTGCACTGCACAAGCACCAGGCTTACAAGTCTTCTCTCTGTCCCCGCTCCCCCGACATCAATTCTGACGTCGGTGAGGAAGTTCCGGGGCAGCCAATCGCTGGTTGGCCTGGAACTTCCTCTAAGACATCAGAATTGACGTCGGGGGGCAGGCTTGAGTATTTGCTGCTGCAAGCAAATGATCTGTTTCTGCGTCGGCGAAGAAGGGAAAAGCGTTACCTATAGATCAGTGTTCTTCAACCTTTTTACAGTGGAAATAAAATAATTATTTTGTGGACCGGCACCGATCCGCGGACCAGCGGTTGAAGAACACTGCTTTAGAGGGCAGAGCTAACTCCCCAGTACACATTTCCACTGGGGATACCATATGATACATTGACACTGGCAGAAGAAGGCTGTTTTGCCACTTGATCAAATGACAACTGCAACAGTCTTCAGTTACAATTTCTGGGTCAGAATGCCTGGTCCCCAAATTAGTGAAGAATGCCTGGTCCCCAAATTAGTGAAGAACAGGTCTGGGGGTGTACTTGTGGTCATTCCATGGAAATTATGCCTAGATGGCCACAATCAGGGGTCTTGGTTGTTGTAGTGCTCCAAAAGGAGCCAAGTTATGTGACTTGTGGTCTAGGTCAACATTGCAATGACCCTAGTGCAAAAGAGAGACACCAGTTCAAACAAATTACATTTTGAGGCCTCACATCCTGCTCACCACTTTCTCACTGATCTTATTGGATGTGAGCTCAGCTAAAGACCAGCGATCTGAAAGAAGCTCTAACGGGGGTGGGGGGGCGGGGTGAAGTGTGAAATTTAGTGTGCGTCTGGAAGGTTGTACTCCTATTCAAATATCTTACTGGAGGCCGACCCTATTTGCTGTGATTTGTGAGCAATTGCAGCCCTCCCAGGGAAAAGTGCAGGCCGATTTCATGCTCCAGCGTGCAATGTGTAAGACTCGGGTCCCAGGCCACGTTACCCACCGCTGCCAGAAAAGGGAACAGGCGGGCTTGCAAGAACAGAGCCGGTACCGGGAAGCAGGGATTCGTCCAACTATCCGTCCCTCCTGTTCTCCCCTCTGCCCTCCTCTCCTCCCTTTCCCTCCCAGTAGCTTTCAGTACCATCAGCGCAACATTTCAATTAGGCAGCCTTGGGTCCTTTGATGGGTCGTGCCCACCTCTGAGGAAAGAGGAAGTTGCATCATCAGAAGCGGGCTGCGACTCAGCAAAAGCCCCAAGGCTGCCTAATTGATCGCTGCGCTGACGCTACTGGCACTGATGCAGGCAAGTTCATCGGGCCCCCTGATCTCCACGGACCGGCAGGACATTTTTGTGGAAGACCACTGCTTTAGGTCCCTCCGCTTCAGATCCCTGTCCCTCCGAACTTGAAACTTCCAGTGGTGGAAGAACACTGCTTCAGATCCTGTCCCGTTGTTCCCGCGCACAGCTTTAGGACGCTCTTTGTGAAAATGGGACATTTCTGTGTCCCAAAGCTGTACGTGGGGACAACGGGACAGGGGATCAAAAAATGGGATGGTCCCGTTCAAAACGGGACGTATGGTCACCTTATACATGATTGTATGTGTGATATTCAAATAGGAAAATGTTCTAAAAACTTATAGATATTTTATGAGGTTTAAACTTTAGAAAATTGAGATGAACTGTAAAGACTGTGTGTGTGTGTGTGTGCAGTCTGGCCAATGACCTTTTGATCTCAAGTCACATTCCAATGCAAAAGCAGAAGGCCCAGGACAGGATATTAGGGAAAAGGTCAACTGTTACCATTGATTTTGGTGAAATATCCTTGAAGTTAAGATTTAAAATATAAGTTTTTCTAATTTAAGAATATTTTTCTGTTCACAAACTAGACTTTTCTCTATTGGTATAGGTAATGTAAGTTGTAGGAAAAACTTAAAGCAGAGTTACTGAAGAAGAAATTAGTTTGTTTTTGTGTCTGTGACAAACTGTCAGTTTTCTAGAGAAAATCTTCATGGGTCAGAAAGAGCTTTTTGATTCATTCTTTAAGATTAGAAAGACATGCTGATTCATGAAAGATGTCTTCATATCTTTTTATAAGGGTAAATATTATTGTCTAGCTTTAATAATGCATACTTCCTGGAATCTTTTGCTAGTCTATATAAAAGGTACTGGTTAAGGATAAGATGTATAATTTCTTTCTAAAAACAAGTTTTGTAATCCTTATTACACTAAGATAATTGTGCTAAGGAGTTTTCTTTTTAAGAGTACACATTATCATATGATTTTATGTAATTTTATTCTATTTAGAATATCTTAGAAATTGTTGTAACAGAAATAAGTTTACAATATTTAATTTCTGAACTTTGTAAACTTTTCTTTAAGCCTGTTATCTTTCAAAGCCTAAGGAATTTTCTTTGTCTGAAATAGTCCCGCCTTCTAAGAGAATGTGTTTACTAAGTATTGGAAGTGAAAGCTAAAGTGACGTGTCACCAGTCATCGTAATAGTATATATTATCCCAGGACAAGCAGGCAGGTATTCTCATGTATGGGTGATGTCATCTGACGGAGCCCCGATGCGGACGCCTCACAAGCAGACTTGCTTGAAGAAACTAGAAGTTTCGAGTCGCCCGCACCGCGCATGTGCGAGTGCCTTCCCGCCCAGTGCACAGGGCACGTCTCCTCAGTTCTTAGTTTTCCGCGGAGCCGAGAAGTCCGTCTTTGACTCTCTGCATTCAATTTTGTTCTCTTTTGCCTTCTCTCAACCGCGGTTGGTATATTTTTCTCACGAATCGCTGTTTTATTTAGTTTTATTCGTTAAAAAAAAAATTTTTCATCTTTCGTCCATTCTCCGGGACGGGCCGCTCGGCCATAGCCCACGAGTTTCGACCTTGCAGCGGCTATTTTTTGGCCTATGTCCCGGCCTGCTACAGGCTTTAAGAAGTGTAGCAAGTGTTGGCGCGCGATCTCTCTCACGGACCCTCATAGACGCTGCCTCAAGTGTCTTGGGCCTAAACATCATCCCACGTTGTGCCTGCCTTGCCAAACACTTCAGCCTTCTGCTTTTAAGCGTCATTGCATTCAAGTAGACAAGCTCTTCGAGATGGAGTCTTCGACTTATCAATCGACTTCGAAGGCATCTTCGGCTTCGACTTCCATCGAGCCTCCCTCTGCGCCTCCTGCTTCTACCTCGAGCCTCATCAAGCCTTTCTCGTTTGCAGCGGCTCTGCTGTATCTTCCCCTGTTTCCTCAGGTCAGATAGCTCAGCAGTCGGTTCCGCCGGTGGTGATTAAAGTGTGTAAGACTACTAAGTTGAAGCACACTCACACTGCCTCGAAGGAACCTCCAGCCAAGGCAGGTGGACCGGTTTCAGACGCGGATCCCACCTTGCCGGCTTCTTTCCAGACCATTTTAGAGAAGCAGTTTCTTCAGTACCTTACAATTATGGGTCCTAAACTGCTTCCTATTATCCTGCCTGGGCATCCAGCAACCTCCTGCGAGGTCGAGCCGCCTCCTATGCCCCGGTTGGAACCACACTCTACAGGGAGCAGAGTTTCTGCGAGTGTCTGGTCTGCCACCTAAGCACGAAAGGCAAGAAGTAGATCGACAGGATTCCTCACACTCTCAGCAAGGAGCAGAGTCTTTGCGAGTGCATCGAGGTTCCTCCTCCAAGCCTCTGGAGCTTCAATTTACAGCCTCTAGTACTATTCATACATTGGCATCGGCTGCTTCCGTCTCCGAGGCAAAATCTCCTCGATCTTCGAGGTCTGGCTCTAGACACAGTTCTCACCATCGTTCGAGACCTTCATCGAGGCATTCTTCCCGGCATCGTTCCTCGCAGGATATTACATCTTCCTCGAAGCCTCATTCTACTCTGACCTCGACCAGACCACCGACTCCTCGTTCGAGGTCTCCGATGCCAGACCTCGAGGATATCCCGGCCTCGATTGCCTCGACCAAGTCACCAGGTTCCTATGAGACTTTTTTCCATGCCAAAGCTTCTTCTTCGACACATGCTGCTTTGACGTCCTCGAGTCCTTCTCAAGACAAGGCATCGCCGGATCAGCTGTCTTTTTCATCTTTCCTACGACAGATGGCTGTAGATTTGGATGTTAAATTGGATACTGGCTCCAAATATTCTAAGGAATATCTTGAAGTCATGCATCTTCCTCAGCCTCCAGCAGAATAAACCGGAAAGGAGGAGGTCTTGCCCTTCTCTACAAATCATTCTTTAATGTTGAGCTTCTTGAAAAGGGCAGCCATCCCTCCTTAGAATTCATGTTAGCTTCAATAAATGACGAACTTCATCCCCACCCATTAGGCATCCTGTTACTTTACCGCCCTCCCACCCCCTGGAACAAATCCTCTGAAATTGTTCTTGAGACCATAACAAGGGCCTATCTAAAATTCCAAAGACTACTGATCATTGGCGACATAAACCTTCACCTAGAGGACAACACCAACAAGGACACAACTGATTTCAAAGACTTCCTCATTTCTTTAGGCTTCACCGCCCACCCCTACCCACGAAAAGGGGCACTCCATCGACATCATCAGCTTTCTTGACCTGACTGAGCACAAAACCTCCACTGTTGAGACCCGTTGGGAACCTGTTCCCTGGTCTGATCACCTCCTAGGCTATTTTTGCCTCCCTGTCTTCATGTCAGTCCTTGGTACCCCTACCCGAGCCTCAAACTCCATCACCTACCGCAAAAAAATCACTAGTGAACTATTCTGGTCCCAGTTCCTCAACAAATTCCCCCCTCTTCCCACTCTCATGGACCCAGACGCATTCTGGCACAACTGGGTGACTCTTTCAGAAACCACGTACCGTGCTCTTGCCCCTCTAGCCACTAAATCCATCTCCTACTCTCACAAGGCCCCCTGGTATCTCCCATACCACAGGGAATTAAAACAGAAATGCCGAGCCCTAGAGCGAAGATGGAAAAAATCGAAATCCCCTTCAGATAGGCAATCCTGGAGAGAAAACATCAAATCCTACAACTCCATACTAAAAAAAGCTAGGAAGATCTTCTATGGAGATAAAATCTCCAGATCAAAAAACCAAAACAGTACACTCTTCCACATCTGGCGAAACCTAACTTCTAAAAACAACTCCTCCCCCTCCCCCACCCTCCCATCTCCAAATGACTTAGCCAATTTTTTCAACGAGAAGATCACTACCATAAAGAGTTCGTTCCCCCCAGCTATCTCTTACAACTCTCTTCCTCTGAAAGACTCCGACCCTATCCCTGCTGACAGATCATGGACTACTTTCGAACCTGTATCCGAGCCCCAGATCTCTAAACTCTGCCTGAAACTTAAATCCTGCAAGTGCATCCTAGATCCTTTCCCATCCTACCTCTACGAAAACATCCCAGCGCAGGCCATCTCTTCCCTTACAAACCTTATAAACAAAGCTTTACTATCGGGCCTGTTCTCCTCAGAAATGGGCCACATTGCCTTGTCCCCTCTTCTGAAAAAAGCCGATCTTGACCCTTCCTTACCATCGAACTACCGCCCCATAGCCAACATCCCTCTTTTAACAAAACTTCTGGAGACCATAATCGCTACCCAGTTCTCCTCTTACCTAGAGAGATTCTCCATCCTCCAACACTACCAATTCGGATTTAGGCCCAACTTCAGCACCGAGTCCCTCCTAGTTTCCCTAATCTCAAAGGTGCAACAACTACACGCCAGAAACAAATTTGCTGTTCTCCTACAGTTCGATCTCTCCGCAGCTTTCGACATCGTGCACCACGACATACTAATTTACCAACTTTCCGAGATAGGAATAGACTCCTTTGTCCTAAAGTGGTTCTCAAACTTCCTTCGCGCACGTTCCTACATTGTCAACGCAAACGGCTCCAAATCCACTTCGTGGACACCATCCTGCAGGGTCCCACAGGGCTCTCCCCTATCCCCTATCCTCTTCAACATGTATATGACCTCCCTGAAGCTTCTCAAACTATCCCCCCTTGAAACAATTTACACATATGCAGACGATATCCTTATCCTCCTCGAAACAGACCAGAACCGTACAAACCTCCAAGAGAACATCACCTCATGCATAATGAGACTTCATGCCTGGTCCCTCTCTGTTCAGATGAAATTAAATGAATCAAAGACAAAACTTCTCTGGCTCGGCCCAAAGTTAGTACACCTGCCCACCCTCTTCACTCTACCCACAGGTCCTGCTCTTCGCCTTGAGTTCTCAAGCAAGGTCCTCGGCATCATTATCAATTCCTCCCTCTCCCTAAACGATCACCTGAACTCCTTGGCAAAATCATGTTTTTTTCAGCCTCCACATGCTGAGGAAAGTTGGATCCTATTTCCACCAAAAACACTTTACCGTCCTGGTACAATCCATCATTTTATCCAAACTCGATTACTGTAATGCCATTTACCTGTGCCTAACAAAAAAAAGTCTTCACAGACTCCAGCTCATCCAGAATACTGCGGCCAAATTGATTTTTGCTAAACGCAAATTTGATCACGTCTCCCCCTTACTTACCAATCTTCACTGGCTCCCTGTACTTTCCAGAATTCACTTCAAATGCTCCTGTCTAGCTTTCAAGATAATTCATGGCATCCTTCCGCCACTAATCCCTCTATCCTTCCTCGCCCAAACGCCTGCTACCACCAGATCCGCCCACAGACATAAACTATTCTTCCCCTCTCTACATGGCATCCCCCACGCAGGCAAACTGGGAAGATCCCTCCTCTCCAAAATCACGGGCCTTTGGAACGATCTCACTATCCCGCTGCGGAACCTGGGCTCCCTCCAACTGTTCCGGAAACAACTGAAAACCTGGCTTTTCTCTAATATATAACATCTCCTGCTTACTCCCCTTCTTTTTCATATGCTCTTGTAAACTCTCTCTCCCCTCTCTTCCTGTATTTTTAAGCTTTGTAAACCGTGTCGAGCTCCGCTTCCGTGGAGATGATGCGGTATATAAACTTAAGGCTTAGTTTAGTTTAGTTTAGTTTAGAGCCTCAAGCTTCCACTTCACAAGCTGTTAGACCAGACTTTTACTCGATGCATGGAGACTCCATTTTCCATACCAGCAGTTCCTGGAAAATTGGACTCGAGATATAAAACGGTGCATCACAAGGGATTTGACAATTCACAGTTATCTCATCAATCCCTACTAGTTGAATCTTCCTTGAAGAGATTCCATCCTTCCAAGGTCTATGCTACAGTCCCCCCTGGAAGGGGAGGGGAAGACTATGGACAAATTTGGACGTCGCATCTATCAGAATGCTATGATGTCTTCTAAAGTCCTCAATTATAACTTATTTCTTACTTATTTTGAATTTCTTCTTTCTCTACTGCCGAAGTTTTTGACTTATATGGATAACCACATGCATTTTGAGTTTCAAGGAGTCATTGCTTCTTTTTCTCAGTTGCGTCTCCATCTCCTGCAATCATCTTACAATGCCTTTGAGTTATCTGCCCGAGCGGCTGCTTGCTCTGTGGCCATGCGTCGTCTTGCATGGCTTCGTACCATTGACATGGACCCTAATCTTCAAGACTGCCTGGCTAACATCCCTTGTCAAGACAACGACCTCTTTGACGAGTCCATCGAGGCAGCCACTAAAATATTGTCTGACCATGAAAAGTCATTTGCTTCAATTGTCAGACCTAAACCGAAGCCAACACCTGCCAAGCCTGTACGTCCAGCTGTTATCTATCAAAGGCATTTTGCTCTAAAGCCAGCTCCTTACACTCGCCCTCCTCTGAAAAAACAGCCACCTCAGAAGCAACAGAAATCCCAACCTTCTGCTGCACCTAAGGCTTCTCAGCCTTTTTGACTGTTTAAAACAGAGCATAACCTCCACCGTTCTGTCTCCGTCTCCCTTTCCCCCTATTGGAGATCGTCCCCGTCATTTTTACAACAGATGGACCATAATTACATCGGACCTCTGGGTACTTACCATCAATAGAGAAGGATACTCTCTTCATTTCACTCAGGTTCCACCGGAGCTTCCTCCAAGAGCTTCCTTCCAATCCATCCCAGACCGCCCTTCTTCTTCAGGAAGTTCAAGCTCTTGCTTCATCTCCATGCCATCGAACCAGTTCCCTTGGAACAGCAGAACAGGGGGTTTTACTCCCGTTGCTTCCTTGTTCCGAAGAAGATGGGCAATCTGCGACCCATTCTGGATCTCAGGGCTCTCAACAAATTTCTAGTCAAGGAAAAATTTTGAATGTTGTCTCTGGCATCCCTTTATCCTCTTCTCGAGCAGAACGACTGGTTATGCTCTCTGGATCTCAAGGAGGCCTACACTCATATTCCCATCCATCCGGCCTCCCGTCAATACCTCAGATTTCGGGTGGGGAATCTGCACTACCAATACAGAGTTCTACCCTTTGGCAGGCCTCGTCTCCCAGAGTGTTCACCAAGTGCCTGGTAGTGGTAGCAGCAGCTCTACGAAATCATAGTCTTCATGTGTTTCCCTACCTCGACGACTGGCTCATCAAAGATTCCACATCTCAAGGGGTTATTGTAGTGACCCAACGGACTACCTGGTTCCTACAAAGTTTGAGATTCTAAATCAACTTTCCCAAATCTCAACTTCAGCCCTCTCAGAATCTACAGTTCATTGGGGCTGTTCTGGACACTGTCCAACTCGGAGCATTCCTTCCACAATAACGCCTGGAAACTCATCTTCAACTCTGTCACACTGTGTCTTCCTGCTCTTCCATCTCAGCGAGACACATGATGGTGCTTCTAGGTCACATGGCCTCCACAGTACATGTGACTCCTTTTGCCAGACTTCACCTCAGAATTCCTCAATGGAGCCTGGCATCTCAGTGGACGCAGGCTTGCGATCCTCTTTCTCGACACATTACAGTCACTCCTTCTTTGAAGAAGTCTCTCTGTTGGTGGATGCTCTCTTCCAATCTTTCCAGAGGCTTGCTTTTTCAAATGCCCCCTCATCAGAAGGTCCTCACGACAGACTCTTTGACCTACGCTTGGGGCGCTCATCTCGATGGTCTCCGTACTCAAGGCCTCTGGACCATTACGGATCGTCAGTGTCATATCAATCAGTTGGAACTCAGAGCGATCCTCAAAGCTCTCCACGCTTTTAAACATCTCCTTCACGACACAGTAGTCCTTGTCCGCACGGACAACCAAGTCGCCATGTATTATGTCGACAAACAGGGAGGGAAAGGATCTGCCTCCCTTTGTCAAGAAGCTCTGGAGGTTTGGGACTGGGCGATTCGTCACAACACCTTCCTCAAAGCTGTCTACATTCAAGGGGCTCAGAATTGCTTGGCGGACAACTTGAGTCATCTCCTGCAACCTCACGAATGGACTCTCCATTCCTCGTCTCTTCATCACATTTTCTCACAGTGGGGAACACCTCAGATAGACCTCTTTGCAGCTTCCCACAACTACAAACTGCCTCAGTTCTGTTCCAGGATATACTCTCCTCACCGCCTCAAGGCAGATGCTTTTCTTCTGGAATAGACAAATCTGTTCCTCTACGCATTTCCTCCATTCCCTCTCATTCTCAAGACTCTAGTCAAGTTGAAGAACGATCTTGCCACCATGATTCTAATTGCTTTTCGGTGGCCGAGACAGCCATGGTACTCCCTTCTACTTCAACTCAGCAGCAGGGAGTCATACCTTCTACCAGTTTTTCCTTCTCTGCTTACACAGAGTCAAGGATCTCTGCTTCATCCCAATCTGCAGTCTCTGCACCTGACAGCCTGGTACCTCTCAACATAACACCTCTTCAGTTTTCTCGATCTAAGGACATGTGAAGGAGGCACTGGGGGCACTAAAGACATGGGAAGGAGGCACCGGGGGCACTAAGAACATAGGAAGGAAAGAGGGAGGGAATAGAAAGGGACAATTTTTGGGCCCGAGTGCAGAAAGAAATAAATGAAAGAAAGGATACACAGACAGAAGGAAACGAAACCAGAGACTCATGAAATCAATCACCAGACAGCAAAGGTAGGAAAAATGATTTTATTTTCAATTTAGTGATCAAAACGTATCAGTTTTGAGAATTTATATCTGCTGTCTATATTTTGCACTATATTTGTCTATTTTTCTTTAGTTACTGAGGTGACCGAGCTCGTGGAGATGGGGCGGAAACGGGGTTTTTAAATTTTAGTCCTAGTAGTTTGCCGGTCCACAAAATAATTATTTTATTTCTGCCGGTCCATGGGTGTAAAAAGGTTGAAAAACACTGATGTAGAGTATGACGGCTTTCTTTTTCACCCAGCCGCACTCGTTCAAAAAGCCGCGCACGCGCGGCTACTCAAGTTGATCAATCTTCTCCTCTCCTGCAACTTCTTGTTTCCGGTTGGGTCAGAGGAGAATATTGAACAAATGAGCAGCCGCAAGTGCGGCTTGGCGAAAATGAAAGCTGGCATACTCTACATCTAAGGTGAGGTGGAGGGAGGGAGGTGGCGGAACGCTGCAATCGGTCGGGTGTCTGCTGTTTTTGTATCACTGCCTGCCTGCACTCACGTTCCAGATCCTCCTGTTGCTCATTGTACTGCAGCATCTGCATGATTATATGCTCAGGTGGGAATTTTTAGTGTGCACAATTGACCTGATTCAAGCTATAGGTGAACATGGGGGACACGTCATTGCAAGGGAGGACAAGTCAGTTGATTTATTTTATGTTCTGTTTTTACTACAGGGCAGAGGCACTGAAACAGATTCTCAGTGCAGTAGTAGTAGTGGCAGGACTCTCTTCTGTCTTCGTGGTGTTTCGCAGTACTGAGGCTTATATGGATGCTGCGGGGACAGTGACAGGGCGGTGAATGGGATGGCAGTGACGGTGACGGGCGGTGAAGGGGATGGCGGTGACAGTGATGGGGCGCTGAAGGGAATGGCGGTGACAGAGCAGTGAAGTGGACAGTGAGCCGTGGACAGGGCAGTGACGGGGACAGATTTTTTTCCCCGTGTCATTCTCTACTACAAGCTTTAGTTACTGATCCACCATTCACTGTCTTCCATCATGACAAGGTGGTTCTTCGTACTCATCCTAAATTCCTACCTAAAGTGGTCTCAGAATTTCATCTTAACCAATCTATCGTACTTCCAGTGTTTTTTTCCCAAAGCCTCATTCTCACCCTGGAGAATCAGCTCTTCATAAAACGTGCTTTGGCCTTCTATTTGGAACGCACCAAAACACACAGAACTGCTCCTCAACTTTTTGTCTCTTTTCGATCCTAATAAGTTGGGACATCCAATTTCTAAACGCACCATCTCCAACTGGATGGCGGCTTGTATCTCTTTCTGCTATGCCCAGGCTGGATTACCACGTCACAGCCCATAAAGTCAGAGCAATGGCAGCTTCTGTAGCTTTCCTCAGATCGACACCTATTGAGGAAATTTGCAAGGCTGCTACTTGGTCCTCGGTTCATACCTTCACTTCTCACTATTGTCTGGATACTTTCTCCAGACGGGATGGACAGTTTGGCCAAACAGTATTACAAAATTTATTCTCCTAAGTTGCCAACACTCCCACCATCCCATTCTGGTTAGCTTGGAGGTCACCCATACTTGAGAATACCTGCCTGCTTGTCCTGGGATAAAGCACAGTTACTTACCGTAACAGGTGTTATCCAGGGACAGCAGGCAGCTAGTCTCACAACCCACCACCTCCCCTGGTTGGTTTCTCTGCTGGCTATCTGAACTGAGGAGACGCGCCCTGTGCACTGGGGGGGAAGGCACTCGCGCATGCGCGGTGCAGACAACTCAAAACTTCTAGTTTCTTCAAGCAAGTCTGCTTGTGAGGCGTCCGCATCGGGGCTCCGTCGGATGATGTCACCCATACGTGAGAATAGCTGCCTGCTGTCCCTGGATAACACCTGTTACGATAAGTAACTGTGCTATCAAGTCCCCAGCTTTGGTTCTTGGGAGAAGTTCTCTCCATAGGGACCACTTACTCACAGAATAATTATGGGGTTATGGTTTATGGAAATAGAGAATGACATGGGGAAAAAATTTGTCCCTGTCCCCGATTGGGTTTCTTCAACTGCTGAGCAGCACCGAGCAGGAGCACGCCTTGGCTCTCCTGCTCCGGCGCTGAGCGGCTTCTTGATTGGCTCTCGAGAATTCTCGCTAGAATTCGCGGGAGCCTGTCAAGAAGCCACTCAGTGCTGGAGCAAGAGAGCCAAGGTGCGTTCTTGCTCAGTGTTGCTAAGCAGCTGAAGAAATCCAATCTTGCGGCAGCCACTACCGACCATAAAAATTGTCGTGGAATATACAGGCAGATATTTGACACAACATAGCTCTTTAACAGAAAGCACAATAGAGCTCATATTTTAGGAACTGGAAGAGATTAGGGCCCGTTACTGCCCCATAAACATTTAGGCATACTGTGCTTTTCTTTTATGAGATAAATTTTAAGATTGTTGAAAAAAAGTATGCATATTTTTAGCAATATTTAATGTCATGTTATATGACTGTACATCCTCCAATCTCTCTCTTTCTTGCACCATTTGAAAGAGCAGTTTTTTGGCTACAAAATTCAGAGCCACATTTTTGACCCCCACTATTCCTAATAGCTTAAAATAGACCTGAAATTATACCAAGATTTCAACCTGTGTTTAATGTTAAAATATGTTGGAGATGTAGATAGGCACTGGAAATTTTGACTTTCTAATAACTATAAATTTTTATTAGGATGAAAAATTTAATGTGATCAAAGAGAATAGTATGGTGAGGAAAAAGTAACAATTTCAAAGAAAAATCATGCTTCACAATCACTTCAAATGCTACTCATGTAGCTAGCCTGAGTACAATGCCTTACATTTTTTGTGTCAATATTGGACAATATGGTTTGTGATTAGCTATATTGCCTTCCTGTTGAAGTTGTCATTGGAGTTTCAAGAACCATAAAAATATGTTCTTCTAAAACCCACACAGTATCTTTTTTTAATGGGCCAACGAAAGGATCGAGCAGGGCCTTGTGGATGCAAAAAGTTAATTAAGGCATTATTGTGTTTGAGGAGACGTCAGAGATTTTCAAACCACCAGTAATTGTCATAACATGCATACATGGCCAGGCTGCAGGTTGACAAGTTGAATAAATGAAGTAGGATTATTAGCTTTAGTGACATCAGCAATGAAAAATGTTTCATCTCCTGATACTCTGCTGACACGAATTTTGTTTTCATCAATTGGCTTAAACTGGTGATTTTCCTGAGTTTCAGTTACTAAATAGGTCTTAATTTCTCAATGTCCTCCTTTGAGATGAATAAGAATTTGACCCTAGTAATATTTTCTTCACAAAAGCTAAACAAATCATTTGGCGTCAAGATCTGATTTTCCAGAGGCAGTCATTTTTTATAGTTCCCCCAATACCATCATATTCTGTATCTCAAAAACTAGAGCTGATAGGAGAAAACTGGTGCCCTTTTTGGAATCAGCAGGTAAAATATACTCAGAAACAGGTCTAACATTCGAGGCACCAAAATGAGTGTTGGCCAGTGTAATCGATTCTAGAAAGGACCAATGCATGAAAGAGTCTAAGATGAAACTAATTGATGTAATTTGTCCCAACCAATAAAACCCTTTCGGTGGTTAAACTCACTTGTCCTCTGTCTTAGGTAGGCTCTGAGAAATTGAATTAAAAATTAAAAAAAAAATTCTTAATTTTCTATTATGTTTTTATCAATACTTTTAAAATTTCTTACCCTCCGTTTGTATTTTCCTTTTATGTATCCTTTACTGTACTTATTGTAGTTCTCCCTACTTCCCTTATGTATTGGTACGTCATGTCTGTCTGTGTTGGTTTTAGTTAATAATTAAGACCCTGTTTTAATTGTAAATCGCTTTGAATTAATGATATTGCGATACATCAAAATTTTAATAAAACTTGAAACTTTACGTGCTTGTGAGACCTGAATGTCAAAGCATAGAATTAGATAACTCTCAAATAGTGGAAAGTAGTAACAAGAAGTAAATCTGTTTCAAACAGATAGATTTTATGTGTCGGGGAAGACGGTAGTCCTCTGATCTAACAAACAGTCATTTTTGAGGGGTTAAGAATCATTCCGTGAGCTTTAAGATAATCTGATATCACAGTTGAACAACGCTTTAAGGGTGTTAGTCAAACCTGGAAAAATCAGCAGAATATCATCTGCATAAATAAATGCCATGATTATATTCCTGAATCAGGGTTGCAAGCAGATTTAGAAATAAGTTGAACAATAGGGGGAATACAATAGACACGTGGAATGCCACAATCCAAAATAACAATGAAGAGGATGAAGTTAATGAAGAAGAAACTACTACTATTTATTATTTCTATAGCGCTGATAGGCGTACACAGCGCTGTACATTCCAACACACAATAGACAGTCCCTGCTCAGAAGAGCTTATAATCTTAAACTTTGTTTGTAATCGGTGGATTTGAGTGGCGCCAGGATGGATTTAAAAAAAATTTCTGATCAAACACAATCAACTGCATTGGGAAAACTTCAATTCGCATAGTTTTAGCAACTTTTAAGTTTTTCTAGACAACCCTACTTTCCCTCCCATGCACACAAACAACAGTCTCTTCTGTGAGTGTGAATGTTCTGAATGTAATCTGTAGTACTGTACAGCAAACGGGTGGCATTGCCTTTTATGTACTCATATTCCTCCTTTCTCAGGGCACTGAAGGAGCCAAAGGAACTTAACTTCATTTTTGGAGTTAATATTGAGCAACGGGAGCTGGATGGTATGTTTGTGTATAACTGCAGCCGGCTGATTAAGATGTATGAGAAGGTGGGACCGCAGTTGGAAGGTGGCATGTGAGTTAGATTTTACATATCTTTAAAACAAACAAAATTGAGGATTGTATCAGTATTTCATGCAATGTATTTAGAGAACTGGATCAAGTGTAGAAACATACGAGATGTTGGTAGAAAAGGTCAATTATGTCCACCCAGTCTGCCTTATTTGTGTCATTAAGTTTGTTTAGATCTGTGATCTTTTTATGGTTTTTCCTGTATTTCCCATGAATGCTTTGAATTCTGCAAATCTTTTTGACTTATAGGTGTCTGCCGCTTTGAGTGGATATAGTCTCTCATTCCTTTCCAGCTTCCTTCTGTTTAGTTTCATGTGACTTTTTTTTTTAAATGAAAAATTTGATCTACTGCCATTCAGCTACTATCATGGCAGTTTACCAGTTTTTCTAGAGGTTCCAGATTTGTTCATTTATCAAGGCACCCTTTCTTTTCAGCATCAGTTTTTTCCCATTTACATGTTAAATTTTAGAAACATTCTGTTCTTTATCATCCCTCCAGACTGGCACAGAATGGATGGGTTTGCGCTCCTCTTCCAGCAGGTAGAGACTGAGAACACATTAACTTTTAGCAGTAGTACAAGTGGGCTGTGCAGTCCCATCTACAATCAGTCTGTTCTCAGTCTCCAGCAGGTGGAGGTGGTAAGCCTGTGCAGTCTTTCTGTTGTTTAGTTTAGGGCCTGCTGGATTTGATTAGTGACTACCTTGTCTCTGTTTGTGGTTGCCGGATAGAGCTTGGGGGATCCTTTTGGGGGGCAGTCTGTCCAACCTCAGGGGTGTCTTACTCGACTGATCATGTCCCTCCCCCAAATTTTGTTTTAGAGGTGCCTCAGCTGTAAGCCTTGCCACAGTTCATGCAAGGCCTAATAGCTTTGAGAGCCCGTGGGGTCTGCTGATTTGTTAAGTAAAATTATATTAAAAAAAAAAAAAGAGAGAGCTTTAAATTAGCTTTAATTGACTTCAATTGTTAACTGTCGATTTTTCCTTTCCCTTTTAGCGGTTCACAATGAGCACTTTAAAGAAGCAGAAAAAGTGCTCATTCTGTTCTCAACATGTGGTAGATGCAGCTAGCGTGTGCACGAAGTGCTCCAGTTGTTGTGAGGGGGATTCCTTGTCAGCTTCGGGTACCGGCGAGCAGGGTTCTCCTTCGTGCGTGCACTGCTCGTTGGCTGTAGGCAGTGGGGAAGCCCGGGCTTCCCCTACTGCCCACAAAGGGATTTCCCTAGCCACTGACAGTTGGGGAAATAAGGTTTCCCTTACCACCGATAGTGCTGGGGATTCCCTTACTACTACAGCAGCTGCTGCTTGCAGTTCTGCTTTAGTGGCTATTCAGGCCTCTTTGCCGCTACAGGCTTCAGGGGAGATTTTTTTCAGCGGGCTTTTCCTTGGTTTTGGCGGGAAGCTCTGCCGTTTTGCCTATGGCCTCAGGTGACCTCTCCTGTTTTAGAGAGGCAGGAACAGGTCCTAAATGTTTCTCCTGCTAATGCATTGAGTTCTTTTTTGCTGCCAGGGGATTTTGCCCTTGACAAGGCTTACTTGCAGGCGTCTGGGGGTCCTGCTTCTTCTCTGGGGGGTCTCTGTTTTTTTTTTTGGGGGGGTGAGGGGCTTTGCCTTCGACTTCTGCTTCTGTTCAGCCCTCCTGGGCATCTGCTCCTGTCCTGTCTCCCCCGGCTGCATCCAAGCGGCTGCGGGTTTCTTGGGATGAGGATTTTTTTATTTGCGGGCACAGTTTCACTTGATGAGCACTTGGACCTTTTGATTGATCCACAAGATCATCCCTGGGGGGATGGGGCGGATGATTCGGACGATTGTTTTTCTGAGACATTGGTGGGCGAGGATGCTTCAGTTATGTGCATTTTTCACCAGGAAGAGCTGCAGGAGCTTATTCTTCAGGTTTCTTTGGTTTTTGTGCTTTGAGGAGGAAGCTAAGAGCAACATGCTGTTCTTTTATTTGAATTTTTTTTTTTTACTGTCGACTACCCAAGATGTTAACCAAAAGGGATTTTAGTCTTGGTTGGATCTGATTGAATAGCCAACTCTCTCCTCATTTTATGATATTGGCTCTTCAATTAGTAAAATAACACATTCTGTGTCGAAAGGATTGTATGTAACAGAATTCATACAACTTAAGTGCTGGCATGCCATTCTCTATATGTTATTTCCAACATCTTCAAGGAGTGTAGAGAGAGCAGACCACATAAATAGTAGGCAATTTATTAAACAAATATGGATAACCGGTGCCCGTTGTGGCTACCTTTCACCTTTTATGAGACTGCATCAGGACAGATGACCAGAAGGAATGTTTGAATAGCAGTTCTCGAACTAACAGTGATGGCAAATAGCCTCAAAAGTATCGGCAGTACTCTACACAACTTATCTAAAACATTCTCCTGATACAATCTTATAAATTGTCTACTGATTTTATATTCTGGTATACCTAAAGAGTCACAGTCAGCCAAGTGGAAAATAAGGTTTAACCCCCCCCCCCTAAAATCTTTCCATCACTTAGCCCATAATTTACCTTCGAACTCTCCCTCCTAGAACTGCATCATGCTTGTATGCATTGTCTTTTGTCTGCTTCAACAACTTGTTAATATGACATTTTCCAGGTAATTCTGAAACCTTAAGGCAGGTCCCTTTAACTTCCACTCTTTCATGAGGGATTGCAAATCAATTGTAACGACTGAAAATGACTATTGGGGAGCCCATACTCTTTGTAGTACCTTGAATGAATGCTTTTCCATCCTATTGCATAAAACAATATTAAACTTCTGACTGCAACCTGTTTAGTATAATAGGAATCAAATTAAAGGACCAAAAGGTTTTTCTGTTTAAATTTTCTGATATTGGAATTAGGAAAATCACACTGCAAAGTACTTTACTCAAAATGGAGGTATCCACAAATAAATGTTAATAGTTTCTGAAGGCTAAGTAAAACCTGTATAAATACTGACATGTATTTCTTCTCTCAGGGCATGTGGTGGAGTGGTTGGTGTGGTCGATGTTCCCTATCTGGTTCTAGAACCCACACACAATAAGCAGGACTTTGCGGATGCCAAGGAATATCGCCACTTGTTGAAGGCAATGGGTGAACACTTGGCACAGTATTGGAAGGATGTGGGCATTGGTAAAGACCTTTTGAGTCCTGGGTATCTGAAAAAGAGGGCTAACACATTGGGGCTGGCATACTGAGGACAGTGGACTTAATGGAGGTTTTGTAAACCTTGTTTCTTTAGCGTCCCTCCAGACCGGCTCAGATGGATGGGCTTATGCTCCTCTACCAGGAGGTAGTAGGAGAAGTAGGCTGTGAAGTCCTGTCAAGATCAGTCAGTTATCAGTTTCCAGCAGGTGGAGGTGGTAAGCCTGTGTAGTCCTGTTCAGGCCTTTAGTTAGGAGAAACCTTTACTTGAGGGGATAGGCAGTGGCCTTTAATGGCCCTTTCGTGCACAGACAGAGGTAGGGGCCTGCGGGGATCCCTTTTTTACATTGGGGGTGCTACACTCAGGTGGCCAAGTCCCCTCCCCCATTCTCTCCGCCCCCTTCATTTTTGTTTAGCCTCGCTGGCCGGCTGGGGTTCCCCGGCAGCCACAAAGGGAGAGAGAGTTGGCCGGTGGTGGGGATGCCTGGGATTCCCTTGCCGCCATGTGTACTGGATTCCCTGTCAGACGTGTCGGCTGGCAGTGAGGAGGAGAACCAGGGTTCCCGTTCCGCCGTGAGCACTGGGGATTACCCTGCCATCGCATCGGGGCTTTCTGGGGATTCCCTTAACCATGACTTTGTGTTCTCAGGCCGCCTCTTTATTTAAAATCTCAGGGAACTTTTTTGGTTCTTTTTTCTTTGGCGGGAAACTCCACCATCTTGGCTGAGCCTTCTGCTGAGCTCCTGCTTAGTTTGAAGAGACAGGAACAGGTCGTGCAGGCCTCTTTCTTGGTGGTGGAGCGTGACTCTATTCCAGCTGTGGGGTTCTCCCATGTTTTTGTGCTTGCAACATACAAGGCTTATTGCACACACATGGCTGGCATCTCTGTGCTGTTTCCGGTGGTCTCAGGTTCCTCAGGGGTAACTGTTCCCTCAGGACCTGTGGTTTCATTTCCCCTTCCCCGTTATGTAAGTGACCATGTTTCTATTGGGAGGACAAAATCTTTTTGGCAGACGATATTTCCTTTAATGAAGACTTGGGGGAGGGGATGCGATCCAGATGACACAGGTGGCTAGGGGGTCGGATCTGCCCACTGGTGAAGATGCTTCAGTAGTGCATATTTTTTACCGAGAAGAGCTGCAGGAACTCAAGTTTCCCCTGTTAAGGAAGCCCCTCGGGTGATTGACCCCCTTCTCAGGGGGATCTGGGTGGCCTCGCACTCTTTTCCCATGCATCAGGATATGCGTGCTATTATGTATGCACAATGGAAGGTCCCAGGGGTGCATTTTCGACTGACTCATTCTATGACCCATTTGTACCCTATTCTTGATGCTGATATGGACCCCTTGCGTCCACTGGTGGTAGATGTGGTAGTTTCAGCTACTTCTAAATGGCATATGGTGTCGGTGGAAGGGGGTTCAGCCTTCAGGGACTCCCAGGACCAGCGGATTAAATCTTTTCTTAAGCAAAGTTTTGATGTGGCAGTCCTGGAGGTTTAAGCAGCCATATGTGTTGGTTTGGTGGCCATTGTCTGCTTCCGCTGGGCTGAACCTGTGTTGGATAGGGAGTGGATTAGGAGCTAGCAAAGATTTAGTTAGGATCTTCTTATCTGTCGGACGCCACGTATTTAATTTTTTAATTTAATTTAATTCTTATATACCGCTAATAACCGTGAGGTTTCTAAGTGGTTTACAAAAATGATGCATTAAAGATACAATAAATAAAAACTAAATAAATAAGATAGGTACTTGGAAATACCCTAACTGTCCCAAAGGCTCACAATCTAACTAAAGTACCTGAAGAAACAGTATGAAAAATAAAAAGACAGAGGTAGAGATACAGATAGAAATGAAATATTCCAACAAGTAATGAATAAATAATTTAAAGACAGAATTAAAATAATAATTAAAGTAAACAAAATAGAGATAAAAATAAGCATAGAGAGAAACAGAAACTCCAAAAAAGCATCAAGATCTTGTAATTATTATGATCATTTAACACCAGATCTTAAATGCCTTTCCGGAATACATCATATCCCTATCCCTCTCCATACCCACCTCCATCTCCACCCTAATTCACTTCAACCACCATTCCCATTCTATTATTTAACTGCCGTCAACCCCAGTTCCGATGGCTATCATCTGGGTCCCGAGTTTCCTCCAAGAACAGGCGACATCTCTGGCAAGGTAATCTCCACCGCTGCCGCACATGATGCGAGATCCTCAGAGGTAGATTCTTCGGAATGGGGGAGGAGTGAAGATAGTGTCGGGTGCCCTGCTGGAACGGGCTCCCGATCTGGCCACTAGTGAAACTGGCAGTTGGTGCCGAGCACCGTCAGCACTGCTCCTCCTGTAGT
This sequence comes from Geotrypetes seraphini, assembly GCF_902459505.1. Classification (NCBI taxonomy): domain Eukaryota; kingdom Metazoa; phylum Chordata; class Amphibia; order Gymnophiona; family Dermophiidae; genus Geotrypetes; species Geotrypetes seraphini. Next base: position 176,629,715 of record NC_047091.1, on the reverse strand, counting down.
TCTGTATGATTTGTTACGAGCTTTGGCTAAGTCTGTGGCCTTAAGGGTGGCTACTAGATTAACTTTGTGACTCCGTGGTTGGTCATTGGACTCTGCTTCGAAGTCTAAGCTCAGTAGATTTCCTTTTAAGGGTTCCTTTTTCTTTGGGTAGGAACTGGAGGAAGAGCATCACCGACAAGAGACTTGACATTCACTCTAAAATCCCTCCCCCCCATGCCCTACTTTCAAACAAACCACATTGGACAAGCAAACCATCAGACTCCCCTATTCACACTATTCCATACACTCAAAAAAACAAAAAAACAATAACATAAGGATCCCTTTCTCATAGCCTTGCTCTCCTCTAGATCTTCCTTCTCAGTAAAAGAGAGAGAAGAAACAACCCATTAGGCAATATAACTGAGAACCCCCCTCCCCCAGTCACAAAGTCTCGAGGTACTGGTGTGACAGACCGATGGGAAATCCTCGACCTGGTGTTGATCACTTTGCACCATTTGGAAGGGACATTTGCCGATGCCTCAGGTGATCGTGGAGCCCTCCAAGCCTCAGTATTAGAATGCACTCACTCTGAGCATCCAGAAATAGTTATTAATAATCCAAAGGGAAATAGCCACCGATACTGATAATTTGGTACTTGCAAATAGCGAGTCACACAAGCCATCTTTTCTCTTTTGCAAAGTAGATTTTGCCAAATCCTGAAAAATAAAAATCTTACAGTTCTCCCACACCAGCTCAGATTGCGCACAGGCTTTCTTTAGAACAGCTTCTTTAACGTGAAAGTCATGAAAGCAGGCTATGTTGTCTCTGGGGCTTGAGGCTGCATGAGGGCCCAAACTCCAATGTACTCTAGCCAACTTAATTCCTGTCAAAGGATCACCAGCCGCAGGGGATTTACCCAAGGACAATAAGAACTGGCTAATCTTGGTAATTACTTGAACAAAGTCCAGACTTGTCAGACTCAGGGATTCCCTTAAACCACAAATTATTTTGGCGGGATCTATTTTTAAGATCCTCAGTAGCGTTCATTATCAGAGTGTAGTCCTTTTGATGTTGAGAAAGAGTAGCCAGACTTGCTCATCTCTTCTGCAAATCTCTCAAAGCTGCCTAGACATCCATGCACCCCCTTTCATTTCAGATTTTAGGGCATGGAACTAGCGGGTAAAATCCTTTCTAGTGACCTCATAACTTGTGGGCCAAATCGTCATCCTCTTCAGAGTTGGGTTGTCCCAACACCATTTTGTCAGGTAGGCTGCTCGACTTCTCTCCCAACATCTGCTTGTCACTCAATATTTCAGCAACAAATTTGAATTTCTTGAGACACCCAACGACTTTCTGTCAAGAAGTCAAAATAGTTCAAGAGGAGCAAAAAGGAGCAGGGAGAATGGGTTTTAAATGCAAAAATAACAGTGTTATTGATGGAGCTCACAAATCATGCGTCCATACACCTGCAGTGGTTTCACTTCTTCTGACACTGAGTCTGTTTTTGTATATTTCGGTTTACTGGGGGAGTATTACTTTCCAAGAAGAGCAGCAGTATCTGGTTTGGCTGATTTAGCTGGTGAACTGTGGTTTTCAGTGTTGGTTACCTGTTCTATTTTCCCTCCAACAGTTGACAGTTTAAAAAAGTCTCTAGTTCTTAGTTTGGTAGTTCCTGCTTGGCTATTCATAGATTGATCTCGAGGGGACTGCACAGCCTACTTATACTTCTGCTACAGTTCAATTTGTTCTCAGTCTCCACCTGCTGGCAGAGGAGCGTAAACCTATCTGTACCAGTCTGAAGGGACTAAAAGAAAGAAAATTAGCAGGTAAGATCTAATTTCTCCTTGGTAGGGAAGATATGGGTATAGATATGTGAAAAGAAGCTTTTGGAACTGAGGCATGAAATCAAGACAGATGAGAAACTACAGGAAAATAAAATATGTAAATATAAGACCTAGACAGATTACTATTTAATGTCTGTAGTGCTGATAGTAACCATATGAGAAAATCTGTAGCTAGAAAAAGGCTATTGTGAGAATTTTGGTAACCTGGGGCCCTGTGTTGGTGGTGACAGGAAAGGTAGAACAAAGCATTGGCATTAATAGTAGCATGAGAGCAGGCTGGCTATTATCAATAATACATCACATGTCTAAGGTGTTCCCTTGTTTTTCTGTATTGTTACAGCCCAGAAAGGTATAATCAAGTTTTGGGATGAATTTGGATATTTATCAGCAAACTGGAACCAGCCTCCATCCAATGAATTGCGTTACAAACGCAGAAGAGCTATGGAAATCCCTACAACAATTCAATGTGGTAAGCCACTTTGCCCCTGTTCTGTACTTCCATGTCACTATGTAATCTGTCTTTTTAAAACTATATTCTTTTGTTTTCCCCTTGTTCTTTTATTTATTTATTTTTAAATTCTTTATTCATTTTCAAATCTTGCAACAAGTGTACAATATTCAATCAATTAATTCGTACAAAATCACTTGACATTCTTAACAATTATTATTAAAAGCATATAAAAGAGACCCCACCCACACCCAGCCCATTCATCAGGAATAAACCCATTAAAATACAAGACATACCTCCCCAATCCCACACTAAAAATATTCCTATGTAATAAAAAGGTGTCCAAGGTGTCTAATCATTAGAATATGCAATCAATGGCCCCCAAATCTTTTTAAAACTATTGTAATTACCTTGCTGTATAGCAAGCATTCTCTCCATTCTATAAATATGACACACTGAATTCCACCAAAAGGTATAATTAAGTTTAATATAATCTTTCCAATTTCCAATAATATGTTGAATGGCAACCCCTGTCAATATAAGCAAAATTAGTATTTAAAAGTTTAATTTTAGTCCCAGAGGCCGATTGTTTTTCCTCTCCACAGGGAAAGGGGTCTCGGTAGACTTTTTTTCTGTGATGACTTCTGTTTTTACTGTACTGTATATTAAAAGAGCTCTGGTTTTCATGAGTCTGTGGATACTTTTTTTTCTTTCTTTGCCTTAGATGAATTATATTATGTGATCTCTTGTTTCTTTGTCAACCTCTCCAGACCGGTACAGTTTTCACTGATGGCTAATAGCTCACCATTACCAGCAGGTGGAGACTAAGACCAAACCAAACTTTTGGTTATAGTACTTAATAGCTGTACCTCCCTCTATCTAACAGTCTTCTCTCTGTCTCCAAGCAGGTGGTAGGTGAGCTATGCCAATCTCCCCTTGTTAGAGCTGTTGGAATTTGTTTAGGGCTTCTTGTCCCTGTTCTGGTGCTGGACTGAGCTTGGAGGGGCCCTGTTTGAGGGTCTGTCCGATCTCAGGGGGGTGTCACACTCAACGGGTCTCGTGTTGAGGTCCCCCCCTCCCCCCTTCCTCCACCTCCCTAAAATTTTGTAGAGGTGCCTCAGCTGTAAGCCTTTCCACCGATACAGGCAAGGCATATAGCTTTGAGAGCCAGTGGAGTCTGTTCTGAAAAAAAAAATAAAAAAACCCAACAAAACCCTGAGGCAGTGCCGGTCTAAAGGGAGCCTTCCCTTGTCTATTATTGCTTTTTTTTTTTTCCCCCCCACTAACCGGAGCTTTGTATTCTAGCTAGGTCGCATATTGCGCAATGAGCACATTCACTGTCAGAAAGGGGAAACGTCCTCGGCATCGGGTGCCGGCGTCCAGGCTTCCCCTTTATGAGTTCTTTACTCACTGGCAGCTGACAGCAGGGAATTCTGGGCTTCACCTGCCGCCCATGCAGGTATTTCACCAGCCACTGATGGTCAGGGTAAAAAGGATTCCCTTACTGCCAATGTTGCTGGGGATTCCCTTACCGCTGCTACCAGCTTGCCTGCTTTAGTGGCTGGGATGGTTCAGGCTTCCCAGACACTACAGGCCGCGGAGGTGTCATTTTTAGTGGGATACACTCCGTTTTTGGCAGGAAGCCAGGAGGTTTTCCCTCCGATTTTTCTTTTTGCCTTGTGCAAGGCTTATTTTCAGGTGGCCAGGGGTCCTGCTTCCGTCTCGGGGGATGGGGTGTTTTTCCCTCCATGTCCACTCTGGTTTGGTCCCCCTCAGCTCCAGTTGCGTCCCTGCCTCCTCTGCCCTCGTCCAAGCGGCCATGGGTGGCTTACGACAAGGATTTTGTATCTGAGGAGCAGTTTTCTGTGATTTGAGGACCTGGAATCGACAAGGAGGTACCACGAGTGCTCACTTGCTGGGAAACTTGGATGTTTCGATGCACATGGCCGGTGTGGAATATGTGCAAGCTGACTTTCTTGGTCGCCAGGTCCTGGACCTGGGAGAGTGGACTATCACAGAGAGCATTTTGTCTCTTTGTGCAACATTGAAGCACACCAACATAGACCTGATGGCTTCAGCCACAAACTCGAAAGTCAGGTGCTTCTTCAGTCACAGAACAGAGCCAGGAAATTTAGAAGTAGAAGCATTGGTTCAGCCCTGGCTGACTCAGGGCCTCCTTTAAGTATAATAAGATGACGGCAGATAAAGACCTGAATGGTCCATCCAGTCTGCCCAACCTGATTCAATTCAAATTTTTTAATTTTTTTCTTCTTAGCTATTTCTGGGCAAGAATTCAAAGCTTTACCCGGTACTGTGCTTGGGTTCCAACTGCTGAAATCTCCGTTAAAACCTACTACAGCCCATCTACACCCTCCCAGCCATTGAAGTCTTCCCCAGCCCATCCTCCACCAAACGGCCATATACAGCCACAGACAGTGCAAGTCTGCCCAGTACTGGCCTTAGTTCAATTTTTAATATTATTTTATGATTCTAGATCCTCTGTGTTCATCCCACGCTTTTTTGAACTCAATCACAGTTTTCCTCTCCACCACCTCTCTCAGGAGCGCATTCCAGGCATCCACCACCCTCTCCATAAAATAGAATTTCCTAACATTGCCTTTGAATCTACCACCCCTCAACCTCAAATTATGTCCTCTGGTTTTACCATTTTCCTTTCTCTGGAAAAGATTTTGTTCTACGTTAATACCCTTCAAGTATTTGAATGTCTGAATCATATCTCCCCTGTCTCTCCTTTCCTCTGGGGCACTGTTCTTCAACCGCCGGTCCGTGGACTGGTGCCGGTCCACAGGAAATTTCTGCCGGTCCGTGCAGGGCCAGCAAGATTAAAGTGACCATAGGTCCGTTTTCAGACCTCCTGTCCCGTTGTCCCCACACACAGCTTCGGGACAACGGGACAGGCAATCATTTCCTGTCCCTCCCTCCTTCCTTTCCCCAGGTCCCCTTCTTTTACCGCCCTGCCGCTGCTGCTAAAGCCAACAGGAAGTCTTCTTTCTGACGTCGGAAAGGACGTTCTGGGCCAGCGAATCGCTGCCTGGATGGCCCAGAATGTCCTCTCCGACGTCAGAATTGACGTCGGAAAGAAGACTTCCTGTCGGCTTTAGCAGCAGCAGCAGGGCGGTAAGAGCAGGGGAAAGGAAGGAGGGAGACTTTTTTTTTTTTTTTTTTTTTACGGGGGAGGGAAGGAGGCAGGCAAGCAGGCTGATTTTGGCCAGGGAGGGAGAGAGGTAGGCAGGCTGGCTTCGGGGGTGGGGGTGGGACAAAGTGTGGAAGGCAGTGAGAGGGACATAGGAAGGAGGCTCTGGGGGCACTAAAGACAGGAAGAGGCACTAAGGACATGAGAAGGAGGCACTGGGGGCACTAAAGACAGGAATGGTCACTAAGGACATGAGAAGGAGGCACTGGGGACACTAAAGACAGGAAGGGGCATTAAGGACATGGGAAGGAGGCACTGGGGGCACTAAAGACAGAAAGGGGCACTAAGGATATGGGAAGGAGGCACCGGGGGCACTAAGGACATAGGAAGGAAAGAGGGAGGGAATAGAAAGGGACAATTCTTGGGTTTAGTGCAGAAAGCAAGAAATGAAAGAAAGGATGCACAGACAGAAGGAAACGCAACCAGAGACTCATGAAATCATCAAACAGCAAAGGTAGGAAAAATGATTTTATTTTCAATTTAGTGATCAAAGCATGTCAGTTTTGAGAATTTATATCTGCTGTCTATATTTTGCACTATATTTGTCTATTTTTCTATAGTTACTGAGGTGAACGAGCTCGCGGAGATGGGGCGGAAACGGGGTTTTTAAATTTTAGTCCTAGTAGTTTGCCGGTCCACAAAATAATTCTTTTATTTCTGCCGGTCCACGGGTGTAAAAAGGTTGAAAAACACTGCTCTAGGGTATATATATTCAGGGCTTCCAATCTCTCCTCATACGTTTTCTGGTGCAAGCCTCCTATCATTTTCGTTGCCCTCCTCTGGACCGCCTCAAGTCTTCTTACGTCCTTCGCCAGATAAGGTCTCCAAAACTGAACACAATACTCCAAGTGGGGCCTTACCAATGACCTGTACAGTGGCATCAACACCTTCTTCCTTCTACTGACTACGCCTCTCTTTATACAGCCCAGCATCCTTCTGGCAGCAGCCACTGCCTTGTCACACTGTTTTTTCGCCTTTAGATCTTCGGACACTATCACCCCAAGGTCCCTCTCCCCGTCCATGCATATCAGCTTCTCTCCTCCCAGCATATCCGGTTCCTTCCGATTATTAATCCCCAAATGCATTACTCTGCATTTCTTTGCATTGAATTTTAGTTGCTAGGCATTAGACCATTCCTCTAACTTTTACAGATCCTTTTTCATATTTTCCACTCCCTCTTTGGTGTCTACTCTGTTACAAATCTTGGTATCATCTGCAAAAAGGCACACTTTTCATTCTAACCCTTCAGCAATGTCACTCACAAACATATTGAACAGGATTGACCCCCAGCACCGAACCCTGAGGGACTCCACTACTCACCTTTCCTTCCTTCGAGCAAATTCCATTAACCACCACCCTCTGGCGTCTGTCCGATAGCCAGTTTCTGACCCAGTTCACCACTTTGGGTCCTAACTTCAGCCCTTCAAGTTTGTTCAACAACCTCCTAGGAGGAACTGTATCAAAGGCTTTGTTGAAATCTAAGTAAATTTCATCCTTGTCTCCAGCATTGCGACTCATCTGGGTCGGGTGACCCTAGTGGCAACGGACTGGCCTCACCATTTCTGATATGTGGATCTAGAACATCTTCAGCAAGATGAAAAGCTCAGTCTCCGTCTTCATTGGGACCTGCTCATACAGGAGCCGGTTCCCATGGAGAACCCCCAGCAATTTGGTCTTACAGCATGGCTCTTAAGCGCAGGGCTTTGTTTCAGAGTGGCTATTCTGACGTAGCTGTTGCCACTCTTGAGATTCAAGAAACTACCTACTAGGACGGCTTAAGCCAAGGCTTGGCAGGCTTTCCAGCAGTAGTGTGACAGGGACCAGGTGAAATCTTTGAGGGCTCCTATTCTTGTGGTCTTTGCTTTCTTTCATGCCGGCTTGGCAAAAGGCCTAGCAAAGGCCTCCCTCAAGGTGCAGATGGCAGGCCTTTCATGTTTTATGGCACACAGCAGTTCTAGTTTGCTTACGTCTCGTCCAGATGTGGCCAGATTTCTCAGCGGAGCGTTTTGTTTGTGACCTCCCCTGCAACAGCTTTTCTCTATGTGGACTCTTAATATTGTGCTGAGAGGACTTGGGGAAGCCCCTTTTGGCTCAAGGATGCATATTTTCTGGACCTTACTGTCAAGACAGTTTTTACTCATGGCAGCAAGGTGTATTTTGGAGCTGCAGAGAGAGAGCCCTTCCTCTGGTTCATGGAGGTGGGAGGTTTTCCTCTGCTCAGTTCCCTCCTTTCTTCTGATTTTCATGTCACTCAGGAAGTTCAGCTTCCTGTTTTTACTCCACAAGGTCGGAGCGGTAAGATTGAATTTCGTTGAAACTGGATGTGCACAGATGTCTTGCTCCACTACTTAGAGAGGACTAATGATTTTCATCTTTCTGACCATTTCTTTGTCCTGACTAGCTAGTCCAGATGTGGTAGGCCAGCGACCGAGGCTTATATTGCAAGATGGATTTGCATGGCCATTTTGTTGGCTTATATTGTTTATTTATTTATTCAATATTCTATACCGTTCTCCCAAGAGAGCTCAGAACAGTTTACATGAATTGGCTAAATTTTGTAAGGAGGAATAAATGAGTTTTATTTTATAGACATGTAAACATACACATCCGGGGGGGGGGGGGAGGGGGAGGAAATGGAATGGGAACTAGATTTAAGGATTTCATGAATAGTTTTATTAAGGTTTTTATCAGGTGAGAGAGTGGGGATTATATAATTGTACGTTGAAATCTGTAAGTTCCATTGTGCTTGTTTTTTTTTTTTTTAAATTCTTTATTCATTTTTAAACTTTCATCAAGTGTACAGAATTCATAATAAACACTATTAATTAGAGCACTTGAACATCTTATCATTGTATCTTATAAATATAAATGCAACCCTCCCTCCACCCTCCCTCTAAGCCCATTATTCATTATAAGATCATAAACCCTCCCATTAAACCCTTCCCCTCTTTCAACACTAAGTGGTGTATAATTAATAGAAAAATGGCATTTAATCATGACAAAAAGATGTTAATGGCTCCCATATTTTTATAAAACTTTTATACTTTCCATTCTGTACCACCAGTGATCTTTCCATTTTATATAAGTGACACAACGAATTCCACCAGAAATTAAAATTAAGTCTACTGTGATCTTTCCAGTTATTAGTAATATGTTGGATGGCAACTCCTGTCATGATCAATAAAAGTTTATTGTTACTCGATGATATCTGACTCTTTTTTCTCATGGACATTCCAAAAATCACAGTATCATAAGATAACGCTACATGATTTTCCAATAAACAATTTATTTGATCCCAGATTGAATTCCAAAAGGCTAAGATATGGGGACAATAATACAAAAGATGATCCAAAGTCCCTACATCCAGATTACAATGCCAGCATCTATTAGACAAGGAACTATTTAATTTTTGTAATCTAACTGGGGTCCAAAAAGCTCTATGTAACAGAAAAAACCAAGTTTGCCTCATAGACGCTGACATTGTACATCTTATTCTCCAAGACCAAATTTGTGACCATTGAGATGCTGAAATCTGATGCTTAATCTCAATGCTCCCTAAGACCATTTTTAGGCTTTTTTTTTTAACCAAATCACTAATAGTTTTATACTACTGCGCGGCCTTGTGACCCAGAAAGTCCGCCTGAAAACATTAAAATTTCATACTGTACTGAATATTAAGAGTTTTCCATTCAGGGAACCCTGCCTGAATGGCCTGCTTCAACTGCAACCAACGAAAACATTGTGATTTATGAAGCCCAAATTTATGTTGCAATTGTGTAAAATCAAGCAGTTTACCATTAAAAATAACATCATTTAAAGTTCGAATTCCTACAATTATCCAATGCTTCCAGATGACCTTGAATCTGCCAATTTGAATCTTGGAGTTTAGCCATGAGGTTTGATTGGTTGATTTGCTAATAGGAATAGCTGTTAAGTTACTGACAAATCATAAGGTTTTCCAAGTATCCATTAAAATTCTATTTTCTTTATATAATCTGGGCATCTTGATACTGAGAACATGAGAAAGATGTAAAGGAAACATGAGTCGCCATTCCAAATATAACCAATCAGGAGTGTACTCAATGAGCTCCAGGAGGACCCAATACATACCTTGACGTAAAATATAGGCCTGATGGTACCTATAAAAATTTGGAAAATTTACCCCACCCTCCTTAATTGGCTTTTGTAAAGATATTAAAGCAATTCTAGGAAAAAAAAAATGGGATGGGGCGTGGCTTGGAGCGCGCACGATATGGCAGCCTAACCGCAGCGCTCCCGTATCCAGGCAACAAACGGAATAAAAATAAAACTTTCACATTGTTTAATCGCTATTAAAAATACATAAAACAACGTCGGAAATGGCAAGTATGAAGCAGGGAAAAGCTGAAAAACCTTCAACATCGGGTATTTCAGCAAAAAGAACAAAAGTAACTCCCCTGTCACCATCGAGTGTGCCGTTCCCGATGGAAACTGAAGAACTCACTGAAAAGTCCGATATTATGACTGAACTTTTCAAAATAAAACTGATGCTGACTGAAAATGCCAATAAAATCTCTGAAGTTAAAGAAGAACTTCTCAACATGAAACAAGAGATCCAAACCGAAAGACTGAGAATGACAGTGATGGAAGAAAAAATGGAGAAATTTGAATCCTTCACACAAGAATATGACAAAGATAAAAAAGAAGTAGCAGCTTTAAAAAATCAATTGGTGGATATGGAAAACCGAGGAAAAAGAAAGAACATCAGAATTTTGGGGCTGGCTGAAAATATTGAAGGGGGAGATCCTGTACAATTCCTGGAAAATCTTTTACCTAAACTGCTTCAGCTCAATTCAAAATGGCCGTTAGAAATTGAAAGAGCCCACAGAATCCCCACAAGAAAGTCAGTAAACCAGGCTGCTCCAAGACCTTTGATATTCAAGGTTTTAAGGTATCAACAAGCTCAAGAAATATTAAAAATGGCAAAAGCAAATAAAAACTTGAATTATAAAGGATCAAAACTGATTTTAGTTCCGGATTTTGCTAAATATACAGCAAACATAAGAAAACAATTCCTCACATACAGACAGCAGTTGAAAGAAAAAGGATACATATATGGAATATACTATCCATCCACTATGAGAGTATCCAGTGGAAATAAATCCATATATTTTCAAGACCCTGCAAAATTGAAAGAATTTTTGACACAAAAAGAACCTATGTTTACATAAAAAACAGAATAAAAGGAACAATTCAGCTGAAGAAAGAAGAAAGAAGATGGAAAAAAGGGAAAATAAAGAAGATTAAAAAAAAAATTAAGACATAAGAAATGATACTAACTGGAATATAATTTATTGATATAGTGGATGCAATAATATAATATTATTTTATTAAATTAATTATTAATAAAATATTAGCATCCACATTCATTAATATTAGTAGAAAAAAAAAATAAATAAATAAAATAAAAAAAAATTTTTAATTATTAAAATATAAATAAATAAATTATAAAATACATATTTTAATCAAAATAGAGAATTTATTCAATTATATAAGCATATTAACTTATTATGATTAATGAATAATGAAATGATTACAATCAAATTATCATTAAAAATATTGAAAGGAAAAATTGTTATTGTTATATTGAGAATAAGACTTAAAAATGAAATATATTAATATATTATAAAAACAATATTTTAATTCTATGTAAGAAGATTATAATTTTATGAAATATATACAAGAAAATAATTTGATTAATGAAGGGATTAATTAATAAAATAGGTGTCTATTATAAAATTTTTATTTAATTCAATTATTCAGTCATATTAACTTATTATGAAAAATAAGGAATTAAATAATTGATTGGTAAATAATTAATAATATATGAATTTATTATAAAACTTATTTATTGATATAAAATGTATATTTTATTCAATTATTCATTCAAATTAATTCATTATGAAGATGATCTATGAAAATGATTGAAATACGTTATTATTAATATTAATATTTTTATAAAAATGGATATATTTAATTTATATGATGAATAACAGATATATAGAGAATAAGAGCTATATTTGTAATATGTTTATTTATTAAGAGTATTATATTACATGTATGCATGATATTGAATTTAATTTTATGAATCAAATATATATAATTCTCAGTAAATTTATAAAATTTTATAGATTAAATGGATATAATTTTCAATTATATAAAGGTGGAAGTATAAAGAATGTATTGAATTTAGAAATATGTTTTTAAATAATATAATGAATTATTAGTTGCCTGGGGATGGAGTTTTAGGTTTTGCATGACCAATGCGTGTTCCAAATCAGAATATGATAATGGGGGGGAGGGGAGGGAAAATAATGGGTGGGATAGGTGATAAATTTTTATTGAATGTGCTAGGAACTAATCTTGTAAATTATCATAGAATATTGGTTAAAACATAATTATTAATTAGATGGATATAAAAATGTATTCGCTGAATGTCAATGGTTTAAATCATCCTATTAAGAAGAAGAAATTATTATCGTTCCTTAAAAATCAAAATGCGGACATTTACTTCATTCAAGAGACCCATCTTTCGGAAATTGAATCAAAAAAATTATCTGGAGGATGGATTTCTAAATGTTTATTTGCACCGGCTTTAAAGAAAAAAGCTGGAGTGGCTGTTCTAATAAACAAAAAATGTAATGCAGATTTTAAATTAATTAATTATGATCCCTTAGGTAGATGGGTACATATCGAAATGGTTCTGGGAAATACAACCCTGAATTTATTCAATTTATATGCTCCTAATACGAATCAAATGGAGTTTTTTAAACAAATTCAACAATTACTTTTACCACTGGCTACATCTAATTTAATAGTAGCAGGGGATTTCAATGCTGTAATGGATCCGATTTTGGATAAAAAACCAAGTAAAGTTATGAAATCATTAGGTTTAGATAATTTGATACTATCTTGTGATTTAGTAGATATATGGCGAATTCTTCATTTTAATGATCAGGAATTTTCTTTTTGTTCTCAGGTCCATAAATCTTTTTCACGAATTGATTATATATTTGTTTCTAATAATATAGCGCAGCGTGTACTAAAAGCAATAATTGATCCCATTATAATTTCAGATCATGCTGGTGTGTGGATTAATCTTCAAAATTATGATGTTGAAAACTTTGATTCAATATGGAGATTTAATAATGATTTACTAGCGGATTCAAAATTTCTTGAAGATTTTAAAATAAAAATGCAAGAATTCTTTCAATTTAATGAATCAGATACTATTAATGCTGAGATCTTATGGGATGCTTTTAAAGCAACTATGAGAGGAAATATTATTTCATACTCAACATTTATTAATAAACAAAAAAAAAAACAATTTCTTGAGATGGGAAAGCAAATTAAATTATTAGAAAATAAATTAATTGAGAAATGGGAAAATAATACATTACAAGAAATATTAAAATTAAAAGTTAAATATAATGAGATTTCTTCTCAAATTGTGAGGAAAGACATTTTCAATAAACAAGTACAATATTATGGAAATTCAAATAAAGCGGGGAAATTATTAGCAAATTATCTTAAAGTAAAGAAAAGAAAATCTAAGATTATTGCAATCAAAGATACACAAGGTAACACACATACCAATACAAAAGATATTATAACACAATTTCTTGATTTTTATAAAGAATTATACACTTCCAATTCTTATAAAAATAAAGAACAAGATGGATTAACTTTTTTAAATTCATATATTGGACCAAATATTCCAGATCATATAAAAGGAAGTTTAGAAGAACCTATATCTTTAAAAGAGTTAGAAACAGCATTGAAGTCTCTTAGAGTTGGATCCGCTCCAGGTGGAGATGGGTATACTGTTGAATTTTATAAATTTTTCCAAAATATCATATTACCACATCTGTTAAATTTGTATCAATATCAAATAAAGAATGAAGATATTTCTGGTACTATGGCAGAATCGATAATTATAGTCTTACCAAAACCAAACAAAGATCCTACTCTGGTTTCAAATTACAGGCCTATTTCATTATTGAATGTGGATAACAAATTAATGGCTAAAGTATTAGCATTAAGATTGGCAAAAGCTCTTCCTTTCATTATTGATGTACATCAAACAGGATTTATTGCTAAAAGACATTCATCAAATAATACTAGATTAGCATTCCACTCATTAAATTTAGCAAAAAATATAAATGATCCAGCTTTTTTAATATCTTTAGATGCAGAAAAAGCCTTTGATAGAGTGGAATGGAATTTTATATACCAAGCTTTACAATGGTTTGGTATAGGATCCGGTTTTGTTAAAATGATTCAGACATTGTATAGCTCTCCTGGAGCAAGATTATATATTAACAATAATTTATCAAATAGATTTAACTTGCATAGGGGAGTTAGACAAGGATGCCCTCTGTCTCCTTTACTTTTTGATATTGTCCTAGAACCTTTATTAATTGCAATAAATAAAACTAGGGAGATAAAGGGAATATCATTTACCAGTTTTGAATTTAAATTATCTGCATATGCAGATGATATATTATTATATTTAAGAGAACCGGAAACTACTATTCCATGTATACTTAATTTAATAGAAAAATATGGTACTTTTTCTGGATATAAAATTAATTGGAACAAATCTGAAATTCTCCCAATCAATGTTCATTGTACCAAAGGATTATTTGATCCATATTCATTTATTTGGAAAGAGGATGGAATAAAATACTTAGGAATTATGATCAAAAATACAATTGAAGACACAGTCAAAGAGAATGAAAAACTTTTATTGAAAAAAATAACAGAAATGTGTGAGCAATGGAATCCATTACATCTTTCTTGGTGGGGAAGAATTCAAACAATTAAAATGATGATATTGCCTGTGGTTTGTTACCAAATGAGTATGATTCCAATATTTTTTCAGGGGTCATTTTATAAAAAACTTAACAATGTTCTTACAAAATTTGTTTGGTGTGGGAAAAGACCAAGAATCGCTTTAGTATCATTACAAAGACCAATTATGGAAGGGGGGGTAAATTTTCCAAATTTTTATAGGTATCATCAAGCCTATATTTTAAGACAGGGTATGTATTGGATCCTCCCAGATCTTTTAGAAAATGTACCAGATTGGCTGTATTTAGAATGGCGGCTCCTGTTCCCTATATATCCAGAACAGTTAATAACTATAATAATGCCTAAAAGATACAAAGACCACAGAATTTTATTTGACACTTGGAAAACATTGAGATACATCAGTAATCTGACACCAGAACCTATTGCTAAATCTCTAAATCAATCAATATGGATAAACTCCAGGATCAGAATTGGCGGATTTAAAATCGTCTGGAAACAATGGATAAATGCAGGAATACGAACATTGAATGATGTCATATCAGAAGGATCACTGCTTAGTTTTTCACAATTGCAAAATAAATTTGGATTAAATAAAACACAATATTTTAAATGGATGCAATTGAAGCAGGCCATTCAGGTAGGGTTCCCTGAGTGGAAAAATCTAAATAATCAATATAGTTTACAGGTTCTATGTTTCCAGGCGGATTTTTTGGGTCACCAAGCCGCAAAATGGTACAAAATGATATATGGATTTTTAAATAAAAAAAAGAAAACAGGTCTTAGGGACATTTGGAGTATTGAGATTGGTCAGACAATTTCTGAGTCTCAATGGCCACGATTTTGGTCCTGGAGATTAAGATCTACAAGGTCAGCATCTATGAATCAAACATGGTTGTTCTTATTACATAGAGTGTTCTGGACCCCAACGCGCCTGCAAAAAATAGATAGTACTAGATCTAATAGATGCTGGCATTGTAAATTGGAAATAGGGACGTTAGATCATTTAATCTTTTTCTGTCCCTATGTAAACGCATTTTGGAATTCAATTTGGCCCCAAATTAATATGTTACTAGAGAATTATGTAGGACTCTCATATGACACCATATTATTTGGCACTGCAATGAGAACTAAGAGTCCGATCTCAGCAAATAATAACAAGCTATTACTAATACTAACAGGAGTCGCCATGCAACAAATTACTCAAAATTGGAAAGATTATACCAAATTAAATTATACGTTTTGGTGGAATTCTGTCTGTCATATTTATAAAATGGAAAAAATATTAGCGTTACAACAAGGGAATCTTCTTAATTTCAAGAACATTTGGCAACCATTGACAAAATATTCTAGTGATTAGTTTTCTTAGCACAATGATAAAAATTATATATGAATGGGATGGGATTTGATTAAATTATTGGAAACATAGTATATAAAAAGGGAGAGGGAATTATATTTTTATGTGATTGTATAATCTTTATCATAATATATTTTAAATACTATGAATTATTAATGACAATATTTTAGAAATGTAATAATTAATAATAATTTTATGATTCAAATATTGTAAGAATGGAAAATTTATAAATAAAAATTTAAAAAAAAAAAAAAAAAAAGCAATTCTAGGAGTTTTACCAAGCCAAATAAATTTTATAATAATCGAATTCCATTTTTTATAGAAAGACCCCTGAAAAAACACTGGTATCATAACCATTTGATAGCAAACCACAGGCAATATCATCATTTTAACAGTTTGAACTCTCTCCCACCAAGATAAATGTAATGGATTCCAGTGTTCACATAATTCTGTAACCTTTTTAATAAAAGTTTTTCATTCTTCTTTACCGTATCATCCACTGTATTTTTAATCCATATTCCTAAATATTTTAATCCATCTTCCTTCCAAACAAAAGAAAATGAATCAAACATACTTTTTAAACAATGTACATTGAGTGGAAGAATTTCAGATTTATTCCAATTTATTTTGTAACCTGAAAATTTTCCAAACATTTCAATCAACTCTTAACAAGCAAGGAATGGAGGTACCTGGATTTCTCAAATATAGTAAAATATCATCGGCATAAGCAGAAAACTTATATTCCCAATCATTACAAGGAATACCCTGTATCCCCTTTGCCTGTTGAATAGCTAACAACAAGGGTTCCAAAACTATATCAAAAAGCAAATGAGATAGTGGACAACCCTGTCTAACTCCCCTATGCAATTGAAAACGATCCGATAAATTATTATTAATATATAATCTTGCCATAGGGGAGCTATACAAGGTTTGAATCATTTGAATAAATCCCGAACCTATACCAAACCATTCAAATGCCTGATACATGAATTTCCATTCCACTCTATCAAATGCTTTTTCCACATCTAAAGATATGGCAAAAACTGGTTCATTCATGCTTTTAGTTAAATTTAATGTGTGAAAAGCCAATCTAGTGTTACTAGAAGAATGTTCGTAATGAATCCAGTTTGGTGTACATCAATTATGAAAGGGAGAGCCTTAGCCAGCCTCAAAGCCAATATTTTAGCTAATAATTTTCCATCCACATTAATTAAAGATATCGGCCTGTAATTTGAGACCAAAGTAGGATCTTTATTTGGCTTAGGCAAAACAATAGTCAAAGATTCTGCCATAGTACCTGTGATATAACCCTTATTTAGTTGAAACTGATATAAATTTAATAAATGGGGTAGTAAAGAATTTTGAAATGTTTTATAAAATTCCACTGTAAAATCATCCCCACCTGGAGCGGATCCAACTCTAAGAGACTTCAACGCTGTTTCTAATTCTTTTAATGATATAGGCTCATCTAAACTTCTTTTTATATGATCAGGAAGTTTTGGACCCTCTAATAAATTTAAAAATTCCACACCATTTTGAATTTTATCATCATAAGACTCGGAAGAATACAAATCTTTATAAAAATTAAGAAATTGACTTAAAATATTACTAATCTGAGTATGTGTATTTCCTTTTTCATCTTTTATTGCTATTATTTTTACTTTTCTTTTTTTTTGCATTAATTTGCAAGTAGTCGGGCCTTATTAGAACTTCCATAATACAAAGTTTGCTGGGAAAACAAATCTTTCCTTGCCAATCTTGAAGAAATCTCATTATACTTCCCTTTTACCTTTAAAAGAGCTTGTAAAGTATCTTGCAGCCATTTATCAACTAATTTAGATTCCAAATATTTAATTTCTTTTTCCAAATCAGTAAATTGCTTAGCAAGTTGGTTTTAATATGTGCCATATAGGAAATAATATGACCTCTCATAGTAGCTTTAAAAGCATCCCATAATATTTCAGTACTAATATCCTCTGAAGTATTTATTTGGAAAAACTCAGATACCTTTACCTTAAACTCTTCAAGAAAAGCTGAATCCACAACCAATGTATTATCGAATCTCCAAATTGAACTATTTTTATCTTGTTTATCCAACCTACATTTAATCCATACCCCTCCATGATTCGACAAAATAATTGGATCAATGGAAGCTTGTGTCACCTGCTATAACAATGAATTTGACACCAAAACATAATCAATTCTTGAAAAAGACTTATGAACTTGTGAAAAAAAAGAAAATTCCTGATCATTGAAATGAGGTATTCGCCATATATCTTTTAAATCACAAGATTGTACCAAATTCTCTAAACCTAATGATTTTATATTTTTGCTTGGCTTTTTATCCAAAAAAGGATCCATTACAGTTTTGAAATCTCCAGCTACAACTAAATTAGAAGAAGCCAGTTGGAGTAATAATTATTGTAAGTTTTTGAAATAATCATTTTGGTTCGAATTAGGGGCATAAACATTAAACAAAGTCAAGGTATTATTTCCCATTCTCATTTCCACCTTAATCCATCTTCCTAAGGGATCAAAATCTATCAGTTGAAAGGAAGCAGAACAATTACTACTTATTAAAATGGCAACTCCCGCTTTTTTCCTGACTGCAGGGGCAAAAAAACAGTGCTTTACCCAATCCCCTTCGAGTTTCTTTGATTCTATATCCGATAGATGCGTCTCTTGGATATAGTATATATCAGCCTTCTGTTTTTTCAAGAATGTAAGCATTGTTTTTCCTTTTTACTGGGTGATTGAGGCCATTAACGTTAAGTGAAAAAATTTTAATCTCCATTATATATATTAATTATTTAAAATCTCTTCCAAATTTCAAAGAACAAATAAAAAATTAAAGTATGGTTATACACCATTTTCCATATCAATTCATCTTGCATAATACACCTCCCCCAATTATCATTATACCCTTTACAAATACCCAACCCACCCTTCCTCTTCCTACATAATGACATAAATAACTTGGAACCACACATAAAAGATCAGGTAAATCAAGATAAATCCCCAACAGACCACAATTATAAAACAATTTTGTAATACATTAATCATGTTACACATATATCTTATCATTAATATAATCCAGATCCTTTAATAAATACCAGTGACCTTAATAATCAAACCCCAAAAACAAATCTAATTATTCGAATACCATTGACAATAATGATGAAATACATTACTTGAACGATCAATAAATAAATAAATATTAAAAATATTCATTTCTTTCTAATCCTGTATAATCCATTAACTAACCAAACATAAAACCATTGACATTAGTACTAAAAAAATATTACTTGAGTGAATAATAAATAAATAAAATATAATTTATATATTTTCATAGATAATACTCATTATCCCAGGACAAGCAGGCATGATATTCTCACATGTGGGTGACGTCATCTACGTAGCCCCAGCGCGGACAGCTTTTCAAGCAAACTTGATTGAAGTTTCAAGTTTGCTACACTGCACCACGCATGTGCATGCCTTCTTGCCCACTAGAGGGCGCATCCTCACCTCATAGTCCTCAGTTCAGTCTTTTCCGCGGAGCCAGAAGCCCTGTGGAAATTGTGCTCTTCTTGTTTAGCCTTCTGACACCGCGGCTGAGTGTTTCCCTCTCGGTCGCTGTGCTTACTTTGTTTTTTTATTTGATTGTGTATCGTTTTTCGTCGAAAAAAAAAACCCAAAAACTTTTATTTTTCTTCCGTTCGGCTCCGGGGGCTCCCGGGAGCCGCAGCCGCAGGACCTCGTTCGTTCCTGGCCGGGTTTCGTGTCCATGTCCCGTCCCTTGACGGGTTTTAAAAAGTGCACCCAGTGCGATCGTCTTATTTCGATCACCGATCCTCACCGGTGGTGCTTACTTTGTCTGGGCCCTGAGCACCCGACCGACTCTTGTACTCGGTGCTCTATTTTTCAAACCAGGGCCCTCCGCCGCCGTCGCGCTCGTATGGCGGAGCTCTTTGCGGTGGACGCCGGGGCGGGGAAGGCCTCGGCGTCGGCCCTGGCCTTGACCTCGGCCTCGTCTCCCTCGACCTCGCCCCGACAGCCCGCGTCGTCGAAGCTGGTCTCCTCGACCCCAAAGTCGACGAAGGGTAAGTCCTCGCTTCCTTCTTCTCTTCCAGCCTCGAAGAAGCCATCCTCAGGCTCATCGACGGGGGCGGGTGGGTCGTCCTCGGCCCCGCCCCGAGCGTCGAAGTCAGGTGCCCCGCGGGAATACTCGAGACCGAGGTCGCCCTTGAGGGAGCACCCGCCGACCCCGGATCTACCTGCCATGATGGCAGTGCCGTCCTTTCAGGACTTACTCCGTGCGCTCATTACCTCGGAGCTGTCCGGTGACCTCGCGCACCTCCAGCCGCCTTCGGCGGCCCCAGCATCGGCGACCTCGGTCTCGGTACCCTCGACTTCGGCCCCCGCGACAGCCTCGGCCTCGGCCCCGGCCTTGCCCTCGACCTCGGCTGACCAGCCTGAGCGGAGCGTGCGGCCTCGGGACAAGGTGCGGAGGGTTCGGAGGATCTCCTCCTCTTCCTCCTTGTTGAGATCCTTCCGGGGCTCCTCGCCCTCGGGTCGGCCTCGGGCGAAACGTTGGTCGAGGAAGCCCAAACGTCAACGGGTTTCTCCTCGACGACGCGGTCGCTCCTCGACGACCGGGGCCGAGACTCTTCGGGTCTCCGAGCTTCGCCTCGATAATCCGAGGCTTCTCCGTTCCTCCGAGGTTGAGTACTCGAGGGACTCTTCGCCAAGACGGAGGGGGCGTGCCTCGGTCCCCCATACCCCGGGGACCTCCCGAAGGGGTTCCTCGGGGCATGGCCGGTCCCCGACCCCGTCGAGGTCGCTTGGTGCGGCCTCTTGGGGTTCGGGTTCGGGCACGGGGAAGGAACCTCGTTATTCTCGTGAGGCTTCCCCTTCCTTCTTGGCGGCAAGGGCTTCTCGTTCTCCCTCGCCGCCTTCGAAGCCCTCCTCCTTTTCACGATTTGTGCTGGATATGGGGAGGGCTTTGGACCTTGACCTGGCGTCAGGGTCGCAATACACGAAGGAATTTTTGGAGGAGCAGGATTTGCCCTCTCCTCCCAGGGAGACTCCCCGGCTGCCTCTTAACAAGGTTCTACACCAGACCTTCATGAGGAACTTGGACTCCCCTCTTACAGTCACAGCAGTTCCATCTAAGATGGAGTCTAAGTACCGGACAGTCCCTTGTAAGGGCTTCGATAAAGCGCAGTTGTCTCACCAGTCGTTGCTGGTGGAGTCGGCGTTGAAGAAGTCCCAGCCTTCTCGGGTCTCGGCTGCGGTTCCCCCCCGGGCGGGAGGGGCGGACCCTGGACAAGTTTGGTCGTCGCCTCTATTCCAACTCCATGATGGCTGCCAGGGTCCTTAATTACGCATTCACCTTCTCATCCTATTTAAGGCAGATGGTGAAGGCGTTGCCCAGGTATTATGGGGTCATGCCGGATTCCCATAAGGAGGATTTTGGAGCCTTTATGGCCAATTTATCTCAGCTGCGTCTCTACCTTTTTCACGCAGTTTACGATGCCTTTGAGTTGGCCTCTCACGTATCCGCCTTTGCGGTGGCGATGCGCCGTCTCGCATGGCTTCGTACTTTGGATATGGACCCGAACTTGCAAGAACGTCTGGCCAATCTCCCCTGTGTTGGCTCCGAGTTGTTCGATGAGTCCTTGGAGGCGGCGACCAAACGCTTGTCCGAACATGAGCGCTCTATCGCCTCATTGGTCCGTCCTAAATCCCGGGCTCCGCCGCAGAAGCCGTTTAGACCTCCTCCGCGGCGGTACCCGCAGAAGTCGACGCCGACCTTTTCGAGGCCTCCGCCCCGGCGTCCCCCGCAGCAGGGCAGAGCGTCCCAACCAAAGCCTCAGGCGCAAGGAGCGTCTAAACCTGCTCCGTCTTTTTGACGTGATGCGCGGTTGGGGGTGGGCCCCCTCCGCACTGTCGAAGGACCCCCTTCCTATCGGGGGCCGATTGCAGGCCTTTCTTCCAGCCTGGGCCGAGATCACGTCGGACGCTTGGGTGCTCCGGATCATCTCCGAAGGTTACTCGCTAAACTTCTTAGCCGGTCCCCCGAACCAAAGGGGACGGGGGTTTTACTCCCGGTACTTCTTGGTCCCGAAGAAGACAGGGGACTTGCGCCCAATTCTGGACCTCCGAGGGCTCAACAAGTTTCTTGTCCGGGAGAAGTTCCGTATGTTGTCCCTCCCAGTCCTGTACCCTCTGTTAGACTCGGGGGACTGGATGTGCTCCCTGGACCTGAAGGAAGCATATACTCATGTTCCGGTGCATCCCGCCTTCCGCAAGTTCTTACGGTTCCAGGTGGGGGAGTTGCACCTCCAGTATCGCGTCCTTCCCTTCGGGCTGGCCTCGTCTCCTCGGGTCTTCACGAAGTGTATGGTGGTGGTCGCGGCTGCCCTGAGATCTCAGGGGCTGCAGGTCTTCCCCTACCTGGACGATTGGCTGATCAAGGCTTCATCCCGGGAGGGGGTTATCTCAGCGACCCGACAGACTATCATTTTTCTTCAACGTCTGGGGTTCGAGGTAAATTTTCCCAAATCGCAGTTGTGCCCGGCTCAATCCCTTCAGTTTATCGGGGCCGTGCTGGACACGGTTCGCCTTCGGGCGTTCCTTCCCTCGTCGAGACTGGAGGCTCTGCTTCACCTGGCCCGTCAGATTTTGCTGCAGCGCTCCGTATCTGCCCACAGACTGATGATTCTACTCGGCCACATGGCTTCGACAGTTCATGTCACGCCGTTTGCCCGATTGCATCTGAGACTCCCTCAGTGGACCTTGGCCTCCCAGTGGCGTCAGGATCGAGACCCGCTCTCCCTTCCTGTAACGGTCACTCCTTCCTTGAGACGATCGCTCCATTGGTGGACCGACTCTTCCAATCTTTCCGGGGGTTTGCTCTTTCTCGTTCCTCCATATCGCAAGGTCCTGACCACGGACTCTTCGGAGTACGCGTGGGGAGCTCACCTCGACAGTCTGCGGACTCAAGCGCTATGGTCGGCGGAGGACCGTCTTTGTCACATCAATGTGTTGGAGCTTCGTGCCATTTTTCTGGCAGCTCGAGCGTTCGGTCATCTGCTGCGCAATCAGGTGGTCCTGGTACGGACAGACAACCAAGTGGCAATGTATTATGTCAACAAGCAAGGGGGGACGGGCTCTTGGTCCCTGTGCAGGGAAGCTTTGCGCCTTTGGGAATGGGCAACCTCCCAGAACATCTTCCTGCGGGCGGTTTACATTCAGGGAGAGAAGAATTGTCTGGCCGACAAGCTCAGTCGTCTTCTCCAGCCGCACGAGTGGTCGCTCAACTCCCGAGTCTTGCGCGAGGTCTTCCGCCGCTGGGGGACTCCTCAGGTGGATCTGTTTGCCTCCCCGGAGACTCGCAAACTGCCCCTCTATTATTCACGGATTTACTCCCAGGACCGTCTCGAGGCAGACGCCTTCCTTCTCGACTGGGGAGGGAGATTCCTTTATGCGTTTCCTCATTTTCCTCTGATCTTGAGGACGTTGGTTCACCACAAGTCATCCAGAGCCACTATGATTCTCATTGCGCCTCGTTGGCCTCGTCAGCACTGGTTCTCCCTGCTCCTTCAACTCAGTGCCAGGGAGCCTCTACTTCTGCCTGTGTTTCCCTCTCTGCTGTCTCAGAGTCGGGGTTCGCTGTTGCATCCCAATCTTCAGTCATTACATCTGACAGCTTGGTTCCTTTCCCCCTGACTTCGGCGGTCAGGGAGGTGTTAGAAGCCTCGCGCAAGGCCTCAACTCGGCTTTGTTATTCCCAGAAGTGGACCAGATTTTCATCCTGGTGTACCTCGCACCATCTGGATCCGAGTTTGGTTCCGGTGTCCTCGGTTCTGGAATATTTGTTGCATTTGTCCAAGTCTGGGCTGAAGACGACTTCCATCCGGGTACATCTCAGTGCTATTGCTGCTTTCCATCGGCATCTAGAGGGACGTTCTCTCTCTCTTCATCCTCTGGTGGTTCGTTTCATGAGGGGTTTAGTTAATGTTAATCCTCCTCTGAAACCTCCTCCTGTGGTTTGGGATCTTAATGTGGTCTTGGCTCAGCTGATGAAACCTCCTTTTGAGCCGATTGATAAGTCTCTTCTTAAGTTTCTCACTTGGAAGGTGGTCTTTTTACTTGCGCTCACGTCGGCTCGTCGGATTAGTGAGCTACAGGCTTTGGTTGCGGACCCGCCCTTTACTGTGTTCCATCATGACAAGGTGGTTCTCCGCACCCATCCTAAATTTCTACCTAAGGTTGTGTCTGATTTTCACCTCAATCAGTCTATTGTTCTTCCGGTGTTTTTCCCGAAGCCCCACTCTCATCCTGGAGAGGCGGCGCTTCACACGCTTGACTGTAAAAGGGCGTTGGCTTTCTATCTCCAACGTACCAAGTCTCATCGGAAGGTTCCTCAATTGTTTTTGTCCTTTGATCCTAATCGGTTGGGACATCCGGTTTCCAAGCGCACCTTGTCCAACTGGTTGGCTGCTTGTATTTCTTTTTGCTATGCTCAGGCTGGTCTCACGCTCCATGGTCGAGTCATGGGGCATAAGGTCAGGGCTATGGCAGCTTCTGTTGCTTTCCTCCGGTCTACTCCTGTGGAGGACATATGTAAAGCTGCCACTTGGTCTTCGGTTCATACGTTCACCTCCCACTACTGTCTGGACACTTTGTCCAGAAGTGACGGCCGGTTTGGCCAGTCGGTGTTACGTAACCTGTTTTCCTAAATTGCCATCCTCCCACCTGCCCTTTTTTGGTTGGCTTGGAGGCCACCCACATGTGAGAATATCATGCCTGCTTGTCCTGGGATAAAGCACAGTTACTTACCGTAACAGGTGTTATCCAGGGACAGCAGGCATATATTCTCACAACCCGCCCTCCTCCCTGGGGATGGCTTCTTTGCTGGTTATGGAACTGAGGACCACGAGGTGAGGATGCGCCCTCTAGTGGGCAAGAAGGCATGCACATGCGTGGTGCAGTGTAGCAAACTTGAAACTTCAATCAAGTTTGCTTGAAAAGCTGTCCGCACTGGGGCTCCGTAGATGACGTCACCCACATGTGAGAATATATGCCTGCTGTCCCTGGATAACACCTGTTACGGTAAGTAACTGTGCTTTTCATTCCAATCATATATAATCCATTAATTAACCAAACATTAAAAACATTGACATTAATTAATGAAATATATAATTGTCCAAAACCAAAAGAAAGATAAATGATATAAATATATTCACTTAATATAATAAAACATATACTAGTAAATAATTTAATCTTTCATAAAAACCTTATAAAATATTCACCTTTTACCCATGTAAAATACAATGTAAGCTACATTACCTACGCCAACTTAAAGAATAAGATCATATTATTGCCAATAAAGAACAGCATGAAATTGATGTGAGCCCAATAGATAAAGAAAGATAAATGCTAAAAAAAAAAAATTCACTTATTAGAATAAATTATATACTTAAAAATAATTTAGTCATTCTTAAAGAACCTTCTCCTGGAGACAACAAAATACATAGATAAATATCCCATGTTTTCAGTAAAAAGCATTTCATGTTTAAAAATAAATAATAGAACTTCATATATTGCTTAAAACTAAGATCATTAAATCTCCTTCAACTTTTTAATAAGCATTAACCCCCATAAAATTAATGTTCTCTCAACATATAAACACACCAGTCATATTGTAGACAACTCTGAAACTCCACTATCGTCGCGGGTTACTGGCATCAGTGTGATCAGGCAGTAGGGCCGAAACCAGTGGTTGGCTCCAGCTACTGCATGCATCCATGCCTGGCCCAGTAAGAAGAAAGACGGCCTTGGGAAATCGTTGATCTCAACGCAGGTCATCAGTAATGGTGAGAGCAGGCAAAGGATCTATCTGTTGCAGGTTAAAAGGTTCCTAATCGCCTCTGGGGGTGGAGCATGCTCCCACACCCAACTCAGTAAGAAGAGAGGCGGCTAAGGAAATCATTGATCTCCACGTAAATTGTCAATATCGGTGAGAACAAAGACTCTTATGTTTTGCAAATTAAAAGGTTCCGAATCGCCTTTGGGAGCGGAGCATGCTCCCACGCCCAGCCCAGTAAGAAGAGAAGCGGCTTGGGAAATCATTGATCTCAACGTAAGTCGTCAGTATCAGTGAGAGCAGGCAAAAGCTCTAACTATTGCAAATTAAAATTAAAAGGTTCCCAGTCATCTCTGGGAGGCGGAGCATGCTCACACACCAATCCCAGTAAGAAGAGAGGCGATTTAGGAGCCTGAAGTCTTTGATAACAGCATAGATCTTCTTTACCAGTGGCCCATACGATTGCCCAACTCTAATATCAAGATATAAAGTTTGTCCCAAAGATGCAATCTTTCATTACAAACCCTACCAGGCTCAGGTAGCAAAGACGTTAGAAGTGATTGCTAAATGGCAATATACAGTACTAGCTTTATAGCCCGTTACATTAACGGGTGCTAGAATATATGTGTGTGTCTATCTTTATTTCTTTCTCTCTCTGTCTCCTTAGCCGCTTTCTGTATTTCTGTCTTTCTTTCTTTTGGCTGTCCACCACCACCCCTTGCGTGTTCCCCCTGTCCATTCTCCCTTCTTTTTACCTCCCTTGTGTCCACCACCACCCCTTCACTGCTCCCCTTATCCAGCAGCAGCCCTTCTCCCTTTGTTTTACCTCCCCCCTGTCCAGCAGTAGGCCTCCCTTCATTTCCCCCCCCCTGTCCATCAGCACCTCTTCCTGCTCCCCCTGTCCAGCAGTAGGCCTCCCTTCATTTCCCCCCCCCTGTCCATCAGCACCTCTTCCTGCTCCCCCTGTCCAGCAGTAGGCCTCATTGGATAGAGTCCTTGCCGCCCCCCCCTTCAGTTCCCGCGGGCCCTACTACGAACCTGGCGATTCCAGCAGCATGCGCAGCAGTCTTCACACGCTGCTTTGGGTCCTTCTACTGCCTTGATTTACTCTGGCACGTCCCTGATGACATCATCAGAGACACGGCAGAGAAAATCAGGGCAGTAGAAGCAGCATATAAAGACTACTGCTGCACACGCTGCTGGAATCACCAGGTTCGTAGTCGGGTCCACAGGAAGGGAAGGGGGGGCCACAAAGGACTCAGACTCCTCTGGTCTATTTCTCGGTTCGTCCCGGAGAGGGGGGGGGGGCAGGAGGCGCTCTAAGTGTAAGGGAGACGGGAGAGGAGCCACCGCCACCGCTGTGAACTTTAAAATAGGCAGTAAAGTGTAAGGGAGCCGGGAGAGGAGCCACTGCGCCGCTGTGAACTTTAAAATAAGGGAGCCAGAGCCGGCAAGACCGCACATCACCTTGCGGTCTGCGAGAGAGGGAGCGTTAGCCACGGACCTACGGATCACAGATCACGCAGGTATGAGTGCGCATGCGTGGTTAGCGTTTTATTATATAGGATTTAAAAGATCTGAGTAAAGATTGACGTGGATAAATTTGTCCCAGGTGAATGCTAGTGTTTCTTTTTCAGAACTTTTATATCCACTGCATACTTCTATCACACATACTGGCATTAGAATGCTGACAGCATTCCATATTTTCAAGTCAAACTTAGAAGGTTCTTTCACCGTTAGAATATAAAATAATATTAAAACCAACTCAAATACATTAAAACCACATAACTGATGAATTAAAGTGAAAAAGAAAGTAAAAACTGGATCAAATCAAACCTCACATTCACTCAGTCATGGGTTGTTCTTTTTGTCTTAAAAACTTCTTAAGTTTTTCAGGACTGTCAAAGCTAAGTGTTTTGTTATCCACTGTTATTTTCATGATAGCTGGATACAATAAACCGTACTTAGCTCCAATTTCTTGCAATGACGGTCTTAGATATAAAAACTGTTTCCTCCTCTCCGCCGTGGATTTAGCAAAGTCCGGAACGATATGAATTCTGGCATCTTGACACTGCATGTTTTGATTTTCCTTTGCTAGGCGGATAATCTCTATGGCATGCTGGTATCTTAAAAGTTTAAAAATTAGCGGCCAAGGACCAACAAATTTATCAGGTCTTCTAATAGGGACCCTGTGTGCCCGCTCAATCTCAATCGGATGTTTTGATTTAAAGGGGAGGACTTTCATTATGAAGTTTTCTAAAAAGGAAATTGGATCCCCTTTCTCCACCCCTTCTGGTACCCCTAATATTCTTAAATTCGACCTTCTCATCCAGTTTGAACAGTCCTCCAGCTCCTTGGTAAGGAAGACAATTTTCTCTCTGTCCTCATTAAACTGCTTCTTTTCAATTTGAAACTCCTCCACGTTCTTTTCCAGTTGGTTTACTTTTATTTCCAACACCTCCGTTCTCCTATTTAATGTAGATACTTCTTCTTGTAAATCATTTAATTTTTTTGAGTTTGACAGAACTATTTCTTTAATTGCTTTGATTTCTTTAAACATTTCCTCTTCCCATTTGCTGTCTTTTGGTAACGAAGTTTTCGATGGTGTTACTGGCTCTGGTTTCGATCTCTTCACACTTCCTGTATTAGTCATTGCCGAGTCAACTTTGCTTTGCTTTCCTGTAGCCATTATAACTATCGGTATGAAAAAAACCCGGCAAATTTATATACTCCGATACTAATTTAAGACAAAAATGTCTGTTTTCAACGGGAGCTCCCTCTTCACCCGTCCATTCGCGTGTACCTCCAAACGACGCCCCCCCATTTTGCTTGTTTTTAAGTCTCCATATTTGTGAATCATTTGTTTCACAATTGTAGTTGAAAAACTTAATAAAGAATTTAAAAAAAAATTTATTCAGGTACTCAAGCATCTTCCCTGTCTGTCCTGGCGGGCTCACAATCTGTGTAATGTACCTGGAGCAATGGGGGGATTAAGTGACTTGCCCAGGGTCACAAGGAGCAGTGTGGGTTTGAACCCACAATCTCAGGGTGCTGAGGCTGTAGCTTAACCACTGTGCCACACTTTCCCCTCCTACCTCTACGAGAACACTCCCCCTCAGGCCATCTCATCTCTTACCATTCTCATAAACTCCGCCCTCCATTCGGGTCTCTTCTCCCCAGAAATGGGCCATATTTCCTTAACCCCACTACTGAAAAAAACCTAAGCTTGACCCCTCTACACCATCCAGCTACCGTCCAATATCTAACATTCCACTTCTTACCAAGATGCTAGAGTCCATCATATCCACTCAACTATCTTCCTACCTTGAGAAATTCACCATTCTTCAACCCTACCAATACGGTTTCCGTCCCAATTTCAGCACCGAATCCCTTCTGACTTCCTTAATCTCAAAAGTTCAATATCTCCATTCTCGCAACAAGTTCGCCGTCCTTCTTCAATTCGACCTCTCTGCAGCTTTTGATGTCTTCCATCATGATATTCTAATTTATCAACTCACCGAGATAGGCATAAACTCCACAGTCCTTGACTGGTTCTCGAAGTTCTTACGCTCTCGTTCCTACATAGTCAACATGAAGGGCACTTCTTCCTCCCCCTGGAACCTGATCTGTGGAGTCCCGCAAGGCTCACCTCTCTCTCCTATCCTCTTCAACATTTATATGTCCTCCCTTAAACTCCTCCATCTCTCCCCCCTTGAAACACTCTACACTTACGCAGACGACATCTTTGTCCTCCTCGAGACCGACCGGAACCTCACCAACCTCTCGGCGAACATATCCTCATGTATATCGAACCTTCAATCCTGGGTCCACACTGTGCAGATGAAACTGAACGAATCTAAAACAAAACTTCTCTGGCTCGGCCCAAAATTGGACCAACTGCCCACCTCCATCCCACTGTCCTCTGGCCCCATTCTGCATCTTGAATATTCTAGTAAAGTTCTGGGAGTCATCATTGACTCTACACTTTCCTTCAACGACCACCTCAACTCCCTAGTAAATAAATGTTTCTTCAGCCTTCACATGCTGAGAAAAGTGAGATCCTGTTTCCATCAAAAACACTTTGCCGTCCTTGTCCAATCCACCATCCTTTCCAGACTGGACTATTGCAACTCTATCTACCTTAGCCTAACAAAGAAAAACCTTCAAAGACTCCAGTGGATTCAGAATACCGCTGCTAAGCTTATCTTCGCAAAAAGCAAATTCGAACACGTCTCACCGCTTTTATCCAAGCTCCACTGGCTTCCGATTATCTCCAGAGTCCACTTCAAATGTGCCTGCCTCACTTTCAAGATCCTACACGGTATCCTCCCTCCCTTCATTCCTCATTCTTGGAACTCCTATAACCCCAATTCTGCCAGATCCACCCCAAAACTGAAACTTTCCTTTTCCTCTCTAAAAGGCGTTTCACTTGTAGGAAAACTAGGTTCTTCCCTCCCTTTCAGAATCACTCAGCTCTGGGACAACCTTACCTCCCATCTTAGGAATCTGAGCTCCCTCCAACTCTTCCGTAAACATCTGAAAACCTGGTTATTCTCAAAAATGTAACTCCTCCTCCCTCTCTGGTTATTCTAGTCCTCTAAATTTTCTCTTCATTTTGCCTCTTCCCTCCACTGGAGTTCCTTTCTACCCTAACTCTTGTTAACCGTGTCGAGCTTTACGAATGTAGAGATGATGCGGTATACAAACCTAAGGTTTAGATTAGATTAGATTAGATTAGATTTCTCGTAAAGTGCACTCAACAAAGAGGTGTGACTGCTTTGTGGGGGAAATCTCAAGCAATTAGTCCGGCCGTGATTTGTAGAATGGCCTCTTGGTCATCTCTTCATACCTTTACCCGGTGTTACAGAGTGGATGTGGCAGCTCGGCCTGATGCCGCTTTTGAGGCATCGGTGTTGTGGGCAGGCTCTTCTGTCCCACCCTAAAGTTGCTATTGCTTTGGTGCATCACCTTGATTACAGAATCCAGAGGGGACAGAATGGAAGATTAGGTTCTTACCTTTGGTAATCTTTGTCTCAGTTCCTGACGGATTCTGTACAACCTGCCCTTTGTCTGTCTCTTGTGTATCACCTGCAAATTTTTCTACCTTGGATGTTTCTCCTATCAGGCCCCAGTACCTTCCAACCAGCAGACAAACCCTGTGGGACATCATTCTGTATATGCAGGTACATATCTTTATCCCAGGACAAGCAGGCAGCATATTCTTAACGTATGGGTGACGTCACCGACGGAGCCCACGGTACGGACCTTTTTAACTAGAAAGTTCTAGTTGGCCGCACCGCGCGTGCGCGCGAGTGCCTTCCCGCCCGACGGAGGAGTGCGTGGTCCCCAGTTTCTTCGTTTCCGCGGAGCGAAGAAGACGTGTGTTTTTTCAACGGCCGTTGAACTAACTTTTCTTGCCTTCCCGCTCGCGATTTTTTCTTCAATTTTTTCTTCCTTTTTTCTTCGGGTTTCTTTTTTTCATTCATTTAAAAAAAAAAAAAAAAAAAAACCCTTAATTTTCTTCTTTTCGACCCAGCCCCGGCGGGGCCTGTTGCCACGATCCAAGCCTCCGGGTTTGATTTTGCGGCGGCCATCTTTCCATTCATGCCCCCGCAGCCGGGTTTTAAGAAGTGCCAGCGGTGTGCACGCCCGATCTCCCTCACTGACCCACACAATTGGTGTTTACAGTGTCTGGGACCTGAACATCGGGCGGATTCCTGCACCCGCTGTGCCACTCTTAAAAAGAGAACTCTTAAGAATCGCCAGATCCAGCAAAACATCCTATTCGGCACCGGATCTGGCATGGAGTTGACGGCGTCGACAGCGGTACCTCAAAAGTCCGCACCCACTTCTTCGACGCCGCCGGACCCGACATCGGCACCGCAGGCGCAAGGTAAGCCGGCTAAGAAGCTTTCCTCTTCCCTCGAGCGCCCACCAGCCACAGCGGCGACACCGGTCTCATCGGCTCCACGCCGACCCCGAAAACGCTCCGCCCCGATCTCGGTGAGTGCCTCGTCATCGGCCTCCTCATCGCCGGGGCGTGGAGCGGCACCTCAGGAACCGAAGAAGCAAAAAGCGGTTCCGGTGCCACCCCTAGATGACCGCATCGCGGCCATCCTTCAAACACAGTTGCAACAACAGCTACAGCACCAGCTCCAACAACTGTTGCCCACTATCCTGGCACCGCTCCTTCCGGTACCACACCGGCCCGAGACCCGCACCGACCCACCGGTGTCTACTCCATCGGTGCCCATTAACACATCTATGCCGATCCTTTCGGCACAACAACTGCATTCTGTGGTTCCATCTCAGACTACTGCAGACCCTCCTCGGCACCGGGCAGAACAACATGCTCCCTGAGACCGAGATCGGCATCGCTCTTCCTCTCCCGGTACCGTCTCGGTACGCTCGGGTAAGTCTCTCTCTAAGACACACCATACCGAGCCTTCCACTCCGGTTTCTCGGCATGCACATATGGATATCCGAGACCCCGACTTATGGGAAGAGTCCCCTCCCGGTACCGAGGAGGATGTCTCCTCCTCTGACGAGGAACCCTCGGCACCCGATACCGGTTCCAAGCCTGAGCAATCTTCCTTTTCTAAATTTCTCAAGGAAATGTCTGCAGCTCTGTCCATCCCTCTTGAATCAGACTCCAAAAAATCCCAGGCTTTTCTGGAAGCCTTGGATTTTGAACAACCTCCTAAGGAGTTCCTGAAGTTACCCGTGCATGACATCCTACGGGAAACCTTTTATAAAAACTGGGAGAACCCCCTTACTGTCCCTGGGGCCCCCCGCAAGTTGGACAGCTTGTACCGTGTCATCCTGATCCCGGGGTTTGACAAACCTCAATTACCTCATGAGTCCCTCCTTGTTGAATCTACCTTAAAGAAATCCCAAGGCTCCAGTGTTTATGCCTCTACTCCTCCTGGCAGAGAGGGCAAAACGATGGACAAGTTTGGCAAGAGGCTTTACCAGAATGCCATGCTTGCCAACAGAGCGAACAATTACTCTTTCCACTTTTCATTTTACATGAAACATCTGGTTCAACAACTCTCAGCTCTCCAGAAATATATTCCAGAGCGTAAAGTTCCACTCTTCCAGCAGCAAATCTCCGGCCTTCTGCAATTAAGGAAATTTATGGTACGCTCAATCTACGATTCCTTTGAGCTAACCTCTCGAGACTCTGCCATCGCTGTTGCCATGCGCCGCCTGGCCTGGCTGAGAGTATCTGATTTAGACATCAACCACCAGGACCGTCTGGCCAACGCTCCTTGTCTTGGGGATGAACTTTTTGGGGAGTCTCTGGATTCAACCACCCAGAAACTATCCGCCCATGAAACCAGATGGGACACTCTGATTAAACCCAAGAAGAAGACTCCACCTGCTCGCCCTTATAGACCGCAGTCTTCATATCAGCGCAGGTTCTCAGCTAGGCCGCTCAACCCACCTGCCCAGCAGCCTCGGCGCCCTCGGCAACAACAACATCACACCCAGGCTCGTTCTCAGTCCAACCAAACAGCCAAACCTCTTCCACCGTCCAAACCTTCTCAGCCCTTTTGACTCTTCTCTCCAGGGCATAGCCAGCCTTCCACCTTCATTGCCTCTTCCCCAACCTATCGGAGGCCGTCTTCAAATCTTCATCAGCCGTTGGGAGGTCATTACATCGGACCAGTGGGTCCTCAACATCATTCGTCGCGGCTACTCTCTCAACTTCCAGACGCTACCACCAGACAATCCTCCCGTAGAGTCTGCTTCTCTCTCCTCTCAAACCCCCCTCCTCCTGCAGGAGGTCCAATCCCTCCTTCTTCTCAATGCTATCGAAGAAGTACCTGCGGACCAGAGGGGTCAGGGATTCTACTCCCGCTACTTCCTGGTTCCCAAAAAGACGGGAGACCTTCGTCCCATCCTCGATCTCAGGAACCTCAACAAGTGTCTGGTCAAGGAGAAATTCAGGATGCTCTCCCTGGCCACGCTGTATCCTCTTCTTTCTCACCACGACTGGCTATGTTCCCTGGACCTCAAAGAGGCCTACACTCACATCCCAATCAATCCGAATTCACGCCGCTACCTGCGGTTTCAGGTACAACACCGCCACTATCAGTACAAAGTGTTACCCTTTGGCCTCGCTTCATCACCCAGGGTATTCACCAAGTGTCTGATTGTAGTAGCGGCCTTCCTCAGGTCTCACAATCTCCAGGTGTTCCCCTACTTGGACGATTGGTTGGTGAAAGCACCTACGTCTCAACTTGTGCTACAAGCTACTCAGCACACCATCTCTCTCCTCCACCTCCTGGGGTTCGAGATCAACTACCCCAAGTCGCATCTGCTTCCCACCCAGCGACTTCAATTCATCGGAGCAGTTCTGGACACCACACTAATGAGGGCTTTTCTCCCCTCCGATCGTCAGCGGACCCTGCTCCATCTCTGTCGTCAGGTACTCATGCATCCCTCCATTCCTGCCCGACAGATGATGGTCCTCCTGGGTCACATGGCCTCGACAGTACATGTCATTCCTCTGGCACGTCTCCACCTCAGAACACCTCAATGGACTCTCGCCAACCAATGGTCACAGACTACGGATCTTCTTTCTCATCCCATCTCTGTGACATCATCTCTTCAGCAATCTCTCCAATGGTGGTTGAACTCCTCAAATCTTTCCAGGGGTCTGCTCTTTCATCTACCCCCTCATTCCATGATCATCACCACGGATGCCTCCCCCTATGCGTGGGGAGCTCACCTAGGAGATCTACGCACCCAGGGCCTTTGGACCCCACAGGAGCGTCAACATCACATCAATTTCCTGGAACTCAGAGCCATGTTCTACGCCCTCAAGGCTTTCCAGCATCTTCTCTGCCCTCAGGTTCTTCTCCTGTGCACAGACAATCAAGTCGCCATGTACTACATAAACAAGCAAGGCGGCACCGGATCTCGCCTCCTTTGTTTGGAGGCTCTACGCATCTGGACCTGGGCCACGGCCCGCAATCTCTTCCTCAAGGCGGTCTACATCCAGGGCGAACAGAACTCCCTGGCCGACAATCTCAGCCGCATCCTTCAACCTCACGAGTGGACGCTGGACCCTCCAACACTCCACTCCATCTTTGCTCGCTGGGGCACTCCGCAGGTGGACCTCTTTGCAGCGCCTCACAATCATCAGCTGCCCCAATTCTGTTCCAGACTCTTCTCTCCTCATCGTCTGGCCCAAGATGCGTTCCTGCTCGATTGGAGAGATCGGTTCCTGTATGCCTTCCCTCCACTTCCTCTGATGTTGCGGACCTTGTCCAAACTCCGCAAGGAGAGGGCCACCATGATTCTTATCGCTCCTCGGTGGCCTCGCCAACACTGGTTCTCCCTCCTACTCCAGCTCAGCTCCAGGGAGCCCATTCCTCTTCCTGTGTTTCCTACTCTACTTACACAGCAGCATCAGTCTCTACTACATCCCAATCTGTCTTCGCTCCACCTGACAGCTTGGTTTCTCTCGGGCTGACTTCTCCAGAAAATCTCTCTCAGCCTGTCAGTCGCATTCTGGATGCCTCCAGGAAACCAGCCACACTCCAATGCTACCATCAGAAGTGGACCAGGTTCTCCTCTTGGTGTCTCCTGCATCATTACGATCCCACCTCTCTGGCGGTGGAGACTGTACTCGACTATCTACTCTCTCTGTCCAACGCTGGCCTCAAGTGTACCTCAATCAGAGTCCACCTCAGTGCCATCACTGCGTTCCATCAGCCTATCCTCGGGAAACCTCTTACGGCTCATCCTCTGGTTTCCCGATTCATGAGAGGCCTCTTCAACGTCAAACCACCTCTGAAGCCTCCTCCAGTCGTCTGGGACCTGAATGTGGTTTTGTCCGCCCTCATGAAACCTCCGTTTGAGCCTCTTGCCTCAACTTCCCTCAAATTTCTTACCTGGAAGGTGCTTTTCCTCATTGCCGTCACCTCTGCCAGGAGGGTTAGTGAGCTGCATGCACTGGTTGCCGATCCACCTTTCACTGTTTTCCACCATGACAAGGTGGTTCTGCGTACTCATCCTAAATTCCTTCCCAAGGTGGTCTCGGAATTTCACCTCAACCAATCCATTGTGTTACCTGTCTTTTTCCCGAAACCCCATTCCCATCCAGGGGAACAGGCACTGCACACGCTGGATTGTAAGCGTGCCCTTGCTTACTACCTTGACCGTACCAGGGCTCACCGCTTGTCCCCTCAGCTCTTTCTGACCTTCGATCCCAATCGTCTAGGTCGTCCTGTCTCAAAACGGACGCTGTCCAACTGGCTGGCTGCCTGCATTGCGTTCTGTTATGCTCGGGCCGGTCTGTCACTGGAAGGTGCTGTCACGGCCCACAGGGTCAGAGCTATGGCTGCTTCTGTTGCTTTCCTCCGTTCCACGCCTATTGAGGAAATCTGCAAGGCTGCCACTTGGTCCTCAGTTCACACATTCACTACTCACTACTGTCTGGATGCGTTCTCCAGACGGGATGGGCACTTCGGCCAATCTGTGTTACAAAATTTATTTTCCTAATGGCCAACCATCCCACCGCCCTCTCTCTTAGCTTGGAGGTCACCCATACGTTAAGAATATGCTGCCTGCTTGTCCTGGGATAAAGCACAGTTACTTACCGTAACAGGTGTTATCCAGGGACAGCAGGCAGATATTCTTACGTCCCACCCACCTCCCCGGGTTGGCTTCTTAGCTGGCTTACCTTAACTGGGGACCACGCACTCCTCCGTCGGGCGGGAAGGCACTCGCGCACGTGCGGTGCGGCCAACTAGAACTTTCTAGTTAAAAAGGTCCGTACCGTGGGCTCCGTCGGTGACGTCACCCATACGTTAAGAATATCTGCCTGCTGTCCCTGGATAACACCTGTTACGGTAAGTAACTGTGCTTTACTGAAGGCATGTTTTCAGTTTGTGCTCGTTGCTTGCAACAGGTTGCTACCATGTTCTTGCCTGTTTTTCGTGTTGCCTGTTTATTAATTGTACTTTTTTCTTGCATAGCAGAACAGATTGCTGTTGTGTAATGGGGTGATTCCCTGTGCCCCTCCCCTTTATATCTGGTTTTGGTCCAGTGCTATTTGGTTGCTTTTGGACGTAACTGCAGGGGGCTTTGTATTCCTTAGCAAAGTGGGAAAAGCAGAAGAAAAAAGTGTGTGGTTTTCTGCAAGATCCAGTTCGTGGGTTGAGATGAAACACCTTGCATACAGAATCCATCAGGGCTAACAAAAAGATTACTAAAGGTAAGAACCTAATCTTCCATTATAGTGGGTGGACTATGGCTAGTTATTTTATATTGGTTTTACCTTTTGTTTCCAAGTGTTATTTTTTTATGTTTGAATAATTTTGAATAATTCGTTTTGATCAGGAAAATGGTATATACGTGCAAATATTTTGTTTTCATCCTCTGGCATCGGGGAAAATTTTAAGCATTAAATTAGGCTTACATTGGATAAAACTGTAGAAAGCAATGTGTTAGTAACCAGCTCCTGTACACAGCTGAAATTTGGAGATGTTTTCTCACCTACCAGATCAGTGCCTAAAATGGCGAACGCTTCCGTTTCAACTGAACTCTGTAGAAAAGACTTTTCCAGAAAGGTGGATGTGTTCCATGAACCCAGATCCAGAGCAGGACAGGTGAGCAAGGTCTTGTGATAGTTGTGGTTGTATCATGGATTGCTTTGCACATAGAAAGTAGGGATGTGTAAAGTTGACTGTTCTGTGGACTTTAAGGTCAGAGATACATTAGAAGTCAGGATTGTTTATAGAAGTTCACACAGATCATTCTCTTACATTTCTTCAACACTTTTCTTATTGATCACAATTTACCATTATATCCTAGTTTCAATAATTTATACTTTTAATCTATCATAAATTAGAAAACTAAATGGTTAATTAAATAGTTAAATATAAAGAGGCAGAACCATTAAGAGGTCAAGCTGAATTGTCTTTCTTAAACCATAATTTCACCCAAATTAAATTAAATTAAACTGACAGGAACAAGCCTCAGAATGCGGAGTAATTTTCCCACATTGGAATTTCTTCCAAGAGAAAAAATAATCCTGATGACATCACCGGCTTGAGCCCATCCTCCCTACCATTATTTAGACTATAAATTCATTACATTACTTTATTAAGAATCCATTAATTTCTTCATTAATATCTTGTTATTTAGTCTAATATGAATCTTAAACACTTCATCAAATTTTTAAAAGCCTTTATAGCTGAAAAATATCTCATAACTGGTTAAGGGTTCTCTAAAACACTATTAAAAAGAACTACAATTCATCGCAACATTCGGAACCGATAGCAAAAAAGTGCTTTAACTTATTAAAGTACACTGGTGCTTTAAGGTGCTTCAAAAAAAGTGCTTCAGTGCTGTAAACAATTTTCAGTCGATTCAAAGCTTTTCAATTAATTTGATACTTTATAATTTGATACTTCATAGATTCAATGCTTCTCAAGAGCTAAAAAGTGCTTGTGTGCCAGAAATAACTCTTAATTAATTTTAAACTTCATAAATGCTTGAGAAATCAGAGTACTTAGCTTATATGTTTTGCTCTTTCTAAAACTGAAGTGGATTCTTAATAAAGTAATGTAATGAATTTATAGTGTAAATAATGGTAGAGTACGGGCTCAAGCCGGTAATGTCATCAGGAGTAAAGAGATAAGAGTCTTTCTTCTCTTGGAAGAAATTCCAATGTGGGAGAATTACTCCGCATTCTGAGGCTTGTTCCCGTCAATTGAATTGAATTGAATTGAATTTGGGTGAAATTATGGTTTAAGAAAGACACAATTCAGCTTGACCTCTTAATGGTCCTGCCTCTTTACTTTTAATCTATATCAGACTGAGTGGGAAAAGTCTACTATTCATGACACCCTCAAAATTCTTGGGGTACTTTTTGATTCTAGTCTATTTTTAGATATCCAGATTAGATTAGACATTATATCAATCTGAATATTGGACTTATATACCGAGTCATCCCTGAGAAACAAGGCTCGACTTGGTTAACAATAGTTGTAATTAAAAGAAATTGACATCAAGGAAACTTTTATCTGCTAGAGAACGCTGATAGAGCAGTTTTCAGAATTTTTTGAAAAACTTGAGGGGATAGACAGGATCTTATTTGAGAAGGTAGGTCATTTTAAATTGCTGTTCTTTAGCATCCCTTCAGAATAGCACAGAACGGATGGGTTTACGCTCCTCTGCCAGCAGGTGAAAACTGAGACATTGCCGTTTGGCTGCAGTACAAGTGGTCTTTGCAGTCCCATCTACAGTCAGTCTGTTCTCAGTCTCCAGCAGGTGGAGGTGGTAAACTTTGTGCAGTTTTTTCTTTGGATAGGACCTGTTGGATCTGATTAGTAACCTTTCTTTTGTCCCTTTTCTGTCCGGACAAAGCTTGGGGGACCCTCTTGGGGGTCATACTGACCTCAGGGGTGCTACACTCAAAAGGGTTGAGTCCCTTCCCCCATTTACACCACCTCCCCCAGTTTTATTTCTCTAGAGGAGCCTTAACTGTACGCCTGGCCACCCTTTAGGCACAGACTACAGTTTAGAGAGCCAGTGGGGTCTTGCAGCTGTGGGCTGTGAGTTTAAAAATGTTTGTTTAAAAAAGGAAAATACCACAGACGAGAAAATAAAAGGGCCCTGAGGCAGCTGTTTTTTAAAAATATGGCGTTTTTGTGCATAGGTTTTCCACGCACACGATATGAACACTTTTAAAAAGCAGGAGATGTGATTTTTATGTGTGACGAGCAGTGGATGCGGCTGGCGTGTACGCGAAGTGTTTTGGCCGCTTTGAGGGGCAAGTAGTGTCTGCTTCAGATACCGACATGAAGGGTTCGTCTTCACGCGTGCACCGCTCGTCAGTTGGGGAGCACAGGAGAAGCCTGGGCTTCCCCTGCTGCCTACACTGGGGTTCCCTCAACTATCGGCGGTCAGGGGGATACAGTTCTGATCGGCATGGGCACTGGGGATTCCCTTTCTGCTGCTGCAGCTGCTGCTTACAGTTCTGATTTAGCGGCTGGGTCTAGTCAGGCCTCATTGCCGCCTCTGCATTTGTGCCTTCCTTCGATTTTGGTGGAAAGTGCCGCCATTTTACCTGTGACCTCAGGCAACTTTCCTCCTGTTTTAGAAAGACAGGAACAGGTCCTATCTGTTTCTTCTGCTCCTGCAGTGAGCTCTGTGGTACCGCCAGGGGTTTTCTGCCCTGATTTTCCCCCTGCACAGTCCCAATCTGCCTATTTGGCATTATTCCTTTGGACACGTCCTAGATTCACCCTGCTGCACTGCTTGCACTGCCTGACCCTGATCTGGGGGATCCCGGTGTGGATGATTTGCTTACTGACCCCTTATTTACAAGTGCAGCGTTTCCCTGGATGGGAGATCAGGGACTGTGTGCTGGATCTGTGAATCCCTCTGGGGTTTGGGAGCCTGGAAATGCTCTATCCAGCCTGTGCCTATTTGAATTGGTGGCTTTTGTGCCAGATCTTTCTGAATCTTTACAGGAGGTCTTTTTTTTGTCTCTCAGCTGACTCCGGCCACTTTTTCCTCCTGGCTTTGTGGTGTATACTTGCTACCTTTCCTGGCACCCTGCTACGTGCGTTGTGGTCTTGGAGCAGTTTAATTCTCCTGAGAATGCTGTGACTTTTGCTAGAGCTATGCCATGCTTGGATTTTATGGCAAGGAAGTGTCAGCAGCTTTGGTTCAGCCCAGGGTGGTTTTTTGGTAGCACAGGTGGTAAAATGCACCTTTCCCCCTTAGGTGGGTGATGCAGCTGCCTTAGGCATTAAAGCTGCTTTGGCAACGTTTTGTGTCGTTCGTGCATGTCATGCTCAAAAGCACGCTCTGGAAAGTGAAGCGGTGATTCCCTCTTCTCAGTTTTGTTTTGGCGGACACAGTTTATATGCTGGATTCATTGAATGTCCTACTTAATGTGAGTTTGACTTAGATGTCAGAGTAATCCATCTCTGCCTGCAGTGGGCTGCTGTTTCCACTTTCAAGGCTCCTTTGGCTGGGCTGCCTTTTCAGGAGCTGTGATTGTTTGGTAGAGGTTTGCATTACTTCATGGATTCTAGACTGGATTGTTGCCCTATGACTTGGCCTGATAGCAGACCTGGCCCTCCTGGGATTCTGGTCATTCTGATTTCTTGGCAACCAGCACTTCCTGCCATGTGCAAGTGACATGTTGTAGGTGTTGTCTCAGGGCTACCTAGGGCTACAGATGTTCCTAGCCTCCCGCCTTCAGTGCTGCGCCTCCTAATGCACAGGCACAATGGTGCTAGGTCAATGGATGCCCCGCAGTGGATTGGGGGCTGTCTCAAAACATTTCTGCCTGTCTGGATGCACGTTACGCCTGACCAGTGGGTCTTGGAGTTTATTTGGTCAGGTTACAAACTGGAATTTGCTCAATCTCTGACAGATTGGTTAATGGGCTCTGTTCAGATTGCCCAGACAAAGCACTCAGGATTTCAACCACCATTTGGCACTTGCTGGAATTTCAAACTATGGACCCAATATCGCCTGATCTCTCAAGATCAGGCAGATACTCCATATACTTTCTTGTGCCAAAGAAAGGCTCTGACGAGTGGAGATCTCTTCTGGATCTTCAGCATATGACGCGGCTCTCAAGATTTCATGATTTTGAAAGGAGACTGTGTGTTCAGTCATTGCAGCAGTGCCTCCAGGACAGTTTCTTGCCTCTCTGGATCTT
Source organism: Geotrypetes seraphini (assembly GCF_902459505.1). Taxonomy (NCBI): domain Eukaryota; kingdom Metazoa; phylum Chordata; class Amphibia; order Gymnophiona; family Dermophiidae; genus Geotrypetes; species Geotrypetes seraphini. Next base: position 176,588,452 of record NC_047091.1, on the reverse strand, counting down.
ACAGAGATGTGCTTTTTCTGATTTACTGCTAAGTTTTGCGGGTTCAAGTTGGAACAGTATTATCAATTCTTGGCCCTTCCCTTTGGACTGGCTTCAGCACCCCAGACCTTCATTCAAGTGATGATAGTGGTGGCAGCTTACCTGCGTCGGATGGGTCTCCAGGTGCATCCTTAATTAGAGGACTGGATCCAGGCAAATGAGTTCTGTCCCCCAAGGCATTCCATGAATGAGTGAGGAAGACTCCACTTTGACCTCAGGGCCATGGCAAGAAGCAAGTAAGTGGATTGCTTCTTCAGTCGAAGATCCTAACCCAGAAGTGAGGGGCTTGACACTCTGGTGCAGCTGTGGTCTCCGCAGATTCTCCTGTATGTTTTTCCTCCTTGGCCATGTCATTCTTGATACGCAGATTTGCTGTGCATATACAGTGGTCGCAATCTTCGGCTGAACCTCACACAGGGTCCAGTATCCATGGAGGATCTGGGTCACTTTGCTCTTCCAGCTTGGCTCTTGAGCGTGCAGTCTTAGAGCAACAGAATATTCTGCCCTGATTGTTGATACTTTTCGGAAGTGTGCAAAGTTGTCTTGTGTTGGCTTACACTACATGTGTGGAAGGCTTTCCACACTTGCTGTGCACAGGTCCAGGTGGACCCTTATTCAGCTACGATCTTGCTCATGTAAGCCTTTCTTCAGGCTAGTTTGGATACAGGCCTTATAGTGGTTTCTTTTTGAGGCCATGTGGCCGGACTGTCCTGTTTCAGATCCTGAAAACATATGTCTCCCTTGGTGTCTCAGCCCGATATCGCTAGACTCATGAAGGGAGCTCTTTGTGTCTGACCACCAGTTAAGCACCTTTTCCCTTTCTGGGTCCTTCATCGAATATTGTCTAGCCTTGCTAAGGCATCTTTTGAGCCACTTCGAGATGCTACCCTCTTGGACTTGATGCTCAAGACCATTTTTTCTAGTTGCCATTACATGGACGCGTCAGGTGTCGGTACTGAGGACTTGGTCTTGCAGGGACCCTTTCCTCCATATTTCGGAGACAGGAGTTTTCCTTCGGATGGTGGTTTTGATTTTCCTGGTCAGTCTGGATGTATGTTTGCCTGACTTTCAGCCGACAGGTTCCAAGTCACAAGATCGCCTGTTGAAGAAGTTGGAGGTGCAGAGTTATTTGGAGGTCACCAACGAGTTTCGTCTCTTTGACCATTTGTTTGTGCTGACTCATTCCGTTCAGCAGGATGCTGCCGCTTCCAAGGTCACGATTCCAGATGGATCTGTAGCGCCATTTCTTCAGCTCACATTCTTATGGGGACTCTCTCGTTTCAGTCAAGGCACATTCTGCCAGCTGTGTGGTCTCTTTGTGAGCTGCAGCTAGAGCTGTCTTTCTTGTGGAGATTTGCAGACTGGCAAATGGGTCTTCTATTCACACGTTTGCCAAGTTCTAGAGTGGATGTAGTGGCACGACAGGCTCCACCTTTGGGTCCTCAGTCTTCCGGGTCAGTTCAGCAAGGCCACCCTACTTTTTTGGGGGAGTGCTTTTGTATGTCCCTAATGTCTAGAATGTTTCACCTATTGCACTGGAAAAAGAGATAATGTACCTATCTCTTTTCCAGTAGATAGATGAGACATTACTGTGCCTGCTTACAGTTATCAATCTGTTGATGTTTCTCCAAGCTGTTTCTTGGATGCCTGTCAGCCCTTGTGGGCTGGAAAGAATTTGTATATATGTTCCATTTATTGGGGAGTGGTTTCTCAGCTTCTTTGAAGCTGGTGTTGGCATTTCACTTTACTGTTGGTTGAATTCTTGAGCAGAACAGTTGCTACAGGTGCCTCTACTTCACGTATATTTGGTGCTCCTCAGTGCTTGGGTACTAACCGTAGAGGGTGCTAAACTGATCAGTGAAGTACTACAGAGGCAGAGTGAAAAATCCGGAGTGGTTACTTCTGCAACCATGCGACTAAAGGGAAATAATCTACTGTCTAGAATGTCTCGCCTATCTACTGGAAAAGAGCTTACCAGGGTAAGTACATAATCTCTTTTTCCTGGTCTGATCTGGACAATTTCTTTGTCTTCTCCATGTAAGAGTGGAGTTGGTTTGTTTTGGTATTTTCAGCCTAGTTAGTTTCTGCTTGACTATTCATCAGACTGTTGTAGATGGCACTACACAGTCCACTTGTACTGCAGCCAAAAGTCAATGTCTCAATCTCCACCTGCTGGCAGAGGGAGCGTAAACCCATCTGTTCTGTGCTGGTCTGGAGGGACTAAAAGAAAGAAAATTAGAAGGTAAGAACCTAATTTCTCCTTAATAGGTAAGGGAAGAATGAACATTTTTTGTTCTTTGCATTCATCCCCTCTGTCCCTTTTTTCATTCTTCTTTTATTTGTTCACTTATCCTGTCTGTTTTGCAAATTGACTACTGAAATTCACTTTATGCAGGTTTCTCTGTATACACCCTGAAATGGCTTCAATTAATACAGTCCACCACTGTCAAACACCTCCGTTCAGCCCATTTTGATCATGTCACTCCCGTTCTCCGTTGAGAGCACTGGTTTCCAGTCTCTGCTTGTATTAAATTTAAGATTCTCCAAGGACAAGCAGGCATAATATTCTCACATGTGGGGCGACGTCAACCACAGAACCTGTATGAACACTACCAAGTACATTGTCACTTTAAATTTTTAGGCAGTGCCCATACCGCACACCAGTTTCACATTCCCGTTACCTGAGTTTTCTGTCCAATCTCTGTTTTTGTTGCAGGTGTGAGGCTGCTGAGCAAAAACAGAAATTACCTATGGGAGTCTTGAAAAAGGACACTGTATCCCAGGAGGAGAAGAAGAAACAGCTGAGTGAAAAGATCCGACAGCAGCAAGAAAAACTAGAGGCTATGCAGGTGAGTTTATTGTAGGGGAAACTGTAGTTCTGCGAGTGAATCTGAGATCTACCAGGTGTATTGAAAAATGGGATAAGGAATAACTCAGAATCTGCAAACATATTGCACACATAAAACCAATTTCTGCTCTTTCCCTGTCCAGAAAACCAGTTCAGTCTGTTCACAAGGAGACATAAAGAAGCTTCCTCTTGATGTTAGCTCTCGACCAGCAGCAGAGGTTAGTTCCATGGTTAGATCTTCACTCGGGGAACTTTTCTGGGACAGATTTATAGGGCCTGAAACTTGATCTGTGACTTCTTTATATTTCTTCTCCCTTTATGTGCAGAACTCTCCCTCCTTGAGTAGACCCCCACGACCACGATCACCACCTCTTCCTGCTGTCCTGAAGAATATTCCTGTCAGGCCACCTCCCCCAAAAATGAACAGCCAACTGAGAAAGCCAGTGCCTGTTGGCCCCATAGTCAGCTCTCCAAAAGTGTCCAGCATGTCTTTCAAGGGGGAAACCAGCACTTCGAGAGCCCAGTCTCACATCACAGCCATTGTGAAGCCAAACAACACTGCTGCTAGAACACCTGTCAGAACTGTTCTGCCACCCAAATTTGCAACAACATTCACACCTCAGAACTCCAGGAGCCAGCATGAAATATTGTCCCCAAGATGTTCAAAGACATCTGTGCCAAAAAAGCTAATGCCAGTCAAGATGCCCTCGGTGAGATTTCCCAGTTTTCATCTTAAATGTGATCAGAGAGGAGGTCAGGATCTTAGTATTTCTAAATATGGGTCATAAGTCAAAGTCTTGATCAGAGAATCCTAGAGCTGAAAGCCTAGGAGAGGAAATACTGGATTAGATCAGGATACATCAAACTTGTATCATGAGACTAACAAATCCTACGTACAATCATTACTAGAATTCACACATGATTTGTTCAAGTCTGATTGTAAATGCAGTGTCTTAGGCAAAAGAAATTGACCTTTACTGAATGAAGTGCTCTTCTGTACAGATGTAGCTTTTTAAGGGGTTTGTTGGGTTTTTTTGGGGGTTTTTTGTGTGTGTGTGTGGGGGGGGTATGTTACTGTTTTGCTCAAGGATTGGTAATCTCCTGCTCTGTACTCTTTGAGGGTAATTTTTATAAAAGAGCTCTTAATGGCAAAATTCAAAAAGGTGCCTATTTTATAAAGGAATCTACTATAATAAAACGCTAAGCACGTATGCGCACTCCTACCTGCGTGTTCCGTGATCCGTAGGTCCGTGGCAGGCAGGAGAGCGCTTACAACGGGCCCAAACTCAAGCGCTGTGGCCGACTCTTTTACACTGCATGCCCGAACTCAGGAGCCACACCTGTTGAATTTATTAAGAGCGGCGGCAGCTCCTCTCAAGAGCCTCACCAGCACTCGAGCGCTGTAGCCGACTCACAGTGCACGCCTGAACTCACAGCCACACCTGTTGAATGAGCCGCATGCAGACGGGGATCGTGGTAGGAGGCACCGCGCCAAGTGCTGCACAGGGACTGGAGGGGGAGGGATATACCGCTTCTCCTGCACATACCGGCACAAACCTCCCTCCAGCGTTGGCAGCCGCAGCAAGCTAAACAAGCTGCTTCGTGGCTTTCTTCTGCCGGTGAGTTCATCTGCCGCATCACTGATGACATCATCAGTGATGCAAAAGAGGGACTCAACGGCAGGAGAAAGCCGCGAAGCAGCCTGTTTAGTGTGCTGCGGCTGCCAACGCTGGAAGGAAATTTGTTGTTAAGGTCATCTCGCTGGGAGGGTCGCATTGGAGGGAAGAGATAGTCAGTGGGGGTTGGGCTGGGAGGGGAGAGAAGTGGTCTGTCTCGGGTGCTTCAGGCAGCAGCAGTGTTTACAATTTGCTGCTGTTGCTGGTTTCAGGCCTTCCTCTCTGGCTGATCCTGCCTACTTCCTGTTTTCATGAAGACAGGACCCGCCAGAGAGGAAGACCTGAAGCCAGCAACAGCAATGAATTGTGAATGCTGCTGCTGCCCGATGAAGTTCAAGAAGGAAAGGGAGCATAGAGGGAGAGAATGGCTTGGAGGGAAGAAGAGATGACGGCATGGAGGGAAGGAGGAAGGTATACCAGGCCAAGGGAAAAGGAAGGAGGAGATGCCATATGGAACAGAGAGAGAGAGAGAGGGCAGACACTGGATGGAAAGAGAAGAGAGGACAGTGAATGGAAGGGGCAAGACAGAGGGTGAACAGTAGATGGAAGGGGTAGAGAGAGGGAGACAGACACTGAATGGAAGTGTGGGAGACGGGGGGAGCAGACGTTGGAAGGAAGTGGGGAGGAGAAAGAAAAATGCAGGATTGAGGGAAGAGGATAGAGTTAGAAATAAAGATAGACAGATAGGGGGCCAGGGAGAGACACAGACAGAAAGAATGACAGACAGCGTCCAAGGAGAGAGAGACGACTAAAAAAAAAACCAGACAGACATCTACTCTAGCACCCGTTAATGTAATAGGCTAAAACACGTATGCGCGCTTAAAATGACCCCACACTTGCGACAGTAAAACCCAAAGTGAATCACAACGACCCCACGCTCGTGGCAGTAGAACCCAAAGTGAATCACGGATCCAAACAGCCCTTGCAGCTGAACTAAATAGCGGCCCAGGAAGAGAAGCGCTGACAAAAAAGACTCCAGCCGCTTTGCCGGCTCCCCACTCACTCCATAAGTAATTTCTTTGCGGTCTGACCCTCCCATCCCTTCCCGACATCTGACTGGCTCACTTAGTCCTTTACTGCCCCCCCCTTTCCCTTCCCACAGTCCCGACTCCAAACCTGCCGACTCCAGCAGCATTCGCAGCACTCTACACACGCTGCTTTGGGAATTTCTACTGCCCTGATTTGCTCTGCTGCTTCTCTGATGATGTCATCAGGGACATGCCAGAGTAAATCAGGGCAGTAGAAGGCCCCGAAGCAGCGTGTGTAGAGTGCTGCAGACGCTGCTGGAATCGGAAGGTTTGACGGGACCACGGGAAGGGGGGGGGTGGTAAGGGGCTAAGGGAGCCGGCCAGACCGCGGGAAGGGAAAGGGGGAGTAGGGGAAACGCTACTGCTGCACAGCAGTGGCGTACCAAGGGGGGGGGGGGGGGCGGGGGGGTAGTGCGCCCCGGGTGCCAGCCCTGAGGGGGTGCTCCCGACCTTGCCGTTCAGTCCCCCCCCACCCCCGAAGGACCACTCACCCCACTGACCTTCCTGCACCACCTGTGAAGCAGCCCGCAGTAGGATCGCGACGTCAGCGATCCCGGAGCTGCTTGGGCGCTGCTTCCTGTGCCGCGGTCCCGCCCCTCCTCTGACGTCAGAGGAGGGGCGGGACCGCGGCGCAGGAAGCAGCGCCTAAGCAGTGCAGGTATCGCTGACGTCACGATCCTGCTGCAGCTGCTTCATAGGTGGTGCGGGGAGGCCAGGGGGGCGAGCGGTCCTTTGGGGTGGGTCGGGCGGGCAGGCAGGCAGGCTTTCAAGGGGGAGGGGGGTGACAGGCAGGCAGGAAGGCCTTGAAAGGGGGGACAGACCTTCAAGGGGGGGACAGGCCTTCGGGGGGGTGTGCAGACCTTCAAGGGGGAGGGACAGGCCTTCAAGGGGGGGGCAGGCAGGTCTACAAGGGGGTGGGACAGGCCTTCGGGGGGGGGGACAAGCTACAAGGGGGTGGGACAGGCCTTCTGGGGGGTGCAGGCCTACGGGGGGGTGCAGACCTTCAAGGGGGGTGCAGGCCTTTGGGGGTGCAGGCCTTTGGGGGTGCAGGCCTTTGGGGGTGCAGGCCTTCGGGGGGGTGCAGGCCTTCAAGGGGGTGCAGGTTTTCAAGGGGGTGGGACAGGCCTTCGGGGGGGTGCAGGCCTTCAAGGGGGGGACAGGCCGGCAGGCCTTCAAGGGGGGGACAGGCCTTCAAGGGGGGACAGGCCTACAAGGGGGGGGGGACAAGCTACAAGGGTGTGAGACAGGCCTTCAAGGGGGGTGCGCAGGCCTTCGGGTGGGGGGGGTGCAGACCTTCAAGGGGGTGCAGACCTTCAAGGGGGGGACAGGCAGGCAGGCAGGCCTACAAAGGGGGGGACAGGCCTTCAAGGGGGGCACAGGCCTACAAGGGGGCGGGACAGGCAGTGCTTTAAGGGGGGACAGGCCTTTGGGGGGGACCCTGGTTTAGAAGTACACGGAGGGAAGGGGGTGTTTAAAGAGACATGCATTTGCCAAACTTTGGGGGGGGGAAGAAATAATGGGTCTGAAAATAGAGGAGAGGGAGAGAGATGATGGACCATGGGATTTAGGGAGGGAAGGAACAGAAAGGGAGAGAAATTGGACACAAGGGATGGTGTGGAGGAGGGATAGAGATACTGGGTAGGAGGGTAATTAGGAAAAGAAAGGGAGAGATGGTGGACTATGGGGTGGTGGGGAAGGAGGGAGAGATGCCGGATGAAAGGGTAGTTAAGAAAAGGTGGATCTGTGGAGGGAGATGAAAAAAAGGAAAGATACCAGACTTCCTGGGAAGGGAAGGGAAATGGAAAGGGAGGACAGAGTTGGCAGATGGATGGTTAGCATGCAGAAAGAAGGAGACCCTGGCAAGCAAGTTATCAAAAGAAAACCAGAGCCTTGGACCAACAAGATTTGAAATATAACCAGACAACAAAAGGTAGAAAAATTAATTTTATTTTCTGTTTTGTGATTATAATATGTCAGATTTGAAATGTGTATCCTGCCAGAGCTGGTGTTGGACTGCAAACGTGAGCTAGGATTTAACAGAGAGAGAAAAAGTCCTTTTTATTTCTTTATTTTATTTACACCACAGCGCCAGTGTGGTTAGGAGAAGCCAAAGGGGGTAAAAAAGCTATAAAACCCACCAGGAGTTTTGAAAGAAATCACCCAACTGGGCAGGAAAATCGAATTGAAAAACCAATTCAATAGGCTGAATCGAATCGAAATTTTTTTTCCTGAATCTGGCAGCATTAGTTTGCGCTACTGTCTTAGACTTTAGGACCTGGGATTGGGGAGAGATGGCATCCTCAGTACTTTATAATGCAAGTGAAAGAGGATTTGGTCAGACTTTTGAAGGGTCTGCAGAAAAAAAATATTGTATAGGCCGGGGACATGAGACAGCAGGAAATGGAAACTTTTCTTCCTTCTATTTTTGTGAATGGAAAGGCTGAGGATGTCAGAGAGTTCAGTTAAAATATATATGCTTTATAAGAAAATATAATAATGTGTTTTATAGCATAGTTGGCCTACCCAGTGAGGTGTTCCTAGTGGTGATGGTGGCAGCGTGTCAATGTGTTGAGAGGAAGAAGTGGTCTGGGAAATTCTGCTAAGCAAACTCCGGGCCCATTTCCACCCCCCCCAGTTAGTCCACTCCACTCAACTGGTTCACACACTGAGTGGGTCTTTGGGTGTTGTTTTGGGATCTCTTCCAGTGGTTTATCAGTATCTCCTTCTGGTCCAAGGAAGGAAACTTTGTTATCCTTAGCATTGACCTACAGAATATGTTTGTAACAGCGCTGCTCGTGTGGCATTAGGCTATGTAGTGATCGAAAGAAAAAAACAGACCTTTGCACATTTTTGCACTATATGGTGGTTGTATGAGGAGATTCACATTTCCTGCACAGCTAAGTCCATGTGAAGTTACCTTGTGCTGTATTTGACATCTAGCAAGGTCTCTGTTTGAAAGGAAAGATCTAAACTTAAAAATGAAGTGTCCAGAAGTTATGGTAAAAGCAGATAGTGTAGCTGGTTTTAAGAAAGATTTGGACAAATTCCTGGAGGAAAAGTCCATAATCTGTTATTAAGACATGGGGAAAGTGTCTGCTTGCCCTGGATTGGTAGCATGGAATGTTGCTACTCTTTGGGTTTTGACCAGGTATTAGTGTCCTGGATTGGCTACCATGAGAATGGGCTACTGGGCATGATGGACCATTGGTCTGACCCAGTTAGGCTATTCTTATGTTATGTTCTCATCTGTAGGGGCCTTTGTTTTCACTTCTTATTTTAATGTATTTTTTTTCTGGGAACTTATCAGTGTTTTTTATAATGGGAACAAAAATGGAAGAGAATTAATGTGTGTGGGATGAGGGGGTAACTAATTTCTTCAGCTAAATAATTCAATCCACTTCAAACAGACATAGGAGAACTCACGCATCATTCACACACCCTCCAACCAAAAACGTCAAAAGAAAAAAACTGTTCGACAACCTCCTAGCCATTTGAGCTGCAACACTCGACCCCCAACTCTACAACCTATTGACCTTGACCACAGACTACAAAACCTTCAAAAAAGAAATAAAAACCCTTCTATTCAAAACACACATAAAACCGAACTAACACAATCAGAACTGTCCCAAGCATCACCTGCAACTACTCCATATGTACTTCTGATGTCATGACAATTCAGACATAATTTGTTATGTTATGTTTGGAATATAAGAAAATTTTCACTACCTGTTTCTATTCTGACCATTTATTCCGTTTCATGGTCATTACAAAAAATATTTTTTTACATGGGGGGGGGTGTCAAAAAATGATGGGCCCCGGGTGCCACATACCCTAGGTACGCCACTGCTGCACAGGGAAGTGGTGAGGGGGGAGGGAAATGGAGGGGGAGGGAATGCTGCTGCTGCACAGGGAAGTAGGGTGGGGGAAATGCTGCTGCACAGGGAAATGGAGGGGGAGGGAATGCTGCTGTGGCTGCTGCACAGGGAAGTGGGAGAGAAATGCTGCATAGGAGGCAGGGAGAGAGACAGATAGAAAGAAAGACAGATAGCGGGAGGAAGGGATACAGAAAGACACAGGGGCAGGGAGAGAGACAGAAAGACAGAGAGTCAAAGGGGGCCAGGGAGAGAGACAGAAAGAAAGACAGTGGGAGGGAGAGCAAGACAGAAATAAAGACAGATATACATATATTCTAGCACCCGTTAATGTAACGGGCTAAAATAATAGTCAAAAATATTCCTGTAGGGACACACCTATCGGTATTAGCATTCCACTATATATCAGACTCTCAAATACATTTTGGTTTGTTGGGGGTTTTTTGGACCATCATACAAAGGTCATTCACAGATTTTGATTACTCAAGTCTGTGTTGATAGATAACCATATGTAGCTTTTATAAACTAGGTACCCAGAACCAGCTCCAGTAGCCCACAAATTCTCATGCACAAATTTATTTTACCTGTTTGAAATACACTTCCCCCTCCATATTCGCGATTTCATTATCCGCAGTTTCAGTTATTCGCAGTTTTTTGAACGCAGTCTCCGCCCCCAAATATACATTACAGGAAACTGAAGAAATCACCCGAAACCTGCAGCCAAGGCGGAGGCTGATGAACTGACAGGATCCAGCGCTGTTCCCAGGGGCCCTGGCCCGCCACCGAGCGCACACGCACCTGCAACTCAGCGGGCACACGCTGACTCTACCTGACATTTGCCAGTGCCAGGCGCACAGTCTGTTATCCCAGGACAAGCAGGCAGCATATTCTCAACAGTGGGTGACGTCACCGATGGAGCCCCGCAGCGGACAGCCTCAAAAGCAGACTTGCTTGAAGATCTTTATAAGAGCTTCTGAGTGCTGCACTGCGCATTCGTGAGTGCCTTCCCGCCCGAGTTAGGGCGCTTGTCTCCTGTGAGGAACCTCAGTTCAAATGCAGAAAGAGATGCAAGCAGCCATCCAGTTGGATATGGTTCACTTTGAGACAGGGTGCCTCAACTTATTTGGATCGAAGGAGATGAAAAGTTGTGGGGCTGTCCTGTGAAGTTGAGTGCAAGTAGAAAGCCAAGGCATGCTTGCAGTCCAAAGTATGGAGAGCCACTTCTCCAGGGTGAGAATGAGGCTTTGAAAAAAATACTGGAAGAACAATAGATTGATTGATGTGAAATTCTGAAACAACTTTAGGTAAGAATTTTGGATGAGTACAGAGGACCACCTTGTCATGATGGAAAACTGTGAAAGGTGGATCCACAACCAAAGCTTGTAACTCTTCGAGCAGACGTGAGGGCAATCAGGAAAACTACTTTCCAAGTAAGGAACTTGAGATGAACCTTATCAATTGGTTCAAATGGAGGCTTCATCAATTGAGCCAAGACAACATTTGAGATCCCAAACCACTGGGAGTGGTTTAAGTGGTGGATGAACATTAAAAAGTCCTTTCATAAAGTGGGAAACCACAGGATGTGCAGACAGAGGTTTCACATCAAGAGGCTGATGAAAAGCAGCAATCACACTGAGATGGACTCAGATAGATGTAGACTGAAGTCCCGAATGTGATAAGTGAAGTAAATAATCCAAAACAGAAGCCAAGGAGGTAGACATTGGCTCCATATGGCGAGTGGAACACCAAGCAGAAAATCTAGTCCATTTCTGGCATAACACTACCGAGTGGACGGCTTTCTGGAAGCTACCAAAATATCTTGTACAGACTGACAGAACTGTATAGAGTCTGTTAGGTTGAAAGGTACCAAGCTGTTAAGTGTAGAGACTGCAGTTTGGGATGTAGCAAGGATCCTTGACTCTGAGTAAGCAGAGAGGGAAAAACCGGTAGAAGCAGAGGCTCCCTGGTGCTGAGTTGAAGTAGAAGGGAGTACCACGGTTGTCTGGGCCACCGAGGAGCTATCAGAATCATGGTGACATGTTCTGTCTTGAGTTTGACAAGAGTCTTGAGAATCAGAGGGAGTGGAGGAAAGGCATAGAGAAAATGACCCGTCCAATCCAGGAGAAAAGCATCTGCCTCGAGACGCTGGGGAGAGTATATTCGAGAGCAGAACTGAGGCAGCTTGTTGTTGAGGGGAGACGCAAAGAGGTCTATCTGAGGGGTCCCCCATTGAGCAAACACCTGACATAGAGGCGAGGAATTGAGTGTCCATTCATGAGGTTGCAGAAGACGACTCAATTTGTCCGCCAGACAGTTGTGCTGACCTTGAATATATGCAGCTCTGAGAAAGATGTTCAGATGGATTGCCCAATCCCACAGTTTCAGAGCTTCTTGACAAAGGGAGTGAGATCCTGTACCTCCCTGTTTGTTGACATAATACATGGCGACTTGATTGTCCATCCAGACAAGGACTACATTGTCGTGAAGAAGGTGTTGAAAAGCTTTGAGAGCATTGAAAATCGCTCTGAGTTCCAACAGATTGATGAGACAAAGACGGTCCACAGGAGTCCAATGACCTTGGGTAAGGAGTCCTTTGAGATGAGCTCCTCATGCGTAGGTTGACGAGTCTGTTGTGAGAACCTTCTGATGAGGGAGATTGTGGAACAGCAAACCTCTGGAAAGATTGGAAGAGAACATCCACCAGTGGAGAGACTGCTTCAACAAAGGAGTTACTGTAATTTGTTGAGAAAGCTGGTTGGTAGCTTGTTGCCACTGAGATACCAGGGTCCACTGAGGTATGCGAAGGTGAAGTCTGGCAAAAGGAGTCACATGAGACTGAGCAGAATCATCATTTGTCTTGCTGAAATTGATGTGAGATGAGACACCTGATGGCAAAGGCGAATGAGGGTATCCCGAAGTGGTGGAGGTAGAAACGCTCTGAGCTGGACAGTGTCTAGAGTGGCCCCAATGAATTGGAGAGACTGAGATGGGGTCAGCTAGGATTTTGGAAAGTTGACTTCGAACCCCACACATTGGAGGAATTGCAATAACCCCTTGTTGAGAGGGGGCCTTGATAAGCCAGTCGTCCAGGTATGGAAAAACTTGAAGACCCTGGGCACGGAGGGCTGCAGCCACCACCACCAGACATTTCATGAAGACTGGGGGATGAGGCGAGTCCGAAAGGAAGAACTCTGTATTGTAGATGAAGATTCCCCACCCTGAATCGAAGATATTTGCGAGAGGCTAGATGAATTGGGATATGAGTGTAAGCCACTTTGAAATCCAGAGAGCATAGCCAATCTCCCTGATCCATCAGGGAATAAAAGGTTGGTAAAGATAGCAGCCAAAACTTCTCTTTGACTAGAAATTTGTTGAGGGTTCTGAGGTCCAGAATGGGTCGCAAATCCCCTGTCGTCTTTGGGACTAGAAAATAATGGTAATAAAAGCCCATGTCCCGTTGGTTTAGAGGAACCTTCTCGACAGCTTGAAGGCGAAGAAGAGCCTGAGCTTCCTGAAGAAGGGGAAGTTGCAACAAATTGGAAGGACACTCTCTTGGAGGGCGATCTGGAGGTCCCTGAAGAAAGTGAAGTGAGTATCCCTCTGAAGGATGGTGAGAACCCAGAGATCTGTGGTGATCATTTCCCACTGGTGATAAAATTGACCTTCTATGGGCAGAAGAGAATTTTGGTGCAGGGAGGTTGGCATGCTCAGATACCTAGACCCACTATAATCTCCCCAACCCTGAAATGTCCTGTCTAAATTAGATTGTAAGCTCCTCTGAGCAGGGACTGTCTATTGCATGTTAAAATGTACAGCGCTGCGCACGCCTTTCAATGCTATAGAAATAATAAATAGTTTGAAATAGATTGGTTATATTTGGAATGGCGACTCATGTTTCCTTTAAATCTTTGTCATGTTCTTAGTATCAAGATGCCTAGATTATATAAAGATAACAGAATATTAATGGACACATGGAAAACCTTACGATTTGTCAGCAATTTAACAACTATTCCTATTAGTAAATCAACAAATCAAACCATATGGCTAAACCTCAAGATTCAAATTGGCGGATTTAAGATAATCTGGAAGCATTGGATGATTGCAGGAATACGGACTTTAAATGATGTTATTTCTTTTTTTTATATAAGAACATAAGAATTGCCTCTGCCGGGTCAGACCAGGGGTCCATCGTGCCCAGCAGTCCGCTCCCGCGGCGGCCCTCCAGGTCCTTGACCTGTAAGATCCCGCCACCTGAATTGTTTATGCTCTATATCTTTATTCATTTTCAAAAATTACAACAAGTGTATAACATTTATTCAGAAATACCTTAATTCATCACTTGACATTCTTATTTGTATTACTCCAAATAAATAATTATATAAGAAACCCTTCCCTCCCTCCCAGATACCAATTTGTATTACTCCAATTAAATAATTATATAAGAAGCCCACCCCTCCCGCCCATATACCAATAAATATCAATTATCAGTTATTATCCTTCAGTATCCCACCCCCTTATCTTATTCAATATTTTGGTGTTTAAGATGTCTGATCATTAGAATAAATCGCCAATAGCCCCCAAATCTTTTTAAACTTATTATAATTACCTTGTTGCAGAGCAAATACCCTTTCCATCTTATAAATATGGCACACTGAATTCCACCAAAAAGTATAATTTAATTTAGTATAATCTTTCCAATTCCCTGTAATCTGCTGAATGGCAACCCCTGTTAAAATTAATAAAATTTTATTATTATTAGCTGAAATTTGGCTTTTAAATCTCATTGAAGTACCAAATAATATAGTGTCATATGAAAGGGCAACATGATTTTCTAACAATGAATTCATTTGCGGCCAAATTAACTTCCAAAAGGTATTTATATAGGGACAGAAAAATATCAAATGATCCAATGTCCCAACTTCTAAACCACAATGCCAGCATCTATTAGATCTGGAACTATCTAACTTCTGTAAACGAACTGGGGTCCATAAAGCTCTATGCAACAAAAAAAAACAAGTCTGTCTCATAGATGCTGCCCTTGTAATTTTTATTCTCCAAGACCAAAAATGTGGCCATTGAGAGGCAGAAATTTGATGCCCAAGCTCAATGCTCCAAATATCCCCAAGACCAGTTCTTTGTTTTTTATTTAAATATCCATATAACAATTTATACCCAAAAAAATAGCATTACAACAGGGAAATATTCATAATTTTAAGAAAATTTGGGAACCACTGACTCGATATTCCAATGATCAGGTTTCATAGCACATTAGTAATGGATATATTAGATTGGGGAAGGGTGGGAATGTATATTATAGGGATTTAAGAACTGAAGAAAGGGGAGGGTTATATTTTATGTGATAAAATGAATTACTTGTAATCACAATTTTTCATGTATTAATTGAAGTTTATGTAAAATTAAATTATTGTAAGAATGAAAAATTTATAAATAAAATATTAAAAAAAACAAACCCACAATTTATACCACTGTGCGGCTTGGTGACCCAAGAAATGATGTTATTTCAAATGGTAAATTGCTTGATTTTACACAGTTGCAACATAAATATGGTTTTAATAAATCACAAAGTTTTAGGTGGTTGCAACTGAAGCAGGCCATTCAGGTAGGGTTCCCTGAATGGAAAAATCTTAGCACACTAAACTAAACTAAGCCTTAGGTTTATATACCGCATCTTCTCCACTGAAGTGGAGCTCGACACGGTTTACAGAGTTTAAAAAATATGGGAAGAGAGAAGAGAGAGAGTTTACAAAGCATAAAAAGAGTATATATATATATATATACAATATAGTCTGGAATTTTTATGCTTTCAGGTGGACTTTCTGGGACACCAGGCCGCACAGTGGTATAAAACTATAAGTGAATCTGTTAAAAAGAAGCCTAAAACTGGTCTTAGGGATATTTGGAGCATTGAGATTAAGCATCAAATTTCAGCATCTCAATGGCCACAAATTTGGTCTTGGAGGATGAGATGTACAATGTCTGCATCTATGAGACAAACTTGGTTTTTTCTTCTGCATAGAGCGTTTTGGATCCCAGTTAGATTACAAAAGTTAAATAGTTCAAAGTCTAATAGATGTTGGCACTATAATCTTGAAGTAGGGACTTTAGATCATCTTTTGTTTTATTGTCCCTTTATCTTAGCCTTTTGGAATTCAATTTGGGATCAAGTAAATTGTTTATTGGAAAAGCATGTGGCATTATCTTATGATACAGTACTTTTTGGTATGTCTATGAGGAAAAAGAGCCAAATATCATCAAATAATAATAAACTTTTATTGATCATGAAAGGAGTCGCCATTCAACATATCTCAAATAATTGGAAAAATCACAGTAGACTCAATTATAATTTCTGGTGGAACCCATTATGTCACATTTATAAAATGGAAAGAACAATAGCTATACAACAAGGGAATTATAATAATTTTAATAAAATTTGGGAGCCATTAACATCTTATTGTAATGAATAGACACCATTTTCTATTGAAATATATACCGTCTAATATTGGGAGGGGGGAGGTTTTATATATTATTCATAATTGGGAAAATAATAGAGGGAATGATGGGAGGGAAGGGAGGTAATTTTATGTATTATAAGATAAATTAGAAAGATTAAGTGATATATTTAATTTTAATGGTTTTTTTTAAATTTATAATTCTTTATTCATTTTTTCATCTTTCAACAAGTGTACAATACACATATCAACAATTAACAAATCACTTGAAAATCTTATCAGCAATGTCTTTATATAAATAATAATCCCTCCTCCCCCCTTCCCTCCCGCCCTGATATTAATTTTCCAAATAACTCTCTAATACCCTCCCACCCCCCTTCTACTATAAAATGGTGTATCATTCACAGAAAAACATGGTATTTAATCTTGACAATACAATGCTAATGGTTCCCAAATTTTAATAAAGTTTCTATAATTTCCTTTTTGTACCGCTATTAATCTTTCCATTTTATACAGATGACATAATGAGTTCCACCAAAAATTAAAACTAAGCCTACTGTGGTCTTTCCAGTTATTAGTAATATGTTGAATTTAATTTTAATGTTTTGATGTTTGTACACTTGATGTAAGATTGAAAATGAATAAAGATTTTTTTTTTTTGTAAATCTTTATTCATTTTCAAATATTACAAGTGTATAATAGTCAGAAAAATTTTAACAAATCACTTGACAATCTTACTTATACTCCTTAAAATATATAAATATAAAAGAATCCCTTCCCACCCACCCATATATTAATAATAAACAATTATCAATTATTGTCTTTCCCACTCCCACCCCCCATATATCTTATCTAATACTAAAAAAGAAAGAAATAATAAATAGTAGTATTAGTAGTGGTGATGCTACTTGGAAAGATAAGTATCCATCTAGTGCCAAAATAGCTTTTAAGCCTACCCTGCTACATCTTTAGCCATACTTATTTAGACTAATTGGTCACTGTGGCTGATTTCTATAAATGGTGCCATTGTCATTAGAAACATAGAAAAAAAGCAGCAGAAAAGGGCTATAGCCCACCAAGTCTGCCCATTCCAAGTATCCCCTCCCCTGAATTTACTCCCTTAAAGATCCCACTTGAGTATCCCATTTTCTCTTAAAATCCGTCATGCTGCTGGCCTTTATCACCTGGAGTGTGAGTCTGTTCCAATGATCCACTACTCTTTCGGTGAAGAAGTACTTCCTGGAGTCGCCATGAAACTTCCCTCCCCTGATTTTCAGCGGATGCCCTCTGGTGGTCGAGGGTCTCATGAGCCAGAAGATATCATCTTCTGACTCGATGCGTCCCGTGATGTACTTATATGTTTCAGTCATATCTCCCCGTTCTCTTCTTTCCTCAAGTGAGTACAGCCGCAATTTTTTAAATCTTTCTTCATATGTGAGATCCTTGAGCCCCAAGACCATCCTGGTGGCCGTTCGCTGAACCGACTCGATCCTCAGCACGTCCTTTCGGTAGTGTGGTCTCCAAAACTGAACACAGTACTCCCAAGTGAGGCCTCACCATGGCTCTGTACAACGGCATCATAACTTCAGGTCTCCTGCTAACGAAACCTCTGCGGATACACCCCATCATTTGTCTTGCCCTGGAGGAAGCCTTCTCCACTTGATTGGCAACCTTCATGTCCTCACTAATGATCACCCCTAGGTCGCGTTCCGCCGTGGTCCTAACCAAGGTCTCACCATTTAGTACATAAGTTCTACGCGGGTTTCTCTTACCCAGGTGCATTATCTTGCATTTTTTAGCATTGAAGCCTAGCTGCCAAGTAGTTGACTATTGTTCCAGCAACAGTAGGTCGTGTGTCATATTATTAGGTAATAAGCTTTTGCCTACTATGTTGCAAAGTTTGGCGTCGTCGGCGAACAGTGATACCCTTCCTCTAAGTCCTTGCGTCATATCTCTTATGAATAAGTTAAATAGAATCGGGCCCAGGACCGAGCCCTGCGGCACTCCACTGATCACGTCCGATGCTTCGGATGGGGTACCGTTCACAACCACCTTCTGAAGTCTACCGCTCAGCCAATCCCCAACCCATGTAGTTAGAGTGTCTCCTAATCCTATCGATTTCAGCTTGTTCAGTAATCTTCGATGAGGGACGCTATCAAATGCTTTACTGAAGTCCAAATATACCACGTCCAGTGACTCTCCGGCATCCAGTTGTGCAGTAACCCAGTCATTGGCTGCCTAAAACGGCCGCTGGTCACATGTCAGACAATGACACCATTTATAGAATTGCAGCTTCATGAAAGGTAGGCCAGGTTTTCAAGGGAGTGGGCAAAGGTGGGGGGGTGGGGGTGGAAATGGAAATGTTGACGGCTGAGGTGGCGATAGCGGCATGCCCATACATAGTCATAAAGATTCTCCTCCATTTCCAGATTCATCTGTAGGACCGTAACACTTGAATATAACACCTCCCCCCCCCAATTTATACTTGAGTTCACTGTTCTCCCCCCCTTTTGGGGGGAAAACTGTTCTTGGTGATAGGTTTATATTTGAGCATATACAGTACAGAAACTTAAAATCCTGTCCTTTGAAAAGCCTCAGATTTGATCAACTTTCTGATTGTAGATTAGTCTCTTTAAATTACTATTTTATTTGCCCTGAAAAGAGCTCAAGGCAGATTACCATATTAAAACGGGCAATTGAGCAATTTAATAAGCCTATTTCCATGAATAAAGCACTATTTTATTTGTGGAAATACTTTTGCTGCTTATTTTTCAGGTTGCATTCTTTAAAGGAAATTTGTTTTCCCTTTCAGTTATCTAGTATCAGGAAGAGAACCAGTAATCTTATTGCCAGGAACGAAGAAGAAGTTGATCAAGCCTTACTGCAAAAACAAGAGAAAGCTAAACGTCCCAAAGTAGTGGAAATTAAACAAGAGAAAAAGGACACCAATGAAGTGGTGGTAGAGGTGAGATTTATAGCACAGATTGGGGGTGAGAAAATGCTATTGTGATCTGAGGTCAATGCTTAAGGCAGGGGTGTCCAACCTGTGGCCCAAGGGCCGCATGCAGCCCCATGAAATATTTTGTGCGGCCCAGGTCAAGGGCGATGCAGTGTTTTCCTCTGCTGCCCCTGGGTGTTTACCGTCTTGACAGCTCCCTCCTCTGTTTTGCTGCAGCGTTTGCGCATTTGTGCAGCCCCAGTAACATGTTTTTTCGGCCAATGCGGCCCAGAGAAGCCAAAAGGTTGGACACCCCTGGCTTAAGGTATAGAGTTAGACAAGACATTCATATAACTAGATTAATCTTACACAGAGGACTAACATTGGCTGCACTGACTGCAGTAGGACTTAATTATGAGACACACACCCTTTTTTTTTTTTTTGACTTCATGTACAATGTCCCTAAGTCACATTTATCAAACTCTTAGGGCTACTTTTACAAAGGCGCCTTAATGCACGGTAGTTTTTCAGCTAGCTCGCACTAATCCGGTGCGTGTGCTAAAAACGCTAGCGCAACTTCGTAAAAGGAGCCCTTAATCTCTTCAATGTTCCACCTCTGCTTGCTTCTGTGAGATTTTAATGTGGTTTTTAGTCAATGAAAGTATCTGGAATCAAATGGGTTAGAACAGTGGTTCCCAACCCTGTCCTGGAGGACCACCAGGCCAGTCAGGTTTTCAGGATAGCCCTAATGAATATATATGAGAGAGATCAACATATAATGGAGGTGCCAGGCATGCCATTCTGCTCCATTTATATTCCCCTATTGTTTTTAGATGAAATTTGCCTCTTTGTTCTCATTGACATACCATATAAAATCCTTTAAGAAGACATCCCTCCTCTGAGGCAGCACAGAAGCTGCCAGATTGGATAACATGCTTGTAGGTCTCCTGTGTACCTCTCTGTCTCCCTCAGCTCTTCCAAGTCTGCTACTCTAGCCTCAAGGGATCGGACCCATTCCCTGTGTGCTAGGAGTTTTCTGCACCAAGCGCACAAGTAAGACCTTTCACCAACTGGAAGATAATGAATGATACATGTGACACTCAGTGCAAAAGACTAGATAGCCCCCATCTCGCTGCTGGACTGCTGCCTGCATTTTAAAACAGGCGATTTCTTTAAGTTTCTAAGGGAGTTGGAATATGTACACTAAGGTCTCTTTAGGTGGCTAGTTATATGTCAGCCTTGCTCTGTTAAGAAAAATAAATAAATAAATAACAGAAAAACAAAAACTATCCCTAAAACTCCCTCTCTAAGTGAGCAGAGTACTTAAATAAAATAAGGCCTTGAGCTTATCTATTTAGCTTTAGGTTTTCCTTTTCCCAAGTTTATAAGCAATTACCAGCAAGTCTTACCAGTGAAGATCTCTCTGTCTCTGGAAGTCTTCTCACAGTATCTCTTCTGGTGTGTGAAGGGTGGAGTTGAAAAATTGAAAGGCTTGAAAATAGGTGGCATATAACGGATGGGATGTTGTTGAGGTTATTGTCAGTTCATGACGCATGGGTCAGTGACCAGTTGAAACTTTACAGTTGAAAAGATTTGTTTTGGCAGCAAAGACTTTTGTTTTGTTTTCAGCTATCGGACAGCCCTGGCGAAGAGGAACTGCTGAGTCATAAATCTGCCCAGAAAGGTAAGCTCTTGGAAATGATGAGAGAACATATGGAAACAGGACTTTGAACAGCACTTAATTCTAGACAAGCAGGTTATCACCCCAGTGGCTGCGAGCCATCTGCAGAAGGAATCCACTCTGGAAATTTTCTGTGTCCCTCCTCCTTCACTATGAGCTCTACTACCACCTGCAGTTTTTCCTTTGTGCATGCGAGCCGGAAGGAGTGTTTCTGTTCTGCTTTCTCTTTTTCTTATATAATTTGGTGTTTTGACCTTTATTCACTGTTTTCTGTGCTGGGAGCTTTCACCTTGGTCACAGCTTTGCCTGCAAAGAAGTAGCAGATTCTGGTCTGCAGTTGACAGGCCAATCCCTGGTGGTACCTGTTAGCCAGCCTGCACAAGTATTTTTGGAGCTCAGGGCCAACCCTGCGTTGTTTTTTCTCACCTAGTGTCTTGCAGGGTTTTGAGCACAGGCTGTGGGACACCCTTAGGAGGCCCAGCGGTGTCTTGCAGGGTATCCAGCTGCATTTTCGCCTCCCCCTTTCTGTATGCACATCCTTGGCCTGTGGGAGTAAGGGTACGTTCAGGCGCTGAAGAGGCATTTCCAGCTTGAGGCAGTGAATCTTCTCCTTTATCCCAGGACAAGCAGGCAGCATATTCTTAACGCATGGGTGACGTCACCGACGGAGCCCCGGTACGGACCTTTTTAACTAGAAAGTTCTAGTTGGCCACACCGCGCATGCGCGAGTGCCTTCCCGCCCGACGGAGGAGTGCGTGGTCCCCAGTTTCTTCGTTTCCGCGGAGCGAAGAAGACGCATGTGGTTTCAACGGCCGTTGAAAACTTCCTTTTTGCTTTCCCGCTCGCGTTATTTTCTTGTTTTTTCTCTTTTTCCCTTCGGGTTTCTTTTTCAGTTCTAAATAGTAAAAAAAAAAAAAATCTTGTTTTTTCTTTATTTTTCAGGCCGGCCCCGGCGGGGCCTGTTGCCATCATACAAGGCTCCGGCTTTGATTTTGCGGAGGCCGTGTTTCCCTTCATGCCCCCTCAACCGGGCTTTAAGAAGTGCCAGCGGTGTGCACGCCCGATCTCTCTCACTGACCCACACAATTGGTGCCTACAGTGTTTGGGTCCAGAGCATCAGGCTGACACCTGCACCCGCTGTGCCACTCTTAAGAAACGCACCTTAAAAAATCGGCAGATCCAGCAGAACATCCTTTTCGGTACCGGATCTGCTATGGAGACCGCCGCGACGTCGACGGTACCGACCACTTCGACGATGCCCGATCCTTCCTCGGGGTTGCTGGCACCAGGTAAGCCGGCTAAGAAGCCTTCCACCTCCCTTGAGCGCCCACCTGCCACACCGGCGACGCCGGTCCTCTCGGCATCGCGCCGACCCCGCAAACGCTCCGCCCCGATATCGGTGAGTGCCTCGTCATCGGCCTCCTCATCGCCGGGGCGTGGAGCGGCACCTATGGAACCGAAAAATAAAAAAGCGGTACCGGTGCCTCCCCTGGATGACTGCATCGCGGCCATACTCCAAGACAAATTGTAGGAACAGCTGCAGCAACAACTCCAGCACCTGCTACCGACTCTATTGGCACCACTTCTATCGGTACCAGACCGGCCCGAGCCCCGCACCATCCCCTCGGTCCACTCAACACTTCCATGCCAATCCTCTCGGCTGAACCACTCCGTTCTCGTCCTGTGGTACAGACCCGCTCTGATGCCGATCCTCCTCGGGACCAGGAAGGGCACTGGTCTCCCCGGGACCGAGAATGACACCGTTCTTCCCGGGACCGGGATCAGCACCGGTCTTCCTCTCCCGGTACCGTCTCAGTGCGCTCTGGCAAGTCTCTTTCTAAGACCCGCCACACCGAGCCTTCCACCCCGACATCTCGGCGTGCGCGCACTGACATCAGGGACCCGGACTTATGGGAAGAATCCCCTCCCGGTACCGAGGAGGACGCATCGTCCACAGACGAGGAACCCTCAACGACCGATGCCGCTTCCAAGCCTGAGCAATCCTCTTTCACCAAATTCCTCAAGGAAATGTCGGCGGCTCTTTCTATTCCTTTAGAGTCCGACTCCAAAAAGTCCCAGGCCTTTCTGGATGCCTTAGACTTTGAACAACCTCCCAAAGAGTTCCTCAAGTTACCTGTCCATGACATACTGCGGGAAACTTTTTATAAAAATTGGGAAAATCCACTCACTGTCCCCGGAGCTCCTCGTAAACTTGACAGCTTATACAGAGTCAACCCAATTCCGGGTTTTGACAAACCTCAATTGCCCCATGAGTCTCTCCTTGTTGAGTCCACTTTAAAGAAAACTCAGAGCTCCAGTGTTTATGCCTCCACCCCTCCTGGCAGAGAAGGCAAAACGATGGATAAGTTTGGCAAACGCCTTTATCAAAATGCAATGCTAGCCAACAGGGCGAATAATTACACATTTCACTTCTCATTTTATATGCAACATCTTGTGCAACAACTATCCGCCCTACAAAAATACATCCCTGAATGCAAAGTTCCACTCTTTCAACAACAAATTTCCAGCCTCCTTCAACTGCGGAAATTCATGGTGCGCTCTATTTATGATTCATTTGAGCTGATCTCCTGAGCATCTGCCATGGCTGTTACCATGCGGCGTCTGGCCTGGCTGAGGGTATCTGATCTGGACATCAACCACCAAGACCGCCTAGCTAACGCACCCTGTCTTGGGGATGAGCTTTTTGGGGAGTCCCTGGATTCAACCACCCAAAAGCTCTCAGCCCATGAGACCAGATGGGACACTCTGGTAAAACCTAAAAAGAAGGCTCCACCTGCTCGTCCTTACAGACCACAGTCCTCTTACCAGCGCAGGTTCTCGGCCAGACCCCTCAACCCGCCCCAGCAGCAGCCTCGGAGGCCCCATCAGCAACAACACACTCAGGCTCGCTCTCAATCTCAGCAGCCTGCCAAGCCTCTCTCTCAGTCAAAACCCTCTCAGTCCTTTTGACTCCTTTCTCCAGGGCATAGCCAGTCTTCCACCATCATTGCCTCTTCCTCAACCAATCGGAGGACGTCTCCAACTCTTCCTCAGCCGTTGGGAGGTCATCACTTCGGACCTGTGGGTCCTCAACATCATTCGCCACGGCTACTCTCTCAACTTCCAGTCTCTTCCACCAGACAATCCTCCAATAGAGTCTGCTTCTCACTCCTCCCATACCCCCCTCTTCCTGAGGGAGGTACAATCCCTCCTTCTTCTCAATGCCATCGAAGAGGTGCCTCCGGACCAAAGGGGTCAGGGATTTTACTCCCGCTACTTCCTCGTTCCCAAAAAAACAGGAGACCTTCGTCCCATCCTCGATCTCCGGGACCTCAACAAGTGCCTTGTCAAGGAAAAGTTCAGAATGCTCTCCCTAGCCACGCTTTATCCTCTTCTCTCTCAACACGACTGGCTATGTTCCCTGGTCCTCAAAGAGGCCTACACTCACATTCCAATCCATCTAAATTCACGTCGATACCTCCGTTTTCAGATACAGCACCGCCACTATCAGTACAAAGTGCTACCCTTTGGCCTCGCATCATCGCCCAGGATGTTCACCAA
Source organism: Geotrypetes seraphini (assembly GCF_902459505.1). NCBI lineage: Eukaryota > Metazoa > Chordata > Amphibia > Gymnophiona > Dermophiidae > Geotrypetes > Geotrypetes seraphini. The sequence continues at coordinate 176,564,339 of NC_047091.1, read as the reverse complement.
GTGCCTTATTGTGGTGGCGGCCTTTCTCAGGTCTCACAACCTCCAGGTGTTCCCCTACTTGGACGATTGGTTAGTAAAAGCACCTACGTCTCCGCTTGTGCTACAAGCCACTCAGCACACCATCTCCTGGGGTTCGAGATCAACTACCCCAAGTCGCATCTGCTTCCCACGCAGCGACTTCAGTTCATCGGAGCAGTTCTCGACACCACTCTGATGAGGGCGTTTCTCCCCTCCGACCGCCAACGGATCCTACTCCACCTCTGCCGTCAGGTGCTCCTTCGTCACGCCATTCCAGCTCGGCAGATGATGGTCTTCCTGGGCCACATGGCCTCGACGGTTCATGTGCTTCCTCTGGCGCGACTCCACCTCAGGACACCTCAGTGGACTCTAGCCAAACAATGGTCACAGACCACGGATCCTCTTTCTCATCCCATCTCTGTGACATCGTCTCTTCAGCAATCTCTTCAATGGTGGTTGAACTCCTCCAATCTTTCCAGGGGTCTCCTTTTTCATCTTCCCCCTCACTCCATGATCATAACCACGGATGCCTCCCCCTATGCGTGGGGAGCTCACCTGGGAGATCTACGCACCCAGGGACTCTGGACCCCTCAGGAGCGTCAACATCACATCAATTTCCTGGAACTCAGAGCCATGTTCTATGCTCTCAAGGCCTTCCAGCACCTTTTCTGCCCTCAGGTTCTTCTCCTGTGCACAGACAATCAAGTCGCCATGTACTACATAAACAAGCAAGGTGGCACCGGATCTCCCCTCCTCTGTCAGGAGGCCATCCGGATCTGGACCTGGGCCACGGCCCACAGTCTCTTCCTCAAGGCTGTATATATCCAGGGTGAACAAAACTCCCTGGCCGACAATCTCAGCCGCATCCTTCAACCTCACGAGTGGACTCTGGATCCCCCCACGCTCCACTCCATCTTTGCTCGCTGGGGCACTCCAAGTGGACCTCTTTGCAGCTCCTCACAACCATCAGCTGCCCCAGTTCTGTTCCAGACTCTTCTCGCCTCATCGTCTGGCCCCGGATGCATTCCTGCTCGACTGGACGGATCGGTTCCTCTATGCCTTTCCTCCACTGCCTCTGATGTTGCCGACATTGTTCAAACTCCGCAGGGACAGGGCCACCATGATTCTCATCGCTCCTCGGTGGCCTCGACAACACTGGTTCTCCCTCCTGCTTCAGCTCAGCTCCAGGGAGCCCATTCCTCTTCCTGTGTTTCCTGCTCTACTTACACAGCAGCATCAGTCTCTACTACATCCCAATCTGTCTTCGCTCCACCTGACAGCTTGGTTTCTCTCGGCTGACCTCTCCGGAGACTCAATCCCAGCCTGTCCGTCGCATTTTGGATGCCTCCAGGAAACCGGCCACTCTCCAATGTTACCATCAGAAGTGGACCAGGTTTTCCTCTTGGTGTCTCCTGCATCATCACGACCCTACCTCATTGGCGGTGGAAACTGTACTGGACTATTTGCTCTCTCTGTCTGATGCTGGCCTCAAGTCTACCTCAATCAGAGTCCACCTCAGTGCCATCACTGCGTTTCATGAGCCTATCCTCGGAAAACCTCTCACGGCTCATCCTCTGATTTCCCGGTTCATGAGAGGCCTCTTCAAACCACCTCTGAGACCTCCTCCTGTCGTCTGGGACCTGAATGTGGTTTTATCAGCCCTCATGAAACCTCCTTTTGAGCCTCTTGCCACAACTTCGCTCAATCTCCTAACATGGAAGGTGCTTTTCCTCATTGCCATCACCTTTGCCAGGAGGGTTAGTGAGATGCATGCACTGGTCGCCGATCCACCGTTCACTGTTTTTCACCATGACAAGGTGGTTCTGCGTACCCATCCAAAATTCCTTCCCAAGGTGGTCTCGGCTTTTCACCTCAACCAGTCCATTGTGTTGCCTGTCTTCTTCCCTAAACCCCATTCTCATCCTGGGGAACAGGCGTTGCACATGCTGGATTGTAAGCGTGCCCTTGCATACTACCTTGACCGTACCAGGGCTCACTGCTCATCCCCTCAGCTCTTTCTGACCTTCGATCATAACAGTCTAGGTCGTCCTGTCTCTAAACGGACGCTTTCCAACTGGCTTGCTGCCTGTATTGCGTTCTGTTATGCTCGGGCCGGTCTCTCCCTGGAAGGTGCTGTCACGGCCCACAGGGTCAGAGCTATGGCTGCTTCTGTGACTTTCCTCCGTTCCACGCCCATCGAGGAAATCTGCAAGGCTGCCACTTGGTCCTCAGTTCACACGTTCACTACTCATTATTGTCTGGATGCCTTCTCCAGACGGGATGGACACTTCGGCCAATCTGTGTTACGAAATTTATTTTCCTAATGGCCAACCATCCCTCCTCCCTCTCTGTTAGCTTGGAGGTCACCCATGCGTTAAGAATATGCTGCCTGCTTGTCCTGGGATAAAGCACAGTTACTTACCGTAACAGGTGTTATCCAGGGACAGCAGGCAGATATTCTTACGTCCCACCCTCCTCCCCGGTTTGGCTTCTTAGCTGGCTTATCTTAACTGGGGACCACGCACTCCTCCATCGGGCGGGAAGGCACTCGCGCATGCGCGATGCAGTCAACTAGAACTTTCTAGTTAAAAAGGTCCGTACCGGGGCTCCGTCGGTGACGTCACCCATGCGTTAAGAATATTATACAAAATGTAACATATGAATAAAAGGTAAAAAAAGGATGGGGGGAGGGAAATGGGACAAAATTTGTTTAGAATATATTGTATTATATATAAAAATGTTATTGAATATTTATCAATTGTATTCTAATATGTTGTATAATTTTTATAAAATTTGAAAATTAAAAATTTTATATTAAAGTAATGAAAGGGTAGGGGGAGGGTGAGGGGGAAAATCAAATTTAAATATATAATGTATTAGATATAAAAGTGATACTATGCATTTATCAATTATATTATATTATTATGTACACTTTATGTAAAATTTGAAAATAAAAAATAATGGAAAAAAAAAAAAAAGAATATCTGCCTGCTGTCCCTGGATAACATCTGTTACGGTAAGTAACTGTGCTTTCCAGCTACTGTAAAGGGCTGAGGCTGCAGCATATGTTCAACACAGGTCATAGTGAAGCTGCTGCAGCCTGTGAGGTGAATCGGGGGAGGTCTGAATTTCAGGGTTTGGGGTGTTTCTGCATGTTCCCCACCTCAAAAATCCTAATTTTGCTGTTTTTACACTTTGTAAGAGTGTTATATTAGTGTTTTTAGGCGCAAATTTCTTAGCAATCTCTGTTTCAAAAGTTCTCTGCACTTCCAAACTTGCAATTTTTGCCTCCAAACTGGCTCTTCTATCCCAATTTCATGTAAGGATTGTGCAAATTTGGCACCTCAGGAGTGCCCTTGCGCTATGTTGCGCAGTCCAGAGAGGCAGGATCGGCCACCTTATCCTCTCCTCTGCTTAGGCAGGTGAGTAGAAGGGCAGCCAGCCCATTGGGGCAGTCTTTTCTATTTTCAGGGCCTGGAAATCCAGACAGTTCCGCTCATCAGGACGTGAATGCCCCACAGCCCAAGAAGTGCCAGTTAGTCATCAGAATGTCTGAAATTTTTGTGGAATGCCTTTCGTAAGAGCCTTACTTTTCCTGTGCAGTCTCCCTGCACCTCAGACTTGTCTCCTCGTAGTATGGCCTCACAGAACGTTTCTTCACAAGCTGCCGCTGTTCATAGCTTAGTAGATCTCTCCATAGGAGACACTGATGATGATGATGATGATTTTGCAGACCCTTATATTCGGGGGATGCTCTTCCTGTGGCTGAGGACCCGGGAATGTACACTGGCTCTGTAAATCCTGCTTTGGCTGTAGAGCCAGGGCACGATCCTATGGTTCTGTTAATTTAAATCCACTGCCTTACCAGATCTTATATTGGAGTCTCTGTATGAGTTGGATGTAGTCACTTAGCATACATTGGATTTAGTCACTTAGCCAACTCCTACTTTCTCCTCTCTCATGTGTAGAGTGAGAGCTCAGTCCTCTGCCTTTCCCTGGCATCCTGATATTTTAACATCCTGATCTTGGAGCAGTGGGATTCTTTGGAGGGGGTTCTCAAAGTAGCAAGATCCATGTCCCATGTATAGCCTATGGCACTGGAGTGTCGGCAACCCTTTAGTCAGCCTAAAGTGGATTCCTTGGTGGCTCAAATAACTAAGCGCACCTCCCTTCTGAGGAAGGCGGCATAGTGCTCAAGGTCATACAGGATTACCGTGTGCATGTAGTTCTCAAGAGACTTTTTGAGTCAGTGGCTTTGGGAGTCAAAGCTGTATCGGCAGCATTCTTTGTTAGGCGAGCTTGTCTTTTCAGACTGTGCACTTTGGAGAGTGAAGGTGTCGACCCTACCCCAACCTTCTGTTAGCTAGGGTGGAGTATGTGACCGACACCCTGTATGACATTCTTTGTGTTCTGGGCAAAGTGCCATCTTATTCCATTTCTGTTTATAGAATGCTCTGGATCAGGCAATGGGCTGGCGATTCCACCTCTAAGGCTTCTCTCGCCAGACTCGTTTAGTTAAAGTCTGGATGATCTCGTGAATTCTATGGTGGATCGTCGCCCTAAGACTCTGCTTGATAGTAGACGCAGAACTTTTAGAGGCACAGGGTGCTCTGATTTTTGTGGCTTGAGGTGCTCCTGCCATTATTCTAGTTCCATGTCGCAGAGGTTCTACCAGGGCTACAGGCAGCGGTTCTCTGGGTCCAGACGTACGCAGTCCTCTGCTTCCCGAGCAGCTCCATATGCTAAGAAGTAACAATGACGCCAGGCAGGGAGCGGCCCCTCTGCATATAAGGTACAGGCTTTCTGCGTTCCTTCAGGCCTTTGTTCAGATTTCATCTGACTAGTGGGTTCTGGACATCATTCGGTTCGGCTACAAGCTGGAGTTTGCCCGGCCTCTGATGGATTGGTTTGTGGACTTTGCTGTGGGGCACCCGGAGAAGGCAGCCAGGATTCTAACCACTGTGAGAATGTTGCTCGATATTCGGGTCATAGAGCCAGTGCCACCCAAACATGCAGGCTCCAGCAGATACTCCATATACTATATCATGACAAAGAAAAGCTCAAGCGAATGGAGACCCATCCTGGACCTTACGTGAATACAGTACTCAGAGTTCCCATGCTTTCACGTGGAAATGGTTCAATCTGTCATAACGTTCCTTGCCCCTGGGGAGTTCCTAACTTTCTGGATCTGACAGAGACCTGTTTGCATATTCCCATTTTTCCAGATCACTGGCAGTTTCTCAGGTTTCATGTCCTGGAAAATCATCAGTTTTCAGCTCTACCCTTTGACAACAACTCCTCGCACCTTCACCAAGGTGATGGTTCTGGTAGCAGCTTATCTGCACAAGATGGAATTGCAAGTGCATTCCTACCTCATTTGGCTGATCAGTGCATCCTGTCCAGCATGTGGTACTCTCCTGCTGGTTAACATAGATGGATGCATTACAGAAGTGCCTACCCTGGACGGTTGAGGCTTGAGCCAGCATGGATTGGTGGCTCTGGCCTTGGTCCCTCTCCAGGGGCATGTCTCTATGGATTTCTTCCTGTGTGGTTGTGATGACAAGATGCCAGTCTCCTGGGATGGGGATCCCATTGCAACCATTATCCAATTCAGGGGCGTTGGATGCCCTCTCAAAAGAAGTAGTTGATCAACTGGCTGGAACTGCGTGTCATTTGGCTGGCCCTAGTAAAATTGCAGAAGGCTTGAGGGTCAAACGATCAGTCTTCTCCGACAATGCCACACCAGTGGTTTATGTTATTCGCCAGGGAGGCAGCCTATCTGCTCTTCCATTGGGTAGACAGCCATCTCCAGGTGCTCTTGACGGTGCATGTCACAGGAATGGATAATGTGCAGGCGAACTTCCTCAACAGACATATCTTGGATTCGGGTGAGTGGGCGCTGCCTCAGGCCGTGTTTCTGGCCATTGTTCAGTGCTGGGGTCATCTTCACTTTGACCTCATGGCAACAGCGAAGAACAAGAAGGCTGATTGATTCTTCAGTTAAGAGTTTCGCCCAGAAGCGACGGGTTGGACGCGTTAGTTCAGCTGTGGCATCAGGGAGTCTTGTATGTTTTTTCTCCCTGGCCCATGAGAGACGGAGTCATTTGACTGATAGTGGCTCATCAAGGAAGAGTCATTTTGTTGGCTCCAGATTGGCCTCGTGGTCGCGGGCCATGGTACGCAGATCTGATGCGGCTTCAATTAGGCCAAGGCATCAGGTTGCAGGTGCTTCCAGATCTGCTCTCCCACGGTTCGGTATGCATGGAGGAGGATCTGGATCACTTTGCTTTTATGGCATGGCTATTGAATGCAAAGCATTAGAGTGTAAAGGTTATTTAGACATGGTCATTGCCACCCTTCTCAAGTCTAAGAAGTTGACTACTGTTTCTACCTACACTAAGGCGTGGAAACCTTCCAGCATTGGTGCGTCCAATAACGTGTGGAGCTGTTCTCATTGCCTGTTTCAATTGTGCTGGTTTTTCTCCAGGCGGGCCTTAACAAGGGACTCATTGTGGCTTTGCTGCTGGTCTAGGTCACTGGGCTTCAGGCCTCGGGACTGTAGTTCTATGCTGGCGTATCCAGATATTGCCAGATTTTTCAATGGTGCACTCTGCATTAAACTACCGCTTAGGCCACTGTTCCCTTCATGGGATCTCAACATGATTCTCAAAGGCCTCACTAAGCCTTTGGAAGCAGCATCCCTAGTGGACTTGAATGCTTAAGGTGGGTTTTCTTGTCATAGTGACAGCGTGGTGTGTTTTGGAGCTCCATGCGCTCTCTTGTCAAGAGTCTTTCCTCAGAATTTCAGAGACTGGAGTTTCCTTGCGCACTGATTCTGCCGAGGGTGGTTTTGGCGTTTCGTGTGAATCAGGAGGTCCGTTTGCCTGTATTCCGGACTGACGTATTTCCCACACCGATCCTCCTCCCAGGGCGAGAAAAAGAAAGGGAGAAGCCGAGTCGGCGCCCCGTTGCGGCCGGAGCCGGTTCCGATCCCGAAGCATAGAATTTCTCCTTATTTTCGGTTCAGTGTTTTAGTGTTCACTGTTTTTAGAATAGTGTAATTTTAATTTTGCTAACAATTTGAATTTCCTGAGCTCCTTTAATGCTTCTGTTAGCTGCTGCTAGTTTATTACCTATTAGTGTTTTATGTTAACAATCAAAAAAGGGGGTATTTTGTTTTTTTTAAATTTATTAATTTTCCATTCTTACAGCAATTAATTCACATATAATATAATTAATTATTACATAACATTTGTAATTACAATCAATACATCATATCATAAATAATAAATCCCTCCCCTTTTTTCAATTCTTATTTCCAAAAATTATACAAATCCCTCCCCAATCCTATATATCTACTACCAATGTGCTAAGAAATCTGATCAGTAGAATAATTAGTCAATGGTGGCCATATTTTCTTAAAATTATGAAGATTCCCTTGTTGTAACGCTATTACTTTTTCCATTTTGTATATATGACAGACAGAGTTCCACCAGAATGTATAATTTAATTTGGTATAGTCCTTCCAATTTTGAGTTATTTGTTGCATGGTATTTTGGATAATAAAATTTATTTTGAAAATTACTTTTTTATATACACACTAGTGTCACAGTTAATCACTAACTCAATATAACATAACTCCTACTTAGCTCAAGGTCGTTCATACCCTCCAGATGTATTTTCCCTAAATGTTTCTTTATTTTCTTTAAAGATTGTAGTTCATCCCCCTCTCCTTTTGTATCGGTAATTAATTGTATGTATATACTAGTGCTGCCCAATTCACGATTTGAATCGATTCACCAATTCGAATCAGGTGAATCGATTCAATTAAAAAAAAAAAATCGGCCTCCCGATTCAGTGGCCAACCCTTCCCCCATGCCTTCCTAAAGCAGGAGCTGCAGTGCTGCCTCTTGCTGGCCGTCCGCTGCTGCTCCTGCTTGAGGGGGGAGGGTCGGTCAGAAAGGCTTCCCCCAGCTTGCCCGCTCTTGAATCCACCCAGCTTCCCCGCTCTTACCTCCTTACCGCTAATAGGGCAGCTTGCAGGCTCGCTGGTGTTATAGCGATCCCTGCAGCTGTCCCTGGTCCTCAGCGGCACGTTCTTCCTGCTACTTCCTGCCCCTGCTCTGACGTCAAGGATATTATTACTCCCTTATAAACCATTTATTTACTCCCAATACAATGGCAGACTAGATTCATCTTCGTTTTAAGTTTTTACCATATTGAAATACCTTCATATTTTATTTTATTAAAAACCAACAGGCTTGTTTAAACTATTTTTCTCTATATAACCCTCTTATCTAAACCGTTGCTTTTTTTAAACTTCTTTATTCATTTTTACATCAATCAACAAGTTTACAATTTTATACCTACCTTGCCCAAATACTATGATAAAACAACTACAGACCGTTCAGAACACAGCTATCAGACTCATCTACTCGCTCAGCAAATTCGACCATGTCACACCCGCCTATGTAGACTCACTGGCTTCCGATAAAAGCAAGAACTCAATTCAAACTCTACTGCTTACTTTTCAAAGTAACCCATGGTATGGCCCCCAATTACCTGAACAACCGTCTTTGCCGCTACCGACTACCCAGATCAAGAAGAACTCAGAATCTTTTCACCTTCCCCCCTCATAATGGTACCCGACGTAAGAAACTTTCTAGCAACTCAGGCAGCCTTCTAGCAACTCAGGCAGCGAAAATTGACCCCACCATCACCAAACTGATGATCAAAACAACAGACATCAAAGTGTTTCGGAAAGAAATCAAAACATTTCTTTTCAAAAAACACGTCCTTACTTAATATTCCCCTCCCCAATCACACATGCACTCTCCCCAGCAAATAACACACTAGTCATCCCCTTGAACCTCATTTACCAAAAATATCCAAACTCCTAAATAAGCATCTCCCTTAGGTATCCATTTAACCTTCTCCTAAATAAGCATCTCCCTTAGGTATCCACTCAACTGATTCCTTCAAAGTTAGATATCTTTCTTCAGTTGCCTATATTGTTTTCCCCACTGAACCTTGTAACTACTTGAACCCTGTCAAGCTATTCTATCGATAAATCCAGATATCTTATACTTGTATTTCTATACCACAACATGTAATTTACTTAAATCGTTGTAATGTAATTCTCTCGGTAATGTCCTGATCTCTTTTAACTGTAATCCGCTTAGAACCGCAAGGCACAGGCGGAATAGAAATCACAAATGTAATGTAATGTAATACAATATATTATATACAATCACTTGTTCATTCTTAACCATACATCTTATTAATTAGTGAAATATCCCACCCCCATCCCCTCACATTTCTATATTTCATTCATTATCATATTCTATCTTTTTCATTATATATTCAATCAGTCTTGTAAAGGTGCCAAATCATTTGAATATTCCATTTATGGCCCCCATATCTTTTTAAAATTATTGTAGTTCCCATTTTGTAATGCTATAGCTTTTTCCATCTATATTTATAACACACTGTATTCCACCAAAACGTAAAATTCAGACTTGTATAGTCTTTCCAATTCCTAGTTATGTGCTGAATGGCAACTCCTGTTATATTAATAATAATTTATTATTGGATCCTGAAATTTGACTTTTATATCTCATTGAAGTGCCAAATAAAATTGTATCATAGGACAGGGCAACATGATTTTCTAATAACAAATTAATTTGGGGCCAAATTGACTTCCAGAATGCATTTATGCAAGGACAGAAAAAAATTAAATGATCTAAAGTCCCTGCTTCTTGTTTACAATGCCAACATCTATTAGACCTAGAATTATCTACTTTCTGTAAACGAACTGGGGTCCAAAACACTCTATGCAACAAAAACAACCATGTTTGTCTCATAGATGCCGACATTGTTGATTTTATTCTCCAAGACCAAATTCGTGGCCATTGAGATGCTGAAATTTGGTGCTTAATCTCAATGCTCCAAATATCCCTCAACCCAGTTTTCTTTTTTTTATTCACATATTCGCTTAATAATTTATACCACTGTGCGGCTTGGTGACCCAAGAAATCCGCCTGAAAGCAAAGGAATTCTAAACTATATTGATTATTAAGAGTCTTCCATTCAGGGAACCCCTCCTGAATAGCCTGCTTCAATTGCAACCATTTAAAACTTTGATTTTTATTCAGACCAAATTTGTGTTGCAATTGTGAAAAACTAAGCAGTGATCCATTTAAAATAACAACATTCAAGGTACGAATACCCCCAATAATCCATTGCTTCCAAACGATTTGCGCTCCACCAATTTTGATCTTGGAGTTTACCCAAATGGATTGATGTAAAGATTTAACAATTGGAATAGGTGACAGGCTACTAACATACCTTAATGTTTTCCATGTGTCAACAAATATTTTATCTTCTCTATATCTTCTAGGTATTTTTATACTAAGCAAATGAACCAAATGAAAAGGAAACAGGAGTCGCCATTCCAAATATAACCAATCTGGGACATTCTCCATGAGCTCTGGGAGGTTCCAATACATACCCTGACGTAGAATATAGGCTTGATGATACCTATAAAAATTTGGAAAATTTACCCCTCCCTCCATAATTGATCTTTGTAAAGATATTAAAGCAATTCTTGGTCTTTTACCTAACCAAACAAATTTCATAAGAATACCATTTAACTTTTTATAGAATGACCCCTGAAAAAAAACTGGTATCATACTCATTTGATAGCAAACTACAGGCAATATCATCATTTTAATAGTTTGAACTCTCCCCCACCATGATAAATGCAATGGATTCCATTTTTCACACGTCTCTGTAACTTTTTTAAGTAAAAGTTTTTCATTTTCCTTTACTGTATCATCAACATTATTTTTGATTAGTATACCTAAATACTTTAGGCCCTCATCCTTCCATACAAAATCGAATGAATCGAACAATCCTTTGACACAGTGAACTTTAAGTGGTAAAACTTCAGACTTACTCCAATTGATCTTATATCCTGAAAATTTTCCAAATCTCTCTATCAATTCAAGAAGGCATGGTATGGTGGTCACTGGATTCCTCAAATAAAGTAAAATATCATCTGCATAAGCAGACAGTTTATATTCCCAGTTTGAATAGGGAATACCCTGTATCCCCTTTGCTTGATTAATAGCAATTAACAAGGGTTCCAGAACAACATCAAAAAGCAACGGAGATAAAGAACAACTCTGCCTAACCCCCCTCTGCAAGTCAAATCTATCTGATAAACTATTATTAATATATAATCGTGCACCAGGGGAGCTATACAGCGTTTGAACCATTTGAATGAATCCAGATCCCACCCCAAACCACTCCAATGCCTGATACATGAAATTCCATTCTACCCTATCAAAGGTCTTTTCTGCATCTAGAGAGACCATAAACATCGGATCTTTTACTGTTTTACTGTTTTTGTTAAATTTAAAGTATGAAACGCCAACCTAGTGTTATGTGAAGAATGTCTCCTTGCAACAAATCCTGTTTGATGAGTATCTATAATGTACGGGAGAGCTTTTGCCAATCTTAATGCCATTATTTTAGCAAGAATTTTCCCATCTACATTTATTAACGAAATAGGCCTGTAGTTTGATACCAAAGTAGGGTCTCTGTTTGGTTTTGGCAAAACAATAACTACCGAATCTGCCATAGTACCTGTAATACAACCATTAGTCAGTTGATACTTATACAAATTTAACAGATATGGTAAAAGAGTATTTTGAAATGATTTATAAAATTCCACTGTAAACCCATCACCACCTGGAGCGGATCCAACTCTAAGAGATTTCAATGCTTCTTCTAACTCTTTTAGAGATATAGGTTCTTCTAAACTTCCTTTTATATGCTCAGGAATTTTTGGACCATCAAGTAAATTTTAAAAATTTAAACCATCTTGTTCTTTATTTCTATAGTTTTCTGAAGAATATAGATCCTTATAGAAAGCAAGAAACTGTTTTAAAATTTGCTCATTTTTAGTGTATGATTCCCCTTTATTATCCTTTATTATAACAATTTTTGTCCTCCTTTTTTTTGCCTTAAGATAATTTGCTAATAATTTTCCAGCCTTATTTTGAATGTCCATAATACTGAGCTTGCTGATAAAACAAATCCTCTCTAACAAGCTTTGAAGATTGTATTTGGCTTTAGCTTTTAACAAAATTGTAATGTCTTATGTTCCCACCTATCCATTAATTTTTTTTCTAAAATTTTAATTTCTTTTTCTAAATCATAAAATTGTTTCTTAGCTTGTTTTCTGACATAAGCTGAGTAAAAAATAACCTCTCATGGTTTCTTTAAAAGCATCCCATACCATCTCAATATTAACCTCTCCAGAATCATTAATTTGAAAGAACTCATTCATTTTTGATTTAAACTCATCAATAAATTTTGGATCTGCAATCAAAGCATTATCGAACCTCCAAATTGGCTTTGCCTCCACTTGCTCATCCAATTGTAATTCAATCCAAACACCACCATGATCAGATAAAATTATCGGATCTATGATGGCTTTATTTACTTTTTGAGCTATTTTATTTGAAACAAATATATAATCAATTCTTGAAAACGATTTATGCACTTGCAAACAAAAGGAAAATTCCCGATCATTAAAATGAAGAATACGCCATATATCTGTTAAATCACAAGATTGAACCAAATTATCTAACCCTAATGATTTTAATATTTTACTTGGACTCTTGTCCATTATCGGAACCATTACAGCATTGAAATCTCCAGCCACCATTAGATTAGAAGCAGCCAGTGGTAATAGTATTTTTTGCATATTTTTAAAAAACTCCATTTGATTAGTATTTGGAGCATACAAATTAAACAAATCAAGGGTATTATTCCCCATGCTCATTTTGATATGTACCCATCTTCCCAAGGGATCTGCAGCAACCATTTGAAAATTTGCTGAACATTTCTTACTTATTAATATTGCCACACCTGCCTTCTTTCCATTCGCTGACGCGAAAAAACACTTGGAAATCCACCCACTTTCCAGCTTCCTAGATTCATTAATCGATAGGTGTGTCTCTTGTATGAAATATATGTCCGAATTCTGTTTCTTAAGGAAATCTAACATTTTCCTTTTCTTAATCACATGATTGAGGCCATTAACATTCAATGAAAAAAACTTAATCATCTTTAACATATATATCCATTCTAATAATATCATAATTTATAATTATTATCAAATGATCAAGCACCCATGCATTCATAACTTCCAATATTAAATCCATTAAACTCTCATTTCTCTTTTTTTCCAAATGTACTCTGCAACAAATATTCAATAATTCCTTAGTCCCCCTCCCTTCCCCTTCCTCCCTCCAAATATTCAATCGCCCTTCATCTTTCTCCCCCAAATTCATCATTAAATAAATTATTAATAGTCCCCCCAACCCTATCCCTCCCAAACCCTCCCTCCAAATGGATAAACTTGTAACACACATAGGAAATGCAACCCCACACTCCCCCCAGACAGCCTTTAAAAATATTTCATCTCATATATTATTAAAAATCTATTCAATTCAAATATTTTCCTACCTATAAATCAATTAATATCTTGACCTTAGATAACCATCTAAAGAAATTCATTTACCTATAATAGTATTCAATTAAATTCCATTATTCATTTTTATCCCTATATTTAATGTTTTAATAATTATCCCACCATATTTTATTTTATTAAATTAATGACCCCCCATCCATACCCTACAATCTTTAAAAGACATAAACTTTTACTTAAAATATTTAATTTCATATCAAATTCATTTAATTTCATATCAAATTCATTTAATTTCATATCAAATTCATTTAATTTCATATATCTCTATTTCTTTCAAGAATATCTGTTCATTTATATCATATCTACTACTTATTAAAAATGTTTTATTATATCATACCTATAAATCAATTAATATATTGACCTTAAAGAACCCTCCAAAAATTCCTTTACCTTTAATATCATTCAAATTCAGTTTCATAACTCAATGTTATCCCCATATTTAATATTTTAATACTTATCCTTCAATATATATTATTATTAAATTGATAATCCATTACTATCTTATCTATTATTTATTAATATATTTTATTTTATCCCCTTTTGCCCACTATACCCTGATGTTTCCATTAACTAAACTATATTATCAGGATCTAGAATGAATTTTTAAAATAGTCAATCTGCTTCACTTCTTCTTTCTTCAGTCTTCTTTCTTCTTTCCTGATCAATTTCACATAGACATAGGTTCTGGATTTGTAAGGAAGTTCTTCAACTTTTCCGGGTCATCAAAATAAAGTGATTTGTTCCCCAAAGAAATTCTCGTTCTTGCCGGGTAGTATAACCCGTACTTGCTCTTAATTGAAGAAATTGCTGTGCTCTTAATTGAAGAAATTGCTGTCTCACAGCTACAGTGCCTTTTTCAAAGTCTGGCAGAAATATGATCTTAGATCCCTTATAGTTTAAATTTCTGTCTGCTTTTGCCAGACTCAGGATTTCCATTACTTGGCTGAACCTTAACAGCTTAAAAATCAGAGGTCTAGGCTTTGAATTTCCAGCTGACCTTTTGAAAGGAATCCTGTGGGCACGTTCGATTTCTAATGGGAACCTTGTATTTAACTGAAGCAGTTTTGGAAGTAAATTTTCCAGAAATTGTATCAGATTTTCACCTTCCAAATTTTCTCCCAAACCAATAATTTTTATATTCTTCCTCCTTTCACGATTTTCATAGTCCACCAGTTTCTTCTGCAGTTCTCTGATCAGTTTATTATCTTCCTTTGTTTGTGCTGCAGTCATTTCTACCTGCTCCACTCTGGATTCTAAAACGGTCATTTTCTGATTCACTGCCTCCAACTGTCTATTTATATTTAAAACCTCTTCTTTTACTTCACTGATGCTTTCCGCATTTTTTGGAATTTGTTGTGAGATTTTCTTCAGTTCCGCCAGTATTTCTTTCCTCCCACTTTCCTCTTCATCCGGAAGCGGGGCTTTAGCTGCGGCAACCATATCCTGTTTCAGACGCTTTGCCGTGCCAGCATTCGCGAAAGCTGAATCAATCTTTCCCTGCCTTGTACTCGCCATTCTTATATACCTCCTGATACAAGCCAAACTTGAAATTTCTTCAAAATAAGGTATATTATTTTATAAATTGCTGCCTGGGGAACGGAGCGACACGATCACACGTCCATGTATCGCGCGCGCCAAGCCACGTCCCTATAACTAAACCGTTTTAAGGATTGTAGGTAGTGTCTTTCTATTCGCAGATTCATCACCAAACATTCTGTATGCGTTTCATTCTATTTAAGAGTATTCCAAACCACATTCCTCCGATGAAATAAAATGAATTCCGGATTTCCGTAACCGCTCTTTTCCCCTCCTCCTCAAGATCCCTTCTCTTCCTCTAGCACTAGTATATACTGTATGTTTATTTGTATAAAATTGTTTTATTTTTGTCTCCTATTTTTAAATTGCCATACACATTGAAGTACTTGACATTGCGTGTACAACAAATTTTTAATAAACTTAAAACTTACCCCAGTTTATAAACAAACTCCCAAGTGAAAGATGTTGAAGTATCATATAGGGGCTGTAAACTCAGTACATAGAACCTCTTCTAACATATATGTTATTTCAGGTCCTTATCCTGGATTGTTAGAATGCCATGTAATCACTTAACGTCAAACCTCCTTTCCACCCTTAAACTTTATTTATATCTAACTCGAGTTAAAACTATTTTAATTTATTCAATTTACGTATGAAGCAAAAATAAATCTGAAAAAAAAGGACATCTAAAATTGTGAATATCCAAAATCAATCGGAGAAGAAACAGCCATTGAGATAAGTGTTGCTGTTTCTTCTCCGATTGAGTTTGGATATTCACAATTTTAGATGTCCTTTTTCTTTTTGAGATTTCTTTTTGCTTGATACGAAAATTGAATAAATTCAAATACACTTCTCCCTCCGTATTCGCTGTGCTAGGGGATTAACAGAACCGCGAATACAGAAAAACCGCGAATATTATTATTATTACATGTATTTCACTTGATGTAAGAATTTAAAAAAAGAATAAAAAATATTAAAAAAAAAAAAAAGAAAAACCGCGAATAACTTTTTCATATATTATTCGCTGTTTTTAAAAACCATCGTGAATATGATGAAACCACGAATAACATAGTGGGAGATCTGGCCTGGAGAGGCAAAACACGGTGAAGAAAGTGCTGGGAATCGGCAATTTTTCTCCATAAACACTTGGATTTCTCTATGCAAGCTGATGTAATTTGGGGGGAGGAACCAGCAAGCTAAAAACCGTGAATAATCAAAACCGCGATTGCTCAAACTGCAAATACCAAGGGAGAAGTGTAGTTTTAACCCGAGTTAGATATAAATAAAGTTTACATTTAAGAGTGGGAAGGAGTTTGACATAAGTGATTATATGGCATCCTATCAATCCAGGATAAGGACCTGAAATAACATATGTTATGAGTTTATAGCCCCTATATGATACTTCAACTTCTTTCATTTGGGAGAGTTTGTTTATAAACGGCCTTGAGCTAAGTAGGAGTTATATGTGTTATACTGAGTTACTGATTAACTGTGACACTAGTATGTATATAAAAAAAAATTATCAGCCAAAATACCCCCTTTTTTTGATTGATGATAATTCATTGTGGGTTGGATATATTATGAAGTGATCTGTATGTTTTCTTCTGATTATCAGTGTTTTATGTTAAAGCAGAATGGTTCTGTTAGGGGGTGTCCCATCTGTATCCTTACTTCACTACTTGATTTGAGCTATATCATGCTTGGGTACTAACTGCTAGTGGTACTAGAGCTCATAGTGAAATAGGAGGAACACGGAAAAAAAATCCGGAATGGATTCCTTCTACAGATGGCTTGCGGCCATGGGGAAATAGCACGTTTGTCTAGATTGACACACCTATCTACTGGAAAATATATTATCAAGGTAAGAACATACAGTGTTCCCCCAGTCGTTCGCGGTATTTTCCGACCGCGAACCGCTGACAAGGAGAGGGCAACCGGAGCACCGCAAGTGCAGGAAATCACGCACGGTACGCTCCGACCGCCTCTTCCTGCACTAAGTAGGGCCTTATCCAATCAGGAGCTGCTTTGACATGCAGCTCCTGATTGGATAAGGCCCGACTTAGTGCAGGAAGAGGCGGTCGGAGCGTACCACGAGTGATTTCCTGAGCTCCGGCTGCCCTCTCCCACTGCCCTCTTCAGGCTCCCCCATGAAAAACCGTATTCGTGGTTTTTTGAGATTCGCGGGGGTTCCTGGAACGGAACCCCCGCAAATATCGGGGGAGTACTGTAATCTCTTTTAGCATCTGCGCTTCAAAATTGCCTTGCTATCAATACAGTCCTGAATCAGCTTGATATAATGTACACCAAGCAACTAGCTATTGCATGATGGTTAGAACACTTGTTCTTCCTGCATTTAGGATACTAGATCAGGAGTGGGCAAATCCAGTCCTCGAGGGCCAGAATCCAGTCGGATTTTCAGGATTTCCCCAATGAATATGCATTGAAAGCAGTGCATGCAAGAAATCCTGAAAACCCGACTGGATTTTGGCTCTCGAGGACTGGAGTTGCCCACCCCTGTATTAGATTTTCTCTGAAACTGCCTTTTTGAGTGGTAAATATCTGTTAACTATCTGGAGGTGACTTTTATGTTTGAGAGACCTGTCTTCTGGGAATGGATCCACAGGGCTAGCTATGTTAAGAGACTATTTCTTTCCCCATTCTTATCTAGATAAAGGCCTGCACGTGGAGGTACGAGTTAACAAGGAATGGTTCACAGGTCGCGTGACTACTGTTGAGCTGGGGAAGCATGCTGTGCGATGGAAAGTGAAGTTTGATTACGTCCCAACAGACACAACACCTAGAGATCGCTGGTAATGAACACCTCCATTTACAACTTTGGACTGTCACCAGTAACTAGAACTACTACTAATGTTAATTGATCTCTAGTTATGAGACCTACCACTACTAACCATTAACTTAATTCAAGACTAAACTAAAAATGTTCTTATTCCAAGACGCATACCATAGTGTCTAAATATTTCCCTTTCAGCAGCTAGCAAAATAAACACAAACCGCTTTTAAGAAGCGATCCCTATTCCTGGTGTTTTATCCTCCCCCCTTCCCTTTAATTAATTTGTTTTTAATGATGTAATTATTAACTTCCCCTCCCCCTTTACCTTCAAGTTCATGTTCGTATTTGTAATTTGTCTATTTAATGTTCAAATTATAGTTTATTTAATTTTTGATTAAACGCTTTTTCGTTTCTTCAAAGCGTTGTACAGAATATAAAATAACATTACAGCAAAAAAGAAAATATAACATTTAGAACAAACTTTCTATAAACTACATAACTGACTATAGAACGTACTAGGTAATTATGGGCTGGCATGCAATAAACACAAATGGTAAAGGGGGAAAGAAATACAATTGGTAAAGTAAATGAAAGAAACATTTAAGGTAAACACAAAAGGAATTAGGGAAATGGGCATGAATTAAAAACAAATATTATTTAATCTCTAAAATTAGTCCCTTTTTTTTTTTGTTGTTGTTTCAGTTAAAAGCGTCGTAAAAAAGGAAACATTTTAAGTTGCTTTTAAATTTTTTTAAGTTTTTTTCTATTTTTAAATATAGTGGAAGAGCGTTCCAGATTGTAGGGGCTGTAACTGAAAAAATTGAGGTACGGCGTGTGCCAATATTTTTTAGGGAAGGAATATTGAGGTTAAATTGAGATATGGACCTTAGGGATCTTGGTGGGTCGTATGGAATCAGTAATCTATCTATGAAGGCTGGGGCATTTGACTGCAGAGTTCCGAATGTTAAAAGGGCAATTTTATATGTTACTCTTTGTGAGACTGGCAACCAGTGGGCATTTTGAAGGAGAGGGGTTACATGATCATACTTCTTTGCTCCAGAAATTATCTTAATAGCGGTATTTTGAATCAGCTGCAGACGTTTTAAGTCTTTATGATAAATTCCTTTTAAAAGTGAGTTACAATAATCTAATTTTGATATAACGAGTGAATGTATCAGAATATTGAGGGAACTAATGTCAAGAAGAGGGGCTAATGATCGGATCATTCTCAGTTTATAGAAACAGTTTTTAACTAAGGCGCTTATTTGTGGTCGAAATGTTAACTTATTGTCTATGAGAACACCTAAAATTTTTGTGGTTGTGACTGATGATAGTGGAATGTTATCAATGACGACTGGAGAAATTAGTTGAGCTCCCTCTTTTCCTGGGAAAAGGAGAGTATTAGTTTTTGAGATACTCAGTGATAGCTTATTAATGTTTAGCCAGTTGTGAATTTTACTTAATTTTTGATTAATTGCCTGAATCTCGGAATGATTGGTTGGGTCAATGGGGTGCAGAATTTGAAGATCATCGGCGTAAGCGTATACTGTAAACCCTATTGATTGACAAAGAGTCAGAAGAGGAGCCAAATAGATGTTAAATAATAAAGGTGATAAAATAGAACCTTGTGGGATTCCAAAATTAGAGTGGTAAGGATTTGATTTTGATGTGTCGAACTGTACTGTATAGGTTCTATCGGAGAAATAAGAGCGGAACCATTCCAGGGCATGATCAACTACGCCTATGGATGCAAGACGTTGTAATAAGAGATAATGGTCGATGGTATCAAAAGCTGCAGCAAGATCCAAGGAGATTAGAAGAACGGATTTGTGGTGATCTAGATAATAGTTTATGGATGTAGTGAGACCGAGTAATGAGTACTCTGTAGAATGGTTGGTACGGAAACCTGTTTGATTGGGGTGGAGTACATGTGTTTTGTCAACGAAGTCCGTCAATTGTTGAAAAACAGTTTTTTCAGTTAATTTACATAGGAATGGAAGATTTGCTATTGGTCGATAGTTTGAACATTTATCAAGATTATTTTTGGGGTCTTTGATGATTGGGTTTATGATAGTGTTTCCAGTCTGGTGAAATATTGGCTGTAGATAGACAAGTGTGGATTATTTGAAGAATGTATGATCCAAAAACTGTAAAGTGTCGTTTCAGGAAAAATGGAGGAATAGGCTCTAGGATAGAGCCTTTAGTATTCATACTATGTAAGTTATTTTCAATGGCTTTTAATGATGGAAGGATAAAGTTAGATAGAGTGGCACGATGTGTTTGAGTCTCAGATGTAAAAACATCATTTTCAGGAGGGCTGAATAGATTAATGATACTAGGTAAGTTATTAGTGATTTTGGATCAAATCAGAATAATTTTTTCTTGAAATAACTTGCTAAAGTTTGAGCTGTTGGCGCTACTTTGACTTAAATTGGTTTTTTATTTTTAAAGGTAGTTAATTGCTTAAGAACTTTAAACAAGAGTGATGGGTTTTTGGTATTAGAGATTTTTTTATGATAGAATTGTTTCTTAGTTTTGTTAATTGATTGTCGGTAATATTGTGATATTTTTTTGTAATTATCTAAGTTTTCCAGGGTGGGTTTGGATCGCCACTTTCGTTCGGCTGATCGTGTTTGTTGTTTTAAGAGACCTAAAGATGCGTTAAACCAGGGATTTCTTTGTTTTTTTGAGGAAATTTTCATAGTTACTAATGGTGCTAATTTATCTAGTAAGGATTTGCATGCCTTGTTCCACATATTAATTTGTTCGGTTGAAGTTTCGGAGCTAAATTTTTCTGAATCAATTGTAAATGCAGATGGAACAAGGGAGCGATCTATATGTTGAAAATCTCTTGCAGTAATGATTTTAGGGGCTGGATAAACGACCTTGGGAAATGGCAATGATAATTTAGTTTGAATTAGATAGTGATCAGACCAGGGGACTGGAAGGGAGATGGGTTGAGAAAAATTTGAACTTAGTTTATTGGGGACAATAATTGCGTCTAAAGATGACCGTGAGTATGAGTTGGTTCTGAATTTAATAATATAAGAGGGGAATTTGTGAGGTGGTGGAAAAGTCTGAGATTATGAATAAAAGGTGCGTTACCACAGATTGATTAATTGGGGGAGGGATATATAGTAGGAGAAGATCTATTTTTTTCCCCCCCCCCCACAAAAATTTATTTTAACCTTTCATTTTTAGCATTGTAAACTGGCCAGGTGCATGTCGATGGTCGGTATATTAAAATGAATTAAACTTGAAACTAGTAGTAAGAACCATAGAAAGAGAATTAGTCACTGATTTCTCATAGAACAAAATAGTGGTAAAGAAGAATTAGTGAATATAGACTTTCAAACCATAGGTGTATCATAATATTCAAATAAATAAGTGTAGTATAAATTGTAATCGTGATCCCAAATGCATAATTTTTTTTTTTATGCATACAATGAATATAATGTACTTTATTCATTGAGATTTGATTGTCTCATACATATGACATACACATAGTATTATTAAACTTTAAAGTAAACATAAGATACTGGATAAAGGAGGGTGGGGGGTTGGTTTATTCTCTTTATAATACATACATAAATAAATTATTACAATAATTGTTATATTGTGTACAATTAACAAAATAAGGGGAGGGAAAGGGATACATAATTGAATAATAGTTGATAACATGATTATAAAAATTTGTATATGATGTCTAATTATGTATAATATGTTATAGATATATCAAACGTATAGTTAAGATAATTGTATGAATCTTTGACACACTTGTTATATGAAGAAAAATCAATAAAAAAATTTAAAACAATAAACTAAACTAAACTAAAAAAAAAAATAAAGTAAACATTCTAAAAAAAAACACTCTTTATACAAAAAGTAATGACTATTTGTTATAATTATAAAATACAATCCTCTTATGCAAATTAAAACAGATCTACTATTATATTTTCTGCTACCATTACTACTACTATAGCTACTCTCATTATCTGTGAGAAAAATCAACAGTACCAAGATTATAGTGAATATAAATCTTTTTTTTTTTTTTTTAATTCTTTATTCCTTTTTAATCATTCAACAAGTGTAAAATAAAAATCATACATTTGCTCAAAAAACAATACTTGATAAATCCATCAAGATAATAACAAATGCATAATTTAAAATAAAAAGCTAAGCTAAAAATTTTAAAGGCCAAATGGTCAGACAGAGAAAAATTTTATAACAACTGATAACACATCTGAAAGAACAAATCTTTTTTTTTTTTAATTCTTTATTCCTTTTTAATCATTCAACAAGTGTACAATAAAAAGTAATACATAGGCTCAAAAACAACACTTGATAAATCCATCAAGATAATAACAATTGTGTGTGTATATATATATATATATATATATATATATATATATATATATATATATACCCCTCACCCACTCTCCCTTTCAACACTATTCTTCTTAATTCATTTAACCTTCTTCTTATTTCCTTTTACCTTTTTCTTCAATTATACAATCCCCCCCTTCCCTTCCGTTAATAATTTATATTAAAAATGGTGTTTAATAATTACAAAACAATGTTAATGGCTCCTATATTTTATTAAACCTTTTATAATTTCCATTTTGTAATAACAAACTTTTATTGATTATGACAGGAGTTGCCATGCAACATATTACTAGAAAGAACAAATCTTAAAAAATGACTGTTTCTAACGCATTCTGTTTTCAGTTTGCCTATAACACTATGTCACAGGTGGGGTCTAGCAGATGGACAGACACCAGGCAGCCCAGCCTCCCTCTGTCCTCCCCAATATTCCTCTCTCATTACTCTCTTTGTGTTATAGGCATTGCTACACGAAGCATGAGTGTGCTCCAGCTGTCACCACTACTGCAGTTGCTTGCTTCTGTTGCCTCTACAACCTGCTATTTCTCCTGTGCTATGTTGATGGTTGTACTTTGTGCACATTGGCACAGCAAATTCCAGTGCTAAGGCAATGCCCTCCTCTAATCATCTTTCCAACTTCTGCAACCTCTTGTCCCTACTTTGGTTACCGCATGGCTTCTTTTCCCAGGAAGTACTGCAGGGTGGCAAAGGAGGACCAGATCACAAAGCATGTTACAAGGATATACAAGCCAAGTATGAGGTGCTCAGTACCCAAAACATGTACATAGGAATTTCTACTACTGCTCTTCTTCCTTTTAATCTATTCTGTATATCTGCTGTATGTGACGTTTTAACCTTGTTGCTAAACTTCCTATCCTACTATGTATATAATCTTGTAACCCGTTCTGGGCTCTTCTGGGAAGATGGGCTAGAAATTCGACTAAATAAATGTGTGATTGCCTATTACTTACTATTTTGCCGGCTCGCAAAAGTTGGACAGATGCATTAGCAAAGCAGTAAATTGTGTTGAAAGTCTAGAGAGAGTACCTTGTGTATGGTGTGACTGGCAATCAGGATGGGGAAGTGCATTTCTAGGACTATCATGAAAGATAGAAACTCGATATTGATTTTATTTTCAGGGTTGAGAAAGGCAGTGACGATGTGCGGTTGATGAGACCACCTTCACCAGAACATCAGATTTCAAATTCACGGCAGAGGTACATAGAGCCTTCAACATCAGATAGCACCCCAATCGAGCCAGACACCACAGAGCCAAGTGCCAACCACGGAACAATGGATTTACTAGTACAGACTTTGAGGTGCGTTACTGGCTTTTGTAGTCTTAGTTCAGCTTGGATATTTGTTTTAAAATCACGCAGCCCAGAGATTTCATTCACAGAGACAGGCCATTGGCGTTACCCCGCCTACACAGGCAAACAGCATTGAACCGTTGGCTAGAATCAGGGATCTAGAAATCATAACTTACTTTCCACAGTAGCTTAGATGTATGCTTTGTATTTTGATTATAATTAGCAGTATTCTCTTTTTGATTTGACCTACTTTTTACTTTTGTGTGTTCTAGAAATTGTTTGCGATACTTCCTGCCTCCAAACTTCCCAGTATCGAAGAATGAGCTAAGTTCCATGAATGCAGATGACCTAGTAGCTCTTCCTTTGGTAAGCTTTACAAGGAAAGAAATGCAATCGTGCAGTGTGTCTGGAATAGAGAGTTGCGTGGGGACAGAAATCCCACCCATCCCCGCCCGGCCCTGCCAGGATCCTCTCCATCCCCATCCATCCCCACAAGGAATTACCTCCATCTCTGCCTGTCCCCAATAAAAAGCAGCAATTACTTCTGACAGGATCATCAATTCCAGTTTCTTTTGTGTTTGCGCTGCTGTTTTCCTTGTGGAATATCTTTGGTGGAACCCTTTTTTTGTTTTCTTTTCAGGTAATTAACTTATAAACCCCCTCTTTTACTAAGGCTGACATGTCCATTATATTATATGGATGAGCCTGCTTCCAAAGCCTTCCATCCCCGTGGGAGTCCCGTTGGCTAGAGGGGGGTCCCCGTGGGAGTCCCGTGAGCCAGAGGGGGGGTCCCCGTGGGAGTCCTGTGGGTTAGGGGGGGATTTCCGCGATCTCTGTTCCCTTGCAGACCTCTAGTCTGCACACAGCATTAGGCATAGACTGATAACTCTGCACTGCACATTGGGTTTAAGTGATTTGGTTTATTTTATGTGTATTATATTGTTGATTAAAGTTTATTTGTGACTGGAATGTGATTGTAATTTTAACTATTATATTGCAACCTATTTTGGGTTTGGTGTGTAAAAGCAAGTTAAGTTTCACTAAATGGACTTGCGCACAGAGACACATTCATTTGCATGCAGATCCTATGTCACATTCATATGTACACATGCAGATTACTAACGTGAAGATGTTAACTGCTGCTTAACCCTGATAGTTTACTTACATACTGACAAGCTCTCACACTTAAACATGTATTCAGCTGTATTTCATTCTCTCTCTCTCTCATGCACTTGCTTGTCCATTGGTGTCTTTCTTGGAGATGAGCTGCTGGCATTGAGTGACCTAAACTTAAGGAGACTTTTAACACTATGTATCAAGCAATGGATTGGTTTGGTATTGGTTCGGGATTTATACAGATGATTCAAACTTTGTTTAGTTCCCCTGCTGCTAGACATTACATTAATAATAATTTTTCATAACGTTTTGGTCTGCAGAGAGGTGTTAGACAGGGTTGTCCTTTGTCTCCTTTGCTTTTTGATATTGTATTAGAACCCTTGTTAGCTATTCAACAGGCAAAGGAGATACAGGGTATTCCTTACACAGGTCAGGAATACAATGTCTCTGCTTATGCAAATGACATATTGCTTCATTTGAGGAATCCTGAAACAACCATTCCACATTTGCTGGAATTGATAGAGAAATTTGGGAAATTTTCAGGATACAAAATAAATTGGAGTAAATCAGAAATTCTTCCACTAAATGTACATTGTGCAAAAGGATTATTTGATTCATTTCCCTTTCTTTCAAAGGAAGAGGGAATAAAATATTTAGGCATTTAGATTAAAAATACGCTGGACGAGACAATGAAAGTGAATGAAATTTTTTTTTACAAAAGGTCACAGAAATGTGTGAGCAATGGAACCCATTACATCTATCTTGGTGGGGGAGAGTTCAAACAATTAAAATGATGATTTTGCCTGTGGTTTGTTACCAGATGGGTATGTTACCAGTGTTTTTTTCGGGGTCCTTTTTAAAAAATTGAATAGTATTCTTACAAAATTTGTTTGGCTAGGTAAAATCGCAAGAATTGCTCTAGTATCTTTACAAAAGCCAATCACGGAGGGTGGGGTAAATTTCCCTAATTTTTATAGGTATCATCAATCCTATATTATGCGTCAAGGTATGTATTGGATCCTCCCAGAGCTCATGGAAAAGTTCCCAGACTGGTTGACGTTGGAATGGCAACTCATGTTTCCTCTGAGATTAACTATACTCAAATCCCTACGTGGGAATAATACTAACAATAATAGAGATCCCTAATTTCCCACAAAATATGAAAGAGTGCAACGGTTATCCGTAACTAACTGGAAGGGCCTCAGTCAACGAGCCTACGCAAGTCATAGACTCTGACCTTACAAGTCTGCGTACAATCCTGGCTCTTTAGCTCTAATCATCGGCAGCCTTCCAGTCCCTAACCTCAACTAAAAAAATTTTTATAATTTTATTCTAATTATTTTCTAAAAAATTATTTATCTTATAATTTCTTCTAAAAATATCAGCTTTCTGAAAATCTCAATTCTTTAAATCGATGCACTTTTTCTTAATAGGAGACTTAATTAAACATCCAATGTCCAGTATCCATTAAAGTTACTTAGCTTTCAAATAATAACACTCCAGCAAACTGCTTCAGACCATGCCAACGTGGCCAACGTTTCGTGGTAATTTATTTAAACCCACTGCTTCAGGGCCAGTTAGTCAAGCATGCTCCTAGATTATAATGACACGGATCTAGTCCTCTGAGATTAAGCCATGTTCTCAATATCAAAATGCCTAGGTTATATAAAGAAAACAGAATATTAGTAGATACATGGAAAACGTTAAGATATGTTAATAACTTAACACCTATTTCAACTTAACACCTATTATCCCAGGACAAGCAGGCAGCATATTCTCACATGTGGGTGACGTCATCTACGGAGCCCCAGCGCGGACAACTTTTCAAGCAAACTTGATTGAAGTTTCAAGTTTGCTATGCTGCACCACGCATGTGCATGCCTTCTTGCCCACTAGAGGGCGCATCCCCACCTCGTGGTCCTCAGTTCTGTTTCTTCCGCAGAGCCAGAAAGCCCTATGTGTTTTTTGCTCCGTGCAAGTGCCTTCTGTCACCGCGGCTGAGTCTTTGGTCTTGGTCGCTGTGTTTTTCCTTTGGTTTATCTTTCTTTTCTCTTTAAATTCGTTCAAAAAATAAATAAATAAATACTAATTTCTTTCTCGTCGGCTCCGGGGGCTCCCGAGAGCCGCGGCCGTGGGACCTCGTTCGTTCCCGGCCTGTGTCTAATTCATGTCCCGTCCCTTGACGGGCTTTAAAAAGTGCAACAGGTGCGCTCGGTTGCTTTCAATTACCGATCCGCACCGGTGGTGCTTATTGTGTCTAGCACCCGACGGACTCTTGTACCAGGTGCTCTACCTTTCAGCCCAGAGCTCTCCGCCGACGTCGTGCCCGAATGGCGGAGCTCTTTGCTGTGGACCCCGCGGCGGGGAGGGCCTCGACGTCGGCCTCGGCCCCGGCCTTGACCTCGGCCTCCACTCCTTCGACCTCGCCGCGGATGTCTTCCTCATCCAAGCCTGCGGCCTCGGCGACGAAATCTGCTCAGGGTAAGTCCTCACTTCCTTCCTCGACTCCAGGATCTGCGAAGAAGCCTTCCTCGGGCTCCTCGACGGGGGCGGGTGGGTCATCCTCGGCCCCGCCCCGAGAGTCGAAGTCGGGTGCCCCGAGGGAATACTCGAGACCGAGGTCGCCCTCGAGGGAGCACCCGCCGGCCCCGGATCTACCGGCCATGATGGGGGTGATATGTATAAGGTGATTGGAAAGTAATTGAAGGGTGGGGGGTGGGGGAGGGGATAAAAATATGTTTAGAATATTATGTAATAGATATAAAAGTGATATTGTGTATTCATTAGTTGTAATTCAATATTTTGTACACTTCATGTAAAATATGAAAATGAATAAAGAATTAAAAAAAAAAAAAAAAAAGAACTTCAGACTTACTCCAATTAATCTTATATCCTGAAAATTTTTCAAATCTCTCTATCAATTCAAGTAGGCATGGTATGGTGGTCACTGGATTCCTCAAATAAAGTAAAATATCATCTGCATAAGCAGAAAGTTTATATTCCCAGTTTGAATAGGGAATACCCTGTATCCCCTTTGCTTGATTAATAGCAATTAACAGGGGCTCCAAAACAACATCAAAGAGCAATGGAGATAAGGGACAACCCTGTCTAACCCCCCTTCGCAAGTCAAATCTATCTGATAAACTATTATTAATGTATAATCTTGCACCAGGAGAGCTATACAGCGTCTGAATCATTTGAATGAACCCAGATCCCACCCCAAACCAGTCCAATGCCTGATACATAAAATTCCATTCTACCCTGTCAAAGGCCTTTTCTGCATCTAGAGAGACCATAAACGTCGGATCTTTTACTGTTTTTGTTAAATTTAGAGTATGAAACGCCAACCTAGTATTATGTGAAGAATGTCTCCTTGCAACAAATCCTGTTTGATGAGTATGTATAATGTATGGGAGAGCTTTTGCCAATCTTAACGCCAATATTTTTGCAAGAATTTTCCCTGTTTTGAGATCAGTATTGATCTCAGAAATCAGGACGGGCTTAACATCCCGATGCCTAATTTATGAACATCTTGGTGTTTGATTCATTATTTTGGCTGTGCCATTATTCTGGTGATGTGTTGTAGTTCCTTAGTTTATGACAATGATTCCCAAACCTGTCCTGGGGCAGCCCCAGCCAGTCAAGTTTTCAGGATATCTATAATGAATATTCTGATATATCCCTCCCAGATTCTGTACGCAAGGTGTCCGGTTCATAGGTGCGTTCAATGTTTGCAGAAATCCAACACTTTTCTCACCATGTGCTGCTCCTATTACTGAAAGAGAGACAGAGCCACATACAGTTTCAATTTCTCCAAGCGATCCATGCAAAAGTCTTTCTGATCTGCTCTGCATTTTTTTCGGAATTTCAAGTTTGTTTTTGGTGGCTTCATTGCCATGTGACCCCCTTGGGGTGGTCTGCTAGAGGAAAGGAAGCAGTTTGGAGCTGGACAGTTGCTTTACAGAGAACCTTTAGGAGGCCTGTGGAGCCAGCCTACTGTGTGCCATCCTGTTCGAGCTCGGAGTCCATCTCCCTGGGAGCTAGCTTGCCTTCTGACCATGGCAGAGGTTTAAGCGTAGGCTGGGTGTGTCCTGGGTAACAGCCCTTGGGATATCAGTGTGCAGGCTGCGTTTCCCACCCCCGTTCATGTGGAGAGGTTCCGAGGGAGTGGATGTCTCAGGAGTCCGACTGGCAGTATGAAGATCTTGGAGCTTGATCTTTTTGGAGCTTTTCTGAGGCAGAAAATCCTTTGCCTCCATTCAGCTGCAGTGTAAAGAGCTGACAGGCAAAGCATTTCAGTGACTGTGAGTACATCTCCATTATTTCCTATGGGGGGGTTTCTGTAAAACAGATTTTAAGGAGTTTCTGAGGGTAGGGTTAGGGTTTCCCACCTCCCCAGACCCCAAATCGCTATTTTTTTACTTTTTAAATTTTTTTTCTTTAGTGTCCCTCCAGACCAGCACAGACAGATGGGTTTACGCTCCTCTGCCAGCAGGTGGAGACTGAAAATACACCAATATGTAACAGTACAAGTGGGCTGTGCTGTCCCTCATAGAATCTGTCTGTTCTCAGTCTCTAGCAGGTAGAGGTGATAGGTCTGTGCAGTCCTGCTTTACTTTTTTTTCTGATTTTTTTTCTCAAGGTTGTTTGAGAGTATAGGCAGGGGCCTTTTCTAGCCTTTTGTTGTCCAGACTGAGCTTGGGTCCCACTGGGGACCTATAAAACCTCAGGGGTGTCACATTTGGGTGGCTGAGTCCCTACCCCCCCCCCATTCCCCCACCTCCCCACTTTTATTTAGAAGTGCCTCAGCTGTATGCCTTGCCTAATGGCAAAGACTACAGCTTGGAAAGCTAATAAGGTCTGCTCCTTTAACCATTAAAGTTTAGTTAAAAAACAAACACCTGAGGTAAAGCCATTGATTTCCCCCCCCCAAAGTCTTTATTCATTTTTCATCTTACATCAAGTGCACAATATTACATCATTTAAATTTATACACATCACTTGAATTTCTTTCTGTTATTATCTTGAATACATAAATTTATTCCCTCCCCACCCACCCTTCCCACAAAAATTTTATTCATAAATTTCATATAAATATTACATTCTTATCTAATGATGAAACTTTAAATAGAACTTTATACCACCCCTTCCCCCATATTATAAATGTACTTTCAATGGAAAATGGTGTCTAATCATTGCAATAAGTTGTCAATGGCTCCCAGATCTTTTTAAAATTATTTTAATTTCCTTTTTGTATGGCAATTGTTCTTTCCATTTTGTAAATATGGCACAATGAATTCCACCAGAAAGTATAGTTAAGTCTGCTATAATTCCTCCAATTCCTGGTGATATGTTGTATGGCGACTCCTGTCATAATCAATAAAAGTTTATTATTGTTTGATGAAATTTGACTTTTTGTTCTCATTGACGTACCAAACAGAATTGTATTATATGATAATGCTACATGATTTTCTAGTAAACAATTAATTTGAGACCAAATTGATTTCCAAAAGGCCATGATACAGGGACAGTAGAATATTAAATGATCCAAAGTCCCTGCTTCCAGATTACAATGCCAGCATCTATTAGACTTAGTTAGCTAACTTTTGTAATCGAACTGGGATCCAAAATGCTCTATGTAATAAAAAGAACCAAGTTTGTCTCATAGATGGACACTGTACATCTCATTCTCCAAGACCAAATTCGTGGCCATTGAGACGCAGAAATTTGATGCTTAATCTCTTTTTTTCAATGAAAGGCTTTTATTGAAATACACTCCAAACAGTACAATTTCACAGGAAACGCAGGAACAAAGATTTATAGAGCAAAATACCTCGCTCGAAAATAACAACAGAAACATGTGCAATTCCCACAGACTAATAAGAGCAATCAAAAATACCCACCAAATCACAGCCCATACCCCCCCACCCACCCCCCTAGGGACAGAGCACAATACCAACATCTCTCAATAAGGTTGAGAAACAATCTATTCCAAACAGAAACCAAAACGTGAAAAGGAATATGGTTATGGGATCCCCCCAAGTATCGCCCATCCAGTCCTACTCCAAAACAAACCCAGAGCCCCTAGCCACCCCTACCACAAACCCCCACAGAAGCCCGAAAACTACGCCAAATATGAGCATAGCCATGTAATTTACCATGACGCAAAGCTGTTAAGTGATAAAGGTTCTGCCAATTAAGTAAGCGTTGCTCCACCAGGGCCCACGTGGGAGGGAGCGCCTGATTCCACAGAGAGGCAATGGCCAATCTAGCAGCAATGAATGCCAACTTACAAAATAAAGAGTCACCCCAAGCCAAATCCAATTGATGCCAAAACAACAAGGCGTGTCGCCAATCAGCCGGTATCTGGACGTCTAAGATCCGGGACACCCGAACAAAAACCTCAGTCCAGAATCCACACACCTGCCCACACTGCCACCACATATGAAAGTATGTACCCACTTCCCCACAGCCCCTCCAACATAGGTCACTCGCACCTCCCTGCCAACGAGCCACAACCTGAGGGGTATAGTACCACCGAAAGAGGACCTTGTAACCATTCTCGATTAGCAAAGCAGCTATACCTGCTGAGGAGATCTCCGACCATATGTCACCCCAAGTGTCCTAGGAAATAGCTGAACCACAATCATCTTCCCAAGCCCTCATGTAGGGAAGGGGAGCCCCCCGACAATTAAGGCACCTATATACTGCAGAGAGAGCTCCCTTCCGAAGCACTGGACCCAATAGCAGCTCAAAGGGCATCTTACCACCCCTCAAGTCTCCCAAAAGACCTGAGGCCCTGATATAATGGAGAACCTGCAGGTAGGGGAACAAATCCCTTATCCCAAACCCATACTTGCCCCTGAGTTCCGTAAAGGGTCTAACACCGCCCAAAACCGGGTCCCACAACTGTCCCACACAAACTAAGCCCCGTGACTCCCAATCTGCAAACACTCCCCCATCCCTTCCCGGTGGAAAGTCAGGGTTGTGTCTCAACGGAGTATACCAGGAATGTCGCCTACTCCCCAATAAACAAGCTCTGGTCTGATTCCATACCCTCAAGGAAGTCACTACCGAGGATACCCCCCCTACCAGGCACCCACAGCCGATGTAACAAAGGTACCCCCTCACTTAACCTTTGCTCAATTTCCACCCACGGTTTCGGCGTCTGCGTCTGCCATTCTAAAAGGGCGCGCAGCTGAGCAGCCTGATAATATTTCACCACATCCGGGACCCCCAGCCCCCCGTCTCCTCTCCCCATACATAAGACCTTCCTACTCACCCTTGGCCGTCGACCAGCCCAAATAAAATTAAAGATATGCCTTTGAACCCCCTCTAATGTTTTTCTGCCCACCCAAAGAGGCAATACCTGGAATAAGAACAACAAACGAGGCAGAATCATCATCTTCACAATGGTCACCCGGCCCAACCAAGAGAAATACAGATCTTTCCAATTAAGCAAATCTTGGCGAATGCGACGAAAGAGCGGAGGAAAGTTGAGGTCATATAACTCCACTCCCGGCGGTCCAAAATAAACCCCGAGATATCGCAGAGAACGTTGAACCCACCGAAACGGATACCGATCTCGGAGATAGGAAACCCGGTCAGCAGGCAAGTTAATGTTGAGGAGCTCCGATTTACCAACATTGACCCGAAATCCCGACACCTCACCATAAATATCCAACTCCCGCAATATAGCCGGCAAGGAAGTTGCAGGGTCTTCCACCGTAAACAAAATATCATCCGCAAACAAAGCCAACTTAAAATCCCCTCCCGGCACCGTGACCCCCTTAATATCCGGATTCATCCGCACACGCTGCGCCAGGGGTTCCACCGTCAAAGCGAAAAGGAGTGGGGAAAGGGGACACCCCTGACGTGTTCCCCTTGCCAGAGAGAAAGTCTCCGAATAACCACCATTCACCTTGATGCAACTCAGAGGTCCACTATATAGGACCCGAATCCAGTCCCGCATTCGTGGACCCAGACCCACAGACTCCAGGACCTGAAATAAAAAAGGCCAAGCTACCCTATCGAACGCCTTCTCAGCATCGATAGACAAAAACACCGTTTCTCTCACCCCCCCCCCCCTGGCCCAGTCATACAAGTTATAGACCCTACGAGTATTATCACCCACCTGTCTGCCTACCACAAATCCCGACTGATCTGGATGGATCAGCCGAGGGATCCAACTCATCAATCGGTCCGCCAAAATTCGCGTGAAGATCTTAGTATCAACCCCCAACAGGGATATCGGCCTGTAGGAAGCACATTGGAGGGGATCCTTCCCCTCCTTAGCCAGCACTGTCACGCCCGCCAAGCGCATGAAGTAGGGGAGTGCACTATTCCCTTGTAAAGAGTTAAGAAAACGCAACAAAGGGGGCAGCAGCAGATCTTGAAAACGTTTGTAGTACCGAACGGTAAAACCGTCCAACCCAGGTGACTTACCAAGCCTCATAGAGCGCAGCGCACTACGAGCCTCAATCAATGTAAGAGGGCGGTCCAACCTCGCCACATCAGCCTGTGCAATCCGGGGCAACTCTGCTGAAGCTAAATAAGCGACCTGGTCCTGTGAGGGCCCTGAAGCTTCCGGGGTATAGAGTTGAGAATAATATTCCACAAAACGTGCACAGATAGCATCCTCAGTCTGTAACACTTCCCCAGAGGCCGCCCGGAGCGAAAAGATCTGGTTGCGCGTCTGTCGCACCTTAAGACGATGTGCAACCAGTCGACTAGCTTTATTAGAAAACTCAAAATATCTCTGTTGGAGGAGCTGTAAGTTATGGTGCAATCTGTCCAAGTCTAAAGCCTGGAGATCCCTACGGGCCTGAAACAAGCGCTCCCGCAATTCCACATTCCAAGGGTAACGCTTATGCAAACTCTCCAATCTACCAATTACAATCAACAGGCCCGCCGCATCCTCCCGCCGTTTACGCTGCCGGGCCGACGACAGGGCTATTAACCTGCCCCTAAGGGTAGCCTTTAACCCCTCCCAAACCGCTTCCAACGAAGCTCCACACTCCACATTTACATCTAGATATTCTTGTATCCACCCTTCAATCTGTGTTCCCACCTCTGGGTCATCTAGAAGACTATCATTGAAACGCCAAAATTTCCGTCCCGAGCCTCCACCCACCCCCTGGAATCGCAACCACACTGGGGCATGGTCCGACCACGTGAGGGACTCAATCCCCGCGGACTCCACCCTCCGGAGTAGTCCCCGCTCCACAAAAACATAATCAATTCTGGAATATGAGGAATGTATTCCTGAAAAGTAGGTATAGTCCTTAACCGAAGGATGGAGCCACCTCCAGCAATCCACCACATTCAGATTGGCCAATGCCTCACGCAACAGTTTACGATCCCTTCTCCCATAATGATCCGCCCTCCCTGAGTTATCCAAATGAGGGGTCACTGTAAGATTGAAATCCCCACCAAAAACCAGGGTCCCCCCCTTAAACTTGAGGATCCAAGGGACCAACTCACGGAAGAAGGTCCCCTGACCCTCATTAGGGGCATAAACATTTACCAGGGAGTACAAGATCCCCTCAATCATAGCCTCCAACATGATGTATCTGCCCTGAGGATCCCTCACCACCCTACGCACCTCACAGCGGATCCCCTTACGAATAAGAATTCCCACCCCACCCCTCTTAGAAGTGCCCACCCGGGAAGCCCAAAAGGCCTGCGGGAACCTGTGATCCCTAACCAAGGATTCATGGGACTGCAGTAAATGTGTTTCCTGGACAAAGCAGACATCAGCCCTCAAACGGAGCAATTCCCTGTAGAAGGCCCTTCTCTTGTTGGGGGAATTGAGACCCCTAATGTTATAAGAAACCAATTTAAACACCCCCATATTCCAAATAAAATAATGACAATGCAAACCCAACCCCAACAGATATGTCCCCACTACCCCCCCTCTCCCCCCCATCCCTCCCCACCACCCCCCCTCCCCCACAGTGAGAGTCCTCAGATATCCCACCAACATACAAAGAAGTGAACCATCTCCATGGCCCCTTACACACATCCCACGCTCAAACATCAACTATCAAAAACGGTGTATACAAAAATCCCCCACTCCCATCCCACCAATCCCCCATGCTATAATGCACACTCTCCCCTCCCCCACATTGCAATACCCCCCATATAACACGAACCCAAAACCCTCAACTTCCTCCACCCGCCTCATCCCGAACCAGGTAGGATATACCCCCTACAAAACACTCTCCCAAGGGGCAAGACTCAACAGTCCATTCCCTTGGGGGGGAGTCCAAAGACCCCCCGCCGAGACATAAAACTGGCAGTAGAAACAGGAAAAGAACAAGTACAGTCAGTCAGCTCTCAGGGGGGAGCACTCGAGGAAGAAGCAGTGGCCCAAAGAGGGGGTCCACCCCCTCGGCCGCCCCTCCCACTCCAGGATCCATTTTCCACTCTTTGCCAGCGGGAGGAGGCAGGGCGCCCACCCTGGCCAGGCACCACACCTCCCGCTGGAACAGCCTCCTCAGGGATCTCAATCCCCGCTTGTTGCAACAGCCCACGAGCCTCTCGAACAGTGGAAACTCTGGTGTGGACTCCGTTGGTGGTAATAACAACTCCAAAAGGATAAGTCCAACGATAGCGCAAATTGCTGCGCTGCAAAGCCTTGGTCACTTCTCTGAACGCCCGCCGTTTCTGGAGCGTGCCAGCAGCTAGGTCCTGATAAAACTCCAGCCGGTGACCCTCCCAGGTGACCGTGCCCATCTCCCGGGCTCTGCGGAAGATCCTCTCTTTAAGGACAAAGCTCTGAAGACACAACACTATATCTTTTGGTTGATCCAGTGTCCGGGGTCCCAGCGCGCGATGAGCCCGCTCCAGTCCTGGCTCCAGGGTGTCATCTTGCAGGAGCCACCTAATCAGCTTGATTGTAGTAGCACGAACATCCTTAAACTCAGGCAGGTCTGGTAGGCCCCGCACCCTCAGATTATTACGCCGGGTGCGGTTCTCCAGGTCCTCGACCTTATCCAGAAGAAGTTGGTAATCCGCAGACACCGTCTCCAGTGATCTCTGCATTCCGGTTACACTGTCCTCACAGCTATCCATGCGCATCTCCACCACCTCGACCCTCGTGCCCACCTCCACCAGGTCAGTGCGCAACTCCTGCACCGCCTCCCGAACCTGCACCGCCACCGCAGAGATTTCAGATTTTATCTCTGCAATCCATCTCTGCATATCCGCTTTAGTAAGCGGGTCCATCGATGTACTCTCCTGCATCGGGTCCACGATCATGTCAGCCACGGCCGCTAGGGTCCCGCTCAATTTCGCCGCCTCCCCGCTGCACGGCTCAGGGCCCATGCTGCCACGTGCAGCCCGGCTCAGCGCCTGTTCCATCGTGCGCTGGCCGGGTTTGTCGCCAGGCAACTTTTTTCGCGTTGCCATAGTGTTCACAGTGGCTTCGCACACCTCACCAGCCCCCGGGGACGAAAAATTTGCGCCGTTTACACACCGAAATGATAGTTATTTCGCCGGCCCGAACGGAGCTCTCAGTTCAAGCTCCCATCCGTGGCGATGATGTCACTTCCTCCTTGATGCTTAATCTCAATGCTCCAAATGTCTCTAAGACAACTCTTTGTTTTTTTATTCATATATCCAGATATCAATTTATACCACTGTGTGGCCTGGTGACCCAAGAAGTCCGCCTGAAAGCATAAGAGCTCCAAGCTATACTGATTGAGATTTTTCCATTCAGGGAACCCCTCCTGAATAGCCTGCTTCAGTTGCAATCATTTAAAGCTTTGTGATTTATTAAGACAAAATTTATGTTGCAACTGTGAAAAATCAAGCAGTTTATCATTTGAAATAACATCATCTAAAATCCTTATACCAGCAATAATCCAATGTTTCCATATGACTTTAAATCCGCCAATTTGAATCTTGGAGTTACCCATAAAGATTGATTTGTTGATTTGTGTATTGGGTTAGGTGTTAAATTACTGACATAACGCAATGTTTTCCATGTATCCATTAATACTCTGTTCTCTTTATATTTTCTAGGCATCTTGATACTGAGAACATGAGATAAATGTAAAGGAAACATGAGTCGCCATTCCAAATACAACTAATCTTGGGTATTTTCCATGATCTCTGGGAGGACCCAATACATACCCTGGTGTAAAATATAGGCTTGATGATACCTATAAAAGTTGGGAAAATTTACCCCACCCTCCGCAATTGGTTTTTGTAAAGATAGTAAAGCAATTCTAGACATTTTACCCAGCCAAACAAATTTTGTAAGAATACCATTTAATTTTTTATAAAAGGACCCATGAAAGAAAACTGGTATCATACTCATTTGATAACAAACCACAGGCAATATCATCATTTTAATAGTTTGGATTCTCCCTCACCAAGAAAGATGTAAAGGATTCCATTGCTCACACATTTGTTACTTTTTTAATAAAAAATTTTCATTCTCTTTCATTGTGTCTACCACTATATTTTTTATCGTAATACCTAAATATTTTAATCCATCTTCCTTCCACACAAATGAAAACGAATCAAACAAACCGTTGGTACAATGTATATTAAGTGGAAGAATTTCTGATTTGCTCCAATTTATCTTATTTCCTGAAAATTTTCCAAATTTCTCTATCAACTCCAGCAAGCATGGAATGGTAGTTTCCGGATTTTTCAAATAAAGCAGTATATCATCTGCATATGCAGAGACTTTATATTCCCAATCTGTACGAGGAATACCCTGTATCCCCTTTGCTTGTTGAATGGCTAATAACAAGGGTTATAGTACAATATCAAAAAGCAAAGGAGATAATGGACAACCTTGTCTAAACCCCCTCTGCAAGTTAAACCTCTCTTATTAATATACAATCGTGCAGCAGGAGAGCTATACAATGTCTGAATCATTTGTATAAATCCCGAACCTATGCCAAACCATTCTAATGCTTGATACATAAAAATCCATTCAACCCGATCAAAGGCTTTCTCTGCATCCAAAGACATAGAAAAGCTGGATCATTCATGGCTTTGGTTAAATTTAACATATGAAAAGCCAATCTGGTATTATTTGAAGAATGTCTCTTAGCAACAAATCCCATTTGGTGCATATCAATAGTATAAGGAAGAGCCTTAGCTAAGCGTAAAGCCAATGTCGTAGCTAAAAGTTTTCCATCTATATTAATTAACGAGATAGGCCTGTAGTTTGAAACCAAAGTGGGATCTTTATTTGGCTTTGGCAAAACTATTGTTAATGATCTATCCGCAAAGATAAATAGGGAGGGTCATTAGAGTGGGCAGACTTGATGGGCCGTGGCCCTTATCTGCCGTCTATTTCTATGTTTCTATGTTTACCCGTGATGCAACCTTTAGTTAGTTGAGACTGATACAAATTTAATAAATGAGGTAATAGGGTAATTTGAAATGATTTATAAAATTCACCACCTGGCGCGGATCCAACTCTAAGAGACTTTAACGCTGTCTCTAATTCTTTTAATGATATAGGCTCTTCTAAACTTTTTTTTTATATGCTCAGGAATTTTCGGCCCATCAATCAAATTCAAAAATTCTAAACCATCTTTTACTCTATCTTCATAAGGCTCAGAAGAACATAGGTCTTTATAAAAATTAAGGAATTTACTTAAAATACTTCCAATTTGAGTATGTGTATCTCCTTTCTCATCCTTTTTTGCTATAATTTTTGTTCTTCTTTTTTTCGCTTTAAGATAATTTGCCAATAATCTTCCCGCCTTATTTGAGCTTTCATAATACAATTTGTTGGGAAAACAAATCTTTCCTTATAAATTTTGAAGATATCTCATTATATTTTCCTTTTGCTTTTAATAAAGCCTGTAGGGTACTTTGCTCCCATTTATCAACTAATTTAGTTTCCAAATGTTTAATTTCTTTCTCCAAATCAGAAAATTGTTTTTTATTGGAAATTTCTCCGCATTAGCCATTCCCAGTACTTCTTTAAAAAACTTCCTTAACAAGATTTCAGGTGACAATAAATGAGTTACTGGAAAATTGACTAAGCGGAGATTTTTTGCTCTATTCATATTCTCCATAGATTCAATTTTAGAATGTATCAGTGTAGAATCTTTAACTGCAGATACCGAGACAGCTTGTAAATTATTACATTGAGTTTCTACAATATTTAGTCGTTTGTCCAAACAACCTAAGTTAAAGTCCACATTTTCTAATTTTGAAGAAACAGATTGAGAAAAATCCCCCATTTGTTTCATCATTGTCCTGAGACACCCTTCAGCTCTCGATATTCCTAACCATAAGTCCCTTAGGGTAATATCCTGTGTTTCCTCTGTACGTGGACTTTCCTCCACTCCTCCTGAGAGAATCAATGGTTTAGGTATTTCAGTATAAACTAATTTACCTATATGAGTAGAGGAAACCCCTTGTGCATCGGATATAGTAGGGTTAATATTCCTACTATCACTTGATACTGGATGAAGGGGAGGAGTCCGTTTGAGGGGACTTATTGATGCTCCTGACAAGGATGAATCTATATTTGGTGATGTAACAGGTGGATTTTGAGATAATAATGTTAAATGTCTGTCCATGGGACCAGATACCACTGGTGTTGAACTCTTTGGTTTAATTTTTCTTTTCCCCATATCCAAACAAGCATAGAAATGTTAAAGTAAATTATATTACCAAAATGATCCTGCTCTCAGGCTCCTCGTGGCTCCCAAGGGGCCTTGCGTGCCCCTTAGGGCACGCCCCTTCGGCCACGCCCTGCGGCCGCAACCGCGGCAGCTTATCA
Source organism: Geotrypetes seraphini (assembly GCF_902459505.1). NCBI lineage: Eukaryota > Metazoa > Chordata > Amphibia > Gymnophiona > Dermophiidae > Geotrypetes > Geotrypetes seraphini. The sequence goes on along the minus strand of NC_047091.1, from coordinate 176,524,860 downwards.
GGAAGTTGGAGACGGACCCGATGACGTCAGGGGGTCCGTCTCTGGCAATGCTCACGCTGGTAGGGAACTGCTGCTGCAGGAGACAAGATCCACCAAACAGCCTCCTCCAAAATATCCTCCGGGTGGTAACAGCTCCCTTGTTTTTTAAGTTGTTTGCTAATATATGCCGAATACGAAATATTTCCTTTCATGGTAGCCTTAAATGCATCCCATATTGTTTCTGTGGTAATTTCTTCTGAAGTATTAATTTGAAAAAATTCAATCATTTTTATTTTATAATTCTTTATTCATTTTTGTATGTTACAACAAGTGTATCAATTAAACTCATATAAAACCTAAAGATACACACTTGATTAACTCACATATTAGCATCAAATTTAACATTTCATTCTTCAAGGAAATTTGCATCCTTTATCGAATCTCCATACAGACCTGCTATAATCTTGCTCATCTAACTTAAATTCGATCCATACACCACCATGATCAGACAAAATGATAGGATCTATGGAGGCTTTTGTCACTTGTTGTACTATTAGATTTGAGACAAAATATAATCTATTCTTTTTTTTTTTTTTTATAATTTCTTTATTCATTTTTAAACTTACATCAAGTGTACAGTAAATATCAACCAAATATAATACAACATCACTTGAAAAATTTTCAATATCATACACCAAGAAGATTTAACCCCCACCCCCCTCCCAAATTCATATACAACTAATATATACCACATAAAAATAATATCTTACGACGACAATCTATATATTCTTAATGGAAAAACAAGAAATCTCCCCCCCCAAATGCACATGTGTATTAAGATTGGGAAAAGTGTAACTTATTCATTACTATAATTTAATAAAGGTCCCCACACATCCTTAAATTTATTATAATAACCTTTTTGAACAGCCAACACTCTTTCCATTTTATACACATGACAAACTGAAGACCACCAAAAACAATAATTCAATCTTTTACAGTCTAGTCAGCAACAAAAATATAATCTATTCTTGAAAAGGACTTGTGAACTTGCAAGCAAAAAAAAAAAATCCCGGTCATTAAAATGAAGTATCTGCCATATATCTTTCAAATTACAAGATTGTACCAAATTAACTAACTCTAAGGATTTCATAATTTTACTTGGTTTTTTATCCATTAATGGATCCATCACAGCATTGAAATCTCCAGCCACCACTAAATTAGTAGCAGCCACTGGGAGTAATAATTGTTGTAACTTCTTAAAAAATTCACTTTGATTTGTATTTGGGACATACACATTAAACAATTCCAGGGTATTATTTCCCATGCTCATTTTCACATGTACCCACCTACCCAAGAGATCAGAATTAATCAATTAAAAATTAGCTGAACATTTTTTATTTATTAGTATGGCAACCCCAGCTTTTTTCCCAATTGCAGGGGTGAAAAAACACTGTTTTACCCAACCCCTTTCCAACTTTTTTGACTCTAGCATTGAAAGGTGCGTCTCCTGTATATAATATATATCAGCATTTTGTTGTTTCAAGAAGGCAAGCATTTTTTTCCTTTTTATTTGATGGTTAAGGCCATTAACATTTAATGAGTAAAGTTTAATCTCAATTATAAATTCTTATTTCCATATATGTAATCCAATATAAATATTTAGATTTATTTAAATTAATATGAATAGACACCATTACCCAGATTTTGAAATTTTGAAAGTTAAATTTTTCCTTCCCAAACCCTCCCTTCCCTACCCTTACCCCCACCCCCCAACCCAAATCATTTTAAAAAGTGAAGACTTGGTAGCACGCATATTAGACCAGGCAACAAATGACCCCTGACAGACTATCATTAAATCTTTAGTAAAAATAAGTCACCTAAAACATTAATCATAGTTCATCTATTAACTTGTTAAAATTCATAAATTATATAGATATTTATATATTCACTAAATCAGTATGCATCTATAAAAACATTCAAACTATAATCATCTATATGTGATAAAAATCAGTTTAAATTTGAATCCCTATTAATTGTAATATTTCACTTAATGTCATATGTACTGTAATTTAATATAAGTTTAGAAAATTTCATGAACTAAATGATACTATCCAAATTAAAATATCAATACTATATCAATTTCATCATTAATTCCTATTATAATTTAATACTACCTTTTTTCCCCCTTACTGAGAATATATATATATATAAATAAGCAAATATATATTAAACTTTATCACTTTAATCAGAGCCTTCTGAATTTCAATACAATTTATAAATTTATTATATCTTACTAACACTTCTAAATCTGATGGAGAATATTTGTATTCAACTAAACTTTAAAATAAATTTAAATCAACATTATATATTGAGTTATAAACTTTACCTAACACTTTCTACATATCATTTTTAACTTCACATCAATCCATCTGAAGCACACTCATCCTAAAAAAGTAGTATTTTCTTAAAACAAGACTTTCCTTTACATTATGCATATCAGCAGAAAAACTATTACAGCAGAACCATTACTATGTGCATGGAACTGCAACACCACTACGTTCATAGAAACTGTAAGGATCTTCTTTGGTAGCGACGTCAAAATCTATAATAAAGATCAGATCTATACAATTTGAAGATCAGATACACAGGAAGTGTAATAACATCAGCTTTCCTTTCAGCATTGGCCTGTCTGAAACATCGAAGCTAATTTAACGGAATCCCAGTTGAAATAGCATCCAAAAGGGACAAATTATTATTATTGTAGGTAGTACAATAATTGGAGGAGTGTGTGGCGCAGTGGTTGGATCTACAGCCTCTGCGCCCTGGGGTTGTGGGTTCAAATCCTGCGCTGTTCCTTGTGACCCTGGGCAAGTCACTTAATCCTCCATAGCCCCAGGTACGTTAGATAGATTGTGAGCCCACCGGGACAGAGAGGGAAAAATGCTTGAGTACCTGATTGTAAAAACCGCTTAGATAACCTTGATAGGCGGTATATAAAATCCTAATAAACTTGAAACTTGTACCTTGAAGCTTTAGATCTGTTACTCTAAATCTATAGGCATCCAGGACTACATTCTGAGCGGTTGTGACTCTGACTTCCAGAACACTGTCCTAACCTGACCATTGCCAAATATTATGTGGAGTCAGATTAGAACATTGGCAAAAATAACATATTTTAAATCCAAATGTGTAGCGATGACCCCACAGTTATGCTCCAAACCAAAGAGATTAGAACCGTCAACCCTCTGGTGGTGATCAATATCCAGCAGGCCTTTGCACTAGTGTCCAAAAGGTATAATATTGGTTGAAGATTGGAAATTGAGTATGTGCCTGGACATTTTCCCAAGTTTTAAGCCTCTGTCTGCAATATTCAATCTTCCCAGCTGTGCAATTAAGCCTATCCTGCCTGCATTTAGGATAACCAACAGCTGTGGATCGCTGAGGACAGAGCACTAGAAGGCAGTTGTAGGTTGAAGCTGTAGCACGATGAATATATTTTAGATTCTTCATGTCTCTGAGCTTTCAACTTTCTGCTTCCCACATGTATTACCAAGCATTCTTACAATTTCCAGCTGATAAAAGGGAATCCCGACCCAGTATGTAACTTTGACGTTACTTTTCTACTTATTCAGTACCCTGAAGCATTGCTCTCTGACACACAGCAAAAATAACGTATTCTGTCTGAAGCATTTTATTTCTTATACAAGAATCCATTGAAAGAAACTTTTTGAATTGAATCCATAACATTCTTTTCCATTTTATCTTCAAGATTTATATAAGTGAAGATACTTTTTAAATTATATTTTGACATCCTTTGAATATAACTTAAAACAAGAATCTACAAAAGAAAAACTAAACCATTTTATTCAAACATCCAGTGAAGGAAACAGAGACATTGGTTGCTCCTTCTGTTGTATAAAATCTTCCAATTTTCCTGGATCATCAAAAGTAGTTTTGTTTTTAATAGTAATCTTCATTATTGCAGGGTATAGAAGCCCATATTTGGCCCCCATAGCTCGTAATTGTGGCCTCAGATCTAAAAAATTTTTCCTCTTATTTGCTGTGTTTTTGGCAAAATCAGGCACAATATGAATACGGGCATCTTAACATTTTAAATTCTTATTTTGTTTTGCCAATTGGAAAATCTCTATAACCTGCTGATGTCTTAATAATTTAAATATTAGTGGCCGAGGACCCTTTTGCCTACCTGACCTTCTCGCAGGTATTCTGTGTGCCCTCTCGATCTCTAGAGGGAACTTCGTTTTAATAGGTAGTATCTTAGGTATAAAGCTTTCCAGGAAGGAAATAGGATTATCTATCTCCACCCCTTCTGGTAGACCTAATATTCTTAAATTGCTCCTCCTCTCGCGATTTGAGCAGTCCTCCAGCTCTCGGGTAAGTGCTTCAATTTTCATCCAATCTTGTTTCATTTGAAATAATTCTATTTCAGTTTCCTCCATTTTCTTTTCAAACTGATTTTATTTTATTTCCATAAGTTCCATTCTTTTATTCAGGTTAGCTACTTCATCTGTCAAATCGTTTAATTTCTTTGCATTTGCCAACACAATCTCTTATTTCCTTCAATTCTTTCATAACTTCACTGTCGGTTCTTTTTTGTACTGGCACCTTCAGAGAAGTTTCAGGCTCCGGCTTCGCTCTTTTTATATTTCTGGTGTTTTCGAACAATGAGTCATTTTTAACTTTTGTTTCCCCGAAGCCATTTTTGCTTTTACCCCTCTTCCGAACAAAAAAAATAATAATAATTTACAAGCAACTTATTGATCTTAAAACAGTCTGTTGGCATGGAGCTCACCTGCTACCCAACCGTTTTCATGCGCGACCAAGCCACGCTCCTCAGCCATTGATTTTTTTTACAAGTGCTAGACTGAAGGGAAGTTCCATTCAGTAATGCTTTTCCCTTCTAAGTTGCTGGTGGCTGAATTGAACCTGCCTCTTGATTCACAATGAGCACTTCTTGGCTGAGGTTATCAATGTGGCGGGCGTGTGCTTGTTTTGTTTGCGGCCACAAGAAGGGGATCCCTCATTGGGGTTAACTTCAGGTGCCAGCAAGAAGGATTCCCTGGTGGCTGCGAAGGAAAAGTCAACCATGGGAAGGACCAGGATAGCCAAATATCTTCTAGCAATAATAAACTTCTACTTATTATGACAGGGGTTGCCATATAACAGATTACAAAAAATTGGAATAGATTGAATTATAGTTTCTGGTGGAATTCTTTATGTCATATATATAAAATGGAAAGGGTAATAGCTACACCGCAGCGATTTTTAAGAAAATTTCAGGATGTTTGGGAGCCTTTAACAAATTATTGTAATGAATAAATACATTTTTTTCCTTTAATTATGCATGTCTAAGGTTGGGGGTGGGGGAGGGGTGGATTTTGGTCTTTGTATAATGGTAAAAAAAGTAAGTTTCCCTTTATGGGTTCCTTCTTCTTTGGGGAGGAATTGGAGAAGCTGGTTCAGTGTTTGGGTGACTCCAAGGTGCCTCAGTTACCAGAGGACAAGCCTCACCAGTCTGCTAGAGGTCTGGGCCGAGGTTGCCTTCGTGAGTTTCGATGGTATAGGTCTTGAAGAATTTCTGTTACGGGTTTTGCCTCCCGGAGTTGGTTCTTCCAGTGTATGTAGTCCTTTCGGGGTGCTCGCTAGGGAGCATGGGATTTCTCCTCCCTCTCTTCCTCCTCTTATCCTGCCAAATGATGGTGTTTGGGTCCTTCCTCTGATTCAGTTGGTAGCACAGTTATAGGAGTTTTACCGGGGTAGACCAAGATCACTATGGATCAGTGGGTCCTGGAAGTGATTTGAGACGGGTATGCTCTTTGAGTTCAACCGGCCCTTGCCAGATCTTTTTCTCTCTTCCACTTGGAAGAAGTGGGTGTTTTCATCAGATGCTTCAGAGGTTGCTAGAGCTTAAAACAGTAGTTCCAGTTCTCCCCTCAAGAGATTCACACCGGGAGGTACTCCATTTACTTTGTGGTGCCCAAGAAAGAGGGGTCCTTTCATCTTATCTTTGATCTTAAGGGTGTGAACCGGGCACTCCTAGTCCCATCTTTTTGCATGGAAACGCTAAAGCTTGTGATCTTAGCTGTTCAGCCCAGGGAATTTCTGACTTCTCAACCTGACGGAGGACTCTTATCAGCAGTTCCTTTGTTTTGTGATTTTGGGAATGCATTATTAGTTTTGTGCACTTCTGTTTGATCTGGCCATAGCCCTGCGTTCCTTCACCAAGTTTATGGCAACCAATCAGCTAGCGCTCTACAAGGGCAAGAGCGAAGGAAGGTCGCTCCTGCTGTGGTTCACCAGGGATTCGAAAGGTACGTGGGGGAAGAGGGGGGAAAATTTCTTAGAATTGGCCTGGACAGGAGGCCGGGGGGGGGGAGGCAGAAGAGAGATTAAAATTGGCTGGAGCAGGAGACAGGAGGAGATCCTGACCTGTCCCACTGCTGGACCACAGGGTCTTACAGCAGGCCTAATGGAGACGTGTAAGGCATCAGGGTCCAGAGACCGGCAGAAGGAGGGGGCAGGGGGCAAAGCTTGGCAGGCCAGGCCACTGCACTTGAATATTAACTCCCTCAGACAGGCGCTTCGCTTGCATCCTGTTTTGTGTCATCCTTTTCCTACATGGAATATTAATATTGTTCTGCAGGGTCTTGTAAAAGCCCCTTTCAAGCTGCTGAAGGATGCTACATTTTTGGATCTGACTATCAAGACTATTTCTAGTGACTATTGTCTCTGCACAGTGTATTTCCTAGCTTCAGGCTTTCGTGTAAGGAGCCTTTTCTGGATATAACAGACTCGGGAGAAGTTCTCCTTATGATTACTTCCTTTCTGCCGAAAGTGGTTTCTGATTTTCATGTCAGCAAAGAGGTTCATTTATTTATTTTTTTTATAATTCTTTATTCATTTTTAAACTTTCAACAAGTGCACAATATAAGTAATACATAGATTTACTAACATCACTTGATAAATCGATCAAGATCATAACAAAGGTATATATATCTAAACCCTTCTTCCCCCCTCCCTTTCCATACAATTATTTAATTGAATCAATCTTTGTCATATTTCTTTTTTTTTTTACATTTTTATTTTTATTTTTTTCATTTATATAAACCCTCCCCTTTCCCTTCCAATCATAAATAATGTTAAGAAAATGGTGTTTATTCATTACAAAACAATGTCAATGGCCCCCATATTTCATTAAACCTTTTATAATTTCCATTTTGTATTGCTATTGAACGTTCCATTCTATATATGTGACATAGTGAATTCCACCAGAAATTAAAATTAAGTCTTGTGTGATCTTTCCAATTTGTAGTAATATGTTGCATGGCAACTCCTGTCATAATCAATAAAAGTTTGTTATTACTTGCCAATATCTGACTCTTTTTCCTCATAGATATGCCAAATATCACAGTATCATAAGTTAATGCTACAGGATTATCTAATAAAGAATTTATTTGATCCCAGATCGAATTCCAAAAGGCTAATATATAGGGACAGAAAAATAAAAGATGATCCAAAGTCCCTACTTCAAGCTTACAATGCCAGCATCTATTAGACATTGAACTATTTAATTTTTGTAATCTAACAGGGGTCCAAAATGCTCTATGCAAAAGAAAAAACCAAGTTTGTCTCATAGATGCTGACAGTGTACATCTTATTCTCCAAGACCAAATTTGTGGCCATTGAGATGCCAAAATTTGATGATTAATCTCAATGCTCCAAATATCCCTAAGACCATTTTTAGGTTTTTTATTAACCAATTCACTAATAACTTTATACCACTGTGTGGCCTGGTGACCCAGAAAATCTGCCTGGAAGCATAAAAATTCCATGCTGTATTGAAAATTTAAAGTTTTCCATTCAGGGAACCCTGCCTGAATGGCCTGCTTCAATTGCAACCATTTATAAAATTGTGATTTATTCAGTCCAAATTTATTTTGCAATTGTGTAAACTCAAGCATTTTTCCATTTGAAATAACATCATTTAAAGTTCGTATTCCTGCATTTAACCAATGCCTCCAGACAATCTTAGTTCCGCCAATCTGAATCTTGGAGTTTAGCCATATAGATTGATTTGTCTATTTATTAATAGGAATTTCAGTTAAATTACTTACATATCTTAGAGTTTTCCATGTATCTAATAAAAGTTTATTTTCTTTATACAATCTGGGCATCTTGATACTGAGAATGTGACAAAGATGTAAAGGAGACAGGAGTCGCCGTTCCAAGTATAACCAATCTGGAGTGTATTCAATGAGATCTGGGAGGACCCAATACATACCTTGACGTAAAATATAGGCCTGATGATACCTATAGAAATTTGGGAAATTTACCCCACCCTCCTTAATTGATTTCTGTAAAGATACCAAAGCAATTCTAGGTGTTTTGCCAAGCCAAACAAACTTAATAATTATTGCATTCAATTTTTTATAAAAAGAGTTCTGAAAAAATACCGGAATCATACACATTTGATAGCCAACCACAGGCAATATCATCATTTTTATGATTTGAACTCTTCCCCACCAAGATATATGTAATGGGTTCCATTGTTCACATAATTCCGAAACCTTTTTTAATAAAAGTTTTTCATTTTCTTTTACTGTATCTTCTATTGAATTTTTAATCCAAATTCCTAAATATTTTAATCCATCCTCTTTCCATACAAAAGGAAATGAATCAAACATAGATTTTATGCAATGCACATTAAGCGAAAGAATTTCAGATTTATTCCAATTGATTTTATATCCTGAAAACATTCCAAATCTTTCAATCAATTCTAACAAACATGGTATAGTTGAACCTGGATTGCGCAAATATAATAAAATATCATCCGCATAAGCAGATAATTTGTATTCCCATTCTTTCAAGGGAATACCCTGTATCCCCTTTGTCTGATTAATAGCTATCAATAAGGGTTCTAAAACAATATCAAACAGCAAAGGAGATAATGGACATCCTTGTCTAACTCCTCTATGTAATTTAAAACTCTCAGATAAATTATTATTAATGAGGTTCATTTAAAAGGATCAGATCTTGATGCAAATTGGGTGTGCAAAGAGTACTCTTCCCTATTTGGAGAAAATTACTGATTTTCGCCTTTCAAGACATTTTTATCCTGACGACCCAGCCTCGTTGAGGTAAGCCAGCATCTAAGGCTTATATTGCCTTTGGATCTGTATGGCCATTTCATTGACTTACATCGCCTTTGGCAAGTAGGCTCCCTTAACTAGGAGTGTTGTGGCTTTGTGGGCGGAGACTTGAGATCTTTCTCCAGACATAGTTTGCAGGATGGCTACTTGGTCTTCTCCTCATACCTTTATCAGGTTTTACTGCATGGATGTGGTAATCGCAATCTGGTGCTGCTTTTAGGACCTTGGTTTTGACAGCATGCTCTTCTATCCCTCCCTAGATGATGCTATTCTTCACCTCGCATATAGAATCTTGAAGCGATGTACCAAAATGGAAGATTAGGTTCTTACCTTCTATCATCTTTCTGGTAGTCCCTAGAGGATTCTATACGACCTGCCCTCTCAGTATAGACTCAGTTTTGTGTGTCTTGCCTGCCTTGCTTTTCTGCCTTCCCCCCCCCCTTACAGGCCGAAGTATCTTCCAGCGAGCAGATGGGCCCTGTTGTGGATTTTACTCTTATGTGAGTACACTTGTTACTGATAGCAGTTTTCCAGTGGGTTCTCGTTGTACAGGCAGGTTAGTTCTATATTGATCTCTGTGTTGCCTATTTGTCTTGAAGAACAGAACAGACTTTACTTATGTTTTTGGGGAGATTTCCCAATGCCTTCTCCTTGTTGTTGCCTTGTTCCAGTGTGATTGCTTGGCTTTTTGATGTAACTGTAGATGAGAAAAGTGTTGGATTTCTGCAAACACTGGATCACGGCTATGGATTGGGCACCTCATTTATAGAATCCTCCAGGGACTACCCAAAAGAAGATTACCGAAGGTAAGAACCTATTCTTCCATTCATGAGATTGATTTGCATTCATTGCCTCCTTGGAATATTCATTGTGGATTCCTGAAAACTTGACTGGCCAGGGTTCCATTGGGACAGGTTTAGGAATTGCTGGTTTGTGATGTGTATTTCCTATACTAGGGTAGCTGGCTGATGTGCTCTGCAATCATTTGTACTCTTCTTAGTACCTGATAATAGTTGGGCAGGTAACTATAAATGGCCTTCAAGCTGATTTTTTGAAAATGTACTAGGCTTATGCCATGGAAGGTATTTAACTATAGGTGAAGGATATGTGAGCTATTGCAGTAGAAAGCAAGCAGAGGGATTTCAAAATGAAATCCCCCATATATAATTTTTGTTTACCCATCTATCACCACTTCTCTCCCTTGGGCCTGAGGGTCTCCCCCCCACACACACACACCGAAAAATGCATATTTTCTCTTGAAAATCCCTTTGAAAGTTGTTTCCCTCTTATTGTATGCTTATAAAATACAAGTATGCTTCTTATCCACAGAAGGAATATTTTAAACAATATGAAGTGGGCTTGCAAAATCTATGCAACTCATACCAGACCCGAGCTGATGCCCGTGCCAAAGCTTTTGAAGAGAACCTCCGCATCTCAGAGAAGAAGCTTAGGGAGACTGAGGAAAAGCTGCAGAAGCTAAGGACTAATATTGTGGCATTACTGCAGAAAGTGCAAGAGGTGAGATTACAAGATGCATTTCTTAAGTAACCTCATTATGGGAAAAATATTTGAATCGGGTGGCTCAGTCCAGCACATCATAACCTACCTGAAGCCACTCGATCTTGGTAAAAAAATCAGTTGTCAGCCAGCTGTGCCTTTTTAATGGGCAAATACAGTAGAATTTCAGTTAACAGCTTTCTTACCCAACCAGCAAAAAAAATCACCAGTGGAAAAAACTCCAAAAATGTTCCCTGAAGCACCAATGGCAGTGGTTTTGAGCTGCAAACCCCCTCTCCCTGAAGCCCCAAAGAACTTGAAGCGGTGGCAGTCCTGAGCCACAAAGCCTCTCCTCCTTCCTTCCCTCCCCCCCTTCCCTTATCCGAAGCGCAGCCTGTCAAGCAGGAGGCAACCTCAAAACAGGCTACTCGGGCCAGCCCTGGCAGGGCCTTTTCTCCGATGTGTTGATGTATCAGAGGAAAGGCCCTGCTGGGACTGGCTGCGAGCAACCTGTTTTGAGACTGCTTCCTGCTGACTGACCGCGCTTCGAATAAGAGAGGGAGCCAAGGGGCCTTGTGGCTCAGGACCTCTGCTGTGCTGGTGCTTCGGGACAGGAGGGAGGGAGAGATTGAGATCTGTGGTGTTCTAACACAGCACTCTCAGTTAACTGGGAAAACAGTTATTCAGCATCCACCAAACCCCCATGGGTGCCAGATAGCTGAGATTCTACTGTATTGTTTTCCAAAGGAGAAGGTGTGGCAGAACATCCTTTAGTATTGAAGCAAAAACAGAGATGAGAGAGAGGGAGTAAATTAACTGCTGCATTCACAGAAATGATGTGAACAACAGGATAAAAAGTCCCACATGAGGTGAAGCTATTGCACAATAGTTTTAGAGCATGTCAGCTCATTGTCTAAACTAGCATAGTTGGCTTTGCACATGTACAGTAGACTGCAGCAAGCAGCCCTTAGTGAAGTGCTTAATTTAAGAGTCCCCCATATCTTGAACTCTTTATGCATGGAGAAACAAGTGGTGGTCTTTATGGATAGCAAGATTAAACTCTGGAGGGAAGGGGTAAGGGAACATTAATCACCTCTGTATTCTGCTTGTCCATAGCTTTGTCATAGATTGAAGGGGCTTTACTGAAAGATATTTGGGGCAAAGCTTACTGCATATGTGCAGAGTCAAAGAGCTAACACTGTTAGGCCATCCCACATTTGGACTGCTAATCGTACTGTCCACAGAGAACAGCAATTACAGGTAAGCAAGTTAGTGTCTTTACTAATGCAAAATTTTCTGTTAAGATTTCTGCAGTATTAGGTTCTCTTAATGTGGTGGCATAATTAGCATTATCCCAGGACAAGCAGGCAGCATAGTCTCACTGATGGGTGACGTTACCACGGAGCCCCAGTATGGACACTTCAAGAGCTAGAAAAAAGCTCTTGACGCCCGCGCATGTGTGAGTGCCTTCCTGCCCGATGGAGGCATGCGGTCCCTCAGTTTCTTAGTTTCCAGAGCTAAGAAGTCGCGTTTCAACAGCTGTTGAAAATTTTTTCTTTTCGCTGCCTTCCCGCTCTCGCGTTTTACTGACTTTTTGTCAGTTTCTTCTTTCATTTCTTTTATAAGTTCCTTTTACACTAAAAGAAAAAAAAAAAAATTCCATTTAACTTTATTTTTTCTTTCGTTATCGGTTAGGCCTTATGGATCGCCATTTTCTTGCCTCTCCTCTGCATGGCTCTTGTCCTGGGCTGGTTTTTCCTGCCCAATCTTCCTCCACGCGGTTATTTTGTGGTGGAACTTGTCTTCACTGACATCCTCCTATTATTTTAGCAATTTCGGGTCCCGGCCTTGCTGGTTTTTTCTTCCCTTGCTTTTTTCCTCTTCAGCGCATTTTCATGTGTTTTCTCCAGAAGCCATTTCCTGTCGACGCCGTCAAGAATCCGGCACCAGTCGACGTCGATGATACAGTACCCAGCATCCTTCCGGCACCGATTCTCCAGTCCGCACCGTCTGTGGTGCTTCTTCTTTCGGTAAGTTGGTTTTAGGTCTTGTAATAGTGCCTTGGTCATTGTAGCAGTGAGTCAAGTCCTGCCAATCTTTTTTCAGTTCTCTCTCTGCCTCTGTTTCAATGTTGATGACTGTCTTGATATAGGCATGTTCATCTTGGAAGCGTGGAGCGACACCGATGGTACTGATCTTGAGACAAGAGTACCGGTGTTCTTTTCTTTTCTTCTGGAGCCACACCTATGGGTACCAGTCACGGACCATGGGTACTGGTGTTCTTTCTTTCTTTCTCCTCCGGGAGCAGCATCGATGGTACAGATCATGGACCTTGGGTGCTGGTGCTTTTTCTTTCTATTCTGGACCAACACTATGGGTACCGATCATGGATCAACGGTACTGGTGTGTTTTTCTGTCTCCTTGACAATGACACCGTCGGTACCGGTATTGGACCAATGGTACCGGTGTTTTTTTTCCTTCTTCCTTGACAATGACACCGTCGGTACCGGTATTGGACCAATGGTACCGGTGTTCTTTTTTTCTCTACTTGCTATCATGGTATCATGACGCCAGGTACTGGTCATACACCAATGGTACCGGTGTCCTTTCTCATCTGCTCCGGTGGTGCTGTGTGCCTTAGTACCGGCTTTCTTCATCTCGGGAGTGTTGATCCTTGGTACCGGCGTTGTATCCATCGGTACGGGTTCTCCCTTTTTAACAGTGTTTCTTTCATACCCACGATTTCAGTCCACATTGGCATGTTTTCACTGTCCCTGGGAGTGATGTTGACGTTTTATATTGGTGTTGACCTCCCTGCTCGATATTGCAGCCCATATCGACATCCAGGTCGATGTCGGACTTTCTTGACATCACCATGCTCAATGGTGATCCAGTTGTTTGGGTTCTACGCCCTGTCGACACCATCTATTCTAGTCCTGCCTGGTTCAGTTTTTTACTTCTGGGGACATTTTCATTTGAGTCTTCTCTGCTTTTGTTGACTCCTATCCCATGACACCAGTTGTAGTTGCAGTTACCGGTGTCGGTGTTGTTCCAATATGGAAACGCTTTGCAGTTTTCAAGCTGTATTTGGCCTTCGACATCGACTCCTTGCTGGTCTTGGTTTTGACTGGTTGAGAGGCTTGGGGTGTCTTTTGGGACTGTGCCCCATCTCTCTATGAAGTGGTGGGTGTTTCTGCATCGAATATGCTTTTTTCCCCTTGAGTAGAGTTCACAAAGCTTTCATACTTGCACGACATCGTTTTTTACAGATCCATTAGAGATTTTTCTGTAACTTGCATTCCTTTAAGAGTTGATTTTGTACAGTCATTTCTTTCCCTACGGAATTTATTTTCCTTCCTTCTACTTGCTCCTCAAGGGTGGTTTGTTTCCCTTCATTGATTTCTAGGGGGCCTTTTGGTGACACGCCTTATGAAACATTTCACATGTGTTCTTGTTTCCTTCCTGGTGGAGTTCTTCCTTATGGCCTGTATATACGCCTCTATCTTTCTGGGCAGAGTGGACAGGGCTGGGGACCGGTTAGCCAGATGGGCTTCCTACATTCCTCTCCTCCTACCTGGTTTTCCTTGAACAGTATTATATAGAAAGGCCTTAACCATGTATCAACCCTATAAATGTAAACAAAATAGATAAAGGAAGATAAATCTATTAAATATATGAAATAATCAAATCATCAAAACTTAACACCATTCAATACTAAAATGAAAGCCACATAGAATCTAATGTAAGAAGTCTGAAACAAAATATGAATATTCAAATTACGATTGAAATTAAGTCATAGTCCTGATTGAATATTTAAATATTTAAAGAAAACTGTGGTGGACATATCAGAAATTATACAGACTTCAATCTTTGGAACCTCTTATGATGTATACCATTTCAAGTTCCTATCTTGTATATTGTTATAATCATTTATGTCCACCACCTCCTACCGATGAAAAATCTTTTAATATATTAATTATATTTATTATATTTAATAATTATAGTTAGTTTATTGAATTTACTATTGTAATGAACACTAATTTTAAATTATTTTAAAATGTCAAATAATAAACAACCACATGTATGTGAAAAGACTAGATTATAATTTCATTTTAAATTTCTATTAAATTACACTACAATAAATATATGAACTTGAGTCTAAAGTGCATGAAGTATATGTGCATTAAACCTAATTAATTAATTGAATGATTGTGACATGATCACTGTGTATAAATAAAACTAAAAATATATTCCTAAAACATGCATGTACTCAAATCCTTTTAGAAAATGTGATTGAATAAATTATATGCAATATAACTAATCCTTATTGGAAAGGCAACACTTAGCTTGTTGTGTGGTGGAACCTGCCACCATCAACGTTGATATGATGAAAAAACTCCCGACGCCTTTATCTTATATGGGCATTTCAACCCGAACACGGGTCTTCTTCGGGGGAAGATTTGAGACCAACGCTGCCTTACAAAAGAAAAAAACTTGATCTTAAACAAGCATACGCTACATTGGCCCTAAATAGGCATTCTTAACGCAAAAATACTCGAACAGAAACAATGAGCAAACTAAACTGGCTTGACGCCCGAATCATTTTGAAACGAAGTCTTATACATGGTCACAATCATTCAATTAATTAATTAGGCTTTATGCACATACACTTTAGACTCAAGTTCATATATTTATTGTAGTGTAATTTAATAGAAATTTAAAATGAAATTATAATCTATTCTTTTCACATACATGCGGTTATTATTTAACATTTTAAAAGTATTTAAGATTACTGTTCATTACAATAGTAAATTCAATAACCTAACTATAATTATTAAATGTAATAAATATAATTAATATATTAAAAGATTTTTCATCGGTAGGAGGTGGTGGACATAAATGATTATAACAATATACAAGACAGGAACTTGAAATGGTATACATCATAAGAGGTTCCAAAGATTGAAGTCTGTATAATTTCTGATATGTCCACCACAGTTTTCTTTAAATATTTAAATATTCAATCAGGACTATGACTTAATTTCAATCGTAATTTGAATATTCATGATAATATTTTGATTCAGACTTCTTACATTAGATGCTATAGTGGCTTTCATTTTAGTATTGAATGGTGTTAGTTTTGATGATTTGATTATTTCATATATTTAATAGATTTATCTTCCCTTATCTATTTTGTTTATCTGGTTTTCCTTGGCATACATTTGAGTTCACATTCCATGTGGCCGTTTTTCAATTTGAGCTCTATGTTTTACGGATCTGGTTTGCATCTGAGTGTCTGTTTTTATCATTCCTCCACACGACAGGTTATTGCATGTGTCTGTTTTAGGGAGATGTTCCTGGGGCTGTGCTAAAACGTTTCCTCTACATTATGGCATGGTGAGTTTTCTGGCCGCTTCTGTGTAGTAGTTTTCTCTTTCACGGCGACTGTCTTTTCTACCTTCATGTATTTCTACAAGCCTGGCTCTGAATTCTATTCATGTGGAAGCTTTCTTCACTTAATCTTTTCACCCTGCTCTTAGACTCTGTTTTCTGTTGAGAGTCTACGGAGGATCTTAAGCAGTACTTCCTGTTTTTCTTCGATTTCTGGAGTTAGAGAAACTTTTCCCTTCTTTCTCTTCATTGTCAAGGACTCTGGATGTCTGTGTTTTTTCTGGATCTCAGACCTCATGGCTCTGCTTCCTGATTTTCCGGGCAGCCGCTTTCGAGCTGTGTTTCTCACCCTTTCTTCTTACCAATTTGGAGTTTTTTCCTCCCAGATTATTCAGAGGGTGTTTGCTTGTTCTGGCCACATCTATTCGATTACAAGGCCGCCTTCTTTTTCCATTTTTTTCCCCAGTTGTTTTTTATCTGAGAGATGGTTTAGACGCTTTTTCTCACCCATCTCATTTTCTTTAGCTTTTCATTTTCCGTAACCATATTAATGGCTGTGTTTCTTTGGGGTACCTTTACTCCACTCCGTTGAGAGTGTTTCTTTTTTCAGATTGTTTTCAATCCTACATATGTTGTTTCTTCTGACCAACAGGCATCCTCCTGGTTCTGCTCTGCCACGAGTCAGACTACATTTTTGTACTCCTCGGTGGTCTTTTGTTTTCTAGTGGTACCAGGCGAGGGTTTTTGTCTCCACGCATGTGTATATTTGATCTCCTCTAGTTTCTAAGGAGGTCCCCTTTTTTCATTGTTGCCTTCTTGCTTGGTCTTCATGTTTGTTGCATTTATTTTCTGCCTGGTGGGTTCCTATAGGGATTCTTCAATCTCAGGGTCTTTCGACTGTAAGGCATCAGATTTTTACTCATTTTTCTGCAGAAATTTTAGGACTTCATGATTTTCATCATCTACTGTCCTCAAGTCCTCCTTCCTTGCACAGCCAATTCCGGGGTTTTACTCTACATGTACTTGAGTAAGGAGTCTAGGGCTCTCTTTGGTTATCTCAGGTGGCCCTGTTTTTGTGACCTTGGAGGCGATTGGCCATCCGCTTTTGCTGCTATTCATAAAAAGCTGAATTTCGTAGCAGCCATTTTCAGCAGGATTCTTTTCTTCTTTTACTCCATGTTTTTTCTTCGTCTAATACAGTTATTTTTTCTCCTGGATTGGGCGAGCATATTTTTCCTATGCATTCCCTTCGCTTCTTCTCCTGTTCACCTTTTTTCATCAAGCTCTCGAGTGCTATTGATGTATGGTGACCCAGTCAACATGGGTTTTCCCTTCGTCCACTCAAATTTTAGGGAGCCCTCTCTTTTCATTCTCCTGCTCGGTTCACTTCAACTCAGCAATCTTTGATGTCTTCCAATCTTCATTGGTTTCTTTTCTTTGGGCTGCGTCCGTCTCATTACATCTTTCTCAGCCCGTTTGCTGACTTCTGCCAGGACACCAGCCACTTGCCCTTGTTGTTATCAAGAGTGGTTTCATTTTCTTTCCTGGTGTCTTTTTCTCTGCTTTTTTCCACCTTCCTACCGATGGTATTTTTTCCTTGTTGCTTCTAGTCTTTTTAGTGCTATTGCATTTTTTCCCTTGATCTGTCGAGGAGCAACATTTTTCTGTCTTCTCCTCTGGTTCACAGGATCATGACAGAGGTTTTTCTTGTGTGTACCTACATCTCATTCCTTCTTCTGTCCTCTGGACTATTCCTGTGGTTCTTTATTGATTGTTGCTGCTACCATTTTTAACACTGGCGTCAGTTCCACTTGAGTTTTTTTCCTGTACAATGGTTTTTCCTTGTGTCTCTCACCTCTTCCAGGGGGATCTGTGAGTTTCATGCCCTGCTAGCAGCTCCATCCTTATCAGGCTTTCATCAACTCAACGTGATTCTGTGTTCATGTCTACAGTATCTTCTACTGTTTTCTTTTCGCTCAGTCAGTTCTTCTTTCTGTGTTGTTTTCTGCACCTCGTTTTTTTCCTACGAGGAGCCTGGCTTTCTCTCTTTTGTCCTATAAGCTGTTTTTTCTCCTCCTTCTTACTCAGGTAGGAGCCACAGTTATTTTTATCCCAACTTTTTCATTTGATTCAACTCAGTTTGGACATCCTATATTCATGGGAACAATTTTCACTTGGCTGATTGCCTCCCTCTTGTTCTCCTTTACTCCGATTGGCTTGGCATGGGGATATCGTGTCTCAGTCCTTAAATTTGAGTTCTGGCAGTTTGTTTTTTTCCTTTTCGTTACATTAATAAGGAACTTTGTACAGCTGCCACCTGGTCCTCAGTTTATTCCTTCACTTCTCACTATTGTCTGTTTTTTTCTCCAGATGGGATGGGCACTTCGGCCATTCTGTTTTCAATTGTGTTTTCTTTGGCCAACTCTCCCACCATCCCATCTCTGTTAGCTTGGAGGTCACCCATCGGTGAGAATATGCTGCCTGCTTGTCCTGGGATAAAGCACAGTTACTTACCGTAACAGGTGTTATCCAGGGACAGCAGGCAGATATTCTCACAACTCACCCACCTCCCCGGGTTGGCTTCTTACTGACTTATCTTAACTGAGGGACCACGCGCCTCCATCGGGCGGAAAGGCACTCGCGCATGCGCAGTGCAGGCGTCGAGAGCTTTTTTCAAGCTCTTGAAGTGTCCGTAACAGGTCTCCCCATCAGTAAGAATATCTGCTTGCTATCCCTGGATAACACCTGTTATGGTAAGTAACTGTGCTTTATTTCATAGTTTGTCAGTACTGAGTCAAGTACCCAAATAACTGGAATTAAATAATGCTAAGTTCAAAAGAGTGGTTTTAAGAGGTGTGTTGCCATTATAATTTACTTTCCTATGTTTAGGACATCGATATTAACACAGATGATGAGTTAGATGCATATATTGAAGATCTGATCACCAAAGGGGATTCTACAGATTGAAATTGTTAAGGATTAAGGTTGGAAACCCAAAGAGACAGAGAAAAATCACTCCAGTACCCATGTCATGGACTCGTGTTTGGCTCAAAGAATCAGGAGTTCAGAAGCGACATCGAGCAAGTATGAATGGACAATCTTGCTGTACAAAAGATAGTATTGATGTGTTAACGTAACACCTGTTCTTGTACTTTTACATATGAAAGACCTTTGTGCTGTTTCAAGGCAAGTTTTAACATTGTAGTTCTTGGAATATTCTTTGTTTATAAATATTTATTTTTTAAAAGAAATGGAAACCGAGTGCCTGATGATCTGTATTAGTTTTGCTGGGGGCTTTTGTAAAAGGAGTATTGGTCTTTTCATAGGGTGCAATTAGGTTTGAACATGTCACAGCTGTGAACAAGATCTCATCCTGGAGCTGAAACTGAAGAGTCAGCTATTACAGAATCTATCGTCCTGCCAACACAAATACTTTCTCTTGCTGCTAGACTTTCTAGGGAAAGTAATTAAAGGTGCTTCAAATCTCTGACTTTTGAGAATAAACATGTTTACACTATTCTGGTTTAATGCCAGGTTACATTCTACAATAACGATTCCGTTTTTGTTTTTTTGTTGTTTTTGGGTTTTTTTTACATCTGTTCTATTTTTCAAGCGTCTGTTAGTATTCTTATTTCACAGTATTTTAAATGTGAATTTTCTTAATGCTGGTACCCCTTCAGTATTTACAGAAATGGACACAAGGGCAAACAACTTGTATCTTTTCACTGTTAAAATTCTTGGCTGCTTCATTATGTCTAACAACAATCAACACCCATGATGTAATATTTACTGGAGCCTTCTAAAACCATCCTACTATGTTTGTACTTGTTGTTCACCGTGGAGCTCTGTCTACCTTGGTATCTTCTTCATAGTTGAAGGCCCTTTTTGCAAAAGAATTAGAAGCTATTCTCATGAAATATGCCCTTCAAAAGACCAAGCAGAATCACTTGAGATTCCTATTGGAGATGTCAGTAATGTAGCTTCTCCACTGAACTTCACTAGGTGGTACGGGTACTGTGCATTTGCTGTTTCAGCATTGGTCTTTGGCTGCAAGGGAAGGGGGTGAAGTGCTGGGGCTGGGGAAGACGTACTATTTGAGTGGGAGGAAAGGCCAATTTTTGATTGTGGATGAAAGGACCTGAAACAGATGTGCTCTTATAAGGGGAGAAGGAAGGGGCAGCACTCTTTGGCTTGTGATAGTGGAATAGGGAGAGATTACTGGGGCAGAGTAACCAGTGGAGATGAGAATTAAGAAGTTGGGGAAGAGGAGTATGAGAGAAGAAAAATGGAATAACTGCTGAGGATGGAGATGGATTGAAAGGGACTGCTGGATAGTAGGAGCTGGGACTGAGAGACTGATAGCTGCAGCTGAAGGATGAAGCAGTGTCCCAGTTTATGACAGTTGCAGCTCTTGAAATAATTTTGATCAAATTAAAATCCAGTGAAATTAGTTTGAAAAACATAAGCACATACAGAGATTGGTTGGCGGGTAGGAAGCAGAGGGTAGGAGTAAAGGGCCACTACTCGGACTGGAGAAGGGTCGCGAGTGATGTTCCGCAGGGGTCGGTGCTTGGTCCGCTGCTATTCAATATATTTATAAATGATATAGAAACAGGGACAAAGTGCAGACGACACCAAACTATTTAGTGGTGCTCGGACTAAAGAGGACTGCGAAGAATTACAAAGAGACCTAAACAAACTAGGGGAGTGGGCGACAAGATGGCAGATGAAGTTCAGTGTAGAGAAATGTAAAGTATTGCAAGTAGGAAGCAGAAACCCGAGGTACAGCTATACGATGGGAGGGATGTTATTGAGCGAGAATATCCAGGAAAGGGACTTGGGGGTAATAGTGGACAAGACAATGAAGCCGTCGGCACAGTGTGCAGTGGCCGCTAAGAGAGCGAATAGAATGCTAGGTATAATCAAGAAGGGTATTACAACCAGAACGAAAGAAGTTATCCTGCCATTGTATTGGGTGATGGTGCGTCCGTATCTGGAGTACTACATCCAATATTGGTCGCCGTACCTTAAGAAGGATATGGCGATACTCGAGAGGGTTCAGAGAGTGACATGCCTGATAAAGGGTATGGAAAACCTTTCATACACTGAGAGACTGGAGAAACTGGGGCTCTTTTCCCTGGAGAAGAGGAGAATTAGAGGGTACATGATAGACTTACAAGATCATGAAGGACATAGAGAAAGTAGAGAGGGACAGATTCTCCAAACTTTCAAAAACCACAATAATGAGAGGGCATTTGGAAAGTTGAAAGGGGACAGATTCAAAACCAATGCTAGGAAGTTTTTCTTCACTTAACAGGTGGTGGACACCTGGAATGCGCTTCCAGAGGGTGTGATAGGACAGAGTACGGTATTAGGGTTCAAGAAGGAATTGGGACAGTTTTCTGAAGGAAAAGGGGATAGAGGGGTATAGATAGGACTACTACACAGGTCCTGGACCTATTGGGCCGCCGCACGAGCGGACTACTGGGCACGATGGACCTCTGGTCTGAGCCAGCAACCAAGTAAAAGGCAGTTGTGTGATGGGGAGAGCTGGCTTCACTCCCTCTAAAAGAGATTTGTCAGCCTAGTCTGGGTTTTCAGGATATCCTGCTCTGAGGACGGAGTAAAAGCCTCTGCTTAATGTATTTTTGAGGAATTGAAGCAGTGGCTTAGAAATAAGAAGGCACCAGCTGAGGTGAAGAAATCAGAAAGTGTGGGAGTGGCAAGTGTGCTTTCATAGTATAACTTCCTTATAGACTTCGCAGGACATAGCTATCCAGTCGAGTCAGATTTTCAGAGTAACTACAATGAATATGCATGAGAGAAATTTGTATGCACTACCTACATTCTATGTTTATTCATTATGGTGAAAATCTGACTGGTTAGGTATGTCTTGAACTGGATTTGAGATCCACTGCCATATAATAATAATAACTTTATTTTTTCTATACCACCATATTCTTGCGACTTCTAGGTGGTTCACAGTGAAGAGAGCTGCTTCCCATCAAGTCCTCTATCATACCTGAGTCTGCCATTGAAGGAAGGTACAAAGCAACCTTCTAGCACAGAGCAGTTTTCAAGAAGTTTTTATTTGGTAGAGTTCTTTACATTTTTTTTTAAATTTGTGATAGATGATTCTTTCAAATGGGCTATACAGCTGGTTTGCTTGTTTGTTGTTGTTTTCCTACAAAATAGATTTCAGCTCTGCCTTATTTTTGAATCTGGCTAAAAACAACAGAGATGTTCAGTATGTGACAAAGGTAGGACTATCACACAATCTCCTGATTATTCCATCTCTGCCAAGAGCTCATTGAGGGTGATTGTTTCTGCTATAGTGAAGAGGATGCTACTTTTGCTGAATTCTGGGACCAAGCCTGCCTGCATATGCTTTTTTTAATTATTATTATTCTTTTAGATCTAGCTATCCCTTGGTGGTGGTGATAGGAGAGAGACATTTAAGCTATTCCTACCAGAGGAGTGATTCATTCAAAGGCATAACCTGAGATAGTCACCCCTTTGGGAGTAGTTTGGGGTTTGCTGGTAGTTAAGAGAGTGAGTGGTGGAGGGTGGATTAATTTTGTCTTTATTTTTATGTATTCTTGATTATATGCTTTCGTTACACACCTTGCCTTATTTCCCCAGTAGGGGATATAAAGCAGTTTACATCATATAAGAAAACACATCACTACAAAATACTTTAATCTGTCCTAACCATCTTAGTCTATGGAAGGGATAGGATACAAAATACAGCTACACCAATTTACTGTGACCACCAGCCATAATAAAAATACGTAAAGCTAGCAGTGATAAGATATGTTCACACTATCCTTCCTTTGCACTCCCTGCCTCCCCATTTGTATTTAACATTTTCTTCCACTTTCATTACAATAAATATCATTTGTACTTGTCTTCAGTATGTTCCTTTTGCCTTTATTTCACCTGGTGAACCTTAACGTTGCTTGTTTTTATTTGCCTCAGTCTGTTTACTTTGAGGTACAGTGATAAATACACTTACCTATACCGGTCTGGAGAGTTGCTAAAGAAGTTATCTTACAAGCAGGTATATATCTCATCATGACCAGCAGGTGGAGACTGAAACAAAACTGTGGAACAGTACATAATAGGTGCCTTTCCCTATTCCTATCAGTCGTCTTTCAGTCTCAGCAGGTGTGAAGAACTATACCCATTTCCTTTGGTAGGGCTGTTGGAATTTGTTTAGGGATCCTGGTCCATGTTTGTGGCGGATTGAGCTTGGGTGGGCCCTGTTTGGGGGTCCATCCGACCTCGGGGGTGTCAAACCTGGCAGGTCTCATGCTGGTTCCTCCCTCTCCCCAACATTTTTTAAGAGGTGCCTCAGCTGTAAGCCTTGCCTCCTATTTCAAGCAAGGCATATTGCTTTAAGAGCCAGTGGAGTCTGTTCTATAAAAAAAAAAAAATCCTGAGGTAGTGCCGGTCTGAAGGGTTGCTTTCCCTTTAAATTTGTTGTATTTTACTGTATTTTTCAACTAACCGGCACTTTTTCTTCTAGCTCAATTTGGTCCAGATGCGAGGCACTAGCGGCTAGCCTGAAAACAGCTGTTTGGGCCGGTGAGGTGGTGGAGCCTTGTCAGCAGGGAGCAGTGGGGAAGCCCGGTCCTCCTCCACTGCCCACAGAGGGATTCCATCTCAGCTGTTTCTTTAACAGCTGATGCCGGCTTGCCTGCTTTAGCGGCTGGGACAGTTCAGGCTTCCCAGCCACTACAAGCCCTGAAGGGGCTGTTTTTGGCAGGAACTTCGCCATATTTACAGGCAGGCCCCTCCATTTTGTCTGCAACCTCAGGTGACCTTCCCCCTGTATTGGAAAAACAGGCAGGTTTCTGCTGAGTCCCCCTACTACGGCAGGGAATCCCATGGGACCCCGGGGGGGGGGGTTCCTCTGATTTAATTTTTGCTTTGTGCGGAGCCTATTTTCAGGTGGCTGGGAGTCCCATGTGCACACAGGGGATGTCCCTCTGCATCTCCTGTGGCTTTGCCTCCCTCTACACCTTTGGTGTCCCCTCTTTCTCCCTCATCTAAGCGCCCGAGGGTGGCTTGGGATGAGGATTTGTGGTCGGAGGAGCATGTCAGCCAGGCTGAGTACCTGGACCCTTTTGAGGAATTCCAGGATCCTCTCGAGAGGATGGCCGCGGGTGGCGGGTTTTCCGCTTTCCGTTGAAGAGGCATCTGTGGTGTGCCTTTTACAGAGAGATGAGCTGCCAGACTTGATTCAGCAGGTCTCTGTGCTGCGTTTCGAACAAGCACCACTGGAGAACCCGCGTTTGGGAAACCCTCTTTTTAGGGGGATACGTGCTGCTTCCTTCTGTTTTCCTATGCATCGGGTTATTCGGGATATTGTGGGACTCCACTTCACTAACAGCAGCAGATCAGGTACGCAGCCTAGGAGTAACTAATTATTAGACGGCCACCTATCCCCCCCACATATCTCAAAGTCTCCACCTCCTATTACCTCCACCAATTGAGAAGGATCAAATCTTACATCTCCAAAACTGACCTAGCCCAACTCCTCTATGCCTATGTTCTCTCCAGGATGGATTACTGTAACTCCCTCTTTAATGGAGTGACCAAAAAAGATCTCGGACGCCTCCAGTGTGTACAAAACACAGCAATTTGCCTCCTATCAACCTCAACTACTACGACCCCAGCCCTCTGCGCAGAGCACTGGCTACCAATTAACCAATGCTGTGCATTCAAGGCCCTGGTAATAGCACATAAAAGAATCTATGCCAGCACCCCAGCCTACATAGGATCCAAGCTAATCCTGTATACCCCCACCCGCCTCCTCTGCATCCCCCCAGGAAGGTCCATCCTGTCAGAAACTGCCCACAAGCACTCCAACAGCCATTTCCTTCCCCCATCTCTGGAACCAACTCCCCCTGCAAATTAGACTACAGAACTCTTTGATGACCTTCCGGAAAGTGGTAAAGACCCTCTTCAACTGAAATTCCAACTGCAATCATCCCTTATTTCCACCTCCTTTCTGCACCCTCCTTGCCATTCCTGACCCATACTTAAGTTGTCTTTGTACTGTCCAAATGTATTCCACTGTGAATGTTTGCTTGTAACCAGTTCTGAGGACAGGATAGAAATTGAATTAAATAAATAAATGGTGCAGTGGAATATACCAGAGCTGCTGTTTTTGGTTAGCGTGCACCATGGCTTGTTTGTATCCCATCCCGGCGGGGGATAGGGATACCTTGAAGTTGCCAGTGGTGGATACGGTGGTCTCAGCGTTTGCTAAGCAGCATATTGTGCCTGTTGAGGGCAGTTCTGCCTTACGGGACTCTGAGAAGTGTAAGTTAGAGCACATTTTTAAACAGAATTTTGATGTCTCGACCTTGGAGCTGATGGCTTGTGCCATTTTTCGGTGGCCCGAGCGTGTCCTGAATCATGAATCTGACTGGTGCAGATGTCTGCCATGTCTATGGGTTTTGGAGTGGCATGTCATACCTTGTGGCTTCGCATTTGGTCAGCGGATGCTGCGTCCAAAACTAAACTCACTAAATTTCCCTTTCGGGGGTCTTATTTGAAGAGGATTTGGATAAGTTGGTTCAGCCTCTGACAGACTATAAAGTGCCCCGCCTGCCTGAGGACCATGCCCACCCAGCAGCTTGAGGTGGCACTGCCGGGGGCGTCTGCAAGAGTTCCACGGCCCTGCTCCTTTCCCGGCTTCAGGGTTTTCTCGGGGTCATTTTTATCAGCGCATGCAGTCCTTTCAGGGGGCCCATTGGGGGGCTGGGAATCCCTCCGCCGGTTCCCCCGCTGCCCGTCCTGCCCAATGACTCCTTGCCGGCGCTCCCTCTGGTTTCAGTGGATGCCCGGCTGCGCAAGTTTTTTTCCCCAAATGGGCCGCGATCATATCCGATCAGTGGGTCCTGGAGGTGGTGCGGGATGAATATGCTCTGGAGTTTGCCCGCTCTCTGTCAGATCTTTTCTAGCTTCTCCGTGTCAAGCGGCCTGGAAAATGCAGGCTTTTCGCCAGACCCTTCAGCTCTTGCTAGATCTCAAAGCAGTTGTTCCAGTACCCCCTCAGGAGTGTGTCACTGGCAGGTACTCAATTTGCTTTGTGGGGTCAACAGGGCTCTCAAAATTCCCTCTTTTCGCATGAAGACACAGTGGTTCAGCCGGGGGAGTATCTGACTTCTTTCGATCTGACGAAGGCCTACTTGCATGTTCCATTTCGAGCCTCCCATCAGCGTGTCCTTCACTTTGCGATCTTGGATCAGCACAATCAGTTCTGTGTGCTTCCTTTTGGTCTGGCCACGGCTCCCCGGATGTTCACCAAGGTTATGGTGGTCGTCATGGTGCCCTTGCGGACAGGGCATTCTGGTGCATCCCTACCTAGACGACTGGTTTGGGCGAAGTTGTTTCAGGAGAGCACCCAGGTCATGGCTCGGGTGGTGGAGTTTCTGCAGTTGCTGGGATGGGTGGTCAACCTTTCCAAAGTCGGTTAGCCCCATCTTAGCATCTGGAGTACCTTGGGGTTGTTAGACATCTCCTTGGGGGAGGTCTTCCTCCCAGAGGCCCGGGTAAGCAAATTGCAATCTCAGATTCACCTGCTTATGGCGTCCCAGTGACCTTGGGTGCAGGATTTCCTCCAAGTCTTGGGGTCGATGGCAGCTTCCCTAGACGTAGTGAGGTGGGCGCAGGCCCACATGCATCCTCTTCAATATGCTGTGCTTCGGAGTTGGTTGCCCCAGAGGCACAGTCTGGATCTCCCTGTTCCTCTGTGGGGCTTGGTGCACTGCAGTCTTTGTTGGTGGCTCCAGACCTTCCCATCTTCTTCAAGGTACGAGTCTGGATTAGCCACAGTGGATGGTGCTTCTCATGATGCCAGTCTTCTCGGTTGGGAAGCACAATGTCTAGGTCACTCAGTTCAGGGCACCTGGTCCTGATTGATCAATATTTTGGAGACCAGAGCAGTCTGTCTAGTGCTGTTAGCCTTCTGCTCCTTTCTTGACGGGCAAGTCAGGGTTCTGTTAGTGCCACAGCGGTGGCCTATGTCAATTGTCAGGGGGGCACCAAGAGCACTCAGGTAGCACAGAATGTGGCTCTGCTCATGGTCTGGGCAGAGTCTTACCTTCAGGACATCTCAGCCTCCCACATAGCTGGAGTGGAGAATGTTCAAGCTGACTTCCTCAGTTGTCACGTACTAGATCCTGGAGAGTGGTGTCTAAGCCGTGTGGCCTTTCAGTTGTTAGTGCAGTCTTGGGGTCAGCCCCTCATGGACCTGATGGACATAAGTGTCAATGTCAAAACACCCCGCATCTACAGTCATTGCAGAGATGGCCAAGGGCATGGATGCTCTGGTTCAACCATGGCCAACGGCGGGGCTGTTGTATGTATTCCCTCCGTGGCCATTAGTGGCCAGAGTTCTACCCCGCATTGTTTGTCACCCGGGCCTGGTGGTTCCGGATTAGCCTTGATGTCCGTGGTATGCGGATCTGTTGTGGCATCTAGTGTCGGATCCTCTTCCTCTTTCGCCTGATCTTCTGTCTCAGGGCCCCATTCCCATGTTCGATCTGGGTCCCTTTTGTCTTACGGCTTGGCTCTTAAAAGGGAATGCCTAGGTAAGAAGGGGTATTCAGATAAAGTGATCTCCACCCTCTTGGGGGTCCCTGGTTTGGTGTATCTTTGAGGACTGGTGTGGGGCACGTGGATTGGTCTCTTTTCGTGCTTCCCTGCCTAACATCTTGGAGTTCTTGCAGGATGGCCTGGACAGGGCCTGGCTTGATCTTCACTCTGGGTTCAGCTGGTGGCCTTTTCAGCCTTTCGTGGGTTGTTACGGGGACAGCGGCTGTCTGCCATTCTTGATGTCATTTGCTTCTTGATGTCTGTTCCCCTTTTGAGCCTTTGGGCGCCTGCTCTTTGAAGGACCTTACTCTTAAAGCGGACTTCTTGGTGGCTATTACTTCTGCTAGATGTGTTTCGAAGCTGCAGGCTCTCTTGTAGGTCTCCCTTCTTGGAGTTTTCTAGGGAGCAGATATTGAGGACTGTTCCTTCCTTACTGCCAAAGGTAGTTTCTCCTTTTCATGTCTTTCTCCTTTTCATGTCAATCAGGCAGCGGTACTCCCGGTGTTGGGTAGACGGGAGGGATCTTCTGAGCAGAAACAGTTGCGCAAGCTTGATGTATGTCAGTTTCTTCACTCTTATATGCAGAGGACCCAGGAGTTCAGGAAATCAGATCATCTCTGTCCTTGCCAGTCCTTGTAAGGGAGATGGCGCTTCCAAGGCTACCATTGTGCGTTGGATCACAGAGACTACTGCATTCGCATATCTTCTTCAGAAAAAGCCTGTTTCGGAATTTCTCAAGGCTCATTCTACTCGGGGTTAGGTGGCGTCTTGGGCTGAGTCTTCGCTAGTGCCTCCGGTGGACATTTGTAAAGCTGCTCTTTGGTCTTCCTTTGTCAGACACTACCGTGTGGACGTTCAGGTGCATTGGGATGCAGTGTTTGGTGAGCGTGTTCTGGTGCCAGCCCTTATGATGGGGACTGCTTTGGTAAGTCCTTGTAAGATACCTTTACTGGTCTGGAGAGTTGTTAAAGAAGGATAAATTAGGTTCTTACCTGCTAATTTATTTTCTTGTAGCCTCTCCAGACTGGTATAGGACCCCCACCCTGTCTATTGTTGTGATGTTATTGTGGCTGTTGTGCGTGCAGATTTTGGTTTTTCTGTGGGTTCTAATACTTTTCTAGAGCTGGGGAGAATTGAAGATCAGCGGCTGTGGCTTGGCTGGCATAGCTGGCGAGCTGTGGGGACATTTTCTTTCTGGGATCTCTCCTTTGCATTTTCCAACAGCATTTGGGTATTAGTTTTTACGCCTTTTTGGAGTCTTGATTATTTATGTTTCAAGTTCTTAGTTTTGCTTGGCTATTCGGCAGACTGATAGGAATAGGGAAAGGCACCTATTATGTACTATGCCACAGTTTTGTTTGTCTCTACCTGCTGGTCATGATGAGATATATATCCACTTGTAAGAGGAGAGGTTAAAAGAAAGTAAATTAGCAGATAAGAACCTAATTTCTCCTTCCTAGTCAGTCTATGGGAGGCCTACACCACATGTAAGCCTTGAGGCTCCCGGTTTTGCTTTGGTTGCCCATATACCAGCCTACTGCCAGCTCTTCTGTATATTAATATATAGATAAGCTCGTCAGAGAAGTCCTTGTGCTTCAGCCGTTTCTCTATTGATCATATTTCCTAAAAGGACTATCTAAATCTACTTTTGGAGCCTTCCACACTGAAGCTTTTTTTTTGACAGACAGCTCATCCCATCACCCAGTCAGTGGTTTGCAAAGAGAATGAGACACGGGTGCTTTTATTTGATTTTAAAGTAGTATTGTGCCCTTAAAAAAAAAAAAAAAATTGGTAGTAGTGGTTGATAGCAGCATATTTTATCCCCTCTCAGCCTACCCCTAAGAGAATGCAGAACATTATATTCATAATGAGAAAAACCAAAATATCTAAAACATTGCAGCCAGTTAGTTATATGATGCAAGTAGGCTCACCTACTCCACCATCCTGATGTCATCATTAGTGCTGCTTGATTCAGGGAAAACATTTTCGATTCGATTTGGCATATTGTAAATTGATTTTCCCATCATGTTGGTTCCAGATTTTTTTTTCCTGCTAATTCTCCTTCAAGTGGCTGCTATCCATTTGTCTTCTCTACTCTCCTGTCTATTCCCTCACTACACCTGCTTCAGACATATGGATCATTCCTTTTTAGCTCTTTTCTGCCTCTTACCTTTCTCTTTTCAGCTACCTATCACATTTCCATCTTCTCTCCCATGCCCCATCTCATTCCTTCCTCAGCCCTCCATTCACTTTCATCTTCCATG
Organism: Geotrypetes seraphini; assembly: GCF_902459505.1. Classification (NCBI taxonomy): domain Eukaryota; kingdom Metazoa; phylum Chordata; class Amphibia; order Gymnophiona; family Dermophiidae; genus Geotrypetes; species Geotrypetes seraphini. The sequence continues at coordinate 176,494,949 of NC_047091.1, read as the reverse complement.
TACCTCCATTATCATATTTCTACCCTCTGTTAGATCTATCCTCTCATCCATTTCCTTGCTGCCCTCTTCTACCATTCTCAGCATCTTCCTCCTCGCTTATAGCCTGACATCTCCCTATCTCTTCCCTCACTCCCATTTCCAGGCATCTCTCCATTCTTCTGAATCCAACATCTCCTGCCTCCCCTTCCACCTCCTGTCTGTGTGTGTGTGTGTCTCTCTCTCTCTCATTTACCCCCATGTACATCTGTGCCTTATGTCAAATCTCTCTATCCCCCTCCATGCACCATTTCTCCCTCTCCTCCATTATGTGCAATTTCATCCTCTTCCCCTCACTATGCATGTTACCAACTTTCCTTGTATCACTGATCTTTCCGAAGGGGCTGGAGAGCGAGTAGCACCATCTGAATTTCCTGAAGCTCCATTCTATAGGTCAACCAACATTGCAGACCAGGAGTCCACTCCCCCTGAATGGAGTGGGCCCTGCAATGAGCCGTGCGAAGAGTTATCCATTATGAAATCTGAAGAAGCCACCAGCTCAAATTGCTGCTAGCTGGCACTGGCCAGGAGCGTGGCCCCTGAAGAGGGAAAATCTTAGGGGAAATCACCAAGATAGGAGGGACTCCTGTCAAGGGCACATGGGTGTTTTGACCCAGGGGATCGCTTCCAAGGAGGCTGCCCAAGACCCAAAACCTGCAGATAAAACCAGGCCAAGAGAGCTGGACAGTCCAAGAGAATTCTGTTGACTAAGGTTTTGTCTACTTGTCCTGAGAAGAAACATACCTGTGTCTGGAAACGAAGGGAAGCCCCAGAAACTTCAGGGACTGGAAGGATGCCAAATGTCTCTTCCTGAACTTGCCAATGCCTGCAGTAGAGACACTACCGTCCCTACTGCACCTTTGTAATTGAGGCAGTGGGTGCTCTGGGCTCTGTCTTGGGTGTACAATCATTTTGATGAAAGTGCGGGAGCTGGCAGAGCTGCAAACTGGAAATGCAGTTGCCGAACATGGAAACGCAGAAACCTGCGATGCTCGGGGCAGAATGGAGGTACACCTCTGGGAGATCCAAAGACACTGAAAATCCCCTGGAGACAGCAGCTAGCACCATGTACTCTTGTCCATTGGAAAAAGGAAATTTGCAAGAACTGGGTGATCGACTGCAGAACCAGATCATGTCTCCAATTCTCCAAGCCTTTTTGGCACAAGAAAGAATAAGGAGTATCCACCTAAGTCCAGCATCCCTAGAAGACAACCTGTGAGGAAGCCACACCCACCCCGGTGTAGCCCTGGGACTAACTCTAGGAGGAAAAATTGAGGACACTTGTGGGAGGAAAAAAAGAGAATGACGCTCCCCTCCCGATGACCAGCGAAACTGGTTCACAGGGACCGCCCTAAGGCGGTGTTCACAATACCGAAGTAGAGGTCATCCAGACCTATACCAACAAGAAACCGGACAACCGCTGAAGGGGATCCTCAAGGTAGCGTCTTTATCTGAAGTTAGACCAAAGAATACAGTGTTCAGACTGCACCAGCAGAAAATGTACTAAGAACTCGCATGAGATCATAAAGGTTGCCCAGCACAATAGCCACACCAACCAGCACCAGTCGGAGGACAGGCATGCATTTCCACATAGGAAACATTGTGCAGGCTTGAATGACAAGTACCCACTATAAAGGAAGTGACCACCGCCACTCTACCTGAGGATGCTAGAAAAAAATATATAGTTAGTAGCATAACAGCCTTCAGCAAGCCTGAATGTTCTGAAACTTCACTCCCCATCACTAGAGAGGGCTGCGCGCTAGAAAACCTGTACCATAATGGAATCTACCTTAGACTCTGCAAATTTGCCAAAAGGCAGCATTCAGGTGATAAAGCGTTGACATAGCTGTAGCACATTGTTCTGAAACCAGACCCCAGGAGCTGTGGATGGAATGGAAGAATCACAGAAGAATGGTCTAGGACCTGAAGCTTGGAAGATGGAAAATTTAAATAGCGCTCTTTCAGAACAGCAGCCAAAAAAAAAAAAAGGCACACAGAAGCCCGCTGAAAATGTGAAGGATTAGCACCTCCAAGTCCGGACACTCAGGGCGACTGAGGAGACCAGTCTCAGCAAAGGCATCAGCTAGATCCAAATTAAATACAGTGGCAGGAAACAAATGAAACAAAAAATCTGCATAGCAACAACTGCAATCGAGGATTGGCACAGCCAGACAAGAGCACTCCCAGAAAGGAAGCTTCACCATAGACTGAAAAATCCAGCTGCGTCAAACAGGGTCCAAGGATACGCTGTTCAGAGGAGCTGAATAAAATCCGGTGAAAAGACCCACTCCGCAACCATGGCAGGGCTTTGTAGATGTACATGTGTCGTGTCAAGAGTTCCTAGACTTGGAACGCAGGCATACTGCGCCAGACACCAGAACTGCCGCTGGAGATTTTTTTCTGAAGGCACAGACCCAGTCCAAGAGGACACGGAGGAGACAAGTCTGAAGCTCCTTCCCCCAGCGTGCTACGGCACTCAATTGCTGATCCGGCACAATGTCCACATTCAATAGATTAACAGCAAAATCAGAGTTGAAGTTATCAAGATGCATTGGGGCAAAATATTTTTATTTGCTTGTTAACACAACTTAAATTCCTGCTTTCAGACTAAAGTGGGTAGTATTGCCTTTATACACTTATTTAAATCAGCATGGGATAGTAAAGAGAAACCCATGTAAAGCAGTTCATTGCTATGTAAATATTATACTGTGCATTGTGGTGTGTACCAGGTGCACACTGCAAGCTGTGGAATAGCCTGTAAATAAACTACCAGCACCAATTTTTTTTCATATATCCATGGGAAGATTAGGTCTTACCTCAATAATCTTTCTAGGAGAAAGGTATGAGACTTGAACCAGGCCATCCACTTCATCACAAGCTGTGCAGAAGGAACCATCTACACCCCCTCTCAGCTCCACCGGGCTAGGCCACAGCCCCCCCCCCCCCCCATTCATACCAAAGCAGTTGGCCATTACTCTAAGAGGAAAAATAAGGAGGCGGGGTATAGGGAATGTCAATCACTTCTGTTCTACACTGCAATCATTAAAATGCAACAAATCAATGGAAATAGGAACAAACTAATCAAGTTAGAAACAACCAAGCTCTAGTCTTTATAATTTTTGATGGAGTAAAAAAAAAGAAGATTCGATCCACCTGTACCCATTCTACACCACTTGGAATTCACTTAGAATTTTGTAGACTCCAATCACATCTCCCCTTAGCCATCTATTCCAAGCTGAATAGCCCTACCCTCTTATCATCTTGATCACTCTTCTTTGAACTTTTTCTAGTTCTACTATATCTTTTTTGAGATAAGGTGACCAGAATTGAACGCAATAATCAAGGTGAAGTCACAGCATGGAGTGATAGACATTTTAACATATCTCTCCTCTCTATAGACATTTGCCTACCCTTTTCTCTTCCCCCCTAACAACCACAAGACCGGGCTTAAACATGTAACTTGATCTAACTCTTATTGTGGTTTTTGGCCAGTGTCACCAGGCTGCACCCAAATGGGAATGGCTGAAAGAGCCAGGAGCACACGGCGCTGACTGAGCGTATTATCAGTTCTTAATTGGAGTTGGTGGATCAAGTAAAATAGAACACCCAGTTTGCTTCCAACTCGAAACACTTCATTCCAATTGGACTTGTTTTTTAAAAAAAAAACTAAATTGCACTCATCGTTCAAAAGAAAAAACTTTAAATTTCCAGGATACAGTCCAAAATGACTCTTTACTATTCCAGTGCTATAGTCAATGGGTTTCAAAAATACTTTTGTGCAGTTTCTAGTTCAGTCTCTTATGCACAATGATTTCTGGCAGCGTTTAGACTGGATCTTGCCTCTGAGCTCCTTGGTTGCAGAGTTCAGGGCAGAAGGGACCTCCTCCCACAATGACCGCTGGTTGTGGTCCCTTCCAACATAGGCCCACAATCCAGTCTTATGAGACAACCCAAAAAGAAAAAATATCTCCAAAACTACTGCCAGTGCTGTGCAGTGGTAACTGCCACAGCCTAGAAAAACTCTGATCCTTGATCAAGAAAGATGCAGGAACCTTCATAAGCTGCAAAGGTCTTACAGTAAACTTTCTTTAAGTTTACAGAGACAGCCAGCCCCTTAACTTGCTCAACAAACAAGCACATCATTTTACTTCCCAGTTTTGCTATTTGTCCAAGTCTCAGTTGACCTCAGTTAAACCTCCTCTGTTTCCACATCCCACAGGTCAGTATCAACATTTCCCTCCTTAAAGGCCATGACTTCCTCAAGATCTAAATAGTCTTCATTATCTGAAGCTTCATGCATGAAATCTAACATTTCAGATTCCATACAACTAGGTCTGACTTGGGTGTTAGGCTGAGGTATGCTGCTGCGTGTCCTTGGAACTGGTCTTTCTTCACCATTCTGTTTCCGCTCCAGTGTGGGTTGGTTCAGTGGCTGCCTTCTTTCTGAGCACCGCTGCTGGTCCTTATAAGCCTAAAGATAATGAGCTACAGGTGTGGCTTGTTCCTGGCTAAAATGAGGGCTAGAATGTTCCTGGTGTCACCTAGAATTGTGTCCCCCATGAATGTTATGAGATGTCTGTTGCACCTTCCCCCTAGGAACACTATCCTGAACACTTTTAGTTCCACCTGCCCATTGTTCTCCCTTCTCTAATTAAAGCGAAAACAAATAGGTACTTTCTTGCTCCACACTAAGCCTTCCTTGTCTGGCTTTAGTTCTGGGTTGAGGTGTGGGTATAGGTAGTGTTCTTTCCTTTTGGGATAGTATTTCCCCCTGCCTAGCCCTAGGCATCGGCGTCTTTTCACTGTGAGAACAGGCTACTGGGCTTGAAGGACCATTGGTCTGACCCAGTAAGGCTATTCTTATGTACTTATGTTCTTAATTTAGTCACCTTTCTAACTGATCATAAAATGAGGATAAACAAAACCCTCTTAGATGCACCACAGATACCAACTTGCTAACTGTTGGCCAATTGTCTGGTTGATTCTCCAGCAGCGATCGATGCGCTATCAAGTTTGCATGCAAAAGCGACCGATCAATCGTTCAGTGAGCGACTGACACATGCGCAAAGCCCTAAAAGCAGTGACAGGGAAAGCATCCTCCTGTCACTGCTGTTAGGGCACTGCAACTCCCCCACGGCAGTGAAAATGGCAGGAGGGATGCCTACTCCCTCTTGCCAATGTGACCCCCCCCCCCCACACCTAACAGCAGCAATGCGGTAGGAGGTATGCCCAGACCCTCCTGGCACTGGAGGTCCCCCACCACTCCTGTATCTTCTCAGACACTGCAGCAGGATGGAAGCTCAGTCTGTCCTACTCTTAGGCTTGCCGCTCCAGAATGGGAGGGGCTTTCCTTCTCTGCTACATCATGTGTAGCCTCAGGAAGGGCCTTAAGCATCTGAGCCAGTTACCGACAGGTCTAACCTGGCTGCTAAAACACCTGGGGGTTTTTTTTGGCATAGCTAAGCGATGTTAGTGCATCAATCACTTGGTTACTTCACATGGGGGTTTAGCTAATTTGCACGGCCAGATAAGTAATTGGGTGAGCCGTTTTGTGAATCAGGTTGGTAATAGCAATTGTTGCTAAAGCTGTGAAAATAGGTTTAGCAATGATCGCTGACTTTAGTGCATTTGGGGCTAAGTACTGTATGCATAAAATAGTAAGATATAACCCAAATAAGTTGTAATTTTCATTAAGGCTTTTTAATTACATACAATCAACTAAACAAAATGCATCTGAATGAGGCAGAAAAAAACATGTATTAACTTATCTACAGCACCAGTAAGAAAATAAGAGACTAATAGTTCACCCACCAATGTAAACTTTATATTTAAAAATCAGAAGGGAAAAAGATGCCCTGGCTCAGACAAAAAGAGGTCCATAAATAATTATGGCACTTCCCTGATCACTATATGAGATAAAACCAGACTCTCTCAAAGAAATTAGTTCTGGAATATAGTTAGTGGCTTTATAACTGCGTAGCAAAGGTGCTATGTAATTGTCCAATTTTGTAAACATTTCGAAGTAGGGCAATACCAGACCAAGAATGTTTGTCTCCTAGCTGCATCCAGATGTGGTAGTTGTATATGGCACAGCTAAATTCTGCCAGTCCAGGCTGATAGTCATATGGAGGCTTGGATTGAACATTGGAGGGGGTGGGACTGTGTAAATGCTATATATGAATTTGATGTTTCTGGAACTGCAAATGCAGAGCACAAGGTCCACATCACTTTTCTATTTATTTAGTATGTTGTCTCACTTGTCAGATGCTGTTCACTTTGAATTTTGGCTAATTCTAAAAGAAATTTCAAGTCAAATTTGTATTTCCATTCAAATTTGTTGTATTTGCTTTCTGTAGGAATTGTTTTCTATTAGACACCCTTACCCAGGGATACCTGAAACATTTCAAACTCCTGCCTGCTGCTTTGGTATTGGTCTGTCACTGGGCTAATTTTCTGAAGAACAGACTGTGCTTGCTGCTGGAAGCTGTACTTTTGGCAGTGGGATATGCAGTGGGAATCTGTTCATTATCTCTTGCACCTCCTTCCCAATTGATCGAGGCCAGTCCTTTAGCTCTTGTTGCATATTTTGGACCCCTCGGATAATTCTGTCCTGCCGTGATCTGAGTTCCAACAGGAGCTTTTGATTTTGTTGTATTTGCTGCAGTCCTGGCCAATCAGATTTCAAGAGACAATGTGGAATCCTTCGAACTTGTAATCTTTGACCTTGCATATGCTGGTCAAATTCTTCTCGGGTTAGGCTGAGTGCTGGGGCATCCAACTTTTCAATGAAAGCAACAGCACAACACTGGAAAACAGTATAGAACGCATTCTATCATTATTGCATATAAGTGAACACAAACAAATCAGTAGCTACACTTACCCCCTCCATATTCACGGTGGTTAGGGGCAGAGTCGGCCCGTGAATAATATTCAGGCCGGTTCTGCCCCTAACCCCCACTTCCCCTGGCTATTTTAAGCCCTGAAAGCCCCCCCTTAAGCCTTACCTGGTGGTCTAGCGGGTTTTCAGGCAGGAGCGATCTTCCCACACTCACAGGAAATGGCTGCCTTGAGCTCACATAGTCTCTCGAGCCATTTCACGGAGCAGGAGCGTGGGAAGATCGCTCCTGCTCCGAAAACCCACTAGACCACCAGGTAAGGCTTAAGGGAGGGGGGGCGGCTTATAGGGCTTGAAATAGCCCAAAAAAAGGAATTTTAGGTTTATAATCGCGAATAAGTGAATCTGTAGATATGGAAACCACGAATACAGAGGGGCAAGTGTACTACTTTTATCTATGAATTCCTAGAATTTAAGAGCCTGATGTTTATTCCTGCTTCATAGAGAGGCAAAAGAGAAACCCAATATGTGTTTTATATTCAGGCAGTCCCCAATTCACAAATGCCTGACTTAAGTACAACTCATATTTAAGAACACGGTCATAGATTCATTTGAGTTCACTTCTTGTGCTCTCCAGAAATAAAGTCAGACTGAAGCTTATGCTGGAGGAATGATGCTGCTGCCTCCTTTGCCACAGCTTAGAGCTAAATAACAAATAAATTTATATTATTCATAGTTTACCCGTTCTAGTCCACTCAGTATTTTGTACACCTGTATCACATCCTCTCCTCTGTGTGCCTGCACAGCATGCAAGTTTAGACCTGTGGAAAGCATTTCTTTAGAGTGATCTCATTCATTGTGAGAAACCTGTGAATTTTTATGCTGAAAAGTGCAGACGAAGGAGGGGACCGAGCAGTGTTTCCAATGGCATAGACTCCATTTCTTCTGTAGCAGATTCAGGAATGATGCATGGCCACATTAAGAATAGTGTGTGGTTGTGCATGCTGTACCTTAGAGGCAACACTGGTAGGGACATAAGAACATAAGAATTGCTGCTGCTGGGTCAGACCAGTGATCCATCGTGCCCATCAGTCTGCTCCTGCGGCGGCCCTCTGGTCAAAGACCATGGCCCTAACTGAGACTAGCCCTACCTGCGTAGGTTCTGTTTCAGCAGGAACTTGTCCAACTTTGTCTTGAATACCTGGAGGGTGTTTTCCCCTATAACAGCCTCCGGAAGAGCGTTCCAGTTTTCTACCACTCTCTGGGTGAAGAAGAATTTCCTTATGTTTGTACGGAATCTATCCCCTTTTAACTTTAGAGAGTGCCCTCTCGTTCTCTTCACTTTGGAGAGGGTGAGCAATCTCTCTTTCTCTACTAAGTCAATTCCCTTCAATATCTTGAATGTTTCAATCATGTCCCCTCTCAGTCTCCTCTTTTCAAGGGAGAAGAGGCCCAGTTTCTCTAATCTCTCACTGTACAGAAACTCCTTCAGCCCCTCAACCATTTTAGTCGCTCTTCTCTGTACCCTTTCGATGGCCCTATTGTCAGCTGCAGCAACAATTTCAAAATCTACAAATTCCTACTTATATTCAAATCCAACAGCTTTAAAAATAACTCATTCTTCACCTGGGAACTGCCTGTATTAACACAGTAAATGATAGCAGATAAAGACCTTAATGGTCCATCCAGTCTACCATAAGAACATAATAATTGCCATCTCCGGATCAGACCCTGGGTCCATCAAGTCCGGTGATCCGCACACGCGGAGGCCCCGCTAGGTGTACCCTGGCATAGTTTTAGTCCCCATATCACTATATGCTTCTCAAGGGAGATGTGCATCTAATTTACCCTCACCCGTATCACTCTATGCCACTCTTAAGGAGATGTACATCTAGTTTACCCTTAAATCCTAGAACGGTGGATTCTGCAATTACTTCCTCTGGGAGAGCATTCCAGGTGTCCACCACTCGCTGCGTGAAACAGAACTTCCTGATATTCGTCCTGGACCTGTCTCCCCTCAGCTTCAGTCTATGTCCTCTTATCCGTGTCACACTGGCCATTGTAAATAACTGCTTTCCCTGCTCCATTTTGTTGAATCCTTTCAGTATTTTGAAAGTCTTGATCAGATCTCCTCGCAGTCTCCTCTTCTCAAGGGAGTACAACTCCAGTCTTCTAAGTCGTTCATCGTAGTCCAGGTTCTCCATACCTTCACTAGCTTCGTTGCTTGTCTCTGCACCCTCTCTAGCAGTTTTATATCCTTCTTTAGGTATGGAGACCAATGCTGGACGCAGTATTCCAGGTGCGGTCTGACCACAGCTCTGTAGATAGGTATTATAACTTTCTCTGATCTACTTGTAATTCCCTTCTTTATCATGCCTAGCATTCTATTTGCTTTCTTCGCTGCTGCCACACATTGCGCCAACGGTTTCAGGATCCTATCTATCAGTACACCCAGGTCCTTTTCCTGTTCGGTCTTTCCCAGAGTTATACCTGACATACTATACTTGTGATCTTTATTTTTTCTGCCTAAATGCATCACTTTGCATTTTTCCACATTAAAATTCATCTGCCATTTATCTGCCTACTTCTCCAATTGATTCAAGTCGCTCTGGAGTTCCTCGCTGTCCTTCTGCAATCTGATTGCCTGGCATAGCTTTGTGTCGTCTGCAAACTTGATGATTTCACTGGATGTTCCTTCTTCCAGGTCATTTATGAAAATATTAAATAAGATGGGTCCAAGTACTGAGCTCTGGGGTACACCGCTTGTCACTTTTTCCCATTCTGAGAACTTCCTATATATGCCCACTCTCTGTTTTCTGTTCTCTAGCCCTGTAATTTCAATTTCATGATTAAATGAAAATGTCTTTTTTCTTTGTGATTTCTGGGCTATAGACCTTAGAAATCTACCCAGTACTGACCTTAGTTTCCAACTACTGGAGTTGCTGTTGAAGCTTGCTCCAGCCTATCCAAACCATCTCCTTTGCTGGATTCAGACCATTAAAGCCCATTTATATTCTAATTTGCGATCCTCTGTGTTCATCCCAGGCTTTTTTGACTTCCATCACCGTTTTCCTCTATCACCTCCCTTGGAAGGGCATTTCAGACATCCACCACCCTCTCCGTGAAAAATAATTTCCTAACATTAAGCCTAAGTCTATCACCCCCCAACCTCAAATTATGTCCTCTAGTTTTACCAATTTTTTTGGAACCTGCTTAGGTTTAGGTAGACTATAAGCTAAATAAATAAACTAGCAAGCTCTTTGTTATTCACCTGACTAGTCCAGAACCAGAGGTATTATGCAGATGAAGATAGAAAACCATCACTTGTATTCCCTGAGCTCTGCTCTATATGTAGCCATCTCTGGGAAACCACAACTCAAATCTAATGACTTTAAAGTCCTGTTTTCCCAGAGAGGATCACATATAAGACACCATATTGCCAAAACATACTGTTCTAATTGATCTGGACTACAATGAAAACATTTTATCCATACTTTTTAATCTCTACATTTCTATGTACAATTGTCACTATTTTTTTTCTGCAACATTATTCTCTAAAAACAAAGCAGAGTATTAATTCTTATCCCAGGACAAGCAGGCAGGTATTCTCACTAGTGGGTGATGTCATCAGACAGAGCCCGATACGGACGTCTCACAAGCACGTGTTGCTTGTAGAAACTTAAAAGTTTCGAGATGCCCGCACCGCGCATGCGCCGGTGCCTTCCCGCCCGGAGAGCCGGGCGTGTCTCCTCAGTTCTTTTCTTTCCGCGGAGCTGAGAAGTTCAACTTCATCATGCGCTAGCTGAATTCAGTTAAATTTGCCTTCCTTGTCCGCGTTTTTCGCTTTCTTTTATTTTTAATTGTAGTACATTTCTTTTTCAGTAAAAAAAAAAAAAAAAAAAAATGATTATTTCCTCCGGCGGGTCGAACGGGCCAGCCACGTGGCTCAGGCCTACTGGCTTCGACCTCGCGGCGGAGATTTTACGGCCTATGTCCCGGCCAATCACCGGGTTTAAAAAGTGCAGCAAGTGCCAACGCGCGATTTCACTCACGGACCCGCACCGACGCTGTTTGCAGTGTCTTGGTCCTGACCACATTCCGAATCGTGCAGGCCTTGCTCTACCCTTACGGCACGCTCATTCAAACGGCGTTGCCTACTGTGGGAGTCGATGTTCAAGATGGACGCAGCTAAGGATCCTTCAGCTTCCACTTCATCTGATACCTCCCCGGTTCGTGCGAAACCGGTATCGACCCCTCCTGCATCGAGTGTGGTGAAACCGGCATCGTTCATCCCAACACCATCCACGAGCTCGACGTCGGTGCCTGCCCCGGTCTCCTCGGTTCAGGTACCTCTTCCTTCCACAGTACCACCAGTGGTCATCAAAGTGCCGAAAGCTACCAAGCAGAAGCACTCGACCTCGAAGGAACGCGATGTCCGTGCAGGAGGACCCCCTTTCGGTGCGGATCCCTCCTTATCGGCTTCGCTACGGTCCATGCTGGAAGCTCAATTCGTTGAGCTCATGCAGACCATCGGACCCGGGCTCATCGCTGCCATGCAGGGTGACCTCCCGGTACCGGTCCAAAGGGGCGGTCCACCCCCTCTCCCTCCCCCACGCCGTTCGACCTCGACAACCGACGAGGACGAACGGGGGAGGGCGGCGATGCCCATGCGGCAAGCCTCGCTTACTGATATGCCGCCATTAGAGCCCATTACGCCTCCGCGCCAACATGGGACCAGACCTCCGATCGATAATCAAAGCCCTGGGCATAGTCAGGAAGAGTTCTTCCGCACTCCTTACCAGACTTGGGTAGCATCGCAAGAACCTGCATCGCAACCCCTGTTACGATCCACCGCTTCCAGCCCTATCCATCACTTGGGGGCCTCGGGAGACCATGCGATGCACAGACGATCCCGATCTCCATCCCGCCACCGAGAGGGACATCGATCCAGACACTCATCCTGGCACTCTTCACGCCATTCGGAGGTGTCACCGCAGAAAAAACTGCAACGTATGGGATACCCCTCATCAGAGGTATCCCCACCGGAGGGACCGGAGTACGAGGAAACACCCGTACCCGACTCTCCTTGCCATTCCCCGATGTCCATGGACCCGGAGGCCTCTTCCTCCTCCAGCCCGTCTCACAAACCGACGCTGGCGGATCAATTGTCTTCCTCATCATTCCTCTGACAAATGGCGGATGATCTGGATGTGACTCTTGACACGGGCTCCCGATACTCCAAAGAGTATCTGGACACCATGCATTTACCTAACCCTCCAACGGAGCTGCTTCGTCTCCCTCTGCATAAATTGCTGGATCAGACCTTCATGCAGTGTTTCGAAACACCGTACTCCATACCGGCGATTCCCAGCAAACTCGATGCTCAATACCGCATCGTGCACCATAAAGGGTTCGAAGGCCCTCAACTCTCTCACCAATCCCTACTGGTCGAGTCCTCTCTTAAACGCTCTCATCCCTCTCAGGTCTACGCCTCTGTACCGCCGGGCCGAGAGGGGAGAACGATGGACAAATTTGGTAGAAAATTCTATCAAAACTCCATGATGGCGTCACGGGTGCTGAACTACAATTTCTTTTTCTCTTCCTATCTGGAGTTCTTCTTGCCGGTGCTCCGCAAGTTCACTCCTTTCATAGACACCCAAGCTCGATTCGAGTTCGAGGAAGTGGTAGCCTCCCTCTCCCAGTTACGCCTCCAGCTGATGCAATCCTCCTTCGATGCATTCGAACTCTCGGCACGTGCTGCCGCAAGCGCGGTAGCCATGCGCCGCCTGGCATGGCTCCGTACAATCGATATGGATCCCAACCTCCAAGACAGACTCGCCAACGTACCATGTGCGGGAGCTGATCTGTTCGATGAGTCTATCGAAACTGTTACCAAGAAGCTGTCGGATCACGAAAAATCCTTTCAATCCATCCTGCGGCCCAACCCCAAACCTCAACAGTCTCGACCTTCCAGGCCACCCCTGATTTACCAGCGGCGTTACATGCCCCGACAAACACCTGCTGCGAGACAACCTGCGAAGAGACAACCTCCCCAGAAGTCTCAGCAAAAACCCCAGCCACCGGCTGCACCTAAGGCTACCCAGCCCTTTTGACTCCCTTCCTGGGAGCATAACCGACACCGTTCTGCACCCCTCAGCCTCTCCCATAGGGGGCCGCCTCCATCTTTTCTACCATCGATGGGAGGCCATAACCACGGACCTATGGGTCCTTACCATCATAAGAGACGGATACTCTCTTCACTTCCATCGGGTCCCCCCGGACCATCCTCCAAGAGAGTATCCTTCAAGCTCGACACAGACCGCCCTTCTTCTTCAGGAAGTCCAAACCTTACTTCAGCTTCGGGCCGTCGAGCCGGTCCCGTCAGACCAATTGAACCGAGGGTTTTACTCCCGGTACTTCCTCGTCCCGAAGAAAACGGGAGACCTGCGACCCATTCTAGACCTTCGGGCCCTCAACAAGTTTCTGGTCAAAGAGAAGTTTCGTATGCTGACTCTGGCTTCTCTATACCCCCTCCTCGAGCAGAACGACTGGTTATGCTCCCTGGATCTCAAGGAGGCCTACACTCACATCCCCATTCACCCGGCCTCCCGAAAGTTCCTCAGATTTCGGGTGGGAAATCTGCATCTACAGTATCGAGTGCTACCATTCGGCCTCTCTTCGTCCCCCAGAGTCTTCACAAAGTGCCTGGTGGTAGTGGCCGCGGCACTCCGGGACAGGGGTCTACAGGTGTTCCCATACCTCGACGACTGGCTCATCAAGGCCCCGTCAGCCCCAGAGGTCACTTCGGCGGTCTCGGCTACAACCTACCTCCTCCAGAACTTGGGCTTCGAGATCAACTTTTCCAAGTCTCACCTACAACCCACCCAGTCCCTCCCCTTCATCGGGGCAGTCCTGGACACCAGTCGACTCCGAGCATTCCTGCCTCTTCAACGCATGGAGGCTCTTCTTCATCTCTGCCAGTCGGTGTCTACTCGCCAAACCCTACCGGCGAGACAACTGATGGTGCTCCTGGGCCACATGGCCTCCACAGTACATGTGACACCCTTTGCCAGACTCCATCTCAGAATCCCCCAGTGGACCCTGGCATCACAGTGGAATCAGACGTCCGATCCACTAACCAAACACATCGTAGTCACACCTGCTCTTCGGCAGTCTCTACTTTGGTGGATGACCTCTTCGAATCTATCCAGAGGTTTGCTGTTGCACTCTCCCCCCCATCAGAAAGTTCTCACAACCGATTCGTCGAACTATGCATGGGGGGCCCACCTGGATGGTCTCCGCACCCAAGGATTCTGGACCAGTGCGGACAGACTACATCAAATCAATCTACTGGAGCTCAGAGCCATCTTCAATGCTCTCCAAGCTTTCCAACACCTACTTCACAACATGGTGATCCTCATTCGCACAGACAATCAGGCCGCCATGTATTATATCAACAAGCAAGGAGGCACGGGCTCGGCCCTCCTCTGCCAGGAAGCTCTACGAATCTGGGACTGGGCGGTTCGCCACAACGCCTTCCTCAGAGCTGTCTACATTCAGGGGAAGAACAACGTCTTAGCAGACAACCTAAGTCGTCTTCTACAACCTCACGAATGGACTCTCCATTCCAGCCCCCTTCACCAAATCTTCACACAGTGGGGGACGCCTCAGATAGACCTCTTTGCGGCTCCCCACAACTCCAAACTGCCTCAGTTTTGCTCCAGGATCTACACTCCTCATCGCCTCGAGGCAGATGCTTTTCTACTGGACTGGGGGAAACGATTTCTATATGCGTTCCCACCATTCCCGCTGATCCAGAAGACTCTGGTCAAGCTGAAACTCGAACAGGCCACCATGATTCTAATAGCTCCTCGGTGGCCCAGACAACCTTGGTTCTCCCTTCTACTTCAACTCAGCAGCAGGGAACCTGTACAACTTCCAGTGTTTCCTTCACTACTTACTCAACATCAAGGATCACTGCTTCATCCCAACCTGCAGTCTCTCCACCTGACAGCTTGGTTCCTCTCAACGTAACCCCTCACCAATTCTCACAAGAAGTGAGGGAGATCTTGGAGGCTTCCAGGAAGCCCGCCATTCGACAATGCTACTCCCAGAAATGGACTAGATTTTCCTCATGGTGTGTTTCTAAATCAAAGGAACCTCAGCGAGCTTCCTTATCCTCCGTGCTGGACTATCTCCTACACCTATCTCAATCTGGGCTCAAGTCTACATCCATACGAGTCCACCTGAGCGCTATTGCAGCTTTCCACCAGCCTCTACAAGGGAAACCCCTCTCGGCCCATCCGGTGGTAGCCAGATTTATGAAAGGGCTCTTTCATGTTAACCCTCCTCTCAAACCACCCCCAGTAGTTTGGGATCTCAATGTAGTCCTTTCCCATCTCATGAAGCCCCCGTTTGAACCACTCAACAGGGCTCCTCTTAAGTATCTCACCTGGAAAGTGCTTTTTCTCGTAGCCCTTACGTCTGCTCGCAGAGTCAGCGAACTCCAGGCATTGATGGCGGACCCACCATTCACAGTATTCCATCACGACAAGGTGGTCCTCCGCACTCACCCGAAATTCCTGCCTAAAGTGGTCTCCGAATTTCATCTCAACCAATCCATTGTACTTCCAGTATTCTTTCCTAAGCCCCATTCTCACCACGGAGAATCGGCCCTTCACACTCTAGACTGTAAACGTGCTTTGGCTTTCTACCTGGATCGTACCAAGCCACACAGAACCACCCCCCAACTTTTTGTCTCCTTCGATCCTAATAAGTTGGGAAGACCCGTATCAAAGCACACCATCTCTAATTGGATGGCGGCTTGTATCTCTTTCTGCTATGCCCAGGCTGGATTATCACTTCCTTGTAAGGTCACAGCCCATAAGGTCAGAGCAATGGCAGCCTCAGTAGCATTCCTCAGATCAACACCAATTGAGGAGATTTGTAAGGCTGCCACTTGGTCCTCGGTTCACACTTTCACCTCACATTATTGTCTGGATACTTTCTCCAGACGGGATGGACAGTTTGGCCAAACAGTGTTGAAAAATTTATTCTCTTAAGTCGCCAACTCCCCCTCCATCCCACTGAGGTTAGCTTGGAGGTCACCCACTAGTGAGAATACCTGCCTGCTTGTCCTGGGATAAAGCAATGTTACTTACCGTAACAGTTGTTATCCAGGGACAGCAGGCAGCTATTCTCACGTCCCACCCACCTCCCCTGGGTTGGCTTCTCAGGCTAGCTACCTGAACTGAGGAGACACGCCCGGCTCTCCGGGCGGGAAGGCACCGGCGCATGCGCGGTGCGGGCATCTCGAAACTTTTAAGTTTCTACAAGCAACACGTGCTTGTGAGACGTCCATATCGGGCTCTGTCTGATGACATCACCCACTAGTGAGAATAGCTGCCTGCTGTCCCTGGATAACAACTGTTACGGTAAGTAACATTGCTTTATGTTCACTCAAAAGAAAAAAAAAAAGAAAAATCAACGAACAGATGTGCTCCCTACCAGATTTGTGAAACAATAGCCAGCTTCCCCTGTCATTAGCCTTTTAGGATAACAAAAGCGGGTGATGTACTGCAGATTGGACTGGAGGCGTGGAGGATTGGCCTTCAGCACAGCATATATTAAGGAAGAGAGGAAGTCATCGGCAGTGGCTGGTTCTTGGGTTGAGCCCTGGATAGCCTTGAATAAGAAATTGCTGCCTTTGGTGACACAGGAGAGCTTATCTTGTGGGGCTCGCTTGGAATCCATCTCAATCATAGCTAGAAAACATGACATTGAGGCTGATGACTGGTCTGAAGAATTTTACAGTAAAAATATATCTAGTAGATGTTACTAAGACAACTACTTTAGTGAGACAAACGCAGGAACAACAGTTTCAAGATGTGAATTGGTATGGGCTAACACAAACTTTTACCTCCAATGCTTCAAAGGTGCCTGTATCAGGATATTTGTAATCACAACAATAAGTTAAGAAGTGCATTATTCAAGCAGGATGTTTAAAGACACAGACAGTTGCTTTATCTTCTTTCTTTTTTTAAAAAAAAAAAATCTTTATTCATTTTACGATCTTACAATAAGTGTATCCACAAATACAACCATTTGAACTTAGATATAACACTTAATAATCAGCAATAAGTCAAGTTATAAAGTTTATCATCCTCCCTCCCTCCCTCCCCAATCATATTATGTACTAAACACAAACCATTTAATAGATATTTTCCAAATTTCTGTAGGTATCATCAAGCCTATATTTTGCCAATATAGAATATAGGTATTGGCTGAAAAATTATATTTTTAATGATATATGGAAGTTAATCAAGTGTATATTTATAAGTTCGAATGATTTTTCTTATACACTTGTTATATGTAAAAATGAATAAAGAATTTTTTTTTTTTAAAAAAAGCCTATATTTTGCATCAGGGTATGTATTGGGTCCTCCCAAAGCTCATTGATAATACCCCAGACTGGTTGTGGTTGGAATGGCGACTCATATTCCCTTTACGTTTATGTCGTGTTCTTAGCATTAAAATGCCTAGATTGTATAAAGAAAACAGAATATTAATGGCTACATGGAAAACTCTGCGATCGACAAATCAAACTATATGGTTAAACTCCAAGATTCAAACTGGCAGATTTAAGGTCATCTGGAAGCATTGGATGATTGCAGGTATACAGATTTTAGGTGATGTTATTTCAAATGGTAAACTCCTTGATTTTTCACAGCAGTAGCATAAATATGGTCTTAATAAATCACAAAGCTTTAGATCAGGGGTGCCCACACTTTTTTGACTCGCGAGCTACTTTTAAAATGACCAAGACAAAATGATCTACCAACAATAAAATAAAAAAAAACAACACAACGCACTGTAAGCATAGAATTGTTAATTATCATTCCTGTTCCGGGGGTTTTTCAAAGAGGTCAAAGCAGATGACTCTATGCACTGTCACCTCAGTAACAACTATACAAAAATAGACAAATACCCACCCCCCTCCCTTTTTACTAAACCACAATAGCAGTTTTTAACGCAGGGAGCTGCGCTGAATGCCCAGCGCTGCTCTCGATGCTCATAGGCTCCCTGCGCTAAAAACCACTATTGCGGTTTAGTAAAAGGGGACCATATTGTAAAATTTAGACAGCAGATATAAATTCAGACACATTTTGATCACTAAATTTAAAATAAAATCATTTTTCCTACCTTGTCTGGTGATTTCATGAGTCTCTGGTTGCACTTTCTTCTTCTGACTGTGCATCCAATCTTTCTTTCAGCCTGTATGCTTCCTCTCCTCCACACCTCATTCCCTCCCCCAACTTTTTCTTCCTCTCTCCCTGACCTTTCTTTCTTTCTCTCTTCATGCCCCCTTTCTTTTTTTTCTGTTTCTCTTCTTTCCTTCTGTCTCCCTGCCAGCCCCCTTTCTTTCTTTCTCCCTGCCCTTCCCCAAGCCACTGCCAACGGGGAACAGGCCCCAAAGCCGACGCCGCCCCAAGTTCTCCCTGCTTCGGGCCGACCAGCATTCCTTTCCCCAACGTCAATTCTGCTGTCGGAGAGGAAGACTGATTGGCCCGATAGATTGCCAAGGCAAAGTGAGTCCTGGGCGATCGACCTATTGGGCACCCCTACTTTAGATGGTTGCAACTGAAGCAGGCTATTCAGGCAGGGTTCCCTGAATGGAAAAATCTTTATACCCAATATAGTTTGGAATTTTTATGTTTTTAGATGGACTTTCTGGGTCACCAGGCCGCACAGTGGTATAAATTTATAAACGGATTTGTAAATAAAAAGCCTAAAAATGGTCTTAGGGATATTTGGAGCATTGAGATTAAGCATCAAATTTCAGCATCTCAATGGCCACGAATTTGGTCTTGGAGGATGAGATGTACAGTGTCCGCATCTATGAGACAAATTTGGTTTTTCCTTTTACACAGCGCATTTTGGACCCCAGTTAGATTACAAAAGTTAAATAGCTCTAAGTCTAATAGATGCTGGCATTGTAAGCTTGAGATTGGGACACTAGACCATTTGTTATACTATTGTCCCTTTATTTTGACCTTTTGGAAATCAGTCTGGACCCAAATAAATTGTTTATTGGAAAATCCAGTGACTTTATCGTACGATACGATCCTATTTGGTATGTCAATGAGAACAAAGAACCAAATTTTATCAAACAATAATAAGTTTTTATTGATTATAACAGGAGTCACCACACAACATATCACAAATAATTGGAAAAATTGGAGCAGACTTAATTACAGTTTTTGGTGGAACTCGTGTCACATTTATAAGATGGAGATAACAATAGCCGTACAAAAAGGGAATTATACAAAATTTAAAGAGATATGGGGGCCACTTACAAATTATTGTAATGAATAGATACCATTTTCCATTATAAATACAAGTGAAGGGTGGGAGGGGGGAATTCTGAATTTTATTAAATGTTTGGATCAGTAAAAAAGAATATTTTATAGGTTATATTTGATTGCATATGTTATGGTAGGGGTGGGAGGGAAAGGGGTTAAATTTTATGTATTAATGTTAAATATGATAGAAATTCAAGTGATGTATTTAATTTCAATTGTCAATTATTGATACACTTGTTGTAAGATGTAAAAATGAATAAAGATTTATAAAAAACATAAATAAAAAGAGCAGAAACTCCCCCCCCCCATCTTGATCTTATACTATTAAGGGAAAAACGGAATCTATTTGTTACAATAATTTGTTAATGGTCCCTAAACATCTTGAAATTTATTAAAATTACCATTCTGCGTGGCTATTGTTTTTTTCCATTTTATATATATGACACAACGAATTCCACCAAAAACTAGTTAAGTCTCTTCCAATTACTCGTAATTTGTTGAATGGCAACCCCAGTCATAATCAGTAAGAGCTTATTTTTTGAAGATATTTGACTCTTTGTTCTCATTGACATTCCAAATAATACAGTATCATATGATAATGCAACCGGGTTTTCCAATAAACAATTTATTTGGCCCCATATTGATTTCCAAAATGCTAAAATAAATGGCCTGCTTCAGTTGCAACCATCTAAAACTTTGTGATTTATTAACCCTTTCAGGACCATAAGGATCGTAGGCCAATTTTTGTGGTTTTGACGACATTTTTATGGTAAAAAGGGCTTGCAGATGCCAAAAAATTGATTTTTTGTGTGAAATATCATTATTTTTATTTAAAAAATCAAACTTCTGGCTTATGGACAGTGTGGCAAGTGAATCTTCTCGTCAATCTGGCAACGACGCTAATGAATGAATGTCGGAACCAGTTTGTTTACATAAAGGCAGTATCATATGGAATCCATACATATCAAATTTAGAACTGTAGACTATCCCAATCAAAATTTATAGGATTTTAAAGTTATGGGACAAATATGTCCCTTGGTCCTGAAAGGGTTAAGACCAAATTTATGTTGCTTTATCTTCTAGGAAACACTATATACTAATTTTACCAGGGGTGTGCATACATAATCCATGTCATTGTGACAGCCCATTACCAGAAAGCAAAGTTGCTTACCTGTAACAGGTGTTCGCCGTAGACAGCAGGGGAATGCAACCACACTTGTTGGTGAAGTCCTCTGACTGAGCCTGTATGCCGGTGCTCTCCCCTAGCTAGGTAGCTGGGCATGTGCAGGAGGTCCCTACACCAACAGCCCCTCTGTGTAAAGATTGCTGTTGGTGGAGAAGATGGTACTGCATTGTTCCAACGTCGGGAGCTTCCTTTTGTGGTCTGCTAAGTCTGCCAACCTTTTCTTATGAAAACAACTTCAGCGGCAAAATGCTTCCCTCCCCTTGAGGTACCGAGTCAGGGCCCTGGGAGGAGGGAGCAAGTGGCAACATGGGCAGCTTAGCTGTTGTGTGCTGGCTAGAGCTTTATTCTTCTGTTTGTTATTGCCGGTCAATGCTGCTGTATTTTTTTCCCCCAGATGGCATCGGTGGTTGTTGGCTTCCCTCCCCTTACAGTATCGAGAGAGGGCTCTGAGGGGAGGGAGGGAGCGATCATCAAAGTGTGCAACTTCGATGCCTTCTTCGAAGTCCCGGTACAAAGTTCTTTTACTTACAGTCTGCTGATTTATAGAGACAGCATAGGCGGCTATCAGCTTCCCTTCCCTTCTGGTACCAAAACGGCCGTGGGGGAGGGAGCAAGTGGTGCAGAGCGTGGCTTAATGGATGTCTTCGATGGTGTGGCCTGAAGTGCCCATGCGCAGGAACCGCCATCCATTACAGCTTTCCTGTCAGCTGCCAAAAAATGTCCCTCTGGGTCCTAACACCTATCTGTATGAAACCGGCACTCCGGAGAAAAAAGTATTTGTCGGTGTTTAACACTACAGGTTGTTTTGTTTTTTTTAAAGTCCTCTCTGTTCTCATGGACTGATGTTGCTATCTGGTTTTTTTTTCCATTCTTTATTAATTTTTAAAAACGTACAATAAGTGTAACAGCATATATAACATTTTAAACTTAGATACAACACTTAATATTTTGTTAAAATCCATATCAGAATTTATCGCCCTCCCCCTAATCAGTAACATCTGCATATTTATCAAACACTTTCAATAAGTGACAATAGAGTAAATTAAACATTTTACATCTTAGACATCACTTAAAAAATTTTACAAGATTCATAGAAATCACTACCTTCCTCCCACCCAACCTAATCATTATCATTAAAGTAACTATAAATTTTATCATAGTTTCAAATATACACTATACATATGTTAAACATAAGTTCAACTATATAACCATTCAGACTTATCTTTGTTTTTTTTTCAAATTCTTTATTAATTTTTCCATCTTACATCAAGAACACAATATTACATCATTTAAACCTTGTAAACATTACTTATCAATCCTCAAAAATACCCCCTTCCCCCCAATTACCATTCTTAAAATAAACAATTAAAAATCTTATATTCCTCCCGCCTTCCCCCCTCCCTAGATGTGCATTTTATCTAAGAACAAAAATCCTACATAGTAACATAGTAGATGACGGCAGATAAAGACCCGAATGGTCCATCCAGTCTGCCCAACCTGATTCAATTTAAAAATTTTTTATTTTATTTTTTTTAATTTTTCTTCTTAGCTATTTCTGGGCAAGAATCCAAAGCTTTACCCTGTACTGTGCTTGGGTTCCAACTGCCAAAATCTCTGTTAAGACTTACTCCAGCCCATCTACACCCTCCCAGCCATTGAAGCCCTCCCCTGCCCATCCTTCCCCAAACGGCCATACACAGTATGCAAGTCTGCCCAGTAACTGGCCTAGTTCAATCTTTAATATTATTTTCTGATTCTAAATCTTCTGTGTTCATCCCACGCTTCTTTGAACTCAGTCACAGTTTTACTCTCCACCACCTCTCTCGGGAGCGCATTCCAGGCATCCACTACCCTCTCCGTAAAGTAGAATTTCCTAACATTGCCCCTGAATCTACCACCCCCCAACCTCAAATTATGTCCTCTGGTTTTACCATTTTCCTTTCTCTGGAAAAGATTTTGTTCTACGTTAATATCCTTCAAGTATTTGAACGTCTGAATCATATCTCCCCTATCTCTCCTTTCCTCTAGGGTATACATATTCAGGGCTTCCAGTCTCTCCTCATACATCTTCTGGCGCAAGCCTCCTATCATTTTCGTCGCCCTCCTCTGGACCGCCTCAAGTCTTCTTACGTCTTTCGCCAGATACGGTCTCCAAAACTGAACACAATACTCCAAGTGGGGCCTCACCAATGACCAGTACAGGGGCATCAACACCTTCTTCCTTCTACTGACTACGCCTCTCTTTATACAGCCCAGCATCCTTCTGGCAGCAGCCACTGCCTTGTCACACTGTTTTTTTGCCTTTAGATCTTCGGACACTATCACCCCAAGGTCCCTCTCCCCATCCGTGCATATCAGCTTCTCTCCTCCCAGCATATACGGTTCCTTCCTATTATTAATCCCCAAATGCATTACTCTGCATTTCTTTGCATTGAATTTTAGTTGCCAGGCATTAGACCATTCCTCTAACTTTTGCAGATCCTTTTTCATATTTTCCACTCCCTCTTCGGTGTCTACTCTGTTACAAATCTTGGTATCATCTGCAAAAAGGCACACTTTTCCTTCTAACCCTTCAGCAATGTCACTCACATACATATTGAACAGGATTGGCCCCAGCACCGAACCCTGAGGGACTCCACTAGTCACCTTTCCTTCCTTCGAGCGACTTCCATTAACCACCACCCTCTGGCGTCTGTCCGACAGCCAGTTTCTGACCCAGTTCACCACTTTGGGTCCTAACTTCAGCCCTTCAAGTTTGTTCAACAGTCTCCTATGAGGATGATCAAAGGCTTTGCTGAAATCCAAGTAAATTACATCTAGCATATGTCCTCGATCCAGCTCTCTGGTCACCCAATCAAAAAATTCAATCAGGTTCGTTTGGCACGATTTACCTTTTGTAAAGCCATGTTGCCTCGGATCCTGTAACCCATTAGATTCAAGGAAGTACACTATCCTTTCTTTCAGCAACACTTCCATTATTTTTCCAACAACTGAAGTGAGGCTCACCGGCCTGTAGTTTCCTGCTTCATCCCTGTGACCACTTTTATGAATAGGGACCACATCCGCTCTCCTCCAATCCCCAGGAATCACTCCCGTCTCCAGAGATTTGTTGAACAAGTCTTTAATAGGACTCGCCAGAACCTCTCTGAGCTCCCTTAGTATCCTGGGATGGATCCCGTCTGGTCCCTTCGCTTTGTCCACCTTCAGTTTTTCAAGTTGCTCATAAACACCCTCCTGCGTGAACGGCGCAGAATCTACTCCATTTTCTCGTGTAACTTTGCCAGACAATCTCGGTCCTTCTCCAGGATTTTCTTCTGTGAACACAGAATAGAAGTATTTGTTTAGCACATTTGCTTTCTCGTCATCACTCTCCACATATTTGTTCCCAGCATCTTTTAGCCTAGCAATTCCATTTTTTATCTTCCTCCTTTCACTAATATATCTGAAAAAATTTTTATCTCCCTTTTTTACATTTTTAGCCATTTGTTCTTCCGCCTGTGCCTTCGCCAAACGTATCTCTCTCTTGGCTTCTTTCAGTTTCACCCTGTAGTCCTTTCTGCTCTCCTCTTCTTGGGTTTTTTTATATTTCATGAACGCCAACTCTTTCGCCTTTATTTTCTCAGCCACTAGGTTGGAGAACCATATCGGCTTCCTTTTTCTCTTGTTTTTATTGATTTTCTTCACATAAAGGTCCGTAGCCATTTTTATCGCTCCTTTCAGCTTAGACCACTGTCTTTCCACTTCTCTTATGTCCTCCCATCCTAACAGCTCTTTCTTCAGGTACTTTCCCAATGCATTAAAGTCCGTACGTTTGAAATCTAGGACTTTAAGTATCGTGCGGCCGCTCTCCACTTTAGCCATTATATCAAACCAAACCATTTGATGATCGCTACTACCCAGGTGAGCACCCACTCGAACATTAGAGATACTCTCTCCATTTGTGAGGACCAGATCCAATATCGCTTTTTCCCTTGTGGGTTCCGTCACCATTTGTCTGAGCAGAGCCTCTTGAAAGGCATCCACAATCTTTCCGATTCCGCAGACGGATCATTCCAGTCCGCATCCGGCAGGTTGAAATCTCCCAACAGCAGAACCACCTCTTTCCTTCCAAACTTTTGGATATCCACAATCAGATCCTTATCAATTTGCTGGGATTGAGTCGGAGGTCTGTAGACTACACCCACGTAGATAGAAGTTCCATCTTCTCTTTTCAGAGCAATCCATATCGCTTCTTCCTCTCCCCAGGTCGCTTGGATATTGATCTTTACATAGAGAGCTACTCCTCCACCTTTATGACCATCTCTGTCCTTCCTAAAAAGATTATATCCCGGTATGTTTGCATCCCATCCATGTGATTCACTGAACCATGTCTCTGTGATAGCAACAATATCTAGATCTGCCTCTAATATCAGGGCTTGCAGATCATGAACTTTGTTGCTTAGACTGCGAGCATTTGTGGTCATCGCTTTCCAGCTATTTTTCAGCGATAGTCTCCTTTTTCGTATGGATTTTTGTGTCGTTTCACTTTCCGTTGCAATACTAAGAAATGAGTTGCTGATATTGCAGCCTTTACTACTATCACATCTTTTCTTTTGCCGGGGGTGGCCTCTATAATTGTCCTTCGTACATACACCACCCCCACCTTCTAGTTTAAATGCCTAGAAAAATATTGTCTAAATTTCTCTGCAAGGTTTCTTTTTCCTGCTGTAGTAATATGTAGCCCATCAGTGCAATATAGCTTCTTGTCCTTCCATGTATTTCCCCATCCTCCTATGTACCTGAAGCCTTCTTGATGACACCAGGCTCTGAGCCATCTATTAAAGTCCTCTGTGTTTTTCACCATTCAGGGAACCCTTTCTGAATAGCCTGCTTCAGTTGCAACCATTTATAAAATTGAAATTTTGAAATACCAAAAGATTGTCTCAACCGTGAAAAATCAAGCAATTTCCCATTTAAAATAACATTCAACAAGTGTGCCTGCATATCCCCTGCTTGTCTCCGGAGAAATGATCTTTTGTAGCCGATATCATCTTTTGAAAATCCCACCCACATCCATGCACGTGCTTCCACACTAACAACAGTCCTTCCTCTCTTTCCAATCTACTTCATTTGCTCAGCAATATCAGAAGTATTAGGCTCTTCCCTTTGTAAAAAATATACATACCTATACATCACAAAGACTACCCAAGATCTAATTAAACCTGTACCCTACAGATCCTTTGGAAATACCCAAGCAGGATGGATAAAAAATCAATGATGTGTATGATTCAACTGATGTAATATTGTATACTTGATGTAAGATGAAAAATGAATAAAGAATTGGAAAAAAATACCCCCAAAACAATGATTTTTTTTAAATTAAAAAAAAAGATTTTTATTCAGATTTTTTAAATAAAATGCTTTTTTCAGGAAAAATCTAAGATGGGTTTCTTTTTTTAAAAAAAAATTATTTATTCATTTTCAATTCATATAACAAGTGCATCAAAATATATCATACAAGTAATTCCAATATAGCACCATAGTATCTAACACATAAAATCTAATAGTGTATAAAACAAAAAAACCCCATCCACTCACCCACCCAAAATCACATTTTCAACTAAAATAGAATGTACTATATTATATAACATATGATAACCTATCTCATTAACTTACATTCCATATCCACCCTTCCCCTTGAGTGTGCTAACTATATCTAAAAAAGAAAAGAAAAGGAAATGAAAAGAACTGATGTCTATTCATCACAATACTTTACCAATGGCCCCCATATCTTTACAAAGTTGTTATATGTCCCTTTTTGTATCGCTATTGCTCTTTCCATCTTAAAAATATGGCATAACGAATTCCACCAGAATGAGTAATTAAGATTCTTATAATTTTTCCAATTGTTGGTAATATGCTGAATGGCAACCCCTGTCATGACTAATAAAAGTTTATTATTATATGACAATATTTGACTCTTCTTCCTCATAGCCATTCCAAATAAAACAGTATCATAAGAAAGTGCAACATGGTTTTCCAATAAAGAGTTTACTTGAGGCCAGATTGAATTCCAAAATAATTTAATATAGGGAAAATAATAAAGTAAATGATCTAATGTCCCTGGTTCCAGATTACAGTGCCAGCATCTATTGGACTTAGAGCTATCTAATTTTTGTAAACGAACAGGGGTCCAAAAAGCTCTATGCAACAAAAAGAACCAAGTCTGTCTCATAGATGCTGACACTGTAGACCTCATCCTCCAAGACCAAATTTGTGTCCATTGAGATGCAGAAATCTGATGCTTAATCTCAATGCTCCAAATGTCTCTAAGACCACATTTTGGTTTTTTATTCAAGTATCCAGATAATAATTTATACCACAATGCGGCTTGATGTCCGAGGAAGTCTGCTTGGAAGCATAGAAACTCCAGACTATATTGATTGTTAAGAGTCTTCCATTCAGGGAACCCCACCTGTATAGCCTGCTTCAACTGCAACCACTTAAAACTTTGTGTTTTATTAAGACCAAATCTATGTTGCAGTTGGTTTCTATTATGATACATTATAGTCCATTATTCATCATGAAATAAGGATTAGTTTTTAATCATGTAGCTTGAACCGCAAGGTAATGGCGGAATAAAAATCACTAATGTAATGTATCATGAGGCTGTATATTCATGTAATGTTTAATTTTTTGGTACGTCTTGACTGGTGGAGTAATGTCCACAATGATCCTGTTGTATGTGCTTGTTTAACAGAAGGGAATGTGTTTATTGAAGAAAATTGATACATCAGGAAAAGCACATACAGTAGAATACTTACAGAAAGAACCTATAAAAGCTATAATCAAATGTGATCAAAAATTCAAATGTCTAGTCCACAGCTTAGTCACAGACAGCGCTGCAAATGTGTCCACGATGAGAAGAAATGTTGAAGCGAACGAAGAAAATACCAAGCTAACATCATATGGCTACAGTGCTCATTTGCTGCACCTCCTAGCCAAAGACTTCAGTGTCCCAGAAATAAAGACTTATGTTGTTGAAATTACAAATACTTCCTTAACAATCATTTTGCTGCAGCAGCTCTGAAAAGAATGGGTGGAACCAAGCTAATGCTCCCACGTTAGATGGAACTCTGTAGTGCAATATTTTGAGCAGTATATCAGGGTAGAGAGAACGAGAGGGCACTCTCTAAAGTTAAAAGGGGATCGATTCCATACAAACGTAAGGAAGTTCTTCTTCACCCAGAGAGTGGTAGAAAGCTAGAACACTCTTCCGGAGGCTGTTATAGAGGAAAACACCCTCCAGGGATTCAAGATAAAGTTAGACAAGTTCCTGCTGAACCGGAACGTATGCAGGTAAGGCTAGTCTCAGTTAGGACACTGGTTTTTGACCTAAGAGCCGCCATGGGAGTGGACTGCTGGGCACGATGGATTACTGATCTGACTCAGCAGTGGCAATTCTTATGACATCTGGTTGTAAATATTAAGATTATACCAACAAGAATGAGTCTAGAAAACCATGATTTAAAACAAATCCACCCTATACCTACGGGCATAGAAAACCTAGCTGGACCCTTAGTCACTTTCTCAGTAAGCTAAAGGCATCCTTAGGAAACCATTCTAAATCAGAAAATGGAACTCACTCCCTCTTCCCTCAAATCAGCACTGCGGGGAGGTTTTGAAAGCTAATCAAAAAATCCATTAAGATAGTCCAATAAAAAAGGCATCACCTTATTTCCTTTGCTTTTGTTTTATTTCTATACATTAACAGAAAAGTTCAAAATGAACCAACTGATAACCATATTAACACTCCATTACCAAAACAACTGGCTAACTTCATTGGACCTAATGAATGCCTGTATCCACATACCAATCCACCATCATCTCAGGAAACTGCTAAGGCTAACCTTTCTGAACTGACATTACCAATACCCTCTATTAAGGTAGCAAGACTCAGACAAATGGTATTAGAGCCCACTAGGGATCAGGCGATATTAGATCTGATACTCACCAACGGAGAAAGTGTCACAGAGGTCTCGGTAGGCGATTCGTTGGCCTCCAGTGACCACAACATGATATGGTTCAACCTCAGGAAAGGTTTCACTAAATCAAACACATCAACCAAGGTCCTCAACTTTAAAGGCACTAACTTCAAAAGCATGGGAGACTTCGTCCATCGGGCGCTGCAAAACCAAGCCAAAACACATAATGTAGAGGTAATGTGGTCGACTCTGAAATCAACCATACACAAAGCAACCATCCGCTATATAAAATCAGTATTTAAACGGAAAAGAAACAATAATCCACAGTGGTTCTCTGCGGAGATCTCAGACCTCATAAAAAAGAAGAAAAGAGTATTCATCTCCTACAAACAATCAGGGAAGCAAGAATCTAAGGAAGACTATCTGGCCAAGTCAAAACAGAAGTCAGAGAGGCCAAACTCCGAATGGAGGAGAATCTAGCGAAGAACATCAAGAAGGGCGATAAATCCTTCTTCAGGTATATTAGTGACAGAAAAAAAAGAAACACAGATGGGATAGTACGCCTTAGGAAACCTGACGGGAACTATGTAGAATCGGACTGCGATAAAGCCAAACTTCTAAATGAATACTTCTGCTCAGTCTTCACTTGCAAGACACCGCGGTGGATGCGGCCCTCAGCTGCAGACAAGGGAGAACTCGGAAGACCCGTTTCAAAATTTTGAGTTTACACCCAGCAGCGTCTACTATGAGTTATCGAGACTTAAGGTGAACAAAGCTATGGGACCAGACAAACTACAACCCAGGGTGCTCAGAGAGTTGAGTGACATCCTGGCGGAACCGTTATCCGCGCTCTTCAATCTTTCCCTAAGTACAGGAAGAGTCCCGTTAGACTGGAAAACGGCTAACGTCATTCCACTCCACAAAAAGGGATGCAGGACGGATGTGAGTCTCACATCGATAGTAAGTAAACTTATGGAAACACTAATCAAACACCAATTAGATACGATCCTGACCGAGGAGAATCTACGAGACCCCCATCAACATGGATTTACAAAGGGAAGATCCTGCCAATCCAATCTGATCAGCTTCTTTGACTGGGTAACAAGAAAGCTGGATATAGGGGAGTCCCTGGACGTCGTGTACTTGGACTTCAGCAAAGCGTTTGATAGCGTCCCACACCGCAGGTTATTGAGCAAGATGAGTTCGATGGGATTAGGTGAAACATTAACTGTATGGGTTGAAGACTGGCTTAGAGGTAGACTTCAGAGGGTAGTGGTAAACGGTACCCTCTCCGATACAACGGAGGTGATCAGCGGAGTGCCGCAGGGCTCGGTCTTAGGCCCAATCCTTCGTAAGAGACTTCGTAAGAGACTTGACTAAGGGGCTTCGAGGTAAAATTACATTATTCGCCGATGACGCCAAACTATGCAACATAGTAGACAGAAGCACAGTGCCCGACAAAAGCTCAATGCCTGACAGTATGAAGCAAGACCTACTCCTACTGGAGCATTGGTCAAAGACTTGGCAACTAAGTTTCAATGCCAAAAAATGCAAGGTCATGCACCTAAGCATGCACCTAAGCACCCTAAATGGTGAGATCCTAGCAAGGACTTTAGCAGAACGAGACTTGGGAGTGATCATTAGCGAAGACATGAAGACTGCCAATCAAGTGGAGAAGGCTTCATCCAAGGCTAGACAAATCATGGGTTGTATCCGTAGAAGTTTCATCAGCCGTAAGCCTGAGGTCATGATGCCGTTGTACAGATCCATGGTGAGACCCCATCTGGAGTACTATGTACAATTCTGGAGACCACATTACCAAAAGGATGTGCAGAGAATTGAGTCGGTTCAGTGAATGGCCACCAGGATGGTCTCAGGACTCAAGGATCTCCCATATGAGGAATGGCTGGGTAAGTTGCAGCTTTACTCACTCGAGGAATGCAGAGAAAGGGGAGACATGATCGAGACGTTCAAATATATCACGGGCCGTATCGAGGTGGAAGAAGATATCTTCTTTCTTAAAGGACCCACGGCAATAAGAGGGCATCCACTGAAAATCAGGGGTGGGAAATTTCATGGCAACACCAGAAAATATTTCTTCACCGAAAGGGTGGTTGGCCTCTGGAATAATCTTCCACTACAGGTAATTGAGGCCAGCAGCATGCCAGATTTTAAGAAAAGATGGGATTGGCATGTGGGATCTCTTCATGGAGGTAATTAGTGTGGGCAGACTAGATGGGCCGTGGCCTTTTTCTGCCGTCATTTTCTATGTTTCTATGTTTCCTCAGCACTCATAGAATTCACAAAATATCTGACAATTACTAAAAGTCCATCATCGAAAGAATAGTCTTATCTTTTTATGTCCACATCTAGCTGATACCAGCAAAGTCGCCCTAAGATACTGAACAATGTGGATACTCCAAAAACTAGGGTTTCTCTTAAGTTGACCTTTTCCACTACCCAAACCATTAACTAAGTGGGAATTAACCTTGCAATTCAGCAGAGCAAGCATTTCCTTTCAGAAGCCAGAATATACACTGTGAAGCGAAAAAAAAAAATACCCCACACGTCTTTTGTTGTATATTCTACAGAACTTTGCAGATTCTTATGAAATTTAGTGTGTCATGTCTTGAATGAAGTTGATGTAAAATGTAAATATTTCCTACTGCACCACAATACTACCTTGTGAAAATGAATTGTGAACTGAATAAAAATACATTTTCAAAGCAGATGGACATTTCAAAATGGCCAAAAGATCCATCTGTCAAAAACATACAAATCGCAATTTTTGGAAGGCAGAATTTGGACATCCTACACCAGTTTGTCCAAATAGCAAGGGGACATGTTGTGGGTGTCTTTAGGGCAGGACTAGGGAGGACCCAAATTTAAAACACCCAACAGCAATAATCAAATGGGAAGAAATATCCAAGCCAAATCTGCTTCAATCACGGTATAAAAAAGGTATCCTGATTGAGTAGCTGACCACTGGAGGGATTAAGGCATGACCCTTCCTTAATCTGCCAGTATTTACTGTCCCCCTCCCTCACCTCTGATGAAAGCGACAATGGAAAGGGAATCGGCATTCTGAATACAGCAGCAAAGGGAGCCTTGTGGTCAGTGCAGTGGACTGCAAACCAGGGGACATGTTCAATCCTACTTTAAATCTCTTTTACCTTTTAAAAATTGTGAGCCCTCCATAAACAGGAGATACCTACTATACCTAAATCTTAAAGACATCTGCAAGGGCTATTGAGATATTTACTTTACCTAAATGTGCACTATTTCCCTGTCTCTGGAGGGCTCACCGTTTAAAATAACCTGGGTGCTCTGAATTAAAGTCTACTGCACTGACCTTTAGGCTGCCCCTTGGCTCCACAGAACGTCTGTGTGGCCATTTTTGTACAAATGCTGCCAGGCACATGTCCTTGTTTCTGTTTTTTGCATTAATAATTTGGACATTCTTACAAATTTTCAAACCGGAAACTCCAATATTTTCCCTGTTCGAAAATGGCTGCGAGATGGATGAGGTCTTTTTTTTTTTTTTTTTTAATTTTTATTTATTAATTTTCAATTTTTACAACAATTGAATCACAAGTAATATAATTAATTACTATATATCATTGTATCTATCATTAATACAATTTAATTTATAAACAGTATATTTTATAATTATATATAAATCAAAAGTTATAAATCCCTCCCCATTTTTACAATTAATGTTTCAAAAATTATGCATAACCCACCCCATTCCTATATAAGTACTGTAATTGTGCTAAGAAAACTAATCATTAGAATAGTTAGTCAATGGTTGCCAAATTTTTTTAAAATTATGAAGATTCCCGTTTTGTAATGCTAATATTTTTTCCATTTTGTAGATATGACAGACAGAGTTCCACCAGAACGTATAATTTTGAGGTCTTTTTTTGGATATTATGAGCAGAACATCCCAATTCTGACTTGCATGTTCTCTTGAAATTGTTCCTCCATGTCTAATTGCCTTGATATTTTTTTATTTATTAAACCAGCAGGGTATAATTCAACAGTTAGCCAAATACATTTTTTAGGTTACTGGGTCATTTATTTGACATTGGATTTAGTGGTTGTAATTAGGCTAAAGGGGAATCCTGGTGATGTTACTGTTTAGTAATGTAATGTAATGTAATGTAATTTATTTCTTATATACCGCTACATCCGTTAGGTTCTAAGCGGTTTGAAGAACATATACATTAAGATTATAAATGAGAAGTAAGAAGGTACTTAAAAAATTCCCTTACTGTCCCGAAGGCTCACAATCTAACTAAAGTACCTGGAAATTAATAAAGAAGAGAAAATAAAGATGGTTGAAAAAAGAAAAATTCTATGTGAACTTATAGGATGGAAATTAAACTGACAGTGAAGAACTGTATGAAAAATACATATGGAATGCAGTTAGAGAGGGTAGGTTACAATCTATTTATGGTATTTGTTTAATTGGAAGGTGTTAAGTGTGTTTAGTGTGGCTACATTTCCCTTGCTCTGTGTTGAACCTGCTTTGCAAGTAAGCAACTTTGCCATTAGTGTAAAACAGGGGTGTCAAAGTCCCTCCTCGAGGGCTGCAATCCAGTTGGGTTTTCAGGATTTCCCCAATGAATATGCATGAGATCTATTAGTATACAATGAAGGCAGTGCATGCAAATAGATCTCAGGCATATTCACTGGGGAAGTCCTGAAAACCCTCGAGGAGGGACTTTGACACCCCTGGTGTAGACAAAACACTTATCTAGAACGGTTTAGTATTAAAAGAAAAGGTGAAGCTTCTCCATCATCCACAGATGTTCTATGTTAACCAGTGTCAATGCTAGACCTAAAAGAAATTCCTTAAGCATTAGTGGAAAAGCTGCTGGAAATTTGTACCTCACTTAGGGCTCCTTTTACGAAGGTGCGCTAGCGGTTTTGGCGCGTGCTACACGCTAACGCCTCCATAGAGCTGGCAGTAGTATTTTCCGTGTAGCGCTGAGTTAGTGCGCGCTAAAAACACTAGCGCACCTTCGTAAAAGGAGCCCTTAGTATTAAAACGGAAGATGTTCTCTTACTATCAATTGTTGTAAGACAGCCTAGTCTGAAAATCTGAACAATACCAGGACACTTAAGCAGCACAAAATTCAGGAAGATAGAGTGTCATCTTTCGGCAATTCACTGGAATTGGAAGGGCAGAAAGTTATGTGGGATGGTAAATTTACAAAAAGATGAATAAACTCACCAACCTGTAACTGCAAAAAAGATATCATCTCTGACCTCCGCTTTCCCTTCATTAATTGGAGCATGCAGCATCTCAGGAGTTACCCAGTGTAAGGAGCTGAACACAAACAAGTTATTAATTACCACAGACCCCAAAACTCAGCATTCATGTTCTCCACTAGTCTGTAGACTGTGCCGAGACAAAATGCAAACATCCCCAGACACTCTGGTTTAGGCTTTTGCCAAAACTGCTGTCCTAGGAATAAAGTTTTTATGTTAGGGTAGTTTAACAGAGATGGTTACTTGTACAGCAGAAAACAGTCAATTACAGTATTCCTTACCGTATGTGTCTCTGTATTGCTAGATCTTTTTGCTCATCTTGTGAATTGTCTGGGCAGAAGACAGATTTATACAGTTGTGTCATAACCATCTTCTCAATATTATCCATCATGCGGTCACTCTCTTCTGTAGGGTAATCTAAGAAGTAAGGAAATAACAAGGCAAGCGGTCCACCAAAGAATTCAACGTGGAACAAAAGAAGATTGGCAGACAGTAAGGAGATTCAAGTCAGGTTTATTCTAATCTAATCTAATCTAATCTAAATCTTGGGTTTATATACCGCATCATCTCCACAAATTGCTCCTAGGAAGTGCCCAACACATTTTGCCCAAAGGGCTGCCTCAGGGGCATGAAACTGTTAACAGCCTATTCTGAAAGGATGGACTCCACTTTAACAGGGTTGGAACAGGCTGATGGCACCAACATTTAAAAAGGAGCTAGAGCACCTTTTAAACTAAGGGGGAGGGGGGTAAGCTGACAGTCACCCAGGAGCAGATGATTCGATATGGAGTATCCTTGAAGGATACTACTGAAACAGGATACTTAGGGAGTCCCAATAGAAAGGTTTCAATAATGGTGAAAGAAAGCCAGGAGTGCTTAAAAGGAAGGCAGAGTAAAGGACTCAAATTATCCCTGTCATCTTCTCAGCAGCCTGTAGATATAAGGAAAAAATAAAGTGTTTGTATACAAATGCTAGTAGGGTATATAGCACTGACTGATGAGACAGATACGATAGGCATCTCAGAGACATGTTGGAGGACACCGTGTTATCTGGGTACAAATTTTATCACAAGAATAAAGTAGAACAAATTGGAGGGGGGGGGTGCTATATGTTAAAGAGGGAATTGAATCAAACAAAATAAACATTCTGCATGACAGATAGATGAAGGGAAGGAATATACAGGTAGGGTTATACTACTGTCCCCCAGGACAGAAACAAATGAAGAAATGTTTTTAGAGATTAGGAAAGCTGGCAAATAGGGCAACAGTATAATAATTACCCTATCATTGACTGAATAATGTTACATAAGGGAGGGAGGTAAAATACCTAGATGTCATAAATTGACTGCTTCTTGGAGCAACTGGTCCAGGAACCAACAAGAGGTGGATAAATTCTGGTCCTCAGTGAATGCAGGACATAGTATGGGAGGCAACTGTGTTGGGTCCACTGGGAAAAGTGATCAAAATTTGAGCTGATTTCTGAAGTAACATCACTAAAGATTTCTGAAGCAACATTACTAAAGAAATCAAAAGGGTGACTATGATAAAATGAAGAAAATGGTTAAAGGACTGGTGGCAAAGGTTAGGATTATAAACCAGGCATGGACGTTATTTAAAAATATCATCGTGGAAGCCCAGACCAAATGTATTCTATGTATTAGAGGTGGGAAGAAGAGAAAATGGCTAGCACTGCATTGGGGATCCAAGATGGTGTCTTGCTAAGAAGCTTGCGAGGTTCACTTTTCTGAAGCTCCGTTGTGGTGAGCACACTGGCTCTCTGGCTGGACAAATAGGCAAGAGAAAGGGAATGACAAAAATCCAAGTCCTGGTGGCTAGCCAAGCACCGCTGATGAAGCAACTACCATGGAAGATTTCAGAATTCTGACTGGACCCATGTCGGTTGTTTCTTTTACTCAAGTGCAGCACGTGCAAGCCTGGAAGAAGTCTACTGGATGGAGAGCAGCAGCGGGGAAGTCTAGGAGAAATTCAAACCTCTCCTTTGCAGTCTGGCAATCTCTCACCAGATAGAATATTCTCCCCCACAGCAAGGTTCATTGGCAAGGGTATCCACTCCACAGACTTTGTATCCAGCTAAAACTGTGAGTGGGGCATGTGGAGGGGGGGGGGAAATCCTTCTGAAAGTACTACAGGTGTGAAAATTAAAAAAACTTTAAAAGTACTTTGGGAGGCTATACAGGACCTAAACTCCAACTTTTTGAAAAAAGTGAATAGAATGGAAGGTGAAATGAAAAATGTTTCTGAACAAAATGCTTCTCAGTCCGAAAGCTCAGTTCAGCAATTGGAGAAAGTAACATCTTTGGAACAGAAGGTTGAGGAGACACAGAATCTGGGAGTGGCATTGGTGAAAGCTTTCACTTGAGATATTGCTTCTTACTGCACGGCACCTTATTTTAAAACTGTTTTTAATTATTTTGAACTAAGTTTAAGTTTAATTATTTTAGCCTTGTTTTTTACCTTGCTTTTACTTTTTTCCAGCAACTCTCTCCAGGACCTCTCTGCCGCGTTCCAGACTCTGCCCCCTTGTAACCGGTACATGCCATTTAAATTCTGGCACTTTGCGGCGCGCACCAATGGAGCGCGCTTAAGGAGCATGTCATGCTCCTTGATGCGCTCTTTTGTGCGCTACTGCAGTGCGTTTGGGATAACTTTGCCGCTTTTTCGTGCAAACCCTTAAAAAGTCCTTATTTAGTCAAAACCTTATTTTTTTGTTCATTTTTACTTCTGTTTCCAAATAATCAATTAACTAATATTTTTCTGAAACACACTATAATTTCTACTTTTACTTCTATTCACTACTTTTCTACTATGGATAATTTTTCTTCGCCTATTCCAGTTATTTGGGGACACAGGCCAATTAAATCAGACAATAATCTAGCTCTTTTACGTCCTCCTGAACGTTCAAATATTACACTATCCCCCAATCAGATAGTTTCTTCTACACTAACCTCAGACCAAAAAGCAATTCAACTTAATATAGGTCTGATTAACATTCGTTCTATCAAAACTAAATATCATTTAATTAAAGACCTTATTACTCAATGCTCTCTTGATATATTATGTTTAACCGAAACATGGCTTTCTGAAGGCGAAGAAGCCTATCTTTCTTACTCCTGTCCCCAGGGATTCTCGTTTTTTTACAACCATCGTCACCATAAATGAGGAGGGGGATTAGCGACAATTTTTCGAGAACCTTTTATTGTTACATACTGACAACTCTCCAGCAAATTCTTCTATTGAATTTTTACAGTTTTCATTACTAACCAAACCTAGAACAGATGTACTTTTAGTATATTTAACACCCCCTATTAACTCTGAAAATGTCACTCAACTTCAATCCCTATTTTTTGATTTTGGTTCCTCCACTTTAAATCCATTAATTCTGGGTGACTTCAACATACATTTTGATGACCCCAACAATAACTATACTAAAACTATCCTTTCTTACATAAATCATTTAGATTTATATCCACTACTAACAATGCCTACCCATCAATCAGGCCACACAATTGATATGGCCCTAATAACCACCTCTACAATAAACAATTATTCTGTAAATTGTTGCTTACTGGTTCCATGGTCAGACCACTTTTTAATTTCAATAACACATACCATTTCACACAATTTACCTCACATTAAGCAGCAATCGATTAACTTTAGAAACTTCAATGACCTTTCTTTAGATTTAATTCACTCTACCTTTAAATTGGATTTCTCTGTACCTAGAACTCGTCCTTTGGATGATCTACTTAATCAATGGAACATATCCATAATATCATTATTAGATAAACTTACACCACTACAATCTAAATTTATTACCGCTCGCAAAATCTTGAACCCATGGTTCACAACTGAACTTGCCCTTATTAACAAGCAACTGAGATCACTTGAACGTAAGTGGAGGAAAGATAAAACTCAAGTTAACCCCAAACATTCAAAGAGCATTCTAGATTCTACAAATTAAAAATAAACCAAACAAAAATGAAATTCTACTCAGACAAAATCATGAAAGCTAAAATTCCTCAGCTCTCTATGCTATACTAAATTCAATAACATCTCTAAATAAACAACAAACTGAAGCTGTCAATCCCTTACCCACTGCTCAGGAACTTGCAGTCTACTTTACTGAAAAAATAAACAAAATCAGAAATACTTTTACAATAAATCAATATGTAACGGCCGTTGATGAACAAATTGTTCCAGAGTCATATTCAAAATGTTCAAAATTTAAAATACCAAGCCTCAAAGAAATTGAATCCATTATCAAATCCATTAATATTAAGGGCTCTAAAGCTGATTTAATTCCTCCTTTTATCCTCAAACATTACTTTGAAATTTTTGGTCCTTTTATTCATACGTTAATTAATGAAAGCCTGTGTCAAAACATCATGCCAATGACCTGGAAGAAATCAATCATCCGTCCTATTATTAAAGATAAAAAAATTAGTTCAGAAGATCCATCTAACTTCAGACCAATAGCAAACATTCCTTTCCTGGCAAAACTGACAGAAAAGGTAGTCTTTAATCAAATTTCAGAATTTGTTGAAAAAACCAATGTTCTACACCCAAATCAAACTGGTTTCAGACATCACCATAGTACTGAACATTCTTTGATTGGTATGACCACCTCTATACAATATTTTCTAGATTACCATCAATCGGTTCTGTTAATCTCTATTGATCTTTCCGCAGCCTTTGACACAATCGACCATCAACTTCTACTTAATAGACTTCAATCTATTGGTATTACAGACCAAGTTTTTTCCTGGTTTGTATCATACTTTTCAGAGCGTACCTCTACTGTTTTTTTTAATGACTCAATGTCTAAATCCTCATAGACCACATATGGTGTTCCTCAAGGGTCTATCCTTTCCCCGTTGTTATTTAATATCTTTCTGGCCCCACTGATGACCTTGTGCCAATCTGTAGGTTTCCATGTCTTTGCTTATGCTGACGATATCCAGCTTTTACATCCATTGGATGCTAATAAACCTACTGACATCATAGCGATCAATGAGAAACTTGATCAAGTTTACCGTTGGCTGGACTCTAACAGATTGACACTCAACATTAACAAAACTAATGTGATGCTTTTTCCATGGAAAGATAGCTCTACTCTTGTCTCTCCTATTGCTATAAAAAATATCCCTCTGCAAACAGTTAGAAATATAAAAATTTTAGGGGTGATTTTTGATCACAAACTAAATTTCCATGATCACATTAGTAACATTATTAAAACAACATTTTATAGGCTAAGTAAAATTCATTCACTTTCACAATTTCTATGTTCAAAATCCCTTAATATTTTTATTCACTCTTTGGTGATCTCTAAAATCGATTATTGTAACTCTCTTTTTAAGGGAATTTCTCTGAACGAAATAAAACGTCTACAAATCATTCAAAATGCTTCCATTAAACTTATAACCAAAACTAGGAAGTTTGATCATGTAACTCCCCTTCTTAAGAATGCGCACTGGCTTCCTGTTACTTACCGGATAACATACAAATTATGTATACTCACTTTCAAATCCCTCTTTTATAAAACTCCAGCATTCATTTATAAACTATTAATGCCTTATTCTCCAAATAGAACATTGAGATCCAATGAACAAAATTTATTGACAATTCCATCTCTTTTTTTTTTTTTTTTAAATATCTTTATTCGTTTTTACATTATGCAAACAAGTGTACAATAATTCAAGTCATACTATACATTCTTCACTTGAAACTCTACATTCATTTTATACCATAAACTATCTCCCCTCCCTCCCTTTCCATATATTACCCCTCATAATGTCATAAAACCCACCCATCCCTCCTCCCCCCTACATATATTTAATGGGGATAAATATAATTATTTATTTATTATAATACTCAATTAATGGTCTCCACACCTCTTTAGGTTATTAATACAAGACGGCAATTTATTTTTTCTGTTACTGCACCTCAAACTTGGAACTCCCTTCCCATTTACTTAAGGGAAGAGCGCAATCTGGAGAAATTCAAAAGTAATTTAAAAACTTTTCTCTTTAGAGATGCCTTTGATAATTAACTAAGTAGTTCAAAAGTTGAATTATATTTTTTACTGTATTATACTATGGCTTTTTATTTGCTTCCCTTTTTGTCCTGCTTTTCTTTAATGATATTGTATTTCACCTCCCTCCTTTCCTTGTGTTTATGAGTTTGTTAAGTTAGTCCATTAATCCGCTAGGATGTTATGTATAGTTATGTATTGTATTGTCTCCCAAATATTGTAATTTTAACATGTTCATCGCTTAGAAATACGATTAAGCGATTAATCAAATAACTATTAAACTTGAAACTTAACCCAATGGAAGATCAAATATTTGAAAAATCAATTAAGGAGGAATAATTTGCGTTTTCTAAACTTTCCCAAGTCCCGATTGATACAATCAGTGGACTTGGTGAGACAATATTTAAAGGAGGTCCTTAAGATATCGGATGAAGCCCTTCCTCCAATTGTAAAAGCTTAATATGTTTCTGGAAAAGAAATGGGAGGGGCTGGGGCCTCGGGAAAATCAGCTCCAATGGTGAACTTAACTGACTTTCTTGAATCATCTCTTGAAATAATGACACAGAGATTGACTCTAATTGTAACATTTGCTTTAGAACTAGATCGCAATAATATTTTGCACTTATATTTCCATAACGTTAATCAGCAGTTTATGAGGTCAAGTATTCAGATTTTTTGATTTGTCTAGACACACACAAAAGCACTAGTCAATCTTGGCTTGTAGACCAAGATTGAACACTTTGGGAGCTAATTTTGTATTGAAATTTCCTTGTATTTGTGTTGTATTGCTTGAGGTTTCTACTTATACTTTCTTTGACCCAAAACAGC
The DNA here is from genome assembly GCF_902459505.1 of Geotrypetes seraphini. Taxonomy (NCBI): domain Eukaryota; kingdom Metazoa; phylum Chordata; class Amphibia; order Gymnophiona; family Dermophiidae; genus Geotrypetes; species Geotrypetes seraphini. The sequence goes on along the minus strand of NC_047091.1, from coordinate 176,454,409 downwards.
TAATGGATTTTCTTGTAACTAAAGAGGGGATTAAAGTGACTATATAACTTTCCAGTTTGAGAGTGGACTGAGACAATGATAAGCTGCCTAAGCAAACAATCAATCTATGGACAGCAGGCCTGCAACATTTTCAGTTGGAGCTAAAGGCAGCAGTTATTATTGGGGATAGTGGGGAAGCAAATCAGGGACAAGTTACATGGATTAGAGAATGACACAGGGGCAAATTTTTCCCTGCCCCACAGTAACTCATTGTCCCATCCTCGTGAGTTCTTTTCCTGTCCCTGCCCCATTTCTCCTAGCTCCGTCCTCAACTGCACATGCCTCAAACACTTTAAAATTATAAGTGTTTGAAGCTTGCACGGTTAAGGCAGAGCTTACAGGAATGGGACAGGGCCAATGACAAAACTCATGGGGATGGGACAGGGATTTCAAGAACCTGACTCTGAAGATTGCTAGTCTTCCCAGCTTACAGGCACTCATGGTTGTAAAGGAAACACAGGCTTGCGGTCTACATCAAATCTTTTGTGACACACATTCCATCTCTTGGGGACACACTGGTTGAAAACCACTGCTCTAGTCAACAGACAAAACTTGCTCTAGAAATGACACGTCTTGCTTTGGTAATATATTAAACAGAAAGCACAGATCTCTTATACTGGGTCAAGTCATTCTAGATAGCAGACAAACTCACTCTGAAAATGTGATGTCATGCCTTGGTAGAAATCCTGAACCAGATCAGATTGTTCCTGTACAGGTACACCCTGCAAACAGAGTCAAAAAGATTAAGCAGCACTCATCCTGGTACAGAGAGCACAGTGCCGCCTTTTGTCAAATACACCCGAGACACAAAATAATCCCTTCCTGCCATGCTCTGCTGTAGCATCTACAAAAAGTAGGGATGTATGTGCCCTATTTCTGGCATGCATGGTGCAGTCTATATATAGGGGCTGGGATACATATGCTTGTTTGTATACACAAAGGGGATATAAAAAGACATGGGATAAACTTTCCCAGCATGCTCTGTTATAGTTTGTAAAATACAGACTCAAAAACACAACAAATTAGCACTAGATTGTACTAGACTTTTGTATACTTTGGAAGAAAGGCAGGAGAAGGGAGATATGATAGAGACATTCAAGTACCTATGTGGCATAAGTGTGCATGGGACCAGTCTCTTTCATTTGAAAGGAAGCTCTGGAATGAGACAGCATAGGATGAAGTTAATAGGTGATAGGCTCAGGAGTAATCCAAGAAAAAACCTTTTTACAGAAAAGGTGGTAGATGTGTAGAATAGTCTCCCAGTAAAGGTGGTGGAGATAAAGACTGTGTCTGAATTCAAGAAAGCATTAGTCGGGCACATGGGATCTCTTAGGGAGAAGAGGAGATGGTGGATTGCTACTCCTTGGGTTTTGGCCAGGAACTAGTGACCTGGATTGGCCACCGTGAGAACGGGCTACTGGGCTTGATGAATCATTGGTCTGACCCAGTAAGGCTATTCTTATGTTGATGCTGCAGATTGGCAGACTGGATGGGCCATTTGGCCTTTATCTGCCATCAAGTTTCTATGAAATAGAAAACCCCTCCCATGAGTCTTTACCGCATACAGAAGGGAAACAGCTTTTATGCTGGGAACAAGAGCTAGCTGAAGCAAACAATAACCAAGATGAGATTTTAAAAATCAAGACGTGCTTAGCTTGGAAAGTACCTTTTTGCTCTGCATGGTCTCAATGAAGCTGATACAGTTTTTCTGAATGAACTGAGTTGCTGGTTTCTGGAGAGACTTCAGAAAGTCTGTGAAATCACCTGTCTTGGATATAGGATTAGTCTGGGGGTCCAATGGGAAAACTGGCACAATGTCTGAAAATAAAGTGAACAGAATAAGAAATAAAAACCATCAAATAGTTCTTCTGACCCAATACTTGTAATACAATGACCACTGAGAGAAGCTTACAGCTATCACACACCATAAATCTTGGGCATGATTAAATATAGCCACAACAATGAGGTCAGTATTGTAAGGCTCATTACAAGGCCAATGCAGAAAGCTACCATGAGCCTAACCATACCATTAATAATAATAATAACTTTATTCTTGTATACCGCATTACCATGGAAGTTCTATGCGGTTAACAGATGAAGAGACTGTACATTTACAGCGAAGTTACAATTTCGTTGATGTTATATTTACAATTTTAGACGATACATATTTGGTCAAGTTACCTTTACATTCTAGACAATAAATATACGGTGAAGTTATTTTGGCAGCTAGGATATATGTTCGGCGTGGTTACATTTGCTATAAGCTCGATAATGCAGCGTTATAGATGTCGGTGTTACATGAGGCGGTAAGGGTCTAGGGAAGCGGGGTCAGAAGAGGAGGGAGGGGGGAGGAGGAGGGAGGATAAATCAGAGGAATTTGTCAAAAAGGTAGATTTTAGTTAACTTCCTGAATGTTTGATAGTGGGGGGAATTGGAGATGAGTGTAGAGAGGCATTTGTTCCATTTACCCGCTTGGAATGCTAGTGATCGGTCAAGGAATTTTTTGTAGAGGCAGCCCTTCAGGGAGGGGAAGGAGAACAGATAGGTATTTCGAGTACGAGAGAGGCCAGTAATTTCAAGGTGCTCAGATAGGTAGATTGGTGAAGAGCCTGCTAAGGTTTTGAAGCAGAGGCAAGCGAATTTAAAGGTGATTCTTGCTTCTACCGGCAGCCAGTGGAGTTTGGCGTAATAGGGGCTAACATGGTCGTATTTTTTGAGGCCGAAGATGAGGCGGACGGCGGCATTTTGTACTATTCTTAGACGTTTGATGGTGTTTTTATAGGCTCCTAGGTATATGATATTACAGTAGTCCAATAAGCTTAAGATTAATGATTGGACCAGTAAGCGGAAGGAGAGGTGGTCAAAGTGGTGTTTGATGGTGCGAAGTTTCCAGAGGGTGCAGAAGCATTTTTTGATCTGGGCACTGGTATGGTCTTCGAAGGTTAAGCATCTATCTAGGATGACTCCGAGTATTTTTATGGAGGTGTTGATAGGATAATCAAGGCCGTTCAGTTTCATGGAGGTGTTTGTTATTTTGTGGTTTGGGCTAGCCAGGAAGATTTTGGTATTTTCAGAGTTCAATTTTAATTTAAATTGTGAGGTCCATAGTTCTAACTTGGTGAGGACGTGAGTTGTTCCGTTTGTTGGGTGAGTGAAGTTAGGGGGATGATGATGGTGATGTCATCGGCGTAAATGAATGATTTAAGGTTTAAGTCGGCTAGTGTCCGTGCAAGAGGTGCCATGTAGATGTTAAAGAGGGAGGGGGATAGTGGGGAGCCTTGTGGGACTCCGCAGGAATTACGCCATTGATGGGAGAAGGTTCCATTGCTGTGGACCTGATAGGTACGGTTAGTTAGGAAGCATGAGAACCAGTGTAGCACTTGGCCGGAAATGCCAATGGAGTCCAGGCAGCGGAGCATTACCGCTGGTTGTACAGGCCAAGCAATGCACAAAGGAGTGAATGAGCCTCACACTGCATTAAAATGAATGCATGAGGCCATTTGACAGCCATGCAAAGAAGGAAACAGTGGCTTTTCATATGCAGTTACAAAGTGAATTTATTATCCATGTCCAAGGCAGTATTGCCTGACCTTAACTTCCTGTCTCAATACCTTTCCAGTCAGTGCCTGGAGCAGTAATTGGTTCAGGCCCAGACAAGTAAGGTGACATTAAAAGGAAGAAGGAAAAAATAAAAAAAAGTCATGTGGTCTGTATCAGCTCTCCCAACATGCCTGATCCTAGACTTAAAATGCATTCCTGGTATCTAGTGCATCCCCACCCTGACCTCAACTTCTGACTCAAAACATCCAACCCAAAAAACCCTTTTCCTGATATCTCGTGCACTCCCCACCTTCCATCCTGGCCCCAACTACAAAAAGCACAGTTACTTACTGTAACAGGTGTCATCCAGGGACAGCAGGCAGATATTCTTGACTGATGGGTGACGGCACCGACGGAGCCCCGGTACGGACACTTTTAGAGTGATTGCACTCTAAGAACTTGGAAAGTTCTAGATGCCGCAACGCGCATGCGCGAGTGCCTTCCCGCCCGACACAGGCGCGCGGTCCCCAGTTATGATAAGCCAGCTAAGAAGCCAACCCGGGGAGGTGGGAGGGATGCAAGAATATCTGCCTGCTGTCCCTGGATAACACCTGTTACGGTAAGTAACTGTGCTTTATCCCAGGACAAGCAGGCAGCATATTCTTGACTGATGGGTGACCTCCAAGCTAACAAAAAGAGGGATGGAGGGAAGGTTGGCCATTAGGAAAACAAATTTTGCAAAACAGATTGGCCGAAGTGTCCATCCCGTCTGGAGAATGCATCCAGACAATAATGAGATGCAAAAGTATGAACTGAGGACCAAGTGGCAGCTTTGCAGATTTCCTCAATAGGAGTGGACCGGAGGAAAGCTACAGATGTTGCCATAGCTCGGACTCTATGGGCCGTGACAGAACCTTCCAGTGTCAGTCCGGTCTGAGCATAACAGAATGAAATGCACGCTGCCAGCCAATTAGACAACGTACGTTTAGAAACAGGACGTCCCAATTTATTCGGATCAAAGGACAAAAAGAGTTGGGGAGATGATCTGTGGGGCTTAGTACGGTCTAAATAGTAAGCCAGAGCCCGTTTACAGTCCAAAGTATGCAGAGCCTGTTCTCCAGAATGTGAGTGAGGTTTCGGAAAGAAGACAGGCAGAACAATGGATTGGTTGAGATGAAATTCAGAGACAACCTTAGGGAGAAACTTTGGATGTGTGCGCAGAACCACCTTGTCATGATGAAAGACAGTAAAAGGTAGATCTGCAACTAGTGCATGAAGCTCACTGACCCTCCTGGCAGAGGTAAGAGCAATAAGGAAAAGTACCTTCCAAGTGAGAAACTTGAAAGAAGCGGTAGCCAAAGGTTCAAATGGAGGCTTCATCAAGGCGGAAAGAACTACATTAAGATCCCAGATAACAGGAGGGGCTTTAATAGGTGGTTTCACATTAAAAAGACCCCGCATGAACCTAGACACCAAGGGATGAGCTGAGAGGAGCTTTCCATGGACTGGCTCATGAAACGCCGCAATAGCACTTAAGTGGACTCTGACTGAAGAAGACTTGAGGCCAGAGTCAGACAAAGAAAGGAGATAATCCAACAAGGTTTCCACTGCAAGGGAAGTGGGATCATGATGATGGAGGAGACACCAGGAAGAAAAACATGTCCACTTCTGATGGTAACATTGCAGAGTGGCAGGTTTCCTGGAGGCATCCAGAATTGACCGAACAGGCTGAGATAAAAGTGTATCATGAGAAGTCAGCCCGAGAGATACCAAGCTGTCAGGTGCAGAGACTGGAGGTTGGGATGTAGAAGGGTCTCCTGCTGCTGTGTAAGCAGAGAAGGAAACAGTGGAAGAAGAAAAGGTTCCCTGGAACTGAGTTGAAGTAGAAGGGAGAACCAATGTTGCCTGGGCCACCTCGGAGCAATCAGAATCATGGTGGCTCGTTCCCTCTTGAGCTTGAACAAGGTTCTCAACATGAGAGGTAGAGGAGGGAAAACATACAGAAACAGATTGGACCAGTCGAGGAGAAATGCATCCGCTGCCAGACGGTGAGGAGAGTAGAGTCTGGAGCAGAATAGGGGCAGCTGGTGATTGTGAGGAGCTGCAAAGAGGTCTATCTGAGGAGTGCCCCACTGAGTGAAGATGGACTGCAGAGTGAGAGGATCGAGTGTCCACTCGTGAGGCTGGAGAACTCTGCTGAGCTTGTCCGCCAAGGAATTCTGTTCTCCCTGAATGTAGATAGCTTTCAGGAATAGATGGTGATTTATGGCCCAAGTCCAGATCTTCTGGGCTTCCTGGCACAAGAGGCGAGAGCCCGTCCCACCCTGCTTGTTGATGTAGTACATCGCAACTTGATTGTCTGTGCACAGCAGGAGGACTTGAGGGAAGAGAAGATGTTGGAAGGTCTTGAGGGCATAAAACATCGCTCTGAGTTCCAGGAAATTGATGTGATGCTTCTTTTCCTGGGCTGTCCAAAGACCTTGAGTTTGGAACTCGTTCAAGTGAGCTCCCCAAGCATAAGGGGAAGCGTCGGTGGTGATGACAAGTTGATGAGGAGGTAGATGGAACAGAAGACCTCTGGATAGATTTGAGGATGTCAACCACCATTGTAGAGACTGACGAAGAGATGACGTCACAGATATGTGACGTGAGCAATGATCCCTCGCTTGGGACCACTGAGTAGCCAGGGTCCATTGAGGAGTGCGCAGATGCAGACGGGCAAGTGGTGTGACATGAACTGTGGAGGCCATGTAACCCAAGAGTATCATCATTTGCTTTGCAGAGATGGAACGTTGTGGAAGCACCTGCTGACATAGAGATTGAAGTGTTTGAAGACAGTTGGATGGCAGAAACGCTCTCATGAGGATTGTGTCTAAGACTGCCCCAATGAATTGAAGTCTCTGCGTGGGGATAAGATGAGATTTGGGTAGATTGATCTCGAATCCCAACAAACGCAGAAATAAGATGGTCTGGTTGGTGGCCTGAAGAACAGTCTGAGATGAGTTTGCCTTTATCAACCAATCGTCCAGGTAAGGAAACACCTGAAGGTGGTGGGAACGTAGAAAAGCCGCTACCACAATCAGACATTTGGTGAACACTCTTGGAGAGGAGGCTAGGCCGAAAGGTAGTACCTTGTACTGGTAATGACAATGATTGATCATGAAACGTAGGTACTGTCTGGAGGCCAGATTGATCGGTATGTGAGTGTATGCTTCTTTGAGATCGAGGGAACATAGCCAGTTGTCTTGATTGAGAAGAGGGTAAAGAGTTGCTAAGGAGAGCATCTTGAACTTCTCCTTGACTAAGCATTTGTTGAGATCGCGAAGATCTAGGATAGGTCTGAGATCTCCTGTTTTTTTGGGAACTAGGAAATAACGGGAGTAGAATCCGTACCCCTTTTGCTCCAGAGGAACTTCCTCTATGGCGTTCAGAAGGAGGAGGGATTGAACCTCCTGAAGGAGGAGGGAGGACTGGGGAGTATGCAAAGCAGACTCTTTTGGTAGACTTGTGCCCGGGGGGGTTTGAAAGTTGAGAGAGTAGCCGTAGTGGATGATGTTGAGGACCCATTGGTCCGAAGTGATTACTTCCCACCGGCTGAGGAAAAGAGATAGACGTCCTCCTATAGGTTGAGGCAGGAGATGTGAAGGTTGGATGCTGGCTATGCCCTGGAGAATGAAGTCAAAAGGGCTGAGTCGGTTTTTGTTGTGGAGGCTGCTTGACAGGTTGCTGCTGTTGCTGTCTAGGAGTTTGCCTCTGTTGTTGACGCTGCCTCCTAGGTTGTTGAGGAGCAGACTGTAAGGGACGAGCCACATAACGGCGTTGGTAAGTGGATTGTTGTCTGAAAGGACGTGCTGGCGGAGCCTTCTTCTTGGTTTTAAGAAGGGTATCCCAGCGTGTTTCATGAGCAGAGAGCTTTTGGGTCGTTGAGTCCATGGAATCTCCAAACAGCTCATCTCCTAAGCAAGGTGCATTTGCTAACCGGTCTTGATGGTTAACATCCAGTTCTGACACCCTTAACCAGGCTAAGCGGCGCATGGCGACAGACATGGCCGTTGCTCTAGAGGTAAGTTCAAAGGTGTCATATATAGATCTTACCATAAATTTTCTGAGCTGAAAAAGGGAAGAAGAGCATAGGTGAAAAGCCAACCGTTTCCTCTCAGGAAGGTACTGCTCAAAGGAAGCCATGGTGGTAAGGAGATGCTTTAAATAAAAAGAAAAATGAAAAGCATAGTTACCAGATCGATTGGCTAACATCGCATTCTGATAGAGACGCTTACCAAATTTGTCCATGGCTTTGCCTTCTCTACCAGGAGGGACAGAAGCATACACACTAGCCCCTGAGGACTTTTTCAATGTGGATTCCACAAGGAGAGATTCATGTGGAAGCTGGGGTTTATCGAAACCTGGAATGGGGATAACTTTATATAGGGAATCCAATTTACGGGGAGCTCCAGGGACAGTGAGAGGAGTCTCTAAATTTTTGTAAAATGTCTCCCTCAAGATGTCGTGAAGAGGGAGTTTCAGAAATTCCTTTGGAGGCTGGTCAAAATCAAGAGCATCCAGAAAAGCCTTAGACTTTTTAGACTCAGCCTCCAAAGGAATAGAGAGAGATTCACACATATCTTTTAAAAATGCTGAAAAAGACGTGGAATCATGTTTGGAGGATGGATCAGGAATATCAGGTTCATCCTCCCCCGAAGAACACTCACCTTCTGAAAGAAAAGGCTCTTCGGAATCACCCCACAGATCAGGGTCTCGAATATGGGAAGTACGATCCCGAGACTCAGGGGTGGATGGTTCCAGGTGTCGGGACTTGCGTACCGACTTACCCGACCTCATCGAAGTGGTACCGGGAGATGTTACCGGTTGCATCGGAGCCGAAGTCTGTACCGACTGGTGTTGAGTTGTCGGCTCCGGTGCAAGAATTGGCATCGACACCGATGAGGTCGAGTGTAACGGTACCGAAAGAGAGGAAGTAGACAGAATGGGTCGTTCCACTCTCGGTACCGACGGCTCAGACGAGACCGGCACCGGAAGGTTCGGTGTCAGGATAGCTGGAAGGAGTTGTTTGAGCTGTTCCTTCAGCTGCACCTGTAAGATGGCCGCAATGTGATCATCAAGGGAGGGCACCGGTACCGCCTTTTTCTTCTGCGGTACCTGCGGTGCCGCTCTACACCCCGGAGATGAGGAGCCCGATGTCGAGGGACTCACCTCTATAGGGGCGGAGCGCTTCCGCTGGCGCCTCACGGTCGGCAGGATTGGGCTCGCTGCACTCGAGACCGGAGGACGCTCCAGCGGGGAAGGCTTCTTAGCCGGCTTACCTGAGTGCTGGGATGCCGATGCGGTGTCACGTGGCGTCGAAGATGACGGTGCCGATTGAGTTGGTGCCGAGGCCGGTGTCGATGGAACGGGGTCGGACATCTCGGCACCGAACAGTAATCGCTGTTGTATCTGGCGATTTTTTAGAGTTCGTTTTTTTAAGGTGGCACAGCGGGTGCAGGTGGAAGCCTGATGCTCAGGACCCAAACACTGTAGGCACCAGTTGTGTGGGTCCGTGAGAGATATAGGCCTAGCACACCGCTGGCACTTTTTAAACCCTGGCTGAGGGGGCATGAAAGTAAAAACGGCTTCAGCCAAATCGAAGGCCGAGGCCTCGATGGTGGCAGAAGGCCCCGCCGGGGAAAAACCAACACTGAAGAAAAAAATGAAAGTTTTGTTTTTTTTTACAAAAATGAAACAAAGAAAAAAGGCAAATTAAGCCAAAAAGTTTACGCGAGCGGGAAGGCAAATAGAAAAAAATTTCAACAGCCGTTGAAAACGCGTCTTCTTAGCTCCGCGGAAACTAAGAAACTGGGGACCGCGCGCCTGTGTCGGGCGGGAAGGCACTCGCGCATGCGCGGTGCGGCATCTAGAACTTTCCAAGTTCTTAGAGTGCAATCACTCTAAAAGTGTCCGTACCGGGGCTCCGTCGGTGCCGTCACCCATCAGTCAAGAATATGCTGCCTGCTTGTCCTGGGATAAAGAGACCTTTCCCTGGGGGATAATACCAGACACCAAAGAAAGCCTGCCCCCGGCTTTTTTTGAGTCCGGGACTATTAGACTACCCGAAATTGTTGGGAAGGGCTGACTACCTTGTCCAGGGGGGATGGAGCCTTCTATAAAATGGGATTGTTGCAAACCCACCATTTTTTGTCACTCTTCCTGTCAGTGCCTGAACCAATCACTGCTCAGGCACTGACAGGAAGAGCAACATTTCACAATGAGCTGCAGATTTACTGCTGTAATTTTAATGTGACAGTAATCTGCATACTCTTCAATTACACATCCCATGGTAAATATTTTGTGGGATCTTCGCATAGCCTCATGATAGAGCTGCTTATCTTTCTGCACTGGCTCCTAAGATGGTAAATTGGCTGCAGTTACTATCTAGATATTTGGCAGTGAACTGCTGCTGGATATCTGGCTAAATTACCTGAACTTCTTTAGTGCAGATCAAGTTTTCTGAACAGATTTAGTTTGGTACCACTGAATGTGTTGTGCTAATTGGCTTCATTTTTAAAAAACCTATTCTCTAGCATCCCTCCAGACCAGCACAGATGAATGGGTTGTGTACCTCTGACAGCAGGTGCAGAATGAGAATTCTTGACTTTTATTTTATTTTAAATTCTTTATTCATTTTCGTATGTTACAACAAGTGTAGCAAATAAACTCATTTAAAACTTGACTTTTAGCTACTAATAGGCTGTGCCATCCCCTTTAAAGTCAGTTTATTCTCAGTCTCCAGCAGGTGGAGATGGTAAGTCTGTGCCTTCTCTGGAGTTGATCTTAGGCCTTCCTGAGAGTCCTGCTTTTGTTTTTTGCTGGACTTTTCTTAGAATTAAAATTCTTCTTAGTATTCTTTGCTTTCTTCTGCTGTAGGAGTTTCAGTCCCCTTTAACTTCAGGGGTGCCAGAGTCCCTCCCCTCATTGGTGAAGAGTCCCTCCCCTCATTGTGTTAATAGTGCCTTGGCGGTTTTGCTCTGCCTGCCAGTGGGGTCTGCCCTATTGTAAGAACACAAGAATAGCCTTACTGAATTAGACCAATGGTCCATCAAGCCCAGTAGCCTGGTGGCCAATCCAGCTCCCTAGTACCTGGCCAAAACCCAAGGAGTAGCAACATTCCATGCTACCAATCCAGGGCAAGCAGTGACTTCCCCCATGTCTTTCTCAACAACAGACTATAAGCTTTTCCTCCAGGAAATTGTGCAAACCTTTCATAAAACCAGCTATGCTATCCGCTCTTATCACAACCTCTGGCAATATAGAGAACAACCCCCCCCCCCTCACAACAGAGCTTTTGAATGCTAGTTCAGTTTACTGAGCTGTTGCTTCTGCAGAGATCACCTTTCCTGTGGTTGCCTCTGATTCCTCCCTCCTTCATTTTGGCACTGCAAGGTTACAGTCTTACACTTTTGTTGATAGCATGTCTGAAGAAATGTTTGGCATGCTCTTGCCAGGGGGTGGGGTGTGGGTGTGAATGAATATGGCCAGCTTCTGCTCTCGGGTGGCAATCGCATCAGAAACAGGGTCAGAACTAAGGCTTCTGCAGCAGTACGGAAGCTCCATGTGTAGGGCTGGCCGCGAATGTGGTAATTTGTCTTTTGGGCTAGCTCCAATTTTGGCGGGAATGGCCACCATTCCTTCTTTGGACTCACTCTCTTCAGGGCCTTCTCTCCCTCCATGCCTGTAGCCCATGTTTCTGCCTGGTAGGTCATAGGTCACACCTGGATTGCCAACAGGGCCTCTAGATCCTGCAGGGGTGGTAGGTTTTCCCTCAGAGTTTATTTTGCAGAGGTACAGGAGAGTTCCAGTTCAGTCTTCCAGCTCTTGCTCCTTCTTACTCTTCTCAGGTATGCCCTCCATCAGCAAAGCAGGCCAGGGTGACTTGGGATGAGGAAGTTCTGGACTGAGAAGACTTGGTCCTCTCAGATGAGGACAAAGAGTAGACAGGAGAGGCTCCTTTCCCTCCAGGAAAACAAGGTTTTCAGGAAGGGTGCTTGGAGGATCTCCCACCAGGGAAGGACTCCTCAGTAGTGCATATTTTTCACCATGAAGAGCTTCAGTTGATTGACCAGGTGCCAGCATTTTGAAGAACAGCCTAAAGGAGGTTCCACAAGCTGTAGATCCTTTACTCAAGGGCATACAGTCTGCCTCCAAGACCTTCCCTATGCATCAGGATGTGATCCAGGCACAATGGAAGGTTCCAGATGCTCCTTTCCACATTGCTCGGGCTATGGTGCACCTGTATTACATTACATTACAGATTTCTATTCCGCCATTACCTTTCAGTTCAAAGTGGATTACAAAAAGAGTTATGGAAGAAGGGTTACAAAGTTAGATCAGAGATCGTTTCCAAAAGAGGGATAAGTAGGATCAGGGGTTAGGGAGGGGATGGTAAGAAAGGGGTATTCATGGTATTAAGCTTTATTAAGGGATTTCTTGAAGAGTATAATTTTTATTTCCTTTCTGAACATCTTGTAGTCTGGGGTTGTTATCAATAGGTTGGAGATTTTGTTATCTATTTTTGCTGCTTGAGTGGCTAGTAGGCCGTCGTATAGTTTTTTCCATTTTACTTCTTTGACTGGGGGTAAGTGAATGGAGTGTGTGTTTTTCTATGCCTGGTAGAGGTAGTTTGGATGAGGCGATTATTTAGGTAGATTGGGCTGTCTCTGTTTATAGTTTTAAATAGTATACAATAGAATTTAAATTGTATTCTTTCCTGGATTGGAAGCCAATGTGAGTCGATGTATGCCTCAGTAATGTGGTCATGTTTCTTCAATGGGCTTCTTCAACTTTGAAGACGATAAATAGCCCTTTCGGCTGCCTGTTTCAGATGCAGTGGTTTCTGCAGTGGCAAAAAAGAATATGGTCCCAGTGGATGAAGGTTCTGCCCGCATAGACCCACAGGATCAAAGATTGGAGTCTTTGCTGAAACAGAATTTTGAGGTGGCAGCATTGGAGGTTCAGGCAGATTTGTAGTGGGCTGGTAGCCCAGGTCTGTTTTTGGTGGTCTGAGCATGTGCTGGACAGAAAGGCCAATGACTGGTCTGTGACGAATCAAGAGTTGGCGAAAACTGAAATAGCAGCCTCCTTTCTTTCAGTCAAGAATTCACAAGGAAAAATAATTTCTCCTAATTTTCTCTAAGGGGGCATGTTTGGGGGTGGAGAGTTATATCTTATTTTATTTTTTTAAATTCTTTATTAATTTTTTTATGTTACAACAAGTGTAGCAATTAAACTCATATGAACTTAAAGATACACACTTGATTAACTCTCATATAAGCATAAAGTTTAACATTTCATTACAAATTAATATTCTATAATATTTTAAATATTATGTAAGAAATCTAAAATTTAAATCATTCTAATTGAATATAATAATCCCCCACCCCTCCCTCCCTATTCAATAATACATAAAATCATCCTTACTGTGAAATACTCATGTATTATATAATAACAACAAGTAAAACCCACCCCTTTTCCCCCCTAAACAAATATCTTATCATGGGAAAAGTTAATCATTTATTACAAAAATCTGTTAATGGTCCCCAGACTTTCTGAAATTTACTAATATAACCTTTTTGCGTTGCTTTGGTGAGTTCCATTTTGTATATACGACATACAGAATTCCACCAGAAATTGTACTTTAACCTGTCATACTTTTTCTAATTGTATGTTATTTGTTGTATTGCTACTCCAGTTAAAATAAATAAAAGTTTGTTGTTATTTGATGAGATTTGACTCCTTGCTCTCAAAGTTGTTCCAAATAAAATAGTATCATATGTCAAAGCTACTGGATTTTCTAACATCCTATTAATTTGAGGCCAAATTGATTTCCAGAATGATAAAATAAATGGACAATAGAATAAAAGATGATCTAATGTCCCAGCTTCAAGATGACAATGCCAACATCTATTAGACTTAGAGCTATCTATTTTTTGTAAACGAACAGGGGTCCAAAAAGCTCTATGCAAAAGAAAAAACCAAGTTTGTCTCATAGATGCTGACACCGTACATCTTAACCTCCAAGACCAAAGTCGTGGCCATTGAGATGCATTAATTTGATGCTTTATCTCAATGCTCCAAATGTCTCTAAGACCATTTTATGGTTTTTTATTTACAAATCCAGATATTACTTTATACCACTGTGCGGCTCTATGATCCATAGAATCCATCTGAAAGCATAAGAATTCCAAACTATGATAATTAACAAGATTTTTCCATTCAGGGAACCCTACCTGAATGGCCTGCTTCAATTGCAACCATCTAAAATATTGCGATTTATTAAGACTAAACTTATGTTGCAATTCAGCAGCTTACCATTTTTTATTACATCCTCCAAAGTACGGATACCTGCCAACATGCAATGCTTCCAGATGATTTTAAAACCGCCAATTTTGATCTTGGGGTTTAACCAAATCGTTTGAGTTGTTGATAGTGAAAGTTGTGGAGAGTGAAAGTGACAGTGCTTCTCAGAGCAAGAGGCATCACCGCATGCTAATTGATTAGTGTGGCATTATAGCCCTTACCGACTATAAAATAAGTATCGGTAAGGGCTCCCAAAGTAACTTTGCTTAATGGCTATGCGCCATGGTGAGATCTGCATGTGGCCATTAATTGGGAAAATAGAAATGCCAGCCATTCTGGCCACAGAATAAGTTGCCGTAGCATGTGGGAAAGACACACATATGGAGTGCGCTAAGGTCACTTGTGCCTCAACTTTAATAAAATGACCCCTTAGTGTCCATAAAGAATAAAAGCATTGCTAGGCATTACACCCCTAAAAACACAGCTTCTTCTAGCATGTCACAGACAGAAATTAATGGGTTTCATGTTCTGCTTTCTTCTTTCTGGACTGGCATCACCCCTGCTCTTTTAGCCAATGACCTTTTCAAGCTGGGATTTGAACCCCAGCTAGACTAGTTCTTAGCTCATCATTCTAACCACTAGGCTGCTCTATCCTCTCTGTTGGGATAACTTGGTCTTGTTCTGTATTGGGATGAGTTCTCTGTTACTTGTGCTCTTCTTTTCACTCTGTTTGCTGCACATACGGCTCTGTTTTTCTTACTCTGCTAGGTGAGCAACTATTTGCACGAGGCTTTTGTTACTTTTCTACATCCCCTATGGGATCCTTTAATTGTTGCCGGATTTTTTTCCTTATGGCACTGGGCCCTCTTACCTGTCTTCAGCAGACTTTTAGTGCTGCTGAAAAATTTCTTCATAGTATTCGCTCTCCGCCATTTCTCATTGCTTTTCTTCTCTTCAAACTTTGCAAAGAAGTAGCCAGTGTATCCATCAGCACTAGTCTGACTGGTCCTTTAAGAATGAAGAACAGAAGGAATATATGATGTTTCCAGGTTTATTAATATCTTACTATCCCGCACCGCCCCAAGGGTGAAAACCGTCTGGGCGGCTTACAATCTAAAACTGATGAACCGGGACATAGGAGATTACCACAGTGTGCTCATCCTAGAGTTGTCCCTTTAAGCAAAATGTTCACATTGTGTCAATTTATGACATTTCATTATAAGGCCAGTTATGCTGCTAAGATCTAAACATCCATTATATTATAGTCACAAAACAATAATGCACACTCATAAGGATACTTTGCTGCTCCAAAGTAGCTTTCCTGAGTTAGAGGTTCTTTGACTAAATCTTAGTGCATGCTAATGGACATTAGTGTGCGTTAACTGCTATTTGATTCAAGGGTATAAAATATAAGAACATAAGAACATAAGCAATGCCTCCGCTGGGTCAGACCTGAAGTCCATCATGCCCAGCAGTCCGCTCACGCGGCGGCCCAACAGGTCCAGGACCTGTGCAGTAAACCTCTATCTATACCCTTCTATCCCCTTTTCCAGCAGGAAATTGTCCAATCCTTTCTTAAACCCAAGTACTGTACTCTCCCCTATAACGTCCTCTGGAAGTGCATTCCAGGTATCCACCACACGTTGGGTAAAGAAGAACTTCCTAGCATTAGTTTTGAATCTGTCCCCTTTTAACTTTTCCGAATGTCCTCTTGTTTTTTTATTTTCTGAAAGTTTGAAGAATCTGTCCTTCTCTACTCTCTCTATGCCCTTCATGATCTTATAAGTCTCTATCATATCCCCTCTAAGTCTCCTCTTCTTCAGGGAAAAGAGACCCAGTTTCTCCAATCTCTCAGCGTATGAGAGGTTTTCCATCCCTTTTATCAAACGTGTCGCTCTCCTCTGAACCCTCTCGAGTAACACCATATCCTTCTTAAGGTACGGCGACCAATATTGGACGCAGTATTCCAGATGCGGGCGCACCATCGCCCGATACAATGGCAGGATAACTTCTACCGTCCTTGTTGTAATACCCTTCTTGATTATGCCTAGCATTCTATTTGCTTTCTTAGCGGCCGCTGCGCACTGTGTCGTCGGCTTCATTGTCATGTCCACCATTACCCCCAAGTCCCTTTCTTGGCTACTCTCATTCAATAATATCCCTCCCATTGTATAGTTGTACCTCGGGTTTCCGCTTCCCACATGCAATACTTTACATTTCTCAACGTTGAACTTCATCTGCCATCTCGCCGCCCATTCCCCCAATTTGTTCAAGTCCCTTTGCAATTCTTCGCATTCCTCTTTAGTCCCAGCTCCACTAAATAGTTTTGTATCGTCCGCAAATTTTATTATCTCACACTTCGTGCCTGTTTCTAGATCATTTATGAATATATTAAATAGCAGCGGCCCGAGCACCGAGCCCTGCGGAACACCACTCGTGACCCCCATCCAGTCCGAGTAGTGGCCCTTCACCCCTACCCTCTGTTTCCTACCCGCCAACCAGTTTCTGATCCATCTATGTACGTCTCCGTCCACTCCATGGTTCTTCAGTTTCCGGAGTAGACGCTCGTGAGGCATCTTGTCAAAGGCTTTTTGGAAATCAAGGTATATGATGTCTATGGGGTCTCCTCTGTCCATCCGTTTGTTAATTCCTTCGAAGAAGTGCAATAAGTTCGTTAGGCATGATCTCCCCCTGCAGAAACCATGTTGGCTTGTTATCAGAAGTTCGTTTCTTTCCAAATGTTCATCGATGTGTTCTTTAATCAGTGCTTCCGCCATTTTCCCCAGAACCGAGGTCAGACTCACTGGTCTGTAGTTTCCCGGGTAACCTCTTGATCCCTTTTTAAAGATGGGCGTGACTTTGGCTATCTTCCAATCCTCTGGGATCACGCCTGTTTTCAAGGATAGGTTGCAAATTTGCTGCAGTAGTTCCGCTATCTCTTCCTTTAATTCCTTCAGAACCCTTGGATGGATTCCGTCCGGACCCGGGGATTTGTCAGTTTTAAGTTTTTCTATCTGCCTGTGTACATCATCAAGGCTCACTTCCATGGATGTTAATTTTTCTGCTTGATTTCCATTGAAGTTTTGCTCAGGTTCCGGTATGTTGGTTGTGTCTTCGTTTGTAAAAACAGACGAGAAGAACATGTTGAGTCTTTCTGCGACTTCTTTCTCCTCCTTCACCGCTCCCTTCCTGTCTCCTTCGTCCAGCGGTCCTACCTCCTCCCTAGCTGGCTGTTTCCCTTTAACATATCTGAAGAATGGTTTGAAATTTCGTGCCTCCCTGGCTAGCCTCTCTTCATACTCTCTTTTGGCTTTTCGAACCACACGGTGACATTCTTTTTGATACTTCCTGTGCTCCTTCTGGTTCCCTTCAGTTTTATCCTTTTTCCATTTCCTGAATGAATTTTTCTTATTGCCTATCGCTTCCTTCACTATTTTAGTCATCCATATCGGGTCTTTTGTTCGACTCTTTTTGCACCCCTTTCTGAATCTGGGGATGTGCAGATTTTGCGCCTCGCTCACCGTGTCCTTGAAAAAAGACCAGGCATGTTCTACTGTTTGCCATTTTTTGGAAGTGTTCCTAAGTTTCTTCCTTACCATTTCCCTCATTGCTTCATAGTTTCCTTTCCTGAAGTTGAATGTTGTCGCTATGGTTCTCTTTCCGTTCGGTATTCCTACTTCAACCTTGAACTTGATCATGTTATGATCGCTGTTTCCCAACGGTCCCACTAATTCCACTTCCTTTGCAGGTCCCCTTAGTCCATTTAGGATTAGATCCAGAGTGGCATTTCCTCTCGTCGGTTCTCTAACAAGCTGCTCCATGAAGCAATCTTGTATAGCCTCCAGGAATTCTGTCTCCCTAGCGCATCTTGAGCTTCCAAGACTCCAGTCTATCCCAGGGTAGTTGAAGTCTCCCATAACAACTGTGTAACCGCTTTTGCATTCTCGCTTCATCTCGGCATCCATTTCTTTATCGCTATCTCCGGTTTGCCCGGGTGGACGATAGTATAGTCCCATCTTTATTTCATGCCCTTTCCTACCCGTTATTTTAACCCATAGCAATTCCAGTTTGTTGGTCGTCTCCACTGTGTCCATTCTTGTCGATTGTATGCTTTCTTTTACGTATAGGGCTATTCCTCCTCCTTTCTGTCCTGACCTGTCCTGGCTATAGAGCTTGTACCCCGGCAGTGCCGTATCCCATTTGTTTTCCTCATTCCACCACGTTTCAGTGATTCCAATGATGTCTATGTCATCGCTATTGGCCATGGCTTCTAGTTCCCCCATTTTGTTTCTTAGGCTCCTTGCATTAGTATATATGCAGTTTAGATCCTGGCATTTTGTGGTCTTCATTTCTTTTCCCTGTGCTTCGGTCTTTGGTGTCTTCTCTTTTGCTACAATCTTTCTAACCTCCTCTTCTGGGTTAGTTGACTCCTGTAATTTGTCCCTTGTTTCTTCCCAGCCTTTTTTCCCCTCAGTATCTTCACTGGATACCTTCTTCCGAATCATCGACGCTAGGTCGACTGTCGGCTTTCCCCTTTCTCTTAGTTTAAAGCCTGTTCTAGTCCTCTCTTGATGTTGTTTGCTAGAAGTCTTGTTCCCGCCGTGCTCAGGTGCAGTCCATCTCTCCTGTAGAGCTTGCTCTTGCCCCAGAACGTTGTCCAGTTTCTCACGAAGAGGAACCCTTCTTCCTCACACCATCTCCTCATCCACGCATTTATTGATTGTAGTTCTTCCTGCCTTTTCACATCTGCCCTCAGTACCGGTAGGATCTCTGAGAATGCTATCTTCTGGGTCCTCATCTTCAGCTTCCTTCCCAGAATCCTGAACTGTTCTATCAGCGTGCCTCTTCTGTAGTCTCTCCTGCTGACATCATTCGTCCCAATGTGGATCATTACTGCGGTCTCTTCCGTCTCCGCTCCTTCCAGGATCATCCCAATTTTGTCCACGATGTCCTTGGTTCTCGCTCCTGGGAGGCAGGTCACCAGGCGATCCTCTCTCCCTCCTGCTATGTGGCTGTCCACATGCCTCAGTATCGAGTCTCCCACCAGGATTGTTGACTTTCCCTTCTTCAGTTGACATTTCGGTCTGAGGTCAATGTCCTCGGCATGCTTTGCTCTCTCTTCTTCTGGGCATCGACTACCCAATTCTTCCCCCTCGTGTGGTATTCTTCTGTGGTTGTCATCTATGAGGTCACCTACTTCTTGCTCCCCCTTCCAAGTTGGTGTTGGTGTAACTTCATCTCTCCTCTGGAGTTCGTTCTCTTCCACCCTCCTCCTGTATGCTTCCTCAATGAATTCCTCGAGTTCCCTGACTTCCTTCTCGATGTGTGTCTCACTCTTGAAGTCTTCAAATGCCCTGGTAGGGTCCTCTGTGCTGTAAAGTCCTTCTAGCTCCTGTATCTTGTCCTCAAGTCGCTTAACTTCTTTCCTCAAGCTTTCCAGCTCCTGACACCGACTGCATACGTATGACTGTCTTCCCGAGGGGAGGTAGTCATACATACGACAGTCCGTGCAGAACACTGGAAAGCTCATCTTCTGGTTACCTTCTGCTTCCATCGGGGTTACTACTTTAAGAAAACAGTTAAGTATGTGTTCCTTCTATGCCTGCTTCCTTCTGCACTTGCTTCTTGCCTTGCTGCCTTCTTCTTTTGTGTGGGCTGCCTACACTCTTTACTTTTACTTGTGTGTTTGTTCCTTCTGTGCCTGCTGCCTTTGCACAACCTTGCCTAACTTTTGCTTGTGTGTGTTTGCTGCCTTCTTGTGTGTGCTGTCTTTTCTCTTCCTTACCTTACTGCTGCTTGAGTGTGTTCGTCCCTTCTGCGCCTGCTTATTCTTACCTTCTGTGCTTGCCGCTTCTTTACCTTTCAGTCCTTCCCTGTGCTCTTGGGTGTAGTGACTTGGCCCTTCTTGAGGCCCTTCGCAAAGGCGCTCTCACGCCGTTGGCTCCACCCCCTTTTATGGGGGAGTTCGGTTGCTGACTCTCCGATGCAGTGGGGTGGGCGGAGCTAACTCTCGCCCTGTCCCTAGCCTCCTGCTCTTCTCTGTCTCCTTCCTCTGCTTTAAAACTGTTTTAAAACTGCTTTTCTCCCTTTCTCCTGCTACCTCTCTTGCTTCTGCTGCTGCTCCTCTTGCCTGATGCTTTGCACCGCCTGCCTGATGCATGATTTAGCACACACTGTCAGAAAAACCTAATGGCCTATTTTACAAAGCTGTGCTAGCGGCTGCACTGCACTAACAGCCCCAAAGCCCTTAGAGATTTAAAGGGCTTCGGGGCTGTTGCCAAACGGCTTTGTAAAAGAGGCAGTAAGCTTTAGTAAAAGAGCTCCTCTGTGTTATGTCCACTTTTAGGCCATGTTCAGGGCTTGCCTAGAAACTAACTTTGGAGGTTGCTTTCAAATCTTAAACCCAAGCTTATCTGGACCATAGCTTTATCAACTTTAACCACATTTCTTACAATACTCAAATATAAACCAATCTAAAATACAAACTGAGATAACCTTCCCCCCCCCAAGGTAGAAAAAGGTTGACTCAAATATAAACTGAAGGAAAAAGGTTAACTCAAATATAAACTGAGGGTTTATATCCAAGTACAGTAATGGTCTTTAATGGAAAAAATTTAAAAAAAAAAAAAAATTTAAATTGAATCAGGTTGGGCAGACTGGATGGACCATTCGGGTCTATCTGCCGTCATCTACTATGTTACTATGTATGTTACTATGGTCTCTCTTTCCTCCCCCACCCCTGCATTTATTATGCAACATCTAAAATTAGCTTAAGAAAGTGCAGTTAGAAAAACAATTCACCAGTCCAATAACAACCTTAAATATAGATTTTTTTTAAAAACAGCAGCAAAAAGGTTGTATCTCTGTTTTTTATTTTTATAATTCTTTATTCATTTTTAAATTCTTACAACAAGTGAATTACACATAATAAAAAATTTTCATCCATCACTTGTATTTACATTCAAATATACTTATATGATATAATAAATATCCCCTTATTTCCCAATCTGCAGCATCAATGCCCCTCTGATGGGTTTTGCTATTATATACTTAAGATTGCTATTGGATCTGTGACCTGTCTTTCAAACTGCGCTTTAAATACAGAAATGAAAACAGTCTGAGACTGATCGATTCCAGATTTCGATAACATACACATACAAGAGAGGTTTTTCAGGATCGATGATCGAAATCTGGAACTGATAAGTCTCAGACTGTTTTCATTTCTATATTTACTGAGCAGGTTTCTGAGATCCTTTGCCTCTCTTTTATAATAGACTAGTCGCCCATTACATTAACAGATGCTAGAATATATGTCTGTCTTTCTGTCTCTCTCCCTCCCGCTGTCTCTCTCTATTCCTGGCCCCCTTTCTCTGTCTGTCTTTCTGTCCCTATCCCTGCCCCTGTCTTTCTTCCTTTCTTTCTGTCTCCCTCCCTCCCGCTGTCTGTCTGTCATTTTTTCTCTCCTTTTCCCTGTGCAGCAGCATTTCCACCCCACTTCCTTGTGCAGCAGCAACAGCATTTCCCTCCTTCCCCCCCTCCACTTTCCTGTGCAGCAGCAGTATTTCCCTTACCCTCCAGGTCCCTGTGCAGCAGTAGCAGCATTTTCCCTCACCCTCCCTTCCCTTACCGCGATCTGGCCTGCTCCGTTCGGCCCCTCCCCCTTCTTTTACTGCATTCTGTCCTGCTTCGATCTGGCCTGCTCCATTCAGACCCTCCCCCTTCCCTTCCCATGGTCTAGCCTGCTCCATGCCCCTCCCTTCCCTTATTGCGTTCCTGTGGCTGAAGTCCTCTTCTTTGTTGGCCCCCCCTTCCCTTCCCGTAGGCTGGTGTGCTGCGGCCGAAGGGGTTTTTTTTAAGTTTAAAAGTGCCGCCGCGGCTCCTCTCACGATCCCCGCCAGTGTCGGAAGCCTTCTCCAACGCTGGTACGGTTCGTGAGAGGAGCCGAATCCGCAGCTTTTAATTTTTGCTTGAGGAGGTGGAGAGCAGTGAGTCCAGCGCTGCAAGCCAGTCCTGGCGGCCACGGAGAGAGGGAGCGATACATGCGTGCATGTGCACTCCTGCCACAGACCTACTGATCACAGATCAGAGATCAAGGAACATGCAGGTAAGAGTGTGCATGTGCGGCTAGGGTTTTATTATATAGGAGGTGGGATATAATCAAAACATTCAAGTTAATGAAGGGTAGAGAGAACGAGAGGGCACTCTCTAAAGTTAAAAGGGGATAGATTTTGTACAAACATAAAGAAGTTCTTCTTCACCCAGAGAGTGGTAGACAACTGGAATGCTCTTCCGGAGGCTGTTATAGAGGAAAACACCCTCCAGGGATTCAAGACAAGGTTGGACAAGTTCCTGCTGAACCAGAACATACACAGGTAGGGTTGATCTCGGTTAGGGCTCTGGTCTTTGACCTGGGGGCTGCTGCGGGAGCAGACTGCTGGCCGCGATGGACCACTGGTCTGACCCAGCAGTGGCAATTCTTATGTTCTTAGCTGTTGTATTTTTTATATTGCTCTCTGGGCTACCCCACACTTAGAAATCCATGGCAGCAAAAATGTATTACAGTACTCCCCCAAAATTTGCAAGAGGTTACATTCGCAGAGTGACCGCAAATATCGGAAGAGTACTGTAATCAGCACTCCCCCTCCTCCTCTCTTGCTACGGCCCTGCCTGCTTTGTTTGGGTGTTTTCTGGAGCTCAGCAGCCCCTGCCTTCGTCCCCGGCTTCTCCTCGTGCTGCGCCGGAGCTTCTCTGGTAGCGGGTCCCAGGTATCTCCCTAGCTCGCGCCAGCCCCTTCCAAGTCCCCAGGCAAATGCTGAAATGAAGCGAGGCGTGCGGCCAGGGATCACCGCAGGTTGGGGAAGGCTGGCTGTGCGGAACTGGTAAGAGGCAGCATAGGATAGCGGGTTCATTTAAAGAATCGCATACTACTGTACATAATGCATGCTACCGTAGCGAGCCAGGCCCGTAGTGACAGAGAGCTTTTCCATTGGTCAGTCATTCACGGTATTTTCTAACCAGAAGAGGTGGTCAGAAAATACCACGAATGACTGAGTCCACGAATCACGAATTTGCGGGGGTATTCTGTATTCATTTTATGTTCTAAGAGTAAGAAAACCCCTAAACCAGTTCAAAATTGGCCCCATAATGCCAATTCCTTCTAGTAAATATAACCAAACCTCATCAATGACATAACCTGTTTACAGTTCATTTTATTTGATATACTGCATATAGGTCAATGACATCAATGCAATTTATAATAAAATCATGAGGAAGACAAACCAAGTGACAACAAAGAAAACCTGGTCTGGATATGGCTGCTCCTGTATGTGTTTTACCCTGTTTTCTGATGCCACTCGTGTGGTTTCTTCTGCCGTTGCTGCTTACGGTTCTGCTCACGCCAGCATTTGGAGCAGTATCCTTGCCATGCTGGATTGCCGTAGTAACCACAGCCTTCTCGGCACAGCAGCTCCGACTGATCAAAATGGATGCCCCAGTTTGCTGATATCTGGCTCATGGTGCCCTGAAATAAGCACAGAAAGGATCATAGCACCATAGAACTGCAACTCAAGTTATAAATGTCAGTCTGGTTTTGTGCTACTGATTAACCCACTCCTCATAAAAAGCTCTCATATGCAGAATTTGAGAGCATCAGGCCATAAGCCGACCTGAAATACAGTCTCTAATATCTGGCTATAAAACATGTGTTGCTGATGGTACTGTGGACCTGAGATCCAAAAGGGGCCAGGAGAGATATGTTTATGGCCTAGAGATTTTCATTATAGTAAAGTATATTTGTAACACTTATTTGAAAACCAAAAGAAAAAAACAAAACAGACTGTGGAAAGCAATGATCTTGATGAGGCATTTATTATCACAAAATAAAGGTACAAATCCAAAAAAATAATGTAAACTAAATGAATGACCGACGTGTAGTGTAATGCGGACCCTTATTTGAGGAATGAGGACTCTTTCCCCTGCACCAGAGAATTTACGATGGCGTAGTCTGGCTAAAGACAGGGTAAACTTCAGTGCTGTTATAATAATATGGTAATTAATGATGGGAACTGTCACCTCCCGAGTATTTGCAGACATTTTTACTGACTTCTACCAAGCTAAGACAGAGGCCAAATAACTAACCAAAGAGAAAAAATAATTTGCAAGTCTATGAATTGCTCTACTCCCTTAGAATTTCTTCAAATTCATAAGAAGCATTATTTACCCCTCAGTTTTAAAAAGTATTTGTGTATATTTAGCCAAGGAAAAACAGGACAAAATAAAAAATATCTATCATTAGCAGTGAAATTCTAAGTTTCTCAAATTACCGATGGGAAGAAGCACTTTTTTTATGACCATTTGTAGTGTGGTCACTGTCCAAACACACATAAGGGACGGTCCCTGCCCCCATGGAAATTACAAATCTTGACAAGATAAGCAAGAGGTTTCAGAATCTGTATTAATAGAACAAGGACATTACATTACATTAGGGATTTCTATTCCGCCATTACCTTGCAGTTCAAGGCGGATTACAAAAGAATTATCCAAGATGTATTACAACAAGAACTTACAAAAATAAAAAATTGGTCATTTTCAAAAAGAGTGAGAAATGGGTAAGGTTATTTGTTTGGGGTAGTTGGCTTTAGTGAGAGTTGGAGTTTGAGACTTGCTTAAGGTTAACAAGGCAATGGGGCCTGACAACCTACACCCCAGGGTGCTCAGGGAGTTGTGTGATGTCTTGGCGGAACCGCTATCCGCGCTCTTCAATCTCTCCCTTAGTACGGGTAACGTCCCGTTGGACTGGAAGACAGCTAACGTCATTCCACTCCACAAGAAAGGCTCCAAGATGGAGACAGCAAACTACAGACTGGTGAGTCTCACATCAATAGTGTGCAAACTAATGGAAACGCTAATCAAACGCCAATTGGATACGATCCTGAACGAGGAGAATCTACGGGATCCCCGTCAACATGGATTTACTAAGGGGAGATCCTGCCAATCCAACCTGATCAGCTTCTTTGACTGGGTGACGAGGAAGCTGGATGTTGGAGAGTCCCTGGACATCGTATACCTGGACTTCAGTAAAGCATTCGATAGCGTACCACACCGCAGGTTGCTGAGCAAGATGAGTTCTATAGGATTGGGCAACACATTGACGAAATGGGTTGGGAACTGGCTTGGAGGTAGGCTTCAGAGGGAGGTAAACTCTTCTGAGAAGGGACTGTCTGTAACAGTGGTCTCAAAGTCGTGGCTCGGGGGCCACATGCGGCCCACCAGGTACTAAAATAAAACAGTTTCTTGATCACATGTCTCTTTAGCTATAAATTACAATATTATTATTAAGACTTAGCCAAAAGGAAAGATTTATAAATTATAAAGAGTTTTATCTCATGCAAAATTGTCATTTCTTTAATAAGACATTAACTATTTTTTTCTGAGGCCCTCCAGTACCTATAGATCCAAAATGTGGCCCTGCAAAGGGTTTGAGTTTGAGACCACTGGTCTATAACATGTTAAATGTAGTGCTGCATAAGCCTTTAGCGCTACAGAAATAATAAACAGTGTATTAGTATGTTCACAAGAATATGAGCAAAGAGTTTAAAGCAGCATCAAAAAGTGATTTAGACAGAATCTGAATAACACTAGTAAGTGAAAATGGCTCATAGCTCATTTGCATTTTCGCCTTCCTACATTATATGCTTGTGAGTGGCCTTCCAGAGTTCTCTCCTTGTTTCAATCTACAATGATTTTTCAAGACACTCTGGGCTCCTTTTACTAAGGTGCACAGCGTTTTTAGCGCATGCACGAAATTACCACGTGGTACACTTCTACAATAATGCCAGCTCAATGCTGGTGTTAAGGTCTAGCATGCACGGCAATTTAGCGCACGCTATTCCACGCGTTAAGGCCCTAACGCACCTTAGTAAAAGGAGCCCTCTATGCCAGTGATCTTCATTAATTTTTAAGCTGTAGCCACTTTAGATCCAACTGAGCTGAAGGAGAGCCGCCAACCTATGTTCCCTCTAAGCCGAGCACAAGCAATCGTTCATACATTCTAGAAGCGTCACTCACAGATTTTACATGGTTGCTCACAAAAATACTTGCAAATCTGGAAAAATGTTAGTTTTTAGAACTTGTTGCTCACACATGAAAAATTATTTTTTTAGAACTTTACACTCACATGGGAAAAAATTTGCACATACCCAGCCAATCCTTAGGAGCACTACCACCAGCTATCTTCCCACGCAAGGCTGTGACACTGCTGACCAGTGTGTGTCAATGACATCTATCCCACCAGCCCGTCTTCAAACTTTTTATTGTGTGTATGCTGAAGGTAGGCATTTCCAAATGCATTTTCTTCATCTACTAGAAATGCCTTCTCCTTTAAGCATGTGGCTTTAACTCCCATCCACTTTCCTCCTTGTGTCTCATGAACTTGGGTAGAGTGTCAGAGTAGCAGAAAAACATCCAGAAGGATGACGGCTGCCCTAGAGCAGTGTTTCTCAACTTGGGGTATGCGGGCTGGCCACCGCCCAGGATCTCTCCCTGCCTGCCCCCCCCCCCAACCGCTGAAGCTGCCGCCAATTCCTCCCTGCCACCCGATCCACTACATCAACCCCCTCTCCCCGTTCTGTCGCCACCCGACATGCTCCATCCAAACATCCCCCACCGCAACTCCAGGCAAGGAAGGGCCGCCAGCTCACAAGCCTCCCCCACATCAATTCTGACGTCGGAGAGAAGGTTCCAAGCTAGAGGGCTGGAGGAGAGGAAGGAAGAAAGAAAGAAATATGGGATGCACAATCAGAAAGAAGTGCAACCAGAGACTCATGAAATCACCGGACAACAAGTGTAGGAAAAATGATTTCATTTTCAATTTAGGGCTCCTTTTACAAAGGTGCGTTAGGGCCTTAACGCGCGGAATAGCGCGCACTAAATTGCCGCACGCTAGACCTTAATGCCAGCATTCTAGAAGCGTACCACGCGGTTTAGCGCACAGTAATTTTGTGCGTGTGCTAAAAACGCTAGCGCATCTTAGTAAAAGGAGCCCTTAGTGATCAAATTGTGTCAGTTTTGAGAATTTATATCTGCTGTCTATATTTTGCACTATATTTGTCTATTTTTCTATAGTTGTTACTGAGGTGACATTGCATATTTAAAGTCATCTGCCTTGACCTCTTTGAAAAAAACCCCCAAATATAAGTAATTAACATTTTCTCTGCGTACAGTGTGCGTTGTGTATTTATAATTTTGTGGTTACCATTATGCATTAATAAGATTATATTGTATGTATATGAAAAATGGATGGAAGAAATTGCATTACAATTAGTACTATTATTACGAGGGTGGAATCAGGGGTGGAGTTTGGGCGGGTCTACTCGGTTGGTATTTGTTAGGCTTAGGGGGTACACTGCCCTAGAGGACTTAAGGAGCTGTTGGTCCCTGGGGTCTTGCATTAAAGAACTCTGCTCTGGATGTCTCAAGACATATTCAGTTTAAAAGAAAGCAATTGATTCAGCTAAAGCCAAAAGTTTTGGCAGTGGGAGCTACTTTCTTTTTAAAATTCCCATGCAAATGCCTTATTTTGTATGGAAGTGATAAATATGTGTTTTTCGATCACACCCAGCTAGAAGATGTTATTAAGGAAAAACCTTTATTAAAAGTTTAATTTCTGTTATCGTTATTTTCATTTGGGAGGATGAAGTATGATATATAAAGTAAGCCACAATTTAGCCTGTCCATGATGGTAGAATATATAGTTGATTTCCTAGTTTAAATTCTAGCAACCACTGTAATGTGGACTAGATCAAGTTGATTTATTACCTTATACAGTGGTGCCTCACACAACGAACTTAATTCATTCCAGGAGCAAGTTTGTTATGCGAAAAGTTCGTTATGTGAAACGCGTTTTCCCATAACAATACATGTTAAAAAAAATAATTTGTTCTGCAGCATAAAATATGCTAAGATGACATAAAAAAAGATAAATTTGTCAAAATGGTGAAAATGGTGGTCTTGCTGAGGCCAAACTCTTTGACGAGGTCACACTGTTTTACCCCACATTCACTCCTTCTAATTATTTCCCGTTTCATTTCAACAGAAATCACCTTCCTGCTTTTTTTAGAAGCCATGATATATAAAAAATATTGAGTTTATCTTAAAAGGACGACTGTATACAGTGAGAGAGGGCAGTTAAGCGCAGTGACTAACGACTGCCTGCAGTGCCTGCGCGGAAGGATGCAATACATCGGCAGCTCGGGCGACTTCGTTGTGTGAAACGAAGTTCGTTGTGTGAAACGAAGTTCGTTGTGTGAATCAAGACATGAAGTTCGTTGTGGGCAGCGTTCGTTGTGCGAGGCGTTCGTTATGCGAGGCACCACTGTATATGTTTCAATGTATTTTATATACAGAGTTTTTGTGGATATTCATGAATACTTGTTATTATTGTAATGAATAATCATAATAAAGAATTAAATGAAAAAAGAGAACTCTGCTCTATGCCAGTGGTTCTTGAGTCTGTCTTGGGGGACCCCCAGCCAATCAGGTTTTCAAGATATCCTTAATAAATATGAATGAGAGAAAATTGCAGGTAAATCTTGTTCATGCATATTCATTAGAGATATTTTGAAAATCTGACAGGCTAAGGGTCTCCCAGAACAAGTTTAAGAAACGCTGCTTTCTATGGTACACAGAGAAATTTTTCCACATCATTTGTAACCCAGGTATTTCTGCAAAAATAAAAAGTCAGCCAAATGCAAAAGGCTATAATTCTGGCTTGTGATCTTACAAAAGCAGGGAGACTTTTTTTTTTTTTGGGGGGGGGAATGAGGGAAGGTAATTTCAAATTATAGAACTGAGCAGCAGATACAATCCAACTAATATCTGACTTGTTAGCATTGTGGAGCCCCCAAGAGAGTTAAGTAAGTTTAGAATTCCTTGCAAATCAGTTTTCACTTGTCAGTTATTTAAAAAAAGGTCATAAGCAGAGCAATTAAAACGTGCAGGTGTTAAATATCCCAATGTTAAGGTTTACTTGTCCTTTTTAAGAGCTCACATGGTTCACCCTTAAAAACTAACAAACAAATGAAGTTTTTGGATCCCATTTTGCGAAAAACAAAAAAAACCCTGCCCGCTGCAATGAACTTCAGCACATCCCGAGACTAGGATGAAAGTAGGACCTGGTTAAAAAAAAAAAAAAAAAGGCAAAGCGCGGGAATGTGGCCCACGTCAGGAGAACTGAGCGGCGCGAGCAATCTGTGGGCGTCCCGACAGCCCATAATGGGGCACTGTGTGGTGGCAGCGGGACTTTGAGCCTCCCCTCCCGCATGGGAGTCCCCCTTTTCTCGCCTAAAATCTACTCATGACAAGTGGGCGGCGCCGTTCAACGAACTCTCCGTAGCAGACGGTGCGGAGAGGTCAAGGGCCGCTCGCGCACCACCAGGGTCTCGGCCCCTCCCCCGTGATCTGCCGTCTCCCTCAAGGGCCGCTCGCGCACCACCAGGGACTCGGCCCCGCCCCCGAGATCTGCCGTCTCCCTCAACAAGGGCCACACACGCTCGCGCACCACCAGAGACTCGGCTCCGCCCCCGTGATCTGCCGTCTCCCTCACCAAGGGCCACACACGCTCGCGCACCACCAGGGACTCGGCCCTTCCCCCTTCCGCCCCCGTGATCTGCCGTCTCCCTCACCAAGGGCCACACACGCTCGCGCACCACCAGGGACTCGGCCCCTCCCCCTTCCTCCCGCGTGATCTGCCGTCTCCCTCACCAAGGGCCACACACGCTCGCGCACCACCAGGGACTCGGCCCCTCCCCCGTAATCTGCCGTCTTCCCCAACAAGGGCCACACGCGCTCGCGCACCACCAGGGTCTCGGCCCCTGCCCGCGTGATCTGCCGTCTCCCCTTCCCCCATATCCTACCTTCCAACTCACGCCCGAAGTCGCCTCGCCCGCTCCACCGGTTTCCTTCTTCGACGCCCCGCCCCCCTCCGGTGCCAACGGAAGCGGGTAGATACGTCGGAGGGGGCGTGGCTTTGGAGGAATGACGGAGTCGCGTCGGAGGGGGCGGGGAAGGCGAGTGTTGATGGGGAGATACTGGGGTGGTGCTGGCGGTTAGGGCTCGAGAGCAAAAGGAAGGGAGGGAGGGAGGGAGGGGGGGGGTTGTCGAGTTTGGAAATTGAGAGGGAGATGCTGGACTGGAGCTGGGGTTTAAGTTTGAGAGGGAGGAGGATGAAGAAGAGGGGTGTGGGCAATTTGAGCTTGAGGAGGAGAATGGGAAGGGGGAGGCTGGCTGGGGAGTTTGCCAGTGAGAGAGATGCTGCATGGGTAGAGTTTAGGCTTGAGAGAAGAGGGAGGAGATAGGGCAAGGTGGGGAAGGAAGGGGAGTTTGAGAATGAGGGAGAGAAGCTGGACTGGGAGTTGGGGGGAGGGTTGTGCTTGACAGAGAGTGTGAAGGGAGGAGGTGGTAAGGTAGCTAGTTTAAAAATGAGAGATTCTGGAGCTGGAGGTTTGCGCTTGATGGGGAGAGAAGTGGGATGGAGGGAGGAGGACAAGGCAGGGTGGAGAATTTGAGAATGAGGAAATACTGGGGTTCAGGGTTTAGGTTTGAGAAAGAGGGAAATAAATGGTGGGGAGTGAGTGAGAGAGATGCTGGACTAGGGCTTTCGGGAAGAGGGAGAGAGATGGAAGGGAGGAGGAGGAGTTGGGTGGGGAGCTTGAGAATTAGGGAGAGATACTGGGGTTTAGAGTTTGGGCTTGAGAGGGAGGAAAATCCACAGGGGAGCAAGAGTGGTTGGACTGGGGCTCAGGGTTTTAGTTTGAGAGGGAGAGAAATGGGAAGGGAAGAAGAGGCAGGTTGGGGAATTTGAAAGTGAGGGAGAGATGCTGCATGGACTTGGGGTTGGGTTTGAGAGGGAGAGAAGTAGGAGGAAGAAGAATCAGAGAGGGGAGTGAGGATAAGATGCTGGACTGGGACTCAAGGTTTGGGCTTGAAAGAGGGGGAGAAAAATGGGAAGGAGGAATGGAGGAGGCAGGGTGGGGAGTTTGCAAGTGAGAGAAGCTGCAGGTGCTCAGAGTTTAGGCTTGAGAGGAGGAGATGGGATGAGGTGGGGAAAATGTGGGTGGTGCAGAGGAGACTATCTTTGATCAGGGTGGAGACTCCTTTCTGTGCAAGATGACCGTCTTGAAACTGAACACAAACCACTGTATGAAGTTAAGGGATTTCTGGTTCAGTTTTCTTGAGCTGAAAAGAATTGCTCCAAACTGAGGGATTTGAAGGAAATGGCAAATAAATGTGTTAAGCCTATTTCGTAATACTTTATTTTCCTCATTGTTTATCTTCTCGTATCATACCTGCCTTATCTCCCCCTACTTATTGTGGTCTAATTAAGGTATAAAAATATTTTTTGGTCTTGTTGAAGAAATATGAGGTAGCATTATTCCTACTATGTTTCTGTAACAAGAATATGACTGAAATATAAAGAATTAAGAAAAGAGCTGAGCCTGCAGGCGGTGAGAGTGAGGGCATTCTCATATTGGGGTTCAGAGGAGTAGAATAGACTCCTGTCTTACATTGAACAAAAAAAAATTTGGATGCCTTTAAGAAACTGTTGAAAAGACATCTCTTTTGTGGTATGAAATACACAGTATGAGATGTTGGTCGGTGATAAATCTGATTTGTATTAGGTTGCTTGAGATTGATTCTTGGTATAGGAAAAGTGATTGGTATTGCTATTATTGTCGGGTTGGTATTTTATGTTAATATGATGTACTGTATATTGTTTGTTTTTGTAAGATATCTGAAATGTGTATGCTGTTATATACTTCACCATGAAAAAGGCGGATTATAAATAAACCATAAACCATTTCTCCCTCGGTATTCGCAGGGGTTAGGTGCATAGCCGGTCTGCGAAGTGTGAAAAATCGCGAATAACTTCTCGGCAGGCTCTGACTCGCCCCACCTCCCTCCTACGAGTCCAGAACCTTACCTGGTGGTCTAGCGGTGAAGCGTGGCAGGAGTGATCTTCCTATGCTCCTGCTCCGTGAAGAGCCGTCATCAGAATGACTGCCGTGAGTTCCCGCTGTAGTCTCGAAACTACAATGGAAACTCACGGCAGCCATTCTGATGACGGCTCTGCACAGGGCAGGAGCATAGGAAGATCGCTCTTGCCATGCTTCACCGATAGACCACCAGGAAAGGTTCTGGGGAGACTTGGATGGCTTAAAAATAGCCAAAAAAATGAAAATATTTTTTTGTAAAAAAATCTCGAATAACCGAATCCACGGCCAAACGGCGGATTCATAGGGAGAAGTGTACTGGAAATGCGAAGCTGCAGTAGCAGAACTTGCCAATGTCTGTTATCTTCTATGATAATAGAATGCTGACACCTTGTGGCCATTACTGCTACTGCAGTCTTTCACATTTCCTGGACAGACTCAAAATGAGTATTTGCACTGGTTGTAATGGCAGTGCCAAAGGTACCACCATGAAGGAGATCTGGCCCTTATCGTGGTACTACTGTGCTTCTCACATAGGTGTGGCCACAAAATAAAAAGGCTTGCTCCCCTTTTGCCCTCCACCAGTGTAGGAATAGCTGCTCTGGGACTTACCACAATTTCCAAGCCTACCTGTCCTCTCAATGGCCAGTGGTGCTGGCAGAATGGCTCTTTTAACATGCTCCTCCCTTCCACAAAACTCCAACAATTAACTCTTTCAACGACAGGATGCACCATCTATATCTGAACCATAGGAACATAAAAATAGTCATACTGGATCAGCCCAATGGTCCATCAAGCCCAGTATCCTGTTTCCAACAGTGGCCAATCCAGGTCCCAAGTACCTGGCAGAAACCCAAAGAGTAGCAACATTCCAGAGCTAAGACTGTGATGTCATAATGCCTCATTCCATCAATGCCTAAGAGCCTCATCAATGATGTCACGATGGCTTGATTGTCCTATACTTGGCTCACATAAGAGTTTCCATTACTGGAACAGACTAAAGACCCATCAAGCCCAATATCCTGTTTCCACAGGGGCTGATCCAGGTCACAAGTACCTGGCAGAAACCCAAAATAGTAGCAACATTCCATGCTACCAATCCAGGGCAAGCAGTGGCTTCCTCTATGTCTGTCTCAATAACAGACTATGGACTTTTCATCCAGGAAATTGTCCAAACCTTTCTTAAAACCAGCTACGCTATCCGCTCTTACCACAACCTTTGGCAATGCGTTCCAGAGCTTAATTATTCTCTGAGTGAAAAAATATTCCTCCTATTGGTTTTAAAAGTAGTTCCCTGTAACTTCATCGAGTGTCCCTTAGTCTTTGTAATGTTTGATGGAGTAAAACATCGATCCACTTGTAGACTTCAATCATATCTCCCCTCGGCCCTCTCTTTTCCAGGCTGAAGAGCCCTAACCTTTTTAGTCTTTCCTCATGCGAGAGGAGTTCCAACCCCTTTCTCATCTTGGTCGCTCTTCTTTGAACCTTTTCTACTGCCGCTACATCTTTTTTGTAGAAGAAAGACCATGGTGGCACAAGTAGGTTACAAGTGCAGGCTTAGGGTTACCATATTTATGAAGTCAAACAAGAGGACACATGACACCACCCCTGCCCTGTATCTGCCCCGCCCCCTAACGCCTCCCCACCCAACCCCATCCCTGGGTATTTTTTTCTAATAGTACATCAGATGCTCAACTTCTGGAAGTCAATATGGGGACAGATTAACCTCATACTGGAATCAACAATCCCTTTGACGTATGAGGCAGTTATATGTGGAACATTGCTGCATATTAAGACCCCCATGGACCATTACAAAAGCAGGCTCATGACAGGTATAGCCATGCAAATGATAACCCGCAATTGGAAAAATTGCGACCGCCTCAACTTTCCTTTTTGGTGGGCCAATTTATGTTTAGGTTACAAATATGAAAAGATTAATGCTGATATGTTTGGGGCATAGCAATTTTTTAAAATTGGTTTGAGGCCCGTTGACATCCTTTGCTCCTTCAACATAGGGCGCGTTAGCCGAAAAACTACTGCCTGCTCAAGAGGAGGCAGTAGAGGCTAGCGCACGCTATTCCGCACGTTAGGGCCCTAACGCGCCTTCGTAAAAGGAGCCCATAGTTGTCTTTTATTTTTGTTTATTTTTATACACGTCCAGGACAGGGTGGGTGGGGGGGATATCTTTTTTTGGTTCATTCCTTGATTAAATTGTTGGGATGGGAGGGGAGGGATATTTTTATTTTGCATTGTTATTAATTGAATTCAAGAGCTTACTTTGATTATTAATGTCTATATAATTCCTGGCACTTTGTATTACACTTCTCCCTCATCATTCGCGGGGGATACGGGCAGAGCCGGACCGCGAATGCCGAAAAACCGTGATTATCCGGCTCTGACCCACCCCCACCTCCCTGCTGCCTTCCCGGCCTTACCTGGTGGTCTAGAGGGCTTTCGGGGCAGGAGTGATCTTCCTACGCTCCTGCCCCGTGCAGATCGTCATCAGGAAATGGCTGCAGGGAGTGCCCGAAATAGTCTCAAGAGACTACGGGAACTCCCAGCAGCCATTTCCTCATGGCGATCTGCACGATGCAGGAGCGTAGGAAGATTGCTCCTGCCCCGAAAGCCCTGTAGACCACCAGGTAAGGCCGGGAAGACGGCAGGGAGGAAAAAAAGATGAATTTTTTTTACATTAAAACTGTTTTTTTTATTTTCCCCCTCCCCAGAAAAAATCGCAATTATATGAAACCATGAGTGCAGGAACCGCGAATGGGAAGGGGGAAGTGTAGTTTTGAAAAATTAATAAAGATTAATAAATATTTAAATAATTTAAAATAATTAATAAAGTAGCACATCAGATG
This sequence comes from Geotrypetes seraphini, assembly GCF_902459505.1. Lineage (NCBI taxonomy): Eukaryota > Metazoa > Chordata > Amphibia > Gymnophiona > Dermophiidae > Geotrypetes > Geotrypetes seraphini. Next base: position 176,419,635 of record NC_047091.1, on the reverse strand, counting down.
CTGAATTAAGTAATATAACAGAGAGATAGGTTAGATGCAGGCCTCTGCCTGTTTCTCCCCATTACAGCAACTGCTCAATTACTTCACTAGCTGCTGGCTTTGTCAGTTCTTAAAAGAGACAGGAAAAGCCATTAAGGCAGATCACAAGAAAAAGACTCAAGAAACCAAATATGCACAGAAGGAATTAAACAAAAACAAAAAAAACCTGCTCCCACAAGTAATCTGAAATGCAAACAAAAAAGGCATTGGCTCAGAGCTGCCCAAAAATTTAGGAGCCTCTGCTTAGCCCCATCAGGATATTCCAGTCCTGCAAAAGGAATAACAGGTTTCATTTCTTGCATTTCCTCAGCAAACTGTAAAATCCTTTTCAATATGAGCTTTTACATCCCCCTGAATATATGGGGTGGGAATCATATGCTGGTTCTTCTCTGTGAAGTTGATTTGAACATATAAACACATGTGCTCTCATTGGGGTTCCGGAATCTTACTATTCTTTGAGATGCTGGAATGTTGCTACTCTTTGGGTTTTGGCCAGGTACTAGTGACCTGGATTGGCCACCGTGAGAACGGGCTACTGAGCTTGATGGATCTTTGGTCTGACCCAGTATGGCTATTCTTATGTTCTTACATGAGCCAAGTATAGGACAATCAAGCCATTGTAACAGCACTGATGAGGTTGGTTTTGAGGCACTGTGGAATGAGGCATTATGACATCACAATCTCAGCTTTGGAATGTTGCTACTCTTTGGGTTTTGGTCAGGTACTAAGGAGGGACATGATAGAAACATTCAAATACATCACGGGACGAATTGAAGTGGAGGAAGAAATTTTTTTTCTAAAGGGTCCCACAGCGACAAGAGGGCATCCGCTGAAACTCATGGGGTGAAGATTTCATGGAGACACCAGGAAATACTTCTTCACCAAGCGGGTGATTGATCAATGGAATGGTCTTCCACACCAGGTGGTCGAGGCCAGTAGCGTGATCGACTTCAAGAATCAATGGGACAAACAGGTAGGGGTACAACAGAGTTATGCTTAAAAAATAAAAATATATATGGATACCCCAGGGAGGGAGGGCTAGTCTTGAGTGGGCAGACTTGTTGGGCGCCGGCCCTTATCTGCCATCATACTCTATGTTTCTATTGGTCTGACCCAGTAAGGCTAGTCTTATGTTCTTATCAATGTATGGAAATCCAAATGATTGTGCTTGCTCGCTGATCCTATAATCAAAATTAGTAGCCCAAGGAGAAAAGACTTCAAGTGCTCACGGGTGCCAGACGTTAGATAAATCTTGTCCGGACACCCCTTTGTGAGCTATCATTAAGAACCCCTTTGTGAGCTATCATTGAGAACCCCTTGTGTTCTTACTGCATGTGGCTTAATTTTTGTTTTCTTTTTACTTTTTATTTCCACATGTTTTTTCACTTATTAGTCGCTACTAATATAGCAATTTTCACTGCGTTTTAACAGTTATCAATTACTTAGCTTTGGCTAGGAGCTGGTGGGTGAACGGCTGGGACCTTTATTTCTGCCGGAACTTAATTTTCTTTCTCAATGCAGCGTCCCCATTTCACTTCACTAGGAGCTTCGTCAGGAGTAGCTTTTCCCAATAGTTTCCCGTAACTAAAAAGAACCCTTCAGCCCCTACGAACCATAGGAAATAGTGTGGGAACAGAAAATCCCCTAGCGTATGAGGAGGGGGAATTAGCGTGCTCTTCAGGAGTGCAAGATCAGCAAAAGGAAGCTTCCTATCAAAATGTTTCTCAGGAAATGTAAAATACATAAGTCCTGCCGCTTCTGACTCAGAACTACTCTGCTGTCGGCTGTGTCGGTCCTCTGCCCTGGAACAGGAATTGACGTCAGAGGGGGCAGAGGACCAGCACAGCCAACAGCTCGTGCCTCAACAAAGCGGTTCTGAGTTGGAAGTAGCGGCAGGAGTTATTTATTTTCTGTTTCCACACTATTTCCTATGGTTCTAAGGCCCCGCGCATACTATCACTGAAATCCAAACAAAATTAGAAAAATAACAAAGCTGCCCAGACACCTGACGGAGCCCTCAAAAAGAGGACATGTCTGGGAAAACCCAAACATCTGGTAGCCCTAGCCAGGCAGCTACTCTGCTGTTGGTTGGGACCAAGCCGCTAAAAGGTAATGGGTATGTGAGAGAAAAGCTGGCTGTATGAAACTAATTGTATAGCATCCTGGCTTAGTGTGTTACATAAATGATAAGATTAATTAATTTGGATTAATTAATATATGGTGAAAAAAGGATATGTTTTAATAGGGTCCAGACTTTTAGGAAATCAAACGATTATGCAGGAGATACAGTTGAACCAAGGTGAACGCAAAGAGGTGTTCCTGGAGGTAGTGTGAATAGGTTAGGGCAGAACTGAAGCTCGGAAGAGGGAGGGAGGGCTAGGAGCAGCATGGATTCAATAATTGTGTGGCTGAGAAGGAACTTGAGGAGAGCAGGGACTTGGAGATGGTAAGGGGAATCAGAGAGTGAGGACATAGGAAGCGGAGAAACTCAGGTTAGATGGGAACTTGGGATAACAGGGACTTGGGGAGTGGAGGGATGGTACATGGACTTGGGGTATACGAGTTAAAAGGGGCTGGGAATGTGAAATGGGTGGGGGATGAAGGGTGGAGACAAATCAAGAGAAGATGTGAAGGACCTGAAAGGTTGGGAGATAGAGGCTGTGTAAGAGGACTAGACCTTGTGACATTAGTGAGAAATGGAGGGCTGAAAGAATGGGGACAGAGAGCAAGAGGCAAAAGAAAGGGACTGGAAGCAGGGGAGAAAAGGAATTATGGAAAAGGGCTGATGAGGAGATAAGAGGCAGATGAATGAAAATGAGGGTAATGTAAAAAAAAAGAAAAAGGTTGAAATGGGGGACTAAAGAGTAGATGAAAGATGGGGAGAGGAACAGAAGGCCTGGGAAGTAGTGAAAGACTTGGGTGAAATGAAAAGATTAGGGAGGGACTATAAATAGAAGGAAAAACTGTAGGAAGGCAAAAGTGAGAAAAGGGAAACAAGACTGGGAAGGATAATAAAGGTAAGAGACAGAGAGCTGGAATGGGGAATTGGAAGTGTAGCATCAAAAGTGAGGAAACGACAGGAGTAAGACAATAAAAATGTGAAAGATGATAAGAAGAGGAAAAATAAAGGGGTGGTAATTGGAATGAGAGAACATGAGACGGGGCAACTGGGGGTCTGTGGAAAACAGAGAAAATCAATGATTGGAAGGGGTGAGAGTGAATGGAAATGGCTGGTAGAAGTATCCTAACAAAGTGGAAATGGAAGGGCTGAAGAGATGCAGGGTTAATGCAAGGAAAATATAAGGGGGAGAGACATAGAGAAGGAAGAAAGATATTAGGTTCATGTACATTTATCATATTCAATGGCAGCAGTGTTTACGGTGTTGTATAAGGCATGTCCAACTTGAACAGGTTGTGATCTACTTTTTCTGACCAAAAGTGCCAGTGATCTACCACCATGAAAATTAAGTTTCAAATTAAATTTTAACACAATAAAGTTGGCGGATTTACCCCCCCCCCCCCCTCCAATTTTTAATGAACCTTCTGTCATTTACTTGGATGTGATCAACTGTTAAGCAACAACAAAACAGAGACGAAGATCCTGTAAGAACTGCAAGGGGAAATGGAAAATACATTTTTTCTTAAAGTTTTATTGAGTAACTAATTATTAAGCCTGTTACATTAACGGGTGCTAGAATAAATGTGTGTGTCAGTCTTTCTTTCTCTTTTTCTCTCCTTGGCCGCTTTCTGTCTATCTTTCTTTCTCTTTCCTCGGCTGTCCACCACCTCTTGCCTGCTCCTCCTGTCCAGCAGTAGCCTTTCTCCCTTCCTTTTACCTCCCCCGTGTCCAATAGCACCCCTTCACTGCTCCCCCTGTCCAGTAGTACCCCTTCTTTCCCTGCTCCCCCTGTCCAGCAGTAGGCCTCCCTTCCTGTTACCTCCCCCCTGTCTAGCAGCACCTCTTCCCTGCTCCCCCTGTCCAGCATCCAGCTTCCTGGTTGTTCGCATCTGCTCTCCTCTTCAAAGCAGCCTGCTGAGGAACATGGCCAGCTGTAGCGAACCTCACAGGCCGCTCTGCACGTCGGTAGCACGTTTCCTCTGACACGATCCCGTGCATCAGAGGGAATGTACTACCGAGATGCAGAGCAGCCTGCGAGGTTCACCACAGCCAGCCACGATCCTCAGCAGGCTGCTTTGAAGAGGAGGGCAGACAGAAGAGCAGCAGCGGTGGCGGCAGCAGGCTTTACAGTGCTTCCTGGTTGCTGTGGAGACGTCTGATGCTTCGGTTGAAGACGATGCCTGGAGGAGCTGGAGAGTAGGGAGGCCCACGCGCTCTCCTAGCGGGCCTTACAGTGAGTGAGGGCAGGAGGGAGGAGTCGCCGGTGTGTTCCCTGCCTCTGTGTTTGAAAATGGAATTCGGCACGGAGGGACACAGCATGCTGTCAGGGAACACGCCGTCCTAAGTGTGCATGCACGCTTAGGATTTTATTATAGAGGATAACTTTCTTTAACTTTTATTGAGTAATTTGTGTTAAATTTAGGTTGAGTATTGATCCATACTGATCTTGCACAATCTTTAATATTTCACTCTTGCTCATTAGTGAGACGTCTGAGCCTGCATTTCATCCACCAGCTTTTTGAAGTTGGGTGAATATTGCATGAGGGCCAGTCTCAGGGAATCCTGGAGGTGTTCATCTGTCATGTTGGAACATTGTGTACTCTTTGTCATTTTCAGATGGGAAAACGCAGATTCACACAAATAAGTTCAACCAAAACAGGAGTGTACAGCTTCACTGCATCTTCTCAAGTTGGGAAATTTGTCTCTAGGCACTAGCTTCCAAAACGATTCTTGCTCAACACGGGTCTTGAGAAAAATGTCATTTTTAAGGGTTAATATTTTGTTTTCAAGAGAAGGCTTGTTCAATGAGTAATTTTTACTGATAGCAGCTGCAGTTTCTTTAATGCCCACATCTACTTTGAATGGGTATGACAAGTACTCCACAACTGGTCCAATTTTGTGGAAGTCACAGAATCTATTTTCGAATTCCTAGATAACAGAACAGATTTCTGTCACATACTTCTCGTTCTGAAAAACAAAATTTGGATATTGTCCCAGATGGTCCTGTGTATTAGGAAAATGATCTAAAGTGTTGTTTGCAAAGTCAGTCATCATTAGCTCAAATTGCTCGTCAATGCATTTGTTTTTACCTTGTAGTTCAAGGTTTATATCACTTAGTTCGCCTGTAAAGTCAGTGAGAAATGCCAGATCACATAATCACTCCTCATCTTCCAACTCTGCTTGGCCATCTCTCCTCTCCTTCAAAAAACTTCTTATTTAATTCAGCAAATCACAAAATCTTTGCAGAAATTTGTGCCTACTTATTACATAGTAACATAGTAGATGACGGCAGATAAAGACCCGAATGGTCCATCCAGTCTGCCCAACCTGATTCAATTCTGAGATTTATTTATTAATTTGTTTTGAACAATTGAGATGCCACACTTTATTTTGTAAAGAATGACGATATTTTATATTCAGAATGAAAGGAATACTTATATTTTACATGATTCACCGTCAAAGGCAGTGGTTCCCACCAGCTAGTCCAGGTTTACAGGATATCCCTAATGAGTATGTATGGGAGAGATTTGCATACCTGTCACTTCCATTATATGCAAATCTCTTTCATGCATATTAATTAGAGATATCCTGAAAACATGACCCCCCAAGACAGGCTTGGAAACCACTGATCTAAGGAATCTTAAAAACATATAGGATGCATGCAAATAAATTTAAAAGAGACACAGATAAAGAAAAGAAAAAGAACTAATAAAAATGGAACAGGATTAAAATTCATAAAGGCTCTCTGGGGGGGTGGGGGAGTCTGTTGTTGGGGGAAGAATTGGAATATATCATTTGGTGATGTCTGGTGGAATAAGGAACCAATTTCTGGACATTGGAGTGTGGTATAAGGTTGGGGGGCGGAGTGGTATTTTTAGGGGCCAGGGGGTGGGGATTTTTTTCTGGAGAGTATTTGGGCTCTGAGTACTTTTCTTGGTGGGTTGGGGTAGGTGATGGGGTTTCTGTGGGTTTGCCCTTTTTTTTTCCTCTCTCTGATGGTTCGGGGGGGGAGGAGGTGATTTATTTAGGGGGGATTATACAAAAACTTTGATGACTTGACTTGAACTATATGTTTTTATGTTGGCTGGCTATGTGTATTTTTCTGTTGGCATTGTTTAGCCACCTTTCTACTGCCCCTTCATCAAGAGTAAGATTGAAAAGCCATCTTTGACGTGATCTTCCACAAACTGAATTTACAGTTTTGAAAGTGAAGTCCATGACGGTCTTTGTATTGAGTCTCTTGCTTGCCAAAACTTGCTGGTGAATGATGCAGTGGCAAGAAAGGAAATCTGGGAAGTCGTCATGCTGTCTACAGAGGGCTATGAAACCCTTAACCTCACCTATCATTGCTCTTGCTCCATCAGTAGTAATGGAAACAAGTCTATGCAATGGAATATTACCAGGGCAGGATTAATTCGTCGAGGGCCCCTAGGCACACAAGTACACTGGGCCCCATGCCCTGCCCCGTCCCACCCCACCATGTGCCCAGGCGGAAACTGGAAGCTGCGTCAGAGGGAAGCTTTGGGCAAGCAGCACCGCTTGCACAATTACAGTTCCCATTGCCTTTCTTAACCGCATTGCTTGTCTTACTTTCCGTCGATGGAGGTGGGGCTGCATTGCCGATTGGGGTAGGGCCCACGTTGCCGATCGATGCTGGAGGGGCCCATCACTGGAAAGAACATCTTTTGGAAAAAACAATGTTGATGCCCTCCTTCATCGGGCCCCCCCTGACCATTTCGGGCCCTAGGCATGTGCCTACTTGGCCTATTGGTTAATCCTGCCCTGAATATTACACATTATCACAAAAGAATGGAAAGAGCTGAATATTTTCTGACCGATAGTTCCAAATAGGTCTTCTTTAACACTGAAGTCTTCAAAAACCATCCGGATAAAGACTAGTAACTGGGCTATGTCTCATGTCTGTAGATTCATCCAGTTGGAGTGAGAAAGCAACACAATTTGAAACATCCTCCAACAATTGTTCAGTTGTATCTCCACACATATTTTCTATTCGCTGCACGACGGTGTTTCTTGACAATTGTACATCTTGAATAGCAGCTGTAATCTCTTTCTTATTTTTAAATCCTTCAAAAAGATTGTCAGCTGCTTCAAGAAAACAATCTTTTACAAATTCCACTTCAGTAAAAGGTTTGAATTTCTTTGTGATCAGGTTGCTGACCTTGAAGGATGCTATGGTTGCATTCACTGAATGTGACCTTGGCTTCGCCATCAACTGTTGCTGAGTAGCCAATTTTGATTTAAGTTCTTTGAGCTTCAGTTTACGAATTTCACTTATTGGTGGAAAATCAGCATCAAACTTATTGGTGGAAAATCAGCATCAAACTTATTGCTATGCAGAGCCTTATAATGACGTTCCAGACTATCCTTTTTGGGCAAGGATTCTGGGGCATTACAATTTAAACAACAACACTTGTCTTTTACTATGATGAAGAAATACTGTATATACTCGAATATAAACCTAGATTTTTGGGCAAAAAAAATGGTCCAAAAATGGGGGTCTTGGTTTATATTTGAGTCTTACTACTTAGCATTTCTATAGTGCTGCTAAAAATACACAGCACTGTACATTAAACATGTAAGAAATGATCCCTGCTTAATAGAGCTTATAATCTAATTAAGACAGACAAACAGAACAAATAGGGGTTAGGGAAATTCTCACAGAGGGCATCATAAAACAGACATGGACCCATCTCAGGTCTTTCCCCAGGCCTACCTTAAACTTTGCTGGTCCAGTGGTGAGCCAGGGCAAGAGCAATCCTCCTATGCTCCTGCCCCGTGCAGTCTCACTACTCAAAATGGCTGCCAAAAGTTCCCACAGTAACCTTGTGAGACTGCTGTGAGTTCAGTTTATATTCGAGTCAACCTTTTTTCCCTCTTTTGGGGGGAAAAAGCTTACCTTAGTTTATATTCAGATAGGTTTATATTAGAATATATACGGTAGTCCATTTCCCATTCATCATGAAAGTGGTAGGTTTTGCTCTTCTTTGGAACACTCACCTTCGTTATACTGGGGTGGCTGGAGGTAAGAAGGCCAATTCTGCTAAGTTAAGTATAAACACTGGCTGAATCTAGTCCAAAACTGTCACTGTCCCAAAGTATTAAAGATCAACAGGAACTGAAGACCTCTGGATGATGTGCAATATAAGGACTGGAGATGCCAAAACCACACATGCAGTTCTAAAAGTAAAAATAAGAATTCATCATACTGGCACCAATAATCAAATACCACCAAGCAATCATCCAAAAAACTCAAACACCTGACCAGCAAACCACATAAAATCAAATACCGCCAAACAAGTTAAAATACCACCACATGCGATTTAGTAAATTTTGAACACAGTGTAGAATCAACGCAAAGACTAGGCAAAATAAAATTGCAGAGGCAAGCAAAAGTCACAGTGGTCATCATTTTTAGAACCTAAATCCATCAATAAACTTATCCATTCTATGATCATTTCTAAACTAGATTACTGTAATTCTCTGTTATTCAATGTACCGCAAAAAGAAAAAAAGAGACTTCAAATAATTCAAAACACTGCAATAAAACTCATTCATAAAGCAAAAAAATATGACCACGTTACACCGCTATTGATCAAGTCCCATTGGCTGCCTATTAACCATCAAATTACTTTTAAAATAGCATTTTTGGTATTCAAAGTACTATCATTTAACGAACCACAGTTCATATCTAGAATGATCACTCCACATCATTCACCTCGATCTCTCCGATCGTCATCTCAAGATCTATTATCGGTTCCGTCTTTAAAAATTGTGGGTACAAGGAGAAATGAAATGTTTTCTGTTATAGCTCCTCAAACCTGGAACGCTCTGCCACTCTTTATCAGAAAAGAAAAAGATCTCTCTTTTAAAAAACTTTTAAAAACATTTTTATTTAATGATGCTTTTATTAATTAAACGATCAAGCCAATGTACACTTTTACAAAATAATTTTTGTTTTTTTGTTTTTTTTACTTTCTTCCCCCTTCCTTGTGTTTTTACCCCCTTTATGTTTTTCTGACTGAGATAATTGTAACTTTTTTTCCCTTTTATATCATGTTTGTCACTAAGCCACATGTATAAAGAAACCTTATAAATATCCTGACTTTTTACTTGTGTCTTAATAATATTTGTTTCCTAAAATGCTGTTTTAAAATGTCTGTTTCCCCATAAGTTGTTTTAAAATTGTTCATCGCTTAGAATGTTTTATATAGGCGATTTATCAAATAATAAACTTGAACTTGAACTTGAACTTGAACTTGGTTTGAACCAATTCGAAGGCGAGGCATAGGCAAGTTAGAACAAAATTGAAAAAGCCCTCCAAAATCACCAAATTCTTGACACTGTTGTGTCTGCCCAGAAACATTTAATGAAAGCAAACTATAAAGCGACCAACAACCAGCACACGACATAATTAATATGGTAAGTGTATTCAGGTAAAGCCCGGGCAAATGAATATCACCCAGTATATAACACACTTCTAAGGGGTGGGGGCAGGAATGGATGATTCTGAGAGGCAGGAGACCAGGTATGATGCTGGGCCTGTGGCGTATCATCACGGGGCATGGGTGGCAGTTCCCTGGGGTACCCACAAGCTATTGGCACGAAAACAACAAGCGTCCCCATTTCACCTGTAAGCAAGATTCCCGCAGGCAGGGAAAAAAGACAGGCAAAGGTTCAGCAGTGGCAGCAAGCCCTCGGCAGACGACCTGCCGGCATGAGATCTCTTCTAGCGATGGGGTGAGCTAATGGAGAGATGGAACCAAGTGGGGCTGGCAATCTACCTCTGACTCCTCCGTGATCTACCTGTTGGACATGCCTGCTGCATAGCTATGATGTTCCTTCCTTAAAGAGCATATCATATTTGGTATATCATATTTTAAATGAACTTGGAAACTTGAGTCCTTTTACAGAACTGCAGTAAGCAAGTAATACGCAGGCAGGCAGGGAATTCTTATCCGCGCAGTTACGACTTAGTATCGCTTTTAGTGTCTAATCCACGTGCTTTCATATGAGGACTTTTAGGGACCCCTGAGGAAGACATATATTTAAAATGGATTATATATTTTATGTCCTAGATATATTTTATGTGGATTATCCAATTGTACATTTTAAAACAATGCCTGCATCTTGAACATCACCATCTCCACAGAGTTTTTTGTTTTCGTTGGATTTTGCATCTCCTGTGGGATCAAGGGTCAATTCTTTGTTTGTTCTCCTAGGCGTATAAATGTGGATTTATACTCTAGTCCAGTGGTTCCCAACCCTGTCCTGGAGGACCTCCAGGCCAATCGGGTTTTCAGGCTAGCCCTAATGAATATGCATGGAGCAGATTTGCAAGCCTGGCACTTCCATTATATGCAAATCTTTCTCATGCATATTCATTAGGGCTAGCCTGAAAACCCGATTGGCCTGGAGGTCCTCCAGGACAGGGTTGGGAAACACTGCTCTAGTCTATCCTATAACAGCAATCATGCACACAACTGCCATTGTAGAAGTAACACTCAGCGCGCATCTTCCCAGCGCCTAACCTTAGCCGATCTTTTGAGAATTTACCCAAGGATGGCAAAGTCTTCAAGTCACCTGGAGAGAGAGAGAGAGAGAGACTAGCCCCGACACATCACCCTTTCCTGACAAAGGCAAGATGGAAGTAACAGCACCATGGCCCGAAATGACAAATTCCTTGACTATTCTGCCCTTTGTGTTATTAAAGTGGGTGTCCACTTGACCTGCAGAACCTTAATGGCCGTTCACTTATGGAAATACAAAGACAATTATGACATCAAAAGAAATCGTGGGAGGATCCTGTCAGATGTAAATTGGCCATTTTAAAGTTAATAAAGAGGTTTTCACACCTGGTGGGGCTCAGTGCTGGGAGATTGCTATCGTGCTAAGCCACATGAGCCTCTGGCATGGACAGAGAGTGCCCACCTCCTGTCTGGGATGACTGATCATTATGCAGAAGTTAAGGGGACAGTCGAGCAGAGGGACAAGCCCTGACTTGCAACAAGTAGGCAAGGAATTCTGGAAAACTTGTCATCCATTGATGAATCCTGGGATAGAGGAGCCAAGATCTATGTATAAGTGTATTTATTTATTCAGTTTTCTATACCGTTCTCCCAGGGGAGCTCAATGATTTACATGAATTATTCAGGTACTCAAGCATTTTTCTCTGTCCATCCCAGTTGGATCACAATCTATCTAATGTACCTGGGGCAATAGGGGGGGATTAAGTGACTTGCCCGGGGTCACAAGGAGTAGCAAGGGTTTGAACCCACAATCACAGAGTGCTGAGGCGTAGCTCCATTAAAAGACTCCTCAACTTTAGAAAAGCAATAAAAACATACCTATTCACCTAACCCCCCTCCCCCCCTAAGGCTGAGAGATTACAAAGAAATATTCATGTACCTGTATATTGGAACTAGATCCTCAGTATGTGTCACATAGGATAAAAACTTATGCTGTATTGATTAATCTTGCACTGTAACTGTCAAATTTATCTTGTAAACTGTATATTATGTATATTGGTATTAGATCCTTAGTATATGTCAAATTAGAATAAAACTCGTAGCAAAAAAACTGGTACTGTAACTGTGGTAAATGGTAACCTGTTAATTGTATATTATGGGGATCATAATCGAAAGTGAAATACATCCAAAAACTTGCTCAAGTCGGTATTTGAACGACTTAAAAGACAGGTCATCCAAGTGGGTCTGCAGTGGTTATCTGGTCATTTTGGATACCTTTTTGGCACTTATTCATATTTTTACATCGTCTAATTCACATTTAAGTTTCATCCAGGATGTCTAGTAAAACGTTCGATTAACCCTGCAGGACGACAAAGTCTAGGTCAGGCCCCATCCTGCCTACATTCAAAGGTTTTTTTAGGTCGTCCAAATAACTTGGGCGGATTTTTAGACGTGTTTAAGTTTTGATTATGAGCTCCGTAGTATACAGTCAAATGGTTTATAATTTGTCATGTTTATGGTACAGTCTGCTCGTCTTACTTGACAAACAGTATAGAGAGGGTCTAGTTTAATATACGTTTAAGGGCTCCTTTTACTAAGGTGGGCTAAATGTTTTAGCATGTGCTAAACACTAACGCATGCATGTTAGTCTATGAATGAGTTAGCGGTTAGCGTGTGCTAAACGTGCGTTCAAATGCCTTTCGGCATTGGGCGGAGGTTAGGCGAGGAGGTGAGTTTTCATTGCTTTCCTAAAGTTCAGAAGTCCTTTGAGGGATCGGATTTGCAGGGGGCAGTCGATTCCAGTAGCTTACCATATCGCGGGGTTTGGCATTTGTGACTTCAGTTATTCACAAGTGCTCCATCAATAATTGCTGTATATGGAGGGAGACCTGTATGTTTGAACCGCCTCAAAAACTGCTCCTGCACTCACTTTACTACCTATAATGGCGAAAGCATCACTCACGTCTCCTCCTGAAAGTACTCAGGTCCTCCTCGATCTCAACAGAACATCAGTTGTTGGTTTTAAGAAAGGTTTGGACAAATTCCTGGAGGAAAAGTCCGTAGTCTGTTATTAAGACATGGGGGAAAGTGAAGTTACTTACCTGTAACGGGAGTTCTCCATGGACAGCAGGATAAGTCAGCCACACTTTGGTGACGTCATCTAACGTTCCCAATTCAGAATTGCTCTCCTAGAGCTCAGGTGAGGATGACAGGGTATGCAAAGCTCTGTTTTTCAATTTTCGAGCTGTTTTACGAGTCCTACATGCATTCACAAGCTTTATTTTTAAAGTTCGTATTTCCTGCACTTGAGTGACACCTAGTGGCCCTAAACACTCCATCTGGAGGCCGAAACACGGACCGTGTCGAGTCCCCAACTGGATCCTTCCACAATAAGGACATTACTTTTATAGGACTTTTTATTGATGTGTTCCTACATGTATTTTATTTTACATTTATAGAAATAAAAGATGGTTTGTCTCAAGGCTAACGTCTTCTATCCCACTCCCCACTTGTTCCCTTTCCATTGAATTTTACGTGAGGGTTTCTGCTCCCTTTCCTTTGTTGATTTTATTGGTCATGTTTTGTTGTGCTCCACTTTGGAAAAAGCAGACTATGAACGATAAACTATAATCGAAAGCATGGGAGAAGCAGAGAAGATCGTTCTGAGCTCCCCTGGGAGAACGGTATAGAAAACTGAATCAATAAAAATAAATAAAGATCAGATCCTAATTGCAAAGAAGAGAAGGAATAAAGGTTAATCGAAAGATTGCAGACGGTGACCCTTTTGACTGGACTAACAGAACACATGTTTGATTTAGCCTTTGAGGGCTACGCTCCCTTGGTGTCAAAACAAATTAAGCATTTTCCATCAAACCATGTGAACTAACGCAGCCTCCACATTTCTTTAAGGATGTGAAGGATGAATCAGAGCTTGGCAGTTGTGAAAGGAAGCAATTTGGACATCCTAGATCAGTGTTTCCCAGGTCAGTCCTGGAGCACCCCATTGCCAGTCACATTTTTAAGATACGCCAAAGAATATGCAGGACAGAGATTTGCATAGAATGGAAGAAGTGTGTGCAAACGAATCTCTGCATATTCATTGTGGATATTCTGAAAACTTGACTGGCAAAGATGCGTTCGAGCAATGAATAACACCGTGTTTTCTGTTTTTTTGTTCTAGTATATGTCCTCGATCCTGTTTTGATCTCAATCTACCACCCTTTTCTCCCTTTCCCTCTTTATGTTTATTTTTCTGAATTTATTGTAGTTCCACCCTGTCCCTTTTTATGTATTTATGAGTCTGTCATTGTCCATCTCTCATATTTTAAATATGTTTTTAAGATTATAATTATATTCCCTTTTTTTTTAATGTACATCGCCTAGAGCAGTGGTCTCCAACTCAAACCCTTTGCAGGGCCACATTTTGGATTTGTAGGTACTCGGAGGGCCTCAGAAAAAAATAGTTAATGTCTTATTAAAGAAATGACAATTTTGCATGAGGTAAAACTCTTTATAGTTTATAAATTTTTCCTTTCGGCTAAGTCCTAAAAATAATATTGTCATTTATAGCTAGAGACATATGATCAAGAAACTGTTTTATTTTACTTTTGTGATTATGAGAAACATGCCAAGGGTCTCAAAATAATACCTGGCGGGCCGCATGTGGCCCCCGGGCCGTGAGTTTGAGACCACTGGCCTAGTAAAGACAGGTTGTTTACCCTCTCCAAGGTAGAGAGAATGAGAGGGCACTCTCTAAAGTTGAAAGGGGATCGATTCCGTACAAACGTAAGGAAGAATGGTAGAAAACTGGAATGCTCTTCCGGAGTCTGTCATAGGGGAAAACACCCTCCAGGGATTCAAGACAAAGTTAGACAAGTTCCTGCTGAACCAGAACATATGCAGGTAAAGCTAGACTCAATTAGGGCACTTGTCTTTGACCTAGGGGTTGCCGCATGAGTGGACGGCTAGGTTGTGGGTTCAAACCCCGCGCTGCTCCTTGTGACCCTGGGCAAGTCACTTAATCCTCCATAGCTCCAGGTACGTTAGATAGATTGTGAGCCCACCGGGACAGAGAGGGAAAAATGCTTGAGTACCTGATTGTAAAAACCGCTTAGATAACCTTGATAGGCGGTATATAAAATCCTAATAAACTTGAAACTTGAAACTTGAACAATGGACCACTGGTCTGACCCAGCAGCGGCGAATCTTATGTTCTTATGACTCTATGATAGATGTTCAATCAAAAATTTTCATAAACTTGAAACTTGCTCCACTGGCCTAGATGGACCTTACACTCCTCCGTTGCCATCAGTCTATTTCAGGGGTTCTCAACCTAATCCGGGGGGGACGCACCTAGCCAGTCAGGTTTTCAAGACCTCCACAATGAATATGCATGAGATAGGTTTGCATACAAGTGGGGAAAAGGGAGACGTTTCCAACCACAAACTGTTATTAAAAGCAGGGATTCGGTTCTATCAATATAAACGAAGGACTCAACGCTGCAGACATTTCGGTACGGACACCTGTACCTCCTTCAAGAGTCTGTGACTACTCTGCAGGAGATTTTTCCAGTAATGCAATGTACGTAGTCGAGTTTCTTAAGTCCATTTTGAAAAAAATTTTATACTCAAGATGAGATTAAACAGAAAACAAAGCAACCAAAATATTTTTGCTGGCTCTTGCACCCAGAGGCGTAGTAAGGGGAAAGGGGTAGGGGCCTGCCCAAGGCACCATCTTGGCCAGCACCTGTCCTCCTCTTCGCCCCTGCTCCTCCCCTCGCTGCAAGCATGCGCCCCTTCCCTTTCCTCGTACTTCTTTAATTTTCCCAGCGCGAGAGGTATCACGTACTTGCTGCCTGCATCAGCATCGGCTCTCTCTGACATCATTTCCGGGTCCTGTGCCTAGTAGGAAGTGATGTCAGAGGGAAAGCCGATACAACACGGGCAGCAAGTTTGTGATGCCACTTGCACTGAGAAAATTAAAGTGTACACAGATGAAAGCGCGCAGGACAATTGAGCGAGGACAAATGTGCGCAGGACGTCAGCGCACCAGATTAAAAGTTAAATTTAAAGTGCTCCAAGGAGGGTGGTGGGGGAAAACCCCCCCCCCCCAAGTTTACTTAGAAGTGTTGGCGCAGTCAGGGAGTTCGGGGCAGAGTGAATTCACGGGTGGACAAGGCCGAAGCAGTCTGTTTAGAGTGCTGCTGGCCCAACGCTGCTTAGGAAGGTATGTAGGGCTTGCTTGCAGTCGGCGGGGTTTGGATGGGAGGGAGGGAAGGATGGGGGTTTGGCTGCGGGTGCGGGTGCTCGGGGGGGGTGCTTGCTCAAGGGTTCTGCTGCACAAGGGAGGGGAGGAAAGTTGCTGCTGCACATGTGGGGGAGAGAAAGGAAAGAGGAAGAATTGGGGTGAAGGAGAGGAAGGGAGAGACGATCATGTGCATACCCCAAAAATAAGATCTTGTGCGTTTTTTGGGCCTAAAATTAATATAACACACTGTCTTATTTTCGGGGAAACACGGTATTAACAGTTCTGCATAGATGCAGAGAAGCACGCCCACACTAATACATGCTAAAGCAGTGAGCAAACACACACCACAAAAAATGCCTCACCGGAAACAAAATTCAAATCACAGTGAGGTGATTAAACTTTTATAAGGGATATGCAAAGAAGTGCACAGAAAACAAGGCGGCTGATGACAACACCAGGGCTTTAAAACAAGGTCCGAGGAGGACCAAGGTCCAATGTCAGCCTGTTCTTCGGAGTAGCATTAGTGAGGATTTCCTATTTCTTGCCTTTACTGCGAGCATCAGGCCTGCCAGCCTTCCTCGACAAATGATTCATTCCTTACAATACTCTAAAATCCCTGAGCTCAAATGAACAACATCCCCTCTTTGAAAGTTATTAACACCAGACGCACGGACATCTTTTCGGTTGCAGCTCCTCAAATCCAGAACTTACTCCCTATCTGCTTACGAGAGGAATCCTCATTAGAAAGACCATGTTTCACACAATCAAATTGTCCACCTAAACTCATTGATACCATGTTGGTGACTGCCCTCATGCACATTCTAAAAATTGGAAATCACCCTCGCTATTAGATTATACCTTTTGGTGGAACTCTCTGAGTATGTATCATAGATTTGAATCCTACGCATATGAGAAGAGAGTTACATTCCGAACCTGCATGAACTTGAAATACAACAAATCTCCATGGTCATTCTTAGACTCCTATGTACGCTCATCTTCTTAGACACTCCTGTTATCCTTTTCTTCTCCTCTCTTCTCTCTTTCATTTTTCTTTCCTTTTTCTTTACTGCTCTCTCTCATCTTTATCTTATATATCCCTTACATACATTTTTAATAATTGGAGCCTTTGCTCTTATACAGTTAAACATAGATTTATATATTTTATATACAGAAAGCTTTATTTTGTTTCTATGTACTTTAAATGATTCTTGTATCCTTTAAAATACTTAATAAAAATTATTGAACAGGAAAAAAAAAAAAAAAAAGAAAGATTTAAATGTTCACGGAAGACCTTTCTCTTCAGAGACACTTTTGGGGACTAATAAAGTCAATTGCTCAGCAATCGTAATCAGGATTTTAAACTCAGCGCTCTCTCTTTTTTATTTTTATTTCTCTTTTTCCCCTTCCCGATGTTATTGCCTCACATGTTTTCTATCCTATTAAGATTTGTACTTCCTCCCTCTCTCCTTTTGTTATTGGTTAGGTGTTTTTTTTTTTGTTCTCTTTTATACTTGTGATTTTATTTTATCGATAATATTGTATCATCTATTTTTTTTTTTTACTTGTAAATCGCTTAGAATTATTGATAAGCGTTCAATCAAATTTTAATAAAAGTTGAAAAAAAAGCATAAGGACCCACAACGTTTTTTCTGGCTTCCATGACGCACGAGCCGAGGAGAGGTGTGCTGAAGCCTGAAGAAAGAGAAAAGGGCTGTACTGCAGACTAATGGGTACTGGCACGCACCAGACTGCATGTGTGTACATCCACACATATACTGGAATGTATGACGCTTGGGCAAAGTTGCATTCCAGAACATGTGGGAGTGTAAGCTCATGCCGACACAATGAAGTCTCTACCCGATTGTATGGACATTCACATTTACACTGGAGGATTTTTTAAAATTATTTTTATGCACCATTTTTAAAATTTTGGCTTTGCCTTGTTTTATTTTTACCTATTTATTTATATCTCGCGCTTCCCAAAATCTGCGCAGATGACATCAAAACATGCACAATTCACAGCAAAATATAAAACAGTAAACATGAATCAAATAACATTACTTGGGAAGGGGTAAAACACGGACCTGACGGACCTCGCGGATCTAAACCCGCACGTCCTTAAAAATCTGAGGTCCGTGCCACTTGTGTTTCAGGCTCTGACAGACCTCGGTGACATTTTAGCGCTGACGGATCCTAATACTTTTCCCTCCCTATGCTTGAGACGGATCCGTCAGAGCTAAATTGTCACCGAGGTCTGTCAGAGCCAGAAACTAACTACAAGTGGCACGGACCTCAGATTTTTAAGGACGTGCGGGTTTAGATCCGCGAGGTCTGTCGGGTCCGCGTTTTACCCCTTCCCACATTACTTATCTGAAAAGGCTTCTTTACACACCATCGCAGGTACAAGTCTGGCCACCTTTCTGAGCAGATAGAAACAAGAGCGTTGGCTACCTAGCTCCGCAAGAATCCCGTCCCCTCAATATAATTCATACTGGATTCCCTCTTTGTCTTTCAAGATGGTACAAACCGTATGTTCCAACCAAGATCAGATCAGCAACACTTACTACAGGTACGTACATTCCATCAAATCCTGCGTGATGATACAAGAAATGCCACGTGTTCAGTAACTGATCCTACATTGTGGAACAAATACATATGGAACCAATAAAAAAAAAAAAAGTAAAGTTACATTCAAGATGTATTTCAATATTGCTTAAATCTTGTTCTTTATCAGGCAGTTGGGACTCTGCATCGAATGATTAGAGCAGAGATTGGGCAAAAATGTTCTTTTTCTTTACTTGATTTATTCCATTTTCTATACCGTTCTCCCAGAGGAGTTCAGAACGGTTTACAGGAAATTAGTCAGGTACTCAAGCATTTTTCTCTCTGACCCGCTAGGCTCACAATATATCTAATGTGCCTGGGGTAAAGAGGGGATTAGATGACTTGCCAAGGGTCACAACGAGCAGCATGGGATTTGAACCCACAACCGCAGGGGGCTGAGGCTGTATGTAGCTTTAACCACTGCACCACTCTAGAAATCAAAGTGTAGTAAAAGTGACCCAAGTATAGGACAATTAAGCCATCGTGACATCACTGATGAGGTTGGCTCTTAGGCATTGGTGGAATGAGGCATTATGACATCACAATAGCAGCTCAGGTTATCATATGCTGAAACTTTTCACACTATTTTCTTATTCAATTTTCTATACCATTCTCCCAGGGGAGCTCAGAATGGTTTACATGAATTTATTCAGGCATTCGAGCATTTTCCCTGTTTATCCTGGTGGGCTCACAATCTATCTAATGTACCTGGGGCAATGGGGGGGGGGATTAAGTGACTTGCCCAGGGTCACATGGAGCAGCGTGGGTTTGAACCCAGAACCTCAGGGTGCTGAGGCTGTAGCTTTAACCACTGCACCACTCTAGAAATCAAAGTGTAGTAAAAGTGAGCCAAATATAGGACAATCGAGCCATTGTGACATCACTGATGAGGTTGGCTCTTATTGGTGGAAGGAGGCATTATGATGTCATAATACCAGCTCTGGTTATCAGAGGCTGAGACTTATTTATTTATTTAAAAATTTATATACTGCTTTAAACCAAAGCAGTGTACAATCAACATACTTGTCACTATTTATTTATTCAAGTTTTTATACTGTTCTCTCAGGGGAGCTCAGAATATTTTACATGAATTTATTCAGGTAAAGCATTTTTCTCTATCTGTCCTGGTGGGCTCACAATCTATCTAATGTACCCGGGGCAGTGGGGAGATTAAGTGACTTGCCCAAGGTCACAAGGAGCAGTGTGGGTTTGACCCCACAACCTCAAGGTGCTGAGGCTGTAGCTTTAACCACTGCGCCACACTATCCCCCTTCGCTCTTTCTTTCTCTCTTAAAAAATAAAAATAAAAAAAATTGTAACTTTTGGGTTTCTAGGTTTTTATTTTACTGACATATTTTAAACTCTTTTTAAACTGTTAATGTGTGATTGCAAAGGGATCCGTAATAAGCTGAGGCAAAAAAAGTGGCCTTAGCGTACCTTTACATGGGTCTTTCCCGTGTTCTAAGGCCATTTTTTTTTTTTTTTTTACCACAGCCATAAAATGGCCGAATTTCTATTTTTTGTGTGTGTTAATGGAAGTGTGCTAATGTTGTGGCCATTTTTAAAAATTGCATGAGCACTTTTCGCCACCCATTTCCATATCCACCTCATTCTCTTCTGGGTTGGGCTGAGAACTTTTCAGCAATCCCCTGTAGTGTGAAGAGTAAGTTTCAGTCTCTGGTAAGCAGAGCTGAGATTGTGATGACATAATGCCTCATTCCACCAATAAGAGCCAAGCTCGTCAGTGATGTCACAATGGCTTGATAGTCCTATTGGCTCACTTTTATGACATACCAGGGGGCGCTGAAAAGTTCTCAGCCCAACCAACCAACTTCCTAAATTCTGAGCTTTATTTTGCAAATTGCAGAAACCAAATTCTATGGGGTTTAAAAAAAAATATTGTTTAAGATCATTGACATTTGTAATCAGAAAGTGAAGCACTGTTTATTAGTAATATTTGGGAATGGGATGGGTGGAGGGGGCAAGGGGGGATGGGAAGGGAGGAAAGAGTGTTGGGAGGTACTTTATCGTGTCTATTTTGTGATGATAATTGATTGTTGATTTTTTATTATTATTTATATACCTACAATGTATTAATTGAGTTGAGATGATATTCTTTGTAAGATTTTTGTTATGCATATTTTATTTTTAAAACTCAATAAAAATTATTGAACATAAATGAAAAAAAAGATCATTGATTGAACCATATCCATCATTCTGTTCTTGGTTGGGCTGAGAATTTTTCTGCACCCCTGATAATAATAATAATAATAATAAAAAAAATCAAATCAAACAAATCTTTTTCCCTCCATCAGAATTCTTGTCTTATGCCTGGTTTCTAATACATAAAATGATGGATATTATACATGGGTGCCAGATATGAACTGGACTGAATAATGTATTTTTATATACCGCCATACCCGAAAGTTCTAGGCAGTTCACAACAATGCAAATGCAGCAAAAGAAACTTTTTTGGGTTTGAACCTCTGAATCCCTCGGGACAGAATTCCATGCATGCAGCAAATGGACTGAGGCCAGGAATTTGAAGCTGGTGGAAGGAATTTTCGGATTCCTCTGTTTAGATTCACATGGAGACTGTCATATCGGGGTGGGGGGGATGGGGGTGGGCCTGAGTAGCCCTGCTCGGACCAACCGAGATCCAATAGGTGGCTTTTGAAATCGTTTCGCCTGAGAGAAGGTGAGTTCTGGCAGGAGCGAAGAGCTGACCCGGGAGGAGGGACCAGTGGGTGGTCTTTGGCTCTCTAGTTGTTGTCTGGGGGGTGGGGAGAGGCGATCCGCTACTTTTTAAAGGACCCCGAGAGAGCAGCTCAGCCAGTTCCGACTCTGGCCACCGCAAAGCCGCTCCGGTAGCCATGGGAGAGCCGGGGGACTTGCCCGGACCGGACTCGGGCGACTACTACTACCTCGATGGCCTAAACGACACCGGCCCCCTCGAGGGCTGCGACGACACGGACTGGCCCATCTCCTTCTCCCTGTTGCCCGTCCTCTACATGACCGTCTTCGTGCTGGGGCTCTCGGGCAACGGGGTGGTCATCTTCACGGTGTGGAGGGCGAAGCCCCGGAGGCGGCCGGCCGACACCTACATCGGCCACCTGGCCCTGGCCGACCTGGCTTTCGTGGTCACCTTGCCCCTGTGGGCCGCCTACACGGCGCTGCGCTTCCACTGGCCCTTTGGCTCGTTCCTCTGCAAGGTCAGCAGCTACCTGGTCCTCCTCAACATGTTTGCCAGCGTCTTCTGCCTCAGCTGCCTGAGCCTGGACCGCTACCTGGCCATCGTGCACTCGCTGTCCAGCGGCCGCCTGCGCTCCCGGACTACCGTGCTTGCCTCGCTAGCCGCCATCTGGCTGGTGGCCGGCGTGCTGGCCCTGCCCGCCCTCCTGCTGCGGGACACCCAGGAGCGGGGCAACCTGACAGTCTGCGACATGGACTTCAGCAGCATCTCCAGCCCCCAGAACGAGCGCTTCTGGATGGGCGGCCTGAGCGTGCTGACCACCGTCCTGGGCTTCCTCTTGCCCTTGCTCCTCATGACCGTCTTCTACTGCTTCATCGGCTGCAAGGTGACCGTGCACTTCCAGAACGTGGTGAGGAAGGAAGACCAGAAGAAGAAGCGGCTCCTCAAGATCATCGTCACCCTGGTGGTGGTGTTCGCCGCCTGCTGGCTGCCCTTCCACCTGCTCAAGACCCTCTACTTCCTGAGCTGGCTGGAGGTGCTGGACATCTCGTGCTCCTTCCAGAGCCTCATCCTGCGCCTCCACCCCTACGCCACCTGCCTGGCCTACATCAACAGCTGCCTGAACCCCTTCCTCTACGCCTTCTTCGACCTGAGGTTCAGGTCGCAGTGCTTCTTGCTGCTGGGGCTCAAGAGGGTCCTCCGCAGCCAGATCAGCAGCCTCTCGTCCACCGTGAGCGTCCAGACTCAGAAATCGGAAGTGGCGACTAAAGTGTAGGACTGGCTACCGAGAGGAACTCAAACTGTTTGGGAGCAAAAAGCCTCCTGATGAGGGACTAGAACTCATTTAATACACGTCTAGCTGTACTTAGTCTGGCTAAGACCGAGGCTACCTCTTTCTGGGCTTTAAGGCTTTCAGATACGGTGAGGTAAGGTTTCCCCAAATGTAACCGACCTGCTGGGGTGCTAAAATATATGCCTTGAGTTTCAGACAGTAAAAAAAAAATCGCCTTTTGGCTCTCAGCAAAGGGCAGGGAAAGTTGTGCCCCCCCCCCCCCTGCAAACCTTGTATATACTTCGCTTCTTCGAGCACTTGCAAAAATGACTACTTAACCTTGTTAAGGCAGGAGTACCGCGCGTTAACCAGTAAGAAGCTTCGCTACGAATTAACACCGAATGTATTTGTAAATAGGGGGAAACGCGCTTTGGCTAATGAAGCCTCTGGCGTCGGGTCCACGGGGGGGTGTCGACAGCTCAGGGGTTGCTGTTGGGCCACTTGCATTCTTGGGAGCTTAAGTTGGGGGTGGGGTGGGAACGTCTCTGCTGTATCGTGTTTTTAAAAAAAAATTTATTTGCGTTATCAATCCTTATCGCGCTTTCTTTGTAACGCGCAAGAAACCGAGTTAAGCTGGTGTCTACGCGCCCGTTTGGAAAACAACGCGCGCTTATCAATCCGGATCCGACGCGGATCCCGTGAATACTGTTCAGGTGCTGAACAACCCCTGGTCGACTGCTGGGTTTCAAGGAAGGTAGAGTCCCCCCCCCCCCCTCCCCGACTCCAGGGATTTGGTGTATGTGCTGAGCACACGTAAAGTCCCCTCCCCCACCTCCCCACTTTTACAACCTGTGAAACACGCCTTCCTCCTTAGAGATGGTCTGTGTTTGGGATCCGTCTAATTGCACTCCACTTAGACAGACTGGCTGGAATTCCGGGGTGGTGGCGCTGGTTTTCCCAGCCATCATCCCCCCAGAGTCCGCCCTGGGCCCGGGGTGGGAGAGTTGGGGGCTCTGTGTGTGCCGTTCTCCAGCTGAGCTGCCGGATGTAACAAGAACGTGTAATTAGCACAGTCATCTGCAATGCAATTAAAAGAAGAGTTTTATTTTACCAGAAAGTGCCTCCATCTGTTTGTCTGTGTTGGAACATCAGCTCTCGACTGGCAAATAAAGATAAAATCAAATTCCGACCCGAACTTTCCCTCCTTATCTAGCTCTTTCCTCTAGGACTGCAGACACAGGCAGCAGACCAGGAAAAGGGGGGGGGGGAGGGATAGAGGCTCTAATTCATCACTTTTGGGTTTTTTTTAATCTGTAGAAATACAATGGGAGAAATGCCCCCCAGGCTTTCTTCAGTCTCAGATCCTGAGCCCCCCCAAACATCACCTCAAATTTTTGACAGAAATTGGGACTGCTATAGGAAATCTCTTTTCTCATCTGGTTTTCAGATTCTCTGTTAAAGGACAGTGCAATAGGCTAAACACTAGGGATTGGAGGGTTCAAATCTTGTTGTTTGTTTCTTTCTCTATACGGGAGCTCAGAATGGTTTACATGAATTTATTCAGGTACTCAAGCGCTTTTCCCTGTTTGTCCCAGTGGGCTCACAATCTATCTAATATACCTGGGGCAAAGGAGGGATTAAGTGACTTGCCCAGGGTCACAAGGAGCAGTACAGGGTTTGAACCCACAACCTCAGGGTGCTGAGGCTGTAGCTTTAACCACTGCAACACTCTAGAAATCAAAATGTAGCAAAAGTGAGCCAAGTATAGGACAAGCCAGCCATTGTGACTTCACTGATGAGGTTGGATCTTATTGGTGGAATG
This sequence comes from Geotrypetes seraphini, assembly GCF_902459505.1. Taxonomy (NCBI): domain Eukaryota; kingdom Metazoa; phylum Chordata; class Amphibia; order Gymnophiona; family Dermophiidae; genus Geotrypetes; species Geotrypetes seraphini. The sequence continues at coordinate 176,395,353 of NC_047091.1, read as the reverse complement.
AGGCATTATGATGTCACAATACCAGCTCTGCTTATCAGAGGCTGAAGCTTTTCACACCATTCATTCATTCAGTTTTCTATACCATTCTCCCAAGGGAGCTCAGAACGGTTTACATGAATTTATTCAGGTACTCAAGCACTTTTCCCTGTTTGTCCCAGTGGGATCACAATCTATCTAATATACCTGGGGCAAAGGAGGGATTAAGTGACTTGCCCAGGGTCACAAGGAGCAGTGTGGGTTTGAACCCACAACCTGAGGGTGTCGAGGCTATTGCTTTAACCACTGCGTCACACTCTTCCCCTGTTCGTTTGTTTTGCTTCCCCTTCTGACCTTCAGCCAGTCACTTAACCCTCCCTCAGGTAGTTCTTTGGGGAGAAAAGAAAGCCCCACTCTACTCGGATATAACTCACATTCAACCACATAGAACAAAAATATACACATATGGTTCTATTCACTGCAAAGTTATCCAACTCTGCACAGATTGCAAAATAGAATACTAGTTATTTTTTTTATTGGGATTTATTAAACCTCCTTTATGAAGTGATTCACCCAAGGTCATGCATGGCACCTATAATTCAACATGAAACTTACAGTTTTAACAACCTAACAATCGTGAGATGACCAAATGTAAACATAAATACGGTCAACGGGGTAAATTTGGAAACTGCAAAGCTAGGATGTCTCTGCTTCAAGGTACTACATGGCCAAGCCCCTAAATACATAACAGACCTCTTCTCATTCCCAACCAACAGACATGAGAGAAGTACACACCTAAAGTTCGTCTCCCCACCGGCCAGAGGATGCAAATATAAAAGATACCATCAACAACTCTTATCGTATCAAGCAGCCTTATGGGGCAAAGACTTAGAAAAACTAATTACACACACAAACAACTATGGAGAATTTAGGAAACACCTAAAAACTTACCTGTTCTCGAAACACCTAGGTAACGAACCAAAACAACAGGCCCCCTTGTAACTTGTAAACTGTTAACCCCTAATCACTAACTATGAATACCCCATTCTATTTATGAAATTTCTCTAATCCTTCGTAAGCCGCAGCATACGAACTGTTGTTATTATCTTTAATGTTCTTATCATCAGATGTACACTGTTATACTCTGTAATTCGCTGTATGTACAGTTTCTCGTTATTGTAAACCGCCTAGAAGTCGCAAGATTGTTGGCGGTATATAAGAATAAAGTTATTATTATTATTATTATTATTAAATACGGTCAACGGGGTAAATTTGGAAACTGCAAATTTAAGCCTAATAATACTACCATGATACATATTTTTAAAAAATAGACACATTTAACAGAACTAAGGAAAATCCTTATAACTGAAATATGAAAATGTCAGTTCAAAGCAAACAATGTCAAAACAGCATGGAAGAATATTTACATTTCTAGCCAATACATAAGAATTAATATTAATAGCGTCAATATTTACAGCAAATTGGAAAAAAAAAAAAAAGCCTGAGCCTCAATAGCGTCATTCAGCTCTCATAAATAAAGAAAGATATTTCCAACGCCACTATCTAGTAGGAGAACAGGTCATTTAAGGCAGTGTATCGCAAACTTTGTGCCGCGGCGAGATTCTGGGTGTGCCACGAGATGCCGGTGAGGAGGAGAGGCATGTCCTGTAGGCAGTCCGCTGGCACCCACATCTCTTCTCCTCGCCGGTGCCTCTCCTGCTCCAGCATCCCCCACTGGCGGCTCAGAGCCCCATCTGGAGGGCCTTTGCGCATGCGCAGGGGAGAGTGTGGCGCCGTGGTTAAAGCTACAGCACCCTGAGGTTGTGGGTTCAAACCCATGCTGCTCCTGGGCAAGTCACTTAATCCCCCCATTGCCCCAGGTACATTAGATACATTGTGAGCCCACTGGAACAGAAGGAAAAGTACTTGAGTGCCTGAATAAATTCATATAAACCGTTCTGAGCTCCCCTGGGAATAGTATAGAAACTTGAATAAATATGAGGTGGAGCCATGAAACTTACAAGTCATTCCACACTTTTCATTTCAATAAGGCAAATGCATCTAGTCAATGGACCCAAGTATAGGGAAACCAAGTCATTGTGACATCACTGATGAGGTTGGCTCTTAGGCATTATGACATCATAATACGAGAGATAGCTGAAAAGTTCTCAGCCCATCCAAGAGGAGAATGGGGAGAGTGTGGCACAGTGATTAAAGCTACAGCCTCAGCACCCCACACTGGGAATGAGTAAAACACGGACCTTGCGGATCTATAACCGCACGTCCTTAAAAATCTGAGGTCCATGTCCATGCCACTCGTAGTTTCTGTCTCTTACAGACCTCTATGACATTTTAGCTGTGACGGATCCGTCTCGGCATAGGAAGGGAAAAGTATTAGGATCCGTCAGCGCTACAATGTCATAGAGGTCTGTCAGAGCCAGAGACTAGTGCTGGAGCGGCAGAGCAGAGGCCTTATTATGTATAGGTTTAAGTCTGCCGGATCTTATTATAGTTTAAAGTAAGGGTGCACTATAGTGAATCAGGCTTCCTGGATCGCAAATTGGAGGTCTCTTTCAGGAGATCCAGAAAACCCGGCACTTAACAGGGCTGTTTAACCGTTTTGCGCTCTGGTTATCCTGTAAGCCCGACATAGAATTTGGCTCTGACAGATCTCTATGAGATTTTAGCGCTGACGGATCAGAGTTTATTGTGCCACTGAGTAAAAAAGTTTTCAGGACTTGTTTACACTTCTCCCTCCGTATTCGCTGTGATAGGGGATTAACAGAACCGCAAATACAGAAAAACCACGAATAACTTTTTCATATGTTATTCGCGGTTTTCTATGAAAAACCATCGTGAATATGGTGAAACTGCGAATAACACGGTGGGAGACCGGGCCTGTTCCCGAAGGACAGGCGAAACACGGTGAAGAAAGTGCCGGGAATCAGCGATTTTCTCTGTAAACGCTTGGAATCAGCGATTTCTCTATGCAAGCTGACGTAATTTCGGGGGGAGGAGCCAGCAAGCTAAAAACCGTGAATAATTGAAACTGCGATTACTGAAACCGCGAATATGGAGGGTGAAGTGTACTGCCTTTTAAAAAATTATACAACCACATTCAATGTGGTTTACATACTGGTACTTCAAGCATTTTTCCTATCATTTTAGCTGAAGGACAGTTGAGATTCCCAAAAAATAATTTGAGCGCAAACGTTTCCATAAAAGGGCAGCTCAACACGTGGGAATAAATATGCCACTACACTTTATTATTTCTATAGTGCTACCAGATGTACATTAAACACGCAAGAGACGGTCCCTGCTCGAAAGAGCTTACAATCTAATTATGACAGACACACTGGACAAGGATGGTGAATAAATATATGCAGTTCTTGTAGGGAAATACAAAGGAATGATGCTTGTCCATTTCAGATCCTAAAAAACCATTAGTGCACATTTTAAAGTGCATGAGATAAAGTTGCATATACACTTCTCCCTCCATATTTGCATGGTGACGGGACTAAATCACGCGAGTCAATGGCGCGCCGACAACTGAGCGCCGACAACTGAGCGCAAGGTTGATGGTGCGCCGAAGAAAAGCACTATTTTAAAGGGCTCCGATGGGGGTGTGTGGGGGGAACCCCCCCACTTTACTTAACAGACATTGCGCTGGTGTTGTGAGGGGTTTGGGGGGTTGTAACCCCCCACATTATACTTAAAACTGAACTTTTTCCCTAAAAAACAGGCAAAAAGTTTGGTTTCAAGTATAATGAGGGGGGTTACAACCCCCCAAACCCCCCACAGTGCCAGTGCGATGTCTGTTAAGTAAAATAGGGGGGTTCCCCACCAACACCCCCCGTCGGAACCCTTTAAAATAGTGCTTTTCTTCGGCGCGCCGTCAACCTTGTGCTCAGATGTCTGCGCTTAGTTGTCGGCGCGCCGTTGTCTCACGCGATTTTGTCAATGAACCTATTTGCATAGGTTAGGAGCAAATATGGAAAAGTCGCAAATAACTTTTAGGGCCAACTGTGACCCACCCCCGCCATCCTCCTGCCTCCTGAACCTCTCCATACCTTACCTGGTGGTATAGCGGTGAAGCAGGGCGGGAGCGATCTTCTTACGCTCCTGCCCCGTGCAGGGCCGTCAACAAAAGTGGCTGCCATGAGTTCCCGTGGTCTTCACCGCTAGGCCACCAGGTACGGTGTGGAGAGGTCCGGGAGGCGGGGGTGGGCCAGGGTTTATGAAGCTCGCGAATAACCGAAGTCACGCGTCCTAAACCCGTGAATTTGGAGGGAGAACGTACTAGATTTCCAATATATCCTATGCGTAGAGGGGTGCAAACTGAATAGAGCAACAGGTACAATTCTAGCCCCCTTGGTGGTTTTTACTCTCTCCCTAATCTAAAACCATCCCAGGGCTGAGTCCCAGAACAGGTTTGGGAAGTCCTGGATTTGAATTTGTGATGACTCTTTGATCATTTATTTTGTGTTCATAAAATCAACATATAATTCAACCACGCCTATTCTACGCCCCTTTCCATGCCTACTTTTTCAGATAAAGTAATCAACAAGCCACTGTTGTTCAGTCTGACAAGTCATATACTGGTTTGTCTAATACTTAGCTTATAGTGAGCCTGTGCTGTCTTTACCTCTCCCGACATGCATGTTTCAAAAAAGAAACCTTTCTTCAGGGTCGAGGGAAACGGTTTGAGGGAGCTGCAATTGCCTTGTAACATCAAACCGTTTCCCTCGACCCTGAAGAAAGGTTTCTTTTTTGAAACATGCATGTCGGGAGAGGTAAAGACAGCACAGGCCCACTATAAGCTAAGTGATGGTCTGTTATTGAAAAAATGATAGGTTTTATATATATATAAAAAAAAAAACATCACTAAAAAAATGGCACTTAGATAAATAGGAGAGTGATTCATTGAATTAATAAAGGTTGGACCGACGAAGCATTAAGCAACTGGTTATATACCCGATTGCTGCCTGAAGGTCCATACATATGATAGATGCACCCCCAAGGGTAGATGCATTCAATACTTGCTTGTCCTTTTTCAGATAGGCATTGTTAGGTGTCCTTAGGCATGGAGGGGTGCGTCCACTTAGGTGTTGCTAGGTGCCCTAAGAATTTGGCATCAAACTCTTAAATTGTTTAATTACTGGTTGGTTATTTTTTTTTTTTTTGGGGGGGGGTTTGATTGACTGAAAACCAGCGAGGACAATTACCACGCTGATTAAGCCAATTAAAAATACAAGTTAGACATGGAACCCAAACGTAGGCGTCACTAGGTGGCCGCATTTAGGGTGCTTAATGCAGGTGCCGTTTATAGAATACGACCTAATGTGCGTGCCAAAGATTAGCGCAGATTGCATTTAAATGTAGGAAAACCAATGTAAACAAGGTTGTTAGCTAGTCCCCGCTGAGGCTCAGAAAAACAGCGCCCCAAAACACCCCTAATGCTGGAACCAAACGAGCTGGAAGCAGCGGCATAGCGTGCACCCCTTCCCCGTACCTTTTTATCATGGGCGCGAGCAGCCACGAACTTGCTGCTCGCACTGGCTTCGGCTGTCTCTCTGACGTCACTTTCTAGGCGTGGGTCCCGGAAGTGACATCAGAGAGAGCGCCGAAGCCGACGCGAGCGGCAAGTTCGCGGCCGCTTGTGCCGATGATAAAAAGATACGTGTGTGCGAATGGCAGGGGGGAGGGGAAGAGGGGGTGGAGAGAAGGAGGGATGCCAGTGTCCCGAGGAAGTCTGCGCCCAGGGTGAACCACCCCCCTTGTCCCTCTTACCACGCCACTGATCAGAAGTCAGGATTTCTCCTGATTTTCCTTTTAAAATCTGCAGGATTTGACTTTATTCGAAAGAGGAAGGGAGGCAGCGCAAGCCTCTGAGCGCTGTCTTGAGAAACAAAGAAATATATATTTGAATAGAAATGTAAATGCATATTGGAACCGATCCTCTGCATAGATCAAGTTCTAATGATGATGGTGAGAAACTTATGCAAGTCTGAGCAAAATCAAAAGTGGAAGCTTTTCAAGTGGAAGAAAAAACCCATTTGAAAATCGTACATTTAAGGAGCAGAAGAACGGTGCTGATGCGTGCCCGCACTTCCCAAGTTTGAATGGACATGCACGCAAGAGCCTTATTCACGTGTGCAAGAAATGTTCCCCCTCCACCTTGCACAGAGTGCAAATATTTTGCATGCTGTTAACATTGATCATGAAAACAAAAAAAACATGATGGCAGATAAAGGCCAAATGGCCCATCCGCAGCATCTACTATCTCCTCCTCTCCCTATTGGCTAAGGCTCTTAACATTTGCATCTCCTCTCCCTATAGGCTAAGGCTCTTTACACTTCCATTGTGAGGTCATAGAGCTTTATGGTTATAGAAACATAGTAACATGATGGCAGATAAGGCCAAATGGCCCATCCACAGCATCCACTATCTCCTCCTCTCCCTATTGGCTAAGGCTCTTAATATTTGCATCTCCTCTTTCTATAGGCTAAGGCTCTTTACACTTCCATTGTGAGGTCATAGAGCTTTATGGTTATAGAAACATAGTAACATGATGGCAGATAAGGCCAAATGGCCCATCCACAGCATCCACTATCTCCTCCTCTCCCTAAGAGATCCCACGTGCCTGTCCCATGCTTTCTTGAAGTACGTAAAAGTAGAGCCAAATCAGAACCTCTGCGACGAAGCAAAAATCCAAGTAATGAGAGTCACCAGGCAGAGATGTCACCAACCAAGGTATTCTATGTTTGGTCGATGTTTATTGAATTACAAGTCAATCTGGACTCAGGACTCGACATGGCCAGTGTTTCGACGCCGAGTGTCTTTCTCAAGAGTCGGTAACTTGAGGAACTCTCAATATGTCTCAGTTAATACATATGTAGAGATCAAATACAGTAAATGTTATTCATAGGACACAAATCCAACGCACAGAGTGAAAACCAACAAACGTCAGGAGCTATCCTTCACGTATTGAGTCCTGGTTGGTGACATCTCTGCCTCACGACTCCATTTACTTGGATCCATGCTTTCTTGAATTCAGACACAGTCTCTGTCTCCACCACCTCTTCCGGGAGACCGTTCCACACATCTACCACCCTTTCTGTGAAAAAGTATTTCCTTAGATTAGTCCTGAGCTTATCACCTCAGCTTTATCCTATGCCCTCTCATTGTGGAGCTTTCTTTCAAATGGAAGAGATTCGTCTCGGGTGCATTTGTGCCATGTAGGTATTTAAACGGTACACTGTCAATAGCACCCCAACAATTCCGCTGCATCAAATGCATGCAGCAACAAGTGCGCGCATGAAGGGAGGGGAATTGTTGAGGCAGGAGTGAGTTGTAAGTGGTCAGAGTAGTGGTCAGACCATGAATTGAAAGTGTATTGGGGGCATTCCCCCCACCCCCCCTCAACGAGAGCATGAGTGTAGTGGGGGGGGGGTTCCCCCACACCCCCTTCAGAGCATGAGTTGTAAGTGTAGTGGGAGGTTCACCCCACACACCCCTCACCGAGGGCAACCTCCCCACCACCCTTTGAGCGCAAATGTTAAGGCATAGGGTAGCGCACATTCGTCCTTCACACAAATGTCGGGGCGGAGTTGTCAGTGTACCAATGGCCTCTGCGCATTTGACGGGTCACCATTTAAACACCTCTTTCATCATCACTTCTGCGTGCTGGTCCTGCGGTATTTTCTAGGGCTGTTCCCTATAATGCTAGGGTTCTGACCACTGATCCCTGAGCTACCTGGCATCGCTCGGAAAACCCGTTATCTAATAGCTACCTCTAATAGCTAACGTATTAGAAAATGGTCAGCGGCAAATAAACTTTGCAAAATGTATATAAGAGATTGGCTATCTATTACAAAGCCCTGGGATATCTGGTAGCTTTTGGTCCTGAGTTAAGGGCAAACAATTACAAGCTATTTTCAGGTCCAACTCCTGAACACTGCCATATAAAGTTGTCCATGACTAATGCACAATTTAGAGATGATTGGTAGTGAGGTGAATGCTCTCAAAATATACAAAATAGAGAGGTCAAAATCGATAACAAAAGTGTAACAGAAGTATGCTGTACATGTTTTAAGGATGTTTATTTATATTTCTATTAGAACACAAGTGTTTTGTCCGAATCACTCAGCAACTATTTCTCTGGCATTTGAAATTTTGCACATCTCCTTTGGGTTCCTTGGGTTCCTTTCTCTGACGTCAGAGAAAGGGCGGGACCGCCGGAAGAGGAAGCAGCGCAGACGCAGGGCTCAGAGAAGGAGCGGGACCGCCGGCAGAGGAAGCAGCTTCTCAATGATGGGGGGGGGAGGCTGTGGGGGTGCGAGCGGTCCTTTGGGGTGGGGGTGGGGGTGCGGGTGTGAGTGCAAGCGGTCCTTCGGGGTGGGGGTGCGAGCGGTCCTGCGGGGGGGGGTGAATCGGACGTCGGGGGGGAGCATCAGGCTTTCAGGGTGGGGACAGGACTTCAAGGGGGGACAGGACTTCAAGGGGGAGAGGAGAGTCAGGGCGGGCGAAAGGAGAGTCGGGGCGGCCAGAGGAGAGTCGGGGTGGCATGCGCGGTATACGGGTGTGCGCGCTATATAAAAATTTCTTTACATAAATTACAGTTTCCCGCGCGCTATACCCGTGTGCGCGTTTTACACGGGTGCACGGTATATGAGTGAAAATACGGTATATAATTCTGAGTGTATGTGAAAATTGTATTACCTCACTTCTTAATACCTATATTTAAGATCCATTTTTGACTTTCATACATAGAGAAGTCCTGGTTCCTGTTACACTAATGCACAATTTACCCTTAACGTTCCCTCTCTAAAAGTAATCGGCACTCGTCGCTCATACATTTTTTTCTGGAACAGCGCCCTCTATTTGGAACTCACTACCATTACATTTAAGAATAGAACAAACTTTGGTTAAATTTAAGCACAGCTTAAAATGCTTCCTTTTTAAGGATGCACATGATTAATGTATCCCATCTAATCTTGGGGCCTGTTTTACAAAGCCATGTGGCAACAGCCCCGAAGCCCTTTAAATCTCTATGGGCTTCGGGGCCGTTACTGCACTGCAGCCGCTAGCGTGGCTTTGTAAAACAGACCCTTGATATATCCTATATAATCTTAATACATCCTTATTTTTTTATCAATTTTAAAACTCTTCCCAATCCTTTCCTTTCGTTTCTTTCTTCTGGGCATTTTTTTAATTTATATTTTTTTTAAGAATTGTAATTTTTTCCCACCCTTCCCTTTTGTTCTATTCCTTCTCCCCCCCCCTTAGTATGTCTGTTCCTGTATTGTTTTTATTCATTACTAGCTGATGGCCCGGCGTTGCACGGGTATTTAATTATAGCAATAACACTGTAAATGGATTCAAATAAAGATACTTTATAGTGGTGAACAAAAATATTTTTTTACTTTATAAAAAGTACAATATTCAAATTATAATGTGAAATATTTGACAAAATGAATACAATACAACTAACACAAAACTTGATTATAAACAACATTTTTAGTTTCACCTCCAGGAGCAAGAACATATACATTATTGGGTGAACCCACCCTTCCCACGTGTGCAGGTGGGCCGCGAGACCCCCAGAACATATCACCCCAGGTAGTGAGGGATCTGCATACCAATTTTCGTTCAAATCGGTCCCACAGCTTTTTACATTTTTTCCATTTGACTTGAATGGGTGAAATCTGATTTTCTGTTTGTAGCTCCGCCCACGTGTGCAGGTGGGCCGCAAGACCCCAAGAACATATCACCCCCGGTAGTGAGGGATCTGCATACCAATTTTCGTTCAAATCGGTCCCACAGCTTTTTACATTTTTTCCATTTGACTTGAATGGGTGAAATCTGATTTTCTGTTTGTAGCTCCGCCCACATGTGCATATGGGCCGCGAGACCCCAAGAACATATCACCCCAGGTAGTGAGGGATCTGCATACCAAGTTTCGTTCAAATCGGTCCCACAGCTTATTACATTTTTTCCATTGACATGAATGGGTGAAATCCGATTTTCTGCTTGTAGCTTGGCCAACGTGTGCAGGTGGGCCGGAAGACCCCCAGAACATATCACCCCAGGTAGTGAGGGATCTGCATACCAAGTTTCGTTCAAATCGGTCTCACAGCTTTTTACATTTTTTCCATTGACTTGAATGGGTGAAATCTGATTTTCTGTTTGTAGCTCCGCCCACGTGTGCAGGTGGGCCGCGAGACCCCCAGAACATATCACCCCCGGTAGTGGGGGATCTGCATACCAATTTTCGTTCAAATCGGTCCCACAGCTTTTTACATTTTTTCCATTGACTTGAATGGGTGAAATCTGATTTTCTGTTTTTAGCTCCGCCCACGTGTGCAGGTGGGCCGCGAGACCCCAAGAACATATCACCCCAGGTAGTGAGGGATCTGCATACCAAGTTTCGTTCAAATCGGTCAAGCCGTTTTTGAATTACTGTGAGAATGGCATCTTTTTACATTTTTTCCATTGACATGAATGGGTGAAATGTGATTTTCTGTTTGTAACTCTGCCCACATGTTCAGGTGGGCCGCGAGACCCCCAGAACATATCACCCCAGGTAGTGAGGGATCTGCATACCAAGTTTCGTCCAAATTGGTCACAGTGAGAATGGCAGCTTTTTACATTTTTTCCATTGACATGAATGGGTGAAATCTGATGTTCTGTTTGTAGCTCCGCCCACGTGTGCAGGTGGGCCGCGAGACCCCAAGAACATATCACCCCAGGTAGTGAGGGATCTGCATACCAAGTTTCGTTCAAATCGGTCAAGCCGTTTTTGAATTACTGTGAGAATGGCATCTTTTTACATTTTTTCCATTGACATGAATGGGTGAAATCCAATTTTCTGCTTGTAGCTCGGCCAACGTGTGCAGGTGGGCCACAAGAACCCCAGAACATATCACCCCAGGTAGTGAGGGATCTGCATACCAAGTTTCGTTCAAATCGGTCAAGCCGTTTTTGAATTACTGTGAGAATGGCATCTTTTTACATTTTTTCCATTGACATGAATGGGTGAAATGTGATTTTCTGTTTGTAACTCCGCCCACATGTTCAGGTGGGCCGCGAGACCCCCAGAACATATCACCCCAGGTAGTGAGGGATCTGCATACCAAGTTTCGTTCAAATCAGTCAAGCCGTTTTTGAATTACTGTGAGAATGGCAGCTTTTTACATTTTTTCCATTGACATGAATGGGTGAAATCTGATTTTCTGTTTGTAGCTCCGCCCACGTGTGCAGGTGGGCCGCGAGACCCCCAGAACATAACAACCCAGGTAGTGAGGGATCTGCATACCAAGTTTCGTCCAAATTGGTCACAGTGAGAATGGCAGCTTTTTACATTTTTTCCATTGACATGAATGGGTGAAATCTGATGTTCTGTTTGTAGCTCCGCCCACGTGTGCAGGTGGGCCGCGAGACCCCCAGAACATATCACCCCAGGTAGTGAGGGATCAGCATACCAAGTTTAGTTCAAATCGGTCCCACAGCTTTTTACATTTTTCCCATTGACTTGAATGGGTGAAATCTGAAGTTCTGTTTGTAGCTCCGCCCACATGTGCAGGTGGGCCGTGAGACCCCCAGAACATATCAGCCCGGGTAGTGAGGGATCCGCATACCAAGTTTCGTTCAAATCGGGCAAGCCGTTTTTGCGTTGGCAGCTGTTTTACATTTTTTCCATTGACATGAATGGGTGAAATCTGATTTTATGTTTGTAGCTCCGCCCACATGTGCAGGTGGGCCGTGAGACCCCCAGAACATATCACCCCGGGTAGTGAGGGATCCGCATAACAAGTTTCGTTCAAATCGGGCAAGCCGGTTTTGCGGAGGCAGTTTTTACATTTTTTCCATTGACATGAATGGGTGAAATCTGATTTTCTGTTTGTAGCTCCGCCCAGGTGTGCAGGTTGGCCGCGATACCCCCAGAACATATCACCCCAGGTAGTGAGGGATCGGCATACCAAGTTTCGTTCAAATCGGGCAAGCCGTTTTTGCGTTGGCAGCTGTTTTACATTTTTTCCATTGACATGAATGGGTGAAATCTGATTTTATGTTTGTAGCTCCGCCCACATGTGCAGGTGGGCCGTGAGACCCCCAGAACATATCACCCCGGGTAGTGAGGGATCCGCATAACAAGTTTCGTTCAAATCGGGCAAGCCGGTTTTGCGGAGGCAGTTTTTACATTTTTTCCATTGACATGAATGGGTGAAATCTGATTTTCTGTTTGTAGCTCCGCCCAGGTGTGCAGGTTGGCCGCGATACCCCCAGAACATATCACCCCAGGTAGTGAGGGATCGGCATACCAAGTTTCGTTCAAATCGGTCAAGCCGTTTTTGCGTTGGCAGCTGTTTTACATTTTTTCCATTGACATGAATGGGTGAAATCTGATTTTATGTTTGTAGCTCCGCCCACATGTGCAGGTGGGCCGTGAGACCCCCAGAACATATCACCCCGGGTAGTGAGGGATCCGCATACCAAGTTTCATTCAAATCGGGCAAGCCGGTTTTGCGGAGGCAGCCTTTTACATTTTTTCCATTGACATGAATGGGTGAAATCTGATTTTCTGTTTGTAGCTCCGCCCACGTGTGCAGGTGGGCCGCGAGACCCCCAGAACATATCATCCCGGGTAGTGAGGGATCTGCATACCAAGTTTCGTTCAAATCGGTCAAGCCGTTTTTGCGTGATCACGGCACATACATACATACATCCGATTTTATATATATAGATTATAAAGTTAATATTATAAAGTATTATAATTTTTTATACTTTTTATACTTTATTATTATAAAGTTATTATAAAGTATTATAAAGTTGTTATTATTATTATTATACCATCCACAAAATTACCAGCTCTGGCTTCAGTGAACCGGTTAAGTGCCTTGGAATATCTCCGGATAGCCCCACACAAGTGATTTAGCAAGCCGAGAGCCTCTCCTTCCTCATTTAGAACACTTTGAATATCGACCCTTTGAGCAGATGACTGTGAACTCAAGGCTCGTCGAGACTGGTAAAATGACTTTTTTTTGTCGCTCAGGAGTTAAGCTATGGAACTCCCTGGTAGGTCAGATACGAAACTGCCGTGAAAAGGGCATGTTTAGGAAACGACTTAAGACGCAGTTATTTGTCGATGCCTTTCTCTAGCCAATCGTTTTCCTCTCTGGCAAGAGTCGATGAATTAGTCATGATCTTTATTACGCAAGCTATGGTATTATTTTGTACTGCACCCAACTCCCTAAACAGTTGCCTAAATTGGAACCTTACAACCAGACAAAGGAGAACTCAGACCCCATTTGCCTATCCCTCATTCAAAGGAACGCAACGCAAGAAGATGTATGACAACCTACTAGCAATGCAGGCAGCGAAACTAGACCCCTCCATCTCTAACTTGCTGACAGCAACATGCAACTTCAAATCATTTCGAAAAGAAATCAGAACCCTGCTATTCAAAAAATTCATCCAGATATCTTAACCCCCCCCTGTCCTTCTCTCTCCCCTGTAAAATTCCCCCTCAAATTTTTACTCCTCTTCTAACTCCCCTTCATAGACTCAACTATGTAACCAGCCCCCTAAATTGTAATTTCCCCGTAAATGTCCAGTTTTTCCTCTAATTTCTACCCGTCCCTTAAGTTCTCCCAAAGACTCAATTTATATAACCAGCTCCCTAAACTGTAATTTTTCCTGGAAATGTCCAGTTATCTTCTGATGTAATCTGCCTAGAACTGCAAGGTACAGGCGGAATAGAAGTCATTAATGTAATGTAATTTCTGAGGATTGTTTGGATGTTGATTTTATTATGTTTGTGTTTTAAAATTACTGTATGTATGTAAATTATGTAAACTGTTTACCCCCCTCTTCTATTAAACTGCGCTAGCAGTCTGTAGCGCAGAGATCCGCGCTGAATGGCCCGCGCTGCACCCAACGCTCATAGGAACTCTCTGAGCGTCGGGAGCAGCGCGGGCCATTCAGCACGGCTCACTGCGCTAAAAACTGCTAGCGCAGTTGAATAGAAGAGGGCCTTAGTTTTAAACCGTCTAGAAATTTTTAAAAACAAAATAAATAAATAAAAATATAAGAGTTTTCTCTTGCTGCGCACGGCTACATCAAGTGTGTTGGTTGACTACGGATGTTTTGCAATGAAAAGTTCAATTGGGTCTTATACGTTCTTCTAATGGACAATTAGACTAAACAGTTTTGGATTTTCGACCCTGGCCTGCCTTCTGGGATTACTGGAGCTCTTGCAAATCCTGCTGCAGTGATTCCTGGAGCCCCTGATCCCAAGCCTCCTGGAAGTAGGTGGGGGGAGGAGGGGGGGTTGCCCTTTGTTTGTTTATCTACTCTGGCTCCCCTCCTGCCAGGAGCCATCTGCTAACACTCTAACTCCATCCCCGCTGAAGGAGACCCTCCCCTTACACTTCTTTCCCCCCCAAAGCCTTTAGCCCCGGCCTGGTCTGTTCCCAGCATCGTGGCTCTGCCATTCTGAAATCCCACTTGGGACTCCTCAGTTCTTTTGGCCTCTTCTAGTTTCCTAGTGCACCATCTTTAAATTGTGCCTGTAGTGACATGAGAGATTCCATAGAAATCTGGATAGCCTAGGGTTACCAGATAGAGAATGACACGGTGACAAAATTCATCACCGTTCCCGTCCCCGCGGATAACCGCGGGAAATAATCCCATGTCATTTTCTAGTGTCTATTTCAACCTCGGTCCTTCTACACCAGCATTCTTCAAAGCAAAGCTTGCGGGTCAGTGGTTGTGGCCATTCATACTCTGATTCTTATGTGAGCCAAGGATAATGAAGCCATTGTGACATCACTGATGTGATTGGCTCTTCTGTAGTGTCTGTTTCAACCTCGGTCCTTCTACACCAGCACTCTTGAAAGCAAAGCTTGCGGGTCAGTGGTTGTGGCCATTCATACTCTGATTCTTATGTGAGCCAAGGATAATGAAGCCATTGTGACTTCACTGATGTGATTGGCTCTTAGGCACTGGTGGAATGAGGCATTATGACATCACAATATCTGCTCTGGATACCAGAGACTGTCATTCTGTAGTGTCTGTTTTAACCTCGGTCCTTCTACACCAGCATTCTTCAAAGCAAAGCTTGTGGGTCAGTGGTTGTGGCCATTCATACTCTGATTCTTCCCTCTCTCCTTAAAGAATGACATAAAGATGGTTTCCCGCGGGGATGGGAACGGTGATGAATTTTGTCACTGTGTCATTCTCTAATACCAGACGTTCGGATTTCCCCAAACATTTCCTCCTTTTTGAGGACATATCCAGGGGTCCGGATGGCTTTTCAAAACCCGGCTCTTGTCATTGTGTCACACCAGCACATGCACAGATGCCGTCCTGACGAGCACACAGGTTGAGGGGGGTGGGGCTGGGGGTGGAACAGGGCGTGACTCAATGGGGCGGGCCTAGGGCGGGGCCATGGGTCCGGATTTTCATTCCCCAAAATCTGGTAACCTTAGGATAGCCCAGCATAGAGGAAGGGAAGGGATTTTGGATTTTACTCGTAACTTTTTCAGTAGTAGCTCAAGGTGATTTACATTCAGATACATTAGGTCTTTCCCTGTCCCTGGAGGGACCACAATCTGAGTTTGTACCTAAGGCAATGGAGAGTTAAGTGACATGTTCAAGGTCACAGGGAGCAACAGAAGAGGCAAATGAGATGTCTGATTTCCAATCAAGTTATATTTATTATACAGACATAATAATTCTACAAAAGTCCATGGAAATATCATAAACAGTTCCAAAGTTCTTGTGTGTAAAGAATCCAAGTGTAAGGTCACGAGGAACCAAAGTGGGACTTGGTCACTGGCTTCCCTGGTTTTCACTTATTAGGGTGCTCCTCCAAACCAGACACAATTCTGAGAGGCCATTCAATAGAAATAAGAGGAGCATACAGGCTTACATCAGGGCCCTCATACAGAAACACACTTAATGCAAGGTTATCTACTCAGAAACACGCTTAATGCAAGGTTATCAACTCAGAAACACGCTTAATGCAAGGTTGTCAACTCAGAAACACGCTTAATGCAAGGTTATCAACTCAGAAACACGCTTAATGCAAGGTTGTCAACTCAGAAACACACTTAATGCAAGGTTATCAACTCAGAAACACGCTTAATGCAAGGTTGTCAACTCAGAAACACGCTTAATGCAAGGTTCTCAACTCAGAAACACGCTTAATGCAAGGTTATCAACTCAGAAACACGCTTAATGCAAGGTTCTCAACTCAGAAACACACATAATGCAAGGTTGTCAACTCAGAAACACGCTTAATGCAAGGTTATCAACTCAGAAACACGCTTAATGCAAGGTTGTCAACTCATAAACACGCTTAATGCAAGGTTGTCAACTCAAAAACACGCTTAATGCAAGGTTATCAACTCAGAAACACGCTTAATGCAAGGTTATCAACTCAGAAACACGCTTAATGCAAGGTTGTCAACTCAGAAACACACTTAATGCAAGGTTATCAACTCAGAAACACGCTTAATGCAAAGTTGTCAACTCAGAAACACGCTTAATGCAAGGTTATCAACTCAGAAACACGCTTAATGCAAGGTTGTCAACTCAGAAACACGCTTAATGCAAGGTTATCAACTCAGAAACACACTTAATGCAAGGTTGTCAACTCTGAAACACACTTAATGCAAGGTTGTCAACTCAGAAACACGCTTAATGCAAGGTTATCAACTCAGAAACACGCTTAATGCAAGGTTGTCAACTCAGAAACACACTTAATGCAAGGTTATCAACTCAGAAACACGCTTAATGCAAAGTTGTCAACTCAGAAACACGCTTAATGCAAGGTTATCAACTCAGAAACACGCTTAATGCAAGGTTGTCAACTCAGAAACACGCTTAATGCAAGGTTGTCAACTCAGAAACACGCTTAATGCAAGGTTATCAACTCAGAAACACGCTTAATGCAAGGTTATCAACTCAGAAACACACTTAATGCAAGGTTGTCAACTCTGAAACACACTTAATGCAAGGTTGTCAACTCAGAAACACGCTTAATGCAAGGTTATCAACTCAGAAACACACTTAATGCAAGGTTGTCAACTCTGAAACACACTTAATGCAAGGTTATCAACTCAGAAACACGCTTAATGCAAGGTTGTCAACTCAGAAACACGCTTAATGCAAGGTTATCAACTCAGAAACACACTTAATGCAAGGTTGTCAACTCTGAAACACACTTAATGCAAGGTTGTCAACTCAGAAACACGCTTAATGCAAGGTTATCAACTCAGAAACACACTTAATGCAAGGTTGTCAACTCTGAAACACACTTAATGCAAGGTTATCAACTCAGAAACACGCTTAATGCAAGGTTGTCAACTCTGAAACACGCTTAATGCAAGGTTATCAACTCACTCCATGTCATCTGTAGATAAGCTGAGCCAGTCCTGGGTTTACCTCCATTTACATTCAAGGAAAATCCACAGGTTTGGACCTACTGCCAAAAATGTTTTGCTGTCGGATTGACGATCCTTGCTCAAAACCTATAGAGCGTCATAACTTCTGATACCGGAAACATCACCGAAACACGGCACGGTGTCAAGTGCTTATTTTTGAGCACTCTATATATTTGGGACCTATAGCACAGGCCTTCGTAGGTCTTGCCTTATTTGATGCAATAAACATTGGCATTTTTTCCCCCAGTTGTCCTTGTTTATATCTTTCACACCTGGTTCTTCTCATAATACTTTTATGGTCTACCCTTACGCGTTAGAAGGCAGGGCAGTCGGAAAAGACCTGAGCGACCTGTCCTCAGCAGTCGCTTGTTTGGTGATCAGCCAGCCCAGTCGGTGTTGCAGGATTTTTGTTGGTGAATCGCTGCCTGCTATCATTTGAATGTCGTTCCCCCTCATTTGCATGCACGGATCGGAGGATGATCGGGACACAGGTTAGTGAATTGGGTCAGAGGGAAATCGGGCTGCAAAGGGGTCGCAAACCGATCGGTACACGATCGGTTTGCTTAGTGAATTTAACCCATTGACTGGATTTACAAGGCCATAGATGCAACCAAATGAAGTTAGAAATAAATGAAATTAGTCCAACAAAAATGTATCGGTTTATATATCCCTTTTGTTAACTTTTATTTCAGTGCATTCAAGTGGATTAACACGGCAACCACGTAGCTTTATCCAAGAACACAGACGCAATCAGTCCACTGGAGAACCTTTGCTTCTGTTTATCTAGGAGAAGTAAGCAATAAACTTTTGCCCAACATCAGTCAATTTTATTCCTCAAGAAAAAAAAAAGAAAGATATCTGAGCCCAGTAAACAAGGCAGATCAAGCCCCTGAATCAGTGAACGTGAATTGACTAATGTATGTTTGCTTCTTTTCAAAAGTTACAGTATGTGAAACGCCAGGATAGTCACAAGACCAGAATAACTTGCAATGGCTTCTTGCTACCCTCAGAGCATCTCAACACCATACTGGACTGCTGTCTTTCTCGGCTTGTTGCAGGACTGGAGTTACTGGGGTGCAAATAGAAACTTGTCCTTGGCTAGAGAATGACACGGGGACAAACTTTTCCCCGTTCCCAGGGGAACTCATTTTCCCGTCCTGTCCCCACGAGCTCTGACCCTGCCCCATTCCTGCAAACTCCGTCCTCATCTGCACAAGCCTCAGACACTTTAAAATCATAAGTAGCAACATTCTAGAGCTCAGATTGTGATGTCATAATGCCTCATTCCACCAATGCCTAAGCTCTGTCCTCATCTGCACAAGCCTTAAACACTTTAAAATCCTAAGTAGCAACATTCTAGAGCTCAGATTGTGATGTCATAATGCCTCATTCCACCAATGCCTAAGCTCCGTCCTCATCTGCACAAGCCTCAGACACTTTAAAATCATAAGTAGCAACATTCTAGAGCTCAGATTGTGATGTCATAATGCTCATTCCCCCAATGCCTAAGCTCTGTCCTCATCTGCACAAGCCTTAAACACTTTAAAATCCTAAGTAGCAACATTCTAGAGCTCAGATTGTGATGTCATA
Organism: Geotrypetes seraphini; assembly: GCF_902459505.1. Classification (NCBI taxonomy): domain Eukaryota; kingdom Metazoa; phylum Chordata; class Amphibia; order Gymnophiona; family Dermophiidae; genus Geotrypetes; species Geotrypetes seraphini. The sequence continues at coordinate 176,376,337 of NC_047091.1, read as the reverse complement.
ATGCCTCATTCCACCAATGCCTAAGCTCCGTCCTCATCTGCACAAGCCTCAAACACTTTAAAATCCTAAGTAGCAACATTCTAGAGCTCAGATTGTGATGTCATAATGCCTCATTCCACCAATGCCTAAGCTCCGTCCTCACCTGCACAAGCCTCAAACACTTTAAAATCCTAAGTAGCAACATTCTAGAGCTGAGATTGTGATGTCATAATGCCTCATTCCACCAATGCCTAAGCTCCGTCCTCATCTGCACAAACATCTAAAATCATACGTGTTCAAGGCTTGTGCAGTTAAGGCAGAGCTTAAAGGAATGGGGCAGAACAGGAATACTGAGATCCCGCGGGGACGGAGACAAATTGGTCTCCGTTTCATTGGGCCTCTATACCTGAGGGGAAGCAAGTCTGTCTAAAACTAAAGGCAGTCGTAGATCCTGCTAGCCCAAAGCCTTGGGGCCCCCACAAATTGCTGCCTGGGGGCCCCGGGATGTCTAACACTGGCCCTGGTGTGTTTTGTATGGAGAGGGTTTATATTTATTGCTTCAAGAAACAACATTCATTTACCCACCTTTAATCTGCTGCTGAATTCTCTCTCTCTCATGCCTGGTAGAAAAATACCCTTTCAACTGGTCCTCAGAACTCTTGGGCTGACAGATGGCCCTTTCCCATTAACACCTGAAATCACACCTCCTCCCGCCAGCTCAACTTCTGAGCACCTCAGGCCTGAAGCTAATGAAACAGTTGTGGTTGAGCCTCTGGAGACATCAAAGTGGAAATAAACAGAAAGCACAAGGGACTCCTGAGACCAAATAGACACGTGAGAAAAGACCAGATCTTATGCTCAGCACAAACCAAACCGAGGAAATAAAAATGTAATGATTTTATTTATTTTAGGGGTGGCCAAAATGGCCTAATGTCAACATGGTAAAGCATTTTGCCATAGTCTTGCCACTTGCATGCATTCAGTGGTTTAGTAAGGGGGGGCGGGGGATGCAGACCTCCCCGGGCGCCGAGTCAGTGGGGGCACCGGAACCTCTCTGCCCCTCCCCGTACCTCTGTAAATCTTCTCTAGCTTGAGCAATTTCTCCTACCTGTTGCTCGCGCCAGCTTGGTTCCCCTCTGAATCACTTCCGGGTCAAGGGGCCAGGAAGTGATGTCAGAGAGAAATACAAAGCTAGCGCGAGGAGCATGCTGGAGAAAAGCCACTTGCACTGGCGAAGATTAAGAGGTACCGGGGAAGGGGAAAGGAGAACGCGAGTGTGGAGTGGGGGCAGGAAAGGGGGGGCACGTGGAGTGGGAGCACAGAGAGGAGGGCACGGGGGGAGGGGGCACCACCGCCCCAGGCGCCTCCTACTCTTACTATGCCACTGCATGCACTAACCTTGCAGTATTTATTTTTATTGAGTTTTTGAGAGGGGGTGTCGGGGGCAGAAAATGGGCTTGGGAGTGTGATTCAGATCGCACGCCGACATTGGCATGCACAACTGGCTGGATTTTATAAATAGCACCTAAATTTCCTGTGGCAGGACAATGGCGTCCAGGATACTATTTTGTCTTTTTGAGGGTTACAAAGTAACCCTCTTTATTGAGGGGGGTGGGGGGTAGAACCCCTCCCCCCACTACACTTCAGATATTCACTTGGTATCTAGTGTTAGGGTAAGGTTTAGATGAGGATTTAGCAATTGATGGCCTGCATGCACTTGTCGGTATGAGCATTTGATGAGGCACGATTGATGGGGCACGATTGTCCTGCGCTCATCTGTCGGTGTACCAAATTTCCACATGTAAAACTGTGTTAAATTCTGAGTTGGGAGGACTGTCTTTGAGTGAGAGTACCCAAGAAAGGGACTTGGGGGTAATGGTGGACATGACAATGAAGCCGACGGCACAGTGCGCAGCGGCCGCTAAGAGAGCGAATAGAATGCTAGGCATAATCAAGAAGGGCATTACAACCAGAACGAAAGACGTTATCCTGCCGTTGTATCGGGCGATGGTGCTTCCGCATCTGGAGTACTGCGTCCAATATTAGTCGCCGTACCTTAAGAAGGACATGGTGTTACTTGAGAGGGTACAGAGGAGAGCGACGCATCTGATAAAGGGGATGGAAAACCTTTCATACGCTGAGAGATTGGAGAAACTGGGTCTCTTTTCCCTGGAGAAGAGGAGACTTAGAGGGGATATGATAGAGACTTACAAGATCATGAAGGGCATAGAGAGAGTGGAGAGGGACAGAAAGAGAGAGAGAAAGGGAGACCCAGAGAAATATAGAGAGAGATAGATAGAAAGAAAGAGAGAGAGATAGAGAAAGATTGGAGAAACTGGGACTCTTTTCCCTGGAGAAGAGGAGACTTAGAGGGGATATGATAGAGACTTACAAGACCATGAAGGGCATAGAGAAAGTGGAAAGGCACAGATTCTTCAAACTTTCAAAAAAATAAAAGAACGAGAGGGCATTCGGAAAAGTTGAAAGGGGACAGATTCAAAACAAATGCTAGGAAGTTCTTCTTTACCCAACGTGTGGTGGACACCTGGAATGCACTTAGGGCGTAATAGGGCAGAGTACGGTACTGGGGTTCAAGAAAGGATTGGACAATTTCCTGCTGGAAAAGGGGATAGAGGGGTATAGATAGAGGATTATTGCACAGGTCCTGGACCTGTTGGGCCGCCGCGTGAGCGGACTGCTGGGCACGATGGACCTCAGGTCTGACCCAGCGGAGGCATTGCTTATGTTCTTATGGCTGACTATCCAATTAGCACCAATAATTAGGTGTGAACAATGAATTATCAATATTAATTGACAATAATTTTGATTTGCATAAGCAGCTTGCTAAGGTATCAGACTTGATAAGGGAGTATCATATTCACATTTAGGCACTAACGAGGACAAGGCTGAGACTAAATTTCTGCAAATGTCTTATTCTTAAGTCTTCCTAACGCTCGTAGGCATGCATTTCAGGTTATACAGAATTCTGCTGCCCAAATGTTGATGGGTGTGTCATCTTTTGACCATATTTCACCTATACTGAAGAAGTTCCACTGGCTTCCAGTCCAATTTTGAACAAAATATAAGGCAATATAATTGATACATCGGGGATATATGATAAATTGCCCAGATACTTTAATGTAATCTTATATATGTATTAGCCAGGATGTATGCTGAGATCTGAAAGCCGAATGTTGTTAGATGCAGGAATACAGTCCAAGAAACAAGGCCAACCCCCCATGACAAATATAACAAAAAAAAAAAAAAAAAAAAAAGTGGGGGAAGGGACAGTGCACATCAACCTGAAATAAAAGTGAGTTTATTAAATATAATAATCTGTTAGAACATAAAGCCTATATGAATCAGTCTTTCCTTGATATCCTTCCAGACCTGACATGGTCCGTGTTTCGGCTTCTGAAGTGAAGCCTGCCTCAGGGGTGTAGATAATAATCCCGTAGATGGCGCTATAAAACCTATCGTCAGAAGAAAAAATGCGAGGGGTTGGAAGGGAGAGAAGCTACACCTTGCGGCTCTTTGTATACTTGGGTTACACATTTTGGGTAAATTGGATCTTTCCTGTGAAAAGGTTGCCGACCCCTGCCCTAGGTCATTCCACGCCCAAACTCCACCCCCTAACAAAACCCACTTTTGGGTACATAAGAACATAAGAATAGCCTTACTGGGTCAGACCAATGGCCCATCAAGCCCAGTAGCCTGTTCTCACGGTGGCCGGTCCAGATCACTAATACCTAGCCAAAACCCATGGAGTAGCAATATTCCATGCTACCGATTCATGTCTTTCTCAATAACAGACTATGGACTTTTCCTCCAGGAACTTGTCCAAATGTTTCTTAAAACCGGCTACACTATCCGCTCTTACCACAATCTCTGGCAACGCGTTCCAGAGCTTAACTATTCTCTGAGTGAAAAAAAATTTCCTCCTATTGGTTTTAAAAGTATTTCTCTGTAACTTCAAGTGTTCCCTAGTCTTTGTAATTTTTGACAGAGTGAAAAATCGATCCACTTGTACCCGTTCTACTCTGCTCAGGATTTTGTAGACTTCAATCGTATCTTCCCTCAGCCGTCTCTTTTCCAAGCTGGAGAGCCCTAACCGTTTTAGTCTTTCCTCATACGAGAGGAGTTCCATTCCCTTTACCATCTTGGTCACTCTTCTTTGAACCTTTTCTAGTGCCACTATATCTTTCTTGAGATATGGAGACCAGAATTGAATGCAATACTCCAGATGAGGTCACACCATGGAGCGATGCAGGGGCATTATAACATTCTTAGTTTAATTAACCATCCCTTTTTAAATAATTCCTAGCATCCTGTTTGCTTTTTTGGCCGCCGTTGCTAGGTATCTTGGTGTTCCAATTTCCACATAGAACTTAAAATGAATCATTTTTAAATTGGATTTTAATGGCGTCTTCAGTTATCACGCCATTTAAGTCAATGTACAAAATTTAAGTTTTAAGTTTTTAAGTACAATTGTTGGATCTAAGGGGGGGGGAGAGACATTTGATGTGAGTTAAACTTTGATGGTATTTTAAGTGATGTTAAAGTATAAAATGATTGTATCTTATGTTACACTTGCTGAAAGTTTTAAAAATGAATAAATTGTTTGAACCTAAAAATGAATAAAGACTTAAAAAAAAAAAATAAGTTTTGTATGAAAACTGACTAGGCACAGCTGATCTATCCATCTACCAGCGCCTAGCCTAGGCGCTATTTACAGAATCGGGGCCAAAATGAAATAATTGAAAAAGGCTGTATTTACGGCTGCATAAAAATGGGCTTAGAACATGGGAAAATCCCAGGTTAGGCTGTAGCAAGCTATGTACTAGTGCAGCAGGGTAAAAAGGCCCTTTAGTTTTACACACTACTTGCTAGCCCAAGAACTATCAAAGCAGTGCAATCAGATTTTTAAGGACGTGCGGGTTTTGATCCGCGAGGTCCGTCAGGTCCATGAGGTCCCGCGTTTTACCCCTTCCCCGATGAGACCTTTCGTTGGACTAACTTGTTCCGTTTCTTGATTAGCCTTGGGTGCTGATGCTCCTTTCCTCAGGAAAAAAAAGAGGATAATCCCAGAGCCAAACCAGCTCTAACGTCCAGCAGGGCCCAGGGAGGAACTGAAATACTGGCAGAAAACCAGCGGGAAGGAGACACCTAGATCAAAAGCAGCTTTCACACCCAGCCTCCTAAGAAAACCAGCTGTCATGCCCAACAGCGATAAGAAGAGGAGAGAAAAAAAATCATTCTCACAGCCCATCTAGAGGTATCAAGAGTGGGTAGAAATTAAATGTGTTTAACACTACTGCAGGGGTTCGCAACCAGTCCTTGGGCAACCCCCTATTCAGTCAGGTTTTCAAGATGTTCATAGGGAATAAGCAAATGTTAGACACAATAGTAAATTATATTCAACAAATTACTGCTTGAAAAGTTCAGTGTAGATTTCAAAAGAGGAAACATAAGAGTTCCCGCTGCTGGGTCAGACCAGTGGTCCATCGTGCCCAGCAGTCCGCTCACGCGGCGGCCATCTGGTCAAAGACCAGTGCCCTGAGACTAGCCCTACTTGCGTACGTTCTGGTTCAGCAGGAACTTGTCGAACTTGGTCTTGAATCCCTGGAGGGTGTTTTCCCTATAACAGCCTCCGGAAGAGTGTTCCAGTTTTCTACTACTCTCTGGGTAAAGAAGAACTTCCTTACGTTTGTACAGAATCTACCCTTTTCAACTTTAGAAAGTGCCCTCTCGTTCTCCCAACCTTGGAGAGGTTGAACAAACCTATCTTTATCTACTTTGTCTTGAATCCCTGAAGGGTGTTTTCCCCTATGACAGCCTCCGGAAGAGCGTTCCAGTTTTCTCCCACTCTCTGGATGAAGAAGAACTTCCTTACGTTTGTACAGAATCTATCCCCTTTCAACTTTAGAGAGTGTTCTCTCGTTCTCCCTACCTTGGAGAGGGTGAACAATCTGTCCTTATCTACTAAGTCTATCCCCTTCAGTACCTTGAATGTTTCGATCATGTTCCCAGAACAGAACCTGGGGGGGAAAACCCCCCAAATTAAACCCCATAGAAGGCTGAGGGGAGATATGATTGAAGTCTACAAAATCCTGAGTAGTATAGAACAAATACAAGTGAATCAATCTTTTACTCTAGCAAAACTTACAAAGACTAGTAAGGGCAGTTTCAAAACTCTAAGGCCTAGATTCACTAAACTCACCGATCTGGATCGTTGTTGGGCGATTCTTGGCCGACTTTTGCCGAGCAACCGATTCACAACAGATTCTGCTTGCAAATGATCCGATCGGACGCACGCCCTACAGCGATTGAAACGCATGCGCAGAGTATCCTTGTTGGTTATAGATGCAATTTGAGCACGCGCGTGTGCTTGCTCTTCGCACAAGCGAGCTCCAAAGAAAGGGGGAGGGGCGGCTACAATTTACTTGCCGGTCCTACGAGTGGACATTTTAAAAGGAATGATTTCAATTTTTGTGCAGCCAGATCAAGTTTCAAGTTTTATTCGGTTTTTATATACCGCCTATCAAGGTTATCTAAGCGGTTTTTACAATCAGGTACTCAAGCATTTTCCCTATCTGTCCCGGTGGGCTCACCATCTATCTAACATACCTGGGGCTATGGAGGACTGAGTGACTTGCCCAGGGTCACAAGGGTTTGAACCCACAACCCCAGAGTGCTGAGGCTGTAGCTTCAACCACTGCGCCACACACTCCAGATTATGGAACAGAACACACTTTAAACCTATGGGTTAAAACCGTGGGCTTGCACTACGCTTTTTGCAGAATATATAAAAAAGGAATTCTTACGCATAGGTACAGATATTTTACAGTTTTATTTTGATGGTTGTTTTATATGGGGTTGGAACCTCGATACTGAGATTTCAGGGCAGGAGAGTCGGCAAGGATAGCAAGCGGTTGGTCCTCAGCAGTCGCTTCTTTTCTGATCGGCAAAACCAATCGGTGTTTCTTATTCTGCTTACTGAATCTTTAGCTTCGTACTTTTGCATACCATTTCCCCTCATTTGCATGGGTGGATCGGATCGGGTAGGAGATGTTTTCCCCTATGACAGACAGCAGGCAGCAGTTTAGCGAATCGGGTCGGGGTTGGGTAACGGTGCGATCGTCGGGACAGGATCGGAAGGTTTAGTGAATCTAGGCCTAAGTTTTCCAAAAAAAACAGCATACATTGGCGCTTGGATGTCCTAATCGCTGGGACGTCCAAGTGCCGCTTTTTGAAACCGTCTTGCTGGATATCTTGAGAGGTGTCCTAGTCACCCTGCGTCCAAAACTAAAGGGGGCATGTTGGAAGCATGTTCTGGGCTGACTTTGAGCAAGCTTAGACTTTGACGTCTTGCAGTAATTATCAAGACGTCTTGGATGGAACTTAGATGTTCTGAGCTAGACCTGTTTTAAAAGCAACTAGGGGCTAGATTCACTAAAGTTTATCGACAATCACTACTAACCCACCCGATTCACTAAACGGCCCCACCGCATGTTTTTCCCCTCGATCGCCCATTTTCCGATCCGACCATGCAAATTAGTAAAACCCCATTGCAAAATAGCCAAGCGATTGATTCACTTACATTGCTTGGCTATTTAGCATCGGGTTTTGCCGATCCTAAAACCTGATTGCTTTAGACCTCAGGTCTGCCTGTTTGGGGGGGGGGGTTCTTTTTTTTTTTTCAATAGCACAGATATTTTGTGCATGTTACACATGCGAAATATCTGCCCCATAAAAACAAATAATGAAAAAAAAAAAAATAAATCTCCTACCGCTAGCAACGGCCCTTCCCCAATGACCCCCAACAATCGTGCGGCCCACAACAAACCCGGTGACCCACCCTAAAACAAACAGTAGGAGGGATGCCCACTCTCTCCTGCCCGGAAAGACCTCCCCCTCCCCTCCCCCTGAAGAAAAAGGCAGGAGGGATGCCCACACCCTCCTGCCACCAGAGGCCCCCCTCTCCCTCCAGGCCCCCTTGCCCCGTACCTTGAAGTTGGGAGCAGGGGGTACTGAAAACACCTCCTGCTCCTCTGATCTTCATGACACTGGGCCTTAGGCCCCTCCCAGGTGCAACAGGTGATGAATGGGGAGGGGCCTAAGGCCATGATTGGCACAGATGCCTCAGGCTCCTCCCAAGGGGCAAGTCGAAGTAGTATAGTATGAGCTGCTCTTCAAGGGAGGGTGTTACATCTGTTCATAGGAGCTCGCTCTATGGGTGCTTGAGCACCCCCAATATTGAGCGAACTCTATGACTGTGTCCAGCGATGGAATAATTTCCATTGGGTTTAACACCCTCAATTACTTTGGAAAAGTTGGCTCCTATGGCTTTAGATACTTGAACAAATGGTTCAGTCTGTCCAAGGAGACGTAATTTATAATGGGTCATTCTGAAAAAATGGCTCCTATGTGATTTGTTTCCTCTCATCTGTTAGGAAGCTTCCTATGGCCTGAGATCCTTAGCAAGGCTGCAAAACCATTCACTCCGTTGGTGGCTATGTATATTATTTTCTGGAGCTTTCTGTCTCAGGACAAGGAATTCATTATGATTGCTGTGTTTGTCCACTTGGATATGTGGAAATGAGGGTCTCGGCCCTTTCAGAATGCTATGGAATCTGTTTGGATTTTAAAAAAAATACTCAAATAGAACCACGGATTCAAATGATAGGAAATGATGGGAGTAGAAATCCAGCAGGATGCGACTCAATGGGACCTTGGGGCTTACATTTTCTATTAATTATTCCAGCTCCATTAATAACACAGAAGTAGGAGTCGTTCCAAGGGTTGATTGAGACCTCCCTGTCATTACTCTTCTCCTCTGGGGATCACCTCCTGCCAGAGTGTCCCGCCTTTCAGAGGCAACTGAAATTGAAATGTTAGTCTTGTTGGTGAAGAAAATTCCTACAAGATTAGAATTTATGTAAACAAACTGAATCAATCCTTCTTTATTTCTGCTCTCTCTCTCTCTCCATCCCCTATTAACACAGTAACAATACACGCTACTGCATCATACCTTCATCTGAACAACATCCCGACAAACTCTGTCATCTTTCTGGAGACCAATCAGTAACGCATGACATTCACACTGACAACTGCTTCCCCTCTTCCTGTATCACAGAACGAATCTGTTTTGGAAGCCACTAGAGCTCTTGGGAACGGGTTTAAGTTCTCCAGATAAGCCACATGATCTCAGTATCCCAATATTACACGTAATTCCGAGGACACTCAGATCCACAAATCAACACCTCTCATCCGTTCCTTCATTAAAAATTATAAATGCAAGGCGGCACGGAAATTTTTTCGGTTACCGCTCCCCAAATATGGAATTATTTGCCACTTTACCTCAGAGAAGAAACTATACTGGAGAGATTTAAAGGCTTCCTCAAAAGCTCCCTCTATATCAGGGGTCTCAAAGTCCCTCCTTGAGGTCCGCAATCCAGTCGGGTTTTCGGGATTTCCCCAATGAATATGCATGAGATCTATGTGGATGCACTGCTTTCAATGCAGATTCATTGGGGAAATCCTGAAAACCCGACTGGATTGCGGACCTCATAAGAACATAAGAACATAAGAAGCGCCATCTCCGGATCAGACCTTCGGTCCATCAAGTCCGGCGATCCGCACACGCGGAGGCCCTGCTAGGTATACACCTCAAGGAGGGACTTTGAGATCCCTGCTCTATATAAATACTTTTGGATAAATAAGAATAATTTGATAGATCAGTCTACCTCCTCACACTCATTGCCCTGCCATGAACAAATGCAGTAACATTTTAGACTGCTCTTAATCCCTTCCCTAATGTCCTGCCCCAATTTTCTAGAAAATTGTACTTCTTCCTTTTTATCCTCCCCAATAAGTTTGACATGGGTAGACGGTAACGCCAGTAATTGGGGAAACAAGGTCAGTGTCGGACAGACTTCTACAGTTTGTGCCCTGATTATGGCTGGACAGGTTGGGACGGGCTGGAGTGGGCTTCGATGGCAATTGCAATTGGGGAGTATATCCAGTGCCAGGCAGACTTCTATGGTTTGTGCCCTGAAAATTGCAAGATTAAGAATATATGTGTCATCTTGCAAGCCATGTTGTGAGTGGAGGAGTGGCCTAGCGGGTAGAGCAGCTGTCTCAGCGCCCTGAGGTTGTGAGTTCAATTCTCACTGCAGCTCCTTGTGACTCTGGGCAAATCACGTAACTCTTCATTGCCCCAGGCACAAAATAAGTACCTGTCTGCAATATGTAAAATGTTTTGATTGTGTAAACCACACAGATAAATCAGTATATCACGCCCCCATCCCCTTTACTTTTATTGGGCAGACTGATGCAGATTGATATGCAAATCACATAAAGATAAAATGGTTTGACAACGAACTACTGCAACGCAAACGACAATACAGACGTCTTTGAAAGAGAACGGAGAAAAAAACGGATCTTTTCCAGATAAGCCCCGCCACTAATGGAAAAAGTGCACGCGCCGAAAGTTAAGCCCCGCCACCTTTTTGCCAGCGCACGCAACCTTAACCAGTGAAGTTCTCAGCACAACGCCCCCACAACGCTGCGCGATGTGTATAAAGTAAAGTGGGCACGCCCCCCCCGTCGGAGCACCCAAAAAAGATTATAAAAAAGAGGATATGAAACTTAACATTATAAAAAATAGGATAAACTGTCGGCCATTTTTTTAAGGGCTCCGACGGGGGGGCGTTTACTTTATACAGATCGCGCCTCTTTTTTATAATCTTTTTTGGGTGGCGGGGGTTAACTTTTTGGCGGGGCTTATCTGGAAAAGATCCTAAAAAACAACCGAGAACACACAAAAATAACCTGGAGAACACTGAACAAACAAAAACTAAAAGAAAGGCATACTACACCAATCAGATAGGCATAGAAATCCAAGACACCAAAACACTCATAGACACCAAACCCTACCTGGCCACCAAAACTGCCCCTCCCCCCCCACAGCCAATCAATTGGCTGAATTCTTCAGAAACAAAATATCAACAGCCAGAAACACCTTCACCGGGACCCCAAACCACCTCGACGAAATCTCGATACCACCTAAAGAAAACGAGGCCTACGCAGCAGACAGAAACTGGTCAGATTTCCCAGACACACAATGGCATGACCTAGACAAACTCTACAAAAAATACAGTCATGCAGCCTGCGACCTCAACCACTGTCCCCCATACCTGTTAAAAGCCGCCAGCATTAGATTCCGCACCCACCTCATGCGGTGGATTAGTTACGGGCTCACAGAGGATCAATTTCCACAAGAAGTTGCCGAAATCATCATAACCCCTATTCTGAAAGACCCAAAGGGAGTAACAGATCAGCCATCCAATTACAGACCTATAGCCTCAAACTAATGGAAGACCTCGTAGCAAAACTTCTCACCGAATACTTAGAAACCCACAACATTCTTCGCCCCTCACAATCAGGCTTTAGAGGCAACTACAGTACAGAAACACTACTAGTCTCTCTCCTAGACACAGTCAAACAACACCTAAGCAAAGGCAAAAAAATTGCTACTCATACAACTCGATCTCACAGCGAAATTTGACATAGTAGATCACGACATCCTACTACAAACACTGGAGGCAATAGGAATCACAGGCAAAGTCTACAATTAGTTTGAAGGATTCCTCCGCTCAAGAAGATACAGAGTAAAAGCAAACAATGAACAATCAGAAATCTGGAACAACCCTTGCGGAGTCCCTCAAGGCTCCCCACTATCACCAACACTCTTCAACCTTTACCTAGCCACACTTGGCACATGCTTAGACAAACAAGGCATAACGTCATACAGCTAAGCAGACGACATCACCATCCTCCTGCCTTTTGACCAAACCACCCCCAACACAACGAACAAACTACACATTGCACTAGAAAAAGTGTCAAAATGGATGAGAGGCCACAAATTAAAACTGAACCAAGACAAAACCAAATTCTTACTTCTAGAAAGAAACAAAACCCCAACCATAACAAACCTAGAAATAAACTCCATCACATATCCCTTACAACCCAATCTAAAACTGCTGGGAATAATGATAGACAAAGGTTGCACCATGCAACTTCAAATCAGCAAAACGGTTCAGAAGGCATTCGCAACCATGCGCAACTTAAGACAAGTCTGAAAACATTTCAATAACGAACAATTCAAACTCATAGTACAAGCGCTAATCCTAGGACTCCAGGACTACTGTAACATACTTTACCTGTCATGCCCCGCCAACATGCTAAAACAATTAGAAACAGACCAAAATATAGCCCTAAGACTAATATACTTGCTGAAAAAATACGACCACATGACCTTAGCTTTCCAAGACTCACATTGGCTCCCAGTACAAGCACGCATACAACACAAATTCTACTGCACCCTATTCAAAGCCCTAAATGGAAATAGACCAAGCTATCTGAACAACCGCCTAATCTGGAAAAACACATCCAAACCAAGGAGAACTCAATCATACTTTGCCCACCCCCAATCAAAAGCATGCAAAGCAAAAAAAAAAATATGATGGTCTACTAGCCCCCAGAACAGCAAAAATAGACCACCACCTCTCAAATCTGCTGACCATGACTCCCAACTACAAAACATTTAGGAAAGAACTGAAAACCATACTATTCAAGAAATTTGTCAGATGATCTAACCGAACCTTATCAACCCTTCCCAGATCCCGACGCAACCTATAGCTATCAACCTTGTAATCTCCCTGGGAATGCCCAGGCTAATTTCTTGTTGTAAACCACCTAGAACTGATGCATAGTACGGAAGAGCAATGGAGCAGTTCAGGGACAAGACCAATTGCTAAAACCGAGAGATATTTGGAAGTTGGGTTTTCTGAAGCAGCATTTGCGAAACGCCTCTGGTCTGACATTTTTATACATCTCTGAGCACCGTTCGGAGAGAGTTCTAGTGCATGTGAGTCGCTCAGTGTTAGCCAGTTTGGTGACTTTTAAAAATTCCATATTAGCATTATTTGCTGGCTGCATATTTAAAACGTAACATTTCCCTGTATTATATGGAAACCATCTAGATATAGATGGTATATAAATTTTTTTTTAAAAAATTATCTGCCATCATCTACTATTTTTCTATATTTATTTGTGTAGATATTAGCATTTCTACATGTAAATACACTAAGGGCTAGATTCTCTCTAGAGTGTATAGGGTGTTATCTATACTTTTGTGTATTTATGTCATTTTAATAGATGTTTGTTTAGACTCCTGAGGCAGGCCCCTATGGGCCAAAACACAATCATAATGAGTCTTATCTATATATATAAAATCGGATGTATCTGCGTGTGTGTATGTGTGTGTGTATGTTCCAGCATTACTCTGAAACGCATGGAGAGATTTCAACCAAACTTGGTATACATATGACTTACTATCTGGTGAAAAAATACTGTGGGGGTGGGAAGGGGGTGATATGTAAAAATATTCAAGAATGGGAGATATTAGTGTCTAAGCCATAGTTTTCGGGCTCGCTGAGATGAATACTGACACTCACGATGCCGTTTAAGTACAAATTCAGCTCCATACAGAGGGCCATTGGGATAAATAAATACCTGGCCAATGACAGATGATCTGCTAGTTACACAATAAAGCAACTGAGCACCAAAAGCCACCTATTAATACAATTAGGTTGTAGTTATAAATACATAGTTACAAGTCAAATAGGTCATCGTTGGCTCTTTGTTTTGTCGCAGGAGTTGCATTAGACAATTTAGAAATGGACCTTGACAATTGCCGTTCAGCTACTTCAGGGTTGGCTCGATTTTTCTTAGTTTAGAACGATGATACTTTAAAATCCTGAAATGTCACCTAGGCACAGTGATGATTACATTACATTACATTACAGATTTCTATTCCGTCATTACCTTTCGGTTCAAAGCGGATTACAAAAAGAGTTATGGAAGAAGGGTTACAACGTTAGATCAGAGAAGGAACGTGATCTAGGGGTGATCATTAGTGATGACATGAAGGTTGCAAATCAAGTGGAGAAAGCTTCCTCCAGGGCAAGGCAAATGATGGGTTGTATCCGTAGAGGTTTTGTCAGCAGGAGACCTGAAGTTATGATGCCGCTGTACAGGTCCATGGTGAGGCCTCACTTGGAGTATTGCGTTCAATTCTGGAGACCAAACTACCGGAAGGATGTGCTGAGAATCGAGTTGGTTCAACGAATGGCCACTAGGATGGTCTTGGGGCTCAAAGATCTCACGTATGAAGAAAGACTGAATAAACTGAGGCTGTACTCACTTGAGGAACGAAGAGAGAGGGGTGATATGATTGAAACGTTTAAGTACATCACGGGCCGTATCGAGTCAGAAGAAGATATCTTCTACCTCATGGGACCCTCGACCACCAGGGGGCATCCGCTGAAAATCAGGGGAGGGAAGTTCCATAGCGACTCCAGAAAATACTTCTTCACTGAAAGAGTGGTGGATCATTGGAACAAACTCCCACTGCAGGTGATTGAGGCCAACAGCGTGTCGGATTTTAAGAGAAGATGGGATATTCACATGGGATCCCTAAGGGAGTGAAACCAGGGGGCGGGTATTTGGAATGGACAGACTTGGTGGGCTATAGCCCTTTTCTGCCGTCTTTATCTTTGTTTCTATGTTTCTAAGGTTTCCAAGAGAGGGAAAAGTAGATCTGGGGTTAGGGAGGGGATGGTAAGAGGGGGGTTAAGCTTTATCATGGTATTAAGCTTTATTAAGGGATTTCTTGAAGAGTATAGTTTTTATTTCCTTTCTGAACATCTTGTAGTCTGGGGTTGTTGTCAACAGGTTGGAGACTTGGTTGTCTATCTTCGCTGCCTGAGTGGCCAGTAGTCCGTTGTATAGTTTTTTCCGTTTTATTTTTATTTTTTTAAAGTATGACCTAGAAATCTCTTCAGAGATTTCAGTGGCCAGTTCGAGACTTTGGGGTGTCCTATATGCTGAGAGCCTGGGGATGGTGATTCTTAATTAGTCCAAAACCAGATCACTGGAGGGGGAGGGGGTGGGGGGAGCGAAGCATAACAACTGGAAGGTGACAGTCCTCTGGGGGGGGGGGGGTGAGGAGATTTGACACCCTCCAGCTTGTCAAAGGGAAGAGAGAAGAAGCCCCAGAGACAGCGGACAAGTTGCAGCTGGAGACAATTCAAGACCTGTTTTAACTTCATTAATGGGCTGCCTCAAAGATGGATTAAAGGTCTGATAAGAGAGCAGATAGCCAGGGAAGGAGCCCAGGCGCAGAGATTTAAAGGCAGACAGAGTTAATTGGGCTTGCTGGATTTTTCCATAAATACTACATCATAAAAATATACCAAAAGATCAATACTTAAGTTGAAAAAATGAATTTGTGTCCTACTTACGGATCGCTCTGCGCTGCTTCCAGGACATTTAGAAATAGTCGGTGAGCTATGAGAATTTTAGATAATTCAGCTGATTAAATGCAACTTCTTGAGAAGCCTAATCTGTGAGAGAACACTGAATATGCATTATGTAAATTCGATTATGTTCTTTGTGTATCCAAATCTGCTTTTTGGCTACTTTTTTTGTAATTGACAAAAGATAAGGTATCTTTACTTAAGAGGCTTCTACACCAGATGACATAAAGAAGTGAAACACATCAGACAGAATGTTAGGAATTATTAGGAATGGAAGGCTGAATCTTATAATAATTCTTTACAGTTTCATGGTGCAACCACACCTTGGGTATTGTGTGCAATTCTGCTTTCTGCGTCTCAGACGATGTAACTGAACCAGAAAAGATACAAAGAAGGTTAACCAGAATGACAAAGGAGATATCATTCTGACTCCCCTGTTAGCAAAGGCTATAGACTAGACGTTAGGGTTCTTCAGCTTGAAGAGACGGCAGATGGGAGATATGATAAAAGTCTATAAAATCCTGAGTGGAATGGGTAGTATACTAAGGGACATGCCATAAACGTAACATAAATCAGAGTCCATAAACTGTTTGTAGTCAAGGAAACTTGGGGAAAGTCACTGCTTATCCCCGGGGTTAAGCAGCATGGACTATAGTACTCTTCAGGGTTCCGGAATCTTGCTACTCTTTGGGTTTTCCAACATCTTGCTAATCTTTGGGATCCTGTCTGCTACTTGTGACCTGGACTGGCCCCTGTAGGAAATGGGATGCTGGGATTGATGGATTACTGCAACATATTATTCAACGGTCTATTAGCAAAAATACTTAAACCATCTACGAGTCCAAAATGAAGCAATCCATCTCCTACAGGACCTCCGCATTAGTGACCCAATCTTTCCAGCCCTACACTCAGCCCACTCAAATGTTGTATCTTTAAGGGCCTAATGCTAGCCCACAAAACTTTCC
The DNA here is from genome assembly GCF_902459505.1 of Geotrypetes seraphini. Classification (NCBI taxonomy): domain Eukaryota; kingdom Metazoa; phylum Chordata; class Amphibia; order Gymnophiona; family Dermophiidae; genus Geotrypetes; species Geotrypetes seraphini. The sequence goes on along the minus strand of NC_047091.1, from coordinate 176,360,010 downwards.
ATCATAAGGTACCATCCTACAGGTCTACTAAACTAACACCCAGACGACCACTTTGCTCTAAGGATGAGAAATGACTTGACATAGCTCCAGGACGATCCCTCCTCCTAGAAATAGCTCACAAACGATCCTTCAAGTTCACCCTACCAAAACTATGGAGCCTATCAGCCCCGCACATCAAATCATTGGAAGGCAGGAAAGCAGCGAAAACCTACCTCTTCCGATGCCCCGACCACAGCACTCCTACCCATCCCTATGGCTAAGGAAATAACCACATTCATAGCCACATGAGCCCACATGGCAAATTGCCAAGCTGATGGTCCTAGCTACTTGCTATGTTGAACTGTATTCGGATCAGCTTTCAACCGCCTCGCTATAGGTCAATTGTCCGTAACCCGGAGGCCTGTGCGGGCATCCACGTTGGTAACCCTTCCTGTATAGATCACTCTTTGTACGTCAACTTGCATCCCCAATTATTACCTCCTCGGTATGTAATCTGTCATTCCTCCAGTGTGTTTAACATTATGTATGTTAACTTGTAACCCGTTTTGAGCTTTCTGTGAGAACAAGTTATAAAACTAAATAAATAAATTTGGTCAGACCCAATGTGGAAGTTCTTATGTACAGGTGTACCTCTGTTATTGGTTGGCCGAGTGGCAGGGTTGTTTGATAAAATATACAACAGTTGAATTCTATCCCCTGCTCGGATCTCCCATTCCTTGAGTTGTCCAGGAGTGAGGTAGATGGGGGTGAGAGAAGAAAGGCGGGAACCTCAGCCACTGAGCAATGCAAATTCTAGTGGCTGTATTTAGGGCCCCTGGTTGTAGGGTTCTCAGCATGCACAGACCTAGCGAGGGTCTTGACCAAATGAGTTTGGAGGGAGATATAGAATAGGAGAAGATCCCTAGGTCGGCTGTCTTAACCATTTTTCTAGCAGGGGTCATGTTGGCAACAGTTCAGTGCAAGAGCAAAGAGCCTTGCTGGAGAAAGTGGGGGAGCGAAATCCTCTTTCAATGATACGGCTGTAGTGAGGGGGTTCCCCTTCTGATAAAATCAACCTGGTTGCTCAGACATATTCTGAATAATGTACGTAATTTAAATATCTAGTTATACTAAAAAAAAACAAAAAACTGTCCTTTTTCAAAAATATCTTCTACTAAGACAGCATTAGGTCTGCCGTTAATCTGTCCTTTTATCTTGCACTAATCTGTAAATTCCTAGATATATAATCTAGTCTTGCTTGTAATCCTCTTAGAACCATTGACAGGAATCAGCGGAATATAAAAGAGCTTAATGTAATGGTAAAGTCTCCCCCCTCCCCCTACATACATATTTTTTTCCCATTCCCTGAGCCCAATTTCTCTCACACATTCTCACTTTCTATTGTCTCATCCCAGAACATTTTTCTCCAGCTCTATTTCAGCGCATCCCAGTCCCCTCCCAATCCTTACCAGTAAGCCTTTACCATTCTACCTCCAAGTTTTCAAGTTTAAAGTTTTATTAAAATTTTGATGTATCACAAAATTATAAATTCAAAGTGATTTACAATTAAAAACGGGGTCTCAGTTATTAACTGCAACAAACACACGAACATTACGGACTTATACATAGGGGAAGTGGGGAGAACTACAATAAGCATAGGAAAGGAAACAAGAAAGGTAAGTATAATGGGGGGAGGGTAAGAATTTTAAAAGTGTAATAAAAAAGGAAAAAAGGACATATGCTTTGGACTTGTCCTCGCATTCTTCAATTCTGGCGCAGCCTGGGCAACTATATTACATATCTCTGGGGTAGGCCTTGGTCTCCAACGTCCAGAGCTCTATTCGGATATTACAATATTGCAACGCCAAAACCGACTAACTGGTTGTCCCAGGATCCGCCATCTTACAGGCAATGGAGATCTTCGATGATTGTGCATGCTGCTTTGGAGCGGAGACAGGCTGGTGATCTTGACCTGGGCCCGGGTCGCCATTTTTGTCAGATCTGGGAGCATTTCTGGATGGACCTTATTCCCCAGGCTCGCGGCAGACTAATGAATTTGTGAAGATGGCCACATGCCACAGGGTGGACTGCTGGACACTGACACTATAGACGTGTGGGGGGGGGGATGGGGATGGGGCTTGGTTTGTGCATATGTAAGAGCATTCGGTTTGCATTGCTGTGTGAATTTTCTTTGCACTTTATTGAAAATCTTAATAAATATATTAAAACGTAAAAAAGGAAAAAGTAAATAAAAAAAGATTTTTTAAAAATTTTATTTCTTGAGGCCTGGTACAAAGGAAGCGAAAGTTTCTGCAATGAATGGGGGTCAAAAGAGAATCCGGCGATTATGTCTCAAAGGCATCCTGATACAACCAGCATTTTAACAGTCCTTTAAATTTACTTAGCGATTTTTCTTCCTTAATAAGTGCTGATAAAGAGCTCCATATTCTGGGCGCGGTAACAGCAAAGATCGTGTCTTGTCTTGGCTCTTTCCTACTCCGGCCTCCCCGTCGCCAGGTTTTGAATCCTCCAACAGTGGCTCCATAGATTTGTTCAGGGCAGGATTAATTCGTCGAGGGCCCCCTGCCCTGCCCCACCCCACCATGCACCCAGGCGGAAACAGGAAGCTGCGTCAGAGGGAAGCTTTGGGCAAGCAGCACTGCTTGCAAAATTACAATTCCCGTTGCCTTTCTTACCCACGTTGCTTGCTTGTCTTACTTTCTGTCGATGGGGGTGGGGGGCTGCGTTGCCAATCAGGGTGGGGCCCGCGTTGGCGATCGATGCTGGAGGGGCCCATCGCCATTTAGAAAAAACAATGTTGATTCCCTCCTTCGTCGGGCCCCCCCCTGACCATTTTGGGCCATAGGCACGTGCCTATTTGGCCTATTGGTTAATCCTGCCCTGGATTTGTTGGCTGTGCCACTCGTGGAACAGCCGTTCTGTTTTCTTCTGACCCCACAAAACTCTCAGCAAGTTTGAACTGCTCAGTGCCCAACAGTGGGGTAGTGAGGGTGAGAGGTGCCCCTCCCTCACCCTCATCTCTGCCCCCCGCTCCTTCCCCAATTCACCCCTGCCATGAGCGTGCTTCCCCTTTCCCCTGTACTTCTAGTTGTTCACAGGCGCGAGTAACAACTTCAGCGTGCTCCTCGTGACCCCAGTGGCGAGGCACCCGGAAGAGACGTCAGCGGGAGAGCTGACGCATTCGCGAGGAACACGTTGAGGTTGTTGCTCGTGGTGGTGAACTAGAGGTATGGGGGAAGGGAAGGGGGTGCACGTGTGGCAAGGGGAGGAGTGGAGGAGGGGTGCCAGCACCGCACCTTGCTATAGCACGGGTGCCCAATCTTCCACACTGCTGTCTCGGGCCCTGATGCCCAAAAAGGATTCTCCATGGCTGCCAGTGGCGTAGTGAGGAGGGGGGGAGGTCCACCCCTGATGCTGTCTTGGTAGGGGCGCACCCGTCCTCATCCCCCCCAGTGCCGTGCACATGTGCCGCTTCCCTTCCCCCATACCTCTGTGACATTCGTGGCGCGAGTGTCAATCTCCAACCCGCTGTCGCGCCCGTGTCGGTTCTTCTGATGTCACTTCCTGGACCTGCACCTAGAACGTGATGTGAGAGAGAGAGCCCATGCAGGCGCGACAGCAGCTTGGGGATAGACGCTCACGCCATGAACCTTAGAGAGCTACGGGGGGACATTAGAGAGCTGATTGCCATGGTGTTCTGAAGGTCCAGGGGTTGAGGGTGAGGGTGTATTCGGTTGGCAAGGCTTGGGAGCCCTGCCAGATAAGGTATTCACTTTTTAAATTTGGTGAGGGGAAAGAAATGCATTATGCCCACCCATTCTACCCATTGGCCCAGCCATAAATTGTCTTCTGCTACGCTACTGGGTATTATTGTATGCAACTGGAAGCAAAGAAGGGTCTTCTTGGGTGGGACCTCATGGATAGACAAATATCCAAAAAAGGAAACTAATTAAATGAATAATTAATCAACCCTGCCAGATATCACTGTTTCCAAATATCTCAGGGTTTCAACAACAAAAAAAGAAAAATGCAAAATACAAAATAAGTCACCAATGTGCTTAAACACTTACATATGTTTTGTGAAAGAAGTGCCCAGTGTCCCTTATTTCTCCTACTAGGAGGAAAAGATATCGAGGAACCATCATCGCACTTCAATTGTTCCCACCACCACCTTTATTTAAAGCGATTTTATAAAATCAGTCACTTGTCTGAACAAACAGGTGGCGATACGATGATTGTCCACGTTCCAAATTTTCACCTTTTCAGTGCTCCCGAATCCTTTCCTCCCACAAACGGTGCTCATAAACTCATTACAATGTTAATCCTTCCAGCCAGTTCTTAAGTGACGGGATAATCGCACACCAGACGCCAGCGCATCAACAATCCAACGCCGACAATTCGGCGCAAGACAGAAGCGCGCGGGGGAAAAAATAATTTTTAAAGAGCTCTGACTGGGGGTTTGGGGTGGCAACCCCTCCCCCACTTTATTGGTTAGTGTTCGCGCTGCCATTGCAGGGGTGTGTGGGGGGGTGAAACCCCCCCATTATAGAGAAAACGGTACTTTTCCTGAAAAAAATCAGAAAAAGTTCCGTTTTCGCTATAAGGGAGATTTCCAACCCCCCGAACCCCCGTCCAACAGCAGCGCGAACACTAACCAATAAAGTGTGTGGGGGGGGGGGGTTGCCACCCTAAACCCCCCGTCGGAGCTCTTTAAAAATTACTTTTTCTCCCACGCGCTTCTGTCTTGCGCCGAATTGTCAGCACTGGGTTGTCAGCGCGCTGGCATCATGCATCGGCTCTCCCCCAACTCAGATCTGGGTTTCACTATTCAGCGTCATCAGGAGGTGAAGCCATCCATCCAACATAAGATGCCACGTTAATGCCACAAACCACTTCATTCACTTACATATTTCCTTCTCGTATCAAAGAAACTCAAGTAACTATAATAATGTTAACGATAACTTACTCATGGGACACAGTCCAAAATATTGAAGGAGTCGCTGACTATACCATTCACAGCTCGGTTCAATTTATCATGGGGAACAGGGTAGGCAATGTAGTGGAGTCTCTTTCATTTGAAAGGAAGCTCTAGAATGAGAGGGCATAGGATGAAGTTAAGAGGTGATAAGCTCCGGAGTAATCTAAGGAAATACTTTTTTACAGAATTGTGGTAGATGCGTGGAACAGTCTCCCGGTAGATGTGATGGAGACAAGAGACTGTGTCTGAATTCAAGAAAGCCTGGGAAAGAGCGAGGAAGAGATAATGGTTACTGCGGATGGGCAGACTGGATGGGCCATTTGGCCTTTATCTGCCATCATATTTCTATAACCATAAAGCTCTATGACCTCACAATGCAGGTGTAAAGAGCCTTAGCCAATAGGAAGAGGAGATACAAATGTTAAGAGCCTTAGCCAATAGGGAGAGGAGGAGATAATGGTTACTGCGGATGGGCAGACTGGATGGGCGGTATCGTGAATAATTCCGCTTCCGTTTGAAGCTGAATTATTCACGATACCGCACTAGAACTTTTGAATGACTCCTGCGGTGGTTTTGCACTGTTGAAAAAAACAAGATAAGTGCTAATTTTTCTATGAAATCTATAAAATCTTTAAAAAAATGATAATAAATAGGTAAAAAGTATAGTAAAATCAGAAAAATAAACGGTAGAATATAAGACCAAGGATGTATTTCTCTATGACAGTATTTTTACTGGCATAGTTAGTTTCTCACTTTTGAGAAACACTGAGGTCTTTACCGTTTGTATAAAGTAAAAAGTGCACTATACTTGATTTCCGACAGTATAACTATTTGAATATCAATTTGGTGTGGCTATATATTGGAAGATATTCAGCTTGTATTATATATAAGGATCATATTTCTATAACCATAAAGCTCTATGACCTCACAATGCAGGTGTAAAGAGCCTTAGCCAATAGGAAGAGGAGATGCAAATGTTAAGAGCCTTAGCCAATAGGGAGAGGAGGAGATAATGGTTACTGTGGATGGGCAGACTGGATGGGCCATTTGGCCTTTATCTGCCATCATGTTTCTATGTTTCTGGAACACAGAACGTTCCAGAACTGTAACACCAATGTGTTACTGTGACTAATTCCTCCCAAACAACTAAGGTAAGAAACGTTTCCCTACACACCATAAAATCAAACAGGGAAGGATTGTAACATCTAAACTATCTATCTTCTCCATTGCTGGTAAAAAAAAACCTCTGGAATTCCATCCCAGGAACAAAGATCGTACGTCATTTAAGAAATGATTAAAAACACAACTATTTGTGGACACCTTTCTCTAAGGGGAGTGTGTGGCGCAGTGGTTAAAGCTACAGCCTCAGCACCCTGGGGTTATGGGTTCAAACCCATGCTGTTCTTTGTGACCCTGGCCAAGTCACTTAATCCCCCCATTGCCCCAGGTATGTTAGAGAGATTGTGAGCCACTGGGACAGACAGGGAATAATGCTCGGGTACCTGAATAAATTAATGTAAACCATTCTGAGCTCCCCTGGTAGGATGGTAAAGAAAATTAAAACAAAACTGCAGATCTGTACAAGACGTAGGCAAAAAATTTATTGTGACAAAATAATTACAGTGGTGCCTCACACAACGAACTTAATTCGTTCCAGGAGCAAGTTTGTTATGCGAAAAGTTTGTTATGTGAAACGCGTTTTCCATAACAATACATGTTAAAAAAAATAATTCGTTCTGTAGCATAAAATATGCTAAGATGACATAAAAAAAGATAAATTTTTTGTTATTATTTTTATTTAGATACATCTAAAAACATAATTGTTTTTTAAAACAACACACATTTTTTAAATTTAAAGACAGACTAAGTAGAGTCTAATTTTACAGTGAGAGAGGGCAGAGTCTCAGCGGCAAAAACTGGGACTTAACTGTTCATTTTTTTTTTTTTCTAGCATCGGGGAAGCGGCGAGAGTAGCTCCGCCCCCCCCAACGCATCAGCAGTAGGCGCCGGGCCCCTGCGAGCCGACGGTCCACCACTGCACAGGGAGCCAGGCGGAGAGAGGGCAGTGAAGCGCGGTGCCTGCGCGGAAGGATGCAGCTCGGGCGACTTCGTTGTGTGAAACGAAGTTCATTGTAGGAAGCAAGACATGAAGTTCGTTGTGTGCAGCGTTCGCTGTGCGAGGCGTTCGTTATGCGAGGCACCACTGTATATGCAAACCCTTTTACCAATCAGGGGACCCGACACGGTCCGTGTTTCGGACAAACCTTCGTCAGGGGTCCATGGTAAAAAAAAGGGGGGATCACAAAAAACTGTAGAGTAGCAGCTGAGTGTGAGCGACGTCAAAATTCGCCACTGCTACTCTACAGTTTTTTGTTATCCCCCCTTTTTTTACCATGGACCCCTGACGAAGGTTTGTCCGAAACACGGACCGTGTCGGGTCCCCTGATTGGTAAAAGGGTTTGCATATAATTATTTTGTCACAATAAATTTTTGCCTACGTCTTGTACAGATCTGCAGTTTTGTTTTGTTTGCTCTCGGTTGTTTTTTTTACTGCAGTTTAGTTTGGAACCCTTTCTCTTTGTAAAGAAAATTGAAAAAAAATTAAATTCAGTGGGCTTTGCTTTATCTAGATTTCATTAAATTTTGGTATTAAGGAAAATTGGAAAGATTAAAGTGAAGTCATCTGTAGCATTTCACGAAGCTTTGTCTGTGTTTGTAATTTGTGCACGTGTGATGTTTGTGTACTGCTTAGATTCCAGCGGTTTATAAATTTTGGAAAAGAAACCAATCGGGCATTCGAGCACACCCCGATGCAGGTCACGGAGAGGTGGAAAGACCCTATGACTTTGCTTGGTGTTGATCCATTTTGGTCGGCCAGGGTGGGGTGCCAGTAAGTGCTTGAATCTGCCCCTGGATTCAAGGTCCTCTTAGATAAACTAGGCAAGGAAGGAGGTAGAGCGGAAAGGAGAATGCTGACCACTGGAAAAGCCTTTTCTGCCACAGAGCTGATAATAGAACAGTGGCCATTTTTTTAACTAGAGCCGCTTTAGATTCTAATGAGCTGAAGGAGAGCCAACACATGTAACAGTTAAAACAGAAAGGAACTCCATAGAACCTATTCAGATAGGAAAGGCAGAGATAGAGAAAGATAAAAGACATATACATATTCTAACAAGTAATCCTTACAGGTGAAAACAAAACAAAAATGACTTTAAAAATAAAAATAAAGTAAATTTAAGCACATTAGAAATTTAAAAATAAGGCTTAGTCCTATGCAAGGCAAAGGCGGGACACAATGGCCGAGACGAAGGTGAGGTAGAAGAGGCAGGAGGCTGGATCCATCCTGCCGAGGAGAGCTGGAGTACCAGACAGGCCACAGCAGGACCCCCGATGTCAAGCCACACAAAGTCAAAGCGAAATCAGGCAAGAAGGAACCACTGATGTCTTCATAGGCCACCTCCCCCAACGTGAAGCGTCGCACTCCACTCAGCTGGGATCTCAATCAGCACACAAGCCTTGACTCGGCACTGCCCAGGGAGGAAAGCGTGCCACTGCCATCGCTGAAAGCAGCTGAAGAGCCGGAATCATCTCCACCTCGACTGCCCCTCTCGCCCCACTTCCAGCTGAAACCTCCGCAGGCCTCCTCCTCCTTCCGACGTGAAACGTCTCCCTCCTTACAGCCAGATTGCGATCGGCAGCACACTGGATGTCTCAGACACCTCCCCCAATGTCAAGTGCCGCTCCCCTCTCGGCTCTCCACCGCCCGCTTCCCCAGCCACCATGCGGACACTGGGCACAGTACAGACCCACCAGTGGTGCAAGGGATAGCAGGTAGGAAGGAGGCCTTTCGACCTTTGGACCATGATACTGCTGACCAGTAGGTGTCAATGACATTCATCCCCACCAGCCCCTCTTCAAACTTCATTGAGGGCATCCGCAAGGTTCTGAGCATTTCCAAATGCATTCGCTTTCGTCTACGGAGAAATGCATGCAGTCCTTCCACCATCCACTCTCCTCTTTCTGTCCTGGGCCTGGGTAGAGAGGCAGGAAACCTCCTATCCCCCCCAAAAAAAAAGACAATGGGGGTCCCCCCAGACAGTGGCGTCATGAGGGTGAGAGGCTCCCGGGGCAGTGGCGCTTCTCCCCCGCCCTCGCCTCTGCCCCCCTCGCTCTTTCCCCGATCCCCCCTGCCGCTCGCGTGCCCCCCCCCATCCCTTCCTATGCGTGGCACCCGGAAGTGACATCAGCGGGAGAAATGACGTGGTCGTGAGAAGCCCGTTACAGTTGTCGCTCGTGGCAGTGGAGAGGAGGAGGGGTTCCGGCACCCCTACCAACATAGTGCCTGGGCCGGTCCGCCCACCTCCTTACTATGCCACCGACGCCAGAAGCCTCTGGGCCTTGCTTTGAAGACCACTGTATAGACCAGGGGTCTTAAACTCACACCCTTTGCAGGGCCTTATTTTGGATTTGTAGGTATTTGGAGGGCAGCAGAAAAAATAGTTAATGGCTTATTAAAGAAATGGCAACATTTGCATGAGGTAAAACTCGTAGTTTTAAAATCTTTCCTTAATGGCTTCTGATCATTTCAGCTAGACACAGCTGAAAGCAGAGCAACATGCAGAAAGTGAAGTTTAGATAGTTTTTCACTTTCTACTTGTTGCACTGCTTTCAGCTGTGTCTAGCTGAAACGATCAGAAGCCATTAAGGAAAGATTTATAAACTATAAAGAGTTTTACCTCATGCAAAATTGTGATTTAGATTAGAGAATGACACAGTGACAAAATTCATCACCGTTCCCGTCCCCGCGGATAACCGCGGGAAATAATCCCATGTCATTTTCTAGTGTCTATTTCAACCTCAGTCCTTCTACACCAGCATTCTTCAAAGCAAAGCTTGAGGGTCAGTGGTTGCGGCCATTCATACTCCGATTCTTCCCTCTCTCCTTAAAGAATGACATGAAGATGGTTTCCCGCGGTTATCCGTGGGGATAGGAACGGTGATGAATTTTGTCACCGTGTCATTCTCTAATTTAGATTCTAAAGTATCAACTGCAAGAGACAAGATTTTGGTGTAGCCCTCTGGGGGTGAATCAGTATCCGACTTGTGCCTGGAAAACTTGTGCCTTAAGTGTCCGGTGATTGCGTCCTCAACCGCCTTCAGCTCTCACCTCCTCCAGACACAACTGCCATCTTACATCAAGCAGTCGTCGCCAGGAGAGGTGCCGAATTACGCGAGAGTTCACGAGATGATGCACAAACCGCACTGCCTGCAGTGGTTACCTTACGTTCTGGAACGTTGCCCGCCTCGCTGCTGTAACCTCATGCAAGCGCTTTCCTGCGTCTGTACAAAATTGTCCTCTCCACTCCACCTCACAGTTGCGTGCAAATGCAGGAAGGCGCTTTTGTGAGGTTACAGCAGTGAGGTGGGCAATGTTCCACAACAATGGTAACATACCGAGGGCATCAAAATAGTACCTGGCTGCATGCGGCCCATGGGCCGCAAGTTTGAGACCACTGGTATGGAATAATATAGTGCAGGAGTAGCAGTGGACTGAGAAGAAGGGAAGGCTTGTGACCTTGGGCAAATCACTTAATCCCTCCATATTTTCAGGTATAAACTTAGGTTATCTCCCCCTATGCTTCACTCTGTGAACTCCATTCGTCGAGTAAGTCTCCTCCACCGCCAACTCCAGTCTCAGTCCCTTCGGCCGCAAAGTATGCCTGGAACAGGCTGCCAGAGTCAATATGTCATGCTCTGTCTCTAGTGGTCTTCAAATCCAAGAAGCCCACTTTTTTTTGAAGCAGCTTTCAACTCTTAACTCACTCACTGTCAGTTACCTCTACCCACTGTATTATTCCTTCTGCTAGAAACACCCCAACCCCCTGTCTGTCCAAATTAGATTGTAAGTTCTTCTGAGCAGGGACCTGTCTATTGAATGTTAAATGTTTCAAGTTTACTGGCCACTTGATATACCGTCTATCAAATACAGTAAAACCTTGGCTTACGAGCATAATTCATTCCGAAAACATGCTTGTAATCCAAAGCACTCGTATATCAAAGCAAATTTCCCCATAAAAAATAATGGAAACTCAGATGATTCATTCCACAACCCCAAAACTTTAATACAAAATACTATACATACTCAAATTGCAAGACCTCGCTCATTTAGAAAAGTCACTACACTCCTGCAGCGTCAGAGAGAGAGAAGAAGCATCGGCTTCTATTGCAAGACATTGCTTGTATATCAAGCTAAAATTTAATAAAATGTTTTTGCTTGTATTGCAAAACACTTGCAAACCAACGGTGCGCCCACACCTGGAGTACTGCGTCCTGCACTGGTCACCGTACATGAAGAAGGACACGGTACTACTCGAAAGGGTCCAGAGAAGAGCGACTAAAATGGTTCAGGGGCTGGAGGAGTTGCCGTACAGTGAGAGATTAGAGAAACTGGGCCTCTTCTCCCTTGAAAAGAGGAGGCTGAGAGGGGACATGATCGAAACATTCAAGATAATGAAGGGAATAGACATAGTAGATAAAGAGAGATTGTTCACCCTCTCCAAGGTAGAGAGAACGAGAGGGCACTCGCTAAAGTTGAAAGGGGATAGATTCTGTACAAACGTAAGGAAGTTCTTCTTCACCCAGAGTGGTGGAAAACTGGAACGCTCTTCCGGAGGCTGTAATAGGGGAAAACACCCTCCAGGGATTCAAGACAAAGTTAGACAAGTTCCTGCTGAACCAGAACGTACACAGGTGAGGCTGGACTCATTTAGAGTACTGGTCTTTGACCTAGGGGTCGCCGCATGAGCAGACTGCTAGGCACGATGGACCACTGGTCTGACCCAGCAGCGGCAATTTTTATGTTCTTATGGTTCTTCTCTCTCTGACGCTGCGGGAGTGTAGTGACTGTTCTAAATGAGCGAGGTCTTGCAATATGAGTACATGCAGTATACACACATCACAACTGAGCCGATGGTTCTTTTCTCTCTCTCCTCTCTTTCTTCTCTCTCCTCTCTTCTCTCTCTCTTTTCTCTCTCCTCTCTCTTCTCTCTCCTCTTTTTCTCTCTCTCTCCTCTCTTTTTCTCTCTCTCCTCTCTCTTCTCTCTTTCTCTCTCCTCTCTTTTTCTCTCTCCTCTCTCCCTCCTCTCTCTTTCTCTCTCGCTCTCTCTCCTCTCTCTTCTCTTTTTCTCTCTCTCTCTCTCCTCTTTTTCTCTCGCTCTCTCTCGCTCCTCTCTCTTTTTCTCTCTCTTTTCTCTCTCCTCTCTCTTTTTCTCTCTCTCTTCTCTGTCCTCTCTTTTTCTTTCTCTCTCTCTTTTCTCTCCCCTCTCTCTCTTCTCTGTCCTCTCTTTTTCTCTCTCTCTTTTCTCTCTCCTCTCTCTTTTTCTCTCTCTTTCCTCTCCTCTCTTTTTTCTCTCTCCTCTCTCTTTTCTCTCTCTCTCTCTTCTCTCTCCTCTCTCCTCTCTCTTTCTCTCTCTCTCTCTTTCTCTATCTCTCTCTCTCTATCTCTCTCTCTGACACCACAGGACTGTAGTGGCTGTTCTAAACAAAGTCTTGCAATACGAGTACATACAGTATACACGCGTTACATCATCACAACTGAGCCGATGGTTCTTTTCTCTCTCTCCTCTCTTTCTTCTCTCTCCTCTCTTCTCTCTCTCTTTTCTCTCTCCTCTCTCTTCTCTCTCCTCTTTTTCTCTCTCTCTCCTCTCTTTTTCTCTCTCTCCTCTCTCTTCTCTCTTTCTCTCTCCTCTCTTTTTCTCTCTCCTCTCTCCCTCCTCTCTCTTTCTCTCTCGCTCTATCTCCTCTCTCTTCTCTTTTTCTCTCTCTCTCTCTCCTCTTTTTCTCTCGCTCTCTCTCGCTCCTCTCTCTTTTTCTCTCTCTTTTCTCTCTCCTCTCTCTTTTTCTCTCTCTCTTCTCAGTCCTCTCTTTTTCTTTCTCTCTCTCTTTTCTCTCCCCTCTCTCTCTTCTCTGTCCTCTCTTTTTCTCTCTCTCTTTTCTCTCTCCTCTCTCTTTTTCTCTCTCTTTTCTCTCCTCTCTTTTTTCTCTCTCCTCTTTCTTTTCTCTCTCTCTCTTCTCTTTTCTCTCTCTCTCTTCTCTCTCCTCTCTCTTTCTCTCTCTCTCTCTTTCTCTATCTCTCTCTCTGACAACACAGGACTGTAGTGACTGTTCTAAACAAAGTCTTGCAATACGAGTACATACAGTATACACGCGTTACATCATCACAACTGAGCCAATGGTTCTTCTCTCTCTGACGCTGCGGGAGTGTAGTGACTGTTCTAAACAAGCAAGGTCTTGCAATACGAGTACGTATAGCATTTTGTATTAAAGATTTTGGTTTGTGGAACGAATCATCTGAGTTTCCATTATTTCCTATGGGGAAATTCGCTTTGATATTCGAGTGCTTTAGATTGCAAGCATGCTTCCGGAACAAATTATACTTGCAAGGTTTTACTGTATATTTAAACGGTTTACAATAAAATGCTGCATATAAATAAAAACATGAAGGCCCTTTTCTATCAAACTGCGCTGGCAGTTTTTAGCACGGGGAACCACGTCGAATGGCCTGCGCTGCTGCTCCCGACGCTCATGGGAACTCAATGAGCGTCAGGAGCAGCGCGGGCCATTTGGCGCGGCTCTCCACGCTAAAAACTGCTAGCGCAGTTTGATAGAAGAGGGCCTACCTAAAATGAATATTAAAAGGGAATCATAAACAATGCATAATTGACTAACGTAATACCAAAGGGAAGTGAGCAGCGCTGCGTAAAATTTCAGCGCTATGGAAATTATAAATAGTAATAGTAGTAGTAGCATGCACATCCTCCAGGGACAGGGAAATAACTCACCTTGAGTTACAAGTGAAAAAGGAATGAGCCAAACATCCAAATTAAAAAAAAAAAGTTGTGGTAAACTTAAAGGGCATCTTTCGCATTGGTAACAACGAAGGATTTTTTTTTTTTCTCTCTCTGTAAGTCGAGCATGTCAAACTCGCGGCCCGCAACAAACATCTTTGCGGGCCAGCCAATGTAATCCAATAAGCCATAAGTAGAGTCGCAAAATTTCTCCCACAATCCATCGGCACCGAGCGGTCGCCTGTCTAAGCCAGTCGAAAACAACGATGCAACGTACGAGAATAACCAGTTGCTTATTCTTATTAAGTACGACGATGCGGACGCCTTTGGTACCCGAGACAAGTTCGCGCCTCTAGTCACAACGCACCATCCCCCCCCACACACACTAATTCCAGCAGTGAATCAGACGATAATAATAATAATAATTTTTTTTTTAAAATTCTTTATTCATTTTCAAAATTACCGTATTTTCACGCATATAATGCGCGCGTTATACGCGTTTTTACCTACCGCGCATACCCCTCGCGCGTTATACGCGTGAGCGCGGTATACAAAAATTTTTTTACATAGTTCCCACCCCGCCCGACGCCCGATTCACCCCCCCCAGCAGGACCGCTCGCACCCCCACCCCGAACGACCGCTCGCACGCGCTCCCACCCGCACCCGCATCCACGATCGGAGCAAGAGGGAGCCCAAGCCCTCTTGCCCGGCCGACTCCCCAACTCCCCGACAATATCGGGCCAGGAGGGAGCCCAAACCCTCCTGGCCACGGCGACCCCCTACCCCCACCCCGCACTACATTACGGGCTGGAGGGATCCCAGGCCCTCCTGCCCTCGACGCAAACCCCCCTCCCTCCAACGACCCCCCCCCAAGAACCTCCGACCGCCCCCCCAGCCGACCCGCGACCCCCCTGGCCGACCCCCATGACACCCCCACCCCCCTTCCCCGTACCTTTGGTAGTTGGCCGGACAGACGGGAGCCAAACCCGCCTGTCCGGCAGGCAGCCAACGACGGAATGAGGCCGGATTGGCCCATCCGTCCCAAAGCTCCGCCTACTGGTGGGGCCTAAGGCGCGTGGGCCAATCAGAATAGGCCCTGGAGAGTCGGGACAACGCACGGAGAGTCGGGGCAGTGCACGGAAAGTCAGGGAGGGTGAACGGAGAGTCGGGACAGCGCACGGAGAGGCGGGGCAGTGCACGGAAAGTCAGAGAGGGTGAACGGATAGTCGGGACAGCGCACGGAGAGTCGGGGAGGGCAAAAGGAGAGTCGGGGTGGCCAGAGGAGAGTCGGGGCGGGTGAAAGGACAGTCGGGCTGCATGCGCGGTATACCCGTGAGCGCGGTATACAAAAGTTTTTGTACATAAAATCGTGGTTTCTTCGCGCTATACCCGTGTGCGCGTTTTACACGGGTGCGCATTATCTGCGTGAAAATACGGTACATTATGTGTTAAATATATTCATTCACAATAACAATAAATACATCACTTATAAACAATCATTGGTACCTTACATAAATTCTTATCCCTTCCCCTTTCCCATGCCTCCCAACCATATATTCCATTATCATATTAAATATATAATAATAAAATATCCCCCTCCCTACACCTTAACCTGATAAATATAAGGGAAAAATTTTTACTTAATCCTTACAATATTTTGTTAATGGTTTCCACACATCCTGAAATTTCTTAAAATAACCCCGTTGTAAAGCAATAAATCTTTCCATTTTATAGATTTAAAACACACACTTCCCACTTATCTTAAAGTGCAAATGCTATTCTATATATATAGGAATCGGCCTCAGTAACGGAGCCTACGCGTAGTCATAGTCAATGACTGGGATATTCAGCGTAGTTTGTTTTCGCTCCTTTTTCTCCAATCATTGGCCATATTCCCATTTATTTATTACAAAATCTCCAGTTTATTCAATTTTAATTATTAAAAAAATTTTCTAATAGTTTAATCTATAGCTTATTTATTATATAATTTTTCTTTCTCTATCAGCTCACATTAAAACGTTTTTTTTGAATATTTATATTGTTTTAACACACTCTCATTTTTAAGTGTATTTGCACTATTTCAGCTCTGAAAAGACTACCATATCAAAACTTTGTCTTTTTTTCAATTATATATAGCGAAAGACATAATGAGTGCTATTCAAAGATCACTTAGCTTTTTTGTCAGCGCTTGTGTTTCAAAGAAAGCCAACGTGGCCAACGTTTCGTGGGTAGCAATTCAAACCCACTGCATCAGGGCCAAGTGTATAAGAAACAAGCCGTATTCTGTCTGGTTCAGCAGCAGTCTTAGCATTTTATAGATATGGCATAATGAGTTCCACCAGAAGTTATAATTTAATCTCCTCCAATCCTTCCAATTATATGTAATTTGCTGAATGGCAACACCAGTCATTATAAGTAAAATCTGACTTTTTGCTCTCATTTCCATACCAAATATCACAGTATCATAGGATAATGCCACTGGGTTATCTAATAAATTATTAATTTGGTCCCAAATTGATTTCCAAAAATTCATAATAAACGGGCAATGAAACAATAAATGATCTTGTATACCGCCATACCCAAGAAGTTCCAGGCGGTTCACATCAGTTAATTAAGATCCGCGATGACACACGGATTTACAAAATTTTGTCAAAATTACAAGCAACGAAGAAGGGAGAGAGGGAACCGCTTTAACAGAGTTTTAACAGAAGTACAAGCAACGTCGAAGGTTGGGTTGGAAGGTAAGAGATAGCGAGAGAGAAACCAAGTAGGGGGAGGGGGGAAGGGGGAGAGCAGTAGGAACGGGGTGAGTGTGGGAGAGGGGTTATTGCGGGGGGGGGGAAAGGGGTTAAAGGTCCTGTTTGCGGAAAAGGTGCGTTTTGAGTAGCTTTCTGAAGCTGAGGTAGGTGGGGGCCTCGAGTACCATTTGGGATAGCCAAGGGTTCAGCTTAGCCGCCTGGAAAGCAAAGGTTTTGTTGAGGAATCTTTTGAGCTGACATAATTTTAGGGAGGGGAAGACGAACAGCTGGATTCTGCGGGATTTCTTGTTGGTGAGATTCATAGTGAAGTGGTGATTGAGGTATCTAGATAATAGGCCAAAAGCTGTTTTGTAGCAGAAGCAGGTGAATTTGAATAAGACTCTGGATTCGAAAGATAATAATACCTACCACGCCATTAGTCTTATATTGACTTGCTTGGTGCGCTTGACAGGAAATAAGGGCTCCTTTTCTAAGGTGCGCTAGCGTTTTAAGCGCGCGCAGGAAATTACCGCGCGCTACACTTCTAGAACTAACGCCAGCTGGCGTTAAGGTCTAGCATACGCTATTCCACGCGTTAAAGCCCTAACGCACCGTAGAATAAGGAGCCCTAAGTCTCCTATTGGATCCAGAATTACCAACATTCACCTTAGGTCAGTTTTAAAAGTAATCACAGACAAGATTTCCCCCCCCCCCCCCCCCCAAATAGGAAAAATAGTAGCACAGAAGAGACGCCAAGTGTCAGGAAGGAAACATTAATTTTATCAATGCTCTTGTTCTCTTTTTTTTTATACTGTGCATTTCAAAATAAACCTAAGTTTCAATGAAAAATGGCGTGTTTGCTTTTTTTGCGGCCCACATAAACTTAAACCGTGTTTATTTGGCCCATGTCAGCCTTTGAGTTTGACTTGCATCATGCTCCAAGTGGTCAGTTTATGCTCAGCTAAGCGAGCAAAACTCCTTCTTGTTGCTTTCTCTCTGGTTCAGATGTAAAAGCTGTGCCAGACACACGGTTTCTCAGAGCACGATGTTTTTGAAAGGAGACGGGGGCTATATATCATTGCATTTCAAGTATTCATTTTTAACCAGCCCTCCAGCAAATCTAAGCAGTATACAACAAATACATGCATAATATATGGCAAAAAAATAAATAAATACAGTCCAAAACATCAAACCAAATTTACATAAGACTAGAGATTTATTCAAATGCCTTTCTATACAAAAAAAACAAGACTTTAGCTTCTTACGAAATGAACGAGAGTCAGTTTCTTGGCGCAAGGAGTGCAAGAGTGAATTCCACATTTTTGGAGCACGTGAGTGGAGGCATGATGGGGTCTGTAATCAGTCAGCTCCGACACTGAAGTCAGACTTTTGCTATGCCTACTACACCCTATAAACATGTAACACTGAGATCAGTGGAAAAAAACATTGGTCTGAGCCATCTGAAAGGCCCTGGGCTCTGTTGATTTAAACCTCTGGCGCTTTTGTATGAAAGGACCAAGAGATGATTCATGTAAACGGCCACAAGGGTTTGTTTTACCCAAGATGGACGCCTGGAGTGAAGGTAATCGGTCTCAAACTTGTTTTGAAATGTAACACTGCAGTCTGGGGTTGGCAGTCGTTTGGGTCCATCAGTACCACATAATCGTAGGCGATTTGGTTTGTCGGGGGAATTTGATGGAATTCTTTGAGGTGATCTGAGTAGCAAGTCAGTGGAAAGGTGCAGTTGGCATCGGCTATTTGAATTTTGGTAAGGTCTTTGAGGCTACTTCTGATAGAAGACAGGTGAGCGAGTTAGCCAAATTCTGTGGGTTGCAAAATAATTATAATATGCAGGGCCCTGCGTTCCTAGGGGTCCTGCCCCTAGGAGCGTCCACCTGTCTCTGAATCCCCATACCCAGTGGCATTGTGAAGGAAGTACGCGGACCACGTTTCAATATCTTCGTCAAAACAATTCAAGCTATTGAACTGTCAAAATGATGTAATTCAGAAGAGATCCATCTTCTCTCTCATGGCTTCTCTGCTATTGACATATTGAGTTGATATTACCATTATTAATTACTAACACGTATGCAGTGATTGGGTGATGGGTTCTCCTATAGGGTTCTTCCCTGGGAGAGCTACACACTTCTGAGTTATTGTGAAACATCTGGGCGCATAGCATAGACAGAGCGGTAGGCATCTTATCGCCATCTCATTGACCAATCGGGACATAAGTTAAAAAAAAAATTGATGAGGTGAAGGACGCCTATAATCTAGGTGTTGTTTGCGCGTGTGCAGAGATGTCTAGGCATAGCTAAGGAAGCCTAAGGCCGGTATAGAAGCGGTCTTAGGCGTCCATAGTTGTGCCTAGGCCTTTCTCATAGGCGCGAGTCAGACACTTTATATGTAGGGCTGTGAAATGCTGGCCTACATTTTAGGTGTCTGTACAATAAAATAGACGCAGTTCTGGACATGGCTCCTATTGGTGACTGACACACGGTAGGTGCCCATTTTGCAGAATCAGGCCCTTAGCGCCCCAAGCCGCGGTAGAAACCTCCACTGCGGCTCAGTAAATGAGGGCCTAAATCAGTTCCTGATACCTTATTTAACTGTATAAACAATTTGTCTTGCGTTGAGCCTCCCATCTGTTTATCCCAGGGGTGTCAAAGTCCCCTCCTCGACGGCCGCAATCCAGTCAGGTTTTCAGGATTTCCCCAATGAATATACAGTACATGAGATCTATTAGCATACAATGAAAGCAGTGCATGCAAATAGATCTCAGGCATATTCATTGGGGAAATCCTGAAAACCCGACTGGATTGCGGCCCTCGAGGAGGGACTTTGACACCCCTGGTTTATTCCAACAGACTCTGACAGAATGCTATATATCTCTGTATTGGTTGAAACTGGAAAATCTATCTTGTCCGCTTATCCCCCTCCTCCCTAACATTCCCCTCCCTGCTTACCCCACCATATAACCAACCCTAATCTCCTCCCTCCCTACAAGTTTCCTCAAATGTTCCCCCTTCCCTAAATTTACCCTCTTAGCCTCCACTTCCTTAAATTCACCCTCTTAGCCTCCACTATGTATCTAAACCTATCTCTTATTCTAGCATCTCTATGTATCTTTCCTTAAAATTTGTAACTTCCTGGAAATGTCCAGCTTTCTTCAACTGTAATCCGCTTAGAACTGCAAGGTACAGGCGGAATAGAAGTCTCTAATGTAATGTAATGTAAAATCGGATTCGGTATAAACGTTTGGTGATGGTATAACTGTGTATACACAATCAGGCTCTGAATATCTAGCGCGGGGCTGCCCAAGTCCGGTCCTCGAGATCTACAGGCAGGCCAGGTTTTCAGGTTATCCACAATGAGCATGCATGAGAGAGATTTAGATACCAAGAAGGCAGTGCAGGCAAATCTCTCTCATGCATGTTCACTGTGGATATCCTGAAAACCTGGCCTGGCCGTAGATCTCGAGGACCGGACTTGGGCAGCCCTGATCTAGTGGATAGCATTCTGTCATATGAGCCGCAGCGCATGTTGCGTTCAATGAATCATGCTGATTTATGCATTCCAACAGTGAAACAGCTGAGGTTGAAAGTGTCCAGAGTCCGCATGTTTTCTTGTATATAGTAACATGGGGGGATCGCTGCTAGGGGTAAGTAACCTTGAAAGAGACCTGGGGGTGATGGTAGACACAACATTGAAGGCGTCGGCACAATGCGCGACGGCCTCAAGGAAAGCAAACCAAATGTTGGGTATCATTAAGAAGGGTATCACTGCCAGGACGAAGGAAGTCATCATGCCACTGTATCGTGCAATGGTGCGCCCACATCTGGAGTACTGTGTCCAGTACAGGTCGCCGTACCTCAAGAAGGATATGGCAGTACTTGAGGGAGTCCAGAGAAGAGCGACTAAACTGATAAAGGGTATGGAAAACTTCTCATATGCTGATAGATTGAAAAAGTTGGGGCTATTCTCCCTGGAAAAGCGGAGACTTAGGGGAGACATGATAGAAACCTTCAAAATCCTGAAGGGCATAGAGAAGGTAGGCAGGGACAGATTCTTCACAATGTGGGGAACCACAAGTACAAGGAGGCACTCGGAGAAATTAAAAGGGGGCAGGTTTAGAACAAACGCTAGGAAGTTCTTTTTTACCCAGAGGGTGGTGGACACATGGAACGCGCTTCTGGAGGCCATGATAGGCCAGAGCACGATACAGGGCTTCAAAGAAGGTTTGGATAGGTTCTTAGAGGATAAGGGGATTGAGGGGTACAGGTAGGAGTTGAGCTAGGAATAGGAATAGTCAGGGACCACTGCACAGGTGATAGGCCTGAGGGGCCGCTGCGGGATGGACCTCTGGTCTGACCCAGCGGAGGCAAATTCTTATGTTCTTATGTTCTAACATAGTAAATGACGACAGATAAAGACCTGAAAGGTCCATCCAGTCTGTCCATAAGTTTATACCCATTAAAAAATGCATGATTAAATTCATAGGCAGTGGAATGCTTTTTTGTTTGGGGGGGCCCCACAAGCTCTGCCCCAGACAACCACCCCATAATAGTACTAATTGTAATACCATTTTTTCCATTCAATTTTCATAAATATACACAATATAATCTTACTAACAATACATAATGGTTAACCACAAAAACGTTCTTCTTCACCCAGAGAGTGGTGGAAAACTGGAATGCTCTTCCAGAGGCTGTTATAGGGGAAAACACCCTCCAGGGATTCAAGACAAAGTTGGACAAGTTCCTGCTGAACTGGAACATACGCAGGTAAGGCTAATCTCAGTTAGGGCGCTGGTCTTTGACCTAAGGGCCGCGGCGGGAGTGGACTGCTGGGCACGATGGACCACTGGTCTGACCCAGCAGCGGAAATTCTTAAAGCACACTCAACATCCATTCCTACCAGAACATAGATAACCCCTATGCAAATATGGGACCACAAACTAAAAGTACTAATATATTTAAATGAAACCTTAAGATTCAAGACTGCATGCAGTATAACCCCAGAGAAATAGAAACAAATGAAAATAAAATCATTTCCCCTACCTTTGTTGTCTGATGATTTAGTTAGTTTCTGGTTGGACTTCCTTCTGACTATGCATCCAACATTTTTTTCTTTCTGCCTCCTGCATGCTTCCTCTCCTCTGGACCTCATTCCCTTCCCCAACCAACATCTCTCTCTGTCTCTCCATGAGTCCAACTTTTCTTCCTCTCTCCTCCACCCCTATTGGCAACATGTCTCCCTCCTCTATTATGATTTTGCATCTCTCTATTCCTCTTCAGGGTCTCTCCCCTTCTGTCTCTTCTGTGTGCACCTCCCATAGTCTAGCATCTGCCTCCTGCCTTTCCCCTTTGGTCCAGGCTAGAGAATGACACGGTGGCTGTTACCCGCGGATAACCTGCCATAATGGTGGGGGGAATAAGAGCTCACTGTGGGTACAGGGACAAGGTCATCCACCGCCCCATGGAGTGATGAATGGCCTTGTCTCCGTAGTTAAGGGAGAGAATGCGCGCAGTCACCAATCGCGCATAGCTCCCCTCCCTCCTTCCTACCTACCAGCCACATCTATCTCCCTCCCCTTACCTTCGTGGCGCATGTCGGTAGATGGTGGCATTCCTCCGATTGCCCCCATTTGAATATTGCCGGTTTGTGAATCCATCGGACCTGCCCGGATCAGACACGGATCGGTCACGATTGGGCAGGTTAGTGAATCTAGCCCTGTGTAAAAATGAGGGAATCTGGTGAGAATCTGGTGAGAAAGGATATGACATTAGAAAGGGATGCACTATGACACCGGAAGCATGTGCTCTGGTTTTAGTAGCGGTGTGATGTGATTGAACTTAGAACAGTGATGAAGTTGCATACCATCAGAAAATATTTTGATTTTATATCATTTAAAATACTGGTTCATTCGTCAATTCTTTCAATATTAGATTATTGTAATGTTATTTATTTGGGTGCTCATAAAAAAACAACTAGGCGATTAAGATGAATTCAAAACACAGCAATTCGTTTGATTTTTAATTTAAAAAAAAACATGATCTCATCAGCTCATATTATCAAGAACTTCACTGGTTGCCGTTCGAGTTTTATTTGGGTTAACTCCATCTTATCTTGTTGCTCATTTTAGATTATTTTATGTAAAAAAAATATACGTAGATCCGGTTGGTTTTATTTTCCTTCAGTGAAAACGTGCCGCTTGAAGAAATTCTTAGGACTCTGGCGTTTCAAGCAGGAGTAATGAATTCATGTTTGAATGCTCTTATTACTCACTTATTATCAATTTTGGAAAGATTTTAAAACTTATCTATTTAAGTACAATATTTAATTGATTTCAAAATTATTATGATAAGCAGAATTTTTATTATTTTTATGGAATAATGTTTACAGTTGCTTATCTATTTTAGTATAATTAATCTGTATTGTGCATATTTTACTTTGAATAAATTAGGCTTGTATTTTGTTAGTCAGTATCTTTTATTGAATTGTGTTATTTTCTTTTATATGCCATTGCTATTTGAAACTGTATTTTAATTACTTCTGGTAATTACTATTGTGTAAACGGCCAAGAACTGATGGTTTGGCAGTATATAAAAATAAACTATTATTATTATTACTGCAGTGCTCTGGACTGGTCTATTTTATGTATGTACTTATTGGGATTTATTAACTGTTTTCTTGAAGGGATTCACCCAAGGCAGCGTGTTTTCTAAAGGTAGATAGGTGCCTATTTTATCTTTACAAAACAAAAGAAGAACCCTCCCCCCCTCACTTATTCGGTGAGGCGGAGAGGAGGTCAAGTCCGGAGGAACTCTCACTTTTGGCTCCAAGCGCCTGGAGCACACCAGGAGCAATCTACCGCATAGACAGCGGCAGGTGGGGAGTTTGACTGGGGGCCGGGACGCTACATCTGTCCCATGCTGGTTTTCTATTTGATCAGCCGAAGGACGATCACAGGGCTGAATAAGATAAACAAATGATTTTGAGCAGTCCATAAATAGAGCGAGTGTATTATGACTCATTTTATATATAGCGAACAATGTCTATTCTGGAACATATGATTATAATTTAAAGGCGCTGTTGGAAGCCGGTGAATCAGCTGTGCCAGCTCCCGAGCGTTCCAGACAGAAACAATTTATCCTTCCCACGCAGTGGAGTTTTGGAAGTGTTATTAAAATACTGATAAATATTGGAAGTGTGTTTCGAAGAGTGTTATCTTTACATAAGACGTGAAAAATGTGTGGTTTTTGAAGTGTTTATAGGCAACCTGTTCCAAACTTACCCTCTACACACCTGTACGTTTACTCTATTTACCCCAGGCCATTTTAAAAGAATCGACCTCAGTGCATTACATAGGGCATGCTCTTTAGAAAATTCACCCCCTAATGCCTCCGTACAATGCAGGGGGAAGCCAGCCCTACAATTTCCAATTCACCCTTTTCATGTTTCTTCCATTCCCCCGGAGGCCCCTTCCTTAGCAGCCAACAGACATCAAAGAGTTTAACAGGGAATTGAAAGAAATTAAGATTAATTCCCAGGTGGGGGAAGGAGAGTGAGAACCGCCAAGCCACAATCAATATTTGTCTTCTCACCTGAACTGCTGTTTCTTATAGAGATTCCATTATAGCTCTGCAGTTGCTCAGGACCCCATTAACACATTACTTCTCCCCGAGGATCAGATCAGCTAAATAAACTGAGAACAGCTCTTTCCCTCTCCTAATTATTGCGGATTTACGGAGGTCCCCTGAGCTTTACACATGCCTCCAAAACATCTAGACCAGGGTTGTCCAATGTCGGTCCCCGAGGGCCGCAATCCACTTGGGTTTTCTTGATATCCCCCAACGAATTTGCATGAGATCTTTAGGCGTGCGCTGCGTCCATTGTATGCAAATAGAGCTCGTGCATATTCATTGGGGAAATCCTGGAAACCCAACCTAGCGAGGGCCGAGGCTGATCCAGACCAACAGGCTGATACTCAGAACTCCAGTGCTGTAGAGCAGTGTTTTTCAACCTTTTTACACCTATGGACCGGCAGAAATAAAAGAATAAATTCTGTGGACCGGCATCGGTCCGTGGATCAGCGGTTGAGGAACACGGGGCTAAGTTGTGGGCCAGACCCCGTCCATCTCTACCCAATCTCCACCCCAGACTCCGCCCCCATAATAGTACTAATTGCACCTTGCACATCCCGTGCCTCATCTGGAAGTCTTCCCTCTGGCGTTGCAACGTCAGAGAGAAGGCTTCCGGTTCAGGCACTGGATGCCCGTAGGAGCCACTGTCCGTGGCTTTGTGCACTGAATCAGTTAGGAAGAGGGAGCTGGCTCAAAGATAACGCTGCATCGATCGCACCGTGGACCGGCGGTTGAAGAACACTGTTTTGGGCCTGATGCACGTGCTGGCCCTGTGGACTGGCAAGAAATTTCTGTGGACTGGCACTGGTCCATGGACCGGTGGTTGATGAACACTGCTGTAGAAAACAGCTCTGAGAAATACCAAGGGAACAGCACAGAAAAAAAGCACCTCCCAGTGCGTTGAACATCGGGAAGTTAAGGGGGAGGAATGTGCCTGGTATATATGCACAAGACCTTTAAGGTAATCACAGCTCTTGTTTGCATGCCCAGTCAAATTGGGGAGCAAGGAGCCCATGATTACATGCCGTGGCACAGCAAGGATAAGAGACGCCCGGGGCAATGGCACTCCCGTACCTTCCTCTCCCCCCCGGCTCCTTCCTGCCCCCCCCCCCCCACTCCACATTCGCACTCTCCCCCCCCCCCTACATATCTCTCTAAATCTTTGCCGGCATGAGTGGTTTCTCCAGCATGTCACTCGCGTCAGCTTTGGGTTTCCATCTGACGTCACTTCCTGGCTCGCGACCTGGAAGTTATTCAGAGTGGAACCAGGCCAGCGCAAGCAACAGGCAGGAGAGTTGCTCGTGCTGGTGAAGATTTAGGGAGGTGCGGGGTGAGGGGAGAGATGGCGAAAGCATGGCGTGGTGGGGGGCGGACGGAGAGGTGCCAGTGCTGGTGCCCCCATCGAGAAGGCGCCAGGGGTGGTCCACCCCCCCTCCTTACCTCGCCACTGATTACACGAGTCCAGTCACACGCACCGCTGATGCCCATCTGAGCAGCTCCTCCGCTGCATATTATAATAATGAGCCCAGTCTCAGGAGGAGAATTCGATAATTTATCTACCTCGGTAAGAAAGAAAAGAGTTTTCACAACATTTTTGTTTTGCTTTTTGAGATACGGCGATCAGAACTGCACGCGTTACTCAAGGTGCGGCCTCACCATGGAGTGATTTGGAGGCATAATGATACATGTTTTGTTTTTTTATCCATCTGTTCATTTATTTAGTCTGTCCTCCCCATGGAGCCCAGGACGGGTCACAAGAGTACATTTACAGTATAAGCAGGACAAACTTTGGTGGGAAAAACAAACTTGGTGGACATAGAGGTATAAATTTCAGCTTATACAGTTATATTCCTTTCCAGTGACATTCTGTTTGCTTTTTTTTGGGTCTCTGCTGCACACTAAGCAGAGGCCACATCTGCGATTGGACTTAGGGCCCCTGAGTGCAGGGGCTAAAAATAATTGGAGAGGGGTATAAAATAAATTTTAAAAATCCCCAGGTAATTGTGAATAAAGACTGATGGTGCCAGATCCCAGGCCCAGGCTGGAGAGACCAGAAACCCAAAGGAGCAGGAAGAAACTAGCAGGATGAAAAAACAACTTTAAATGATAAGCTAAAATTGGATCTATTTAGCTGGTTAACTTATTTGCTAGAAAATGGTAAGTTTCCATCATCAGGAGGTCATGTTATTCCCAAAAATCCCAAAGGATCTATTTCCTTGGTAACCAACTACCGTAATCACGCATGCGCATTCCTGCCGACCACGGACCTACAGATCACGGAAAATGGAACACGCAGGTAGGAGTGCGCATGCGCGCTTAGCGTTTTATTTTAGTAGATAAACTCATTTCGGTTGCTAGTGCAAGCTTTGGTTTTGAGCCAACTTGACTATTGCAACATCGTGCATGTTGCTGGAGCCCCCTCAAAAATCTGCAGAGACTGCGCATTATTCAGAATGCAGCGGTTCGCTTGATCTATAATCTGAAGAAGTATGATCATATTACACCTTACTGTCGTCAACTGCATTGGCTGCCGATTGAAGCGCGGATTAAGTTCAAGTTTGGATGTTTCTGCTTTAAGGTATTGGCAGACTTAATTCCAGACTATCTCTCGGAATCATTTACGTTCAATAACTCCGAACATTCCAGGAAATCGCACGCACTATTCTCTTTTCCATCTGCCAAGGGTTGTAAATTTAAAAGAGTTCAACAACGTCTGCTGTCCTTTCAAACGGCATGGTGTCAGGTCAAAAGCACGCCAGGACAAAGGCGCGTGCAGACAATTGAGCGCAGCGCGGAGGCGCGCACCACAGAAAATTACTGTTTTTACGGCTCTGACGCGGGGGGCGTGGGGGGGAACCCCCCACTTTACTTAATAGAGATCGCGCCGCATTGTGGGGGCATTGTGGGGGGTGTGGGGGGTTGTAACCCCCCACATTTTACTGAAAACTTCACTTTTTCCCTGTTTTTAGGGAAAAAGTTAAGTTTACAGTAAAATGTGGAGGGTTACAACCCCCCAAACCCCCCCCAACGCCGGCGCGATCTCTATTAAGTAAACTGGGCTCCCCAACAAAACCCCCTGTCGGAGCCCCTAAAAACTGTAATTTTCTTTGGCGCGCGCCTCCGTCTTGCGCTCAGTTGTCGGCGCGCGCCTTTGTCTTTCGCCGAGTTGTCTATGAACCGTGATTTCGTGCATTGACTATTGTAATGCCCTCTATAAAGGCATAACTAAAAAAGAAATAAGACGACTCCAGATAAAGATTATATTCAATGAAAGGAAATCCAACCCTGTTACCCCCCTCGTGCAAGAAGCCCACTGGAACATAGAATCACTTACAAAATTCTTCTTTTAACATTTAAGACCAGACAAAACAATCAACCCGAATTTATTAATAATCTTCTTACCCTTTATAATCCTTCTAAGATTCTAAGATCGCCAGCCAATAACCTTCTTTCTATTCCGTCACTAAATACAATGAGGTCTACTATCTTCTCTGTTACTGCCCCTTCTCTCTGGAATAGTATCCCAAATTACTTACGCGAAGAATCAATTTTTAATAATTTTAAGACGAAGCTAAAGACATTTCTCTTCCTTGATGCCTTCGAGACCTAAATGTCCTTTTAAGGGCAACTGAGTTCAACATTATTTACAGCAGCTCCTCCTATTGTTTTTTCCCTAATTGTTCTCTTTTACTTTGATTATTGTATTTCTTGTCTTTTTACCTTTTGTTCCTGTTTGTCTTTGTCTTTAAGTCTTCACAAGTTATTGTTTGGTGATGCTTTGTCAGCTTAAATTTGTATTTTAGCTAAAGTATGTTTTTATGATTTTGTACACCGCCTAGAAGGTTGATTGGGTGCTATAAGAATTTTTAAATAAACTTGAAACTTGAGTTTTAATGTTATGTAAAATAATGTTAAGATGGGATAAGCCCATCCCAATCCTGCTGCATTTAACAAGACCTTATACGAATGTTCTACAGAGCTGTTTGTATATTTCTGGCCCCAATGTGGCAGGGCATGGGATGAAGTTAATAGGTGATAGGCTTAGGAGTAGAGAATGAGACGGTGACAAAATTCATCACCGTTCCCGTCCCCACGGATAACCGCGGGAAACCATCTTCATGTCATTCTTTAAGGAGAGAGGGAAGAATCAGAGTATGAATGGCCACAACCACTGACCCGCAAGCTTTGCTTTGAAGAAGGACTGAGGCTGAAACAGACACTGAAGAATGACAGTCTCTGGTATCCAGAGCAGATATTGTGATGTCATAATGCCTCATTCCACCAGTGCCTAAGAGCCAATCACATCAGTGATGTCACAATGGCTTCATTATCCTTGGCTCACATAAGAATCAGAGTATGAATGGCCACAACCACTGACCCGCAAGCTTTGCTTTGAAGAATGCTGGTGTAGAAGGACTGAGGTTGAAATAGACACTAGAAAATGACATGGAATTATTTCCCGCGGTTATCTGCGGGGACGGTGACGGTGACAAATTTTGTCACCGTATCATTCTCTACTAAGGAGTAATGTGAGAAAATACAGTCAAACCTCGGTTTGCGAGTAACGCAGTTTGCGAGTGTTTTGCAAAACAAGTAAAACATTCTCGCAAATCTTGTCTCGCAAACCGAGTTGACTTGATGAGGGGGGGGGGGTTGAAGGATCAGAGGAGAAGATCAAGGGTTGGGGGATCAGATGGGGGCATAAGATGGGGGGGGGCTTTGAAGCAGGATTTGAGGGAGGAATTGAAGGATTGGCAGGAAGAGATACCATTTATTTTTTGTGAGACCCTTCTTTGCACTACAATGGTGCGTGGTCTTCGACATAAGGCGTATGGGAACAGACTTAAAGATCTCAATATGTATACTTCTTTAGAGGAAAGGCAGGAGTGGGGAGATATGATAGAGACGTTGAAATACCTAAGTGGCGTAAATGTGCATGAGTCAAGTCTTTTTCATTTGAAAGGAAGCTCTGGAATGAGAGGGCATAGGATGACGTTAAGAGGCGATAGGCTCAGGAGTAATGTAAGGAAATACTTTTTTACAGAAAGGGTGGGAGAGGCGTGGAACAGTCCCCCGGAAGAGGTGGTGGAGACAGAGACTGTGTCTGGTTTCAAGAAAGCCTGGGACAGGCACGTGGGATCTCTTGGAGAGAAAAAGAGATAATGGTTACTGCGGATGGGCAGACTGGATGGGCCATTTGGCCTTTATCAGCCGTTGTTTCTATGTTTCAATGTCTTGGACACTAATAGATCACTAGGAGTTAATCTGTAATTGTGATAAGCCAGTTTGCACCATTTAGGTAGTCACTCATTTAATAGTGATGCAGCCAGTATGGCATTTACATTAATGACTTAAGATTCTCTGAGACTTTCACCTACTTTAGCTGGTAACACATTCGGGTGTTATAACAGGATGTTTGTTGCTTTTGTCTTTGAGTAATTTTGTCCCACCAGATCGTGGCATCAGTCATTCCTTTGTCCCCGCTAGATTCACTAAGCAAATCGATCGTGTACCAATCGGTTTGCGACCCCTTTGCGACCCAATTTCCCTCCGGCCGATTCTTTAACCTCTCATGCGATCTGCTTCCAATCCGTGCGTGCAAACGAGGGGAAACGCATGCAAAGAAGGCAGGGACGCGATTCGCTAAACAGAAGAAGCAAGACCGATTGGGCTTGCCGATCCGAAGTGACTTCTTACTCACTCTCCTGCCCTTTAAAAC
This sequence comes from Geotrypetes seraphini, assembly GCF_902459505.1. Lineage (NCBI taxonomy): Eukaryota > Metazoa > Chordata > Amphibia > Gymnophiona > Dermophiidae > Geotrypetes > Geotrypetes seraphini. The sequence goes on along the minus strand of NC_047091.1, from coordinate 176,330,083 downwards.
CATGGGCTGCCAATGCACTTTTGCGCCTATGCCCCCCGCGCTGAAGACCCACCCGTGCTGAAGCCCCTCCCACGCCGGTGCCCCCCTGTGCTAATACCCGCCCCCTGTGCAGATGCCCCCCCAAAAAACAAACTGCAGGAGGGATGCCAACTCCTTCCTGCCATCCCTGGATGCCCCCTCCCCATTCCTGGTCCCCTCCCCACCCCCCCTTCCTGCACCTTTAACGGAGCAGGAGAGGTGCTCAATCCCTCCTGCTTCAATGCCTCCTGCTACAAATCTGAGGCCTTATTGAGTAGCGTGTTATACTTATCAGTCTCAATCCTCAACAAATGATCGCTAGAACTATCAATAATTAAGTCTGTACTTTGTTTATTCCATTTAATCTGTAACATTACTAATCTGTAACATTTCTAATAATTGTAAACCGCATAGAACTTTACAGTCCTGCGGTATATAAACTGTTATTATTATTATTAACGCACACTGACTAACACAGAGTTAACGTGGGAGCACTTCAGGCCTGACTGAAATGTTCTCAGCTCAACCAAGAAGAGACGCGATTCTCTAACTGGCGCCATCGCGTGGTCGCTTTTAAGGCGTCCGCTGACAACGGCGCCAGTGTAAAAATCCAGGTCTAAATGCTCCTGTAAGAATTCCATACAGGTACTGTATAGTAAAAGAAAAGCGTTGGATTAAATCTGATTTAACACGAGGTAAAATCCCGCATTGCCATGCGTTAAGCCCAGATTCTAGTTCATTTTAGATAAAAGGCCCCGTCAAAAATTACAAAGACGAGGGGACCCTCAATGAAATTGCAGGGAAATACTTTGTAAAACCAATAGGAGGAAATATTTTTTCACTCAGAGAATAGTTAAGCTCTGGAATGTGTTGCCAGAGGATGTGGTAAAAGCAGATAGTGTAGCTGGTTTTAGGAAAGATTTGGACAAGTTCCTGGAGGAAAAGTCCATAGTCTGTTATTAAGACATGGGGGAAGCCTCTGCTGGAAAATGTTGCTACTCTGGGGATTCAAGAATCTTGCTACTCTTTCAGGATTCTGCATGGAATGTTGCTATTATTTGGGATTCCAAAATTTTGCTAATCTTTCAGATTCTGGATTGTTGCTCTCATTGGGGTTCCAGAATCTTGTTATTCTTTGAGATGCTGGAATGTTGCTACTCTTTGGGTTTTGGCCAGGTATTAGTGACCTGGATTGGCCACCATGAGAACGGGCTACTGGGCTTGATGGACCATTGGTCTGACCCAGTATGGCTATTCTTATGTCCTTATATTCTTATATCTTCCCCTCCCCCCAAAAAAATCAAGATTTCCTTATAAAAATTGGAGCAATTGACTTGAGTTTTTTTTTTTTACCTGTAAGAAAGAAACTATTCTCAATTCCAGTTTTGGATTTTATTTGACAACGATTGCAAAAACAGTTCTTAACTTGTAGCGATCATTCGAAATACAGTGGTGCCTCGCATAACGGACGCCTCGCACAGCGAACGCTGCGCACAACGAACTTCAGGTCTTGCTTCCTACAACGAACTTCGTTTCACACAACGAAGTCGCCCAAGCTGCATCCTTCCGCGCAGGCACTGCGCTTAACTGCCCTCTCTCCGCCTGGCTCCCTGTGCAGTGGCGGACCGTCGGCTCGCAGGGGCCCGGCGCCTACTGCTGATGCGTTGGGGGGGGGTGGAGCTACTCTCGCCGCTTCCCCGATGCTAGAAAAAAAAAAAAATGAACAGTTAAGTCCCAGTTTTTGCCGCTGAGACTCTGCCCTCTCTCACTGTAAAATTAGACTCTACTTAGTCTGTCTTTAAATTTAAAAAATGTGTGTTGTTTTAAAAAACAATTATATTTTTAGATGTATCTAAATAAACATAATAACAAAAAATTTATCTTTTTTTATGTCATCTTAGCATATTTTATGCTACAGAACGAATTATTTTTTTTAACATGTATTGTTATGGGAAAACGCGTTTCACATAACGAACTTTTCGCATAACAAACTTGCTCCTGGAACCAATTAAGTTCGTTGTGTGAGGCACCACTGTACATTTGTAAACAGGCCAGTTTCCACTTCTTGGACCTCGCAAAGTGGAAGGGAGCATTGTCAGGGAGGTTAAAACATTAACACATGCTTTCATGATGTCTAGATCAGATTATTGCCGTGCATTGTTCTCTGGACCCTCTTAAATCCATCATTGTTTAAGCCTGGAAGAGTTCAAAATACAGCAGCATGTGTTGTGGCAAGACAACCATTAGTGAATCACATTGCTTTGGTGGGTACGTGACTCCTGGGCCATTTTTTATTTTGAATTACATGCTGGTGACTTATGAGGCTCTGCACGGTCTGCTCCGCCTTATCTCGTAACTTGTTTCTCCAGATGTTCTGCGGAGATCACCAAGGTCAGAGCAGAAATTGCCCGTTTCATCAATCACATTTAAAAGCACTGGAAATTAGGTACTATTTTTGCTTAAGATGCCTCAGTGGAGAGGAATTACCAGCTACAGTTTTGACACAAGTAAATTAATTTAAATTTTCTATGAAATTAGGGGTTTTTTTTGGGGGGGTTGCTATTTTTTTTAGTTTCATTTCTGTTTTTCTTGATTCAGATTTTTTTGTGTATGCTTTAATTGAGGAGGGGGTAACGTAAGCATAGCGACACTGGCAGAATACAAAGCGTGCAGCAGAATTCTGAACAGATTGAAGGGGAGAGAGGTAGCGTGGCGGAAGACCCATAAGAAGCAAGTTGCAGTGGTCCAGGTAAGAGATGACGCAAGCGTGGATGAGAGTCTTGGCAACGTGCTCAGAAAGGAGAGGCCGGATTTTAGCAACGTCGTAGAGAAAGAAACGACAAATTTGGGCGGTCTGTTGGATACGCGAAGAGAAGGAAAGAGACGAGTCAAAGATGACTCCAAGGTTGCGATCTCACGAGACAGGGAGGTCCAGAGTGTTATCCATCGAAATAGAGACTGGAGGAAGGAGAGAAGGCAGGTTTAGGAGGAAAGATAAGGAGTTCAGTCTTGGACGTGTTTAATTTTAGATGACGGCGAGACATCCAGGTAGTGATGTTAGATAGGCAGACTGATACTCGGGCCTGGATTTCCATAGAAATTTCAGGCGTCGCAAGGTAGATTTGCAAATTGTCAACAGCGCATCATGGGCCATGCAAATGCTTTCTTTCTACATTGCTTCTGCGGGACATATACAGTTTGAAAATCGTGGACCCGGTCATTCGTGGTCTGCTCCGACCATCTCTTCCTCTAGTAAATTCGGGCTACCCCGATCAGGAGCTGCGCGTCAAAGCAGCTCCTGATTGGTGTAGCCCGACTTTGCTAAAGGAAGAGGCAGTCGGAGCAATCCGTGAGTGATTTCCTTCACCTGCCGGCGTTCCAGCTGCCCTCTCCTGTCTCCCCTGCCTAAAAACCGCATTTGTGGTTTTTCAAAATTCACGGGGGGTCCTGGAATGGAACCCCTGCGAATTTCGGGGGAGTACTGTATGCTGCCCCTGTATTTTTTTAAACTTTCACTTCTCATGCAATTGGCAGCCCCAGACTTGCCAACATATGCTTTTAACATACGACATACGTGAATATAGCTCCTCTCCCCCCCCCCCCCCCAATTAAGCAGAATCATCTTCCATCTCTCATACAATTGGCAGCCCAGATCTGCCAGTGTACACTTTTGATGCACGCGCATACCTTTAACACCTCCTCCCCCGCCTCCCACCCACCTGTTCTCTCTAAGCCGGGGATGTCAAAGTCCCTCCTTGAGGGCCGCAATCCAGTCGGGTTTTCAGGATTTCCCCAATGAATATGCATGAGATCTATGTGCATGCACTGCTTTCAATGCATATTCATTGGGGAAATCCTGAAAACCCAACTGGATTGCGGCCCTCAAGGAGGGACTTAGAGATCCCTGGTCACTAGGGACAGGCAGAGTGACAGTGCGATAGTGAAATAGCACCCCCCACTGGTAGGACTGAAGGTGTAGGACTCAGTTTAGAAGGAACAGTGCCCCCTCTCCTTTTTGTTTTGTGTGTGTCCTCACTTATTATGATTTGCTCGTAATATAGGCTTTCTTATTTTGCTCTCCTTAACCCTTAATTCCTCTTTAACCATTGCAAACCGCCTAGAAAGATAATTGTTTTATTTGCAATATATCAAATAAAGTTGGAATGTTATAAGCCCCTGAGTCTCTGGAATCCAGTCTGTCTCTTCAGGACTCTGACTTTTAAAACCTCACAGAGTCTATGTTGGTGTAAGATTGTGGTGTAAAACTGGTGCTTATTATTAGGGTTACCAGATTTTCCGTGTGGAAAATCTGGACCCTTAGACCCATCCCCAGACTCGCCCAGTTCCACACATCCCCGCTCTGTTACGCCTCAGGCCTTCCCCCAGGCCCGCCCAGTTCCACACATCCCCGCTCTGTTACGCCTCAGGCCTGCCCCCAGGCCCGCCCAATTCCACACATCCCCATTCTGTTACGCCTCAGGCCTTCCCCCAGGCCCACCCAGTTCCACACATCCCTGCTCTGTTATGCCCCAGTCCCGCCCTTAGGCCCGCCCAGTTCCACACATCCCCACTGTCTTATGCCCAGGCCCGCCCAGTTCCACACATCCCCACTCTCTTACGCCCAGGCCCGCCCAGTTCCACACATCCCCACTCTCTTACGCCTCAGGCCTTCCCCCAGGCCCACCCAGTTCCACACATCCCCGCTCTGTTATGCCCCAGTCTCGCTCTTAGGCCCGCCCAGTTCCACATATCCCCACTCTCTTACGCCCAGGCCCGCCCAGTTCCACACATCCCCGCTCTGTTACGCCTTAGTCCCGTCCTAGCCCCGTCCCCAGCTACCTGCTCTCGTCAGGCAGGAGCGCATCCAACAGTGATTTGTTCCAAGCTTTTCAAAGCCCAAAGTGCTGGGTTTTGAAAAGCCATCCGGACCCCCGGAACATGTCCTCAAAAGGAGGACATCTCCGGGGAAATCCAGATGTCTAGTAACCCTACTTATCAATGATGAGCTGTGTTGATATGTGCTCCATTGGCAGGGCTGGTTTAACCATTGGACTAGGTGAAGCACTAACTCAGGCACCAAAATCCCAGCCTCTGATTTCACTGCCAGCACCTCATCGGGTCCCCCCCCCCTCACCCTATGAATCTGGCATCTTTCCCTCCATTTTCCATCACAGTCCTACACAATTTAGCTTGGTTGCCGGCAATGGCAGCGACAGCAACACCAGCATAAATAATAAGCAGCTTTTACCCTCCCCCCCTCCCCCCCGCAACTCAGTGTTATTATTCATGTATGTCTTTTTAATTATGAATGCATTTTTGGTACAGCAATGAGAACTCAGAGTCCGATTTCAGCAAACAATAACAAACTATTATTAATATTGACAGGGGTCGCCATGCAACAAATAACTCAAAATTGGAAGGATTATTCCAAATTAAACTATACATTTTGGTGGAATTCAGTCTGTCATATATACAAAATGGAAAAAACAATAGCATTACAACAGGGAAATATTCATAATTTTAAGAAAATTTGGGAACCATTGACCCGCTATTCCAATGATCAGATTTCATAGCACATTAGTAATAGTTATATTAGCGTGGGGAGGGGAATGTATATTATGTGGAAATAAGAAATGAAAAAAGGGGTGGGTTATATTTTATATGATAAGATGAATTATTTAGAATCATAATTTTTCATGTATTAATTTAAGCTTTATGTACAATTAAATTATTGTAAGAATGAAAAATTTATAAATAAAATATAAAAAAAAAAAAAAAAAAAAAATTATGAATGCATCATTTGTAACCTGCTAGGAACATTGATAAATTTAATAACTAACTGAATAAATGTTCTATCTACAGCAGGGGTGTCAAAGTCCCTCCTCGAGGGCCACGATCCTGTCGGGTTTTCAGGATTCCCCCAGTGAATATGCATGAGATCTATTTGCATGCGCTGCTTTCAATCCATATTCGTTGGGGAAATCCTGAAAACCCGACCGGATCACAGCCCTCAAGGAGGGACTTTGACACATGTGATCTACAGGAAATAAATGTTCGATCTACAGGAAATTGCATCAGAGGAGGCGGAGACATTGTAGAGGGAAGATGAAAGGGTGAGTTGAAAGCTGCTTGTTCATGCCGCTGCCGGCAGCCGAGGTAACGTGTACAGGAGCAGTGGCAAGTTTCAAGTTTATTAAAAGTTTGTTGTACACGCAATATCAAATACTTCAATTTAAGATTAGGAGACAAAAATAAAACAATTTATACAAATAAACATACAATGTATGGACGCAAGTAATTAGTGATACAAAAGAAAAGGGGGTGAACTACAATCTTTGAAGAAAGGAAGAGTACATTTAGGGGAAAAAACAACATCAGGTGGGTAATGAAAAATGTTTTTAAAATATGGCTAAGCCTAAAAAGAGGATAGGGGAGGTTGTGACCTATTCATAAGGTCTGGTTAAAATTAGGTATTTGAGCCTGGGATCGATGATAAATGAATTATCCTATCGATGTCTCAAATGTGTCTTTGTACAGGTGGCATTTTAATGTGTTTTAAAATTTTTCTAATGAGGTTTCTCCACGTAGATAGATTGGTAAGTTGTTACAAAGCTGGGGTTAGGGTTGCCCGATTTTCCAATTGGAAAATCCAGACCCCCCACTAGACCAGCCCCCAGGCCCGCCCAGTTCCGGCCATCCCCGCCCCAACCCCACCCCCTGCTGCCTGCTCTTGTCGGGCAGGAAGTCTGCGCATGTGCGGATACCAGACGATGACATCACACACACGCAACATCACCGCGTGGCATCCGCGAATGTGCGGACTTCCTCCTTGCCTGACGCAATTTGAGGAGGCTTTTCAAAGCATGGATGTCTGGTAACCCTACGTCTGGGGTGCCCAAAAGGTCGATTGCGATTGACCAGTAGATCGTGAAGGCAATGTGAGTCGATCGCGGAGCCCATCCTGGGCTCTGTGATAGACTTGTATTGCCTTCCGCTCAACCTGCTTACCGATCCTGTAAAGAAGATGCTGAAGTTCTGGACCGACCAACGTTCCTCACTCGACGTCAATTCTGATGTCGGAGAGGAAGTTCTGGGCCAGCCTGGCTGGCCCGGAACTTCCTCTCTGACGTTACAATTGACGTCGGATGGGGAATGGGTTGGTCGGCCCGGCGCTTCAGTGTCCTCTTTATGGCGGCAGCCTGTTCCCTGATTGCTGTGGCAGTGGTGGCCTGTTCTCCAATGGCAGCGGCGGTGGTTTGGGGAGGGCAGGGAGACAGAAAGACAGACAGGGAGACAGACAGAAAGGGAGCATGGAGAGAGAAAGACCGGGAGACAGACAGAAAGGGAATGGAGAGAGAAAGATAAGGAGACAGAAAGAAAGAAATGGGGCATGGAGAGAAAGAGACATACAGAAAGAAAGGGGAGCAGGGAGACAGAAAGAAAGAAAGGGGAGGAGGGCAGGGAGAGAGGAAGAAAAAGTTGGGGGAGGGAATGAGGTCTTGAGGAGAGGAAGCATACAGGAGACTGAAAGAAGGGAAGAAATATTGGATGCACAGTCAGAAGGAAGTGCAACCAGAGACTCATGAAATCACCAGACAACAAAGGTAGGAAAAATTATTTTATTTTCAATTTAGTGATCAAAATGTGTCCGTTTTGAGATTTATATCTGCTATCTATATTTTGCACTATGGCCCTCTTTCACTAAACTGCAATAGTGGTTTTTAGCGCAGGGAGCCTATGAGCATCGAGAGCAGCACAGGGCATTCAGCGCAGCTCCCTGCGCTAAAAACTGCTATCACGGTTTAGTAAAAAGGGAGGGAGTATATTTGTCTATTTTTTGTATAGCTGTTACTGAGGTGACATTGCATAGAGTCATCTGCCTTGACCTCTTTGAAAAAACCCTGGAATATAAATGATAATTAAAATTTTCTCTGCGTACAGTGTGCTTTGTGTTTTTTTTAATTTTATTGTTGGTAGATCATTTTGACTTGGTCATTTTAAAAGTAGCTCGCAAGCCCAAAAAGTGTGGGCACCCCTGCCCTAGGTGATGTCCCCTGCCCTCTTCTCCACCCCCTGCCACGCACGCATCTTCCCCTCCTGTACCTCTCTGGTTCTTCTCTAGTGTGAGGAGCATCTCCAACTCGTTGCCCGCACAGGCCTTGGCTCACCTTCTGATGTCACTTCCTGGTCCTGAAACAGGACCATGGTGGAAGGAGGAGGGAGAGATACCAGACCAGGGGGGTTAGGAGAGAAGGGGGAGGGACATTGGACTGAGTGAGGAAGAGAGAGATCTTAGACCCATGCTAGGGACAGAAGCAATGCATGGAGGGTCCCGAAGCAAGTTGGCTTAGGGCGCCCTAATTCTTCAAACCGGCCCTATCAGTTGGTTTATAAGGTACTGAAGTGTGCTACTTGTTACAGAAACCCTGTATAAATAGTATTCCTATATGTTTTATTGATCTACACACAATAGTGGTTATGATGTGTACAGAAATTTGGTGCAGGGGGGAGTGAGCGCCTCTTCATTCACCAAAGCAGATGCCAGTTAAAGGCAGAGACAGAAAGAGCCTCAGTGTTTGGGTTAGGAAGCCTGGCTCATGTGCTGTGATGAGATTTCTCTCTGAGGCTCTCTGTCCTTCATCCCCCTTCCTGAGGAGGAGAGAAATGGCCAGTAGCCAGCAGACGATCCTTTTCAGCTCAGGGAAAATGAAATGTGTTTTTTTTTTTTTTTTTTGCAGGCAGCTGTAGGGAGCCCCTCGCAGGAAAAGGAAGAGCTGGGTAGGAAAAAGAACCACTGCTTATCTCCAAACACAAACAAAAGCCGAAACTCCTGGAGCAGGCACGACTATCCCCAGGACACAATAGCTCTGAGATTCTCTGTTGTGAATGAGGAGGAGGGGGCATTTAAAAGGATGAGTGACCCTCTACACTGTTTTTCTCCCTGTCATTGACTTGCTAAGACCGCTTGGGAACGCAGTCTATAATTTCATGACATGAAGAGTCATTTCAACATTCATCATCTTTCCTGAGCACCATAATTTAAACTGACAAATCCACGAGGGCTTGGGTTATTTTTTTTCAGAAGCTTAAGGAAGTATCTGGCAGAACTGATGCAAACCATAATATACCGTACAATGTCAAAAGTGCCATAAAGGTCATATCCATAATAGGTTTATTGAACAAAAACACCCCCAGGTCCCGTGGTATCTCAGACTACAGCCAACACAAGTCCACTGTAGGGGGACCCGTAGTCACCACATGGCTCCAGAAAAAGGAGGACGGATTGAGACATCCGGGTTTTACTTCCATTGGTTTCAATAGAAGTAAAGCCCAATGGGCGGCGGCAGCCAAAAAAGCAAATAGGATGCTAGGAATTATAATGCCCCTGTATCGCTCCATGGTGCGACCTCATCTGGAGTATTGCATTCAATTCTGGTCTCCTTTTCTCAAGAAATATATAGTGGCGCTTGAAAAGGTTCAAAGAAGAGCGACCAAGATGGTAAAGGGGATGGAATTCCTCTCGTATGAGGAAAGACTAAAACGGTTAGGGCTTTTCAGCTTGAAAAAGAGACGGCTGAGGGGAGGTAGGATTGAACTTTACAAAATCCTGAGTGGAGTAGAACGGGTACAAGTGGATCGATTTTTCACTCCGTCAAAAATGACAAAGACTAGGGGACACTCGATGAAGTTACAGGGAAATACTTTTAAAACCAATAGGAGGAAATTTTTTTCACTCGGAGAATAGTTAAGCTCTGGAATGCGTTGCCAGAGGTTGTGGTAAGAGCGGATAGTGTAGCTGGTTTTAAGAAAGGTTTGGACAAGTTCCTGGAGGAAAAGTCATAGTCTGTTATTGAGAAAGACATGGGGGAATCCATTGCTTTCCCTGGATTGGTAACATGGTCTATTGCTACACCTTGGGTTTTGGCCAAGTACTAGTGACCTGGATTGGCCATCATGAGAACAGGCTACTGGGCTTAATGGACCATCGGTCTGACCCAGTAAGGCTATTCTTATGTCTTTATCTGTCGTCCATACTTCCATTGCTTTCAGTAGAAGTAAAACCCGGATGTCTCAATCCGTCCTCCTTTTTCTGGAGCCACATGGTAACCCTATGGGCCTGTTCCCCACCCTTTCCCCAACCCAAATAGAAAGGCCCTGGATACACATGGCTAAGATGGTCTGGGGAAAATTACCACCTACACATGCAGTGGCGTAGTGAAGGGGGGCGGGGGAGACGGTCTGCCCCGGGCGCCATCTTGGTGAGGGCGCCGGTGCCCCTCCTCCTCTCCACCCCCCTCTGCTCCTTCCCACTCTTCTCCCCACTGCGTGCATGCTTTCACTTCCCCTCCCCACCATACCTCCATCTATTCGCTGGTGCGAGCAGCAACTCCGCCCTGCTGCTCGCGCTCCGCGTCGGCTCTCCCTCTGACGTCACATCCGGGTCCCGCACCGAGGAAGAGCCGACGCGGGTAGCAAGCTGGTGATGCTGCTTGCGCCTGGGATGTTAAAAGAGGTACGGGATAGAAACATAGAAGATGACGGCAGATAAGGGCCATAGCCCATCAGGTCTGCCCACCCCCAAGTCTACTATCCTAGGGATGGGGAAGGGGTGTGTGCGAGTGGTAGGGGGATGGGGAAGGAGCATGGGGAGTGGCACCACTGCCCTGAGCACCTCTCACCCTGGCTACGCCACTGTATGCATGACCTTAGCACCGTGGCCCGACAAATGCACGCAGTACAACGGCGCCCCATCAATTGTGCTCTATACAGCGGATACTATTTTGTCTTTTTGAGGGCTACAAAGTAACCCTTTTTTTGAGGGGGATGGGGGGACCCCCCCACACACACTACAGTTAAAATATTCACTTGGTATCTAGTGTTAGGGTTAAGGTTTAGATGAGGTGCGCGCGATTGACGGGGAACCCCTTAGCCCAGTATTCCTCTATATTCACAGTCTTTGAGGCTGCCTTGAGTCCAACACCCAAGTTTACCCAGGTCTCCTCCTTATACTGGATCCCCAACTCTTTCTCAAGGGACCCTCGGCCACAAGAGGGCACCCGCTCAAACTCAGGGGCGGAAAATTTCATGGCGACACCAGAAAGTATTTCTTCACAGAGAGAGTGGTTGATCATTGGAACAAGCTTCCAGTGCAGGTGATCAAGGCAGACAGCGTGCCAGACTTTAAGAATAAATGGGATACCCATGTGGGATCCCTACGAGGGTCAAGATAAGGAAATTGGGTCATTAGGGCATAGACAGGGGGTGGGTAAGCAGAGTGGGCAGACTTGATGGGCTGTAGCCCTTTTCTGCCGTCATCTTCTATGTTTCTATGTTTCTATGATGGGTCATTTGGACTTTATCTGCCATCATGTTTCTATGTTTCTATAATCAGAAAGTTCTATGACATCACAATGCAGGTGTAAAGAGCCTTAGCCTATAGGAAGAGGAGATGCAAATGTTAAGAGCCTTAGCCAATAGGGAGAGGAGGAGAGAGTGGCTGCTGCAGACACCAGAAAGTATTTCTTCACAGAGAGAGTGGTTGATCATTGGAACAAGCTTCCAGTGCAGGTGATCGAGGCAGACAGCGTGCCAGACTTTAAGAATAAATGGGATACCCATGTGGGATCCCTACGAGGGTCAAGATAAGGAAATTGGGTCATTAGGGCATAGACAGGGGGTGGGTAAGCAGAGTGGGCAGACTTGATGGGCTATAGCCCTTTTCTGCCGTCATCTTCTATGTTTCTATGTTTCTATGACCTGTGGGAAAGTGTCACTAGCTGGGTTCTACTTACATACCAAAGTATTCCGAAGGCTTATAGGTCAATGTGATCACAGGAGATGGAAAGAGTAAGAGAAGCAGAAGGACCAGCCACTAGCTGAGCTGATTCTGTTGATGGACACTCAATTCTACACCTCTGCAGCTGACTTTGTAGCTACTCAAACCCAATTTTCTAGAATGAACGCCATGCTAAAGGTTTTCAGCACCTGAACCCCTGACGAAGCCGCAGCTATCTGGTGAAACGGAGGCCTCGTTGGGTTTGAGAAGCAGTGCTGTCGTCTAAATATGAACACCCCCCCCCCCTTCAAAACACAGGCCAGGAACCTTGGAAGACAGCTAGACTCAACGCTTAATCTGATCCCCCCAAATCAAGAGCTGCTTCTATCATCTGCGACAACTGCGCTGCCTCTCTCCTTACATTGAGAAACCAAGTGTTATCTCAGTTGTGCATGCTATGATTGGATTACTGTAATGCACTCTACACTGGTTTGACTACAAAGGGTCTGCACCAGCTCCAATTCATTCGCAATACTGCAGCAAGACTAATAGAAATTGGAAGCGACGTGACCACATCACACCATTTCTGCAAAACTTTCACTGGCTACCAGTACAATACAAGGCTGAATTTAAAACTCAAAGGAAATGACCCAAAGTTTTTGAATAGGATCACCCTCTACACACCTCTCAGGTCACTAAGGTCCTCCCAAGGATTATCCCTAGTCACAACCCTCCCAAAGGATATTATAGGATGTGATACCCAGCATTAAGTCTCCTCCAGAGAGGAATGCACTTCCCGAAAGGCTTCATTTAACACAAGACTATCTCTGTTTCAGCAAGCAGATGAAAGCTTGGCTTTTCAACCTTTTAATGGAAGAAGTAACTAACAAGCTTGCTAGAATCAGAAAATAATATAAAAAATTGAACTAAGGCGTACTGGGGCCCATCATTTTTTGACCCCCCCCATCTATATGAAAAATATGAATTTTAGTAACAATCCACATATCGTACAACAAGAGTGTACCTAGGAAAAGGCAGCATCTTAAACACTGCAGTGAGCACTAGAACACCAACACATACATTGTAAAACTAAACAAGCCAGATCCTGCCCAGTCAATTGATCCTGTACAGTCAATGCTATCAGAAAGCCATGTCCCTTTCATACACACAGACAGATACACCCTCGCACAATATGGAATAATCACAAACTAAAAATAGAAATATGTAGACAAAAGTTAAACTGAACCGCCAAGAAACCAGACTCTGCATACAATGCAACACCACAACACCACAAAAACAGTAACACATGTCCCCTAATACTGTGCAAAATATAAAGACAGTAGATGTAAATTTGAAAAAAGTGTTATATAACAATCACCACTTTACAAATTAACAAATAAAAATAAAACAAATAATGAGAAATAAGAAAATACAATTTTATTGGACTAATCCATTTTTCAATTAGCTTTCAGAGGCCAAATCTTTCTTCAGAACAGTACTGTTATGGTATCCTGACCTGACCTGAGGAAAAGAGGGTTTAGATCCTTGTATTTCTGAGTACACAAAACAATTTAATCCAGAGCGTTAAATACTGTTAGTGATAATAGATGTGGGTTTTTATATATAAACAAATATCCAAAGGAACATCATTGCATCATCTCAGACCTCCTTAAGAAAATGCCAACTTCCAAGAACCCTCTAACTCAGTGGCTCTCAACCCAGTCCTCAGGATATATCCACCCAGTCAGATTCTCAGGATATCAATCATGAATATGCATGAGATAGATCTGCATACAGTGGAGGTAGTGCATGCTAACTTATCTCATGCATATTCACTGGGGATCTCTTGAAATCCTTCCTGAGTGACTTAGGTGTCTCCCAAAGACTGGATTGAGAACACCTGTTCGAACTTAAACATAGACCAGTGGTGGCAATTGAAGAAGACTGTACCGTGAAGAGCACACATGTGTTTGAAGGAATATAAGCACGCAGCAAGTCACATACAGTAAAGGAGATGCTGGCATCCCTCTCAGATGTATTGAGAGTTTAGGTAGGAATATTTCAGAGAGCTGGCGCCATCTGGTGGGATAATTACATTAGTACATCTTCAGGGAAATGGGCCTAGCTTGTTTTAAGGTGTGACAATGGGGGGGGGGAGGATTGTGTCGAGTTAGGATAAAAAACACCCCCCCCCAAAAAAAACACACCTTGTACTGTAACTATGGCATGTTGTAACCTGTTAACTGTATATTATGTATGTTTTATTAAAATTTTGATGTATCGCAATATCATAAATTCAAAGCAATTTGCAATTAAAACAGGGTGTCAGTTATTAATTACAACAAACACACAAACATTATAGACTTACACATAGGGGAAGTGGGGAGAACTACAATAAGCATAGGAAAGGAAACAAGAAAGATAAGTACAATGGGGGGGGGGGGGTAAGAATTTTAAAAGTGTAATAAAAAAGGAAAAAGGAAATTTAAAAGATTTTGTTTTTAATTTCTCAAGGCCTGGGACAAAGGAAATGAAAGTTTCTGCAGTGAACAGGGTGAAAATAAAATCCGACGATTATGTCTCAAAGGCATGTCTTAAACCCATCTTGAGCTCTTTGGGGAGGACGGAATGGAAACCCCCCAAAAATAAATAACTCTCCCATGTGCTTAACTCATTTTTTACATGGCAGTATAAAAAGATAGCTAGTTAACACTTCCACACTCATTCTCCACCCATGATATACGCCCTTGAAAAAATATATTTAACCCCCCCCCTCCAAGGGAATGCACGCTAGCAAAAAAAAAAAAAAAAAAAGCAGCAAAATGTTTTAAATGTATTTTAGGGTAATCTGGTCTTGGCACTTTAACCAAGTGTTAGGGCTTAAGAGCCTTCAGGGAAAGGGCCCCTTTATTTTCTTTGACCAGACAACAAGCAGTGTGCGGCCTAGTGCTTAAAGCTAGAGTTTCAACACCCTGAGGTCATGGGTATAAACACCTGCTGCTCCTTGTGACCCTAAGCAGGGTGAGGGAGGTGCCATGTTGGGGGGGGGCACCGACACCCCTCCTCCTCTTGGCCCCCCTGCTTCTTCCCATTCCTCACCTCCACGCGTGCGCCCCCCTTCCCTTCCCCCATACCTAAGTTTCCAAGTTTATTGTAAATTTGTGCCCCCCGTTGGCTCTCCCTCTGATGTCACTTCCTATGTGTGCCCCCCCCCAGAAGTGACATCAGCAGGAGAGCCAACGGGGGGCACAAATTTACAATAAACTTGGAAACTGACATCAGAGGGAGTGCCAACAGGGTCGCGAGGAGCACATGGTTGACCAACACGAGCAACAACTTCAACCAGAGGTATGAGGGGGGGGGCACAGGCAGAAGCGGGAGAAGTGGGGACAAGGGTGGGGGAGGGGCGCCCTGGGCACCTCTTACCCTCGTTACGCCACTGACCCCAAGCAAGTCACTTAGGGCACAGATTCGCTAAAGATAGTGACTCAATCGCTGTTGGCTGATTTTCCAACAGCGATTAATTCACTATCAATTTTGCATGCATCCCTCCTGCCTTTTTCTTGGGGGGGGAGGTCTTTTTTTTCATGGGGGTGCGCAATTGTCGGGGGCCGTTGGGCAGCGGTAGGGGATTTTTTTTTTAAATTTTTTTTTTATAGGCAGGTATTTTGCTTGTGTAATGCACGCAAAATATCTGTGCCATTAAAAAAAAAACCCCAACCAGACAGACCTGTCGGTAACACAGTTACTGACGGGTCTACAGCAATTGGGTTTTAGGATTGGTAAAACCCGATGCTAAATAGCCAAACAATGTAAGTGAATCAATCACTTGGCTATCTTGCATGTGGTTTTACTAATCTGCAGGCCGGATCAGAAAATGGGCGATCGAGGGGAAAAACATGCAGTGGGGCCGTTTAGTAAATCGGGTCGGTTAGTCTTGGGTGACTTTAACCAGGTCCTTGACCCCTTGCAAGATCGAACAGGGCCAGGGTCCTCGTCTAGGATTGCCATATTTGTGTGATGCCTTGGATTTGATAGACCCCTGGCGTTTATTGCACCTGCAGGAGAAAGATTTTACCCATCAATCTCGCGCTCACCAAACCTTTTCTAGAATAGATTTGCAGGGATCTCAAAGTCCCTCCTTGAGGGCCGCAATCCAGTCGGGTTTTCAGGATTTCCCCAATGAATAGGCATTGAAAGCAGTGCATGCGCATAGATCTCATGCATATTCATTGGGGAAATCCTAAAAACCCGACTGGATTGCGGCCCTCAAGGAGGGACTTTGAGACCCCTGTTCTAAGGTGACCAAAACAGCGGACATAGCGGATTGTCTTTTTCGCCACTATAAGCAATTCTATTCTTCAGTGGAAGGGGATCGGGGTCCAGATGCTAGCGATTACTTGGAGGATGCGGGGATGCCACGGTTATCCTCCCCCCATGCGCTCTTCTCTGAATAAGCCGATCCAGGGGAAAGAGCTACAATTGGTAATTAAACAGCTTAAGAACTGCTCTTCGCCGGGCCCCGACGGGTTTTCCCCCGAGTTTTATAAATTATTGTTTCCACATCTTTGTGGCCCTTTGGAGGCTTATTATACCGCGGCGTTGTCGGAGGGCACTTTTCCGGAGGGTTCTAATCAGGCCTACATTACGTTAATCCCACAACCGGGCAAACCGGATACCGACATCGATTCCTACCGTCCCATATCCCTAATAAATGTAGACATCAAAATCTTGGACAAGGTTTTGGCCAATCGGTTAGCTTCCCTTTTACCACAATTAATAGATCTAAACAGGTAGGATTTGTACAAAAGCGGCATTCGGTTTTGAATGTCCGAAGGTTATTGACAGCTATACCTAGAGCTCAAGTCACACATACTGCTGGCATACTCGTTAGCCTTGATGCTGCTAAGCCCTTTGACCAGGTCAACTGGACTTATCTATTTACCGTTCTTACTCATATGAGTATAACAGGCTGGTTTCAAGAAATGGTTTGTTTGTCATATGCGACTCCTATGGCTAGAGTTTTGGTTAACGGCACGTGAACCTTGTCATTTCCGATAGCAAGGGGGACGAGACAGGATAGTCCTCTCTCCCCCCTGTTATTTTTACTTTATTTGGATCCTTTTTTGTGCACACTTAAGAGGGAGGATGACTTGAAGGGTCTTCCGGAAGGGGACGCGCAATTGCGTGTTTTGGCGTTTGCAGATGATATGCTGCTGACCTTGTCAGATCCTTGTCCAGAGCCCTGGCTATTTTAGACGAGTATCGTATGTACTCCGGGTTGGTCCTCAACTTTCAAAAATCTATGGTACTGCCATTATCACGGGACAACCCTCGTCACTGGAGGGGGGCTTTTCCTTTACGATGGGCATCTGACCACTTGACTTATTTTGGAATTAAGATACCTCTGGACCTTAACCGATTGTACCAATTGAATGTCCTGCCACTCCTGACTCTTACGGCACAAAAGCTGCACCCTTAGAGGGAATTTCCACTGTCCTTGATGGGAAAAATAGCATTGTATAGCATGGTTTTAGTGCCTCAATGGATTTATGTTTTTCCGATGCTTCCTATCTTGTTGTCTGCCACACATGATAAAGAAAATGCTTGAGTTCCTACTTGTGGAACGGGAAACGGGCAAGATTATCTTTGTCAGCATTAATGCGACCAAGGGATCAAGGGGGGGGGTTAGGGCTGCACAGTCTCAAGTTGTTTTCACAGGCATGCCAAATGAGACATTTAAATGATTGGTTCCGGGGAACGCACCACTTTTCAGCAACTGCTTCTGAACTTACTCTTTGTGACCCGTACCACTTCAGCTACCTGTCACACACGCAGCGTCTTCCAAGTAACCCACCTCCTGTAGGTGATCTATTTTTGTAAGCCGCTCCATCAGGTCTGGAGGAAATTATGCAAACATTTGCATATTCCGCACACAGCAACGGCTTATTTGCCCTTTTTGGACCACAAGGACTTTCCACCAGGGACTTCACAATTTCCTTTTTCGGTGTGGAGAACTACTATTACGCAATATATTTTTCAGGTGGTTACTTCGCAAGGCGCCCTGCCATCATTTGCAGTGATGCAAACTGATTTCAATTGGACTTCTACTGATTGGTTGGCGTGCTCACAGATGGCTTCCTACGGGCGGTCTGTTCCCCAGGCCGGTCTCACTAACAAAAGCCAGGAGGCTCTTTCGGAAGCGCTATGCTTATCTGCTCCAACTCAGATCCCGTTGAAATTTCACCATCGCTTTCTTCGAGAGAGCTCGGGGACCATTTCTTCTGACTTTTATGCAGCCAAATGGTCTGGGGACTTATCTTGTGCGGTTACCGGCTTGAATATTCAGAAAGGACTTAAGCGCACTTCTGGCATCGCACCTCAGGTGACCTTAATTGAAATGAACTATAAGTTTCTGCTCAGACTCCATAGATCCCCGGCTTATCTTCATCGAGCCAAACTTAGTTTTACTGATACTTGTCTTAAATGTAATCAACCAATGGCTACTTTGGGTCATCAATTCTGGGCCTGTCCCTTGGTCCAGGGTTTCTGGACTCAGTTGCGACAACATATTACCAATATGTGGCACCATGGCTATAATATATGCCCAGAGATGCTCTTTACTTTGGAGCATCTCCCTCTTGTGTCCCCAAAGGGGTTCCGGGGGTTTTTGGAACGAGCTATTTTGCTGGGGGAAAAAAACCATATTGCATTGCTGGATTGTACCGGATTCCCCCACCTTGTCTCACTGGCGTACTCTCATGATACATCAAGTTTCTATGGAGCGTCTCTCTTTGCCATCTTTGGACGCACCACAGGGATGTTTGTTTTGTTCCATTTGGGAGCCCTTTTGGCTCACATTGACTCATAAAGATCGCAGCCATTTACTGAATCCATGATTAGCCATGGATTGTTATGTTTGGGTGGGGTATTTGGGGGGTTGGGGGGGTTGGGGTGGACGAGAGGGTAGGGCGATGCTGTATTTGTAATATGTACTTTGGTTGTTATTGACGTGCTTGATTTTATGTAAACTTTTCAATAAAAATATTTCCACATTAAAAAAAAAGTGGAAACAAAGAAGTAAGTAAATAAATGGGGGTGGGGCAGAGGACGGGTCAGGGGGCCCAGTGTATTTGTGTGCCTACGGGCCCTTGACAAATTAATCCTGCCTTGAATGCATGCATGGATTTCCAGTTCTGATTTCCCCAATTGTAACCCCACAATTGTAAGACTACAAATCCCTGCATGCAATGAGGTAAACCCAGGACTGGATCACCCTTGTTGAGTGGATCAGGATCTATTTTGCAAACGCAGAGCTGAGACACGGAAGCAGGAGAGAAGCCAGGCTAAAAGCTGAGACAGAGAAACCGGTCATGGAATGACCTAATCCTGCAGGAGAGATCATTTTGTCCACCTGCTTTTTATGTTGTTTATTTGGCTAACCATGAAAAGGGGAGACGTCTGCTTTGTGTTTAATATTTACATTTCTGTCCCATCCTGCGAGGGTGAGGCTTTTGTCTGAAAATCAAAGATCTACTGTAAATAAACTCTTGAATACTGCAAACCTTTCTCTTCACCGCCTGCCAGGCTAAGCTACCCCATAAACCATAATTCCTTAGAACTATATCCCTCTGCAAACAAAAACCTCATCCTGCAAATTAAGATTTTAGAAAAGGAAAGAAATGATTTTTAGCTTTAATATGAAAAATGTTCCCTCTTCCTGTGATATGTACTTACAGTGGCTGGCAGTGGGCTTCAATGTAGGCATATTTTTGTTCCTTCATGATCTAGAACAATGAAGCTACAAAATGCAAGCTGAACTGATTCTTGGGATAGAAGCAAATCTCTGATGAATTATTACTGTAGGTAAAGTCCATAGTCTGTTATTGAGACAGACATGGGGGAAGCCACTGCTTGCCCTGGATCGGTAGCATGGAATCTTGCTACTCTTTGGAGATTCTGCATGGAATGTTGCTACTGTTTGGGGTTCTAGAATCTTGTTACTCTCTGGGATTCCGGAATCTTGCTACTCTTTGGAGATTCTGCGTGGAATGTTGCTACTGTTTGGGGTTCTAGAATCTTGTTACTCTCTGGGATTCCGGAATCTTGCTACTCTTTGGAGATTCTGCGTGGAATGTTGCTACTGTTTGGGGTTCTAGAATCTTGTTACTCTCTGGGATTCCGGAATCTTGCTACTCTTTGGAGATTCTGCGTGGAATGTTGCTACTGTTTGGGGTTCTAGAATCTTGTTACTCTCTGGGATTCCGGAATCTTGCTACTCTTTGGAGATTCTGCGTGGAATGTTGCTACTGTTTGGGGTTCTAGAATCTTGTTACTCTCTGGGATTCCAGAACCTTGCTATTCTTTGAGATTCTGCCTGGAATCTTGATACTCTTTGGGGTTTTAGAATCTTTTGTTACTCTTTGAGATTCTGGATTGTTGCTACTCCTTGGGTTTTGGCCAGGTACCAGTGACCTGGATTGGCCACCGTGAAGCTATTCTTATGTTCTTAATCTAGAATGGTTTGTGGCCCTCAGGGAAAAAAAAGTGGAAGAGTAGCCTTGTGGCTAATGCAATGATGTGGGGAAACTGGGGGACTGGGGTTCAATTCCCACTGCAGCTCCCTATGGCTCTGGGTAAGTCACTTAACCATTGCTCCAAGTGTGCAACTTTAATCACTGCCTCTTAAAAAAAAGATATAGTGGAATTAGGAAAGGTAACAAAAATTATCAAAGTCTGTGAGAAAAGGCTAAAGCAGCTGGGGCTGTTCAGCCAGAAGAAGAGACAGCTCAGGGGAAATATGATACAGGTCTATAAAATGCTAAGTGGAGTAGAACGAGTAGATGTGAATCAGTTGTTCACTCTTCAAAAAAGCTAGGACATAGGGGGCATGTGATGAAGCTTCTAGGTAGTAGATTTAAAGCAAATATTTCTTCACTCAGCATGTAATTAAACTCTGGAATTCGTTGCCAGAAAATGTGGTGAAAGCAGTTAGCTTAGCGGGGTTTAAAAAAAAGGTTTGGCTAATTTCCTAAAAGAGTAGTCTATAAGCTATTATTAAGATAGACTTGAGGACATCCACTGTTTATTCCTAAGATAAGCAGCATAAAATCAGTTTTTCTCCTTGGGATCTTGCCAGGTTCTTGTTGGAAACAGGATACTGAGACTGATATTCAGCGCTATTTAGCCAGTCAGAAATGGCTTCTGGCCAGCTAAATAGCACATTGCTGGCTATCCTGTGATATTCAGCGAGAGGTAGATTGTTATCTCCCACTGAATATCTGGCTTAGCTGATTGGCCAGTGACTGGCTCTGTCACATGACACAGCCATTCATCACCAATATTCAGCGGCTCGCTGGCTAAATTTGCTGGCCAGAAAGAGCTGCCTAAAAGGATGATCTGTCTTTGGCTGGTCAGATTTAGCCGGCTAGCCGCTGGCTATTGGCCTAACTGGCTATGTCTTGGACGGCCATAAATAGACTAGAAATCTAATGCCGGTTGACGGATACGGTGGCAGTATTGAATTTCCAGGTTTGCCACAGACTGTGGCAGATCCCCAGCAATCTCCTGTGGTCTGAATTTTGGGGGCGGGGGAAGGGGGAATAAAACCAGTAGCATAGTAAGGGAGGGCAGGAGGCCAGACTGCTCTGAGTGCCATCTTCACAGGGGGGGGAGGGGAGGGGCTCCTGCACTGGGCCCTCTCTTCCTCTCCGCCCCTCGTGTACCTTCTTAAACATTCACTGGCTGCTCACTCTGGCCTCATCTGACTTCACGTCCTGGTCGCGGCATTACGATGCCGGGCGCTAACCTTCTCTCTACGCAACTGACTGAACAATGAAATGACATGGCTTTATTTATATCAACCAAAAACTTGAAAAGGAGGAAATGGGGGGGGGAGTTTAGTCCATTTAAATTCCGTTTTACAAAATCTCCCCAAAAGAGAATTGAACTCCCAGCAATAAGCACAGAACTCCAATAAAAGAAAAAGCCTCAGTTATACAGGGGGGGGGGAGGGGGAGGGAAAAACACAAAACCACTCAACCATCCATCCATCAGAGGCAGAAAAAACTTTCGTGGCTACGATATATATATCTAGAGAAGTGCAAAAAGAAAACCATGAGAATCAATCGTATTTCTAATTCCACTGTGCGCAACTATGCTAGCACTCGATGAAGATACAGGGAAATACTTTTAAAACCAATAGGAGGAAATAGTTTTTCACTCAGAGAATAGTTAAGCTCTGAAATGCATTGTCAGAGGTTGTGCTAAGAGTGGATAGTGTAGGTTTGGACAATTTCCTGGAGGAAAAGTCCATAGTCTGTTATTGAGAAAGACATGGGGGAAGCCACTGCTTGCCCTTGATCGGTAGCATGGAATGTTGCTCTCATTGGGGTTCCAGAATCTTGATACTCTTTGGGGTTCTAGAATCTTTTGTTACTCTTTGGAGTTCTGAAATGTTGCTACTCCTTGGGTTTTGACTAAGTACTAGTGACCTGGATTGGCCACCTTGAGAACGGGCTATTGGGCTTGATGGACCATTGGTCTGTCCCAGTAAGGCTGTTCTTATGTGAGCCAAGTATAGGATAATTAAGCCATTGTGACATCACTGATGAGGCTGGCTCCGAGGCACTGTGGAATGAGGCATTATGACATCACAGTCTCAGCTCTGGAATGTTGCTCTCATTGGGGTTCCGGAATCTTGCTATTCTTTCAGATGCTGGAATGTTGCTATTCCTTGGGTTTTGGCCAGGTACTAGTGACCTGGATTGGCCTCTATGAGAATGGGCTACTGGGCTTGATGGACCATTGGTCTGACCCAGTAAGGCTATTTTTATGTTCTTAAGCCATTGGTATCCTAACAAGCAATTAGTAATGCTAATTGGATTTAATTAAAAGTTACACGTGTACATTTAGGCACAGGGTCTGCGCTTAATTTTGTATGCAAGTCCAAAAAGGGGGTTAAGAAATGGGAGGGTCATGGGTGGATTAGGGGCATTCCTAGAATTTACATATATCGTTATAGAATTAGAGGGATCTTCACCTAATTTAGACATGCCTCAGAAGGTGCAAAGAGACACACCTAGAGTTAGGCATGGTTTCCAGGCATAGATGTTGTTCTATAAACGGCACCTAAGTCTGAGCACCGTTTATAGAATAGTGCTCAGTGGGGTGGGGGGCTGGCTGACACTAAGCTTTTTAGGTACCATATAGATTTCATTCCTCTATAGTATGTAATGCTCTCTCTCATGTATATTATCTTGGGTAAGTTGAAAAACAGATTGGCAGAGTATGATCCAAAAACTGGGTTAAGAGCTTCTGTTCCTCAAGAAGGAAGCCAAAGTAGGTGATCATTTTCTGACTTAAGATGTCTATAAGGGGTGAAGATCCACAATGGTGCTGTTGAGGTAAGATAGTTATTTCCGATGCCCATCAGGGAAGAAGATCCAAGATGGTGGTGAGGAGGTAGACAATCATTGTCTGAAGTCCATAAGAAAGGAAGATCCAAGACGGTGTTGAGGCGGAAGACAATTATTTTTTTGTCCATTAAGGATGAAGATCTAAGATAGTGTTGAGGAGATAGTCATTTCCTGATATCCATTAGAGATGAAGATTCAATGTCAATTAACAGGGCAATGCCACTGAATATCTCCTCTGGCTGATAGGGATGTTCAGAGTCAGTGACCACAATGCGATCAGATTCACATTAGAAAGGGGGACACCCATAGTAAGGAGGACCGCAACAACTGCGCTCAACTTCAGGAAAGGGAACTATGTTGCTATGAGGGAAATGGTGGGGAGGAAGCTCAGAAACATCTTTAGGATGGAGACTGTAGGAAGCGCCTGGACCCTATTCAGGGACACCCTGCAGGAAGCACAAAGAATGTACGTCCCCAGTTTCAGGAAAGGCTGCAAGAACAAGTGGTCAACAGAATTTGACCGGTTTGGATGTCAACAGAAGTAAAGAGGGCAATAAATGACAAAAAAGTATCCTTCCGGAGATGGAAAAAGGACCCAACGGAGGAAAATCACCAGGCGCACAGGAAATGCCAAAAGGAATGGAGAGGTTAGAAAAGCAAAAGGGAAATACGAAGAGGGGCTGGCCAGGGAAGCGAAAAACTTCAAGGCATTCTTCAGTTACGTAAAGAGGAAGCGAACAGCGAGAGAGGAGGTGGGGCCGTTGGACGATGGGGATAGGAAGGGAGTGATTAAGGAGGATAAAGAGGTAGCTGAGAGGTTGAACACGTTCTTCTCGTCGGTTTTCACGAGAGAAGACACATCTAATATACCGGACGCAGAGGAGCTCATGAGTGGGGAACAGGCTGAAAAATTGGAGCACATAGAGGTAAGTAAGGAGGATGTCCTCAAACAGATAGACAGGTTGAAATGCGGCAAATCACCGGGCCCGGACGTAATCCACCCAAGGGTTCTGAAGGAACTAAGACAAGAAATAGTGGGCACAATCCAGCATGTTTGCAACCTATCCTTGAAAACTGGAGAGGTACCAGAGGACTGGAAATTGGCGAATGTCACACCTATCTTCAAGAAGGGATCGAGGGGTGACCCTGGGAACTACAGGCCGGTGAGCCTGACTTCAATTATAGGGAAGATGGTGGAAGCTATGATCAAGGACGGCATTTGCGAGCACATCGAGAGAAATGGCCTACTGAGAACAAGCCAGCACGGATTCTGTAAGGGAAGGTCATGCTTAACGAACCTTCTGTACTTCTTTGAGGGAATAAGCAGTCGGGTGGACAATGGGGAACCCGTAGACATCATTTACCTCGATTTTCAAAAGGCTTTCGACAAGGTGCCACATGAAAGGCTGCTTAGGAAGCTGTGGAACCACGGGGTGGGAGGGGATGTGCACAGATGGATCAAGCACTGGTTGTCGGGTAGACTGCAGAGGGTCGGAGTAAAGGGCCAATATTCTGACTGGCGGGGAGTCACGAGCGGTGTGCCACAGGGATCGGTGCTGGGGCCGTTACTCTTCAACATATTTATCAATGACCTGGAAAAGGAGACAAAGTGCGAGGTTATAAAATTTGCAAACGATACCAAACTGTGCGGCAGAGTTAGGTCCAGGGAGGAGTGTGAGGACCTGCAAAGGGACCTGGACAAGCTGGAAGACTGGGCAAACAAATGGCAAATGCGCTTTAACGTGGAAAAATGCAAGGTCATGCATATAGGGAAAAAAAACCCGTTGTTCAACTACAAATTGGGGGGAGCATTGTTGGGAGACAGCAGACTTGAGAGAGACTTGGGTGTGCTGGTGGATGCATCACTGAAGCCATCTGCACAGTGCGCAGCAGCCTCGAAAAAAGCCAACAGGATGCTGGGCATCATAAAGAGGGGCATAACAACCAGGACGCGGGAAGTCATCATGCCATTGTATCGAGCGGTGCGTCCACATCTGGAATACTGCGTTCAGTATTGGTCGCCGTACCTCAGGAAGGACATGGCAGTACTTGAGAGAGTCCAAAGGAGAGCAACGAAATTGGTAAGAGGGCTGGAACACTGCCCATACGCCGAGAGGTTGGATAGGCTGGGGCTCTTCTCTCTGGAGAAAAGGAGGCTCAGGGGAGATATGATAGAGACCTTCAAGATCATGAGGGGCATAGAGAGGGTGGATAGGGACAGATTCTTCAGACTGAGGGGGACAACAGGTACGAGGGAGCATTTGGAGAAACTGAAGGGAGATAGGTTCAGAAAAAATGCAAGGAAGTTTTTTTTCACCCAAAGGGTCGTGGACACTTGGAATGTGCTACCGGAGGAAGTGATCGGGCAGAGTACGGTACAGGGATTCAAACAGGGATTGGACGGATTCCTGAGGGTTAAAGGGATCGTGGGATACTGAGAGAGGTGCTGGGATGTAACACAGGTATAGAAAGCTAACCAGGTAATAAGTATAGAAACCCAACCAGGTCGTGCATGTGCAAGACCGGAGGGTTAGGACTTCGATGGGAAGATAGGACTCAATGGGAAACCAAGGTGGCAAAGGGGCCCCTTCTGGTGATTCAGATAGGTCGTGACCTGTTTGGGCCGCCGCGGGAGCGGACTGCTGGGCAGGATGGACCTATGGTCTGACCCGGCGGAGGCACTGCTTATGTTCTTATGTTCTTATGGAGCTGGGATTTACCTGGTTAGTGACAATATTCAGTCCTCCAAGTTAACTAGACTCTGGTCTGAATATCAGCCAGAACCTGGTCAAGTTCTAAGTGACCACACTAACCTTGATATCCAATGCTGGAACCCAAATATAGCCAGGCATCGAATTCCCAGACATAATTCAGCCCAAAGCTGTCAGCAACTTAAACAGCAGTGACCACCAGAGGCTGACTATTACTTCCTATATTTTAAGGTAGTGATGAATGTCACTAAAGCCTGAGGATTCACTAATTTGTAGAAGAAAACTGTAAGGGCCTCTTCCCCTTTCTGTGTACAAGAAGGGTTACTCAGGGTCTCAAGGACCTCTCCTAAGAAATGTTCTGCACTCTGTTGTGTAGGACCCTTTTCTCCACATTCAAGCTGCAATGAACAGCCCTCCAGGGGGCTGGCAAGAGACCTCAACAATGAGAGAAATGACATTAACTCCTTGCGAGTTACAAATGGTCCTATCCCAAACCATCTATTTAGAAACATAGAAACATGATGGCAGATAAAGGCCAAATGGCCCATCCGCAGCATCCACTATCTCCTCCTCTCCCTATTGGTTAAGGCTCTTAACATTTGCATCTCCTCTTCCTATAGGCTAAGGCTCTTTACACCTGCATTGTGATGTCATAGAATATGGTTATAGAAACATAGTAACATGATGGCAGATAAAGGCTAAATGGCCCAAGCACAGCATCCACTATCTCCTCCTCTCCCTATTGGCTAAGGCTCTTAACATTTGCATCTCTTCTTCCTATAGGCTAAGGCTCTTTACACCTGCATTGTGATGTCATAGAATATGGTTATAGAAACATAGTAACATGATGGCAGATAAAGGCTAAATGGCCCATCCGCAGCATCCACTATCTGCTCTTCTCCCTAAGAGATCCCACATGCCTGTCTCACACTTTCTTGAATTAAGACACAGTCTTCATCTTCACCACCTCTACCGGGAGACTGTTCCACGCATCTACCACCCTTTCTGTAAAAAGTATTTCCTTAGATTACTCCGGAGCCTATCACCTCTTACGTAACTTTATCCTAGGCCCTCTCATTCTGGAGCTTCCTTTCAAATGAAAGAGACTCGCCTGATATGCATTTATGTCATGTAGGTATTTAAATGTCTCTATCATTGGGTAGGGAGGTTGTTGGGTTTCTAGTTTTCTGCCTGCTGTACTGTTTTGGGTTCATTTGTTCTCCTTGGGGAGGGGTTTGGGTCTTAGGTGTTCTCGTTTACCAAACACGAAAAAAAATTTAGTATTGAGCATGTTTATTTTCTCTGCCATTTCCTTTGCTAGGCTTCTTGTCTATTATTTCTCACCTGTACGATTGGGGCGACTGTATTGGACATGCAGTTGGGTATATTCTTTAGTATTGCCTTGTATGCCGTTGACTTGCTCAATAAAGAAATATTATTTAAAAAAAAAAAAAAAATGTCTCTATCATATCTTCCCTCTCCCGCCTTTCCTCCAAAGTATACATATTGAGATCGTTAAGTCTTTCCCCATACACCTTATGACAATGACCACCAACCATTTTATTATGCTTTCTCTGGACCGGCTCTATCCTGTTTATATCTTTTTGAAGATGTAGTCTCTAGAACTGGACACAATATTCTATATGAGGTCTCACCAGAGTCTTATACAAGGGGCATGAATATGTCCTTTTACCTACTGTCGTCATCACTTTTTCAACTTGTTTGGCCACCTTAAGATCATCCCATACTATCGAACCCAAGTCCCGCTCCTCTGGGATACATCAGGCCTCATTTAGAAATAGGGAGAAAAGGAGAGCTCAAAGCTTGGGCAGATTAGAAATCTTTCTCCTGTCCAGTTTCTGATTGGCAGAATTTCCCTGTGTTCTTCAATTGGGTGTTAGAATCATGTGACTGGGTTACAGTGCAGGAAATGACATCCATGTTCAGACGTCACAGTTCAGCAATGCTCTTGGCCAAATGTTCGTTGGGCAACTGCAGAAGAAAAAGAGAGAAATAGTTTCAAAACACACACACTGAACAGTTTAAAACAATCTCTGTGCGCAAACCTGGGAGATATGAATCTCCAAATTAATGTGGTTGTGGCATCTGGTCAGGGCCTTCAAGGAATTCTGTGAATCCCGAGCCCTGTTGTAACACCAGAGTTTTGGTTTTTTGGGGGGGAGGTTTTGCATAATTTGCAGTGCCATCTCTCTCTCTCGTCCCTATCGGCTGATCCCCTTCCCCAGGTTTGGCAACTCTCCCTTTTTCTCCCTCCCCTTCCCCAAACCACAGTTCTTCAATTGCCGGTCCGCGGACCGGTGCCGGTCGCAGAAAATTCCTGCCGGTCTGCGCAGGACCGGCGAGATCAACTTCTTCAATTTCCTGCTGGTCCGTACAGGACCGGCAAGATCGAGGAGCGCAGGGCCGGAGAGATAATGGGGAGCTCAGACTGTGCTTTCTTCCCTCCCAGCGGCTCTCGTTACAAGCGCAGCGATTCAGGAAGTAAGCCTTGGAGCTTTTGCTGAGTCGGGCCACCTCTGATGATGCAACTTCCACTTTCCTCAGAGGCGGTGCGACCCAACAAAGGACCCGAGGCTGCCTTACTGAATCGCAGCGCTAGCAAGTAAGGAGAGTTTCTGGGAGGGGAGAAAGCTGCTGGCATAAGAACATAATAACATAAGCGTTGCCTCTGCCGGGTCAGACCAGGGGTCCATCGTGCCCGGCAGTCCGCTCCCGCGGCGGCCCCCCAGGTCCATGACCTGAAAGTGTTCCCTACCTAACTTAAAATACCCATACCCTGTTCACTCAATGTCCTGTAAGGTAAATCTCTATCTGTACCCTGTTATCCCTTTCGCTTCCAGGAAGTCATCCAGTCCCTTTTTGAACCCCAGAATTGTACTCTGTCCTATCACCTCTCCGGGAAGCGCGTTCCAGGTGTCCACCACCCTCTGAGTGAAGAAGAACCTCCTTGCATTTGTTATGAATCTGTCTCCTCTCAGTTTTTCTGAATGACCTCTTGTTTTAGTTGTCCCTGCTAGTCTAAAAAATCTGTCCCTCTCCACCTTCTCTATGCCTTTCATGATTTTATAGGTTTCTATCATGTCCCCTCTCAGTCTCCGCTTCTCCAGGGTAAAGAGACCCAGCCTGTCCAACCGTTCGGCATATGAAAGGTTCTCCATACCCTTTATCATCCTCGTTGCCCTCCTCTGGACCCTCTCGAGTATTGCCATGTCCTTCTTGAGGTATGGTGACCAGTATTGGACGCAGTATTCCAGATGTGGGCGCACCATTGCTCGATACAGTGGCAGGATAACTTCTTTTGTTCTGGTAGTGATACCTTTTTTGATAATGCCCAGCATTCTGTTCGCTTTTTTAGAGGCCGCTGCACATTGTGCCGCCTGCTTCATTGTGTTATCCACCAATACCCCCAGATCTTTTTCTTGGCTTCCTTCCCCGAGTACCCTCCCTCCCATCGTATAGCTGTACATGTAGTTCCCCTTCCCTATGTGCAAGACCTTACATTTCTCCACATTGAAGCTCATCTGCCATTTTTTTGCCCACTCACTCAATTTGTTCAGGTCGCTCTGCAGTTCTTTGCATTCTTCAACAGTTTCGGCCCTGCTGGAGAGTTTTGTGTCATCCGCGAATTTGATAACTTCGCACTTTGTCCCCGTTTCTAGATCATTAATAAATATATTGAACAGCAATGGTCCCAGCACTGACCCTTGCGGAACACCACTTGTGACCCCTATCCAGTCAGAGTAGTGCCCCTTTACTCCTACCCTCTGTTTCCTGTCCGCCAGCCAATTTTTGATCCATCTGTACACGTTCCCTTCCACCCCGTGACTCCACAGCTTCTTCAGTAAGCGTTCATGGGGCACCTTGTCAAAGGCTTTTTGGAAATCCAGATATATAATATAATGTCCACTGGGTCACCTTGGTCCAATTGCTTACTTATCCCCTCAAAGCATGGTGAAAAAAAAAAGGGATAGCTGCTACTGGACCTGGAGAGGGAGAAGGAGAGATGCTGCTGGGAGGGGAGGAGGGAAAGGAGTCTGGGAAGCTGCTGGGCAAGGGGAAAAAGGGACAGCTGCTACTGGACCTGAATAGGGAGAAGGAGAGATGCTGCTGGGAGGGGGGAGGGAAAGGAGTCTGGAAAGCTGCTGGGTAAGGGGGAAAAGGGACAGCTGCTACTGAACCTGGTTAGGGAGAAGGAGAGATGCTGCTGGGAGGGGGGAGGGAAAGGAGTCTGGGAAGCTGCTGGGCAAGGGGGGAAAAGGGACAGCTGCTACTGGACCTGGAGGGAGGGAGAAAGAGAGATGCTGCTGGGAGGGGAGGAGGGAAAGGAAAAGGAAGAGAGTTACTGCTGGACAGAGGGAGGAGGGAAGGGAGAAGAAAAAAGGAAGGAAACAGCTTGCAGGGAGATTAGAGGAGGGGAAGGGGAGAGATAGGAATGAGAAGGGAAGGGGGGTCAGCAGAGAAATTGAGAGGGACAAAGATGCTAGATCTGGTGTAGGAGAGATAAAAATGAAGAGAGCAGTGAAGGTGGAGTGAATCGTGTAAAAAGGAGAGAGGGGCATAGGCTGGATGGAAAGGGGAGAGGGGCATAGAAAGAAGACAAATACCATATGGAAGTGGGAGAGGTCAGACAGTAGATAGAAGGGGCAGATGCTGGATTGAAGAGACAGAGAGGGCAGACGCTGGAAGGAAGAGAGTGAAAAGAAGATGAAAGTAGAAACCAGAGACAACAAAAGGTAGAAACAAATAATTTTATTTCTATTTTGTGATTAGAATATATCAGATTTGAAATATATATCCTGCCAGAGACATAACTGGGGACTGCAGTATTCTGTTAACATGATATTTCTTTGAACTTGGCTTGTTCAGTTTCCTTGATAGTAGAGGGGATATATGTGAAGGGGAGGGGAGACAGGGGTTTTGTTGGTCCGTGCTCTGTATATTTGTATTTATAAAATCACAATTGTTCAGAATATTGTTTCTTTTTATACTTTAATAAAATACGTTCAATATAAAATCATAATTGCGGCTTGTGCAGATGGGATCAGATGGTTTGCGGGGACCGAGCTCGCGGAGATGGAGCATAAACGGGGTTTTTAAATTTTAGTCCTATTAGTTTGCCGGTCCACAAAATAATTATTTTATTTCTGCCGGTCCACGGGTGTAAAAAGGTTGAAGAACAGTTGCCTTTAATGCCTGTTGTCACTGACACCAGTTAACCCACAGTGCCTGCAGCTGGCCCCAGGTCCCTCACTCTGCTGTGTCTTGCCTATGCAGAAACAGAAAGCTGAGTTAGAGGAGGTGGAACGCAGCAGAGGGAAGGCAAGGAAGGAAGGCCAGAGGGAGGCAGCAAGGGTTAATCATTGCCACTTTTGGAGACTGCCGGTGATAAGGTCTGAGGAGGAAGGGAGGGAACGTGAGAGAAAGAGTTGCTGGGGTGGAACAGGAAGAGATGCTGGACTGTGAGGATAGAGGGAAGAAAGAGGGAGAGATGCTGGACTGTGAGGATAGAGGGAAGAAAGAGGGAGAGATGCTGGACTGTGAGGATAGAGGGAAGAAAGAGGGAGAGATGCTGGACTGTTAGGATAGAGGGAAGAAAGAGGGAGAGATGCTGGACCCACAGAGAGAGGAAGAAATGCTGAGACCTGAATGTGAAGAGAAAGAGAAAGAGATGCCGGACTTCAGGGAATGGAACAAAGAGAGAGGGGAGATGCTGCACTCTGGGAGGATCATAGGAGGGAGGGAAGAGAGAGGCAGAGATACTGTACCTGAGGGAGGGGGAAGTTGGAGAGGAAAAAGAGAAGAGAAGGGGAGAGTTGTCACTTCTGTGCCCCTTTTCGGCACAGCCAAAGTACAAGTACTCTACTAGCAACCATTTTAAACATTTTTCAAACGGAGATGTTATGGGGGAAATCACATATTTACCTTTGAAAATTACCTTTTAATCAGTGAAACTACCACAGGACCAGCCTGGTCTCAGTTCACCAGCAAACAACTCGGTCTAAAAGTTCTCTGAACAGCTTGACTATAAACCTGTATGTATTGACATTTGCAAGGCTTGGAGTATGTTTTTTAAACTAAGTTTTAATGATTTTCCCAGAATATGTTATTCTGCTCTGGCCGGAAAGCAGGGTCAGGGCACAGAGGCTACAGTGGCTGGCGAGTCCTGTTTCCTGACGCCTGCAAGGTAACCTCTCCAGCTTCCCGATTCAGAGGATGCTGCGATGGGTAGATACTTAGATACAGGGCAAGCGCGGCTGCTCTGTGCCTTATTCCTACGTTATCTTGTGAGGGTAAAAGACCTCTTGCAAGGATTTAAGAACTAAATCATCCCTCGCTCTATGGACCGGAGACAGTTTGAGGCCAGAAGATATTTGGCTTAGAAATGCTGACATCTCAGTTACAAAAATAACATGTGTAATCTTAAGAAAATGAATGACGGGGATCCATATAGTGTTTTATTAGGGTAGCTCTGTCTTGCCCTGCAGCACCCCTAATAATTCAACATGAGGCCTACCAATGTATCTCAGTCCCACCCTGTAGCTTCCTCCGCTGTTCCAAAACTGAGACCTTCATGCAGACATGTGTAGGCCTGAAATGAAATATAGAACACAGAAATTTGGCGTATTGCTATCGAGAATTTTGTTAGTGGTTCTAAAGTTAGGACAATATTGCTATTGTCTTTCCGCTAACCGTCAAGAGGTTTATAGTCTCGGAGCTCTCGATAACGTAGACAAAAAAGGGCGCGCGGTGCCAGTGGGTCCTTTATGCTACAGCATTTACAGGGAACTTTGCCTGTGGAATTATTTCTTCCTTTTGCTGTCCTGTAAAGTCTTCTTTGCGGTCCACGATGAACCGGCGTGGCTCATGTCCCGTTTTCTTCTTCCTCCCGGGATTCGGTGAGAAAGAAAGGAGGAGTAATCCGAGCAATAAGTTTGAAGCTAGGCCTGAACACGTGAGAACACTCGCTGATGGTCGCTTTCACAAGTTTTTGTTCGTTGAATCTGCTGGGAAGCTCAGTCGATCTTTTGTTTTCAAGTTTGCAGAGATCTGGAATGAACTTCCCGACTCCATTAGGCTTTTAGGCCAGCTGCAATTATTTCGTAAATTCCTGAAAACTTTGTTGTTCTTGCAATTTTTAAATGGTTTAACTACACTCTCAAAGAAATGATAATGTTATAGCTATTTTTCTTATGCTTTTCTTATGTACTTTAGTTTTTAATTAGTTCTTCCTTCTCCTATGTTTTCTGCTCTAGTCTTAATTATATGTGAACCGAGTCGAGCTCCACTGGGAGATGACCCAGTATATAAACCAAAGATTAGATTAGATTAGATTAGATTATGTCACTCAAAGGTATTTCATCATTGTCATGGCCTTCTTTTGCTTGGCGCTCACTCAACGCTTCGCGATCTTGTACACAAAAGTTCTCGCGCCATTCTTCGATGTAAGGACGTCTCCTTCTCGAGACCACGACACGTTTCGGTTTTTGTGATGTTTCTTGGGCTTCATTGGGCCCCCTTGAACTTCATAGGCCCTGGAGCGAAGTGCCGGCTGCACCCCCCTCTCCTCGGGCCTGCTCTCCTGCACAGCTTTGCCACCGCACCTCAGTTCTGATCTGCAGAATTCCTTGCTAGTCTCACTCAGTTCTCCACCACCCATTGCTCTGCCAATGCACCTCGATCCTGACCTGCTGCACCCTCTGCTATTCCAATACCGAGAATTCTACATACAGTTCAATCGATGCAACTCGATTCTATAACATAACATAACTTTATTCTTCTATACCGCCACAATCAAACGATTTCTAGGCGGTTTACACAGAAGAGAACTGGACAATCAGCGAAATACAAATATTAGTAGTAAAAGTACATGTTACCTAGAGCAGTGTTTTTCAACCTTTTTACACCTATGGACCGGCAGAAATAAAATAACTATTCTGTGGACCGGCATTGGTCCGTGGACAGCGGTTGAAGAACACTGGGCTAAGTCATGGGCCAGACCCCGCCCATCTCTACCCAATCTCCACCCCAGACCCCACCCCAATAGTAGTACTAATTGCACCTTGCACGTTCCGTGCCTCATCTGGAAGCCTTCCCTCTGACATTGCAACGTCAGAGAGAAGGCTTCCGGCTCAGGCGCAGGATGCCCGTAGGAGCCACTGCCCGTGGCTTTGTGCACTGAATCAGTTAGGAAGAGGGAGCTGGCTTGAAGATAACGCCGTATCGATCACACCGTGGACCGGCGGTTGAAGAACACTGTTTTGGGCCTGATGCACGTGCTGGCCTTGTGGACCGGCAGGAAATTTCTGTGGACCGGCACTGGTCCATGGATCGGTGGTTGAAGAACACTGACCTAGAGTATAGACGATGTCAAATTTTTGTAATGAATTTATCAAATAGTACATTTTTAATTTCTTTTCGAAATGCGCCATAAGACAGCATGGCTCCGCTAATATAGTTACCCAACCAGGTCTGTTGTTTACTTGCTTGAAATGCAAACATCCCATCCAAAAAAGACCTGTATCTACAGCCAGCGATCTTTGGGTAGGCGACTAAATTGCAATTCCTGGTTATCCTCGTAGGGCTCTATAGCACGAAATAAGATAGAAAGTAGGTAGGGGCCAATCTCCAAACCAACTTAAAGCAAATACAAGCGAACTTAAATATTACTCGTGCTTCTACTGGCAGTCAGTGCAGCATTCGGTAGTAAGGATTCTGATTACCAATGATTTATTTTATAGCCTAGGTTAATTTTTCAAACCATTGTGCACGTCATCAATAAACCACAAATCTCATTGACACTGGAAATGATTCCATCTTCTTGATTGCAAAACCCAGGGGTTCTCAACCCAGTCTTTGGGATGCCTCTAGCCAGGCAGGTTTCAGGATATCTACAATGAATATGCATGAGATAGATTTGCATGCACTGCTTTCCTACTAGAGGTCTGCACGGGAACGGGGATCACGGGAATTCCGCGGGTCCCGCAAGGGTCCTGCAGGAATCCCCCCCCCTAACCCAAGGGACTCCCATGGGAACCCCCCCTCTGGCCCACGGGACTCCCACGAGGATGGAAGGCTTTGGAAGCAGGGTTCGTCCATATAATATAATGGACACGTCAGTCTTAGTAAAAGAGGGGGTTTATAAGTTAATTACCTGAACAGGAAACAAAAAAAGGGTTCCACCAAAGAGATTCCACAAGGAAAACAGCAAAAGAAATTGTGGAATTGATGATCCTGTCAGAAGTAATTGCTGCTTTTTATGGGGATGGGTGGGGATGGAGGTAATTCCTTGCGGGGATGGGTGGGGACGGAGAGGATCCTGGCGGGGACGGGCGGGGATGGGTGGGATTTCTGTCCCCGTGCAACTCTATTTCCTACTCTACTGCTTCCCTACCTTCCCTTCCATGGTATGTAAATCTCACGCATATTCATTGATAAATACCTATTAACTTTAAGAAGCCTTTTATTGCACTTAGCATGTTTTGTTCTTTATTACCACATAATAAATATATTATATCATACTGATTTAAATAACATATTACCAAACCACACTCGCTGTGAACAAATCACACTACACAGCTGTTTTCTTTATAAAATAGCTCAACAGGAATATCCCATTGGGCCAGAAAATCTGAACTGGAGCAAAGCCTATTCAGTTTCAGCTCCTTTCAACACCACATTGTCCCATTTTTTAAAATTATCACACGTTCTCTTGCTGTATTGCAAATTCTTACCACAGTCTCATGTTGCTCAAGTACAATGATTATAGCTGATGCTTTCCGATATCACCACTGGACTCTACAATCATGTTGCTCAGTCAGCCCAACGCAGGACTGTGTTTTGCTGGATCAGCATCTTCAGGAGCCGCGACTGCTTCAGGTTTTCACCGAGTTATTTCACCTCTTATCACAGTTCATGTTATCATATAACAACAGCAGCAGCATGAGGTTCAAAATAGAGAATGACACGGTGACAAAATTCATCACCGTTCCCGTCCCCGTGGATAACCACGGGAAATAATCCCATGTCATTTTCTAGTGTCTATTTCAACCTCAGTCCTTCTACACCAGCATTCTTCAAAGCAAAGCTTGAGGGTCAGTGGTTCATACTCTGATTCTTATGTGAGCCAAGGATAATGAAGCCATTGTGACATCACTGATGTGATTGGTTCTTAGGCACTGGTGGAATGAGGCATTATGACATCACAATATCTGCTCTGGATACCAGAGACTGTCATTCTTCAGTGTCTGTTTCAACCTCAGTCCTTCTACACCAGCATTCTTCAAAGCAAAGCTTGCGGGTCAGTGGTTGTGGTCATTCATACTCTGATTCTTCCCCCTCTCCTTAAAGAATGACATGAAGATGGTTTCCCGCGGTTATCCGTGGGGACGGGAACGGTGATGAATTTTGTCACCATGTCATTCTCTAGTTCAAAACCTCCGTAGCAACTCTCTCCTCCAAACTGGCCACCACCAGTAACGAGAATTTAATTTTACCAGTTGAATTTTACCAGTGTTTGAGCTGGAGCAGTGTTCTGCAACTGCCGGTCCATGGACCAGTGCCCGTCCACAGAAATTTTCTCAGCACCGCACTTTGCCTGTATCGCAGCGTTGTTTTTGGCTCTCAGTGAAGGCCTTTTCTATCATATATATTGGTGTCTGTATTCAAGGAGGCACAGCCCCTGATGAAACCAAGAATGAAACGGTTGGGCAGCCGTCGGGCATAAAGATAAGTGCCTTTCCTTTACAGCACTTTATAATTTACATAGAGCCTGTTTATAATCAATTTCTTTTAAAAAAAATTTTTTTTGCATATGTCATCTTGCTAAGACCAATGATGAGAACACCACCCCAGTAAGGGCACGAAGAAAGTTAATGAGTAGTGCCTTGGGTGTTTGAGGTCTAGCAAAAATTCACTTGATACAAGTTTTGTCCTCATTATTTTGCATTATATATTAGAACATAAGAACTGCCATCACTGGATCAGACCCAAGGTCCATCGATTCCGGCGATCCGCACACAAGGAGGCCCAGTCAGGTGCACACCTGATGTATTTTTAGTCACCCGTTTCCCTCTATGCCTCTCGTAAGGAGATGTGTATCTAATTTGCTTTTTAAATCCTAGAACGGTGGATTCAATAATAACCTCCTCTGGGAGAGCATTCCAGGCGTCCACCACTCGCTGCGTGAAGCAGAACTTCCTGACATTTGTCCTGGTCTTGTCCCCCCTCAGCTTCAGTCCATGTCCTCTTGTCCATGTCACACTTGACAAGGTAAATAATTTATTTTCCTGCTCTAATTTATTTTTCCTTATTTAGTTGATCTTCTCATATGTATGCAAATGAAAAAGAGGAAGAGTTCCTCACGGGTGTTGAATAACAAGCAACAAAAGAGAAGCCCACAAAAGGAAAGACATCCAAGAAGACCACGTGCTCGGAAAAATCCTTGTATTTTAAATCCACAATTTCTAGAAAAGTCCACAGTCTTTACTACTGCTGACTACGCAGTCTTTGACGTTGCTGACGAATATCCAGTGGCCATGTTTTGGCATTAAATGCCTGCGTCAGGGGTCCTGTATGTTATTCCACTGCATACAACAAAAAAAAAAGGTTCTCAAAAGCACCAAAATGTTGGCAGCAGTAACTCACTTCTCAGTATATAAGTGTTTACCATTTAAAATGAAGTGCATTTATGCCATGCAGGTATTTAAACATCTATATCACATCTCCCTTCTCCTGTATTTCCTCCATAGTATACTGTACATATTGAGATCTTTGATTTTGTCCCCATACACCTTATGACGAAGACCACATACCACTTTAGTAGCTTTCCTCTGGACCGACTCCATCTTGTTTATATCTTTTTGAAGGCGATGTCTCAAGAATTGTACACAATATTCTAAATGAGGTCTCACCAGAGTCTTATACAGGGGCATCAGTACCTCCTTTTTCCTATTGACAATTCCTCTCCCTATTCACCCAAGCACCCTTCTAGCCTGTTTGGCCACCATAAGATCATCGCATACGGTCACACCCAAGCCTCGCTCCTCTTTCACGTACAAAAGCTTTTCATCCCCTAAACTGTACCATTCCCTCCGATATTTGTAGTCCAAATGCAGAACCTTGCATTTCTTAGCATTAAATCTTATCTGCCAAATTTCAGACCATTCCACTAGGTCCTTCCTCATGTTTTCCACACTATCAGGGGTGTCTACTCTATAGCGGATTTTGGTATCATCCACAAAGAGGCGAGTCTTACCAGTCAGCCCTTCAGCAATATTGCTTACAAAAATGTTAAAAAACAGAACAGGCCCAAGAACTAAACCTTGAGGCACACCACTGGTAACATCCCTTTCTTCAGAGCGATCTCCATTGACCACTACCCTCTGTCACCTTCCACTCAACTAGTTCCTGACCCAGTCTGTCACTTTGGGGCATTCAGCTTATTTATTAGACGTCTGTGTGGAACACTGTCAAAGGCTTTGCTAAAATCTAAATACAACACATCTAGAATTCTCCCTCTATCCAATTATCTGGCCATCCAATCAAAGAAATAGATTAGATTTATCCGACAAGACCTGCTTCTAGTGAAACCATTTGCCTCAGGTCCTGTAATCCACTGGATTTTAGAAACTGCACCGTTCTCTGTTTTAGAAGTGTTTCCGTTAATTTACTTACCTTAGAAGTCAGACTTAATGGGTCTGTAATTCTCTCTTTCTTCCTTACTTCCACATTTGAGGAAAGGAATAGAGAATGACACGGTGACAAAATTCATCACCGTTCCCATCCCCGCGGATAACCGCGGGAAACCATCTTCATGTCATTCTAAAAGGAGAGAGGGAAGAATCAGAGTATGAATGGCCACAACCACTGACCCAAAAGCTCTGCTTTGAAGAATGCTGGTGTAGAAGGACTGAGGTTGAGATAGACACTAAAGAATGACAGTCTCTGGTATCCAGAGCAGATATTGTGATGTCATAATGCCTCATTCCACCAGTGCCTAAGAGCCAATCATATCAGTGATGTCACAATGGCTTCATTATCCTTGGCTCCCATAAGAATCAGAGTATGAATGGCCACAGCCATTGACCCACAAGCTCTGCTTTGAAGAATGCTGGTGTAGAAGGATTGAGGTTGAAATAGACACTAGAAAATGACATGGGATTATTTCCCGCGCTTATCCGCGGGGACAGGAATGGTGATGAATTTTGTCACCGTGTCATTCTCTAAAAGGAACTACATCCGCCCTTCTCCAGTCCTCTGGTGCCACTCCTGACTCTAGAGAAGCTTTCAAAAGGTAAGCCAGCAGCGCCCTAAGTTCCCCCAGTACCCTCAAATGTACACCATCCGGCCCCATCGCTTTATCCGCCTTTAGTTTAGCGAGCTCCTCATGAACACAGTCCGCTGAAAATCGATCAGGGTCTATCACACCTCCAGCCCTATTTGCTTTTGTTTTCTGCGGTCCCGCTCCCGGCGCTTCAGCTGTGAACACACTCCTGTTTTAGGTTATTAGCATAGTTTATTTATACAACTAAATATCAATCAGTATCAATATTCATACATACAATAAAATACAAGATGACAAACAGAAACATCTAGTCTGTCCATCCGCAGTAACCATTACCTCCTCCTCTCCCTATTGGCTAAGGCTCTTAACATTTGCATCTCCTCTTCCTATAGGCTAAGGCTCTTTACACCTGCATTGTGATGTCATAAAATTTTATGGTTATAGAAACATTTTTCCCGCAGAAGATTTTGAAGCTGTTGCTCGTTTTCAAAGATATTCCCCTGAAGCAGCCAATCGGCGAAACAGGGCCTGTTGGGAATATTGAGATGTTTCCTTAATATGATTTGAACATTGAACTGGCTACATTTACGGAGCAGTGGAGATATTACTTATCAGAAGATGTATTGAAGATAAGTGCAGGTTCTTCTTCATGCATGCAGTTATTAGCTTTTTGCTTTATTTTTGAAACATGCTATTATAGTACCCTAATTTAACCCACGGAGTTTTTTGTGACCGAGGATGTGTTTTCTATGACAAGTTAGTATTTGTCATAGTAGTTTCTTGGATTGATTTCCTTGAAACACTGAGGTCTTTTTCTCCGTAGTAGGAACCTGCCCTTTCTGCCTTCTGTTAATAGGTGTAGCGCAGACATGAAAACTGCTGATCATATGGAGAAGGCTTCATCTAAGGCAAGACAGTTGTTAGGTTGCATCCGCAGGAGTTTCGTCAGCCGGAAGTCATAATGCCGTTATACAGAACCATGGTGAGGCCTCATTTGGAATACTGTGTGCAATTCTGGAGGCCACACTACCGAAAAGATGTGCTGAGAGTAGAGTCGGTGCAACGGATGGCCACCAGGATGGTCTCGGGGCTCAAGGATCTATCGTACGAGGAAAGGCTGAAAAATTTGCGGCTGTACTCACTCGAGGAACGTAGGGAGAGAGGAGACATGATCGAGACGTTTAAGAATATTACCGGCCGTATCGAGATGGAAGAAGAGATTCTCTTTCTCAAAGGACCCTCAGCCACAAGAGGGCATCCGCTCAAACTCAGGGGCGGGAAATTTCATGGCGACACCAGGAAATATTTCTTCACCGAGAGAGTGGTTGATCCTTGGAACGAGCTCCCGGTGCAGGTGATCGAGGCAAACAGCGTGCAAGAATTTAAGGGCAAATGGGATGCCCATGTGGGATCCCTTAGAGCAGGGGTGTCCAATGTCGGTCCTCGAGGGCCGCAATCCAGTCGGGTTTTCAGGATTTCCCCAATGAATATGCATGAGATCTATGTGCATGCACTGCTTTCAATGCATATTCATTGGGGAAATCCTGAAAACCCGACTGGATTGCGGCCCTCGAGGACCGACATTGGACACCCCTGCCTTAGAGGGTTAAGCCAAGGGAACCTGTCACCAGGAGAGGGATCCCTAGGATAGTAGACTTGGGGGTGGGTCAGTAGAGTGGGCAGATCTGATGAGCTATGGCCCTTATCTGCCATCATCTTCTATGTTTCTATTTAAATACCTTTTAGTGTTGATTTGTTATAGAAACATTGTAACATGATGGCAGATAAAGGCTAAATGGCCCATCCACAGCATCCACTATCTCCTCCTCTCCCTATTGGCTAAGGCTCTTAACATTTGCATTTCCTTTCCTTATTGGCTAAGGCTCTTTGCACCTGCATTGTGATGTCACAAAACTTTATGGTTATAGAAACATAGAAACATGATGACAGTTAAAGGCCAAATGGCCCATCCAGTCTGCCCATCCACAGTAACCATTATCTCTTTCTCTCTCCGAGAGATCCCACGTGCCTATCCCAGGCCCTCTTGAATTCAGATACAGTCTCTGTCTCCATCACCTCTTCCGGGAGACTGTTCCACGCATCTACCACCCTTTCTGTAAAAAAATATTTCCTTAGATTCCTCCGGAGCCTATCACCTTTTAACTTGCCAGGTAACCTGTTTTAGGTCATTTGATTTCTAATTTATTGAATTTATGTTGTATTTTTATGTTAAGATGTTTTACTAATTAAACTGAATGAGTGTGGTCTGACTTGAGACCTGTGCAGAGGTAAAGTTGCTTATTTCTTTCTAAGTGAGACATTTCTTCCTGCACCCAACTAAACTTTTCTGAATGGTTTGTTACATTGACTGGTGACATGGTATCTCTGCTCAGTAGGAAGGAATACCTTGAGAGGTGTCTACTAGGCAGGCTTAACCATCAGACAAATTAGGCCGTCACCTAGGGCGGCAAAGAGCATCTGCAGTCGAAGCCACTTAAACTCAAAGAACCAGCACTCAAAGAGAACTTTTGCCAAAGTAAATACTTTTTGGAAAAATTCCCCTCATTTTATCCATGCAAACCAAAGTTTAATATTTAACAGAACAATGTGCAATTATGCTCTTTTTACAGGATGGGCCATGTTGGGATGATTGTGATTGTTGAGATTATTAACCTCTTGGGGGAGGTAGTGAAAGTTAATTAAAGGTGAAGCAAGATTCATAATTTTACCTAGCTTGCCGAAAACATGGACCATGGTTGTCTTGTCATGGAGTAGAGAATGACACAGTGACAAAATTCATCACTGTTCCCATCCCCACGGGGAACCAAGTCCATGCCATTTTTTAAGGAGAGAGGGAAGCATCAGAGTATGAATGGGCCCAGCCACTGACCCTCAAGCCTTGCATTGAAGAACGCTGGTGAATGACAGTCTCTGGTATCCAGAGCAGATATTATGATGTCATAATGTCTCATTCCACCAATAAGAGCCAAGCTTATCAGTGATGTCACAATGGCTTCATTATCTTATACTTGGTTCACATAAGAACCAGAGTATGAATGGGCTCAGCCATTGACCCTCAAGCCTTGCATTGAAGGACGCTGGTGTAGAAGGACTAAGGTCTAGAGAGACACTAGAGAATGACAGTCTCTGTTATCCAGAGCAGATATTATGATGTCATAATGTCTCATTCTACCAATAAAAGCCAAGCTTATCAATGATGTCACAATGGCTTCATTATACTAGGCTCACATAAGAACCAGAGTATGAATGGGCTCAGCCACTGACCCTCAAGCCTTGCATTGAAGAATGCTGATGTAGAAGGACTAAGGTCTAGAGAGACACTAGAGAATGACAGTCTCTGGTATCCAGAGCAGATATTATGATGTCATAATGTCTCATTCCACCAATAAAAGCCAAGCTTATCAGTGATGTCACAATGGCTTCATTATCTTATACTTGGCTCACATAAGAATCAGAGTATGAATGGGCCCAGCCACTGATCCTCAAGCCTTGCATTGAAGAATGCCGGTGTAGAAGGACTGAGGTTGAGATAGACACTAGAGAATGACAGTCTCTGGTATCCAGAGCAGATATTGACTCTAAAGCAATGTTACTTACCGTAACAGTTGTTATCCAGGGACAGCAGGCAGCTATTCTCACTAGTGGGTGATGTCATCAGACAGAGCCCGATACAGACGTCTCACAAGCACGTGTTGCTTGTAGAAACTTAGAAGTTTCGAGATGCCCGCACCGTGCATGCGCCGGTGCCTTCCCGCCCGGAGAGCCGGGCGTGTCTCCTCAGTTCAGGTAGCTAGCCTGAGAAGCCAACCCAGGGGAGGTGGGTGGGACGTGAGAATAGCTGCCTGCTGTCCCTGGATAACAACTGTTACGGTAAGTAACATTGCTTTATCCCAGGACAAGCAGGCAGGTATTCTCACTAGTGGGTGACCTCCAAGCTAACCTCAGTGGGATGGAGGGGGAGTTGGCGACTTAAGAGAATAAATTTTTCAACACTGTTTGGCCAAACTGTCCATCCCGTCTGGAGAAAGTATCCAGACAATAATGTGAGGTGAAGGTGTGAACCGAGGACCAAGTGGCAGCCTTACAAATCTCCTCAATTGGTGTTGATCTGAGGAATGCTACTGAGGCTGCCATTGCTCTGACCTTATGGGCTGTGACCTTACAAGGGAGTGATAATCCAGCCTGGGCATAGCAGAAAGAGATACAAGCCGCCATCCAATTAGAGATGGTGCGCTTCGATACGGGTCTCCCCAACTTATTAGGATCGAAGGAGACAAAAAGTTGGGGGGTGGTTCTGTGTGGCTTGGTACGATCCAGGTAGAAAGCCAAAGCACGTTTACAGTCTAGAGTGTGAAGGGCCGATTCTCCGTGGTGAGAATGGGGCTTAGGAAAGAATACTGGAAGTACGATGGATTGGTTGAGATGAAATTCGGAGACCACTTTAGGCAGGAATTTCGGGTGAGTGCAGAGGACCACCTTGTCGTGATGAAATACTGTGAATGGTGGGTCCGCCATCAATGCCTGGAGTTCGCTGACTCTGCGAGCAGACGTAAGGGCTACAAGAAAAAGCACTTTCCAGGTGAGATACTTAAGAGGAGCCCTGTTGAGTGGTTCAAACGGGGCTTTCATGAGATGGGAAAGGACTACATTGAGATCCCAAACTACTGGGGGTGGTTTGAGAGGAGGGTTAACATGAAAGAGCCCTTTCATAAATCTGGCGACCACCGGATGGGCCGAGAGGGGTTTCCCTTGTAGAGGCTGATGGAAAGCTGCAATAGCGCTCAGGTGGACTCGTATGGATGTAGACTTGAGCCCAGATTGAGATAGGTGTAGGAGATAGTCCAGCACGGAGGATAAGGAAGCTCGCTGAGGTTCCTTCGATTTAGAAACACACCATGAGGAGAATCTAGTCCATTTCTGGGAGTAGCATTGTCGAGTGGCGGGCTTCCTGGAAGCCTCCAAGATCTCCCTCACTTCTTGTGAGAATTGGTGAGGGGTTACGTTGAGAGGAACCAAGCTGTCAGGTGGAGAGACTGCAGGTTGGGATGAAGCAGTGATCCTTGATGTTGAGTAAGTAGTGAAGGAAACACTGGAAGTGGTACAGGTTCCCTGCTGCTGAGTTGAAGTAGAAGGGAGAACCAAGGTTGTCTTGGCCACCGAGGAGCTATTAGAATCATGGTGGCCTGTTCAAATTTCAGCTTGACCAGAGTCTTCTGGATCAGCGGGAATGGTGGGAACGCATATAGAAATCGTTTCCCCCAGTCCAGTAGAAAAGCATCTGCTTCGAGGCGATGAGGAGTGTAGATCCTGGAGCAAAACTGAGGCAGTTTGGAGTTGTGGGGAGCCG
The DNA here is from genome assembly GCF_902459505.1 of Geotrypetes seraphini. Lineage (NCBI taxonomy): Eukaryota > Metazoa > Chordata > Amphibia > Gymnophiona > Dermophiidae > Geotrypetes > Geotrypetes seraphini. The sequence continues at coordinate 176,285,490 of NC_047091.1, read as the reverse complement.
CAAAGAGGTCTATCTGAGGCGTCCCCCACTGTGTGAAGATTTGGTGAAGGGGGCTGGAATGGAGAGTCCATTCGTGAGGTTGTAGGAGATGACTTAGGTTGTCTGCTAAGACGTTGTTCTTCCCCTGAATGTAGACAGCTCTGAGGAAGGCGTTGTGGCGAACCGCCCAGTCCCAGATTCGTAGAGCTTCCTGGCAAAGGAGGGCCGAGCCCGTGCCTCCTTGCTTGTTGATATAATACATGGCGGCCTGATTGTCTGTGCGAATGAGGATCACCATGTTGTGAAGTAGGTGTTGGAAAGCTTGGAGAGCATTGAAGATGGCTCTGAGCTCCAGTAGATTGATTTGATGTAGTCTGTCCGCACTGGTCCAGAATCCTTGGGTGCGGAGACCATCCAGGTGGGCCCCCCATGCATAGTTCGACGAATCGGTTGTGAGAACTTTCTGATGGGGGGGAGAGTGCAACTGCAAACCTCTGGATAGATTCGAAGAGGTCATCCACCAAAGTAGAGACTGCCGAAGAGCAGGTGTGACTACGATGCATTTGGTTAGTGGATCGGACGTCTGATTCCACTGTGATGCCAGGGTCCACTGGGGGATTCTGAGATGGAGTCTGGCAAAGGGTGTCACATGTACTGTGGAGGCCATGTGGCCCAGGAGCACCATCAGCTGTCTCGCCGGTAGAGTTTGGCGAGTAGACACCGACTGGCAGAGATGAAGAAGAGCCTCCATGCGTTGGAGAGGCAGGAATGCTCGGAGTCGACTGGTGTCCAGGACTGCCCCGATGAAGGGGAGGGACTGAGTGGGTTGTAGGTGAGACTTGGAAAAGTTGATCTCGAAGCCCAAGTTCTGGAGGAGGTTGGTTGTAGCCGAGACCGCCGAAGTGACCTCTGGGGCTGACGGGGCCTTGACGAGCCAGTCGTCGAGGTAAGGGAACACCTGTAGTCCCCTGTCCCGGAGTGCCGCGGCCACTACCACCAGGCACTTTGTGAAGACTCTGGGGGACGAAGAGAGGCCGAATGGTAGCACTCGATACTGTAGATGCAGATTTCCCACCCGAAATCTGAGGAACTTTCGGGAGGCCGGGTGAATGGGGATGTGAGTGTAGGCCTCCTTGAGATCCAGGGAGCATAACCAGTCGTTCTGCTCGAGGAGGGGGTATAGAGAAGCCAGAGTCAGCATACGAAACTTCTCTTTGACCAGAAACTTGTTGAGGGCCCGAAGGTCCAGAATGGGTCGCAGGTCGCCCGTTTTCTTCGGGACGAGGAAGTACCGGGAGTAAAACCCTCGGTTCAATTGGTCTGACGGGACCGGCTCGACGGCCCGAAGCTGAAGTAAGGTTTGGACTTCCTGAAGAAGAAGGGCGGTCTGTGTCGAGCTTGAAGGATACTCTCTTGGAGGATGGTCCGGGGGAACCCGATGGAAGTGAAGAGAGTATCCGTCTCTTATGATGGTAAGGACCCATAGGTCCGTGGTTATGGCCTCCCATCGATGGTAGAAAAGATGGAGGCGGCCCCCTATGGGAGAGGCTGAGGGGTGCAGAACGGTGTCGGTTATGCTCCCGGGAAGGGAGTCAAAAGGGCTGGGTAGCCTTAGGTGCAGCGGGTGGCTGGGGTTTTTGCTGAGACTTCTGGGGAGGTTGTCTCTTCGCAGGTTGTCTCGCAGCAGGCGTTTGTCGGGGCATGTAACGCCGCTGGTAAATCAGGGGTGGCCTGGAAGGTCGAGACTGTTGAGGTTTGGGTTTGGGCCGCAGGATGGATTGAAAAGATTTTTCGTGATCCGACAGCTTCTTGGTAACAGTTTCGATAGACTCATCGAATAGATCAGCTCCCGCACACGGTACGTTGGCGAGTCTGTCTTGGAGGTTGGGATCCATATCGATTGTACGGAGCCATGCCAGGCGGCGCATGGCTACCGCGCTTGCGGCAGCACGTGCCGAGAGTTCGAATGCATCGAAGGAGGATTGCATCAGCTGGAGGCGTAACTGGGAGAGGGAGGCTACCACTTCCTCGAACTCGAATCGAGCTTGGGTGTCTATGAAAGGAGTGAACTTGCGGAGCACCGGCAAGAAGAACTCCAGATAGGAAGAGAAAAAGAAGTTGTAGTTCAGCACCCGTGACGCCATCATGGAGTTTTGGTAGAATTTTCTACCAAATTTGTCCATCGTTCTCCCCTCTCGGCCCGGCGGTACAGAGGCATAGACCTGAGAGGGGTGAGAGCGTTTGAGAGAGGACTCGACCAGTAGGGATTGGTGAGAGAGTTGAGGGCCTTCGAACCCTTTATGGTGCACGATGCGGTATCGAACATCGAGTTTGCTGGGAATCGCCGGTATGGAGTACGGTGTTTCGAAACACTGCATGAAGATCTGATCCAGCAATTTATGCAGGGGGAGCCGAAGCGACTCCGTTGGAGGGTTAGGTAAATGCATGGTGTCCAGATACTCTTTGGAGTATCGGGAGCCCGTGTCAAGGGTCACATCCAGATCATCCGCCATTTGTCGGAGGAATGATGAGAAAGACAATTGATCCGCCAGCGTCGGTCTGTGAGACGGGCTGGAGGAGGAAGAGGCCTCCGGGTCCATGGACATCAGGGAATGGCAAGGAGAGTCGGGTACGGGTGCTTCCTCGTACTCCGGTCCCTCCGGTGGGGATGCCTCTGATGAGGGGTATCCCATACGTTGCAGTTTTTTCTGCGGTGACACCTCCGAATGGCGTGAAGAGTGCCAGGATGAGTGTCTGGATCGATGTCCCTCTCGGTGGCGGGACGGAGATCGGGATCGTCTGTGCATCGCATGGTCTCCCGAGGCCCCCAAGAGATGGATAGGGCTGGAGGCGGTGGATCGTAACAGGGGTTGCGATGCAGGTTCTTGCGATGCTACCCAGGTCTGGTAAGGAGTGCGGAAGAACTCTTCCTGACTATGCCCAGGGCTTTGATTATCGATCGAAGGTCTGGTCCCATGTTGGTGCGGAGGCGTAATGGGCTCTAATGGCGGCATATCGGTAAGCGAGGCTTGCCGCGTGGGCATCGCCGCCCTCCCCCGTTCGTCCTCGTCGGTTGTCGAGGTCGAACGGTGTGGGGGAGGGGGAGGGGGCGGACCGCCCCTTTGGACCGGTACCGGGAGGTCACCCTGTATGGCAGCGATGAGCCCGGGTCCGATGGTCTGCATCAGCTCAACGAATTGAGCTTCCAGCATGGACCGTAGCGAAGCCGATAAGGAGGGATCCGCACCGAAAGGGGGTCCTCCTGCACGGACATCGCGTTCCTTCGAGGTCGAGTGCTTCTGCTTGGCAGCTTTCGGCACTTTGATGACCACTGGTGGCACTGTGGAAGGAAGAGGTACCTGAACCGAGGAGACCGGGGCAGGCACCGACGTCGAGCTCGTGGATGGTGTCGGGATGAACGATGCCGGTTTCACCACACTCGATGCAGGAGGGGTCGATACCGGTTTCGCCCGAACCGGGGAGGTATCAGATGAAGTGGAGGCTGAGGGATCCTTAGCTGCGTCCATCTTGAACATCGACTCCCACAGTAGGCAACGCCGTTTGAAAGAGCGTGCCGTAAGGGTAGAGCAAGGCCTGCACGATTTCGGAATGTGGTCAGGACCAAGACATTGCAAACAGCGTCGGTGCGGGTCCGTGAGTGAAATCGCGCGTTGGCACTTGCTGCACTTTTTAAACCCGGTGATTGGCCGGGACATAGGCCGGAAAATCTCCGCCGCGAGGTCGAAGCCAGTAGGCCTGAGCCACGTGGCCGGCCCGTTCGACCCGCCGGAGGAAATAATCTTTTTTTTTTTTTTTGAAAAAGAAATGTACTACAATTAAAATTAAAAGAAAGCGAAAAACGCGGACAAGGAAGGCAAATTTAACTGAATTCAGCTAGCGCATGATGAAGTTGAACTTCTCAGCTCCGCAGAAAGAAAAGAACTGAGGAGACACGCCCGGCTCTCCGGGCGGGAAGGCACCGGCGCATGCGCGGTGCGGGCATCTCGAAACTTCTAAGTTTCTACAAGCAACACGTGCTTGTGAGACGTCCGTATCGGGCTCTGTCTGATGACATCACCCACTAGTGAGAATACCTGCCTGCTTGTCCTGGGATAACAGCTAGTTACTTCAAGTCATCAGACATAATGTCATCTCCTCTCCCCCAACATATACACTCTTCTTTCACAGACAAGTATGTCCAGAAGGGTTTGTCTTGCACATACCATGACACCAATGGACCTCACTTGTCAGTATATGTTTGATATGATCTTACTTCCTCCAATGCATTGTAACACTTTTGTGATACAACAGAGCCTCTTTCTGTGGTTCATAAGATATACAGACAAGATATCAAGTTGTTCTTGACAATTCTTTATAATAAAGCTACTGGTACCCAATGGAATTGAGATGATTTCTGTATCTTTTTGTCACATTTTTGGGTCTCTAACTGAACTTTTTGGTAGTTGTTTTCTTTGCACATTGTATCGAATAGGCACTTGATAACAATGTTTATTTCTTTTTGGGCAACTGTTGGTATGTGAGTATATTATTGAAAGAGAACACACGTCAATTGCATGGACATATAGTTAATGTGCCGGGAAAAAAAGCTGGGATCATGACTCTAAGAGAATTGGGGAAAACAAAGAGATTGTGATCACATGGGACATCTCCACTTTGACCGATAAAAAGCTGGATGCCAGAAAACCAAATATAGTAGTAAAAGAGATAAACACCAGGATAGCATTGATTTTAGAGTGTTGATAACAATCAGTGAATTGTGAGGAGAAAGGAAGATCCTCGAGTGCCAAGAAATGCAGTCCGAGACCAAGAAAATGTGACAGAAGGATACAGAAATATTGCCCATCAATTTTGGTGACCAAACACCAAAACAGAAGAATGAGTCTTCACACTCAGCACATGCAAAAAAAACCAAACAGACAGTGGAGATGCCAAAAGCAGTAGATATCTAAAGGTCTTCATCTGGGTTCTTCACTGACACAACAGGGTTATGTTTCAGCTAGGGTGCTTATTTCAGGAGTCTTCCTTTAAGTTATGAAGATGGCCCTACTAGACCAAGTCAACTTGGCCAAAGCTTTGGTTCAGATGGAAGTCTTTTAAATATTTACTACTTTCATCATCTCACCTGTCTTTGCCATCATTTTGTGTGCCACAGGCTTGATCAAAAGATTCAAAGTGCACCAGGATAAGTTGCCTTTACATGTTACATCTTATGAATTCCAGAAGGACACTCTCTTTGGCACAATGCAAGTACTATGGCATGTGATAGCAGAACATTTGAGAGACTGAGATTATGCTCCACATGCCTTGGCTTAAGAGGGCACACATATAGAGCTGTCAACTCTTACCGTAACTTCTCCTTGTGACCCTGGGCAACTCACCCAATCCTCCATTGCCCCAGGAAATGATCTGGGTGTCATCATAGACAATAAGATGAAACCTTCTGGCCAATGTGTGGCGGCGGCCAAAAAAGCATACAGGATGCTAGGAATTATTAAAAAAGGGATGGTTAACAAGACTAAGAATGTTATAATGCCTCTGTATTGCATTCAATTCTGGTCTCCTTATCTCAAGAAAGGTATAGCGGCACTAGAAAAGGTTCAAAGAATAGTGACCAAGATGGTAAAGGGGATGGAACTCCTCTCGTATGAGGAAAGACTAAAACGGTTAGGGCTCTTCAGCTTGGAACAGAGACGGCTGATGGGAGATATGGTTGAAGTCTACAAAATCCTGAGTGGACTAGAATGGGTACAAGTGGATCGATTTTTCACTCCCTCAAAAATTACAAAGACTAGGGGACACAGGAAAATACTTTTAAGTTTCAAGTTTCAAGTTTATTAAATTATTTGATTAAACGCTTTTCAGGATACATAGCGTTTTACAAAGAAATAAAATTGGATTTCTTAAATCACAAATACATCGTAAATAAAAATAATTACTTTAAAATTAAAAAAAAAAAAAAAAAAAAAACGAACTGGGGTAACAAACACATGAAACAGTAGGAAAGGAGGGAAAAAGAAAAAATACAATAAAAAAATTAAAAAAAATGTGTTAATCAGATTAGGTTAAAACTAATAGGAGGGATTTTTTTTCACACAGAGAATAGTTAAGCTCTGGAACACGTTGCCAGAGGTTGTGGTAAGAGTGGATGGCATAGCAAGTTTTAAGAAAGGGTTGGACAATTTCCTGGAGGAAAAGTCCATAATCTGTTATCGAGAAAGACATGGGGGAAGTCATTGCTTGCCCTGGATCGGTAGCATGGAATGTTACTACTCCTTGGGTTTTGGCTAGGTACTAGGGACCTGGATTGGCCACCGTGAGAACGGGCAGCTGGGCTTGATGGGCCATTGGTCTGACCCAATAAGGCTATTCTTATGTTCATACGTTAGAAAGATTGTGAGCCTGCCGGGACAGTTAAGAAAAAATGCTTGAGAACCTGAATATAATGTGCTTAGACAATCTCCATTGAAAGGCGGTATATAACAACCTAATAAGAATAGCAATTCCACTCTTATGTTCATAAAAACATGATAAATCCAGAAGGGTCAATATTCAAAAGGGGTTATCGTAGCAGGAGAGGTCATCTGCCAGTATTCAGCAGCCCTTAACCAGCCAGTGCCACCGAATATCAGCTCTAACCAGCCCAGTGAAACTGGCCAATTAAGGGGTGGTCTGGAGGTGAATCAGGGTGGTCCTAGAAGTTATATAGGCATCAGTGCTATTCCATGCTCGTACCTTCAGACCCAACCAGGCAAGTAGAGCCATATAAATAGCAGTGCTAACCTTTCCTGTTTAACTGTACAGGTATGGCATTGAATATCGACCATATCGTTATACTTCTGAGTATCGTGGCTAATCCAGAATTCAATGCCATTGCCTGGACATGGCCCGACATTGAATATCTGGATCTAACTTTGCTGGTGACGGTCAGTGTTAAAAAAAAGTCACTGTTGCTGACTGAATATTGACCCCAGAATTTTTAGAACAAACAAATAGAGAAAAAACTCATTGTGAAATTTGGAACTTGTTATCAGAAGATGTGGTAATAGTAGTTAGCGTATATCTAGGTTTAAAAAAGATTTGGACAAGTTCTTGGAGGAAAAGTCTATAGTCTGCTATTAAGATAGACATGTTCCTGGGATTGGTAGCATGGAATCTTGCTACTCTATGGGATTCTGGAATCATGCTGCTCTTTGGGGGTTCCAGAATCTTTGTTACTCTTTAGGATTCTGGAATCTTGCAACTTTCTGGGGTTCCAGAATCTTGCTACTCTTTGGGATTCTGGAATCATGAAACTTTTTGGGTTCCAGAATCTTGCTACTCTTTGGGATTCTGGAATCTTACTATTCTTCAGGTTCTGCCAAGTACTTGTGACCTAGATTGGCCACTGCTGGAAGTGGGATGCTGGACTAGATAGACTTTTGGTCTGACCCAGTATGGATATTCTTATGTTCTAAGTTAGCTGGCACATACAGGTCCACATGTGTATGTATATGTGGGGTGTTCAGATGAGGAGGGGTGATAGCAGGGATATGCCAAAATCAAACACATGAAAGAATCTGCCCCTTCCATATACAGAAGCCTAGACTGTCATCTGATGAACGAGAGCCTTCAATATTTATAAGCATTTGTGTTGATGTTTCAGCAGTTATCCAAAGCTTTGTAAGGTCACATTCAAAACCTGATTGAAGAGATGACCTCCCCACTCTGAGGTCATCCTCCCCTTCCTCCACCTCCATCCTGAGGATTGGGAACCTGTCCTGGGAGTTCAGCTCTGAAGCGTCCTTGCCGTTAAAGTTCCTTCAGACAAAGCAGAGCAGCTCAGACTAAATGGAATCCCATTTCCTGTGAATTAATGGTTTATAATTAGACATCCTTTTCTCTTCTTAAAACAATGTTTTCATCTCAAGTGGGGAGCAGAGGAAATAAACAGGTTTTGTGCTGGGCAGAGATAAAAAAAAAAACCCAAAACAACAGAGAGAGAGAAAAAAAATAAGACAGCTGTGAGCATAGTGACTCCGAGTTAGCTGGTTCTGACTCTCCACATTGAGGAGAAAACAATATTCACCTGGACAGGCCTTAACAAAAGAGAACATCTGTCTAAGCCAGGGGTAGGGAACTCCGGTCCTCGAGAGCCCTATTCCAGTCGGGTTTTCAGGATTTTCCCCAAAAATATGCATGATATCTATTTGCATGCACTGCTTTCAATGCATATTCATTGGGGAAATCCTGAAAACCCGACTGGCATAAGGCTCTCGAGGACCGGAGTTCCCTACCCCTGGTCTAAGCTGTCTCTCAGATGGCCTGGAAATATTCAAGGTGCTATTACCCAAAAGACCGTAAAGATGTAAAATGTGGCTCTTAAACCTTCTTTTCCGAGCGAATCTGAGTTGAAAGAAAAGATACAGCTAGAGCAGGGGTCTCAAAGTCCCTTCTTGAGGGCCGCAATCCAGTCGGGTTTTCAGGATTTCCCCAATGAATATGCATGAGATCTATGTGCATGCACTGCTTTCAATGCATATTCATTGGGGAAATCCTGAAAACCCGACTGGATTGCGGCCCTCAAGGAAGGACTTTGAGATCCCTGAGCTACAGCCTTCAGTGAACATCAGCATAGATAAGGGGTAGGCAATTCCGGTCCTCGAGAGATGGAGCCAGGTCAGGTTGGATCTCCACCATGAATATGTATGAGATGGATTTGCATGCACTGCATCCTTAAGATGCAAATCTATCTCATGCATATTTATTGTGGATTTCCTGAAAACCTGACCTGGCTCCGGCTCTCGAGGACCGGAATTGCCTACCCCGGCATAGATGATGGGCTTAGGGAGTGCCTGGAATTCTTCTGACTTGAAATCAGACCTGGGATAATGAAACGTTTTCCATAATGCAAATCAGACATGGACAGCTTAGACCAGGGATGCCAAAGTCCCTCCTGGAGGGCCGCAATCCAGTCGGGTTTTCAGGATTTCCCCAGTGAATGTGCAGGAGATCTATTTGCATGCACTGCTTTCATTGTATGCTAATAGATCTCATGCATATTCATTGGGGAAATCCTGAAAACCCGACTGGATTGCGGCCCTCGAGGAGGGACTTTGACACTCCTGGTTTAGACAAAAGCGTAACAGAAAAGGAGCAGAGTATAAGACAAAACAGATACCATATGAGGAGGTGCTGAAAAGTTCTCAGGCCGACCAATCAATTTCCTAATTTCTGAGCCTTATTTTCCCACTGTAGCTGAAAAGAGTGTTATCTTATTTCATTAAGTGCTAATCTATGTTTTGACATTGTTTCAGGTCATCGACTGAACCAGCTCAAAGTCATTCTCTTCTTGGTTGGGCTGAGAACTTTTCGGCACCTCCTCGTAGCAGAATTATGTAAAGGAGAAGCTTAATGGTTAAGGCAGGGGAACTGGGTTTGACTCAATATTCCAAACACCTAGGGGATATATTCACTTCTTCCCTAATTAAAAGGGATTAACTTTCAATATAGTATTATGCTATCCATACTCTTCACAAAATACATAAAACCTATCCAGCACGACCAATCCCAACCCAACATCCAACACTCTCTTAATACTCTCTAATACTCTTCTATTTACCAAACGTTATCTAAAACCCTTAATTCACCCTATTCCTATCTCCTAAAATCTTCTACTTCCTGTTGATAACTATTTTTACCCGACATTGTTATTACCTTAAAATTTTATGTCATCGCTTATTCTATTCCTTCAAATTTGAATGTAATTCTTGTTTTAGTTTGGATGTAATCCGCCTTGAACTGCAAGGTAATGGCGGAATAGAAATCACTAATGTAATGTAGTGTAATAATGTATTCAGCTCACAAGGAACGGAGGAAAGAGCCTCAGACTCCCAGCCTGCCACTGCTCGTTAGCTGTCAAGCAGGTTGTAATCATGAGGTACATTGGCTCAAAAACCTCTTCCTCCCTATGTTTCTTTGTTAATTTTATAACTCCCTATCAATTTTATAATTTCACTAGTGTTTAAGCCCGTTAGATTAACGGGTGCTAGAATATATGTGCAGACTTAGGCTTTTCTTTTCTTTTCTTTCTTTCTTTTTTTTTCTTTCACTCCCCCCTGTCCAGCGGTACCCCTTCCCTGCTCCTCCTGTCCAGCAGTAGCCCTTCTCCCTTGCTTTTACCTCCCTAACCATATTCAAGATCCCATTTCCCCTTTACCTTATCTATTTCCGTCTGGCGCTGGTGAGATTTGGGCTCCGGGGGAGCTGACTTCTGCATCGTTTGCCAACGCACTCTGGCGCGGGGCCTCTGCTGGGCCGCGGGGAGCTGGTTTTGCCCACACTGCATCTGTGGAGTTCAGTGTCCGGGCTCTGGGAGGAGTAGGTTGTGTCTGGGAGCCGACAGGATAGCGCCGTGGCTCCCTTAGTCCCTTGCAGTCCCCCCCCTTCCCGCGGTCCCATTGACACAGTTTTGGGTTTAAGGGTGCCGGGTGGCTTCTCTCACGATCGCACCTGTGTCGGAAGCCTTCTCCGACACAGGAGCGGCTCGTGGGAGGAGCTGTCGTGGCGTGTTCTGAGTTTAAAATAAACTTTGGGCTGTAGGGCATTATTTCCGGACTGCGCGAGGTGGAGAGCAGGCAGGCCACTGGCACAGCTAGGCGCGCATGCGCACTCCTACCTGCAAGAGACCTACAGCTCACGGAAAACGGGAGCAAGCAGGTGGGAGTGCGCATGCGCGGCTAGGGCTTTATTATATTAGATAATCAAATCATTAATTTTATAATTTAGTAATAAATCATTTTATAAGTTTTAAATAAGTTTTTATATTTAAAAAAAACTTCCTCAGAGCTAAACACTACATTCCAGACTTGCTTTCTTAAGCTGGAGGGGGCCTAAGAGAGGTACTGGGGAGTGACCATAAAATCACTTCCCGCTAGTGTGTTAGATCGGATGAGTGCTAGCTTAAAATATGCACAAAATCCTTAAGCTACACCACTTCTCTCTATCCCTTGCAGTCCAAGGTATCATCGGCATGCCACACTCTTGTTCAAAAACAGCAGGTCTGTTAAGCCCATCAGCCAAAAGCCGACGATGACCTGCCAGCGTTTCGACATGCTGTGTCAGGGCAATAAGGCTGCGTCTGGGTTTGATTCCCATTAACCCTCCGTTGCTCTGGAATCTTTCTGCTCTTTGGAATTCTGCTGGATTGGTCACAAGTACCTGTTTATGCATGTACTGCTTTGACTGTAACCACAAAAAGGCAGTTCAGTGGTACTTTGGTTTACGAGCATAATTCGTTCCAGAAGCATGCTCGTAATCCAAAGTACTCGTATATCAAAGCAACTTTCCCCATAGGCCATAATGGCAACGCTGACAATTCGTTCCACAGCCCAAAAGGTGCCGAGGAAGTGGGGAGAGGTGGCCCAGGGGTGTGTACCTGTCGGGTGCCGGGTGCTGCAGCGCCAACTCAAGGAAACGCCTCCTCCGTCCGCCAGTCGCTGGAGAACCCCTGAGCCCACCCAGCGCCGCTTCGGGGGGATTCCTCTTCTGTCCGCCAGTCAGCCTTCCACGCCGGGTACCTTCCGCACCATGTTGGAGAGCCTCTGAGCCCGCGCAGCCGAGTGCCGTCCCACCTGCATGTTGCGTATGGCCACACACGTCGATAATGGACGTTGCACGTGATCATACGCATAGAAACATAGAAACATAGAAGATGACGGCAGAAAAGGGCTACAGCCCATCAAGTCTGCCCATTCTGCTTACCCATCCCCTGTCTATGCCCTAATGACCCAATTTCCTTATCTTGACCCTCGTGCAGGTTGAACAGTACTCGGCTGCATGGGCTCAGAGGCTCTCCAACATGCGGAAGGCACCCAGCGTGGATGGCTGGCAGGCGGACGGAAGAGGCATCCCCCTGAAGTGGCGCTGCCTGCAGCTGGAAGTGTTCGTTTATCTGGGCGGTGCTCAGTTTGCGAGACAAAAGTTTGCTGAGTGTTTTACTCGCAAACCGAGGTTCCACTGTATATCAAATCCCACGCCCTTTTCCTTAAAGGAAAAAGTTATTCTCCTTAAAAAAGGAAAATAGGTACGGCTCGATTCAGCCCAAGGCAATCAACAATTTTTAATCTACTGATAGCTGCAGGCTGAATTAAACCCAGGAATTTAATGTTGGCTCATATCTGAGCTCTGTCATTGAATATTTAAGTGTGGTTGCCTGGAAGTTAACAGGGCATTGGCCAATATTCAAACCAGTGCCTGGCAATGCTGCCCGATTCACCGATTCAAATCGATTCACTTGGTGAATCGATTCAAATCAATTCATTTTCTAATAAAATTCAGTGAGTTCTGAGTCTCCTGACATGCATCCCAGTCTCCTAAAGCAGCAGCAGCGATGGCGGTGGCTGGCGGGCAGAGGCTGCATGGTGAACATGCTGCTTCTGGCCTGCACCGCCAGGGCCTTCTTCTGCCACGTCACTGATGACATCACTGATGATGCAGCAGAGGGATGCCCTGGCGGGACAGGCAGTGAGCAGCCTGTTCACTGTATTGATCTGCCAGCCAGCCACCGCCAATGTTGCTGCTACTTTAGGAGGCCTGAAAATGGGGGGGGGGGCGGTTGGCGGTTGGGAGGTGCTGCACAGGGAAATAGGAGGGATGGAAAGCTGCTGCACATGGGGGAAGAGAGGAGAAAGGAAAAATTATTGGACATGGGGTGGAGATGAAGGGAGAGATGCAACAAAGAGGTAAACAAGGGTGAAAGGAGAAATCCAACATATGGTGGAGGGGAGGGATAAATGCATGAAGAAGAGAGAGAGGGAAATATTGGGCATAGGATGGAGGGCAGGGAGAGGTGGTGCAAGGGGAGAAAGAAAGAAATGTTGGATATGATAATGGAGGGGAGGAAGGGAGAGATGCTGCATGGAGGGGAACAGAGAGGTTTGACCTAGGGCACAAGGCAGGGAGAGAGAGAACGAGATAGTACACAGTGGGAATGAAACAGAAATGTTGGATTAGGCAGTGGAAGGGAAGGTACAGAGATGGAAGATGAATGGTGAGCATGCAGAAAAGAAAGCATCAAATGGGCAGGAGACCCTGGTGAGCAAATTAACAGAAGACAAACAGAAACCAGAACCTGGGACCAACATGATTTGAATAATAAAATGACCAGACAACACAAGGTAGAAAAAATAGCTTTATTTTCTATTTTGTGATTACAATATGTCAGATTTGAAATGTGTATCCTGCCAGAGCTGGTGTTACATGAACTGGGACTTAAGAGAGGAAAAATCATTTTTGTTTTGTTTACACCAGTGTTCTTCAACCTTTTTACAGCTATGGACCGGCGGAAATAAAATAATTATTTTGTGGATCGGCACTGGTCCGCGGACCGGCGGTTAAAGAGCACTGGGCTAAGTTGTGGGCCAGACCCCGCCCCCATAATAGTACTAATTGTAACACTATTTTTTCCATTCATTTTTTCATATATACACACACAATATAATCTTATTAACAACACATAATGCTTAACCACAAAATTAAACTACACAAAGCACACTGTATGCTTCTCAACATTCATTCCTACCAGAACACAGATAACCCCTATGCAAAAACGGGACCAAAAACTAAAAGTACTAATATATACAAACAAACCCTAAGATGCCAGACTCTGCATGCTGTACAACCCCAGAGAAAAAGAAACAAATACATTTCTTCCTGAACAGTGCAAAATACAGACAGCAGATGAAAATTCTCAAAATTGACACAATTCAATCACTAAATTGAAAATAAAATCATTTCCCTACCTTTGTTGTCTCCCTCCCTCCTTGTGCCTTCCCTTCATCACCGCAGTTGGGTGAGGCTGGGTGTCCTGCCCTCTTTTGTTTACAAACAACGCCTTGAGAAAGCCAGCTGACTCTCTTGTCTTCCTTCCCCTCTGCAAGAAACATACCAGCACTCCCAACTGGATGTTTTATGCTGCCTGCGGCCGGCTCCCTCTTCCTTACTGCCTGCGGCAGCTGCAGAGCTGAGATTTACCACCACTACTTGCTCTATAGAAAGAGAGAGAAGCCTGAATAAAGATCTGATTTCCTCTCCTATCCCTTTGGCTCTTCCTCACTTCCCCTCTTCCTCACTGCCGGTCTGCGGCCGAAACGTGCCTTGGGCCTGAGATCAGTGCAGCGGCTCTTTGTGCGTCCCGCGCATCATCCAGAAGCCTTCCTTCTGATGCTGCGATGTCAGAGAGAAGGCTACCGGTTCCGTCGCAGGATGCACGTAGGAGCCACCGCCCACACCTCCTCAGGCCCGAGACATGTTCTGGCAACGGACCGGCAGGAAATTTCTGCGGACTGGCGGTTGAAGAACACTGGTTTACACCACAGCACCACCGTGGGGCTGGAGAGTACAAAGGAGGGTGGGGTGGATGAAGAGTCTACATAATTAATGTGACCATAAGTCCTGTTTTGAGTGGGATCGTCCCATTTTTTAGCTCGTTTGTCCCGTTATCCCCACGCACAGCTGCCTGGCTGGCCTGGAACTTCCTCTCTGACGTCAGAACTGATGTTGGGGGGGGGGGGCTGGATGTTGGGGGGGGAGGCTTGTGCAGTCACTGCACAAAGATGATGTTAGTGCAGCAGTGGCCTGGAGAACTAGGCCGCGGTGGCGGTGGCTTGGGGGAGGGAGCCGGGAGAGATAAAGGAAGACAGAAAGAAGGGGGGGGGGCAGGGAGAGATAAAGAAAGAAAGATACAAAGAAAGAAAGAAAGGATGCACAGTCAGAAGGAAGTGCAACCAGAGATTCATGAAATCACCAAAGTTAGTAAAAATGATTTTATTTTCTATTTAGAGATCAAAATGTGTCAGTTTTGAGAATTTATATCTGCTGTCTATATTTTGCACTATATTTAAAGGGATCTGGGGGGGGGAGAGGTCCTGGGGAGGATCCAGGAGGGTCCTGTTTTGAGGGAAAAATAAATGGTCACATTATACATAATAATAATTTTATTCTCATATACCGCCATACCGAATAAATTCTAGGCGGTTCACAACAAGGTGAGCTAATACATGGGATACAGGTATGGAGAACGAGAGGGCACTCTCTAAAGTTGAAAGGGGTTAGATTCCTTACGAATGTAAGAAAGTTCTTCTTCACTGGTCTGACCCAGCAGCAGCAATTTTTATGTTCTTAATACAAATTAATTCATTTGGTAGGGAGGTTGGGACAGAGCCGGTGATGTCACGAGGAGCAAGAGAAGATTGGTTTTCTTTCTCTTGAAGAAACCCCATTATGGGGAGATCTGCTGAGGCTTGTCCCTATATATATATATAAAATTCAATAAATTACTAATTGGGACATAGTCTACTGTCCATTTTGACTTTTCTAAATGGTTCCGTGTGTGTTTGTGTGTGTATACATAACCCCCTCGTTTACAAAGCCATGCTAATATTTTTACTGCCAGTCACAACAGAAACAGCTCCAATGCTCATAGAATTCCTATGAGCGTCAGAGATGTTATCGCCATGGCCAGCGCAGCTTTGTAAAGGAGAGAGGTATATATATATATGTAAATTTATAAAACTGAAACTTCAATTTTACTTCAAATTTAAGTTTTTGGCAACTTTTTAAAATTATCATTATTGCAAACAGCTAAGGCGTCATGATAAAACAAAGAACATGTAATAAACCACATTAGGAATGAGACACTCCCCAGCCAAAATAATTGGAACAAACTAATACACTACTTATTTCTATAGGGCTGCCAAACATATGCAGCGCTGTACATTCAAAATGTAAGAGGCAATCTGTGCTCGATAGAGATTACAATCAAAACTGACAAACAGAACAGATAGTGGTTAGGGAATTTCTCACAGAGGGACAGGGCTGGATTTTCCCATAGGCTAACTAGGCTTCAGCCTAGGGCCTCAAGATCAAGAGGGGCCTATATTCAAATTGTTAGCAAAATTAAAATTACACTATTCTAAAAACAGTGAACACTAAAACACTGAACCGAAAATAAGGAGAAATTCTACGCTTCGGGATCGGAACCGGCTCCGGCCGCAACGGGGCGCCGACTCGGCTTCTCCCTTTCTTTTTCTCGCCCTGGGAGGAGGATCTGGGAGGGAAAGACGTCAGTCCAGAAACAGCTGGGCAAAGCCCAGCCCCACGGGGAGAGAGGCAAAACGTGGATCCGTCAGGACAGGGCGGCCCAGACTGGCATCGGACGGGGGTGGGGGGGTTTAATGGAAGGCAGGCAGGCAGGATGGCATGGGGCGGTGTTCAATGGAAGGGGGATGGGAGGCAGGCGGGCAACGGAGGGGGGGTGAGGTGAGGAAGGATGCAATGGGGGCACTATGGACATAGGAAGGGGCAATGTTGTGTGTTATGTTTGACTAGTTATTGTTACAAGTACTATATATGGCGCTGAGAATAAATGTCCAAATAAGTATTCTCGACTTTTTTTAATTTATTATCCGTGTCACATTTTTTATAAAGGTTAGTACCAATAACAACATGTTTCATTTAACATATTGATATATATCACAGTAATGATGTATTTTATTATCTCTCATATAATTTACAAACTTAAAAATGGGAGGTGAAAGGGCCTCATAAGTGGAATAGCCTAGGGCCTCTTTTCATCTAAATCCAGCCCTTATTGCCAGCACTGCTTGATGAAACCCGACGGGGCCTCTGTTTCGCCCAATAGGCTTCATCAGGGGCATATTTGAGCAGTATGTAGCACAACTTAACATAGAGTTCAATACTGACCCCCCCCCCACATGTCCCACCCCTGATGATTTCACTTTCTGTGTCTTCACTGGCAGGGATGCAGTAGAGGGAAGCCTGTAGAGCCAGCCTGGATTGCCCATAAGAATCGTTGCCAGCGACGGCTCTGTGGGAGATGGGGGGGGGGGAGGTGTTTCAGAGAAAGATGGACAGATGTCGGTGCACAGATCCCACCAGAGGGCAGATGTCGCTTTGGGGTATAGGAAAGGAGATCAATGAAGAAGTGAGTAGGGGCAGAGGATATGGAAAGGAAAAGAGAGGGAGAGAGGGATGCAGGGATGGAGGAGAAGGTAAAAAATATATAAATATATGTATGGGTGGGGGTGGGCAGGGCCCACCTAAAATGACAAATCTGGCTACACCCCTGCCCCCGATATTCAGCGGTATTTAGCTTCCAGCTGGCTTACAACCGCTTAGCTGACTATCTGTAGATATTTAAATATCTGGTTTGCTGGATTGGCTGGTCGCTGCCAATATTCATCAGTTGGCCAGCTAAGGCCTGGTGGCCAGTTAGACCCACCTAAAAGGCTTGGCCAGCTAAGTCCACAGCAGCAGACTTTGACCCAGATATTTTGTGCTGGTGGCCAGATACAGCTCCAGCATTGAATATCCAGGATTGTCACGAATCATAGGAGGTAGCCGGGCTACCAATGATCAAGGCTACCAATGCGAGGCCCAATGATCAAGTACACGATGCATTGAACATTACAATTTGCAGCTGAACAAATTATAAACCCTTAGTATCTTTTTGTTGCTTTAGAGATACAGTGACAGAATTTGTCACCATCCCCGTCCCTGCGGATAACCACAGGAAACTATCCCGTGTCATTCTTTAGTGTCTCTCTCAACCTCAGTCCTTCTACACCAGCATTCTTCAATGCAAGGCTTGAGGGTCAGTGGCTAAGCTTTTTCAGACTCTGATTGTTATGTGAACCAAGTATAAGATAATGAAGCCATTGTGACATCACTGATGATGTTGGCTCTTATTGGTGGAATGAAGCATTATGACATCACAATATCTGCTCTGGATGCCAAAGACTGTCATTATCTAGGGTCTATCTCAGCCTCAGTCCTTCTACACCAGCATTCTTCAATGCAAGGCTTGAGGGTCAAGTTTTCAAGTTTCAAGTTTTATTTAAAATTGGATATACCGCTTAAAAAACTGTCTGAGCGGTGTACAATATGATGACTATTAAAAACAAGGGGATGACATTAAGACCAAAAGACGTTAATAACATACAGAAGCATAATGATAAGGGGAGAAGTACAATCTGTGATAGGAAAGGGAGTACATGAGGAGGGGGGAGATGCTCTTCCTTCTGCCTAAGGTCTGATATCTACTTGTCCTAGGTGTCCTTAAAAAGAAAGGTCTTTAGATTGGCTTTAAATTTATCAAATGGTAGTTCTTCCCAGAGATGCGGAGGTAAAGAGTTCCATGTTGTGGGTGCTGTTATGGAAAAAAATCTTCTTTCTGGTTATGTCGTAAAATCGGTGATTTACTCGCTGAAAAAATATGACCACATTACCACCGCCTTCCGAGATTCACACTGGCTCCCAGTACAAGCCCACATACAATACAAATTCTACTGCACCCTATTCAAAGCCCTAAATGGAAATGGACCAAGCTATCTGAGCAACTGCCTAAACAGGAAAAACACATCCAGACCAAGGAGAACTCATGCACACTTTACCCTTCCCCCCAGTCAAAGCAAAAAAATATACAACAGACTATTAGCCACCAGAGCAGCGAAACGAGACCGCCACCTCTCCAATCTGCTGACTATGACGCTCAACTACAAAACATTCAGGAAAGAACTTAAAACCTTTCTATTCAAGAAATTTATCAAATGATCTAACTAAACCTGATCGACCCTCCACAGATCCTGACGCATACTACCTCTATTAACCATGTATTCTCCCTGGGAATGCCCAGGCCAACTCTTGTTGTAAACCGCCTAGAACTGAAAGGTATTGGCGGGATAGAAGACACCAATAGAATGGGATGGAATTTCCAGAAGATGCTGGTTACTGGATCGTAGTGTTCTACTTGGACAGTGTAGAGTAAGCAGTCTGTCTATAAATCCAAGTGTGTGTGTTGTTTTGGTTTTGTAGGTAATACTCTGATTCTTCCCTCTCTCCTTAAAGAATGACATGGGGATGGTTTCCCACGCTTATCCACAGGGACGGAGACAGTGACAAATTCTGTCACCGTGTCATGTTGATAACAATGATGCTAGGGAAATACAGATTCCACGGCGATGACAACTGGGGTGCGTAGGGGTGGGTACTGGAGACTTGTTTCATTTCCAGTTAGGGCTGGTGACAGAGTAGTTAACTTCCTGGTTCTCAACTATCCCCAACTTCCTGCAATACAGAGTTGTTACGGAAAGAGCAAGCTTGCCCTCAAAGTGTTTGTGACACAACTCCCAGCTCCTGGTGACACATTCCGTATGTGGATTCTCTCTGTTTGTCCTATTTGAAGTTCTCTTTTGAGACAGCATAAATAAAATCTCAGAATGTTCCTGACAGACTGGGACACAAAACTTTAAACCAATACAAGAATGTTCAGCAGATGAAAGGAATGTAGAGCTGAGGAGGAGATTGCAGCAGCTGGGCAATGTCATTCAGCAGAGTTCCACGATCAAAGAGGGCTTTGGCATGATGGAGGACACTTTGAGCCCGGGCTGAATGGCCGGAGACAGGTGTGCACATGATAAAGGAGAGCGAGCCTTGCCATCCGTGCAGGAAGGACATGGCCTCATTAAGATCCAGCCCTAGCGGAATTCAAGTCACGTAGAGTAAGATGCTCCTTGGATGTCTCACGGGACTCTGGAGTCGTGAGGGTCAAAGTGTTGATAGTGCTAATGGGGAAGAGGCGCATACTCTTGAGTCTCATCATATTACTTTATGACCGGTCCTGTACACCGGTTTGTGAAATGCCCTAGCTGCCCCTCGCAGGTTATGTAACGTAACACAAGCCTTCAATGACAAGGGCTAGGTCTCAACAAATGCTGAGTTTTAAATTACACGCTACCATATAATGGAACTGTAAAATACCACGTTTTCCCTTGACCCAGATCAACCTTGACAAGCTGATCCAGGCCAGGCTAGGCCCCTCGGCATCTGTGCATTTGTAGCTCCAATGTATCAAGAAAAGTCAAAACCCACAAAATAACCCGAGAGAGAGTAAATGACTGCAAAGAAAGATCCAACTGACCCCTCTAAGCTTCTCAGTTGCAATTCTCTCCAATGTGCAAATGATTATTCACTCATTCAACATCTGAACTAGATTCTAAATAAGCCCAATTCCACCTACCTTTTTCTCCTTTACACATATTTTGCCTTCAATTTAGTCCCCATCTATGTATCCCGACAAATACATTCTACCCATCTTGTATGTCTACGTGTCTATGGTGCTTTCTTTAGAAGCATCATTCGCATGTTGGATGTCCATAAACTGACACTTTAGACATCTATCAGGCATAGATGTCTCAGTTCTGATTTTACAAGGTGGGATATGGATGTCTAAACAGAAGAACATCCAAATGGCAAGGGGATGTGGTCAGGACATGTTTTGAAATGGACTAGGGTGGGCCAAAAAGTAGACATTTATTACCCATATCAGAAAAGCAATGAACGTCTCTATCCCAAAAGATGGACATCGGGAATTAGGCTACTACCCGGGATGTCCTATTGAGGAATTAAGGGAGGTCATCTCTTTCATCTCCTGGTGATTGATGTTCCTCCAACCCCTCCCCCCACCTCGGAAAGCAAAACTGGCAAGGAGCACTTTCAGGAGAAATAGATGCCAATATTTCAAAAATGGCCGACATGACGGCAGATAGATTAGCATTCAGCATATTTATTTAAAATGATTTGCAACGCGCCTTTCTACAAATCTAGGCGAGGAACAGTAAAAACATACAAAGCCATTGAAAAGCAACAAACATTCAATAACAACAAAACACAAAAAAAACGTAATGACGACATAAAAACACTTAAGGGCAAATTCAATAAGAAACGCCCAAAAGTTAAGCGCCCTATTAGGCGATTCAAGTAAAATTGGGAGCTCTTTAGTGAGTCGCGCCGAGCGGCACCTATTTTGGAGGCGCCCAAGAAATAGGCCAGCTCTAGGTGCAACTCAAAGTTAGGCGCCCATGCGAGCGCTTAAGCACGCTTAAGAGCAGGGATTCTGCAAGAAGGCGCCTAACACATAGCCACGCCCACGGCTAACGTGCATAGCATCTGTTTTTTTTGAAGGCCGCCTAAATTTTTTAGAGGCGCCTTCATACAGAATCGCGCTTTCTTGATAGACGCCTAGGTTTCAATCAGTGCCGATTAGAAGCTTAATTGAGCTTGTTTTTCAATTTAGACAGGCGCCTATCTAGTTGGGCGCCTCCGAAATAGGTGCCTAATTTTAGGCGCTGGTTACAGAATTTGGGCCTTAGGCATCTTTGAACAATTATTCCCGATATCTTCGAAAATCAATTCATAACATAGACGCTGCCACAGAGACATTTACCCCACCCCCCACCCCGAACCCCACCTCATACTAAGCCGCGGTAGAAGTTTCTACCGCAGCCCGGAGCGCTAAATGCTCCGACGCTCATAGAGTTCCTAAATCCAATTTGAACGTCCTCTCCGAAATGCCACTCCTTACGTCTCAACTGCAGTCGCCCCTTGGCTTTCTATTAAGATGTTTCATTGCATCGCACTGAAATAATGAGCAGCACATCTGTTTATTTGAATGTTCTAGTCCAGGGGTAGGCAATTCTGGTCTTCGAGAGCCAGAGGCGGGCCAGGTTTTCAGGATCTCCACAATAAGTATGCGTGAGATAGATTTGCATCTCAAGGAGGCAGTGCGTTTCTTTGTATTATTTGATAAAGATTTCAGCCATTGTAAAGCTTTCTCCCCCCCTTGATTGAGGTCTAATGATACAAACCAGTAAAAATTCATTTTGGGTCTAATGTTTTTGCCGTATGAGAAAGAAAAATTTTGTTTTGTTCTTGTATTTCAACTGTATATGTTCATTATTACCTATTGTCTCATTTTAATGTTTGAACTGAGTTGTATTATTTTCTTGTTTTGACTAATATTATGTTAATACTATAAAATGAAAATAAAGAATTAAAAAAAAAAAAAGGAGGCAGTGCATGCAAATCCATCTCATACATATTCACTGTGGAGATCCTGAAATCCTGTATCGAAAAAAGAGAGGGAACAGAAACCCCATGTAAAATGAAACGTGAGCTCTATTCCTGTCCCCGCCCCCATACCCACAGATTCTGTCCTAATTTGCACAAGCCTTGAACACGTGGAGGGGCATAATCAAAAAATACATCTTTGTCCGTTTGGGGCCTAAGTCGCTGGTCGCCCACAATTTGGCAGTGTCTAAAGTCCATTTTTGAAAAATACGTCCAAAATATTTGTTTTTTTTCCGAAAATCGTCTAACTGTACATCCAGCTGTTGGATCATCCACACCGCTATGTCGTCTATCTTTATACCCCATTCTCGTCCAAAAATTCGTCCAAGTCAAAAACGCCTAGAACAAGACCTTTTGGACGTGGGAGGGGCCAGCAAAGTGCTGGAATGGCCACCCAGACATGGCAACAGAGTGGTGGCCACTGATCAAATGAACAGACAGAACAAAGTTCTTATTGGTCTACAAGACCTCAAACACCCAAAACACTACTTATAAGTTTTTCCTGTCCTTCCTGGGGTGAAATATTCATCATTGGGCTTGTGCAGGTTTTTTAGTTTACTCACTAAGGGCTCCTTTTACAAAGGTGCGCTACCATTTTTTAGCGCGCGCTACAATGCCGCACGCACTACACGGAAAATACTAACGCCAGCTCTGTGGGCTGCTTTTACTAAGGTACGCTAGCGTTTTTAGCGCACGCACGATATTACCGTGCGCTACACCGCGCGGTATGCTTCTAGAATAACGCCAGCTCAATGCTGGCGTTAAGGTCTAGCGCGCGTGGCAATTTAGTGCACGCTATTCTGCGTGTTAAGGCCCTAACGCACCTTAGTAAAAGGAGCCCTATGGAGGCGTTAGCATCTAGCGCGTGCTAAGCGCGTGTTAAAACCGCTAGCGCACCTTCGTAAAAGGAGCCCTATATGTTCCCTTATTATTTTATGTGAATTAAATAATCACTACTTGTCTAAGTAAATTCATGTTATTTAATTAGTTGTGTTTTAAAATTTATTGAACTATTAGTATAATTAATTATAACATTTTGTTCCATTTGGTCTAATAAAAATATTTTGATGAATCGTTTATATAATTAATGAAAATGAATGAATCCATTGATATTCATCTATTACTATTGACAGTCTGTCATATTCCTTATTGATTAAAATTTCAATAATATAATAAATCATCAAATCTCTCGTGTCTGTCGTAATTATTTGACTAAAAACTTATTTTTTATTCTTATGTATTGTTAATAACCATTTGTCTATGGCATCAAGGTTTTCCTATATTTATGATCCTATGTTTAAAAAATTATCTATTGCAAACTGGCTGTGATAATACAACACAAAAACCTCCCTACTATATTATAAATTAACTTGAAAATCTTTTTTATTAAAGTATAAAAAGGGACAATATTCTATTCAACTGTTTATAAATCACAAATAGAGCCTTCCTTTTCCATCTGGTTTTGGTAAAAGCTTCCCAAAGGTTTTTACATTATCTGGGAAGGTAATTGGATTGTCTTTCAGACATGGGACCTAAACTGTGTAGTGAATGGACAGGAAGGATGCTGGGCTGTATAAAGAGAGGCGTAGTCAGTAGAAGGAAGAACGTGTTGATGTTCCTGTACAGGTCATTGGTGAGGCCCCACTTGGAGTATTGTGTTCAGTTTTGGAGACCGTATCTGGTGAAGGATGTAAGAAGACTTGAGGCGGTCCAGGGGAGGGCGACGAAAATGATAGGAGGCTTGCGCCAGAAGACGTATGAGGAGAGACTGGAAGCCCTGAATATGTATACCCTAGAGGAAAGGAGAGACAGGGGAGATATGATTCAAACGTTCAAATACTTAAAGGGTATTAACGTAGAACAAAATCTTTTCCAGAGAAAGGACAATGGTAAAACCAGAGGACATAATTTGAGGTTGAGGGGTGGTAGATTCAGGGGCAATGTTAGGAAATTCTACTTTACGGAGAGGGTGGTGGGTGCCTGGAATGCGCTCCCGAGAGAGGTGGTGGAGAGTAAAACTGTGACTGAGTTCAAAGAAGCGTGGGATGAACACAGAGGATTTAGAATCAGAAAATAATATTAAATATTGAACTAAGGCCAGTACTGGGCAGACTTGCACGGTCTGTGTCTGTATATGGCCGTTTGGTGGAGGATGGGCTGGGGAGGGCTTCAATGGCTGGGAGGGTGTAGATGGGCTGGAGTAGGTTTTAACGGAGATTTCAGCAGTTGGAACCCAAGCACAGTACCGGGTAGAGCTTTGGATTCTTGCCCAGAAATAGCTAAGAAGAAAAAATTTAAATTGAATCAGGTTGGGCAGACTGGATGGACCATTCGGGTCTTTATCTGTCGTCATTTACTATGTTACTATGTAAGTATCTATTAAATATTGGAAATGCTCCTTGATGCCAGTAACTATGGATGAATCTGGATTTTTAAAAACTTCTTTATTGATTTTCAATTTGAGTACAAAGTGCAAATAAATTTTACATACAATTAATATCATGAACAGCACTACATTCGATCATAGAATAATACAAAATTGATTTCTCCCCTCCCTCCCTCCTACCCTACCTGGATGTTTGTGCAAATCAAATAGGAAATATAGGCATTATACAACTAATAGTTTATTATGACCCAATATTTCTGAATTCATTTTTTCATATATATAACATAGACATAAAGTTTCCCACCATAAGGAAAAATGTAGCCAGTCCCAGTTTTTCCAATTCTTAGTAATCATTTGCATGGCAATCCCTGTCATAATTATAAGGAGTCTGCTTTTATACCTGTCTAATGGATTTTTAGCGTTCAATAACATCCCACAAATCATGGATGAATCTGTTGCAGTAACAGTAAGATTCCTGAGCAGCTGGGCACATGATGGAAGGATGCTGCAGACGGCAGGAGTTTGATCAGCAGACAAGATTCTTTTTGCCACATCAAAGGCAGAAAAGACACAAATAATGTCATTTAACAGTAGTTCATTTCAATCCAAAAGCAGCTTCTGAAGTTTAAAAAAAAAAAAAAATCATTGAATTCAGTTGCCAATTGTCTAAGATGTGGTAAGTTTTTATATACTGATACTACCCTGTTTCCCTGAAAATAAACCCTACCCCAAAAATAAGCCCTAGTTAAGATCAATTCCCCGAAGCCCCCCCCAAATGTCCCTTACCCTCTCCGACTCCATCCCTGACATTAGTGCTGCCCGATTCGCCGCCAAAATTGGACTTATCAATTCAGCAACCCCCCACCCTGGTGAGACCTGACATACCTCTGCTCTTAAGCCTCCTATAGCAGCAGTGGTAGCAGTGCTTTCTCCCCCCCTCAATGTGCAGCATCTTTCCTCCCCTCTCACCCATCCCCTTCTTCAGCATCTTTCTATACCTCCCTCCCATCTCCCTGTGCAACAGAACCCCACTGACCCTACCATCGTGAGGACCGACATACTGTATCTACGAGGCCTCCAAAAACAGCAGCGGCAGTGGCACTCTGAACGGGCTGCTTCATGGCCTTCCCTGCTGGGGCCTTCTCTCTGCTGAAGGCCCTGGCAGGGAAGGCCACGAAGCAGCACGTTCAGAGGGCTGCCACTGCTGCTACTTTTGGAGGCCTTGGTGGGAGGGTCGGTGGTGTTCTGCTGCACACGGTGAAGGGAGGGATAGAAAGATGCTGCAGAAGGGGAAAGGTGAGAGGGGAAGAAAGATGCTGTACATGGAAGTGGGGAGAAAGAAAAGAGGACGAATTGGGGTGCAGGAGAGGAAGGGAGAGATGATTGTTGTACATGAAAAAAATGACATCCCTAAGGTGACCATATGTCCCGTTTTGAACGGGACAATCCCTTTTTCAGATCCCCTGTCCCGTTGTCCCCACTCACAGCTTTGGGACGCCGAAATGTTCCATTTTCAGAGAGGGCGTCCTGAAGCTGTGAGTGGGGGACAGGGGATCGCAGCCTGGATTCGGCAGCGGCAACATCATCGCTCGGGCCCCGCTGACCCTCCTATCTCTCCCCCCCAAGCAAACCCTTCCGACCCTCCCAGCGAGATGGAAGGAAGTGGGGAGGAGAAAGAAAAAAGGGCACATGCAGGATTGAGGGAAGAGGATAGAGTTAGTTACTGGAAGGGGTGAGGGAAAGAGGTGGCAAGCTATAGGTAGACACAGTGAAAGAGGGAAATTGAGGACTGAATAGTAAAAAAGAATTTAGACAGAGGCAGAAAATAAATTGAGAAGGAAGACCAGGGAAGAACAGGAGGAAGGGAGCGGAGAGAGAGATGCCAGAGCAGGGGGGAAGGAGAGGAGACAGATACCAGACCTGGGAGGAGGAAAAGAGGAAGGAGACAGATACTAGATCTGAGGGGAAAAAAGGAGGAGAGAGATATACTAAAATCTGCTGGGAGGGAAGGAGGGAGGAAGGAAAGAAGGAGAGAAAGAGGCAGAGAAAGGGGGGGTTGTAAGCACATTAGAAAGACTACAGAGAAAAAGTCTTGGACGAAAGTGGAAAGACAGGAGGCAGATGCAGGACTATGGGAGGCTCAAACAGAGGGGGAGAGAGAGGGAGACCTGGATCAAAGGTAGAAAGGAGAACTGACACTGGATCTGAGGAGGGTAACAGATGGAAAAGAGAGAGAGACCTGGACCCAAAGGGGATGGGGCTGGATTGTGAAAGAAATGTTGGATGCAAAAGAAAGAAAGATTGGATGCATAGTCAGAAGGAAGTGCAACCAGAGACTCATGAAATCACCAAACAAAGGTAGGTAAAATGATTTTATTATCAATTTAGTGATCAAAATGTGTCATGATATCCACAATGAATATGCATGAGAGAGAGATTTGCATACCAAGACGGCAGTGCAGGCAAATCTCTCTCATGCATATTCATTGAGGATATCCTGAAAACCTGGCCTGCCAGTAGATCTCGAGGACCGGACTTGGGCAGCCCTGCTTTAGAACATGCAAGCAGTGTCTCACTTCCGGTTCACCACACAATTGTTTCCCACGTACACACCTTTATAGGACCCCCAGGGACCCCTGAAGAAGACTTTTTGTCGAAACGCGGACCGTGTTGAGTCCTGTATCCCTAGCGGACTAGGTCCTTTAAGGCTCTTATGTGGATGATTTACTTTGATGTGGATGGAATTATTTTATGTGGATGATTTTAGTGTACCTTTGGAACTTTGATACTTTCAAATAAAGTCCATTTAGGAACACTCCACAGAGTTTTTTTGGTTTTCTTTAGAACATGAAAAAAAAATTCATGGTTGTGAAAAAAAAATTGCACAGTCCCATTCTGCCAACCATGTAGGACACAAAACTTTCCAAAAGGCAAAGCTGTCCCCTCCAAACTATTAAGATCCGTTATTTCTAATCCTACTTCGGGTACCTTTTCGCTCAGCGGTTCACATTCGGCCATTGTAAGTTTTATGTCAAGCCGTGCATATACTTTCTGTAATGCCGTGAACCGCCTTGAGAGGTCATGGCAGCCATTTTACCAAGGCACCAGCAAGGGGCAAGAGCAAGGAGGCTGTGCTTTTGCCCCCAGTGACCCCCTTCTGGACCACTAAGGGCTAGATTCACTAAGGACACGGATTGGATCTGTGAGGGATCTGATCTTTGTCCGGGGGGAGGCTAATTCACGAATCGCCCTCATGCAAATGAGGGTAATCGGAATCACGCCCCCAAACGAGCATCCGGATCGCTCTATAGTGATCCCAACGCTTGCGCAGACCATCTGTAGATGGTCTACGCATGCTTAAAGAGCAGCGACCTTTTTTTTTTTTTTACTCTTAACTTTTCTAACTTTAGGGAGCCTATGGTTTTAACCCACAAGTTAAAACCACAGGCTCACATTGTGGGAGAAGGCTGGGGCAGAAGCAGGGCAGTGCACGGGGCAGAGAGAGCAGGAGAGTCAGGGGCAGAGAACTGGAAAGTCAGTGCACAGAGAGCAGGAGAGTCAGGGCAGAAGCAGGGCAGTGCTCAGGGCAGAGAGAGAGCAGGAGAGTTGGGGGCAGAGAGCGCAGGAGAGTCGTAGAAGAAGCAGGGCAGCGCTCGGGCAGAGAGAGCAGGAGAGTCAGGGGCAGAGAACTGGAAAGTCAGGGCACAGAGAGTAGGAGAGTTGGGGCAGAAGCAGGGCAGCGCTTGGGCACAGAGAGCAGGAGAGTCAGGGGCAGAGAACTGGAAAGTCAGGCACAGAGAGCAGGAGGGTTTGGGCAGAAGCAGGGCAGTGCTCGGGCAAAGAGAGCAGGAGAGTCAGGGGCAGAGAACTGGAAAGTCAGGGCACAAAGAGCAGGAGAGTCGGGGCAGAAGCAGGGCAGCGCTCGGGGCAGAGAGCAGGAGAGTTGGGGGCAGAGAGTGCAGGAGAGTCGCAGCAGAAGCAGGGCAGCGCTCAGGGCAGAGAGAGCAGGAGAGTTAGGAGCAGAGAACTGGAAAGTCAGGGCACAGAGAGCAGGAGAGTTGGGGCAGAAGCAGGGCAGCACTCGGGCAGAGAGAGCAGGAGAGTCAGGGGCAGAGAACTGGAAAGTCAGGGCACAGAGAGCAGGAGAGTCGCGGCAGAAGCAGGGCAGTGCTCGGGGCAGAGAGAAGGAGAGTTGGGGGCAGAGAGCGCAGGAGAGTCGCAGCAGAAGCAGGGCAACGCTCGGGACAGAGAGAGCAGGAAAGTCAGGAGCAGGAGAGTTGGGTCAGAGAGCGCAGGAGAGTTATGGCAGAAGCAGAGCAGCGCTCGGGGCAGAGAGAGCAGGAGAAGAGAGCAGGAAAGTCGGGGCAGAGAGCAGGAGATGCAGTCGGAAAGCAGTGAACGACTGGTCCCCAGCAGTCGCTTGTTTGCTGATCGGCCAGCCCAGTCGGTGTTGCAGTTTTTGGTTAGTGAATTGCCGCCTGCCAACATTTGAATGCCGTTCCCCCTCATTTGCATGCGCGGATCGGAGGATGATCGGGACAGAGGTTAGTGAATCAGGTCGGAGGGAAATTGGGTCGCAAACCAATTGGTTTGCTTAGTGAATCTAGCCCTTAGTATTCAGGTAGACCCGGGGGGGACCTACCTAGACATGGGGGTGGGAGACCTGGAGGGAGCTATTGCCAAAGGCTGGGGGGATGGGGGAGTGGGCATTGTCGGAGGGTGTGATGGAGCTTGGGGGCTCAGGAGGGATTTTTTGTTTGTTTTAAAAAACAAAGAAAGGTTATGTGGGTCCCTGGGGTCCACATAAGCTTCGGCTCCTTTCTAGCACCACCCACTGGCCAACTTGACCAATTCCTTTTTTTGGGCTGGTCAGACACAATATTCAGTTGCTCTGCCTGCCTTAGTGCCGCTGAATATCAATCGGGCTGAGACAGCTGATTTAAGCGGGCCACAGTCTTTCTAGCCCGCTTAAATCGCTCTACATGTTGGGAATGCCCCTTGACCTGTCCATGTCCCTCCCATGGCCATGCCCCTTTGGATTTGCATATGAAGTGTAGGTGCACCTGTTGCGGAATAGAGCATAGGACAGATCCACAGGTAACTCCTAATTACTGCCAAATAAGTGCTTGTCACCTCCAATAATGGACTATTATTGCCTAATTAGCTAAGTAGTTTATGCGTGGATCTGGGATCCACACCCAAATTTGAGTGACCTACACAGACTCTGATGGTGGTGCTCGGGGGGGGGAGGGGTGAAGAAGGTTCTGTGCTTCTATTCCACATGCAGCCTTCAAGCACACTTCACACACACAGAGAAACATCGAATGTACGGCAGCTACGAACCATTTAGACTGCCCAATTTCCTTTCTGTTCTGATATCAAAGACTCCATTTGATCTCCAGCTTTATCTACATATCCCTGCTTCTCAGGATATCCTGTGCCTATCCCGTGCTTTTCAGAATTTTATTAGTGTTCTGGCTTCCTACAACTGCACTAGGTGGTTGCTCCACGTATCAACCATCTTTTATTTCTACGAAAAAAAAAAAATATAAGTTGCTCCTATGTCCACTGTGAACTCAATGACACTGTACATATAGAAACATGATGGCAGATAAAGGCCAAATGGCCCATCCAGTCTGCCCATCCGCAGTAACCATTATCTCTTCCTCTCTCTATTGGCTAAGGTTCTTAACATTTGCATCTCTTCTTCCTATTGGCTAAGACTCTTTACACCTGCATTGTGAGGTCATAGAGCTTTATAATTTTAGAAACATGAAGGCAGATCCACAGCATCCACTGTCTCCTCCTCTCCCTATTGGCTAAGGCTCTTAACATTTGCATCTCCTCTTCCTATAGGCTAAGGCTCTTTACATCTGCATTGTGAGGTCATAGAGCTTTATGGTTACAGAAACATGATGGCAGATAAAGATCAAATGTCCCATCCACAGCATCCACTATCTCCTCCTCTCCCTATTGGCTAAGGCTCTTAACATTTGCATCTCCTCTTCCTATAGGCTAAGGCTCTTTACATCTGCATTGTGAGGTCATAGAGCTTTATGGTTATAGAAACATGATGGCAGATAAAGGCCAAATGGCCCATCCAGTCTGCCCATCCGCAGTAACCTTTATCTCTTCCTCTCTCTAAGAGATCCCACGTGACTATGCCACACTTTCTTGAATTTAGACACAGTCTCTGTCTCCACCACCTCATCTGGGAGACTGTTCCATGCATCTACCATCCTTTCTGTAAAAAACTATTTCCTCAGATTACTCCGGAGCCTCTCAACTTCATCCTATGCCCTCTCATTGCAGAACATCCTTTCAAATTGAACGAGACTCAACTCATGTGTATTTACATCACGTAGGTATTTAAACATCTCTAGCATATCTCCCCTCTCCCGCCTTTCCTCCAAAATATACAGATTGAGATCTTTAAATCTTCTGATGAAGACCACGCACCATTTTAGTAGTCTTCCTCTGGACCGACTCCATCCTTTTTAAATCTTTTTGTAGGTGCGGCCTCTTCTCACCTTGGGTTCTGCTACTCCAACTCTACATGTCATGTCTGTCTGTCCAAGTTAGACTATAAGCTCTTCTGAGCAGGGACACTATTAAATGTCAAAATGTACAGCACTGCGTATGCCTTTCAGTGCTATAGAAATAATAAATAGTCGTAGTAGTAGAAATTACACCTCCCTGAACACAGGCAAGGAATTTGCCCAATATTGAGGGTGCTCAAGCACCCATAAAGCTGACCCCCCCCCCTACACCCTTTCAATACCGGTGTCCATCCCAGGACATGATATCACCATTCACATGCAAACCGCCAGTTCGCCTCTCTCGAGCCAGCGTTCTTGTACGTTAACAAAAAATGCTCTAAGGAAGCAGAAGCAGTGTCTTGGGAGTGGGGGGGGGGGGTGTCAGGGTTTTTTTTGGGTCACTGACTAGTGTCCTTGTGTTTCCTCTTCCCACATCCCAGAATTGTTTTGTTTAGAAATACAGTAGGTCCAGGTACTCCTGAGGAAAGGAGAGATGTTACGGTCACACAGCTCAGTAATAACGAGCGCAGTCTTGCTGTTAAAGTGATTAGCGTTTAATTTGTAGGATGTCGAAGGCAGAGATCATCGGAGTAGGTGGAGGGGTTTCATAGAGAAAAATAGTCTGATTAGCTGTAAGCACCCCGCCAAACTTTGGGAAAACATCTTGACTGTAAAAAAGCCCTTCCTGCCATTGTTGTAAATCGGGCCAGAGGCGGCTCCTGCTGCACAAACACATTAAGTTTTACTTCAGAGCTTCCTTCAGGGCTGACAAGAACAAAGTCCTTCTATAGAAGAAATAGCAAAGGTCAAAAAGGTCAGACTCTGCTCCCTACAGTAGGAAACCCTTGGATTTGACTGTTTTACAGTCTTTTGGGCATCGACCTGAAGTCATGGGACATCCAGGCGGTGGTTTCTCTCCTAATTCCTGTTTCTAATTAACAGGGTTGGTAATAGAAAAGCTCATATAATGCTCGTGTTCAGAGCAGTTGATAAAAGGGCTTTTCTACCCTTCCTCTAAATCAGTGTTCTTCAAACTTTTTACACCTATGGACCGGTAGAAATAAAAGAATTATTTTGTGGACCGGCATCGGTCCGCAGACTGGCAGTTGAAGAACACTGGGCTAAGTCGTGGGCCAGACCCCACCCATCTCTACCCAGTCTCCACCCCAGACCCCGCCCCCATAATAGTAATAATTGTAACACTATTTTTTCCATTCATTTTTCACAGATACACACAATATAATTAACAACACATAATGGTTAAGCACAAAATTAAACTACACAAAGCACACTGACAGCAGATGTAAATTCTCAAATTGGACATAATTCAATCACTAAATTCAAAACTAAAATCATTCCCCCCTACCTTTGTTGTCTCCTTCCCTCCATGCTATGCCTTACCTTCTGGCCTGCTCCCGCCTGGCCATTTTATGCCGCCCCCGGTGTTATCTTCAGGCCGGCTCCCTCTTCCTCACTGATGCAGTGCCCAAAGCTGTGGGCAGCAGCTAATTGTGCGTCCCGCGCCTCATCTGGAAGCCTTCTCTCCGATGTTGCAACGTCAGAGAGAAGGCTTCTGGTTCAGGCGCAGGACGCACGTAGGAGCCGCTGCCCGTGGCTTTGTGCACTGAATCAGTGAGGAAGAGGGAGCCAGCTTGAACATAACGCTGCATTGAGCGCACTGTGAACCTGCGGTTGAAGAACACTGTTTTGGGCCTGATGCACGTGCCGGCCCTGTGAACCGGCAGAACATTTCTGTGGACCGGCACCGGTCCACGGACCGGTGGTTGAAGAACACTGCTCTAAATCAGTGGTTCCCAACCCTGTCCTGGAGGACCCCCAGGCCAGTTGGGTTTTCAGGCTAGCCCTAATGAATATGCATGGAGCAGATTTGCATGCCTGACACCTCCATTACATGCAGATTTCTCTCGCGCATATTCATTAGGGCTATCCTGAAAACCCGACTGGCCTGGGGTTCCTCCAGGACAGGGATGGGAACCACTGATTTAGAGGAAGGACAGAAAAGCCCTTTCACCTGAGCATGAGCCTTATATGGGCTTATCTCTTACTGGCCTGGGGGTTCCTCTGCGACCGTGAGATTTGATTCAACATTACTCGAGCAGTTCCCCTGACGAAGCCAGCACAGCATGAAATGGATTTGGCCTCTGTTGGGACTAAGCTAAGTGCCCGGTTTTTTGCATTGTCCGGAAGTCTGCCGCAGGTTTAAGCAACCGTTGGTTGAGTGTACATTTGGTTGTTAATCCTTTGTTCATCACTTGAATATGAGTGAAAATCAGCTTTTGAAGCAGTTAAAAACTATTAAATTATGAAGCTATTAAATCACAAATAAAAAAAACTAACCCCCTGTTTTAAGAAGCCCTTTAAATCCCTATGGGCTTCGGGGCCGTTACCACAGCCGCTAGCGCGGCTTCGTAAAACAGGCTCTAAATATAAAACAGAGAAAATTATATAAATAAAAATTTATACAGAGGTTTTTGACCAATGATACCAGTGGTCTCCAACTCAAACCCTTTTCAGGGCCACATTTTGGATTTGTAGGTACTTGGAGGGCCTCAGAAAAAATAGTTAATGTCTTATTAAAGAAATGACAATTTTGCATGAGGTAAAAACTCTTTATAGTGTATAAATCTTTCCTTTTGGCTAAGTCTTAATAATAATATTGTCATTTATAGCTAAAGAGACATATGATCAAGAAATTCTTTTATTTTACTTTTGTGATTATGATAAACATACCGAGGGCCTCAAAATAGAACCTGTCTGGGTTGGAGAGCAGAGGGGAGAACAGGACAATCAAGCCATTGTGACATCACTGATGAGGCTGGCTCTTATTGGTGGAATGAGGCATTATGACATCACAATCTCAGCTCTGCTTCCCAAAGACAAACAGGATGTCATGGTTACAGTTTAGCCAGTGGTCTCCAACTCAAACCCTTTGCAGGGCCACATTTTGGATTTGTAGGTACTCGGAGGGCCGCAGAAAAAAAAAAAAAATAATGTCTTATTAAAGAAATGACAATTTTGCATGAGGTAAAACTCTTTATAAATCTTTCCTTTTGACTAAGTCTTAATAATAATATTGTCATTTATAGCTAAAGAGACATATGATCAAGAAACTGTTTTACTTTACTTTTGTGATTATGATAAACATACCGAGGGCCTCAAAATAGTACTTAACATAAGAATAGCCTTACTGGGTCAGACCAATGGTTCATCAAGCCCAGTAGCCCATATTGTGAAGTTTGGTGGAGCTTGCGGCTGTAAAAATATCTATCAGATAATTGTGCCTGAAAAATTAAGCCACTTCTGAGGCTCGATGGTAATTTAAAGATTATTCTGATATGTACAACCAGCAGTATGAATTGATGGACTGGGAGTCCTATGAGTGTTCCATATTACCCTTGTGAAAAGTGACTCTGTTGCTTCAGAGTTTTCATTGGCTCCCGGTTTATTTTAGAGTTCAATTTAAATGTGCTTGTGTTGCTTTCAAGATCCTATATGGTAACTTTACTCCTCTTATTCCTTTATCTTGGAATGTCTACAGATTCTCTGTTGCAAGAGGCATCCAACAATTTAAGTTATCCCCTTCCTTCCAGGAAAGGGACTAAAGGAGTCAAGATTTTTAGTCAATCTTTGATTTTTAAATTTTCTCAACTTTGGAATGATCTTTTGCTTCTTTTAAGGAGTTCTGGTTCACTTCAATTTTTTCGTAAATCTTTAAAAACCACTTTATTTGCTAAACATTTTGAAAATTAATTTTCTTGAAATTTTGTCATTATTCCTTATGGTTTTTTTCCTGTTAAGTTAACTATTGTAAACCGAGTCGAGCTTTCTTAGAATGATGACTCACTATATAAAGCCAAGCCTTAGATTAGATTAGATTAAATATAACATAAACATAGCATAACATAACATAAAAATACACTTACATACCGCTGTACCTTTCAGCTCAAAGTGGGTCACAAAGTAAAGAAAGTTTTGCAAGCCTAACAGATTGTAAACTCATTTATAAAATTTATCAAACAAATAAGTCTTCGATGCCTTCCTAAAAACCTGATAAGAACTAGAATCCTGTAGTATTAGTTTAACAAAATTCCTTTCCCATAACTCAACCTGGTAGGCTAAAATTCTTTGAAAAAAAAACCCCCAACGCTTATAGACGTAGCCTTTAACCGAAGGAAATGCAAACGTAGTAAGCTTGCGTAGGGTTAATTTTCTATCGGTGAAAATGAAGTGATCAATGAAATCATTTGGCACAAGGCCCGATAACATTTTAAAGCAGAAGCATCCCAGTTTAAAGAATATCCGTGCCTCGACTGGGAGCCAGTGCGTGCTCTGGCAAATCTGGACTTAGTACGTGGGAAAGTCTTGTGATAGGAAGAGCTAAGCCCAGATTTCACCGTACTTTAGTTAAAGGGTCCCTTAGTTCTTCCTACTAAGTCTGACTGGCAGGAACAGCTGATCTATGATGCCCCAGACTCCCCCTCCCCCCTTCTGAAGACACCAAATGTACAAACTCTGTAATAATAAACAAGAAGAGAAAACCCTCTGAGAATGTGATGAAAGGGAGAAAATCTCTCCTAATGGCTGATATCCCCCCTCCCCCCTCCCCAGGAGTAACATCTGGAAAAGATCCACAGGAAAATGTCACCTGAGCACTGGTGGCAGCGGAAGCCTTCTCATCCTTCGCCTCCTGCCCTGTCCCTGGTTTCTCTGAGAGCTATAAGATGCGTTAGAAACAGAAAATGATGCCAGAGAAAGACCATATGGCCCATCCACACCAGCTGCTCGGTTCTGGCATTCTTTCTCTGTGTCACAGATCTTCCATGCAGGGCCCATGATTTTTTTGAATTCAGATACAGTCCTTGCCTCCACTGGGGGTGGGGGGGGGTTTAAGACAATTCATTGTGGCTGTTTCAGCAGCCTGTGATGGGGGGGAATGATACCTCCCACACCCCTAACATTTCAACATGTTTGGGAAGGGGGGCGATGCCCACCTCCACCCCAAAATTATCCCTTCCCTGTTCACGATCCGGCACCTGCGTGGGGGCTGGCAGGGAGCCCGGGCCCTGGGGAGAGAGCGTCTGCGTCATCGCGCGCTGCCAGAGCTGCTGCGTGGCATCCTTCGAGCCTAGGCCCTGAGAAGATAAGCAACCGATGGAGCCACTGTGTCTGCAGGTGCCATTAAGCCTAGCCTCCCTATAATGGGACGATTCCTTGGGGCCTTTTCATCGCAGCCGCATGAAACGCCCCACGATAAAAAGGCCGTGATGAATCGTCCCATTCTGCTCCACTAGGAGGCCATTCACGCATCTACCGTCCTTTCCATATAGAAATATCTCAATAGATTATTTCGGGATCTACCTCCTTTCACCTTCATCTTCTGGCCTCTCATTCCTTTCAGTTCCAAAAGGCTTCTCCTGTGCATTTATACATAAGAACATAAGATTTGCCGCTGCTGGGCCAGACTAGTGGTCCATCGTGCCCAGCATTCCGCTCACGTGGTGGCCCTTAAGTCAAAGACCAGTGTCCTATTTGAGTACAGCCTTACCTGCGTACATTCTGGTTAAGCAGGAACTTATCTAACCCTTTCTTGAATCCCTGGAGGGTGCTTTCTCCTATAACAGCCTCCGGAAGAGCGTTCCAGATTTCTACCGCTCTCTGGGTGAAGAAGAACTTCCTTACGTTTGTACGGAATCTATTCCCTTCTAACTTTAGCGAGTGCCCTCTCGCTCTCTTCACCTCGGAGAGGATGAACAATCTCTCTTTCTCTACTAAATCAATTCCCTTTATCATATCTTTCCTCTCCTACCTTTCCTCCAGACCACAGTCTCTTATGCTTTATCATGAAGACCACTGACGGTTGTAACACAGTGAAACCAACAAAACACAGTGGAGTGACGGTGTTCCTGAAATGGACTTTATTGAAGATATAAAAGTTCCAAAAGTCAACATAACAATCCACATAAAAACAGGATAAACCACATAAAAACCTTAAGGACCTAGACCGGTCTTTATGTGGATTGTTTTTATGTGGTCGGTTTTATGGTTTATGGTTTTATGTGGTCGGTTTTTATGTGGATTGTTATGTTGACTTTTGGAACTTTTATATCGTCAATAAAGTCCATTTCAGGAACATCGTCACTCCACAGTGTTTTTTTGGTTTCTCTTGGATTTTCTTCTCAGTGAATTTCTAAGGGTCATTGTTGTAACATAGTAACAGTAAATGATGCAGTGACGTGCGTTGAGGGCTTTCAGGGGATTCAGTGAATCCCCAGCTCTACAGCCCTGCTCGTTTCTTTTTTATTTACTTATTTCAATTTCTCCCAGAAGCTCAGAACGGGTTACAAGTAGACATTCACAATCATTTGAAGACAGACTAGTCGTGACAACAAATAGGTTACAGTAGACGATAACAGAGCTTATTCTAGAGACCAGACTGGTCATAGCGAAGAGTATTAGGAGAAGTCTATTGAGGAGGCAGTTTTTAATGGCCCGATTGGCGGAAAAGGAAGGTCTTTACTGCTTTACTGTTTTGTTTACATTTTTGCTTGATGCAGTTTGATTGGTTGAGTAGCAAGCCTGCTCAACCAGTCAAACCGCATCAAACAAAAAAGCAGGGCTCTTGGGCTGGGGGTGCTCCAAACCCCTTGAAGGCCCTGGCAAGTTTCAAGTTTCAAGTTTATTCAAAATTTGTTGAATCGCTTATTTAAATTTACTAAGCGATTTACAAAAACAAGAAAAATAATACAAATACGGGGTTAGTTAAAATTTAATACAATGTTAAAAACATAAAGTTAAAATTATACAGACTAACGGACATATAAGGAAAGAAGGGTAAAATTACAAATTAAAAAAAACAAAAAGGTGTAAGGTAAAAAACAAGAGGTAAGGGAAGGTAATGAGGAGAAATATATGTTAAGAAAAGAATAGGAAAGTTGGTTTCATATGTTAAATGCGTCCTTAAAAAGGAAACTTTTTAAGCTACTTTTAAACTGCTTTAAATCTTTTTCAGTTCTAAGATACAGGGGCAGATTATTCCACAATTGTGGGGCTATGACAGAAAAGATATCAGTGTGACGGGTTCCAATAATTTTTAGTGAAGGAACTGTTAAGAGATTTTGATTGGTTGATCTCAATGTACGAGAGGTACAGTAGGGGATAAGTAGTCTGTTAATGAATTGTGGTTCGTTTGTGCTCAATGTTTTAAAAACTAAAAGTAGTAATTTAAAAGTAAAACGATGAGAGATAGGGAGCCAATGAGATTTTATAAAAAGTGGTGTGACGTGGTCAAATTTTTTACAGTTATGTATTAATTTAATTGCTGTGTTTTGGACTATCTGGAGACGTTTTTTCTCTTTCTGAGTGATATTAAATAATAATGCATTACAATAATCCAATTTTGAAATGATGAGTGAGTGAATAAGTATATTTAAGGATTTAGGCTCTAAAAATTTTGCAATTGATCTGATCATACGTAATCTAAAAAAAGATATTCTAATTGTATTTGTAATATGCTCATGAAAGGTTAATCCATCATCGATTGTAACTCCTAATATTTTTAGAGATCTTACCAAGTTTATTTGTACATTATCTAAAGTAAATAAAGAATTTAGGTGTATATCTTTTTTCCAAGGGAAAAAGAGTGCTTTGGATTTTTGAACATTTAAGGCTAACATGTTTGAGTTTAGCCATTGTTTAATTTCTCCTAATTTTTTGTTTATATCAGTTATTTCGTTATTATTGTCTGGATTCAATGGATGCAGTAATTGGATATCATCGGCATAGGTAAAAGTGGTGAATCCTATTGATTGACACATACAGAGCAGGGGGGAAAGAAAAATATTGAACAATAGTGGTGACAATATTGATCCTTGAGGGATACCATAACTAGTGGAGTATGGAGCAGAGACTGTATTTTTGAAAGTAACTATAGAGGATCGTTCAGAAAGAAAAGAATGAAACCATTCAAGGACTTGACCACCGACACCAATTGATTTTAGCCTATTTAATAGTAATACATGGTCGATAGTATCAAAGGCTGCTGATAAGTCTAAAGAAAAAAGAATTATTGAATTTTGATGATCTAAATGGTAAATTATATTCGTGGTCAGTCCTATCAAAGAATATTCGGTCGAGTAATTTTTCCTAAAGCCGGTTTGATGTGGGTGAAGAACATTAGTTGTTTCAACAAAGTTTGTTAATTGTTCGAATACAAGCCGTTCGGTTAATTTTGCCAAAAAGGGGATATTGGCGATAGGCCGATAATTGGAGGCGTTTTCAGGTCCTATTTTGTAATCTTTTATTATTGGAGTGATTGAAGATTTTTTCCAGGCACATGGTAGCTGACCTGATTCTAAACTATTTTGGATAAGATTATGAATATAAGCTCCAAAGCATGGAAAAATTTTTTTCAAAATAGCTGGCGGAATAATTTCATCTCGTGTGCCTTTTAAGTTAACTCTTGAAATGAGATGTTTTATTTCTTCTAAAGATGGAAGATTAAAAGAAAGACATTTAGCAGATGGTAGAAAATGGTCATTGGTATCATGACAGAATGCTTTAGATGGCAGGACTGATCTGCATTTGAGTGGCTGAGCAGCATCTCCCCGGTCCCTGCTCAGCCAATCAAATTCAGAGCAGTGCCCTCGGGGGCCTTTAGGAGATGGGGCAAATCTAGGGTTACCATATCTGAAGATGGAGAAACCGGGATACATATCCCTGCCCCAGTCTAACCCCATTCTACCTCCAGCCCTGTCCCAACCCACCTCCAGCCCCGCCCTGTTCCACCTCTAGCTATACCTCTTTTTTTCCCGACCTCCGGCTGCGTCTGGAAGGCCTCCAGCGTGTGTGGTTGCGTGTGAAGTCATCCACGCGTGTTTGTTGATGGCTCTCCGGACGCAGCCGGAGCTTGGGGGTCTTTCTAAAACCTGGACAAACTGCCAGGTTCTGGAAAGTCCATCCAGGAACCCAGACGGTCCTCTAAAAAGAGTACATGTCCGGGTTTTCCTGGTAACCCTAGGCAAATCCCCCCGAAGGCCCTGACCGCATGCCACTGAAACAATGGCAGATAACGAGCCACATGGTCCATCCAGATGGCCAGAGTCACTGAATATGATTTATTTTGAAAATATGCAAAGCACATTTTATTCTTGATCTGTTCTAGCTATTCTAGGCCAACCCCTCCAGATCTGTCTTTCCATAACCAGGACACAGACTGTAGATGGCTGTCCTGTTTGGCCACATTTGGGACATGGACTTTAGAGATCTACTGGTGTTGCCGTTTAAGCACCAATAAATTTTGCTTTGTTTCCACCCTCTTTCCATAGAGGGATCCCTTGTGTCCGGACAAAGTGCCGGGTTTTGAAAATCTGTCCGTACCCCTGGACGGTTCATAGACAACGGCGTGAAAGACAAAGGCGCACGCCGACAACTGAGCGCAAGACGGAGGCGCGCGCCGAAGAAAATTACAGTTTTTAGGGGCTCCGACGGGGGTTTTTGTTGAGGAACCCCCCCCACTTTACTTAATAGACATCGCGCCGGCGTTATGGGGGGTTTGGGGGGTTGTAACCCTCCACATTTTACTGTAAACTTAACTTTTTCCATAAAAACAGGGAAAAAGTTAAGTTTTCAGTAAAATGTGGGGGGTTACAACCCCCCACACCACCCACAATGCCCCCACAACGCGGCGTGATGTCTATTAAGTAAAGTGGGGGGGGGGGTTCCCCTCCCACACCCCTCCGTTGGAGCCCTAAAAACAGTAATTTTGAGCGGCGCGCACCTCCGCATTGCGCTCAGTTGTCTGGGCGCGCCTTTGTCCCGGTGCGCTTTTGACCTGACACCCCCCCTGGACATTTCCTCAAAAGCAGTAATGCGCCAGGTCCCTTAATGCACCAGGAGACCGGCCTCTTGAAACGAGATCTGGGGTGGGCAATTTTGGTCCTCGAAGGCTGCAACCCCGGTCGTATTTTCAGAATTTTCCCAATGACTATGCATGATTAAATTTATTGATTGATTAAATTTTTTAAAATTTTTATCCTGCCTATAATGTAGACAGGTGGCACGCGCAGAACACGCATAAAATAATTAATACACAGAAAACAGTCATAACATTGATGCCTCAGTATCATAATTACGGGCTCCTTTTACTAAGCTGCGTTAGGGCATTAACGTGCAGAATAGCGCACGCTACAATGCCGCGCACGCTAGATGCTAACGCCAGCATGGAGCTGGCATTAGTTCTAGCCACGTAGCGCGGGGTTAGCGTGCATTAATCTGCTGCGTGCGCTAAAAACGCTAGCACACCTTAGTAAAAGGAGCCCTATATAACACGCAAACACAATTTTGCGCTGCTGACGCCCTACAAACGCAGCGATTTATGCACTGGCTTCATTGTATGAAAATAGATCTCATGCTTATTTATTGAGTACCCAACTGGCTTGGCCCGACCCTGGCCCCAGACCACCTCAGCACCTTTATGCCAGGATGGTCAGGGCTGATATTCCCTGGCACTACCTGGTTTACTGCTGTTATACATTGGTTGGCAGCGAGTTTAGCATGGTTTAAGCAGGCAGGAACGTCTCCTGCTCAATTAAATATTCACCCGATTATGCAGGTATTATTCTATTCCATGTTGTATGTAATATGTTTTATGTAATCTGTATTCTAGGAAAAAGACAGAATATCATATGTGTATAAATAACAATAAATAGAAACACATATGGCAAGATAACACAGATCAACACTCTAAAAATGTATGGAAATACTTCTTTACAGAAAGGGTGGTAGATGCATGGAACAGTCTCCCGGTGAAGGAGGTGGAGACGGAGACTGTATCTGAATTCATGATAGCATGAGACGGGCATGTGGGATCTTTTAGGGAGAAGGGGAGATAGTGGAAGCTAAGGAGGAACAGACTGGATGGGCCATTTGGCCTTTACCTGCCATCATGTTACAATGTTTCTATAACCAATAAATATTCAGAATAAAGCTGCTAATAGTGGAAGGAAACAGGCTGAAAGGCAAGTAACTAACATGGAGAAAAAGACCTCAGTGTTTCAAGGAAACAACCAAGAAACTATATGTTCAGTTATAAACTGCCATACAAAACACATCCCAGGTCAAAAAACTCCATGGAAAAGATTCATAAAGATACAGTTTAAAATACACAAACTGTATCTTTATTAATCTTTTCCATGGAGTTTTTTGACCTGGGATGTGTTTTGTATGGCAGTTTATAACTGAACATATAGTTTCTTGGTTGTTTCCTTGAAACACTGAGGTCTTTTTCTCCATGTTAGTTACTTGCCTTTCAGCCTGTTTCCTTCCACTATTAGCAGCTTTATTCTGAATATTTGTTGGTTATTTTTTTGATTTTTTGGGATATTCAGCTTGTATACTTTTTGATACAATGTTTCTATAACCATAAAGCCCTATGACCTCACAATGCAGGTGTAAAGAGCCTTAGCCAATAGTAAGAGGAGATGCAAATGTTAAGAGCCTTAGTCAATAGGGAGAGGAGGAGATAGTGGATGCTGGGGATGGGCCATTTGGTCTTTATCTGCCATCATGTTTCTTTGTTTCTATAACCATAAAGCTCTATGACTTCACAATGCAGGTGGAAAGAGTCTTAGCCTATAGGAAGAGGAGATGCAAATGTTAAGAGCCTTATCCAATAGGGAGAGGAGGAGATAGTGGATGCTGCAGATGAGCAGACTGGATGGGCCATATGGCCATTATCTGCCATCATGTTACTATGTTTCTATAACCATAAAGTTCTATGACATCACAATGCAGGTGTAAAGAGCCTTAGCCTATAGAAAGAGGAGATGCAAATGTTAAGAGCCTTAACCAATAGAAAGAGGAGGAGATAGTGGATGCTCTGGATGAGCCATTTGGCCTTTATCTGCCATCATGGTACTATGTTTCTATATTTATTCTTCAAAAAAGAAAATTCCTAACTCTAAAAATATACTAAATAAATATATAAGTAAATAATTAATAGTGCTCAGTGATTATTATTAATTATTAATTATTTACTTATATATTTATTTAGTATATTTTTAGAGTTAGGCATTTTCTTTTTTGAAGAATAAGTATTTATATATATAAGATTTATATTTATATACTACAATTATATTTTACAATTTATATACTACAATTATATTTTACTATGTTTCTATAACCATAAAGCTCTATGACATCACAATGCAGGTGTAAAGAGCCTTAGCCAATAGAGAGAGAAGATGCATATGTTAAGAGGGAAAGGAGGAGATAATGGTTACTGCGGATGGGCAGATTAGATGGGCCATTTGGTCTTTATCTGCCATCATGTTTCTCTGTTTCTATACACCGCTGTTGTTTTGTGTTGATGGATAACGCTACTTGTATAATGCTGGAGTTTTTAAAGACAACTTAGGACAACTGGGCAGTCACCTTTGCTGACCTGTTCACTATTTGGGAGTTGGGTTGAGGTTGGCGTTTTGTTTGGACTGATTGGATGTTTGTTTGCAGTGAAACTGGGACCTGGAATAACTGTTGTGTTATAGGAAGCCCTATGATCTATTCTGAACTGAGCACTGAGGTTGTGGGTTGAAACCCACGCTGCTCCTTCTGACCCTGGGCGAGTCACTTAAGGCAAGATTCTCAAAACTTTAACACCGTCGCTAAACTGTTTTCCGGCGGATTATCAAAACGGATTATCTCTGTCTCTAGCGAGGTTTCTAGCAGTCTCCGACAATGGCATGC
Organism: Geotrypetes seraphini; assembly: GCF_902459505.1. Classification (NCBI taxonomy): domain Eukaryota; kingdom Metazoa; phylum Chordata; class Amphibia; order Gymnophiona; family Dermophiidae; genus Geotrypetes; species Geotrypetes seraphini. Next base: position 176,241,840 of record NC_047091.1, on the reverse strand, counting down.
AAATGGGCTCGTTAACATTAAAAATGTTCTTAAAAATCGCCGAGGCGTTTTCGAAGAGCGGCGTTGGCTTATGGCGACAAAACGCAGAAAACTGGTTCCGGGGTGCTGTTACAGTGCCAGCACTTGTGTTTTGATTGTGGCTAATGAAAAAAAAAAAAAAAAATAAGTGTATCTAATATATTTTTAGTGGAGGTTAGTAAAATCACGCTTCTTTTGAGTTTTGGGGTAAGACAGGCATGTTTCATGCGCGCTTGTTAAAAGCCAACATTTCTTCTTGAGCACATGTATGATACCTTTGTCTTGTGTGTTTCTGGCTCTGGGTTTTGATTAAATTTTACATTAAAAAGAAATTACAAATAAAAATGGGCTTTTGGTTTCGTTCCACAAAATATGGGATATGTATGTTGAATGGAGGCAGCTCCGGCTTTAGAGTTTGGAATGTATGTACAGAGGACTGTGACTGGCGACCAGAGGAATGATATATAGATGGAGGGAGGGAGTGTTGCATAGGTGGTTGTGCATTGACCAGGAGGGGTGGGGGAGGGGGATTTATTTATTTAACTTTTTTTGTATAAGTTTTTGGCTGTCAGATTGTTGGATGGAATCTATATTGTTACCCCAAATATGTAGGGGTTTTTGTTTGTATTTTTTTTGTTGGTTCTAAATAAAGGTTGAAAATTTAAAAAAAAAAAATAAATTACAAGATTTACCTGAATTATAGTATTTTTTTTTTTTTTTTGGAGAGAAAGGCATGTTTTATGCGCGATTGATAAAAGTCTCTCCTGCTACCAGCGGGAGAGTGTGTGTGTGGGGGGGGTTTAACGGCGGTTTTTCTGCGCATGTGCCCATACAAATGTAGAAAATCTTCACTGCTGTCCGCTGATCTTATTTGCATGCACGATTTTTTAAGAATGTCTCGGGTTTTTAGATTCAGTATCAAAATGGCTGCGTTAGCAGACCGTCGCTTTTTAACGCGACGCTTTTTTGAGAATCCTGGCCTTAATCTCCCCCATTGCCCCAGGTACATTAGATAGAGTGTGAGCCCGCCGGGACAGACAGGGAAAATATTTGAGTACCTGAATAAATTCATGTAAACCGTTCTGAGCTCCCCCGGGAGAACTGTATAGAAAATTGAGTGAATAAATAAATAGAATTATCTGTGTAAATGATGAGGTTATATGAGGTATTTATATTGAGGACAGAAACAGTCCATGCGGGACAGTGGACGGTCAGTTAGCTCTGCCTCACTCTGAGCCACCCAACAGAAGGAGACCCCAAAGCAGGTGCCAGCTATAGGCAGGGATAGAAAGAGGCCCAGTGTTTTGCATCAGGAAGCCGGGACCCACGTGTGCAGTTGCTGTGAGAGGCTGAGATTACTCTCTGAGGCTCTCTCTGTGCTTCATCCCCTTCCTGAGGAGGAGAAAGGTGGCCAGTGGCCAGCTGAAGACCCTTTCCAGTTCAGGGAAAATGAATATGAGAGTGTGTGTGTGTGTGTGGTTTTTTTTTCCGGGCAGCTGTAGGGAGCCCCTGGCAGATGAAAAGGAAGAGCTGGGCCAGTAAAAGAACCACTGCTTATCTCCAAACACAAATAAACAAAGGCAGACATTTTTGAAGCAGGCATGATGCACCCCAGAGTGCTCTGAGATTCTTTGTCTTGAAACAGGGGGCAAAATACTGCTATCTACTGCACATGGCAAGCAGCCCCCCCTCCCCCGTACATTGCATTGCATCTCTATTCACTGTACCATTTCAATTAACACCACTCTGTAGTACAATTAGCAGCTTCATCATTAGAAAAACAGTCAATGCAACATTCATCACCTTTTAATAGGGTTATTCTTCCCAAGAACCACAGAGCAGAGCTCCCCACACAGGACAGAGATAAAACTGCAGCCAAAAATGCATATACAGTACAGTATTGATTAATCACATCGTACAATACTTGCCACCCGCTATTTTGATGTTTCTGCCGTTATAATTCATTTATTAAAGGTGACTTTTATTAGTTTATTCTGGTCCAATTCATGTTTTAGGAGTTGTTTTCATGCATGTTTTATATTCTTTCATATTTGCATTTGAGTTCTACCTATATTTATATTTACTATAAATATGATTGTTTTTGTTTTATTTTAATTGCTTTTTGTGGTTGGTTTTACTTTTAATGATGTTTTATCATTGTTATCAACGTTTCTGAGCACGTTTGTTGATTCAACATGTGTTTCTTACAGACTCCTGATGAAGACACCTTCTTGGGGCTGAAACACTGGCCGTGTAGAGAATTACGCGTAGCGGCGGGGACAATTTCCAATAAACTGTTTTATATCCTAAGAGGAGGCATCTTGTCATCCCTACGTTTTGTTTCATGGGGCCCCCCCAAATTGCCAATTTTCAATTTGGTGCTAACTGGTTATTTTAAGTGACACCAAAGCAGTTTTTAGCGCTGGCTGGCATGCTGAATGCTCTGCACTGTTTCCAAGTTTCAAGTTTAATAATGATTTGATTAATCGCTTAATCTAAATTCTAAGCGATGTACATATTGATAAAATTACAATGTAAGGGGGATGATACAATAAATAAGACTAACAAGACTATTGACAGGATTTGACAAAAACTAGAAACATAGGGAGAAAATGAGAAAGAATTACAATGTAAATAAAAGTTGAAGAAACATGTAGGGAAAACACATAGGGAGAGGGTAAAAAGAGAGAAAAAAAATAAATAATTATTTTATATTGATTAAATTGTAAAAAGAAAAGTAAAGTAAGTTCTAAGATTGAAGGATTAATTAAGAAAGGCCACTTATGATTAGTTAATGAAGGCGTCTTTAAAGAGAAAAGTCTTCAGTTTACATTTAAATTTTTCTAAGTTAGTTTCTTCCCTTAAATGGCTAGGGAGAGAATTCCAGGTTTGGGGAGCCGTAACTGAAAAAATGAACTGTCGTCGAGTATTTATGATTTTAAGGGAAGGAATCGTTAACAAATGCTGTTCGATGGATCTTAATGTTCTATTGGAGGTGTAAGGGATTAATAATTTGTAGATGAAAGCTGGGGTTTTGAAAAAAAGAGATTTAAAAGTGAGCAAGCAAAGTTTATATATTATCCGGTGTGCAACCGGAAGCCAGAGGGCTTCCTTAAGAATTCCTATGAGCATCAGGAGCATCACAGCATTCAGCACGCCGGCCTGCGCTAGAAACCGCTTCCGTGGTTTTGTAAAAGTGTATGTGTGGGGGGGAACTGACTAAGGGCTCCTTTTACTAAGCTGCGATACCGTTTTTAGCGTGCGCAGAATTGCCACGTGCGCCAAACCCATGCTACGTGGCTAGAACTAATGCCGGCTCAATGCTGGCGTTAGCATTAGCGTGCACTATAACCGCTATCGCAACTTAGTAAATGAGGCCCTAAGTGATGCTGAAAGCTAGTGGTGAGCCCTGACCAGGCGATTTAACTGTTCAGGAGCCTTTTCTGGCTAGCTCTATTTATTTATTTTAAAAATTTATATTCCAGTACAACGCACAAAGAAAGGGAAGTCGAAGTCCACAACAAGCCAAATATTACCCGATAAAGAGTGTCGACGCTTGAAGAGCTGGGACATATATTTCTTTAATCCAGATGGGAAAAGACCGGACACTGTCAGTGTTTCGGCTCTAGGCTGCCTCAGGGGTCTTTGAGGTGTTCATGCAATTTTTCTCTTTCCTTGGTTTACGGAAGTGCTCCTTCTCTGTTCTGAAAACAGTTTAATCAAACATTGGGACAAAGGAAAAAGAAAAATTACACGAAGACCTCAAAGACCCCTGAGGCAGGCTAAGAGCCGAAACACTGACAGTGTCGGGTCTTTTCCTATCTGGAATAAAGAAATATATGTCCCAGCTCTTCAAGCGTCGACACACTTTATTGGGTGAAAAATTTATATTCCGCATATCCTGCAATTCTATGTGGAGTACAATAAGACATCTACATAAGCACATAAGCATTACCTCTGCCGAGTCAAACCATAGGTCCATCATGCCCAGCAGTCTGCTCCCACGGCGGCCCCCCAGGTCAATGACCTGCAGTGATCCATTACTCTACAGCCTTTTGTACTGTATAGTAACCCTCTAATTGTACCCCTGGATCCCCTTTTTCTTCAGGAACTCGTCCAATCCCCTTTTGAACCCCAAAGTCATACTCTGCTCTACCACCTCCTCTGGAAGCGCATTCCAGGTGTCCACCACCCTCTGTGTGAAGAAGAACTTCCTAGCATTTGTTCTGAACCTACCTCCCATCAATTTTTTTGAGTGCCCTCTAGTTTTTGATGCCCCCGCCAGTCTGAAGAATCTGTCTCTCTCCACCTTCACTACACCCTTCATGATCTTATAAGTTTCTATCATATCCCCTCTAAGTCTCCGCTTTTCCAGGGAAAAGAGCCCCAGCTTCTCCAGCCTCTCAGCATATGAGAGGTTTTCCATGCCCTTTATCATTTTTGTTGCTCTTCTCTGGACCCTCTCGAGTATCGCCATATCCTTCTTATGGTACGGTGACCAGTACTGAACGCAGAACTCCAGATGAGAAATAACAAATTACAACCTTCGCATACAATACGTATTTCAATAAAACAGCAAAACAATAAACATATTACAATACAACCAAGAAGCATCATTGTGTTGACGTCAGCACCTTCGCAGAGGCCCGTCTGGCCGCGACCCACTTTGGTGGAGGGATCCGGTAAAAGGGGAGAGGAGGAGAGTCGCTGGCTGACTGCCTACAGGATGTGCCTCTCGCCGCAAGAAGCAAGTCCTGTAGGCAGTCAGCCAGCGCGGATAACTCTCCTCCTCGCCAGTAGGTTGCGGCACACCTGAAATCTCAGGAGGCACACTGGTGTGCCGCAGCACACCGTTTGCGATACACTGATCTAAACAGACAAGACAGACAAACAGGATGCCAGGGTGGAGGATACAGCTAGGGGGAACGATTAATCTACTGGCTAGGGTGGTGGGCAGTGGGGAACAGGGTTATGGATTGAAGGCTGTATCAAAAAGGCGGGTTTTTTTTAGCCTGCTTTTAAACAACGTACAGGACGAAGCATGGCGGACAAACTCAGGTAGATTATTCAAGGCATAAATAAAAGGTACAAAGTCGGGATGACAGTATCAGTGCATTTAGCGCTCCAGGTCGCAGTAGAAACCTCTATCGCGGCTTAGTAAAAGGGGGGATTAGTTATTTATTTCAGGCGTCTTGATATGCCGCATAATTACATAAGGTGTTGTAATGGGGGGGGAGGGGGAACCCTACAAGTGAGATACTGAAAAGAATTTTAAAACTTCCCGAGAAGTTGAGGCATTTGAAATCCAAAAGGAAACATTTTTAAACCCACAAGGAGAAGTTGTGGTGCCCGTGGCTACTCCCCGCACCCTGGTCTGCATACTTTTACCCGTGAACAGGTTGGGCAAGTTTTACAGAGCAGGTTTCCAGGACAAAATGCAATTTCTTACCCCTGGAGAGGGCTTTGCATAGCTCCAGCTCAATAAAGACCAATAATCATTCAATGCTACGTACTCGAGGAAGTCATTTTTCCAGAGAGAAATAATTTCACATTTGCTAAGTAATGTCCCTCTAAGGCACTGGGCATGCAAGGCAGACTTACATAACCAGCATTTCTCTGGCGATCAGTATCCCATGGTGCCATTTCATATCTGTAATGCTCCTTTCACATGAAAGATTTTGTAAATGGTTTCATGCCTCCTGCTTAGCATAAGAAGTTTTAGAAGATGAGCTCGTAACAGCTGGAAGATATTTCCCACTGCTGGGATTTATTGGTATCTAACCAGAAATTCCCTATGAATGGCCTCGGTTGCTGTACTGCCCAGCCTTGCCCTTTATGACTGTATTGTATAATATTGTATCACCAAATGTACTGCGAATGCTGGCTTGTAACCTGTTCTGAGTTCCGGCGAGGACGGGATAGAAATTGAATCAAATATATAAATAAAAAACAACCTGATACTTTGCCTGGAGAGGCTAGTTTCAGGCTGGAAAGAGAAGGGAGCTGGTGCCCCCTCGTGGAAATACAGATCATAAGCACTACTGTATTTGCTAATATTCGTAGAGGACCTGACCGGTGGGAAGGCTGTTGCAGATTTCAGGTTTTTAGCATATGGGATACAGTGACCTGACTGAATGTTTGCATACCTTTGAGTGAGTTGAATTGAGTTAGTTCCGGGATTAAGGTTCTCTATGAGGGTGATGAAGACCACAACTCCAAACAAGTAGAAAATATACTCTCATACCTCAAAGCACTGAATTACCAGATCCTCAACCCCCAACCCACACATGAAAAAGGCCACCAACTAGATGTCGCTGCATACATGTCCCAACACACTCACAATCCCGAAATCCACATCTCAAATGGGGCCTGGCACTCCTCCCTCTGGTCAGATCACTACAAATACACCTTTACCATCAATTGGGCTCAACGCAATAACAAGCAACCTCCTCCCAAAACCACCTTCAAAACACGCCAAAAAATCGAACCCTCCACATTCTGGGACAAAGCAGACCCCGCAATCACCAATATAGCCCCCAACGAATTCATATCACAATGGCGTACTGTAAGCGAAACCATCCTGAATGAGCTAGCTCCTGAAAAATCAAAATTCAGAATCTGCAGACCGTCAGACAAATGGTTTGACACTGAACTTCTCCAACTAAAAAAGCTCTGCAGACAACTAGAAAGAGAATGGAAAAAAAGAGCCTAGAACACACAAAAACAGCATGGAGAACTCAAATCAACCAATACAAGAACAAACTCAAGGAAAAACGGAAAGCCTACTACTCCAAAATGATAGGCACGGAAACCCTAGATACAAAAAAGCTATTCAATCTAGTAAAGAATCTCACCGACACCAAACCTCACCTAGCTACACAAGGAAACCACCCACCGACAGCTATCCAACTAGCAGACCATTTCAAAAATAAGATCACCAAGATCAGAACCGCATTCAACATTACTCACACCCACCTTGACAAGATAACAACAACAACAGAAGCCATCGCTGCAGACAGAAGCTGGACAGTCTTCCCCATATTACATTGGTCGGATATGAATCGACTCTACAAAAAATACAGCCAAGCTTCTTGCGACCTAAATAACTGCCCCACCTACCTGTTATCAAACTCCTCCACCACATTCAGAGCCAACCTCATGCTATGGATTCAAACCACATTAACAGAAGGTCAATTCCCTCAAGACCTTGGAGAGATCATAATCACCCCAATCATGAAAGACCACAAAGGCCCAATAGATAACCCCTCCAACTACAGACCAATCGCTTCAATACCAATATACGTTAAAATAATAGGTCTAGTTGCACAATACCTCACCAACTACCTGGAAGACCATAACCTACTTCACCCCTCACAATCAGGATTTCGAACCAACCACAGCACAGAAGCACTACTTGTAACACTACTAGACACAGCTCGACAGCAAATTAGCAAAGGCAAAAAGATGATGCTAATCCAACTTGACCTCTCCGCAGCATTTGACCTGGTCGACCACTCCATACTGCTACAGATACTTGACGCCATTGGGATCTCAGGCAAGGTCTACAATTGGTTCCAAGGATTCCTCAAATCAAGAACCTACAGGGTAAAGTCCAATAATATCAAATCAGAACCATGGTCCAACCCATGCGGAGTTCCACAAGGATTACCTCTATCACCTACGCTCTTCAACCTCTTTATTTCCTCCCTTGGAGCCACTTTAGATAACTTAAATGTTACATCCTTCAGTTACGCAGACGACATCACCATACTCCTCCCCTTCGACCCATCAGAGCCCACCACTACAGCAAAACTGGAAATAACCCTAGATGCAATCAAAAAATGGATGGTAGACCACAAATTGAAACTAAACTCAGATAAAACAAAATTCCTTCTGCTCGAAAAGGCCAAAACTCCCACCATTACAGAACTGAAAATTAAAAACACCAAATACCCAATACAGCCCGAACTCAAACTTCTAGGAGTAACGATAGACAGATGCTGCAAAATGCAGTCCCAAATCAATAAAACATCCCAGAAAGCTTTAATTATGAGAAATCTACTTAAAATAAGAAAATTCTTTGACCCAGCACAATTCAGGCTAATTGTCCAATCCCTAGTCTTAGGTCTACTGGACTATTGCAATTCCCTCTAACTACCTTGTCCTGCCAACATGATAAAACAACTTCAGACTATACAAAACACTGCCCTCAGACTGATCTACTCCTTGAGAAAATATGATCATATTACAACTGCCTTCCTAGACTCTCACTGGCTACCTATGCAAGCACAAATTCAATTCAAATTCTACTGTCTATTATTCAAAGCATTAAACGGCTCCGCCCCCCCCCCCTATCTGAACAACCGCCTAAACCAGATCCTCACCTCAAGACAAAGAAGAACTCCGAACCCTTTTGCCTTCCCTCCACTCAAGGGCACTCAGCACAAAAAGATGTTTGATAACCTTCTGGCGACGCAAGCAGCAAAACTTAACCACTCCATCTCCAACCTGTTGATGGCAACGGGCGACTTCAAAACTTTTCAAAAAGAAATCAAAACCCTACTTTTCAAAAAATGTATCCAGATATCTTAACCCAACCCTCCCCCCTTCTCCTAGATAAATTCTCCCCCAAAACCTCCACTTAAATAATCTCTTCCTCCCCAAAACACCAACCAAGTATTCAGATCCCTGAAATGTAACGTAATCTTATTTGTACTCTAACTGTAATCTATTTGTTATATCACACAGTAACGTATAGTCAATTTAATATCCAATTTGCAAGTTCTTCCGGAATTAATCCATGTACCTCTCCTCCCTTGTAACCAAAAAAAAAACCCCCCAAAACTGTTGTAACTTCACTGGAAATGTCCAGTTAGCTCTTTTGTAATCTGCCTTGAACTGCAAGGTATAGGCGGAAAAGAAGTCCCTAATGTAATGTAATGTAATGATGTGAGGAGATCATTGTTGTGGATCCCTGTCAAACCCCTGTAGTGCATCTTTATGTTAAAATTGACATAGATGGTGGAGAGCATTGTTAAACATTTTGCTATGGCCTTGACGACATGCATAGCAATGGCACAGAAAGATTATTGTTACAGTTAGTATATATGCTATACCACTTTTCTTAATAATTGTTGTCAAATCAAGGTGGTTAACACCAGGTGCTTAATACCTCCCTATCTGTCCAAAAAGGCTCACAATCTGCTAGGATCGAAGCATCAGTGATACCTGTGGCTGGCATAGACCTATGGAATACCTTGCCTTGGTATCCAGTGGTTTTGTGTGGGGAGCATGAATTTTAAGAAAATGCTGAAAACTCAATTATTTGCCAATGCCTTTCTATGCTAAAGTATATTTCAGTTGATAATCGCCTTTTAGAATTTTTTTTTTTTTTGACACCAATGTACGATTTAAAGCTTGCTTGTATTTCTGAACTGATTGAATTTATAACAGGGACGATTAATGATGTTGTTTAGAGATGTCTATATTATATGTGATAATCGGAGGGAGACAAGATCTTATGTATGTGATATGGAAACTGCATAGTTGTATGCGGTATATAATTTTTTAAATAAATAAAGCACCATATTAAACATTTATTAACATACTAACATAACAAATTAAATACAAAAAAAATTTTTATCAGTCCAGTCTTCAGGAAACAGTTATAGTGTCCCCCTTATTGCTTTGGCGTGGCTCTCCTGCTGCTTTCCGGGAGATCGCAGCTGGCTGTGGAGGCCTGCGGCTTTTCCTTCACTGGCGTCGGCAGAGCTCCGGTTTCGGCATGACTCCCTCTCAGGCTGGTGGGGTTGCTGCGCACCCGACGGCTGTGCCATCAGTTGCCGGGAGTCAGAGATGGTTGTGTGCCGCTCCCCTACGATTGGAGTCCGAGTGGCTGTGATCGCCGGCGGTGACTTGCCTTCTTTCCTTGGCCCACAGATCCCGATGTTCAAACCGCTTTCAGTTGACTCAGAAGAGACGGCTGCAGTCCTCCAGGAAACATGGTACAGCAGGCCGAAGACAGCGGGCTAAGGAGAGAGGAGAGAAGGCAAGTCACCGCCGGCGATCACAGCCACTCGGACTCCAGTGTTGGAATGGGACATAAGAATCTTTTGGAAGTAAATGAAGCATGTAGGATCATGCTCCATATGATAATGCCAAAGCAAACAGTTTTTGGAAACCTACATATTCCATGATTTTCACAATGTGTCCCGGATGAAGCAGTGAATTTGTGAAACGGTTGAGCCGCCATCAGAGTGCACTTGGACTTATGGATTTATAAAAGGGCTACACAGCTGATTCGAAGAAGGATCTCTTTGGGCTTTTTTGTTCCATCCCAACATAGGCTAAGCGCCTTTTTTGGAATCCTATGAATATGTGGATACAGTTTTAAATTTTGGTGATAAATTCACTTGATTTTTTTGCAATTAATAAATTAAATCGATAATAACAAAATTAAAAATTAACAAGGTTTTTTGGACCGATGATAAAAATCATATCTCAGTAAGCCTCTCATTGGAGGGTGAGGGTTGGGTGTTTTGAGGTCCTTTGCTCCTTGTTTTTGTAATTACACAACACCAATTATACATTAACTTTCTCTCCTTTTCCGGGTGAGATTTTCAGGATATCCATAATGAATCTGCATAAACTTGATTTGCATACACTGCCTCCATTATATGCAAATTTCTTTCATGCGTATTCATTGTGGAGATCCTGAAAACCTGACTGGCAAGGGGGTACTCCAGGACCGACTTGAGAAACACTGATCTAGGGGACCATCTTCCAGCACTAGATGTTGATTCTTTATGTCTCAACATCATCATCAAGTTTTCTGGGCCTTTCTTCTGCGCAGTATAAATTTGATGCTGTCACGTTGTTGCATCAAAGCAATTCTTCACCTCCAACCCTGCCCATCTGCTGCTGCCCAGATGGGTGATAATTAGTCTGGCATCTCCAATGAAAGCTGTACATCTTGGGAGGCCCTGCTGGTAGTGAAACGACCGAAGGCATAGCTTTCAGTTTCACAGATGCATGCAAGCCCCAGTGGTACAACAAGCCCATATACCATGTTCCTCTAGTACAGTGTTCTTCAACCTTTTGACACCTATGGACCGGCGGAAATAAAGTAATTATTTTGTGGACAGGCACCAGCCCGCGGACTGGCAGTTGAAGAACGCTGGGCTAAGTCGTGGGCCAGACCCCGCCCTTCTCCACCCAATCTCCGCCCCAGACCCCACCCCCATAATAGTACTAATTGTAACACCATTTTTTCCATTCATTTTTCATATATACACACAATATAATTGTATTAACAACACATAATGGTTAACCACAAAATTAAACTACACAAAGTACACTGTATGCTTCTCAATATTCATTCCTACCAGAACACAGATAACCCCATGCAAATATGGGACCAAAAAACTAAAAGTACTAATATATACAAACAAACCTTAAGATGCAAGACTCTGCATGCAGTACAACCCCAGAGGAAAAGAAACAAATGCATTTTTTCCTGAACAGACAGCAGATGTAAATCAATCACTAAATTAAAAAATAAAATCATTCCCCCTACCGTTGTCTCCCTCCCTCAATGCTGTGCCTTGCCATCTGGCCTGTCCCCCGGTGTTATCTTCAGGCCGGCTCCCTCTTCCTAAGTACAATTTAGTAGCTGCATTTATTAAGATAAATATTACTCCAGGTGTCGGTCTGCAGAAAATTTCTGCCGGTCTGCGCAGGGCCGGCGAGATCGAGTCGGCAGTTCAAGTTCCTGCCGACTGCCTTTCCTCCCTGCCTCGGGTGATCAAGACAGGCTGCCAACGTCGGGGCCTTCCCTCTGTGAGTCTCGACTGTTCGGAAACAGAAAGTTTAAACAAAATAGGCGGGACTCATTTCACTCTCTCCTCTCCCTTCCCCCAACTTCCATCAGCATCTGCCCCCTTTCTCTCCTCCAACCCAATTCCATGCAGTATCCTTCTCCCTTATGTCTCTTTCCCTGCAATTCCATCAGCATCTGCCCCTTTCTCTCACTCCACCATGCTTCCATACCACCATGACCCCCTTTCTCACCCTTCACCATGATTCCATACCACCCTGACTCCCTTTCTCACCCTTCACCATAATTCCATACCACCCTGACCCCTCTGTCACCCTTTACCATGATTCCATACCACCCTGACCCCCCTTTGTCACCCTCCACACCCTTCCATACCACCCTGACCCCCTTTCTCACCCTTCACCAAGTTTCCATACCACCCTGACCCCCTTTGTCACCCTTCACCATGATCCCATACCACCCTGACCCCCCTATCACCCTTCACCATGATTCCATACCACCCTGACTCCCTTTCTCACCCTCCACACACTTCCATGCCACCCTGACCTCCTTTCACCACCCTACTATGCTTCTTTTGATTATGGCCCTCCACGTGTAGGGATCAAGATGGTCATTTTAATATTACCATGATAATAATTTTATTCTTATATACCGCCATACCGAAAAAGTTCTAGGCGGTTCACAACAAGGTGAGCTAATACATGGGATACAGATAAAATACAAATTAGAATAATGGGCTTAAAAACAGATAAAGACAGAAAGCCTTTACAATATAATGCAGAAAATATCGGCATGGCAGGGAAAGAAATAATACATAGAAGAGATCAAATACATCAAGTTGAATATAAGGAACTTGATTGAAAAAATGAAGCAGAATGCATTAAGATACCAGCCTATCAAAGAGTTGAGTCTTTAACAATTTTCTAAAATCAAGATAGGAAGAGACCTCTAATATCATTTTTCTAAGCCATACATTCAATTTAGCGGCTTGAAATGAGAGGGTTCTCTCAAGGAACTTCTTATAATGACAACCAAACCATACCAGCTTTCATTTACAAACTGCAAAGAAATCCACTGGCATGAGTGCAGCACAACTATTCAGTTAAGAATGACAAATTGCTTAATTATGATATTTCCTAAGTATTCCAAGGACAGCGTAAGACTAAATAATCGTATTAAAAAGATACTGGTTTATCCCCTACCTGTTTTATCAAGCTGTGCTTGAGGTTTTTAGCGCAGGCCGGCGAGGTAAGGGATCCGATGCTCGTAGAATCTCTATGAGCGTCAGCGCATTTGCCGTGCTGGCTCACGCTAAAACCTCTAGCGCAGCTTGATAAAACAGGCCCTTAAATGGCTAAAAGGTTTTGCATTATCACCATATATTCTGCTCACATTGAAGTCCCTCAGCACATGACTGGGGGTGTGAACAAGAATGAAAGAAAAATAATCAAAAAGACTTTATTTCTTTATTTTTTTTAGAAACACAGTAGGTACATTTACTTAATAAGTTAAAAAACAAAAAAACCCAAAGAATTTATAATTATGAAGGAATAATTTTCTCCTTGACTTTATCTGCTAAGTTAGAAAAATATTGCATCTTGGCTAAAAGTACCTTGGCTTCTTGAAGATCACCTAGGAAAGAAATCCAGGCAAAGATTAGTTGATTTCAGTTTTAACCATTTGATGTAAACAACTTATATAGTCCCTTGTATGTACAAGGGGAGGCTGAAAAGTTCTCAGCCCGAGCAACCAACTTCTGAAATTCTGGGCATTTTTTTGTCAGTGTTACCTTATTTCATTAAGTGCCAATTTGCAGAAATTAAATTTTATATTTTGACATACACAGAAAAAAGCAGCAGAAAAGGGCTATAGCCCACCAAGTCTGCCCATTCCAAGTATCCCCTCCCCTGAATTTACTCCCTTAAAGATCCCACGTGAGTATCCCATTTTCTCTTAAAATCCGTCACGCTGCTGGCCTTTATCACCTGGAGTGGGAGTCTGTTCCAACGATCCACCACTCTTTCGGTGAAGAAGTACTTCCTGGAGTCGCCATGAAACTTCCCTCCCCTGATTTTCAGCGGATGCCCTCTGGTGATCGAGAGTCCCATGAGCCAGAGATATCATCCTCTGACTCGATGCGTCCCGTGATGTACTTATATGTTTCAATCATATCTCCCCGTTCTCTTCATAGTTTCATATCATTGATTAAACCATATCCACGTGGCGCAGTGGTTGAAGTTACAGCCTCAGCACCCTGGGGTTGTGGGTTCAAATCCCGCGCTGCTCCTTGTGACCCTGGGCAAGTCACTCAGTCTTCCATAGCCCCAGGTACGTTAGATAGATTGTGAGCCCATCAGGACAGATAGGGTAAATGCTTAAGCACCTGATTGTAAAAACCACTTAGATAACCTTGATAGGTGGTATATAAAAGAAAAAAAAAAAACCTAATAATAAACCTTGCTTGGGACAAGACCTTTTCAGCACCCCCTTGTAGCTGGGAAGGCTTTAGACATAAAACAGTGTGTAAGAATTGACCAAGACCTTTTTATTTTTGCTAATAAGCATATACCACCCCCCTTTTACTAAACTTGGAAAGCGGTTTTTAGCACAGGTCAGTGCGCTGCTCCCGACACTCATAGGAACTCTGAGTGTTGGGAGCAGCGCATTTAGTGTGCCGGCCGGCGCTAAAAACCACTTTTGCAGTTTTGTAAAGGGGGGGGGGTGGATAATTCTTTTATAGCACCCAATCTGATCACAGTTAAAACACGAATGCCTGTCAGGTGTATTGAGCAGGGCTAGCCCGAGGGTACAGTCGACTCCACCTAAGTGCACGTTGGTTAAGCGCACGCTTCGGTTATCCGCAGCCTACCACCACGGTCCTGGGGTTTTTTTTACATTAAAGCCAATGGACATAAACTCCGGATAAGCACACAATCCGCTTATGCGCACTGATGTCATAGGTCCAACCTCTATTCTTTCATGTTACGTTCACTCCAGTTAAATGTAATCACGTTCTGACTGGGAATGGCTGGGCTTCACACAGCAGCTTCAGCGCTGGGACAGCTGGGAAAGCGAGTGCTCTGCTTCCATTCAAAATGTAGGGCATAGCTTTCCTATATTTTAGGCCCCAGCAGCCCACCTGCCATATTTAAACAGAGCCGGCTTAACTACAGCCTCCCTTTACCCTCCCCCCCCACTCCTATTAAGCGCACACTCCGTTTAAGCGCATGTGGAGACCCGGTCAGAAGGGCGAGCACTTAAGCGGAGTCGACTGTACCTGATGTCCTAAGACAGTGGTTTCTTAACCTATCCTGGGGTACAGGTTTTCTGGAGAGCCACAGTGAATGTGCAGGAGAGAAATTTGCGTAGAGTGGAAGCAGTGAATGCAAATTTCTGTCATAAATATTCACTGGAGATATCTAAAAAAATTGACTGGCTTCGGTTCCACCAGCAGGGGTTTGGAAACCTCTGCCCTAAGCCCTCGGTCTTCACTCCAAGTTCTCAAGAGCCATAAAGAGGACAAGTTTTTAAGGATATAAGAACATAAGCATTGCCTCTGCCGAGTCAGACCATAGGTCCATCACGCCCAGCAGTCCGCTCCCGCGGCGGCCCCCCAGATCAAGGACCTGTAGTGATCTATTACCCAAGGGCGTTTTGTATTGTATAGTAACCCTCTAATTATACCCCTGGATCCCCTTTCCCTTCAGGAACTCGTCCAATCCCTTTTTGAAACCCAAAATGGTACTCTGCTCAACCACCTCCTCTGGAAGCGCATTCCAGATGTCCACCACCCTCTGGGTGAAGAAGAACTTCCTAGCATTTGTTCTAAATCTATCTCCCCTCAATTTTTTTGAGTGCCCTCTAGTTTTTGCTGCCCCCGCCAGTCTGAAGAATCTGTCTCTCTCTACCTTCACCATATCCTTAATGAATATATATGGGATAGGTTTGCATACATTGGTGGTCCTTGAAGACCAAGTGGACTTTCAATCTAAGATGTACTTGATCCAATGGACGGTAAAGGGACTTGTCTAAGGTCACAAGGAACACCTTACTCTTTTGATATATTGCCAAGTACTTGTGACCTGGATTGGCCACCGTTGGAAACAGGATATTGGGCTTGATGGACCTTTGATTGTCCCAGCATGGCAAGGCTTGTGTTCTAACATCGGTGGACGATGCAGGACTTGAACTCTGGCTTAGAGAATGACATGGCAAAAGAATTTGTCACCATTCCCGTGGATGACCACACAAAACCATCCCCATGTCATTCTTTAAGGAAAGAAGGAAGAATCAGAGTATGAATGGGCACAATCACTGACCCTCAAATCTTGAACCATGCTGGTGTATAAGGACTGGTTTTGAGATAAGACACTAAATAATGAAATGGGATGGTTTCCCGTGGTTATTCACGGGGACGGGGACAAATTCTGTCACCAAGTCATTCTCCACAGCAGAGTTCTTCAACCTTTTGACACATAAGGACCGGTGGAAATAAAATAATTATTTTGTGGACCGGCACCGGTCCGCCGGTTGAAGAACACTGGGCTAAGTCGTGGGACAGACCCCACCCATCTCCACCCAGACCCTGCACCCATAATAGTACTAATTGTAACAACATTTTTTTCCATTCATTTTTCATACATACACACACAATATAATCTTATTAACAACACAATGGTTAACCACAAAATTAAACTACACAAAGCACACTGTATGCTTTTCAACATTCATTCCTATCAGAACGCAGATAACCCCTATGCAAATACAGGATCAAAAACTAAAAGTACTAATATATACAAATGAAACCCTAAAATTCAAGACTCTGCATGCAGTACAACCCCAGAGACAAAGAAACAAATGCATTTCTTCCTGAGCAATGCAAAAGATAGACAAGAGGTTAAAATTCTCAAAATTGACACAATTCAATCACTAAATTCAAAAATAAAATCATTCCCCCTACCTTTGTTGTCTCCCTCCCTCCATGCTGTGCCTCATCTAGGTGCCTTCCTCCGGCTCCCGCCTGGCCATTTTATGCGGCCCGCGGTGTTATCTTCGGGCCGTCTCCCTCTTCCTCAATGCCTCAGCGCACAAAAACATGGGCAGTGGCTCCTCGTGTGTCCCGCGCCTCATTCGGAAGCCTTCCCTCTGACATTGCGACATCAGAGAGAAGGCTTCTTCTGGTTCAGGTGCAGGAAGAGGGTAGAAGCCGCTGCCCACGTCTTTGTGCACTGTGGCAGTGAGGACGAGAGAGCTGGCCCGAAGATAATGCTGCATCGATCGCACAGTGGACCGGCAACTGAAGAACACTATTTCGGGCCCGATGCACGTACCGGCAGGAAATTTCTGCAGACCAACACCAGTCTGTGGACCGGTGGTTGAAGAACACTGCTCTACAGCTTCCCTGGTTCTCAGCCTGTTGCTCTAATCAGTAGACCACCCCACCAAAAGAAAAGATAAGGATGTGCTCAAAACCCTATTAGCGGCAGTAGCTCAGGAGGAGAACAGCAGGAGATGCTGTGTGCAACTTTTTGTAAATTTATTTTATTGACTGATTGAGATTTATTACAGTATAATCTCATTATAACGGACTTCAAGGGACCTGGAAAAACAGTCTGTTATATCCAGAGTCCGTTATATCCAGAGTTGCATTTTTTAAAAACTTAATTTAGGGCAACTTGAAACAATGTACAATCGATGAACAACAGTCACTGCACAAGCCATATCAGCAACATCAAGAACAAAACTCAGCAAAACATTGGTATGGCACGAAATGATTGCAAAACCAGAACAATAAAAGATGTTCTAAAGCATTATGTCACACTGTACTGGAAAGAAAAGTGCTCTGGCATTTTCTTCTGGGCTGCATTTTGATACTATATCACCGGCACGCCACGCGCCTTGTAGGCGGAGCCTGTATGTCCGTTATAGCCGAACAAAACTGCAGCTAAAAGCGGCTCTGGGAGACCAAAATAGTTGTCCGGTATATCCGAAAGTCCGTTATATGCGAGTCCGCTATATCCGATGATTTTATGTATGTCTATAATGGCACTCGGCCGGGACCAGCGGACCTCGTCCGCTATAGGTGAGGTTCCGTTATAACGAGATTATACTGTAACTGCCATTATGAAGAGATTTGCCCGAGGCGGTGTACAGCAGGTATAATTTAGTGCTGCAGAAAGCAGGACCTGACTCTCGGTGATCCACATGCTACACTCTAGGCTCACATCTTATCTAGGATGGAGACTGTGTGCAAAAAGGAGCTTTTACATGTTCAATAGCCATAGCTGGCATTTCTTGCTGCTGCGAGATACTGAGAATACAACGTCAAGCAGTAGTGACTTTTTTTCACACTCTGTTAGATCTGAAAGCACATCATTCGGGAAATGCTGCCTGAGGGAATGCAACAGAGGAATCAGAATGAATATAATAAAGTAGACCCAGGTCTGTGTCAACTTGCTGGGCAAATCTAGAGTCAATCTTGGAAGTAATAATAATAATAATAATTTTATTTCTTATATACCGCTATACCCTAAGTTCGAAGCGGTTTACAATGAGGGTCGTGCCGAGAGAGAGTGCAGTGTTTACAGCAGGAGACATATGTTTACAACAAGATACATATGTTTGGAACAAGATATAAGCTAGGTATTGGAACCAGGAATTTGAGATACATAAGCTTTGTGAATGAGAATGTGAATGAGAAGTAGGATATTACAATGAATAAAATACAGGAAATTACAATGTGCATGAGATATTGGGGGATGTTTACAGTAAGAAGAGGATATTACAAAGTGAACAGGAACAGGAGATGTTTACAATACGATACAGGATAATACAAAGTGAGCAGGTACCGGGGATGTTTACAATACAATAAGTAGAGAAAGCTACCGTCGTTCAAAACCTTTCTGATTATCCTAATAAAAATCAGCTGTCTGATCCCCTTTTAAATATTCAATCAGACTAACAGAGTGGCTGACACTATGTTTCTCCGTTGAATGATATGCTTTAAAAATTATTCAGATTTTGCACCAGGTTTACACAATTGAAAATGGCCCTTTCTTTTCCCACATTTTCAATTCCATCAATGCAAAACACCTTTGTGTAGAGCAGATAACAGAATACATCAATATAATACGTACAAAAAGACAAACCTTTATGGTGGAAGAGGCTTCCAGGAGTCTTACGGATGTGTGTTTCTAGGTGTAGTTTTAAGAAATGATTAAAAACATGCTTATTTGTGCATGCGTTTTGAATGACCTACTACTACTGGAGCGCTGGTCTAGGTCCTGGCAACTCAGCTTCAATGCCAAAAAATGCAAAGTCATGCACCTGGGCAGCCAAAATCCATGCAAGACTTACACCCTAAATGGCGAGATCCTAACAAGAACTGAAGCAGAACGTGACCTAGGGGTGATCGTCAGTGAAGACATGAAGGCTGCCAATTAAGTGGAGCAAGCTTCCTCCAAAGCAAGGCAAATCATAGGTTGCATACGCAGGAGTTTCGTCAGCCGTAAGCCTGAAGTCATTATGCCATTGTATAGATCCATGGTGAGACCACACCTGGAGTACTGTGTGCAATTTTGGAGGCCGCATTACCGAAAAGATGTGCTGAGACTAGAGTCGGTCCAGAGAATGGCCACCCGGATGATCGCGGATCTCAAGGATCTCCTGTACGAGGAAAGGCTGGATAAGTTACAGCTCTACTCACTCGAGGAACGCAGAGAGAGGGGAGACATGATCGAGACGTTCAAGTATCTCATGGGCCGCATCGAGGTGGAAGAAGATATCTTCTTTTTCAAGGGTCCCACGACAACCAGGGGCACCCGTGGAAAATCAGGGGAGGGAAAACTGCACAGTGACACCAGGAAATTCTTTTTCAATGAAAGAGTGGTTGACCGCTGGAATAATCTTCCACTTCAAGTCACTGAGGCCAGCAGCGTGCCTGATATTAAGGCCAAATGGGATAGACATGTGGGATCTATTCACTGAGTTAGGTGGGGAAGGGTCATTGCGGTGGGCAGACTAGATGGGCCGTGGCCCTTATCTGCCGTCTATTTCTATGTTTCTATGATGTTGGTGACGTGACTGTATGATGGATGCTACAGTGTAATCCACATAGGTATATCCTATATAATAAAACGCTAGCGGCGCATGCGCTTTTAAAAAAGCGTGATCCCTGCCGCTGTGGTGTGTGATCCGTGGCCGTGTTCCATTTTAGAGCCCGGCCAGGGATCACTCTGGCCACTCCCCTCCTCCCGCCCTCACTCACCAACCCGAAGCAAGCTCAACCCGCCCTCACTCACCAACCCGCCCTCACTCACCAACCCGCCCTCGCTCACCGCTGATCCTCCTCTTCGTGGCAGCCTGCGATCGTGGCTGGCTTTGGCGGGCCTCGCAGGCCGCTTTCCGGCCTCGGTGGCACATTCCCTCTGACGCACGGGATAGCGTCGGGAGGGAGCGTGCTTCGCGAGGTTCGCTGGGGCCGGCCACCACGATCGTGGCCTGCTTTGAAGAGGAGCAGGCCAGAAGACGCCGGGATGGAGGGAGGGTAAGCAGGGAGATCAATACAGGGGGCCAGAGGGATAGGGAAAGGGGGCTGCTTTGGGGGGGAGGGGTGTTCTGAGGGGAGACAGAAGGGGCCATGGAGAGATAGGGAGAGAGAAAGGGGGCTGCTTTGGGGGGAAAGTGTGCTGGGGACAGACAGTTTTGCTCTGGGGGAAGACAGGGAGAGGGAAAGGGGGCTGCTTTGGGGGGGAGGGGTATGCTTAGGGCAAACAGCTTTGCTCTGGGGGGAAGACAGAAGAGGGCCATGGAGAGACAGTTAGGGAGAGGGAAAGGGGGCTGCTTTGGGGGGAGGGGTGTGCTGGGGGCAGACAGCTTTGTTCGGGGGGGGGGGGGGGGGGAACAGAAGGACACAGACAGTGGCCAAGGAGAGAGAGATAAAGAAACACAGACACATCTATTCTAGCACCCGTTAATGTAACGGGCTTAAAGACTAGTGTAGAATATAAAAATTTTTAAATAAATAAAATAAACAAACAAAACAGAACCATCAGGCTGAGCTGCTGCTCGGCACTGGTTTGGTAATGGTAAACCATATAAAAAGAAGGGTCCCCCTACCTCTAATCTGTCTCCATATGGCACCCTCGGCTCCTTCCCTGAAGGTCAACCCCTTCCAGTCACTTTTTGCTTGAAAAAGGGAGACTGCGAGGGGATATGATAGAGACCTTTAAAATACTGAAAGGAATTGACAAAATAGAGCAGGAAAAAAAATTATTTACAATGTCCAATGTGACACGGACAAGAGGACATGGACTGAAGCTAAGGGGGGACAAGTCCAGGACAAATATCGGGAAGTTCTGGTTCACACAACGAGTGGTGGACACCTGGAATGCTCTCCCAGAGGAGGTTATTGCAAATCCACCGTTCTAGGATTTAAAAGCAAACTAGATGCACATCTCCTTACGAGAGGCATAGAGGGATATGGGGGACTAAAAATTATAAACACTCTCAATGAAAATTAGTAACCCTACTCAAACTCATATACTGGGCCAACAGTGAAACTTAAGGAGTAAAACCTGCTCAATAGTAGAGATGAAGACTTAATTTCTCAAGTGCCCAAGGTCAGCAGCCAGAACAGATCATAAGAACATAAGAAGTTGCCTCCGCTGAGTCAGACCAGAGGTCCATCCTGCCCAGCGGTCCGCTCCCGCGGCAGCCCATCAGGCCTAATTGCCTGAACAGTGTTCATGACTAATTTTGTAACTGCCTCTAATCCTCTAATTTTATCCCTATTACCTACCTCTACTCCTATCTGTACCCCTCAATCCCTTTGTCCTCCAGGTACCTGTCCAGACCCTCTTTGAAGCCCTGTAGTGTGCTTCTGCTTATCACATCCTCCGGTAGCGCGTTCCATGTATCCACCACCCTCTGAGTGAAAAAGAACTTCCTGGCGTTTGTTCTAAACCTTTCTCCTTTCAATTTCTCCGAGTGCCCCCTTGTGCTTGTGATTCCCCGTAATTTGAAAAATCTGTCCTTGTCCACTCTTTCTATACCCTTCATGATCTTGAAGGTTTCTATCATGTCTCCTCTAAGTCTCCGCTTTTCCAGGGAGAAAAGCCCCAACTTCTTCAGTCTGTCAGTATATGAGAGGTCTTCCATACCCTTAATTAGCTTAGTTGCTCTTCTCTGGACTCTCTCAAGTACCGCCATGTCCTTCTTGAGGTACGGCGACCAGTACTGGACACAGTATTCCAGGTGCGGGCGCACCATTGCACGATACAGTGGCAGGATTACTTCCTTCGTCCTGGTCGTGATACCCTTCTTAATGATGCCCAACATTCTGTTCACCTTCCTTGAGGCTGTGGCGCACTGCGCTGACGCCTTCAATGATGTGTCTACCATCACTCCCAGGTCTCTTTCAAGGTTACTCACCCCTAGCGGTGATCCCCCCATTTTGTAAGTGAACATCGGGTTCTTTTTCCCTACATGCATGACCTTGCATTTTCCTATGTTGAAGCTCATTTGCCACTTTTTGGCCCACTCTTCCAGCGTTGTCAGATCTTTTTGGAGGTCTTCGCAGTCCTCCATGGTTTTGACCCTGCTGTATAGTTTAGTGTCATCCGCAAATTTAATAACCTCACATTTTGTTCCTGCCTCCAGGTCGTTGATAAATATATTGAACAGGAGCGGTCCCAGCACCGACCCCTGCGGAACTCCGCTCGTGACCCATTGCCAGTGTGAGTAATGGCCTTTTATTCCAACCCTCTGTTTCCTGTCCGCCAGCCAGTTTTTGATCCATCGGTGGACCTCCCCTTGCACCCCGTGGTTCCATAGCTTCCTTAGCAGTTTTTCATGTGGTACCTTGTCGAAGGCTTTTTGGAAGTCAAGGTAAATGATGTCTATAGATTCCCCTTTATCCACCTGGCTGCTTACCCCCTCAAAGAAGTATAATAAATTAGTGAGGCATGACCTGCCCTTGCAGAAGCCATGCTGGCTCGGCTTTAGCTGCCCAGTGTTTTCGATGTGTTCCCAGATGCAGTCTTTAATCAGCGCTTCCATCATCTTTCCCTGGACCGAGGTTAAGCTCACCGGCCTGTAGTTTCCCGGGTCTCCCCTTGAGCCTTTCTTGAAGATGGGCGTGACATTTGCTATTTTCCAGTCTTCCGGAATCTCTCCAGTTTTTAAGGATAGGTTGCATATTTGTCGAAGTGGCTCAGCTATTTCGTTCCTTAGTTCCTTGAGTACCCTTGGGTGAATGCCGTCCGGACCTGGCGATTTGTCGCTCTTTAGCCTGTCTATCTGTCTAAGGACATCCACTTTGCTCACCTCTAGTTGGACCAGATTTTCATCCTGATCTCCTTTTACAATCTCCTCGGGTTCCGGAATGTTGGTTGTGTCCTCTCTCGTGAAGACTGACGTGAAGAACTCGTTTAACCTGTCAGCTATCTCCTTTTCCTCTTTTACCACTCCCTTTCTGTCTCCTTCATCCAAGGGTCCCACTTCCTCCCTTGCCGGTTGCTTCCCCTCGACGTACCTGAAGAATGATTTGAAGTTTGTTGCTTCCCCCGCCAGTCTCTCTTCATATTCTCTTTTTGCTTTCCTAACCACTCGGTGACACTCCTTTTGCTGTTTTTTATGTTCCTTTTGGTTGTCCTCTGATCGATCCTTTTTCCATTTTTTGAAAGATGCCTTCTTCTCATTTATCGCCTTTTTCACTGCATTTGTTATCCACACTGGGTTTTTAGTTCTATTCTTCTTGCACCCTTTCCTGAACTCGGGGACGCACAGGGTCTGTGCTTCGTGCACCGTGTCCTTAAGTAGGGTCCAGGCTTTTTCTACAGACTCCATCTTCCTTGCGGTGTTGTTGAGTTTCTTTCCCACCATTTTCCTCATGGCATCATAATTCCCTTTTTTGAAGTTGAGTGCTGTCGTTGTAGTTCTATTCACCTTTGTAGTTCCAATTTCTAGCCTGTACTGGATCGTGTTGTGGTCGCTGTTTCCTAGTGGGGCTAGTACCGCCACCTCCTTGGCGGGTCCCCCTAATCCGTTAAAGATTAGGTCAAGAGTTGCATCCCCCCTTGTTGGTTCTGTGACCAGCTGTTCCATAAAACAGTCCCTTGTGACCTCCAGGAATGCGGTCTCCCTCATGCAGTTTGAGCGCCCGATACTCCAGTCTATTCCCGGGTAGTTGAAGTCCCCCATCACCACCACACTTCCGCTTTTGCATACTTGCCTCATTTCAGCCTCCAGATCCTGGTCGGTTTCTTCCTTTTGTCCAGGTGGGCGATAGTACAGATCTAATTTTATGTCTGCTCCAGAACCTCCGGATAGCTTAACCCATAGTGATTCCAAGTCATCCGCCCTTACTGCTGTTTCCATCCTGGTTGAAGGTATAGAATCCTTTATATATAGCGCTATTCCTCCACCCTTTTTGTGTGGCCTATCTCTCCTGTAGAGTTTGAACCCTGGGATGGTTGTTGAACCAGTAACTGGGCTATCATCGAATATTGTCTTATTTTCTCTATGAGCCTTTTTTTTTTGTTTTCTTATTTATATTTTATACTGTTGTATGTTTTATAGTAAATTTATTTTTACACTAGTTATTATGCTGTAAACGTGTGGTACTTAGCTCGGGTTTAAGGAAACGCCCGGCAAACTTCCCACACCCGGTTCACAGAAGGAAGATCTCCGTTTCGCTCTTATAGAAATAGTAAGAGCTTCTTCAGAACAGCATGTTGTTAAGCTTCAATACTAAAATGAAACGGATAAAACCATCTTTATTTCAAAAATACTACTGTTACTGCTTAGTAACTAAAAACTTCTTAGTTAGTATGTCCTAGAAAAACACATGAACCCCCACCTATCATAGTTTTAAATAAGATCTGTATATAATTAAACAATATGTTTACTTACAGATCCGGAACAAAGTCTACTTTATACTTACTAAGCTTCGGTCCGTGACTATACTCCCCACTATATTATATTGAGGAAAGTGACAATGGAGGCCGGCTGAGATCTCAGTATTTAAAGACCTCTAATTATATACAGATCTTATTTAAAACTATGATAGGTGGGGGTTCATGTGTTTTTCTAGGACATACTAACTAAGAAGTTTTTAGTTACTAAGCAGTAACAGTAGTATTTTTGAAATAAAGATGGTTTTATCCGTTTCATTTTAGTATTGAAGCTTAACAACATGCTGTTCTGAAGAAGCTCTTACTATTTCTATAAGAGCGAAACGGAGATCTTCCTTCTGTGAACTGGGTGTGGGAAGTTTGCCGGGCGTTTCCTTAAACCCGAGCTAAGTACCACACGTTTACAGCATAATAACTAGTGTAAAAATAAATTTACTATAAAACATACAACAGTATCATCTAATATAATAAAGAGCTAGCCGCGCATGCGCACTTCTATTTGCGTGTTCCGTGCGCTGTAGGTCTGTGGCTGAAGGAGTGTGCATGCGCGAGTCCCCAGCCTTGACCGCGGCTTGAGGCGTATGCGCCAGTTAGCTGCATCGGGCGACAGGAGTGGCGCTGGCAGCGGATGGCGGGAGGAGGGCTCATGGTCCTGCTGCCGCTGCCGCTCCTGTTCACAGCGGCCTGCACGTCGCCGACTCCCCCCCTCCCGCAACAACCGCTACCGCTCCTGTTCTTCCCCTCCCTCCAGTCACCGCTGCCATTCCTATTTAAAACGGCCTGCTGAGGTTCGCGGCCGGCTGTAGCGAACCTCGCAGGCCGCTCTCCACATGGTAGCACGTTCCCTCTGACGCGATCGCGTCAGAGGGAACATGCTACTGAGGTGAACAGCGGCCTGTGAAGTTCGCTACAGCCGGCCGCGAATCTCAGCAGGCCGTTTTAAATAGGAATGGCAGCGGTGACTGGAGGGAGGGGAAGAGGAAAAAGAAGGGCCATGGAGCTGGTAGGAAAAGGGGCTGTTTTGGTGGGAGGGTTGTGCTGAGTGCAGATAGCAATCATGGGTGTGGGGGGGGGGACAGAAAGGGGCCATGGAGCAGGTAGGCATTGCAGAACAGGGGGAGAGGGAAAGGAGGCTGCTCTGGGGGGAGGGGGTGTGCTGGGGGCAGACAGCAATCAGGTGGGGGAGGAACAGAAGGGGGCCCGGAGCAGGTAGGCATTGCAGAACAGGGGGAGAGGGAAAGGGGGCTGCTTTGGCAAGCAGGGGGGCCAGGGAGACAGACAGAAAGAAAGACGGACAGACAGGGGACCAGGGAGAGACAGACACAAAGAATGACAAACAGACAGCGTCCAAGGAGAGAGAGACGAATAAACCCCCCCCAGACATACAGACATCTATTCTGGGCGGCGGTAAGAAGGCAGTACGGAGTGCTGCTGGGAGGAGGGCTTCGAGCCGCAGAAGACTGTCCCCAAAGCCCCTGCGGAGAGTTGGACCAACCTCTCCTTCCTCACCAACACCGAAGAAGCTGCAGGCCCCGCTCCCTGTCGTGCTCTGAGCACTCACGATTGGCTGAAGGGTGTCATGCCAGTGCTGCAGGTACAGGGGGATGCTTTTGTTGCAGACGTGTGCTGGGGGGTAGACAGCTTTGCTCGGGGGGGAGGGGGAAGACACAAGGGGGTCAGGGAGAGGGAAAGGGGTATTCTGGGGGCAGACAGCTTTGCTCAGGGGGGGGGGGGGGGGAATGACACAAGGACACAGACACAAAGAATGACACACAGGGGGCCAGTGAGACAGACAGAAAGGAAGACATTCAGGCAGCGTCTAAGGAGAGAAAAACAAATAAACATAGACAGACAGACAGCGGCCAAGGGGAAAGAGAGAAACAAAGAAAGACAGACACACACATCTATTCTAGCATCCGTTAATGTAACGGGCTTAAAGACTAGTATATAATAAAATGGTAAGCGCGCATGCGCACTCGCGCTGCGTGTTGCCTGATCTGTCGTGCTGTAGCGGCACGAGTGCGCATGCGCTAGATGGCGCGAGTGAGGGACCGGCACTTATGGGAAGGAGAGCAGGCCCGGGATTCGGCAGAGGGCAGACGCTGAAAAGGGCTCGGCACAGTGGAAGACGGACAAAGGGGGGGAGGGGGGAGAGGCGCTCGCCCCATCACACTCCCCATCCGCTGCAGCCTAGCAGCAACCTAAACCTCCCTCAACCGCCTATGCCGGCTCAGGCTCCCGCCGCAGTGGAGGGAGGAAAAAGCCTATGACCCCCCTCTCCCCTTCCCTCTCTTCACGGTTTGTCTCCAGCGCCTCTTCTTTGCTCTCCGCTCACCTCTCTTCTGTTAACTCCGAGAGGGCCGCAGCGCGGGCGTGTGGAAGGAGGGTGGGGGGAGTGACTGGTATGGTCGGCTGGGGAAGGAAGCACTTTAGTCCATGGGTGGCGAAGGGAGCGACGCTCCGCGGCTTGACCGGGCAGGTTGGTTGGCATGTATGGGAGGGGTGGGGGAGGGCCGGGCAGGGGCTTCTGCTAACGGGGAGTTGAATGAGAGAAGTGGACAGGGCAAACACTAATGAGAATGAGCAGCAGGCTCCTGTCCCTGCAGGCTCACAGGGGCGAGCATAGTGTCCTGTGTTTTGTTTTTTTTGAGTGAAGGATATTGCAAATAGGAGCCAGGCTGTGCATGCTGAGCACCCGACTAACGTGCAAGTGGGGTTCCCCTCCTCCCCACAAACACACTGTGCCTAGAAAGGAGTCATTTGTATTGTGTTTAGCGCCCTCATTTATTTTGAAAGGTCAGTTTGCGTGCCTCATCCGAGTCTAAAAGCAAACTGCAGACATGATAGGACCAAGAGGAAATAAGTGAGACCCCCCCCAAGCACCTTGCAGCGCTAATTCAAAGGGAGGGCCTGTTAATGCCATTTACGCAGACAGAGGGGGCAGTAAAAGAGAGGCGTACTGCTGGACAAGGGGAGCAGGAAAGAGGGGTTGATGGAAAGGGGAAGAAGTACTGATTGACAGGGGGGGGGCAGAAAAAGGAAGGGAGGCATGGATAGGGGGGGAGGTAAAACAAAGGGAGATGGGCTGCTGCTGGATAAGGGGAGCAGTGAAGGGGTGGAGGTGGACACAGGGGAGGTAAAAGGAAGGGAGAATGCACAGGGGGAGCAGGCAAGGGGTGGTGGTGGACAGCCAAGGAAAAATAAAAGACAGAAATACAGAAAGCGGCTAAGGAGAGAGAGAGAGAGAGAGAAAGAAATAAAGACAGACACACACATATATTCTAGCACCCGTTAATGTAACGGGCTATAAGACTATTAAAATATATATAAGAAAACAAAAAAAAAAGGCTCATAGAGAAAATAAGACAATATTCGATGATAGCCCAGTTACTGGTTCAACAACCATGATCTGTTCTGGCTGCTGACCTTGGGCACTTGAGAAATTAAGTCTTCATCTCTACTATTGAGCAGGTTTTACTCCTTAGTTTCACTGTTGGCCCAGTATATGACTAAAAATTATGCTAGGTGTACACTTGGCTGGGCCTCCGCATGTGTGGATCGCCGGACTTGATGGACCAAAGGTCTGATCCGGAGATGGCGCTTTTTATGTTATGTTCTTATCACTTATATAGCTCTGAAAGGTGTACGCAGCGCTGTGCATTTTGACAATTAATAGACGGTCCCTGCTCAGAAGAACTTAAAATCTAACTTGAACAGACAGCCATGATATATAGGGTTAAGAATGCAGAACCCAAGGTGAGAGAAGTTAGGAGTTGAAAGCTCTTTCGAAGAGGTGGGCTTTTAACTGGGCAAGCACTTTGTCCTGGATTCATAAAAAAAGTCACCTTAAGTTAGACGCCGGCAGCTGCTTAGATCGCACCTACAGGCGCCTAATGTAAATGGTATCTTTGGGTTTAACTGGCATGATAATTGGTGATGCCATTAAAACCCAATTAAACCCCCATTAAAAAGAAATAGCCACTGTCTCCGGGATCGGTGCCTAGGTCCTTAGTGGCTAGCAGTGCATAGCGATGCCGAAGCCTGGAAGCGTGCATGTTTAGGGCTGGCCTCAGACTTTGACGTCGCTACATGCCACTGGACCCTAGGTGCCGGAAATGTAGGTTGGTTAAATCCTGACCTACAATTCCAGTGCCTAGAGTCCCTGCTCAGTGTGATTCTGGAAGCGACCCCTCAGCGAGAGATTAGAGAAACTGGGCCTCTTCTCCCTTGAAAAGAGGAGACTGAGAGGGGACATGATTGAAACATTCTAGATAATGAAGGGAATAAACTTGTTTGTTCACCCTCTCCAAGGTAGAGAGAACGAGAAGTTAAAAGAGGGATAGATTCCGTACAAACGTAAGGAAGTTCTTCTTCACCCAGAGAGTGGGAGAAAACTGGAACGCTCTTCCGGAGTCTGTTATAGGGGAAAACACCCTCCAGGGATTCAAGACAAAGTTAGACAAGTTCCTGTTGAACGCAGGTAAGGATAGACTCAGTTAGGACACTGGTCTTTGACCTAGGGATCGTCGCGGGAGCGGACTGCTGGCACGATGGACCACTGATCTGACCCAGCAGCGGCAATTCTTATGTTCAAACTAATGCACATGAGGAGTTGAAAATATTGTTTCAGTTTAGGGCAGTGTCTTGCAAACTTTTTGGTGCTGCAGCACACTAGACCCAGTGCCGCAGCCAGATGGCATTTGGAAGCGTGCGGATGGCGACGTCTGCGCATGCACGGAGGCCCTCTGTCCGCGACCCTGAACTTGTCACTATGCCAGTGGGGGATTCTCGAGGGGAGGTGTGGGGAGTGGAGGAGAGTCGTCGGCACTGGCTGATTACCTACAGGATGTGGCTCTCGCTGTGCCGGGCCTCTCCTTCTTGCCGGCGTCTTGCCGCATACCTGGAATCTGCCATGGCACACAGTTTGCGATACACTGGTTTAGGGGGGGTGGGGTCTAAAGTCTTGCTCCCACATTTGAGATTATTTATTAATTAGAATAAATTCATGTTTTTAATTTGTTATTTCAATGAACAATGTAGTTTTCGATTTGGAGGAAGTAGATATTGGCAGAAGTAAAAATAAAAATTCAAGCATAATGCAAAGGTTATTTTGTTATATTGGCTATTTTTGCAGTTTGTTTTGTTTTTATTGTTTTTCAACATAATATTTATTTAGATTTTTATCCCGTTCTCCCAGTAGCTCAGAACGGTCTACAAGCAAACATTCACAGTGGAGTACATTTGGACAATACAAAGACTATACAGTAGTTTAAATACAAGGACTATACAGTAATTTAGGTACAGGTTAAGAACGGACTATACAGCAATTTAAGTAGAAGTTTAGAATGGAGAAGAAAGGGTAGAGGGAGGGGGTTTAAGGGGGGTGAGGCGTAGACTGTGGTTGAATTTTAGTTGAAGAGGAGGATCTTTACTGCTTTCCGGAAGGTCATCAATGAGTTCTGTAGTCTGATTTGTGGGGGGGGTTGGTTCCAGAGTTGGGGGATGAAGTGGCTGTAGGAGCGTTTGCGGGCAGTTTCTGACAGGAAGGACCTTCCTGGGGGGGGGGGGGTGCATAGGCGTTTCTCCATTTTTGAGCGGAGGGGGCGGGTGGGGGTGTACAGGATTAGCTTAGATCCTATGTAGGTAGGAATGGTGGCGTAAATTCTTTTATGCGCTATTACTAGGGCCTTGAATGCACAGCGTTGGTTAATTGGAAGCCAGTGTTCAGCGCGGAGGGCTGGGGAGATGGGATCGTGGTAGTTGAGGCTGTGTAGGAGGCGGATTGCTGCATTTTGTACCCGCTGGAGGCGCTTGAGGTCTTTTTTGGCTACTCCATTAAATAGGGAGTTGCAGTAATCCATCCTGGAGAGGACATAGGCGTAGAGGAGTTGGGCTAGGTCAGGTGTGGAGATGTAGGGTTTGATCTTTCTCAGTTGGCGGAGGTAGTAGAAGGAGGTAGAGACTACTTGAGATATGTGGGTGGACAGGGACAGGTGGCCGTCTAATGTTACTCCTAGGCTGCGTACTTGATCTGCTGCAGTCAGTAAGGTGGAGTCCCAAGATAGCGTTGGATGTGTGTATTTGGTACTCTTTTTCCTGATCCATAAAAGTTCGGTCTTGGAGGTGTTCAGCTGTAGTTTGTTGTTTGTCATCCAGGTTTTCTTGTCAGAGAGGCAGTGTTGGAGGTTGGCGATTTGGGATGATCGGTTTTCGCCCAGTGGGAGGAGTAACTGTATATCATAGGCGTAGGAGTGGATTTTAACATTGTACTTCTGGGCTATATCAATGACAGGTCTGATGTAGAGGTTAAATAGGAGGGGGGGATAGAAGGGCACCTTGAGGAACGCCATATTTGATAGGCTTGGGGTTAGATTTGTGCGTTCCTAGTAGGACTGTTTGGATTCTTTGGTGAAGGAAGGAGGTGAACCACTGGAGGGCAGAGTCCTTGATTCTAAGGTCATAAAGTCTAGAAATGAGGAGGTGGTGGTCGACAGTGTCAAAGGCAGTGCTGAGATCAAGTAGGACTAGTAGGGCGTCGCTGCCTTTGTCGAGTATCGACCAGCTGTCATCGATGATATCCAGGAGTACTGACGCTATGCTGTGGCATTTTTATTGTACCTCATCCTCAGCATAATCAAAATATTATATAAAACAAACATGGAGACACAGATACGGTCCACTGAATGTTTTGTTCACTCTAAAAGAAAAAGAATGTTAAGTAATTTACGCTCATGAATCTTTCAAGGCTTAAAACCAATAAGTTGAAAATAAATTTATCATGCATGGTTTCATTTTCAGAAAACTGCTCTTTATGTTAGTAAATTACCTACTTAGAAACATGGTGGCAGATAAAGGCCAAATGGCCCATCCAATCTGCCCATCCGCAGCATCCACTGCCTCCTCCTCTCCCTATTGACTAAGGCTCTTTACACCTGCATTGTGAGGTCATAGAACTTTATGGTTATAGAAATAACACTGCACAACAATTTTTTGGTTAAGTCTTGATTCCTGAAAAGTTTTTGGTGATTATGACAGGTACCAACTTGGTATGCTCAAATATGGTTTTGGTTTTACTGCATCACGTAAGAACTATGAGAAATAGACATTTTTATGTTTACTGACAATAAAATATATAGTCAAGTTTACGTTTCGCACAAGCGACTAAATGAAACAGAATTAAAAGTGTTTTGCTCCCGAGTTTCTTTTATATTCAGTGTCTGGTGCATCACGTTGTAGCATCCAACAATAGTCGGCAAGCATTGACGGATTCCAATTGCCCTGGTATCGTTTCTCCATCGTAGCTATGTCTTGATGAAACCTTTCACCGTGCTCGTCACTCACAGCACCGAGATTTGCGGGGAAGAAGTCCAAGTGTGAATGGAGGAAATGAATCTTGAGTGACATATTGCACTTCATTCTCTTGTATGCTTTGAGAAGTTTGTCTACCAGCTGAATGTAGTTTGGGGCTCTGTAATTGCCCAGAAAATTGTCAACAACGTCTTTCAAGGCTTTCCAGCCAATTTTTTCCGGCCCAACTAACAGATCTTCAAATCGCTTGTCACTCATAACATGTCTGATCTGGGGGCCAACAAAAATACCCTCTTTGATCTTGGCATCAGTTATTCTTGGGAACATCTGTCTTAAATAACGAAAACCTTCCCCTTCCTTGTTCATTGCTTTCACAAAATTCTTCATGAGTCCCAGTTTAATGTGAAGAGGAGGCAAAAATATCTTTGTCGGGTCAACAAGCGATTCATGTGCTACATTTTTCTGTCCTGGAACTAACTTTTTACGGAGTGGCCAGTTCTTTCTAGAATAGTGCGACTCTCTGTCTCGGCTGTCCCATTCGCAGATGAAACAGCAGTACTTTGTATAGCCAAGCTGCAGTCCTAGTAACAGAGCAACGACTTTGAGGTCTCCACAGATATTCCAGTTATACCTGGTATACTGGACATACTTTAGTAACATTTCCATATTCTCATATGTTTCTTTCATATGTGCTGCATAGCCAACAGGTACTGAAGGATAAACGTTGCCATTGTGCAACAGAACAGCTTTCAGGCTTAACATTGACGAATCAATGAAAAGACGCCACTCTTCCGGGTTGTGATCACAACCAAAGACCGAGAACAATCCTTCAATGTCACAACAGAAACAGAGACTGTCGACTTGTGCAAAAAATTTGGTTATATCATGATGCCGGTCTCGAAACACAGAAATTTTCGTACCTGGTGATAGCAAACACCATTCCTGCAGTCTCGAACCTAGCAGCTCAGCTTTTGCTTTTGACAGACCCAAATCTCTGACCAAATCGTTCAATTCGGACTGTGTTATCAGATGTGGATCGCCTGATGAGGATGGTTCAAAATCCGGGTCAATGTCACTGTTAGAACCCTGCACTGCAGTTTCTTCATCTGGTTCGTCTAAGGTCCAATCCTCTGGTGGTTTCGGAACTGGAAGACTGTCATCATGTGGCATGGGTCTCATTGCTGAAGGCAGATTAGGATATTCAATTGACTTCTTGTTTTTGGCAGAGAAACCAGACACATTAGTCAAACAGAAATAACAGTCCGTCACATGGTCTTTCTGTTCTCGCCATATCATCGGAACAGCAAATGGCATCGTCTTTCGAGTACCTCGAGCCAGGCTCTCAGACTAACAGCACATGTCGCACAGCAAATGTGAGGCGCCCATTGCTTGTCTTGATCACCTATTTTGCAGCCAAAATACAGATGATAGGCTTTCTTTACAAGGGCAGTCATCGAACGTCTCTGAGGCGTAAGTGTATATTCCCCACAGATATAGCAGAATGTGTCGCGGCTGTTACGACACCGACGAGACATATTGCCCGACACCAAAACGTCTATAGCATCAAGCTTACTTACTGTTATATTGCTACAGCTACTATACTACTATACTTTACTATACTGATACTATATACACACACGGACTATCTATATTAACCAAATGAGCAGGATCGGTGTATGGAAGCCACCATTATAGCATGGTGAGACAGCGCAAGCTCGTTCAGACCTGCCCAGACATGCCCAGGATGTCATCTTCCATAAAACAGCTTCCAACCTGGCTAGATTTTATGCATGGACATACCCAGGCGGCACAAACCGTTGTTGATAAGACACTTATGGGAGAAAAAATTGTTTGCATCCAAATATAAGAAAAAATCACGACAAAATTGAAGATTTCTCTGAAATGGTACGTGATGGGTAATTTTTGATGTAATATTCATGATCAGCACCCAAAATTCTATAAGAAACACCCAGCAGTGTTCAGGAAGCAAAAACTTTGTTGTGCAGTGTAATTATTTTGGAATCGGTGTCTCTTTTTTGAGTTTTGTGAATGGTTTTTGTTATTTGTTTATTTTATCAACTAGTGTTTTAGCCTGTTACATTTGTTACAGTAACGGGTGCTAGAATAGCCCCACCTATACCCTGACCCTGACTCTGACCCCACCCATGCCTCGCCTCTAACCTGCCCGGAACCTGCCTCCCCATTGATCCCAGTCCCACCACCTCAACTTTCACCATTTCCTTTGTACCCTTTTGGCCCTCATAGATCCTCCATTGCATTTATCACCTGACAGGGTCTTTACTTACCTGAGGCGGCAGCAGCGGTCCTGACGTACCAACCTTTCCTCCCTCAGTGCCCCAAAGCAGCAGTGGTCCTATCATTTCCATCTCTCCCTTTCCCCCTCTCTACCATCTCTATCTGACCCTGTATCACCCCTTTTGCCATCTTACCCTTTCCTGTCCCCCTTTGTCCTTCCCCAAGACCATCTCTCTCTCCTGCCCCCTCCACACTCCCTGAAGTCTCTCCTGGTCCCCCTAGTAGCCCCTCTGTCCTTCTCATCCATCTATCTCTGTCTCTCTCTTCTTTCCTCACTTGAGTCCAACATCTCTCCCTTCTCCCACTCCCTCCCCCGAATCCATCACCTCCTGCCTCTGCGGAGCTCTCGCAGCTCCTCCTCGTCCTCCTCCAGCCAGGCTTCAGCCATCTACACTGGCTCCGGGCTCGGCCACCGCAGCTGACATCCGCCTCGGGAGAGAGAGAGATTCTCGTGTGCACCGGGAAGGGGGGCACAACGGCGGCGAAGTTACAGTGAGGGAGGGAGGGAGTAGAAGCGCGCATGCACACTCTTGCCTGCGGGGCCCTACAGCTCATGGAAAACAGAACATGCAGGTGGGAGTGCGCATGTGCGCTTAGGGTTTTATTATCTTAGATATAGTACCATTCGAATTTTTGTTGTTTTATAGAAACATGATGGTAGATAAGTACCCCCCTTGTTTGATGTTTACTAAATGCTACAAAACCTCTTTTTGAACTTTAGTTACTCTTTGAGTTTTAGCTGTTTTATGGCAGGAAGGGAGGAGTGCTATGATGTATATAAGCCTGAACTGGCAGAGAGCGTGTCCTCATGCTTTTGAGTTCTTATTAGCTATCACTGAGCTCTATTAATAATTTATTTTTCAGATAAGGTTATTTATAAATGATAAATTCTCTTTTTGTAGAATATTTTATAGAAACATAGAAACATGATGGCAGATAAAGGACAAATGGCCCATCCACAGCATCCACTATCTCCTCTTCACCCTAAGAGATCCTACGTGCCTGTCCCACTTACCTCGGAGAATTCTTGCCCTGAAGATTAAAGTAATAAGCAAACCCTGTTAGTTGCCTAATCAGCGGTTTTCTTGCCACCTAATTAATGGACGATGCTTTGGTAGCACCATGTGCTCCTACAGAGGTTTAGGAGACACCTCTGATAAAGCATGGTTAAAACCACAATTACCTTGGCCTGTCCCTTGTGATGTGGTGCTAGCAGCATCCACAACATTTTGGTCAAACATATGTTCTAAAATAAATCCTCTGATTCAGGCTGTCAAAGAAGTTATCTGTATGCAAGGGTTGTTCTAGTTGCCACAGGCCATGAAATTTCATTAACAATGTCTTGGAACACTGTGGAGCTGAACTTACGTCCTTTCTAACAAAATGGATATACATTACATCAGTAAAACATGAATGTGCTGCATCATTATAATGATAAAGTATCTGTCCCGTGAGTTCAGAAAACAGAGGCTACACAGTCTACTGTCACATCATTTTCTTTGCAAGTTAAGATTTGGCGCCATGCTGATTCCCAGGTTAATTTACATCAGGCAGCGAGCAAACTGAGCTGCAAAACAGCCAGCAGTCAGCCCCACTGCATTACATGGTATCATCAAAAATAAAAAAAATACCATAAAGGAAAAACTTTGTTTAAGAGTAAAATCAAACACATTTGTTCCTGAGAAAGCCAATCTCAAGTGTCTGCAGTCAGACCTCAGAACAAATCTTGAGAACAAACTTCGATGCAGACTATCATTGATGGTTTATATCTCAGTTTTGGTCTGAATTTTTTATAATTTTATTAAATATTTATATTTGAGAATGGAGTGAAGTAGTACTTAACTTGACGGAAGATCTCCGTTTCACCTGAGTCAATATATTACATCAGGCTTCTTCAAGAAGTTAATCACTCTTTGTGCAGCTACAACCTACGCAAGGAACTCAGTACCAGTATTGAATTGCCACTACGGCGCAAAACTCAAATGCAGGAACATTTCAAATGTTTCAAATGTTCCTGCATTTGAGTTTTGCACTGTAGTGGCGATTCGATACTGGTGCTGAGTTCCCTGCGTAGGTTGTAGCTGCACAAAGAGTGATTAACTTCTTGAAGAAGCCTGATGTAATATATTGACTCGGGTGAAACGGAGATCTTCCGTCAAGTTAAGTACTACTTCACTCCATTCTCAAATATAAATATTTAATAAGGCCGGGATGCCGGGGGGGGGGGGGGAAGACTTAACGATGTTTTTTTTTTCTTTTTTCCCCCTCCCCCAAAAATTGCGAATATGTGAAATCGCGATTACTGAAACCGCGAATGGGGAGGGGGTAGTGTGTTACGTTTGTAATTTTCCCTCTTATTCCCAAGGGGGTTTTCTTTATACTTTCTCTCCCCTGTTGTGGACTATGTAAAAAAATTTTCCTTTTATTTCTTGTGTTAAATTCGTTCAGATAGTTCTGAGCTGATTGTAAATTCTATTTCAGTATTTCTTGCACCAGATTCTTCTAGATACAAAAAAACAGTATGTATAAATAAAGATAAAAACAAAAATCAGGAAATTAACACCAGTACCTTTCACGAAAGCTTTGCTGACATCCTCAGTCAGTTCTTTAAGTTTAGCTGTAAAGAAGAAAAAATATAAATAAGGTGCTGACAATTTAAATAAATATATTATTTGAAACTATGCTTATATGCTCCATGTGACATTAAAGATTTACCATTAGACACTGTTTAGTATTCTGAATATAAAAATAGCTGTACTAGGTCAATTCAAAGGTCCAGCTAGCCCAGTATCCGGCTTCCAGCAGTGGACAAGCCAGATCGCAAATACCTGGCAGAAATCCCAATGGTAGTAACATTCCATGCTACCAATCCAGAGCAAGCAGTGGCTTCCCTCAAGTCTGTCTCGATAGCAGACTATGGACTTTTCTTCCAGGAACTTGTTCAAGCCTTTTTTTAAAAACCCAGACAAGTATAATCTGCAACACTACAACCATTAGGAGAGGGGGGGTAATTTTAGAAAGCATTTCTATAGACCAAAACAAGATTTTACATATAAAACGAACATTTATAAAACTGGCAAAATCAAAAAATTATGCTGAACATTCACTGTGTTTATAACTTAGCTGATTTAATGAAATAGAAATAAAGGAAAAAGACCACAGAATTCTATAGGTTCTATAGTGCTATACAAGGGTTATTAAAAGAGCATCCTTTTCCCAATTTCATTAATATGTGGCTCCAAAGCCTATAATGTTTAAAATCTTGCAACATTAAAAACTTATTGCCAGTTTGTTAAGCTGATTTTTTTTTTGTTTTACTATTGTGGTATGCTGTTGCATTGTGGGGTTTTTGTTTAAAAAAAGAAAAATCTACCCAGTGTACTGTATGCCTAAAACCACATGCAACACACTTTATATACTTAGGATACCTTTGAATAAAGTACATTAAGCAGATAACACACATATTAACTGCTACTGCACAAGTGCGCTGTTCCTAATGTAATTCATACATTAACTACCGGATTCTATATCTGGCGCCCAAATTAACCGAATGACGAGCCTTTAATGACCCATTTAAAAATCTGCATGCGCATCTGGCTGTACGCTATAAGGCACGGCACCGAGCTCAAAGGTGGGGGCATGGCCATGAGTGTGTCGGGGTGTTCTTAAACGCTGTGCATGTAAATACAAAACACTGCCTCAGCACGCCAGCATTTACACCGAGTTACAGCGAGCGTAAGTCTGGAGCCTAAAGTTAGGTGAAGAATTGGCGCTAACATTGGGCTTTAAAGAATACTGTCAGGTTTATTTGGTGCACATTTTTGTGTGCCATTTATAAACTCTTTCCCCCTAACCCTAAAGCCCTTTTTTACAAAGGTGTGCTAAGCGAAATCAACGAATGCACTAACCGCTAACGCGTCCATAGGATAACATGCATGCGTTAGCGTTTAGCGCGCACTAATATTTACCGCGTGCTAAAAAGTTTCAAGTTTATTAAGTATTTGATTGATCGCTTACTCAAATATCTAAGCGATGAACAAGTTTTTCAATTTACAAATAATACAGGGGTAATAAAAAACAGATGAACACTGAACAAAACATATTAAATTAATGACTAACAAAATAAATGGATAAGGAAAACAAAGGGAAAGGCAGGGTAATGAAATACAATAATAAAGATAGAAAGAAGGACGATTATGGTAAAAAACATTAGGAGGGAAATAAAAGAAGAAGCCTTCTGAAAAAAAGCGAAATTAGACCGGGACTCCTAAATATCATAAGCATCTTTGAACAAAAAGCTCTTAAGTTTACTTTTAAATTTATCTAAGTTCTTTTCTTCTCTGAGATAAATAGGGAGGGAGTTCCAAGTTTGAGGACCTGTAACGGAGAAGATAAAGTGCCGCCGTGTATTAATAACTTAAGTGAGGGCGTAACTAATAGATCTCAGTGATATGATTGGGATATAAGGGATCAATAACTTGTAAATGAAAACTGGAGTTTTATATAACAGGGACTTGAAAGTAAGTAGATTTAGTTTATATTGTATTCGATGCACAACTGGAAGCCAGTGTGCTTTCTTAAGAAGAGGAGTGACGTGATCAAATTTCCTTGCTTTCATTATGAGTTTAACTGAGGTATTTTGGATGATCTGCAAACATCTAATTTTCTTTTTGAGCTATTCCCATAAGTAAAGCGTTACAATAATCAATTTTCGAAATAACCAGCGCACCTTAGTAAAAGAGGGGGTATATGTATTTTGTGTTAGAGGTGGCAACTAGGCAGAGCAAGGACAAAGAATATGCATGGATAGCACACTGCAGTTTGCAAAAAGTACGCAGGAAGCGCTAAGGGCCTGATTCTAATAACATTAGAATTTGTTTTAATTTGTGTTAGTCTGCATGGTAATTGACCGCATTGTTTAAAATCTAATCTAAGCCTTAGATTTATACACCGTATCATCTCCTGAAGCAGGGACTCGACTCGGTTTACATAAGACTTCAATAAAACAGGGAGATCAGTTTAACTAACATGTGAATTGCTAAACAAAAGACAATTAACATCTACAGAGGTGTCTAACAGCGCCCAAGGTCAAAGATGGGGTTTACGCCAGAAATGATCTTAGGCACTGCCAGGCATCTCTATAGACGCAATTCTCGTCAAACATAGGCACAAGTAACGTAGGCCTGCCAAAACCCTGGCTCACATTACTAGCGCCTACGTTAAAACGCAAAATGCGATTCTCTTAAGGGTGGTTAAGCATGATTTGAAGCGCGACTGGCGCCATTTTTGGAGGCACCGACTGATGTAGGCGCGGTTACTAGAATCCGGCCCTAAGTGCGTCTTGCGCAAGACTTGCTTGACCCCATTTGACCGTAATTGGCGCGTGTTTGTTATCTTTTATGCAGTTTGCCTTATACCTTAACCACCATGGACCCTTGAAGAAGGCGTGTTATCCGAAACACGGACCGTGTCGGGTCCCTTGGTTGGCTATAAGGTTGTATATGTTACCGCATTTATTAATAAACAACGCCTGCATCTTGTTTTTGATTTTATTTTTCTTTCCAGTTTATGAATTATTTTAATCTCATTCATTGTTTTGCCACATGTTTTGTTTTATTTTTATCATTTAAATTTTCCCAGAATTCTATTGTTTAGCGGTTCCTCCCTTCTGCATCTATTCCTATCTCTCCTCTCTTCAACCTTCCAAAGTCCTTTAGATCATTGTAGTCTTGTTAGAATGTTTATTTTCTTATTTTTTCCTCTATCTCTATTTTTCACTTCTTTATTACTCTCGAGGTACTTTAGTTAGATTGTGAGCCTTCGGGACAGTAAGGGAATTTCTAAGTACCTATCTTACTTATAATTTTAATGCACCTTAATGTATATTTTCTGTAAACTGCTTAGAACCTAACGGATTAGCAGAATATAAGAAATAAATTACATTACATTATCTGCAGTCTGTTCATTGTTTTCAGCTTGCTGTTGTTTACTGCAGACCACGTTGGATTTTCTTTCTCCCTTTTGGTATTGCAAAGGACACGCTGTGCACACCCTCAATAATTTGCTGCTCTACCCTGAAGCTTATTGGGCTTTATTTGCTGTTAAGTTGTGTTAAGTGCAAAAAAAACCCCACAATGCACTTTCGTAAAAGGATCCCTAAGTTTTTTCAATCAGAGATCTTCGACATGGGGCTGGATCTTATTCAAGTGCTTCATTAAATACGTGTGCATGGGAGCAAAACTGGGATATCTGTGGGTGCCAATGAGCAGGTGTAAATGTGAGGCGGTTTTTAAAGGCAGAGTATGTGCTGCTACCATTCAAGCACCTACCGACTGCGCAAGTTAAAATGGACAATTTCTAAAAGGCCTCCAATTTCAAAAGTATACACTGTAATTACAGAGTAAGAGGCTCATTGCAATCAGGGGTTCATAGTTAGGCATGCTAGTCAAAATATTTGTCAATTGAGTTACCAGTGGTCTCATACTAGCGGCCCGGGGTCCACATGCGGCCCGCCAGGTATTATATTGAAGCCCTCAGTATGATTATCATAATAACAAAAGTAAAATAAAACAGTTTTCTTGATCATATGTCTCTCTTTAGCTATAAATGACAACATTATTATTAAGACTTAGCCAAAAGGAAAAATTTATAAACTATAAAGAATTTTACCTCATGCAAAACTGTCATCCTATATAATAAATCCCTAGCCGCGCATGCGCACTCCTACTTGCGTGTTCCATTTTCCCTGATCTGTGAGATGTAGGTCCGTAGCATGCGCAAGTCCCCAGCCCCTACCTACACTCGCAGGACTGGCCGCCAGCGCTGGACTCCCTGCTCTCCACACGATCGGTAAGGCTGACTTACTCCCTTGCTACCCCGCCCTTCCATTCCCGTGATCCAACCGGCTTACTTAGTCCCTTCCTGCCCCCCCCATCCCTTCCCGCGGTCCCGACTCCAAACCTGCGACTACAGCAGCGTCTGCAGCACTCTACACACGCTGCTTCAGGGCCTTCTACTGCCCTGATTTACTCTGGCACGTCCCTGATGACATCATCAGAGACTTGGCAGAGCAAATCAGGGCAGTAGAAGGCCCCGAAGCAGCGTGTGTAGAGTGCTGCAGATGCTGCTGGAGTTGCAGATTTGTTGGGACCGCGGGAAGGGAAGGTGGTGGGGGGGCGGCGGAAAGGGACTAATGGAGCCGGCCAGACCGCAGGAAGGGAAAAGGGGGGTAGGGGAAACGCTGCTGCTGCACAGGGAAATAGTGTGGGGGGAGGGAAATGGAGAGGGAGGGAATGCTGCTGTGGCTGCTGCACAGGGAAGTGGGGGGAGAGAATTGCTGCTGCATAGGAGGCAGGGAGAGAGACAGACAGATAGAAAGAAAGACAGACAGTGGGAGGAAGAGAGACAGAAAGAAAAGAAGAAAGACACAGGGGCAGGGAGAGACAAAGAAAGACAGACAGACAGACAAAGGGGGCCAGGGAGAGAGACAGACAGAAAGAAAGACAGCGGGAGGGAGAGAGAGACAGAAATAAGGAAAGACAGACAGACATATATTCTAGCACCTGTTAATGTAACGGGCTAAAATACTAGTTTCTTTAATAAGACATTAACTATTTTTTTTTTTAGGCCCTCCAATTACCTACAAATCCAAAATGTGGCCCTGCAAAGGTTTTGAGACCACTGCTCTAACTAAACCTTCTGGACTCCCCAGATCCTAATGCTTTTTCCAACTTGTAATCTTTCTGGGAATGCCCAGGCCAATTCTTTTGTAAACCTCCTACAACTGAAAGGTATTGGCGGGATAGAAGACACCAATGTTAACGTAATGTAATATTCCATAACCTCCTTCTGTCTGATGAAAAAAAAGTTACCTCATTGCTATACCCCATATTCTGAAATTCTTGTACTTTCTCCAGCAATAAAATGGAATTTTACCTTCAACAAACTCTCCAATGTCTCGAATTTCAACTTCAGTATGAGTTTCTGCCAGTTTTTCATTCATTTCCATGATTTCTGTAAGGAACTGTGTTCCCAGGACGCTACCTGTCCCTTCTTCTAACTCAATGCCATTCAGCTTCAACTGGGCAAAAACAAAATCACGATTTCAGGTCAAGAAAACTCTATCACACTGCAAGTATCTGTGAAGCGGTTTAAAAGAGCAAAGTGCTTTTCTCAAAGTCCCTCCTCAGAGAAATTGACTTGCCTTTTTTGTGCAGGTAGGTGCCAGAGTAAGGAAAAAGAGCCTGATGGCCATACAGAAGGGGCGTTATAGGAAATTTTTGGATGTTTGGGAACCGTTGACTAAATTTTGTAAGGAATGATATCTGATTTTATTCATGGACCTTTAAACGTACACATCCAGGGTGGGAGGGAGGAGGGAGGGATTTGCTTTAGAATTTGATTAGGGGAATTTATGGATTGATTCTTGCAGGTTTTATTTTACTTGGTTATTAGGAGGGAGGGTGGGGGGAAATAATTGTATATTATTCTCTGTAAGTTCAATGTGCTTTTCTTGTAATAATATCCATAGATGTTACTTGCTTGCACAATTGTAGTTTGGAAATTCAATAAAGATTTACAAAAAAAGAAAAAGAGTCA
Source organism: Geotrypetes seraphini (assembly GCF_902459505.1). Lineage (NCBI taxonomy): Eukaryota > Metazoa > Chordata > Amphibia > Gymnophiona > Dermophiidae > Geotrypetes > Geotrypetes seraphini. The sequence goes on along the minus strand of NC_047091.1, from coordinate 176,198,850 downwards.
CACGTTCTAGCTATAATAATGTAGAATGCATAACGCCAAAGAAACACAAAATTTCAGGATGTTCGGGAGCCTTTAACAAATTATTGTAATGAATGAATACTATTTCTCCCCTTAATTATGCATGTCCAAGGTTGGGGAAAGGGGGGAGGGGTAAATTTTGGTCTTTATATAAATGTAAGGAATGTGGGGATGGGGACTATTATATGTTTTTCTGTGTTCAAAGATTGTTATTGATTAGGGGGGAGGGGGGAGATAAGTTCTAAACTGGATTATTGCAGAAGATTAAGGGCTCCTTTTACGAAAGCGCGTTAGCGGTTTAACGCGTGTAATAGCGTGCACTAACCCGCCGGCCGCACTAGCTGCTACCGCCTCCTCTTGAGCAGGCGGTAGTTTTTCGGCTGGCGCGGGGGTTAGCGCGTGATGAAAAGCCGCGCGGATTTGTAAAAGGAGCCCTAAGTGTTGTATTGTAAGTTTTAAAAATGAATAAAGAATTAAAAAAAAGAAGAAACACAAGTGTGCAAAAAAAAATAACGCTCAATTTTTAAAAAAATTATTTATTCAATTTTTAAACTACAGAAGTGCACAATAATTAATACATTTACATATAATATTAAAATTAAAGCACCTTAACTTACAAATGTATAAAAAGGAAAATTAATTCCCCCCCACCCTTCCACCTATTAATCAATAAATAAATACTTTCAAGAACAATCAATACATACCCCTGAAACCAATTCCAAAATGTACCCCCCCTCCACCCTGGATGTGTATGTTAAAGGGACAACTAAAGAAATCAATCTTTACAGTATTTAGTTAATGGTTCCCAAACATCCATAAAACACTCAATTTTTTAAGGTGACTTTAACAAATCACTTGAAAGACTGAAAAGCGCTCCGTTTACCAATGCTGCTATTGCTGATACTACACACAGGCCTAGTAACCAATCTTCCAACAAACCCAGAATGGGAGAGAAGCCATAGTCAAGTTTCAAATTTATTAAAATATTTGTTTGACCGCTTAATCTAATTTCTAAGCAGTTAACATAATAAAATTACATAAAAACAAGTTAAACAGTTACATTGATACGTATATTAAAACAGGGAAAACAAGTGTCTTGCACAGACATATGGCAACAAAAGGACGGATGGGGAAGAACTACAATTGATATAGGATAGGCAAAACATAAATGGCTAAAACAATAGGTTAGGTAAAAAATTATTAAGAAAGATTAAGATTTGATTATAAACTTGGCCCTTAAAAGGGCATTTTAACAAAAAGCATCTTGGAATAAAAATGTCTTTAATCCTGTTTTAAATTGTTTTATATCTGATTCGTTACGAAGATATATAGGCAATAAATTCCAGAGAGAAGGAGCAGTAACAGCAAAGTTGTTGGTGTGTAAAGTATTAATTGATTTTAATGAAGGTATAACTAAAAGATTTTGAGAAGTTGAGTGGAGGGATTTTGATGTGACATACGGGATTAAAAGGCTATTAATAAAATCGGGTTGGTTATTCATTCTGGTTGTAAATGTTAAAAGTGAAATTTTATAATTAATCCTGTGTTCGATTGGCAACCAATGAGCGTTGATTAGGAGAGGGGAGACGTGTTCATATTTCTTTGCCCCGCTAATGATCTTAATAGCGGTATTTTGGACGATCTGTAGTCGTTTGATCTCCTTTTTTGTAATGCCCTTATAAAGGGCGTTACAGTAATCTAGACAGGAAATTACCAATGAGTGAATTAAAGTTTTCAGTGCGGCAGGTTCCAGTAACTTAGAAAGAGAACGAATCATTCTTAATCGATAGAAACATTTCTGGACGACTGCGCTGATATGAGAATGATACGAAAATCTACTATCAAGGGTAACACCCAAAAGCTTTAAAGTTGGAACAGTTTTGATAGGGGAGGATTCAAATTTCAAGGGAGCTTGAAGTGTTGTACCTTCTTTTAACAGAAAGATCATTAGTTTAGATTTATTAATGTTAAGTGAAAGTTTGTTGACATCCAACCAAGATTTAATTTTTTCTAATTTGTGATTAATGAGGGCTACTTCTTCCTTATTATTTAAATCAATGGAATGAAGAAGTTGGACATCGTCCGCGTAAGCAAATGTGGTGAAACCGATGGATTGTGAGACAGTCAAGAGAGGCGCCAAAAAAATGTTAAAAAGTAGAGGAGATAGTATAGAGCCTTGCGGGAAACCATGTTTACATGAGAAGGATTCAGATGAAGTATTATTGAAGAGTACTTTAGAAGATCTATCTTTAAAGTAGGATATAAACCATTCCAAGACCTGGTCTGAGATACCGATTTCCTGAAGCCTTGTTAAAAGTAAACAGTGATCAATGGTGTAAATGCTGAGGAAAGGTCCAAAGTAGAGAATGACACGGTGAAAAAATTGGTCCCCGTCACCGCCCCGTCCCCGTCTCACCATCCCCGTCACCGCCCCGTCCCCGTCTCACCATCCCCGTCACCGCCCCTTCCCCGTCTCACCATCCTCTTCACCGCCCCGTCACCGCCACTGCAATCCCATTCACTTTTCTTTATTTACGTATAAAGGAAACATTCTTTAAAACTTTAAAACTTAGTTAAATATTAGTTAATAACTATACAAAAACAAAACACGCAGAGAAAAAATTAATTAATATAAATTCTCAAAACTGACACATTTTGATCACTAAATTTAAAATAGTTATTTTTCATACAGTTTTTCAATCACTAATCTTCCACCACCCCTGGGGCTAGCAATGCAAAAACAAACACGACATGTACTTTAAATGCTTACAATGTTAGCCTATATGGTAATTAGACGCGGCCGCTGTACCTAATCGCGGCAAAGATCTCCCTGCCGTTATTATCATAGTGACCGCGGCTACGGCTGCAAATCTCCCCTCCCCCCAGCGATCACGGCAGGAGGGCACCCAACCCCTCCTGTAGACCCCCCCAACGGCCCTCCCGACAATCGCAGCAGAAGGGTACCCAACCCCTCCTGCCGGTCCTCCCAATGGCCTCCCCTAAGATCGCCGGCAGGAGGGTACCCAACCCCTCCTGCTGGACCCCCCCCCCCCCAACGAACCCTCCCACCCCGGAACCCCCTTAGTCTTACTTTCCAAGTTGGACCGGACGGCTCCTCACACGTATGGCCAGCAGGCTTGCCTCCGTCCAAATGAGGCGGGCCCGCCCCTACCCTGCCCAACCCACAGGATCCTAGGGCCTGATTGGTCTAGGCACCTAAAGCCACTCCCGCTATAGGAGGGGCCTTAGGTGCTTGGGCCAATCAGGCCCTAGGATCCTGTGGGTTAGGCAGGGGAGGGGAGGGGCGGGCCCGCCTCATTTGGACGGAGGCAGGCCTGCTGGCCAGACGAGCGAGGAGCTGTCCGGTCCAACTTGGAAAGTAAGACTAAGGGGGTTCCGGGGTGGGAGGGTTCGTTGGGGGGGGTCCAGCAGGAGGGGTTGGGTACCCTCCTGCCGGCGATCTTAGGGGAGGCCATTGGGAGGACCGGCAGGAGGGGTTGGGTACCCTTCTGCTGCGATTGGCAGGAAGGGTTGATCTGACAAATGAGGAGCACGGTGAAACACAGGTAAATAGCGGTTCCTAGAAGGGGGTACATTGGCCCGCGGGGACAAACCTGTTCACCGTTTCCGCGGTCGGTGAATGGCCTTGTCCCCGTCACTGCAGCGACTGCTAGTTTTCTTCCCCGTTTTCGGCGGTGACCCGCGGCTTAAATGCGGTGGCCGCGGGTAAACCGTCACCGTGTCATTCTCTAGTCCAAAGAGAAGAGTAAAACAGACTAAATCCATTGAAATCCACTGCTTAATGATTACAATTTTTAACCTGCTTCTAGCCTGAGTACATAACAGTTCTGATTTAACAGGGCAAATATTGCTGAGCTGAAGAAAATAGACAAATTTACTCCATCTCTGGGGGGAGGGACGACAATGCTGTTGATAGAAACAATTGCCGTCTTTGAAAAAATAAAATAAAATCTAAGTTTGATTGTGAAAGAACAGCAAGGACTAAGAGGCCCTAAATCTTAGGGCTCCTTTTACTAAGCTGCGTTAGGGCATTAACGTGCGGAATAGCGCGCGCGCGCGCTAGACCTGAACGCCAGCATTGAGCTGGCGTTAGTTCTAGCTGCGTAGCATGCGGTAATATCCTGCGTGCGCTAAAAACGCTAGCGCACCTTTGGAAAAGAGGGGGGGGGGGGTTAGTGCACACTAACCTTTCGTAAATGGACCCAAATGAGGCATTTATATATTCAGTCTACCACTTTGGAACCCATCTACGCCATTTTATCAGTATATTTTATTTTGATTGTGGCACACCTGGATTGGCAGTGTGGATGTTTCTAGGACTCTTTGCTGGTCTTCCAATCCTATCCATTTTATGGTGTTATTTTCTGTTTTATTATTGATTTGATGTCATTGTAAACCATATAGATATTTGATATCAAATTAAATAAACTTGAACATGGAGTTAAACTTGGAATTCTCTTTCTTTAGGAAGGGAATATGTCTAAGAATCTAGTTGGCTACATGGTTTGGTCTGTGTGCAAGCTAATAGACCTTTAGAGCCACAGTCTTCTTTCCATTTTAAATCATTTTTTTTTTTAAAGTTTGTGGACACAGTTACTGCCCTCTGCCAGCTCCGTCAGGACCATACACTTTATTCTACCAGTGTGGTAACTTTAATGTATCCTGGCTCCTGATGGGTCATTGAGTCTCTTGCCGATCTCAAAACGCAAGAAAGACACTTTCCTTCATTCATATATTTAAATGGCTTTATAAATTGCACATTTGCTCAAAACTGATCTCGGTGGTGAACAAAAAAAACAAAAATTATACCACGAGACTGATTTTAAGTGAAAACTTCTAGAACTGTGCTTGTCTCAGCCTCCTGCTTCCTATTTTTCCTGGGAATACAACTCTCAATAGTCTCTCATTTCCTGTTCTTAGAACCACTACTCCCATCAGCCCTCCTGCATCTCTGGCTGGCCACTTTTTCCCCATTTCCAGATGCTTTTGTCCACAGGGCAAGGCTCAAAGGATCACATGGTATTTTATCTGTAATATTCTGCTATACGAGTGTCTTAATAAAACAATCTGCATAAAACTGCAGTTTAAAAATGAGGTGGGCTGAGGTAGGCCATTGATCCAAACAATCAAGTTTCTTATTGCCCAGACTCTAAGCACTTTCTCTCAGTCCCATATACTGTGGTTTTATTGCTAACCAGGACAGAGAAAATTATCTATGGCTGAAAGATCAACACTGCTTTTAATTTCCTGCTATTATGTACCGTATTTTCACGCATATAATGCGCGCATTATACACGATTTTTACAAACCGTGCATAACCTTGCGCGTTGTACATTTTTTTTTTTTTTCATTCCGATCCGGCATCCCCCCTGCGAACCGGCATCCTCCCCCCCGCTCGCGTCACCCCCCTCCCCCGCGATCCTATATCCCCCCCAGCACCGCAAAACATCTCTTACCCGATTAGGCACCGGCACCAGCACCAATGCACAGGACGTGCCAGTGCCAGAAGATCCTCCCTCGTTGTTGCTGGGCTGGGCGGTGCGAGGGAGATCCTCCTTCTTCCTTGTGCCGGGCTGCACTGGGCTTTGAGCATTTGCGCATGCTCAAATCTCAATCTGAGAATCTCGGAGAGAGCGAGACCAGAAGGCTTTGAGCATGCGCAAATGCTCAAAGCCCAGTTCAGCCCGGCACAAGGAAGGAGGAGGATCTCCCTTGCACCGCCCAGCCCAGCCCAGCCCAGCAACAACGAGGGAGGATCTTCGGGCACTGGCACTGGCACGTCCTGTGCATTGGTGCTGGTGCCGGTGCCCAATCGGGTAAGAGATGTTTTGCGGTGCTGGGGGGGGGTGACACAAGCGGGGGGGGGGGGAGAATGCTGGTTCGCAGGCCAGAAGAGTAAGCAGGAGTGGGAGGAGGTTATAGCAACATGCGCGGTATATGCGTGTGCGTGCTATATAAAATTTTTTTTTACAGAAATGCTTTGGACCCGCGCGCTATACGCGTATGCGTGTTATACACGTATGCGTGTTATACACGTATGCGCGTTATATGCGTGAAAATACGGTAAGTCAGTGAGATGTCTGAAAACACATTCCCCAACCTGCTCTGTGATTAGGGGATGGAGATTTTCCGAGTTCAGAAATTAAAAGGAAGAAACGTTTGTGTCAGTGAGCTACTGAAATCTATATAGAACTATAGGGAAGAGTGTGGCGCAGTGGTTAAAGCTACAGCCTCAGCACCCCGAGGTTGTGGGTTCAAATCCCATGCCGCTCTTTGTGACCTTGGGCCAGTCACTTATGCCCAAATTCCGTAACCAGCGCCTAATGTTAGGCAACTATTATGGAGGCGCCCAACTAGATAGGCGCCTCTCTAAATTGAATAACAAGTTCAATTAAGCTTTTAAATCAGCACTAATTGAAACATAGGCGCCTATCGAGAATGCGCGATTCTGTAAGAAAGCGCCTCTAAAAATTTAGGTGGCCTTCAAAAAAATAGGCGCTATGCACGTTAGGCATGGGCGTGGCTACGTGTTAGGCGCCTTGTTGCAGAATCGCCACTCTTAAGCGTGCTTAAGCACTCGCATGGGCGCCTAACTTTTAGTTGTGCCTAGAGCTGGCCTAGTTCTTGGGCGCCTCCAAAATAGGTTCCGCTCAGCGTGATTTATTAAACAGCGCCCGATTTGACTTGAATCGCGCTGAACAGTGCCTAAGTAGGCGCCTAACTTTTGGGCGCTTCTCATAGAATTTGCCCTTGAATCCCCCCTTTGCCCCAGGTACATTAGATAGATTGTGAGCCCACCAGGACAGACAGAGAAAAATGTTCGAGTACCTGAATAAATTCATTTAAACCGTTCTGAGTTCCGTGAGGAGAACAGTATAGAAAACCGAATAAGTAAATAGTATGAAAAGTTTCAGCCTCTGATAACCAGAGCTGGTATTGTGATGTCATAATGCCTCCTCATTCCACCAATACGAGCCAACCTCATCAGTGATGTCACAATGGCTTGATTGTCCTATACTTGGCTCACTTTTACTACACTTTGATTTCTAGATTCCCAGCTTCTCCTTGTGACCCTGGGCAAGTCTCGAGACTACGACGGGAACTCCCCACAGCCATTTCCTATTGGCGATCTACACGGGGCAGGAGTGTAGGAAGATCGCTCCTGCCCCGAAAGCCCGCTAGACCACCAGGTAAGGCCGAGACGCCGGGGGGAAGGCTAAACTGTAGGGTTTCCCCCCCCCAAAAAAAATCACAAATATGTGAAATCGCGATTGCCGAAACCGCGAATGGGGAGGGGGAAGTGTAATGGAATCATCAATTCCATTGACGTATGAGACGGTCATATGTGGAACACTATTACATGTTAAGTCCCCTATGGATCGATATAAATGCTGTCTTTTCCTAATCATGACCGGGATAGACATGCAGATGGTTACCCGTAATTGGAAGAATTATGACCGCCTAAATTTTCCTTTCTGGTGGGCAAATCTGTGATCCAGCTATAGGTATGAAAAAATGAATGCCAATAGTTTGGGGCACAGTAATGTATTTAAATTGATTTGGGGGCCATTGACATCTTATATTACTTCAATATAATAGGTCTTTGACTATGAGTCAATTTTTGGTTTATTTTCATACACATCCAGGGAAGGGTGTGTGTATGGAGGGGGGTTATTTCTGTCCTAATTTTGACCTTTGAGTATTTGGGTGGGTGGAAGGGGGGGGATATCATTAATCTGAATAGGGTAAGGTTATTGAGAAAAACTATGTTTCTGTGTTTTATTGATTAAGCATTGGACGGGTGGGTGGGGGGATAAAATGTTTGCTTATATACATTTGTAAGTTGAATGTGGTTTTATTAATTTAGCATCTAATAATCTAATAATAACAGGCTTCTACTTATTATGATAGGGGTTGCCATACAACAGATTACGAATAATTGGAAAAACTGGGAGAGGCTGAATTACAGTTTCTGGTGGAACTCTTTGTCACATTTATAAAATGGAAAGGATAATAGCCATACAGCAGGGAAATTTTAGAAAATTTCAGGATATTTTGGAGCCATTAACAAAATATTGTAATGATTGAATATTATTTTTCCCCTTAAATATGCATGTCCAAGGTGGGGGGAGGGGTATTTTGGACTGATTATTAAAGTAAGGTATATGAGAATGGGGACAGAATACTACTGTCCGTCTCATTTATGGTCTCAAAAAGTCGGATCATGTAAGCCCGTTCTACAGAAATGCACTGCCTCCTTGAGATGCAAATCTATCTCATGCATATTTATTGTGGATATCCTGAAAATCCATATTTTCCTTATGTCTATTTCTTATGTAATATGTTGTACCCTCACTTTTTGCATTCTGTAATTCGCTGATTGTCCATTCCTCTTTGATGTGAACTCCATAGAAGTCATCTGACTATGGCAGTATAGAACAATAAAGTTATTATTATTATCTGTCCTGGTAGACTCACAATGTAACTGTGCTACTTGGGACAATGGAGGGTTAATTGACTTGCCCAGGGTCACAAGGAGCAGGCTGGGATTGAATTTGCAGCCGCTCTAACCACTAGGCCACACTACTCTCCACACCACCCATTCTAGTTTTTACAGGGGTTTTATTTGTAAAAATCTTGCAGTGGCTTATTGTAGCTTTCTCTATTGCCAAAGCAGTTTATCGCAAACTGTGTGCCGCAGCAAGACTCCCAGTGTGCTGCGAGATGCTGGCGAGGAATAGAGGCACCGTCTGACTGCTTAATGGACGAGCATCTTGCGGCGAGACGCACGTCCTGTAGGCAGTCAGCTGGTGCCTCTCCTCTTTCGCTTCCCTCAGGGCCCCCGTCTGCAGGACTCCGCACGTGCACGGATGTCGTGAAGTTGTCGTGCATGCACTTGATGTCACTGCATCGACGCCCGTGTATTTCCATGCGCCCTCCAACTGCGGCCCCGAGTTTAGTGTGCCCCAGCTGGAGAGTTTGTAACACTGGCCTAGAGCAGGGGTAGGCAATTCCGGTCCTCGAGAGCCAGAGCCAGGTCAGATTTTCAGGATATCCACAATAAATATGCATGAGATAGATTTGCATCTCAAGGAGGCAGTGCATGCAAATCCATCTCATACATATTCATGGTGGAGATCCTGAAAACCTGGCCTGGCTCCGGCTCTCGAGGACTGGAATTGCCTACCCCTGGCCTAGAGCATGGGTCTTGCAAGCAGACTCCTATCAATATACTAGCTAAGCCTAACCCTGCTTCGCTTCACATTATCTTGACAGGCTCAGGGTGATGCTATGAGGACAACTGCCAGTGTTTATATTTCTCCCCCTTTTCCAGGTGTTTCGCAATGCTATCTATTAACATTTAATTTTACCAGTCAGGATTTCTATACATCTTTAAGTTTGCCTAATTTATTTCCAGTCATGATTATTATGGGAGTCAGGTACAGGGGACAGTATTTACTGATTTACCGAAAAAAAATGCTCCAAGGTGAATTTGTAATGTATTATGTGGAAGGGAGCTGTTGGGGAAAAAAAAAACAAAAACGTTCCATCATCTTTATCTCCGTTATGTTACTTTGGGGTCCTTCTGTAAAGGCGTGCTAATGAATTAGTGTGTGTGAACTGCTATAAAGCCCACAGGTATACAATGGGCTGCACAGCATTAAGGCCCAGATTCTATTCACAGCACCGTCATTGGCCGCCGCCTTAAAAACGGCCCCTGATCACGTCACTCATGCGACGGCGCCGTTTAGAGAATTGCAGCTTTGGGAAATTGGGAAAGATGGCGCCAGAAACGTAGGCCGGTGTTTTCAAAATCTACATTTCCGGTGCCTTTCACATGAATCATGCCTAGAGGCTCTTTAGATGCCTAACATCACTTCTGGCATTAGCCACACCTACAGTGGTGTTAGGCTTTGTAAAGCACCTCCGTAGGCACGATGCAGGTGCTGTTTTTTGAAATTTTTTTTCTTTAAGACTGCTTTTAAACGTTTTGTATTTAACAGGCGCTGGTAGGGTGCTTTGTTAAGATGCCATTTATAGAATACTAGTCTTTAAGCCCGTTACATTAACGGGTGCTAGAATAGATGTGTGTGTCTGTCTTTCTTTCTTTCTCTCTCTTGGCCGCTGTCTGTCTATGTTTATTTGTTTTTCTCTCCTTGGACACTGGCTGTCTCTCCTTGGACGCTGCCTGAATGTCTTCCTTTCTGTCTGTCTCAATGGCCCCCTGTGTGTCATTCTTTGTGTCTGTGTCCTTGTGTCATTCCCCCGCCCCCCCCCCCCCCCAGAGCTAAGCTGTCTGCTTCCAGCATACCCCTTCCTCCAAAGCAGCCCCTTTTCCCTCTCCCTGACCCCCTTGTGTCTTCCCCCTCCCCCCCCCCGAGCAAAGCTGTCTACCCCCCAGCACACCTCTCCAACAAAAGCATCCCCCTGTACCTGCAGCACTGGCACGACACCCTTCAGCCAATCGTGAGTGCTCAGAGCGCGACAGGGAGCGGGGCCTGCAGCTTCTTTGGCGTCGCTGAGGAAGGAGAGGTTGGCCCAACTCTCCGCTATCTGCACTCAGCACAACCCTCCCATCAAAACAGCCCCCTTTCCTGCCTGCTCCATGGCCCTTCTTTTTCCTCTGCCCCTCCCGTTCTTCCCCTCCCTCCAGTCACCACTGCCATTCCTATTTAAAACGGCCTGCTGAGGTTCGCGGCCAGCTGTAGCGAACCTCGCAGGCTGCTGTTCACCTCAGTAGCATGTTCCCTCTGACGCGATCGCGTCAGAGGGAACGTGCTACCACGTGGAGAGCGGCCTGCGAGGTTCGCTACACCCGGCCGCGAACCTCAGCAGGCCATTTTATATAGGAATGGCAGCGGTGACTGGAGGGAGGGGAAGAACAGGAGCGGTAGCGGTTGTTGCGGGAGGGGGTGAGTCGGCGACGTGCAGGCCGCTGTGAACAGGAGCGGCAGCGGCGGCAGGACCATGAGCCCTCCTCCCGCCATCCGCTGCCAGAGCCGCTCCTGTCGCCCGATGCAGCTAACTGGTGCATATGCCTCAAGCCGCGGCCAAGGCTGGGACTCACGCATGCGCACTCCTGCGGCCACAGACCTACACCGCACAGAACACGCAAATAGGAGTGTGCATGCGTGGCTAGCTCTTTATTATATAGGATGGGTCTCAGTGTGCTCTAAACCCATTAGCACACCTTAGTAAATGGACCCTTTATGACTTAACCTGTACAAAGTTAATGCATTTATTTTAATGCTGTTAATTGACTTTTTTAAATCCTAGAACATGATTTTCCAAAACTTCTGTTACCATATATAGTCCTCTGCTTAAGGGAGTCAAAAGCGTCTTGTAGGCTTTGTTGACCAGGGATGACCGTTTTTCTGATAAGTCTCGTTCTTTCTAAAAGACAAAGAATACAAAAATTATGCGGCACATCCCCCTATAAAATTCCTAAATATTCAACCTGGACAAATGCTTTGCTCTTTGCTGTTGTACTGTACTGTTCTTGGCAACATACGGTAGCTCAGCCAGAAGAATTTGGTGCGAGTCTTCATTTCAGCAACACAAGCTAGAACAGTGGTCTCAAACACGCGGCCCGGGGGCCACGTGTGGCCCGCCAGGTACTATTTTGAGGCCCTCGGTATGTTTATCATAATCACAAAAGTAAACTAAAACAGTTTCTTAATCATATGTCTTTTTAACCATAAATGACAATATTATTATTAAAACTTAGCCAAAAGGAAAGATTTATAAACTATAAAGAGTTTTACCTCATGCAAAATTGTCATTTCTTTAATAAGACATTAACATTTTTTTCTGAGGCCCTCCAAGTACCTACAAATACAAAATGTGGCCCTGCAAAGGGTTTGAGTTTGAGACCACTGAGCTAGAAGAATGCGAAAGGGAAAAGATGAGTCCTGCATGGCAGATCCCTGCCGACTTGCAAGGGGCACCTTACACATCTCTGTTAGTTAGAACACTAGAACTTTCCAATGTAATGATGCAAGACAGGAAGTGAAGGGAGTTGGTCTCCATGACAGGAATAGTTTGGTTGTTTTCTAGGGTCTGAACATAAGACTAGCCTTACTGGGTCAGACCAATGGTCCATCAAGCCCAGTGGCCTGTTCTCACGGTGGCCAATCCAGGTCACTAGTACCTGGCCAAAACCCAAGGAGTAGCAACATTCCATTATCTCAGAGTAAGCAAGATTCCGGAACCCTAAACAGTAGCAACATTCCATGCAGAATCCCCAAAGAGTAGCAAGATTCCAGAATCCCAAAGAGTAGCAAGATTCCATGTTACTGATAAAGGGCAAGCAGTGGAGATTTAGAACATAGCCACTAATGTGTTTTCAGAAGTAAAAGTATGGTTAAAAGCTCAAGATAGTATAAACAGCAAATAGAATAAGGAAGTGGAGAGGTTAGAATCGGATACCTAGTTTCCCACAGTAAAACATTATGGGAGGGAATGCAGTAAAGGTTCCCAAAGTTGTAGATAGGTGTACAAGTGGATCGATTTTTCACTCCGTCAAAAATTACAAAGACTAGGGGACACTCGATGAGGTTACAGGGAAATACTTTTAAAACCAATAGGAGGACATTTTTTTTTCACTCAGAGAATAATTTAACTCTGCAACGCACTGCCAGAGTTTGTGGTAAAGAGCAGATAACGTAGCTGGTTTTAAGAATGGTTTGGACAATTTCCTGGAGGAAAAGTCCACAGTCATCTCGGCTCCCCATATTTTCAGTGGGAGAACATAGCATGCCCCCCCCAGTATTAATTTTAGACATCTTTTATACCTTACAATGAAAGGTTGCCCTAGTTCTCCTGGAACTAGTGGGTCAAAAATGATTATACAGTAAAGAAGTGCTTGTGTGCCAAAATGGGTTTCTACAAACATTTTTAAAATTACTCTTCACAGGGAACTATAAAAGAAAGAAGTGCACACAAAATACATAACCTATTGTTGTACCAGGTAACGGTACCTGAGTGGACAATTAATTTTTGACCTCAGGCTAACTTACCCATATTGTTGCAGCAGGGATATGATTGCATACGCCAGCTCACATCAATACTGTGTTATCCTGGTTCAGAAATGTACACAATTCAAATCTTTCAGCTTATCTATTATATACCTGTGACTTCTGGCTGTAGTAATCTGGATGGAATGAACGCTGAAGATCTCTAAATTTTTGATGCAGTTTATGGATATCAACATTAAAGGACCTGTCACTGAAAAAAAAAAATTATAAAAGTTAAGTTAGTAGGTTCTGGCTCTACAATACGCATGATGACAGAAAATGAAAAGAAACCAAACAAAACACAGTCAAAAAGCAATACAGGCAGTCCCCCCCCCAATGACTCATACTTAAGAACGCAGTTGTGGCTTCATTTGATTTCACTGAGCTGTATTTCCAGTGGCCTAGACTCCTACACTTCTCCTGCAGCAGATTCAGGAATGATGCCTGGCCACATTAAGAAGTGTGTGGTTGGTTGTGTATGCTGTACCTTAGCGGGAACACTGACAGTTGGCCCTTTTGTCAGCTTGGAGCAGAGGGAAGCAGCACGAATTTTAAAATCTACATGTTCTGAGTTACATACGAATCCGACATAAGAACAGCTTAAAAAATGTAACTCGTTCTTAACCCAGGGACTGCCTGTATAGAAATAATGAAGCCATTGTGATATCACTGATGAGGTTGGATCTTAGGCATTGGTGGAATGAGGCATTATGACATCACAGTCTCAAATCTGGAATGTTGCTATTCTTTGGGTTTCTACCAGGCACTTGTGATCTGGGTTGGCCACTGTTGGAAACAGGATTCAGGGCTTGAGGGACCTTTGGTCTGTCCCAGTATGTTCTTATGTGAGTCAAATACAGGCAGCCCCCGAGTTACAGACGCCCGACTTAAGTACGATTCATACTTAAGAACGCGGTTGTAGCTTCATTTGATTTCACTGAGCAGTATTTCCAGTAGCACAGACTTTCCTGCAGCAGATTCAGGAATGATGCAGGGCCACATTAAGAACAGCGTGTGGTTGTGCATGCTGTACCTTAAAGGGAACCCTGGTAGGGAAAGTTGGCCCTTTTGTCATCTGGGAGCAGAGGGAAGCAGCAAGAAGCTTAAAATCTACATGTTCTGAGTTACATACAAATCCGACATAAGAACAGCTTAAAAAATGTAATTCGTTCTTAATCCGGGGACTGCCTGTATTAAAACTAATCTAATCTACTATTTGTGTGTCGCACTGACCTAAACAGGCTATAGGCGACTTGAGGGCATTATTCACACTTTTCCTATAGACTTCCTAGATGCGTCTTTCCAAGAGAACATAATGGCCACAGACAGTAACACTGTCCTCAAGCTGCAGACAATACTTTTATATTGGATTAATATAATGTAGCTGACAGTGGGAAAGAGATGTTGGATATGGCAGTGGAAGGAAAGGAACAGAGATGAAAGAGGAATGATGAGTACAGAGAAAGAAGAAAACGTCAAATGGGAAGGAGACCATGGCGAGTGAGTTAACAGAAGACAAACAGAAACCAAATCCTGGGAGCAACATGATTTGAATAATAAAATGACCAGACAACAAAAGGTAGAAAAAAGTAATTTTATTTTCTATTTTGTGATTCCGATATGTCAGATTTGAAATGTGTATCCTGCCAGAGCTGGCATTAGACAACGAGTATGAGCTGGGATCTAACAGAGAAAGGAAAAGCCTTTTCTGTTTACACCACAGCATGAGGTTGTAACCCTATGCAATGTTATGTCGTAACACTGTGAATGTTAAACTGTAACCCATTCTGAGCTCTCTGGGGAAGCCGGGATATAAAATTAAATAAATAAAACACTAAAAATATTTTTATATGGGGGGTGTTAAAAAATGATTGGCTCTGGGTGTCGCATACCCTAGGTACACCATATAATCAAGCTTATAAAACCTGAAAGATCATAATTATTTGTAGG
This sequence comes from Geotrypetes seraphini, assembly GCF_902459505.1. Classification (NCBI taxonomy): domain Eukaryota; kingdom Metazoa; phylum Chordata; class Amphibia; order Gymnophiona; family Dermophiidae; genus Geotrypetes; species Geotrypetes seraphini. Next base: position 176,183,845 of record NC_047091.1, on the reverse strand, counting down.
TTGTGATATATCTTTCAACCCCGTCCTTAGGCATGAAATCCAGAATGGCTGTGCACCTACAAGGAATACGGTAAAATTATGGTCATACCTGTTAATTTTCTTTCCTTTAGAAGCAGCAGATGAATCCAGAGACTAGTGGGTATAGCTCACATCGACCAGCAGGTGGAGATAGAGAACTGATTAACAGTTGGCCTTAAAGCCTGGTGTTCTTTCTGTTTATTCAGTTATGCACTTTGCCCAAGCATCCCGAAAGGAGAATGAGCCGCCACAAACTCCATTCCAGTAAAAAATGTGTCTTTCTCTTCTGAATCCCATTGATATTTTCTCGTTTGACGTTTCTTGTGTTTTTTTTTTTTTTTTTTTTTCAGACATGAAATAATACACTTACCAACCATAGCCCCGGCTAACCTAATGACCTAAACACCCTACACACAGCCCGTGCACTTGGGGAGGGGCTCTGGATTCATCTGCTGCTTCTAAAGGAAAGAAAATTAACAGGTATGACCATAATTTTACCTTCCATAGCAAAGCAGCAGATGAATCCAGAGACTAGTGGGATGTAGCAAAGCAAACTCAAACTGGGTGGGACGCCAATGCCGCCTCTGCCAGCACTGCCGCGCCAAAACTCGCCTCTGAACGGGCTGCTACATCTAACCGATAATGCTTTGAAAAAGTATTCCCTGACGACCAAGTGGCCGCCCGGCAAATCTCCTCTAATGACATCCCCCCGGACTCCGCCCAAGATGTAGCCAAAGCCCGAGTGGAATGAGCATGAAGGTGCTCCGGTACCTTCTTCCCTGACAACACATATGCCGAAGCAATAGCGTCCTTGACCCAACGCGCAATGGACGCTTTAGACGCCGCCATCCCTTTGTTTTTACCCGCGAACGCGACAAAGAGATGGTCCGACCGGCGAAAAGCATTCGTCACCTCCAAATAATGGAGAAGCATACGGCGGACATCCAGGAGCCGTACCGACCAAAAAACGCTTCCCCCAATCCTCCTTCCTGAAGGATGGCAGAAACAGACTCTGGTTCACATGAAAGGACGAAATAACCTTAGGCAGGAAGGACGGCACCGTACGCACCGTCACCCCAGCCTCCGAGAAACGCAAAAAGGGTTCCCTGCAAGAAAGCGCTTGCAGCTCTGATACTCGCCTTGCTGAAGCCATCGCCACCAAAAAAACTGTTTTTAGTGTGACATCTTTCAAAGTGGCCGCTGATAGGGGCTCAAAAGGTGCCCCCAGCAATTTCCCAAGGACGAGTTTAAGGTTCCAAGTTGGACAAATTCGCTTAACCGGCGGCCGGATATGTTGAACCCCCTTGAGGAAACGTACCACGTCCGGCTGTGATGCGAGGGCCGAGCGAGCCACCCGGCCCCTGTAACAGGCAATGGCCGATACCTGGACCTTTAAAGAGTTATATGCTAACCCTTTCTCTACGCCCTCCTGCAGGAACGCCAGAATAGCCGGCAGAGAAGCATGGAAAGGCGCAATTCCGTGTCTTCCGCACCATGCCTCAAAGAGCCTCCAGACCCTCGCATAGGAGGCTGACGTTGAAATCCTCTTAGCCTTAAGCAGGGTGGAAATCACCCGTTCTGAATAACCCTTCTTTTTCAGCCGTGACCTTTCAATAGCCAGGCCGTAAGACCAAAGCGGCCCGGATCTTCCATTAATATTGGACCCTGAGTTAGCAAGTCCGGAGTTACCTGGAACGCTACCTGCTCGCCTACCGACAGCAGCATCAGATCCGCGTACCATGGCCGCCGTGGCCAATCCGGAGCCACCAGGATTACTCTGCCTCGAAAGCGAGCGATGCGTTGCAACACCCGCCCTATCATGGGCCACGGCGGGAATACATACAGAAGGGAATTCGGAGGCCACGGGAGAGCTAATGCGTCCACCCCTTCCGATCCCTGTTCCTTGCGTCTGCTGAAGAACCGAGGCACCTTCGCATTGCGGGAAGAGGCCATGAGATCCATCTCTGGCACCCCCCATCGACGGACATGGCCGCCTCGCAAGCCGCCAAAAACGGGTCGTCTGCCTGTGCTTCCAAGCACCCGGCCGAGCAAAGACCCGCCCGTGTTCGGCGCTTCCCACAGCGCGAACACAGCTGACTAACTTCTGCAGCCATCCCCCCTCGGCCTGATCAAAAAGCTCCGACGCGGTTTTTTTTTTTATTTTTTTTTTTACACACGCGGCGAACGCCGCCGAAAGACGACTCCGCCCCCCAAGACGCCCGGCACCCGGGAAACGCGACCACCCTCGAGGAAGGCAAAGAAAACACTCACCCGGTCCGCCGCTTACCCCCGAAGCCAGGCAATCGTTGGTAAATGTACTGAAAGCCGAGTTAACCACTGCCCGGCTCAGTACTAGCAGGAAGGCTCCATTTTTTTTTTTTTTTTTTTTTTTTTTTTTTTTATACTGGAATGAAGAAGCCAGCCAATATCCTGCACCTGGAAAGGAACCCCTCTATCCAACGGAGGGGAGGGTGGAGCAGGGACCTGGGAGGGCCCAGGTGTACCTCCCAAAGCCGGCACCAATCAGCCAGGCACCCCCACCTACTGAAGAGAACTAGTCTCAACAGAGGAATCCTACCGGAACACCACTTCAATCTATCCTGCAGCAGGCAGAGACCAGGAGCTAGAAGGATAGCTCCAACCCTGCTGGGAGATAGAGCAAAACTGAATAAACAGAAAGAACACCAGGCTTTAAGGCCAACTGTTAATCAGTTCTCTATCTCCACCTGCTGGTCGATGTGAGCTATACCCACTAGTCTCTGGATTCATCTGCTGCTTTGCTATGGAAACGAGAATCGCATACAATCAAGGCTGTGCATGTAAGCATTACGAAAAACTCACAGGCTAGATCCCGTGGAATGGGCTGAGAAACACTATCTGAGCTCTCAGGACGACAGGCCTAGTTTTCTCTAGGCTAGCTCTCGCCTATTAGAACTGTGCACTACTATAGCTAGGCCTGAATATGTTGTAATGTTCTGAGTTGATCAACGAAAAGAAAAAGGTAACAATGTTCATGGCCTAATATATATAGTAGTACATTTCTTATCTGTCTTTCGGTAGAATCATATGCGATGATCGGGTGGTGGGTCTGGCTATAGCAGCAGTCTCAAACTCGCGGCACGCCAGGCATTATTTTGCGGCCCATGTTGTGTACTAGTGCTGCACGCTCTTTGCAGCGTCCTCTGGCTTCCTGCTCTTACCTTCACATAATTACCGCAGCCTGCTGAGAGGATCGCCAGTAATGTAGCGATCCTTGTAGGCTGCCGTTGTCTTCAGCAGCACGTTCCCTCTGCCGCGATCTTGCCCCCAATGTTAGAGGAGGGGCAGGACTATGGAAGAGGGAACATGCAGCGGAGGCTGATGGCAGCCTGCAAGGAACGCTACAGCACCGGCGATCCTCTCTGCAGGCTGTGGTAATTAGCTGAATCTAAGACCGGGAGGCCAGGGGAGAAAGCTGGAGGATGCTGCAAAGAAGAGAGCAACATGCAGGCCTTGGTGGGGGGAGAAGATTTATAAACTATAAAGAGTTTTACCTCATGCAAAATTGTAATTTCTTTAATAAGACATTAACTATTTTTTCAGCAGCCCTTCAAGTACCTACACATCCAAAAGGTGGCCCTGCAAAGGGTTTGAGACCACTGTAATCTTCGGTCCTTAGCAAGATTACACATCTCTGATAGTTTCAACTAAAGTTTATGTGACTTCATATAATATTTGCAAATAGAGAGCTCTATTTTGGTGAATATATTCTTTTAATCTCTACATTGAAAATGACAGCCTCTTTTCCCTATTATTTTTTATTTTTCGGTACAATGTGTCATCATTAGATTAATAAATAGACGAGCATAGCTCCAGATGACAACGGGTGAAGACACTTATCTAATTTGACAACGCGTAGGACTCACATTTGCACGCGTTTAAGTGGACTAGCAGGGCAGGAAAAATGTTTACCTAAATTGGGAAGGGGTAAAACGAGGACTTCACAGACCTCGTGGATCTAAAACCGCACATCCTTATAAATCTGAGGTCCGTGCCACTTGTAGTCTCTGGCTCTGACAGACCTCTATGACAATTTAGCTCTGACGGATCCTAACCTATGCTGAGACTAAAAGTGGCGCGGACCTCAGATTTTTAAGGATGTGCAGTTCAGATCCACGAGGTCCACTATAGTACGCATCGGGATCTGGGAATGGTCGATAGGGTTTGCTTAGATCAGTGGTTCCCAATAGAGAATGACACGGTGACAAAATTCATCACCGTTCCCGTCCCCGCGGATAACCGCGGGAAACCATCTTCATGTCATTCTTTAAGGAGAGAGGGAAGAATCAGAGTATAATTGGGCACAACCACTGACCCGCAAGCTTTGCTTTGAAGAATGCTGGTGTAGAAGGACCAAAGTTGAAATAGACACTAGAAAATGACATGGGATTATTTCCCGCGGGGACAGGAACTGTGATGAATTTTGTCACCGTGTTATTCTCTAGTTCCCAACCCTGTCCTGGAGGACCCCCCAGGCCAGTCTGGTTTTCAGGATAGTCCTAATGAATATGCATGGAGCAAATTCGCATGGTCTCCATTATATGCAGATCTCTCTCATGCATATTCATTAGGGCTATCCTGAAAATCCAACTGGCCCGGGGGTCCTCCAGGACAGGGTTGGGAACCACTGCACTTGCAGACCTTTACACACATTTTTTTTTTAAATCCCTCAGCTATTTGCCATCCAGTGTCATATTGCGGGGGCTCTCGGAATCAGCGCGGAGGGAGAGATCTGGAGGAAGGGACGATCGGGCTAATTAGCAAAAGCCACGGTGCGCCTCCTCCCTCTTTAGCCATTAGGGAAGGCAGAGTCTGGGGCTTGAGCTGAGCGTGCGGGAAAAGCGGAGGGATTTTGTATCCTGCAAAAAAAGCAGAAGGAAACGCCAACGCGCTTCTGGTCTCACCAGTCCATCGTCTCAAAGTGATCTCGGGCGGCGTCGGGGGGCTGCAGGGCGCCGCAGGACGGGCAGAAGACGTGGGCGGGGAGCAGCGCGCGCTGGCAGCTCCAGCAGCTCAGGCGCCCGCGGGCGTCGGCGCTGCAGGCTCGCGCGCATCGCCTCGCGCTCCCCGCCGCCCGGCTCGGGCGGCCTCGCGACCAGGCCGCGCTCAGGCAGAGGGCCTTCAGGCGTCCGAAGAGCATTTCCGCCCCGGCGACCCCCCCAGGCGCTCCTTCATCTACCGGCCGCCCCCTAATCTGTGTCCAAAGTCCTTGCAACGGCCGACCTACAGTGATACTCAGCGGCTACCAAAGTTCGCTACTACACCTCCCAGAAGGCAAAGCTCGGCGGGGGGCGGGGAGTTAGAAGTCAGTGCGCAGAACGGGCTGACGTCGCTTCCGCTGATTGGCTGGTTTGCTAGACCGGGGAGGTTTGGCGCCTCGCTCGCTCCTGTCCATGTGTTGGAAGGAGCGAAAGGGGAAGTTGGGAGGGCTGCGCGCGAGCGACCCTCTCCTGCGGCGGTTGCCCCGCGCCAATTCGGCCTCTGCTTTCGGAAAGGTGCGTAGGCGGGAGGGTTCTTCTCCCTCGCGCGCTTCTGATGCCGGCAGAGGGTCGGGGTCTCCCCTCCCCCCACCGTCCCCTCAGGGGTGCGAAGTCGGGTCGGGGACGTTGGTATTTTCCCTTTATCCCGCGTTGGTGAAGGTCCCTAAAACGTCGTTTGTCTGGGAGATGAGGGAGAATGAAGCGGCCTTGGGTTAATAATAATAATAACTTTATTTTTATATATCGCCATACCACAAACAGCTCTAAGCGGTTTACAAGGGAAGAGACTGTATACAGACAGCGACATTACAGAGAACTAAGTTTAGTCAGATTTATCTGGAAGAGTTTTGGAAGTACATCAGGTTGAAGTGGGGTCAGAGAAATTTGTCAGAGATAAGTTTTTATTGACTTCCTAAACGTTTGGTACGAAAGTGGGTTGGAGATGAAGTTGGTTATAAACATTTGTTCCATTTGCCTGCTTGGAATGATAGTGTTCTATCCAGGAGAGCAGGTTAGCTCTGTGATTGGTTGAATGAGTGTTCTATCCAGGAGAGCAGGTTAGCTCTGTGATTGGTTGAATGAGTGTTCTAGCTAGGAGAGCAGGTTAGCTCTGTGATTGGTTGAATGAGTGTTCTATCCAGGAGAGCAGGTTAGCTCTGTGATTGGTTGAATGAGTGCTCTAGCGAAGAGAACAGGTTAGCTCTGTGATTGGTTGAATGAGTGTTCTATCCAGGAGAACAGGTTAGCTCTGTGATTGGTTGAATGAGTGTTCTATCCAGGAGAGCAGGTTAGCTCTGTGATTGGTTGAATGAGTGCTCTATCCAGGAGAGCAGGTTAGCTCTGTGATTGGTTGAATGAGTGCTCTAGCGAGGCCATCATGCCTTTCGCGATACCGCCCAAGTGGTTTGTATTGAATTGTGAGGGTACAGGAGATGGGGCGTGTAATACTGCATTGTTTTTTTTCTTGATGTGGTTACAGTCAAAGACTACTAGGGAGAAACTTCCTCCATGTAAGTTTTTTTGGCCTTTTTAAATCTGGAGCAATGGAGGGTTATGTGATTTGCCCAGGCTTACAAGGAGAATACTAAACATTCTAGTTTTGAGCCGTCTTCTCACCTATTTCAGTGTGTGAAATATGTATAAACATACTGTAAAGAAAATAAGGTGGTACCTTTTTTTTATTGCACTGACCAAATGCATGTTTTATTGGCTTTTGAAAGCTTTTGGGCATTGCTTTACCTTGCATGTAAGCAGTGGCTGAAAGTCCTATGCTAATGAGCTGGCTAGTATTAAAATGAGCTCATTAGCAGCAGCGTGCATGGAAATCCCCCTGCAGAGATTGTCTCGTACGTGTTTAATGTACAGCACTGTGTACATCTAGCAGTGCTATAGAAATAAGTAATAGTAGTAATAGTTTTGGAGCTGTCAGTAGGTTTTAGTTGTCAGGGCAGGGTGACTTTTATAGCTGCACTTGCCATCTGACTTCTCTGACAGCAGCAGCTTTTTCTATCCACTGCACTCGGTCACTTACTAGACCTCCAACCACTGGTTTCTATTAAAAGCGCCACTACTGCTGCCTCTCCCCCCTCCTTCACTAGACATGCACACAAGTGCTATGCCTACCACATAGCTGTTGTGAGCAAGTACACTTCCACCTCCGTATTCACGGTGGTTAGGGGCAGAGCTGACCCATGAATATTAAAAAAACGCAAATAATATTCAGGCCGGTTCTGCCCCTATCCCCTGCTTCCCCTGGCTATTTTAAGCCCTGAAAGCCCCCCCCCTTAAGCCTTACCTGGTGATCTAGCAGGTTTTCAGGCAGGAATGATCTTCCCACACTCCTGCCCCGCTCATATTGCTCACAGGAAATGGCTGCCTTGAGCTCCCATAATCTCTCGAGCCATTTGTAGTCGCTGTGCCGGGACTCCTGCCTTCGCCGGGACTCCTGCCTTCCACCGCGTTTGCCTCCTGCCTTGTCTCCGCACCTCCAGACCAGCAGCGGCAGCTGTGTATGCTTTTAACTTCGGCACAGAGCTGCCCCTAATCAATAGTTTAGCGCGGTTTCATAAGGCAGCCTCGGGGCCTTTGCTAGGCCGGCCCACATCGCATCATCGAAGCGGGCCGGCTATCAAAGGCCCCGAGGCTGCCTCATGAAACCGCGCTAAACTATTGATTAGGGGCAGCTCTGTGCCGAAGTTAAAAGCATACAGAGCTGCCGCTGCTGGTCTGAACTCTTGGGCCGCTGAAGGAGGGCAAAAAGCAGCTGTCCTGGAGGTTTCCCTTCCTCTCGCCTTTACAGGTTCCTTTTTTCCACCTTTTTTTTTTTCCTTCAAACGGCAACGGGCCCCAGCATCGACATCAATCAAGTAAGTTCCACTGTCAATCAAGCGGTTCTGCTCGGCCAAAGCTTCCCCTGTGACATGAGCCACCCTCAGGGGAAAGAAAGTGACCCACAAAGGTGAGGGGAAGGGGGGCAGATGATGGAAGTTGGGGGGGGGGAGAGAGAGAGAGAGAGAAGGGGCAGATGATGGAATGGGGGAGATGAGAGAGAGAGAGAAGGGGACAGATGATGGAAGTGAGAAGAAGGGAGAGAGAGCAGAAGGCAGATGGATGTCAGTTGAGAAGGGAGAGCAGATGCTGAATGGAAGTGGGGAAAGAACACATACTGGATGGAAGGAGGAGATAAATAAAGGGGGAAGAAAATAGTAAGATAATGGAGGGGTGAGGGAAAGGGGTGACTGACAAGCTGTGTGTAGACACAGTGAAAAGAGGGAAACGGGACTAAATAGTAAGAAAGAATTTAATTTAGATGGAGGCAGAAAATAGAGAAGGAAGACCAGAGAAGAAAAGGGAAGAGAGAGCAGAGAATGATCAGATCTGAGTGGAGGAAATGAGAAGAGAGATATGCTAAAAACCACAGGGGGGAGGGAAGGATAGAGATGCAGTTATTTTGAAGCTACACTGTTAAGTTAATATGCTGTTGGTAGAGTTGCAGTGGCATCCTAAACATATTTCTGGCAAGCCAACTGTATATGGTGACATTATTAGAAGATGACTGTGTGAAACTTTAGGGAACTTGGATGCCAATCAGTTTTTGGAAGCCAAAGGAAAACATACATTTTTTGTATGCTATACTGTATGTTTGGCTCGTTTCTACTTCAGTTTTGTTCTTGCCTTTTCGTTTTGTCTTCCTTCCACCATCTCTTATCTGCCTTCCTTATCATCCTTTTCAATGTGATTTGGCAGCTCCTGTCAATCATAGGCTGGCTGTGCAAGATTGCTAATTCTAGATGCCTGGGTGACCTAATGCCTGTGCATGTGATTTTCTGTTTTTGTGTTTAAAACATTTTGCTGAAAGCACAACAGTGCAAAAGAGTAAAACAGATTTTATGCTGTTTATTCTAGGAATAAGCAGTGGGCTTTCCTAAGTCCATCTTAATAATGTCATGCAGATTTTTTAAGGAAATTATCCAAATCTTTTTTTAATTACATGTTGAATGAAAAATATTTTCCCAGGTTTGTTTTAAATCTACTACTTAAAAGCTTTATTGCATGCCCCTTTACTCCTAGTATATATTTATTTTTATTTTTTAGTATATATATATTTATCTTTTGGCATGGCCCATCAGTTATAGCATTTGCTACATGATGGGCCATGCCAAAAGATAAATGTAGCATTTGCTACATGAATTGATTTTTTGTCACGTATGGTTAAGGGGCTGGAGGAGTTGCCGTACAGCGAAAGATTAGAGAAACTGGGCCTCTTCTCCCTTGAGCAGAGGAGATTGAGAGGGGACATGATAGAAACATTCAAGGTACTGAAGGGAATAGACTTAGTAGCTAAGGCAGGGAGAACGAGAGGGCACTCTCTAAAGTTGAAAGGGGATAGATTCCATACAAACGTAAGGAAGTTCTGTGGTAGAAAGCAACATATTTATTTGGCTCATAACTTGCTGGCGCCCGATATTTTTAGCTCACAGTGAAAAAAGTTTGCTCACAACACCCGCCCGCTTAGAGGGAACACTCTCCAGAACATCAGCACCTAGGATAGGAAAGCCTAGTTGAGCTGCATACAGGTCTCTTAAATAGCCTGGGGGTGGGCTGATGAACCATAGAAAGGACCCAGGCACATAAGCCACTCTAACCACTACATTTATGGTTAAACATGTATGCCCATCAACCCCCCCCTCAGAATCCCTACTGTACTTCCATAGGTACCACCTGCAGCCATAAGGGCTATTGGGGTTGTAGACAGGTGGGTATAGTGGGTTTTGAGGGACTCACCATAACCTATAAGGGAGTTCTGGTGAGATGTTTATATGGCACCCTTTTTGTGAAGTTCACAGCAGTGCCCCCCTGTAAGGTGCCCCACTGCTCTGTTGCCATGTCTAGGTGGCCAGTCCATCACAATACTGGACCCTACCATGTCCAAAAGGTCTTATTCTGGGTGTTTGGGACTTGGACAAATTTTTGGTTGAGAATGTGGTATAAAGTAGAGAATGACACGGGGACAAATTTCCCCGCAGGAACTCAATTTCCCCGTACCCATGAGTTTTGTCACTGTCCCTGCCCCATTCCTGTAAGCTCTGCCTTAATCATACAAGCCTCGAACACTTATGATTTTGAGGCTTGTGCAGATGAGGACAGAGCTTGCAGGAATGGGGCAGGGACAGTAAAAGAACTTGCCGGGACGAGAAAATGAATTCCCGAGGGGATGGGGAAAAATTTGTCGCAGTGTCATTCTCTAATATAGAAATAGATGTATTGGCGGTCTGGGCAATCAAGTGCCTGGACGTACAGATAGATGATTTTCAAAAAAATGGAATAGTTTAAACGTACTTTTTGAGAATGAACATTTACCAGTGCTGACTTTGGGCTATTAGCGCCCTATGTCTAAATTGGACTTAGATGTTTCTTTTGATTATGGCCCCCTGTGTATGTTGTAAAGCTTCATATGCTTAAAGGGCTTGAGCACCAGTGTTAACGTGCTAAGAATGACAGCCAATTATATTTAAATAGATGTTAATGAGGTCAACAAATAGCCATCATTTTCTTCTGTGCATTGGGAAGGGATAACATTGAAAATTTACTGCCAGGTCAAAGGCTAGCAAGCTTATTAGCATAGAAGGCTTTCAGGAAAATATTTTTTTGTCAGTTTTTCACATTGAACTAAGGGTTTTGTCTTCTTTTGGTGAGAAATAAACCTGTGCATGTCTGAGCAAAAGTGAAAACATGGCACCTGTTTTTCTGTGCTTATATATGAGCCTTTCAAAAATTTTTGAAAGACTCTTATTCAAAAGCACAGAACATCACCAGTGTGTTCTTGCATTTCAGGTTTTATCTGGACATGCTCACAAGAGTATTGCTTACTGTAAGACTCTTATGTGCACGTGACATGCACATTCCCCCCCCTTGCCTGTAGTTTTAGTGAAAATTAACCGCAAATATTTACATATCATTTTCTTTGAGCATCACTTAGCTATTTTTCTGCACTGTTGTGCTATGAGGTTTTGCATTGTGGGCTGTTGCCGCTCTGCTTTGAGCATTTGTCCCTTAGCAGCAGCAGCAGGTATTATTTCCAGGGGGCTGTTTATCTGTGACTTTTTTGCTCTGAATACTCGGATTATAATATGAAGATTTTGCTCTGGTTTCCAGTGCTAGATTTTTAATATTGCAGTTTGTGAGCTCTTTAGAGAAGATAGAACACAACAGATAGGTACAGAAATGAGCGCGTAAAAATATGGGTACGTTTATTTATACAGTTACTATATAAAGTTTGGTTCTGAAACTTAAAAATGAGGCTGTCACTCAAAGCAGTCTTTTAAAATATCTATCTCCCCCCCTTGCCTGTTGACATACGCCACCGCTGTAGCATTGTGCAAGAATACTCGACTGCTTTGCCTTTCAGCTAGGTTTGGAAAAAGTGGAAATCTAACCGAATGGCTCTTAACTCTAGTCTATTGATGGACTATGTTCTCGGCCTTGCACTGGGTGACCCTTGCAATGACCACCCCAGCTGTAGAGACTTTCATCTATTATTAGTATCACCCATGACTCTTATGTGGAGAGGAAGACCTCTGGATAACGACTCTGGCCGGAGCCACCATTTTAAGCTTGGTCATGTCTCTGTCGTCCAGGTTAACTCCTTCTGGAGTGAGTCTGACTAAGGAGTCTAGTGTGCCAGCAGTGAGCTCTGTAGGGGGCACAGGTGTGCTCTTGCCCATGGAATTGCCTCTATGGTTGCCCCCATGGACCTCAGAACCTGTAGGTAATGCCAAGCCATAAGAGCTGGCTTCACCAAGATGTCTAGGATCTGACACCTGAGCTTCAGTTTGCAGGGCTATAGAAGAAACACTCAGCCCTTTGCCGTGTTGAACAGGATTCCCAGATACTCCAGGTACTTGAGTTGGTTCCAGGTGGCTCTTTCTGAAATTGATAATCCACCCAAGATCCTGTAAGAGCTGGACTACCTGAGCAACTGCCTGGAGGAAGTCCAGCAAGGATGATGCTCTGATCAGTAAATTGTCCAAGTAAGGATGAACCCTGGATTCCTGCCTTGTGCAGGTGAGCTGCTGCCACCACCATTACTTTGGTGAAGATGCACAGTGCAGTGGCTAACTCGAAAGGCAACATTGTGAATTGAAAGTGCTTCTCTAGCGTATGAAGCATGTGAAATGTTCTTTGATTTGGGAATATGCAAGTAAGCCTTTGTCATCCAGTGAGGCCAGAAATTTGTCAGGAGCCACCGAAGCAGTGACTGATCTCAGTTTTCATTCAGAATCTGAACTTTCAATGTCGCATTGATCACCTTGAAATCTAGGATTGCCTTCCAATTGTCTTGAGTTTTTTTGGGCACAATGACGTATATAGAGTATCTCCCCGAACCTGAGTCTACATCTGGGACCAGCTCTATGGCAGTATATAGAGCAGGAGTGCCCAAAAAGTCGATCATGATCGACCAGTAGATCGTGAAGGCAGCACAAGTCGATCGCATTGCCTTTGCGTTCTACCTGCTTCTCGACGCAGAAGCGCTGAACCAACCAGCCTTCTCCACCCGACGTCAATTCTGACGTCAGAGAGGAAGTTCCGGGCCAGCCAATCGCCTGGCTGCCCCGGAACTTCCTCTCCGACCTCAGAATTGACGTTGGGGGTGAAGGCTGGTCAGCCTGGCACTTCTGCGTCGGGAAGCAGGGAGAACTTGGGGTGGTGGTGGTTTGGAGGCCTGTTCCCCGGTGGCGACGGAAGTGGCTTGGGGGAGGGCAGGGAGAAAGAAAGAAAGGAGGCAGGCAGGGAAACAGAAAGAAAGGGGGCTTGGAGAGAGAAAGACAGAAAGAAAGGGGGCAGGGAGACAAAGAAAGGGGAGAGGGCAGGGAGAGAGGAGGAAAAGGTTTGCTGAGGGAATGAGGTCTGGAAGCATACAGGAGGCTGAAAGAAGGGAAGAAATATTGGATGCACAGTCAGAAGAAGAAAGTGCAACCAGAGACTCATGAAATCACCAGACAACAAAGGTAGGAAAAATGATTTTATTTTCAATTTAGTGATCAAAATGTGTCCATTTTGAGAATTTATATATGTTGTCTTTTTTGCACTATGGCCCCCTTTTACTAAACCGCAATAGCGGTTTTTAGTGCAGGGAGCCTATGAGCACCGAGAGCAGCGCAGGGCATTCAGTGCAGCTGAACAAGAACGTGCACTGGTAGGGTTAGTCTCAGTTAGGGCGCTGGTCTTTGACCAGAGGGCTGCCGCGTGAGTGGACTGCTGGGCATGATGGACCACTGGTCTGACCCAGCAATGGCAATTCTTATGTTGTTATGTTCTCCCTGCGCTAAAAACCACTATCGCGGTTTAGTAAAAAGGGAGGGGGTTTATTTGTCTATTTTTGTATAGTTGTTACTGAGGAGACATTACATAGTCATCTGCCTTGACCTATTTGAAAAAACCACGAAATATAAATGATAATTAACATTTTCTCTGCGAACAGTGTGCTTTGTAGTTTTTTTTTTATTTTATTGTTGGTAGATCATTTTGACTTGGTCATTTTAAAAGTAGCTTGCAAGCCCAAAAAGTGTGGGCACCCCTGATATAAACTATCTCCCCAAGCTTGAGTCTATATCTGGGACAAGCTCTATGGCTCCAATTTGTAACAATCTTTGCACCGTCACTCTGATCTTGGCAGCCTTTTCTGGTCTTCCCGCCAGAGAGTCCAAGAAGAGGTCCCGGAGGGGGCAATAAAATTCAAGTTTGTAGCCCTCAAATTATTTCAAGCACCCACTAGTCTGAAGAAATCTGTGCCTAAGTCTGCCAGAACTACAAAAGTTTCCCTGCGATGCGGGGGGAACTCGGAGGCCGACTTGGCATCATTGGCACTTCTTAGAATTGGCTGCTGAATGGGAGCCAGATGTCTGGGCTCTCTTGGAGCTGCCAAACCTTTGCCTAGATCCTTGAATAGGACCTTTGAGACAAGAATCCTGTAGACCCATAATGCTGTCTTCTGTACCCACGAAAGGAACTATGATTGGAACTGCCTGATCATCGTGGTTTTACTGCCTGGCAGAGATTTAGGACGGCGGTCCATTACACGTCATCAGGTCATCCAATTCTTTGCCAAAAAGCATTTGCCGCTGTTAAAAGTAGCTTTTAGATGCCGATTCTCCTGCCCACTGCCCTGATCCAGAGCATTCTGCGGATAGAGATTGTATAGGCTGAGACTTTACTAATAACTCTGAGCATATCGTAGGTAGCGTCAGCCGCATAATCTACCTCCACCAGGACAACAGACTGATGTTCTTGTGCCTAGTTTTTGGTTGTTTTTTTTTGGTGTTTTAAATTTTGATGTGTCAGTTTGGAAAATGGCTTTTCTTTTGTAGACATTTTTGCACAGAAGACATTATCTTTGAGCCATTTTTCTAAGGGAAACCCAGACGTTTTTCCTATTAAAAAATGGCTCTGATGGACCTTTTTGGACATAATGAGTGGAATGTCCCAATTCTGACTTGGATTTTTTTTTCCCAAAAATACCCCATTCCAAGGCTTTATCTCAGGAAAGTCACTTAACCTTCCGTTGCCTCAGGTATAATCTTAGATTATAAGCTTTTTGAGGATAGGAAAGATACCCTGCTTACTGTACTTGAATGTAACGTACCTTGAGCTATAAGTGAAAAAGGTATTAGCTAAATCTTTTCCTTTCTGTATAGTTGTTTTACTCTGAATGGTTTTGTTAAATGACCAAATTTTTCATTAGTATGGGGGGGAGGGTTATTAAATTTAGAGGGTGATAAATTGCCAACATCCATGTAAACCTGATGGGTAGTTTTTACCTTTAAGGTTTGCATTCGCAATAAACAAAATTGGATACATCATTTGCTTAGATTACCCAGGAAGGAAAATACTGCAGAGATGTGCATCTGCTTTTCCGTGAGTACGTTTTCTCTCAGAAGTAACAAGCATGGATTTGAAAATTTGTCTACACAGGCAGTTTCCCTCACTACAAAAATATTTATTTATTCAGTTTTCTATACCGTTCACCCAGGGGAACTCAGAATGGTTTGCAGTGTTCCACCTCGAATTCGCAGTTCACGAATCGCAGACTCAGTAATTCGTGGTATGCTCCGACCGCCTCTTCCTGCACTAAAGTCATGTTACACCAATCAGGAGCTGCGTGTCAAAGCAGCTCCTGATTGATGTAGCCTGACTTTAGTAACAGGAAGAGGCGGTCGGAACATACCGCAAATGATTTTCTGCACCTGCCGGAGCCCCAGCTGCCCTTTCTTGCCTCTCCTGACTTTTGACAGATGTAGAACCGCATCTGCGGTTTTTCAAAATTCACGGGTATTCCTGGAACGGAACCCCCGCAAATTTCAGGGAAGTAATGTACATGGATTTACTCAGGTACTTGAGCATTTTTCCCTGTTTGTCCCAGTGGGCTCATAATCTATCTAATATACCTGGGACAATGGAGGGATTAAGTGACTTGCCCAGGGTCACAAGGAACAGTGTGGGTTTGAACCCACAACCTCAGGGTGCTGAGGCTGTAGCTTTAACCACTGTCCACACTCTTCTCAGAAATCTGCAGTGAAGGTGAACACTCCTCAAACAGTCTGCTTTTGTGCATAAACCACTGACTTTGTAAATGAATTCATCATTCTGACAGAACAATTGAAAATTGTTTTTGGTTGAGACTGGGGAAGGGTCTAGCTACCAAGACTGTGGACTTGCAGGCTCAGAGAACTCGGCTCCTCATTATATCATCTATGTCAGTGGTCTCAAACCTGAAGCCCGGGAACCACATGCGGCCTGCCATGTACTATTTTGAGACCCTCAGTATATTTATCATCATCACAAAAGTTAAAATAAAACAGTTTCTTGATTACATGTCTCTTTAACTATAAATTACAATATTATTATTAAGACTTAGCCAAAAGGAAAGATTTACAAACTACAAAGAGTTTTACTTCATGCAAAATTGTCATTTCTTTAATAAGACATTTACTATTTTTTTCTGAGGCCCTCCAAGTACCTACAAATCCAAAATGTGGCCCTGCAAAGGGTTTGAGTTTGAGATCAATGCTCTATTTCAAATTAACCTTCTGGAAGCTGAAGCTGAATCGAGAAGCAGGTATAAAGAGCCCACTATAAAGAATCTCGTTCCAAGGCAAAAGATTCACAATGGATATTATTAGTACAGACTACTACTTCTAAAGAGACTGCAAATTTAGAGAATATTTTATTACTTTTGTGACTGTTAGCTAGTTTTGTATTCTGCCAACCCCTTAAAACTAGGTTCAAAGCGAATAACAAAAAGTTGACAGAGCATGCCACTGTATAGAACCATGGTGAGACCTCATCTGGAGTACTGTGTGCAATTCTGGAGGCCACATGTGCTTCGAGCTGAGTCGGTCCAGCGAATGGCCACTAGGAAGGTCTCTGGACTCAAGGGTGTCTCATACGAGGAAAGACTGGGCAAATTGCAGCTCTACTCTCTAGAGGAGCGCAGGGAAAGGGGTGACATGATTGAGACTTTTAAGTACGTCACAGGTTGTGTCGAGGTGGAAAACGATATATTCCTTCCCAAGGGACCCTCAGTCACAAGGGGGCACCCGCTCAAACACAGAGGAGGGAAATTTAATGGTGACATCAGGAAGTATTTCTTCACAGAAAGAGTGGTAGATCACTGGAACAAACTTCCGGTGCAGGTAATCAAGGCCACAAGCGTGCTCGACTTTAAGAATAAATGGGACATCCACGTGGGATCCCTACGTGGGTCGAGCAGCACTCAGACTTAATGGGGTGGGTCAGTAGAGTGGGCAGACTTGATGGGCTGTAGCCCTTTTCTGCCGTCAACTTTCTATGTTTCTATATTGTCTGTGTATTATGTATATCAACCCTGTAACCCGATTTGAGCTTGTTGGACCAAATAAATAGCCAAATAAACCAAATAAATAAAATGTTTGGGAAGATGGAAGGAACCAGGCAAAGAGGACGACCTGCAATGAGATGGCTGGACTTGTTGAAAACAACCATGGGGATGACCAGGGCTGTGGAGGCGGTAGATAAATCCTTCGAGTCCTCAGTTTCTGGTACCCACAACTCCGACTCCAGGTACCCAAAATTGTCTCCGACTCCTCGACTCCACAGCCCTAGGGATGACTCTGGATGACATTACCAGATTAGCACAAAACAGATCTCTTTTTAGATCTGTAAGTCATCAAGTTGCTAGGACTCGAACACCTAACTAACTTACTGGGTCTGCAAAACAAAACTAAGAGAAATATAAAGAAGGCTGTTTTTAAGAATCAATTACATGGGAGTTTTCAACATATGTCTCAAATAAGTGAGCATTTGATCTTGTTTGCTGGAGGGAGATTTTGCTGGAAATGCCAGAGTCCAGAACTAGGGACAGGATAGCCCAAGTGATTTGATAAATACACACCTCCCTCTGTATTTGCGGTGGTTAGGGGCGGAACATGACCGCGAATACGGAAAAACTGAATAACTTTTTATATGTTGTTTGCGATTTTTTTTGTGACAGCCATTCTTTAATATATTAAAATCGTGAATAATAACAGCAATTGTGAAAGCTGGGAAGCAGCGATGTTCTCTGTGCATGCTGGGAAGCATCAATTTTCAGGGTGAAAGCTGGTAAGCGCCAAACTTTTTGTCAGTACAGTACTTTACTCATGATATAATTGGGGGTGGGGGGGTGGGGCAGGAGTCAGCATGCAAGAAATCGTTAATAAGCGAAACCGCGAGTGCTGAAACCGCGAATACGGAGGGAGAAGTGTAGTAGTTCATGTTATGAGTGTAGGTCCAGGAAAGTATGTGTTTTGTGTTTTTTGGTTTTTTTTTTTTACCAAGCAGTCATTTATTTAATCTAGGAACCTCAACCTCCTTGGCATGTTCTCACATGACACATAGCCAGTTAGTTTCTATTAAAATTTGATTAAAACGCTTTTATAATAAATTCAAAGTGATGTACATTAAAATTAATCACATAGAGACGGACTAACTGTAGACGACCTGCATGAATAGGTGGGGAAAAGGGTAGAACTACAATTTCAAAAGAAAAAGAACAAATAAGAAAAAACGTCGAGGGAGGGGGGACCCTGTTAGCTAGACATGCTTATTCTTCAAGATCACAGCATTAATTAGTATTGGAGCAATTGAAATCATCCATTATTGTTGCCAAATTGTTAGCTTCCATAATACCTGTTAACATTTACATAAGAACATAAGAATTGCCGCTGCCGGGTCAGACCAGTGGTCCATCGTGCCCAGCAGTCCGTGCACACGGCGACCCTCTGGTCAAAAACCAGCGCCCTGACTGAGACTAGCCCTACCTGCGTATGTTCTGATTCAGCAGGAACTTGTCTAACTTTGTCTTGAATCCCTGGAGGGTGTTTTCCCTTATAACAGCCTCCAGAAGAGAGTTCCAGTTTTTTACCACTTTCTTGGTAAAGAAGAACTTCCTTATGTTTGTACTGAATTGATCCCCCTTTAACTTTAGAGAGTGCCTTCTCGTTCTCCTTATCTTGGAGAAGGTGAACAACCTGCCCTTATCTACTAAGTCTATTCCCTTCAGTACCTTGAATGTTTCGATCATACCCCCTCTCAATCTCCTCTGTTCGAGGGAGAAGAGGCCCAGTTTCTCTAATCTTTCGCATCTGTGCTTTTTGGCTAGGTGCATGATAGTATGCCCCTGCTACTGGTTTTTTCTCTTCACATGTGGAATTTCTATCCATAAAGATGCCATTATTTTTAGTGTATTTTTGCAAGTAGCAACTCATCATTTCTGCTTATTGTAACAAGTTTTGTTTCCTTTTTTAAGATGTCTCGAGAGACAGTAGGTGGAACTCAACAGTCTCAGGGTGGTTCCAGTTCATCCAGTGGTCCCCAATCATCTTCCAGCCAGTCATCCTCTTCAGCTTCAGGGACCCTGAGTTCTTTGGATACTGTGCAGGTGCAAGACCTTGCATCAATTCCTGAGGATCCAGAAATAGAGGAGCCCCAACCTTGGGGTCGTCTTTGGGCACTGGGGCTGGGATTTACAAATCATGGTTTGTAACTTTTCTCCTTATTTTATTGTGTAACAGGGCTGGAAGTAGAGAAACTAAGAAATTTGAAGGATATGGGGTTTAAGAAAGGATTAGACAATTACCTACTGGAAAAGGGGATAGAGGGGTATAGATAGAGGATTACTGCACAGGTACTGGACCTGTTGGGCCGCCGCGAGAGCGGACTGCTGGGCACGATGGACCTCTGGTCTGACCCAGCAGAGGCACTGCTTATGTTCTTATGTTCTTATAACATAAAAAGTAAACTTTGAACAGTTAAACCTATGTACAAGTAAAGTATTGGACAGAAGAGGTCATTAGCAGGGTGGGAATAATTTATCTGTTTAGTTAATTTTCTGTACCATTCTCCCAATGGAGCTCATAATGGTTTACATGAATTTATCAGATACTCATGCATTTTTCCTTGTCTGTCCCCCTGGGCTCACAATCTATCTAATGGCATTACTATGGTCTCGGCTGCCTTTCTTTCTTTTTTTTTCCCATGCTGCTGTTGACTTTATTTTCTGCATCCTCTGTCCTATATATTAATTTTAAAAAAGGGAACTACAGAGGCCAAAGATCTTTCTTGATATTTGTAAAGAGACAGCCTTGGTCTTAGGGTGGTACATAGCTGGATCACACCCTAAGACCCCCATCCCTCCCAGAAAGGGATTTCCCTTCAGGACGATGGTATAGAAATTTCCCCAAAGGCCACTCAAAGTTAGAAGTGGGGTGCTGTAACTCCTTTACTTGAACCTAAGTGCAAAATAGTACAGTTCTGAGACAGTCTTTCAGAACTGAAAGAGTGCAGCATTAAATTAACACTTTTTTCTCTGTCTGTGTCTATGATCCTTCTAGCAATAATCCAATCTTTTTGGATAACTGGTCTTCCAGTTTCCAGGGCAAACCAATTTCCTTCTGTATTTCAGGGTCTTTAGGGTAAAAGGTTCTATTCCACACAGTGTCTCTCCTTCCTGGGATCCATTTCCATCCAGTCTCTTCCTAAGAAGAATAATCCTGACCACTACCTCCAGCCCAGCTCTTGAGAGGGGCTTCTCTTCCCTTTATCCCATTGGACAAAGTGCTAAACAGCCCACTCATATTGAACAATGGGCAGAGGGGTGGGTAAAACCTGTAGCTTTTCACATTCACATAACACTGGACACAAAAAAAAAATCAAGGAATCCTCATGCAGACTTAAAGTAAGGGAAGGCCGAAGGACTGTGTAGAGAATGACATGGGGAAAAAATTTGTCCCTGTCCCCATCCCATCCCCACGAGCTCAGTCCCCATCTCCGCCTCGTCCCCTTGAACTCAGTCCCCGCCCCGTCCCCGCAAACCGTCTGATCCCATCCACTCAAGCCTTGAATAATTATCATTTTATATTGAACTTATTTTATTAAAGTATAAAAAGAAACAATATTCTGTACAATTGTCATTTTATAAACACAAATAATACAGAGCAAGAATCAACAAAACTCCCATCTCCCCTCCCCTTCACAAATATCCCCTCCACTATTGAGAAAACTGAATAAGCCAAATTATTACAGAATGCTATACAGAAAAATCATGCTAACAGAATACCGCAGTCACACATGACAGGAATAGTGTTAGGGGAGTGCAACTAGGGCAACTGCCCCCTGTTCAGAGAGAGCCCTAAGCCAGCTGGAAGCTAAAGAAGAACGACCTGGTCTCTGTTTTCTTTTGACATTTCTTCTTTCTCCATGCTCACCATTCATCTTCTATCTCTGTGTATGTATTGTTCCCCATGTTCAGCATCTCTATGTCTCCTATATGTCCTTTTCTAGTATTTCCCCTGTGCCCATCTCCCTGCCTTCATCATCTCACCGTTCCATGATCCCCTCCCTGTATACAGGGAGTGGCGAGAGAGAGAGAGAGATCCAGGGTGCATCTCTCCCACTCCCTCTACTGCCAAATCTAACATTATCCCAGGACAAGCAGGCAGGTATTCTCACTAGTGGGTGATGTCATCCGACAGAGCCCCGATACGGACATCTTGAAAGCATGTCTTGCTTGAAGAAACTTAGAAGTTTCGAGATGCCCGCACCGCGCATGCGCCAGTGCCTTTCCGCCCGATGTACCGGGCGTGTCTCCTCAGTTCTTTTCTTTCCGCGGAGCTGAGAAGTTTCACTTCATTCTGCGCTGACTGAATTTCAGTAATTTGCCTTCTTTATACCGCGTTTTGGTTTATTTCTACTTTACAGTAGTTTTTCTTTTAACATAAAAAAAAAAAAAATTATTTCTTCCGGCGGTTCGGCCGGGCCGGCCTCGTGGCTTAGGCCCAGCGCCTTCGACCTTGCTGCGACGATTTTCCGGCCTATGTCCCGGCCAATCACCGGTTTTAAAAAGTGCAGCAAGTGCCAGCGCGCGATTTCGTTGACGGACCCGCATCGGCGCTGTCTTCAGTGTCTTGGTCCAGAACACATTCCGAAATCGTGCCGGCCTTGTTCCACGCTTACTGCGCGCTCGTTTAAGCAGCGCTGCTTGCTCTGGGAGTCGATGTTTAAGATGGAGACTGCTAAGGAGCCGTCTGCTTCCACTTCTGCTGAAGTTTCGCCGGTCCATGCGAAACCTGCATCATCGACTTCTGCACCTGGCCTTTTGAAGCCGGCATCGTTCACACCGACTTCAGCCTCGAGTTCGACACCGGTGCCTGTTCCCGTCTCCTCGGCTCAGGTACCGCCTTCCACTGTCCCTCCGGTGGTCATCAAAGTGCCTAAAGCTAGCAAGCAGAAGCACTTGACCACAAAGGAGCGCGAAGACCGTGCTGGAGGACCCCCTTTCGGTGCGGATCCCTCCATATCGGCTTCGCTGCGATCCCTGCTGGAAGCTCAGTTTGTCGAGCTTATGCAGTCTATGGGACCCCGGCTTATCGCCTCCATTCAGGGTGACCTCCCGGTCCCGGTCCCGGGGGGCGGACCGCCCCCTCGTCGTTCGATCTCACTGCTCGACGAGGAGGATCGGCGGAGGGCGGCGGGGGCCTCGCGGCGGGCTTCCTTTAGTGATATGCCGCCTTTGGAACCCATCACGCCTCCTCGCCATCAGAGTACTATGCAAGCCCCTGATAATCGGAGCCCTGGGCATACCGCATCGCAGGAAGAGTTCTTCCGCACTCCATACCAGGCCTGGGTGGCGTCGCGGGAGTCCGCGTCCTTGCCACATCTACGATCCACGGCATCAAGTCCGATCCATTCCGTGGAGGCTTCAGGGGACCGTGCGATGCATAGGAGGTCCCGTTCTCCATCCCGACACCGGGAGGGGCATCGATCTCGACACTCGTCTAGGCACTCTTCGCGTCATTCGGAGGTGTCTCCGCAAAAGAAGATGCAGCATATGGGATACTCCTCGTCGGATTTATCCCCGCCTGAGGGACCGGAGTATGGGGAACCATCTACCTCCTATTCTCCTTGCCGCTCCCAATTCTCTCTGGACCCAGAGGCTTCTACTTCTTCTAGTCCGTCTCGCCGGCCGGCGCTGGCGGACCAACTGTCCTTTTCTTCCTTCCTCCGACAAATGGCGGATGACTTGGATGTGACTTTGGATACTGAGTCTCGATATTCCAAGGAGTATTTAGACACCATGCACTTACCTCACCCTCCGGCGGAATCGCTTCGGCTTCCTCTGCATAAACTGCTTGACCAGACCTTCATGCGCTGTTTTGAGACACCGTACTCCATCCCCACAGTTCCCAGCAAATTGGATGCTCGATACCGCATCGTTCACCATAAGGGGTTTGAGGGTGCTCAACTCTCTCATCAGTCCCTCCTGGTCGAGTCCTCTCTCAAGCGATCTCATCCCTCCCAGGTTTATGCCTCAGTACCGCCGGGCCGAGAGGGGAGGACGATGGATAAGTTTGGTAGACGGATCTACCAGAACTCTATGATGGCGTCTCGAGTGCTCAATTATAATTTCTTCTTTTCCTCATATTTGGAGTTCTTCTTGCCGGTGCTCCGCAAGTTTATCCCTTTCATCGATGCTCAGGCTCGATTCGAGTTCGAAGAAGTGGTGGCGACCCTTTCACAGCTGCGCCTCCAGCTGATGCAATCCTCCTACGATGCCTTCGAGCTCTCGGCACGTGCTGCCGCCTGTTCAGTAGCCATGCGTCGCTTGGCATGGCTTCGTACGATTGATATGGATCCGAACCTCCAAGACAGGCTTGCAAATGTGCCTTGTGCGGGAGCGGATCTGTTTGATGAGTCTATCGAGACTGTTACTAAGAAGCTTTCGGATCATGAGAAGTCCTTTCAGTCTATTCTACGGCCGAAGCCTAAGCCTCAACAGTCTCGGACTACCAGGCCGCCTTTGATTTACCAGCGGCGTTATACTCCTCGCCAAACTCCTCCAGCGAGACAACCTGCGAAGAGGCAGCCACCTCAGAAGCCTCAACAGAAGCCTCAGATGCCGGCTGCACCCAAGGCTACTCAGCCTTTTTGACTCTTTTCCAGGGAGCATAACCGACCTCGTTCTGTCTTCCCCTGTTTTTCCCATTGGGGGTCGTCTCCATCATTTTTGTCATCGATGGGAGACCATTACCACGGACCTTTGGGTCCTTACCATCGTAAGAGAAGGATACTCTCTTCATTTCCAACGGGTCCCCCCGGACCACCCGCCAAGAGAGTATCCTTCAAACTTGACGCAGACCGCCCTTCTCCTTCAAGAGGCTCAGGCTCTGCTTCGGCTTCGGGCCGTCGAGCCGGTTCCTTTAGATCAGCAGAACCAGGGGTTTTACTCCCGGTACTTTCTCGTCCCAAAGAAGATGGGCGATCTGCGTCCCATTTTGGACCTTCGGGTCCTCAACAAGTTTTTGGTCAAGGAGCGGTTCCGCATGCTGACCCTTGCTTCTCTCTACCCCCTCCTCGAGCAGAACGATTGGCTATGCTCTCTGGATCTCAAGGAGGCCTACACTCACATCCCCATTCATCCGGCCTCCCGCAAGTTCCTCAGATTTCGGGTGGGACATCTGCATCTGCAGTATCGAGTGCTTCCATTCGGCCTCTCCTCGTCTCCCAGAGTCTTCACGAAGTGTCTGGTGGTGGTGGCCGCGGCACTCCGGAACAGGGGTCTTCAGGTGTTTCCATACCTCGACGACTGGCTCATCAAGGCCCCGTCAGCTCCAGAGGTCATTTCGGCGACCTTGACTACCATTTGTTTCCTACAAAGTTTGGGCTTCGAGATCAACTTTCCCAAGTCACATCTTCAGCCCACCCAGTCTCTCCCCTTCATCGGGGCGGTCCTGGACACCATTCAACTTCGAGCTTTCCTTCCTCCTCAGCGCATGGATGCTCTCCTTCATTTCTGCCAGTCGGTGTCTTCTCGCCACTCCATCTCAGCGAGACACATGATGGTCCTCCTGGGCCACATGGCATCTACAGTTCATGTGACGCCTTTTGCCAGACTGCATCTCAGAATTCCTCAATGGACCCTGGCATCTCAGTGGACTCAGGTATCCGACCCGTTGTCCCGTCACATCATTGTCACTCCTGCTCTTCGGCAGTCTCTACTTTGGTGGATGACCTCTTCGAATCTATCCAGAGGTTTGCTGTTTCACACTCCTCCCCACCAGAAAGTTCTCACGACCGATTCTTCGAACTATGCCTGGGGGGCTCATCTGGATGGTCTTCGCACTCAAGGGTTCTGGACCAGTGCGGAAAGACTCCATCAAATCAATCTTCTGGAGCTCAGAGCCATCTTCAATGCTCTCCAAGCTTTCCAGCATCTGCTTCACGACACGGTGGTCCTCATTCGCACAGACAATCAGGTCACCATGTATTATGTCAACAAGCAAGGGGGCACGGGCTCGGCCCCTCTTTGCCAGGAAGCTCTTCGGGTCTGGGATTGGGCTGTTCGCCACAACTCCTTCCTCAAAGCTGTCTACATTCAGGGGAAGGACAATGTCTTGGCAGACAAATTGAGTCGTCTCCTGCAGCCTCACGAGTGGATGCTCCATTCCGACCCCCTTCATCAGATCTTTGCACAGTGGGGGACGCCTCAGATAGACTTCTTTGCAGCCCCCCACAACTTCAAACTGCCTCAGTTTTGCTCCAGGATCTACACTCCTCATCGCCTCGAGGCAAATGCCTTTCTGCTGGATTGGAGGAATCAATTTCTGTATGCATTTCCTCCGTTTCCTCTCATTCAAAAGACTCTGGTCAAATTGAAATCAGACCAAGCCACCATGATTCTGATAGCTCCTCGGTGGCCCAGACAACCCTGGTTCTCCCTTCTGCTTCAACTCAGCAGCAGGACGCCAGTTCTTCTTCCAGTGTTTCCTTCTCTACTTACTCAACATCAAGGATCACTGCTTCATCCCAACCAGCAGTCTCCACCTGACAGCTTGGTTCCTCTCAACGTAACCCCTCATCAGTTTTCTCTAGCGGTGAGAGAGGTCTTAGAGGCTTCCAGGAAGCCTGCTACTCGACAATGCTATTCCCAAAAATGGACTAGATTCTCTTCCTGGTGTATTGCCAATGCCAAGGAGCCTCAGCGAGCTTCCCTATCCTCTGTGTTGGACTATCTTCTACACCTATCTCAGTCTGGCCTCAAGTCTACATCTATACGAGTCCACCTGAGTGCTATTGCGGCTTTCCATCAGCCTCTTCAAGGGAAACCTCTATCTGCCCATCCTGTGGTTTCCAGATTTATGAAAGGACTTTTCCATGTTAATCCTCCTATCAAACCTCCTCCTGTCGTTTGGGATCTCAATGTTGTCCTTTCCCAGCTCATGAAGCCTCCGTTTGAACTTCTCAACAAGGCTCCACTTAAGTACCTCACCTGGAAGGTGGTTTTTCTAGTGGCCCTCACGTCTGCTCGCAGGGTCAGTGAGCTTCAGGCCTTAGTGGCGGATCCACCCTTCACAGTATTCCATCATGACAAGGTGGTCCTCCGTACTCATCCGAAATTCTTGCCTAAAGTGGTCTCTGAATTTCATCTCAACCAATCCATTGTACTTCCAGTATTTTTTCCAAAGCCTCATTCTCACCATGGAGAATCTGCTCTTCACACTCTGGACTGTAAACGTGCTTTGGCTTTCTACCTGGATCGCACCAAGCCACACAGAACTGCTCCTCAACTTTTCGTCTCCTTTGATCCAAACAAGTTGGGACGACCTGTATCGAAGCGTACCATCTCAAATTGAATGGCGGCTTGTATCTCTTCCTGCTATGCCCAGGCTGGATTATCCCTTCCTTGTAGGGTCACAGCCCATAAGGTCAGAGCAATGGCAGCCTCTGTAGCCTTCCTCAGATCGACACCGATTGAGGAGATTTGTAAGGCTGCCACTTGGTCCTCGGTTCATACATTCACCTCTCATTATTGTCTGGATACTTTCTCCAGACGGGATGAACAGTTTGGCCAAACAGTGTTACAAAATTTATTCTCTTAAGTTGCCAACACTCCCACCATCCCATTGAGGTTAGCTTGGAGGTCACCCACTAGTGAGAATACCTGCCTGCTTGTCCTGGGATAAAGCAATGTTACTTACCGTAACAGTTGTTATCCAGGGACAGCAGGCAGCTATTCTCACGTCCCACCCACCTCCCCTGGGTTGGCTTCTCAGGCTAGCTACCTGAACTGAGGAGACACGCCCGGTACATCGGGCGGGAAGGCACTGGCACATGCGCGGTGCGGGCATCTCGAAACTTCTAAGTTTCTTCAAGCAAGACATGCTTTCAAGATGTCCGTATCGGGGCTCTGTCGGATGACATCACCCACTAGTGAGAATAGCTGCCTGCTGTCCCTGGATAACAACTGTTACGGTAAGTAACATTGCTTTTCTCCCTCATCCTTCTCTTCCCCATATATCTCTACCTTACTCCTCTCTCTATGCCCAATAATTTTCCTCTTTCTGCTGTCCCCCCATGTGCACCATCTCTTTCCCTCTTACTCACACACTCATGCCCAACAATTCTCCCTTTCTATTTCCTCCCTCCCTCCTATGTCCCAAGTTATTCCCCCTTCTCCTTCCCTTGCGTCCCAAGTTCATAACCCCTCCTTTCCTTCTCTGTCCCAAGTTCGTGTCCCCCTCCTTGCCTTCCAGCCTTTGTCCCAAATTCGTGTCCCTCCTATGTCCCAACACGCTCCTTTCCCCCTCCCTTCTCCCTTTGTCCCACGTTGATATCCCCTCTCTCCCTTACTTGCTCACTCTAGGGCTGCACTCGCTCCCTTCAGGGACATCCAGCTGGGCTGCTCCTTCTTGCCTTCAGCTGCACTCATTTGCATGCTGCACGTGACTGACCTGCAAGTCTTCCCTCTGACGTCGGAGAGATGGCTTCTGAGTCAGCCACATGCAGTGTGCAAGAGCTGCTGTCTGTGTCCCTGCAAAGAACAAGTTGAGGTAACTGGGATCCCCAGCTTACCTGGAAGGCTTCCCTCTGATGTCAGCCCTGACATCGAAGGGAAGCCTTCCAGGTTGGCTTCGGCGAAAGGGGGCATGCAGCTGAAAGACAGGAAGGAGGCCTGTTTACAAATGGGATCCCCGGCAGTGGCAGCAAATGCCAAGTGGCTCCTCATTGGGGAGAATGGGGACAGGAGACCCATGCAGTGCCGTGTACCCCCCACAAGCAGATAATGGCGGTAAGGAAGGAGTGGGGTACTTCCAACTGCGGGGACAAAGCTTTTCACCATTCTCATGGATGGTGAAAAGCTTTGTCCCCATGTCTGAGGCGAGTCAGGCTTTGGCATCTCAGTAGCCACGAGCAAACTGCAACTTGCCACAGGTTTGTCCACCATGTCGTTCTCTAGGACTGCCTCGCACAAGTTGTTCTCCTAACATATATACACAGCCACTACCACTTCTCAAGGGGCAGGCCGTATCAATGCAGCCATGCCGGGGATGATGCTGTAACTAGATGGTAAAAACCTCCTCTGTACTCTGCTTTGCAGTGGTCCTTGGGGGCAGGATGTACAGGGCTAGTGAGGGTCCTGCAAGGATCCTTACATTTATATTTTGCTTTATATGCAGAAAATGACTGTACTATTTTACTTGACAGAATGGCTCTGAAATGTATCTTTAAGAGTATCTGAATCTCCCTGACAAGCACTTACTCAGTATTTTCTTTTCTTTCCTACAGACTGCATATCTGATGAATATTGGTTTGGTAGAGACAAAAAGTGTGACTACAGTTTTGACAGGCCGACAATAAATCGGACTGACACATTTAAAACATACAGCAAGAAGCACTTTAGAATTTTCAGAGTAAGTGTTCTGTTTTGGGTTTTTTTGCACTTAGGCCAGGATTCTCAAAAAACCACGTTAAAAAGCGATGGTCTGCTAACGCTTAGTTTTTCATCCGAAGATACGAGCCAGGAAGCACCAGCTTGGAAGCCCTGGTACAACCATGGCCTTAGGCAGGATTTCTGTATATGTTCCCTCCATGGCCCATGGTAGGCAGAGTCCTGTGGAGAATGACTCACCAGGGCTGGTAGTTCTGGTTGTACCACACTAGCCTGGCATCCGTGGTATGCAAATCTGGTATGTTAACTGAGGGACTAGCCTGTCATCCGGAGTTACTCTCATAGGGCCCAACTGCCCTGGAGGATCTGGAGTGCTTTGGTCTTGCGGCATGGCTCTTGAGCAAGCAGAGGCTGTTCGGAAGTGGTTATTGCCACTCTCCTAAGGTCCAAGAGACAGGACTGGTAAGAACCCGGTTATGGCTCTTAATTCCTTTGGTTCTCGCATTCCTTCATGAGGGGCTTGAAAAAGGCCTGGCAGTTGGCTCCCTCAAATTCAGTAAACTGATCTGTCATGCTTCAGGCCCCAGATTAATAGAAGACCATTGGCTTCTCACCCAGAAGTGTCCAGATTTTTGAAAGGAGCCTTATGCCTGCATCCAGGTCTTTATCTGCCATCATCTACTATGTTACTATCCTCCAGGATATCAGTCTTTTCCATCACATAGTCTTAATCTTGTCCTGTGTGCGCTCTCTAGGGTTCTATAATAAGCCTTTGGATGTGAAAGTGGTGGACCTGATAGTTAAAACAGCGTTTTTAGTGTCGGTTATATCGGCATGGCGGGTGTCTGAACTGTAGGCTTTATCCTGCAGAGAGCCTTTTCTCAAGATTTTTGGAAAATAGTTGTATCTCTGCATACTATCCCCTCTTTCTTGCCAAAGTAGTATCAAGTTTTCATGTCAACCAGGAAGTAGGGTTGCCTGCCTTATGCACTCTTGGTGTCCAAGAAGGGTGACAAAGTCCTGAAATTGCTGGATGTTCGCAGAGTATTGCTTTGTTGTCTAGAAGTGACAAATGAGTTTTGAATGTCAGATCATCTCTTTGTGCTGGCGGGCAGTGCTCCTTCTAAGCCAGGGAAGCAGCTGCGCAGGGCATGATATCTTCTGAGCAGCGCTTAGTTTGGGCTGTGCTGGCACATGTCGGGGGAGGGGCACGAAGGCAATTTTTGGAAAATTGTCAAATTATATTTAAAAAAATGAGATATTAAATTTATTTCTATTGAACTAAAAAGAAAATATTAAAAACTGTACATAAATGTGTCATACTGCACAGAATGGTTTTTGACACTAGAAAAAGAGAAAGCAATGTGTGTCCCCCTGCAAAATACCATCCTGCCTCTGCCCCCCTCTCCTCCCTGGGAATAAAAATGCCTGCATCAACAGTTTTTAGTGATCGACTTTTTGTTGGATTGACCCAACCTTGTACTAACAAAGGACTTGTCATCTGTGGATCACAACATCATAGTGACCCCTGATGCAGGCATTTGGATTCGCCGAAACACAGTGCTGTGTTGGGCAAGCAGTTGCATATGTCCTTTTATCGGAATAAACAAGACTCTTTTACATCAGTGATCCTACGTGTAGTATTCATTGTCCGTTCCCACTGTTTCTTGTGTTTTCTTGTGTTCAACATATGTATATACAGTGTATACCCGAATATAAACCGAGGTAACCTTTCCCCCCCCAAAAAAAAGTAGGAAAAAAGGTTGATGCAAATATAAACTATGGGGTTTATATTCAAGTGCCCTGCCTTGCACCCAGATATTCTTCTTCCTCCCTCCTTTCTTCTCTTCCTACCCAGCCTCCGATGCCCACCACAGGTCTGCCTGAAGCCCTGGTGGTCCAGTGGCAAGCCGGGACAGGAGCGATCCTTCTCGTGTCCTGTCCCAGCTGACACTAAACCACCCCACCTCCCTGACACCTGTGGACTTTACCTTTAAAGCCCTGGTGGTCTAATGGTGAAGTGGGGCAGGAGAAATCTTCCTACGCTCCTGTCCCATGAGAGCCACAATCAAAAATGCCTGTGAGACTGTAGCGGGGACTTGCGGTAGGCAATTTTGATCATGGCTGTCACAGGGCAGGAGCATAAGAAAATCACTCCTGCCCCGCTTCACCACTAGACCACCAGGGTTTTAAAGGTAAGGTCTACAGGGGTCAGGGAAGCAGGATGGTTTAGAATTGGCAGGGACAGGACGTGGGAAGGATCGTTCCTGTCCCAGCTTGCCGCTGGACTACCAAGGCTTCAGGCAGGCCCACAGGAGGCTTGCAACAGGGATGGGGGTGGGGGTGTACCGAACAGAGAACTCAAATATAAACCTTTTTTTTTTGTTTTGTTTTGTTTACAAAACTCAACAGTCCACCTGATTTTTAATATTACAAAACATCCTACTAGATTAGCTTATATTATCAAAAGCTTCATTGGTTGCCATTTGAATCCAGAGTGTTATTTAAATTCGGTTGTATCTGTTTTAAGATTTTATTTGGTCTAGCACCTTCATATCTCCCTTCCCATTTTAGATTTTATAATATTAAAAAAAAAACATTCGAAGACCAGGTTGGTTCTCTTTTCCGTCAGTGAAAGCATGCCGTTATAAAATTTTTTAGATAGGACCTTGGCATTCCAGGCTGGAGTAATGAATTCATGTTTGAACGTTCTTATTTCGCCATCCCTTCCCGATTATCAATTTCTGAAAGATCTTAAAACTTATCTATTTAAAAAACATGAAACACAGAATTGATTTTAATTTATAACCTTTAGTAATCCATTTAAGTTTCTAATTGATTATTTGATGAATTTGTATTATTTGAATTATGTATTTGTATTTTATAATAAGTTTTAGGATGCTGCTATTTCTTTGCTTAGTGTTGTCTTACTTAGATTTGTGTCATTTCCATTTTTTAACATTGCTGTATGACTTGTACTTTTAATGCCCAGTGCATTATTATTGTGAACCGCCATGAACTGATGGTTTGACGGTGTATAAAAATAAACTATTATACGGTATTTATTTACAGAGTTTGAAAAATTATTTCAGGACAAATACGTATTTAAGGATTTTGTCCCAATTTAGCATTTTCAAGACTTATTTACATGATTCTGTGTGTCATGATAATGGATGTTCCACTGTTACTCAGATCTGCATCTCTCCTGAGGAGAGTTGACTGGTTCCATTTAACCGTGTGATATTTTCTGAGGCAAATACGTATTGCAGAAGAAGAGTTATTGAGCAAGGTTTTATTTTTAATTCAAATTTAAGGAAAATGCAGCAGAGTCTTGTTAACTTAGAATACACTTGCTGACACTGCAACATTCAAGTGTGTTATAAGGAACTTCTGTAGCATTTACTTATGACAATCCTTTTGCCGAACATACCAAATGTACTGCCCTTGTAGGTACTGCAGAAGTTCTCTCTGTCTACCTCTTAATTTATAAATCAAAGATGTTGTGAACAGGAGCTTTATTTTTCAATAATGAATTATTAATAATAATAATAATAATAATAAAGTATTAATGGATACTTGGAAAACATTACGATTTGTAGATAAATTAACTAGTGATTCTATTTTAAAATCGAAACAGCAGACTATTTGGGTAAACTCCAAGATACAAATAGGCGGGTTTAAGGTTGTCTGGAAGGATTGGATTAAAGCAGGTATAAGATCCTTAACGGAAGTAATTGATAATGGTAAGCTGCTTGATTTTTCACAATTGCAACATAAATATGGTCTGAATAAAAAACAAAGTTATAAGTGGTTGCAATTGAAGCAGGCTATTCAGGTGGGGTTCCCTGAATGGAAATCTTTAAATGATCATTACAGCTTAGAATTCTTATGTTTCCAGGCAGATTTTCTGGGACACCAGGACGCAAAGTGGTATAAAATGATATCTAATTATTTGAATAAGAAACCAAAAAATGGATTAAGAGATATTTGGAGCATTGAGATTAAGCATCAAATTAATGCATCTCAATGGCCACGTATTTGGTCTTGGAGAATTAAAGGTACGATGTCGGCATCTATTAGGCAAACATGGTTCTTTTTGTTGCATAGAGCATTCTGGACCCCTACTAGATTACAAAAATTAGATTGCTCTAAGTCTAATAGATGCTGGCATTGTAAAATTGAAATTGGAACTTTAGACCATCTTTTATTTTATTGTCCATGTATTCAGGCATTTTGGATATCAATATGGGATCAAGTTAATATATTGATGGAAAATCATGTAGCATTATCCTACGACACAGTGATTTTTGGAATGTGTATGAGGGCCAAAAGTCAGATATCTGCAGCAAACAACAAATTATTGATGATTCTTACTGGAGTGGGAATTCAACAAATAACGACTAATTGGAAAGACTGTTCTAGATTGAATTGTAGTTTTTGGTGGAACTCAGTTTGTCATTTATATAAGATGGAAAGATTTCTTGCCGTACAGAGGGGATATTTTAAAAGGTTTAAGGAGGTGTGGAGGCCATTAATTGAATATTGTAATGATTAAGGGTTATTCTTTTTCCTTAGGGGATAATTTGTAAAAATGGGGGGGAGGGAGAGTCTAAATATGTATATGTTTGGATAAAATATTTTGTTGATAGGGGAGGGGATGGGAGGTGGGTGGAGGGAATTAAAACATGTGTAATAATATTGCTTAAGAATGTCAAGTGAGTGATGTGAATTACTTGTAATAATATTGTACACTTGTTGAAAGAAATAAAAAGGAATAAAGATGAAAAAAAAATAAATAAATAATGAATTATTTGTGATGTGTTGCAGGAAATGGGGCCTGGTAATTCCTACCTGGTATTCATTGAGGATCACAGTGGCAATGGAACGTTTTTGAACAGAGAAGAAATTGGAAAAGGCAACAGATTACCTTTAACTAATAATGATGAAATTGCACTTTCTGTTAAAACTAATAAAGGTAATATCTTACTTTTGAGGATAAATTTCTGATAATAGTGTACTGTCCAAGATGGATATATACATAGGCGCTAGCTCTGTGGGTGCCTGAGCATCCCCAGTATTTTTCCCTGTCAGTCTGTACACTTCTCCCTCCTTATTCGCGGGGGTTAGGGGCAGAGCCGTCCCGCGAATAAGGAAAATTCGCAAATAACTTTTTGGCCAACTCTGACCCATTCCCCGAACCTTACCTTACCTGGCGGTCTAGTGGTGACGCGGGGCAGGAGCAGTCTTCCTAGTTCCTACACTCTTGCCCCGTGCAGAGCCATGCTGTGAGTTCCTGTGGTCTCACGGGACTACAACGGGAACTCACAGCACGGCTCTGCATGGGGCAAGAGTGTAGTAAGATCGCTCCTGCCCCGCGTCACTGCTAGGCCACCAGGTAAGGTCCGCACATGAAGTTGCCACCGGAGCTGCGGCTGAGGGCTGTGCTCCTGCTCGCCTCCGATTGCCTCCTTGCCCTGATCCAAGACCCGGGGCCGGTTCTGGTCGATGCGGGCTGCCTCCAAGTGATTCTGTAAGGGCAGGGGGGTGGGTAAAAAATTGTGAATATTCGAAACCATGATCGCCGAAACCGCGAATAGGGAGGGAGAAGTGTAGATTTAGGGCAGCAAGCTCCGTGCTGCAGAGCTACAGGAAAACAGACGAAGTGCTTTTGTATCTTACTGCTTCCACCTTCCCTTGCAGCCTATTGGCTGGCTCTTGCCTCCCTCTGCAGCCCGTCCAATAGTGAGTTGCTATAGTTTAGCAGCTGTCAATGGGGAAGTTGAATTACCGCAGACTGCCATGACAAAAGGAACAGGCAGACTAGATAACTTTATTGGCATGACAATTTTTACCTGTGGGAGAAGAGTAGAAACAGGCCGTGAGGCTGAGAGGAACTTGGGTAGAGAGCATGGGCTGTGTGGGGGAAGGCTACTAGCAGAAGGAGGCATGATCTGGGGGAGAGGGAAGAGTGCAGGAGGGGAACACAAACTGTAGACAGAAGAGCAGAAGGAGATGGAGAGAAGCTGTGTGGGACTGGGCGGACTTGGGGCAGCAGAAGGGATCTGCCATAGTCTAAAAAATATCTTTAAAATTGCTTCTCTTTGGCACCTCTCAAATGCAGGGAACTATTTATTTTTTATAATTCTTTATTCATTTTGAAACTTAGGGCTCCTTTTATGAAGCCGCGTTAGCGGCTTCAGCGCGCGCAACGTTTAATCACGTGCTAACCCCCGTGCTAGCCAAAAAACTACCGCCTGCTCAAGAGGAGGCGGTAGCGCGGCCGGTGGTTTAGTGTGCGCTATTAAGCACGTTAAACCGCTACCGCGCCTTCGTAAAAGGAGCCCTTAAAATAGTGCATACATGAATACATTATAGAATATATATAAAAATAGCACAACTTTCAATAAAATATACATTTTCATCCCCCCTCCTATTTCCATATAATCAAGAAAACAATCCCAATATAATATCTCCTTCCCACCCCCTCCCTGAATGTGTAAATTCTAATCAGAAATAAAGGGAAATATCATTCAAATATTAACAATAAAGTTAGTCAATGGACCTCA
Organism: Geotrypetes seraphini; assembly: GCF_902459505.1. NCBI lineage: Eukaryota > Metazoa > Chordata > Amphibia > Gymnophiona > Dermophiidae > Geotrypetes > Geotrypetes seraphini. The sequence goes on along the minus strand of NC_047091.1, from coordinate 176,149,001 downwards.
TACCCTTTTAAACCATTTATTACCTCTTTGCATAAATATCATTTCTTCGTATCTATAAACTAAACATAATGAGTGCTACCAAAAAGCAAAATTCAAACGATCAAAATTTTACCCATTTTTTGTGACCATTTGGAAGGCTACCCCAGTCATAATACCCAACAGTCTGTTTTTATGTTTATCTATTGGTGGCTTAAGGGATAATAATCCAGATATTAATTTATACCATTATTTATTTATTTAGTTTAAAATTTTATATACTGTTTAGAACTAAGCAGTTTACATAATTTACATACATAATATTAAAATAGACACATGATAAAATAGACATGTGATAAAGTAAACATGCAAACAATCCTCAGAAAGATACCATAATTTGGTTAATAAAGATCATGGTAGTTCATCAACTTTACTAGAAATGGCTAGAAAAAGGCATCAACAAATAACTGTGTCTTAAGAAGTTTTCTAAACCTGCCCTTTTCCCAGCAATTTCGTATCTGACCCACCAAGGAGTTCCATAACTTAACTCATTTTACCAGTCTCAACGAGTCTTGGATTCACAGACATCTTCAGTAAAGCTAAATTCTCAGAACGCAAAGATCTTTTTGGTGTATAGCTAAATATATTATTTTTAAACTATTCTGGGATGTTTCCATACAGGAATTGATGCTTTATACTGTACTCTGAAGGCGACCAGAAGCCAATGCAATTTTTGGAGATGGTGGTGAAATATAATCATATTTAGATAATCCCATTATCAATTGTGCTGCTGCGTTTTGTATAACCTGCAATGCTCTGCATCTTGCTTTTGATATTCCATGGTACAGGGCACTGCAGTAATCAAGTCTGGACAAAACCATAGCCTGAACAACAGTTCGAAAATCATATGGCGCTAACATTGGTTTTAATTGGTATTACAAATGCATTTGTGCAAAGCATGCTTGAATGGTCTTAGTTACTTGCAGCTTCATTGTTAGGCCAGAATCAAGCCTTTCACCTAATATGGTCAAAGACTCATGTACCGAGAGAACATTATCAATAACTTTCACCTCTGTAGGCTACTGATAATCTGGCTTATCCCAGGATAAGCAGGCAGCATATTCTCAACAGGTGGGTGACGTCACCGACGAAGCCCCGCAGCAGACAGCCTTGCTTGAAGATCTTTGTAAGAGCTTATAAGTGCTGCACTGTGCATGCGCGAGTGCCTTCCTGCCTGAGTCAGGGTGCGCATGTCCTGTGAGGTACCTCAGTTCAATGTTTTCTGCGGAGCCGAGAAGTCCTATTCACTTCAGCTCTGCAGCTCTTCGTTGCCTTATCGCACTGTGGCTTTGTTATTTTTCTCAGTCGCTGTGCCTGCGTGCCTTTTAACTATTTTTCTTTAAAAAAAAAACAAAAAAACTTATTTTCTTGTTTCTTTTTGGCTGGCGGCCTTTCAGCCTAGGCCTGGCCGCTGAACCTCGTTCTTTCGTCGGCCTTTCCTTTTTCTATGTCCCGGCCTCTTACCGGTTTCAAAAAGTGTAGCCAGTGTGGCAAAGTAATTTCACTCACCGACCCTCATTGTTGGTGTATTGCTTGCCTGAACATTGCCCTGACAATTGTTCACACTGTGCTACCCTTCAACCTCGAGCCCTTCGCAGATGCCGTGCTAAAATTCTTCAACTATTTGGCACTATGGAGCACTCTGCTGAGAAGGTCTTGACCTCGGCTTCAGGGACAGCCTCGACTTCCAAGACCTCGACCCCGACACCTGTAGCTACCTCGACCAAGACCTCGACAACTTCGGTCTCGAAGGCCTCCACTGCAGTCCCTTCTAAGTCTTCATCTCTGGGTAAGTCTTCCTGTTTCTCCTTTAGGTACCCTTCCTAAGAAGCCACCAGAGTCTCAGGCATCCCAGGCCATGCCTATGGACCTGCCAGCCTCCTCGAGACCTCCAGCTAAGCATGCCTCCAAACATAGGGAATACTCATCATCGAGGTTGCCCTCTTTGGAGCGCACTGCTGCACCTTCGAGACCTGATCCCTTTGTCTCGGTGCCTATGTTCGAGGACATGTTGAAAGCCATTCTGACCACTCAGATTTCCTCGGTCATGGCTCAACTCCTCCCGGCCTTGACCCTGCTTCCTACGAGCCAGCCTGAGCTTCCTGTTGAAGCACCTCGAGGCAAGCTTCGGAAGTCTCGTCGCTTATCATCCAGTGACTCTTCGCCTCCTCCTGGGACAGACTCTCCTAAGCCTCGATCGAGGCATTCGAGGCATCTTGCTTCCAAGCGCAGTCAGGAGTCTTTTCTCAAGCAGAAGACCTCTCCTCTTCCGTATACTGAGTCTTCTATGCCTCGTTTATCAAAGGCTGCGGAGACTTCTTCAAAATCTAAACCTAGATCTCGCAAAGCTTTTACACTGGCTGTTTCTCCTCGAAGTCCATCCAGGTCGAAGACTCCTCCATCGAGACCGCCTCCGAGGGAGCCTTCTCCTGCCTCGACCCACTCTGTTCCTCGGACCCTGGGGACTTCACCATCGAGGCTTCTCAAGTGCAAGCACTCTCTGACTCCTCCTGTCATAGGTAGTGGAGCATTTTCGGTGACTGCGGCTGGATTCTGAGCTTCCTTCTCAATATTCCAGAGAGGCTTCTCCTTCCTATTCGGTGGCTTCTAAGTCTTGCTCTCCTTCTCCTTAGGGTCCTTCTACCTCGAAGTCTGCCTCATTTGCGAGATTTGTCTTTGACATGGGGAAAGCTCTTCAGCTGGATCTCCACTCTGATTCCAAGGACACTCCTTAGTACTGGGCCGACATGGAGTTACCTCATCCACCCAAGGAGACCTTGAGGCTTCCTATGACTCCAATCTTAAAGTAAACTTTCTTCAGGAATATGGAAACTCCTTATTCCATTACTGCCATTCCATCTAAGCTGGAATCCAGGTATCACACCATACCTTGTAAGGGGTTTGAGAAATCTCAATTGTCTCTCCAGTCCTTGGTTGTGGAATCTTCATTAAAGAAAGCTCATCCATCTAAGCTCTACGCTACGGTCCCTTCAGGCAGGGAGGGCCGTACCATGGACAAATTTGGCCATAGGCAATATCAGAATTCCTTGATGGCTAACAGAATTCTCAATTACAATTACACTTTCACTTCCTCAAAATAAGTTCCTAAGTTTTATCCAGCTCTTGAGGAGCAGTGTCTTTGAATTCAAACAGATTATTTGAACTCTGTCACAACTTCGACTCTTCATGCTGCAAGCCACGGTACGATGCCTTTGAGCTCTCTTCCAGAGTCGCATTGTTGATATGGATCCCAATTTGCAGGACCATCTAGCAAACTTGCCTTGCCAGGGAAATGAACTTTTTGATGATTCCATTGAAGATGCTACAAAGCGCCTCAATGAACATGAACGCTCTTTTGCTTCATTGATTCGGCCGAAGCCTAAGACGCCTCCTGCTTGGCCATACAAACATCCACCACATCGTTATCCTCAAAAAACGACACCAGCTTTCTCCAGGCCTCCGCCTAGACGTCCGCCACAGCAACAGAGACAGCAGAAAGCTCAGACTCCTGCTGCGGCTAAACCAGCTCAGTCTTTTTGACATTCCCAGTCTGAGCATACCAGCCTTCCTCCATCAGACTTCTCTTCTGCCCATAGGAGGTTGTCTTCACCATTTTTATCACCAGTGGGAGATGATCACCTCAGATTTCTGGGTTTTTACTATCCTTCGGGATGGATACTCACTTCACTTTCTTCCGGTGCCTCCAGATCTCCTTCCAAGAGAGTGTCCTTCCAGTTCGTCGCAACTTCCCCTTCTTCTTCGCCTTTGAGCTGTCGAGGAGGTCCCTCTAAACCAGGGGTGTCCAACCTTATGGCTTCACTGGGCCGCATTGGCCGAAAAAAATGTTTCTGGGGCCGCACAAGCGTCCAAACGCTGCAGTAAGACACAGGAGAGAGCCAGCAAGACGGTAAACACCCAGGGGCAGCAAAGGAAAACACTGCATCGCCCTCGACCGGGGCCATACAAAATACTTCACTGGGCCGCAGGTTGGACACCCCTGCGTCTAAACCAACGGGACATGGGCTTTTATTCCTGTTATTTTCTAGTTCCAAAGAAGATGGGGGATTTGCGACCCATTCTGGACCTCAGAGCCCTCAACAAATTTCTAGTCAAAGAGAAGTTTCAGATGCTATCTTTACCAACATTATATTCCCTGATGAATCAGTGAGATTGGCTATGCTCTCTGGATCTCAGAGGCTTACACTCATATCCCGATTCATCCAGCCTCTCGCAAATATCTTCGATTCAGGGTGGGGAATCTTCATCTACAATACAAAGTTCTTCCTTTCGGACTCGCCTCATCCCCCAGAGTCTTCACGATATGTCTGGTGGTGGTAGCTGCAGCCCTCCGTGCCCAGGGTTTTCAAGTTTTTCCATACCTGGACGACTGGCTTATCAAAGCCTCCTCTCAACAAGGGGTTATTGCAGCGACCCAACAGACTATTATATTCCTCCAATGTCTGGGGTTCAAAATCAACTTTCCAAAATCCCAGCTGCACCCTTCTCAGTCCCTTCAGTTCATCGGGGCCATTCTGGACACTGTCCGGCTCAGAGCGTTCCTGCCTTGACTATGCCAAGATGCTCTCATTCGCCTTTGCCATCAAGTGTCTCATCTCATATCAATTTCAGCGAGACAAATGATGATTCTACTCGGTCACATGGCTTCTACAGTTCACATGACTCCTTTTGCTAGACTTCACCTTTGCATACCTCAGTTGACCATGGCATCTCAGTGGCAACAGGCTACCGACCCACTTTCTCAACAAATTACTGTAACTCCTTTGTTGAGACAGTCTCTCCACTGGTGGATGATCTCTTCCAACCTTTGCAGAGGTTTGCTGTTCCACACTCTCCCTCATCAGAAGGTTCTCACAACAGACTCGTCAACCTACGCATGGGGAGCCCATCTAGACGGTCTCCGTACACAAGGCCATTGGTCTCCTGCAGGCCGTCTTTGTCACATCAATCTGTTGGAACTCAGAGCAATTTTCAATTTTCTCAAAGCTTTTCAACACCTTCTTCACGACAACGTAGTCCTTGTCCGGACAGTCAACCAAGTCGCCATGTACTATGTCAACAAACAGGGAGGGACGGGATCTCACTCCCTTTGTCAAGAAGCTCTGAAGCTGTGGGATTGGGCAATCCATCAAAACATCTTTCTCAGAGCTGTATACATTCAAGGTCAGCACAACTGTCTGGCGGATAAATTGAGTCGCATTCTGCAACCTCACGAATGGACACCTCTATGTCAGGTGTTTGCTCAATGGGGGACCCCTCAGATAGACCTCTTTGCTTTTCCCTTTAATAACAAGCTGCCTCAGTTCTGCTCCCGGATATACTCTCCCCAGTGTCTCGAGGCAGATGCTTTCCTCCTGGACTGGACGGGGCCAGTTTCTATATGCCTTCCCTCCATTCCCTCTGATTCTCAAGACTCTTGTCAAGCTCAAGTTGCAACCTGCCACCATGATTCTGATAGCTCCTCGGTGGCCCAGACAACCGTGGTACTCCCTTCTAGTTCAACTCAGCGCCAGGGAGCCTCTGTTTCTCCCAATTTTTCCCTCTCTGCTTACTCAGTCAAGGATCCTTACTTCATCTCAATCTGCAGTCTCTACACTTAACAGCTTGGTACCTTTCCACCTAACTGACTCTTGACAGTTTTCTCAATCTGTACAGGACATTTTGGTAGCTTCCAGAAAGCCATCCACTAGGCAGTGTTACAGTCAGAAATGGACTAGATTTTCTGCTTGGTGTTCCATTCACCAAATGGAGCCAATGTCTACCTCCTTGGCTTCTGTTTTGGATTATTTACTTCACTTATCACAATCTGGACTCCAGTCTACATCTATCCGAGTTTATCTCAGTGCGATTTCTGCTTTCCATCAACTTCTTGATGGAAAACCCCTGTCTGCACATCCTGTGGTTTCCCGCTTCATGAAAGGACTTTTTAATGTTAATCCACCGCTCAAACCACCTCCAGTGGTCTGGGATCTCAATGTCATCCTGGCTCAATTGATGAAGCCTCCATTTGAACCAATTGATAAGGCTCATCTCAAGTATCTTACTTGTAAAGTGGTGTTTCTGATTGCCCTCACGTCTGCTCGAAGAGTCAGTGAGTTACAAGCCTTGGTTGCGGATCCACTTTTCACAGTTTTCCACCATGACAAAGTTGTCCGCCGTACTCATCCAAAATTCTTGCCTAAAGTTGTCTCAGAATTTCACATTACTCAATCTTTTGTTCTTCCAGTATTTTTTCCAAAGCCTCATTCTCACCCTGGAGAAGTGGCACTCCATACTTTGGACTGTAAACGTGCCTTGGCTTTCTACTTGCAACGCACTCAACCACACAGAACAGCCCCTCAACTTTTCATCTCCTTTGATCCAAATAAGTTGTGACATCCTGTCTCGAAGCGAACCATATCCAACTGGATAGCTGCTTGCATCTCTTCCTGCTATGCTCAGGCTGGTCTCCCTCTTCAGGGTCGAGTCACGAGCCACAGAGTTAGAACAATGGTGGCGTCTGTGGCTTTCCTCAGATCAACTCCTATTGAGGAAATCTGCAAGACTGCCACTTGGTCCTTGGTTCAGACATTCACTTCTCATTATTGTCTGGATACTTTTCTCCAGAAGGGCTGGCCACTTTGGCCAGTCTGTTTTACAACATCTTTTTTCTTAAATTGCCAACTCTCCCTCCATCCCATTATGCTAGCTTGGAAGTCACCCAACTGTTGAGAATATCCTGCCTGCTTGTTCTGGGATAAAGCACAGTTACTTAGTAACATAGTAGATGATGGCAGATAAAGACCCGAATGGTCCATCCAGTCTGCCCAACCTGATTCAATTTAAATTTTTTCTTCTTAGCTATTTCTGGGCAAGAATCCAAAGCTCTACCCATTACTGTGCTTGGGTTGCAACTGCTGAAATCTCCGTTAAAACCTACTCCAGCCCATCTACACCCTCCCAGCCATTGAAGCCCTCCCCAGCCCATCCTCCACCAAACGGCCATATACAGACACAGACTGTGCAAGTTTGCCCAGTACTGGCCTTAGTTCAATTTTTAATATTATTTTCTGATTCTAGATCCTCTCTGTTCATCCCATGCTTTTTTGAACTCAGTCACAGTTTTACTCTCCACAACCTCTCTCGGGAGCGCATTCCAGGCATCCACCACCCTCTCCGTAAAGTAGAATTTTCTAACATTGCCTTTGAATCTACCACCCCTCAACCTCAAATTATGTTCTCTGGTTTTACCATTGTCCTTTCTCTGGAAAAGATTTTGTTCTACGTTAATACCCTTCAAGTATTTGAACGTCTGAATCATATCTCCCCTGTCTCTCCTTTCCTCTAGGGCATACATATTCAGGGCTTCCAGTCTCTCCTCATACGTCTTCTGGCACAAGCCTCCTATCATATTCGTCGCCCTCCTTTGGACCGCTTCAAGTCTTCTTACGTCCTTCGCCAGATACGGTCTCCAAAACTGAACACAATACTCCAAGTGGGGCCTTACCAATGACCTGTATAGGGGCATCAACACCTTCTTCTTTCTACTGGCTACGCCTCTCTTTATACAGCCCAGCATCGTTCTGGCAGCAGCCACTGCCTTGTCACACTGTTTTATCGCCTTTAGATCATCGGATACTATCACCCCAAGGTCCCTCTCCTCGTCCGTGCATATCAGCTTCTCTTCTCCCAGCATATACGGTTCCTTCCAATTATTAATCCCCAAATGCATTACTCTGCATTTCTTTGCATTAAATTTTAGTTGCCAGGCATTAGACCATTCTTCTAACTTTTGCAGATCCTTTTTCATATTTTCCACTCCCTCTTCGGTGTCTACTCTGTTACAAATCTTGGTATCCTCTGCAAAAAGGCACACTTTTCCTTCTAACCCTTCAGCAATGTCACTCACAAACATATTGAACAGGATCGGCCCTAACACCGAACCCTGAGGGATTCCACTACTCACCTTTCCTTCCTCTGAGCGACTTCCATTAACCACCACCCTCTGGTGTCTGTCCGACAGCAGTTTCTAACCCAGTTTACCACTTTGGGTCCTAACTTCAGCCCTTCAAGTTTGTTCAACAGCCTTGTAGGGGTATTTCCGTTTTCACACTTGAAGGTTAGGCCTCTATGATGTCACCAAGCCTGAACCTTTGTCTCAAGAAATCTTTCTGCTGCACAAGAAATCTTTCCAGCATGAATTGCAAGAAGAAAGAAATACACAGCTTTGCTGTTTCTGCCTGATGCATTATGGGTATGTACCAGAATGTTATACTATTCAAGGACTTATCTGTGTCTTCATTATAGGACTGTGTGAATCTGGGGAAATTATCCTGTTCTTATCTGTCTAACGGCCCTGGGTCTTCCAGCCTATATGATACTTTACACAGAAAGGCTATTCATCCAAGTTCTGTTTCTGGATTGGTCTGAGGAAGTCATCTGATGAGATCCAAGTGAAAAAGTGCTAATTAATAGTTAGTCTGTGTTGAGATGGGGGGGAGCTCACATCTTCCCACAGGTGTTCTGCACGTAACCTTTTCTTTTAATAATTAGACCTGTAAGTTACCTCGTGTGACTCTTTGCCTAAGAGAGAGAAATTCGGACTTTTAAACAGCTCTGAATTCAGCACTAAAAGGAACTTGTTAGCTGCTGAATTGTAGCCTTACCAAGGACTGACAAACACGTGTACCTTTAACAAAAGGATTTCTGACGTCTCCTGAAGCGAGGCTGATCAAAAGGTGAGGATATGGAATTTACACTCTTATCAGCTGGGTTAGATAAGGATCCGATTGTGACCTGGGACAAGGGTTGTAAAGCTCCATTGGTGATAATATAATCATTTGCTAATCAGGGATTATTATTATTATAAGGAATTGTTTAGTGTGTGTGTAACAAGTAGTATTACTTAATTATCTAACAATTATATTGTGATAATTATGTACTGAGTTTCATTTCTGTAATCAAATATTTTGTGAACAATATTTAGATTTTGCAGCTGGCTTGTGAATTATATTTTTCTATTTTCATAATAAAGATATTTCTCATTAGTCTGGGTTTTGTGTCGTATAAATAGACCAAGAAATTTGGACCTGGATCAGAGTTTATGGTTTTCCCTAGACAACATTATCAGAGACGTAATTTTATGTAACTGATTAGTATTTACCATATCTCTTCCTACAGCCTCCTATGAGGAACTGTACCAAAGGCTTTGATGAAATCTAAGTAAATTACATCTAGCATATGTCCTCGATCCAGCTCTCTGGTCACCCAATCAAAAAATTCAATCAGGTTCGTTTGGCATGATTTACCTTACTGTAACAGTTGTTATGCAGGGACAGCAGGTAGATATTCTCATAACCCACCCTCCTCCCCTGGTTGGCTTCTTTGCTAGCTATCTGAACTGAGGTACCTCACAGGAGACGCGCACCCTGACTCGGGTGGGAAGGCACTCGCGCATGCGCAGTGCAGCACTCGTAAGCTCTTACAAAGATCTTCAAGCAAGTCTGCTTGCGAGGCTGACCGCTGCGGGGCTCCGTCGGTGATGCCACCCACCTGTTGAGAATATCTGCCTGCTGTCCCTGGATAACAACTGTTACGGTAAGTAACTGTGCTTTTCCTACAAACATTATTTCAATTTTATCTATATTAAGGGCTCCTTTTACTAAGGTGCGTTAGGGCGCTAAATTGCCCCGCGCGCTAGACCTTAAAGCCAGCATTGAGCTGGCGTTAGTTCTAGAAGCATAGTGCGGGTTTAACGTGCGCTAAAATCCTTCGTGTGCTAAAAACGCTAGCACATCTTAGGAAAAGGAGCCCTTAGTTTCAGACCTTGTTCTCCCATCCACTCCTCAATTTTACACATGTATGCAGTCAATAATTGTTCAACATTCTCATCCCCTCCACCTATTGGGAAGAAAAAAATAATATCGTCTGCATATGGTTTATGGATTGTTTATATCCCGCCCTTAGCCAGGGTGGGTTGCAAAAAAAATACATACATAATAACACTAAATAATACAATACAAGAAATACTACTTACAATAGACTAAGTTGGCGACCAGCATTCCACTTTCAATACATGCTTCAAAATTATGCTCCATATTTCATCTGATAAAAAAGATGCCTTTTAAGTACCGGTAATCACTTAAAACTTTCCAAGTTATGCTGTTGACATGTGTGTAAGGCAGGGGTCTCAAAGTCCCTCCTTGAGGGCCGCAATCCAGTTGGGTTTTCAGGATTTCCCCAATGAATATGCATGAAATCTACATGCATGCACTGCTTTCAATGCATATTCATTGGGGAAATCCTGAAAACCTGACTGGATTGCAGCCCTCAAGGAGGAACTTTGAGATTCCTGGTGTAAGGGTAGCTTAATCCATTCCCTTAGGCCCATGCAACAAAATATGCTATCCCTAGACACTGCCAGTCTAAGGTCTTTTAACAGATGGAATATGTAATTACCAACCCATCAGACCGTAGTTGAAGAGACGGGATATATGGCAAAATATTCTCAATTAAACATTTGGGGCCAAATTATGCAAGCACATATAAACAGTTAATAGCAACTTATAACGGATCCTATAGGACAACTTTAACCAATACAGACTCACGTAGTATTCGGATACATGATCCCGCCTCTCCAACCTAAAACATGAGTATGATTGAGTCTCGAAATGGGAATAGAGAGCAACACCATTTTCCTTTTTCCATAAAAATAAGTATATTCCCTTCTTACATCTTATGGGAGACAGTGGTGTTGGACTAAGTGGGCTCATTATGTTGTATCGTCCCAAAGAAATAGCAGGAAGAGGTTACAGGAGAGATGGATGAAGTTTGGAAGGGGGTAAGGGGGTTCACCGCCCTCCAATTATGTGTTTCTTGGTTTTTGTTTTCCTTCTTGGTTTATCTATTAAGTCCTGCCATTCCATTCTCATTCTCAGCATAGCTCAGCTACAGGCTGCGGGGGTGTGATCTGTGTGGTTGTGCAGGGATGGAGTCTGCTGGTGTGTTGCCTCCATATCCTTCCACATCATGTGAGCCAGGAAAAAAAGGGAGGAGGGGGGATAATGATGCGAGGTAGAAATGGAGGAAAAAGAGGAGGATGTTTGGTAAAAGGAGAGTATAAGAAGGATGTGCTAGAGCTGTGTATCGCAAACTGTGCCACCTGAGATTTCAGGTGTGCGCGACACACTGGCGAGGAGGAGAGTCATCCACTCCAGCTGACTGCCTACAGGACGTGCCTCTCGTGGTGAGAGGCACATCCTGTAGGAAGTCAGCCGGCACAGATGACTCTCCTCCTGGCCAGAGTATCTTCCTTCTCTCCCCGCACCTCCCGGATCCCTCCACCGAAGCTGGCCGCGGCTAGATTGTCCTTCCAGCCGGGGGCACTGGTTTTAGTATGCTGCTGGCTGGAAAATTTGCGAGACACTATCCTAGAGTCACCACTGAAAGGAGGGGGGCATTGTACCAGAGCTGTTACCACTAAAAGGGGTTTCAATTTCCATTTTTGCAAAGGACACTAGAGTCAGTATTTAATGCAGCGCCCTAAGTCACCCACTTGCTCTGTAACCACTAGATCTTTAGCAGGTGTGCTGGCACATAGTGGTTGATATGAACGCATCCCTTTGGGTTCACTGACTTCCTGCTCAGCAAGTGATCTTTGGGATTCCCAGTCTGAGGACAGGAAGCAGAATATGCAAATGTGGCCCTTTTGAGCATGGGATACACATGTGATATCTCTAGGAGGGGTAAAATCAAGGGGGTGGGTAATTAGAGTGGGCAGACTTGATGGGCTGTGGCCCTTTTCTGCCGTAATCTTCTATGTTACTATGGTTGCTGAGCTTCCAAGGTTTGTGTATGCAGGTGGTGGAGCAGCTCATAGGGTCTTTCTGGATGTGGAGCTGTTATTATATTTCAGTCTGTTACGTTCTAAATGTCAAAGGTATCTGGGAAGGGGGAGTAGGAGCATGATTCTTGCCAGGAAGGATAGAGATAAAACATAATAAATATATGATATTTACTTTTTAAAATTTGTAGACAGCTTACATCTGAGTGGTTTCCATAAAAACATACATAGTATTCAAACAAACACATATCATAGATTATGACCATTACATTGAAAATTATCCTCTCACTGTTCTAAACTAGTAATATATCATCATATCAAGTCAGACTGAGGAGGTATGAGGATGAGTGAGCCTAGCCTGCAGGGGAGGGGAACTGAGTAAGGTAGAATGAGAGGGAGCCTAATGGGGGGAAGGGGGAGGAATTAGCAGTGGACCATGCAGGCCAGGTCAGGACGAAGTAGAGAGCAGAGAAGCATAGAATAGGGAGTGGAACAGGTACTACAGGCCTGGGTATTGATCATTCTACCTAAAAACAAAAGACAAACTGCATTAGGAGAAAGAAGTGGGAAAAACAGAAGAGGAAGAAGACATTATGGCAGGGAAAGAAGTGGAATGGTCTGAGAGAAAGGAAAGTGTATGGTATATACACAGGTAGGATAGGGAAGAGGGACTATTGAGCTCTGGCTGAGAGGGAAAGAATATGGCTTGTCTAGATGGGCAGGATAGACTGCAAGGAATAACTTGAGTGTGATATAGATGGACTGGAAGTGAGATGGTAAACTGTTGCGAGTGGTTGGAGAGGAAGAGACTTGATGGGACTTGCAATGTTAACACCTAGCGTTTCTTTTGCCCCTGTGTGCACCACCTGCAGTATACTTCATTTAAATGCAGCCTGACAAGCTGTGTTCGCAATCCACTATGCTTTAATTTCCTTTATATGGATTTGGTAATTATTGCCAAGATTAGCACTCCCAATTGCTTTGAAAAGTTGGCTCCTATGGATGGATATATGAATGGCATTGATATATTCTCCTCTGCACTTGTTTTAGCATGTGTTTCAATTGGGTCCAGAAAGCAGCTAAGCTTTTGTCTTCAGCAGACATTTTACCGAAGGTTCATTATACTGCAATGAGGGCTGACATATATGACCCTGGGTGGCATCTGCCCTCTTGATTCAAAGGTGTTGATGCTTACTGAAAATGCTGCAGAATGGTGTATTACTATAGCAAGCTGAGATTCATCTGACCAACAAAGGACATGTTATTGATATGTTTTCTGTAGTATTTTTTCCTTTTAATTTTAACACAATAAGTCTGAAGTTCTTGATATGTGTTCTAGCTTTTGTCTTTTCGGATTTGACGGACGTCCAATCAGAATATCCAAAGGAAGTGAGAGAGAAATACATAGTATCAAAAACTCTTGGAAGGTAAACGTTCATTCTGTTTTCTTTATTACAGATCTTCGATCTTACTCTAGTGTTCTCTTTGACTAGTTGTGCCATGACTCAACCCTAGATCAAAGGTGGAATGGTCTATTGATTTAAACATGAGATTTGACTTGTGTGGCCTAATTGATTATTTTCTCACAATCTGTGTCTTGTAATAAATCAGGCCCTGGAACCTTGACTCTGCTTGGGATTCATACAGCATAGCAGACGTGCTACACTGCTGCTGTGAGAAAAGGGTTTAGCTGAATTCTGTAGGGTGGATAGGTGCAAAATAGAAAGTGACATCGGCTCCATATTGCTTATATGACTGGCAAGCTTCAACTGTGTTTGAATATTACTCTTGATTGGTAATATGCATATTATTACTACATACAACACTTGTAATAGTCAATATCTAGGCTTCCCTGCGAGGCTTATATCTTATGCTATTTGCTCTTTTCCCTTGTCCTTCCTCCTTTCCACCTTCATCTTGATGTGTCTAGGGTCTTCACCTTTTACTTACTGGGGCCTCACTTATAGATTTCCCTTCCTATGAACTTATGAATTGAGCCTTCTTACCAGAAATTTAAGATTCTGGTTAAAATTTGGTTATTCCAGCTTGCATATAAATTGACTTTCTCATGAGTTTTATTGTGCTCCCAAATCTCTGCTAGCAGCATCTTTCCCTTTCTACACTTCTTTCCTTCCCACTTTATGCAATGTTTTCTTTCCTTGAATAAGACTGTAATTTCTTTTCCTTCTCTCATTTTTTAAAAAATTGTGAACTGCTCAGCTGCACCCCTAGTACCTTTAGTATTATATTGTGCATTTGCAACAGGTAGACTGAAAGTGATCCAGTTTGACTGATGGTGGAATGGCTAAAGATCTTTGTTCTTTGCAGTGTCTGCCTAAAAATCTCCTTTTCCCTCTCTACTCCCCCATCTCAGGTGGACAGCATCTCTTCTTCCCTTTCTTATACCACCCAGGTATTCAGCATTTTTAATCTTCTGTTCGTATCCTAGATGTTGTTTCCGGTGTGCCACTGAGCTCTACCATAGTAACATAGTAGATGACGGCAGATAAAGACCCGAATGGTCCATCCAGTCTGCCCAACCTGATTCAATTTAAATTTTTTAATTTTTTCTTCTTAGCTATTTCTGGGCAAGAATCCAAAGCTTTACCCTGTACTGTGCTTGGGTTCCAACTGCCGAAATCTCTGTTAAGACTTACTCCAGCCCATCTACACCCTCCCAGCCATTGAAGCCCTCCCCAGCCCATCCTCCACCAAACGGCCATATACAGATACAGACCGTGCAAGTCTGCCCAGTACTGGCCTTAGTTCAATATTTAATATTATTTTCTGATTCTAAATCCTCTGTGTTCATCCCACGCTTCTGTGAACTCAGTCACAGTTTTACTTTCCACCACCTCTCTCTGGAGCGTATTCCAGGCATCCACTACCCACTCTGTAAAGTAGAATTTCCTAACATTGCCCCTGAATCTACCACCCCTCAACCTCAAATTATGTCCTCTGGTTTTACCAACCATTTTCCTTTCTCTGGAAAAGATTTTGTTCTATGTTAATACATAAGAACATAAGAACTGCCATCTCCGGATCAGACCCATGGTCCATCGAGTCCGGCGATCCGCACACGCGGAGGCCCAGTCAGGTATACACCTGATGTAGTTTTAGTCACCCATATCCCTCTATGCCTCTCGTAAGGAGATGTGCATCTAATTTGCCTTTGAATCCTAGCACAGTGGATTCCTTAATAACCTCCTTTGGGAGAGCATTCCAGGCGTCTACCACTCGCTGTGTAAAGCAGAACTTCCTGGCATTTGTCCTGGACTTGTCCCCCCTTAGCTTCAAACCATGTCCTCTTGTCCGTGTTGCGTTGGACAATGTAAATAATTTATTTTCCTGCTCTATTTTATCGATGCCTTTCAGCATTTTGAACGTCTCGATCATGTCCCCTCGCAGCCTCCTCTTCTCAAGGGAGAACAGTCCCAGTTTCTTGAGTCGTTCCTCATATTCCAAGCTCTCCATACCTCTTATTAGCTTCGTTGCTCGTCTCTGCACCCTCTCCAGCAGTTTTATATCCTTCTTTAGGTTGGGAGACCAATGTTGGACACAGTATTACAAGTGTGGTCTGACCATTGCTCTATAAAGCGGCATTATGACTTTCTCCGATCTACTCGTGATTCCTTTTTTTATCATGCCTAACATTCTGTTTGCTTTCTTTGCCGCTGCCGCGCATTGTGCCGACGGCTTCAGGGTCCTATCTATCAGTACACCCAGGTCCTTTTCTTGTTCGCTCTTACCCAGAGTTGCGCCTGACATTCTATACTCGTGTTCCTTATTCTTACTACCTAAATGCATTACTTTGCATTTCTCCACGTTGAACTTCATCTGCCATTGCTCTGCCCATTTCTCTAACTGATACAAGTCGCTCTGGAGTTCCTCGCTATCCTCCTGCGATCTGATTGCCCGGCATAGCTTTGTGTCGTCTGCAAACTTAATGATCTCACTGGATACTCCTTCTTCCAGGTCATTGATGTAAATATTAAATAGGATCGGCCCAAGAACCGAGCCCTGGGGCACACCACTAGTCACTTTCTCCCAGTCTGAGAACTTCCCATTTATGCCCACTCTCTGCTTTCTGTTTTCCAGCCATTTGCCTATCCACCTGTGTATATTTCCCTCTATTCCATGGCTTTGTAGTTTCCTGAGAAGTCTTTCATGTGGAACTTTGTTGAACGCTTTCTGGAAGTCCAAATATATTATGTCCACCGGCATTCCACTATCAATTTGCTTGTTCACGGTCTCAAAAAATTGAAGTAAATTCGTTAAACATGATTTCCCTTTCCTGAACCCATGTTGACTGGGTTTCATCAAGTCGTGTGTATCTAGGTGCCGGACTATGCTATCCTTGATCAGTGCTTCAACCATCTTTCCAGGGACAGACGTAAGGCTCACAGGTCTGTAGTTGCCCGGTTCCCCTCTCGATCCTTTTTTGAAAATTGGCGTGACGTTCGCTATCTTCCAGTCTTCTGGTATCTGTCCAGTTCTGATTGTCAGATTGGCAAGTTTTTGCAATAGCTCTCCGATTTCAACCTTCAGTTCCTTTAAAACTCTCGGGTGAATTCCATCCGGTCCAGGGGATTTGTCACTTTTAAGTTTGTCGATCTGGTAGTATATCTGGTCCAACTCCACTTCAACTGTGGTGAGGCTGTCTTCTATTACTCCACTAAACACTTTCACTGCTTCTGGTATTTTTGCGGTATCCTTCTCCGTAAAGACGGACGCAAAGAAGGAATTTAGTTTGTCTGCAATTTGTTTATCCTCTTTGATGTACCCTTTTCTTCCCTGGTCGTCCAGGGGTCCCACCGCCTCTTTTGTGGGTTTTTTTCCCTTTCACGTATCTAAAGAAGGGTTTGAAGTTTTTGGCCTCTTGCGCTATTTTTTCCTCATAGTCCTTTTTGGCATCCCTCACCGCCTTGTGACATTTCTTCTGATCATCTTTATGTTTTTTCCATGCTTCGGTTGTTTTCATGTGTTTCCATTTTTTGAAAGAGTCCTTCTTTTCTTTTATGGCTTCCCTCACCTGTCTGGTAAGCCATGCCGGTTCTCCCTTACCTTTTGTTCTCCCCTCTTTGGAGATCCTCGGAATGTGGAGATTTTGTGCTTCTGTGATAGTATTTTTCAATAGGGACCATGCCTGGTCTAGCGTTTCAAGTTTGTCCACCTTTTTCTTGAGTCGTTTTTTCACCATGGCTCTCATGCGATCGTATTTGCCCTTTTTAAAGTTTAGGGTTTTGGTTAAGGTTTTGGCATGTTTTCTATTCCCGATGTCAAGCTTAAAGCTGATCACATTGTGATCGCTCGTCCCCAGCGGTACTGTAACTTCCACTTCTTTTTTTTTTTTTTAATTTCAATTTTTATTTCAATTTTTCAAGTTATACATTACTCCTTGAATATCAATCTTCAAACACCAGAACATCAACAGCAACAACTTCAGGTAATGTTCAGAAATGAAGAATGCACAAATCACACTCAATTTACTCCCCCCAATCCCCCCCCCTTTTACTCCCTTCAATGTTCACCATCCTAAATCCAAATCCCCCCCCCCCCCCTGTAAAACCCTCTCATCTTCCAAAGAGCAGACCCGGCAGAATTAGCTAACCGTCCCCTATAAGGTGTTCAATAAATCTCTTATTTTAACCCAGGTAAAAGCCCTGGACAGGAATTTATGACGACGAACAGCCACCGCTATCTCCATTCGTCCAATGGACAGAAATCTCGTTATCCAGGCATTTGGAGAAGGAGCCTCCTTGTTTTTCCAATGATTCGCTATGAGACATTTGGCTGCAGCTAGGCCCCAGCGCAACAATTTAGTCTGCCAAACGTGTACTTTTTCATTATAAAGCCCCAGAAGGCACGTCTGCGGTGTAACCTCCACCTGAGCCCCTAGCAAGGTAGACAAGGTAGCGGCAACAGCTCTCCAAAAGGGTCCAAGAGACTCACAATCCCACCATATATGTAAAAAAGAACCCACGTGATTACTACAACGCCAACAAAGTGCTGACGTCCTCGGATACATTTTATGTAGACGCTCAGGAGTATAGTACCATCTAGTGAGTACCTTGTATGCATTCTCCTGGACCAAAGCACAAGTTGATGCCCGGGTCACCTCCCCATATATCACTTCCCATTGCTTATTGGAAAAGGAAAATTCTAAGTCTCGCTCCCAGTGTTTCTGAAAGGAAGGTTGAATAAGGGAATGACCCCTCCTATAATGGTACAACACTGATAAAGGCCGGGGCACCTGCCTAAGCAGTAACCACAGATTCTCAAAGGATTCCCGCTCAGCACTAAAAGCTTGTCCCCAACCCTGGGCCTGCAGGAAATGTCGTATCTGAAAATAAGCCAGGTAGTCCCTGTCAGGCAAATCAAATTCCTTCTGGAGCGTCTCAAAGGTTAAGATCCCTGAGTTCCCCATCAAATCTCTAAAGACCCTCAATCCCCTCTGGGCCCAGCGATGAAACACCTTAGTATCACTCCCCGGCTGAAATTGGGGTTCAAATTGTATCGGAGCCAATGAAGAGATCAATGCTCCATTGCTCAACTGGTGTCGAGCTTGGGTCCACACCGTGACCAAATGTTTTACAAAGGGATTAGCTATAGTCGAAGTCCAAGATCGGCAGGATCCCGAGATCCAAAGTCTATGTTTCAACCTCATACTGTCCCCCTGTCCCTGTTCCAACTGGATTCCACTTTTATGTTCCCCCAGTTCCCAGTCCAGGATCAATTTCAATTGGGCTGACTGATAATACCATTCCAAATTCGGTAGTCCCCTCCCCCCATCGGATCTGGCCGCCCACAACAGAGATTGGGATAACCTCGGTGATTTACGTTGCCAGATAAAAGTACGTAAAGCTTTCCCCATCCCCCTTAAATCCCGAGCTGGGACCTGCACCGGTAATGTCTGAAAGAGGAACAGCAACCTTGGAAGCACATTCATCTTCACTAGAGCTATCCTGCCCCACCATGATATCCAAAGACCATGCCATCTCTGCAAGTCTGCTCGGATTCGCCTATAGAGGGGCTGATAATTCTTCTCATAAATCTGGGTTATATCTCTAGGAATATAGATTCCAAGATATTTAAGACCATGTTCCACCCACCTAAAAGGAAAACTGCCCCGAATGTTCTCCACTTCAGGAGGCGTGAGTGTCAAATTCAACACCTCAGTTTTATCCAGATTGATTCGGAACCCAGAGATTCTTCCATATAGCTCAAAGAGCTGCATAAGATGCGGAAAGGAGACATCAGGCTTCCTC
Organism: Geotrypetes seraphini; assembly: GCF_902459505.1. NCBI lineage: Eukaryota > Metazoa > Chordata > Amphibia > Gymnophiona > Dermophiidae > Geotrypetes > Geotrypetes seraphini. The sequence goes on along the minus strand of NC_047091.1, from coordinate 176,129,858 downwards.
ACATAGAGTAAAATATCATCCGCGAATAGCGCTACCCGGTGTTCAACCCCATTCAGCTCAAAACCACTCAGATTCGGATGATTCCGGATACTCAGCGCCAATGGTTCTATAGACAGGGCAAATAAGAGAGGTGAAAGCGGACAGCCCTGTTTGGTCCCTCGACAAATGGGAAAAAAATCGGTATAAGATTGATTAACATGTAGACAAGCCCGCGGGTCGGTATAAAGGGCTCGAATCCAACCAATAAATGTCTGGCCCAGTCCCATACGATCCATCACGTCCCATAGAAATTCCCAGAGGACCCTATCAAAGGCCTTGTCCGCATCTACGGACATCAAGACCAACTTATCCGCCCTTTGACCTGCTCCCCAAAGCAGATTCAGAGTCCTCCGAATATTATCACTCACTTGCCTACGCTGTATAAATCCCGCTTGATCTTGGTGAATTATAGACGGCAAAATTTTCCCCAAACGCAGAGCCAGTGCCTTAGCCAATATTTTTGCATCTAAATTCAAGAGTGATATAGGGCGATAAGCCCCGCATGTCAAGGGGTCCCTTCCCGGTTTTAAAAGTATAGTAACCCCCGCCTCCCCCATAGTAGTCGGCAAGAGGGCTCCTTGTGGCACTCCATTCGCCACTCTCGCCAATAATGGTCCTAGCTGTCCTGAAAATTGTTTATAGAAACATCCAGTGTATCCATCTAATCCCGGTGATTTCCCTGGTTTCAACTGCTTAATCACTCTCAAAATTTCCGCCTCCTTTACCGGTTCTTGTAAGTAAGCTTGATCTGAGTCAGATAATCTCGGCAAAGGAAGGGAATCGAGAAAAGTAGCCCGAGCATCCCGATTTACCGCCTCCGGGGCACTATATAGATTAGAATAAAATGTTAAGAACTCCTTCCTGATCTCTGAGTCCGTCACCTTTACATCACCCCTCTGAACCCCCCGTATCTTTGTTATTGTTGCTCTATTCTGCTTAATTTTAATGTATCGAGCCAAATGAGCCCCTGCTTTATTACTATGTTCATAAGTCTGAATACGGAACCTGGCTCGTAGTTTGTCCGTCTCCTCAACCTGGTGTTGATATAATTCATCTCTCACCCTCTGCAATTGATTCCAAACCTGCGCCTCCCTTGTGTCCTGATGTAACCTCTCCAACACTAACAACCTCTGGCGTAATTGTAGAAATCTCTGGGTTCTGTTCCGTTTGTATCTAGCCCCCCATTTAATAAGTTCTCCACGAACCACTGCTTTTAAAGCATCCCATAGTACTGCATCGGTTACCTCCCCATTATCATTTTGTTCTAAATATTCAGCGATTGTGCGTTCCACTGCTGCTGTTACCTCCACTGAACCCAGGAGCGACTCATTAAGCCTCCAGTATTTACGCCCACTTGATTCCAACACCCCAGTGCAGGCCACCCAGACAGGGGCATGATCAGAAATATGCATCGGTTCTATTTCAGCCCGCGCAACCCCTCCCATCTGATTTCTATGAATCCACAATCCATCAAGTCTAGTATAAGTATTTTGTGCATGAGAGTAAAATGTGTACGTTTTCTGAGTACCGTGAAGTAAGCGCCAACAGTCCACTAATCCCAGTGAGTGCATTAAATTGCCTAGCGCCTTTACAGGATTGTTTAGAGACCTACGCCCCCCTCCCGAATGATCCAAGACTGGGTCCGGAGGAACGTTAAAATCACCCCCCAGGTAAACCGCCCCTCTGACAAATGATCTCAGTTCAGTCTGAAGGCCCTTGAAATAGGTGACTTGAGCAGAACAGGGGCCATATATATTGATAATTGTCAGCTGTCGACCCTGTAAACTTCCCTGCAGGCCCAGGCATCGCCCTTCCTTGTCCCTAAATATGTGTTCCACTTGGAATCCCACCCCTTTTCGCACCAAGATAGCCAATCCTCCCGCTCTTTTGGTAGCCCCCACACTCTGATGTGTCCAGATCAAATCATATTGTGGTCTTTGGAGTAGGCCAACATCCCGGGGTCTCAAATGAGTCTCCTGTAGCAGACATATATCCCATTTCATACGGGTCAATTCCCTAAACACCAGGCTCCGTTTACCAGGACTATTAAGTCCATTAACATTCCAGGATCCAATGACAATCTCCGGCTCCCCATCTCCCTCTTTCTGCCAGGTCTGCTCCCTCCTAAGAATCAGTCCCCTCCCCCCCCCCCCTCCTAATAGCCGATCCATCCATTTTGGAATCAGCCATATGAGAAATGTACGTCATATCCAAGAGGCTCATCGTGATTGCATTCCCTATCTCTATATTCACTCCAACTCCCCATGCATTCTGTCCACTCTCTCCCCTCCCCCCAATATTCAACAAGAACCCCCCGTGCTTCCTTCCCACCTGTAGAACTATGAGAAGACATCTCTAATTACCATGCAGGCTCCCTATACAGTAAACATTTATAGATACCCTCTGGGAGAAAATAACACAATATTGAACAGTGGAAACAATAGCTAACTCCCGTCATCAAGGTCCAGAAAGATCCACATAAAAGCTGTATTCTCCCCTCTCCGTCACACCCACCAATCCCACCCAATAAAATCTCTGATATCTTACAGAGAAGAGGAGAGCTAATGAAGCATTCAACCCTGCCATTAACACACTGCCCCGATCCACACCCCCATGGCATAATATGGATTCCAACCCTGTACCATTAAGCACTCTCTCCCAGACTATCTTCACCTTCCAAACCTTCATATCATCTTCACCTCTTCTCCTTCATGGCCGCACCATTCATCCATCATCCAACTTCCAACCAGTTCTATCATTAAAGCAAGAACATTAAGTAAGGAAAAGTTCAACTCACTCTCCTAATAAAATGTAACTAATAGCTTCATGCAGCCCTCCTCCCGGGTAGCCCTTTTTCAATCAACAAGCACCCCTATATAGAATAACCCAGCAGAGCCGCAACTACAGTATTCAACTTCCCACAACCCCCTGTGATATAGGAACTAAACAAGAACAGTCAATTCCAGCATCTGGTGATCATTTCAAGTGCCAGAGGTTGATGGCTGTGGGCTCTCAGCCAGTACTTCCACAGGTCCGGTGCCTGGATCTTCCTCCTCTCCTGTAGAACCCCTTTCGCCTTTGTCCTCCGCCATTCTACAGCCCAAATCCTTCAATGCGAGCCATGCGTCAGCTGAGGAATCCACTCGGCGATGCTTCCCGTTCACCGTGATTAACAATCCAAAGGGGAATAGCCAGCGGTAACGATAGCCCTCCGTTCTCATAAATTGAGTCACCTCTTTAAAAGCGCGGCGTTTTTGGAGGGTCACAGCTGCTAGGTCCTGATAGACCCCCACCACCACTCCCTTCCATGTAAAATTAGGGTGGCGCCGGGCTGCTTGCAGAATCCTTTCTTTAATCGGGAAATCACCAAAGCATGCAATGATGTCTCTATTGCCCGTGCCTCTGGCTGAACCCAGGCTCCTATGAGCTCGTTGTAAAACTATAGGGCTCACGTCCTCCCGCTCCTCTTCCCGAAGCAAATCTGTGCAAAAGTCTTTAACCACTGTCCTCGCGTCTTTGTATTGTTCCGTATCCGGGATTCCTTTAAATCTTAAATTATGGCGTCTCGAGCGGTTTTCTAAGTCCTCCACTTGACTCCGCAGTTCTTCTAGCTGGGACACCGCCACGTGCAGCTCCGATGAGCAGGCCTGCACTGTGGGCTCCACCTGGTTCAAACGCCCCTCCGTCGCCGATACTCGGGTGCCCAGCTCGCTCACCTCCGATCTTATTTCTGCCAGGGCCACTCGAACATCTGAGCGGAGCCCCACCATCTCCTCCTTAAGTTCTCTGAACCAACGTTCCAAGTTCCCTACCATTAGTTTGTCTCCCAGCTCTGCACTGGCCTGTTGCGTTCCAAGTTGTTTAGGCCCAGATTGATGCGCCATTTTGTCTGAGGTTGTCGGGGACTCCAGAGCATGCGATCTCGTTTTCACGTTCCCCGTTGCCGAGTATTGAAACTTTGCCAACTTTTTTCTACTCGCCATCCATTCACGAGTGCAATTCACCGACCGCTACCCTTTCGCTGCTCTGTAGAGATAGCTTATTATGCTGTCAATATCGAGCCCCTCCGGAGCTCGAGAATTAACCAGCCATGCTTCCCGGTGACGTCACTTCCTCCTTCAACTTCCACTTCTTTTGTCGGACCCGTGAGGCCATTTAGCACCAAGTCCAGGGTGGCGTTGCCTCTTGTCGGCTCTTTTACCATTTGTTCCAGGAAGCAATCCCCTAGCGCCTCCAGGAACTTGGCCTCCTTGCCGCAGTTGGAGGTTCCTAGTTTCCAGTCTATCCTCGGGAAATTGAAGTCTCCCAATATTATTACATTGCCCGTCTTGCATTCTTGTTTGATTTCCTCTATCATTTCTGAGTCAGTTTCCTCCGCCTGTCCTGGGGGATGATAGTAAAGGCCAATTTTTGTATCTGCGCTGTTTTGGCCAAGAATCTTGATCCAGAGAGACTCTAGCTTCTCTTTCATTTCCGTCGTAGCCACTTCAACAGATTCTACTCCTTCCTGAACATATAGGGCAATACCACCACCTTTCTGCCCTACTCGATCTCTTCTATATAGTTTGTATCCCTGTAGCACTGTGTCCCATTTGTTTTCTTCATTCCACCATGTTTCTGTTATGCAAATGATTTCCAACTTATCTTGTCTTGCTATTGTCTCTAGTTCCCCCATTTTGTTTCCTAGACTTCTAGCATTCGTATACATACATTTGAGTTCTCTTCGTGTTACCTTTTTGGACTTCCTACTCTTTACTGTCTCTACTGTTTCTTTCATGGTTTCCTTAACCGCTCCAGTGTTGTCTCCCTTGTTTGCTGTACGGTCATCCCCTCCTGTGTCTGAGTTGTCCCTTCCTGCCTTGTCTTCCTTATTTGCTGTGAGGTCGTCCCCTCCTGTGTATGAGTAGTAGCCCTTGGTTTCTTCATCGGGGCATCCTGTCGTCCGTGCCATCGACTGGTGGTCGACTGTCGGCTTTCCCCTATTTGTTAGTTTAAAGCCTTCTCGATGGCCTTCTTCATGTTGCCTGCCAATACTCTTGCTCCTTCCTTGTTGAGGTGTAGTCCATCCTTTCTGTAGTACTTGCTTTTTCCCCAGAATGCCGTCCAGTTGCGCACGAAGTCAAAGCCTTCTTCTTCGCACCATCGTCTCATCCAGGCGTTAATAGCTTGCAATTCCCCTTGTCTCTTTCCATCCGCTCTTGGTACTGGGAGGATCTCGGAGAAGGCCACCTTCACCTCCCTGATCTTCAGCTGTCTTCCAAGTGAGCGGAGCTGGCCCTTCATCTCTTCCCTGTCATACTTCCGTCCGCTCACATCATTTGTTCCCACGTGGATGAGCACAGCAGTATCCTCTCCCCCTGTGCTGTCTATGATCCTGGAGATCCTGTTGGCCACATCCTTCACTCTTGCTCCAGGCAGACAGGTGACGATTCTGTCCTCTCTTCCTCCTCCGGTGTGGCTGTCCACGTGACGTATAATGGAGTCACCTACGATGATCCCCATCTTCTTTATTCGGGGGTTTCTCGGGGGTCGTAAGTCCACATCTATGGTATAAGGCCAGTCTTCTTCCTCCAGTGCTACTCTTGAAATAGTTTTCGGCTCTTCAGATGGGAGGACGTCTTCCTGTGTTCTCTCCCTTTCTCCTGGTGTGTGGATGTCTCCTACCTCATCTTCGGTTTTTTCTGTGTTTGCATGGATGTCTTCTCTCCTCTCTTCCAGGCCTTCTGTCTGGGTATCCTGGGTACAGCTTTCCAGCCCTGGGATCTCTACGTGTTGCTGATGGGCTTCCTCGATAAATCTTTCTAGTTCCATGATCCCTTCGCTGGTATCGGGCTCCCTTAGCAACTTCTCCTGTATGCAGTTTTCCTCCTTCCTGGCAAGGAGTTCTTCGAGTTCCATCACAGTTCCCTCCAGCAGCCGAACTTGCAGTTTCAGGCTGTCCAGCTCCTCGCATCGGCTGCAAATGTATGCCCTAGTCCCCGAGGGGAGGTAGTCATACATGTTGCAGCCGGTGCAGAAGACTGGAAAGCTCATCTTCTGGCTTCCGTGGGCACTCATGTCTTGTTCTCCTTCTCAATTGTGTGTGTCCTGCCCTCTTGATAGCAGTCCTCCTGTTGATTGTTGGTCTTGGTTGTGTTGGTGCTGTTGAGCTGTTTGAGAGTGTTTGTCTCGGTGTGTGCTGTGTGGCTATGTAATAATAAACAAAAGAACAATAACCGGAATGTAACTTACGTATTTGGGCTCCCTGTTAGTCGGCCCAGCTTCCTGGCTCCTTCTGCAGGCTCCTTTGCAAAGGCGCTCTTGCTAAGGTGAGCGCCTTTACCGCTCGCCTTTGCCGCGCGCCGAACGGCTGTGCGCCGTTGACTCTCCTCCTGTTAAGGGGGAGTCCGGCGCTCTGGCGGTGACGCGTTGGGGGTGGGCGGAGCTCCCTCACGCTCCCCCACGCTACCGCTGGCTGCCTGCCGCTGCCTCCTGCTTCACTCCGGCTTCTCCTCTCTCCCTCTCGCCGCTGTCTTCGCCGGGCCTGCTTCCTCCTGCACCGGCCGAAGATAGAAGTGTAGCGCCGCGCTCTCCTCCTGTTAAGGGGGGGTCCGGCGCTCTGGTGGTGACGCTGGCGGTGACGCGTTGGGGGTGGGCGGAGCTCCCTCACGCTCCCCCACGCTACCGCTGGCTGCCTGCCGCTGCCTCCTGCTTCACTCCGGCTTCTCCTCTCTCCCTTTCGCCGCTGTCTTCGCCGGGCCTGCTTCCTCCTGCACCGGCCGAAGATAAAAGTGTAGCGCCGCGCTCTCCTCCTGTTAAGGGGGGGTCCGGCGCTCTGGTGGTGATGCTGGCGGTGATGCGTTGGGGGTGGGCGGAGCTCCCTCACGCTCCCCCACGCTACCGCTGGCTGCCTGCCGCTTCCTCCTGCTTCACTCCGGCTTCTCCTCTCTCCCTCTCGCCGCTGTCTTCGCCGGGCCTGCTTCCTCCTGCACCGGCCGAAGATAGAAGTGTAGCGCCGTGCTCTCCTCCTGTTAAGGGGGGGTCCGGCGCTCTGGTGGTGACGCTGGCGGTGGCGCGTTGGGGGTGGGCGGAGCTCCCTCACGCTCCCCCACGCTACCGCTGGCTGTCTACCGCTGCCTCCTGCTTCACTCCGGCTTCTCCTCTCTCCCTCTCGCCGCTGTCTTCGCCGGGCCTGCTTCCTCCTGCACCGGCCGAAGATAGAAGTGTAGCGCCGCGCTCTCCTCCTGTTAAGGGGGGGTCCGGCGCTCTGGTGGTGACGCTGGCGGTGACGCGTTGGGGTGGGCGGAGCTCCCTCACGCTCCCCCACGCTACCGCTGGCTGCCTGCCGCTGCCTCCTGCTTCACTCCGGCTTCTCCTCTCTCCCTCTCGCCGCTGTCTTCGCCGGGCCTGCTTCCTCCTGCACCGGCCGAAGATCTTCAAGTATTTGAACGTCTGAATCATATCTCCCCTGTCTCTCCTTTCCTCTAGGGTATACATATTCAGGGTTTCCAGTCTCTCCTCATACGTCTTCTGGCGCAAGCCTCCTATCATTTTCATCGCCCTCCTCTGGACCGCCTCAAGTCTTCTTACATCCTTTGCCATATACGGTCTCCAAAACTGAACACAATACTCCAAGTGGGGCCTTACCAATGACCTGTACAGGGGCATCAACACCTTCTTCCTCCTACTGACTACGCCTCTCTTTATACAGCCCAGCATCCTCTACCAATCTGGCCCTAATGCAATATTAGACTGGCCAGTGTGGGGCCTCAAACAGTTGCGCACACTGAAGGCTTTCTCTGCCCTGCATTGTACCAAAGAGAGCATCCTTCTGGAGTTTAAAAGATATAACATGAATTCCAGTGCAATAGGTGTGTCATTAAGAACATAACATAAGAATAGCCTTACTGGGTCAGACCAATGGTCTATCAAGCCCAGTAGCCCGTTCTCACGGTGGCCAATCCAGACCACTAGTACCTGACCAAAACCCAAGGAGTAGCAATATTCCATGGTACTGATCCAGGGCAAGCAGTGGCTTCCCCCTTGTCTTTCTCAATAACAGACTATGGACTTTCCTCCAGGAACTTGTCCAAACCTTTCTTAAAACTAGCTACGCTATCCGCTCTTACCACATCCTCTGGCATCGCGTTCCAGAGTTTAACTATTCTCTGAGTGAAAAAAAAATTTCTTCCTATTGGTTTTAAAAGTATTTCCCTGTAACTTCATTGAGTGGACAAGTGGGTAATTTCCCCATTGCCACTAACTCTCAGAAGGAATCAACTCCGGATTTTTTTCTGTGATCCTCTCTTACTTCACCGGGGGAGCTCTACTTCTACCTGCAGTTTTTTTTTCCTTCTGCATGCTAACCTGCAGGAGTGTTTTTGGTTCTGCTCTCCTTTTTTCTGTATTTGGCATTTTTCAGTTATTTTTGCCGGTTTCAGTGCTTGGGGCTTTCCATCTTCAAGGCCAGCTCTGCCTTCATGGAGACGAAACAGACTGAGGTCTGCAGCTGACAGGCCAATCCCTTGTGGTACCTGTTGGCCAGCCTGCAAAATTGTTTTTGAAGCTTGGGGCTGTCTACGCTTACCATACCTCACCTACTGCTTAGCAGGAGTTTGAGCACAGTCTGTTGGGCATCTGTAGGAGGCTCATCGGTGTCTCACAGGGTGCTGGCTATGTTTTTCACCTCCCCCTTCCATTTGTGGGTATGGGAGTACGGTCAGACATTGAGTCTGACTGGCAGCCTGAATATCAGCAATGGAAAGGAACTTCTAGCATGAGGCAATGATTTCTTCTGAGACAGGCTGCAGCACATTTCCAGCAACAAGCACAGTGAGTAAGGCTGTAACAGCCTGTGAGAGAAATTAGGGGGGGGGTCTAAAATTGCAGTTTTGGGGAGTTTTTGTATGTTCCCTTGTGTTCACCCTCCTCAAAAATTCTATTTTCGCTGTTTTTTAGCTAAAGTTATTTTTGCAACTTTTGGCATCAAAATCTGATGGTGGCCATCTTGGATTTTTTTTTTTTAGCAATCTTTTTTTTTTTCCAAAAGTTCCCTGCAGCACCAAATCAATTCTTTTTATCTCAAACCTTATTGAGATGGAGTCCTTGGGCTCTTTTACCACTAATCCATGCCAGAATTGCGCACATTCTGCGCCTCGGGAACATCTGTGCACCGCGTGCTGTACTACATGCAAAGCAGAGGTAGGAGATGCAAGCTTAGCCTCTCCTTTGTTTTTTTGGTTCAAGGAAAGGACAGCTAACTTGATTAGGTGGGCTATTCTCTTTTCAGTTCCTGGAAACAGTGACCGTTCTGCTCGAAAGAATGTGGAAGCTGCAGAGCCCCAAAAAAGCACAAATTGGAGTCATCTTGGGGTGACTCCTCGTTCCTTGGTTCAGCTTTTTCTTCAGAATTCATCAATTTAATGTGGAAAGTTTCCAAGTTTATTAGTTTTTAATATACCGACCATCAAACAAATGTCTGGCTGGTTAACAATAAAATTTAAAAAATAGGAGAAACAGAAATATACAATGATAGACATTTAAATAAAAGAAGTGAACATAGATGACAATAACTGGACAAACTTGAAGGTGAGGGTGGGGGGGAAGGGAGGGAAAAGTTACATAATTGAGAGGAGAGGGAGATAGTGGGTTTGGGATAGTACATAATGGATAGGGTCACTTTGTTGAGCCAAATGGTAGCTTGGAGTATAGAAGAAATAAGAAGAGAGGAAAGAAGAGAGAAAAAAAAAAATGTAAAGCGAAAGAGAAGAATTGAAATATGATTAATCTAATTATTGTTGAATGCAACGCGGAATAGAAAAGTCTTTAGGCTGATTTTAAATTTTATTAGCTGTTGTTCATCGCGGAGGTGTTGTGGTAGGGAATTCCATAGCGTAGGGGCAGTTACTGCGAAATTTATTTTCCGAGAATAGTAAGAATCTTTTAGGGAAGGAATGAAGAGAAGTTTTTGATCTGTTGATCTAAGAGTGCGTGGGGAACATTGTGGAATGAGAAGTTTATCAAGGAATGAGGGTTGGTGAGAAAGTTTTACTTTAAAGGAGAGTAAGATGATTTTGTAAGTAATACGGTGAGTGATAGGGAGCCAATGAGCCTCTTTTAGAAGAGGGGTGACATGTTCGAATTTGCCTAATTTGTAAATAAGTTTTATTGCAGTGTTTTGTATCAGTTGTAGACGTCGGATTTCTTTTAGGGGGAGGCCGTTAAAAAGAGAATTACAGTAATCTAAGTGAGAAATAACTAGGGAATGAATCAGAATATTAATTGAATCAGTTTCTAGGATGGAGATTAGTGACCGGATGATACGGAGCTTAAAAAAGCAGATTTTTACGACCGAACTAATGTGGTCATGAAAAGTGAGATCCCTATCAATGATGATACCTAAGAGTTTAATTTTGGTTTCCATTTGTAATGGGATTGATTTAATAGAAATTGTTCCCAATAATGATTCTGATGTTTTGATAGGAAGAAGGAGTCCACGGGATTTATCAATATTGAGGGAAAGTTTATTTCTCCTAAAGCAGTGTTTCTCAACTCGGTCTTGGAGTACCCCCTTGCCAGTCAGGTTTTCAGGATATCCACATTGAATTTGCATAAACTTGATTTGCATATACTACCTCCATTATATTCAAATGTCTTTCGTGCATATTCATTGCGGATATCTTGAAAACCTGACTGGCAAGGGGGTACTCCAGGACCGAGTTGAGAAACACTGTCCTAAAGCACAGACTTCCCACGCTTAGGACTCAGCACATCAGGACACAGCCCCTCATGGGTTTTCTACCTCAGTCTTACTGGATTGCAGTTGAGGTGTGTCTACATAAAAGGAACAGGAGGACACTTAAGGGATAATTCTCTGAGGAACCACCTAGATTTAGGTAGTGAGAGCCCAGTGTAAATGAGATGCTCCAGCAATTTACATTGCTGATAGGCAGAAACTTATCAAGCACTATTCTGTAAGTGCACACCAATACTCAGTGATGGGCTTTTTTCATATTCTAATCTGTTTGTGTCTTTAATAATCTAGGCACTAGATTTACAGCAACTCTCTGACGGGTGGAAGTGCTCATGCCTAATATATTGGCTCATATTCTATAAAGAAGAGAAGGCATCTACACTTCTCCCTCCGTATTCGCGGGGGTTAAGGGCAGAGCCGGTCCGCGAATATTAAAAAACCGAGAATAATATTTGGGCCGGTTCTGCCCCCCCCCCCTTAAGCCTTACCTGGCGGTCTAGCGGGTTTTCGGGGTTTTTGGGGCAGGAGCGATCTTCCCATGCTCCTGCCCCATGCAGATCGCTCACAGGAAATGGCTGCCTTGAGCTCTCGTAGTCTCTCGAGTCATTTCCTATGAGCAATCTGCATGGGGCAGGAGCATAGGAAGATAGCTCCTGCCCCGAAAACCCGCTAGACCACCAGGTAAGGCTTAAGGGGGGGGGCTTACAGGGCTAAAAATAACCCAAAAATTTAAATGGGTTTTTGGGTTGAAAACCACAAATAATCAAATCTGTAGATACGGAATTTGCAAATACGGAGGGGGAAGTGTAATTTTCTTTACAAAATAGGCTCCAGATAGGTGCCATTTTATAAACTTATGCTCTTACTGTTTTAACAGCAAATGTGCTTAACAGAAAATATTTGTGGACAGTTAAGTGGCTGCCTTTTCACAAATATCCCACCTTTTTATTTTTCTATTAGTGGTGCCTGTGGTGAGGTGAAATTGGCTTTTGAAAAGTCTACCTGCAGGAAAGTAGCTATCAAAATAATAAATAAGCAGAGATTTAGGATAAGCACCTCACAGAACACGGTAAGTGTACATTTGTTTAGGTGCTGTTTGAGTTATTTGAGTTAAGGCTGCAGTCGGAACAAAGAGCCAAGTTTGTGATCAGAATGTGATGGAGCCGTAGTAGGCCATAAAATTTACTTTTTTCTAGAGCATTGTTGTCTTTGCAAATGTGCATTGCTTCCTGTGGATGCATTAGTACCTGTAGATTCTTTGAAAAGTTGGGGAAGTGTTCTAGTGAATATTGGCAGGTCAATATTAAGTGGGAGATAAGAGGGTAGGCTGTATCTGGATATTCAGTGGTACTTACTGTATATACTCGAATATAAGTCAAGACCCCCATTTTCCCCTCAAAAAGGAGGAAAAATGGTTGATTCGAATATAAGTCAGGCGGCTTAATATTCAAATGTCCTGCCCGGCTCTGCACCCAAGTGTGGCTTCATATCCCCTGCTTGTCTCCAGAGAACACTGTTGTGCTATCTGGTTAGAATTGATGGGGGAAAAAAAGCACGAACTACAGAAATTCTCACCAATAAGTACTTTGTTAGAAACACTTTTTTCTGTTTTGAATACATTTCCAATATATAGAGAATAATCAAAACCTTACTTTTCAAAAAATTTATCCAGATATCTTAACCCAACCTTCCCCCTCCTCCTAGATAAATTCTCCCCCAAAACCTCCACTTAAATAATCTCTTCCTCCCCAAAACACCAACCAAGTATTCAGATCCCTGAAATGTAACGAAATCTTATTTGTACTCTAACTGTAATCTATTTGTTATATCACACAGTAACGTACAGTCAATTTAATATCCAATTTGCAAGTTCTTCCGGAATTAATCCAGCTACCTCTCCTCCCTTGTAACCAAACACCCCCCCAAAAAAAACAAAACTGTTGTAACTTCACTGGAAATGTCCAGTTAGCTCTTTTGTAATCCGCCTTGAACTGCAAGGTATAGGTGGAATAGAAGTCCCTAATGTAATGTAATGACTTATCTCGGAAAGTGGTCCACTTGATCCCAAGAGCTATCTTTGAAGGCATGTCACTAACCACGTCCTTAAAGCAGGGTTGCCATGCATCACTGTGGGGGGGGGGGGGGAGGTTGGAGCAAGAACAGGAAAGTCAAAATGACAATGGTGGGAAAGAGACTAATTTAATAGAAGTACCTGCAAATTTGGGGGGAGGGGGAGTTGGTTGGGTGCATGCTTCTTCCCTCCCACTTCAAACTATGCCTTGACTTGTTTTGCTCCCTGCATGCACTTGTGATTCTGATTTCTTTTAAGTGTGATGACTAGCCTTCCCCAGATAATTCAGATACCAATCTGATGCAGATGTGTCCTTTGGGTTGGCTGTGAGGATGTCTGTTCAATGATGTCTGTGAGTTTACTGTCGGAGGCTGTTTGTGCTGTCTCCCAAATTCAAGTAGGGCATAAAGAGGACACAGTTTAAAAGCCGTTTTCCCATGTAAATGACTACCTGAATAAAAGGGCTAAGAGTAACGTATACATGTTGCAACATAACACATGAACTCTTACACTTACTTTCCAGGAAGAATAATGCATGTAACTTTTGCATTTTCCAAGGCACATGTGCTTTTTGGTTGGGGTTTTTTTTTTTCAGGGGAAAGTTTCTGCAGAAGAGTTGAGGGCTGATCTGTGTGGATAATATTGTCCTAGGTAGCTTTCAAAAAGAAACCATATGCATGTACTTTGTGAATGGTGGAAAGTCCATGGATAAAAATATATGTGGACTTACCAAGTTCTCATGTTCTGAAAATTGCCTTTAATGAATAAAAGAACTGATCCCAGGAAGTATAGTTACTTGCTGGATCTTTTTTTGCTTGCTTTGATTGATTGTTTCAGGATGGGCTAATCTAGAACTGGTTGTACTCCATTGCAAGGGTAGAACCGTGATTTTGCTTTTCTTTGAGAATTTATTGCAATAGGGTAAAGCCAGGACTCAAATCAGCTTGTCTTTGAAGGAAGCCAATAGGTTTACTCTACAAGAATGACAAGTAAGCTAGCTCTTTTGGCTCTGCTTTGAATTATCCTGCTAATTTTCACTTTGTATTGGTTGTAATGTAATCTCACAGATACCGATCTCTTAATTTTTTAAATGTAGAATTCAATTCTTAATGTGGACACAGAAGTTGAGATTTTAAAGAAATTAAATCATGTGAGTATAATTTAAGAAAACATTGACCTTTATGTATGGTTTTAATTAGTTGGCCTTTGAAATGATCTTAATTGCGCTTATGAAATTCTGTGTCTAATCTCATATTCCAGTGGTCTCAAACACGCAGCCCAGGGGCCACATGCGGCCCGCCAGGTACTATTTTGAGGCCCTCGTTATGTTTATCATAATCACAAAAGTAAAATTAAACAGTTTCTTGATCACATGTCTCTTTAGCTATAAATGACATTATTATTAAGTCTTAGCCAAAAGGAAAGATTTATAAACTACAAAGAGTTTTATCTCATACAAAATTGTCATTTCTTTAATAAGACATTAACTATTTTTTTTCTGAGGCCCTCCAAGTACCTACAAATCCAAAATGTGGCCCTGCAAAGGGTTTGAGTTTGAGACCACTGTCGTATTCCATTATTTCTGTGCTAGACCAGTCCAGGACAAATGGGTTATGTCCATCTACCAGCAGATGGGGACAGAGAATAATTAGTCCCAGCACATTAAATTTTAAGGGTATCGTGCAGCCTGATATGCTCAGTATTTTTTTTTGTCTCCAAGCGGATAGTGGATGGATCATGCAGCTCTTTCTTGGTGCTCATCTGGTTGCTCCTGGCCTGGTTAATTCCAGGTGGCAGTTGAGCAGGGGGTTAGGCTGGTCATCTTCTCTCAGGTTATAGTCTGAATTTACTCATTGAGCTTGGATGAAAGCCAGAGGTTCTGGGTCCCTCAGCTTGGGTGACATCTGGTGATGCTGGGTCACTCCCCTCCCCCTCCAGCCCCACTCCTGACCTCTGAAGTAACTTTGGAGTGTGAAACGAAGCAAAGGTTTATTACTACCATTACTTATTTCTGTAGCGCTACCAGAGGTACGCAGCGCTATACAGAGTCACGAAGAAGACAATCCCTGCTTGAAGTAGCTTACAATCTAAACAGACAGGACAAACAGTATGCCATGGATTTAGTTAATGGGAATGGTTAATCTGGCTAGGTTTTTATGGTATACGGTGCTATTTCCAAGAGCAATTGGTGGTTTTTTTACACTTCAGATACATTGAGTGTTGATGTCTTTAAAATCTGGATATTTGACTTAATAAAATTTGCATTGACCAACAATTCCTGTGACATCCAGAGACTATTGTTCCACTTTTTTTGTCTTGGACTCGCCAATATTTTTGGAACAAAGGTCCTATCTTTTGTTGTTGCTCTGATGGAATATAGTGAAATAATTGTACTGGTGATTTGGACAGATGTTGAGTATCCTTCTTCGGTGCTCCGCATACTGAGTAGTCAGAGTTCAGAATTGGGAATGTTCTTTTGGGTCCCTTATCCTTTTGGCCAGCCAGATTTGGGATGCATTTTTTTCACATACTGATAAACAGAATGGCAATATTTATTTAAAAAATTTCTTGCCCGCCTATCCCTAGGCTGTTTATAAAATACAGGGACATACAATAATTATGCACAAACAACAGATACTCCAATTTCAATTACCTGACATGGCCAGCCACATATCAATCTCTGATTAAATTAGAACAGAAGCCAGGTCATTTTTTAGTAATTCTTTAACTGATATGTCAGTGAAAGTTGGATTCTAGCTGTTTCTGACCACATACAAATGAACTTTGCTTCAAAGTAATTCTACTTTATAAAGGACAATTATTTCATTTTTTCTTCTTTTTAGCCCTGCATAATCAAAATAGAAAACTTCTTTGACACTGAGGATTCTTATTTCATTGTTTTAGAATTGTAAGTAATTTTTAAAATTTCATTTTTATTTGTAGTGTATTTTTCCATTGTTTATGAAAAGTTTGATCTCCGGAGACAAGCAGGGGAAATACAGGCACACTTGTTGGTGAAGTCCTCTGACTAGGCCTGAGTGTCTGGTGCTCTCCCCTAGGTATAGTGTTTTTTGTTTTTTTTGTTTTTTAACTTACTGAGCATGTGCAGACACCTTGCCTTCTGAGCTCCTCTCCCTGCTTAGTCAGTTTTTTCTTGACCGGGCTCCTCACAGGTCGCAGCTCTCCTCTCTCCTTGCCTCTTCAGACAAAAAAAAAAAAAAAAAGAAGGAAAACCTCACTCATTAGAATGAAGAATTTTTTTTAATAAGCTAAGTTTAAAGTTTATTTATAGCTTGATATACCTACCGACCATCATAAGTATCTGGTCGGTTTACATTAATAGAAATTAAATATTTAAAATTGCTTAAAGAAAATAACAAATTGTAATTAAAAAAATGGGGGGGGATTGAGGCCAAGACAAGGACATAATTGAGACGGGTAGGTGATGAGAGGAAAAATGGGTGAGAGGAAGATTTTTAATTACATTATGTAAATAAAGGTATTAATGTAGAACAAAATCTTTTCCAGAGAAAAGAAAATGATAAAGCCAGAGTTCAGCGCAAGATACTCAGTTTGGACAATCAGTCCGCCGCAATTTATTTGTGCCATAATTTATTCCTCCCATTTTCTGCTTCAATCTAGGGACTTGCCAGCAAGTGTGCCTGTATTTCCCCTGCTTGTCTCCGGAGAAAGCAGAACTACTTACCTGTAACAGGGGTTCACCGTAGACAATAGGGAAATGCAGCCATTCCCACGCACCATCCCCACATAATGAGATCTTTCTTCTAAGCTGGTAACAAAACTGACTAAGCAGTGGGAGGAGCTCAGAAGGCAAGGTGTCTGCATATGCTCAATGAGATAAAAAAAACCAAATAACAAACTACTTTACTATACCTAGGGGAGAGCACCGGCACTCAGGCTCAGTCAGAGGACTTCACCAGCAAGTGTGGCATCATTCCCCTGCTATCTAAGGAGAACCTCTGTTACAGGTAAGCAACTTTGCTTTGTTAAACACCTTGTAACTGTGTGCGTACATGCACATACTTTGTCACCCTTTCTCACTCAGTGGTGAAACTGTGATAGCAATATGCAAACTTTTTTAATGTTGAACATCCAATATATCTGCTGGACAGTTATTAATTTTATTTTTAAACTTATATAATAATAATAAAAATAATAATAACTTTATTTTTGTATACCGCCATACCCCGAAGAGTTCTAGGCGGTTCACATTAGTTAGACAGAGATTACAAGTGGTTACATATCAAATTGATCATAGCGTTGCAAACAACAAGGAGAGAGTAGTTACAAGAGGTTACATATCAAATTGATCGTAGAGTTGCGAACAGCAGGGAGAGAAGTGGGGGGGGGAGAGGAAGGGGGAGGGGAGTAGATCAGACGGGGGGGGGGGGGATATAAAAGGGGCATTAAGGGTCTTGGTCTCGAAATAGGTGAGTTTTGAGTAGTTTTCAAAGTCAAGGTAGTTGTAGGCCTTGAGGACCATTTGGGCTAGCCAAGGGTTTAGTTTGGCGGCTTGGAAGGCGTAGGTTTTGTCGAGGAATTTTTTTGAGTGGCATAGTTTTAGGGAGGAGAAGGCGAAGAGTTGAATTTTACGGGAGTTCTTGTAGTTGTGGTTAAGGGTGAAATGGGGGGTGATGTAACTTGGGGATAAACCAAATATTGTTTTGTAGCAAAAACAGGCGAATTTGAACATGATTCTGGATTCTAGAGGGAGCCAGTGGAGTTTGTGATAGAAAGGGGTGATATGGTCCCATTTTTTCAGGTCAAATATGAGTCGGACTGCGGTGTTCTGGATCATCCTTAGTCTCCTGATGGTTTTCTTTGAGGAGCTCAAGTAGATGATGTTGCAGTAGTCCAGTATGCTGAGGATGGAGGATTGTACTAAGAGGCGGAATGAGGAGTCGTCAAAGTATTTTTTTATGGTGCGGAGTTTCCATAGTGTCGTGATACTTTTCCTGACTGTGATATCAGTGTGTTTCTCGAAGGATAGATGTTTGTCCAGTGTTACACCCAGTACTTTTAAAGTTTGTTCGAGGGGGAATGTGGATCCTTTTACTTTAATTGTGGTATCTTTGATTTTGTCTTTGGGGGTTGCTAGGAAGAATTTTGTTTTGTCTGTAGGATAGCATCCAGAGTTCTATCTGACTAAGTATGCTTGTGAGGGAGTTAAGGAGGGAGTTAAGGAGTTAAGGAGGGAGTGGTATTGCTGAGGTCCTCAAAGACCTCAGCAATACCACTCAAGACTCAAAGAACTTTCACTGTCTCAAAGCTTTGTGTCCACTCGTCATCGGTCTTATTTCATATATCTAATTTTCTTCAATATGTGTCCTTTTTTATATTAAAGAACAAAAGCAATAAACTTAGGAGTTCAGCTGTGTGTTTCAATCACCAGAGATATTATATATCCGACATGTTTCACAAACTTGCTGTCAAGAATTTCCCCCTATGAGATAAAACAGGCTCATGCCAAAAGTTGAATGGATTGATCTTTTTTTTTTATTAACATGTTTATTAAAACAGTATGAACCAGGATCAGTACAAAATATAAAACAGTAGCTTCTAGATCTTATTATATTGACTGTAGTTTCAATAATTTGCTGGTGCACTGCAGGCAGTGGCATCGTAAGCATCCCTTTTACATTGCCCTGCCAAGACTGTGCTATGTTCTTTCTTCTGAGATGACGAGCAGTGGTGTCAATTAGTGCCAAATTATAACTCTGAGTGATTTGAAAAAAATTATAAAGTTTCAAGTTTATTTGTAATTTGATATACCGACCATCACAAGTATCTGGTGGGTTTGCAATAATAAAAATTAAAAAAAATATTTAAGATATTTAAAATTGCACAAATAGATAAGGAAAAAAAAAAGAAGTAAAAAGAAAAAAAATGGGTAAAGTTAATGACAAGACAAAGACATCATTGAGACGAGTGGGTGACGAGAGGAGGGAGGGGGAAAGGGTGATTTTTTAATTACATTATGTAAATAAATAAAAAGGAAGGAAAAAAGGGAAGGGTAAAACAGAAGGGAAAGGGGAATGTCGCTTCTTAAAAGCGTTTCTCTGTTTATTAGTTTTTGTTTTTCCTTTCTTTTCTTTTTTTGGGGGTTCTCAATTGGAGTTTAGATAGTAGAATTGAAACCCCCAACTCATTTTGCTGTAAGATGAAAGTGACCTTCCAGAAATCACTAGAGCCATATTTGATGTCCATGACCTGGAGGTGAAAGACTGATGCAACTTGCCTACCCAGCAGGATTTGTCATTTTTGTTATAGATTAGATCTTTGTGAAGTCACTGTGTGATTTTACTAGGCATAAAGCAAGATGTTCTTCAGCTGTAGCACTGAAGGGAGAAGAAGCCACTTCCTGCAGCCGTTGAAATTCCTCTATTTTTTTCTGAAGAATTTAACTAGAAAAAATGTACAGATGAAAATGATACTCTCATCAAATGAGATTGTAAATCAAGACTTCTAATATGCTCAGTGGCCGCTACAGTATATTTTTGAACTATAGCAGCTTATAATATGATAACCAAAAAAGTTGGTATCCATCTAGCCCAGAGGTGTCCAACCTGCGGCCCAAGGGCTGCATGCGGCCCCGGGAAGTATTTTGTGCGGCCCCAGTCGAGGGCAATGCAGTGTTTTCCTCTGCTGCCCCCAGGTGTTTACCATCTTGCTGGCTCCCTCCTCTGTCTTGCTGCAGTGTTTGCGCAGCCCCAGAAACATTTTTGTCGGCCAATGCGGCCCAGGGAAGCCAAAAGGTTGGACACCCCTAATAGCCCATTAGTGTCCAGATTCACTAAAAGCTTTGTAACTGTTAAACCTCCATCACAAAGCCACCAGTATTGTGAGATTTAAATGTGGTTTTAATGTAATTGATGAAACCACCATGTGAACTGCTGGAATCAGCAGGCTTAAAAGTCCCTCACCTACGTAGTAAGCCTTTTATCATTGATGGCAGTTATATATAGGGTGCTGGTTTTGTAATCACCATATTTACAATTCCACAACAATAGAGTGATTCTGCTTATGCACCCCAAATTCTTTCCAAAGGTAGTTTCACATTTCCATATTAATTGGTTCATAGTGCTATCAGTTTTCTTCTAGAAGCCTCACAAAAGCAAATGAAAGAAAAATGTCCATATTTTGGACAGCAAGAAGGAGGTGGCTTGCTAGAGAAAGGATACAGTAGAAAAGGGTGATGAAAAAGTTAAAAGGGATGTGACAACTTCCATAAGAAAAACCTACAGTGGCTAGGATTCTTCAGCCTGGAGAACAGATGGCTCAGTTCAGAGGAGATGGTAGAGGGTCTGTAAAATGCTGAGTGTAGTGGAATGGGTAGATGTGAATCGCATGTTTACGCTATCCAAAAATACTAGGACAAGGGGACATGGGATGAAGCTACTAAACAGTAGCTTTAAAACTGGTAAAATATTTCTTCACTCAGCATGTAATTAAACTCTGGAATTTGTTGCCACAGAATGTGGTAAAAGCAGTTAGCTTAGCAGGGTTTATAAAAGGTTTGGATAACTTCTTAAAAGAGAAGTCCTTATCAATTATTAAGATGGACTTAAGGAAATCCACTGCTTATTCCTAGGATAAGCAGCATAAAATCTGTTTTTGTCCTTGGGATCTTGCCAGGTACTTGGGACCTGAGTTGGCCACTTTTGGAAACAGGGTACCGAGTTTGATGGGCCTTCTGTCTGTCCCAGTATGGCAGTTCCTATGTTCTTAACAATCAAAACAGCTCTTTGAATAGACAAAGGGCCTTAATAGCAAACTGACTGACAGGCTGCAGTCCTGAATCTGTTCAACACAGCAAGAGCTCACTAATTAGTCTGGTCTGTGGTAGTAGCTGTAGTCCATTTATGTTCAATTCCCATACAGGGCATTTGCAAGGCAACAGCATATACCTTTAATCATACCTTCTCTGGTTGCTAGGAATTATTAAAAAAGGGATAGTTAACAAGACTAAGAATATTATAATGCCCCTGTATTGCTCCATGTTGCGACCTCATCTGGAGTATTGCGTTCAATTCTGGTCACCTTATCTCAAGAAAGATATAGCAATGCTAGAAAAGGTTCAAAGAAGAGCGACCAAGATAGTAAAAGGGATGGAACTCCTCTCGTATGAGGGAAGACTAAAACGGTTAGGGCTCTTCAGCTTGGAAAAGAGACGGCTGAGGGGAGATATGATTGAAGTCTAAAAAATCCTGAGTGAAGTAGAACGGGTACAAGTGGATTGATTTTTCATTCCTTCAAAAATTACAAAGACTAGGGGATACATGAAGTTACAGGGAAATACTTTTAAAACCAATAGGAGAAAATATTTTTTTCACTCAGAGAATAGTTAAGCTCTAGAACATGTTGCCAGAGGTTGTGGTAAAAGTGGATAGCGTAGCTGGTTTTAAGAAAGGTTTGGACAAATTCCTGGAGGAAAAGTCCTTAGTCTGTTATTAAGATATGGGTGACGCCTCTGCTTGCCCTGGATCGGTAGCATGTTGCTACTCTTGGATTTTGGCCAAGTACTAGTGACCTGGATTGGCCACCATGAGAACGGGCTACTGGGCTTCATGTACCATTGGTCTGACCCAGTAAGGCTGTTCTTAACTTTGTTCTTGAGAGTACAATATTTTATGTGTGACTGATAATAATTTGAATTGTAACCTATATGAGATGGGGAGCCAGTGATATTGTAAGAGGAGTGGAGTGACATGATCGCATTATGTCCTAATAAATACAGTATGGGAAAATGTTAGTCGCAACCCACAACTTTGGGATTCCACGCTAGCGTAGCTGATTTCATCCTGATTGTTAGTAGAGAAAGTGGAGCTGCTTGCCTTTTTAATGGGTGTTTGCCATATTCAGCAGAATGAGTCAGACACACGCATCCTTCTTCTGTCTGAGGCAGTTGACCTGTAAGCTAAAACCGAGTTGGGTCACAGGGAAGAAGTGACATGGGAATGCTCATGAAAACCTCAGGGTTTTCTGAGATGCGAGAGAGTCCATGCTGCTGCCCTCAGATAGCATTGCCCACTAGTGCATCTGATTTGTTCTGCTGCTGCTGTCTGTGGAGAACTCCCACTACGAAGAGGTAACTCTGCTTAATTGTTAAGTTTAAGATCTCTTTTTGTTCACTGTCAGAGATAGTCTGTCATAACTGCAGTGCAGTCTATTATCAATCCTGTTCATTTCTTTTTATATGTGCTTCAGGATGGAGGGGGGAGAGTTATTTGCGAAAGTGGAGACATCAACTAGGCTGAAAGAAGAAACTGCTAAGCTGTACTTTTACCAGATGCTGCTTGCAGTCCAGGTACCTGAGAGAATGTTTGTTTGTTTTATTTTTTTTCTCCCTTTCAATCTTCATATGTAAAACTCATTTCTCATTGTATATTTTGAGTCCACTCCTCATTCATGGGTGATGCCACAGACAGAGCCCAGCGAGGGAAACCGTACCCCAGAAACTTTTCTAGAAGCGTTTGGCCATCTCGCTGTACATGTACATCTGATTCCGCCTGCTACAGGACCTCCACAGACTAATCTTTTCCATGGAGCTAATTGGACTTGTTTTCTATCGGTGCTTCAAATTTTTTGCTTTCGCTCATAAGTCAGTAGCATGGTCTAATGTGTTGTCCTGATGGATTGTTACTTTTTAAATTCAATTCTTTTCTCGCATTAGCTTACTTTAGGCCAGTTTTC
The DNA here is from genome assembly GCF_902459505.1 of Geotrypetes seraphini. Taxonomy (NCBI): domain Eukaryota; kingdom Metazoa; phylum Chordata; class Amphibia; order Gymnophiona; family Dermophiidae; genus Geotrypetes; species Geotrypetes seraphini. The sequence continues at coordinate 176,107,302 of NC_047091.1, read as the reverse complement.
AGCCTTGAGCACCCAGCTAGGGTATTTTTGCATTCATCGAGTCATTTGATTTCACTGAGGCTATTTTTTCTGATGATATGTCTCGAAAAAAGATCCCCTGCAGCTTCAAGAGTGTTCCTGGTGCAACAGGACCATATCCATTACAGTTAATTGCTCATGATTCCTGCAATGCCTGGGACCTGGCCATGATCCCTCTCATTGTATTCTATAAACACAGATGTCAAAAGAAGATTCATGGTAGGGAAAAGCTTTTCTTTGATAAGAAACACCAGTCTTCTTAGGCCCAGAAGCTGCATTAGATGCTGAGCATGTATCAACATGAAGAGAGTCTGTCACATAAGAACATAAGAATTCCCGCTATTGGGTCAGACCAGTGGTCCATCGTGCCCAGCAGTCCGCTCACGCGGCGGCCCTTGGTCAGAGACCAGTGTCCTTACTGAGACTAGCCCTACCTGCGTACGTTCTGGTTCAGCAGGAACTTGTCTAACTTTGTGTTGAATCCCTGGAGGGTGTTTTCCCCTAGACAGACTCCAGAAGAACATTCCAGTTTTCTACCACTCTTTGAGTGAAGAAGAACTTTCTTACATTTGTACTGAATCTATCCCCTTTCAATTTTAGAGAGTGCCCTCTCGTTCTCCCTACATTGGAGAGGGTGAACAACCTGTCTTTATCTACTAAGTCTATTCCCTTCAGTACCTTGAATGTTTCGATCATATCCCCTCTCAATCTCCTCTGTTCGAGGGAGAAAAGGCCCAGTTTCTCTAATCTTTCACTATACGGCAACTCCTCCAGCCCCTTAACCATCTTAGTCGCCCTTCTCTGGACCCTTTCAAGTAACATCATGTCCTTCATGTACGGCGACCAGTGCTGGACGCAATACTCCAGGTGAGGGCACACCATGTCCCGGTACAGCAGCATGATAACCTTCTCCAATCTGCTTGTGATCCCCTTCTTTATCATTCCTAGAATTCTGTTTGCCCTTTTTGCCACCGCCGCACATTGTGTCGACGGCTTCATCGACTTGTCACCCTTGACATTGAACATCAGTAAAGCCTGCCAGGAGTGGTCATCCTCCATTTCCCACTCAAAGAAGAGGAAGGATTAGATCATGTCTTAGTGCCAAGGCAGAGCGATTAAAGGCATCAGGTGGAGGACGAGTTGTCTCAACCCTGCTCCCTATCGACACTTGGCACTGCTTGCTCTTTACAAAATCTGCTTAAATACTTTCTGTGTCTGTCAAAGACGATTATCGAAACCATCTCAGTAAGGGTTTATCTTGGTGCAATTGGAACTTATCTTGGAGTAGATAACTTGCCCTGGATAGGTAGCATGGAATATTGCTACTCCTTGGGTTTTGGCCACCATGAGAACAGGCTACTGGGCTTGATGGACCATTGGTCTGACCCAGTAAGGCTATCCTTATGTTGTTAGAGAGTAAAAATCTCTGTACATCCTTTAGTTGTCCACTTTATATGGGGCTTACTACTTGTGAAACCTCTCAATAAGCCTCACAAGTGTCAGGTACCTCAGTGTTGTGCTTACCCAGCTGAGGAAAGCTCCTTTCCAAAACTGCATTCCCATAGAGGTGAAAGCGCACTGCACGCATTGGACTGCAAGAGAGCCTTGGCCTCTTATCTGGAGCAGACTAAAGCTGATAAAAGTTCACCCAGTTTTTTGTTTCTTTTGACCAAACAGTACGAAGCTGCAATCAGCAAACACATACTTTACATTTGGGTAACAGACAGCATTTCCTTTGTTTATGCCCAGGCTGGCTGGATCTTAGAGGGTAATGGCTCACAATATGCTACGACTGTGTGAGTAGTCCATGAGATCAGCCTTCATAGAGAAGATTAACAGAGCTGTGACATGGACATCTGAACATATACTGTAGTCACTTCCCATCATTGCTTAGATCAGGATGTAATAGTAGGTCTGGCCAGTCAGTCTTTCAGCATTTATTTGGGGTTTAGAATCCAACTTAGTCTCCTTAGGCCCTTCCTCATTTCCAAGCTGTTCTGAAAAAATATATAAATAAAGTGGCCTGTTGCAACAAAAATATCGGTGTCCGCCTGTTGCGGCATCACTTGCTCTTTCATCTCTTCTGTTTAAGGCAGCCTGTAGTTAGGGGAGTCCCAGGCATGAACATCCAGTTCTGCTTGTCTTCAGAAATTATAGTTATTTATCTATTGCACATGTTCTGTAAGGGTAGGGGGACTTGAATCCTCACTGCCCTCTCACATCCCCAAGGAGTTCTTTTGCTAATAATAGACCGAGGGGGTCCCATGTGACAAGTACGTTTGCACAAAGAGACAGTCAAAACACCTCTCAAAAAACTGCTGGGTTACTTTTTCCTGCAACAGGCTCTACTGGTGATGCCATCCATATGAGAAGATTCAAGTGCTAACGTCTTCGAACACCTGCTACAGGTAAGTAATTTTAGTTTCACAAGTGGGACTGAAAATTTTTTTAAGCAAATAAAGCTTTGTATCTTGTTCTAACTCTCAGGGTGTTTGGTTTTCTGGGTTCTGCAACCCATGCATATAGTCATTCGCTACTTAAAATGGCAGTCATCAGAATATATTGAAAATATTTACGATTTTAAGTAGTTTCATTTTTAGAAAAAATTGTTTCTCAAGATAAACTTTTTTATCCTTTCCATTTTTTTTCTCCCATGTCATTCTTCCCTTCCCTCAAGTCTCATTTCATTCCTTTGATGTGTGCAAGCACTGCGTGGTTTGTTGTGTTTGGGCTACATGGTGTCAGACGTGCACTGTTTTTGCAGCGAGAAACCATTTTTTGCTGACACCATGTGGCCTCATAAACAGCCACTAGGGCAGCTTGAAGTGTTTGGAAGATTAGAATTACTGGGCTGTAGTTGGTGAAAGGACAGATTGTAGAAAATTGCAGCCTATTTTATACCGGCTTTAATATTCTGTCCTTAATGAGATGTGGTTCATAGGTGGCAGGGTTTTTATTTAAGGTATAAGCTAAGGCTCCTACTGGGAGATACAGGGCCTGTTTTTCAAAGCTAGCTTTAAAGGGCTTCAGGGCTGTTGCTGCGCAGCTTTGTAAAACAGGCCCATAATGTAAGACTTCTGGCTCAGTGCTGGAAGATCTGGGTTTAGTTTCTTGACCAGGTTTCCCTCTACCTGATTTTGTTGGGGCTGAGAATGCTGAAGAGAGCAGCAGCATTGACAGCCACTGGGGGGGGGTCAGTTTATCTTGTCCTTGCACAGTGATGACATTTGATGGTCAAATTTAGGGCTTTAAATTGTGCTTTAGCCCATCACAGGCCAGTTCCAAATGAGCTGGAAGCCCAAAGGATGATTAAGAAACTGCTGAGGAAGGGTTGTCCCTTGGGGGTCTCAACCCAGTCAATTTTTAAAGATTTCCACAATGAATACACGAGATTGATTTGCATGTTCTCCTTCCGTTGAATCTAATTGATCTCATGCACGTTCATTGTGAGAATCTTGAAAAACCCAACTGTATTGTCATCATCAGACCATGGTTGCCCACCCCTGCGACAGGGCAAAGAAATAAAACAGATGATAACTCTCTGGTTTCCATAGCCTGCTCTATTTTGAAAGCTTTGTTTTCAGCATCTCACAATGAGTATTAATTGTTGTTTTCTTGTGTGTAGTATCTTCATGAGAATGGTATCACGCACCGTGATCTGAAGCCAGAGAATGTTCTATTATCTTCAACAAGTGAAAACTGTCTCATCAAGGTGAGTACCCCATATGGCTTTCAGTAGTAGGACTTTCTGAGTAGGCTCTGACTTTCTGAGAGAGAGACCCACAATATTCAGCCCACATTGCTTGGTGTGATATATATATATATATATATATATATATATATATATATATATATATATATATATATTTTAATGCCAGCCACAGCAGGCAAAAATATTTGCATATTCAGCATTTGAACCCAGATAATGGCTGCCACTGTGTAAAGTGCCTTAAGTTGTCTGTATGGTAATCCCACTAGCAGACTAAATATTGCTGCTACCCAGGCAACTCTTGGGTCTGTCCTTGCATTATTTGTATTATGGCATGGAATTCTGTAAAGATATTCCATGGTAGTATCTAGATACTGCCGCTGAATATCCTCAGCAGCTACCCAGATAAACACTTTTGAATATCAACCATTTAGTAACTGAAAGCAGAAAAAGACCTAAAAGCTGATCAAGTCTGTCTATTTATTCCTTTTTTTATTTAAGTTTATTTATTGTGATTGCAACTCGGATTATACAGTCATCCAACAAGACAGGTGTGATCCGGTACAATATTATGCACAGAGATTAAAATAAAAGTTTATCTGCCTATACATATACAAAACTAGAGCAGAAATTAGCGAGTTGTCATCCCCATTACAATCTACTTTTTCCGTTTTATATCCCACAGACACACAACCCAGTCAAACCCTCCATAAGAATGCACACCTATGCACTCACCATCCATAACACATCAATCACTTCAAACATTCACACCTCATCCAAACCCAATCGTCCATCCATCCGGTCCTTGGCGTTTCCTCTGGCTTCTGGAAAACCAAAGGATTCCCAGTCTACCCAGAGGGATCACTCTGTCTAGTTATTCTAAACTAAGACTATATCCCAGCTGCCAGTTGTGGTGCATGACTGTGGGTAGGATATTGCTCCTTATCCCAGATAATGCTTTCCATGCAAGTAACTAAGGGAGTTTTGCTGTCTTTGTTTTTATTTCTCTGTGTTTTCATGTACTTCTAAAGTTTTTAAAATCTTCATCAGTGGGACAAAAGGGTAACCAAAGATAGAGCAGGAACTGTGGTGACAAAGGCAAGTGGGTAACTCAAGAGGTCTTTATTCACTGGCTGATACAATGTTGGAGTGCTAAAATATTCATATTTGTCATTTATAATAATAATAATTTTATTCTTATATACCGCCAAAGCCATAATAGTTCAAGGCGGTTTACAATAAGAAGTACTGGACAATCAATGAAAAACAATACAAATCATCAGAAATACATACAGGATAAAAAATATTAAAACAATGAATCCTTAGGTTACAAATCGATCAAACAACTGCGTTTTTACTAATTTTCTAAAAATGGAGAATGCATAATAATTTCTTGACCAGATATCTCTTACTTTGACCCTACCACCATCACTGTGTCTAAGCAGATCAAAATGCTAATATTCTGCATCTCATTAGGAATCAGTAGACCGATATTTGTAGAGCATGGACCCAACAATGACTACAGCCACTTCATTCCACACCTCTGGAACCAACTCCCCCCCCAACTTAGACAACAGAACTCATTATTGACATTCCGTAAATCGGTAAAGACCCTCCTCTTCAACTAAAGATCTCCTCTGTCTTCTCCCCCCCTTAGGCCCCCCTCCACTCTCCTATCACCTTCCCGAACTTCCAGTATGACCCTCTCTTACTCTATCCACTAACAAATTGTACCTAAACGCTTATAACTTCCCTTAAACTAAACTACTGTATTTCCCCCTTCTCTCTTTCTGCATTCTCTCCCTGTATTTAATTCTCTCCAAAAACTATAAATCCAATCCCTAAACCTGTTGTACTACTTATATGTCTAGATACTCCCCACTGTGTATGTTCATTTGTAAACCGTTCTGAGCTATTGGGAGGACGGGATAAAAATCTAAATAAATAAATAAATAGTAATGCAGGAAAACGCAAGATAGGTTGAGACACCTTCTCTTGCAAAGCATGTAAAACTATGAAACTATCTTAGGAAACATGCTGAGGGTGAAAATGAGGGAAATCCCTAATAAAATGACTGTCTGCATATGATATGTTCCTTTATATTACCAATCCTTGGTTAACTTTTACCAGTAGTAGTACAAGAATTAAGGGATTTTCCAATGCAATAGGTGCATCATTCTGCTGCTTTCGTCACTGTTGATCACCATCTACTCCTTGATATGCTGTCCTCACTGAGATTCCAAGACTGTTCTCTCCTGTTTTTATTTCTGCCTCTCCTATCGTACTTTGTTAAGCTCTGGTGGATCCTCTTCCACTACTATCTCTCTTTCGATCGATGGGGTCCAGAGAAGAGAGACTAAAATGGTTAAGGGGCTGGAGGAGTTGCCGTACAGTGAGAGATTGGAGAAACTGGGTCTCTTCTCCCTTGAAAAGAGGAGGCTGAGAGAGGTCATGATCGAAACTAACTACATGGGGCAATGACTGGCTGAGTGGCAGACTTCAGAGGGTGGTAGTTAATGGTACCCTCTCTAAAACATCGGCGGTGACCAGTGGAGTACCGCAGGGCTCAGTGTTGGGCCCGCTCCTTTTCAACATATTCATAGGGGACCTAATTCAGGGGCTTCAAGGTAAGATAACGTTATTCACTGACGATGCCAAACTATGCAATATAGTGAGAGACGGCAATTCACCCGATAGTATGACACAGGACCTACATTTGTTGGAGCTTTGGTCCTCGACCTGGCAGCTGGTCTTCAACGCTAAGAAATGCAAGATCATGCACCTCGGCAGTAGAAATCCGTGCAGTACTTACACCTTGAATGGTGAGACCTTAGCTAGAACTTCAACAGAACGAGACTTGGGAGTGATCATCAGTGCAGACATGAAAACTGCTGATCATGTGGAGAAGGCTTCATCTAAGGCAAGACAGTTGTTAGGTTGCATCCGCAGGAGTTTCGTCAGCCGGAAGCCTGAAGTCATAATGCCATTATACAGAACCATGGTGAGACCTCATTTGGAATACTGTGTGCATTTCTGGAGGCCACACTACCGAAAAGATGTGCTGAGAGTAGAGTCGGTGCAACGGATGGGCACCAGGATGGTCTCGGGGCTCAAGGAAAGGCTGAAAAATTTGCGGCTGTACTCACTCGAGGAACGTAGAGAGAGAGGAGACATGATTGAGATGTTTAAGTATATTACCGGCCGTATCGAGATGGAAGAAGAGATTCTCTTTCTCAAAGAACCCTCAGCCACAAGAGGGCATCCGCTCAAACTCAGGGGTGGGAAATTTCATGGCGACACCAAGTTTTTTTTAAGTGACACTACACATGTGGACTGTCCATACCAGGCTCTGTGGATGACATCTCCCACATGTAAGAATATCTGCCTGCTGTCCCTGAATAACACCTGTTACAGGTAAGTAACTGCTATATGTTCTCTGTGTGTTAGGCTTTCATGTATATTTTCTCCAGTTTGAAGTAATGTGACAACATACACCATGGGAGTTTAAGGCTCTGGAAACCAAAGATGGCTCTCCTTCTGCCTCTATTCCTTTAGCATACCATAAAAGCAAAGATGGGGCAAATGGGGCATCCCACAATGATCAAAATAACCTGACATTTAGAATAAAGAACAATAATTTTTATTATTTATATATAAATGATCCTTTTTGAGATAAATGCAAGCCAAGAAAATAGTATGGATTGGCACTTCACTAAAATGTACAGAAGAGATTACCTCTTACTTCTATTTAAATGACTTTCTTCTCTTGGTTTACCTTTTTATTATGCTAGATTACGGATTTTGGGCAATCAAAGATTCTTGGTGAAGCCACACTTATGAAGACACTATGTGGTACTCCCACTTACCTGGCCCCTGAAGTTTTAAATTCAGCAGGAACAACTGGTTATAGCAGTGCCGTGGACTACTGGAGTCTGGGAGTTATCCTTTTTGTGTGGTAAGAAAAATAAGACTTGATAGAAGTTTACAGTGATTTGTCTTATAGTAGGCAATGGTTTTGCTCATGTATACTTACATATGCACTGGTGTACTTCCAGCTTGCATGGAAGCAGGGAGCTTTGATTCTGCATTTCATCTTCATCTCGTAACAATGTGGAACCTACCATTGCTAAGGTAATTTGAAACATACAGTGTGCATTTGTTTCTCCTGCAGCCTCAGTGGATACCCACCATTCAATCTCCAAAATACCACCATGCCTCTGAAAGACCAGATCACCCAGGGAAAATACACTTTTATTCCACAAGCTTGGAAGGGTGTATCAAAGACAGGTATGCTTGGAGCAAAAATAGTCGGCACAGCTTTTGGTGGCTTTCCAAGTCTGTTTCGTCAGGTTCCTTGTGTTCTTGCAGGATATAATTATCGGTTCATAGACAAAAGCGCGCGACGACAAAGGCGCGATGACAACCCAGCGCAGACAACTGAACGCAAGGTGGAAGCGCGCCGTAGAAAAACAGTATTTTAAGGGGCTCCGACGGGGGGTGTTGGTAGGGAACCCCCCCACTTTACTTAACAGAGATCACACCGGCGTTGTTGGGGGTTTGGGGGTTGTAACCACCCTCATTTACTGGAAACAGCTATTTCTCTCTTTTTTAGGGAAAAAGTGAAGTTTTCAGTATAATGGGGGGGTTACAACCCCCAAAACCCCCCACAAGGCCGGTGCGATCTCTATTAAGTAGAGTGGGGAGGTTCCCCCCCCACACCCCCCCGTCAGAGCCCTTTAAAATACGGTTTTTCTTCGGCGCACTTTCACCATACGCTCAGTTTTCTGCGCTGGGTTGTCGGCGCGCCTTTGTCCTGTCACCTAATTATTATTATTAGAACAAGTAGGAAAGTCAACCAGAGGTGGTGGTAGACAGGAACTTTCAAGACCACACAGGTCCCTTCTGCCAATGCTCTTTCAGTTTTTAATTCTTTCTCTGTAATGGTGAAGCCTTTCCATTTTCATTTACTTGGCTGAGTATGTAGCTTTGAATAAAGATTATTGGAAGATTGTGCTACTCCTAAAGCAAAGAGTATTAAGAATGTTACTTTTAGCAGTTTACCCAAGTGTGTGGTCCCTTGTAATTTTTTGAGTAAAATTCTTAAACCAGTACAGAAATAATCCTAGTATTGATTCATTGTATTTTTCAGTTTTTTACACAGGCTTAATGCTGTTACTAAATATGATTGTCTAAATGAAAATAATTTAATGGGTGTTCCTGGGACAGTGAGACAACCAAAAATGATTGTTGCATTTGTCCAGGTCTTGCCATATCTGAATTAAGTGAAACTGATGCTTCGGCCATTGTGCAGTGGCTTTCTTCAGGGTATGAATCAAAGATCAGAGAATTTTAGAAAATACTGTAAACTTGTGTACACACCACATCTGTGCTTGGCAAATGTACCTTCAGAGAGCTCCCACATAAGAGGGAGTTAAAAAAGGATCTCAGAAACCATAACACAGCACCTTATAGTGCTTGTGATACCTGGTTCATAAAATCTTTTATCTCAGGACAAGCAGGCAGCATATTCTCACATGAGCATGTGGATGACATCATCTACGGAACCTCAATATGGACACTTTTAAAGTGCATTGCCACTTTAAGAAATTTAGAAAGTTTGCGATAGCCCGCATGCATGAGTTTCTTCACACCCAACATAGGTGCGTGGTTCCTCAGTTCTTAGTTTTTTGTGGAGCTAAGAAGTCGCATTTTTTAATGTTCTTCGTTTTTGCCTTGCTTCCCGCTCACGTGTTTTGTTTTGTTTTTTAAGTTTTTCTCACTTTTTTTTATTAAAAAAAACCCTTTTCGGGAGTCCAATGTTTTGTCTTTTGTCAGCCATCTGGCGGGTTGACCAGCAGGGCCTTTTTCGCGCTTCAGCCATCGAGTTTAATTTGGCTGAAGCAGTGTTCCTGTTGATGTCCCACCCGGTAACAGGTTTTAAAAAGTGCAGGTGGTGTTCTCAGACTATTTTTATTTATTTATTCATTCAATTTTCTATACCGTTCTCCTAGGGGAGCTCAGAATGGTTTACATTAATTTATTCAGGTACTCAAGCATTTTTCCCTCTCTGTCCCGGCGGGCTCACAATCTATTGAATGTACCTGGGGCAATTTCCATCACAGACCCTCACAACTGTTGTTTACAGTGTCTGGGTCCAGAGCCCCGGGTTTTGCATGAGCTATTCAACTCTTCAGAAGTGCACCATTAGAAGCCACATTTTACAACAAGAAAAGTTGTTCGGTGTCAACATGGAGGAAGATTTGTCTTCAAAACCATCTACATTGAAGGCCGCGATTATGACACCGACACCACCATAGACTCCGGTGTCGCAGGTCATCGCTCCATCTGGTAAGCCAGCTAAAAAGCCAACAGCTTCTCAGACGGGGTCACAGGTCACTAAGGCATCGAGTCCATTCATGCCGACCAAGTGAAAACCCCTTATGCAACTTGTTCCAACATTGAAGAGTGCATCGTCATTTGAGTCATCCTCTCTGGAACGAGACACAGCACCATTGCTATCGGCAAATAAGCCAAAGGTACCAGTGCTTACTTTTCAACAGAAGCTCGATGCTCTGTTTCATGAGGAGTTTGGGGATAAGTTCCATTTTTTTTTTTTTACCCCGACACCGACTCCTCTGGCCCTGTGTGAGCCTAATACTGCAAGGCTTTCCAGTAAGAACATAAGAATTGCCGCTGATGGGTCAGACCAATGGTCCATCATGCCCAGCAGTCCACTCCCGCGGCGGTCCCTAGGTCAAAGACCAATTCCCTAACTGAGTCTAGCCTTACCTGCTTACGTTCTGGTTTAGCAGGAACTTGTCTAACTTTGTCTTGAATCCCTGGAGGGTGTTTTCACCCTATAACAGCCTCCGGAAGAGCGTTCCAGTTTTCCACCACTCTCTGGGTGAAGAAGAACTTCCTTAACGTTTGTACGGAATCTATCCCCTTTTAACACCGCTCATCTCGTCTATCCAGTCCTCCACTGAAGCATCCACACCCTCAATGCATCATTCTTCTTCTTCAAGACAGTCTAGTAGGAGTTCCTCCAAATCCAAGCATGTTTCACGCAAGTGTAAACATTCCAAGGAACCTTTGACACCGGTCGAACTATCGTTCTCCTTCTGTTCTTGTTGACTCTGACTTAAAGGATGACTCAAATCCAGACCCTTCTCCTTCAACTACCAAAGTAGATGATTCTCCTGCATTGAAGTCTCCTAGGCAGGGGGGGCGTGGCTTGGAGACGTAACGAGATGGTCGGGTGAACGATTAGTTCCACAGAGACAGGCTAATTGCAGCAAAATAAGCTACAAAATAACATCGTGAATCACCTCAAAAGTATAACTCTGACTGTAACATGGCATTGGGTAAGCAGACTAAAAACGATTCAGTGGGAACGGGGTCAGGAAGTGTTAAAAGAACAAAGTTAGAGCAGGCAACTCCCTCAAAGGTTCCATTACCAATGGAAGAAAATGAAAACAGGGATAATTTAAAAGAGCTTCGGCAGATTAAAGAGATAGTGTTAGAAAATGCAAAAAATATACAAGAAGTTAAAGAGGAGGTTACGAGCCTTAAAAGGAGAATGCAGATAGTTGATATTAAAGTAGATCAACTAGAGAAACGTGCTGAACAGGCAGAGGTAGAAATTTTTACAATACAAAATGGATCGTAAGGAGACAGAAATATTAAAGTGAGATCTTGAAGATTTATCTAAGAGAAAAAAAGAACAATTTAAGAATTATTGAGCTACCGGAAGGGGTCGAATAAAATGTCCCAATATCCTTTCTTGAAAATTTTCTGCCAAAAATTCTACAGCTTAAAACTAAACTCCCTCTGGAGTTAGAAAGGGTGCACAGGATCCTGGCAAAAAGGACAAATAGTCAAAAGGGGCCGCGTCCATTAATTTTTAAACTGCTCTGATACCAACATGTTATAGAGATTGTTAAACTGGCAAAAGAAAACAAAAACCTTAGATGTCAGGATTAAAAACAATGTGCCGGATTTTGCAAAGGCGACAGCATACAAAAGGAAACAGTTACTAGAGCTACGCCCACAACTAAGATCGATAGGAGCTAGATATGGTTTAATGTACCTGGCAATTATGCGGGTTACATATGCAAATAAGACATTAAATTTTGAAGACTCAGTAAAGTTGCAAGAGTTTTTAGATCACTGTGATCAGCCTATGCCTACATAAAAATGAGTGCATTGGAAGTTATATTTTTTCATATCCTCTTATTTCAGTTTAGTTATATTTTAGTGACTTGATTACTGGTTTATATAAAGTCACAGACTCAAAGTTGTTTCTTTTGAAAATGCTACAGTTAAAATTTGAACTAGTTCAACATTCTGGTAAGGACACGTGAAAGTCCGAAGCAATAAAATTCTCTATTTGATGCATTTGAGTTCAGTAAAAGAATTTTAAGTGCATGATCGAAGCAGTATCTTACTTATCAATACAGTTTAAGTCTATATGGCTTAAATGTAAAGGATGTCTTCTGATTTTTGATTAAAAGGAAAAATAGGCACTTTGCCTTGTGCTTATGGATAAAAATATGAACACTGGAGTCAAATCACTGCATGATATTTTCATATGGTGATATAGTAGAAAACACCCTGGTAAAATATGTAAGAACACATAAGACGTTTTATTTATAGACCATCAAATTTATTACATACGTAAGTACAATATGTAACTGCCAAGATGGACAGCAGTGAAGAATGGATTCCCAGGAAAAAAATCTTTTGACAGAGATAAAATTTCAAATTGACTTCTGGTACAGGTTTGAAATTGAAGGATGTAACAAAGATAAGACTCTATTTGATTTTTCGTCAAGAAGCAGCGGGTTGGAATTAACGTTCACCTTGAATTATATACAGAGTCATTGGTCTTAAAATTTTAAGTTACATGGAAAGACTCAGAGACCAAAATTAACTTCCTAATAAGATATGATACTTCATTAAAGTCTATGTTGGATGGAATTTTGAAGCGAATGGATATACTGCAAGGAACAATGATTGATTCTGCAAACGAGTTTTATTTATCTACTTATTTATTTATTTATTTATTTATTTATTTATTGTTCGTGCAAGATGGATTTTGTGAAGATAAAATACATAAAGAAAACAGTTTGTATTTGATTCCAGACCTCAACCTATTAATTTTACATTCTCTTGCTTTGACAATAAGTACAATCTGGTATAGAAATATGTATTGGAGGTGGGGTTCTTGTTTTGATCTTTATCCAGCCGAGTCATCATTGGAATGGAGGACTTTTCATTTATGCGTTTATTAAGATTTTCATTAAAGAAACTTTATTTTTTTAAATCTTTATTGATTTTTAATCTAAAACAGTGCCAAACAAATAAAAGAACAATATATCCTACATACAGTGCACTATTACAGGTAACACATATATCATTCAAGATTTCTTAGAATTAATAGTGAAAACTATTCAATTCAGTGAAAGTGGGTAATAAATAATAATGCATGAACCTACTCCACTACTTTTAATTGAGAGCACTATCGCCACAGAAGAAAAAGCCTCAGGTTCTATTACGGGCAGAGCAGAACGCTCAAACCTCCACCTCCCACATCATTGGCAAAAAACTTCCGTAGGTGATGTGTAGTGCCACAACCTGTGTCGGTGCAGGACTAAAACAACTACTCTAACAACGTACTGAGTGTTAACGAAATATAGAACCTGAGGTGATAATGCTCTCAATTAAAAGTAGTGGAGTTGGTTCATGCATTATTAGAATTAATAGTAACATATAATATAAGTAAATATAATATAAATGAAGAATAAAGTTACCTAAATGTCACCTTCAAAATTTATTTCCCTCCCTCCAATCCCCCTCCCCCTATGGATGTGTAAAGGTAAATGAACAGAAGGAAATATAAAATAAATAGACATTATTATAAATCCACAAAATTAGTTAATGGGCTCCAAACTTTATTAAATACATCACTAAATCCCCTACATTCTGCATTAATTCTTTCATATTTGTACATAGTGCACACACTCACCCACCAAAAAGTGTAACTTATTCTGTCATGGTTTTTCCAATTACTCGTGATCAATTGAATGGCTAAACCTGTCAATGATCATAAAAAGACGGTCCTTATATTTATTTAAAGTGGGTTTCACATGTAATATCGTTCCACAAATTATAGCCTCATAGTGGAACATTTGAATCCAAAACCAGATTTATTTGTCCCCAAATTGACTTACAAAATATAAATATAAAAGGACAAAAATATAACAGATGATCCAAAGTCCCTATATCACTATGACAATGCCAGCATCTATTAGACTTAGAACTATCTATTTTATTTAATCGAACTGGGGTCCAGAAAATCCTATGTAACAAAAATAACCATGTTTGTCTCATAGATGCTGACGCTGTACATTTCAATCTCCAAGTCCAAATTCGTGTCCTTCGAGACACAAATATACTGTTTTATCTCAATGCTGCAGATGTCTCTAAGACTATTTTTTGGCTTTTTATTCAAAAATCCAGAAATCAATTGTCCTACTAAATCAGTTTGGTAGCAAAGGATTTGCAGACTAAAATGTTTTTAAATTTTTCTATTCAGGGAACCCACTCTGAATAGCCTGTTTCAACTGCAACTTTAAATATTATATATCAAAATCAATTTATATAGTGTAGTCCGAAAGGTTACATAATTGTTAATAGGGATATTGAATATCTGAAATAGGATTTCTTCTAAGTTAATTAACTTAAGGAAGGATTAATTAAAGTAATGAATGCTTGATAGCATAAGCGATTAAAATAATATAAATTGTCATTTAAATATAGAATTACCACCATATATATAGGCTACTGCTCGAGCTACACTTCTTCACATCTCATTTAAAAAAATTTATCATAGACTTATATAATAAAAGATTTACATAATGGAACTCAAGTGCTCACAGTTGCAACGCCCAAACTAGCGTACCTTAAAACATATCCCTACCGAACTGTTTTAAAGATTACATATACCCGCCATCAGGCTCTATTACATCTACATTCCATCCAATATCTATTTAACGCCTAAGATCCACAAGAGACTGGATAAACCACCAGGAAGACTGATCATATCTTCCAAAAATTCTATCCTGGAACCTCTTTCTATATATGCGGACTACTATTTAAAACCTTTGGTAGAGACGAGCGAGTCATACATTAAGGACACCAGCCATTTTTTGTGTTGGTTACATACAATCGATGTTTCAAATAAATCTATCATTATGGTCATGTTAGATATTGTATCTCTGTACACGTCACTGCCCCAAGATAGATGTTTGATAATTGCACAAGAGGCATTAAATAGTCGAGCACGTACTCATCAAAGTCCGACTGAATTTATTATGGCCTTACTAGAACTGGCATTAACAAAAAATTTTTTCACTGATGGGTCTCAGCTATATCTAACAAGTTAAAGGAGTAGCAATGGGTGCAACATGCCTGTACATGAAGCACTTTGAGGAAACCTATTTAGTGACCCATCCTTGGGATCAATACATGAAAGGATGGAAAAGATTGGGTGGCAAGGGGTTAGTCCCCTATTCCGCAGAAGTTAGAATAACGGAACATCCAAACACAATTTGTAATTGCGATTGTAAAACAAAATAAAATAAAAAAGGATAAAATAAAAGGATGAAGGTTATGTGACTAAATGTGAATTTCAATTCCTAAATAAGGAACATAGCACCATACCTTGGATCTATTTTATCTGATCATGGAGGGGTGTGGGTTGAACTTAAAATTGTAGATCAAGAGTATAATAGATCAATTTGGAGATTTGATAATACGTTGCTTGGTGATTCAAAATTTTGTGAAGATTTTCAATTAAAAATGGATGAATATTTTCAACTTAATAATAAAAGAGAAATTAACATGGAAACTTTATGGGATGCTTTTAATGCAACCATGAGAGGACAAATTATCTCATTATCAGCATATATTAGGAAACAGGTTAAAATGCAATATTCTAATCTTGAAAAAGAGATTAAGGTTTTAGAATCGAAATTGATTGAAAAATGGGAACACTGTACCTTACAAGCTCTTTTAAAAGCTAAATGTAGAGGGGGCGTGGCCGTGCGGAGAGCAGGAGAGACGCACTTTCCCTGAGCTCCGCGGTTTCTCTCCTGTCCAACCTCCCTGCACGAAAATCTGCGTCCACATTTTCGCCCGTTCTCACCCTCTGAGTCGCTACCGGCGTATGGACAGGTTTGTCCAGAAGGGCAGCGCGGAGATGGCCTCTAAATCGGGGAAGAAGGAGCGAGGCACTCTAAAATCCGGGCCTGGTGGTGAGGGAAAGATGGCGGGTGCGGCTGAGGCGGCGGACTCTGTGAGTGAGGAGACGCTCGCGCGGCTGACTGAGGCGGTGGTGGCTGCTTTGGGCACCCGCTTGGACAAAGTGCACGACACCCTGGCAACGCTTACCACGACAGTTGCAGAATTTAATGGATGTGTGCAGGAAGTGGAATATCGAGTCAGCTCCGCGGAGGATACCCTGGTTTCGGTTCAGGCGGAACTTCAACGTCTGCAGAGCAAAATGACCCATTGTGAGGAAAAGCTGTATGACCTGGAGAATCGCTCCAGGCGGAACAACCTCCGTCTAGTGGGCATCCCAGAATCGGTGTTGGACGTGGACTTATTGGCTACCTTGGAAAAATGGCTGGCGGCGGAGCTGCTTGTGGCACATGGTCTGGGCCCCTTGCGTATTGAGCGTGCACACCGTCTGGGCAAGAAGCAGGATGGCTCGGCCAGGCCACATGTGGTGATCATCCGGATTCTTAATTTTGCTCTGAAAGATCTGCTGCTGAAAAACTATAGACACAAACAGGATCTTCAGTTCCAAAATCAGCGTGTCTTGATGTTCCAGGACTATTCTGCTCCAGTGGCTTCCCTTCGTAGGAGCTTTTCCTCCGTCTGCAAGCTTCTCTCGGAGAAAAAGATGCGATTCACGCTTCAGTTTCCAGCTAAGCTTCGGGTGCTGTATAATGGCCAACCATTCCTGTTCGATAATTGTGAGGCGGCACGGGCGCAAATATGCCTTTGGTTTCCTGATCTGGCGTCCAGCACTTGAAGAGTGATGACATTTCTTGGTGGTTTCCACTATGCTAGTGAGAGGGTCTCTGCGGCGGGAGGATTACCTGCATGAAGAGACACCTCGGATTGCTCTTCTTATTTTCTTTATTGTGCTAAAGCAGGTCCCTGTTTGGGGGCCTCGATAGCCTTGAGTGCATTCTGATATTTTGCTCTGTGCCATGTGTTAAGTATGCCCTCCTGTTGGAGGGTGCCGGGTTTGCTGATTGTGGCTCTGTTATATGATAATATCTTTGTTGGGGGTTGTGGTTTTGCTGGCTCCTGTTTCTGTTTATTCATAATATTCTTAGCACTATTGCTCATATTACTATTAGTATTTCACTTATTCATTTTCTCTCTTATTTTACTAATGGGTGCGGGCTTGCTGTGTGGGAGGTTGGGGAGGGGGGGGGCTTGGGTCTTTTGGGTCCCTTTTCTGGAGAGGTGGTATTTGGAGTGTGGGGGGGTCAGGGAGGGGGGAGGTGGGGATGGGGGTGGTGAGGGTAGGGGGTGGGATGGAGGGGTGGGATCCGTGTGGTGGTGGAATGGATGTGGATGTTAGATGGTTGGTTGTTTGGTTGCTGGGGGGAGGGCTGGGACTCCTGGCAACGGTTTACTCCTTTTCTGCTAAGTGGGTATACTTGGTCCTTGTGTGGGATGTCACCTAAACGGGGAGTGCGCTGTGTGACATGGAATGTGTCGGGCATTAATTCCCCTATTAAGAGAACTAAGATTCTACAACACCTAGCCCGACACCAGGCGGATATTGTAGGGTTGCAGGAGACCAAGCTTAATGAAAGGGAACATAGCAAACTGAGACGGTCCTGGGTGGGCCAGTGTTACTCTGCCTCTTCTCCTAAGGCGAAAGCCGGGGTGGCCTTGTTGATTCATAAATCGGTGCCCTTTGTACAGTCGGGAGTCATTTCCGACCCGGAGGGTCATTACGTAATAGTTCAGGGTATGTTGTCTCAGCGTCCAGTTATTTTGATGTCAGTGTATGCCCCTAATAGTGCTCAAAGGGCTTTTTATAAGAAGCTTTTGGGGGTTATAATGCCTTTATCTCAGACGCCTGGGGTTCCCATGATCTTTCTGGGGGACTTTAATTCTATTTTGGATCCTGTCCTGGATTCTACTAGGGGGGCCCTACGTTCGTCGGGAAGGTCAGATAATGGGCTACATGCTTGGATGAATGCTTTAGATTTGGTGGATGTCTGGAGAACATTGCATCCTGGTGAAAAGGATTTCACGCATACATCTAGAGCGCATGATTCCTCTTCTAGAATTGATTTTATTTTTCTTTCCCATTCTTACTTTTATGCGGTCCATAAATCTGAGATAGGTGCGCTGGTCATTTCAGATCACACTCCGGTGTGGATGGATGTGAGTCTGGCGGGGGGCACCCAGGGTGGAGGGGGGCGATGGCGGTTTCCGGTGGCCTTGTATTCTGACCCTGATTTTAACTGATTCTGACTCGAGCAGCAGTGGCAGGAGTACGTAGAGTTTAATGGTGGGCATGTGGATGAGAGGGGTCTTTTCTGGGAAGCCGCAAAGGCGGTGCTTCGTGGTGCTGTGTTGGCCTATTGCGCTCGCAGGAAGAAACTAATGGCAACCAAGATCTTGGCCCTTGAGCGTAGGGTTCGGGAGAGCAGGCTTTTGGCCCTTCATTCCCCCACGGGGTCTCATAAGCGGGATTTTCAGGTGGCACAGTCAGCGCTCCATGCCCTTTTACATGAACGTGCCCAAAAATCTCTTTTTTATTACAAGTATAGATTGCACCGTTTTGGCAACAGGCCGGGCAGAATGTTGGCTCAGTTGACTAGGGTGCGGAGGGGTTCCTCCTCCATTACCTCTCTTAAGGACTCTGGGGGGCGGTTGGTTACAGCTCAATCTCATCTGGAACGGCTTTTTGTCTCCTTTTATAGTTCGCTTTATTCAGCGGAGGTGGTGGATAGGGATGTTCCGATTCAGGTTTATCTAGACTCTCTCCCTTTACCTCGACTCTCAGAGACGGACAGCTCGAGCCTGGCCTCCCCTATCACTCGGGAGGAGGTCTTGGGGGTTATTAAGAATCTCCCCCTTTGTAAATCTCCGGGTCCGGACGGCTATAGTGGGGAGTTCTATCGTCTTTTGCAGGGTTATGTGGCTGATCCGTTGAGAAGATACTTTCAGCATTCTGTGGAAGGGGGACATTTTCCTGCTGGATCCAATCGGGCGCTGATTACGGTCCTGCCTAAACCAGGTAAGGACCCTCTTTTGGTGGAGTCTTATCGTCCTATTTCGCTTATTAACGTTGACTTGAAAATATTGGTCCAGATTTTGGCTAATCGGTTGGCCCCGTCGGTTCCTTTGTTGGTAGGGGTGGACCAGGTGGGCTTTGTGCAGGGGCGACAGGCGGGTCACAACGTTCGTAAGCTCTTGATAGCCTTGGCCCATTGTGATTCTAGGAGGCAGCCGGCCCTGGCTATTAGTTTTGATTCCGAAAAGGCCTTTGATCAGGTTGAGTGAGCCTTTCTTTTCCCGTTGTTACACCGATATGGGGTGGAGGGGTTCTTTTTGGGGGCTCTCCGTGCCTTGTATTCTAGTCCTGAGGCTGCTGTGCTGGTCAATGGGAAGGCCTCTCCGGTCTTTTCTCACAACGGGGCAATAGGCAGGGTTGCCCTTTGTCCCCTTTGCTTTACATTTTATTTTTGGAACCCCTATTACTGTGTATTCGTACTCATCCCCTGCTTGCGGGTGTGGAGGTCGGAGGTTCCTCCCTGCGATGCATGGCTTTCGCGGATGATATTATGGTTCTGCTTACGGATCCGGTCTCGCATCTCTCTCTCTTGTTGGAATTGTTTAGTCAATTTGGGGAGCTCTCGGGCTTTAAACTTAATGTGTCCAAATCTGAGGTGCTGCCTCTCCACTTACATATTTCTCACCTCTGGTCTGACTTCCCCTTGAAAGAGGCCTCTCTACAGGTGAAATATCTGGGTGTCTTAATACCTTCCTCTTTATCGCGCCTTTATGAGATTAATGTCAGGCCCATGCTTAGGCGGTCTATTGAGAGCCTCCGCCTGTGGGGTGCTCTGCCGGTTTCTATGGCGGGCCGCATCTTTTTATATAATATGATGGTAGTACTTCGGTGGCTATATCTGTTGCAGACTTTACCAATCTGGCTGCGCCGTGCGGACCTGGAGGAGCTATATCGTGCCCTGAGGCTTTTTCTGTGGCGGGGGCGGAGACCTCGTCTGCCCTTGCGTGTCTTGATGTTACCGGAGGCGCAGGGGGGTTTCGGTCTGTTAGACCTTCGAGCATACAATTTGGCGTGTGGTATGAGATTAGTTCGAGATTGGTGTTTGGAGAGTTCCTCCTTTTTGACTTTTTCGGTGGAAAGGGATTTTTTGTCTCCGGTTTTGGGATTGTTTATGTTGCATGCACCCTCGGCCCAGTTAGACCCTTCTCAGCGAGGGCATGTGGTCTGGGCTTATATGAGACTCATCTGGAAATTGCTTTGTAAACATCTGGGGATTAATTATGGGGTCTCTTCTATGTTACCCTTTGTGGGGAATCTGCAGTTTAGCCCGGGCAGTGATAATCGAGTTTTTCGGCTTTGGCATGCACGGGGGATCCGTAGGGTGGGGGATGTTCTTGATGATCGCGGGGTTCCTCTCTCTACTACTGGGTTGGCGTCATTATATGGGTTAGATCGAGTGGATGCCTTTAGCTATATGCAACTTCGCCATTATGTGCTTAGTCTTGGAGGGACCTTTCTGCGTGCTTCGGTGGCGAAGAGTCTGGGACAGAGTCTGGCATTGTGGGAGGATCCGGCTCCGCGCCTACGTTATTATGTCACTGCGCTGCAGCTGCTGTTGTCGATTGAGCGGGCTGATTTGCTGGCTGGGGCATGGAGCGCTGACTTAGGTTGCACTATCACGTCCCCATTACTTTCTCATTGTTTTGTTTTCTTGCGTACTCTTTCCTGTAATATGCTCCACAGGGAACAGGATTATAAATTCCTTCAGAGAATATTTATCTCTCCTCAGAGGGCTTATCGTGCTGGCTTTGCGGAGCATGCGCGCTGTCCTAAATGCCCTGCGAGTCCAGCTACCCTGGGACATATGTTCTGGACTTGCCCTCTGATACAGGCTTTTTGGAGGCGAGTGTGGGCTTTCCTGTCCTCCCTATCTCTCTCATTGCCTGCGTGTACCCCGGATATTGCTCTTTTCTATGCTGGAGAGGCTCTTTCAAGCTGTTCTGGTGGGCAGAGATTATTGGTGTTCAAGGCTCTCCTCCTGGCTAAGAAGGCCATTCTGATATCCTGGCGGGTTCCACATGCACCCTCCTTTTCCCAATGGCAATTGTCCCTTTATGATTTAGCGCTTGTGGAGCGTAGGATGGTGGGGACCCGTGATGAGGGCAGGTGGACTAAATTTCAGGATGTATGGGAGGGGTACTGGTTGTCCCTTTCGCATAGGGAGAGGAGTATGCTGCTGAATTGCTAATCTTTTGGGTTGTCACGCTACTGTGTGGGGGATCATATACTGCTTCCCCTGGCGCATTGTATGATCTGAATTTTACCACGGTATCTTTTCTTTTCTTCTTTATCTTTCTTCTTTTCTTTGTCTTTTTCTTCTTTCTCCTTTGGAATGTTTGTATACCATACGGGTTTGGGTTGGGGAAGGGGGGGATTGGGGGGATGGGCTGGGTGGGGTTCTTGATGGGGGGTTGTTGGGGGTTATTGTAAAACACTGTATTGGGCTTGTGTGGACTTATGCTCACCTGCATTTGTGGGTATTCCAGATGTGTCTGTATTTTGGTATTACAGATATGTATATGTTTTGCGTTGTAACGTGTTTTGTTGTCTTTGCCCAATAAAGAAATATTATATTAAAAAAAAAAAAAAGCAGCTAAATGTAAATACAATGAGATTTCTTCTAGATTGGTTAGGAAAGATTTATTTTCTCAGCAAGCTTTGTATTACGGAAATTCAAATAAGGCTGGAAGATTATTGGCGAATTATCTCAAAAGCAAAAAAAAAAACAGAAGGACAAAAATAATTGCAATTAAAGATGAGAAGGAAATAATCATTCTCAAATTAAACCTATTTGAGACAGTTTTTAAATTTTTATAAGACTCTTTATTCTTCTGAGCCTTATTCAGATAAAGAAAAAGATGGTTTAGAGTTTTAAAAATTATTAGAAGGACCCAAAATTCCTGAACATATAAAAGGAAGTTTAGATAAGCCTATATCATTAAATGAATTACAAACGGCGTTGAAGTGCTGAGAGCAAGATCCGCTCCAGGTGGTGATGGTTTTACAGTAGAGTTTTATAAAGCATTTCAAAACACCCTATTACCATATTTGTTAAATTTATATCAGGCTCAACTCATTAAAGGTTGCATTACAGGCACTATGGCAGAATCATTAACTATAGTTTTGCCGAAGCCAAATAAAGATCCCACGTTGGTTTCAAATTACAGACCTATTTTTTTAATAAATGTAGATGAAAAACTTTTAGCTAAGACATTAGCTTTACGCTTAGCCAAGGCTCTCCCTTTTATTATTGGTATGCACCAAACAGAGTTTGTTGCTCAGAGACATTCTTCCAATAACACCAGATTGGCCTTCCAGGAAATACCTCAGATTTCAAGTGACCTATCACCACTATCAATACAAGTTTCTCCCTTTTGGCTTGGCATCCTCTTCCAGAGTCTTCTCCAAGTGCTTGGTGGAGGTGGCAACGGCCTTGAGGTCTCAGGGTCTTCAAACCTCCCCCTATCTAGACTACTGGCTCATCAAAGACCCTTCGTGTCAAGGTGTACTTGTAGCAAGGTATCACACCATACTGTTTCTCCAGAACTTGGAGTTCGAAATAAACTTTCCTAAGTCACAGCTTCATCCATCTCAGAGGCTCCAGTTCATTGGAGCTCTCCTCAACACCACTCAGCTGAGGGCGTTCCTTCCTCAAGAGCGTTAGAATACTTTACTTGAACTTTGTCATCAGATGGCCTGTCTTCAGTCAACCTCGGCCAGGCGCATGATGGTTCTTCTAGGCCACATGGCCTCCACAGTCCATGCAACTCCTTTTGTGAGGCTTCACCTTAGGAAGTCTAAATGGTCTCTGGCTTCACAGCGGTCTCAGGCAATAAACCTGCTCTCGTGACATATTTTTGTCACCTCGCCTCTTCAACCATCAGTTCAGTGGTGAATGAATTCTTTCAATCTGTCCAGAGGTCTTCTCTTTCACATACCTCCTCATCAAAAAGTTCTGACCACAGACGCGTCAACTTATGCTTGGAGGACTCACCTGGATGGCCTTCAAACTCAAAGTCATTGGTCATCCTGAGAGCAACAGTTTCACATTAATCTCCTGGAACTCAGGGCAATTTACTATGCCCTCAAAGCATTCTAGCATTTAATAGTCAACTATGTCCTGCTTCGCATGGACAATCAAGTAGCCAGTACTATATAAACAAGCAGGGAAGCACAGGCTCTCTCTTTCTCTGTCAGGAGGCTCAGAAGATCTGGCTTTGGGCAATTGCTCACAACATCTTTCTCAAAGCAGCATACATTCAAGGGGAACAGAATTTTTTGGCAGACAAGCTCAGTGGAATTCTTCAACCACATGAGTGGACGCTCAGACCTACAGTTCTCATCCCATTTTTTCTCAATGGGGGGACACCTCAAGTGGATCTGTTGGCATCTCCCCACAACAACAAGTTGCCCCAATTTTGCTTCAGAATGTACTCTCCTCATCTTCTGGATTGGATGCAAAAGTTCCTCTATGTATTTCCACCCATTCCTCTCATTTACAAGACACTTGTCAAAGCCAATCAGGAGTCAGCCAGCGTGATACTCATAGCTCCTCGGTGGCCCAGGCAGCTTTGGTTCTCCCTTCTACTTCAACTCAGTATCAAGGAACCAATACCTCTGCCAATTTTTCCATCTCTTACAGAGAGTCACGGTTCTCTTCTCCATCCCAGCCTTCAGTCTTTACACCTGACACTTTGCTATCTCTCAGGCTGAATCCAACTAATCTTCATCTTTCTCAGCCTGTCAGACTCATTTTGGAAGATTCTAGAAAACCAGCCACTCAATAGTGTTACATTTTTCTTCCTGGTGTCTCCTTCATCACCAGGATCTGAAATCCATCTCTGTTTCATTAGTTTTGGATTATCTTCTTCATTTATGTGACTCTGGTCTCAAGTCTACATCCATTAGAGTCCATTGCAGTGCTATTGCTGCCTTTCATCAACCAATGGATGGTAAACCTCTTACTGCTCATCTTCTGATCTCCAGATTCATGAAAGATCTTTTTAATGTGAAACCACCTCTCAAACCACCTCCAGTGGTTTGGAATCTCAATGTGGTTCTTGCTAAGATGATGAAGCCTCCATTTGAACCAATGTCTACGGCTCACCTCAAATATCTTACTTGGAAAGTGTTTTTTTCTCATTTCTCTAGAGCAGGGGTCTTAAAGTCTCTCCTTGAGGGCCGCAATCCAGTCGGGTTTTCAGGATTTCCCCAATGAATATGCATGAGATCTATGTGCATGCACTGCTTTCAAAGCATATTCATTGGGGAAATCCTGAAAACCCAACTGGATTGCAGCCCTCAAGGAAGGACTTTGAGATCCCTGCTCTAGAGTATATGAACTTCATACGTTCGTGGCAGACCCACCTTTTACAGTGTTTCCACCATGACAAAGGTGTGCTTCGCACCCATCCAAAGTTCTTACCAAAAGTCATCACTGAATTTCATGTCAATCAATCGATTGGTCTTCCAGTATTTTTTCCCAAGCCTCATTCTCATCCAGGAAAAACTGCTCTTCACACTCTGGATTACAAGCGTGCTTTGGCCTATTATCTCAGCAGAAGAAAGCCGCATAGAACATCTCAACTTTTTGTCTCCTTTGATCCTAACAAGTTGGGGCTTCCTGTTTCCAAGAAAAAGATTTCCAACTGGTTGGCTGTCTGCATATCGTTCTGTTATGCTCAGGCTGGGCTGCAACTGGAGAGTTGGATCACAGCCATAAAGTTCAAGCTATGACAGCATCAGTAGCTTTTCTTCGCTCTACTCCTATTGATGAAATCTGCAAAGCTGCTACTTGGTCCTCGGTTCATACATTCACCTCACATTATTGTCTGAAATCTTTTTCCAGACGGGATGGGCACTTCGGCCAGACAGGATTACAAAATTTATTTTCCTAAAAGGCCAACACTCCCACCATCCCATGCTGGTTAGCTCGGAGGTCACCCACATGTGAAAATATACTGCCTGCTTATCCTGGGTTAAAGCACAGTTACTTACCGTAACAGATGTTATCCAGGGATAGCAGGCAGATAGTCTCACAACCCACCCACCGCCCCTGGTTGGCTTCTTAGTTGGCTTACTGAATTGAGAAGTCGTGCACCTATGTCGGGTGGGAAGGCACTCACGTATGTATGGAGTGGGCTATTGAGAACTTCCTAAATTTCTTAAAGTGGCAATGCACTTTTAAAGTGTCCGTACCAGGGCTCCGTGGATGACATCGCCCACATGTGAGACTATTTGCCTGCTGTCCCTGGATAACACCTATTACGGTAAGTAACTGTGAGTAGAATTCTCTGGTAGACAGACTCAGCAGAATTCTTCAGCCTCGTAAGTGGATGATCAACTCTACAGTTCTCCGTCACATCTTTGCTCAGTGGGGCACTCCTCAGGTAGATTTGTTTGTCCCCTCACAAAAAGAAGTTGCCCCAGATCTGCTCCAGGCAGTACTCTCCTCATCGGCTGGAAGCAGATGCTTTTCTACTGGACTGGACGCACAAGTTTCTTTGTGTTTCCTCCCATTTCTCTCATCCTCAAGACACTTGTCAAGCTCAAACACGAGTTGACCACTATGATTCTTATAGCTCCTTGGTGGCCCAGACAACCTTGGTTCTCTCTTCTACTTCAGCTCAATATCAAGGAATCAATGTTGTTCCAAATTTTTCCCTCTCTTCGCACGCAGAGTCGCGGATCACTTCTGCATCCCAATCTTCAATCTTTACACCTGACAGCTTGGTACCTCTCGGGCTGACCTCAGCTGATCTTCACCTTTCTCAGCCTGTCGGATTTTATTTTAGAAGCTTCCAGAAAACCATCTATGCAGCAGTGTTATCAGCAGAAATGGACACAGTTTTCCACCTGGTGTTCTCTTCATCAACAGAATGTTGAATCTACATCCATTTCTTCCGTCTTGGATTACCTTCTACATTTATCCAATTCTGGTCTTCAAGTCCACTTTTATTAGAGTGCATCTCAATGCTATCAATGCTTTTCACTGACCGGTTGACTGGAAACCTCTCACTGCTCATCCTTTGGTGTCTAGATTCATGAAAGGACTTTTCCATGTCAAACCACCTCCTTAAACCACCACTGGTAGTTTGTGATCTCCAATGTAGTACTGGCTTGATTAATAAAGCTTCCTTTCAAACCAATGTCTATAACTCATCTGAAATATCTCACCTGGAAAGTGGTTTTTCTCATCTCTCTTACTTCAGCTCAAAGAGTCAGTGAACTTCAAGCATTGGTGGCAGACCCATCGTTCACAGTGTTCTATCATGACAAGGTTGTGCTTCGCACTCATCCAAAGTTCCTTCCTAAAGTCATTACTGAATTTCATTTGAATCAATAGATTGTGCTTCCAGTATTTTTCCCAAGCTTCACTCTCATCTTGTAGAACTGGCTCTTCATACTCTGAATTGCAAGCATGCCTTGGCTTATTGCTTGCATAGAACTCAGCCGCTTCAGACATCTCAACTTTTTATCTCTTTTGATCCTAAGAAGTAGGGATGTCCAGTATCCAAGTTCACTATTTCCACTTGGATGGTAGCTTGTATCACATTCTGTTATGCTCAGGCTGGGCCGCACCTGGGGAGTCATGTCACAGCCCATAAAGTGTGAGCTATTGCAGCTTCAGTTGCTTTTCTCCGCTCTATCCCAATTGATGAGATCCGTAAAGCTGCTACTTGGTCCTCAGTTCAAACTGCAGAGAAGAGACTTCGGGCCGCGTGGGAGACCAGTGCCGCCTCCCGAAGCCCCCTGCGGCTCACAGCAGCGTCGGATACTTTCTTCAGGGCAGCTCCATTGATACCGGGAGCTGCCCCAACGCACACCAGCCCTCCCGCTGCAGGGAAGAGACTTCGGGTCATGTGGGAGACTAGCTCCGCCTCCTGAATCCCCCTGCAGCTCACAGCAGCGTCGGATACTTTCTTCAGGGCAGCTCCATTGATACCGGGAGCTACCCCAACGCACACCAGCCCTCCCGCTGCAGGGAAGATACTTCGGGCCGCGTGGGAGACCAGCTCCGTCTCCCGAATCCCCCTGCGGCTCACAACAGCGTCGGATACTTTCTTCAGGGCAGCTCCATTGATACCGGGAGCTACCCCAACGCACACCAGCCCTCCTGCTGCAGGGAAGAGACTTTGGGCCACGTGGGAAACCAGCTCCGCCTCTCGAAGCCCCCTACAGCTCTAACTTTTTGAAAAGACTAACAACAGGATCTTTCTCCCACACAACAGCGGGATCTATCTCCCATACCGAAACCAGCAGGACAGATGACACTCCAAACCAATCCAGACCCCTACCCCCTATCTCCAAAATGAAGTTAACTCCACAAACACACACTCAAGCCACCCTACTGATAATCCTCCTCATTACCAGTTGGAAAGTAGTAGCAAATAACTTATCCACCACACCCAAAGGCCCCACAACAGGAGAACCCAAATAACAAGAAGCTCAAACCAACAAACCAGCACTCAACATCCAATTACCTTAACCTGGAGAAGAAGACCAACACTTCCCAAGACCAAACCTGAACTTCCTCCCAAAACACTCATCTACCCTGAAACGTCTCACAATCATCAAACTGATATCACTACCCTAACATGTGCCTATATAAACATCAGAGCCTTGGGACCTAAAACAGAACAAATAAAAAAATGGATAAAAACCAAAAACCTAGACTACCTTTTCCTCACAGAAACCTGGTTAACCTCAGACGAAGACCCTAGAATAACAGAGGTATGCCCTCAGGGGTACAAAATAACAGTGACCTGCAGAGAAAAAAAAAAGAGGAGGGGGACTAGCAATTATACTTAAAGACTCCCTATCCCTAAATATACTAGAAAAAACATCCACCACACAAATGGACTTCCTTGCCTGTCATCTCACAAGCACCACACTTAAAAAACTCACTAAACTGCATGCTCTGCTACATACCCTCCTACATCCCTTTATCCTCCGGCCCCACTCTTCAGCACGAGTTTTCAAGCAAAGTCCTGGGCATCATCATAGACTACTCTCTCTCCTTCAATGACCACCTCAACTCCTTGGTAAAAAAATGCTTCTTTAGCCTTCATATGCTGAGGAAAGTGAGATCCTGCTTTCATCATTCTCACTTCACCGTCCTTGTTCAATCCACCATCCTCTCTAGACTGGATTATTGCAACTCCATCTTTATAAGCCTAACTAAGAAAAACCTCCATAGACTTTAGCTAATTCAGAATGCCGCGGCTAAGCTTAATTGCAAAAGGCAAGTTCGACCACGTCTCTCCACTCCTGTCCAAGCTCCACTGGCTTCCAGTACACTCCAGAGTCCTCTTTAAATGTGCCTGCTTAGCCTTCAAGATTCTGCACGGCATCCTTCCTCCCATTATTCCACTCCTTTGGAACTCCTCTAACCCTAACTCCACCAGATCTTCCCCAAAACTGAAACTATCATTCCCTTCTACAAAAGGTATATCCCGCATAGGAAAACTAGGAACATCCCTCCCCTTTAGAACCACAGAACTCTGGAACAACCTCACATCCCCGCTCAGAAATTCAAACTCCCTCCAATTCTTCCGCAAACACCTGGAAACATGGCTCTTTTCAAAAATCTAACACCTCCTGCTCTCTAGGATCCTTGTCCCTCTCTTTCTTCTTGTTCCTTTCCTATAACCCTTCATTGGAGTTCCTTTCTTCCTAACTCTGTAAACTGTGCCGAGCTCTACGCTTATGGAGATGGCGCGGTATACAAACCTAAGGTTTAGTTTAGTTTAACACCAGGAAACTGGACCACAGTAAGACCAGAATTTGAAAACTTAATTTTCCAAAACTCTTTAACAGCTGAATACAGCCTTATCCTAGGAGACCTAAACCTACACCTTGAAAACCAAACATCCAACTTAGCAAAAAACTGTCTATCATTCCTCAATGCCTTATCCTTCTAAATCCTAAACCCTCAAACCACTCATGAAAAAGGACATCAACTCGACATCGCAGCCTTCATGACCCATCAACCACCCACCCCAGTAATTCAAATACCCAATGGAAACTGGTCCCCATCCCTCTGGTCAGACCACTACACATACACCTTCAACATCAACTGGACCAAGAACAAAACCACACCAAAATCCAAAAAAAATAACATACACCTCACACAAACACATCAAACCATCTGTTTTCTGGACAAAAATAGACGAAACAATCCAGGACTGCGACCCCAAAGACTTCATCTCTCACTGGAATAAAATGACCAGCAACATCCTTGATGAACTAGCCCCACTACAAACCAAAACTAGAACCAGCAGAAGATCAGACCAATGGTTTGACAACGATCTACTCCAACTTAAAAGACAATGCAGATGACTAGAAAGAAAATGGAGAAAAACAAACCTAGATCAAACAAAAACTGATTAGAAAAAAATTAACAAACAATACAAACTTCTACTAAAAGACAAGAGGAAAACTCACTACACCAATCTTATAGGCACAGAAACCCAAGATACCAAAAAACTATTCCAAATATTAAAAGACCTAACAGACACCAAACCCTACATGACCGCTAACAATACCCCACCCCCTCAGCCAACCTCTTAGCAGATCACTTCAAGAACAAAATTACAAATGCCAGAGCCACCCTCAATTTGACCCCATTCCAACTAAACGAACTCACAATTCATCCCACAGAAAAAGAATCAACTGCAGCAGACAGAACATGGTCTCAGTTCCCCAACATACAATGGTCCGAACTCAATAAACTCTACAAAAAATACAGCCACGCCTCCTGTGACCCCAACCACTGCCCATCATATCTCCTTACTACCTCCAGTATAAAATTCCGCACTCAACTTTTGCAATGGATACAAACCATGCTCACAGATGGCATTTTCCCTACTGACCTCAGCGAAATAATCATCACTCCAATCCTAAAAGACCCAAAAGGACCAACAGACCAACCATCCAACTACAGACCCATTGCCTCAATTCCACTATACATCAAACTTACTGAAGGCCTAGTAGCCAAACTCCTCAACAACTATCTAGATGACCATAACTTACTCCACCCCATGCAATCTGGCTTCAGAACCAACTGCAGCACGGAGACTTTACTAGGCTCCCGTATCGACACAGCCAGACATCACCTCAGCACTGGGAAAAAATGCTTCTCATACAACTGGACCTGACAGCAGCATTTGACCTAATAGACCATAACATCCTCTTGCAAATCTTGGATGCAATAGGTATCTCAGATAAAGTATACTCCTGGTTTGAAGGATTCCTAAAATCTAGATCATACTGAGTTAAATCAGACAAAGAAAAAATCTGAATCTTGGACAAACCCCTGCGGCGTACCACAGGGATCCCCACTATCCCACACTCTCTTCAACCTATACACTGCCTCTCTTGGAACTTATCTGGATAACCTTCTCCCTCGTTATTCGCGGGGGATACGGGCAGAGCCGGACCGCGAATGGCAAAAAAACGCGATTATCTGGCTCTGACCCACCCCCACCTCCCTGCCGCCTTCCCGGCCTTACCTAGTAGTCTAGAGGGCTTTCGGGGCAGGAGCGATCTTCCTACGCTCCTGCCCCGTTCAGATCGCCATGAGGAAATGGCTGCTGCGAGTTCCCGTAGTCTCTCGAGACTACGACGGGCACTCCCTACAGTCATTTCCTCATGGCGATCTGCACAGGGCAGGAGCGTAGGAAGATCGCTCCTGCCCTGAAAGCCCTCTAGACCACCAGGTAAGGCCGGGAAGGCGGCAGGGAGGTAAAAAATATGTTTTTTAAATTTTCCCCCTCCCCAGAAAAAAATCGCGATTATGTGAAATTGCGAGTGCAGAAACCGCGAATGGGGAGGGGGAAGTGTAGTTACGCGGACGACGTTACCATTCTCATACCATTTGATCAGCCAAAGGCCACCTCGACAAATATACTACATCAAACACTAGAATCAGTCAAGACTTGGATGAAAGATCACAAACTGAAACTCAACCCAGACAAAACTAAATTCATCCTCCTCGAAAATGACAAAGTCTCAACCATAACCAATATAGAACTCAACTCAATAATTATCCCATACAAACCACCATAAAACTACTAGGAATGACAATACACAGATGTTGTACCATGCAACTACAAATAAATAAAACAATACAGAAATCCTTCGCAGTCATGAGAAACCTGAGACAAGTCCGAAAATTCTTTGAAAGAACACAATTCCAGCTCATAGTGCAATCCCTAATCCTAGGAATGCTAGACTACTGCAACATCCTCTACCTCCCATGTCCCGCTACTATGACCAAGCAACTACAAACAATTCAAAACACAGCTCTGAGACTCATCTACTCACTGAGGAAACATATCATAGAAGCTTACGTCAACTCACACTGGCTACCAATCCAAGAAAGAATACTATTTAAATTCTACTGCATGTTATTTAAAACTCTAAACGGAGACAACCCATCCTACCTGAACTACTGACTCATCGAAGCCTCCTCAACCAGACATAGAAAAACGCACTCCCCTTTCACACCCCACCCCCCCCGATCAAAGAAGTAAAATGGACAAAATTATACGATAGCTTCCTAGCCACTCAAGCTGCAAAACTAGATAACCAGATCTCCAACCTTCTGATAACTGCCCCAAACTATAAGATATTCAGAAAAGAAATAAAAACTATACTCTTCAAGAAATTCCTGAAACAGCCCTAAATTCACTTACTCCGCCACTCCCCCCTCCCAGCACACTGAAACTACCTGACCTTCTCTATACAACCTGAGAAATGACAAATGATCTTCCTTTGTTACCCTCCATTCCCAATATATCTACCTACTGTACACCACTTTTTACCACTTGACAAATGATCTTACTGCTTACAACTCTAGAAATGACAAATGATCTACTCTTCACAACTCTAGAAATGACTATTGTTCTTCCATTGTAACCCCCATTAATAAATCTTATGTAATCCGCCTTGAACCGCAAGATAATGGCGGAATAGAAATCTCTAATGTAATGTAATACCTTCACATCACATTACTGTCTGGAATCTTATTCCAGACGGGACGGTCACTTCAGTCAAGCAGTCTTGCAAAATTTATTTCCTAATGGCCAACACTCTCTCCATCCCATTTGACATAACCAAGGAGTCCCACATGTGAGAATATGCTGCCTGCTTGTCCTGGGATAAAGCACAGTTACTTACCATAGCAGGTGTTATCCAGGGACAGCAAGCAGATATTCTCACAACCCACCCACCTCCCCTGGTTGGCTTCTTAGCTTGCTTACGGAACCTGCGTCGAGCGGGAAGGCGCATGCACGGTGCGGGCAGTTTGGAAATTTTCTCAAGTTCTTAAAGTGGCGATGCACTTCTAAAGCTGTCTGTACTAGGGCTCCATGGATGACATCACCCACATGTGCTGTCCCTGGATAACACCTGTTACAGTAAGTAACTGCTATTTTGGAAATATTAAACAAGCAATTTACATCTATCCTTTCCTCTCCACTCAGTATTTTATTGATCTCTATCATATCTTTTACAAGCTGAGGAGCTCTGGCCACTTTAGCCTTTCCTCCTAGGGAAGTCATCCCATTCCCTTTATCATTTTTATTGCCCTTCTCTGTACCTTTTCTAATTCTGCTATATCTTTTTTGAGATACAACAACTAGAATTGCACACAGTATTCAAGGTGCACTCATATCATAGAGCAATACAAGGGCATTATAACATTTTCATCTTTGTTTTCCATTCCTTTCCTGATAATTCCTAACATTTTATTTGCAAGTGTATAAGTACATGCCATTGTATACCGCTGAGCAGTAGACCTTTTCCACATATAAAAGTAGCTTTACACATGGGAAAACCTTTTATAAAATTATCCCCTGTATGGGCTCTTTTATTTCACAATTGAGGAACATTTTCAAAAACAAAGTACATGGTGCGTTGTTTTTCTGTGAAAATTAAGAATTGCAGAATGCACATGTTAAATGTGTCAACATTCTTTTGATATACTGTTTGTGCAGGTGGTAGAAAGGGGGCAAGTTAGCATTCTTCTCCATGCCGAAGTCTGCTCACAGGAATGCCTTTTTCCCATGACCTGCCTTGGAAATCTTTCAGTTAGGATAAATATCTGTTGAAATTTTGCACTCTGTGAACATCAGAGCTGTTCTTTGAGGATTGATGGAACTCAGGACTGGTTGTCTATTTTTAATTTCTTTTTAAATCAGCTTTAGATCTGGTAAAGAAGTTGCTGGTAACTGACCCAGAGAAACGACTCACAACAAAGCAAGCCTTGGAACATACGTGGTTCCAGGTAAGAGTTAACATCCTCGATATAAACTTGCATCATCTTGTTGCATGATGATGGGACTGGAAATAAATAAAGTGAAACTATTTGATTATACCTCCAATCCAGTTCACTGCACAAAGTGGGCCACAGTACAAGCAATAAAGTCTGATAGAGAAGGTTCATGGTCCTCCTGTTGTACTCCTAGAGCTCACAAACTTATTCCCTCAATGGTAAGTCTTCATAACATCTGTTGCAGGATGACTCACAACACTAGTAATAATAATAATAATAATAATTTATTTCTTATATACCGCTATACCGTGAAGTTCAAAGCGGTTTACAATAAAGATACATTTGACAGTACATGGGATAGAAACGGTTTACAATAAAGATACATTTAGTCAGTACATGGGATGCAAGTGGTTTACATTAAAGATTCATTTTGTCAGTACATGGGATACAACTGGGTTACAGTAAAGATATATTTTGTCAGTACATGGGATGCAAAAGTGGGTTACATTAAAGATTCATTTTGTCAGTACATGGGATACAAGTAAAGCTCCAGTGGATTTTGACCTTACAGGGTTCCTGGAAGATCCCCAGGATGTTATCCAGACCAGGTCCACCCTTTTTGTTGACTTGTTTGAGCAAATTGGATAAAAATCTGATTCTTAAATTGCATTTTAAAAATAAATCTACCAAATTCTGTGGCGATTCAGTATTAATATTTCCTGATGTGGCCAGAACTACTTAATTGAGAAGAAATGAATTTCTTCTGTTAAAACCTAGAGTTTTGGCTCTTGAAGCTAGGTTTTTCTAAAAATTTCCATGCTAGTGTATAATTAAGTTACAAGAAAAGGAATTTATATTTTGGGATCGTGTTCAGCTGCAACAATTTCTAACTGTGAAGGAAAGTGAGAAAAATTAATTTTGTCTAAATTTACTTAATTTGAGTAACTTGGGCTGATTGATGAGGAGTGATTAAATATTACTAGGAAAAGTTAAGCTCGAGCATTTGAAGTTTTATTTTTTTATTTCTATTTTTTTCTTTTCAAATTTGAGTCTTGAGCTTTGTTTATTGTGAAACTTGTTTGGAATCTAAGGCACATTCACCAATAATGTGGGCTAGATAGAAATGTAATTGTTTGAAATTACCTTTTGGGCTGTAAATCTATTATTTATTGTTCTTTTGAGAATTGTATGATGTACAGTACTCCCCCAGAATTCAAATTTGCGGGGGTTCCGTTCCAAGAACACTTGTGAATTTTGAAAAACCGCAAATGCAGTTTTGAGTCTGTAAAAAGGCAGGAGAGGGCAGCTGGGGCGCCGAAGGGTGCAGTAAATCATATCCGGTATGCTTCGGTGGGGAGAGGAGGAGGAATCAGCTGTGCAGAAGCTGATTCACGGACTCATTCCTTGTATTTTCTGACCAGAAGAGACAGTCAGAAAATACCGCAAATAACTGAGTCTGCGAATTCGCGGGGGAACACTTTAAATGTGATTTAAAAAAAAAAGTTAGCTCATGTGTGAATACTCTTAAAAGGAATAAAAACCCTATATTTTTGGGGCTTTGGTATGTGCAAAGAACTGTCTCTTCCTTAGCCATGCTCTAACATTTTGTTGAGCCTATTGAAGTTACTTTCTTTGAGCACTTCTCTGGTCCTTAAAACAATTAATATTTTGAAAGTATTTATTACTACTGGGGACTTTTTTCCCCTTAGGTTTCCCCATCTCGCCCCTCTAACTCACCTGATCTGATCATTGCATTTAGGATCCTGGATGAAGGCTCATGCACTGATGTTTTTATCCAGAGCCTTGCATTCATGGGCCCTGAATCTGGCCAATAGTTGTCGCTGAGAAAGGTGGGAACAGAAGATGCAACTCTGGGATCAAACTAGAGATATAGAGGTGCATTTTTGATAGGATGTCTAAGTCTGAGTTTGGACGTTTTTTTTTTTTGAGAATAACCCATGTAGACATTTGGGTCCTTAGTATGTTTTTTGGCAATTCTCAAATATAAAGACGTTCACATGAAAAACGCATAAAAAGTTTTTGGGATTTTCAAGCAGCTAGCATTCTTAGCAAACTGTTCACAGTAGTGCTGCCCGATTTACGATTCGAATCAATTCACCGATTCATTTCAGGCGAATCGATTTAAAACAAAAAAAAATTGGCCTCCAGATTTGGTGACTGACCCTCCCCCCTCGCCACCTAAAGCAGGAGCGGCAGCACTGCCTCTTGCTGACCGGCAACTGCCGCTCCTGCTTTAGAGGGCGAGGGGGGAGGGTCATTTGGGAAGTGCTGGTGTCTGACTTTTCCCCTGGCCTCCCGCGCATCCATTAACCTAATTTCAGAAGCGGAGCAGCCTGCAGAGAGGATTGCCGGTGCTAGCGATCTTTGCAATCTGCCATAGGCCTTCAGAGCTATTTCCTCTGCCGTGATTTTGCCTCTGACATCAAAGGAGAGACGGGACCACGGCAGAGGGAAGACAGCTCCTAAGGCCTATGGCAGCTTGCAAAGATTGCTAGCACCAGCGATCCTCTCTGCTGGCTGCTCCGCTGCTGAAGTTAGGTAAATGGATGCGTGGGAGGTCAAGGGGAACACGCAGGCCTTCCGGAGGGAGGGGGTGCAGAACTTTGGGTTGGTGGTACCGGCCTTCAGAGGTGGTGGTACAGGCCTACAGGGGGGACAGGCCTTCTTGAGGGGGTGCAGGCCTTCAAGGGGGGGCAGTCCTTCAGGGTTGGTAGCACAGGCCTTCAGGGAGGACAGGCAGGCCTTCAGTTGTGGGGTGCAAGCTTTCAAGGGGGGGACAGCCTTCAGGGGAGGGGGCCATGGTGTAGAAGTACACGGAGGGAGGGAAGGGGGGTTCAAAGAGACATGCATATGCTGGATTTTGGGGGGAAGAAATAATGGGTCTAAAAACAGAGGAGAGGGAGAGAGATGGTGGACAATGGGATTTAAGGAGGAAGGAACAGAAAGGGAGAGAAGTTGGACACAAGGGATGGTGTGGAGGGGGGATAGAGATACTGGATAGGAGAGTAGTTGGGAAAAGAAAGGGAGTGATGGTGGACCTTGGGGTAGTAGGGAAGGAGGGAGAGATGCTGGATGAAAGGGTAGTTGAGAAAAGGTGGATCTGTGGATGGAAACGAAAAAAAGGAAAGATGCCAGACCTCCGGAGGAGGGAAGGGAAAACGGAAGGGGAGGACAGAGATGAAAGATGGATGGTTAGCCATAGTTATTCTTAAGCATATTGCAGTGGTTTTATACGAGTAAATTGCCTGATTGAGCCATGAGAGCTAGTATTGGATTATATAATATAAATTTATTAAAAATAAGCTACTCTGGCAACATTTTTTGTAGATCTTCAACACTAGATGGCATGTTCAAAAGATATGCACCCTCATCAAGCAGGAGGGTTTGGGGGACAGGAAGAGATGACTTTTAAGGCTTTAATTTCTGCTCCTTTAGGTGGATGTGATGCCTGAAGAAGCAGACATCTGCCTTCCATCACTAGGACTGTGCATGTTGCTTTCAGAGTAGGTCTCGCCCTTCTGATAGCAGACTCCAAATCCAGGGGTTTCTGCTTTTTACTAAATCCGTTCAGTCTGATGGGTTTTCTTTTTATCTATACAGCTGTCTAGTGCATTCCTAATGCTCAGATTTCCTGACCTTTAAGTGTGCTAACATAAACAGACCCAGAACTGCACAATTGTAGAAGGCATTCGATTAAATGTAGTCTTTGGAAGCTGAAATCATTGTGCATGGTGTGTGCAGTATCTCTGGTTTTCTGAATTCTTTCAGGATGAAGATATGAAATCCATAGCTTACAGGTTAATAAGCAAGGAAACTACCTCCATGCTTCCACCACTGATGCAGGTATTTTTTAAAAAATTTTGCTTAATGATAAATGATACTAGGTGGTCGGTATATAGGGTGAAAAGCTATACAAAGGGATAATAGCCTTGAGGAAACCCTTTGGGTGAAATATGTTGGCTTGTTAGTCCCTGGGAGTTTGACCACTAAATATAAAAGCTAAGTACTTGAACATCTCTATTAACTTTAATGGCAGAGTAAAATATTTGAAGTTATATATAAGACCCGGTGAGGAATAGATGCATAATGCCAGATACTATGAAATTCTTGATTATCGTGGTGGTATCTCTGAGGGTCTTTTCTCATTAAAAAGATCATAAAAATCTGATGAAAGTGAGAGTTCAAAGAGGTGGTCTGGATTTGACTATCCTCTAATTTGGTGAATAGAAATATAGAAACATGATGACAGATAAGGCCAAATGGCCCATCTAGTCTGCCCATCCGTAGTAACCATTATCTCTTCCTCTCTCTCAGATCCCACTGTCTATCCCATAACTTCTTGAATGATCAGACATTCTTTCTGTGTCCTAACCATGAACACAGACCATGCACAGGTTAGCTGCTCTATCCAGATCATGTTTCAAAGACTTTGATCAAGCCTGCTAAGTTTTACTTTGCTTACTGTATTCTTTCAGAAATTCATCCCTCAGTAATTGGCTAATAGTTGTGACTGAATCCATTTAGGCATGGTTCATATGTATTACCTTGACTCTAGTCTTTATTACTTGTATAGTTACAATAAATTCTAATTCCTTCCTGAGATTTGCTTTCCCATATTCACTCTCTTCTTCAGCCTTCCAGCAATAGGAAGCGTCCACATGAAGAAGGCGATGAAGCTGGATCTTCCAAACGGATTGAGCCATTCCGATCGTCAAACTGATTTAGAGATGGATTGTGGGTACAAGAAGCTGTGACTTGTTTTTAGAGACTGTTCTTTTAATTATGGTATAGTTGTACAAATCTCAATTTTCATAAGATTATCTCACCAATGGTTTATCTGGCCAGTCTTACTCATTCCTAGATCTGGCCCTTGCTCAGAAAGGCTCCTCTGTAAATCATGCCTTAACTTGTACTGAGAACGCCAGTTGAACAGGGTGCTAAAGTTAAAACCGCCAATAGAGTTTGCCAATATTGGGTTTTCCTGCACATAAAGCTCCCAATGTGACTGAAGAGTTCAAGTAAATTAAATGATGGTTTATTTATTTAAAAAAAAAAAAAAAAAAATATATATATATATATATATGATCTGGTCTCGGAGGCAAGCAAGCATTATATTCTTACATGTGAGTGACATAATTCAGGAAATCTGGCACAATCAAAAAGTGTACTGTCATAGTAAAACTTTAAAACTGCCCATATCATGTGTATACTGGTGCCTTCCCATCCGACGACTGACGGGGCCTTCAGTTTTCAGTGGGGCTGAGAAGCTGTGATTTAGGGTTTCTTTATGTGTATCAAACTTATATTCTTTTTTGTGCCTTCCTATTCTTTTTTCTGCTTATTTTAGTCATAGTTTTATTTTTATTTAGTTTCCCTAACATTTGGTTAAAAACATTTTGGTTTTCTCCAAATTGCATTTCGGGCCTTAGGGCTGTTTTCAGGCTGGGAGTATCGACTCTTTCTTTCTTTTTTAAGTATTTCACCTACTCAAACTCCCCAGGCCAAAGAGCCGTTTGATTTCATGTTGGCGGTATTTCCATTGATGTCCAAGGATCCTAATGTTTTCAAGCAGTGCACTCGATGCCAAAGGACCATTTTCAGGTACAGACCTATGTAATTGGTGTGTTCAGTACTTAGGTCCGATCATTGAGACATTTCATGCACATTCTACTCTCGTATGCAGAAGGGGTCTCTTAAATCCAGGAAGTTGCAATTTGAGAAGCTTCGGTACAACTTTGTGAATATCGAGTATGGCTAGAGACTCCAATGTACAGCTTCGTACTACTCCAGTATTGACACCAGCACCGACTGCATCAATGATTCATTCAATATCTTCTTCATTGGTGCTACTCTTGTCGGGGAACCTCTTAAAAAAGCTAAGAAGCATAAAGTCTCCCCCTCGAAGCATGCACCAGCATTATCTTGAGCATTATATCCATCATCACATTCTAAGCACCGATGCTTGATCGCCATCACTACAGTTGGTGACTCTTCTGAACCATGCCTCACCATTGAGGACTCTAATGCAACCAGCGCCTAATGTACCCTTGCCAATATAGATACTGGCAAAAATATCTGCAAGAATAGCTTTAAGTGCCTTTACAAAAAGAACTGGCTGGGATTCTGCAAATGCACCCTTTGCAAACTACTGCATCAACATACCTGGCTTCATCCCAGTCCGAGTATCGCCCACGAAGTCTTTCAAGGTATCGTTCTCGGAATTCCAAGATGTTGAACATCTAAATCAAAGAGGCTTAGGTCAAATGCATCCTCTTCCAGAGAGCACAGCAAACAAACTTTACTT
This sequence comes from Geotrypetes seraphini, assembly GCF_902459505.1. Taxonomy (NCBI): domain Eukaryota; kingdom Metazoa; phylum Chordata; class Amphibia; order Gymnophiona; family Dermophiidae; genus Geotrypetes; species Geotrypetes seraphini. The sequence continues at coordinate 176,067,578 of NC_047091.1, read as the reverse complement.
GACATTCATTATACCATTCTTGATGCTCTCCTTGATGATCTATATCTGCAAAAGCTGACATGGCGGAGTGAGACTCGGACCTGTCACCATGCTCTTCCAGCGACTATCCAGATCTGTCTGTAGATGGGTCTTATGGAATTTCTTCAGATTCATCTCCTCCACATCCTCAGCAAAGGTCACCTCCAGAAAGTCTGTCATTTACTAATTTTATCAGACAGATGAGGGAAGTACTTCTAATCAATGTGGAGTCTGAGGCAGAGCCTGAGTTGAACTCATGGGAGCTCTAGACTACAAAAAATGGCCTAAAGACTGTATTAGTTCCACTTCATAATCTTATGAAGGAAGCCTTATTTAAAAACTAGGAATCACCACTCTCTATTCCAGTGGCTCCACACAACCTAGATACACTTTACAGAATTCAGTCTTTTGTCCAGAGTTTGACAGACCACAATTACAATGCCAATCTTTGATTGTAGAGTCAATTGTCAACTTTTGAAAAATATGTTCTATTGGAGTATCTTAAATCTTACCAATATTTGACCAATGATTAAAAACAACAGTTTTTATGTGGTATATAAATTTTTAAATAAATAAATAAATCCCTTCCTCGCTGACTCTGTCCTCATTTGCAGAAGCCTCAGACACTTATGATTTTATATTTAAACTAGTCTTTAAGCCCGTTACATTAACGGGTGCTAGAATACTGTTCACCCTCTATGTTGCCCCTTCCATTCACTGCCCTCTCTTCTCTTTCCATCTCTCTCTCTCTCCCATATGGCCTCTCTCCATCTCCTCCTTCCTTTTGCCTTGGTCTGGCATACCTTCCTCCTTCCCTCCAAGCCATTCTCTCCCCCTCTGCTCCCTTTCCTCATTTAACTACTTAATTGGTCAGCAGCAGCATTCACAATTCATTGCTGTTGCTGGCTTCAGGTCTTCCTCTTTGGCGGGTCCTGTCTTCATGAAAACAGGAAGTAGGCAGGACCGGCCAGAGAGGAAGGCCTGAAGCCGGCAACAGCAGTGAATTGTAAACGCTGCTGCTGCCTGAAGCACCCGAGGCAGATGCTTCTCTCCCCTCCCAGTCCAACCCCCGCTGACTCTGCGACCCTCCCAGCAAGATGACTTTAAGATCAAACCTCCCTCCAGCGTTGGCAACCGCAGCACGCTAAACAGGCTGCTTTGGCTTTCTTCTGCCGTTGAGTCTATCTGTTGCGTCATTGATGACGTCATCGGTGACGCGGCAGAGGGACTCAACTGCAGGAGAAAGCCCGAAGCAGCCTGTTTAACGTGCAGCGAGTGCCAACACTGGAGGGATGTTTGTACCGGTGCAGAAGCGATATGTCTCTCCCCCCTCCAGTACCTGAGCAGCACTTTGCTGCGCGCGCATCCTCCCATGGGGGGGGGGTTGCACAGTGGGAGCCAGGTGAGAGCGGCGATCTCCAGTTGGGGGGGGGTTGCACAGTGTGAGCCGGGTGAGAGCGGCGATTCCAGTTAGGGGGGGGTTTGCACAGTGGGAGCCGGGTGAGAGCGGCGATCTCCAGTTGGGGGGGGTTGCACAGTGGGAGCTGGGTGAGAGCGGCGATCTCCAGTTAGGGGGGGGGTTTGCACAGTGGGAGCCGGGTGAGAGCGGCGATCTCCAGTTGGGGGGGGGTTTGCACAGTGGGAGCCGGGTGAGAGCGGCGAGCTCCAGTTGGGGGGGGGTTTGCACAGTGGGAGCCGGGTGAGAGCGGTGATCTCCAGTTGGGGGGGTTTGCACAGTGGGAGCCAGGTGAGAGCGGCGATCTCAAGTTGGGGGGGGGTTGCACAGTGGGAGCTGGGTGAGAGTGGCGATCTCCAGTTGGGTTTTTTTTGTTTGTTTGTTTTAAGTTGAAAGCCAGCGCTGCAGCTCCTCTCTCGATCCTGGTGCAGTTCGAGAGAGGAGCCGGTACCATTCACAGTGAGAGGCGGGGTTGAGGAAGGCCGCTGCAGCTGTGTAATTTTTTTTTTAATTTGAAAGCCGCCGCGAGCAAGTGGTGACGTAAAACCCGCGCATGCGCAGTCGTGTTTCCGCGACGGGATCAGGGAACACGTTTTTTTTAGTGCGCATGCGCGGCATATCATTTTATTATATTAGATATTTTTATTAAAGTAAAAAAGGGGACAATATTCTGTACAACTGTTTATAAATCACAAATAGAGCCTTCCATTTTGATCTGGTTTTGATACAATCCTTCCCAAAGATTCAGTTGCCTATGTTTTTACATCATCTGGGAAGGTAATTGAATTGTCTTTCAGTCATGGTTGTAAACTGTGTAGTGGATGAACAGGAAAATGAACAGTGTTTATTTAAATGTTGGAAATGTTCCTAGATGCCAGCAACGATAGATGGATCTGTTGCAGTAACAGTAAGATGCTTGAGCAGCTGGGCACGTGATGGAAGGATGTTGCAGATAGTAGGAATCTGATCAGCAGACAAGACACTAATGATATCATTTAATAGCAGTTGATTTAAATCCAAAAGCAGCTTCTTCACTATTTTTTAAATCATTGAATTCAGTTGCCAATTATTGAAGATGTTATTTATGTTTTTTTACATATTGATACTAGAGAATGACATGGGGAGAAAGTTTGTCTCCCACCCCGTGGATTCTGTCCCCATCCATATCCCCGTCCTGCGGTTAACCGCGGGTATCTGTCCCTGTGTCATTCTCTACAAGCGATCTCTTAGAAACCAGAAAATACATGGTAAAGTCTACATTTAATGCCTTTTGACATCACCTCTTGCACCTCAGTAGGGTCCATTGCAATGCGCAGACAGGCTTGGCTTCGAATTTCAGACTTAAGACGCCAGTGTTCAAGACCAACTCTCCAATATCCAATGCATAAGAGATGACCATTTTGAAGATTGTATCAAAGAAGCAACACGGAAGATCAAGACATGACGACTGCATGGCAACCTTATCAACTTCCAAGTCTATGCAGTCACAGACTTTGTGAAGATATCCTAATGCTTCCAAACGCTCCTCTTTCTATTCCAAACATAGATATAATCAACCTTCTACATCCTCCCAAACAATAAATCGGAGGCATCCCAGACAGCAGAAAACTCAGTCTCGACCTCAAACCAAAGAGCCAGCAGTCTTTTTGATGCCTTTGTAGAGAATATTGCCAGCTTATTTCTTTCTCTACTTCAGATTCTTCCCTTAGGAGACCGACTCCACCACTTTTACCATTGATGGACCCACATAACAGTGGATCAGTGGGTTTTACGAGTGGTGAGTCAGGACTATGCCCTTTGTTTATAGCGAAGGCCTCTGAACCATCCTCCAAAAGAGTCTCTTTCGGGCTCCTTCAGAAGACCACCCTTCACTAAGAGCTCTAAGCCCTCCTCCTGCTGAATGCAATAGAACAAGTTCCTCTTCAGGAGAGGGATCAAGTGTTCTACTCCAAATATTTCATGATACAAAAAAAGACCGGAAGTCTCCATCCAATTCTAGATCTCCGAGCCCTCAACAAATACTTGGTGAAGGAAAAGTTGTGCATGGTCTCTCTGAGAACCCTGTAACCACTATTAGAACAGAATGACTGGCTCTGCTCTCTAGACCTCAAGGAAGCCTGCACTCATTTCCATCATACCTGCCCTCAGGAAATTTCTTAACTTTCAAGTGGAGACATGCCACTTCCAGTACAAAGTACTACCATTTGGATTGGTGTCAGCATCAAGCGTCTTCAAGAAATGCTTAGTGTTAGTAACTGCAAACCTCCACTCATAGGGCTTTCATGTGTTCCCTTACCTAGATGACTAGTTAATTAAGGCCTCATCATTGCAACAAGCTCACCAGGTCAACAGTTCATCTATTGCAGGGGTCTCAAAGTCCCTCCTTGAGGGCGCAATCCAGTCAGGTTTTCAAGATTTCCCCAATGAATATGCATGAAATCGATGTGCATGCACTGCTTTCAATGCATATTCATTGGGGAAATCCTGAAAACCCAACTGGATTGCGGCCCTCAAGAGGGACTTTGAGATCCCTGATCTATTGGAACTTCTGGGGTTTGCGGTCACCTACTAGAAATTGTGTCTTCAACCAACTCATACCTTAGAATTCATAGGAGCTCTCCTAAACACAATTCAAGCTCGAGCTTTTCTACCACAACAGAGTTTCGACTACCTTATTCACATGTCAAACAGTCTTCTCTCCCAACGCATCACTGCATGTCAAATGTTATGTCTTCTAGGCCATATGCCATCTATGGTTCACATGTCTTCATTTGCCTGGCTACATCTTAGAGAACCTCAGTGGATCCTTTCAACTCAATGGTCTCAAGCCACTGGAGCCCTTTGCCAATAGATGCAGGTGACCTCAGACATCAGTTCTTCCAGTGGTGGATGTTACCGGCCTATCTGTCCAGGGGCCGCCTTTTCCACACCACTGCGTAAGAAAATATAATGGATATTTCCATACTCAGTTGGGGAGCTCACGTTGAGGACCTTCATACTCAAGAAAGCTGGACTGCTCACAAGAAAACTCTCCACATCAATCTCCTGGAACTTCAAAAAATCTGCAATGCCCTTCATACATTCCAAGATTGCCTCCTCAATCAGGTAGTCCTCATTCAAACAGACAACCAAGCCGTCATGTTCTACATGAACAAACAAGGAGGCTCAGGGTCTCGCCTGCTTTGCTATGAAGCAATCCAAATCTGGTCCTGAGTGATTCCTCGCAACATATTCTTCAAAGCAGTTTATCTAGCAGGAAAACAAAATATCTTTGCAAACAAGTTAAGCAGATTCCTTCAGCCTCATGAGTGGTCACTCAGCTTGACCATCTTACAACAGATATTCTCAAACTGAAGAACCCTCAAAGTAGACCTCTTTGCTTCCCCCACAACCACAAACTTCCACTCCAGTTGTCAGGAATCGGATGCTTTTTTCCTCAACTGGCAGAACAAGTTGGTGGTCATATCCATTATCCCAGGACAAGCAGGCAGGTATTCTCACTAGTGGGTGATGTCATCCGACAGAGCCCCAATACGGACGTCTCACAAGCATGTCTTGCTTGAAGAAACTCAGAAGTTTCGAGATGCCTGCACCGCGCATGCGCCAGTGCCTTCCCGCCTGATGGTCCGGGCGTGTCTCCTCAGTTCATTTTCTTCCGCGGAGCTGAGAAGTCTATCTTCAATTTCACGCCCATTGAATCTATTTTTGCCTTCTGTTTTGCCGCGGGTTGAGTTCTTTTGGCTCTCCTGTGCATTTGTTTCTTTCTTTGATTTCTTTTAAAAAAAACAAAACATTTTTTCTTCCGACACCGGGTCGGCCGCGCGGCTGGGGCCCCGCGCCTTCGACCTTGTGGCGGAGCTTTTCCGGCCTATGTCCCGGCCGATCACCGGTTTTAAAAAGTGCAGCAAGTGCCAGTGCGCGATTTCGCTCACGGACCCTCATCGACGCTGCTTACAGTGTCTGGGACCGGATCACTTCCCGAAATCGTGCCGACCTTGCTCCACTCTTGACGGCGAGAGCGTTTAAGCGCCGCTGTCTGCTGTGGGAGTCCATGTTCAAGATGGAAGCTTCGTTGGATCCTTCAGCTTCGACATCGACTGGTGCTTCGACCCCAGCGGCGAAGCCCTCTACCACTCCGGCTGCTTCGGGCCTTCTAAAACCGGCATCGTTCACGCCGGTTTCGACCTCGACCTCGGCGCCGGTGCCTTCCTCCGTCTCCACGGAACAGGTATCGACCCCTACTGTTCCACCGGTGGTGCTTAATGTGCCGAAGACTGTCAAGCAGAAGCACACGGCACCGAAAGAGCGCGGAGACCGTGCGGAAGGGCCCCCTTTTGGTGCGGATCCCTCCATATCGGCTTCGCTGCGGTCCATTCTGGAGGCTCAGTTTGTGGAACTCATGACCACCATGGGACCCCGGCTGATTGCCTCGATCCAGGGTGACCTTCCGGTTCCGAGGGGCGGGCCGCCCCCTCCTCCTCCGCCGCGCTGCACGACCTCGTTGCTCGGCGAGGAGGAGTGGCGAGCGGTGTCCGGGTCCTCGAGGAGGTCCTCGGTTAGTGCTATGCCTCCTTTGGAACCGATTCCCTCGAGGAAGGCCTCCCTTAGTGATATGCCCCCCTTGGAGCCTATCCCCTCGAGGAAAGCTTCGTTTAGCGAATTGCCTCCATTGGAACCTGTTACCCTGCCCCATGACGCAGTGTGGCGCCCACCTTCGAGGCCTCCCAGTCCTGGGCATAGCAGGAAGCAGGACGAGTTCTTCCAAACCCCCTATCAAGCCTGGGCGGCTTCGGGGGAGGCACCGACTCTTCCGCCTCTACGATCGACGACCTCGAGTCCGATCTGCTCCTTGGAGGCTTCTGACCAAGTTTCTCACAGACGGGCTCGATCCCCTTCCAGGCATCGAGAGGGGCATTGATCCAGACACTCTTCGAGGCATTCCTCTCGACATTCGACCGTCTCGCCTCAGAAGAAATTGCCTCGGATGGGGTATGCTGCTTCGGCTGGGTCTCCTCCTCCGGGCCCGGAGTTCGAGGACCCCGAGGTTTTTTACTCGCCCTGTTGCTCACAGGCCTCTGTGGAGCCTGAAGCCTCGTCTTCTTCTAGTCCTTCTCGTAGACTGGCGACGGCGGACCAACTGTCTTTTTCCTCATTTCTCAGACAGATGGCGGATGACATGGACATTACCCTCGATGCTGGGTCTCGATACTCCAAGGAGTACCTCGATACCATGCACTTGCCTCGTCCTCCAGCTGAGTCCTTGCGCCTTCCTCTGCACAAGCTCCTTGACCAGACCTTCATGAAGTGCTTTGAGTCCCCTTACTCTATCCCTGCGGTCCCTGGCAAATTGGATGCTCGATACTGAACGGTGCATCATAAGGGCTTCGAGGGACCTCAGCTATCTCATCAGTCCCTCCTGGTCGAATCCTCGCTCAAGCGGTCTCATCCTGGGCAGGTCTATGCTTCAGTGCCTCCGGGCCGCGAGGGCAGAACCATGGATAAGTTTGGTCGACGCATCTATCAGAATTCTATGATGACGTCCCGAGTCCTGAATTACAATTTCCACTTTGCCGCCTACTTGGAATTTTTTCTGCCTGTGCTTCGGAAATTCACGCCATACATCGAGTCCCAGGCTCGGTTTGAGTTTGAGGAAGTGGTTGCTTCGCTGTCCCAGCTTCGTCTTCAGTTGATGCAATCTGCCTATGATGCATTCGAGCTCTCGGCCCGAGCGGCGGCCTGCTCGGTGGCGATGCGTCGTTTGGCCTGGTTGCGGACCATTGACATGGACCCAAATCTTCAGGACCGCCTGGCGAACGTCCCATGTGCTGGGGCGGATCTTTTTGACGAATCCATCGAGACAGTCACGAAGAAGTTGTCTGATCACGAAAAGTCCTTCCAGTCCATTCTTAGGCCGAAGCTTAAGCCTCAGCAGTCTCGACCCTCTCGTCCGCCGTTGATTTATCAGCGGCGTTATCAGCCGAGGCAAGCTCCACCTGCGAGGCAGCCGGCGAAGCGGCAGCCTCCTCAGAAGGGTCAGCAAAAGTCTCAGCCGCCTGCTGTCCCTAAGGCTCCTCAGCCTTTTTGACTGTCTCGTCGAGGGCATAACCAACCTCGTTCTGCCTCCCCCTGTTTTTTCCCATCGGAGGGCGCCTCCATCATTTTTATCATCGCTGGGAGGCCATAACCACCGACCTCTGGGTCCTCGCTATCGTCAGGGAGGGATACTCTCTTCAATTCCAATGGGTCCCTCCAGACCACCCTCCAAGAGAGTATCCTTCCAACTTGACACAGACCGCCCTTCTTCTTCAGGAAGCTCATGCCGTAGAGCCGGACCCGACGGACCAACTGAACCAGGGGTTTTACTCCCGGTACTTCCTTGTCCCAAAGAAGACGGGCGACCTGCGCCCCATTTTGGACCTCAGGGTCCTCAACAAATTCCTAGTCAAAGAGAGGTTTCCCATGCTGACACTTGCTTCTCTCTACCCCCTCCTCGAGCAGAACGACTGGTTATGCTCTCTGGATCTCAAGGAGGCCTACACTCACATTCCCATTCATCCGGCCTCTCGCAAATTCCTCAGATTTCGGGTGGGACATCTCCATCTACAGTATCGAGTGCTTCCATTTGGCCTGTCTTCGTCCCCCAGAGTCTTCACAAAGTGTCTGGTAGTAGTGGCCGCTGCACTCCGGAACCAAGGTCTTCAGGTATTCCCCTACCTCGACGACTGGCTGATCAAGGCTCCCTCGGCCTCAGGGGTCATCTCGGCGACCCTGTCCACAATTCTGTTCCTGCAGAGCTTGGGATTCGAGATCAACTTTCCCAAATCTCATCTACAGCCTACACAGTCGCTCCCCTTCATCGGGGCGGTCCTGGATACCATACGTCTCAGAGCATTCCTTCCTCCTCAGCGCATGGATGCTCTTCTTCATCTCTGCCAGTCTGTATCTTCTCGCCAGTCCATCTCGGCGAGACTCATGATGGTCCTCCTGGGCCACATGGCCTCTACAGTTCATGTGACGCCGTTGGCCAGACTCCATCTCAGAATTCCTCAGTGGACCCTGGCATCTTAGTGGAATCAGGTGTCGGATCCGTTGACTCGACACATTATCGTCACTCCTGCTCTTCGGCAGTCTCTACTTTGGTGGATGACCTCTTCGAATCTATCCAGAGGTTTGCTGTTTCACACTTCTCCCCACCAGAAGGTTCTCGCAACCGATTCCTCGACCTATGCCTGGGGAGCGCATCTGGATGGACTTCGCACTCAGGGATTCTGGACCAGTGCGGACCGACTCCATCAGATCAATCTTCTGGAGCTCAGAGCCATCTTCAATGCTCTTCAAGCTTTTCAACATCTGCTTCATGACATGGTGGTCCTCATTCGCACCGACAATCAGGTCGCCATGTATTATGTCAACAAGCAGGGGGGCACGGGCTCGGCCTCCCTCTGCCAGGAAGCTCTCAGAGTCTGGGAATCGGGCGGTTCGCCACAACACCTTCCTCAAAGCGGTCTACATTCAGGGGAAGGACAATGTCTTGGCGGACAACTTAAGTCGTCTCCTCCAGCCTCACGAGTGGACACTCCATTCCGAGCCCCTTCATCAGATCTTCTCTCAGTGGGGGATGCCTCAGATAGACCTCTTTGCGGCTCCCCACAATTTCAAACTGCCTCAATTCTGTTCCAGGATCTACACTCCTCATCGTCTCGAGGCAGATGCTTTTCTGCTGGATTGGGGGAATTGCTTTCTGAATGCGTTTCCTCCGTTTCCTCTCATTCAAAAGACTCTGGTCAAGCTGAAGTCCGACCATGCCACCATGATTCTAATAGCTCCTCGGTGGCCCAGACAAGCTTGGTTCTCCCTTCTACTTCAACTCAGCAGCAGGGAGCCATTCCTCCTTCCAGTGTTTCCTTCACTGCTTACTCAGCATCAGGGATCTCTACTTCATCCCAACCTGCGGTCTCTCCACCTGACAGCTTGGTTCCTCTCAATGTAGCTCCTCACCAGTTTTCCCAAGCGGTGAGGGATGTCTTGGAGGCTTCCAGGAAGCCTGCTACTCGCCAATGCTACTCCCAGAAATGGACTAGATTTTCTTCATGGTGTGTTTCCAATTCTAAGGAGCCTCAGCGAGCCTCCCTATCCTCTGTATTGGACTATCTTCTATATCTGTCTCAGTCTGGTCTCAAGTCGACATCTATTCGAGTCCACCTGAGTGCTATTGCGGCTTTCCATCAGCCTCTACAAGGAAAACTTCTCTCTGCTCATCCTGTGGTTTCCAGATTTATGAAAGGACTTTTTCATGTCAATCCTCCTCTCAAACCGCCTCCAGTGGTTTGGGATCTCAATGTTGTCCTTTCTCAGCTTATGAAACCTCCTTTTGAGCCTCTTAGAAAGGCTCCACTAAAGTTTCTCACTTGGAAAGTGGTTTTTCTGGTGGCCCTCACATCTGCTCGCAGGGTCAGCGAGCTTCAGGCCTTGGTGGCGGACCCACCTTTCACAGTATTCCATCATGATGACAAGGTGGTCCTCCGCACTCATCCAAAATTCCTACCTAAAGTGGTCTCTGAATTTCATCTCAACCAATCCATTGTACTTCCAGAGTTTTTTCCAAAGCCTCATTCTCATCCTGGAGAATCAGCTCTTCATACTCTGGACTGTAAACATGCTTTGGCTTTCTACTTGGATCGCTCCAAACCACACAGAACTGCTCCTCAACTTTTCGTCTCCTTTGATCCAAACAAGTTGGGACGACCTGTATCGAAGTGCACCATCTCCAACTGGATGGCAGCTTGTATCTCTTTCTGCTATGCCCAGGCTGGATTACCCCTTCCCTGTAAGGTCACAGCCCATAAGGTCAGAGCAATGGCGGCCTCTGTAGCCTTTCTCAGATCGACACCGATTGAGGAGATTTGTAAGGCTGCCACTTGGTCCTCGGTTCATACGTTCACCTCTCATTATTGTTTGGATACTTTCTCCAGAAGGGATGGACAGTTTGGCCAAACTGTGTTACAAAATTTATTCTCCTAAGTTGCCAACTCTCCCACCATCCCATTGAGGTTAGCTTGGAGGTCACCCACTAGTGAGAATACCTGCCTGCTTGTCCTGGGATAAAGCAATGTTACTTACCGTAACAGTTGTTATCCAGGGACAGCAGGCAGCTATTCTCACGTACCACCCATCTCCCCCGGGTTGGCTTCTCTGCTAGCTACCTGAACTGAGGAGACATGCCCGGACCATCGGGCGGGAAGGCACTGGCGCATGCGCGGTGCGGGCATCTCGAAACTTCTGAGTTTCTTCAAGCAAGACATGCTTGTGAGACATCCGTATCGGGGCTCTGTCGGATGACATCACCCACTAGTGAGAATAGCTGCCTGCTGTCCCTGGATAACAACTGTTACGGTAAGTAACATTGCTTTATGGTTCCCTCTCCTACAACTCAGCAGCATACAGGAACTCATCACACTATCTTTCCAACACTGCTGACACAGAATGAGGGTTCTCTCCTTCATCCCAATCTATGTTCATTAGTACTCACAGCATGGTATATCTCTCCTACCGAATAGATGCTTTTGCACTATCTGCACCAGTGTTGGTCATAATTGAGGCATCTAGAAAACCCTCTACACAGCTCTGCTATCGTTTTTAAGTGGACTTGCTTTACCGTCTGGTGTAATCTCCAGTCACTGGATCCAATCAATTGTCCTCTTTCATCATTTTTAGACTATTTCCTACACCTTTCCAATTCTGGTCTCAAAACTACTTCAGTCAGAGTTCATCTCAGTGCAATTAGTACCTTCCATGTGCCATTGGACAAGAAACCATTATCTGTGCATCCTTTGGTTTCCAGATTCATGAAAGGGCTTTACCATACCAATCATCCTCTCAAGTCTTCCACCTTTGCCAAGGACCTTAATGTTATACTTTCCACTCTGAACCATTTAAACCAGGGGTGTCCAACCTTTTGGCTTCCCTGGGCCGCATTGGCCGAAAAAAAATTTTCTGGGGCCGCACAAACACGCAAACACTGCAGCAACACAGAGGAGGGAGCTGGCAAAACGGTAAACACCTGGGGGCAGCAGAGGAAAACACTGCATTGCCCTTGACCGCGGCCACACAACATACTTCACGGGGCCGCAGGTAGGACACCCCTGATTTAAACTATTCTCTATCAATAGTAGTGTGCAAATCGCAAAACAAGTGATTCATCAATTTTTATAAGGGATATCAGAATGACCCCTGGAGTCGATTAACTCCTTAGGTCAGGTAATTCCTCACACATCCCATATTTTTTGAAAAGTTTATAAATAGTTATTATAATAGTTTATAAATTAAATAACTTAGCTTTTGTATGTTATTATCTCCAGCATGAATGCTTGGAAAGATGCTTCAGCGTTCAAATAACGCTCCCCTGGTCAACGCGTTTCGCCATGCTTTATCAAGGCTGGGGGCACTACAAGAAATCAAACAAAAGCAATTTAGAATATTTGATCCAGTCATAATAAATGCAAAGATTAGTCAGAAGCATACCTGCATCAGTATTCCTAGCTGTCTATTAAGCCGTCGGCATCCAACAAAGATGGCGAAACGCGTTGACCAGGGGAGCGTTATTTGAACGCTGAAGCATCTTTCCAAGCATTCATGCTGGAGATAATAACATACAAAAGCTAAGTTATTTAATTTATAAACTATTATAATAACTATTTATAAACTTTTCAAAAAATATGGGATGTGTGAGGAATTACCTGACCTAAGGAGTTAATCGTGTGAGGAGTTAATGTGTGAGGAATTACCTGACCTAAGGAGTTAATCGACTCCAGGGGTCATTCCGATATCCCTTATAAAAATTGATGAATCACTTGTTTTGCGATTTGCACACTACTATTGATATTGAATTGGGTCCCCTTTTGGTGGTTATATATTCACTATATAATTGGTGAGGATTAAACTATTCTCAACATCTCACGTGGGAAGTAGTCTTCCTTGTAGCTATCACGTCTGCATATTGGGTTAGTGAACTTCAAACACTTGTTTCAGATCCACCTTATACAACTTTTTACTATGACAGGATGGTTCTTTTCGCACACATCCCAAGTTCCTCCCAAATGTCGTCTCAGAGTTTCATCTAGACTAGTCAGTAGTTCTGCTTGTCTCCTCTACTACTCAACTGATTCTGTCATTCAATCCTAACAGGCTTGGAGTTCTATCATGAAGAGAACCATCTCCACATGGCAAGCAGGCTGTATCTCCATTGCCTATGCTCGGGCTGGGTTGAAACTTCAAGGCTGTGTCAGTGTACATAAAGTCCAAGAATGGCGTCTTCAGTAGCCCATCTACATTTCACTCCCATTGTGGACATAATATAGGGCAGCCACCTGGTCTTCAAGTTACACCTTCATATCCCATTACTTTTTGGAGAATCATTCCAGACCAGCTAGTCGGTTCAGTCAAGCAGTTCTACAAAATTTATTCTCTACTTAAATGCCAACTTCCTTCCAACCCTTTCGGTTTTACCAGGATCATTGTAGTTGTCAATAACTCTCTTCTCAGAGGCATGATCCTGGCAGTTTAGGAGTCACAGGTGAGAATGGTGGGAGAGTTGTGAGATTATATGACCGCTGTCCTCAGAGAACACCTTCTACAGGTGAGTAACTGTGCCTTCTCCGAGGACAAGAGAGGCAGTATATTCTCTCCTAATTCGCTTTTTAGCTGACTTACTGAACTGATGGTCCTGTGAGCTGATGTCAGGCAGGAAGGTTCCAGTTGTGTGCGGAATGGGCGATTTTGAAGTTTTAAAATGACAGTACACTTTTTTGCTGTCTCTGTTGGGTTCCATGGATGATGTTACCCACGTGAGAATATATGTTTGCTGTTCTCTGAGAATATCTGCTACAGTGAGTAACTATGCTTTCTTTCTAAGTGTTCAAATCAGGATTTCTTTTTCTCAATCTATCAAACTGTAAAGGTGCAGCTGCTATCATACAAAGCATTTAAAAGTATCATGAATGGTGACATTGTGAATTCTCCCAAAGCATACCATTTTCCCAAGTTTTGAGCTCCTTCGCATTCCATGTACCCAATTCCTTTCAGCCAATGATTGCATTTATTGACCATGAACCACAGATCATGGATTTATGGGCAAGCTGGTGTGTATGCACTATGAGTATGGTCTGCAGGTATTTCTGTTCTGTGCTCACTGGGACTCTGTTCTAGAAGTTGTGGACACAATCACTGCAGCATCTTTAGCTCCTAAAATGTAGCACTGGGAAATCTCTGAAGGCAGAAAATGTAGCATTGATATAAACTGCTAAGTTCTCTCAAGATTTCTGATTTCTAGGCCTTTTCAATGTTTTCCTCTATTTGTAACATGGGAGAAAAATCTTATGACTCCAACTAAAGTAAGAGTTGGTATTCCTCTCTACCCAAGGAAGTGCCAGATTCAAATAGCTGATTGCCTGGTTCAGCCTTTTTTTCTAGCAAGCAAATTTTATTTTTCCAGATTTTCCAAGATGTACATGCCTTGTTGACAGGACAGCTGTTAGTTGAAATGGTGGCTAGGATGGTTGAGGGTTTTGTTTTTCCAATGTTGCAGCTGATCTGAGAGGAGAAGGTACCCTTCTGACAATGCACTCAGCTTCTAAGAGTGGGTCCTTTTCAATGATGTGGCCATGTGGGAGCTGCTTTCATCACCACTGGCTCACCCCTTGTGACAGCTCTGCCTGTGAATTTGAATCCAACCATTCATTAAACAGTAATTGATCCTATGTGATTGCAAAAGTTTTCTTATGATGATAGTATATAAACAGAACTTCAGTAATGCAGCAGACTCATTTGGTTAATCAAAAAAGCTACACAAGAAAAGTACCTAATCATTAAGAATTATATCTGCTGCAGAAGGTGGTATACTGTGGGATTAATCTGTCTCTAACCCAAAGCAAAGTTTAGAATTCTTATTGTATCTAGCATTAGAAAGCAATTTTATTCCATTTTCAATCTTATGGATTTATCAAATGTTTTTTATTTCCTGTGGGCACAGAATAAGGAAAAAAAATCCCTTTGTATGTTTTATCTTGTCTGGTTTTCTTTTGTTTACATCTGTACTGTAATTGTATCACCATGACTGTTGTGCAATGATGTAAATATAGTATAGAATTTTGACTTCCATATTTGTTTGTGTTTCTTTAGACATTCCCTGTAATTCTTTCTTAGGTGTCTTATTCTGGAAGGGGAAAAAGCAAAACATGTTTTGTTTTGGGGGGGGGCTTCTCTATTCTCTATTTATTGCACTGTATTCAATATAGAACCAGAGATTTTCTCAAACTGTTAATGCATAGTAATACATATGGATGGGGAAGAAACTGTGACCTTTGCTGCTGTGTTTGCAGTTTGATTCAGGTACTTTTACCAACTTCTATATGCTTGGCTTCCTTGCTCTTCTGGTGGATATTTGCACTGGACCTCTCTATTCTGGTATACTAAGATTGGAGCCAAGTAATCAAATGCTTTGCAACATTCAGTTAAATCGATGATGTTCGTTACTAAGGTTGTGCAATTCAGTTCTCAGCTCAGGCCAAATTATGTGTGACATATATGGGCTGATTCTTCATAAAGTGAAGGCAGTAACATTATTGTATATCTTGTATTTAAGAGATTTTAATGGTTTTTAGGCATGCCTCCTAGGTGGTATCACCAATTGTTGAGGGTCCATTCATCTGCATGCTTGTCCATCCATCCGTCTTTACACATCCGTGTATATGCAAACAGGTGTGTATTGAGTAGAAGTGGTAGCAGGAGCCCCAACTTCCACCTGCAAAGAAATTTTAGAGGGGAGCCCAGTGCCTGCTATGAAGATTACTTTGATTGCCAGAAGTATGAAGAGATGGAAGGGACTGAAGCAGAAGTAAAAGGGGGAAAAAAAGAGGATAGATGTTGCTGAAAAAACTCAGTCTGGGTCTTCTAATTTATTGCTGTTCAGGACATGGCATGCTGAATTCAAGATATAAGGTTGCAATTTAGTATAACTCTTGCAGGATGGTAATTGACCTAGGTACCTATTTAAGAGGCCCTTTTACTAAAGTGTGGTAAGGTGTGCAGTGATTGCTGAAGGCATGCCCATCATGTCCTTTGCAGTTACTGCACTGAAATGTTCTTTACCTTACCTTGCATTATGATCGGCTTGTTGGGGAACAAATGTTTTTAAGCTGTTGGACTGTGAGATCCTGGCATGCATATTCTCTGCTCTAGGATCATTTGCATGCTTATATTCAACTAGTTCATTTTCTGAATTCCAAGCACATCAAAGGGCGAGTGGTAAGAGGGAGGTTTTTCTGGAGGACCTCTTTGAGGACTATTTGTACCTCAGGAATTAGAAACCCTGCATGTTGTGCACAAAGCAATATGGAAGGAGGAACTGGGAGTCCACTATTACGTTAGAGTTGGCCTTTGTTAAAGTTTCCAGGGTTACTTAACGTACAAGAAAACATAAAATTTAACCATTGGTATCATAGGCCTGCATGTCTCAGTTGTTTTTCAAAGGTATCTGCTGATTGCTAGAGACACTAGATGAGGAGACCTATGGGACACATTTAATGGTTGTGCCCAAGCTTAGTGGAAGTCAATCCAAAAGAAAATTCAGATGCTCATGGGCTTGCATGTCTCCAGAGATCCTGATATCAACAGCCATGTTCCGTAGCCAAGTATAAGCCAATATTTTCTTGTCCAGCGGTGCTTAATTGCTGCTAGGGTGACTGATGCAATTTAGAACAAGAGCCTCCCTTACTTTTAGCTTGGTTGATGGTATTGCCACCATTTTCTCCATAAGTCCCTTCCTAAATAAGAAAGGTACATTCCCCTTTCTGTTATACTGATCTATAGTTTAATTTTTTAAATGCCACATAACTAAGGTGACCATACGTCCCATTTTGAACGGGACCGTCCCTTTTTCAGACCCCCTGTCCCATTGTCCCCACACACAGCTTCAGGACGCTGAAATGTCCTGTTTTCAGGGACAGTGTTCCGAAGCTGTGCTCGGGGACAATGGGGCAGGCGATTACTTCCTGTCCCTACCTGCCACGGGAAAAAAAAAAAAGCCTCCCTTCTTCCTTTCCCCCGGTCCACTGCTATCGTACCGCCCTGCTGCTGCTAAAGCAAACATGAAGTCTTCTTTCTGACGTCAATTCTGACGTTGGAGAGGACGTTCTGGGCCAGCCAATTGCTGGCTGGCTGGCTGGCCCAGAATGTCCTCTCCGACGTCAGAATTGATGTCGGAAAGAAGACTTCGTGTCGGCTTTAGCAGCAGGGCAGTAAGCTAGCAACTGACCGGGGGAAAGGAACGAGGGAGGCTTTTTTTTTTGCGCGGCAGGGAGGGAAGGAGGTAGGCAGGCAAGCAGGCTGGCTTTGGCCAGGGAAGGAGGGAGAGAGGTAGACAGGCAAGCAGGCTGGCTTTGGGGTGGGGTGGGACAAAGTGTGGAAGGCAGTGAGAGGACATAGGAAGGAGGCACTGGGGGCACTAAAGACATTGGAAGGAGGCACTGGGGGCACTAAAGACTTAGGAAGGGGCACTAAGGACATGGGAAGGAGGCACTGGGGGCACTAAGGACATGGGAAGGAGGCACTGGAGGCACTAAAGACATGGGAAGGAGGTACTAAGGACATGAGAAGGAGGCACTGGGGCACTAAAGACATAGGAAGGGGCACTGGGGGCACTAAAGACATAGGAAGGAGGCACTGAGGACACTAAAGACATGGGAAGGAGGCACTGGGGGCACTAAAGACATGGGAAGGAGGTACTAAGGACATGGGAAGGAGGCACTGGGGCACTAAAGACATAGGAAGGGGCACTGGGGGCACTAAAGACATAGGAAGGAGACACTGAGGACACTAAGGACATGGGAAGGAGGCACTGGGGGCACTAAACACAGGAAGGGGCACTAAGGACATGGGAAGGCGGCACTGGGGGCACTAAGGACATGGGAAGGAGGCATCGGGGGCACTAAGGACATAGGAAGGAAAGAGAGAGGGAATAGAAAGGGACAATCCTTGGGCCTGAGTGCAGAAAGAAAGAAATGAAAGAAAGGATGCACAGTCAAAAGGAAATGCAACCAGAGACTCATGAAATCACCAGACAGCAAAGGTAAGAAAAATGATTTTATTTTCATTTTAGTGATCAAAATGTCAGTTTTGAGAATTTATATCTGCTGTCTATATTTTGCACTATATTTGTCTATTTTTCTATAGTTACTGAGGTAACATTGCATATTTTAAAGTCATCTGCCTTAATATCTTTGAAACCCCCCAAATATAAATTATAATTAACATTTTCTCTGCATATTGCAAGCTTTGTAGTTACCATAATGAATTAATAAGATATTATGTGTACATGAAAAATGAATGGAAGAAATTGGGGGGGGGGGGGCTAGGGCGGGATTGGGGGCGGGACTGACAATTAATAGATGTCCCCTTTTGATGAAAAAAATAAATGATCACGTTACTCATAACCCCTCTTTTCTTGTCTAATCCAGGCCTGTATCACTTTGCTTTATAGGGACTAAGGGCTAGATTCACTAAGCCCACAGATCCAATCCGTGAGCAATCTGATCTGTGGCCCCCCGGGGGGCTGATTCACAAAGCGTCCTCATGCAAATGAGGGCGACTGGAGTCACGCCCCCAACCGATCACAGGGATTGCTGAAGAGTGATCCCGACGCATGCGCAGACCATCTTCTTTATCTGTAGATGGTCTGCGCATGCTTACAGAGCTTGAAACTTTTTTACTTCGCAAGCCCATGGTTTAAACCCACAGGTTAAAACCGTGGGCTTGCATTGCGGGGAAGGGCAGGAGAGTCAAGGCAGAGAGCAGGGCGGCAAGAGGAGAGTTGGGGCAGAGAGCAGGGTGGCAAGAGGAGAGTTGGGGCAGAGAGCAGGGCAGTCGGAAAGGACCTGAGCAACTTATTTTTTGATCAGCCAGCCCAGTCATGTTCATGGAAATTTTTTAGTGAATCGCTGCCTTTCTACATTTGCATGCCATTCCCCCTCATTTGCAAGCGTGGATCATATTGGGCGCGGATCGGGAGTAAGGTTGGTGAATCGGGTCTGGGTCGCAAAGTGGTCGGGACACGGTTGGTGTCCTTAGTGAATCTAGCCCTAAATTGGTTATGCAATGGAATTCCTCTATTTTCCCTTTTTACTACCCTTTGATTTGTTTTATTGGGCTTGAGCTTTTCCTTTTCTGTTTTGGGGTGATTTTGTTTTTTAATTCAATGGTAAATTGAAACTCTGGAACTAAAATAGAGATTGCACTTAGCTTTGTTGGCTGGTTTTTGACTAGAAGAGTTGACAGGGAATGTTATTTGTATGTCTTCTCAAAAAATTATGGTTATTGTCTACATATATCATACAAGTTGTGCTTTTGTGATTTTATCTAATAATAAGATATCTAAATTAAATTTCAAACAAAGTTTGCAATTAGCATGGATGCTCTCCCTTGCCCCTTAGATTTATGGCCTATCTATTTCAATGAATGAGGTGATTTGGATTCTAGGCATGACGCTTTGACCTTACCTAACATTTCAGTTTCGTATTTCTCTTGTAACCAGAACCTCTTTTTTCTTTGCATGTGATTTGATCTTACATCCATATCTGGAACAAAAGGATTTGCAATCTCTAGTTTACGGTAGGATTACTACGCGTGTGGATCATGATAATGCTTTGCTGACAGATGCTGCTGCCTGTTCACTTAATTGTTTGTAGTTGATTCAGAATCCTGTTTTAGGGCTTTTTTTCCCTTGTACATAAATTTGACTATACTACAACTTTTAAGGAAACTCCACAGCTGTTTATTCAGTTTGACTTTAACTGTTGTTTTTAATGTGAAGTAAAGGAGTAGCCTAATGCTTACAGAAGTGGGATGAGAACCAGAGAAAACCAAGTTTAATTCTCTGTGCAGTTCCTTGTGATCTTGGGCATGTCACTTAACCCTCTATTGTCTGAGGTAGATTGTGATCCCTCTAGAGACAGAAAAATACCTATAGTACCGGAATGTAACTCCTCTTAAGCTACAACTGAAAAAGGCATGAGCTAAATCTGAATCCTAAGTCTTAAAGCTTTGTTAACTAACCAGCTTACCTATTTAATTAACCATCATCATTTCCTAACATAGTAACCTCATCATTTCCTACTTGCCAGAGGAGGGGTGGGACCGCGGCGGAGGAAACAGAGCCGAAGCAGTGCAAAAATCGCTGGCATCGCGATCTTGCTGCAGGCTGCTTCCCCATGTAAATGGTGCGGGGAGGCCGGGGGGGGGTGGAATTCAGACGCGGACATTGGGGGCTGAACCAGACGCAGGGGGGGAGCCGGACCGGGAGCACCCCCTCAGGGCTTGCACCCGGGGCGGACCGCCCCCTCCCCCTTGGTACGCCACTGATCTACAGGAAGTGATGCGGCAGAGGGAAGGCCTTGGCAGGGCTGGCCACAAGCAGCCTATTCATAGCACTGCTGCTGCTGTGAGAGGCCTGCAGGTATGTCTGATCTCACAGGATTGAGTTGGTCAGAGGGAGGGAGAGAGCTGTGCGTGGGAGAAGGAAGAGGACAGGGGTAGAAGGGAAGGTTTGCGTAGATGGGTGAATTCTATACTGTGCAGTTGCGCAGAATTCTGCCAGGAATACAATATGTAATTGGGAGCCTCATCTATGCCCTATGCATACTCTCCCCACATGTACTCCCCCTTGAATGTACAAGCTAAGCAAGTTCTATTCATCAGTTACAGAATAATACTGCTTAGAGCCCAACTAGCAAGTAAGTACATTCCTGCATGCTAACTTTTAGTGTGCAAATGCTGCTTACATTTAGGAACTAAGGTTATTTGAGGGGGTTAGGTGGCAATTGTGATTTAATTGTGCAAATCTATGCCTAATTTTCAAATATTTTACAAATAGTACAAAAATGCGAGATATGTGCTGTAAGATAGTACAGGTACTTTTTATCTGCACCTGGGAAGCAGGAGGAGGGCAGTTTTCAAAACACATTTTGACCTATGCAAACACATGTTTACCCAGCTGAAAAGGTTCAGATCCCAATACTGCCTCACACACATACTCTGTCGTCTCTGGTACCGATGCATTGGGGGGGGGGGGGGCGCATCTCATTAGAAAGAAAAGAACACACATGCAGTTGTATGGCCAAAGAAATGTCCCGTTTATTCAGAGTACTGCATACATATTTATAGCATTTCACATGGGTCAGTTTTTTCAGCATATGACTGTAGGAAAGACCATATTTGGTAACAGGATACATAAAAGCAACTAGAAAGAGGTAGCAAACATAAGGGGGGGAATAGTGGGAAGTTTCCATTATAGCATATAATACTGTCTTGTCTAAGGTCTAGCAATGTTTCTTGTTTAACAAATGCTTCTTATTAAAACAAGTCAACTACAGAACAAAATGGGGACACAGAGCTCAGAACACAAAAAGAAAAGACCTTGTGGTTTCTTGGCAAAATAACTGTTTCAGCAGATCCTTTTACACAAGCAGGAATAGAAAAACTTACAAAGAATATATGTGCCCCTTCACCACCTAACCGTTTTGATAAAATTTGCCTCTTAAAATAAAAAATTCTGTGTTGAAGTTGGTCTATCAGTTTTAAAGGTGTACGAGTTGCTCTGAGATTATCTACTGTCGCTATTGGCCACTACGTGTCAGTGTTGTGATGTTCAGAGAGGCTAGCCTAAGAACAGCAGCTATGCATCTGAAAGTAGTTTCCTTAATGTCGATGGGGATTGTTTCATGTGGCTTGTAGCAACAGCAGCACATTCATACCCAGAGAAAATGAGTTCCTGGTAACGAACATGTATTTTATGACACCACTGGTGCAGTAAGAGGGACAACACATCTATTAAATGGACATTATTCAGTACAGGAGACTCGTAAATAAACTGGGAAGCTTAGGAATAGGCCTTGAGGTGGCGGACGTGGAATAGAAACTGGTTAATTGACAGAGCACAGAGGACAATGTAAAATGGGATTTGCTTCAAGGAAAGGGGAGTGATTGAGGGGCTGTTTTATGGAGCTAGCAAGAGTTAGGAACAGCTAGCCAGGAAAATTGCCTTAGACCCTTATGTCACAGGAGGCTCCATACCTGTCTTAAACTGAAAGAGCCATGACCGCAGGCAGGCTTTAGGGGCCTCTCCCCAATTTTTGTCCTGGGACCTGCTATGTCTTAACACCAGCCTGCTTAAGGTCAGTCTTGCATCCAATTCTGTTCACTATATATTTTTTTATAAGTGATGTATGTGATAACAGAAATTTTCACTAAAAGGGAAATAAATGATCTAAGAAAGTTCAAGAAGCAATTAAAACTCTGGCAGATAAAAATTTAATGTAGAAATGATGGCCATATATTTAAGGTATAAACATTTAAAAGAACAATCTCTGCTGGGGAATGAAGTGTACCAAGCAGATGCTTATGCTAATATCAAGATAGCAAAACAGTGTGGTGAAGTAGTAGTGAGAATTGCAAGAACTCCACTAGCAGGAAAACAGAGTTTACGGGGCTGACCTGTGGACCACGGTGCCAGTTCTAGAAGCCATGTACCCAAAAGGATATAGACAAACATGAGGCAATTTGAAAATCTCCAATTTTCTCAAAGGATAAAAGTAACTACCGTGTTCCCCTGAAAAAAAGACACTGTCTTACATTAATTTTGGGCCCAAAAAAGGCACTAGGTCTTATTTCTGGGTAAGTCTTTTTTTTTTTTCATGTACAATGATCATCTCTCCTCCACACCAATTCTTCCTATTTCCTTACTCCCCCCCCACATGTGCAGCATCTTTCCTCCCCTCTCACCCATCCCCTTGTGCAATATCTTTTTCCCTCCTTTCCATCCCCCTGTGCAGCAGAACCCTTGCAGCTTCTATCCCTTCCTCCTTCCCATCCCTTGTGCAGAACCGTTGAAGCTTCTATCCCTCCCAGTCCCCCATGCAGCATCTTTCTATCACTCCCATCCCCCCTGCCGCTGTGCAACCCTCCCCCCCGATCCTTTCATCTCTCGCTCCCATCCAAACCCCGACCGTGAGACTGTGGTAACAATCGGCTGCATTGCGGCCTTCTCACGCCTGGGCATTCCGTGCCGCGTTGCTGATGATATCATCAGTGATGCAACACAAATATAGCATATTAATTCATATCAACTGTTTGAACTATGCTGATGCAAAAAATCACTGTTCCATACAAGAATCTTCAGATTGCCGTGGGTGTAGCATAACACCTAATGGCTGCAATCCTCATTAGTATCCTGCATCACAGTGTTTTAAACTTTATTTAAACCCTATTTTTCAACTTTATCTCAATCTTTACTCCTTTTTTAATCTTATTTGAACTTTTTAGTTTAAAGTATAAAGTTTGGATTTAGCTTAATCATACTGTTCCAGCGTTGACTTGTCCCCCCTCTTTCTCTCTGATGCATTTCGATTACTTTTTCAAGGTCAGGGAAGACACTGAAAAATAAAGTAGAGTATATGAGAACTATACTCCCAGAATACCACCTCCTATACTAACAGGTAAAAGCCCTCTTGCATTTACGTCTACTGAAGGAGCTCTTAACGTCAATGCTGTCCATAATCCAACATCGCCAGGGCTAAAACATGGCCGCGGCGTCTACCAGCATTATTTTAAACCTCCCAGTGACATCATCACCAGGCTGACCAATCCCTGCTCTTCAAACCCATTATGGGGACCCCCCCCCAAAAAAACTAAAGCAACTATCAATTGGCTAACGTCATCCAATCTTCAGTATCATTAAGTCCATTAGGTTTCATGGAATTTAAATGGAACATCCATCTAAGCTGTTTACTATTCAGTGTCCGTTCAATATTCCCTCCCTCCTACCCTAACTTCATACTGTCGATGACTCTCCATTTTAGATCCTGCAGGGAGTGTTTAAACAACAACCAGTGTTGCACTAGGGGGGCAGATTCATTCACAGTGTGCACCCTAGATTTGTTCTCCATGAGCCTCACTTTTATAGGTCTGATGGTTCTGCCTATATAAATCTTTGGGCAAGGATATTGAATTAAATAAATCACTTATGAAGAATTACAGTCTGTCTTGCATGATATATTTCCCCCGTAACTGGATGAACCCAACTCTCGCCAATGAGGGCATATGGGCATCATTGGCATCTCCCATGCATGTCATGAGCATCCTGCTGTGATTCTTCAATATCTGTATGTTTTAATATTTCACTGATGTTTTTGGATCTTCTATAACATATAGGTCTGTCATCTATCGAAGTAAGCACTAGTTTTATCATAAACAAATATTTCAGAACAATTTGGCTTATTTTGAGGATAATTTTTGCACAAACGCTATTGACTGTCTTTTCCTGCAAAAGTTCCCTATGTAGCCCCGTTGATAGAATCTCCTCTTCAATTCCCGCCCCTGCTCTCGATATTCTTGTGTAGAGTAACAAATTCTTCTGAGGCGCAGGAATTGACTTATTGGCAAACTGTTCAAAGACCTAAGGCAATGGTTCCCAAACCTGTCCTGGGAGACCCCCAGCCAGTCAGGTTTTCAAGATATCCCTAATGAATATGCATGAGAGAGATTTGCATACCTGCAAATCTCTCTCATGCATATTCATTAGGGATATCTTGACTGGCTGGGGGTCCCCCAGGACAGGTTTGGGAACCATTGACCTAAGGGATGGAAGCTATGGTAACGTAGAAGGCTGTTTCTGTCAGTTGCTCTTTGATATATGGTAATGAGAAGTTGATTCTGACTTTTCATGATTTTAATGTCCAAAAATGATATTTCTTGTTCATGGATTGTAGTAGTGAATTTTATGTTTACATCTAGTTGATTAATCCATTGGATGAAAGATTCTAATTCCTCAAGTGTAGATGTCCAAACACAAAAGATGTAATCTAAAAATCATTTCCACATTTTGACATGTTTAAACCGGTCCGCCGTGTAAAGATATTTTTCTTCCAAGGTTGCCATGTATAAAGTTGCTAATGAAGCCCCCATGGCAATTCCATGGGTCCACAAATAGAAATTCCCTTCAAACCATAAATAACTTCTGGTCAGGACTAGAGTAGCCAATTTCATCAGAAACGAAGCTGATATTCGATGATCAACTGTTTGTCTGCAAAAGATTTCAGATAGCATCTCCAAAGCTTGGTCAACTGGAATAATTTTGTAGAGTGAAGTGACGTCCAGTGTCACCAAAAGCCAATGGAATTCTACATTTTGCACCTCCGATAACATTTGGAGCATGTGGGTCGTATCTATAACTCTAGACAAAATCTGCATCACTTCCTTCTGCAGGAATATATCCAAAAATTTTGACAGCGGTTCTAATGGTGAATTCCACATTGAAACGATTGGACGGCCTGGTGGTCTCTCCAAATTTTTGTAGATTTTCGGTAGAAAGTAAATCCTCGGAGTCGCATGAAAATTGGGTTTCAAAAATGCTGCCTCCTTATTAGTAATCAATTTTGCATTATAGGCTTCAGACACTTGTGGAGATAATTTGATTTAACTCCTTGACCGGATCATCATGCAATAATCTATAAAACAGCGGGTCATCCAATTGGCGATGCGCTTCTTGAAGATAAATATGCTTACTCTGTAGCACAATTGCTCCGCCTTTTTCTGCACATGAGATGATTAGGTCAGGATTAGATGTTAAAGATCTTAATGCTATTTTCTGGTCAAGAGTCAAATTAGACCTAAAAATAGTAGAAGTATGTTGGGCTTCAAGTTGATTCATTTCATTAAGCACCATATCTCTGAATATAATCAAGTGAGGATGGACAGGGCCAGAGGGGATCCGTCATGATTTAAGGGTAATAATGGATCCGTCGTCTCCTAGCTCAGAAAAAAAAGGCTTTACGGTGGAGCTTTCGTAGTAATCCATAAATAGATATTCTTGTTTCAAAAGAGTCGCCATGAGAGGCACATTCTGTAGGCAGGCAGCCGGCGTGCATGACTCCTCCTCGCCGGTGTGTCGCAGCACACCAGAAATCTCAGGAGGCACATTGGTGTGCCACGGCACACAGTTTGCGACACACTGCTCTACTGCCAACTCCAGACTACATTCCTTCTCTCTTGCTGCATCTTATGCCTGGAACAGACTGCCTGAGTCAATACATCAGGATCTGTCTCTGGCGGTATTCAAATCCAGGCTAAAAGCCCAGTTTTTTTATGAGGTTGCTTTTAACTCCTAACCCCCACTGGCTCGTAAAGCACCCATGCCTGCAAACCCCCTAACCCCCTACTTGTCCTGTTTGATTAGATTGCAAGCTCTGTTGAGCAAGGACGGTCTCATATGTTTTAATGTACTGCGTTGCACACATCTAACACAGTGGTCTCAAACTCAAACCCTTTGCAGGGCCACATTTTGGATTTGTAGGTACTTGGTGAGCCGCAGAAAAAGTAGTTAATGTCTGATAAAAGAAATGAGAATTTTGCATGAGGTAAAACTCTTTATAGTTTATAAATCTCTCCTCCCACTCCCCGAAAGCCTGCATGTTCCCCCCCCCCTTCTTTGCAGCATCCTCCAGCTTCCCCCCTGGCCTCCCGGTCTTAGTTTCAGCTAATTACCGCAGCCTGCAGAGAGGATTGCTGGTGCTGTAGCATTCCTTGCAGGCTGCCATCAGCCTCCACAGCACGTTCCCTCTGCTGCGGTCCTGCCCCTCTTCTGACATCAGGGGCAGGACTGTGGCAGAGGGAACGTGCTGCTGAGGATGACAGCAAGCTGCAAGGATCGCTTCAGCACCGGCAATCCTCTCTGCAGGCTGCAGTAATTTTCTGAAGGTGAGAGTGGGAGGCCAGAGGACACTGCAAAGAGCAGGCAGCACTAGTACAGACCGCGGGCCGCAAAATAGTACCTGGCGGGCCGCAAGTTTGAGACCACTGATCTAGCAGCACTATAGAAATGATTAGTAGTAGTAGTAAACGTGATTTGGTTGTTTTTGTACTTTCTGAAAAAGTAGCGGCTACTCCATGAAATTGCTAAGTTGAACATTCTGAAACTGCATAGAATGAAAAAAATATTTTCTCTAACCAAGTTGTGGAATTGTTGAATGCTGCATTGAAAGTGTTTAGCATAGTGAGTTTAAAAAAGATGTAGATACATTTCTGGTCTGTAATCAGGTAGACTTGGGGAAAGCCAATACTTATCCGTGGGAGTAGGCAGCATATTGGGCTTGAAAGACTTCTGATCTGACTTAGTATGGCAGTTCTTAATTTTTATTTATAGTATTTATATACCACTTATAACCTAAGTGGTGTACATTCAGGTACTCAAGCATTTTTCCCTATCTGTCCTGGTGGGCTCACACTCTATCCAATGAACCTGGGGTAATGGGGGTGGGGATTAAGTGACTTGC
Organism: Geotrypetes seraphini; assembly: GCF_902459505.1. NCBI lineage: Eukaryota > Metazoa > Chordata > Amphibia > Gymnophiona > Dermophiidae > Geotrypetes > Geotrypetes seraphini. Next base: position 176,040,728 of record NC_047091.1, on the reverse strand, counting down.
CCAGGGTCACAAGGAGCAGCGTGGCTTTGAGCCCACAACCTCGGGGTGCTGAGGCTGTAGCTCTAACCACTGTGTCACACACTCCCCATGCTGCTGTGTCACACACTCCCCATGCTGCCCGATTCAGGAGAAAAATTTTGATTCGATTCGATACAGCCTATTGAATTGGTTATTCGATTTGATTTTCTTGCCCAATTGGGTGGTTTTGTTTTTTTTTTTTTTTCAAACATGCTGGTGGGTTTATTTTATAGCCTCTTCACCCCCTTTGCCTTCTCCTAACCACACTGGCGCTGTGGTATAAACAAACAAAAAAGACTTTTCCTCTCTCTGTTAAATCCTAGCTCACATTTGCGGTCTAATACCAGCTCTGGCAGGATACACGTTTCAAATCTGACATATTGTAATCACAAAATAGAAAATAAAATTAGATTTTCTACCTTTTGTCTGGTCATTATTCAAATCTTGTTGATCCCAGGCTCTGGTTGTCTTCTGATAACTTGCTTGCCAGGGTCTCCTTCTTTCTCCGTGCTAACCATACATCTGCCATCTCTGTCCTCCCCTTCTGTTTCCCTTCCCTCCCCTGGAGGTCTGGCATCTTTCCTTTTTTTTCATCTCCCACCCCAGATCTACCTTTTCTTAACTACCCTTTCATCCAGCATCTCTCTCTCCTTCCCCACCACCCCAAGGTCCACCATCTCTCCCTTTCTTTTCCAAACTACCCTCCTATCCAGTATCTCTAACCCCCCTCCACAGTACACCATCCCTTGTGTCCAACTTCTCTCCCTTTCTGTTCCTTCCCTCCCTAAATCCCATTGTCCATCATCTCTCTCCCTCTCCTCTATTTTTAGACCATTATTTCTTCCCCCCCCCAAAGTCCGGCATATGCACATCTCTTTGAACCCCCCCCTTCCCTCCCTCCTTCCATGTACTTCTACACCAGGGCCCCCTCCCCTGAAGGCCTGTCCCCCCTGAAGGCCTGCACTTCCCCTTAAAGACCTGCACCCCACCCCTGAAGGCCTGTCCCCCCGAAGGCCTATGCCACCATCCCTGGCCTGTCCCCCCCCTTGAAGGCTTGTCCCCCTCTTAAAGGCCTGTCTCCCCTGAAGGCCTGTGCCACCATTCCTGGCCTGTCCCCCCCTTGAAGGTTTGTCCCCCTCTTAAAGGCCTGTCTCCCCTGAAGGCCTGTGCCACCATCCCTGGCCTGTTCCCCCCTTAAAGGCCTGTCCCCCCCCTTTGAAGGCCTGTCCCCCCCTCCTTAAAGGCCTGTTCCCCCCTTGAAGGTCTGCATGAAGGTCTGTCCCCCCCCCCTTAAGGCCTGTCCCACCTCCCACTCCGAAGGACTGTGCATCCCCCCCCCCCCCGGGAAGGCCTCCGTGTTCCCCCTGGCCTCCCCACACCGTTTACCTTATAGTTGCAGCCTGCAGAGAAGATCGCGGTTATAGCGTCTTTGCAAACTGCTTTGAGCTGTTCCTCTGCTGCGGTCCTGCCCCTCCTCTGAGTGTTGCCGCTGCCGTTGGGGGTGGGGGAACCCCCCACACTTACAGAGGAAACAGTGGGAAAAATTATACTTTACTGTCTAATGGGGAGGTTTCCTCCCCCCCAAACTCCCCAACGGCAGCGCCAACACTTCTAAGTAACTCGGAGCGCTTTAAAATTACTTTTTAATCTGGGTGCAGATGTCCTGCATGCATTTATCTTAGCGTTTTTTCCTCGCGCGATTGTCCTGTGCGCTTTTATCTATGAACCCAAGGAACTCTCAGAACCAAAAGTGTGTAGTAACCTTTACTGCACACTTTCAGTCCTCACTGTGAGTTCTATGAACTTTCAATAAAATCCCTTGTGTCGTATTGTGACATCGGCTTTGCCTTTTTTAATTTTGCTTCTTGCTGTGCTGGGCAAAGGAAGGACTTCTCTTTTTCTATCGAATTGTACACCTTCAGCTACCTCAGAAATAGAAATAATGCACAAGAATCAAACATTTTCCATCAGAAAAGGTCTACAATAAGGTGGTTATGACATGAGGTTCAAGATGGGCAACTTCTCACATTCTTAGCTATTCCATAACCAGAGTAATTCCCCTTGTAAGTTCTGAATGGCTGCACCTAGCTCATCCAAACTTTATGCAGGCTAGGTCTCTAGGGACATTGGACTTGCAGGTGAAATGGGACATCCCCTAATATGGCCAATTTACATGTGTAGATCAGATACATTTTCACTGGCATGGCATTGATTGGCAGTAATTGAGTTATGCATACATCTGCCCTACGCCGTATTCTGTAACATGACTAAATATCACAGTGGGCCACTCAAAAGAGGGTGTGGCCATGTGTTCCCAGAAATTAGTCATGCTAATTATATAGAAAACTTGGATTTGTCGAGCACAAGGATTTACACCAGGTTTCAGCAGGCATAAGTCCTCACACCGAAAGCTGGGCATGGGAATCTGCCGTAAGTGCTATTCTGTATAGATAGCTTAGTGCTAAGTGACTTTATAGGATTGGCGCATCTAACTTTGCACGCTCTACTGAATCTGCCCCTAGATTAATGGCTGCATTTAAATGTGGTCTGTGGTAATGATTTTTATGCGCATGCTGAAACCATTAGAGCATGCCCCACAAACTAGCATGAACATAAACCAGACTTTCTAATGTGTTAACACCAGTGGTAATTTTGAGCATCAGCCACTTAATGAAACACCAGAATTCATTGAGATAAGTTCAGTGGTGTTGAAGACTTCATGAAAGTGATAATGATGAAGGAGACTACTTTGAACACATTTTGAATGCTGTTTGAACACGTAGATGGAGGAGTGATGGCCAGGGAGGCATGTGTCTTTTTTTATCTTGTTTAATTTTTCACACTTTTTAAAATTTTGTTTTGTGTTGAGGGAAATGTGGGTGGGGATATGATGCTAAGAGCTTTGGGAGAGTTATTGTGGGGCCATCCCCTTGAGGTGGTGTCAAGTGCAACTGGTAGTGACAGCTCTGAGAGCATGCAGTAACATCGTATATACTTAAGTTGACCATATGTCCCGTTTTTAGTTCACCTGTCCTGTTGTCCCAACTCACAGTTTCGGGACACCAAAATGTCCCGTTTTCAGAAGGAGCGGGACAGGTGAGCTAAAAACGGGCCGTTGCCACCTATTTTTCCAAGACACTGCTGCACTAACATCAGCTTCATGTAGTGTCTGCACAAGACTTCCCCCGTCCCCCAAACCTGACGTCAGTTCTGATGATGGAGAGGAAGTTCCGGGCCAGCCAGGCAGCGATTGGCTGGCCCAGAACTTCCTCTCCAATGTCAGAATTAACGTTGCGGGGGGGGAGGGGGAAGGCTTATGCAGTTGCTGCACGAAGATGATGTTAGTGTGGCGGTGGCTTAGAGAAATATGCGGCAGCTTGGGGGTGCCGGGAGAGAGAGAGAGAAAGAAAGGGGGGGGGGGGAGAGAGAGAGAAATGAAAGAAGATGCACAGTCAGAAGGAAGTGCAACCAGAGACTCATGAAAGCACCAGACAACAAAGGTAGGAAAACATTTTATTTTCAATTTAGTGATCAAAATGTGTCAGTTTTGAGATTTATATCTGCTGCCTATATTTTGCACTATATTTAATAGGAGAATGGGGGGCTCAGTCACATTATATATACTAGATGCCAGGGTTGGCCCATTTCTGCCCATGACCTGGCCAGATCCTTCCTTTACCCTTTCTAAGCAACTAGCATAGAAGTTTTACTACACAGGCTGGCTTTAGCTTGAAGTAACCATCAGCAAATCTCTTCTAATGGCTACTATACGCCCTTCTCCTAAATTCTTCTTACTAATCCTTCAGAAAATACCTGAAAATCCACTTATTCGACAAGTTCATCTGATCCTTTGAAACCCTTCCTTTCTTCCTCCAATCCCAACATTCACCTCCGCCTACCTGTGCAACCCCCCATTTCACACCCTCTCCCTCTAAACCAGTGGTTTCCAACTCGCGGCCTGGGGACCACATGCAGCCCACCAGGTACTATTTTGAGGCCTTCGGTATGTTTATCATAATCACAAAAGTAAAATAAAACAGTTTCTTGATAATGTATCTCTTTAGCTATAAATGACAATATTATTATTAAGACTTAGCCAAAAGGAAAGATTTATAAACTATAAAGAGTTTTACCTCATGCAAAATTGTCATTTCTTTAATAAGACATTTATTTTTTCTGAGGCCCTCCAAGTAACTACAAATCCAAAATGTGGCCCTGCAAAGGGCTTGAGTTTGAGACCACTGCTCTAAACCCTGCTCTCTTCTCTTGAATCTATACCTCCGGTATCCACACTGTATTTCTACTTTACTGTATACCATCTTGAACTGAAAAGGTATATGACAGGATATAAATAAAGCTATTATTATTATTATTATACACCAACTGCTTAGTGTGGTCTACTAAAAATCCCTCTCGATGCTAAAATATTCTGGTTCATGAATTTGGGATGCAAAAACCCAAGGAAAAAAAGTACAGTATATGGACTGAAATGCTATGCATGAAAGAAGAGTGGGCCAGGGGGTTGATTTTTATCAACTTTAATGTAGCCAAATAGAAACTAAGAAACATGATGGCAGATAAAGGCCAAATGGCCCATCCAGTCGGCCCATCCACAGAAGTGATAGTTCCTGTTTATAAGTCTCTGGTCAGACCTCATTTGGAGTTCTTGGTACAATTCTAGAGTCCAGAACTTCAAAGAGATATAAACAAGATATAATTGGTCCAGAGGGTGTCTACTGATGAAATGGTCAGTGGTCTTTATTATGTAGTAATGACTTGTGGACCTCAAATAAGTATGTTTTGGAAGAAAGGCATGGGAGGGGAAATATAATGCACATTTAAATGTTGGTTGTATAAATGCATATGAGATTTCTTTCAATTGAAAAGAAACTTTGGAACAAGGAGGCTTAAGATGAAGGTTAAAAGGGGTCAGTCAGGAGTAAACTAAGGAAATATTCTTTTAGGGAAGGGGTGGTGGATGATTGGAATGACCTTCCAGTAGAGGTGGTAGAAACAAAGTTGTGATGAAGTCAAGAAAGCAGGGGACAAATAGAGGATCTTTAAGGGACAACAGAAGTAGTGGATAAGGATGTGCAGATTTGATAAGCCATCTTTTTATCTGTCATCATTTTGTATGACTTTGCTTAATTTGCCTAAGTTTTCAGATTGAATTTGAGGCTGAACGACTTTTAAAGAGCAACTTGTGGAGAGTGATATGCAATAGCCAACCTTGATCTAGTTGTGAGATTTATATATCCCGTTTTTGTTTCATTAAAAAAAACCCAAAACAAAAAGCAATGTGATTTATAGTGATTATGTATTTGGTCATGTATTTTCTATTAAAGTACATAAAACATGCTTCTACAGCTAGCACAGTTATGTAAAATAAATATGAAATGTATTAACACCTATTCCTTGCTTCAGGAGATATGCAAATTGAAGGTATGTACATGATATATACCTCTAATGAGCTGTCATATTTTCCCCTTGAATTTCTCCTTATGAACCATCCGTCTCCTAACCCTCAATGCCTTATAATTCAGAGCAAGCTCAAGAGAAATGGGAAGGAATCCGTCAGCAATATTATTATTATTTTTAACAAAGGTAAGTATGGATTGAGGCAGGATATGGCCTACATGTAAATAGAGAGGGTGGGATGGAGGCCTACACCCGGAAGATTTCTGTGTGTTTTGTATGCTTGCATTTTTCATGTTCCTTTCGGTTGAATATATTAACTGCTGCAGTGTATGTACATAATCATCTGGAAAATAATTGGGAGGGGGGGGGGAATACAGCTACATGATTGTGTTTTGCATAAAAGCTTCCAGTGTTCAGTGAAAAGTCTGGGGGGGACAATAATTGCTCCTGGAGTGGCTTCCATTATTCTGTTTTGTTTTTCTTCGTTTCTCTCTGCCTCTCTTCCCAATCTCATGTCAGCGACATACCTGAGCAACAAGACATTTCTGAATAGAGAATGCTTTTGGAAATACCTACCTCTTTGTGGATACCCCCAATGAAAAATGTAAAAGTGGGTTGGAAGGGATACATATCATTTGTTGCGGCCCCAACTGTGAATATATTTTGTGGGTCTCCTTCAGCTCATCTGGATTCAAAGTGGCCTGGGCTTAAAAATTAGGGAAGATCACTGTTCTATGCTGTAGAGTGGAGGTTGCCATCCTCCCTATGAATAGTCTCTCTTTCCAGAGAGGGAGGTGTCAATTCAGGTCTTTTACCGTTTCATCCAAAACTTGCTTAGTGCCTGCAGCAGCAAAGAGTCTGAGAAGAAAGGTGATTATTCATGTGTGCAATAAGCTTTTAAATTTATACCAGCATTTTCTTTAATCTGCTGTACAAACATTTAAGTAATTTTTTTTTAATTGCAGTATATGATGTGAATAATTCTAATTCTGTACAAAAGTTGCACAGATTTTAGTTGAAAATTTTCAGTATTGGATTATAAACAATCTTGCATAAGAGTAATGTAACTTAATGATTGTTGCAGTTGCCTGGGTCTCGCCACATCTGGGTAGGCAGAACTTGACATTTCAGCCATCGTGCTGTGAGATCTGCAGTTTGTCTTTATATATAATGGGTCCTCAAAAATAGACCACCACCTCTCAAATCTGCTGACCACGACGCCCAACTACAAAACATTCAGGAAAGAACTGAAAACTATACTATTCAAGAAATTTATCAAATGATCTAACCCAGTGGTTCCCAACCCTGTCCTGGAGGACCACCAGGCCAATCGGGTTTTCAGGCTAGCCCTAATGAATATGCATATAATGGAAGTGACAGACATGCAAATCTGTTCCATGCATATTCATTAGGGCTATCCCAAAAACCCGATTGGCCTGGTGATCCTCCAGAGTTGGGGAACCACTGATCTAACCAAACCCTATTGACCATTCCCAGATCCCAGTGCATACTATAGCTATCAACCTTGTAATCTCCCTGGGCTAATTTCTTGTTGTAAACCGCCTAGAACTGAAGACATGAAGAAAGCGACAAAAATATAGTAAGGCAAGGAGCAGGGCAGGTGTCTTCTCTACAGTGCGGCCAACCCTAGAGGAAACAGGAAGTTGTGAGAGGGCGGGCCGCAGTGGAGAGGAGATGGTGAGGCCAGTAGCAGCACAGCGCAGCGCTTTTCATTTAAACGCTGTGAGCATGCAAGAGGGAGGAGGAAAAATAGATGCAGGCAGGGGGGTTTGGCGGTCAGGGCATGTGCGGCAAGCCGCCGCTCGCGCCTGAAGATTTTAAAAGGGCGTTTGGAAGTTGGGGCACGTGTGGCAAGCCGCCGCTCGCGCCTGAAGATTTTAAAAGCGAGTATTTTTTTTTGTAGTTGAAAGACGCGGCGGTGGCTCCTCTCATGATCCCCACCTGCATCGGACTTCCGACGCAGGTGGGGATCCTGAGAGGAGCCGCTGCCTCGTCTTTCAACTTAAAAATATAGTAAGGCAAGGAGCAGGGCAGTCGAAGAACAGCACGGCTGACAGGCGCCGCTTCCGACATCCGCCTCAGGGGAGGAGAGAGGACTTCAGGCAAGGAGCAGGGCAGAGCAAAAAACAGCACGGGTCGACAGCCACACGGAAAATGGACGCACGCGTTGGGACTGCACATGCGCGGTCTAGCGTTTTATTATATTAAATAAAGGTATTTGTTGGTACAAATATTTGCTGCATTAGTTTTTAACACAGCTAGACTTTCAAACTGCCCTTTGCAATTCGTGGAGCATGTTTCTAGGAAGGAGGACACTTTGTGTAGGGCAGGGGTGTCAAAGTCCCTCCTTGAGGGGCACAGTCCAGTCAGGTTTTCAGGATTTCCCCAATGAATATGTATGAAAGCAGTGCTTGCAAATAGATCTCATGCATATTTATTGGGGAAATCCTGAAAACCTGACTGGATTGTGCCCCTCAAGGAGGGACTTTGACACCCCTGGTGTAGAGTAAAACCTTGGCTCATTCAGTAGCATTCTCCAATGCAGTCCCTTGTATTCGAAAGTATGCTTGCCTACATTCTCCTGCTGCACTGAAAATCTGTGCTAGCACTGCAAGAAGTTCAGATCCTCCTGGGTTGCTACAAACTGAGCTGATCCCTTGGACTGGCATAGGCAGAAGTGCAGGGTTGGACTCGGTGGCACGCTGGAGCTCAGGCCAGTAACTGGTAATGTCTCCTTCCTGGAAACAGCACTCTGAAAAGAGAGGAAACTTGCCTCCTTGCCTGGTACTCTCAGCATTTCTAAAGTCGATGTTAAAGTGTTTTGGCACCAGGGGTGTAGTAAGGGAAGGGGTGGGGCAGTCCGCGCCAGGCACTACCTTGTTGAGGGCACAGGCACCTGTCCTCTCTGCTTCCATGCTCTTTTTCCCTCCCTCCCACTGCCGCTTCCCTTCCCCCGTATCTCTGTAACATTCGGCGTGAGCAGCACCCAAACGGCTATCGCACCAGCGTCGGCTCTTTGTCAGAGGAAGAGCCGATGCTGGCATGACGGCAGGCTGGAGGTTGCTGCTTGCGCCAGGAACGTTACAGAGGTACGAGGGAAAGGAAGCAGCGTGTGTGTGTGTGTGGGGGGGGGGCATGGCAGAGAAGAGGGCTGGGAAGGGGTGCCTCATCCTCGCTAACGCTTGTTTGGCACACTCCCATTGTTATCATGGGCAAAGAAATGTGGTTGTTAGGGTAATAATAATTTATTTCTTATATACCGCTATACCATAAGTTCAAAGCGGTTTACAACGAAAGGTACATATAGTCAGGGATAGAGATACAAGTTAAATAACGTTCAAATTACAAGTTATAAGTTAAATAGCGTTCGGTTTACAACGGAAGATTCAAATAGGGATAGAGATACAAGTTAACGTTTGGTCTGAAGTACAAGAGCATTTGGTTGGAAGTAGAGAATGACACGGTGACAAAATTCATCACCGTTCCCGTCTCCGCGGATAACCGCAGGAAATAATCCCATGTCATTTTCTAGTGTCTATTTCAACCTCACTCCTTCTAGGGTAGGAGTAAAGGGGCACTACTCTGACTGGATAGGGGTCACAAGTGGTGTTCCGCAAGGGTCAGTGCTAGGACCATTGCTGTTCAATATATTTATTAATGATCTAGAAACGGGGACAAAGTGCGAAGTTATCAAGTTCGCGGATGACACAAAACTCTCCAGCAGGGCCAGAACTGTTGAGGAATGCAAAGAATTGCAAAGCGACCTGAACAAACTGAGTGAGTGGGCAAAAAAATGGCAGATGAGCTTCAATGTGGAGAAATGTAAGGTCTTGCACATAGGGAAGGGGAACTCCATGTACAGCTATACGATGGGAGGGAGGGTACTCGGGAAAGGCAGCCAAGAAAAAGATCTGGGGGTATTGGTAGATAACACAATGAAGCCGGCGGCACAATGTGCAGCGGCCTCAAAAAAAGCGAACAGAATGTTGGGCATTATCAAAAAAGATATCACTACCAGAACAAAAGAAGTTATCCTGCCACTGTATCGAGCAATGGTGCGCCCACATCTGGAATACTGCGTCCAATACTGGTCGCCATACCTCAAGAAGGACATGGCAATACTCGAAAGGGTCCAGAGGAGGGCAACGAGGATGATAAAGGGTATGGAGAACCTTTCATATGCCGAACGGTTAGACAGGCTGGGGCTCTTTACCCTGGAGAAGCGGAGACTGAGAGGGGACATGATAGAAACTTATAAAATCATGAAAGGCATAGAGAAGGTGGAGAGGGACAGATTCTTTAGACTAGCAGGGACAACTAAAACAAGAGGTCATTCAGAAAAACTGAGAGGAGACAGATTCATAACGAATGCAAGGAGGTTCTTCTTCACTCAGAGGGTGGTGGACACCTGGAACGCGCTTCCCGGAGAGGTAATAAGACAGAGTACAATTCTGGGGTTCAAAAAGGGACTGGATGACTTCCTGGAAGCAAAGGGGATAACAGGGTACAGATAGAGGTTTACCGTACAGGACATTGAGCAAATAGGGTATGGATATTTTAGGTTAGGTAGGGAACACTTTCAGGTCATGGACCTGGGGGGCCGCCGCGGGAGCGGACTGCCGGGCACGATGGACCCCTGGTCTGACCCGGCAGAGGCAACGCTTATGTTCTTATGTTACACCAGCATTCTTCCAAGCAAAGCTTGTGGGTCAGTGGTTGTGGCCATTCATACCCTGATTCTTATGTGAGCCAAGGATAATGAAGCCATTGTGACATCACTGATGTGATTGGCTCTTAGGCACTGGTGGAATGAGGCATTATGACATCACAATATCTGGATACCAGAGACTGTCATTCTGTAGTGTCTGTTTCAACCTCAGTCCTTCTACACCAGCATTCTTCAAAGCAAAGCTTGTGGGTCAGTGGTTGTGGCCATTCATACTCTGATTCTTCCCTCTCTCCTTAAAGAATGACATGAAGATGGTTTCCCGCGGTTATCCACGGGGACGGTGATGAATTTTGTCACCGTGTCATTCTCTAGTTGGAAGTGTAAAGGTATTCAATCTGAAGTACAGTGTATAGAGCAGTCAGTCTGAAGTGCAGGTGTACTTGGATATATAGAAGAAATAAAATATACTTTTTTTGTTTTGTTAAACTAAGTACATTTTTTATTAGCTTTTCAAAGGCAATGCCGTCTTGAGAGCAGAAATGAGCAACATGTCGACAAGTATCAGACTATAAGTAAAACACAAAAACATTTCAATGACAGCCTCACCTTCCAATCACCCTGATTCTCACCCAACCCCCCCCCCTCACCCCCCACCACATCTCTTCCTGTGATACTTCCTGTCCCCTCACTAAGATTCATTTACTCAAGAAGAGACACGATCTTCTCTGTTAAGGGCAACTCAAACCTGGAACTTGCTTCCAATTTATATAAGGGAAGAAAAATCACTTGATAAGTTCAAAGGTCTCCTGAAAAGCTGGCTCTTTAAGGACGCTTTCAACTGAGATGCTCGAATTCTATATAATTCAAACGGCGGGAAGTCAAATGCGCATGAACCAACTCAAACATCCTATAGCGTACAAAAATTTTTAAATGAAAATTAAATGGGTAACTCTTTCCCATCCTATCGTCTCAACACCTATGTTCATTTTATTTGTTTATGAATTGTATTTAAACCTATCCTCTTGTGTCCTGTAGTGTCTTACCTTTATTAATTTGTGTGCTTGTATTCTTAGTTGGTTTTTACTTTTACCCTGATTTTATTTGTAAATCTCATTAGATTATGATATTGCGATCAAACCAAACTTTTAAAGAAACTTGAAACGTTAATGTTTTTGTTTTTTAACTTTAGGCGCGTTAGGGCCTTAACGCGCAGAATAGTGTGCGCTAGCCGCTACCGCCTCCTCTTGAGCAGGCAGTAGTTTTTCTGCTAGTGCGCGCTAATCCGGAGCGTGCGCTAAAAACGCTAGCGCACCTTCGTAAAAGGAGCCCTTAGTCTACTTGTCAACATTTCCTCATTTCTGATCTGAAGAAGAAGAAACTTCCTTTGAAAGCTAATCAAAAAAATGTATTAGGATAGATGATCAATTTATAAAAATGATAAATAAATATTTAAAAAAATAAAAAGTATTGTCTTATTCTTTTTTTGTTTTATTTCTATGGATTGCCTAAATCAATTTAAGAATACCTATTGCATGATAACCATTAGTAAATGATCCCCTCTACAAAACATAGTTGCCTCCCTTTGTGATTAAATTATGAACCCCCCCCCCCCTTTATTAAGCCATGGTAGAGGTTTCTACCGCAGCCCAGAACGCTAAATGCTCCAATGCTCAGAATTCCAATGCAAGGGGGGGGTAAATGGTGATTTCTGCTTCTGAGGTTCATTATCTTCCACACATTTTACGAGACTTCAATCCTCTATAATAAAAGCCTTACCTGCGCATGCGCAGTTGACACGGTGTGATCCCTGCCGCCGTGATTTCTGCTTCCATGTCGTGTTCCATTTGCGGCATGTGCGCCGGTGAGAGCAACGGCAAGAGGGTGTCCGAGGTGCTGCGAGCAGTGTTCCCTCTAAGCGGGCGGGTGTTGTGAGCAAACTTTTTTCACTGTGAGCTAAAAATATCGGGCGCCAGCAAGTTATGAGCCAAATAAATATGTTGCTTTCTACCACAGAACTTCCTTACGTTTGTATGGAATCTATCCCCTTTCAACTTTAGAGAGTGCCCTCTCGTTCTCCCTGCCTTAGCTACTAAGTCTATTCCCTTCAGTACCTTGAATGTTTCTATCATGTCCCCTCTCAATCTCCTCTGCTCAAGGGAGAAGAGGCCCAGTTTCTCTAATCTTTCGCTGTACGGCAACTCCTCCAGTCCCTTAACCATTTTAGTTGCTCTTCTCTGGATCCTTTCGAGTAGTACCGTGTCCTTCTTAAAGTACCAGTGCTGGACGCAGTACTCCAGGTGAGGGCGTACCATGGCCCGGTACAGCAGCATGATAACCTTCTCTGTCTCTTCAGTCCAGCATCTGCCCCTTCCATTCACTGTCTGTCTTTCCCTGCCATCTCTCCTCCTGCCCCCCCCCACCCCCCAATTTGGTCTAGCATCCATCATCTTCCTTCTGTTCCCCTCATGGTCTGGCATCTCTATCCTTCCCTCCCCCCTGTGGTTTTTAGCATATCTCTCTTCTCATTTCCTCCACTCAGATCTGATCATTCTCTGCTCTCTCTTCCCTTTTCTTCTCTGGTCTTCCTTCTCTATTTTCTGCCTCCATCTAAATTAAATTCTTTCTTACTATTTAGTCCCGTTTCCCTCTTTTCACTGTGTCTACACACAGCTTGTCACCCCTTTCCCTCACCCCTCCATTATCTTACTATTTTCTTCCCCCTTTATTTATCTCCTCCTTCCATCCAGTATGTGTTCTTTCCCCACTTCCATTCAGCATCTGCTCTCCCTTCTCAACTGACATCCATCTGCCTTCTGCTCTCTCTCCCTTCTTCTCACTTCCATCATCTGTCCCCTTCTCTCTCTCTCTCATCTCCTCCATTCCATCATCTGCCCCTTCTCTCTCTCTCTCCCCCCCCCCCAACTTCCATCATCTGCCCCCCTTCCCCTCACCTTTGTGGGTCACTTTCTTTCCCCTGAGGGTGGCTCATGTCACAGGGGAAGCTTTGGCCGAGCAGAACCGCTTGATTGACAGTGGAACTTACTTGATTGATGTCGATGCTGGGGCCCGTTGCCGTTTGAAGGAAAAAAAAAAAGGTGGAAAAAAGGAACCTGTAAAGGCGAGAGGAAGGGAAACCTCCAGGACAGCTGCTTTTTGCCCTCCTTCAGCGGCCCAAGAGTTCAGACCAGCAGCGGCAGCTCTGTATGCTTTTAACTTCGGCACAGAGCTGCCCCTAATCAATAGTTTAGCGCGGTTTCATGAGGCAGCCTCGGGGCCTTTGATAGCCGGCCCGCTTCGATGATGCGATGTGGGCCGGCCTAGCAAAGGCCCCGAGGCTGCCTTATGAAACCGCGCTAAACTATTGATTAGGGGCAGCTCTGTGCCGAAGTTAAAAGCATACACAGCTGCCGCTGCTGGTCTGGAGGTGCGGAGACAAGGCAGGAGGCAAACGCGGTGGAAGGCAGGAGTCCCGGCGAAGGCAGGAGTCCCGGCACAGCGACTACAACAGGAAGTTGCAAGTCAGCTGACGCCGGCCTTTCGTTGCGGCGGGGACCGAATCCTTCGCGGACCGGCAAGATTTTGTTTGCGGACCGGCGGTTGAAGAACTGTGCTCTACACTGTGTGCGCTGTGACGAGAAACTTGTGCGCTGCGAGGTAATATTTTGTGCGTGAGCGCACCCCAGCGCAGCTTAGCGGGAACACTGGCTGCGAGGTGTCTGGCTGCTACTGCTGCACAGGGAAGTGGAAGGGGAGAGGGAAAAGGAGCTGCTTTGGGTGGAGGGGTGTGCTGGGGGGCAGGCAGCAATCTTGGTTTGCTCAGGGGGCCAGAGACAGACAGACAAGGGGCCAGGGAAAGAGACAGACAGAAAGAATGACAAACAGACAGGGGGGCCAGCGAGACAGGGCCAGCCAGAGGCCAAGGAGCGAGAAAGAAAGACAGACACAAACAAGGGGACAGGGAGAGACACAAACAGAAAGAATGACAGATAGAGGGACAGACAGACAGCCAAGGAGAAAGAAAGAAAGAAAGACAGACGGGGCCAGGGAGAGACACAGACAGAAAGACAGACAGCGGCTAAGGAGACAGAGAGACAGAAAGACAGACACATCTATTCTAGCACCCGTTAATGTAACAGGCTTAAAGACTAGTTTAGAATAATTAGTGTGTTCTTTATCGCCAGGAACTTCAGTTGCTGCCAATATTTACAGAAAGATGCAAAGCAAATGAAAATCTGATGCCTTCATAAAAGCATAATTTTGCCACTTTAGCTGAAAAGTGTTATTTTATTTTACAAAGTGCCAATTTGCAGAATCATAATGCTATGTTTTGACATTTTCAGATCATTGATTGAACCATGTCAACGAAAAGTGTGGGATTTTTGAAGTGTGGAACTTCAAGCTGCCATGAAGTTCCTATTTCTGCAGAAGAAAATTCCATAGGAAACCCATGAAAGTATGATGCAAACATTGAGTGACAAATGCCCCCATCACCATAGCGAAGAAAATAGTGTGCAAACTTTCAACATGGAGATTTTGAGATCAAAGATGCAGCAAGGTCTGGGAAGCCTCAAAAGGCATTTGATAGGGTTAGCTGTCGGTTCCTTTTTAGTGTGCTTACTAGAATGGGGTTTACGGGTGGTTTTCTTCATTGGATTCGCATAGTTATTCAGCTCATTTAAAAATCAACAGTTGACTGACAGAGCCTCTAGAATTGGAGAGGGGCACTAGGCAGGACTGTGCCCTATCTCCTCTTCTCTTTGCTCTCTCTATTGAACTGCTGGCTTGTTTGATACACCAAAACAAAAAAAATGTGGAACTTCTGATCTTGATATACAATTTATTTTAATAATTGTGTTAATGTACATTTTATTGCATATATCTCTGCATAAAGGACACGATGTAGATGTGGCATAGACCCAAAATGGGCCGTGTTTAGGTCGTAATGACGACCTTCTTCTGGGGTCCAGTCTTGCTAAGAGCCACAAGCTTAAAAGTGCAAACAATGCAATAAAAACTGTATACAACGAGCGTAGTCTGTAAAATGACTGTCGGTTCTATGCCACACCTACATTGTGTTCTTTGTGTTATCCTATATAATAAAACCCTAGCCGCGCATGCGCACTCTTAACTGCGTGCTTCCATGATCCGTAGGTCTGTGGCTGCAGGAGTGTTCATGCGCGAGTCCCCAGCCTTCTTCCCAGCACCTACCTACACTCGCCGACAGGACTGGCCGCCAGCGCTGGACTCCCTGCTCTCCACAATATTCGGCTCCTCTCACCAGCCGCACCAGCATCGGAGAAGGCTTCCGACGCTGACGGGGATCGAGAGGAGCCGCGGTGACACCTCGCGGGGTGGGAAGGGAAGCGCCAACAAAACACTCCAGCCGCTACATTCTTCGCGGTCCCGACTCCAAACCTGCCGATTCCAGCAGCATGTGCAGCACTCTACACATGCTGCTTCAGGGTCTTCTACTGCCCTGATTTGCTCTGCCGTGTCTCTGATGATGTCATCAGGGACGTGCCAGAGTAAATCAGGGCAGTAGAAGGCCCCGAAGCAGCGTGTGTAGAGTGCTGCACACGCTGCTGGAATCGGCAGGTTTGTCGGGACCGCGGGAAGGGAAGGGGGGGGGTAAGGGAAACGCTACTTCTGCACAGGGAAGTGGTGTGGGGGGAGGGAATGCTGCTGCTGTGGCTGCTGCACAGGGAAGTGGGGGAGGGGATCGAAATGCTGCTGTACAGGGAAGTAGGGTGGGGGAAATGCTGCTGCACAGGGACATGGAGGAGGAGGGAATGCTGCTGTGGCTGCTGCACAGGGAAGTGGAGGGGGGAGAAAGAAAAACAGCGGGAGGAAGGCAGACAGAAAAGAAGAAAGACACAGGGGCAGGGAGAGACACAGAAAGACAGACAGACAAAGGGGGCCAGGGAGAGAGACAGACAGAAACAAAGACAGCAGGAGGGAGAGAGAGACAGAAATAAAGAAAGACAGACAGACATATAAGAACATAAGTTGCCTCCACTGGGTCAGACCAGAGGTCCATTGCGCCCAGTGATCCGCTCCCGCGGCAGCCCATCAGGTCCATGACCTGTGAAGTGGTTCCTGACCATTTCTATAACCTACGTCTACTTCCATCTGTTCCCCTCAATCCCCTTATCCTTTAAGAACCTATCCAAACCTATATTCTAGCACCCGTTAATGTAATGGGCTAAAATACTAGTTGTACATATTACTGTACATTTTATTGCATATATCTCTGCACCATTCAAATAAATTGTATATCAAGATCATCAGTTCCACGTTTTTTTGCTTTGCGGTTGTTTTTGTGGACCTATCGTGGTGGACCTTGGTTGTGTTTTCTTGTTTGATACGCCAACATGAAGGGATCTCTGGAGTTTTGGTGTGAGATCATCAGCATAAGATCTTGTTATTTGCTGATGATATTTTGCTATTTGTACAAAATCTAGAGAGTTCCTTAAACAAACTAGCGAACGTCTTAGCTGATTATGGGGTGGTTTTCAGATTTCGATCAATATGGATAAGTCAGAAATTTTAAATATTGATTTGGAAATGGGGCCAGAAGCAGGTCTTGCAATCTCAATTTCCATTTAAGTGGGCTGATAGATCAATTTAAATGTCTTGGAGTTTATTTGACCCCTTGACCATAGCCAATTATATGAGGCCAATTATCCTCAGATGTTACAACAGCTGTTTTTGGAACTAGATAGATGGGAAGAGTTGACATTAGGTTGGCTAGGATGTATTGCAGCCATCAAAATGATGCTATTACCTAAATTACTCTTATCTATTTTTGGCCCTTCCTATCGCGATTCCCCAGGGGTTTTTTCAAACATTAACCCGTAAAGTATTTGCTTACATCTGGCGTTGGAAGCCTCCTAGGGTGTGAGAAGCAATTTTATATCAAGCTGAGTTAAAAAGAGGAATGTGACTGCCCCATTATTATTGGATATAGCTTCATGGATAGCATACATAGATCGGCCTTGGGCCAATATAGAACAAGCTATTCTCCCAGATATTACCTTATGGAGACTTCCTCAGGTTCCAATCTCAGAACTTAGAGCTAGGCTCTTGGTGAGAAACCCTATCCTGAAAGTAATCTTGGATAGGTTCCTTGAGGATAAGGGGATTGAGGGGTACAGGTAGGAGTTGAGCTAGGTTATAGGAATAGTCAGGGACCACTGCACAGGTGATAGGCCTGAGGGGCTGCTGCGGGAGCGGACCGCTGGGCGGGATGGACCTCTGGTCTGACCCAGCGGAGGCAAATTCTTACTTGTATGCTTTACGTAGACAAATATTTCCTGAACGTATATTTTTTTTGCACTCACCCCAGTCTAACACATGGCTTTCGCC
The DNA here is from genome assembly GCF_902459505.1 of Geotrypetes seraphini. Lineage (NCBI taxonomy): Eukaryota > Metazoa > Chordata > Amphibia > Gymnophiona > Dermophiidae > Geotrypetes > Geotrypetes seraphini. The sequence continues at coordinate 176,023,237 of NC_047091.1, read as the reverse complement.
CTGGAGATGAGGATCCTCTTAGGTTTTGTTGGGTGAAGGCGGAGTTGCGTACCTTAGATCAAATTTGGCAGGATAGAGACACATTGTCCTTTGATTATCTACAGGGGGGTGTATGATCTCCTTGACAGAGATCTTTTACATATACACAATTACAAATATTTTTACGTAAGTGAGCCTTTTGGGACCTTAGTCTAGGGGAAACAATGCTGGAGAAGGCGTTTAAGGTGCGGTGAGATGTCCTGTCTTTAGCGAGCGCTCCTTCTGAGAGAGGCCCCCGTTGACCCTTATAAAACACAATAGAAGGATTTAGGTACAGGGAACCTCTCCTCCTCTTTGCTTTTCCTCTGTCCTCCTCCTCCTTAACAGAAAATGGCTACAAGATATACTATAGGTGGTATATGACTCCGCAGCGTTTGTTGCAAGTCTATGGCCACTCCTCGGGTTTATGTTGGAGAGGATGGGGCCAACTGGGTGATTTTTGGCTATCTGGTGGGCCTGTCCATGTTTATATTTTAGTTTTGCCTCTGACTCGGCCTTTGCATTAACTGCCTCTTTTACAAAGCCGCACGGCAACAGCCCTTTAAATATCTATGGGCTTTGGTGCCGTTAGCGCAGGGCGGCTGCTAGCTCGGCTTTGTGAAAGAGGCCCTAAATGTAGCTACATCAGATGATTGGATTCAGTAAAAACTACGTTCTTCCACACTGGTTGGTCTGCCTTTCGTTCTGCTCCTTGTGTTTTTTGGTAGACCTCGGCCTCTTGTTTGTTTACAAAAATTAATGTGTTATCATTAATTAAAAAAAAAAAAAAAAAGGAAATTCAGCCATTTTACCTTAAAGGTGAAAATGGTGTTGGTGAGTAAAGAAGACCCAAATAAGGGCGCACAAAGGCCGCTTTTTAATGCTGTTTCCTATAAGGGCTCCTGTGGGCAGAAGAGCTGTAACAGAACTGTTGCGTCTGTTTTCTGTAGACCTATGTACAAGAAGCCCCCTTTACCTTTGAGCTCTGATTAATGTGCAAGTTCTGCATGCATAAATAATAATAATAACTTTATTTTTCTATACCGCCAACACCCAAAATTCTAGGCGGTTCACAAAATAAGAAGACCGAACATGCCAGTGATAATCCAAAGCACTCTAAAAGGCACAGTACAATATTCCAATTATAAAAAATACAGTATAAAGACTATGACATAGTCATCAATCAGCTAACAAATTTCTTGAACAAATAGGTCTTAACTAATTTTCTAAAAGTGCAATAAGATGCAGACTGTTGAATCATTGCCTATACTTGAACTTTACTTGCTTGATAAGCCAAAAATCGGTCAAAAAAACTTTTTAAAACGGTCATTTTTGGGATTAGGAAAAGTGAATAAACCAGTACGCCGAGTAGACTTAGTCGAGCAGTACAATTTAAAAATGAGAGAAAAGATAAGATGGAGCTAATCCAAATAACGTCTTATAGCAAATAACTTCATTGCCCCAGGTACAAAATAAGTACCCGTCTGACCCCTCCTTTTACTAAGCTGTGGTAGAGGTTTCTACCGCGGCATGGAGCATGGGAATTCTATGAGCATCAAAGGAAATATGTAAACCATTTTAATTGTAACCACACAGAAAAAGTAATATTATCGCGTCCCATTCCCTTTACCCTTTTAAATAATAATCTTGCTTTAAAGTTATATGGTCTCCATCTTCAGACTTTACACACAAAGCATGCAGCATGGAAGCACCTTAGCATGGAATGTTGCTACTCTTTGGGTTTTGATCAGGTACTAGTGATGTGGATTGGCCACAGTGAGGACGGGCTACAGGGCAAGAAGGACTATTGATCTGATCCAGTATGGTAGTTCTTATGCTCTTACATGTGCCAAGTATAGGACAATCAAGCCATGGTAACATCACTGATGAGGTTGGGTCTGAAGCATTGTGGAATGAGGCATTATGACAACACAATACCAGCTCTAGAATGTTCCTCTCATTGGGGTTCCGGAATCTTGCTATTCTTTGAGATGCTGGAATGTTGCTACTCTGGGTTTTGGCCAGGTACTAGTGACCTGGATTGGCCACTGTGATAACAGGCTACTGGGCTTGATGGACCATTGGTCTGACCCAGTAAGGCTATTCTTGTTCTTATGAATCAGTTGGGAGAAACACTTTCACAGGTTCCAATACAACGCACCCCATATTAATTGGTTTGGATTTGAGTGTGCCCTAAATTTCATGTTTTTCTACCCTTGTCTTTGCACTGGGGGTGGTGCTCCATGCATATTCATTAGGGCTATGGGGTCCTCCAGGACAGGGTTGGGAACTACTGGTGTAGCTGAGGGCATAAGGGAGTGTGGAATAGAAAAATCAGGGAATGGCAGAAGAAAAAGGTGGTTTCGATGGAGTATTCTATTTTAGAAAGAAGTAAACAAACAAACTGAAACCTTAAGTGTATGTCAAGTTGTATCATGAAGTATCTTACAAGGTCAGGACAGGGTGTCATTCTCCAGTATCTGAGAGGCAGCCCATCAGCCTGCAGTGTGTGCTAACACGGGGTGGGGGGGGGGGTACTTTTTTTGTGGAAAGCACTGGGGCATGCTCACTGACTTATTTTCAGGGGCAGGGGGTGCAATTAGGAGCAAAGAATAGGGAAGAGCAATGATTGAAAGAACAATGATGTTTCTTTTTTGTTGATGCTGGGAGGGGGAGCCATCTAGTTTTCCAGAACCCCATTCCAGTCTGTCTCATTTTTTACCTCGACAAGTCCTTGTACAAGCATTTCCTCCCCCCATCCTGTGCTGTTCAGGTTTTTGCAGCGTTATTTTACACCCTCCCCCCCGCTATGTACAAGATCTTTGTTTGGACGGGATTTGCCCTTTCGACTCCGTTCTTCGTCACCAGCCCTTGCAGATTTGAACAGAACTTTCTTACTGTGCACACTTGCGGTTTTTAAATGATAAATATAACGTCTCCCCTCTCTGTCCCACACTTTAGCTACTGCTGTTAATAACCCCCCCCCCCCCCCCCCCCTCCAGCATGTAAAAGAAATCGCCAAGTTAATAATAAAACGGTGCCCGCTTTTGTTTGAAAACGTTTTACATGTTTTTTTTTATTTTTACAATAATTTATGCTTTTTTAAAATTAATGATTTTGAATTGCAATGCAAATATATAAACAGAGAGATAACAATGAACATATAAGATCGGCACTCTCCCACCAAAGCAGCAGCTCTCTCTCTCTAGCGGTCCCGCTCAGCTTCGCCTCTCTTTGCATAAAAGCACAACTGCGCTCCATTGCGAGGTGGCGCGTGGGCACCGCTGCCCCGCGGAAACTCTTGCCCAAACTCAAGATGGCCGCCGCGGCGTCGGGGTCCCGCTGCGCGCAGAGTCGGAGCCGGGATAGCCCCCCGCCTCTCCCACAGCCGCGCGCTCCTGCTGGAGACCGCGCGCGCAAGTGTGTGTGTGTGTGCATGCGAAGGACTCACGTCACAGCTCCGGTCCGGGATGGAGCAACAGGCTGGGCAGAGGAGAAGAAGGGTAGGCTCGCTCTCTTCCTTTCGCTCTGGAGGGTCTTGGGGGGGCCGGGAAAGGGCTGAAGGCGGCCACGGAGCGCCTTCCCGGAGGAAAAGAAAGATGGGGGCTAACTTTAGTTTTGGTCCTCTCTTGTTTCTCGGCCGCTGCAGCTCGCGCCGCTGAGGTAGTTCCCTTCTCAGACTAAAAAAAAACAACTAACCGCGTCGGGGGGAGTTTGGCGGTAACTTGCGCGCCTGGCTCGTGCCGCAGCAGCTGCTCAGGGGGGTTTGCACGAGACCCGCTGCTCGCCTCGGAGCAGCTCCTTCCTTGCGCTCTTGCAGTTCGTGCTCTGACCTTCAACTCTGTCGGGCGCCGAGATGCTCGTTGCAATTAGGAGAAAAGAAAAATGCACGGATTGAACACTTGGTAATTATCGCTGCAAACTTGGCTGAACCAGCGCTCTGTGGATTAGCGCGTAGTTTTGGCAAATTGCTAGAAATGCTTGATGGCAAAGTTTTGCACATTAAAGTTTGGCAGTAAAAGGAATACAAGGCTTAACTTTTAGACATTTTGGGGTGAGGGGGGTGTTTGCAGTTTATAGAGATAAAAGGTTAAAATAACTGTACAACGTGAACTTTTTTTTATTGGAATTATTCCATTCTTGGACTATGTTTTAGGAACTAAAACTCCCTTTCACGGGACAATTTTCAATTTAAATATAAAAACTAAAACCAAACCAAACTAACCTCCCAAATAATTCTACATCCTGGTACACCCTCCCCTCCCCCTCCTCACACTTATTCAGGGAATACTAATGCTACTGTTTGGGTTTCTGGAAACTAATTCAAATTAAAGTAAAGGATTATAAGTAAAGAAATAAAGATTCAATAGAGATTGGTAGGAGGTGGTGGACATAAATGATTATAAGAAAATACAAGACAGGAATTTGGAATGATGGATATCATAAGAGGTTCCGAAGACTGATGTCTGTATAATTTATGAGATGTCCACCACAAGTTTCATTACTCAGAGAGGAAATAAAAAACACAAGTGAGACACGCAAAATAGTGAATATTAGGAATTAATAAATAGTTTATATGTTGTTATAACATTTGAATTAGTTTCAAAAATTCATCATTACAATTTGTTATTTTTGACCATCTGAATAATCCCTTTTTTTTTTTTTTTTGCTATAAACATTTTGATACATGGGGTTGATGTTTTAAGGCTTTATTCTGTAATATCTACGCTCTGGGTTTCTGCCAGGTACTTGTGAACTGGATTGACCACTGCTGGAAACAGGACACTGGGTAGATGGACCATTGGTCTGACCCAGTGTGGCTGTTCGTATGACTACTATAAGTTTGTACCTGCTGCATTGTACTGGACGAGGATGTTAATATCAAATCATTTGGCAGTACTTCACAGAAAAGGTGGTAGATTGCAATGCCTCACATCAAACAGCCGTTGATACTACAGACTCTTGGATCCCATGCATAGACTAATTTCTGTACGTAGAACCATGTAATTTCTTATGAAATGAAGGAACGGTTAAGTTGCAATAAATGCTCGTGAGTGTTGTAACATCTACATGTCGGATAGGACCCGGAAGTCATCGGAGTTAAAAATACTGAAAATTGTCACTTAGAACCCTGTAATTCTAAGGTCGCGAATTGACGATTTGGGTGGGGGGCCCTGCAGAGTGAATGGGGGGCCCTGAAGAGTCATGATGTGACTCAATCACTGCCATACCCGCAGATTAGAGGAAAGGGGCAGAGAGCTCAACGATATCGGAAGGTGTTATGTCTGGGCTCAAGATTGGCGGAGTCTCTTCCCCGAGGACGCTGGTGAAAGAGAAGAGCACAGGGGAGTTTGGAAGCATAACTCCACCTGAGGTGCTGACTCTGGAGACCCTTACGAAGCGTGATAATGATGGTTGGAAAAACTCACGATATGGCAACTCTCTCTCAAACTTTTGAAAAGGTTCAGCAAGACTGTACCGAAAAAAAAAAAACATAAGCAGATACAAAACTCTGACTCAGCAGTTATTAAAGATCAGAAGTTTATTACAAGAAAAACTTACCAACTGGAAATTTTTTTTTGTTTATAACTTTGATAAATTGCTGTGAACCGCCTAGAACTCCCTGGGTATGGCGGTATACAAGAATAAAGTTATTATTATTATTATTATTATTATTAATAGAAGATTGAACTTGAGGGTGCTTAATTTCTCCCAAATACTAGGTATGGCTCCCTCCATATTCGTGGTTTCAGCAATTGCGATTTTGATTTTTCACGGTTTGAAGCTTGCTGGCTCCACCCCCCCCCCCCCCCACAAATTACATCAGCTTGCATAGAGAAATCGCTGATTCCAAGCGTTTACAGAGAAAATCGCCGATTCCCGGCACTTTCTTCACCGTGGTTTGCCTCTCCTTCAGGAACAGGCCAGGTCTCCCACCATGTTATTCGTGGTTTCACCATATTCACGATGGTTTTTAATAGAAAACGGCAAATAACATATGAAAAAGTTATTGGCGGGTCTGTTAATCCCCTATCACAGCGAATACGAGGGGGAGAAGTATCTATAATAATAAAATGGTAAGCGCGCATGCGCACTCTAAAGCCATGTTCCCTGATCCCTGATCTGTCGGGATGTGGCCACAAGAGTGCGTATGCGCGCCTACTACGTCACCCGTACTAGGCGGGGATCGAGAGAGGAACTGCGGTGGGCCGGGGACTGCAGCCAGCTGCCAATTGCCTCCACGAAGGAAGTGAGGAGCCGGCCCGGGTGATGCAAGGTCCATGCCCGACCCTGGCTCTGCCTAGCGCTGGTTGCACGGCCGAGATGCTGCCGTTGCTGCTCCGCGCGCCCCGGCCTCCTCCTCCTCCACATGTGTGCTCACAGACGGGCGGCCGGCCCGCAGACAGGAGGCTGTTGAAGCCGCGGCGGAAACCCACAAAGCTTCCCTGGGGGGGAGGGGGGAACGGCGCACGATGGTGAGGAGGGAGTGGGAGCAGGCCGCAGAGGCTGTCGGTGCTATTGAAGGAGCGAGCGAGGCTAGATAATGCTTTTATTTTTTTAAAAGGTTTTTGCACTATATTTGCCGATTGTTCAGCAGGGCTTTCCCGTTGTCGCTAAGTAAGGCAGGGGAATTTGTACCTGGTAGGAAGTTTTCTAACCAATTGGAACTTCGGTTCCCAAGTTGACGCGATGGGGTTTCCCGCTCTTTAAATTCAGTGCAGCGAGGATGCCGCAGCCATGTTTAGCAAACACAGCAGTGTTACAGCACAACCGAATAAGCACAAGTGTTAGATTAGGTAAGTTAACTTTGTAGGAACGAATACTACATTTTGGTTTGTTGGAAAATTCAGTGTGGTAGAAAGCATGATTATTATGTAATTGTTTGGTACAGTCACAGTATTTGCTTCCCGAAAGACAGAAAGAAAGGCAGAAATACAGACAGCGGCTAGGAAAAAGAGAGAGAGAGAAAGAAATAAAGACAGACACACAGACATATATTCTAGCACCCGTTAATGTAACGGGCTATAAGACTAGTATATTTAAGAAATTTCTTATGGAAAATTTGAAATTTCCCCAGAAGTTATTCCTCCATTTACCAAAGCATTATTTGCCTGCTTCTAGCAGTACAGGAGCCAATCCTTTGAATGAACCATTACCATCTGGAATACAGGTTCGAAATCAACCTCAGAAAAATGAATCGAATGATTTATCAGCTATAATTAGAGGACTTGTCTGTTATTCCCGATCAAGCTACTCTAATAGCTAATTTTGTTACTAAGCAAGATTTAAATGCTATTACGAAGATATATTTTAAGAACTTGGGGTCTTTATTTTGTGGACAATGTGTCTGTTTGTATTCTGATTTGACAATGTCAACACAAGAAAGGAGAACAATTTTTTTTTTTTTTTTTTTTTTACTTCTGAGAGAAGAAACCAAGAAATTGGGTGATACTTTTTTACCGACCTATCTATGCTAGTGTATGATTAAATACTTGGGCTCGAAATGCTTTATTTTGCCAACCTGAACATCTTAAGGGCTCCTTTTACAAACCTGTGTTAGAGGTTTCTACAGCGCCTTATGAGGTCAGAGCAGGGGCAGGACGTAGCAGAGAGAACGTGCCGCTGCAGGGATCGCTATAACACCAGCGAGCCTGCAGGCTGCCCTGTTAGCCTTAAGGAGGTAAGAGTGGCCAAGCTGGGGGAGCGGGCAGGAGCCTTAAGGAGGTAAAAGCGGACAAGCTGGGGGAGGCCTTTCCGTCTGACCCTCCCCCCTCAAGCAGGAGCAGCAGCAGACGGCCAACAAGCGGCAGCGCTGCAGCTCCTGCTTTAGGAAGGCACGGGGGAAGAGTCGGCCATTGAATCGGGAGGCCGATTTTTTTTTTTTTCCTTTCCTTTCCTTAAATCGATTCGAATCGTGAATCGGGCAACACTAGTTCTTGGACAATCTGGCTTTTTGATCATCCATTTTTTGGACGTGGTTTTTTTTTATTATTATCATGAGCCCCTTAGCCTATAACTATAAAGCTCTATGACCTCACAATGCAGGTGTATTCTATAGGGAGAGGAGGAAATAGTGGATGCTGCGGATGGGCAGACTGGATGGGCCATTTGGCCTTTATCTGCCGTCATGTTTCTCCTTTTGAAAATCACTATAAATAAGTTGATAGGATAACCACCAAAGTCCATCAAATACCTCACCAAAATGTGTTCCCTAGAACAAATTCAACAAACCCCTTCCCCATCCATGCTCCCTGGAATGCATCTGCTCCGTTTGGATATATCAAGCTGTTTACATATCAAGCTGTTTACTTGTACTTTGCTCTTCATATAGTTTGGACAGTTTTAAAATCATTTTTGTTTTGTGTGTGATAAAGCTTTTAGTATTACTCCCTTAACTATCATCTCGCTGTTAAGTATTACACTAGCTCATGGAATCAGTTCAGTAATTGATGTCCCGAGGTGGAATAAGAATCTAGAGCAGTGGTATCAAACTCAAAGCCTTTGCAGGGCCACATTTTGGATTTGTAAGTACTTGGAGGGCCTCAGAAAAAAATAGTTAATGTCTTATGAAAAAAATGACAATTTTGCATGAGGTGAAACTCTTTATAAATCTTTCCTTTTGGCTAAGTCTTAATAATAATATTGTAATTTATAGCTAAAGAGACATATGATCAAGAAACTGTTTTATTTTACTTTTGTGATCATGATAAACATACCGAGGGCCTCAAAATAGTACCTGGCGGGCTGCATGTGGCCCCCGGGCTGCGAGTTTGAGACCCCTGCTCTAGAACAAGGGTGGGCAACCTTTATACACAGAAGGCCACTTGAATGTCAGTACTACCCCTGACGGGCTACTGCATTGTATAATGTCAGAGCCAGAAATGTACAGAGTAGAGAATGACATGGGGACAAATTTTTCCCCATCCTCACAGGAACTCATTTTCCGTCCCCGTGAGTTCTTTTCCTGTTCCTGCCTCATCCCTGTAAGGTGTCCTCATCTGCACAAGCCTCAAACACTTTAAATCCTAAGTAGCAACATTCTAGAGCTGAGATTGTGATGTCATAATGCCTCATTCCACCAATGCCTAAGCTCCGTCCTCATCTGCATAAGCCTCAAACACTTTAAAGTCATAAGTAGCAACATTCTAGAGCTCAGATTGTGATGTCATAATGCCTCATTCCACCAATGCCTAAGCTCTGTCCTCATCTGCGCAAGCCTCAAACACTTGGTGCAGGTAATCGAGGCAAACAGCATGCAAGAATTTAAGAGCAAATGGGATGCCCATGTGGGATCCCTTAGAGGGTTAAGCCAAGGGAACTTGCGCCAGGAGTGGGATCCCTAGGATAGTAGACTTGGGGGTGGGTCAGTAGAGTGGGCAGACCTGATGGGCTATGGCCCTTATCTGCCGTCATCTTCTATGTTTCTATGTTTTAAATCCTAAGTAGCAACATTCTAGAGCTGAGATTGTGATGTCATAATGCCTCATTCCACCAATGCCTAAGTTCCGTCCTCACCTGCACAAGCTTCAAACAGTTTAAAATTCTAAGTGTCCAAGGCTTGTGTGGTTAAGGCAGACCTTATAGGAATGGGTCAGGGGCGGCAACAAAACTCGCGGGGACGGAGAAATTGAGTTCCTACGGGGACAAATTTGTCCCCAGGTCATTCTCTAGTACAGAGCTCTATAGACATGTGAAAAATACATAAATATGTAAAACTGTAACATAAAATGATTTAAAAAAACCCCAAACAAACCACTAGAGTGGCTATTCTTAAAATATTTGCAAAATACAGTATTTAAAATCTTCCCATGGTCTCGGGGGGAGGGGGCATATAAAATTAAATAGTGGTCTGCATTTTTCTCATGGGGTGCATGTTGCCCACCCTTGGTCTAGAAAACTCCAGATAATTTTGGTGGCACTGTGGAATGCGCGGCCAAGCTACTTGTATCTTTGTGTGAGTGGTTTAGGTTTCAAGAAATTGTTAGATACACTTTTTTTTGTGAGGGCATTCTCTTAAATTGTCACCTAGAGTGGACTTGTATTGTTATGTTGGGGGGGGGCAGAGAATATTAGCTGCGGAGCATTGTTTGTTGGTTGTCTTGTCATGTTAGTATTATGAGGTGGTTAAATTTGTAGTCGACACTAAAACTGTTTTAAAGTTGTTAATTTGACCACATCACCACTGCCTACCTAGACTCACCCTGGTTACCTAAACCAGCACAAATTCAATTCAAACTACACTGTCTATTATTCAAAGCAATAAATGGCACTGCCCCCACTTACCTAAACAACCGCCTATATCGGAACCTTACTACTAGACAAAGGAGAACTCAGACCCCATTTACCAACCCCCCCCCATTCAAAGGCACTCAGCGCAAGAAGATGTTTGACCACCTACGAGCGACGCAAGCAGCGAAACTAGACCACTCCATCTCCAACTTGCTGACTTCAAATCTTTTTGAAAAGAAATCAAAACCCTGCTATTCAATAAATGTATCCAGATATCTTAACGCTTCCCCTTGTCATTCCCCCCCCCCTTGTAAATTCCCCCTCAAAATCTCTTCTACTCTTGCAATTTTTCTCTTCAAAGTCTCAACCATGTAAACAGCTCCCTAAATTGTAATTCTCCTGGAAATGTCCATTTATCTTTTGTAATCCTAAATCCATAATTGCAACTTTCCTGGATAGGTTCCAGTTAGCTTCTTTTGTAATCCGCCTAGAACTGCAAGGTACGGGTGGAATAGAAGTCACTAATGTCATGTAATTAAAACACAAGCAGACTGAAAAACTGCAGGACGACCTTTGGAAATTGGAAGACTGGGCAGATGAAATTTAGGCCCCCTTTTACTAAGGTGTGCTAACCGATTAGCGTGAGCTAATTGCTAACGCGCGCATGTTACTCTATGGACGCATTAGCGTTTAACGTGCGCTAATTCGATTAGCGCACCTTAGTAAAAGAGAAGGTTAATGTGGACAATTGCAAAGTGATGCACATTGGGAGGAATAATCCAAATCATGGTTACCAGATGCTAGGGTCCACCTTGTGGTTCAGCGCTAAAAAAAAAAGCCCCATCTGGGTGTCATTATGGACAGTACGCTGATACCTTCTGCCCAATGGGTGGCGGTGATCAAAAAAGCAAACCAGATGCTAGGAATTATTAGAAAAGGGATGGAAAAGAAGACTTAAGAATGTTATAATGCATCTGTATCGCTCAATGATGCAATCTCACCTTGAATATTGTGTTCAGTTCTGGTCCCCTTATCTCAAAAGAGATAAAGCGGACCTAGAAAAGGTTCAAAATAGAGCGACCAAGATGATTAAGGGGATGGACTCCTCTCATATGAGGAAAGATTAAAACGGTTAGGGCTCTTCAGCTTGGAAAAGAGACGGCTGAGGAGAGATAGGATTGAAGTCTACAAAATCCTGAGGGCAGTAGAACGGGTATAAGTGGATCGATTTTTATTTTTTTCTTTTTCTTTTTCCCCCCCTCTGCATAAAGATTTACAAAGACTAGGGGACACCTGTTTATAAATCTTTATTAATTTTTCATTCAAAAACAGTGCATTAAAGTATACATTAACTTCAAGACAGCACTTACAATCGATCAAAGAAATATTACAAAACATTTCCCCCCCAATTCAAGAATAAAAACAGTGCATTATTGCATACATACAATTAAAATCATAAACATCACTTTCCTTTGGTCGATTAATACAACAAAATATAATACCCCCCCCCCTGATGTACAAATCATATAGGAAATAAGGGGAAAATCCAGCTAATCAGTATTAACATTTAATCAGATCTCATAAACTCAATTAATGAGCTCCATGTTAATTTAAAAATTTTGTTATGTCCCACTCTTTCTGAATACATATTTTCGCATTTATAGCATAGACTAGGGGACACTTGATGAAGTTACAAAGTAATACTTTTAGAACCAATAAAAGGAAATATTTTTTCACTTAGAAAATAGTTAAGTGCTAGAACATGTTGCCAGAGGATGTGGTAAGAGCGGTTAATGTAGCTGGTTTTAAAAACGGTTTGGACAAGTTCCTTGAGGAAAAGTCCATAGCCTGCTATTGAGAAAGACATGGGGGGGAAGCCTCTACTTACCCTGGGTCGGTGGCATGGACTGCTTCTAGTGTGTGTTTGTTTTTTTGCCAGGTACTTGTGACCTGGATTGGCCTCCGTGAAGATGGGATACTGGGCTAGATAGACCATTGGTCTGACCCAGTCGTGTTGCGTGTGGCTGCTGGAAAAGTCTCCTCTGATGCAACTTCCTGTTTAGGGTTGCATCGGAGACTTTTCAGCAGCCAACGCGACGCGACTTCAAGGCTCCGGCTGCAATACAACGTGAAATTGCCATAAAGAGAAGGTAAGGGGAAGAGAGGGAGGGAGATGCACGGCTGGCCGGCAGGAGGGAGCTGCTGGACCGCGCGAAGGGTGCTGGGGAATGGAGAGGAGAAGAAGCTAAAGCAGCCTGAAGGGAACTGGGGAAGAAAGAGAGGGAAGAAGACGCTGGGAAATGGAGAAGAGAGAGTGGGGAGAAGACGCTGGGAAATGGGGAAGAGAGAGTGGGGAGAAGACGCTGGGAAATGGGGAAGAGAGAGTGGGGAGAAGACGCTGGGAAATGGGGAAGAGAGAGTGGGGAGAAGACGCTGGGAAATGGGGAAGAGAGAGTGGGGAGAAGACGCTGGGAAATGGGGAAGAGAGAGTGGGGAGAAGACATTGGGAAATGGGGGAGAGAGCGTCAGAGGAGAAGCTTCCACCCACACATGCACACGACTGCATGAACACTCCGGCGGCTTTCAGCAAGCTACTCAAACCTTAAAAAGCACCGTGAAGGTAAGGGGGAGGGAGGGAGATGCACAGACCGAGCAAGGGGTGCCAAATGGTGGTGGGCGAAGTGAAGGGCTGAAGTGAGGTGGTAAGAGGGGAGGGTGGATGCTGTGAGGATGGGGCAGTGAAGGGGACGGTGGTCCGGTGACGGGGCAGTGACGGGGACAGATTTTTTCCCCCCTGTAATTCTCTAGTTTTAGCATGAGCCAGTGAGGTTTGTGCTCTGATGCTCATAGGAATTCTATGAGCATTGGTGTATTTACTGCAACATCTCACGCTAAAAAACCCTAATGCAGCTTAATAAAAGGGGCTCTGATGAATAAATAACCGATTTTATGGCCTCCGGCAAGTTGGCCACCTTGTTGAACTTTGGAGGCTGCTGTCATGCTGTGCACCCAGCTTCTCACTGAGGCCAGGATTTTTTAAAAAACCTGCATTAAAAAGCAACGATCTGCTACCTCAGCCATTTTGATACCGAATCTAAAAACCCGAGACATGCTTAAAAAATTGCGCATGCAAATAAGATCGGCGTACAACAGCAAAGATTTCCTACATTTGCATGTGCCCATCACTGATGGGAACACGCGCAGAAAAACGGCGTAAAAGAAAAGCAAAAAAACACACTCTCCTGCTGCATTATTGGATGAATAGAAAGATTAGGGGAGAAGCAACGTCGACTTTTTTTCAATTGCACATAAAACATGCCTTTCTAAAAAAAACCTAAACTAGTATAATTCAGTTAAATCTTGTAATTTGGTTTTAATGTAAGATTTAATCAAGATCCACAGCCAGAAACACACAAGACAAGCAAGCTCAAGAAGAAACGTTGGCTTTTAAAAAGCGCGCATGAAACGTGCCTGCCTCTCCCAAAAACTCAAAAGAAGCGTGATTTTACTAACCTCCACTAAAAATATATCAGATACACATTTTTTTGTTTTCATTAGCCACAGTCAAAACACAAGTGCTGGCACTGTAACGGCACCTTCGAACCAGTCATCGTTTTTTTGTCGCCAGAAGCTGACGCCTCTCTTCGAAAATGCCTCGGCGATTTTTAAGAATCCACCGGAGGGATCATTTCAATGTTAAAGAGCCCATTTGCATGCCACTGTTGGAGACGGCTAGAAAGCTCGCTAAAGACGGAGATAATACGTTTTGATAATCCGCCGCTAAAATGCGTGCAGGCTAAACCGCTGGAAAACAGTTTAGCGAAAGCGTTAAAGTTTTGAGAATCTTGCCCTGAGTGTCATGTCTTCTGATAACAGTTCAGCTCAGGTTCCGGCAGAGTCCAATAACGGATCAATGACTAATTTCTTTGGCTTTGCCGCTCAGAAGCGATGCGTGTCTTTTATGGCTCTTATGGGAGATCAAAAAAGAAGACAATCTATGCCACTTAACTTTCACCAAAAGACCAACCCAAATAGTGGAGTGGGCAAACAAATCCTCAAAATAGTCAGAAAATGGTTCTTCAACAAACTTTTTAAAATACTTTTGCAAACATTTCAAAAATATAGGGCTCCTTTTACTAAGCTGCGCTGGCGTTTTTAGCGCATGCTGCAGATTAGCACGCGCTGACCCCTGCGCTACGTGGAAAAACTTAATGCCAGCTCTATGGAGGAGTTAGCGTGCACTAAAATCGCTAGCGCGGCTTAGTAAAAGGAGCCCATAGTCTGTTATCGAGAAAGACATGGGGGAAGCCACTGCTTGCCCTGGATCGGAAGCATGGAATGTTGCTACTCTGGGATTCTAGAATCTTGCTACTCTTTGGGGATTCTGTATGGAATGTTGCTACTTCTTGGGTTTTGGCCAGGTACTAGTGACCTGGATTGGCCACCGTGAGAATGGGCTACTTTGCTTTCTAGAATGTTGCCTGAGTAAGACCTGGGCTTCAGTGTCTCTCTCTTATATTTTTAAGTTTTTAGTTATATTTTTTTTTCTTTGTTGGCTTCCAGTTTTATTTTGTTCCTTTCATATACCTTATTCATAGTTTTACAGGGTTCTGCACTTTTTTCTTTTAATTTTCACTCGGGCGTGTCTGAAAACATCTTGGAAAGGAGGAGTTTGACAGTTACAGAATTGCAGCATAATTGTCTACAAACCTAAAGGCCTAGAATGGTGCATTTTCAGCAGAGGCCCTTCCTGCGTCCTTCCTTCCTTCCTTCTCCCCCGATTCAGTAGGGGATAACGGTGAGCACAAGTAGACGCCGGAGCCGTACCAAAACCAGCGGCAGGCAGCAGAAGCAGTGCGGGGACTTAAGAGCACAGCTCCACCCCTCCCCCGATCCAGCAGGGGCTAATGATTGAGCACAAGGAGACGCCAGGGCCGCACCGAAACCAGCGACAGGCAGCAGAATCAGCAGCAGGGACTTAAGAGCACAGCTCCGCCCCTCCCCCGATCCAGCAGAGGCTAACGGTGAGCACAAGGAGACGCCGGGGCCGCAACAAAACCAACGGCTGGCAGCAGAAGCAGCGGCGGGGACTTAAGAGCACAGTTCCTCCCCTCCCCCGATCCAGAAGGGGCTAATCGGTTGAGCACGAAGATACACTGGGGCCATACCGAAACCAGCGGCAGGCAGCAGAATCAGCAGTAGGGTCTTAAGAGCACAGCTCTGCCCCTCCCCCGATCCAGCAGGGGATAACGATGAGCATAAGGAGACGCCGGAGACGCACCAAAAAGAGCGGCAGGCAGCAGAAGAAGCAGCGGCGGGGACTTAAGAGCACAGCTCCGCCCCTCCCCCAACCAGCAGGGGCTAACGGTTAAGCACAAGAAGACGCTGGGGCCGCACCGAAATCAGCGGCAGACAGCAGAATCAGCAGCAGAGCCTTAATGAGCACAGCTCCTCCCCTCCCCCGATCCATCAGGGGATAATGGTGAGCACAAGGAGACGCCGGGGCCACACCGAAACCAGCGGCAGGCAGCAGAAGCAGTGGAAGAGACTTAAGAGCACAGCTCCACCCCTCCCCCGATCCAGCAGGGTTCTATACCATACTAGATATCGGATCTGAGAATGGTGGCAGTTGACCGTTTAATGCAGCTGATGCACCGAGATGATAGTGGCGGTTGTCTTGGTGTTGCAGAGGTCATCTGATCCAAATGACATGCCTGCATTTTAGCATTGCATTGACTCTGATCCAAATGACTAGTCTGCATTTTGGCACTCATTACTACTTCCTAGGAAACCTCATGGCTGAAATATTGTGTGTTGGCTAGGCTGCATACGTCAGGGCTTAAGGAGCATACGAGCTTTCGCTCCTTGGCATATCGTCTTTATGAACTTCTAACATCAGATCCCATTGTCTGACTGGAATTTACTTTATTTCATTTATTTTTATTTATTGTTTTCTCAGGTACTTTAGCTAGATTGTGAGCCTTCGGGACAGCTAGGGAAATCCAAAGTACCATTTTTATTTATTTTATTTTAATGTATCTTTAATCTATTTTCATTGTAAACCGCTTTGAACCTCACGGTATAGCGGTATATAAATCAAATCAAATCAATCATTGGCCTGACCCAGTAAGGCTATTCTTATGCTCTTATAGGACAATCAAACCATTGTAGCATCACTGATGAGGTTGGCTCTGAGGCACTGTGGAATGAGGCATTATGACATCACAATCTCAGCTCTGGAATGTTGCTCTCATTGGGGTTCCGGAATCTTGCTATTCTTTGAGATGCTGGAATGTTGCTACTCTTTGGGTTTTGGCCAGATACTAGGGACCTGGATTGGTTACCTTGAGAACAGGCTACGGGGCTTGATGGACCATTGGTCTGAACCAGTAAGGCAATTCTTATGTTCTTATGGAAAGACCTCAGACTTCCTTTCCCAGCTCACAATAGAACAGCTTGTGCTGTTCCATTCAGTGGGACATTTTGTCAATCATTGGTCCACCACCTCCTCCAAGTATAGATTGAAGCTATCTCAAATGAAATTAATGAAAAATCAAAGCAGGAACTTAGCTTTCAGTTAATAAACTTCTGGTCATTGGTTTATTAACTGAAAGCTAAGTTCCTGCTTTGATTTTTCATGAATTTCATTTGAGATAGCTTCAATCTATACTTAGAGGAGGTGGTGGACCAATGATTGACAAAATGTCCCATTGAATGGAACAGCACAAGCTGTTCTATTGTGAACTGGGAAGGGAAGTCTAAGGTCTTTCCAATGTTATTATGATGATATTTTTCAGCCAGTATATTAAATGTCCATGCAAATATTTTTGAAATGTTTGTGAAAGTATTTTAAAAAAGTTTGTTGAAGAACCATTTTCTGACTATTTTAGAGGATTTGTATGCCCGCTCCACTGTTTGGCATTTGTCTTATGGGAGATCTGCATCTCCAAATGCCTGTTACTTGGCACAGTTGCTCTCATTCAACATCAAACGTCGAGAAGCAGCCAGTTTCACCATCTGCCAATTAAAGGGTTAAAGTATTTTGTTTCAAAGTATTTCTAGTCTGTCGATCCAAGCAGCTTGTTGTTAACATTGAACAATAGTTGACTGACGGGAGAGCAGGCAAAGCCAGGGCAATGGAATCAGTGCACGAAACCTTGGCAGCCTCTGGCTTCTCTCTTTTTCTGCTGTACACCGCTGGCTCTGTGATTCCTACTATGTACTGTAAATCTAAGAGAAATTTGATTAATTACAGAAACATTGGATTTTTCTTTATGTGCAAAATTAGGACTCGTAGACCACAAGGTATATATTTTTTAAAAAATTTTGAACAAAGAACCTGAACAAAAAACATAGAAGTATAAAATAATAAATTTACCACATATTATAATGTAAGTTTTTAGTTTGAAGCCGGAGTCGTTACATTTTTACCAACTCTGACTGCACCCCAAATTGATTCCGGCTCTAGTTCCACAGCCCTGAGGAAAGACCTTTTCATTTGGGGATAGGGGGCAAAAAACCCTATCTTTTGCCCTTGCCTCCCAAGTTTCCCTAGTTGCTTGTCTGTGATGGGCACATAATTGGTTAGGCTCTGATGCCAGTGGCCTACCCTATTCTGATGCCTATGCTATAATAGTCCAGAATTTGGCTGCACGACTCGTATATTCTGGGAAAGCCGCTATACTCGCGTTACGACTCTCCTAAAGTCACTTCATTGGCTTCCCATCCGTTTCCGAATACAATTCAAACTCCTCTTACTGACCTACAAATGAACTCACTCGGCGTCCCCTCACTATCTCTCTTCACTTATCTCCCCCTATGTTGTCGTCCCCCCCCCCCCGTGAGCTCCGCTCAGCCCATCCTATCTGTACCCTTCTCTTCAACTGCAAACTCCAGACTCTGTCCCTTCTGCCTTGCTGTACCATATGCTTAGAACAAGCTTCCTGAATCCCTAAGGCAGGCTCCGTCTCTGGATTGACGGAACTTGGATGTTGTGACTTGGACTATGTAAAATATGGTCTAAGTCGCAAAAACCCACCTAAAGTCACCAGATAAGCACTGAAAACACATAAAATAGACCCCCACACACTACCCAAGTTATCCCCGACCCCCCCATAAAATTATTAATCACATCTTTAAAATTCAGCCTCCAGACCATCATCGCCTGGCCGCCTGGCATAGGAAAGCCTAGTCGTCCTGCACAGAGGCGGCTTAAGTCATCTTGGGGGTGGGTTAGGGACTCATGCAGAGGAGGACCCATGCCCATAAGCCCCTGTAATCATTGCATTGATACTTAAACATGTGCACCCCCTATACACCCCGAAACCCTTTATTACTGCCATATAAGTGGCTCTTGCAGCCATGAGGGCTATTGGGGTGGTAGATAAGTGGGTCTAGGGGATTCTGGAGGTGGTTTGGGGGGCTCACCATGACCTATAAGGGAGCTGTAGTGAGGAGAAGACATGGTACCCTTTTTGTGAAGTTCACAGCAGTGCCCTGTAAGGTACCCCGCTATTTAGGTGCCATGTCTGGGTATTCAGTCCATCATTTTGCAGACCTCTCCCACGTCCAACAGGGCTTGTTCTAGGCGTTTTTGACTTGGATGAAAAGTTGGACGGAAATGTGGTATAAAGATGGACGATTTAGCGGCTTGGACGATCAGATCGGCAGGTCGTATAATTAGACGATTTTCAAAACAAAAAATATTTTGGACGTATTTTTTCAAAAATGTGTCCTAGGCTGGTTTTTACTTTGGACGACTTGCGACTTAGATGCAAACGGACATACACGTCCCTTTTGATTATGCCCCTCCGTGTCTCTGAGAACCATTTCTTCAAAGAGTTGAGTTGAGAAACCTTTACAAAGCCGCGCTAGCGTTTTTAGCACCGGCCGCGGGAGCAATAGATCGGATGCTCATAGGAATTCTATGAGCGTCGGAGCTATTACCTTGGCCGACGCTGAAAACACTAGCGCGGCTTTGTAAAGGAAGAGGGTAAGTCAAACAAACACATGTTGGAATTGTGATGAAAATGTTGGTGTTCCAATGTAGTGTTTCGGAACTCAGTCCTGGAGTACCTCCCTTGCCAGTCAGGTTTTCAGGATATCTACAATGAATATGCATGAAAGAAATTAACTAAAAAGAGGCTAACGAAGACCAACATGAGTGGAAGGAAAGGACACAGGTGCAAAAATTACATTGAGATAAAATTAAGGCAAAAGGGAAGGAGAGGGGAAAGTGCCAAAGGAAGTGTTTTGTTACTCTTTGCCCAGTCTTTTCTTCCACTGATCCCAATGAGCCCTATAGAACTAGTCTGCTTAAGTATTTAAAAGAGGGAATGACCCGAAACCTAAAAACATAAGAATAGCCCCACTGGGTCAGATGACCAATGGTCCATCAAGCCCAGTAGCCCGTTCTCATGGCGGCCAATCCAGGCCACTAGTACCTGGCCAAAACCCAAAAGAGTAGCAATGTTCCAGCATCTCAAAGAATAGCAAGATTCCGGAACCCCCAACGAGAGGAACATTCCAGAGCTGGTATTGTGCTGTCATAATGCCTCATTCCACGGTGCCTCAGAGCCAGCCTCATCAGTGATGTTACAATGGCTTAATTGTCCTATACTTGGCTCATGTAAGAACATAAGACTGGGTTAGACCAATGGTCCATCAAGCCCAGTAGCCCGTTCTCAAGGTGGCCAATCCAGATGCCTAGTACCTGGTCAAAACCCAGGTGTAGACTTTGTATGCAAATCAAGTTTATGCATATTGATTGTGGATATCCTGAAAACCTGACTGGCAAAAGTGTGTTTGTGTGGGGGGGGGGGGGGGGGGAGGTGTACTTCAAGACTGAGTTGAGAAACAGTGCTCTAATGCATCTGCTATGTGGATGCGTTTATACATTTTCTTTTTGGACAGATATAGGGCATGTTTAGAAAATCTTGAACATTAAGCAACAAATCTCTTCTTCAATAATGATCTTTAAATCATGTTCTCCAACAATTAACATAAAGGACAAGCACAGGAAAGCTATTTGAATCTTGTTATCGATAGGTCAAAGACACATGCTTGCCAATTGGAAATCCTCAAACATGTTAACTATACATTTGTGGTGGCAATCTGAAGGCCCCCCCCATCTCTCTTCACTTATCTCCCCCTATGCTCCTCCCCGTGATCTCTGCTTGTCGGGCAAGCCCCTCTTATCTGTACCCTTCTCTTCCCCTGCCAACTCCAGACTCCATCCCTTCTTTCTTGCGGCGCCATATGCCTGGAACAGGCTGCCTGAATCAATACGTCATGCTCCCTCCCTAGCAGCGTTCAAATCCAAGCTAAAAGCCCACTTTTTGGAATCTATTGAACAAATCCATCAATGGTTAGATATAAATAGGTTGGCCCTTAATATTGAAAAAACAAAAACGATGCTTTTCCCATGGAAAGAAACTCCTAAACTTATTGCGCCTATCACTATAAAAAATATTCCCTTGCAACTAGTTAATACCATTAAAATCCTAGGAGTTATATTTGACAGTAAATTAACTTTTCATGAACACATCGGTAGTATCGTCAAATCATCATTCTATAGACTCCGTCAAATTCGCTCCCTTTCACAATATCTTTGTTCTAAATCACTAAATATCCTTATCCACTCCTTAGTAATCTCTAAAATCGATTACTGCAACGCCCTTTTTAAAGAGATTGCACAAAATGAAATAAGACGGCTTCAAATCATACAAAATACTTCCATTAAACTTATAACAAAGACAAAAAAATTTGATCATGTAACACCACTTCTCAAGAACGCTCACTGACTTCCGGTATTGCATAGAATAACATATAAAATATGTCTACTCACCTTTAAAGCAAAGCTTTTTAAAACACCTGCATTCATTTTTAGATCACTGATCCCTTACTCCACAAATAGAATATTGCGGTCAAACGAACAGCATTTATTGACAATTCCATCTCTAAAGATCATTAATACCAGAAGACAATTTATCTTCTCTGTTACTGCTCCACAAATTTGGAACTCCCTGCCAATTTATTTAAGAGAAGAACATAATATTGATAAATTCAAGACCAATTTAAAAACATTCCTTTTCAAAGACGCTTTTGATCAATAAGTCTTACTCTTGAATTCATTAATGCTGTATTTGACTATTCTTTTTAATCCCCAACCTTTTGTTTTTGCCTGACTTCCTTTTCTATAAAATTTTGTAGTTCAATTCCCCTTTTCCTTCTTACTCTTGTTTTGTTAAGTTTGTATATTGTTTAGTTTAAATTAATGTTTTATTTTTTTTAATATTGTAATTTTAATTGTTTCTTTTTATGTATGTTCATCGCTTTGAAGTAAGATTAAGCGATTAATCAAAAATTTTAATAAACTTGAAACTCCTAGCTCCTACTCATTGCTGTCGGATACCTAGACCCACTGTATCATTTCCTCTACCATAATCTCCCCACCCCCGAAATGTCCTGTCTAAATTAGATTGTAAGCTCTTCTGAGCAGGGACCGTCTATTGTATGTTAAAATGTACAGTGCTGCTTATGCCTTTCAGCCCTTTAGAAATAAATAGTAGTAGTTGTACCTACAACATTGAAAAATTGAATTTGCTACTGCACTAAAATATGGAATTTTACATAGTAAAAAACTGATTTGGTCCCTTCTATTTATTTAAAAAATTTGTAGACCGCTTAAGGGTAAGTGGTTTACATAAGAACATACATATTACATTACATTAGAGATTTCTATTCCGCCATTACTTTGTGGTTCAAGGCGGATTACAAAAGAGTTATAAACGGTGGGTTACAATGGAAGATCATTGGTCATTTTTAGAGAAGGTAAAGAGTAGATCAGGTAGTATCTGTGTGGCGTGAGGAAGGAAGGCATTTGAGATGTTAGGACTGTTTCAGGAATTTCTTGGAGTATAGTTTTTATTTCTTGGAACAAATAGCATACAATTTAGATTTATCAATAACACAATACAGTGGTACCTCGGTTTACGAGTGCACCGGTTTGCGAGTGTTTTGCAAGACGAGCAAAACATTTGCAAACTTGGTGCCTCGTAAACTGAGCGCGCCTCGATTTGCGAGCGCCCCCCCCCCGCAAACCGGCACCCTCCCCCCCACCGCGATCCGGCACCCCCCCCCGCCACCATCAGGCACCCCCCCGCCGCGACCTGAGGTCCCCCCAACCCACCCGAACCCTCTTCTTACTTTGATGTAGCCTCCGCACCGGCACCAGCATGTCCTGTGCTGGTGCCCAAAGATCTGCCTCCTGTGCTGGGCCTTGAGCATGTGCGCATGCTCAAGGCCTGAGAGTTCACGTCAAACGTGAACTCTCAGGCCTTGAGCATGCGCACATGCTCAAGGCCCAGCACAGGAGGCAGATCTTCGGGCACCAGCACCAACGCACAGGACATGCTGGTGCCGGTGCCGGTGCAGAGGCTACATCAAACTAAGAAGAGGGTTCGGGTGGGTTGGGGGGACTTCAGGTCGCGACGGAGGGGTGCCTGATGGCGGCAGGGGGGGTGCCCGATGGCGGGGGGGAAGGTGCCGGTTTGCGGGGGGGCCTTTGGGGGGAGCAATGCCGGTTCTCGTGGGGGGGGGGGGGGAGCGCTGCTGGCCTCGGGGGGGGGGGGGTAGAGGGTGGGAACCTATCAAAGCGAGTTTCCATTATTTCCTATGGGGGAATTTGCTTTGATAAACGAGCATTTTGGATTACGAGCATGCTCCTGGAACGGATTATGCTCGTAATCCAAGGTACCACTGTATATCCAATCAGAAATAGAGAAGACAGTTTTATAAAGCAATCTTAATTTATTAATTTATTTTAAAAATGTATATAACCGCTTACAAAAACTAATACGAGGGCAAATAAAAAATTAAAGGCAATTGTTAAATTATGCGATAATGGGAACAGAGCTAGCAAAATGCAACATAAGTACTCGTACATTGCCTGTTATATAGTTCATCCACGCACAGTGCAGCACTCGGCCTTTAGTCGTGTGGCAGTCACGAGGTCAGAAAAAAGGATGCTCCATTGCAAGATTGTACCATCAAAGAATAAAGTGCAGTAGTGCACTTTCTTTGGGCAGAGGGAGTGAAACTTGTGGAAATTCACCGTTGGGTATTGTCTTGGTACGGTCATAGCACCATGGATCAATTAAAGGTTTATGAGTGGGTACAAAGGTTTAAAGCGGGAAGAACAGGTGTAACCGACAAAGGTCGTTCCGGTCGCCCATCAACATCGCACACACAAGAGCACATTGACAGGGCAGATGCCTTGATTAGAGAAGACCAAAGAACAACGGTGTCTCAGTTGGCTGCAGATTTGGATATGAGCTATGGATCTGCATTTGCCATAACGCATGATGACTTGGGGAACAGGGAAGACTGCGCACGATGGGGATCCCAAACAGCTGACTGATCTGCACAGGCAACAGCGAGTGGAGGTGGCGACCCGGTTCTTGAGACGGTACGAAGAAGACCCGAGTGTTATGGAGAGAATTGTCACCGGCGATGTGACACGGGTGCAACACTGTGACATGGATAGCAAAAGACAAAGCATGATGGAGTAAAGGAAGCGGTGCTCGCCTGGCTTCGGGAGCAGCCGAAAAATTTCTCCGCAGGAATGTAGAAGTTCGTTGAACGATGCAACAAACGCGTCGTCTTGCATGGGGACTATGTGGAAAAGTGATATGTTCAGTTGCTCACAGTTACCTCTATTAATGCCGTTAGATTTATTTTGCCTTTACTTTTTGATTTACCCTTGTATCTATATTTTATATTGTATACAGTGTCAGAAGTCTTTCTTTTCATGAATGTTGTTTTATACTTTGCAACTGTTTATGTTCTCATGCATAAAATTCAATAAAATATCTGAATCTAAAACATTCTTTTTCTTTGCTTGAAGTCTTGGGATGTAGTACTTTCCTTGAGACTGGGGGGAGAGGGTTTGATTTTTTTTTATTTTTTTTTTAGTTCTTTGGGGGTGGGGGGCATTAACAATGCATTCAGCGGTTGGATGGTTGTTTATTTCCCATCTGCTTTGTGTTATACTTAAGCTGCAGGGGATTTAAAAAAAAAAAAATATATATATATATCTCAACACTATGTATAGATTCCTCTACATCATTGGACGGATTCCTGAGGGATAAAGGGATCGTGGGATACTGAGAGAGGTGCTGGGATGTAACACAAGTATAGAAAGCTAACCAGGTAATAAGTATAGAAAGCCAACCAGGTCGTGCATGGGCAAGACCGGAGGGTGAGGACTTTGATGGGAAGATAGGACTTTAATGAGAAACCAAGGTGGCAAGGGGCCCCTTCTGGTGATTCAGACAGGTCGTGACCTGTTTGGGCTGCCGCGGGAGCGGACTGCTGGGCAGGATGGACCTATGGTCTGACCCGGCGGAGGCACTGCTTATGTTCTTATCATTCTGTTAATGCAGCGTTTTTTTGTCTTCATTGCTTTTCTTATGATTTGTGTATGCTTTCCTATTCTTTAAATATAACTTTATTCTTAAATATGGGGATTATGTAGTTGAACTGAATCTCCCCAATGCCTCCAAACTCTTCTGGTATCTTCATTCCATAGAGCCACCAGCAGGAGTTCCAAAGCTCGCACTCCCAAGCAAAAGTTGCTAGAATTCTCTCGCACATCGTTCTGTTTGCACCATACGCGTATTCCCACACGCTCTTCGTGTTCATAACTCATAAATATTTTCATAGGACCCCTGATGAAAGCAAATACGTGTAGGGTTCCCACATCAATTGAAGTTCATTGTACTGAGACAATGTCTGTCCAAGATTTGCTACGTTAGGTTCATATTTCATCATCATCAGCTACACTGAAACTATTTATTGGCTACACAGAGACGTACTGGGACTATTTATTGCCTATATTGATATAGCATTTGGGACTGTGTGTTTTATATTTTAGAGCCTGTGCTTACTTCTGCCTTGGTTTTTCAGCCGTTTTTTTAATTGTACTGTTATACTTTTTGTTGTTATGTGCATTGGTTTTATGATTTTTAAGTTTTTGTTATTTTTATCTTCTGTGTTAATAAACCTGGGACTTGCTGGTTCAGCTACTCCACTGTTCTGGCCTTCTTTGAATACCAGATTTCTCATACATCCTACAACATTCCCCACTAAATAGGATCAGGCAGGATGACTGAGTCTTAACATCTCCTTGGTTAAATGGCATGGATTTAGTTAACTAAGAGGCAAAAAATTATCTTTTTTTTTTTTAAACTCAATTTTATTGGCACATTATCCATTTTCCACTTCTCTTACTGACCTTCGGGTTCATTCATTCTACAATGGTTTGTGGTCTCTGTCATAAAGTATATAGGGACAGACTTATAGACCTCAATATGTACCGTATGCTTTGGAAGAAAGATGAGAGTGAGGAGATATGATAAGAGGCGTTTAAATATCTCAGTGGCATAAATGCACAGGAAATGAGTCTCTTTCAAGTGAAAGAAAACTCTGAAATGAGAGGGCATAAGATGACGTTAAAAGGGGAAAGACTTAGAAGTAATCTAAGGAAATACTTCTTTATTGAGAGGGTAGTAGATACATGGAACGGACTACTGGTGGAGGTTGCGGAGACGAGGACTGTACCTGAATTCAAGAAAGCATGGGACATGCACGTGGGATCTCTTAGGAAGAGATAAGCAGATGTCCCTTTATTCCGGGACCAGTGGTTTTATGCGTCCCTTGCCACCAGGCACTGTAGGAAGTCTCAGATGATTGAAGTCTTAACTCCTCCCTCTGCTAGTATACCCTGGAACATGCTCCTTGGACACCACTCTTGACTTCCTACAAGCCAGCCTGTAGGAGCTTATCTTTTCTGCTCGTGTTTCTTTTGGTAGTTTTCAGTAATTTTTTTTTCAGCATTTTCTTTTGCCCTCGTGCTGTGGAGGTTCCCTGCGGGGCACATCCTTGCGGCGGGAGATCGCAGACTGTTGGAGAACGTCTGCTTCTGGGGGGGGGTTCCCTGCGTGTCAGTAAGCCCCCCCTGGACAGCCTGCAAGCCAGATCGGGGCTCTGGGATCGGGAGCAAGCTTACCACAAAGTTCGTCCGCTAGTGGGTGTAGCGCATTCTTAGCGGTTCCGTGCAGGTGCGACCAGGATCGGAGCTGGACTGCGTGCCTCTGCCAAGTTTGAGCGACGTATCCGAAGGTGGCGGAGGTCACTGGCAGCGGTGGTTGGGCCGGTGGGGCAGTCAGGAAGACTTGAAATCCTGCTTTCCGGTTTCCTGAGGCTTTAGACCTCTCTATTATGCCTACAGCTTCTCTCATGCAGCACATGGAACACTGAGTAACAGTGACGGCCTGTTTTGATGATTTTGGGAGGTCTTAAAAAGGGGGTTTTGAGTGGTTTCCCTGCATGCCCTACCCCTCCCCACCTCAAATCCAAAAATCACAGTTTTTAAAAAAATCTTTATTAAGTTTTCTAAGCTAACAAAAAGTGCAAAACAATATACATACATATATTAATAAACATAATAAGCACTTATAATCCATCAGTAACAATACAAAAAGAATAAAAACCCCTCTCCCATCCCACATTTTCAATTGGGGAATAAAACCAATCAAAAGAAATACCCCCCACCCTCTCACCATTCGCAGTTTTTTTTTTTGTTTTTTTTAAAGGGATACCTGTTCCTTTCCCGGGCCATATGGCCTTTATCTGCCATTATTTTCTGTGCTTCGGTTTCTGTCTGTGAGCTTCCTCGGGAACTCTGCTCATCAATCAAGTCATATCTGTGCCCAGTCCTATTCAAATCACCAGTTCAGGATTACACCACTTATCCCGGGATTTACCAGAATAGTCAGTAACATCCCTTGATCCATCATATTGAATGCCACCAAAAGATCAAACTGCAATAGAGGTCTGCACAGGAATGAGGATTGTGGGAATCCTGCAGGGACCCCCCCAGGTCTAAGGGACTCCCACGGGGTCCCCCCAGGTCTAAGGGACTCCCACGGGCATGTTCCATCGATCCAGTTGCTGATTGTCATACATCCACCAGTTGGGGAGACAGAGCTAGAGCTTGATGTTTTGGGGTTTGCAGTTCAGTTGTGATAGTCTTATTTCTATTTGTAATTTGTGATCCGTTATTCTGTATTTGGTGAAGGTCTGTCTGGGTGTTCTGACAGATGTCTGACTTTGTTTTGAGTTTTCTGTGAAACTCAATTAAACTAAAATCAAAACTGTCGGAAGTAATTTCTGCTTTTTATGGGGACAGGCAGCTTTTATAAGGGGGACGGAGGGGATTCCTCGCGGGGTCAGGTGGGGACGGAGAGAGATTCTAACGGGGACGGGTGGGGATGCTGGTGGGGACGGGCGGGATTTCTGTCCCTGCGCAACTCTCTCAAATTCAACAATATCGCTTTTTTTTTACCTCTACAAAGTAAGGGGTCCTTTTATTAAAGTGGGCTAACTGATTTAGCGCGCTAAAGATTAGTGTACGCTGAATGCTAAGACATCCATTATATTCCTATGGGCATCTTAGCATTTAGCGTGCGCGCTAAATCAGTTATCGCACCTTACTAAAAGGACCCGTAAATGTCCCACCCTAGTAGCTACGTTTTTTTTTAAAAGGCTGCATCCTTCAAAACACCACCCTCAGTGCTGCCATTTAATTACACCGTGATAACAAAATTGTCTTCCCATAAACCTCATTCATTTACAGCATTTAGATAGGGCTCTGCACGAGGGCATTTGGCAACATATCATCAGCAAATAGCAATTTTTCTATTTTCTACAAAGAAATGTACACAGCATTTAAGACAACATTTTTCCACTATCTAATATGTCACAAAGAGCATTTAAATTGGAGTTGGGTTGTTAGTAGTTTTATGGGACTGCTTGGAAACGTTTGGGATTATCCCCGTTTGACACAAGAGCAAAAGAGTTCCAAGAAGAGTCATTTTCTTTCTCTCTTTTAATTATAGTTAGACATGGCCTTTATCGGCAGCTACCAAGTCTGGATAGTCAACCTCGGCAAATCGAGCGCACACATAAAATTTTGTCAGAAACTAACACGCTTAGAAAATGAAAGCAGCAACTACCAAAATGAAGGCTAAATTAGATCAAATTAGTTTTAAGAAGAGTTGCCTATAAACAAAGTCAAAGTGACCAATTGGCAGGTGACCAGACGATACACTCCCTTGGAAAACTCTATGTCAGAGGGAAGACTACAGCCATGAGCAGAAAGGAGCACAGGAAAAACATTTAAAAAGTTTGCTTGCTTGCTTTCAATTTTTTTTTCCAAATGATTTTTTAGTTGTTTTTTTTTCTGTTTGCATCACTACAAAGTTTGCCATGCTTTAATTAACAGGTTAATACATAAAATCAAATTTGCCTGCATTCAGATCCCTAGTTGCAATCCTTACAAGAAAGTATTTTTTATTAGGCTCTGTATTTTAAATATACTTTTAATCTGATGCTGTATTTTAATGGATGTAGTAGTTATAATAGTTGTGTTTTTTGAAATTGTATTTTTTAACTGAAATGTTTCAGTTCTTCTGTTGTCAACTGCCTAGAACTGCTGGTGGGGGCGGTATACAAGAAAATAAAATAATAATAATTATTATTATTACTAGTTGTTAAGCCTGTTACATTAACAGGTGCTAGAATTTATGTCTGTCTGTATTTTTCTTTCTGTCTCTTTCCTCCCTCCATTTCCCTGTGTAGCGCTGTCTCTGCTTTCTTCCTCAGTCTGCACTCTCAAGCTGTAACATTACTGCGGAAACCATCTTCATGTCATTCTTTAAGGAGAGAGGGAAGAATCAGAGTATGAATGGCCACAACCACTGACCCGCAAGCTTTGCTTTGAAGAATGCTGGTGTAGAAGGACTGAGGTTGAAACAGACACTACAGAATGACAGTCTCTGGTTTCCAGAGCAGATATTGTGATGTCATAATGCCTCATTCCACCAGTGCCTAAGAGCCAATCACATCAATGATGTCACAATGGCTTCATTATCCTTGGCTCACATAAGAATCAGAGTATGAATGGCCACAACCACTGACCCTCAAGCTTTGCTTTGAAGAATGCTGGTGTAGAAGGACTGAGGTTGAAATAGATACTAGAAAATGACATGGGATTATTTCCCGCGGTTATCCGCGGGGACGGGAACGGTGATGAATTTTGTCACCGTGTCATTCTCTAATCACAGCGCCAATAGGAATATGAAAACTATTAGGCTTGAGTTATATACAAAAATGATAGATACATCGTTTTTAAAAAAAAATTAAATATATGAAAAAAATACAGAATAAAATAAAGTTGTTTAATAAATCTGGATTGATGCAGAATAAAAAGTAACCGGCAGTGTGATGCCTAGTTACAAACAGAAGGTCCATACAAATGTCTTAAATTGATATAAATAAGATTGGTTGAAGAGAAATATTGTTGAAACACCTTTGGAAGTAAAACTTGATATAAGATCATAGGATATAATGGACACGTTAGCGTTTAGCGCACACTGAAACGGCCAGCACGCTTTAGTAAAAGGACCCCATAGTTTTCAAAAGTTGAGCTTGTGGCCCTCAAAGCTGCAAAATCGTTCATATGCCGTGAAAGTTAAAGATGAAATGTTCCTATGTCTCCTATGACGGCAGAAAAGGGCCGGCGGCCCAACAAGTCTGCCCACTCAAGAACCCCCCCTCCCTTGAGAATCCATCTTTTAAGCATAACTCTAACAACCCTACCTGTTTGTCCCATCGACTCTTGAAGTCGAGCACGCTACTGGCCTCGACCACCTGGCGTGGAAGACCATTCCATTGATCAATCACCCTTTCGGTGAAAAAGTATTTCCTGGTGTCACCATGAAATCTTCCCCCCCCCCCTTAAGTGTTAGCGGATGCCCTCTTGTCGTCGTGGGACCCTTAAGAAAAAAGATTTCTTCCTCCACTTCAATGCAGCCTGTGATGTATTTGAATGTTTCTATCATGTCTCCCCTTTCTCTGCGCTCCTCGAGAGAATATAAGCGCAGTCTGGTCAGACGTTCTCCATATGGGATGTCTTTAAGTCCTGAGACCATTCTAGTGGCCATTCTCTTCACATCCTTTTGATAATGTGGCCTCCAAAACTGGACACAGAACTCCAGGTGAGGTCTTCAGGCTTTCGGCTGATGAAGCTCCTTCCGATGCAACCCAGCATTTGTCTAGCCTTTGCTGAAGCTTTCTCCACCTGATTGGCAGCTTTCATATCTTCCCGGATGAGAACTCCCAAGTCCCTTTCTGCAGTAGTTCTTGTTAAGTTTTCACCGTTCAAGGTGTATGTTCTGCATGGATTTCCACTTCCAAGATGCATTACTTTACATTTTTTGGCATTAAAGTTCAGTTGCCAAGTACTGGACCATTGTCCCAGTAAAAGTAGGTCCTGCTCCATAGTGTCGGGCCTGGTTGCGCTGTCAGGTTCTGTTGCCCTGCCCACAGTGTTGCATAGTTTAGCGTAGGAAATGTTCGTATACTAAAGGAAAGGGTGGGGGTGGGGATAGAAAATTACAATTAACGAATGACTTTGTCATCTCATAGATGTTCATTGCAGTTATTTCCATTTGCTGGTGTATTTATCTTGAATTGCTGAGATTTTTTCCAATAAATTATGTATTAAAAAAAAGGACGAAATGTTACAGTTTTGGACTCTAATTTGTGGGGTCCCTCAGGGCTCACCAGTTTCCTCAATAGTCTTTAACATTTTCTTCAGTACAGTTTTCCCCTGCGAATTCGCGGTTCACAGTTCGCGGAATCACTAATTTGCGGTATGCTCCGACTGCCACTTCCTGTTACTAAAGCCGGGCTACACCAATCAGGAGCTGCGTGTCAAATTACTCAAACAAGCCTACACGTAAAGTCCAGTTATTTATATACCCTCCTGTCAAATTATGTCGTTTTAAGATATTTATAGAGAGAACTCTCGCTTTTCAGGCAGCTAAATTGAATACCTGGTTTGGCAAAATTATGCTAGAAGTTCCATCTTACTATAATTTTAGAAAATTACTAAACACATGACTATTTGATAAATTTTTAACTTAAGTGCTCTAATGTAGAGAGCTGCACGGGGACGATGGGAATCCTGCGGGACCCGCGGGGATCCCGCGGGTTCCCCCTTCGGGTCACAGGGATCCCGTGGGGACGCCCCCTAGGGTCGCCCCTCGTGCTCTCGGGGATCCCGTGCCTTTCCTACCTGCCCTGCTGCGAGGCCTTGTCTTCCATTTTCTGCCTGCCCTGCTGCAGCACACATAGCTAATCGGAAGTCTTCCCCGATGTCAGCGCTGATGTCGGAGGGAGGGCTTAAGCAAAGCCCTCCCTTCCTCCGACGTTAGCGCTGACATCGGGAAGGCTTCCGATTAGCTATGTGTGCTGCAGGGCAAGTAGGGAGAAGGCAGTGGCGTACCAAAGCGGGGGGCAGTCCGCCACGGGTGCAGCCATGGGGGGGGAGTGAGCACAGCCGGTCAGGTCCCCTTACCTTTGTGGCGCTTCCCCCGATCGACCGACAACAGACCCGGCCGACAAACCTCCCTGCCCTGTAGCTGCGAATCTAAATTACCTTCTTACAGCAACTTCAATACTCCAGCTGCTGTAAGAAGGTAATTTGGATCTGCGGCTACAGGGCAGGGAGGTTTATCCGACCGGGCCTGTTCTGTTGTCGGTCGGGTGGGGAAACGCCACAAAGGTAAGGGGCAGGGAGGGAGAAAGGGAGGAAAGTTGGAGTGGAGAAGAAAAGACGCTTAAGGGAAATGAGTAAAATTGAGGGGGGGAGAAGGACGCTGAAAGGACATGGGGAGGACCGGAGGGGGGGGAGAAGGACGCTGAAAGGACATGGGGAAGACGGGGGAGAAGGACGCTGAAAGGACATGGGGAAGACAAAGGGGTGGAGAAGGATGCTGAAAGGACATGGGGAGAACGGGGGGGGAGAAGGACACTGAAAGCACATGTGGAAGACAGAGGGGGGAGAAGGATGCTGACAGGACATGGGAAGATGGGGGGAGAAGGACGCTGAAAGGAAATGGGGAAGAGAGAGTGGGGAGAAGACGCTGGCAGGGAAGAAGACAGAGATGCCAGACTATGGGGGGAGCGGAGGGAAGAAGATGGGTGCCAGACCAATTTGGAAGGGGGGAGAAAGGGAGAGGCACAGTAACAGAGCAAATGGAAGATGCAGAGAGAAGAGAGACAGTGGATGGAAGGAATTGAATGAGAACATGAGGAAAGCAGAAACCAGGCAACAAAGGTAGGAAAAAAATTCTTTTTTTTTTTTTTTGCTTCAGGATAAAGTAGTATATTAGTTGTGTTAATAAAAATTTATAAACATTAGAGGCTCTGGTAGAAACCTGTTTACAAAGTATTTATTCTTCCCAATTAATATTTCCAAATTAATAGTCTTTTTGCTTATTTTTAAATGGGTTTCTACCAGAGCCTTTAATTCAGTGGCATAATTAACTGAAATAACTATTTCTGAAGTTTATAGGGACGGGCGGGGACGGAGGAGATTCCTCGCGGGGACGGAGGGGATTCCTCACAGGGACAGGTGGGGACGGATGGATTCCTCGCGGGGACGGCTGGGAGTCCTCACGGGGACGGGTGGGACTTTGGCGGGGACGGGTGGGATTTCTGTCCCCGCGCAACTCTCTATTCTAATGTTAATGCTTTTAATCTATAGGCATTATGTATCTTCTAGAAATAGCTTTTCTTGTATTGTAAATCGGCTGGATGTTCAGACTTATCTTGCTGTGAACTGCCTAGAACCTTTTACTGATTTGGTGGTACACAAGAAATACATTTTTATTAGTAGTAGTAGTAACAAGAAGAGGCGGTCAGAGCATACCGTGAGTGATTTTCTTCATTCACCGACGCTCCAGCTGCCCTCTCCTGCCTCTTGACAGGTGAAAAACCATATTCACGGGGGTTCCTGGAACCGGAACCCCCGCAAATATCGGGGGAGTACTATACTCTTAGGCCATCTCTTACTAAGCCGCGGTGCAAAATGCTCCAACTCTGCTCTGTCGCTCTTAGAATTCTGTGAGTGTCGCAGCAGTGTTGGAGCATTTTAGCGCTCCGGGCCATGGTAGAAACTCCTGTTGTGGCTTAGTAAAAGGGGAGGATAGTTTGGTTAAATTAGATGAAAGTGAATACTTGTATTGATATACGGACAACATTTTTTTTTTACTAGAAGATAACTCCTGGCGGAATTCTGTGCAAAAAAATTGAAAATTCTGTGCACAAACTCCCTCTTCCCTTTTTACTAAACCATGGTACAGGTTTCTACCGCAGTTCAGAGTGCCCTGGGCCCCAGTAGAAACCTCTACTGTGGCTTAGTAAAAGAAGACCAAAATTAGCAAATTCTGCAAATTTATTTGTTAAAATCTAAGCACTATTGTTTGCTTATTATTATCAATATTCCATTTAAGACATTTAAAATAAAACAATTTTCTTAAACCTTTGTTTCTGGATGTTATTTTTCCATCATGTTCCACTCTTATTTATGAGGTTTTTTTGTTGCACTTCTCTGAACCTTTTCTAGCTCTGCTGTATCTTTTTTTTTTTTTTTTTTGAGATGACGCAAGCAGAACTGCACGCTTTGCTTCAGGTGCGCTCGCACCAGCAACTTATAGGGAGGCAGATGCTCCAAAGCTCACCATGTAACAAAATTGCTTACAGCCAGTCTAGCTTGCACGCTAGCTCAGCCTCCGATGAACAAAAGGGTTCTCGGTGGCTTATACTGATCGGGATAAGGCGAGACCTATTAAAGACTTGTTCAACAAATCTCTGGAGACGGGAGTGATTCCTGGGGATTGGAGGAGAGCGGATGTGGTCCCTATTCATAAAAGTGGTCACAGGGATGAAGCAGGAAACTACAGGCCGGTGAGCCTCACTTCAGTTGTTGGAAAAATAATGGAAGTGTTGCTGAAAGAAAGGATAGTGTATTTCCTTGAATCTAATGGGTTACAGGATCCGAGGCAACATGGCTTTACAAAAGGTAAATCGTGCCAAACGAACCTGATTGAATTTTTTGATTGGGTGACCAGAGAGCTGGATCGAGGACATATGCTAGATGTAATTTACTTGGATTTCAGCAAAGCCTTTGATACAGTTCCTCATAGGAGGCTGTTGAACAAACTTGAAGGGCTGAAGTTAGGACCCAAAGTGGTGAACTGGGTCAGAAACTGGCTGTCGGACAGACGCCAGAGGGTGGTGGTTAATGGAAGTCACTCGAAGGAAGGAAAGGTGACTAGTGGAGTCCCTCAGGGTTCGGTGCTGGGGCCAATCCTGTTCAATATGTATGTAAGTGACATTGCTGAAGGGTTAGAAGGAAAAGTGTGCCTTTTTGCAGATGATACCAAGATTTGTAACAGAGTAGACACCGAAGAGGGAGTGGAAAATATGAAAAAGGATCTGCAAAAGTTAGAGGAATGGTCTAATGCCTGGCAACTAAAATTCAATGCAAAGAAATGCAGAGTAATGCATTTGGGGATTAATAATAGGAAGGAACCGTATATGCTGGGAGGAGAGAAGCTGATATGCACGGACGGGGAGAGGGACCTTGGGGTGATAGTGTCCGAAGATCTAAAGGCGAAAAAACAGTGTGACAAGGCAGTGGCTGCTGCCAGAAGGATTCTGGGCTGTATAAAGAGAGGCGTAGTCAGTAGAAGGAAGAAGGTGTTGATGCCCCTGTACAGGTCATTGGTGAGGCCCCACTTGGAGTATTGTGTTCAGTTTTGGAGACTGTATCTGGCGAAAGACGTAAGAAGACTTGAGGCGGTCCAGAGGAGGGTGACGAAAATGATAGGAGGCTTGCGCCAGAAGACGTATGAGGAGAGACTGGAAGCCCTGAATATGTATACCCAAGAGGAAAGGAGAGACAGGGGAGATATGATTCAGACGTTCAAATACTTAAAGGGTATTAACGTAGAACAAAATCTTTTCCAGAGAAAGGAAAATGGTAAAACCAGAGGACATAATTTGAGGTTGAGGGGTGGTAGATTCAGGGGCAATGTTAGGAAATTCTACTTTACGGAGAGGGTGGTGGATGCCTGGAATGCGCTCCCGAGAGAGGTGGTGGAGAGTAAAACTGTGACTGAGTTCAAAGAAGCGTGGGATGAACACAGAAGATTTAGAATCAGAAAATAATATTAAAGATTGAACTAGGCCAGTTACTGGGCAGACTTGTACGGTCTGTGTCTGTGCATGGCCGTTTGGAGGAGGATGGGCTGGAGTAAGTCTTAACAGAGATTTTGGCAGTTGGAACCCAAGCACAGTACCGGGTAAAGCTTTGGATTCTCGCCCAGAAATAGCTAAGAAGAAAAAAAAAAAAAAAAAAATTTTAATTGAATCAGGTTGGGCAGACTGGATGGACCATTCGGGTCTTTATCTGCCGTCATCTACTATGTTACTATGTTACTATGGATAGCAGCCACTGAGAATCCTATTCAAATACATTACAAGATGCTCTTTAGTATGTAAATGAGCACTCCATGTAATGCACAGCAGGGGACTTTTCCTGCAGGCCCGGAGCCTCGCTAGCCAGAAGGTAGGTAGGTAGGTGCATTTGCTTGAATTTTAAAGTCTGCAATAATAATAAATAAATAATCAATTTATATACCGCAAGGCCGTAAAGTTCTATGCGGTTTACAGTAGTTTAAAAAAAAAAAAACCCAATAAAAGAAGTTGAATAGAACTAAAAAAGTTAAAAGCCAATAATTAGACTCTAAAATGATCAAAATAGCGCCTGATAAAATTTTTACGAATTAGCTGCTTAAATACTTTGAAAACAGATATGTTTTTAGATGTCACCTAAATTCCCCATAAGTGTCAGTAAGCAAAAGCAATTGTTCTAAATCCTGACCCCATAACGCTGCTTGATATGAAAAAAGATTTTGACAATGTTTTTTAAAGTTTACATCCTCTAACAGGCGGAAAAACAAAATTCCGATGTGAGTTTCTCTTATGTCTGTTGGCTGTAAGAGTGGCCATGTGCATATTTTGTGTCCTGCACTTAAAAGCCGTGCCTAACAGTGATGTCTAAAGTCGCCGTGGAAAATTTTTTTTAAAAAGACGGAGGCTTTAGCTGCAACTGGAAGGAAATTGATTTCCCTTGCTGCTACTTGCCTCTTGTTCAGAACTCCGGTGATCACAGCCCTGCCAGAGGATGTGGTAAGAGCAGTTAACATAACTGGCTTTAAAAGAGGTTTGGACAAGTTCCTGGAGAAAAAGTCCATAGTCTGCTATTGAGACAGACATGGGGAAGCCACTGCTTGCCCTGAATCGGTAGCATGGAATGTTGCTACTATTTGGGTTTTTGCCAGGTACTTGTGACTTGGATTGGCCTCCGTGAAGACAGGATACTGGGATAGATGGACCATTGGTCTGACCCAGTAAGGCTATTCTTATGTGAATCGAGTAAAGCAGTGTTCTTCAACCTTTTGACACCTATGGACCAGCGGAAATAAAATTATTTTGTGGACCAGTCTGCAGACCGGAAGAACACTGGGCTAAGTCGTGGGCCAGATCCCGCCCATCTCCACCCAATCTCCACCCCAGACCCCGCCCCCATGATAGTACTAATTGTAACACCATTTTTTCCATTCATTTTTCATATATACACACAATATAATTGTATTAACAACACATAATGGTTAACCACAAAATTAAACAACACAAAGCATACTGTATGCTTCTCAATATTCATTCATACCAGAACACAGATAACCCCAATACAAATACGGGACCAAAAACTAAAAGTACTAATATATACAAACGAAACCCTAAGATGCAAGACTCTGCATGCAGTACAACCCCAGAGGAAAAGAAACAAATGCATTTCCTCCTGAACAGACAGCAGATGTAAATCAATCACTAAATTAAAAAATAAAATAATTCCCCCTACCGTTGTTGTCTCCCTCCCTCCATGCTCTGCCTTGCCTTCTAGCCTGACCCCCTAGTGTTATCTTCGGGCCGGTTCCCTCTTCCTTAGTGCTACAGTACACAAAGCCGTGGGCAGCGGCTCCTCATGCGTCCTGCGCCTCATCTGGAAGCCTTCCCTCTGACGTCAAGAGAGAAGGCTTCCGGTTCAGGCACAGGACGCTCGTAGGAGACGCTGCCCACAGCTTTGTGCACTGCAGCACTGAGGAAGAGGGAGCCAGCCTGAACACAATGCCGCATCAATCACACCGTGGACTGGCGGCTGAAGAGTACTGAATGGGGTCCGATGCACGTGCTGGCCCTGCGGATCGGCAGGAAATTTCTGCGGACCGGCACCGGTCCAAGGACCGGCGGTTGCAGAACACTGAAGTAAAGGACAGTCAAGTCATTGTGACATCCCAGGGTATGAATTGGTGGAATGAGGCATTAGGACATCACAATCTCAGCTCTGCTTCCCAAAGCCTGAAACTCTTCACACTGCTACTATGAATTATTTCTTTAGCGCTGCCAGACGTCCGCAGCACTGTATAGAGTCACAAAGACAGTCCCTGCTCCAAAGAGCTTACAACCTAAACAGCCAAGACAGACAAACACGATGTCATGGATACAGTTAAGGGGAAGGGTTAATCAGCTGGCTGGGTTGGAGGGCAGAGGGGAGTACAGGACAATCAAGCCATTGTGACATCACTGATTAGGTTGGCTCTTATTGGTGGAATGAGGCATTATGACATCACAATCTCAGCTCTGCTTCCCAAAGCCTGAAACTCTTCACACTGCTACTATGAATTATTTCTTTAGCGCTGCCAGATGTCCGCAGCACTGTATAGAGTCACAAAGACAGTCCCTGCTCCAAAGAGCTTACAACCTAAACAGCCAAGACAGACAAACACGATGTCATGGATACAGTTAAGGGGAAGGGTTAATCAGCAGGCTGGGTTGGAGGGTAGAGGAGTAGGGTTAAGGGTTGAAAGCTTTTAAACAAGGGAAGGGGCTACACGGACAAACTCGGGTAATTTATTCCAGGCATAGGGGGCAGCTAGATGAAAGAAACAAAGTCTGGAATTGGCAGTGAAGGAGAAGGGTAACGCTAAGAGCGACTTGTCTGAGGAACGGAGTTCTCTGGGAGGTGTATAAGGAGAGATATTGAGGGGCAGCAGAATGAACACACTTATAGAACATAAGAAGTTGCATCCGCTGGGTCAGACCAGAGGTCCATCGCGCCTAGCAGTCCGCTCCCGCGGCGGCCCATCAGGTCCATGACCTGTAAGGTGATCCTTGTCTAAAACCCTTTATTACCCTATATGCTTCTATCTGTACCCTTTCATAATCCCATCTCTACCTTTATTTGTATCCCTCAATCCCCGCATCCTTCAGGAATTTATCCAATCCTTCTTTAAAACCTCGTAGTGTACTCTGTCCTATCATAACCTCCGGAAGCGCATTCCAGGTGCCCACCACCCTCTGAGTAAAAAAAAACAACAACTTCCTAGCGTTGGTTCTAACCTGTCCCCTTTCAATTTCTCCGAGTGCCCCCTTGTTCTTGTTCCCAATAGACTGAAGAATCTGTCAATCTCTACCTTCTCTATGCCTTTCAGGATCTTGAAAGTCTCTATCATGTCTCCTCTGAGTCTCCGCTTTTCAGCAGTAAGATCTTGAACTGTATGTGATGTCAGATGGGGAACCAGTGAAGTGACTTAAGGAGAGGGTCAGAACGGGTCCTCAGGATGCCAGGGAGGGAGTTCCAAAATTTTACCCCTGCCACAGACAACC
Organism: Geotrypetes seraphini; assembly: GCF_902459505.1. Lineage (NCBI taxonomy): Eukaryota > Metazoa > Chordata > Amphibia > Gymnophiona > Dermophiidae > Geotrypetes > Geotrypetes seraphini. Next base: position 175,984,285 of record NC_047091.1, on the reverse strand, counting down.
TTGCCGCTCTAGATTTAGCATACCGGACAGTTTTCTCCGTCATGGAAGTTAATCTCATAGTAACCTCAGACCTTAGATTCCTCCTCGGCTGATGCACCTCTCCCAGAGATTGAAAGTTCAAAGGAACAGATCCATATAAGCTGTGATGTATCATGCATAACATTTTATAACAAACCCTTTGCGACACTGGAAGCCAGGGCAGCTGTTTTAGCACAGGGGTAAATATGAAGTGCATGAGCAGTTTCAGCTAGTTCTGTCGGACATAACCAGAACCTCTTGCAGATAAATCCGTTTCTCCTCCTCTGGTGATGGGAGCCAGCAGTTAGCAAATAGGCTACTGTACAATAGATTATGTCAGTCATAGGTGAAGGCCACTGCAATTTATTACTGGCTTGCTGTTGTCTAGCAAGAGGAAATACAGTAGAATGAAAATAGCAGATAGTTGTTTGTAATCATAATGCTGGAGCTGGATATTTCCAGACTGACTGGAGCACCGAGAGCCATATTGTAAGATCTGCAGCGAGGCAGACTGAAGCATTGAGGACCGTAGAGTGCAGGAGTTGCAGAGGGAAATTCTGGCAGCTCCGTTGAGTGACCTTTTCTCTGGAGAAGGGTGGCTGTTGTCTCCCTCCACAAAACAGAAGGAGGTTTGGGAGCTACAGGCCAGTTACTCTGACCTCTGTGGTAAGTAAATTAATGGAAACACTTCTATGCAGACAATATAGTAAGGTTTCAGGAATCCAGTGGATAAGCAGGTTTCGAGGCAGCCTGGTTTTTGCCAGTGGCAAGCATGGCCCAGAATTAATGCTAAAAAAAAAAATATATTGTCATGAATTTAATAATAATAATAATAATAACTTTATTTTTCTATACCGCCATAGTCAGGCGACTTCTAGGCAGTTTACATTGTAAGAAGGCTGGACATTCAGCGAATAACAAAAGGTCTTAATACAGTACAATAAGTCAACTTACAATACCGTACCATGAGTCTAAATACAATACAATACAATACATTACAATGAGTCTAAATACAATACAATACAATGAGTCTAAGTACAATACCATACAATGGGTCTAAATACAAACAATCTAAAAGGGAAACTTACGTATTAATTGGAGTTCTATGGTTAGTGAGTACCTGAATACTTTAGTACTTACATGTTGATTGGGGTTCAATGGGTAGAGAATACCTGAATACATGAGAGGAGCTTCTTGAGAGGAAGAAAAAGGCGTTTACAGGGGAGAAGTCCTAGTGAGTGAGGGGACAGTTTTAGTCAATGAATTTGGCGAACAGGGCGGTTTTAATCGATTTTCGGAATGCACTATATGTCAGATTGGGTTCGTTTATGTAGTTTTTCAGCCAAACTTGCTGTCTGTTCGCTTGGAACTTAAAGGTTCTGTCCAGGAATGATTTGTACCTGCAGCCTGTAATCTTTGGGTATGCAAAGATGTTTTTGTTTCTGGTTGTTCGAGTGGGGTTGTGTAGGGTGAAGTGAGATTGTAGGTAAGAAGGTGCTAGTCCCCAGGCTTGTCTGAAACAGGTGCAGGCAAATTTGAATAATATTCGCGCTTCTATTGGTAGCCAGTGCAGCTTTTTATAGTAGGGGCTGATGTGGTTTTTTTTTTTAAATTTGGGGCTACAAAAACCCAAGTGAGTGTTGCAGTTTATGCAGTGAACTACTTCTGGGCATGAAAGAAGAGTGGGGGTTGGGCGTGCTCATATATGATGAACTTAAGATGGTCAAACAGAAAAGGCAGAAGAATGCTTGGGTTGATTGGGAGAGGAATGGCCAGCAGGAACAAGGAGGTAATGACGCCTTTATGTAAGACTCTCGTGCGACCTCATTTGGGTACACAGTTCTGGAGACCGCTCCTTCAAAAAGATATAAACAGGATGGAGTCAGAGGGTGGCTTCTAAAATGGTCTGCAGCCTTCATGATACCAAGGCCACAAGCTGTGTTGTCCTATTTAATGCCAGTTGTTCTCCTTACCAGCATTCATTCTCCCATACTAGTCATCACAGGCCAGGGCAGATATGGTGTTCTCTGTCACCTTCCCCACAGGAAATCCTTACCACACAGACCCTGATACCTTAGGCCTATCCCTATCACCCAACCCACACCCCAAACCTCAAAATGGCACTGGCAAATGCAAGATCTGTAAACAACCAAGATACAATATTAAATGATCTCCTCACAGACAACAACTTGGATATCTTCCTAATTACTGAAACCTGGCTCAAAGACAATGATGGACTACCCTGGGAGTGCTGTGCCTTCCAGGATGGAAAACCCTGGCCTACATTTCCAGCACCTATCTTTCACGGAGGCACAATTCTCTATAGGGTGCTTTTGCAGTATTGACACAGTCGGCAGCTGCCAATATTGGTACCCTAATTGGGGCCTAATGCTTGCAGAAGAAGCCTAAAGATTTGAAATTCAAAATTTTTTTTAAAAGCCCTTAATTTCTTTAAAGCCAAAAAAGTGTTCCTTAAGTGTTTATTAATTTGAGTTTACATCTTTAAATAGTGATCTACTTCTACTCCTAAGAGAAGACACATAAGAATATAAGAATTGCCACACTGGAACAGACTGATGGTCCATCAAGCCCAGTGACTGATCCAGGTCACAAGTACCTGGCAGAAACCCAAAGAGTAGCAACATTCCAGAGCTGAGATTATGATGTCATAATGTCTCATTCCACCAATCCCTAGGAGCCAGCCTCAACAATGATGTCACAATGGCTTGACTGTCCTATACTTGGCTCACATAAGAACATAAGAGTTGTCATTAGTGCTGCCCGATTCGCGATTCGAATCGATTCACTTTGGGTGAATCGATTCGAATCGATTTGATTTTGTATAAAATCGAACTCACGGATTCGTCTGCCCCCTTTCTAGAGACCTGTTCAAACTTTCCCTCTGCCACCGGAATCCTTCCATCTAATGTAACTTCCGGTTTTGCAAAACCGGAAGTTACACCAGAAGCAAGGACTCCAGTGGCAGAGGGAAAGCCGAGTGGACCTCTGGGAGCAGAACGGCGGCAACAAGGTAATTTTTAATTGGTTGGCTAGAATCAGATACCCGTGCCTCATCTTCCTGCATGCACGCTCATGCTTCTCCCCGGAGCCTGGCAAACGCCCCCGATCCACCACCTGCATGCATCGCTTTCTACTGCTGCTCAGTGGTGCGCGTCTGCTCTTCCGGGTCCTGCCAGCGGCTGGCCTTTCATCGGCCACATGACTGCCAGAGCCCCGCACACCTGTGAGCACCGGGTGATGTGGTGCCGCACGGGGGCTCCCGAGGAGCGGTGTGAGCGTTTTGGAAGTGCTGCAGTGCGGAGATGCTTCTCAATTGGCTTTTGCAGGCCCGCATCTTCTGCAGCTCACAGGAAAAGTTTATGTCCGCTGTGTGAAGCGCCCGGAGCTCTTGGTAGGTGCCACAATACACGAGTGTTGCCCTCTGCCAGTCAAATACTGGGCTTCTGTGTTGAAATTCAGCTGGGGGGAGAGGGGAGATGGATTTGGAGTTGGTGGACTGGAGAAGGAGAGATGGGGAGATAGATGGACTTGGTGAGGGAGAGATGAACTTGGGGGAGAGGGGAGTTAGGGAAGGGAGAGGGGAAATGGGGGGAGAGATAGAAGAAATAATGGATCTAAAAACAGGAGAGGGAGAGAGATGGTGGACAATGGGATTTAGGGAGTGAAGGAACAGAAAGGGAGAGAAGTACACAGGGAGGGTAGAGATACTGGATAGGAGGGTAGTTGGGAAGAGAAAGGGAGGGCTGGTGGAACCTGGGGTGGTGGGGAAGGAGGGAGATATGCTGGATGAAAGGGTAGTTGAGAAAAGGTGGATCTGGAGATGGAGACAAAAAAAAAGGAAAGTTGCCAGACCTCCGGGAGAGGGAAGGGAAACAGAAGGGGAGGACAGAGATAGAAGATGGATGGTTAGCATAAAGAAAGAAGGAGATCCTGGCAAGTGAGTTATCAGAAGACAACCAGAGCCTGGGACCAACAAGATCTGAATAATGACCAGACAACAAAAGGTAGAAAAGTAATTTTATTTTCTATTTTGTGATTACAATATGTCAGATTTGAAATGTGTATCCTGCCAGAGGTGGTGTTAAACCACGAACGTGAGCTAGGATTTAACAGAGAGGAAAAGTCTTTTTTGTTTATTTTGTTTACACCACAGCACCAGTGTGGGTAGGAGAGGTGCAAAGGGGGTGAAGAGGCTATATAATAAACCCACCAGGATGTTTGAGAAAAAAAAAAAAATACCCATTTGGGCAGGAAAATCGAATCGAATCGAAAAATCGATTCAATAGGCTGAATCAAATCGAAATATTTTTTTCCTGAATCGGGCAGCACTAGTTGTCATACTGGGACAGACTTTAGGTCCATCAAGCCTAGTATCCTGTTTCTAACAGTGGCCAACCCAGGTCCCATACGTGAATATTCAGTGCCAGGCCATACTTGGATAACAGTGCTGAATATTTGGTTATAAACCATCCACTAGCATTTCACCGCATATTTGCTCGGTTAGTGGACTGCTTGTGCTACCCCCCTCCCCCCACTTCCTGAAAACATCGGCACTGCTCGTGTAATGCTAAAGCTACCTGACTGGATACTCAATGGCATTGTTGAGATAATGCCAATGGACCTCCTTAACAAGATTTATCTAGGCAGGAGCTCTTCAGGCCTGATTTTTTAAAAATGGAACCTAAATCAGACACCTAGGAATGCGGTAGAAACATAGAAAGATGACGGCAGAAAAGGGCCACTGCCCATCAAGTCTGCCCACTCCATTTACCCACCCTATTAAGTCTGAGTGCTAATGACTTAGTTCCTTAACTCGACCGTCGCAGGGATCCCACGTGGATGTCCCATTTATTCTTAAAGTACTTAGTGCATGTCAATCTTGAATTAGGGGCCACTTATAGAATCCCATATATTGGCGTCCACGATCAACTTTGGGTGCACCTGAACTTTGGGTGAAACCTGGTATGAATCCTGGCGAGTTGGGTGCACCAGGAGGCTCCTGAACTTTAGATATGCCCTATTTATGCCAGTTTTCTTGGCTTAAATACTGGTGCCTAAGTCCTCTTTTGGAGCCTATATGCAAAATGTGTACGATCTGCCCCTAACCACGCCTATTTTCTGGTAGGCACCTACCTGAAAGCAGTAGGTGCCTACCGAATTACTGTAAGCCAATTATGAGGTGCTAATTGCTTGTTATCAATGTCCATTAAGCTTTTTCAATAATTAAAGTTAGGTGCTTAGATTGGTTAGGTGCGCCAATCTAGGTGCCGAACTTTAGGCATCATTTATAGATTCAGGACCTTCTAAGGATAATTCAGAATACAGCAGTTCGATTGATTTTTGGTTTAAAAAAGAACGACCATATTGGTCCATATTGTCGTTTACTTCATTGGCTGCCTTTGGAGGCAAGAGTGTTATTCAAATTTTCCTGTATGTGCTTTAAGCTGATATCGGGATTGACTCCATAGTAACATAGTAACATAGTAGATGACGGTAGATAAAGACCCGAATGGTCCATCCAGTCTGCCCAACCTGATTCAATTTAAAAATTTTTTTATTTTATTTTATTTTATTTTTTTTTAATTTTTCTTCTTAGCTATTTCTGGGCAAGAATCTAAAGCTTTACCCGGTACTGTGCTTGGGTTCCAACTGCCGAAATCTCTGTTAAGACTTACTCCAGCCCATCTACACCCTCCCAGCCATTGAAGCCCTCCCCTGCCCATCCTTCACCAAACGGCCATACACCGACACAGACCGTGCAAGTCTGCCCAGTAACTGGCCTAGTTCAATATTTAATATTATTTTCTGATTCTAAATCTTCTGTGTTCATCCCACGCTTCTTTGAACTCAGTCACAGTTTTACTCTCCACCACCTCTCTCGGGAGCGCATTCCAGGCATCCACTACCCTCTCCGTAAAGTAGAATTTCCTAACATTGCCCCTGAATCTACCACCCCTCAACCTCAAATTATGTCCTCTGGTTTTACCATTTTCCTTTCTCTGGAAAAGATTTTGTTCTACGTTAATACCCTTCAAGTATTTGAACGTCTGAATCATCTCCCCTGTCTCTCCTTTCCTCTAGGGTATATATATTCAAGGCTTCCAGTCTCTCCTCATACGTCTTCTGGCGCAAGCCTCCTATCATTTTCGTCGCCCTCCTCTGGACCGCCTCAAGTCTTCTTACGTCTTTTGCCAGATACGGTCTCCAAAACTGAACACAATACTCCAAGTGGAGCCTCACCAATGACCTGTACAGGGGCATCAACACCTTCTTCCTTCTACTGACTACGCCTCTCTTTATACAGCCCAGCATCCTTCTGGCAGCAGCCACTGCCTTGTCACACTGTTTTTTCGCCTTTAGATCTTCGGACACTATCACCCCAAGGTCCCTCTCCCCGTCCGTGCATATCAGCTTCTCTCCTCCCAGCATATACGGTTCCTTCCTATTATTAATCCCCAAATGCATTACTCTGCATTTCTTTGCATTGAATTTTAGTTGCCAGGCATTAGACCATTCCTCTAACTTTTGCAGATCCTTTTTCATCTTTTCCACTCCCTCTTCGGTGTCTACTCTGTTACAAATCTTGGTATCATCTGTAAAAAGGCACACTTTTCCTTCTAACCCTTCAGCAATGTCACTCACAAACATATTGAACAGGATTGGCCCCAGCACCGAACCCTGAGGGACTCCACTAGTCACCTTTCCTTCCTTCGAGCGACTTCCATTAACCACCACCCTCTGGCGTCTGTCCGACAGCCAGTTTCTGACCCAGTTCACCACTTTGGGTCCTAACTTCAGCCCTTCAAGTTTGTTCAACAGTCTCCTATGAGGAACTGCATCAAAGGCTTTGCTGAAATCCAAGTAAATTACATCTAGCATATGTCCTCGATCCAGCTCTCTGGTCACCCAATCAAAAAATTCAATCAGGTTCGTTTGGCACGATTTACCTTTTGTAAAGCCATGTTGCCTCGGATCCTGTAACCCATTAGATTCAAGGAAGTACACTATCCTTTCTTTCAGCAACACTTCCATTATTTTTCCAACAACTGAAGTGAGGCTCACCGGCCTGTAGTTTCCTGCTTCATCCCTGTGACCACTTTTATGAATAGGGACCACATCCGCTCTCCTCCAATCCCCAGGAATCACTCCTGTCTCCAGAGATTTGTTGAACAAATCTTTAATAGAATTCGCCAGAACCTCTCTGAGCTCCCTTGATAGAAACTTATAAGATCATGAAGGGTATAGTGAAGGTAGAGAGAGACAGATTCTTCAGACTGGCGGGGGCAACAAGAACTAGAGGACACTCAAAAAAATTGAAGGGAGATAGGTTTAGAACAAACGCTAGGAAGTTCTTCTTCACCCAGAGGGTGGTGGACACCTGGAATGCGCTTCCAGAGGGGGTGGTTGAGCAGAGTACGGTTTTGGGTTTCAAAAAGGGATTGGACGAATTCCTGAGGGGTAAGGGAATCCAGGGGTACAATTAGAGGGTTATTATACAAGACAAAATGCTCTTGAGTAATAGATCACTACAGGTCATTGACCTGGGGGGCCGCCGCGGGAGCGGACTGCTGGGCATGATGGACCTATGGTCTGACTCGGCAGAGGCCATGCTTATGTGCTTAGTATCCTGGGATGGATCCCGTCTGGTCCCATCGCTTTGTCCACCTTCAGTTTTTCAAGTTGCTCATAAACACCCTCCTCCGTGAACGGCGCAGAATCTACTCCATTTTCTCGTGTAACTTTGCCAGACAATCTCGGTCCTTCTCCAGGATTTTCTTCTGTGAACACAGAACAGAAGTATTTGTTTAGCACATTTGCTTTCTCCTCATCATTCTCCACATATTTGTTCCCAGCATCTTTTAGCCTAGCAATTCCATTTTTTATCTTCCTCCTTTCACTAATATATCTGAAAAAATTTTTATCTCCCTTTTTTACATTTTTAGCCATTTGTTCTTCCGCCTGTGCCTTCACCAAATGTATCTCTCTCTTGGCTTCTTTCAGTTTCACCCTGTAATCCTTTCTGCTCTCCTCTTCTTGGTTTTTTTTATATTTCATGAACGCCAACTCTTTCACCTTTATTTTCTCAGCCACTAGGTTGAAGAACCATATTGGCTTCCTTTTTCTCTTGTTTTTATTGATTTTCTTCACATAAAGGTCCGTAGCCATTTTTATCGCTCCTTTCAGCTTAGACCACTGTCTTTCCACTTCTCTTATGTCCTCCCATCCTAACAGCTCTTTCTTCAGGTACTTTCCCATTGCATTAAAGTCTGTACGTTTGAAATCTAGGACTTTAAGTATCGTGCGGCCGCTCTCGACTTTAGCCGTTATATCAAACCAAACCGTTTGATGATCGCTACTACCCAAGTGAGCACCCACTCGAACATTAGAGATACTCTCTCCATTTGTGAGGACCAGATCCAATATCGCTTTTCCCTTGTGGGTTCCGTCACCATTTGTCTGAGCAGAGCCTCATGAAAGGCATCCACAATCTCCCTACTTCTTTCCGATTCCGCAGATGGAACATTCCAGTCCGCATCCGGCAGGTTGAAATCTCCCAACAACAGAACCTCCTCTTTCCTTCCAAACTTTTGGATATCCACAATCAGATCCTTATCAATTTGCTGCGATTGAGTCGGAGGTCTGTAGACTACACCCACGTAGATAGAAGTTCCATCTTCTCTTTTCAGAGCAATCCATATCGCTTCTTCCTCTCCCCAGGTCCCTTGCATTTCGGTCGCTTGGATATTGATCTTTACATAGAGAGCTACTCCTCCACCTTTATGACCATCTCTGTCCTTCCTAAAAAGATTATATCCCGGTATGTTTGCATCCCATCCATGTGATTCACTGAACCATGTCTCTGTGATAGCAACAATATCTAGATCTGCCTCTAATATCAGGGCTTGCAGATCATGAACTTTGTTGCTTAGACTGCGAGCATTACTCCAGCTTACCTTTTTCCTCATTTTGTGTTGCATAGACCATCAAGAGAAACTAGAAACTTCTACTTATTTGCTTATCCAAAAATTAATGGGTGTAGATATAAGACCTTCTTAGAAAGGACCCTAGCATTTCAAGCTGGTAGGCAACAATCTTAGTTAGATAAATGTATTCAGCAAGCTATGTTAACCTATTGCAGTTTTCAGAAATTAATGAAAACCACTTTGTTCGATAAGTCTATTACTTAGTGAGTTTTATTATTGAAATTCTATTTTACAAATATTTGTACTTTTTTTTACTGCATTATTGTATTTCGCTGATTGTCCAGCTCTTTTTAGTGTAAACCGCCTAGAACTTTTGGTTATGGCAGTATAAAAGAATAAAGTTATTATTATTATTATTATGTCTTGATAAGTCTTGCTGTATATTGACCTCTTCTCTTTTTCTTTGATCCTGAGACTTAGGGCTCCTTTTATAAAGGTGCGCTAGCGTTTTTAACGCACGCACCAGATTAGTGCGTGCTAGCCAAAAATCTACCGCCCGCTCAAAAGGAGGCGGTAGCGGCTAGTGCACGTGGCAATTTAGCGCGCGCTATTCCGCACGTTAAGGCTCTACGCGGCTTTGTAAAAGGAGCCCTTAATTTCACCAATTTCAATATTTAGCTTATCTTCCTAAAACCCACAGGGCAAGTTTAATAAAATATTATGCAAAAAAAAAAATTAAATAAAGAAATACTTGCAGACAATTAGAACAACGTAGTTTTTTGTTGGGAAATCGCATCTAAGACTGAGGACTGTAGAGTAGGAGTCATGGAGTTGGAGTCGTAAGCAATTTTGGATGGAGTCCACTTCAAAATAACAACTTCCTGGGTCTAAACTACTGTTAACTATAAGTTATATTTATGAGTACTTTAGATCCATAATGAAAGATTAAAAGCTTAATATCAGTACGGGTTGGAATCAGATGGTAGAAAACCAGAGGAGTCGGAGTTGAAGGTTTGGTATTCTGATTCTACAGCCCTGCCAGGACTGCTTTATATTTCACGGTGGGTCAAAACTCATAAATCATCTGAAATTACTGGCAATAAATGCATTTTTTTGAAACCCTCCTGAATGTACACAAATCGTCAATTAATCACAGAGCTGAAAGTAATTTATTCCACAAGGTTGGAATAAAGCAAGAAAAGGCACTAGGGCCAAGTCTACATTGTTTTATTAATGGGGTTTTTTGTTGTTGGTTTTTTTGGATTTAGCTCATGTCTCTTCAGTAGTAGCTGAAGGAACATAAGAACAGTCTTACTGGGTCAGGCCAGTGGCCCATCTTCACGGTGGCCAATCCAGGTCACAAGTGCCTGGCAGAAACCCAAATACAGTGGACTCTTGTCTCCCTTCCCACCTCATTCTATCATCCCCCCCATCCTCACTTGTATGTCCAGCTATTCTTCCCTTCTTTCTGGGTCACTTTCTCTCCTACTTTCTCTTTCCCCCCACTCCCTCTTTTACCCGAAGCAGCAGAGCCGGTCCTGACAACCCCTTGCCTTCCTCCCTCCGTTCCCGAAGCAATAGAGCCATTCCTGATAACCCTCCCTCACTCACCTGAAGCAGGAGCGGCGCCTGGCGAGCAGAGGAAGCGCTAGTAAACAGGTCAGGGCCTTTCCTCTGCTGCTGATGCCTCTGGGGCTGGAGGGAGGGAGGTGTTGGGTCAGGAGCACAACTTTGGACGTTGTCTGAGGAGGGCGGGAGACTTTTTTTTTTTTTTTCCTGACTATCTTCTCCCCAGATGGTTGGGAGTGCCAGTTAACTGAGTCTACTGTAGTAACAACATTCTATGCCCATGATCCAGGGCAAGCAGAGACATCCCCCATGTCTGTTTCAATAACTTTTCCTCCAGAAACATGTCCAAACCTTTTTTAAAACCAACTACGTTAACGCTCTTACCACATCCTCGGGCAATGTGTTCCGGTGCTTAACTATTTTTCCGAGTGAAAAATTATTTCCTTCTTTCAGTTTTAAAAGTATTTCCCTGTAACTTCAAATGTCCCCTAGACTTTGGAATTTTTGATGGAATAAAAAAATTGATCCACTTGTACCTGTTCTACGCCACTCAGAATTTTGTAGATCTCAATTATATCCCTCCTTAACTATCTTTTTGTAAGTTGAAGAGCCCCAACCTCCTTGGTCTTTCCACATATGAGAGGAGTTCCATCGCCTTCATCTCTCTTATTATCTTGGAAGTTCAATTTAGCTACAAGTATTGCCTTGTCCTTTGGATGAATATATTCAACATTAATGAGGGAGCTGAAGTCTGGCTCTACCAGAAGACTCCTGCTCTTTGCTGCCCTTCCCCGCAGTGCGAATCTGTGGTTTTAAAACGGGGCTGTACTGCGGGGAAGGGCGGCAGAGAGCAGGAGAGTCGGGGTGGCACTTTTCCCCACAGAGAAGCAGGCTTGCTGCTTAAACACACGAGGCAGGCAGGGCGGCAGAGAGTAGGGTTTTTACTGGGCTGGTATTTCAGGGCGGGAGAGAGCAGGAAAGGAGCGAGCGACTGGTCCTCATCAGTTGCTTGGTTTTGGATCGTCCAGCCCAGTCGGTGTGGCTGAAACATGTTGGTGAATCGCTGCCTTCCTAAATTTGCATGCCATTTCCCTCATTTGCATGCGCGGATCGGATCGGATGTGGACAGGATCGGCCAGAAGATTAGTGAATCGGGTCGGTGTCACAAAGGGATCGCAAACCAATCGGTACACGATCGGTTTGCTTAGTGAATCTAGTCCTTAGTCCACCTTTCATGAAATTCCTCTCAATAGGACTGCAGTATTGCATGCTCGGGGTTTTAAAAAATTTTTTATTTTTAAAAGAATTTCGATGCAGGTATTCAGAGGTGTTATATGGGGGAAGGGCAGAAATTACTTATAATGTATTTGATCTGGATGCATGAAACATCATCGCTAATACCGAATGGATCGCTGTTGGCCGATTCTTTGGCCAATTGTAGAAGAGCATGCAAATGATTCGCATGGAGGTTCGCCAGGTGGCAGGAGGGAATGGGCATCCCTCCTTTCAATTTTCTCTCATGGGGGGGGGGGGTGGATTCCCAGTGCCGTGTTCATCAGGGAGGGCCGTCATTGGTGGTGGAGGACTTTTTTCTTCTTTTTTTTTTTTTAATGGGACAGATATTTTGCATATATAGATATATTTGCATATATATTTTTTTAATGGGACATATATATATGCAAAATATCTGTCCCATTAAAAAAAAAAGTCCCCCACCACCAGTAGTAGCTGAAGTTGTATTTCCCTGTCCCCTGTGGGCTTACAGTTTGTTTACCCAAGTCAGTGGAGGGTTAAGTGACTGGCCCAGGATCTCAGGGAACAGCAGTGGGAACTGAACCAGACTTTGATGGTTGTCCACCTGGCACTCTAACCACTCCTTAGGTTGCTACTTCAGATTAGAGTGTAGCATATAATTTCTGTCCCTCGATGAACAGCAATGCCATAGTAGTCTCACCCTGTTGAAACCAACTATAACCCTAATCCCCTTAGTCACCATAAAATATCATGAAAAAAAATCCCAACAACATGTCTTCAGCTTTTTATGAACACAGCATAGTCTGATTCTAATGTTGGATCTACAGGCATATATTTCCATTGAATCAGGGATATTGCTACTAGAGAATGACACGGGGACAAATTTTTCCCTGTCCCCGCAGAAACTCATTTTCCCATCCTGTCCTGGTGAGTTCTTTTCCTGTCCCTTCCCCATTCCTGCAAGCTGTCTTCATCTGCACAAGCCTCAAACACTTTAAAATCATAAGTAGCAACATTCTAGAGCTGAGATTGTGATGTCATAATGCCTCATTCCACCAATGCCTAAGCTCCGTCCTCATCTGCACAAGGCTCAAACACTTTAAAATCCTAAGTGTTCGAGGCTTGTGTGGTTAAGGCAGAGCTTATGGGAATGGTGTAGGGACAGGGATAGCGACCAAACTCACGGGGACAGGAAAATTGAGTTCCTGTGGGGACGGGGAAAAATGTGTCCCCTGTAATTCTCTAACTGCTACTTTCATAGCCAGTTTCACTGTGGGACTACGGAACCACTCGCTTTGCCTTCACTGTAAAGACGTCCCTGTTTTCAAATTCATTTTATTTTGCAAATAACAGTATTAGCTAACCAGTCGCCAAAGTTTTTTTCTGTTCGATGCTCGCTGAGCGGCATAAGAACACTGCTAGCTCAGTACTCATTATGGTTTGGGTTTTGTTATTCGGGGAGGTGAGGCTTGGAGGGGTGTGTTTGGCTCTTTTGGGGGTGGCTTGGGTTCGGGTTGAGTGTTACAAGGGTAGGAAGCTGGGTGGGGGCAGGAGAGTAATTGCAAATCACTTATTGTTGTACTTTTGGGTTTTTATCGACCTTGTTCTGCTTCTGATCTGTTGTGTTTGCTGGCTGTACGAGAATAAAACGATTTACACTAAATTGGAAAGCAAATAAAATTTAATAAGACCTAATGATGTATGGGGCGGACTCATGTAGGCAGTTGTCTGGTGCTTGTCACTCGTGAGTTGTGAGTCCGGGGTAAAACTGTGAAGTGATTATCACAGTCCCCCAGTACTGAGGTCTTAATATTATTATTAGCACCATTACTTGCTCAACGAATATAGACACAAGTGCTCATTTTGAGGGTAGAAATTGAATTAAGGTTTTTGCCAATTATTTTGTTTCTTTGATAAATTTTTTGGTAAACTTTAGGCTTTGTTTTTTGGCCTAATTCATTTAAGCCCACCAGCCAAAGACATTTATGCATTTCTGATTTATAGATTCTATAAATAGTGGCCAAATGTAGGTGCTGAAGAAAATAAGCAATAAGTGCTATTCTATAAACAGCGTTCCAAGTAGGGCGCCATTTTTAAAATAGCGTTTAGCACCAGGATCCCCACTAGAGAGTTGCACGGGGACAGAAATGCCACCCGTCCCCACCAGTATCCCATCTGTTCCCGCCAGAATCCCCTCCGTCCCCATGATGAATCCCCTCTGTCCCTGTGAGGAATCTCCTCTGTCTTCCCCGTCCCCCCATAAAAGTTACCTGTCCCCATAAAAAGCAGCAATTACTTCTGACAGGTTGTTTTTTTTTTTTTAAAGTCTTAGTTTATTTAAACCAACAATAAAATACAATATAAACAAATAACAGCGAACAGAAATAAGAGATGCATAACATCACCGGAAAGAATTAGAATAGACATTAGGTCATGTGACTATAGGGTTGACCGTTTCTTGTTAAAAGAAATTAAAGAGTTGGATTTTTTTGGCAATATAAAGCTCATATCGGTAGAGCAAATAAATCTGATTCCACCATCTGGCATAGGTAACTTGTGAGAGGTCCTTCCAAGATCCACAAATGGTTTTTAATGCAAAATGAGTGAAAAATCAAACAATACAGCATCAAAATCATTTAAAGCAGAACTGAGAGTTTCAGGACAAGGGTTGTATAAGAAAAATGTGCCAAAACTGAACTGGAAACCCCAAAACAAGTACTTCATTTTGTACTAAACACAATGGGTGGCCTAACCATGAGAGAGGGCTGGGCCTCCCACTTTGAGCTTAGCCCCCCCCTCAAAATGAACATCTCCCTTGCTGTAGCTGGTGGTACATTTTGTTTTTCCATCATCTTGGTCCCAGTTTCTGCTTTTGTCTATCTTCTACTAATTCTCTTTCCAGACCTCGGGAACCCTCGGGTTCCATCCCTGTGGGAGTCCTGTGAGCCTGGGGGGGGGATCCTCACGGGAGTCCCATAGACCTGGGGGGGTGGATCCCCGCAGGAGTCCTGTAAACCTGGGGGATTCCCGCAGACTGGGGGGGGATTTCCGTGGGAGTCCCATAGACCCGGGGGGGATCCCCGCAGGAGTCCCGCGGGTCCTACAGGATTTCTGCAATCCCCGTTCCCGTGCAGACCTCTAATCCACACCTAGTTTTGGGTGCGATGATTTACACCAACTAAAACCTGGTGTACAGTACTCCCCCAATATTCGTGGGGGTTCCGTTCCAGGAACCCTCGCGTATCTTGAAAAACCGCGAATACGGTTTTTCATGGGGGAGACTGGAGAGGCAGGAGAGAGCAGCCGGAGCGCCGGCGAGTGCAGGAAATCACTCGCTGTATGCTCCGACCGCCTCTTCCTGCACTAAGTCAGGCCTTACCAATCAGGAGCTGCGTGTCCAAGCAGCTCCTGATTTGGATAAGGCCCAACGTAGTGCAGGAAGAGGCGGTCGGAGCATACAGCGAGTGATTTTCTGCACTCGCCGGCGCTTCAGCTGCTCTCTCCTTGTCGGCAGTTCGCAGTCGGAAAATACCACGAATGACCGGGACTGCGAACGACTGGGGGAACACTGTATATCCCTGAACCTAAAATAGACATGGATCTACCAAATTATAACACTTCATGCAGATTCTAGGCATGCCCACAATCTGCTCATGACCCCCCTTTCCAGTTCAATGCAGAAAAATTTACATGTGCATCTTTATAGAATCCCAACCAGGAAGATACATATATAAATTTTAATTGTTAACCAATATGGCACCAATAATTGACTGTTTCGTATCCAATTATCAGCACTGATTGGCTAGTTCAATTATATTGCTCATGCAGATTGGACACATGCCCAAATTTTGAGTGCCATATGTAGAATTTGGGGGAAAATGTACAAAAGAGATGCAAGTGCAAGGTGATAGCGTGTAACAGTAAGGAAAACATATCCTTATTAAGAATAGAAATAATATGATATAGATTTAAATGTATGAATTAACGAGACCTTGATCCCCAAATCTTGGCTGGTACAAAGCATGGCTTTCATTCTGAATTATGGTTCATAGACAACCCCGCGAAAGACAAAGGCGCGCGCCGACAACTGAGCGCAAGATGGAGGCGCGCGCCGAAGAAAATTACAGTTTTTAGGGGCTCCGACGGGGGGTTTTGTTGGGGAGCCCCCCCAGTTTACTTAATAGAGATCGCGCCGGTGTTGTGGGGGGTTTGGGGGGTTGTAACCCTCCACATTTTACTGTAAACTGAACTTTTTCCCTAAAAACAGGGAAAAAGTGAAGTTTTCAGTAAAATGTGGGGGGTTGCAACCCCCCAAACCCCCCACAATGCCCCCACAACGCGGCGCGATCTCTATTAAGTAAAGTGGGGGGGTTCCCCCCATGCCCCCCCCTTTGGAGCCCTAAAAACAGTAATTTTCTGCGGCGCGCGCCTCCACGCTGCGCTCAATTGTCTGTGCGCGCCTTTGTCCCGGCGCGCTTTTGACCTGACACCCTGAATTATAGATACTATGCTTCACTGCATGATCTTTAACGTTCTATCTTATAAAGAATAGGTCTGTGATGTCGTATTGCATTTCCATAAATTTCTGGTCACAGGTAGCGTGTGGCTGCAGTTTGCTTTCACTTTCTAACAGCTGGGCTGAGAGATTTTTATTTATTCAGAGCCTCGTGTGTTATATCATTAGTACAAACTGCAGTCCCATTCATTCAGCTGGTAGTAATTATGTCAGTCAGAATTCCCAGAATGCAGTGACGGGTTGAGTGGGAGGGCTTCTTTCGCTGGGATTTGCATGGCATGAGAATGTGGGACGTACGCCCAGTTTATACTGTCAGGCAGTGTTGCTTGAAAGATTTCAGGTTTTCCATAAAATTAGTCGACTACCATTCAAGCTATTTAGACTGTAACTTTTTTATAAGGGTCCTGTAAAGAGTTTTAACTGGCCGAGAATATACTCTGTATTTATTTGGTTCTCTCTTACCTTGACTTAACTGATACTTTAACAGTAAGCACTTTGTCATCATATATTGGCACCATGACTAGGGATTTCTTTTGGGCACCCCATAAGTTTATGTTGATTAAGATCTTTATATAGCGCATGTACATCCAAAAAAGATCAAAGCGGTTTACCATACACTTCCCCCCTCTGAATCCGCGGTTTCAGAATCCGCGGATTCGGTTATTCGCGGTTTTAAACCCAAAAACCCATTTAAATTTTTTGGGCTATTTTAAGCCCCCCCCCTTTAAGCCTTACCTGGTGGTCTAGCGAGTTTTCGGGGCAGGAGCGATCTTCCAACGCTCCTGCCCCGTGCAGATCGCTCACAGGAAATGGCTCGAGAGACTACGGGAGCTCAAGGCAGCCATTTCCTGTGAGCGATTGCACGGGGCAGGAGTGTGGGAAGATCGCTCCTGCCCCAAAAACCCACTAGACCACCAGGTAAGGCTTAAAGGTGGGGGCTTACAGGCCTTAAAATAGCCAGGGGGAAGTGGGGATTAGGGGCAGAACCGGCCCAAATATTATTCACGGTTTTTTAATATTTGTGGGCCAGCTCTGCCCCTAACCCCCATGGATACGGAGGGAGAAGTGTATAACTCAATCAGAAAGAAAGGAAAAATAATATTTCTAATACATAATATCCTATAACATCCAAATTAACAAATGAAATTAAAAATTAATTGATTGATACAAATTTAAAAATGATAAAAGTATATAAATGCAGACTGAAGTCCTGATTTCATTGCATCAATTTAAAAAGGCCATTTAAAAAAATGCCTTTAGATGTCTTTTGAAATTTTGAAATGATTCTTCCTTCCTCAATGCCACAGGCAAGCTGTTCCATAATATTGGGACTAAATAAAAAAATGCACAATTTCTAGACGAGGCAAGGTGAGCCTTTGAAATATGGGAAATAGCTACTCTGTTATCATTCAAAGATCTTAATAAACGCCTAGGTGCATAAAACAATACCAGGTTAGAAAGATGTAACGGTTGTAACTCAAACAGTGCTCTATATGCTATATGGTTAAGGGGCTGGAGGAGTTGCCGTACATCGAAAGATTAGAGAAACTGGGCCTCTTCTCCCTCAAACAGAGGAGATTGAGAGGGGACATGATTGAAACATTCAAGATAATGAAGGGAATAGACTTAATAGATAAAGACAGGTTGTTCACCCTCTCCAAGGTAGGGAGAACGAGAGGGCACTCTCTGAAGTTGAAAGGGGATAGATTCCATACGAACGTAAGGAAGTTCTTCTTCACCCAGAGAGTGGTGGAAAACTGGAACGCTCTTCCGGAGTCTGATATAGGCGAAAACATCCTCCAGGGATTCAAGACAAAGTTAGACAAGTTCCTGCTAAGCTGGAACGTACGCAGGTGAGGCTGGACTCATTTTAGAGCACTGGTCTTTGACCTAAGGGCCGCCGCGGGAACTGACTGCTGGGCACGACGGACCACTGGTCTGACCCAGCAGCAGCAATTCTTATGTTCTTATCAAGATAATGTGAAGCAGAGCAATGGAAGGAGAAATTAGGTCTTTCCTGATCATTTTCTTTCTATTAGTACTTCACAGTATTTCAGGATCCCACCTGTGTATCTGGATAAATGCGAAGCGTATGAGTATGGGACTGACGAGCCGGATATGGTGGGTTAGTGGTTGTGCTTTCCTGCATGCATTCTTGGTAGAGGGTCTTAAAAAAAAATTAAAAGGCGATACAGTGTGTCATATCTTATAAGAGCTGTTTGTGTTTTCTTTTTTTTTTTTTATCTTTATTCATTTCATATCTTAAAATCAAGTATAGTAAATGATGTTTAACAATTGAGCTGTTTGTGTTTTCTAATTATAAAGTTGTTTGGGAAGGTTCTTCTTTTTCTATACTACTTGTCTACATAAATACTAAGGAGCAGAGCTGGATACCTGGATGGCTCTAGAGCTCAGCTCAGAGCTTTCTGTCGCCACCTGCTGGTCAATGGACACAACTATCCCACAAGTTCTGGAATAGTGTGAAGTGCTAAAGGAAAGAAAATGATCAGGTAAGACCTAATTTCTCCTTCACCAGCCACTTGTGTCGACATTGCCTGTCGCACAGTGAAGTTTGTAGGCCCATTGAGTGATTTCACTGTTCATGGTTTGTCAATTACATTAGTAAAATAATTCGAATTACATTAGTGAGCTGAGAGAAGTTAGGAGTAATCGGGAATGTGACAGATATACAATAATTTCTCAGAGATGCAACCAGTTGGGAAGGAGTCAAAGAAATTAGTCAAATAGGTAGGTTTTGATTGATTTCCTGAAGGATTAGTAGGAGGGTGTATTTGAAATGAGGGAGGTTAGACATTTATTCCAATTGCCAGCTTGGAATGACAGTCTTCTATCAAGGAATCTCTTGTAGATGCAGCCTTTCAGGGAGGGGAAGGTAAACAGTTGTGCATTCCGTGTGCAAGTAGTGCCTGGGAATGCAAAATGGTGCGATAGGTAGATCGGGGATGAGCCTGTTAAGGTTTTGAAGCAAAGGCAGGCAAACTTGAAGATGACCCTTGCCTCTATTGGCAATCAGTGAAGTTTTCTGTAGAACGGGCTTACATGGTCCGACTTTTTGAGACCATAGATGAGACGGACGGCTGTATTCTGGATGATTCTCAGGCGTTTGATGGTTTTCTTCAAGGAACCCAAGTATATGATATTGCAGTAGTCGAAACATAGAAACATAGAGGATGACTGCAGAAAAGGGCTTCAGCCCATCAAGTCTGCCCACTCTGCTTACCCATCCCCTGCCTATGCCCTAATGACCCAATTTCCTTATCTTGACCCTCGTAGGGATCCCACATGGGTATCCCATTTATTCTTAAAGTCTGGCACGCTGTCTGCCTCGATCACCTGCACTGGAAGCTTGTTCCAATGATCAACCACTCTCTCTGTGAAGAAATACTTTCTGGTGTCTGCAGCAGCCACTCTCTCCTCCTCTCCCTATTGGCTAAGGCTCTTAACATTTGCATCTCATCTTCCTATAGGCTAAGGCTCTTTACACCTGCATTGTGATGTCATAGAACTTTCTGATTATAGAAACATAGAAACATGATGGCAGATAAAGTCCAAATGACCCATCATAGAAACATAGAAGATGACGGCAGAAAAGGGCTACAGCCCATCAAGTCTGCTCACTCTGCTTACCCACCCCCTGTCTATGCCCTAATGACCCAATTGCCTGATCTTGACCCTCGTAGGGATCCCACATGGGTATCCCATTTATTCTTAAAGTCTGGCACGCTGTCTGCCTCGATCACCTGCACTGGAAGCTTGTTCCAATGATCAACCACTCTCTCTGTGAAGAAATACTTTCTGGTGTCGCCATGAAATTTTCCGCCCCTGAGTTTGAGCGGGTGCCCTCTTGTGGCCGAGGGTCCCTTGAGAAAGAAAATATCATCTTCCACTTCGACACGTCCCGTGAGGTACTTAAATGTTTCAATCATGTCTCCCTTCTCCCTACGTTCCTCGAGAGTGTAGAGCTGCAATTTGTTCAGTCTCTCTTCATACGAGAGACCCTTGAGCCCCGAGATCATCCTGGTGGCCGTCCGCTGAACCGATTCAATTCTGCGCACATTTTTACTGTAATGTGGCCTCCAGAATTGCACACAGTACTCCAGATGAGGTATCACCATGGCCCTGTGAGACCTCATCTGGAGTACTGTGTGCAATTCTGGAGGCCACATTACAGTAAAGATGTGCGCAGAATTGAATCGGTGTTTAAGATTAGAGACTGAATCGGTGCTTAAGATTAGAGACTGAACCAGCAATCGAAATGAGAAGAAGTCAAAATAGTGTATGATGGTTCGGAGTTTCCAGAGGGTGCAAAAACATTTTTTCTACATACAGATATTGCAAACTGATTTTGTCTTACAAAAAAAAAAGATAGCCTTGCTATTTCAAAATTTGTAGAACGACATGCTTGACTTTTCCCTAAATTGTGGTTATTCCAAAGTTTGATACCCCACCCTTCATAGAGGCATCGGAGGGGTTTATAATAACAGGGAATGTTATTATTCTAGCTCCGTTTATTGTACAGATTGAGAGCTGTTTCTGTCCATCCCGCAGATTGCCAATTAAGAACAGATGGATCAAAATGTTAAGAGAGTATTTCTCATACTCCCCGTGGTGCTTCCAAGCCCATTTTCAAAAGGAAACTCCCTGCAATCTTTTGCTTTTAAAATCCTACAGCAGGAGGGTTTTAAGCACACAGGAAATTCAAAAGGAGATTCCAGCACAATTTCCTGGGCCTGCCTCCAGCACCTCCCAGACAGCATGGGAGGAGTAATTTTCAAAGGGTTTTCTTCCTATGGAAATGTTATACGAGTCTTATTGTCTGTCAGCGCCTTACGTTGGTTAAAGTTAAACCAGCAATTACTAGAACAATAAAAAAAGGAAAAAATTTAACAATTTTCAAATAAATGTCTTTTTAACATTTTCCTAAATAATTATTAAAAGAAAGAAGAGACATGGAAAGATTATTCTAAAACTGAGGAGTGGCCTATTGTAAAATCCTCTTACTGACCTACAAATGCACTCACTCAGCTGCCCCTCACTATCTCTCTTCACTTATCTCCCTTCATTCCCCTGGTGCTTCATTCCTTTCTCTTCACCCACCCATGGTCTTCTCCTGCCTCCGCATCATCTGGTGACTTCAAGGTTTGAAAGATGGTGGTGGGGGCATCATCACAGATGGGTGGGTGGAGGGGGCATCATCACAGATCAATCAGGCATATTGTAAGATTTCCCTTTATATTGGAAGAGTTGACTTTGAGAGAGGGCCTTTTAATATTAAGAGATGAAACGGCCTGCTCTGAAAAGGCCGTGATGAAACAGCTGTGATGAACCGTTCTGTGCTGAAACGGCCGCGCTGAATCGTCCTATTCCCTTCAAAGTAACACTAAGGCCCCTCTTTTGCAAAGGTGTGCTAAGCGTTTTAGCGCGCATGTAGCGCGCGCTAAATCAACACGTGCGCTAACCGCTAACGCGTTCATAGGATAACATGCATTTAGCACGTGACTAGCGCGCACTAATATTTACCGCGCGCTAAAAAGCGTAGCGCACTTTAGTAAAAGAGGGGGTAGAGGGGGAAGCTCTTAACCTGGGCTGATATAAAGATTTGTCATTTTACTGTTAACCCCAGTTATTAGAAACTAGGGGCGCCTTTTTACTAAGCTGCATTAGCGGTTTTAGCACGCGCTGAATTGCCGCATGCGCTAGGCGCTAACGCCACCATTGAGCTGGCGTTAATTTTTGGCGTAGCGCGGTAAAAACGCTAGCACACCTTAGTAAAAGGAGCCTTAGGTCTCGTTGCATAAAATGGGACCTGTGTTAAAATCGCACGAGTCGGTGGTAAACTAGCACATCTTAGTGGGAGTCCGTGTTGATAACTTCCCCTCTAAGCATGTTATCACAGACGCAAAAGCAATTAATTAGAGTTGTGAGCCCAGGAATGGGACTCCTTAGTGTTAATGAATGCCGGAGGGTAGGAATTCAGAGACAGAGGGAACAGTGCAGGTAGAAAGACGAGCCATTCCAGTGTCTCTTGTGTTCTGGGCAAAGCAAATGCCATGCCACATGGAGACGATGTACACAGAAGACCTCTGAGAAAACAATCTTCATGTCTAGTGATGCCAGCTTAAATATAAAAACACTTCAATACCGGGCGCAGTCTTGGATTCAGGTGGTGTGAGGTCTGCTCAGTGTTGGTAGGTTTGAAAAATATACTACAAAAAAAAAAAAACCCCGCAAAAACACCCTGGTATTTTTCTATCAAAGGTTTCACTTTCTTAGTTTGTCGGTGTTTTTCTTTTTCGATAACAGATTTCTGTCTTTGGAGCAAAATCTTTTGGAGAGAGAAGTGTTGACGGAACAATGCTGAGCAAGGCTGAATTCATTGATAAAGTTCGTCGGAGTAACCAGGCGTGCCACGATGGAGACTTCCACACTGCCATCGATCTCTACAACGAGGCACTGGCACTTGACCCTCAGAACTGCATACTGTACAGTAATCGGTCTGCAGCCTTCACGAAAATTCAGCAGTATGAAAAGGCTCTGGATGATGCAATCAAAGCTCGATTGTTGAACCCTAAGTGGCCAAAGGTAGGACTCCATCTCCTTATTTGTGGATCTTTTATTTCTCCAGTAAATGATGTTACATTCTTCTTCTTTTTTTTTTTTTTTTTAAATTAATTTGGGCAATTTTGGAATAATTAAAGTCTGGTCAGATTATGCATTTACTCTGTGGTTTACAACTTGTGGACCGAACAAGACCATCGAGTCCTGGTTTTGTCCATTTTCATGCATTGAATTCTATTCTGATGGTCACATTGATTCCCTTTTGATCAGGGATTCTCAAGCCAGTCCTCGGGACACATCCAGTCAGGTTTTCAGGATGTTCACAATGAATAAGCATGCATTACCCCATTGTATGCAAATTATTTCATGTATATTCTTTATGGGTATCCTGAAAACCTGAATGGCTAGGTGTGTCTTGAGGATTGAATTTAGAACCACTTCTTTAGTTAACGAGAACAACTAAACCAGGGGTATCCAACCTCGGCCTTTGCGTAGTTGAGTTTTCAGGATTTCCCCAATGAATATGCATGAGATCTGTTTGTGTTCAATGGAGGCACTGTATATAGATCTCAGGCATATTTATTGGGGGAAACCCTGAAAACTCAGCTAGGTTGCAGTCCTCAAGGACCAAGACTGGACACTCTTGTACTACACCATCATGGCAATACCCAGGACTGGATCAACTTGTTCAGTTCATCTGGGGTGAGTTAGCAACTCTAATTAATTTTCTTATTGGACGCAGTATCTTTTGCAGAATGTTCATTACAGTGATATGAAGTTTGTGTAGAATAAGTCAAGAAGCTGTTCTGTTTCATTGATCACTCAGGAATGATAAAAGTTGCAAACTTCCATAGTGAGTAGGCCATGTTGATCCAGGATAGACTAAAGGATTTGATACACCTCCTGGCAGGGTGGCCTGTGGATGATAGAATCGTAGACAGAGACTTATTGTGGAGTTGTGAGAATAAAATTGCTTCTTGGTACTTTAAGACTTGCTTTGCATCCTGGTACATTTTATAATATGAGGTCAGATTCTTTGCACACTCTAGATTTGAAGTTCATCTGTGAATGGCTTCAGGTTAGGATAAACAGGTCATCGCTGAGAGCCCTGAGAATGTGTACACACACCCAGATTCTGCATGCTCTTCTGGCTTGTTTATGTTTGGCCAGAGAAAGGAGTCCAAAAGTCCAACCAACAACAACACCCAAAGAAAAAAAAAAAAAGGAAAGCTTCATGCTGGAGTGAGGAGTACACACACCACATCGGATTTTTCTCATCAAATTTGGGCGCATTATTTTAAAGAGCGCAAAGACCCCTGAGGCAGCCAAGAGCCGAAACACTGTCAAGTGTCGGGTCACACGTCTTGTTCAGAATTGACGCAATAAAGTACAAGTTTTTATTCCAGTTCTGAAGGCAGTTTCACCTTTTTTTGGGTGTTGTTGGTGGTTGTTTGTTCGGAGCAGGTTATTTCAGAAGTTCCACCATGCCCCTACCAACATGGCTTGCCCCCTCTTTGTAAGTTGTATCATGTACGGGTTGTGTCGGCTTCTACTCATGATAGGATTTACTGAAACATGCACCAGAGGTGTCTAAACCTTTCCACATAGCTGTAAGTGATGTCATCAACTTTCTCTAGACCAGTGATTCCCAACCCTGTCCTGGAGGAACACCAGGCCAATCGGGTTTTCAGGCTAGCCCTAATGAATATGCATGAGAGAGATTTGCATGTGATGGAAGCGATAGGCATGCAAATTTGCCTCATGCATATTCATTAGGGCTAGCCTGAAAACCCGATTGGCCTGGTGTTCCTCCAGGACAGGGTTGGGAACCACTGCTCTAGATTTCCATTAAATAAATAAATAAAATGGAGTATTGCTTTCAGACTTTAACAGTGAAACTTCTGGAATTTTCTTAGACACGATACCAACAAAAGTTGCTTAGGAAACTCTTTTTTAATGGATTTCCAGTCAACTAGTGCTACACAGTAGAGAATGATATGGGAACAAAATTTGTCCCTGTCCCCGTAGGACCTGTCTCCGTCCTTGCCCTGTCAAGGCAGGCTCCATCTCTGTTCTCCAAGATTTTATGTTACAGGAAGCTTCTCTTGTTGTGTTTGCATGCTAATAAAAGTGATCTTTTGGAAGTGATAGTAGTCTTTCTCATTTGCTGTCTATGTGGGTAGCAGAAAGGCACTTTTAAATAGGTAATCGGAAGGATATAATTAGGCACTTAAATAAAGTAGGAGCAGTGGTTCTCAACATGGTTCTAGCTTGTTGGGTTTACTGGATTCCCATAATGAGAGAGATTTCCATGCACTCCTTCCACTGTCTGCAATCTATCTAATGCATATTCATTAAGGACATCCTGAAAAGCTTACTGGCTGGGTGTGCCACAATCAATATTCATGAGAAAGATTTGCATACAGTCCATCACTGTATGCAAATCTATCTAATGTATATTCATTATGGACATCCTGAAAACCTTACTGGCTGGGTGTGCCATAATCAATATTCATGAGAGAGATTTGCATGCACTCCTTCCACTGTATGCAGATCTATTTCATGCATATTCATTATGGACATCCTGAAAAACTTACTAACTGAGTGTGCCTCAGGGAACTGGGTTGAGAACCTCAGATGTAGATATATCTGCTAAGAATGGCTTACAGCAAAAGCAAACAATACTGCAAGAAAATGTACAGGGTACAGGAATTTATTAAAATGACAAAAATATAAAAACAAAATGCATAAAATGCATCAAAGCAACTGGTCCCAATATCGCCATTCTGGTTTTCTGATATTCTGTGCATTACCAATAGGGACCCCTGACGAAGGAGTGTTTTTTTTTTTTCGAAACACGGACCGTGTCGGGTCTGTCCCACAGGGATATTGGGACCAGTTGCTTTGATGCAGTTTTATGCATTTTGTTTTTATATTTTTGTCATTTTAATAAATTCCTGTACCCTGTACATTTTCTTGCAGTATTGTTTTTGTTTTCTTTTGCTGTCTTTTTACTGCAAGTGTTGTTTTTTTTTTTTTGCTTGTTTTGCTAAGAATGGTTTACCTGAAATTCCTTCCTCCCTAGTCTCTGCATGGCTCTTGTAGATAATTCAAAGAACACAGTCCTGATTTCTTCCAGCTTTGTCCGGTTGGGTTAAGTATTCCATGTCTGAAAAGCCGACACTTTGCTGCCAGCTCACAGTCTCTTATATGTATGTATTTGTCAGTCCTGACTAAAGGATTATATGCTGTAAAGCAAGGATGGGCAAGCTGTGGCCAGTTGGCTGAATACAGCCTGCCACTGAATTTTATGTAGCCCGTGAGAAGAAAGGAAGAAAAACAGAAAATGTCATTTAACTAGAGTTTTTACAATTGTACATAAGTACCGTATTTCGCAAATATTTTCAGTATAGTTACGCTAGCAGTTTGTTTACATTGGTTTGAGTTAAATTTTTACTTATTTATTTATTATGCTCTTGCCATGGTCACGCCCTCTTTTGGGTTGCCCACGATATATTCTGGGCACATAACATTATAGTGCCCAATTGACTAGATCGGGCATCTGTACTCCATGCCCAAATTTGAGTGACCTATATAGAATTGGGGAGGTAGATTTATTTTAGAAAAACCTCAAGGTTCTCCAAGCTTTTTAGGGTGCTTTCAATTAAGACAAAGAATCGAACAGGGGAAACAAAACCACAAATTCAAATACACAAAAACAGAGTGGAATTGTCCTAATCAGAATGATGCGCACAAAAAAAAGTGTCCTTCAACTCATCTGATGGTTCAAATGCCTTTATTCATCCAAAAACTTTAATTCATCCAATGAATTAATGACTCGACATGCGCATGTTTCGGCCAAACCGGCCTGCCTCAGGAGTATTATATATGTATGTTTTTAATTAATCTATCAAACAAAATATTATAAAATTCATATTAAAAAAAATATATATATAATTATTACAAAAACTTATAATAATGACAGCAAAGGAGAATCAAATATATCATAAATTCATAAAATGTATCCCAATCATATAAAAACTAAAATGTTCTCCAAGCTTTTTATGGTGCTTTCAATTAAGACGCCCATTAAAGTCAATTAAACAATTTGATGTTGCGCGTGGAATTTGACTAGGCGCTGCTAGGCATCGACAATGTGGGCGCCATTTATGGAATCTGGCCCAATGTGTCAATACAGTGTGGTGTATGTCTGTTATATGCTTTAAGAATCGTAATGGTGACGGGGAATTCTGAAGAGTGGTGCAACTGTAGTAGACTGAAATAGATCTACAAGTGCTCAATTCTCACTCCAGCCTTTTCACAAGACGATAAGAATAGCCTTCCTGGGCCAGACCAATGGTCCATCAAGCCCAGTAGCCCGTTGTCACGGTGGCCAATCCAGGTCACTAGTACCTGGCCAAAACCCAAAGAATAGCAACATTCCAGCATCTCAAAGAATAGCAAGATTCTGGAACCCCAGTCAGAGCAACATTCCAGAGCTGAGATTATGATGTCATAATGCCTCATTCCACAGTACCTCAGAGCCAACCTCATCAAGTGATGTTACAATGGTTTCATTGTCCTATACTTGGTTCACGTAAGAACATAAGAATAGCCTTAGTGGGTCAGACCAATGGTCCATTTAGCCCAGTAGCCCATCTTCATGGTGGCCAATCCAAGTCACAAGTACCTGGCAAAAGCCAAAATAGTAGCAACATTCCATGCCACTGATCCAGGTCAAGCAGTGGCTTCCCCCATGTCTGTTTCAGTACCAGGCTATGGACTTTTCCTCCAGGAACTTGTCCAAACCTTTTTTTTTTTTTTTTAAACAAGCTTGTTTAACCTCTTTTATCACATCTTCTGGCAATGTGTTACAGAGCTTAATTATTTTCTGAGTTAAAAAATATATCCTCCTTTCAGTTTTAAAAGTATTTTCCTGTAACTTCATCGAGTGTCTCTTAGTCTTTCTAATTTTTGATGGAGTAAAAAATTGATCGACTTGTACCCATTCTATACCATTCAGGATATTGTAGACTTCAATCCTATTTCTCCTCAGCCGTCCCTTTTCCAAGCTGAAGAGCCTTAACCGTTTTAGTCTTTCCTCATACGAGAGGAGTTCCATTCCCTTTACCATCTTGGTCGCTCTTCTTTGAACCTTTTCTAGTGCCACTGTCTTTTTTGAGATAAGGAGACCAGAACTGAATGCAAAACTCCAGGTGAGGTCACACCGTGGAGCGATACAGAGGCATTATAACATTCTTAGTCTTGTTTACCGTCCCTTTTCTAATAATTCCTAGCATCTTGTTTGCTTTTTTGGTTGCCACCGCACATTGGGCGGAAGATTTCAGTGTAGTGTCTACAGTGACATCAGATCTTTTTCTTGGGCACTGAATCCCAAGGTTGGACCCTAGTTGATTTTGTGTGTTACTTTGTAGCACCTCCTTGGATGAGGGAAAGAAAGAAATTTAAAAAAATTCTCATATCGATTTGATTTTGAAATTCTTTGTGTTCAATGTCAGCGTATTTCTCCTGATCTGTGTTAAGTTTAAGTCCCTAAAAACAAATTGTATCATCTCTTAGGATTAAAATGAGATGAATATATATTTATGCCACTGCGTCTTGAGCATACAGATATTTTTGGCTTAAGGACATATGCCCTCACCATTGATAAACTGACCAATCGGTTCAATTTGGCCAAGTCTAACGTGGGAATCTCATCTACATGGGAGATGTGTGTTGACTTTAAAAGTTTGGATTAAAGCCAAGAATACCATAATACTTTGTGTAGCGGTTGGACTTGTAAAACAATTGCACTGCCAGAGCTGCTGTTCTCCAGCTGGCATTCGGCTCCATGCAGCTGCTGTTTTTAAGGCACTCGGCCTTTTCTTCCTTGTTGCATCCTGCTAACAGCAGGATGGATTAGTTCTGGTTTTAAGAAGTACACCGATAGATTTCACGTGCACATGTGGCTGTTGCATGAAGAAAAGTGGATGCACAGAAAAGCACGATTCAATTGAGTGACGAACCAAATAGCACTGATAATTGGGCACTAATAATCGAGTTATCGGCGCTAATCGGAACACAGGTCTTGTACACAGACCTTAAAAATGGGGAAGGGCATGGACGGATTATGAGCATTCTAAGAATTTGTGCACATTATTACAGAATACGCCTGATCTGGGCCTAATTTAAGGGCAGGGATGTATACCAGGTTTAAGCTGGTGTAAAGTTTAACCTTTGCATCTAAAAGTTAGGCATGGACTCCGGCACTGCATGCTATTCTGTAGCTCTTAGCGTTCATTTTATTTACTTATAATTTTTGGTGCCATTAAAAGAATTTGGTCCAAAATATGCTTGCACTAAGGTACGATCACTTACACCAGCCCTCTAGCTGGCATAAATGCACATTTATAGATTTTGTCGAATATGTATATCCTGTTATGCTCTATTACAGGGGTAGGGAACTCCGGTCCTCGAAAGCCATAATCCAGTCGGGTTTTCAGGATTTCCCCAATGAATGTGCATTGAAAGCAGTGCATGCAAATAGATCTCATGCATATTCATTGGAGAAATCCTGAAAACCCGACTGGAATATGGCTCTCGAGGACCGGAGTGCCCTACCCCTGTTCTATTATGTATGTATGTATGTAAACTGAGCTCTTCTGGGAGGGCGGGATATAAATCCAAATAAATAAATAGCACCAATAGCATAAATTGAGACTTGCCCCCTGTTTTACAAAGGTGCGTTAGACGTTTTAGCGCACGCTAACCACTAACGCATCCATACACTAACATGTACATGTTAGCGTTTAGTGCGTGGTTTGCGCACGTAAAAACGCTTAGCGCGCCTTTGTAAAAGGACCCTTAAGTCTTTATTGATGCAATAAAGATTAATCCCCTCTTCTATGAAACTGTGCTAGCGGTTTTTAGCGCAGGGAGCCGCGCTGAATGGCCCGCGCTGCTACCGCCGCTCATAGGAACTCAATGAGCATCGGCAGCGATGCGGGCCATTCAGCGCGGCGCTCTGCGCTAAAAATCGCTAGTGAAGTTTCGTAGAAGAGGGGGGGGGAGGTAAGTCTCAGTTTGTGGAGGCTCTTGAGCCCGGGTTCTCTAAATGGTGTCGGTCATGTGAAGGCGCCCTTTAGAGAATTGCGCCTCCGGAAAAGATTGGCACCGGAAGTGTAGGCCAGGGTTTTGAAGGCCTACGTTTCAGGCGCCTATCTTTACCGTGAGTTGCATCTGCGTAGGCGCTTTATGGCGCCTAACGCCACTTCGGGCATTAGCCACGCCTATAGTGGCATTAGGCACCATAGGTGCCTCCAGAGGTACAATTCCGGCACTGGTAGGTGCTTTTAAATTTGCTGTTGCTTGCCATTTTAAACGGCACCGTATCTAGAATTTCCCTCTTCATGCTTTTTGTTCGATATTTCTTTGGTGCACTTTGACCCTCTCTGTGTTTTCTGGCTGAACATTTCTAGATTTTAGCCAGTCTATGTTAATATATTTTCAATGGATTTACCACTGTAAACATTAATTTCATTGAAAAAGAGCAACACCAACTTTGAACTATTATGGCTTTGGCGGTATATAAGAATAAAATTATTATTATTATATTGCCCACTCTTATATTCTTCTTATCTATTTCACCTGTATTCTAACGTATAGGTGGAGAGGGAGCCTCAGACTGAGTGGCTGCACTGTTAAGTGTATAGCATCAGCTTTGATTAGTCACTCGTAGTTTCAATCATAGGCCACCCGCCCTCATTACATACCCTTATTATATATCATCTTTTTTATCTTTTAATTGTGTATACGGTATCATTGTTTTTATCACTATTTTCCAAATATCATGTTTAAAAACTCTTCAATAAATTATTTATAAAATTTTCTTTATCTGTTTTTGAGGAAGCTACTATCGGTATTTTCTTGCAGCGTATTTATGAATGGGCTTTCAAATTCCTCATGAGATTTTAGCCAGAACATATGTAAATTATAGTCTGTAATTTACACATGCATTTGCAAGATCTGCCCCATGTGCATGCCTACCAGAAACGTACATGCCATCATGGCGTGCACTTTTCTGCTCGTTGGTATTCTATGAGGTCATTTATGTGCATAAAGACCATTTATACACTGCCCAAGGATAGATGTTTTCCAACTAACCATAAATCCTTCCATTTAGATAAACTCAATCGGCCCTCAGAAATGCCACCAGAAGTTCAACAACCTTTCATAACAACTGGCTTTACGCATCCGATCCTCACTGGGTCGTTTTATATTAAATTTTTATATCAAATGAGATGAATATAAGGTGTCATATTTGAGTGTTCTAATACTTAGCTTGGGTGGTGAAGTGGCAAGGGATCAGCACGCCAACATGTTTTACCCTTAAAGGGGTTTCTTCAGGGCACCCCTTTAAGGGTGAAACATGTTGGCGTGCTGATCCCTTGCCACTTCACCACCCAAGCTAAGTATTAGAACACTCAAATATGATACCTTATATTCATCTCATTTGATACAAAAATTTAATATAAAACAACCCAGTGAGGATCGGATGCATAAAGCCAGTTGTTATGAAAGGTTGTTGAACTTCTGGTGGCATTTCTGAGGGCCGATTGAGTTTATCTAAATGGAAGGATTTATGGTTAGTTGGAAAACATCTATCCTTGGGCAGTGATTGTATACTTACCTTCCATTTCAGCAGATTTGATTCACGCCACGTATCAATTTAAAGGCCATTTATATGCATAAGTGACTAGTATGCCACCATTTACATGCATTTCTGATGTCTAAAACTTGGTGGATCCTTGTAGAATTACCCCCAATGTGTACTGTTTGGAATTCCCCAAGGTTCTGATGATATATGATTATGGGCTTAGGTCCTATTGGACTTTGTGTGTTTAAAAAAACCCAACCTGGTTTAGGGAATGGTCTATGCCAGTAGTTCTTAAACCTGGGGGACCCCCAGCCAGTCGGGTTTTCAAGATAATCCCTAGTGAATATGCATGAGTGAGATTTGTCTATAAAGTAGGGAGTAGGCATGCAATGGAAGTGTGAATACAGTTCAAATTTGCATGCATCTGCTTCAAACAAATCTGGGGCCTAGCACCTTCCTACCTGCAAACGCATTTCACTCTACTACACAACCCCACACAAACAATCAGAAACAAAAACATCTTCGCCTATTCTAAAATCACTGGCTGCAAATACAAATCCGTCCTTGACAGAACCTTCATGTTCCAAGCTAACAAACAACAATTCTGGCTGGGAAACTACATAAATAAAACCAGACAGACCTACAACGCATTCCGAAAATCAATCAAAACCGCTCTGTTTGACAAATTCATCACCTAAACAGACCGACCTTCGCTCACCATGCTTTTCCCCCTATAAACTAAACTAAACTAAATCTTGGGTTTATATATTGCATCTTCTCCACAATGTGGAGCTCGGCACGGTTTACAGGAGTTGGGGAAGAACGGAACTCCAATGGAATTATAGAAATAAGTATAAAGAGAGGTTAGGGCTTAGAGTACCAGAGAGGGGAAGAAGGTTATATTTTGGAGAATAGCCAAATTTTCAGATGCTTACGGAATAGTTGAAGGGAACTCAAGTTACGAAGAGGGGAAGTAAGATTATTCCAGAGCTGAGTGATTCTGAAGGGGAGGGAAGACCCTAGTTTACCAACATGGGATATGCCTTTTAAGGAGGGGAAGGATAATTTTAGTTTTTGGGTGGATCTGGAGGAAATTGGATTTGAGGAATTCCAGGATAGTGGAATAAAAGGAGGAAGGATGCCGAAGCAATCTCTCAAGCAACTCCTCTCACTTCCCTCCCCTTACAACCCCTCTTACATTCCCTCCCCTTCAACCCTTTTTCTTCTGTAACATTCCCCTCACGCATTTGTAATTCGCTGAATGTCCAGCCTTCTTTCGATGTGAACCGCCTAGAAGTCGTCTGACTATGGCAGTATAGAAAAATAAAGTTATTATTATAATTATTAAATTTCGCTCAAGCATATTCATTAGAGATATCTTGAAAACCCAACTGACTGGGGGTTCCCCAAAGACAGGTTTAAGAACCACTGGTCTACGCAATTTGCATTTAGCACTTAGCTGCATACTAATGACTGTGGTAATAAATCAAATTAATTATTTTCATCAAACTAGTACATCAGATTAATCCTTTTCACATAATACTTACTCACTAACATCTCACACTATAGCTGTTGCTCTGGCTGTCTTTGCTAAACAAAAAGATGTGAAATCAGATCCTCAGTGATCATCGTCCAGCTGAAGGAGAACTTGATGCTGTTCTTGGAAGGGTGGAGTTTTCTTTCCAGCCCAACTGATCATTAGGGAACTGAGTTGAAAATGTCAAAAAGTACTTCACAAGTTTGGTAGGTCAGTTTCTGTATGACTTGGAAATTGTTTGAAAACTATAAAACAAAATATTTCCTTTTAGAGGAAATTGGTTGAATTTCATTATAGCTTTGATGTTTCAAGTGTTGTTAGAAGTAGTACTGTTTTTTTTTTTTTTTTTTTAAATAATGCAGACTGGATAGAGCACTGCTATGCAGAAATAAGATACACAGAATTTATGCTTGGGCTAAAACTTTTGAGAACTAGGAACATTGCCACACAGGGTCAGGTCAGTGGTTTATCTAATCCAATATCCTGCTTCCAGCAGTGGCCAATCCAGGTCACAGATACCTGGCAGAACCCCAAAGAATAGCAAGATTCCAGAATCTCAAGGAGTAACAAGATTCTGGAACCCCAAAGAGTAGCAAGATTCCATACTTCCAGTCTTAGGGTTAAGTAGTGGCTTTCCCCATGTCTGCCTTAAAAGCTTAGGGATTGTTTTCTGTCCAGATCTATTTTAAACCCAGATATCCTGCTATTATCATATCCTCTGGCAACGAGTTCCAAAGGTAAACTATTCATTGAGTGAAAAAAATATTTTCTCTTATTTTGTTTTCAAAGTATTACCATGTAACTTCATTGAGTATCCCTTGATCTTTGTACTTTTTGGAAAGAATAAAAAAAAAAATCAATTCACGTTTATCCATTCTACTCCACTCAGGATTTTGTAAACCTCTGTTATATTCCCTCCTAAAGCAGTTTCTTCTCCAAGTTGAAGAGCCCTAACATCTTAGGTCTTTTCTTAATCTCCATAATCATTGTGGTTGCCCTTCTCTGAACCTTTCCTAATTCTGCTATATCTTTTTTGAGATACATAGATCAGAAATGCACACAGTACTCAAGGTGAAGTTCTACCATGGAGTGATATAGAGGCATTATATTGATCTTTGTCTTATTTTCCATCCCTTTCCTATTGATTCCTAAGATGCAGTTTGCTTTTTTGGTTTCTACCACACACTGAGCATGTATTGTCAATGATGACACTTAGAACTTTTCCTTGGGTGGTAACTCCCGTTGTAGAACTTTGCAACAAGTGGCTATTATTTGGATTATTCTTCCCAATGTGCATCACTTTGCAGTTGTCCACATCAAATTTCATCTGCCATTTGGATGCCCAGTCTTTCAATCTCCTTTTTTTCCTCCTCCCAAAGTCTGATCCTAGTATTCTTCCCACCTTTTTCACCTCCTTGAGGCCCCTCTTGCATCCCTTTCCATCCGTCCCACTGTTCCCTCACCACCATCACATCCAATATTTCTCCCTCTCATCTCTCTCTTCCCCATGCATCTCTACCTCGCTCCTCTCCCACCACCATGCCAATAATTCTCTCTCCCTTCCTATGCCCAACAGTTCTCCTCTTTCTTCATTGCCCCATGTGTATCATCTCTTTCCCTCTCACTCAGACACTCATTCCCAACAATTCTCACTTTCTATTACCGTATCTCTTTCCCTCACTCTCTCCCTCCAGTCTATGTCCCAAGTTCATGCTTACTCCCTCCCTCCTTCCTTCTTTCCATCCTTTGACCGAAGTTTGTTCTCCCTCCCTTTCTTCTGTGTTCCAATGCACCTCCTTTCTCTCATGTCCCAGTGTGCTCCTCTTCATCCTTCCCTCTCTCTAATTTGTGTCCCAAGTTAATGCCTTCCTCCTATGAGTGTTTACCTGTTCTGACTGACTCCCTCCTCCCAGTCATACTTTTCTTCACAAAGCCATGGCCACAATTCCTACTCACAGCCCGCGGCTGACCCAGAAGCCTAGAGGGAAGAAGAAGGAGGGAGCGGGCCAGAATCCGGGGACTTCCTATACTGTAAATTAAAAAAAAAATTTCTGTGCAGTCTGATTTGGCACGGCCCGGTACTGGTGGTTGGGGACACCTGCCTTAGATTGTGAATTCGCTTGGGATAGGAAAATATCTGCTGTATTTCTATGCAACCTGCCTTTTGAGCTACTACTGAAAAAAGGTGAGCTAAATCTCAGCCAGAAATGTTATATGACTTGGCAATGATAAAAGAAAAAAAAAGATTTGACTCCGTAGCCCAATCATAGGAATTAATTAGGTGCTCTTCTTTTGTCACTTGAAACTTAAATTTTGGCGATTCATTTGGGATCAAATAAATAGAATACTGGAAGTTCCATTGGCATTTACGTATGACGTGGTGCTGTTTGGTATGTTATTGAGGGCCAAGAGTCCAATAACTCCATTTCCTTAGCAATAGCAGCAGATGAATCCAGAGACCAATGGGATAGCACACATCTACCAGCAGGCGGAGATAGAGAACTGATTGACAGGTGGTCCTATTGGCTGGCACTCCTCCTGTATCTTCAGTATTCTCTATCTCCCAGCAGGTGATGGTCGCTATTCAACTAGCTCCTGGAATCTGGCTGTGACTGGGCCTTAATTTTCTCCTGTTGAGATCTTCTCTTCAGTGAGACAGGGGTGTCCGGCTGAACGGTGCTGGCTTTAGAGGTTACACTTGGTGCCCCCCCCATGTCCCTGCCTCACCCTCCCTCCGATGATAGAGGGTCTGCCTTAGTCCCTATTTTTTCTTCTTTCCCTTCCCCCCCAAAAAAAGGGACTCAGCTACATTTTTGCCCTGCTAGTGCTGAGCAGCCGGCGTTTCCTGGCATCTACCGGCCCTGTTCATTGGGTTTCTGCTCTGTTGGTGATGAACAAACGGCATTTGCCGGCATCAACTGGCACTTTCATACAGCTTGTGGATCTTTTGGCGGTTGCTGTATGCAATGCGGGCTCGACGTCACGTGAGTACAGCTGTTGTTATTTTGTGTTCTGAACTCTGGGGTTTCGGTTGGGCAGACCTGAGGTTTAGTCATTCGGGGGTGCATGTGTGTTTTTTGGAGGGCTCCAGTTTGGTCATTTGCAAGCTGTTGAGACTACTTCTCATCATGACGGGAGTTGCCATACAGCTTATTTTGAAAAATTGGGACAGGTTAACTTTAGTTTTTGGTGGGAATCCTTGTGCCAAACTTATAAATTTGAACGTATGAGTGCAATACAATTGGGACATTATAAGAAATTCAAGGAGGTTTGGGACCCGTTGACAAAATTTTATAAAGATTGATTATTAGTTTTAGCCCTTTGATTATACACATCCAGGATGGGTGGGTGGGTGGGCAGGGGGGGGGATATGCCTTTAATTTATTATTTGTATGTAATTTTGTTTGCCTTGATCACTTGTATTACTCTTGATTGTCTTTATACTGTATGAAAGGGTGGGTGGGTGGGGGGGGGGAAGAGATATGTATTTATTATATCATTTGATGGTATTAAGTGCTGTTTATTTTGTACATGGTTTGATATGTTGCACTTGATGTTGATTTTTAAAATGAATAAAGATATGGAATAAAAAAAAAAGGTGGTCTGGAGCAACAGTTCTTTCTTTTTGTTTGCTTCTTGTAAAACACAGCCAGGGAGGTTTTTCAGTTCATGCAGAGCCTTCTTTTGTCTTCTGGGTTAAATGGCCATTGTCTGTTTATCGTCTCAGGCACTGCGCTCATTCACCGGCTTCCTGGGCTGGTTGCTTATTCAAGTTCCTATACACAATTTCACCACTAACTTTCAAAGTACAAACCGTGCAGGCTCCTGAGAGGCCTTCCGTCACCTTGGTCAGAAGTTTGATTTAGCCAAAGTATTTTCTGTTCCCCAAGCAAATAGAATATTGATGCTGAAAGATTTACCGTGTTTCCCCGATGGTAAGACACTGTCTTATTTTTTTTGGAAGGCCAAAATATGCTCTAGGGCTTATTTTCGGGGGGATGCCTTATTTACCCATGAAGAAGACTACAGTACACAGTTATTGTTGAAAAAAAAACAGAATTTTATTACCTGTATTGGATGTTCTGGCCGTGAACAAACTCCTGCAGTCTCCGTTAGGGAGGGATGAGGGAAGCTGCCTGTGCTTCCTTGCGCGGAGTCACGTGCGCGCGCTGCAGTCCTGTCACTTCCTCCTCTTCACTTCATGACGAGGCGTGGCACGCAGCCATGGAGGCAAATACGGTAGACGGAGGGACCACACGGAGTCACCCACCGTACCACCCGATTCGGGTAAGCGCAGGTATCGGTGGGTGGCTTATTTGCGGGGGGGGTGCCTTATTTTACATTTTTTTCTAAAAAGGGGGGGCTGTTTTATTTGATGGCCCTGCCTTATCATCGGGGAAACACGGTATGTGCTTTTTTTCCACAGGAAACACTCGAGACAATATAGAGGTGTTAATGTCAAGATACTGGGGTTTTTTTTGGGGGGGGGGGGGGGGGGATGATCAATTTGTCCTTTATCATTTTGTTTAGCTGTCTCCTTTATGTGACTGTACTGTGAAGAGGTACAGGTTGGAAGATACCCGGCTCGTTGACGTTAAACCAGAGTTTTCTAACCGATGTACCCATCAGAATTACCAACACTTGGGATCTGCTCTTAACAGCTTGCAGTAATAAGGACAAAAAATGTGACCCTTTACAAAGACCTCTTGCCCTTTCCTGTTCCGTCCTAATTTCTTCAAGTAATGTGTACACAAGAACATAAGAATAGCCAAACAGACGAATGGTCCATCTAGCCCAGTAAGTATCCTGTTTCCACAATGGCCAATCCAGGTCACAGTATGTAGCAGAATCCCAAAGAGTAGCAAGATTCGGAATCTGAAAGAATAGCAAGATTCCAGGCAGGATCTCAAACAGTAACAAGATTCCATATAGAATCCCAAAGAGTAGCAACATTCCATGCTACCGATTCCATGGCAAGCCATGGCTGCTTCAATAGCAGATTATGGATTTTTTTTTCCCCTCTAGGAACTTGTCCAAACCTTTTCTAAACCCAACTGTGCTAACTGCTGTCACTACACTCTCTGGCAACGAGTTCCACAGTTTAACTATTCATTGAACGGGAAAAAAAAAAAAAATTTCCTCCTGTTTGTTTTAGAGGCGTTTTCACGCAACTTCAATGAGTGTCCCTTAGTCTTTGTAGTTTTCGAAAAAGTAAAAAATCGATTCACTTTTAGCCGTTTTACACCACTCAGGATTTTGTAGACCTCAGTCATATCTCCCGTCAGTCATCTGTCTTCCAAGGTGAAGAGCCCTAGTCTCCATTGCTTTTCCTCATATGAGAGAAGTTCCATCTCCTTTAACATTTTGGTTGTTCTTGGAATCTTTTCTATTTCAAGTTTATTATAACATTTGATTAATCGCTTATTCCGAATTCTAAGCGATGTACAAAGTAATAAAATTACAAAAGTACAAAATAAGGGGAGACAAACTTAAAAGAAATGTATCATAGATATGGCGACCCGAATTGTATGCAATACTGAAGTTGAGGTCGTACCATGGAGCAATATAGAGGCATTATAATGTTCTTGGTCTTATTTATCATCCCTTTCCTAATAATTCCTAGCATCCTGTTTGCTTCTTTTGGCTGCTGCCGAACATTGGATGCAACATTTCAGTATATTACCTATGATGACACCCTAGATCTTTTTCTTGGGTGCTGATGACTAAGGTGGGCCCTAGCATCTGGAAACTATGACCTGGATTATTCTTCCCGTTGTGCATCACTTTGCATTTGTCCACATTAAATTTCATTTGCTATTTGGATTCCGAATCTTCCAATTTCCTAAGGTTTTCTTGTAAATTTTCACAATCCACATATGTTTAACAACTTTGAATGGTTTCATGACATCTTCGGATTTAATCACCTCACTTGTCACTCTGATTTCGCCTCCCTCTATTGAGAAAAAAGGCCATTTAACCCTACCCTCTGTTTTCTGTCCAATAACCAATTCCTAATCCACAACAGAACATTGCCTCCTATCCTGTGACTTTTTAATTTTCTCAGGAATCTTTCTTCTGTACCCTCTCTGATCTTGAAGCTCTTTTTGTTCAAACCACTTCTTATAGTTGTTATAAACTGCTTTGTTTTTGTTGTAGAGGAAGAAATTATATCTTGGGAAACTGCTGGACTTATCACTTACTTTGATTCCCCCCCCAATTCAGGCAACCTTTGAAAATTACT
This sequence comes from Geotrypetes seraphini, assembly GCF_902459505.1. Classification (NCBI taxonomy): domain Eukaryota; kingdom Metazoa; phylum Chordata; class Amphibia; order Gymnophiona; family Dermophiidae; genus Geotrypetes; species Geotrypetes seraphini. The sequence continues at coordinate 175,944,970 of NC_047091.1, read as the reverse complement.
TCTGCAACTGTGAAATCTCTCTGCAAAGTTTGAGAGGATGGGTCAGATCACAGTGGTTCACGCTGTGATAACATCACAGCTTGACTACTCTAATGCCTTGTGGTTTGGCCAGACCAATAAAGAGTTGGCACACGATTCAATTAATTCAGACTGCGGCAGCGCAACTGATAGAGCGCTGTAAACGCTGTGACTGTCACGCTGTCGCTGCAAAAAGTAGTTATCAGTACCCTACAGGGCCAGATTTAAAACTCTTATCTCTGATTTTCCCTGGCCTTCAGACAAAAATAAGAGAGAGAAAAAAGACAAACGATGGGAATGACACAGTACCAAAATTACTGTAAATAGGCAAAAACATGACCAAAGATTTCTTTAGCTCTGTATTATTTCAAATAAGAGGAAAAGGGAAAAGTCAGTTTTTATACAATGCACTTTTCAGAAGTACTGGGAAGAAGGAGCACCACAGAATTGAGAAGGAAAAGGAAAGAAACAAAACATTACGGGGACAGTTTCCCAGCCCTCAGACAAAGTGGATCAGAGTAGCTAAAGAATACGTTGGTCCTATAGACATTTTTGAGGCCCCCTAAGTTGTCTCAGGAAGCATCACCTCTTTACGAAGCAGGTGAAAGTCTTTAATGGCTCTGGTGACTGACCTCTCCACATTTCAAATCCGGACTTAGCTTGCAGTACACCCTGTAGCTGAGACCGGTTCTACATATCTGTTGAGCGGTCACTTTGTTGCTGTTGGCTGAGACTGCCAACTGGTCACTCAGGCATCTCTGGTCTCTCTCTCTCTGTTTTTCTCTGGTCTCTTCCAAGTACTTCCGGTCACTCAGGTCTCTTCTGGTTACCACTGCTCACTTGGGTCTCTTCCAGTCATCACCCGTCTCTGGTCTCTCTTTTTCTCTGGTCTCTTCTGGTCACCACCCGTCTCTGGTCTCTCTTTTTCTCTGGTCTCTTCCAAGTACTTCCGGTCACTCAGGTCTCTTCTGGTCACCACCCGTCTCTGGTCTCTCTTTTTCTCTGGTCTCTTCCAAGTACTTCCAGTCACTCAGGTCTCTTCTGGTCACCACTGCTCACTTGGGTCTCTTCCAGTCACCACCCGTCTCTGGTCTCTTCCAATCACCACCATTACTTGGGTCTCTTCTGGTCACTAACGGTCACTTCAGTCACTCAGGTCTCTTTCAGTTACCATCAGACACTTCCGGTCACTCAGGTCTCCCAATGCCTTAGTCCCCACAGACCTGCTCTCTTGGTACCTTGGTCCCTACTGGTCAGTTCAGGTTTGAGCTTACTGGGGGTTAGGCAGGTGCCAGCATGCATCCCACCAAGGGTTGCTCTTAGAAATTCCTGTTGCCAGGAACGCTCCCTACTTATCTTTCTGGACGCTGGGTCTTGTCTGCAAGCTCCTGTTTCTCTCAGGGTGAGAACTCTTTCAGCTTGGCTCAACATGCAAATGAGATTGCTTTGCTCAGCCTGCTGGGAAAAACCCATACCCAGCAGCTATTAACATAGGGCTTCTCCATGTAGCTTTCTCTCAGCGATGATTGGGGTGATTAGCGACTCTACACCATCACAATACCTTATTCGGCTGTCATATAATTTTGCCCTCAGTCTAGCCTCCAACTTATTTATCCCAATTACATCCGTGTTAGCCTGTCTTTTCAGTCTCTGTGTTCCAGCTGTACTTGTCCCCTCTTAATAGAGGAAGGTCATATCTATGCTATATGAATGCTCCAGTAAGGTGTTTCATTTGTATGTTGCTGACATTATGAGCTTCATATCTGTTGTTTGAAGGTTTCAGTGTGTCCCCTTTAACGCGTTTCATCTTTATTGTGCTGGCATTGTTACAGGCATGTCCTAAAGCAGTGCTTGAGCATACAAAATTACTTCCAACTATAAACACTGTGATAAGACCACAAACTCTATATTATGCCATGCCTCAGAGACCGAGTATACCAGCAAGAACTGCTAGAAACAATTTTCGGTCGAAGTCTCCATCATTGGCAAATGGCATGTACTAAACGTACTATATTATTCTAATATTTTTGTATTTTTTTAATTTTTTTAGTTTTTGAATAAGTTATTTAAATACTTTGTTAAGACAGATGTATATACATCTTTTATCTGATATCAAACATCATAAAAATCATATAAGATAGTGCATATATTCAAACAAGCACTTATCTTTGTAAGATGTCAGCACTGTTTCAAAACCCAACGGGGCCACCGTTTCACCTGGTATGGCTTCATCAGGGGAAAACGTAGACAGTGCGTAGACAGTGCGGAACGCAAAAAGACCTAAATCCTAGGCGAGTAATTCTCAAAATGGCGTCAAAATATAGAGTTTGTGGTCTTATCACAGCGTTTATAGTTGGAAGTAATTTTGTATGCTCAACATTTGATATGTAGTTCCATAGTATTTGATTTTTGGTTTCACTAAAGCAGTGCTTCCCAAAGGTTTATCCAGTATGAATCCCATTTTAACACAAATTCATGTGACCCCCCCCCCCCCCCCCCCAGATGATGACGGAAACCAAGGAGCAGATGTTCATTCTGCTCCTCTCAGTGGCATAGTAAAGGTGGAGCAGCGCCCGGAAGTGACGTTGTAGAGAGCGCCGATGCGGACAGCAACCTTGTGCCGGGGAAAGAAAAAAGGTACGGGGAGAAGGAAAGGGTCGCTTGCGTGCGGCAAGGAGAGGAGTGGGGGTGGAAGGGGCGGAGAGGAGGAGGGTGCTGCTCCCTTAGAAAGACTGCGCCAGGGGCGGACCACCCCTCCTCACTCCACCCCCTTACTATGCCATTGGCTCCTCTCCTTTGTTCACTCCTGTTCCTCCTGATATAAGAACATAAGAATAGCCTCACTGGGTCAGACCAGTGGTCCATCAAGCCCAGTAGCCCATTCTCACGGTGGCCAATCCAGATCACTAGTGCCTGGCCCAAACCCAAGGTATAGTAATATTCCATGCTACCGATCCAGGGCAAGCAGTGGCTTCCCCCATGTCTTTCTCAATAACAGACTATGGACTTTTCCTCCAGGAACTTGTCCAAACGTTTGTTAAAACCAGCTACACTATCTGCTCTTACCACGCGTTCCAGAGCTTAACTATTCTTTGAGTGAAAAAAAATTTCCTCCAATTGGTTTTAAAAGTATTTCCCTGTAACTTCGAGTGTCCCCTAGTCTTTGTCATTTTTGATGGAGTGAAAAATCGATCCACTTGTACCTGTTCTACTCCACTCAGGATTTTTTAGACTTCAATCATATCTCCCCTCAGTCTCTTTTCCAAGCTGAAGAGCCCTAACTGTTTTAGTCTTTCCTCATACGAGAGGAGTTCCATCCCCTTTACCATCTTGGTCGCTCTTCTTTGAACCTTTTCTAGTGTCGCTATATCTTTCTTGAGATAAGGAGACCAGAATTGAGCGCAGTACTCTGAAGCATAAAGGCAGCAGCTGCTGCAGTAGAAGTAACAGTAGAAGCAGTCGGCACAGGGCTTTGCGTGTCACCACGTACTTGCAGACCAGGGTTCTGCTTGGGCTTTGCAGTCTTAACAGCAAGCCCACACAGACGGAGGAGGCTGGGCCTGTGAACACTTTACTCACCCACAGACCTCATGCCGAGCGCCACTGCTGGGCATAGGTCACAGTGGAGAACCACAGACAGGGGGAGCAGTCCTGCTTTTGAGACCTGCCTCATTTACCAATAATGTGGCTTCATCTGGGACCCAAACCATTGCATTTCATTTGACATTGTGAATCTCATATCTATGTTTATATGAATCTTCTATTGTGTTGTTGTTTTTTTTAAGTGCATGCCATTACTAGGATTTAATGTGCTTTATTCCAAGTCTGTCTCATTGCAGGGTGCATTATGCTTACAATTGGTCATTTTGCTATGGTTGTTGTGTTAATACAACATAAGGGTCGAGCTATACCTGTTGTACACACCTTGGGTGAATCTCTTCTTAAAGACAGTTCACAAATCTCAATAAATTAACTAAATAAAGCATTAACCCATTTAAAGCAAAGTATTTCTTCACATTTCCCATGAATCTTCCTTCTTCCAACTTCATATCATGACCTCAATCCTTCATCATCTTTGTTTTTTTTTTTTTGGGGGGGGAGGAATGCCTCCTCCTTGTACTTTTTAAGATGGCCAATATTGTCACATTACTGTTGGATAAATGGAAGCCCTGAGTGTTCAGGTGACCTGTAGTGAAAGTGAGATTAGAGTTAAGATCCCAACGCAGGGAGCTTCCAGAATAGATATAACCACCTTTTGATGGTTTTTGGCTTGAGATATCAATTTAACATAGTAAATGCTACCTTTTTCATGAACTCCATTGTAGGAAGTCAATAATTAATCAAGGGCTATTGTAACTTTTGGAAAGGTTCATTGCACTGCTGTGTGTGCAGACATACATTGTAGAAGGCCTTATGTCATTGGGCCACATGAAACCGGGCACCGTTTCAAATGGCAAAAAAAAAAATGCCAACATCGCACGAACCCTGAGAAAATTTCTATAAAACTTAAAACTTAAATTCTGGAGCAGAGACAATCATTTCCTTGTCCCTCTCTAAAGTTAGGGCTATGAGCAGAGTGGAAAATGTTTGTTTTAAAAATGATCTTCTGTTCATAACGTTTGATGGGGGTCTTGACTTCTTTAGCGCCTGCAGTAGTCGGAGGGTTTTGTTGTCAGGAAATTTCCCGTCCTCTGTTGTCAATGGAGTCGCTGACCTGGAATGGGCACCATAATGTGCGTTGAGGGCTGAGATGGCGGTGCCAGCTTTTCTGTCAGCGAGCCCAGACTCTGGCGTCGTGGGGCAGAAGCTCCTGTTCCACTCAGCCTCATTACCATAGGTCACTGCATCAGATACACGCTAATTATCTGTAATTACCTTACCCTTCTGAGCATACAATTTACTCCTGTCTATTTAAAGTTGAACTCAGTTGCTTCTCTTTCCAGCTTTTGTTGGTAGAGGCCAGGGCCCATGCTACACTTGGTGAATGATGATGTTCTGCTTCTGTTTAAAAATCTTTTTTTAAAAAAACCCCCACTTTTAGCAGCGCGCTAGGTAGAATTTTTTTTCAAGTCCTATGAAATGTGCTTGGGCAAAGTCTTTGCTGTTTGCTATGATTTTCAGAAGCTCGGCCATTTCTTTTTCTCATTTTTCTTGCATATCAAAGGCATTGAGGGGGTCTTTGTTTCTTTGTTATTTAGATGAAGAAGGGGGATATACAATTGGAATTCTACACTGCCACAAGCTTGCTGGCAGCCCTTATGCCTTCCTAGGCTGAAATGGAAGTCTTCTCTGCCCAAGGCTGCAGGGTTTTTGTTCCCTCTCTCCCTACTGCTGAGTGGAAAAATTTGGCAATTCACATTCATATCTGTGTGAAGTGGAAAAAGTTTTTTTGGTATGGAGCGACTTGAGTAATGGTGCGGTCTGCTTTTCCTTTTATTTATTTATTTTTTAATTGTCAAAAGCAAATAAACAGTTGACTATATTCTCTTAGGCTTCCATGGCTGGCGTCATGATTGTTGCAGTTATCTGGATCTTACTGTGTCTGAGTAAGTGGAGCCAACGTTTCAGCCATCATGCTGCGTCTTTCTTCAGTTGGCTGTTTTGTTGCGTGCTTTTTGAAAACAGTTCTGTTTTCAGCATCAGTAAGATGAAAAAGTTAAACAGAGTTGGCAAAGAGAAGAGGACGGGATGGGGGGTCTAGTGTTTTTAGGACTGGACTGGAACTCTGAGTAAATCCAGGGACATGAGTTCAAGATTCCCCTCTGCACTGCTTCACTGCAACACCGTCTCCCCAACTTTCTCAGTGAAAGCAAAAACCAACCAACCAAAACCAAACACGTCTACCACCACCACCACAATAAAACAAATGGGAAAAAAACCCCACATTAATATATTCTGGTGTTCATAATTTGTATTGATAAATTTCCTGAAAAGATACTGGTATTTTTAGTCTGATAGGTCCTGTTGAAAACCAAAATTAGGGTAGAATACTTCTCTGCTGATCATTAAGAGAACCTCTATGTGGTTTTGTGGTTAGCATCCACTGGATGTTGCTTTCTTCGTAGAGAAGACAACTGGGATGAAGGATGCAAGATAAATTGTGTAGATAGAAACAAAATTTTGTTGTTCTGTCATATGTTCTGTGTCATGCTAGGACATTGACGTTTGCTTAACTGTGTAATAAGTTCATTTTTCTCTCAGGACCGTCTCTCCAAATGAGTTGGCTTTGTACATGAAGAACCATAGAAATGCTCCGAACTTCAGAAATCCAAAGGGAGATGGCCAAAAGGAATGCAAAATACAAAAATGTCAGCAAAACTGTGTTCAAAACAACAAATGATATCAAAACCAAACAAAACAACTTAAAGTCAAAAGTGTATTTACTAAGCAGGGGAAAAGACCTCAAATGCCCCGTGCACAAAGCTCATTGCTTGATTCAAGGGCACTCGGGGGACAAATGGTATTATCATTGGTCTAAAAACCCCTTCTTAATGTAGTGAAAGTGCAAAAAAGTGTATATTTTTTCTTTTTTTTTTCTATACTTTAGTATTCAATATGCCTGCTTAATAGCTACCGGTCCAAAATTCAAAAGACCGGAATCATCTCTCTAAAGAGCAACTTGTCAAAGATGTCCCATACAAAAAAAACCCGTTGAACCAACTATAGTAAAAAAAAAAAACAATTTAAATCAAAATCATCAAAATCTGATGTAAAGTCACTTATCTTGCAATCCCAGCGGTGGCTGTGACCGTTTCACTAGTCGACTTCCTCAGGGGATTATTTGGTGTTCACTCATTCACAATAAATGCTGACGATTCCAAAAGACTCGGCGGCTTATAGGCAAAAAGTTTCTGAACGTTGCTTGAAGAAAGAGTAAAAACCCATCAGACTTCATTGGAAATTCAAAAGATAAAACGGCAAGCAGGCACATAATCTAGCATTTAATTATAATTACCCATGGGAGAAATTCGCTCCATCTTTACAATGTATTGCAGAAACAGGAATGTTCTCCATCTGTTTCTGTCAGCATTTGTGCTGAAAACACGTTCAATTTAAATTTGCAAGCGCACCGCTGAGTGGATAATTAAGCAGCAACGTCATCATGTGGTATGGACCCTCAAGCATACGGCAACCACGGATCTAACGTTAGACTTGACGTATCGATCTCATGTTTCCTATTGTCAGCAGGAGACCCGAAGTCATCATGCCATTATACAGATCCATGGTGAGGCCTCACTTGGAGTACTGTGTTCAGTTCTGGAGACCACACTACCGTAAGGACGTGCTGAGTCGGTTCAGCGAATGGCCACCAGGATGGTCTGGGGGCTCAAGGATCTAACGTATGAAGAAAGACTAAAAAAATTGCGGCTGTACTCACTTGAGGAACGAAGAGAGAGGGGAGACATGATTGAAACGTCTAAGTACATCACGGGTCGCATCGAGTCGGAAGATAATATCTTCTGTCTCGTGGGACCCTCGACCACCAGAGGGCATCCGCTGAAAATCAGGGGAGGGAAGTTTCATAGCGACTCCAGAAAGTACTTCTTCATCGAAAGAGTGGTGGATCATTGGAACAGACTCCCACTGCAGGTGATTGAGGCCAGCAACGTGACGGATTTTAAGAGAAAATGGGATGCTCACAAGGGATCTTTAAGGGAGTAAATTCAAGGGGGCGGATACTTGGCAGGGGCAGACTCGATGGGCTATGGCCCTTTTCTGCCACCATTTTCTATGTTTCTATGTTATTGGTTCACCAAATCCCATTTTGTAACCCTTACAAAAAAATACTCGATATCTGGTCCCTGAAATACTGCTCCATTCTGCAATCACTTGAAAATTGTCCTTTTAAATTCTTTAAGTTTTGGAAACAGAAAATAGTCAGATGGAGCAAGATCTGGAAAGTAGGGTGGATGGCCTGGGCACTGAAACTCCAACTGTGTCAAAACATCCATCGTGTGAGCAGGTTCGTTTCTTGTAAAGAGAACTCCTTTCCCTAGCTTCTCTCTCCTTTTTTTCTTTCAATGCCTCTTTTAATTGCGCAGCAAGTTACAGTAGTATTCTGCATTAACTGTTTGGCCCCTTGGAAGATAGTCATTACAACACCTGCCTGATCCCAAAACACTGTGGCCATGACCTTTCCTGCTGACTTTTGGGTCTTTAATTTCCTTGGCGTTGGAGAACCTGAGGGCCGCCATTGCATAGGCTGTTGTTTTGTCTGAGGATCATAGTGATGTTTCATCGGTAGTAACTGGTTGTTCCAAAAATGTTGGCACCAGCTCGCTGAAAATGCTGCAAAATCATCTTGGAAGTGTCCACTCGATGTCGTTTCTCGTCGGCTTTCAAACATTTGGGTATCTACTTGGTTGACAGCTTCTGCATACCCAGCTGCTCGTGGATTATACAACATGTTCCCTGGATATCTGTAGTGTCTTAGCAATCATCCGTTCTGCCAAAATCAAGTCATGGTCAACAATTTCAGGAGTTGACACTGTTTGAGGACTTCCAAATCTCGCTGCATCTTTGGTCTCCACACTGAAAGTTTGCACACCTCTTGTTTACTGTGGAATATGATGGACATTTGTCACTCATAAGCACATAAGCATTGCCTCTGCCGAGTCAGACCATAGGTCCATCATGCCCAGCAGTCCGCTCCCGCGGCGGCCCCCCAGGTCAATGACCTGTAGTGATCTATTACTCAAGAGCATTTCGTCTTGTATAGTAACCCTCCTAATTGTACCCCTGGATTCCCTTACCCTTCAGGAATTCGTCCAATCCCTTTTTGAAACCCAAAACCGTACTCTGCTCAACCACCCCCTCTGGAAGCGCATTCCAGGTGTCCACCACCCTCTGGGTGAAGAAGAACTTCCTAGCATTTGTTCTGAACCTATCTCCCTTCAATTTTTTTGAGTGCCCTCTAGTTTTTGTTGCCCCCGCCAGTCTAAAGAATCTGTCTCTCTCTACCTTCACTATACCCTTCATGACCAATAACTCAATGTTTGCATCACACATACATTCATGGATTTCCTTTGGTGTTTTCTTCTGCAGGGACTTCATGATGGCTTCGGAGTTCCATGCTCGAAAATTCCACTCTTCATTGACATGGTTCGATCAATGATCTGAAACAATGCTGAAACATAGCATTACGATTCTGCAAATTGACACTTTGCAAAATAAAATAGCACACTTTTCATCTACTGTGGCAAGATAACGCTGAGTTTAGGACGTTGGTAGGGCTGAGAACTTTTCAGCGTCCCCTCGTACTAAAGTAACTCTTAAATGACCATATACCCTGGTTGAGACGGGCTTTGGGACACCATTTCTGTAGCCTATTCATACAGGGTTCCGAGAAGATTAGTTTTCACTTTTCCAATTTCTTAACCCCCCTGTTCCCCCCACCGAAAGAAAGCAGTAAAACTCCAACAAACTTTGCTTAGCACAATGCCAAGCAAATAACCTGAGTTTTAATGTTGCAGACAGATGTAATATGGAAAGCAGCTGCAGGTACCAGTCACTGTAGCACATAAATTTATGTTTTTTATGTATGAGAATTCAATTAGTTGAGTTAAAAAATATCTAAAGTACAGCCCAAGGAAGATGATTTATTATTTAAGAAACTTTCATACAATGCAGCTTACTCTTTCAGAAGAATTAGTCTACAGGCCAAGTTTCACACTCTTTAACTGAGCAAAGCGAATTCTCCCGTTCATGTGAGTCGCTGCAAATTTGACAATTTCAATTGCGGGTCTGCAGGGCTTTCCAAAGAAAATGGCAAAAGGCGAATCTGAAGTTTCAAAGGGCTAGATTCACTAACCTGGAGATCCGTGTCCGATCCGTGGGTGATGAGAGGCAGGCCGACCCATTCACCAACCGTCTTCATGCAAATGGCGGTGATCGGAGGCACGCTCCCATTCCGAGGACACAGATCGCTAGGTAGCGATCCCCACGCATGCGCAGACCATCTACTTTGCCTATAGATGGCCTGCTTACCAGAGCTGCCTGAGCGTGCGATGGGGTGGGGGTGCCCGCGAGCAGAGCAGGGAGGATAATGGAAGTCTATGCCGCCCCTGACTCTCCTGTTCTCTGCCGCCTTCTCTGCAGTTGCGAGCCTGCGGGTTTAAAGCGGGGCTGCCCTGAGGTGTGTTCTGGAACACGCCACAGTGCGGCCCTGTTTTAACCTGTGGGCTCTCGCTGCAGGGAAGGCGGCGGAGATCCAGAACTGGGGCAGCAGAGGTCAGTCTGGGCGGCAGAGAACAGGGGAAAGTTTGGATTTGAGGCAGAGAGCAGGGCGGCGGTGCTGGAAGGCAGGAGAAGGGCTGTGAGCAGGGTGGCGAGAGGAGAGTCGGGGTGGTGGGGCTGAAAGGCAGGAGAAGTTGGCAGAGAGCAGGGAAGGTCGTGATCGACTAGTCCCCACCAGTTGCTTCAGTCGGTGTTGCTGACAAAGTTTAGTGAATCGCGTCCTTCCTGCTTTGCATGCGTGGATTGGGATCGGATCGGTACACAGGTTAGGGAATCGGGTGGCAAAGGGCTCGCAAACCAGTCAGTACATGATCGATTTGCTTAGTGAATCTAGCCCCAAATCACAGAAAGCATCCCGCTTCACTTAATGGATACGGGGCAAAATAATCAGTTTTATGACAATAATCCTTTTTAAATGAGGAACTCTGTAATGAGAACCACTTGGATAGCATATCCTGACTTTCGGAGGAATCAAATTCTGTTTGTGTATGGAGGACATTTATATTTAAAACCCAGAATTGTAAAACCTATCCAAGAAATGTGGATTTATAAGTCTTGTTAAACAAGGTATTGTGTTTTCCTGGAAGAGACAGTTTTTAATGCTTTGGAGTCGCAGTAGGTTGAAATATTGCCTGTGACTTCATTGTACTCAGTTGTAACACCGAGTTCATTCCGGTGAAGAAAAGGTTTGCATTTATGCATTTTTAAAAAAAAAGTCAGCTGTTTCTTTCATAGCGTGCATCTGTGAACTCAGTAGGAATCTCAACTCTTACTAAACGTCATCTTGACCTGCTGTATTACGATGCTTATTTGCATTTTAGACATGTACAAACCGGCATTTAGATGTTTATTTTGCATTAACATCTAAATCCCAGTTTCACAAAGTTGGGACAAACATATCTGACACTGAAAAGTGTGACTGTAAAGGGGGGTGTTGGTTTGGGTATGTGAAGGGCAGAACTAGATAGGCCAAAAAAAAAAAAAAAGTGTATTTCCAATTTCAGAATGGAGATGCACATTTGTGTTCAATCAGATACACTTTGGGATTTACCTGGGATGTTTAGGTTGCAGGAAAGTGCTCATTGAGGTCGTTTTACTAAAGTACAGTAAGCGCGTGCTTATGCATATTAAAAAGGCTTATTGTAGGATGTGCATTGGCATACCACAGTAAATATGCCTTTTTGTGCATGTGCAAGGGTGAATCAAAAATTAAAGCCAATTGTTAAATTATGGGAAAATAGGAACAGTGCTAGCAAAATGCAACATATATACTCGTACATTGCCTGTTAAATAGTTCATTCACGTACAGTGCAGCCTTTAGTCGTGTGGCAGCCATGAGGTCAGAAACAAGAACGCTCTATTGCAAGATTGCACCGTCGAATAACAACGTGCAGTAGTGCGATTTCTTTGGGCGGGGGGAGTGAAACCTGTGGAAATTAACCATCGGATATTGACTCAGTCTGGACATCGCACCAAGAATCAACGAAAGGTTTATGAGTGGGTAAAAAAGGTTTAAAGCGAGAAGAACAGGTGTAGCCGACGGAGGTCGTTTCTGGTCGCCCATCATCACCGCGCATACCAAGAGCACATTGCCTTGCTTAGAGAAGACCAAAGAACAACGGTGTCTCAATTGGCTGCCAATTTGGATATCGGCTATGGATCTGCATTTGCCATAATGCATGATTGGGCTTGGGAAACAGGGAAGACTGCGCACGATGGGTTCCCAAACAGCTGACTGATCTCCACGAGCAACAGGGTGTGGAGGTTGTGGCCCAGTATAAAGAAGATCCGAGTATTCTGTAGAGAGAATTGTCACTGGAGATGAGAGATGGGTGCATCACTGCAACCCGGAGAGAAAAAGACGAGGGAGTAAAGGAAGCGGTGCTCACCTGGCTTCGGGAGCAGCTGAAAAAATTCTTCTCTGAAAGAATGCAGAAGCTGGTTTAACAATGCAACAAATGTGGCGTCTTGCATGGGGAATATGTCAAAAAGTGATATGTTCAATTGCTCTAAGTAACTTCTGTTAAAGCCATTAAATGTATTTTGCCTTTTATTTTTGATTTGTACCCTGTGCGCTAAAATATACTTTATATTTTTCTCTAAGGGGGGGCTTGGTAGAGGTTTTTAGAGTGGATGTGATAGCGGTAATCAGTTAGCATGCGAGACACTGCCACACACTAATTGACTAGCAAGGGGGCCCTTACCACCTACAAAATAGGTAGCAGTAAGGGCTCATGTGATAATTTGTTTAAATGTCCATACGCTAATGGCAAAATTAGCATGTGGCTATTAATTCACTGGCCATTGTCCAGCTGTGGTACAAGTGACCTTAGTGCATGGGAAAGACCCACGTAAGGGGTGCACTAAGGCCACTTTTAGAACATAAGAATTGCCGCTGCTGGGTCAGACCAGTGGTCCATCCTGCCCAGCAGTCCGCTCACGCGGCGGCCCCCAGGTCAAAGACCAGTGCTCTAAATGAGTCCAGCCTCACCTGCATACGTTCCAATTTAGCAGAAACTTGTTCAACTTTGTCTTGAATCCCTGGAGAGTGTTTTCTCCTAAAACAGACTCCGGAAGAGCGTTCCAATTTTCTACCACTCTCTGGGTGAAGAAGAACTTCCTTATGTTTCTACAGAATCTGTCCCCTTTTAACTTTAGAGAGTGCCATCTCGTTCTCTCTACCTTGGAGAGGGTGAACAACCTGCCCTTATCTGCTAAGTCTATTCCCTTCAGTGGTTAAAGCTACAGCCTCAGCACCCTGAAATTGTGGGGTCAAACCCACACTTCTCCTTGTGACCCTGGGCAAGTCACTTAATCTCCCCACTGCCCCGGGTACATTAGATAGATTGTGAGCCCACCAGGACAGATAGAGAAAATGCTTTACCTGAATAAATTCATGTAAACAGTTCTGAGCTCCCTTAGAAGAACAGTATAAAAAATTAATTAAATAAATAGTGTGACAAGTCTCAGTTTCTGATAACCAGAGCTGGTATTGCAACATCATAATACCTCATTCCACCAATAAGAGCCAACCTTATCAGTGATGTCACAATAGCTTGATTGTCCTACACTTGACCCACTTTTACTACACTTTGATTTCTAGAGTGGCGCAATGGTTAAAGCTCCAGCCTCAGCACTCTGAGGTTGTGGGTTCAAATCCCTCACTGCTCCTTGTGACTCTGGGCAAATCATTTAATCCCCCCATTGCCCCAGATACATTAGATAGAGTTTGAGCCCACCAGGACAGATAGGGAAATAAAGTGCCTGAATGTAAATCACTTAGGATATAAGTGGTATATAAGTAAATAAATTTAGGATTCCAAAATGGATGCTCATGTTCTAAAAGCAGAATTTTAGATATCCCAATTTAGACGTCTCAATTCAAATTTCTATATCCTTTCTGATATGTTGCTCCACACCTGCTAAGATGAAAATACAACTTTGTTTTGTTTAAATAGTGGTGCATGCAGTGCTGTAGCGAGGATAGAAGATGCCCGTGGTGACGTCCCTCCCCCCACGCTCTATCCGCGCCCACCCCCTCATTGGTTCCGCACCACCATGCCACACTCGCTCCCAACCTCCCCACCCTCCCACCTCTTTAAATCTTCACCTGCGTGAGCACTTTTTCCAGCCTGCTGATCGTGCTGGCGTTGGATTTCCCTCCGATGTCACTTCCTGGCCCCTCAACCTGGAGGTGATTTCAGAGGGAGCTAGGCCGGGGCGAGCAGCGGGCTAGAGTAGCTGCTCGCGCTGGCAAAGATTTTAAAAAGGTAGGGGGCCGGGGAAGGGAGGGCGCTAGTGTGGCGTGGTGCTGGTGCATCCACCAAGAGGGCACCCAGGACGGACCGCCCCACCTTACTATGCCACTGGGTGTGTGGTTGGTGGTATATTTATGTTATTGAATGATTGATGAATACTTCTGGGACTGATTCTATAAAGGACGCCTAACTTAATTGGCAAAATACCCTTAACAGCCTCAATAATTGGTTAAAAAAAATTTAATTGGGTGCTAGGCCCCTAGCTGATACTATATAAGAAAGGCGCCTATCGCAGTGCGCTTAGTGGTGGTCTAACGCCTAAGTGGGCGGAGCATGGGTTAGGCACTGCTAAGCACAATACTCCAAAAACTTAGGTGCCTTGGCCTACATTTCAGGCACCTAGGTTTTTTTTTACTTAGGTGCTGCTAATCGTGATTCTGTAAACGGCTCCTAAGTGTGATCGACATGCGGCCAGGGCCGGCCGATTTAGGTGCTGTTTAAATTTATAATTTTATTCTTTTAGTTAACACGAGAGAGAAAGGGATTGGGACTTGTATACCGCCTTTTTCTAGTTAACACAACCGCATCCAAAGCGGTTTACATATATGCAGGGTCTTGCGTATTTTGTATCAGGGGCATTGGAGGATTGAGTGACTTGCGCAGGGTCACAAGGAGCAGCCCTGGGATTTAATCTCACAGCTTCTGCGTGCAGAGGCAACAGCTCTACCACTAGGCTACTCCTAGGTAGAAATCCTCGGTGGATTAGAAGTCTATAAAATCCTGAGTGGAGAAGAAACGGGTACAAGTGGATCGATTTTTCACTCCGTCAAAAATGACAAAGACTAGGGGACACTCGATGAAGTTACAGGGAAATACTTTTAAACTAAACTAAACTAAGCCTTAAGTTTATATACCGCATCATCTCCATGGAAGTGGAGCTCGACACGGTTTACAAAGCTTAAAAAAAGAAGAGAGGGGAGAAGGGTTTACAAAGCATATAAAAAGAGGGGATGTAGACAGAAGGAGAGAAAGTTATATGCTAGGGAAAAGCCAGGTTTTCAGTTGTTTTCGGAATAGTTAGAGGGAGCCCAGGTTCCGCAGCGGGACAGTGAGATCGTTCCAAAGGCCCGTGATTTTGGAGAGGAGGGATTTTCCCAGTTTACCTGCATGGAGGATGCCGTGTAGAGAGGGGAAGGATAGTTTATGTCTGTGGGCTGATCTGGTGGTGGCAGGCGTCTGGGCGAGGAAGGATAGAGGGATTAGTAGCGGAAGGATGCCGTGAATGATCTTGAAGGCTAGGCAGGAACATTTGAAATGAATTCTGGAAAGTACTGGGAGCCAGTGAAGATTGGTAAGTAGTGGGGGAGACGTGATCGGATTTGCGTTTAGCAAAAATCAGCTTGGCCGCAGTATTCTGGATAAGCTGGAGTCTGCGGAGACTTTTTTTCGTTAGGCCTAAGTAGATGGCATTACAATAATCGAGTTTGGATAGGATGATGGATTGTACAAGGACGGTGAAATGTTTTTGGTGAAAATAGGATCTAACTTTCATCAGCATGTGGAGGCTGAAGTAACAAGATTTTGCCAAGGAGTTCAGGTGATCGTTGAGGGAAAGGGAGGAGTCGATGGTGATGCCGAGGACCTTGCTAGAGAATTCAAGGTGCAGAGCAGGGCCTGTGGGTAGAGTGAAGAGGGTGGGCAGGTGTGCTAGTTTTGGGCCGAGCCAGAGTAACCAATAGGAGGACATTTTTTTTCACTCGGAGAATAGTTAAGCTCTGGAACGCATTGCTATAGTTTGTGATAAAAGCGGAGAGTGTAGCTGGTTTTAAGAAAGGTTTGGACAAGTTCCTTGAGGAAAAGTCCATGGTCTGCTCTTGAGACAGACATGGGGCAAGCCCACTGCTTGCCCTGGATTGGTAGCATGGAATGTTTCTATTGTGTGGGGTTCTGGAATCTTGCTGTTCTTTGAGATTCTGCATGGAATGTTGCTACTCTTTGGGGGTTCCAGAATGTTGCTACTCTTTGGGATTTTGCCACCATGAGGATAGGCTACTGGACTTCATGGACCATTGCTCTGACCCAGGACGGCTTTTCTTATGTTCCTAAAGTTAGAAATTAAATACGCTCTTAGTAGGTAGAGGACAGCTGAGCAAACTGCTTGTTCCAAGAGGTAAAGCATTAGGTTTCTCACATAAGTCTTGATTTACAACTCTAAAGGGTCAAGTTCTCAGAGCAAAACATTCACATCAACTACACGTCAGCAGTGGGAATTTGAAACCTGAAGGAAGAAGAATCCCAGTGCATCGTTTTAGAAGCTATTAACTTTTCCAATTCTACAGGCCTTTTTCACTTGGTAATGCTCTCTGAGGATGCATACCTGTATAATACAACTCCGTTAGGGATAAGAAACATAGAAGCACTTTATTAATAATTATTTAAATTATTTATTAAAAATACAAAAACTTATGAGCTAAGCATATCTTATACTAGAATAGACCAGTGACCCGATGACGATAGGGGGCATAAAGCCAGTTGCCATGCAAGTATATTGAGCTTCTGGTGGCACCTCCGAGGGCCTGCAGAATTTACTTCACAAGCACTTTTGATATAGAAGATACCCAGGGGAGGTTTAGACTACACCTTATCCCTAACGGAGTTATAGTTAAAGTTTCTTCTATAAAGTATTTTCATATTTAAGCCTTATACACGAATACCTGTATAATACAGCATTGAACAGTACACTCAAACAAAGAAAATAATTTCAAATGTCTTCATTTTCCCATATATATTGGACAGGGCATGGCAAAAGTAGAATTTCTGTTCCCTGTGGAATGGTAGGTTACATAAATGGGAGCCCGAGACCCCCGTTTCGATGGGCGGAAGGTAACACGGGGCTGGTTGGCCCTCGTGTCGCCCATCGGCCGAGGTTGTTAAGGGTGGGGGTGGGGAGAAGTGTCAGGCGAGGATTGGGTGGTGGGCCTGTCAGATAGGCAGCGTTTAAATTAATTGGTGGGGAGGCAGGGAAACGCGCGTGGGCGAGGATTTTTTTTTAAAGCCAGGACCTTGGAGGACTTACTCCTTCCGGGGTCCTCCAGGGTGGCTTTTTCCCACCCGCCCGTTGTTTTAAGCAGTGGATGGTAGCTCGGGGGTGTGATTATCCCGAGCTACTGGGTCATGGGGCTCATCGGGTGATGAGCGGTGGGCCGGCGGGGTGCCGTGCCTGGTGGGTCAGGTGACCTGGATAAAAAGGGCATGAGGGACATGCCACCCCTCTGACCATTGCTGAGGTGGCAGGGTCGAGGGCACTGAACTAGGGTATTGTGGTAGCTCGGTTATGATGTTAATTGAAGTTACGATATGTTAATGTGTTATGGATTAATAAACAGATCTGTGGCTAATTTTTACCATCAAAAAGACTGTAGTGTGTTTGTGGTAAAAGGGTGGTAACCAGGAACGGCAATTTATTTACCTATCCCAGAATCATTGGCTGTAAATACAGGTCTTTTTTGGACAGGATGCTGGCATTCCAAGCAAATAAACAACAATCCTGGTTGGGCATTTACATAAAGGGAACCATGCAATCTTACAGCGCATTTCGTAAAGGGATTAAGACTGAAGTCTCATTTTAACAATACTTTTAACCTGCCGTACTTTGATAACATGCTGTACTTCCATTCCCAAAACTTTGTACTTCACTGATTGACCAGCTTCTTTTCTGTGTAAACCACCTAGAAGTCAATTGATTGTTGGCGGAATAGAAGAATAAAGTTATTATTATTATTATTATGATGGTATAGAAACATAGAAATAGACGGTAGATAAGGGCCACGGCCCATCTAGTCTGCCCACACCAATGACCCTTCCCTACCTTTCTCTGTGAATAGATCCCACGTGTCTATCCCATTTGGCCTTAAAATCAGGCACACTGCTGGCCTCAATAACCTGAAGTGGAAGACTATTCCAGCAATGAACCACCCTTTCAGTGAAAAAGAATTTCCTGGTGTCCCCGTGCAGTTTCCCGCCCCTGATTTTCCACAGATGCCCCCTTGTTGCCACGGGACCCTTGAAAAAGAAGATATCTTCTTCCACCTCGATGTGGCCCGTGAGATACTTGAATGTCTCGATCATGTCACCCCTCTCTCTGCGTTCCTCGAGTGAGTATAGGGGGGGAGGGGGGAGAATATAGGCGGCAGCAGGGCCTACCAGATCCCGCTGTTAAAAGTTTTAGCTTCAATAGCCTGATGATATACTAAAGTAGGCATCTCTTCCCTGGATTCCACAATATGCATTTTGATAGATTCCAAAATTTGTAAGCATTCATTCATATCTCTTGCATCATCATCTCTCATGCATTCTCATTTCTTTGCCTCTTGGTCAGCAAGGTTGATATGCCTATATTACTTTTATATGCAGCTTATTAAAATTACTTTAGCAAAGAGAGAAAATTAATAAAATCCAAGAGGTTTAGTTGATCCATTAATGCATAATGAAATATTTATGGATTTGAAAGGCATGGTGATAATGTTAAGGAGGGTTTGATGTGATCTATGTATGGTGGGTCTCATGTTGGTTTATGTGCTGATCAATGTTTTGATTGAAATCTACTAAGAATTGTGTAACCGGTGGAATATAAATTTTTAAATAAAATTTGACATTAGGTCTATATGTGAGCATTCTGAGTTATGTGATGGTGGGGGGGGGGGGGGGGCAGGGGGGAGGGAGGAAGTGGAAGAACCAGCAAGCAGGGAAGGAGATTTGTTTGGTTCAGTGCTGCATTGTGATGTTTGTAGAAGCCTGGAATAGGCTCCCAGTAGAGGTGGTGGAGACAGACTGTGTTTGAGTTAAAGAAAGCATGGGAAAGGCGCGTGGGATCTCTTAGGGAGAGGAGGACATAGTGCAGGGGTAGGGAACTCCGGTCCTCGAGAGCCGTAGTCCAGTCAGGTGTTCAGGATTTCCCCAATGAATATGCATGAGATCTATTTGCATGCATTACTTTCAATGCCTAATCATTGGGGAAATCCTGAAAACCTGACTGGACTACGGCTCTCGAGGACCGGAGTTCCCTACCCCTGACATAGTGGATGGGCAGACTGGACGGGCCACTTGGCCTTTATCTGCTGTCATGTTTCTATAACAATAATGCTCTATGACCTCACAATGCAGGTGTAAAGAACATTAGCCTATAGGGAGAGGAGCAGCTAGTGGGTGCTGTTGATGGGCCATTTGGCCTTTATCTGCCGCCATGTTTCTATGTTTTATCATTCCCTCTGCAGGGCCGGATTTAGATGAAAAGAGGCCCTAGGCTATTCCACTTATGAGGCCCTTTCACCTCCCATTTTTAAGTTTGTAAATTACATGAGAGATAATAAAATACATCATTACTGTGATATATATCAATATGTTAAATGAAACATGTTGTTATTGGTACTAACCTTTATAAAAAATGTGACACGGATAATAAATAAAAAAAAGTTGAGAACACTTATTTGGACATTTATTCTCAGCACCATATATAGTACTTGTAACAATAACTAGTCAAACATAACACACAACATTGCCCCTTCCTATGTCCATAGTGCCCCCATTGCATCCTTCCTCACCTCACCCCCCCTCCGTTGCCCGCCTGCCTCCCATCCCCCTTCCATTGAACATCGCCTCATGCCATCCTGCCTGCTTGCCTTCCATTAAACCCCCCCCACCCCCCTCCGATGCCAGTCTGGGCCGCCCTGTCCTGACGGATCCACGTTTTGCCTCTCTCCCCGTGGGGCTGGGCTTTGCCCAGCTGTTTCTGGACTGACGTCTTTCCCTCCCCGATCCTCCTCCCAGGGCGAGAAAAAGAAAGGGAGAAGCCGAGTCGGCGCCCCGTTGCGGCCGGAGCCGGTTCCGATCCCGAAGCGTAGAATTTCTCCTTATTTTCGGTTCAGTGTTTTAGTGTTCACTGTTTTTAGAATAGTGTAATTTTAATTTTGCTAACAATTTGAATGTAGGCCCCTCTTGATCTTGAGGCCCTAGGCTGAAGCCTAGTTAGCCTATGGGAAAATCCAGCCCTGTCCCTCTGTGAGAAATTCCCTAACCACTATCTGTTCTGTTTGTCAGTTTTGATTGTAATCTCTATCGAGCACAGATTGCCTCTTACATTTTGAATGTACAGCGCTGCATATGTTTGGCAGCCCTATAGAAATAAGTATTAGTTTGTTCCAATTATTTTGGCTGGGGAGTGTCTCATTCCTAATGTGGTTTATTACATGTTCTTTGTTTTATCATGATGCCTTAGCTGTTTGCAATAATGATAATTTTAAAAAGTTGCCAAAAACTTAAATTTGAAGTAAAATTGAAGTTTCAGTTTTATAAATTTACATATATATATACCTCTCTCCTTTACAAAGCTGCGCTGGCCATGGCGATAACAGCTCTGACACTCATAGGAATTCTATGAGCATTGGAGCTGTTTCTGTTGTGACTGGCAGTAAAAATATTAGCATGGCTTTGTAAACGAGGGGGTTATGTATACACACACACACACGGAACCATTTAGAAAAGTCAAAATGGACAGTAGACTATGTCCCAATTAGTAATTTATTGAATTTTATATATATATAGGGACAAGCCTCAGCAGATCTCCCCATAATGGGGTTTCTTCAAGAGAAAGAAAACCAATCTTCTCTTGCTCCTCGTGATATCACCGGCTCTGTCCCAACCTCCCTACCAAATGAATTAATGTTTAATATTATAATCTATTGCCTACACTTAAAACTATTTGATTACTATCTAACTTTATTTCATTTATTCCATTCTTCTTTCAATCATAAATCTACTATATAAAATTTATCAATTCAATAATTCATCATGGTAGGGGATTCTAAAAAAGTCTACATCCCAAAATGACACTCAAAACCCACCCAATACTATATACAGATTATTTGCAATTTTTGTTTGGTAAATTTTTTGCATGGAAGAAATGTGCACTAAATTGCATTACACACAAAACCTCTGAATAAAGCGATTTTGGGGTGCTTTTATTAAGGTGCGCTGAATAAAGTCTACGAAATCAATTTCTCGGACGATTTGGTATAGCCTCTATTGACTCGGTAGTAGGCTCCAACATGACTGCAAGTCAGTTATAGGGCATACAATACCAGTAGAGCATCAATTTGTTAAAAATGACAAAGACTGGGGGACACTCGTTGAAATTGCAGGAAAATACTTTTAAAACCAATAGGAGGAAATATTTTTTTCACTCGGAGAATAATTAAGCTCTGGAGCGTGTTGCCAGAGGTTGTGGTAAGAGCGGATAGCATAGCTGGTTTTAAGAAAGGTTTGGACAAGTTCTTGGAGGAAAAGTCCATAGTCTGTTATTGAGAAAGACATGGGGGAAGCCCCTGCTTGCCCTGGATCGGTAGCATGAAATGTTGCTACTCTTTGGGATTCTAGAATGTTGCTTATGTTGGGAGATTCTGCATGGAATGTTGCTACTGTTTGGAGTTTCGGAATCTTTTGTTCCTCTTTGGGATTCCAGAATCTTGCTATTCTGTAGGATTCTGAATGGAATGTTGCTACTCTTTGGGGTTCCGGAATCTTTTGTTCCTCTTTGGGATTCCAGAATCTTGCTATTCTGTAGGATTCTGAATGGAATGTTTCTACTCTTTGGGGTTCCAAAATCTTTTGTTACTCTTTGGGATTCTGGAATCTTGTTATTCTTTGAGATTCTGTATGGAATCTTGCCAGGTACTAGTGACCTGGATTGGCCACCGTGAGAACGAGCTACTGGGCTTGATGGACCATTGGTCTGACCTAGTAAGGTTATTCTTATGTTCTTAATGCTGATAGGACTTCGAAGAAGACTCAGGAATAAAAGGGAAATATCTTCCATACTCCTCTCTCTATGGAACTGCTAATGCTTGAGCCATTCAAGGAGCAAAACATTTTTTTGTGGGGAAAGAGATCATGGTATGAGGTCCTTGAAGGACTGAGAAGAAACATCAGAAAATATATATTTTTTTAATGGAAAGGATGGTAGAAAATGGAATGGGCCTTCCGGGATGGGAGGTGAAAGCTAAAACATAACGGTGAAGAAGGTATGGGATTAGCATGGAGCATCCTTAATTGGTAAAAGTGGAGAGAACAGTGAGTGCAACCTGGTGGTACATGTTACAGACCCTGTGTACAACCTCATTAAAGTTAATCTCCTGCTGCCTCTGGGTCAAACCAGCTGCTACGGGGTAATAATGGTTCCATTGTTCCTTCCCCCCTCTCCTTTGGAATATTTCACATAGCTGCTGAAGCGTATTTCTGGCACCTGAGCTAAAATGAAAGAAAACGTCCCCGTCGTCATAAAATGATGCTGTTTATTATACGTAAAACATCCAGAAATATAAAATGAATACGAGAAAGGATTTGGGATTTAGCTCACGCCATTTTGCAGTGCTAGTTCAAGGTGACTTACTATACATTCAGAGGGCTTATAATACAAGGGCTCCTTTTAGAAAGCTGCGCTACCGATTAGCACGCGCTGAATATAAAGAAGACCATCCTATTCCCATGGTCTTCTTCATATTCAGCGCGTGCTGATCGGTAGCGCAGCTTTGTAAAAGGAGCCCTAAATTTGTACCTGACGTAACTGAGGGTTAAGGGATTGAGATTTGTATTAGAGAGCTGCACGGGAATGGGGACGACGGGAATCCCGCGGGACCCGCGGGGATCCCGCGGGTTCCCCCTTCGGGTCACGGGGATCCCGTGGGGACGCCCCCTAGGGTTGCGGGGATCCCGTGGGGACGCCCCCTAGGGTCGCGAGGATCCTTTGGGGACGCCTCCGAGGGTCGCGGGGTTCCTGCGGGGCTGGATGTATTCAGCCGCGAGGCTCATCTCCCTACCTGCCCTCAGCCCTGCCGCACACAGCCGAACGAAAGTCTTCCGGATGTCAGCGCTGACGTCGGAGGGAGGGCTTAAGCAAAGCCTTCCCTCCCTCCGACGTCGGCGCTGACATCGTGAAGACTTCCGTTCGTGTGCTGCGGCAGTGAAAAGGCAGTGGTATAAGGCGGAGGGCGGTCCACCCTGGGTGCAGCACAGCCAGCCAGGTCTCCCGACCGACCGACAATAGGCCCGGTCCGTCAAACCTCCCTGCCCTGTAGCCACAAATCTAAATTACTTTCTTACAGCAGCTTCAATACTCCAGCTGCTGTAAGAAGGTAATTTAGATTCGCAGCTACAAGGCAGGGAGGTTTGTTGGACCGGGCCTGTTCTGTTGTCAGTCGGGCGGGTAAGCGCCACAAAGGTAAGGGGCAGGGAGGGAGAAAGGGAGGAAAGGTGGAGTGGAGAGGAAAAGGCGCTTAAGGTAAAACTGAGGGGGGAGAAGGAGCTGAAAGCACTGGGGAAGACAAAGGGGTGGGGAAGGACGCTGAAAGGACATGGGGAAGACAGGGGGGAGAAGGACACTGAAAGCACATGTGAAAGACAGAGAGGGGAGAAGGATGCTGACAGAACATGGGGAAGATGGGGGGGATAAGGACACTGAAAGGAAATGGGGAAGAGAGAGTGGGGAGAAGACGCTGGCAGGGAAGAAGACAGAGATGCCAGACTATGGGGGGAGCGGAGGGAAGAAGATGGGCGCCGGATCAATTTGGAAGGGGGGAGAAAGGGAGAGGCACAGTAACAGAGCAAATGGAAGACGCAGAGAGAAGAGAGACAGTGGATGGAAGGAATTGAATGAGAACATGAGGAAAGCAGAAACCAGGCAATAAAGGTAGGAAAAAAATTCTTTTTTTTTTTTGCTTCAGGATAAAGTAGTATATTAGTTGTGTTGATAAAAATTTATAAACATTAGAGGCTCTGGTAGAAACCTGTTTACAAAGTATGTATTCTTCCCAATTAATATTTCCAAATTAATAAAGTCTTTTTGCTTATTTGTAAATGGGTTTCTACCAGAGCCTTTAATTCAGTAGCATAATTAAATGAAATAACTATTTCTGTAGTATATAGGGACAAGTAGGGACAGAGGGGATTCCTCGTGGGGACGGAGGGGATTCCTCACGGGGACGGGTGGGGACGGAGGGATTCCTTGCGGGGATGGGTGGGATTCCTCACGGGGATGGGTGGGACTTTGGCAGGGACGGGTGGGATTTCTGTCCCCGCGCAACTCTCTAATTTGTATATGCCTTTTTTGTAGATTGGAACTTGTAGGCCGCCATTTTGTAGTTTTACAATCGCACTCAAAGCTGTTTACATACAGGTACTTCAGGCATTTTCCCTGTCTGTCCCGGTGGGCTCACACTCTATCTAATGTATCTGGGGCAGTGGAGGATTAAGTGGCTTGCCCAGGGTCACAGGGAACAGCAGAGGATTTGAACCCACAACTTCAGGGGGCTGAGGCTGTAGCTCTAACCACTGCGCCACACTCTCCTCCAATGCAATATCAGAAGTGAGCCAAGTATAGAACAATGAAGCTATTGTGACATCACTGATGAGGTTGGCTCTTATTGGTGGAATGAGGCATTATGACGTCAGGGAAAGGGATTGGAACTTGTATGCCACCTTTTTTTGTCTTTTTATAACCGCACTGAAAGCAGTTTACATACAGGTACTTCAAGCATTTGAAGTATCTGTCCCAGCAGGCTCACACTCTTATTTAATGTACCTGGGGCAGTGGAGGATTAAGTGACTTGCTCATTGGTCACTTGCACAAGATTTGAACCCACAACCTCAGGGTGCCGAGACTATAGCTCTAACCACTACACCACACTCTTCCCCAGCATGACGAGGAGCAGCAATGGTATTTGAACCTCGTTATCTTTGTTACTCAGCCCACTGTTGCTAACCCTTATTCTATACCTGCACTGTTTTTATGTAAAGTAATTTTTATTCAACCAAATATAGACACAATTAGCACAAAAGTCATTTAAAATTTAGTTATAACACAACACAACTCCAGGTCCCAAACCCCTCCGACCTCCCCCCCCCCACCCCTTCTAGGCAGCAGCAGCAAGGACAAACATATCTAAGAAACGCACTGTCAAAAGAGGAATAAAGTTCAAATCAGTCCTCCCAAAGTTGTCGTTGAACATAAGGTGGAAATGTCTGGCTAAAAGGATACCAGCATTGACGAAATAACCGACCCTTTTTTGCCGCCATGTCTTCAATAGCCTTTCTTTCTAATAACATCTGTTGTAGCATTAAAAGTCTCCACTGTGGAAGTGATGGTGGTTGAGGTGAAAGCCACTGGGTAAGAATACATTTCCGATCCATGAGCACAGTTTTCCGAATAAAAGTCGCACATCCTGGTCTGGGTGGATGGAGACGAATTTGTAACGTGAAAAGAAAACTAGGGTGCATCCTCCAAGAACACCCCCAAAGCCGTGCCACAGAAGTCACCAAGTGGAGCCAGAATGTAGACACCAGAGGGCAAGTCCAAAACATGTGTCCAAAAGATGCCATAGGGTGAGCACATTTTCCACAACAATGTCCCGGACTAATCCCCATTACCTGAGCTCTCTTGGGTGTATAAAAAGCTCGCAGTATGAACTTGTAATTTCGTTCCTTCTCCACTGAAGATATGGTAGGATCGTTCCCCAAACGAGATATAATCAGTGTTAATGATGATGCATCTTGCTGGTTAGGACTATTGCTGTACATGTGTTTGGATCATTAGAACTGTGATGGTTATTCCTGACATACCACAATGTGGTTACCACTTTAATCACACAACATACAAAAGCAAGCTCATAATTGAAAAAAAATTAAAAAAAATTAATTAGGCTATAGGCGCCTATCTTTTTTTACAACCAATTTTTATTAAATTTTGAAAAATGCACCAATACAACAACACAGCCAGAGGCCAACAAGGACCCCACAGAAACATATCTCAATACCAGAGAGAAACCAGCTAAAACAAATCAACACTGAAGCTAAACATTATTGAGATACGAAAAAACCAAAAAATCCCCCCCGAGCAATCCCCCAACCCCCCTCTCCTCCCCCACTCAGCCCCAAAAGATAAAAGGTCAGCAAAGCATCTGAAAACACAGCACAGGAAAGATACCCAAAAACAAACTTCCCTAGCAACAGCAGAAGATGAATCCAGAGACCAATGGGATAGCCCACGTCTACCAGCAGGCGGAGATAGAGAAACTGATTAACAGGTGGTCCTATTGGCTGGCACTTCTCCTGTTTATCCAGTATTCTCTATCTCCCAGCAGGAAAAGGTCGCTATTCAACTAGCTCCTGAATTCTGGCTGTTGCTGGAAACTTATTTTCTCCTGTTGAGGTTTCTCTTCAGTGAGACAGCCATTCTGTTTCTCCTGTTGAGGTTTCTCTTCAGTGAGCTGGCAGTGCTATTTCTCCTTTTGAGATTTTCTCTTCAGTGAGACAGGGGTGTCCGGCTGAACGGTGCCAGCTTTAGGGGTTACACCTGGGCCCCCCAGGTCCCTGCCTTACCCTCCCTCCAGTGATAGAGGGTCTGACTGGGTCTCAATTTTTTTCTTCTTTCCCTTCTCTGTAAAAAAAAAAAAAAAGAGACCACAGTTGCTGCATTCTGCTGTTATTGCTGATCAACCAGCTTTAACTGGCTTCAACCGGTCCTAACAACAAGCTTGTGAGTATGTCTGTTTGAACTTCAGGTTCTGTTTGGGAGTCTTAGTAATGTAGATTCGGTCAACGTACGTTTAAGGCATGGATATTTTATTGAGGCTAAGTTTTATGACTAGAAATCCATGGAGGGAGCCGGGACTTCCCGCCCTTTGCATGCACGCGCTTGGTTTCCTTGTTGGTTACAGCGCGGAAGTAGCTAAACATTATTGAGATACGAAAAGCCAAAAAATCCCCCCCCTGAGCAATCCCCCAATCCCCCTCTCCTCCCCCACTCAGCCCTAAAAGATAAAAGGTCAGCAAAGCATCTGAAAACACGGCACAGGAAAGATACCCAAAAACAAACTTCCCCAAATCAAGAGCCCCCAGACCCCCCTTCCCATTCCCCCCTCAAGCAGTCCCACCGACACCGAATCCTATTGCCCCTGAGTCTCACAGTGGTGTGAATCCCCTCGCCACGGTACACAAAGGTCCCAAATCTTATGGTATGGAGCCATGCACTGGAAACGCATCGCCGTAAACTTACACATCAAATGTACATAGTCTAAACGGCCAATCAAATACTCCCAGGTTGGCAATTGGCAAGTACGCCAAAGACGGGCCAAGGCAAGTCTAGCCAGCGAAATTAGAAATAAAGTATATCCGGGAATGGGGGCATTTTACAAACAACCGGCTAATAAGACCGGATAATGCTTCCCAGTTATGCAAACAATTAATTGCCCTACCATATTCCAGTATGCCTTGACTCTTGGACACGCCCACCAGATATGCAGAAAAGAGCCCTCAGCCCCACAAGCTCGCCAACAGGCTGTGCCATACTGAGGATAAATACAGGATAATAATAATAATAACAACTTTATTCTTCTATACCGCCACAATCTTGCGACTTCTAGGCGGTTTACAGCCAAGAGAGCTGGACATTCAGCGAGTTACAATATGCTGATAGTCAGAGGAAATACAGAGAGCAGAAACTAAGAAAGCGAAAAAATAAAATATACAGTTTGCTAAGAAATTTCCGAGAGGACCTGTTTGAGAGAGGTCGCGAAAATTACAATATACAGCGAAAATTACAATATACAGTTTGTTAAGTATTTTCAGAGGGGACATATTAGGTGAAAGGTCCCGAAATTACGAGATACAGTTTGATTAGGATTTCAGAGGGGGCATATTGGGAAGTCGAGAAAAACCCTGTATAGAGCACCCGCCACTCAAAGGCTCCGCCTAACCCCCCTAAATCCTGATCCCATTGAGAGCCATATACATCCTCCAGTGCCTCCCGAAGAAGTAGCGCCCCATACAAACGAGATATCCACCCCTCCCTTTCGTAAAGCTATTTCCAACTGAGTTTCACCCAACACCAAGTCCCAGTAAACCTTGTTTTGTAAAAAAAAAAAAAAAAGCCGCAATTGCGCATAAGGTAACACATCAGAGTGCAATAGTCCCAATTCATTCCTTAAATCATCAAAGGGTACCACTGAACTATCCCGCCAAACCTGTCCCACCTGTCTCTACCCGGCTCTCACCCATTGATAACGGATGGGATCCTGCCCCCCCCCTCTCCCGGAACAAAATCAGTCAGTGAGCTAATAGGCATCTGAAGAAAATATAAACGCTCCGGGAACATTTGTCTCCGCACCCGATACCAAGTGTTCAGAATGGCACGCAGTAATGGATTGCTGATCCCCAGATGAGAACGCAGAATTGAAATAGGAGCCCACGGTAAATGCCACAAGGAAATGTCAGGCAGAAACCCCTGTTCCAAACGCACCCACGGCCGATCCCCATAACCCAGCCAGCAAGGCCGCTTGGTGGTAGCGCGCCTACCTTCTTGGGCGCGATTCTACAAACGATAGGCACCTAACTCCAAAGTGGACGTGTTAAAAGGCGGATAAAGACTTATTTGGATTATTATGCTTTTATGAACAGAGTCACCCAAGGCGGTGTGTAATAGGTATAATTCAACAGAAAACTTACAATTTTGTTAAACAGCATAACAGTAGTAAAAAGATCAAATATAAACAAATATACCCGTCCCTCCCTTTTACAAAACTGCACTAGTGTTTTTTTATCGCTGGTCATGGCAGTTACAGCTCCAACGCTCATAGAATTCTGGTACTAAAAAACACTAGCGCGGTTTTGATAAAAGGGGGAGGGGGGAGTGAATGGGAAGAGTGTGGCATAGTGGTTAGAGCTGTAGCCTCAGCACCCTGTGGTTGTGGGTTCAAATCCACATTGGAGAATGACACGGTGACAAAATTCATCATCGTTCCCGTCCCCGCGGATAACCGTGGGAAATAATCCCATGTCATTTTCTACTGTCTATTTCAACCTCAGTCCTTCTACACCAGCATTCTTCAAAGCAAAGCTTGTGGGTCAGTGGTTGTGCCCAATTATACTCTGATTCTTCCCTCTCTCCTTAAAGAATGACATGAAGGTGGTTATCCGCGGGGACGGGAACAGTGATGAATTTTGTCACCGTGTCATTCTCTAATCCACATTACTCCTTGTGTCCCTAGGCAAGCCACTTAATCTCCCCCCCCCCCCATTGCTCCAGGTACATTAGACAGACAGGCGAAAATGCTTGAGTACCTGAAAAAATTCATATAAACCATTCTGAGCACCCTTGGGAGAACAGTATCGATAATTGAATGAATAAATAAATAAAATCAGCAAATTGAAACTTAATGGGGCTCCCTTGAAACAACTTCAAAAATATACCACATTTATTTAACGGCACTGAAATTCAAATGAGAGAGAGAGAGAACACAATGTCAGCATAATACTTTAAAAAAACACCTAATAAGTACACATCAGAGCATTAAAATAACATATATATGATGCTAATGCAGCTTATCCTATAGCTGAGGAGCCAAGTGCAGTTATTAGATGGGGGACAAGATGGGTGGTGAAGAGGGAGAAGGATAGATGAAAAAAATTGTTGAATTCCAGCCCTTCCCCCCAGCCCCTGGTACCGTAATTTTGACTGGAAGCAGGAACAGGAGGAAATTGCCAGGTGCAAAAACATTGCCAAAGACAGGGCTGTAAATTTTGTTTCCACATCCTTCTGCATGGCTGTCGTGCAGAGGACTGCCGTTCCTTGAGCTCCCTCTCCTGTTCACACTGATGGTTGCACTCCTCTATAAATTATTAGCATTTTGCAGTGTGACTGTTAACATCGCTCTGTGACGGCACCTTTCAAGTCAGGACAGTAAAAAAATTTTGTGAACAGATGTAGCATGAATGATTAAGTCGATATGCGCCCGTAAATGTACTAGAAGACAATTTTTAAAATTGGTTTTGTGCTTCTTATTAAATGATCTCGGCATCACAATTTATAACTCTTGCACAGAGATTCTCGAGCTCTTTTGGGGGAATGCAATTAGGCCGCCCTGCGGAATAGGGATGTAAATAAACAAAATTGTAAAGTACGTCAGCGGGAACTGGCAAAATTGCCTGTTCCTCCGGCCCGCGCTAATGATAGATTTGTAGACATTCATCGTTATCCCTGGAACTATAATTGCTTAGTGTGCCCTCCTACTGATCACTTTAGACATTTATCATAAATTGCAGGGCTTTAATTTATGCGAAGGAATTGTATTGCTGTTTTGGACCAGGCTTGCTCTGCATCCGCGTGCCAAGTGGCTCTTCAGAGAGTCTGCCAGTAGAGGGCGTGAAAGGCCTTTTCAGTGGTTTGATGAGGTCTGTATGCTACAAGAAATACCAAGAGACAAAATGATGGTAAAGATTTACACAAATAAACTGTATTCTTTACCTTTGTTTCTCAGTTGAAAAAGGGAGGGGGTTTGAACCCCTTTTGTTTCAGGTTATGGCTCTAAATCTAGTCTGTTCTTCTCCCCACCCCCACTCCTAACCTCAGATTTAGCATTCTGCTTTGCTGTCACTGACCTCTCTGGAGTTTTTGCCATATGTATTTAGTGCATTGATGGACTTGGAGCAGTTTTAGTTCCTGGAGGTCCATCTGATGGAGCTCGGCCTCCAGCAGACACCAGCATATCTTGACCACAAATCCTGAAAATCATTTATTTATGAAACACCTCGGAGCACTATAGCCTGAATTAGGATTCCGCTCCAAGAATGCTGTTGATGAAGATGACAGAGAGGTCATAAACCTTCTAGATACTGTAGGGATTTGCTCTTTTAATGCCTGCTTTCCGTGTTCATTAAGCTTTGTGATAGGATAGGTGCTGTACCAGGGAGTGAAGACAGAGGGTGCAGGACAGGATAGGAGAATGCCATCACAGAGGAGGGAAGGGGGACTTGTATACCACCTTTTTATGGCTTTGGCATTCAAAGTGATGGGCACCAGAGGATTAAGTGACTTGCCCAGGGTCACAAGGAGCAGCACTGGGATTTGATCTCACCACCTCTGGGTGCAGAGGCAGCAGCTCCACTAGTGAGCCAAACCTTCAGTCTGTCCTAGTGTGGCAATACTAATATGAGCCGAGTATAGACAATCAAGCCATTGTGACATCACCGATGAGGCTGGCTCTTAGGCATTGGTGGAATGAGGCATTATGACAACACAGTCACAGCTCTGGAATGTTGCTACTCTTTGGGTTTCTGCCAAGTACTTGGGACCTGGGTTGGCCACTGTGGGGAATTGAGGATACTGGGATTGATGATTGGGAATGGGGACTTGTATACAGTGCTCCCCCTGTCATTCGCGGTCCGCGATTCGCGGTCCCAGTCATTCTCGGTCACACGCAGCTCCTGATTGGTGAGGCCCGACTTTAGTACAAGAAGAGGCAGTTGGAGTATACCGTGAGTGATTTCCTTCACTCGGCGCTCTGGCTGCCCTCTCCTGTCTCCCCTTCTAAAAACCGTATTCGCGGTTTCTCAACATTCGTGGGGGTTCTGTTCCAGGAACCCCTGCGAATATTGGGGGGAGTACTGTACTGCCTTTTTGTGGCTTTGGCATTTCAAAGTTGCCAGAAAGATTTGAGAGCATCAGAAATATCTCCTGCCCCATTTCCACTCAGCTGTCCATAGACAAATTTGTAATGGCTCCAAAAGAGGTGTAAATCTATATGTATGTGAGGATGATTTTATAACAGGTCACCTAGACTGAAAAAGCAAGAAGGTGCACCTCTTTGTAGCCTGTTTTATAAAGACACACGAGTGTCTGTCTCTCTATAAAATACCGGCACAAATTCTGCAGATATTGTGCCTAAAATGAGGCTACAGTAAGTTTCAAGTTTATTAAATTTTTGTTATGTACGCAATATCAAAAGCTTCAAAGCGTATGATATTTTAAAAAATGGGGGGGGGGGGAGAACAAAACTCTTTTACACAATTACATTCAAATTCTATCCATTCTAATACATAACTGGTACGGAAGGGGATGAACTACAATCTTTAAAGTGAGAAAGAAAACGTTTAGCGGGGAGCACATTTGGTAGGTAACACAAAAAGGAAAAAAGAGAAAAGAAAGAAAAGAAAAAGATGAATCTATAATCTACACAGAAGTCTAATTTAGATCTAAGAAGTTTGGTGATTTGTAAAATTATGTTGTCTATTTTCAAAAGCGTCTTTGAACAAAAAACTTTTAAAGGAACGCTTGAATTTTTCTAAAGAAGATTAATTACGAATATAAATTGGTAGATTGTTCCAAAGCTGGGATGCTATAACTGAGAAAATGGTAGATCTTCTGGTTCTTATTATTTTTAGTGAAGGAATCGTCAATAGCTGTTGTTGTGTTGATCTTAATGCCCAGCATTTATAGACAGACTCTTGATCCCTTACGACCCCCCCAGAGCTCTAAGATCTCTTTCATAGCATACTCTTAATGTTCCATCTTTAAAAACAATTGGTACACGTCGTACCTTAATCTTTTCCGTGATCGCTCCTATGACTTGGAATTCTCTTCCTTTATACTTAATAATCAAAAAAAACTTACAAAAAT
The DNA here is from genome assembly GCF_902459505.1 of Geotrypetes seraphini. NCBI lineage: Eukaryota > Metazoa > Chordata > Amphibia > Gymnophiona > Dermophiidae > Geotrypetes > Geotrypetes seraphini. Next base: position 175,912,459 of record NC_047091.1, on the reverse strand, counting down.
TTAAAAGCAGCCTAGTGCTTTCTTTTTAAAGATGCCTTCAGCTGACCACATGATTCTTAATAATGTTGAATGGTTACATTCACCTCCGGGGAAAGTGTCCACAATTTACTTCTTTTTGCTTCTCTTTCTTATCTTCCCAACTCCCTCTTGTATTTACCTTAATTGGGTTTTTTTCTTTCTATAACGATTGTATTTCTCCCCCCCCTTTCCTATTTGTTCCTAGGGACTCGTCAGTTCCTCCTACCCAGTATGTACTTGTTATTAGTCATGTACGTCTTACTTGTCTGATCCCTAGTAGATTTGTTATCTTGGCCAAGTATGTACAGTTCGTCAAAATATTTATTTGTTTATATGTTATTTTTTAATACTTTGTAAATCGCTTTGCATTTTGAATAAGCGTTTAATCAAAAATCTGAATAAACTTGAAAGTTGGATGGAGAATACGGTATTAAAAAACGATGTAGAAAAGACGGAGCATGAGTTTGTTGAATTTTAAAAGTTAATAATAAAATTTTAAAGGTTATTCTATGTGTGATTGGTAGCCAATGAGCTGCTTGTACATGTGCCTAGAAGCAGATTCAAATGCCATTGAATAAAATGCACATCTAAATTGTCCTCTTGTCCTAATAGGTCCTCTGCGATCTGCCCAAGCTCTATCCCAGAACACACCACACTAAAGTCACAACGCCATCTTGGTCCAAGCCACACTCCTCCAATATAATCATTTACTTTCACCAAGGATAAAACCATAATTGTTTATTGTTTATTTAAAAAGCTTCTTATGCCGTCTTCCCAAAAAGGTCAAAACGGTGTACAATCTAAAATTAAAAAACAGAAAAGGACTCCAGTTTCTTCTTAAAAAGATAAAAGAACACACAAAAAAAATATTCTGTACAGAAGCCCAACAAGCAATCTTCGGGAGTATCACACATAAAGGCTTTTAAAGTACTGTAAGGCATCTGGTCAAGTGAGGAAGGTCATTCCTTAAAAAGAAAACCACTGAATTTCGATTGGATTCATAATAGGTTCTAGAAGGGGGATGGAGGACTAACCGATTAGCATCCATTGAACGAAGGGATCTGGCCAGGATATAAGCAAAAATCAAATTAGAAAGATAAGAGAGACCTTTATGAGAAAGACATAGTATTTTAAATTGAATGCAATAGCCAACTGGAAGGCAGTGAAGTGATTTCAAAGGGGAGTTCAATGGTCAAAACGATCCGCATTACAAAGAAACCACGCAGCAGTGTTATGCAGTGTTTGTAAATGTTTAAGCTCTGTTTGAGATAGTCCTGCATAAGCAGCATTGCAGTAATCTAGATGTGAGATCATGAAAGCATGCATAAGTGTTTGCAAGGCTGACCAGTCTAAAAGCTGTTTCAGCGGTCGTAAGTGACTTAAGGCAAGGGAACCAGACCCGAGTACCTTAGTAATTTGGTTATGAAAAGTGAGAGTTCTTATCAAGAATGACACCAAGATATTTGAAAGAGCCCATCACTGTATCTGGGGAGTCAAACAGACTTGGAATTTCTGCTGTAACATGTGCAACCCCTAAACTGGAAATAATTGTGTCCATAAAATTCTCAAGAGACCAATTTCAAAGTAATGATCAATCCAAAAATATTTTTAATTCACAAGTGGAAGGACAATTGTCTTCAAACACATTTTTGAAACACTTATCTGATGAAATCCCAACGCCATCTATCAAGGGTCTTCTGGTGTGTTGGGGTGAATGTTTTCACTCATATCACCAAAACCAAAACATTTGAACAAGATGGGTTTGTGACCCACATTAAGGGCTGGATTCTGTAAATGGCACTTAAAAATGGGCGAGGATGCAAAAAAGAAGCAAGGGTGACCAAATCTTCAAGCTGGTGCAAAAACTAATGAAATCCAATATGTTCAATAATGGAATGAGGACCAAGACAGACCATGTTTCTGCTAAAATGTCTGCATCAGCGATCCAAAAGGGTTATTGAGCAGCAATTATGGCTCTACTGGGGTGTCAGGTCAAAAGCGCACCGGGACAAAGGTGCGCCCAGACAATTGAGCACAGCGCGGAGGCGCGCACCGCTCAAAATTACTGTTTTTAGGGCTCCGACGGGGGGGGTGGCGTGGGGGGGGAACCCCCCCACTTTACTTAATACACATCGCGCCGCGTTGTGGGGGCGTTGGGGGTGTGGGGGGGTTCACTGAAAACTTAACTTTTTCCCTGTTTTTAGGGAAAAAGTTAAGTTTACAATAAAATGTGGAGGGTTACAACCCCCCAAACCCCCCATAACGCCGGCGCGATGTAATTTTCTTCGGCGCGCGCCTCCGTCTTTCGCGCCGTTGTCTATGAACCCTCTACTGGTGCTCTTCAATTAATTTGTCAGATAAATTAAGAACATAAGAATTTCCATAGTGGGACAGACCGAAGATCCATCAAGCCCAGTATCCTGCTTCCAAAAGTGGCCAACCCAGGTCCCTAGTACCTATCTGGATCCCAAGTAGTAAAACAGATTTTATGTTGCTTAGCCTAGGAATAAGCAGTTGATTTCCCCAAGTGCATCTTAATAATGGCCTATGGACTTCTCCTCTAGGAAGTTATCCAAATCTTTTTTAAACCTTGCTAAGCTAACTTGTCTTTTGCATTCATCTCAGAAGTACTCAATCCAATTGCCATCATTGGACAAACTGAGATTGAAAAGAGTATTTTCTTATGCAGGACCAAACTTGTGGAATAAGCTGCCCAATGAATTGCAGTCAGTGAAAAGTTGTTTAATATACCACCCTTCTTTATACAATAACAGAGCGGTTCACATAATATGCAATAAAACTAACTACATCACAAAAAAATAAAATAATAAAAATTGTTGGCTGCATTGCTAGTAAATCCGAACCATATCAGAGACATCCGCGGCCCTGAGCCTCCTATTACCGCCGGTGGGGGGGGGGGGGGGATGTGCGGGAGAGGAGGAGAGGCGCTGGCTCAGGCTGACTGCCTATAGCAGTGTTTTTCAACCTTTTTACACCTATGGACCGGCAGAAATAGAAGAATTATTCTGTGGACCGGCATCGGTCCGTGAACTGGCAGTTGAAGAACACTGGGCTAAGTCGTGGGCCAGACCCCGCCCATCGCTACCCAATCTCCAGCCTAGACCCCGCCCCCATAATAGTAATGTACCTTGCACGTCCCGTGCCTCATCTGGAAGACTTCCCTCTGACGTTGCAACGTCAGAGAGAAGGCTTCCGGTTCAGGCATAGGACGCCCGTAGGAGCCACTGCCCGTGGCTTTGTGCACTGAATCAGTTAGGAAGAGGGAGCTGGCTCGAAGATAACGCCACATTGATCACACCATGGACTGGCGGTTGAAGAACACTGTTTTGGGCCTGATGCACGTGCTGGCCCTGTGGACCGGCAGGAAATTTCTGTGGACCGGCATTGGTCCATGGACCAGTGGTTGAAGAACACTGGCCTATAGGACGTGCAGTTTGTCCGGGTTTTTGGAAAGCCCCAAACTCCAGCAGCGTCTGGAGGGCCTTCAGCGAGCATACACGAATGATGTCATACGTATTCACGCAAGCTGGAGGCTCTCCAGATGCGGCCTGGAACTCGGAAAGAAGATTCAAGGCTTTTTAGGGGTGGGGCTGGAGGCAGAACGGGTTGGGTTGGAGGCAGAACAAGATGGGGGCGGGGCAGGGCCATGCATTCGAGTTTCTCTCTTCTTAAATATGGTAACCCTAGTAAAAAGAGCCTGTGATAATCACAGGAATCAGCGAACTGCAGATCTGTGACTTTGCCCATCTGCCTCTGTGGGTCATAGTCACAAGTTACTCTTAGATGCATGATGGGCATGTCCATGCACAGTTCCCAGACACAGTGCAAGTATGATGACATCACCGAGCTAACATTGCAGATGGATATAAGCCTAGGGTTACCAGACGTCCAGATTTAGCCGAACATGTCCCCTCTCAGAGGATATGTCCGGGCGACGGACGGCTTTTCAAAACCCGTCACTTTGAAAAGCTTCCTCTTCAGATTGAGTCGGGAGGAGGCATCCGTGCATGGGCGGATGCAAAGCGGCGATGTCATTGCGTTGCGCTGATGCCCTCCCAACTGATGAGAACAGGCTGAGGGGGTGAGGCTGGGCTGCGGTGTGGGCGTAACGAGGTGGAACTGGGCAGGTCTATGGGTCTGGATTTTATGCAAGTAAAATCTGGTAACCCTATATAAGCTAAAATTCTGTGATGTACTGAACATATTTTGAAGGGGGGGGGTGGTCTTACCCCACAGAATAGTGAAACCTCTGCAGTTACCAGCTACTTGACTATGACCAGGGTTATGGAGGAGTGTGTGGTGCAGTGGTTGAAGCTACAGCCTCAGCACCCTGGGGTTGTGGGTCCAAACCCCGCACTGCTCCTTGTGATCCTGGGCAAGTCACTTAATCCTCCATAGTCCCAGGTACGTTAGATAGATTGTGAGCCCACCAGGACAGATAGGGAAAATGCTTGAGGACCTGATTGTAAAACCACTTAGATAACCTTGATAGGCGGTATATAAAATCCTAATATACTTATGGAATGCAAACTAAAGCTGGACAAGGGTGAGAGCGTGACAGGGTTTTAGAGGGCAGTCCCAGGCAGTTTTACAAAATTCTAGGTAACAGTAAAACTTAAACAGGTCACTTCAGATTAGGGTTACCAGATTTATGCTGGGCACAGAGAGGATGCATGGCACTGCCTCATTCTGTCCCCCCAACCCTGACCCCACACATATCTCGTTTCTTTGGGTTGCGTCTAGATCAGGGATGTCAAAGTCCCTCCTCGAGGGCCGCAATCCAGTCGGGCTTTCGGGATTTCCCCAATGACTATGCATGAGATCTATTAGCATACAATGAAAGCAGTGCATGCAAATAGATCTCGTGCATATTCATTGGGGAAATCCCGAAAACCCGACTGGATTGCGGCCCTCGAGGAGGGACTTTGACACCCCTGCTCTAGAGGGTGTCTGCGCATGCGCAGAGGTGACTCGGTCGTATCGCAGGCACAGATGCCCTCCGGACGTGCCCTGAGGGCAAAGCTTTTCAGAACCTGGACTAGGTGCCGGTTTTGAAAAGCCCACCGGACACCTGGACAGTCCTCTAAAAAGAGGACATGTCCGGGTAAACCTCCTTCAGATGACGGTTCGGCTTGGTGTGCGTGGGTTTTACACGACACAGAATTTGGATACTGCCTTTATCTTGTTTTCTCTTTTTAGGGTAACATCTGTGCCTGGTCGTCCGAAAGCATTTCTCACTTTATTGTGTACATGACTTTTTTTTTAGTATTCTTTAAAATGTATCTTTCTTTCCCATAAAACAACCAACATCTGGTTTTTTTTTTTTAAGCAGAGGTAAATCATTTATTGAAAGCAATTAAGAACTTGATTCCCTGTAGCAGTGCCATAGAAGTGCAGGGCTTCAAATTATTTTTGTTTCTTTATTTCTAAATGAAAAGACGTGCATTTTCTTTCTTGCCCTTACCCTTCCTGCCCTGCCGAACTATTGAAAGATATTTTGGACTTCACTTCTTTTGGACTTTTGGTACAATCGTTAATTTTATCAATTCTTGACTATTGTAATATTATCTATTTGGCATCTTATAAGAAAAATTTAAAATGTATTCGTTTAATACAAAATGCATCAGTGCGTCTAATTTTTGGTCTGAAGAAGTATCATATCAGTCCTTTCTATCAGCAACTATATTGGTTGCCATTTGAAGCATGTATTCTTTTTAAATTTAGTTGTCTCCGTTTTGAAGCTCTTTTCGGTCTGGCTCCAGGTTACTTAGCTTCCCTGTTATAGATCATTAAAAAATACCTGTAATGATTTTATGTTCATGTATCCCTCTATTAAGGCCTGTCGATTCAAGAGATTTTTAAATAAGACATTTGCTTTTCAATTAGGAAAACTGAATTCTTGGCCGAGTCATTTGATCTTTCAAATGTTTTCGTATACTGCTTTTAGGAGGATTTTAAAAACATATTTGTGTGATAAATTTATTATATAATTGTTCTTAACTTTCATTTTACCATGTTTAATATGTATATTTCACTGATTGTCCGGTTCTTCTTCTTTGTGAACCGCCTGGATCTTCTATGGGTGGGCGGTATACAAGAATAAAGTTTTTACTATTATTAAACTCACGCTGCGCGGCTAGAACTAACGCCAGCTCAATGCTGGCGTTTGCGTCTAGCGGGGCCGGCAGTTTAGCGCGCGCTATTACGCACATTAAACCGCTAACGCGGCTTCGTAAAAGGAGCCCTTACTTATTTTCAAAGTTCTTGGGCTTCTTGACTCCGCCAGTATATCTATCTTTATACCAGAATTTTGACCAAATTTTCGTCCAAGTCCCAAGCGCCCAGTACAAGACCATTTGGACGTAAGAGGGGCCAATCTTGTAATGGACTGGCCACCCAGACATGGCAATAGAGCAGTGGGGCACCTTACAGGGCACTGCTGTGAACTTCACATAAAGGGTGCCACCCCAACTCCCTTATAGTATATGGTGAGCCTTCCAAAACCCACTATACCTACCTGCACAGAACCCCAATAGCCCTTATGGCTGCAGGTGGCACCTATATAGCAGTAGAGTAGGGTTTGGGGTTTTTTGTGGACTATCATTTTCCACCATGAATGTAGTGGTTAGAATGGCTTATGGGCCTGGGTCCTTCTCTCTATGGTTCACTAACCCAACCACCAGACTACTTAAGACACCTCTATGCAGCTCTACTAGGCTTTCCTATACCAGGTGCTGATATTCAGAGACAGGTATGCACTTTTTTTTATTCTGATAATTTGTAGCAGTGTGAGGGGGTCAGTGATCACTGGGGGAGTGTGTGGGGGTCTTTGTGTTGTCTCTTTCGATACCTTTCTTCTTCTTGTACCTGCTCGTACATCGTCTAAGTCGCAAGAAATAAGTTTTTTGTTCAGGAAGTCTCGAGAAATGTTTGATTATCCCTGCGGGATGACTTAAGTCTACGTCAGCCCCCATTCTGCCCTAACCACTCCTCCTTCAGCTCTGGGCGCACAGCGGCATTCAGAACCCTAAAAAGTCCCTGAATATGTCCAGAAATTTGGTTTGATTATCGGCACTTGGGACGATCGGTCCTTTAGGTCATCCAAGTGCCGACTTGGGCGGGTTTTTTAGACGTGTCTAAGTTTCAATTTTGAGCCCCATAGTGAACGAAACTGGTAAAATAATAGTTAAAAGGTTTTATAAAGAATGCCTTAATACGGATAGCGAGTTGCTGAGCTGGTGAGGATTTAGGATGACTGCAAATAGAACTTTATAATTAGAATCTATACCTGACTGATTTGCCAAGTTAACTGGGTAGATTATAAGCCTGTTTGAAAGCAAGAAGTATCTCTTGAAAGAACTAGAAAATGAGAATTGCCATACTGGCAATGAATTCCAGAGTTTAATTCCATGTCGTGTGAAGAAATATTTTCCAGGCACCTGCTGGTTGTTAAAGCCGGTATAAGAAGGCAGAGATTGAGAGAACTTCAGTGACTGATGTGTTGAGCGGTGCTCGGTATTTTTGTGGGGCCATGGTCCCTATAGCACCCTCACCTGGTTCATAGACAACAACACGGAAGACAAAAGGCGCGCAACGACAACTGAGCGCAAGACGGAGGCACACGCTGAAGAAAATTACTGTTTTTAGGGTCTCTGACGGGGGGGTTTGTTGGGGAGCACCCCCAGTTTACTTAATACAAACCGCGCCGGCGTTGTGGGGGGTTTAGGGTGTTGTAACCCCCCACATTTTACTGTAAACTTAACGTCTTCCCTAAAAACAGGGAAAAAGTGAAGTTGTCAGTAAAATTTGGGGGGTTACAACCCTCCAAACCCCCCACAACGCCCCCACAATGCGGCACGATGTGTGTTAAGTAAAGTGGCCACGCCGCCCCCGTTGGAGTCCTAAAAACAGTAATTTTCTTCGGTGCGCGCCTCCGCGCTGCGCTCAATTGTCCGCTCGCGCCTTTCTCCCAGCGCGCTTTTGACCTGACACCCCCTCCCCTAAGTTCCAATGCTTATGGGAAGGGGAAGGTTTGGCTCACTGGTAGAGCTGTTGCTGCTTTTGCACCCAGAGGTTGCGAGTTCAAATCCCAGTGCTGCTCCTTGTGCCCCTGGGCAAATCACTTGATCCTCTAGTGCCCACTGCTTTGAATGTAAGCTTTGAAATGCCAAAGCCACAAAAAGGCAATATACAAGACCCCATTTCCTTTCATCAAGCCCAGTATCCTGTTTCCAACAATGGCCAATCCAGGTCCCAAGTACCTGGCAGAAACCCAAAGAGCAGCAACATTCCAGAGCTGAGACTGTGATGTCATAATGCCTCATTCCACCAGTGCTTAAGAGCCAGCCAGCCTCATTGGTGATGTCACAGTGGCTTGATTGTCCTATACTCAGCTCACATAAGAACACAAGAATTGCCGTACTAGGAGACAGACTGAAGGTGTGGCTCACTGGTAGAGCTCCTGCTTCTGCACCCTGAGGTTGCGAGAAGAAATCCCAGTGCTGCTCCTTGAGACCCTGGGCAAGTCACTTAATCCTACAATGCCCACCACTTTGAATGTCAGCTTTGAAATGCCAAAGCCCACAAAAAGACAGTATACAAGTCCCCATTCCCCCCTATGCTCTAAAACAGTTTTTTGTGAACAAAACAATTAATAATAATAATAATAACTTTATTTTTCTATACCGCCATAGTCAGGCGACTTCTAGGCGGTTAACATGGTAAGAAGGCTGGACATTCAGCGAATTACAAGAGGTCTTAATGCAATACAATAATTCTGCATACTATACAATACAATGAGTCTGAATACAGTACAATACAATACAATACAATACAATGAGTCTAAATACAATACAATACAATGAGTCTAAGTACAATACCATTCAATGAGTCTAAATATTTTTCAGTAAACTAAATGGGAAACTTACGCTCTACGTGGAGTTCTATGGGTTATGAATACCTGGATACTTTAGTTTTAACATATTAATTGGAGTTCTATGGGTAGAGAGTACCTAATACGTGGAAGGGAACTTCTTAAGAGAAAGAAAGGTGGTTACAGGGGGGAAGTTCTAGAGAGGAAGGGGACTGTTTTAGTCAATGAATTTGGCGTAAAGGGCGGTTTTGATCGATTTTCGGAAAGCACTGTACGTCAGATTGGGTTCGTTTATGTAATTTTTCAGCCAAGCTTGCTGTCTGTTCGCTTGGAACTTAAAGGTTCTGTCCAGGAATGATTTATATCTGCAGCCTGTAATTTTTGGGTAAGTAAAGAAGTATTTGTTTCTGGTTGCTCGCGTGGGGTTATGTAGGATGAAGTGAGTTTGCAGGTAAGAAGGTGCTAGTCCCCAGACTTGCCTGAAACAGGTGCACGCAAATTTGAATAATATCCGCGCTTCCATTGGCAGCCAATGCAGCTTTTTATATTAGGGGCTGATGTGGTCATTTTTTTTCAGTCCGAAAATTAGGCGAACGGCGGTGTTTTGTATTAATCTCAGTTTTTTTATTGTTTTTTGTGGGATGCCCAGGTAGATGATGTTGCAGTAGTCAAGAATGGATAGGATCAGCGCCTGTACCAGCAACCTGAATGATGTTGGGTCAAAGTATTTTTTTATGGTCCTTAGTTTCCATAGCGTGTAAAAACATTTTTTCACTATCAAGTTCGTGTGGTCAGTCATAGTTAGGTGTGTGTCTAGAGTGATACCGAGTATTTTTATGTTTTTGGATATTGGGTATTCGTGATTGTTTATTTTTATCGAAGTTTCGTAATTTTGTCGTTAGGACTGGCCAGAAAGACTTTTGTTATCTCTGCGTTTAGTTTCAATTTGAAATTGGTGGTCCATTTATTGATTTCGGTCATTATGTTTGAGAGGTTGTCTACAATTTCATTTGTGATGTCGTCTAGGGGGATTAGAATGGATATGTCGTCTGCATAAATGTAGTGTATTAAGTTTAGTTTTTGTAGGAGGTGACCTAAGGAGGCTATATAGATATTGAACAGGGTGGGCGATAGGGGGGATCCTTGGGGCACGCCTGACGGGTTTTTCCATGGTTTGGAGTAGTTTCCATTGCTGATTACTCGGTAGGATCTGTTTGTTAGGAATTCTTGGAATGTTATGCAGCACTCTTCAGTGTATCTTGCAGTCAATTGTAAGATACTGAAATTAGTTCATCCCTTCAAACACAAGCCAGTATCGTATATTTTTAGCCATTGAAAACACTTGGCTAATAATTGGCACTTCTGAAGACCTTAGAAAAAAAATAATAAATGAATATATGATACTGGCTTGTGTTTGAAGGCACACTTCAGTGTGGCATTCTTTTGTATGACAACATTGCAAATATCAGAAACATAAGAACATAAGAAGCGCCATCTCCGGAACAGACCCTAGGTCCATCAAGTCCGGCGATCCGCACACGCGGAGGCCCCGCCAGGCGTACCCTGGCATAGTTTTGGTCCCCATATCGCTCCAAGCTTCTCGTAAAGAGAAGTGCATCTAGCCTACCCCTACCCATGTCACTTCATGCCACTCATAAGGAGATGTACATCTAACTTACCCTTAAATCCTAGAATGGTGGATTCCGCAATTACCTCCTCTGGGAGAGCATTCCAGGTGTCCACCACTCGTTGCGTGAAGCAGAACTTCCTGATATTTGTCCTGGACTTGTCCCCCCTTAGCTTCAGCCCATGTCCTCTTGTCCGTGCCACATTGGACATTGTAAATAATGTTTTTTCCTGCTCTATTTTGTCGATTCCTTTCAGTATTTTGAATGTCTCGATCATATCCCCTCGTAGTCTCATTTTCTCAAGGGAGAACAACCCCAGTCTCTTAAGTCTTTCCTCGTAATCCAGGTTCTCCATACCTTTCACCAGCTTTGTTGCTCGTCTCTGCACCCTCTCTAGCAGTATGATATCCTTCTTTAGGTATGGAGACCAATGCTGGATGCAGTATTCCAAGTGTGGTCTGACCATCGCTCTATAAAGCGGCATTATGACTTTCTCCGATCTACTCGTGATTCCCTTCTTTATCATGCCTAGCATTCTATTTGCGTTCTTTGCTGCTGCCGCACATTGCACCGACGGCTTCAGTGTCCTATCGATTAATACTCCCAGGTCCTTTTCCTGTTCAGATTTTCCCAGAGTTGCACCTGACATACTATACTTGTGTTCCTTATTTTTTCTGCCTAAGTGCATCACTTTGCATATTTCCACATTAAACTTCATCTGCCATTTATCTGCCCAATTCTCCAATCGGCTCAAGTCACTCTGGAGTTCTTCACTGTTCTTCTGCGATTTGATGGCCCGGCATAGCTTTGTGTCATCTGCAAACTTGATGATCTCACTGGATGTTCCATCCTCTAGGTCATTGATGAAGATATTAAATAAGATGGGCCCAAGTACCGAGCCCTGGGGCACACCACTAGTCACATTTTCCCAGTCCGAGAACTTCCCATTTATGCCCACTCTCTGCCTTCTCGGTACTATCACACTGCCAAGTAAGAGGTCTGGTTTAAGCCGGAGCCCATTCCTTCCCTTGAGGATTTTCTGGGGCTGGGACAGCTGTATAGGCAAAATATGGAGGGTTGGGGAAATAGGAACTTCGTAGACATCACTCAACACCAACTGGCCGCCTCTCTATCATCTGAGCAATGCGCTTCTGTGGGGTGGGTAGGAACTCTGTGGTCCCAGTTCTTGGCTCATAGCTATGTTCAGATAATGAGGGTAAAAAGAGAGCGGTGTAGAGTCTGTAAAATGATGTCTCCGTGGCATCTCTATGGATGGGAGGGATCATACATTGGTTTGGTTTCAAAACCTAAGGCCCAAATTCTCTTAGGGCTCCTTTTACTAAGCTGCGCTAGAGGTTTTAGCATGTGCTACATGCTAACGCCTCCATAGAGCTGGCGTTAGTATTTTCCGTGTAGCGCGGGGTTCAGCGTGCGCTAAAAACGCTAGCTCACCTTAGTAAAAGGAGCCCTAAATGTTGTCTACAAAAAAAGGACGCAGTAATCGCATCTGCAGAGGCCCTAACGACACTCAAGGTCAAAGCAGGAGTGGTTTAAGCCAGAAATAACTTTAGGCGCCTCTATAGACGTGGTTTACGTCAAAACACAGACACCAAGAAGGTAGGCCAGGGGTAGGGAACTCCGTTCCTCGAGAGCCGTATTCCAGTCGGGTTTTCAGGATTTCCCCAATGAATATGCATTGAAAGCAGTGCATGCAAATAGATCTCATGCATAGTCATTGGGGAAATCCTGAAAACCCGATTGGAATACGGCTCTCGAGGACCGGAGTTCCCTACCCCTGCTCTAGGAGATAAGTGCTACCACAGGGGTAAGGAACTCCGGTCCTCGAGAGCCGTATTCCAGTCGGGTTTTCAGGATTTCCCCAATGAATATGCATCGAAAGCACTGCATGCAAGTAGATCTCATGCATATTCATTGGGGAAATCCTGAAAACCCGACTGGAATACGGCTCACGAGGACCGGAGTTCCCTACCCCTGAGGTAGGCCTTCATCACCGGCTTCTATGTTTAACAGTAGATGCGATTCTGCAAACAGCGCCATAAGCATGATTTTTTTTTTTTTTTGGGCAGCCGCCTATGTAGGCACCATTTGCAGAAACTGGCCCCAAATGTCCAAAAATAGAATTTAAAAAAAGAGAATAAAAGTAAAGCAAAATCTCTGTATTTTTTTTTTTTTTTTAAGTAAACCATCAATTTAAGGATATTCTTAACTAACCCCTCCCCCTTTTCCAATCTGCGTTAGGTTTTTATCGCCGTCCGCAGCATTAACTCCAGCACTCATAGGAATTCTATGAGCATCAAGCTAATACCGCCACGGTGGTGATAAAAAAAAAAAAAGTCTACACGCGACTTTATTAAAGGGGAGGGGGTAAATTCTATAATAAAAATACAGGGCTAATTTCAAAATTATCTTTGCCCATAGACACATACAAGTAGGTTTAATCATCCAAATCTTTACTCAGAGATACAAAAGATGAGAGAAAATTGGCCTCAGAAACTGTCAAAGAACTGTTGCCACAGTATGCAGAAATGCCCAGCTTTGTAGTATTGGCAGGTTTGGGGGTTTCTGTATTTATTTTCTAAAACTGTTTTTAAAGATCTGAAAGTTTTTCCTGCTTAAGCATGCTTCTTTAATCAGGCACTGTATTGCTCTTGGGTTTTTGTTTTTTTTTTTTTTCTTATTTGGTTTTAAATCTGCAAGCTTTATACTTTCCTAAAAAGAGCTGCATCTCTATAAATATCCTGCAGAAACATACAGAGTAGTGGGACTCATGTAACTCTGTCTGCTCCGTGTGGTTTCAGCTACATCTCTGCTTAGACCAGCTATAGAACAAGGAAATGGGAACCAGATGGAATTAACATATATTAACATAACCATATATAATTAAAAATAGACAGCCATGCACGATTAAAGATGACACCAACCCAATCTTCAAACAGAAAAGGGGAAAAAAGAATTTAGAAGGAAAAACATATAGTAAAAACTCTATAAACAAACTTTCCTTAATGTCATTTATTTATTTTTATCTTATACAAATATTTGGTTTTGCTCTTCAGCTTATTTTAAATGAACTCTCCTCATAAATTAATATCTAAAATTTATGAAGAGAAAGTTTAATCTAGAAAAATCAGAATGGCCATAGAAACTATATTTCCTATCCAGTTTGCCCTGCCACACCAACTTCTAAGCACTAGAAAAGGTTCAAAGAAGAGCGACCAAGATGATAAAGGGGATGGAACTCTTCTCGTATGAGGAAAGACTAAAACGGTTAGGGCTCTTCAGCTTGGAAAAGAGACGGCTGAGGGGAGATAGGATTGAAGTCTACAAAATTCTGAGTGGAGTAGAACGGGTACAAGTGGATCGAATTTTCACTCTGTCAAAAATTGCAAAGACTAGGGGACACTCGATGAAGTTACAGTGAAATACTTTTAAAACCAATAGGAGGAAATATTTTTTCACTCAGAGAATAGTTAAGTTCTAGAACGCATTGCCAGAGGTTGTGGTAGGAGCGGATAGCATAGCTGGTTTTAAGAAAGGTTTGGAAAAATCCATAGTCTGTTTTTGAGAAAGACATGGAGGCGAAGCCACTGCTTGCTTTGGATCAGTAGCATGGAATATTGCTACTCCATGGGTTTTGGTCAGGTACTAGTGACCTGAATTGACCACTGTGAGAACGGGCTACTGGGCTTGATGGACTATTGGTCTGACCCAGTAAGGCTATTATGTTCCCCTCCTGTAGAGACCCTCTGTGCTTGTCCCATGCTTTCTTGACTTCAGATACAGTCCTTATCTCCACCAGCTCCGCTAGTAGGATGTTCCACACATCCACCACCCTTTCCTATAGTAACGGCCCTCTGGCCTGAGTTCATCTTGTTCATATCTTTTTGAAGGTATGGTCTGCAGAATTACACATAATGGTCCCAATTCTATAAACGATGACTGAAACATAGGAGCTGAGGAACACGGCACATAGCGCATGCCAGTCTTAAGTTCGGCGCTGTTTATAGACTACTGCCTTTTAGAGATTTCCTTGTTTCGTCAAAACTTATTGTTCAGATACCCTCAGGACCAGAGCTTCATAGAAGCATATCCTAGGAAAAAATCAAAAGAACTTCTCTTCAGATGGAGCAGTATATAGCGATTCAGCCAACACAATTTTCTGGGCGGCGTTCAGTCATGGCATAAGCAACCAGTTCTTTCAGTAGCCACAGTGGGTTCCATCTGAAGATGAGTTCTTTTGATTTTTTTCCTAGGATATGCTTCTATTAAGCACTGGGCCTGAGGGTATCTACAATAAGTTTTTACGAAACAAGGAAATCTCTAGCAGACAGTAGTCTTTATTTATCTAATGTATGTACACTGCACAATCACTTTATATGATTTGTGCACATTGGTGACCTCAATGATGGTGTGCAATTAGGAAATGGATCTAGTTCCGTCTCCCTGGATTCTAGATTCACTGAGTTAAGGAGCCGTGTCTCCACAGCAGTGGAGTTTAGGTGCTCCGTAAGGCTCATAATCCCACCCTGAGGAGTCACCTGCACATTTTTCAATATTTCACCAATCCAATACGTTGCATCCACAAATCCACAGTTATTCTTGGTCGGTCCTGAAGAAAAACAATTGCATCTGATCCCACAAGTATGACGAGATGTGCAATTGTGGAAAGATATTTTGGAAACAGCCTAAAAAAAAGAAGGATAATTCGACTGCATAGTAGTTCTCGCCTCACAAATGGAAGATTAGATTAGATTACACTTCCCCCCTCTGTATTCGCAGGGGTTCAGGGCAGAGCCAGCCCGCGAATATTAAAAAACGTGAATAATATTCGGGCCAATTCTGCCCCTAACTCCCGCTTCCTCCATCTATTTTAAGCCCTGAAAGCCCCCCCTTAAGCCTTACCTGGTGATCTAGCGGGTTTTCGGGGCAGGAGCGATCTTCCCACGCTCCTGCCCCGTGCAGATCGCTCACAGGAAATGGCTGCCTTGCGCTCCCGTAGTCTCTCGAGCCATTTCCTGTGAGCAATCTGCATGGGGAGAAACGCGGGATGATCGCTCCTGTCCCGAAAACCCGCTAGACCACCAGGTACGGCTTAAGGGGGGGGGGGCTTACAGGGCTTAAAATAGCCTGAAAAATGAAAATGTATTTTTTTATGTAAAACCGCGAATAAGCGAATCCGTAGATAGGGAATTCGCGAATACGGAGGGGGAAGTGTAGTAGTTTCAGTTGCCTCCTTTCTCTCTCTGATGAGACCTTGTGTAAAAGATGGCACTAGACTGGTTGTGGTGATCTGGAGAGAGTGTGAAACACTTCTTGCTCTAATACTAGGTCTTCAAGACTTTGCATTCAGTCTCCCACTGCCATTTATGGTCGCATCTTGGACTGGCTGCTTCTTCTAAACAAAAGGTACACGGAAAAAGGGACAGTGCTGTGGAGGAAAGAGAGAGATGAAGTAAGGAGGTGAATATCTGGTTGATTTTTTTTTTTTTTTTTAAGCTAGCAACCCTAAAGCAAGAAGTGACTCAAAAGCCGCCCTGAAAAGGCTTCCACTGACTTATCCAGTGCATGATTCGGTATAAGTGCATGGTTGGCTTTGATGGATAACATGCAGGGATTTCGTGGCTTCTGAAGTTGTTAATTAAAACAGATTTCACTGGGACCAGAATACTCTCTTTTCAGTCTCTTATTAAATCAACCAATTGGAATTCAAGGTTTCAAGGTTTATTAAATATTTGATAAATCGCTATTTCTTTATACAAAGCGATGTACATTAAAATACAATTGATTAAGGTAAAAACTTACAATAAATATATAAACATTAGATATTAGACAAGACAGACAACAATTGGGAGGAAAGGGAGGTAAAAGTTACATATCTTATAATAAGAAACACATTTAAGGGTAAAACATTGAGGAGGTAGTAAAATTCTTGAAACAAAAAAAATTTTATATTAAAAAAGAACAAAATTTTTATGTATTAAAAATCTTTTTAAAAAGAAATGTTTTCAAAGATTTCTTAAAAGAGGGAATGTCTTTTTCATTTTTTATATATTGGGGCAATGAATTCCATCACACATCCTCGGAGACGATCTTATTAACAAGACTGTCTAACAGGTGTAAGAACGAAAGAAACAGGAAAACGGTAGAGAGGAAAAAAAAAAAATATTACAGTAGAAGGGCATGTTACACTTTCTTATTGCTGCAATATTTGAGAGAGCAGAGAAGGTTGTGCATTTGAAGATTTATAGCTCCATCCATCATTGTGGCTGCCAAAGGGCTAGTGTGACTTTCAGTATTAACAGAGGCAGTGTACTGAGAAACCTGTATCACAGGAAAACCCAAAGTCGTATTTTATTTCCTGATTGCAGGTGACTGGAAGGTCAAAAACAGGAAAACTTTCTGCGTCGAGCAGGAAGCTAGCAAAATACTAAAAGCGCACGCTTACATGAGCTTGAGAAACAAAAAGTCCTTCAAATGGTTGTGTACGGAGTCAACAGGTGTAACCTTCGGCAGGGTATGTCGTGGGGGCTACTTCCTTCCACTCCACTTTCACACAAAATCACAATGCGAGATGCAGCTGGCAGCCACGATATTCTGCCAGATAACAATCTCGGAGCTAAATAAGCACAGGAAGCCTGGGGGTACTTCGATAAATTTCCATGTTAAGACATCTCAAATGTCCTGCAAACTGAGGAACGCCGTGTAACCCTTGTTTGACGATCATCCAGATTGCTAAAAGTTTTGATCAGTCTAATTGCCCTCAATTGGGCAAAAGCAGGTGGAGTCTGAATGTAAGGCCGCGCCATTATCAATTTGACAACAGAGACTTTATTGTTTCCTCTTTTTAATCTTATATCCCTTTATTTTAGATAGATATTATCTTATCGGGCATTCAGGGAAGTACGAAGGCGAATCAAAAATTAAAGCCAATTGTTAAATTACGCAATGACCAGAACAGAGCGAGCGAAATGCAACATGTACTCGTGCATTGCCTGTTGGACAGTTCGTCCGCGCACGGTGCAGCGCTCGGCCTCTAGTCGTGTGGCAGCCACGAGGTCAGAAACATGGACGCTCCATCGCAAGATTGCACCGTCGAAGAACAACGTGAGGTCGTGTGCTTTCTTTGGGCAGAGGGAGTGAAAAGCCTGTGGAAATTCACCGTCGGATATTGACTCAGTCTAGACACGGCACCATGACTCAACAAAAGTGGGTAAAAAAATTGCGAGAACCGTCAAATCGCAGCAAAAGAAGAATGTTCTCTAAAACGAGCCTCGTTGCCCCGTGACGGTGCACGTCCTCATTCAGAAGCCACAGAAGAGACAGTGCGACAGCTTGGGTTCGAAGGTCATCCATAGCCTCCTTACAGCCCGGGCTGGGTGCCTAGTGATTACCACATCTTCAGCCCTCTGAAGGAGACGCTGCGAGGTCACAGATTCACCTCTGTTGATGAAGTAAAGGAAGCGGTGCTCACCTGGCTTCGGGAGCAGCTGAAAAACTTCTTCTCTGCAGGAATGCAGAAGCTAGTTGAACGATGCAAAAAAAAAAAAAAGCGTCGTCATGCGTGGGGACTATCTGGAAAAGTGACATGTTCAATTGCTCATAGTTGCTTCTATTAAAGCCATTAGAGTATTTTGCCTTTACTTTTTGATTTACCCTCATAGCAAGCTGTGTGTGGCTGGTGCAGTCACACAGATCACAAGGGGAGCCATCCATTGACTTCCCTTGAGCTATAATAATAATAATAATTTTATTCTTATATATCGCTATACCCAGCGAGTTCTAGGCGGTTCACATCAATTAGATTAGGATCCGCGTTGACATGCAGATTTACAACAATTTAACAGATTTATAACAAATTTTAACCGAACTTGACAGATGATGAAGGAAAAGTGTAGAAGATAGGGAAGAGAGAAGCTATCATGAAGGAGGAGAAGAGCAGGGTGAGGGGCGAAGTGTTATTGTAGGAGGGGGGGGGACGGTTAAGGGTCTTGTTTGCTGAATAGGTAAGTTTTGAGTAATTTTCTGAAGCCGAGGTAAGTGGGGGCCTCGAGTATCATTTGGGCTAGCCATGGGTTCAGCTTAGCTGCTTGGAAGGCAAAGGTTTTGTCTAGGAATCTTTTGAGATGACAAAGTTTTAGCGAAGGGAAGGCGAACAGCTGAATTCTACGGGATTTCTTGTTGGTACAATAAAGGTTAAAGTGGGGATTGATGTAACTTGGTGATGAACCATTTACCGATTTGTAGCAGAAGCATGCGAACTTGAAAAGAACTCTGGATTCGAATGGTAGCCAGTGAAGTTGGTGGTAGAAAGGGGTGACATGTTCCCATTTCTTTAGGCCAAAGATGAGACGAATGGCGGTATTTTGGATCATTTTTAGTCTCCTGGTAGTTTTCTTCGTGGAGTTCAGGTAAATGATATTGCAGTAGTCTAGAATGCTGAGGATGGAAGATTGTACTAGTAGGCGGAAAGAGGTGTCATTGAAGTATTTTTTATGGTGCGGAGTTTCCAAAGTACCATCAAAGTGGGCAAGGCAAGAGTGGAACACATCAGTTGGGGGATATGTTGCACAGAGTACATTTGACGTTTGCGACACTCCTGCATGTAGCCCCACTTGGTGTATTGTGCTCAGTTTTGGAGGCCGTATCTTGCCAAGGACATAAAAAGACATAAAGCAGGTCAGAGAAAAGTGACAAAAATGGCTATGAGGTTTGCATGCACCACAAGAAGTATGAGGTGAGAATTGATGACCTAAAGATGTACACCCTGGAGGAAAGGAGAGACAGGGCTGATATGATACAGGCATTCAAATATTTCAAAGGTATTAATATGCATACAAACCTTTTCCAGAGGAGAGAAGATGGAAGAACTAGAGGACATGAATTTATTTTGCAAGAGGACTGATGCAGGAATGACATCAGGAAGTACTTTTTCATGGAGATAGTGGTAGATGCATGGAATGACGTCCTGCTGGAGTTAAAAACAGTAACAGAATTCAAAAATACTTGGAATAAACACAAAGGAATCCTATATGGAAGACATGGCGTCAAACAAACTTGGCATTGATTAGATATGACCACCAGTAATTGAGAAGCAAAGCCAGTGCTGGGCTGTGCCCTAATCATGGCTGGATAGACTCAGCTTCAGTATTTGGAGAACAAGTCCGGGTGCCAGGCAAACTTCTATGATCTGTGCCCCGAACATGGCTAGAGAAATTTGGAAGGGCTGGAATGGGCTAACACCGCCGCAATCGGGGAATAGGCCGGCGCCGAGTTCTTAGCTCTTCCTGCTTATCTTCCCCAGCACAGAGCCGACCAATTCTCGCCACCCGATGTCAATTCTAACGTCGGAAAGGAAAAACATAGAAAACATAGAAACATAGAAAAAAAAGCGGCAGAAAAGGGCTATAGCCCACCAAGTCTGCCCATTCCAAGTATCCCTCCTCCCTGAGTTTACTCCCTTAAAGATCCCACGTGAGTATCCCATTTTCTCTTAAAATCCGTCACGCTGCTGGCCTTTATCACCTGGAGTGGGAGTCTGTTCCAATGATCCACCACTCTCGGTGAAGAAGTACTTCCTGAAGTCGCCATGAAACTTCCCTCCCCTGACTGTCAGTGGATGCCCTCTGGTGGTCGAGGGTCCCATGAGCCAGAAGATATCATCTTCTGACTCGATGCGTCCCGTGATGTACTTATATGTTTCAATCATATCTCCCCGTTCTCTTCTTTCCTCAAATGAGTACAGCCGCAATTTCTTTAGTCTTTCTTCATACGTGAGATCCTTGAGCCCTAAGACCATTCTGGTGGCCGTTCGCTGAACCGACTCGATCCTCAGCACGTCCTTTCGGTAGTGTGGTCTCCAAAACTGAACACAGTACTCCAAGTGAGGTCTCACCATGGCTCTGTACAACGGCATCATAACTTCAGATCTCCTGCTGACTAAATCTCTGCGGATACATCCCATCATTTGTCTTGCCCTGGAGGTGGCCTTCTCCACTTGATTGGCAACCTTCATGTCCTCGCTAATGATCACTCCTAGATCGCGTTCCGCCGTGGTCCTAACCAAGGTCTCACCATTTAGTACATAAGTTCTACGCGGGTTTCTCTTACCCAGGTGCATTATCTTGCATTTTTTAGCATTGAAGCCTAGCTGCCAAGTAGTCGACCATTGTTCCAGCAACAGTAGGTCGTGTGTCATATTATCAGGTAATAAGCTTTTGCCTACTATGTTGCAAAGTTTGGCATCGTCGGCGAACAGTGATACCCTTCCTCTAAGTCCCTGCGTCATATCTCTTATGAATAAGTTGAATAGAATTGGGCCCAGGACCGAGCCCTGTGGCACTCCTCTGATCACGTCCGATGTTTCGGATAGGGCACCGTTCACCACCACCTTCTGAAGTCTACCGCTCAGCCAATCCCCAACCCATGTAGTTAGAGTGTCTCCTAATCCTATCGATTTCAGCTTGTTCAGTAATCTTCGATGAGGGACGCTATCAAATGCTTTACTGAAGTCCAAATATACCACGTCCAGTGACTCTCCGGCGTCCAGTTGTCTAGTAACCCAGTCAAAAAAGCTAATCAGATTAGATTGGCAGGATCTACCCTGGGTGAACCCGTGTTGGTGTGGATCACGCAGTTTTTCTTCGTCTAGGATTGTGTCAAGATTCTGTTTGATCAGTGTTTCCATGAGTTTACACACTATAGACGTGAGACTCACTGGTCTGTAGTTTGCTGAGTCTGTCCTGCAGCCCTTTTTGTGGAGTGGGATTACGTTGGCGGTTTTCCAGTCCAAGGGGACTCTTCCTGTGCTTAGGGAAAGATTGAAAAGAACAGATAATGGTTCAGCAAGGACTTCCCTTAACTCCCTGAGCATTCTGGGGTGTAGGTTATCCGGTCCCATGGCTTTGTTTACTTTGAGTCTTGATAGTTCGTCGTAAACGCTACTGGGTGTAAATTCAAAATATTGAAACGGGTCTTTCTGGTTATCTCCCGTCTGCAGCTGTGGACCAGCTCCCGGCATTTCGCGGGTGAACACTGAACAGAAGTATTGATTTAGTAGTTCTGCCTTCTCAGAATCTGATTCCGCAAAGTTACCGTCCGATTGCTTCAGGCGTACTATCCCATTTTTGTTTCTTTTCCTGTCATTAATATAGCTGAAGAAAGATTTATCCCCTTTCTTAATTTTCCGTGCTAGCTCTTCCTCCATTCGGAGTTTGGCCTCTCAGACTGCTGTTTTGACAGCTTTAGATCTGTCTAGATAGTCCTCTTTTGCCCCCTCTCTGCCTAAATGTTTGTAGGTGATAAATGCGTCTTTTTTCTGTTTAACTAGGTCTGAAATTTCTTTACTGAACCATTGGGGTCTTTTGTTTCTTCTGCGTTTACTTACTGTCTTTATGTATCGGTCTGTTGCTTCGTGTAGTATGGACTTTAGAGACGACCACATGTCCTCCACATTGTCAGATTTTTCTTGTTTATGTAGCTCCTGATGGACAAAATCTCCCATGCGGTTGAAGTCTGTGCCTCTAAAGTTGAGAACTCTTGTTGTTGTGTTTGTTTTAGGGAAACCTTTCTTGAGGTTGAGCCATACCATATTATGGTCGCTGGAGGCCAGTGTGTCTCCTACTGAGACTTCTGTGACGCTATCTCCGTTGGTGAGTACTAGGTCTAGTAATGCCTGGTCCCTGGTGGGCTCCAATACCAATTGCTTGAGACGTGCACCCTTTATGGAGTTTAATATTCTTTTGCTGCTACCCGTAGTTGCGGAGAG
Source organism: Geotrypetes seraphini (assembly GCF_902459505.1). Lineage (NCBI taxonomy): Eukaryota > Metazoa > Chordata > Amphibia > Gymnophiona > Dermophiidae > Geotrypetes > Geotrypetes seraphini. Next base: position 175,890,138 of record NC_047091.1, on the reverse strand, counting down.
TGTGTTCCAGTTTGCATCTGGCATGTTGAAGTCTCCTAGTATTACTGAGTCCCCGCGCAGTGTGATGTTCTCTATGTCCTCGATTAATTCTATGTCTTTGTCCTCCTGTTGCCTGGGAGGTCTATATATCACACCAAGGTATAGGCATTTTTCATTCCCTCTGGTCAGGTTCACCCAGATGGATTCCCCGGTGTATCTAACATCTGTGATTTTGGTGGTTTTGATTCTTTCCTTAGTGTATAGCGCTACACCTCCTCCCAATTTACCCACTCGGTCGCAACGAAGTAGGTTGTACCCTGGTATAACCATATCCCACCCTTGCGATTCCGTGAACCAGGTTTCGGATATCGCTATCACGTCAAGATCGGCGTTTGCTATCTCAGTCTCTAATTCTAGAATTTTATTGCCCAAGCTGTGTGCATTAATATACATAGCCTTCCATATCTGTGAAGAGTTTCCTTTATGAGTTAGTGTGGCTCCTAAATTATTTGTGATATTTCTCCCTGAATTATTGTGGATATCATTGGTACTTACCTTAGATTTGGTAGTGTGAGTGCGACTTGCCTCCTCAGGGTGGTTTCTTACTGCTCTGGGATATAAGTATGTACCCTCCCCCAACTTACCTAGTTGGGGGAGGGTACATAGGAAGTTCTGGGCCAGCCAATCGCTGGTGACAGGGAGACAGAAAGAAAGAAGGGAGATGGGACACAGACAGAAAGAGGCATGGAGAGAGAAAGACAGCAAGAAAGGGCATGGAGAAAGAAAAAAAGAAAGAAAGGGGGCACGGAGAGAGAGAGAAAGACAGACATATAGAAAGAAAGGGGGCATGGAGAGAGAGAGAGAAGGGGGCAGGGTGAAAGAAATAAAAAGTTGGGGGAGGGAAGGAGACAGATGCCAGACCAGAGGAAAGGAAGGAAGGAAGGAGGGAGGGAGAGAAAGGATGGAAAGAGATGTCAGACCATGGAAATAGAGATGATAGAAGGAAAGGTAAGACATGGAAACGTAGATTTTGAAAAGAAAGCAGAAAAATTGAATATTAAGTTAATGCCAAAGATGGATGCAATACCAAACTGGCTTCAATGAAAACTAGTCTATAAAGTGTGATCCGAGTGACTATATAAAAAAGCTCAGAGATATGAAACTCTGAAGGGAAGGCTGCTAAACCTCCCTAAAAAGAGTTCACCTTCCAGTCATTGCAACTTCATAAGTCCATGATCACACTTTAAGACTCTAAGAATAGTTGTTTAAAAAAAGAAGGTTAAAGTTCTTAGAATACTTCAACATATAGAAAATTGTATCTTCTCTTTCTTAGCAAAAAAAAAAACTGCCACCACTATGTTCACTTAGCTTTAAATGCAGCTTAAGGAGTCCCAATGTGGCCCCGTTTCGATCTCTGCTTCAGGAGACCCGATGCCAGGTGTTCTAAAACTTTGATGCTGTGAATATGGAGAAATTCTACACTTCATAATACAGTGGTGCCTCACACAACGAACTTAATTGGTTCCAGGAGCAAGTTTGTTATGTGAAACGTTCGTTATGTGAAACGCGTTTTCCCATAGGAATACATGTAAAAAAAAATAATTCGTTCTGCAGCATAAAATATGCTAAGATGACATAAAAAAGATAAATTTTTTGTTATTATTTTTATTTAGATACATCTAAAAACATACATCTCCCTGTCCTTTTACTTCCACTATCTTCCTATCCCATCTCTATTCCCTTTTGTCCCTCTCCCCATGATCAATCATCTCACCACCTCTCTCTGCCCTCACCCTCAGGGTTCAAGATTGCTTCCACTCTTTTTCCTGTTGTTCTCTCTGCCTGTCACCCTATGATTTAGCATCCCTTCTGCCCTTGTCCAATATTTCCCCTTCTCTCCCTCCCTCTCATCCCCTGCTCCAACATGTGCTTTCAGCGGCCTTCTCCCCCCTTAAGCGTCTTTTCTTCTCCACTCCACCTTTCCTCCCTCCCTGCCTCCACCTTTGTGGCGCTTTTGCACCCGACCGACAACAGAACAGGCCCGGTCGGACAAATCTCCCTGTCCTGTAGCCGCGAATCTAAATTACCTTCTTACAGCAGCTGGATTATTGAAGCTGCTGTAAGAGGTAATTTAGATTCGCGGCTACAGGGCAGGGAGGTTTGTCGGCCGGGCCTGTTGTCGGTCGATCGGGGGACCTGACCAGCTGTGCACATTCTTCGGGGCGGACCGCCCCCTCCCCCCTCTTTCGTTCGCCATTGCCTTCTTCCTACCTGCCCTGCCGCAGCCGCACACAGCCGAATGGAAGTCTTCCTGATGTCAGCGCTGACGTTGGAGGAAGGGAGGGCTTTGCTTAAGCCCTCCCTCCGACGTCAGCGCTGACATCGGGAAGATTTCCGTTCGGCTGTGTGCTGCGACAGGGCAGGTAAGGAGAAGGAGACTACCCTCGCGGCTCGACCAACCCCGCTGCGATCCAACCCCGCAGGAACCCCGGACTTCGTTGTGTGAAACGAAGTCCGTTGTACGAATCAAGACATAAAGTTCGTTGTGCGCAGCGTTCGCTGTGCGAGGCGTTCGCTGTGCGAGGCACCACTGTATTCAGTCATATCGCTGCTTGAATGGTTCTAAACTTCGTGATATTCAGTCACGTCTATAATCAAAAGAATTACCAAGTTACATGTGAGTAAACACATCTTGCTCACGCTATATATACCACTATTAGGCAAAAGGAATTAACAAGAAGACGCATGAATGCCGTACATACCGCTGCTGGATCTGGGTGTTGATTCTGAAAAGTTGATTCGGAAAAATTCCAACCGCCAGAAAGACGCTGTCAGCTGGCTCCAATTTTAAAGACTTAACCGGGGAGGAGACTTTTCATGTAACGCCTGGGACCCACGCCTAGGAAGTGACTTCGGAGGAAGAGCAGGTCGGGGTTGCTGCTTGCGCCCCAAATGTTAAAGAAGTCTGGGGGGAAGGCAAGAGAAGGAGTGAAGGCATGCGTGGCAGAAGGGGTGGGTGGGGGAGGGGCGCCACTACCCCAGGTGCCTCTCACCCTCGCGACACGAGTGTCTACCACCGATTCTCAAACTCCAGAGGAGCCAGGGGCATTTTCCTCCAACTCCTTCCTTTCAGGCAGTCTGCAGGGAAGAGGAGGAGAAGGGATGAGCCTAGAGCACAGCAAAGAACAGTTATTATGGTCCCTAATCTGGTCCCTTTTCTGTTTTACTTCTTGCCCTGGGCTCAACCACCCCCTCCCCCAGTTTCTCATTTCTGCTTCATTTGCATCTACATATTAAGCCCTAGTTTCTAATGGGTCATGTTTATAGCATGCAGATGAGGCAGACTGCAAAGTACAATATATACATTACCTATGGACTTTTTTGAAAAATTTAAGTACACAGTTGGGAGGTATATTTGATTCCTTTTTTTTGTATTAATTCATCTGTAAAGCAATTAGCATGCATAGTTTTTCACTGTGCTAATAGATAATGAGCTGTTCTGCATATTTTTGCATCTCATTACCCTGTAGTATAGTTCTTGCACACTAGTTTGTGTGCATTAATAACACCTTAACATGCATCAGGGCTTGTAATGAACAAAAAAAAAGGTTACCACCCCATAGTATTATAAGTTCTTCAGTTTAAAATAAATTTAAGCAACCCTGACTGTAACATCAAACAAAAGAGTAATCTGCAACTGTTTGAAAAGGATAAATAACCCTATTATCTCCTCAGATGAATATTAGGCATAAGAAGAATTTGCAAATAATGAAAACAGCGTATAGAGATGTCTCACATGTACCTTGGAGCAATGACCTCAACCTCGGTCCTCCCCAGTGTCATCAGCTCTCTCGATGCCTCCATAGCACCCTCAGTCTCAGCTAACCCCCAGGAGCAGAGGGCCCAACTCAAGCCGGGGCCTACAGGAACTGGCCCACATGGCAACTGTGCTACTCGGCAGGCTTACCTGACTGAAATTGGGCAGGAGAATACTTTGACCTTTACCATGTTCTAATCTAATCTAATCCTTAGGTTTGTATACCGCATCATCTCCACGTTCGTAGAGCTCGACGCGGTTTACAGTAGGGTAAATAGGAAGGAACTACAACAGAGGGTTAGAGGTAGAAGTGTGAAGAAAATTTACAGGACTTGGGATGCCAAGATATAAGAGTTTCCTTGATTCCTAAGTTGGAGGGAGACTTACATTTTTTGAGAAAAGCCAGGTTTTCAGATGTTTGTGGAAAACTTAGAGAGAGCTCAAGTTCCAAAGAGGGGAGGTAAGGTTGTTCCAGAGCTCAGTGATTTTGAAGTGGAGGGAGGTCGCTAGCTTTCCTGTGTGGGAAATGCCTTTTAGCGAGGGGAAGGATAGTTTAAATTTGTGGGAGGATCTGGTGGTATTAGGGTTTGAGGAATTCCAAGAAAGAGGGATAAAGGGAGGGAGGATACCGGGTAGGATTTTGAAAGCTAAATAGGCGCATTTATAGTGGACCCTGGCGATTATCGGAAGCCAGTGAAGCTTGGCCAGGAGCGGGTAGACATGGTCAAATTTACTTTTAGCGAAGATGAGCTTGGCCGCGGCATTCTGAATCTGTTGGAGTCTGTGGAGGTTTTTCTTAGTTAGGCTTAAATAAATAGAGTTGCAATAGTCCAATCTGGACTTCTGCTCTTTGACCTAGAGTAACACTGAAAGGTCACTTGGACACACAATGTCAGAGGCGTGAAGAAAGTACAAGTTTTATTCACAGCATGCATGCTGGACCCCTGAGCTCCAAGCTGGCTCAGAAGTGCCGAAATCAGGAAGTTACAGAGATATTTATTCATTTTTCTGGCTATACAACTGAATTCTAGAAAAAGCTTTTCACGTGTTACTTTTCTTAACACTCATTGGTTCTAAGCTCACACTAGCAGGTCACTAGCAGGACACTTATCTAACTCTTACAGTTAAATGTACAGAAGGGCAGGGTACATCATGGCTCAAACTCTTATCTATTCAGCTTACAATGTGGTAAGGTAGGGACATACATTTTAGGCAGATGCAGTCAATAGATTATACACTGTTTTCAGCTATGTAGGCCAGAGCAATATTTTAAACAACAGTTAACTATTTCATGACCCTACATTCCCCCCTTTCAGGCTGGCGTACCTAAGGAGCCAAGCCTGACAAAATAAAGTTAGGGGTCAGGAAAGTCGGGGTCCCCAGTGGGTAAGGGACGATACTGGGAGAGGGCCAATGCAGCAGTGGAACGTTTGACAACAGTGTCCATAGTTCAGTGGAGCAGCTTTATGGCTATGGGGACCACACAGGGCAGGCAGCAAAGGAACAGAGAAGACAGGGCAGCAACCAGCAAAATGATCTTCAATGCTGAACCAGAGGGCAACCAGGAGCTGAAGGTACCAGAGATCCAGTCTGCAGTAAGGTCACGCCAGGTCTGGTCAGGAACATGAGCCAGTTTGGTGATACGATCCACATCGTTCTCAATCACTTTACTCAAGTTCAAGGCAGCAGTTGGAGAGGTTGAATTTATCACAGGCACAGCAGCTAGTAAATAGTCCAAAGCTAGACGATTCTGATAAATAGCAGTGCGCATTTTAGCATTCGCTCTGCCAATGGTACTCAAAGCTCGGGAGGTCTCATTGGTTATCGTTCGAGTACAGCTTGTAGATAAATAATGCAGTTCAGCATATAGATTGGGGTCCGATAGCCCCAGATGTCATCCTCGGTCCATGTGGCAGGTTCATAAGCAGCAATGATCCGTTCTGCAGGCCAGTCATCACCCCATTCACCTATTTTAAGGGAATTGGTGGAAGTAGACTGCTTTTGGCGACCTCTGGTGTTGAATACAGGGGCTCCCAGGTGTTCACCATCGGGAAGAAGCTGGGATGAATCATGCAAAGCACACATGTACCAGTCTAGTTAGCAGGCAATCAAGAGTAGGCAGACAGATCACAGAGCCAGTATCAATTATCAGGAGCTGACAATCATTCATAGGAAGTTCCATTAAGCAGTGTCTAAAGGGCGCTGAAGACAGTGGGAAGCAACAATGGAGGTTCACAAGGCCCATCGTGAAGGTCGTGGACCTGACGTAAAAGTGAGGGTCTGTGAAGTCAGGTTTAACATGTCCAGCTGCATTGCCTCCCATAGCCACTGTTCTCCCATACCAGTCCCTCCTCATACAAAATAATTGCTAACATTAAGAGTCTGACCTATAGTTTCAGCAAACTATATAAACAGATTTCTAGTGATTACAGGATATTAGTATCTACTTTCATAATTTCATAAAACTGGGGAAACACCACAGAGTGATAGACAGGAGCACATGAGTGGGATACAATTCGGACATATACATCAGTACCTGAGTCTCACCTTTTACCATCAATATACAATGCCATGCAGTCTCTGGCCTTCTGGACTTGGACATTGGCATTCCAGTTATATGGGTCAGTGATAGTGAAAACCATGGGATTACAGTAGCCTGTAGTACACAAGGGGCCGGAGCTAGGACCTATAGTAAGGGAGGCAGACGGGGTATTCTTTCTCATAAAGGACAGGCTCCACCATTAGTGAAGGTTTCCTCATAGGGGCAGTTCTTAAAGGCATCAGGTTATACAGACCTATATACTTAGCACATTTGGTATAATAACGCTGTCAATCTAGGGAGCCACACAAAACTGAATTAGGGGTAGTACCATGACCTTGAGAAACATCAAATAGCACACATGTATCACAATACAAAGACACCGGGCGAGTGGGGTCTACAATAAGAGTCTAGTTGATAAGTGGACCCTCAACATCATCAATGCAGATTTCCGCCCACTTTTAAACTTCATCACCAGTAGGTTGGAAACAGAAAATACCCTCAAATGTTTGACACTTTCTGTACTTAACTCCTTCATGCAAACAAACATCAGGCAAAGGGGCTGCACTTGTTAAGTACAAAATACAGAAGAAAGAAACATAAGTGAGGGCAACACAAATATCATATCTATATATACTAACATAGGAAGCTCATTTTTCTTTCAGGCACAACTTAGAAAACTTCAAACAGTTATACTCAAGACACTTGCTAAAGGCAGTGTGAACCACAGGCAGTCAATTAAACTCAAACACTTATAAAGAATTATATTCAGAACACCTGCTAAGTACAGTGGTAAATATTCAGAACTTTTGAGGTCTTAGAAAGCTTCAGCTGAAGATCCGTGTTGTAGTGGAACCAAGTTTCATGTCCGGACACCTTGACAACTGTAAGAGAAGAAATTATTACAGTAAAAGGACCTATCCACCTAAGTTTCAGGGGGTCTGACTTCCAAGTTTTAGCCATACTGTATTTCCAGGGACATACCCATGAACTTGTGTAGCTATCGATAGTGGGGCCCTTTCCAGGACCCATTTGTGGAGCTCTTAAAGGGCTTTAGCTAAAGACTGGACCTGACTCTGGAGGATATCTGATCCCAGAGTAGCAAAGGAACCAGGATCTGGGTTCACAATGGGTGGTGGCCGGCCGGACATGAGCTCAAATGGGGCTTAGATGGGATGCATCTAATCTGAAAAAGAACAGAAAGCAGCAGGACAGGCCAGGACAGATTAGTTTCTTCAATTCATTTTGTGAGAAGGGTCTTAAGAGTTCTGTTTATTCTTTCGACCTGACCAGAGCTCTCAGGATGGTAAGCAGCATATAATTTCTATTCAATTTGGAGGGCCTGAGCAATTTGTTGGACAACATCGGCAATGAAAGCAGGGCCATTGTCACTGCCTATAAAAACAAGGAGATCAAGGCACGGAATTATTCAGGAGGTGTTTGGTTACGTCTCTGGCGCGTTCAGTGCAAGTAAGGAAGGCTTTGACCCATCTAGTCAGGGTGTCTGTGAAGACTAGGAAGTGACTGAGGGAACGGGAAATGGGCATGTGGGTAAAATCTACAGACAGAACCTGCATCGGATATGTTCCAATAGGTTGGTATCCAAGAGGTGGCAGTCATCTGATTGGGAATTTTATTCTAGAACCGACAACACACTGTCGGACCATATTCCGGACTAGCTGATCAAGGTGATTGATAAAGAAATGTCTCTAGAGAGTCAATTTTAATAGCGGGTTCTCCAGAGTGTGCCAGATCATGGCATCTTTTGACAATCGTGAGGGCCAGGTGTTGAGGAATAACTATGAGGGTGTTGTGCTTGCGTTTGAAGTATCAGTGTGTGGGTCTGGATTGGCACTTGAATTGGCGCATTTTGTATCCACCCCCCTTTCAGGACAGACTGGCCCAAAATAATGCATGCCCAAGTCTGTTCCTGAGAAGCGTACTGGGGTGTAAGGGAATCCAGAAAAGGAATGATTGTATACAGAGGGGCCGAAAGAGGGGGCAGAGACTGGCAGCTCGGGCTGTGCGGTCGGCAAGGGCATTGCCACGAGAGACAAGGTCCGTCACGCATCTGTAAGCATGGCAGAGCATAACAGAAACACGTGAGGGTAGTTGTACGGCCTCAAGAAGGTCAAGAATGAGGGGAGCATGATGGATCAGGCGGCCGGAGGCTATAATGAAACCTCGATGTTTCCAGATGGCCCTATGGGAATGCAAGTTAAGGAAAGCATATTTGGAGTCAGTATATATATATTGCAAGACTGAGAGGCAGAGTGGCGCAGGGCAAAAGTGAGGGCATAAAGCTCAGCTTCTTGGGCAGAAGGCCAGAAGGCAGGGGCCTGAGTCAGAAGTTTTTGGAGGCAGCGAAAAGACCGCTCCTGAAGTTGGGTCCAGACAAAAGGGGCTGAGTCAGCGCCTTTGGTGGAATCATACAGAGGACGAGCAATAGTAGAGAAATCAGGGATCCAGATGGGACAGTATCCTGCAATACTGAGAAAGGTGCTCAGAGCCTTGCAGTTATCAGGGACAGGGAGACTACAGACAGCCTGGACACGGGTATAGGATGGGACCTGGTACCCTTGGAGATTTGAAAGCCAAGGTAGGTGACACGAGGAAGGCATACTTGAAATCAATGTAAATATGGCCACAGGAAAATTTAAAAGGCAGACCCACTATCTGAAAGACTCAGATAAATAATAATAATAACAGTTTATATACCGCAATACCGTGAAGAGCTATGTGGTTTACAAAAGATTAGAGAAGGTACAAAATAATTGAACTTAAGATGTGTACTAACACATAAGAATTGTTCTCAATCCCTATTCTATATCAGGTTCCTACCCCAAAGAGCTGACTTATAAAATTAAGCTAAATGCAGTTCTGGATCCACCCACTAAGCAGGGTAGTCTGACACAAGCGCTCTCTAAAGCAGCAGTCCCTTCACTATCAGCTGACTGGCAAAAATATTTACTTCAATACAAAAGCATTCCTAAAAATTACATTGTTATACCTAAACTTACATTTTTTATATACAGAAATACAAAACAAAGATTGGAATATACAGTAAAACTTTGGATTGCAAATAACTCGGTTTGCAAGTGTTCTATAAGACAAGCAATGATTAAATTTTAACTTGCTATACCAGCAACGTCTTGCAATACACGTACATACAGTATAGAAGCATCACATTTTCACAACTGAGCCAATGGTTCCTCTCTATATGACGCTGCAGGAATGCAGTGACTGTTCCAAACGAGCAAGGGCTTGCAATACAAGTATGTATATTTTTGTACACTAGTGCCCTGGAATACAAGCATACTTCTGGAATAAATTATGCTCCCAAACCAAAGTTTTACTGTACTCACAAGTTTAAACATTGTTCATTTTTATTTTTTTTTACAATCAACATGGGTCTCAGTAGAGACTTACTCCCCCTTCCTACAGAATTTCACAAAGGAGAGAGAGTTGCTTAAAGATCAAAGAGATCAAATTACAGATGTAGTCCTTTTCAGAACTTTTAAATTTAGACAAATAACTACTAAATTTGGACAAAGAACTTCTTTTTAGCATGGAATATAAGTTCCAGAAATCATATTTTTCATTTATATGCATTTCTGAATATGCATATACATTTTATAACATAGCCAAAAACTTCAAATGCAAAACCACTTATCTGTTTCAGGAGAAACCACATTGGAAGTGCTACACACTTCATGGCCCTTATAAGCAAAAAAGGAAAAGTACTCTCCTCTCATGCTGTGAACAACTGACAGTTTAAACTTCACTGATACATTTGAACAGACAGAAGTCATAAAGAACCCGGGATACTGCAGGACTTGGGAATCAGATGAAGGGAAGAATTTGGCAAGGTCTGAAGCAAGGACGGTGAAGGGTTTTCCAATAGGAATGCAAAATAGGCTGACTGGAAGAGGAACCGACAGCAAACGAATGCATAAAAACTTAACGGGTTATGTCCTCTTCCAGGGAGCCAGAGGGGGCCAGCCCACACCAAATATCGGCCATTCTAACTGGCACAGACAAATAAGGGTTGATTTGTTAAGTATAATCAAAGACAAATTCCTTTTTTAAAATTAGCTAACATATCAAGGGATCCCCACAGGTAGACAGACATCCCCCCATTGTGCAATGGAGGACAAAAACACTTCCCTGAATTCCTGGCCCCGCCCGTCTCCGGACTAGGGAAACGCAGTACTAACAGGTCCACACTCGCTTCGTCCTCAAGGACGTCTCAGACACTCTCAAACACACAAAACACAACAGATTTCAGTTCAGTTACTCAACCAGAAAATAACAGTTCCTAGAATCCCTTTCCCACAACTTTTCAGCGACAGATCACGTGGCTTACTAGGCAGGAGACGAGAGACAGGATAGGGATGATCAATCCCCACTTACCAGATAGTGGCCACTCCAGGTACAGATACAGATACAGATACAGATTCTTGTACTTTAAACTGAGACTAGATAAGTCAGTTGAAGCGGTCCAACATCCTGAGGTCTGCCAACCCCCCAAAAGGAAGGCAGCCGGCTAAGCAGACATATCAGCCGTAGGACCAGAAACAAGTGACCAATCGAGTAACCAGTGGTCAAGAGACCTTCAAGTCCCTGTTCAGGCGCCAAATGAAAGGTCACTTGGACACACAATGTCAGAGGCGTGAAGAAAGTACAAGTTTTATTCACAGCATGCATGCTGGACCCCTGAGCTCCAAGCTGGCTCAGAAGTGCCGAAACCAGGAAGTTACAGAGATATTTATTCATTTTTCTGGCTATACAACTGAATTCTAGAAAAAGCTTTTCACGTGTTACTTTTCTTAACACTCATTGGTTCTAAGCTCACACTAGCAGGTCACTAGCAGGACACCTATCTAACTCTTACAGTTAAATGTACAGAAGGGCAGGGTACATCATGGCTCAAACTCTTATCTATTCAGCTTACAATGTGGTAAGGTAGGGACATACATTTTAGGCAGATGAAGTCAATAGATTATACACTGTTTTCAGCTATGTAGGCCAGAGCAATATTTTAAACAACAGTTAACTATTTCATGACCCTACAACACAATTAGCAAGCACGATCCTGAACAGTACATAAAAATTCAGTTGCCAGAAGTGGACATTTCTACGCAGTGAACTTACAACACTCACTGAGCTACAATTGATTTTTAAAAATATTTCAACATTGGCAGACCCATTTCAGACAGATGGTTGAAGTAGGAATTGAGATGTGAAGGTCAGTGTGTCTTGAGTTTCGGCCAATATTTCAGAACAAAATCTGCCGACACAGAGCCTGATCTAGAATATAGCAGTAATGGATGTTTATGCTTAAGAGCATAAGAGTTGCCATACTGGGACAGACTGAAGGTCCATCTAGCCCGGCTTCCTGTTTCCAACAGTGGCCAACCCAGGTCCCAAAATACCTGGCAGAAACCCAAAGAGTAGCAACATTCCAGAGCCGTAGGTTGTGATGTCATAATGCCTCATTCCACCAATACCTGGGAGTCAACCTCATCAGTGGTGTCACAATGGCTTAACTGTCCAATGATTGGCTCACACAAGAACATAAAAATAGCCATACTGGGTCAGATCAATGGTCCATCAAGCCCAGCATCCTGTTTCCAACAGTGGCCAACCCAGGTCCCAAGTACCTAGCTAGATCCCAAGTAGTAAAACAGATTTTATGCTGCTTACCCTAGGAATAAGCAGTTGATTTCCCTAAGTGCATCTTAATAATGACTTACAGACTTTTGTTTTAGGAAGATGTCCAACCCTTTTTTTAAACCCTGCTAAGCTAACTGTTTTCATCACATTCTTTGGCAACAAATTCCAGAGTTTAATTACATATTGATTTTGTTTTAAATCTACTACTTAGTAGCTTCATGGCATTTTTGGAATGAATAAACAAGTGATTCATATCTATCCATTCTGCTATCAGAATGACTGATTTTACTTACTAGTGTAGCATGGGGAGGAGACGTCACTCAGCAATAAAAGGGGCAACTTCCCCATATCCTTTCAGTGGGGTGCTGCTCATAATTTCTTTCTTTCTTTATTTTAGATATTTATATACTGCCTATCAAAATTAAGAGGTTAACACTCAGGCACTCAAACATTACCCCTATCTGTCTAAAGTACCAGGGTCATTCATATCCCTCATAACCAAAATCCTATGTAGGATACAAAAGAAAACACATGAACTTAGGTGAACAAACACACCCTGATCATAAAATATTAACATGCATTCCTTAAACTTCCCCAAAATACACATTCATACAAGTCATTTAAAAAAAAAAAAATAGTTGCAGTTTACCAAATCCCGAACATGTTTGGTAGCTGGTGTGACTCCCCAAATTGATTTCTGATACAGAAGTTTAGCCCTCTTCTAAAATAGGGAATGAATGTCTATGAAATTGCCATGCCCATGCCTAGGCCACGCCCCCTTGCCACAGCATGCCCTTTTGGGTTTGAGAAGTGCATATCCCGGCTATGTAAAATAGGAACTTAGACATTTATCCAAGATAAATTCTTATGTGCCGTTTTATGCACGTTTCAAATGTGAATAGGGCTGGTAAAATGAGATAAATGGAGGCATTCCCCCCCCCCCCCCCCAATATTCAAAGCTGCTTAACTGGCCAGAAATAGCTGTTGACTGGCTAAATAGTGTTTAGCCAGATAATCCCATTGAATGTTCGCAGTTAGCGGCTACAATTTAAGCGGCTATATCACACAATAACTGGCAATTTTCAGCATTAACCAGCTAAGTTTAGTGGCACAGTGGTTAAAGCGACAGCCTCGGCACCCTGAAGTTGTGGGTTGAAACCCATGCTGTTCTTTGTGACCCTGGGCAAGTCACTCAATTGCCCCCAGATAGATTGTGAGCCACTGGGACAGGCAGGGAAAAATGCTCAAGTACCTGAATAAATTCATGTAAACCATTCTGAGTTCCCCTGGGAGAACAGTCTAGAAAATGAACTAAACACAGTGTGGAGGCATGAAACTTTACAAGTTGTTCACACTTTTCTTGACCTTTTTCATTTCAATGAGGCAAATGCATCTAGTAAAAGGGCCCAAGTAAAAGGGAAACCAAGCCATTGTGACATCACCGATGAGGTTGGCTCTTAGTCACTGGTGGAATGAGGCATTATGACATCACAATACAATAAGAGAATGGGGGAGATTGTGGCAGAGTGGTTAAAGCTAAAGCCTCAGTACCCTAATGTGCTCCCTGTGACCTTGGGCAAGTCACCTAATCCCCCCCCCCCATTGCCCCAGGTACATTAGATGGACTATGAGCCCACCAGGATAGATAGGGAAAATTATTGAGTACTTGAATAAATCCATGTAAACCATTCTGAGCTCCCCTGGGAGAACAGTATAGAAAATTGAATAAATAAGTTTATCACATTTATAGTTCTAGTCGGATTACAATTTACAACGCTCAAATCATTTAAGGACAGAGTAAACGTTACATAAAATCACAATTACTAACTTTGCATCAAGCAGTGCAAGAGTGGTATATTCATGTACCGTTCTTTCCACACAGTTCAGCATTATTTAAAAGCTTCCTTGAATAAAAAAAGTTTTATTGGCTGACTCCCGTTATATTTATCAGTTATGAAAGATATTGATGTATAAAGAGTAAGATAATGGTATTTCTTTCTACTGTAGAAAGCAAAATTCCTATTACAGAACTAGATAAGTATAGGATGGAGGAGGAGCTGTGCTTTGAAAAAGAGAAACATTGTAACGCTCCAGATGTGTTAGTGAAAGTGCAGGTAAGGTTAAATACTTTTTTTTAAGTTGGCTACAATGTGGAATTTAATAAATGGAGAGATTGAAGGTTGGCAAATGATATGGACGACTGTCATTTCAGAAATATAACATGTGTGAGAATGTCACTGTCTCTGTTCAGCAAAACCAATATTTATTATCCAAAATACTGAGTTTGACGGCTTTTTACTTGTGTTAAAATAACTCTGAGCAATAAAATATGTCTGAGTGAGGGATGATCAATCAAATAGTCTTTTAATGGGGTGATCTCAAAAGTCATGCACACCAAAGAATCACAGAGTCACGAAAGCAGTTTAGTTCAACTATTCATGAAGTATATCCTTATTGAGGACCATAGGGGGTATCAGACAACCCGACAAACAGCTTAGTTTGAAGGGAGAAATTCTTCATTTGCCCCACGGAACCTCCTCCTCCGTTTTATCTTTTTTACTTTGCTTATTTCATTATAAGTTATTTTTTCTGTCAATGTTAATTATCTTATCGTTTCATATGAACATATATAAGGTTACTTAGCTTTCAGCATTAGCTTAAAATCAATCCCCTGAACGCCAACGCGTTTCGGATGTCTTTGTCAAGGCGACATGGGGAGCTGGAAAACCAAGAAACAAATCATTAGGGTTAAGGCCTCCAACCAAACTATTAACTATTTTTAACTATTTTTTAGGACGACCCAAACCCACCCGTTATTCTACATTACTTACATTTATAGTAAACATGCACAGCGTACCGCCAACTGGCTTAGAAAGACAAGCCATTGTGACATCACTGACGAGGTTGGCTCTTATTGGTGGAATGAGGCATTATGACATCACAATCTCAATTCTGGTTACCAGAGAGTGAAAGTGTTCACACTACAAGGGGGGGGGGGGGGGTGCTGAAAAGTTCTCAGCCCAACCAAGAAGAGAATGATGTGGATATGGTTCAATCAATGATCTGAAACAATGTCAAAACATAGAATTTCATTTCTGCAAATTGGCACTTAACGAAATAAGATAACCCTCTTTTCAGCTACAGTGGCAAAATAAGGCTCAGAATTTATGAAGTTGGTTAGTTGGGCTGAGAACTTTTCAGCACCCCCTCTCATACCTATCTATCTATCTATAAATTTGTTTTTCACAAGTGGGATTTAGCATCTCAGTTTTCCCTAGTGCGTCGAATGTAAAAGGTGGTGAATCTATGCAAATATTGTGGTGTCATTAAAATTTATCTAAGTTTGCCATTTAATCATTAATAAATGGCTAGCCAAGATCAATGCTTATTTTTTTCCAAAGCCCTCCCCCCCCCACCCCCGGAATTACCAACTGCGAAGCGTGATGTAGTCAGAATGTTGAATTGATGACCTTGAAGTGTAGGACAGGTGTGTTGCGTGCATTGAACTGTGTTCTGCGTTGTCTGTTTGTGTCTGCCCAGCTACGACAGTGTATTAATTGATTCCAGCTGTGCAGAATCGGTCCTTGAATGCCAGTCAAGTCTTCACACTGTAGGGGAGACCGTCAGGTGATTTGAGATTATTGTCATTCTCTGGTATTTAAGCACCGAGCAGAACCTATTGAGAAACCTTAGTGGCTAAAAATGAGATGTACGTGCCACCCTGGAATTTGCTTCAAATATCACAAGTGCTGCTCCAGGTCTAATGCACAGGAACTCATTCCCTTAATTAAAAGGCATACCTCGAACCTTCATTAGAATAAATTAATTCGACACGTAACGTTTAATTTTCCTCATGGAGGTTGCAAAGTACGTTGTGGACTTTTTGTTGCATTCGAAGCACTGGCCAAGCGTTATCTCAGGGGTAGGGAACTCCGGTCCTCTAGGGCAGTATTCCAGTCGGGTTTTCAGGATTTCCCCAATGAACATGCATTGAAAGCAGTGCATGCAAATAGATCTCATGCATATTCATTGGGAAAATCCTGAAAACCCGACTGGAATACGGCTCTCGAGAACCTGAGTTCCCTACCCTGCGTTATCGGCTGAAAGAAATTAATAGTACATGAAATGCAACGGCTTACATCGTACTCGCGTGCCAGAAAACTGTTTCTGAAGCCAGACGCCTCTGCTGTTGGAAAGTCCAAGTCCATAAAATTATAAAGAGAAATAGTGCTGTCACTTATGAACAGCTAAGAACAAATTGTTGTACTCTCAATTAAAAGCACAAAAGCTTTGCTTCATCTCAACGAGGAAACTGATACAGTAAAGTGCGTCTAACAAGAAGTACAGAGTTATTGCTTGTGCGAAAGGGTGCTGTCAGCGGCATGGAAATGAGCCTAGCTGGTCAAATACATGCTCAAGTTGTCTACAAACTTCATAGCAAAAACGTAACTGCACTTCCTTCAAGTTTTAAGTTTTATTTATTCTTGATTAAATGCTTAATTAAAAATTTTCTAAGTGAATTACAATAAATAAAATAACATGTAATTTTAACAAAGTATTAAAAATATGTAATTTAACAAAATATTAAAACATAAAACAAAACAGGCAAACAAAGCAAAAAAACTAAATAAAAAAATACATAAAAGAACAATAGATAATATCGGGGAGAAGGTTAAAGGAAAAAGGTCTAAAAAAGCAATTTACAGGTTAAAAGCATCTGTAAATAAAAAGCTCTTTAAGTTCTTTTTAAAATTGTCCAGATTACTTTCATCTCTCAGTTGTAAAGGTAAGGAATTCCAAAGTTGTGGAGCTGTTACTGAGGTGCCGTTTCTAAAGGAACTTGGGGAAGTTCCGACAGCTCTGCTCTCCGACCTTTTCAAGATGCTTTGCAGCAGTATGGTGCAAACCTTTTCACGCTGCGGCACATTAAACTCAGGGCCGTGGCTGGAGGGCCTCCGGTCGTGCGCGGACGTCAACATGATGACATCATGCGCATATGCGGAGGCTCTCCATAAGGGGCCCTTAGCCTGCTCAACCTCAAATTGGTACGCCAGAGGGGAGGGGTGCAGGGAGGGAGGACAGGCGCCGGCTAACAGCCCGTGCCTCTCACCTCAAGGGGCACGTTCTGTAAGTAGTCAGACGGCGCCTCTCCTCCTCGCTGGTGTCTTGCGGCACACCCGGAATCTCACCGCGGTACGCAGTTTGCGATACACGGCTGTAGAGTCTGGAGAAGGGTGGATGTGGCTCCCTCTCCACAAAAAAAACGGAAGTGAGGAGGAGTTCAGCCACTAAGGGCCCGATTCTCGAAAAGCCGCTGAAAGTTAGCCGCTTAGATTGCGCCTACGGGTGACTAACTTAAGAGTTTTAAATGGTTCTAGGTGGTGCGATAATTGGTTGCGCTGTTAAAAAAAACCCCAATTAAAACCTCTTCAAAACAAAAAAAATTAGGTGACACTAGGCAGCTTCTGGGACAGGCATCTAGATCCATTGCACCTAGCGTCACCTAGTAATGTCTAAGCCTGGAGCTGGGGTGTTTAGGGGAGGTGCCAAACATTTTTTTGTCACTAGGCGACACTAGATGCGATTCTGCGAGGACTCTAGGCACCAAAAACATAGAGGTCCTTGTGAGGCGTCGGTATCCCAAACTCTGAAAGTGGCGCCTAGCTTCAACTGACATGCATCTGCCATGGCAGGCTCCGCTAAGAGCCTGGTTCTAAAATCGGTGCCTGGCTCAGTCAGCTTTTCCTTGGGCAGGACTCGACTTTGAAAGCTGAGGCACATTGATCTGGTGAAATTTAACGTAGTGCTGATTTGAAAAGGAAAAAAAGGCAGGCAGTGCGGTTTCTGGTTAGGGCTTGAGGCACATCCTATACCTATACCTGGATTCCAAACTCGTTCTAATCTTAAGAAAGGTTTGAACAAATTCCTGGAGGAAAAGTCCATAGTCTGTTGTTAAGACATGGGGGAAGCCTCTGCTTGTTCTGGATCGGTAGCATGGATTGTTACTACTCTTTGGGTTGTGGCCAGGTACTAGTGACCTGGATTGGCCACTGTGAGAACGGGCTACTGGGCTTGATGGACCATTGGTCTGACCCAGTATGGCTTTTCTTATGTGAACCAAGTATAGGACAATCAAGCCATTGTAACATCACTGATGAGATTGGCTGTGAGGCACTGTGGAATGAGGCATTATGACATCACATCTCTGGAATGTTGCTCTCATTGGGGTTCTGGAATCTTATTATTATTTGAGATGCTGGAATGTTGCTACTCTGGGTTTTGGCCAGGTACTAGTGACCTGGAGTGGCCACTGTGAGAATGGGCTACTGGGCTACTGATCCAGTATGGCTATTCTTATGTTCTTACTTGAGCTAAGTATAGGACAATTAAACCATTATGACATCACTGATGAGGATGACTCTGAGGCACTGTGAGTTTCAAGTTTATTTAAAATTTCTTATACCGCTCATTATCCCAGGACAAGCAGGCAGGTATTCTCACTAGTGGGTGATGTCATCCGACAGAGCCCCGATACGGACATCTTGCAAGCATGTCTTGCTTGAAGAAACTCAGAAGTTTCGAGATGCCCGCACCGCGCATGCGCCAGTGCCTTCCCGCCCGATGCTCCAGGCGTGTCTCCTCAGCCTAAGTCTCAGTCGCCTGCTGTCCCTAAGACCACTCAGCCTTTTTGACTGTCTCGTCGAGGGCATAACCAACTTCATTCTGCCTCCCGCTGCTTTTCCCATAGGAGGGCGTCTCCATCATTTTTATCATCGCTGGGAGACCGTAACAACCGACCTCTGGGTCCTTACTATCATCAGGGATGGATACTCTCTTCATTTCCATCGGGTCCCTCCGGACCACCCTCCAAGAGAGTATCCTTCCAACTTGAATCAGACCGCCCTTCTTCTTCAGGAAGCTCAGGCTTTGCTCCGGCTTTGCGCCGTGGAGCCGGTTCCTATGGACCAACTGAACCAGGGGTTTTACTCTCGGTACTTCCTTGTTCCGAAGAAGACGGGCGATCTGCGACCCATTTTGGACCTCAGGGTCCTCAACAAATTCCTTGTCAAAGAGAGGTTTCGCATGCTGACGCTTGCTTCTCTCTACCCCCTCCTCGAGCAGAACGACTAGTTATGCTCTCTGGATCTCAAGGAGGCCTACACTCATATCCCCATTCATCCGGCCTCTCGCAAGTTCCTCAGATTTCGGGTGGGACATCTCCATCTGCAGTACCGAGTGCTTCCATTCGGCCTGTCTTCGTCTCCCAGAGTCTTCACGAAGTGTCTGGTGGTGGTGGCCGCAGCACTCAGGAACCAGGGTCTTCAGGTATTCCCCTACCTCGACGACTGGCTGATCAAGGCTCCCTCGGCCTCGGGGGTCCTCTCGGCGACCCTGTCCACGATTCTGTTCCTGCAGAGTTTGGGATTCGAGATCAACTTTCCCAAGTCTCATCTACAGCCGACTCAGTCCCTGCCCTTCATCGGGGCTGTCCTGGATACCATTCGTCTCAGAGCATTCCTTCCTTCTCAGTGCATGGATGCTCTTCTTCATCTCTGCCAGTCTGTGTCTTCTCGCCAGACCATCTCGGCGAGACACATGATGGTCCTCCTGGGCCACATGGCCTCTACGGTTCATGTGACGCCGTTTGCCAGACTCCACCTCAGAATCCCTCAGTGGACCCTGGCATCTCAGTGGACGCAGGTGTCTGATCCGTTGTCTCGACACATCACAGTCACTCCTGCTCTTCGGCAGTCTGCTCTGGTGGATGACCTCTTTGAATCTATCCAGAGGTTTGCTGTTTCATTCTCCTCCCCACCAGAAGGTTCTCACAACCGATTCCTCGACCTATGCCTGGGGAGCGCATCTGGATGGGCTTCGCACTCAGGGGTTCTGGACCTGTGCGGACTGACTTCATCAAATCAATCTTCTGGAGCTCAGAGCCATCTTCAATGCTCTTCAAGCTTTTCAACATCTACTGCACGACATGGTGGTCCTCATTCGCACCGACAACCAGGTCGCCATGTATTATGTCAACAAGCAAGGGGGCACGGGCTCGGCCTCCCTCTGCCAGGAAGCTCTCAGAGTCTGGGATTGGGCGGTTCGCCACAACTCCTTCCTCAAGGCTGTCTACATTCAGGGGAAGGACAATGTCTTGGCGGACAAGCTGAGTCGGCTTCTACAGCCTCACGAATGGATCCTCCATTCCATGCCCCTTCATCAGATCTTTGCTCAGTGGGGAACGCCTCAGATAGATCTCTTTGCGGCTCCCCACAACTTCAAACTGCCTCTTTTTTGCTCCAGGATCTACACTCCTCATCGTCTCGAGGCAGATGCCTTTCTACTGGATTGGGGGAATCACTTCCTGTATGCGTTCCCCCCATTTCCTCTCATTCAAAAGACTCTGGTCAAGTTGAGATCGGATCATGCCACCATGATTCTGATTGCTCCTCGGTGGCCCAGACAACCTTGGTTCTCCCTTCTACTTCAACTCAGCAGCAGGGAGCCGGTCCTTCTTCCAGTGTTTCCTTCACTGCTTACTCAACATCAGGGTTCACTGCTTCATCCCAACCTGCAGTCTCTCCACCTGACAGCTTGGTTCCTCTCAACGTAACTCCTCACCAGTTTTCCCAGGCGGTGAGGGAGGTCTTGGAGGCTTCCAGGAAGCCTGCTACTCGTCAATGCTACTCCCAAAAATGGACTAGATTTTCCAATTCTAAGGAGCCTCAGCGAGCCTCTCTTTCCTCAGTATTGGACTATCTTCTACACCTGTCTCAGTCTGGTCTCAAGTCGACATCTATACGAGTCCACCTGAGTGCTATTGCGGCTTTCCATCAGCCTCTACAAGGGAAACCTCTCTCTTCTCTTCCTGTGGTTTCCAGATTTATGAAAGGACTTTTTCATGTCAATCCTCCTCTCAAACCGCCTCCAGTGGTTTGGGATCTAAATGTTGTCCTTTCTCAGCTTATGAAACCTCCTTTTGAGCCTCTGAGCAAGGCTCCCCGAAAGTTTCTCACTTGGAAAGTGGTTTTTCTGGTGGCCCTCACATCTGCTCGCAGGGTCAGTGAGCTTCAGGCCTTGGTGGCGGACCCACCTTTCACAGTATTCCATCATGACAAGGTGGTCCTCCGCACTCATCCGAAATTCCTGCCTAAAGTGATCTCTGAATTTCATCTCAACCAATCCATTGTGCTTCCAGTGTTTTTTCCAAAGCCTCATTCTCACCCTGGAGAATCAGCTCTACACACTCTAGACTGTAAGCGTGCGTTGGCTTTCTACTTGGATCGCACCAAACCATACAGAACTGCTCCTCAACTTTTCGTCTCCTTTGATCCAAACAAGTTGGGACGACCTGTATCGAAGCGCACCATCTCCAATTGGATGGCGGCTTGTATCTCTTTCTGCTATGCCCAGGCTGGATTACCTCTTCCCTGTAAGGTCACGGCTCATAGGGTCAGAGCAATGGCAGCCTCTGTAGCCTTCCTCAGATCGACACCGATTGAGGAGATTTGTAAGGCTGCCACTTGGTCCTCGGTTCATACATTCACCTCTCATTATTGTCTGGATACTTTCTCCAGACGGGATGGACAGTTTGGCCAAACTGTGTTACAAAATTTGTTCTCCTAAGTTGCCAACTCTCCCTCCATCCCATTGAGGTTAGCTTGGAGGTCACCCACTAGTGAGAATACCTGCCTGCTTGTCCTGGGATAAAGCAATGTTACTTACCGTAACAGTTGTTATCCAGGGACAGCAGGCAGCTATTCTCACGTCCCACCCACCTCCCCTGGGTTGGCTTCTCTGCTAGCTACCTGAACTGAGGAGACACGCCCGGAGCATCGGGCGGGAAGGCACTGGCGCATGCGCGGTGCGGGCATCTCAAAACTTCTGAGTTTCTTCAAGCAAGACATGCTTGCAAGATGTCCGTATTGGGGCTCTGTCGGATGACATCACCCACTAGTGAGAATAGCTGCCTGCTGTCCCTGGATAACAACTGTTACGGTAAGTAACATTGCTATCGGGCTTCTGAGCGGTATGCAATAAAAATACAGCTTACAATGATAAAAACCATGTTAGAACTTGACAATAAAATTGACAGGAGAGGTTAGAAGAACGAAAAGACTCTGACTAAAAACAAACGGAAACAAGAGGAAAAAGGGGAAGAACTACAATATTCTAAGAAAGAACAAATAAGGGATAAACAATAGGAAGGGAGGTTTCTTTAAATAAATCAGTAAGTATTTAGCCCTTATAAGGGCAGTTAAGTTTCAAAAGCATCTTGGAATAGAAATGTTTTCAGCTTTGTTTTGAAATGGAGCAGAAATGATTTGTCACGAAGGTAATTGGGAATAGAATTTCAAAGAGATGGTGCAATCACTGTGGAATGAGGCATTATGACATCACAGTCTCAGCTCTGGAATGTTGCTCTCATTGGGGTTCCGGAATCTTGCTATTCTTTGAGAAGCTGGAATGTTGGTACTCTTTGGTTTTGGCCAGTTACTAGTGATCTGGATTGGCTACTGGGCTTCATGGACCTTTGGTCTGACCCAGTAAGGCTATTCTTATGTTCTTGTGTGAGCCAAGTATAGGACAATTAAGCCATTGTAACATCACTGATGAGGTTGGCTCTGAGGCACTGTGGCATGAGGCATTATGACATCACAATCTCAGCTCTGGAATGTTGCTCTCATTGGGGTTCCGGAATCTTGCTATTCTTTGAGAAGCTGGAATGTTGGTACTCTTTGGGTTTTGGCCAGGTACTAGTGACCTGGATTGACCACCATGAGAACGGGCTACTGGGCTTGATGGACCTTTGGGCTATTTTTATGTTCTTAATAATTTGGGCTATTTTTATGTTCTTAATAATTTCACACTCCATAATAAAATGTTTAATTGATCGTGTTTTTTGTACAAGTACACACCAATTTGAGAAAAACTCTTCTGACTGGGGTTCTTGCCCTGTGAAATCTTTCTGTTAGGGGTCGGTGTGACCTTCAAAGCACACGTATCAGATAATTTTTCCCCCCTCTTCTTTAAGGTGTTACAAACTGCCAGAAACCCAGATTTCATATCCATGTTTAGCTTAGTTTCGAGGCTTGGCATCATTCTTTTCATGGTGTTTATCTTAAGATCGGGCTGTAGTTTGTTTTTTTCCACTCATTAAAATTGCACACCCAAAAGAAGTCATAATTGTGCTGGGGTGAGTAACAGTACATAACAAATTGTTCTGCTCTGCAAAAACCCCTTCCATTTTTTATACACTAGCATTCAGCTTAAAATCAATATGATTATTAGATAGCTTATGTATATATAGCGTTTATTAACTGTTCTTGGCGGTGTACAGATTACACACAAATCTGAAACATTCATGACATACAAACATATACAAACAATTTAAATGACATAAATTTAATAAGTGCATCCTGGACCTATTTATAAAATATTATCATCTCTCTTGAGTGTCCTGATTCTTTAATAGAGCTTATAAAAAGCTTATCCTAGTTGCCAGATGCCTGCTGAATTTTTATTTATTTATTTTTTTTTTAAGTCTTTAAGGCTTTCTTAAAGTCCGCACAGTTTTGTAGGCCACGTAAAGAAGATTTATTCATTCACTTTTCTATACCGTTCTCCCAAGGGAGCTCAGAATGGTTTACATGAATTTATTCAGGTAATCAAGCATTTTCCCCTGTCTGTCCCGCTTTAAGAGCTGCCTCAAAAGTCATCAGGAAGCATTCAATCATCAAGCTTAGCTCCACCTTTTAAATTTTTAGACTTTCCCCATCTTTAAATTATCATTCATCTGCAACCCTACACCTTTTGTTTTTTCCCTTAATTGTTCTTCTTTCCTATCTTAAATTGTACTCTCATGTCATGTCTGTCCATATCTTAAATTGTACTCTCGTGTCATGTCTGTCCGTATCTTAAATTGTACTCTCGTGTCATGTCTGTCCGTATCTTAAATTGTACTCTCATGTCATGTCTGTCCGTTTGTTTGTTGTCTTGTATACATTTTTTAAAAATTTTTTTCTTAATGGAAAAATTTTTTTTTTGTAAGTTTGTCGTCTTCCCTTATTTTAATTGTATCTCGCTTAGTAGCGGTGATAAGCGATGATCAAACATTTACTAAAAACTTGAAACTTCCAAAGCTGGTCCCATCACGTTAAATATAGAGGCGCAGTAGTTAAAAATGCAGCAATCCGGCTACTGAAAAATCTTCAAGCCCGCGACCCTGTCTCCCCAGCACTGACCTCGGCCTACTGATTACCGATAACCAAACGCTGTATCTTCAAAGGCCTAGTGCTTCCACAACATGGTACCCAGCTACTTCTCACACAAACGTCCGCCTGAGAGACCGCTAGGTTTCCCAAGATGAAATATACCTACACATACCCCTGGGTCATGCCCTCTAGCTCCAAACTGCCCGAAAACCATCTTATTCCCATTTCCGACCAAACTTTTGGAATAACCTACCTCCGCACATCAGAGCCCTCTAAACTTCAGGAAAGCTATAAAAACCTACCTCTTTGCCTGGCCCTACTCGACCTCAAGGTGTTTTACCTTCTTCCTCCGTATCTGTCCCTGCGGAATCCGCTACAGAATCCCTGTAGATTTAGGCCATCCATGTATAAACAATGCCCGCACATGGGACATCGTTGTAGCCTGTCGTGTCTATTCTAGCTTAGTTAATCCCTGTAGAATATATGTGATTAAATTGTACTGTTAGATTTCTCAAACCACACTCCTTGATTGTAAAGCTGCAACCCCACACACAGCTTAACTGTAACCCTATGTAATGCATATTGTAACCCTTCAAATGTAAACTGTAACTCTATGTAACGTTATATTGTAACACTGTGACTGCTAAACTGGAACCCGTTCTCAGCTCTATGGGGAGGATGGGATATAAAACGATGTAAATAAAGGGAAGGGAATGGGGGCTTGTAGACCTCATTTTTGAGACTTTGGCATTTCAAATCAGTGGGCACTGGAGGATTAAGTGACTTGCCCAGGGTCACAAGGAGCAGCACTGGGATTTGATCTCACAACCTCAGGGTGCAGAGCCAACAGTTCTACCAGTGAGCCACACCTTCTGTCTGTCCTAGTATGGCAATTTTTATTTTCTTATGTGAGCTGAGTATAGGACAATCAAGCCATTGTGACATCACCAATGAGGCTGGCTGGCTCTGAGGCATTATGACATCACAGTTTCAGCTCTGGAATGTTGCTACTCTTTAGGTTCCTGCCAGTGTTGGGACCTGGATTGACCACTGTTGGAAACAGGATACTGGGCTTGATGGACCTTCGGCCTGTCCTAGTGTGGCAATTCTTGTGTTCTTATATGAGCTGAGTATAGGACAATCAAGCCATTGTGATATCACTGATGAGACTGGCTCTTAGGCATTGGTGGAATGAGGCATTATGACATCACAATCTCAGCTGTGGAATGTTGCTACTCTTTGGGTTTCTGCCAGGTACTTGGGATGTGGATTGGCCACTGTTGGAAACAGGATACTGGGCTTGATGAAAGGGAAAGGGAGTGGGGACTTGTACGTATACTGCCTTGGCATTTCAAAGCTGACATTCAAAGCGGTGTGGGCTGGAGGATTAAATGACTTGCCCAGGGTCACAAGAAGCAGCACTGGGATTTTGCAGAGGCAGCAGCTCCTCCAGCTAGCTGCTGCCTCTTTATATGCATCTCAAGGAGATTAAGAAGAAGGCTAGAGCTTCAGAGTTATTGTATTGAAACTCCTTAGCGCGGTTTGGCATTGTTTTTGAAATTATATTTTCTTTACCGCTTTTCTCTTAAAAAAAAACACCACCACACTATTATCAATGTTTATCAGATTCCATTTGGCTGGTAGAGGCTTTCTTTTCCATAAAGTACATTAGTAAAATAATTTTTTTAAAAAGGGACCTAACGAGACTGGAAGAGTGGGCAAAAAAGTGGCAAATGAATTTTAACGTAGAGAAATGCAAGGTCATGCATGTAGGGAAAAAGAACCCGATGTTCAGCTACAAAATGGGGGGAACACTGCTAGGGGTGAGTAACCTTGAAAGGGACCTGGGGGTTGATGGTCGACATATCACTGAAACCATCGGCGCAGTGTGCGACAGCCTCAAAGCAAACAGAATGCTGGGCATTATCAAAAAGGGTATCACGACCAGGACGTAGGAGGTCATCATGCCGCTGTATCGCGCAATGGTGCGCCCGCACCTGGAGTACTGTGTTCAATACTGGTCGCCGTACCTCAAGAAAGACATGGCGGTACTCGAGGGAGTGCAGAGGAGGGCGACTAAACTGATAAAAGGTATGGAAAATTTCTCATACGCTGACAGGTTAAAAACGCTGGGGCTGTTCTCCCTGGAGAAGAGAAGACTTAGAGGGAACATGATAGAAACCTTCAAAATCCTAAAGGGCATAGAGAAAGTGAATAAGGACAGATTCTTCAAACTGTGGGGAGCCACAAACACTAGGGTCACTCGGAGAAATTGAAGGGGGACAGGTTTAGAACAAATGCTAGGAAGTTCTTTTTTACCCAGAGGGTGGTGGACACATGGACCGCGCTTCCGGAGGATGTGATAGGCCAGAACTCGGTACAGGGGTTCAAGGAAGGTTTGGATAGGTTCCTGGAGGATAAGGGGATAGAGGGATACAGATAGAACTTGAGGTAGGTTATAGAAGTGGTCAGAAACCACTTCACAGGTCGCGGACCTGATGGGCCACCGTGGGAGCGGACCGCTGGGCGAGATGGACCTCTGGTCTGACCCAGTGGAGGCAACTTCTTATGTTCTTAAGTATTCCCCCTCCCCTCCCCCCAAGGTTCCTTGCTGCTTAAATCCTTGTACATTACTAGAAATGATCAAGGAGCAGCAGACAGGAAAAGAAAGGCAAAGAGGAGAATAATTCCGTAATTGTTTCACCTGGGGTTTTTTTTTTTGGGGGTGTCATTTTATTCTGGTGGTGATGTAAATTCAAAGAACCCTTTTACTTAAAGGATGTAAAGCCCTAAGGTATTCTTAGGCCCTCTTTTACTAAAGTGCTCTAGCCGATTGGCGTGTGCTAATCGATTTAGCAGGCGCTAAACGCTAACATATGCACGTTAGTCTGTGGACGCGCTAGCGCGCGCTAATCGGTTAGCGCCCCTGAGTAAAAGAGGCGGGTTAGTGTGCAGGAAAATGCTTACCACACAATCTTTTCGTAAGTGGGCGTGTCATGGATGGGGAACGAGTGTGTCTGTTAACCAGTTCCCACGTGCCAATTCGCCTACGCTGAGGTCAGTGCTCCCACTTTACTATTTTTTTTTTCCAATGCTTTATTCATTTTTCCATCTTACATCAGGTGTACAATAATACATCAATTGAATCATACACATCACTTGAAATTCTTTTCTATTATCTTCTTAAATACATAAATTAAGCCCCTCCCTGCCCTCCCTTTCCACAAATATTGTAAATCAAACATATCATACATGTGTTATATTCAAAAACATTGATTAAAACCAATAATATAACTATATATCCCCCCTTTCTCAATATTATAATTATACTTTTAGTGTAAAAAGTTGTCTAATTGTTACAATATGTTGTCAATGGCCCCCAAATCTTTTTAAAATTATTATAATTCCCTTTTTGTATGACAATTGTTCTTTCCATTTTGTATATATGGCACAATGAATTCCACCAGAAGGTGAAATTAAGTCTGGTGTAATTTTTCCAGTTTCTGGTGATATGTTGAATGGCAACTCCTGTCATTATTAAGAAAAGTAGTGCTCCCACTTTAAATTTTTGTAGGTCTTGAGCATTAGTGGAAAAATTAGTGCAGGTCCTACAAATATATAGAAGAAAAGAGCCCTGTTTTAGGGCATCATTAAAAATGGGCCTTTCATGCAGGAAAGGCCCATGTTAAAATACGCTAATTCTATTTTATAACGCATTTTATTAAAAGGTTCCCAAATTTAAGTACCTCACAAGCTCTTCAGGTCTTTCATGTCTTGCAGGGGTTGGCTGATCTATTAAAAACACCTTGTATAAGATTATCCTGTTCAGCCAGGTAATTTGGAAGGGTGGGGAGGAGATACCATAACATAGTAGATGATGGCAGATAAAGACCCAAATGGTCCATCTAGAGCAGGGGTATAAAAGTCCCTCCTCGAGGGCCGCCATCCAGTCGGGTTTTCAGGATTTCCCCCAATGAATATGCATGAGATCTATTAGCATACAATGAAAGCAGTGCATGCAAATAGATCTCATGCATATTAATTGGGGAAATCCTGAAAAACCCGACTGGACGGCGACCCTTGAGGAGGGATTTTGACGCCCATGATCTAGAGCGAGCTCATGTAACTGTATTGCCAACCTGAATTCTACCAGAGGTTCAGAGCCATACCAGACAGCAGCCTTAAAATTAATAATAGGATTTGCAGTTGATTACAGGGTGAGATTTAGCATTTCTTTACTGTTGAAATGTCACACATTACCCATAGGGGCCTGGTGATTGTTTCAAAGGCACGGGGGGGGGGGGGGGGGGGTCAGTCTGCTCATCTTGGATCCTCGCATTTCATTTATTTTTCTTGAATTGGTGAGAAATATTGCATTTAAAAAAAGTGCTGCTGGATCCTCCAAAGACCAGTAATATAGCCATACGTCAAGGAGACACATTGAAGCCATATACCAGTAAATATATGCTGCTAACTCTACCTTATCTATCTATACGCTCCATTTTTTGCTTACACACTATGCTGTATGTTAAAATGTTTTATTGTGCATTGTGTTGACTTTGTAGTGCAATCTTTCAGCAAGCACCAAATAATTTATCCTCTGAAGTATTTCATCAATCCAAACGCCAACAATCACCTTCAGAGCGCACAGACTCAACTCGTATTCAGCATGCAATGCCGTACTTTGCATTGTTATGTGAATGCTGTCGCTTTTGTTTCACTGATTCTTGCTCTTTCAAAAAAGTGGTAAGTAAATCCTAACAAATAACACCCCCTTTTTTACAAAACCGCAGAAGCGTTTTTTTTTTAAAGCGCAGGCCGGCATGCTAAATGCGTTGGGAGCAGCGCAGATCATTCAGTGCACCAACCGGCACTAAAAATCGCTTTCGCGGTTTTGTAAAGAGGGGGGGGGGGGAGGGGTAAATGAATAAAATTTTTAAAAATTACTAATATAAAATATTTTGTGTGTACGTTATGTTTTCAGGTGGCCATTATGAAATTTTGTGTAAGAAAAAAAAAAAGTACAGACATCATAAACCCCGCTTTAACGTAATATGCAACAACAAACGAAGGGTCCAGTAAAATGTCAAGTCAAAAGGCAAAGGAAAAAACTGCAGTGGTGATGTAAAAGATACCAAGTCTTTATTAAACAATCATAAAAAAATATATGAAAAATAATCATAAAACAGTTTGTATCCAAAAGGATTGATGAACCCAGGACCCGACACGGTCCGTGTTTCGAACAAACATTCCTTCCTCAGGGGTCCTATAGTATGTCAATGCAAGGAAACCTGATGGATAACAACTGGATAAAAACGAGTCAGCAGTGTGCAGCTGTGCAGACAAGAAGGCTCCTACGTAGTACAGGGCAACAATGAAAGCGTAATATGCCTCATTCCAGAGGGTTTAACTTTGGTGCATATGTAGAGAATAGACACGTTTGTCCCTACATTGGAGCAGAGACGTTTTTGAGAGATTTAGGTCCTCTTTTACAAAGGCGCGCTAAATCAACCCATGCGCTAACCGCTAACACGTCCATAGGATAACGTGCATGCGTTGGCGTTTAGCTTGTGTTTAGCGCACACTAAAATGCTTAGCGTACCTTGGTAAAACCGGGGTGGGGGGGGGGGGGTTTGTGCTATCGGGAATTATTTTAGGAGTCTATTTTTATAAAGGCACATGTTTTTATAAAAAAATAAATAAATAAATCTTTAAAACACCATACTTAAAAAAAGTTGCTGTCATGCACCCTTACACGGGTCTTTCCCACGTGCTAAGTGCAAATTTACCGTAGCAGTAAAATGGCTAATTTTGGAATTAATGGCCTTGCACTAATATTTGAAAAACAACCAACCAACCTTTGTAATATCTTGATTTCAGTACAGTAACATTTCAAAAATGATTATTATGTGCTCAGAAATAGCTCATATTTGAGGCCGTCAAATGGGTCAAGCCCACCGATAGCTGTCTCTGCTCTCAATCACAGCATGTCTTCATCATTTATCGTTTATTAAACTTGATGCACTGTCTTTGTTGCAATGTAATTCAAGTGAACAGCAGTCCTGGTTTGGTAATTACATTAGTGGAGCCAGGTTGACCTACGGCGCTTTTCGGAAAGAAATTAAAACTGTACTGTTCAGTAGATTCATTTCCTAAATATGTTTAAATTATTTTTATTATTCCAGTAGTAAGAAGCAAATACAAACAGTAGTGTCATTCAGGAAATAACATTTTCAACAATATAATCAGTTCCCCTCCCCCCCCCCTCCCCTCCCCAAGAATCCATGGCCAGTCCAACAGCTGAGAGTGGGAATAAAATCTTAAAGATTCAAAAGTCTACTGCGAGCAAGCGGTGTGATGTCCTGCCAGAAGTGCTCCCACACCTGACAAAATTTGCGACCCGGGCCAAGAGTCAAGTATCCCACCATGCGTCTCTCCAATGTTGCGTGCACTATCATTAGGGATCTCCATTGTGCATATGACGGGGGATCATGGGAGAGCCAGTTGGTGAGGATGGCTTTTTTTCCCATCAAAAGGGCTCTGGAGATAAATGCTGACATTCCCCTGGGTTTGGGCGAGGCTATATTTCATTTCCTAAATAGAAATTACATTAATTGCAATAACTCTTTAATAATTGCAATAATTCTACTCTGATTATCCTTAAGATATATATTGTACTTTTGCTATTTCTATTTTGTACTGCTGATTGTCCAGCTCTCTTCGATGTAAACCGCCGAGAAGTCGTCAGATTTGGCGGTATAGAAGAATAAAGTTATTATTATTATTCAAGGTGGTTATTATAAAACAAGAATATATTATAAAACTTATTATGCCGAAAAGATATTATGCTGAAAAGATCGCTCCTGCCCTGCACCGCTGGCCGTGACATTGGAGGAGGCAGCCATTCAGTGAGGCAGCTATTTTAAAAGGTACGGGGGACTCCAGTAGCGCTGTGGCTTATCTAATGGGACGGATTATCTACGATGTCTTTAGATAGGCCGCCCCATATAAGGATGCCACACCCATTACACAGGTTTGTGAAACCCATGTATAAGCCGTGGCCTATACAAGGAGAAATACGGTAATTCAAAACAATTTTGAAAAGAACTCTATTCAAAATAGAAAAGGAAAGAATAAAAGAAAAAAGTGTTTTTTTAAAAAATACATAATATTCTATACAATCAAATTATCAATGATAAAACCTAACTACTTAATATAAACTGAAAATTTTTTATTCAAAATAAATAACTCAATAAATACAGATTGCAGTCCCAAACTCTCCAATACTTCCACTTTCATTGCTAATAATAGGAAAATGCTTGTTCAAAAAGATAAGATAAGGACATAAGAATTTCCGCTGCTGGGTCAGACCAGTGGTCCATCCTGCCCAGCACTCGGCGGCCCTCAGGTCAAAGACCAGTGCTCTAAATGAATCCAGCCTCACCTGCGTACGTTCCAGTTTAGCAGGAAATGGGAGCCCGAGACCTAGTATCGAAGGGCGAAATGTAATACGGGGCTGGTGAGCCTCCGTGTTGCTCATCGGCGGGGCGGTCGGGGGGGCGGAGGAACTCGCGCGGTGGCTGATTGGCTTACTAAAAGGCAAAAGCCAATTTTAAATTTGATTGGTCAGGTAGGCGGTGTGCGTGCGGAGGCGAGGGGATAAAAGGGGGAAGGCTGTGGAGGACTCAACCGTTCGGGTCCTCCAGGGCGTTTTTCCCTCCCACCCTCCCTTTGTTTTCTTGTTCTTGGGAGTAGCTCGGGGGCGGATCTCCCTCGGTCATTGGGGCTCATTGGGTGATGAGCGGTGGGTCGGCGGGGTGCAGTGCCTGGTGGGTCAGGTAACCCGGATAAAGGGGCATGAGGGACATGCCACCCCTCTGACCCTTGTTGAAGTGGCAGGGTCGAGGGCATTGAATGTTTGTTTTGGTAGCTCGGGGGAGCTCTTGGATTTATGTTAATTAAAGTTGTGATGGAAATTATAATATGTTAATTTACTATTAATAAACTGAGCTGCGGCTAATTTACCAAAAAATAGAGTTGGCGTGTTTTGTTGAATAGGTAAGATGAGTATCAGGGGATCTAGAGTATGGGTCACAGGGAACAAAGGAGCTCATCCAGATCCCGTTGTTACTGTATTTATTGAGTTATTTATTCCCAGCAGCGGCAATTCTTATGTTCTTATCTTATCTTTTTGAACAAGCATCTATTATTAGCAATGAAAGTGGAAATATTGGAGAGTTTGGGAATGCAATCTTGTCCAACTTTGTCTTGAATCCCTGGAGGGTGTTTTCCCTTATAACAGCCTCCGTAAGAGCGTTCCAGTTTTCCACCACTCTCTGGGTAAAGAAGAACTTCCTTACGTTTGTACGGAATCTATCCCCTTTCAACTTTAGAGAGTGTCCTCTCGTTCTCCCTACCTTGGAGAGTGTGAATAGTCTGCCTTTATCTATTAAGTCTATTCCCTTCAGTTTTTGAATGTTTCGAACATGTCTCCTCTGTCTCCTCTTTTCAAGAGCGAAAAGGCCCAGTTTCTCTAATCTCTCATTCCTCCAGCTCCTTAACCATCTTAGTCACTCTTCTCTGGACCCTTTCGAGTAGTACCATGTCCTTCTTCATGTACGGCGACCAGAGCTGGATGCAGTACTCGAGGTGAGGGCGCACCATGGCCTGGTACAGCATCATGATAACCTTTTCCGATCTGTTCGTGATCCCCTTCTTTATCATTCCTAGCATTCTGTTTGCCCTTTTTACTGCCACCGCACATTGCATGGACGGCTTTATCGACTTGTCGATCATAACTCCCAAGTCTCTTTCCTGGGAGGTCTCTCCAAGTACCGCCCCGGACATCCTGTATTCGTGCATGAGATTTTTGTTACCGACATGCATCACTTTACACTTATCCACGTTGAAC
The DNA here is from genome assembly GCF_902459505.1 of Geotrypetes seraphini. Classification (NCBI taxonomy): domain Eukaryota; kingdom Metazoa; phylum Chordata; class Amphibia; order Gymnophiona; family Dermophiidae; genus Geotrypetes; species Geotrypetes seraphini. Next base: position 175,857,004 of record NC_047091.1, on the reverse strand, counting down.
CCTATTTGCCAGGTCGATGCCCATTTCTCACGCTTGATTATGCCACGCGGCAGATCTTCGCAATCCCCCTGTGTCTCACCAAAGTCTTAGACAGGGTCCTTAATACCTCCTTTTTTTCTACTGGCCATACCTTTTCCTTCGCACCCTAGTATCCTTCTAGCTTTCGCCCTTCCCTTCCCCTGGACCTCTTTAACGTCCCCAATGCGAGTAGCATCTCCAACTTGCTGCTTGTGCCGGCTTTGTTTCCCTCTGATGTCACTTCCTGGTCCCACAACCAGGAAGTTACTTCAGAGGGAGAGCTGAGGCTTGCGTGAGCAACAGGTTGGAGCCGATGCTCACACCAGTGAAGAGCTAGAGGTGTGGGGGGTGGGAAGGAAGGTGCGTGCAGGGGGGCAGAGGGGAGGAGAGGTGCCGGCGCCCCTACCAAGACAGTGCCCAAAGTGGTTCTCTCCCTTACTATGCCACTGCATAGCTATAATCAATTTTAAACTGTGTTAGGTGCACATTTATTTATTTATTTAAAATTATTTATAACCCACCTACCCACAAATCTAGGCGGGAAACAGAATAACATACAAAATACGCTAAAAACGATAAACAAATACAAATCAGCAAGACGAACACAATGTAAAAAAAGAACAGAGCCACTCAAGCATTCACATGGCCCAAACCAAAGAACTGCTCAAACAGCAAAGTTTCCGCCCCTTTTCTGAAATGCAAAAAAGCCTGTTAGATTGGCGCGGAGGCAAAGGTCGGGCCTTCCACAGCATTGGGCCCTGGACAGAAAGCATCGACTTGGCGGTTCCCTGCAAGTCTCATCGCCGCTAATGATGGAACTTCTAAACAAATTTTGTCGGAAGACCGTAACTCACGCGGAGGACAGTGCCGCTGCGGAGGAGAACGAACACTTGACGGTCCGTCGAGAGCTGAAGCACCTTGAATTTCAAGCAGAGGACTTTAAACTCCACCCGTGTGCCATTTGGCAGCCAATGGAGCGGTGATTGCGCCTAACACAGCTTAGAAGAGGTCTGTATGGGCATATATGTAACAGAGGAAATAAAATATAGAAACCTAGAAAAAGATAAAGGCCATATAGAGCTGGGAGTGTATATACCCACGGGCGCATATAAGAAGGTTGAATTTTATGTAAATGTGGACAGGGAGGCAGTATAGAGATTGTGACAGCATTGGCAGTGAATATATGTAATTGTCTACAGATTAACGGAGAGAGATCATTTCGGTCATAGCGTGGCAAAGAAATCGACGACGTTTCCCTTCCTCGTTCGCTCCTCGTTATTTGAACTTCATGGTTTGAAAAATGAAAATCAGGAGGGTTTAAGAGGCCTTCCGTGTATCAAAACCCCCCCCCCCATCACAGAGTGCAATTCAGATGGAGGTCAGGTGGAGAACCTGTGAAAGACGCGATTGAACCACTCGGCAGCAGTCATTCAAGAGACTTGAGATTCCAAAGAGATGTCTGCTGCTATTATGGGGCAGAACAATAGCCAAGACGCAAATTGGTTTCTTGGTAAGTGCAGCAATTGAACGAGTGAATGTGGATCCGGATTGCAAGGAGAAGATATGGTGTGGATATGTAGATGCTAGCATTTGAAATCCGCAGCATTAGGATAGCCACGTCAGGGAATTGGGGGGGGGGGGGAAGGGGGGATTGGTTTCTCATTAAAATATGCAGCAATACACGGGACAGAGAGAGAAATAGTAGATAAGGACTCCAGGGCTTGGTCTAGTCTGCCCATCACTATTCCCGTTCTAATGCAATAGAGTTCAGTCGATCTTTGACTTTCCTGTTCCATCGTCATAACCAGGAATCCTTTGTGTTGATCCTAAGTTCCACAGGAGATCGTTCCGTGCATGTGTCACTCTCTCCGGGAAGAAGTATTTTGATGTTGCTTCTTTGTTTGACCTCTCGGAAACCCATGCTGCATCTTTGTTCTAAATCAGTGGTGCAGGAAGAGGTCAAACGGGGGCAGAGAAGGATTTTGGAATCTAGTACATATCATTTATAAATGACCTCTTTGTTCTTCAACATTATTTACATCGTCCTTTTTAGTTCAATACTCTGGTTTTTTTTCTGCAAAATCTGTTTAGGCAATAGGTGGAGCCTTTTAGAGTCTCTGTTGTTAGGTGCCATCGACTCGGGTTCGAAACACAGCGACCTTAATGGAATTGCAGATCTAAAACGAAATCGGTTTTCTGCTGGTTCAGTGAGGTCCTCCAGCGCCGTCCCCGTGGTGGTTCTCCGCGTGTCCAGCCATCTGATTGCAGGTCACCTTCGTCACCTGCTTCCTTCGATCTTCCCAAACATGATATCCTTCTCCAGTGATCTCTCTCTTCTGACGATGTGATCAAGATAAAGACAGTCGTAATGTCATCATTTGGGTTTCATCATTTTGGGTTTGATCTTTTCCAGAGTCGATTTGTTCGTTGTTCTGGTGGTCCACAGCATGCATAAGGTTTCAAGTTTCAAGTTTATTAGGATTTTTATATACCGCCTATCAAGGTTATCTAAGCGGTTTTACAATCAGGTACTCAAGCATTTTCCCTATCTGTCCCGGTGGGCTCACAATTTATCTAACGTACCTGGGGCTATGGAAGATTAAGTGACTTGCCCAGGGTCACAAGGAGCAGCATGGGATTTGAACCTACAACCCCAGGGTGCGGAGGCCCTTCTCCAGCAGGGTGGCCTATGGGATCTGACCAATTGAAATCCTAGGCCACTCCCAGTGCATCCCAGAATGCACCGTGAAGGGGAAGGCCCGCCATTCAGTGGAGGCGGGCCTGGCAGCCAACTAAAGAAGGTACTGGTGGGGTTTGGGTGGGGTCAGAAGATGTCTGGTGGAGGAAGGTTCCGTCAGGAGGGACTGAGCATCCCTCCTGCCAGGGGATGATTCGAGGAGGGTGGGTGGGGTTCTGGCAGGAGGGATTGGGCATCCCTCCTGTCGAGGGATTTATTGCAGTGGTGGCAGCAGGAGGAATTCGGCAATCCTCCTGCCACGGGCATGTGGGGGTGGGGGTTTCAGGAATTCCAGGAGGAGGGAGTGGGCATCTCTCTTGCTGGTTGTCTTCATGAGGGAACGGGGGATGAATGGGTTCCCTGCCGTTCTTCATAGGGAAGTCCTCCCATCCCTTTTATCATTTTCGTTGCCTGTCTCTGTAGCTTTTCTAATTCCGCTATATCTTTTTTGAGATGCGGCAACCAGAACTGCACACAGTATTTGAGGTATGACTACACCATGGAGCAATGCAAGGGCATTATAACGTTCTCATCTTATTTTCCATTCCTTTCCTGATACGAGTAATTCATAACATTCTATTTGCTTTCTTAGCTGCCGCCGCCCACTCGGCAGAGGGTTTCATCGTGTTCTCAATGATGACACCTAGATCCTTTTCCTGGGCGGTGATTCCTAACGTGGAACCCTGCCTCACGTGGCTAACGTTCGGATTCTTCTTTCCCAAATGTATCACTTTGCACTTGTTCACGTTAACCATCGTCTGCCGTTTTGATGCCCTGTCTTGTAAGATCTTTTTGCAGTTTTTTTTTAAATGAGTTTCTCAAGATCACAAGGAACTGTAGTAGGATTTGAACCGGACTTCCCTAGTTGTAGGCCCGATGCTCCAACTACTAGAAGTTGTTGAAAAATGACCATTGAATAAAGACATTTCTTCTCCCCCCACCCCCCACCCCACACACATTTCTCTTCTAATGTCTTGGGGGATGTTGACTAGAGATTGAACGAATTTCTCTTGCAGGATCTCTCAATAAGTAATAACCTTTAAGACAGATGGCAGAAATATTTGCTGTTTAACGACATGCTTGATATTGATATTGGAATCCTGTGGGACCCCGGCAGAGCAGCAGCGAGAGGTCACCATCTCAGTTGCTTTGCATATGAGAAAAGAAAGGCTAAAAATTATTTAATTGGAAAGGGAAGTTAAATTTATGGAGTGCAAACATGAAATTAAGAAGTGCAACTCTGTTTTTAAAGAAACACATGGTGAATTTGGTAACCTCACAAAAACCTGAGATTAAATAAAATATTGTTTGGAAAAGGAAATTGAATCTAATTATTTTTCTGCACAAGTCCCAAAATCCAGATGCCAGAAATCCAGACCACTGAAGAGTTTGAACCCTTTAAAATCGCAATCTGTAATGTCTGAGAATCCGGACTTTTGGGGAGGGAGAGAGACAGTGATGCTGGAGCTTTTATAGTAAATGTTATAAAAAGGAAAAAATTAACATTCAAAACCAAATTTAGAGTAAAATATTCATGCTAATTTTCAAAGGCTGTCCTGATATGGTCTAATTCAGGGTTGCCCAACATCGGTCCTCGAAGGTCGCAATCCTGTTGGGTCTTCCCCAGTGAATGTGCATGAGATTTATTTGCATGCACTTCTTCCATAGATCTCATGCATAGTCATTTGGGAAATTGTGAAAACCTGGCCTGGCGAGGGCCGAGGTTGGACACCCCTGGTCTAATTAATTGGTTCTCAAACCTGTCCTGGGGGACCCCCCAGCAAGTTGGGTTTTCAAGATATTCCTATGAATAGGCATGAAAGATATGTGCATACAATGGAGGTGGGAGACATGCAAATTTGGACTCATGCATATTAATTAAGGGTATCCTGAAAACCCGACTAATAAAACCTGAGTGTCCTGGTGTGTACTGAGGACTGGGCAGAGAACCCCAAAAGCACAGCTTTCAAACATTCATGTGAATATAGCTCTTCAGGAGTGCTTGGTCTGCCATCGGATTCGTTCATCAATACTCCATCTCTCTTACTGTTCGCTTTTGTTACTGTGCAAATACCCCAGATAAGGACTTTATTTCAGTTTAAAGGAATCAAAGCAGAAGGCATTGAACAGAAAGTTGCCTCCTTCACAGATATATTTTGTGTTCCTAACTGAGCTAAACATCCTTGTTAAGAAGCCATTCACTCAGCTGTTTATCTGGATACAAAATTAGACTTATGTTTACTTTATGTATTGTCCTTTTAGATGTTGACATGGAACGTTAAAACACATAAGCGTTTCCAACGCTCCAGACTAGATGATTTGTGTGTGATCTAAACTATACCCCTTCACTTCTTTTTCGGAAGAAGTTGTTTTGAAAGAGGAAAAGCCTATATATTAGCGGACTGGGTAAGCCAAATAGTAGTAGAACGAATTAACTTCCATTTGTTCTTTATCTCGATGCTGTGTCTCCTTTAGATTAGAGAATGACACAGGGGCAAATTTGTCCCCGTCCCCACAGGAACTCAATTTCCCCATCTCATTCTCATGAGTTTGGTCACTGTCCCTGCCCCATTCCTGTAAGCTCTGCCTTAACCACACAAGCCTTGAACACTTATGCTTGTAAAGTGTTTGAGGCTTGTGCAGATGAGGACGGAGCTTAGGCATTGGTGGAATGAGGCATTATGACATCACAATCTGAGCTCTAGAATGTTGCTACTTATGATTTCAAAGTGTTTGAGGCTTGTGCAGGTGAGGACGGAGCTTAGGCATTGGTGGAATGAGGCATTATGACATCACAATCTGAGCTCTAGAATGTTGCTACTTAGGATTTCAAAGTGTTTGAGGCTTGTGCAGGTGAGGACGGAGCTTAGGCATTGGTGGAATGAGGCATTATGACATCACAATCTGAGCTCTAGAATGTTGCTACTTAGGATTTCAAAGTGTTTGAGGCTTGTGCAGGTGAGGACGGAGCTTAGGCATTGGTGGAATGAGGCATTATGACATCACAATCTGAGCTCTAGAATGTTGCTACTTAGGATTTCAAAGTGTTTGAGGCTTGTGCAGGTGAGGACGGAGCTTAGGCATTGGTGGAATGAGGCATTATGACATCACAATCTAAGCTCTAGAATGTTGCTACTTAGGATTTCAAAGTGTTTGAGGCTTGTGCAGGTGAGGACGGAGCTTAGGCATTGGTGGAATGAGGCATTATGACATCACAATCTGAGCTCTAGAATGTTGCTACTTAGGATTTCAAAGTGTTTGAGGCTTGTGCAGGTGAGGACGGAGCTTAGGCATTGGTGGAATGAGGCATTATGACATCACAATCTGAGCTCTAGAATGTTGCTACTTAGGATTTCAAAGTGTTTGAGGCTTGTGCAGGTGAGGACGGAGCTTAGGCATTGGTGGAATGAGGCATTATGACATCACAATCTGAGCTCTAGAATGTTGCTACTTAGGATTTCAAAGTGTTTGAGGCTTGTGCAGGTGAGGACGGAGCTTGCAGGAATGAGGCAGGGACAGGAAAAGAACTCGCCGGGATAGGAAAATGAGTTCCCATGGGGACAGGGAATAATTAGTCCCTGTATCATTCTCTCCTTTAGATGTACCAAGCATTTGACTGGAACCAATATTCAAAATACCTTGGGCTAGGGTTACCATATTTTTCTCTGGGAAACACCGGACAAATGACCCCGCCCCGTTCTGGCTCCAGTCCCGCCCCATTCAATCTCAGCCCTGCCACATTCTGCCCCACATTCTGCCTCCAGATGTGGCCAAAGCTCGTCGGTGCTTTCCAAAACCCGGATAAATGCCAGGTTTTGGAAAGACTGTCTGGGAGCCCGGTCATTCCTATAAAAAGAGGACATGTCTGGGTTCCCTCAAACATCTGGTAACCGTACATTGGGCCCATATTCTATAAATGGCACTGTAAGTTAGACACTGGTAGGTACCTTGATGGTGTTTGAGGCTTGTGCAGATGAGGATGGAGCTTGCAGGGTTGGGATAGGGATAGAGAGATCCTACAGGGAACTTCCGGAACCATTTTGAGAGGAGCCAGCTTTACAATTGTGGCGTTGGAAGAAGCGTGAGATATCTGGATATTGAATTTTCCCCTGAAGTAGCCTTTTTGGCGAAACAGAAAGACTTTTCTGTCGGGATATGGAATTGAGAATTCTGTGAAAGTTACGTCGCATCTTCAGATGAGTGGATGTTTTTCTCCTTTTACTACTTTTGTTCCAAACTCCTTGCTTCAACAATTGCTTTTCCCTATAGAATTGAGCTTTAGCCCTCGTTTAGTTTGTAGTTAGTTTGGGATCCGGGTCATGCTATAAATAAGTTCTAAATTATTGGACTCTGCTTATATTGCTCACACCTCTAAAAACTTTTAAAAAAATCTTTTGGAAAAGAAAAAAATCATTGAAAAACATGAACTGTGCATGAATGAAATCATTTATTTAAATGTACACGGAGTTTTTTATAAATCAATGATGATGTGAGTTGGCTCGGGCACTTGTGTAGTCCCGGCCTCTCACAATTGAGGTTTGTTTTTCTCCGTTGTTTTATACTTTATGATATTGATGGTGTGTTGTCAAGAGTTGTTGTTAATGTGGTATGAATGATTCCCTACTGCTAAAACACTATTTTCAATACGTTTTTCTACATTGTGACAATGTTTCTATAGCCATAAAGTTCTATGACATCACAATGCAACTGTAAAGAGCCTTAGCCAATAGGGAGAGGAGGAGATAGTGGATACTGTGAATGGGCCATTTGGCCTTTATCTGCCATCATGTTACAATGTTTCTATAACCATAAATTTCTATGACATCACAATGCAGGTGTTAAGAGCTTTAGCCAATAGGGAGAGGAGGAGATAGTGGATGGGCCATTTGGCCTTTATCTGCAGTCATGTTTCTAGGACTGCAATGACTGAAGAAAGGAACTGAAGAACTTGTTATGGCAGCACAGGAACAAGCCCTTCGAACAGCTGCAATAAAGCCTAAAATTGATAAAATTATCCAATGACAGTAAGTGGAAAGAAGTTGAACTACTTTGTCACTAACTGAAAAAAGATCAGCTAGGCCAGGGGTAGGCAATTTTGGTCCTCGAGAGCCGGAGCCAGGTCAGGTTTTCAGGATCTCCACAATGAATATGTACGAGATGGATTTGCATGCACTGCCTCCTTGAAATGCAAATCTGTCTCATGCATATTTATTGTGGATATCCTGAAAACCTGACCTGGCTCCGGCTCAGGCTCTTGAGGACTGGAATTGCCTAACCCTGAGCTAGGCTATTGACAAAGAAGGACAGTGTGTTGTGCAGTGGTTAAAGCTACAGGCTCAGCACCCTGAGGTTGTGGGTTCAAACCCACGCTGCTCCTTGTGTCCCTGGGCAAGTCGCTTAATCCCCCCATTGCCCTAGGTACATTCGATAGATTCTGAGCCCACCAGGACAGACAGGGAAAAATGCTTGAGTACCTGAATAAATTCATGTAAACCGGTTTTGAGTTCTGGGAGAACAGTATAGAAAATTGAATAAATAGTGTGACAAACTTCAGCCTCTGTTAACTAGAGCTGGTATTGTGACATCATAATGCCTCATTCCACCAATGCCTAAGAGCCAACCTCATCAGTGATGTCACAATGGCTTGATTGTCCTAGACTTTTATTACATTTTGATTTCTAGAGTGGTGCAGTGGGTGAAGCTACAGCCTCAGCACCCTGAGGTTGTGGGTTTGTTCAAACCCATGCTGCTCCTTGTGACCCTGGGGAAGTCACTTAATCCCTCCATTGCCCCAGGTACATTAGGTAGATTGTGAGCCCGCCTGGTCAGACAGGGAAAAATGTTTGAGTACCTGAATAAACTGTTCTGAGCTCCCTGGAGAGAACGGTATTGAAAATTGAATAAAGTTGTGGCCATGATACACTGGAACACCCTGTCAGAAGTATCATTTGCCTTTAATCACAAATCGGTGGTGGGAGCACAAAATCAAAAAACATGGTAGAAAATAAGCCAAAAACTATGTGGGACTTCATGATGTAGACCAGGGATCTCAAAGTCCCTCCTTGAGGGCCGCAATCCAGTCGGGTTTTCAGGATTTCCCCAATGAATATGCATGAGATCTATGTGCATGCACTGCTTTCAATGCATATTCATTGGGGAAATCCTGAAAACCCGACTGGATTCTGGCCCTCGAGGACCGGAGTTGCCCATCCCTGACATAGACACTCAAATCTAGGGGTCTCAAAGTCCCTCCTCGAGGGCCGTAATCCAGTTGGGTTTTCAGGATTTCCCCAATGAATATACATGAGATCTATGCGCATGCACTGCTTTCAATGCATATTCATTGGGGAAATTCTGAAAACCCGACTGGATTGCGGCCCTCAAGGAGGGACTTTGAGACCTCTGATGTAGACTGACCGAACATGTGCTGCACAGCACCCCTGGTATCGCTGTGGTTGAAAAGAAGCAGGTGTGGAGCCGACCACGCAGAGCAGTGGTTCCCAAACCCTGTCCTGGAGGACCCCCCAGCCAGTCGGGTTTTCAAGATATCCCTAATGAATATGCATGAGAGAGATTTGCATACCTGTCATTTCCATTATATGCAAATCTCTCTCCTGCATATTCATTAGGGATATCTTGAAATCCCGACTGGCTGGGGGTCCCCCAGGACAGGGTTTGGGAACCACTGACGCAGAGAAACAAATAATCGGGAAAATTTCACAAAATATCAAGATGAAGATTGAAAATTGAGCGATACTGGTGAAAGCCTGAAGTTGTGGTCCCCGTAGTCGGTGGTATCCATGGAGCAATATTGAAAAATCTGGAACAACATCTGAACACTGGGCATGGACAGAATCGCCATCTGTCAACTGCAGAAGGCTTCGCTGCGTGGAGCTGTGCACACCCTGTGCCGATACCTCTGAATATCCCTAGGTTCTTGGGAAGGGTTTCATAGTTAGAGTGCCAAACCCAGGCAAGAGAATCTGGGCAGGCTGTGCAAAACCACTAAGAAGAAGAAGAAATCCAAAGCCCTAAAAATAGCAACTATGTTCAGCATGCAAAATATGAATGCATATCTCGTTCACTAATACCCTTGCATGGATTAATGAGTTGCAGACAATGGATTAAACAGATTTACTATACAATTCATAATCCTTTTGGGTTTTTGTTTGTTTGTTTGGGGGGGGGGGATCCAGAAATCTACTCCAGTGATGGTTTGGTTGCTGCATAGAAAGAGTCATGATCCATGGATTACAATCCAGGCTGTGCCTTTGCTGGATTGCAATATGACTTTGTGACTTTTTTTTTTTACTATATTCTAATGCAGTGGTCTCCAACTCAAACCCTTTGCAGGGCCACATTTTGGATTTGGAGGTACTTGGAGGACCTCAGAAAAAAATAGTTAATGTCCTATTAAAGAAATGACAATTTTGCATGAGGTAAAACTCTTTATAGTTTATAAATCTTTCCTTTTGGCTAAGTCTTAATAATAATATTGTCATTTATAGCTAAAGAGACATATTATTTTACTTTTGTGATCATGATAAACATACCGAGGGCCTCAAAATAGTACCTGGCGGGCTGCGAGTTTGAGACCACTGTTCTAATGTTACTTCTTTCCCCCATTTGAACGCTTAAAGCGTTTCACCAAACAAGTCCAAGGTGGTTGGGGATGATGCAATGGGGAGAGGTCAACTGATAGATGTGGGAAAGTATGAGTATCTAAGGTGCAGTGGAGCTGAGGTTCTAAAAGATATGCTAAGTTAACCAATTAAAAGCTGGAGAGTGTAGAACAGTCCTGGATTTCTGACCATTCCATCCTGGTGCATTATGGGACTTGCAGCAATTGATTTCAGTGGGCAGAGTCGGGCACTTAAATTCCCCGCTTATCTTTGACATGTAAGTTCAAATCGGGGCCCGGCCAAAAAAAGCTTCCGTCCTGGAACTGGGTAACTTGGCATCTCTGTATTAAATAACAAATAAATTACTATTATGGTTTCTGTGCTCTTTCATCTGCTCGTTAATAAGGGCCCGGATTCATCTTTTCACGAGTTGAGCACATACTGAGGCTTAAATTACCTGCTGTGATGGGAACACATCCACATCGCATATTTTAAACTATCCCCCGACTAGGATCCAGGATACTGAATAAAATATTAGCTTTCTGGTATTTTTTTTTTTTTTTTTTTTGTACTATAAAATAGTGACTAAGAATAATGGATCCTGTGATTAGTTCAGAAGCCTGGCACTGCACCGATCCTTGGAAAAGCAGAAAGCGTAATGCCTGTCTTGACTGAGACACCCTCGGTAAAATATCAACACAGAAGTCTTCAGAATCTTAATGAGACCGAATGGAGCTGCAGGTTTTATGCACGGATGGTAGGAGGAGTGGGGGGGGGGGGGGGGGGGGGGGTGGGGGGGATGTTGTAGCCTGGAGGAGATTTTGGAGGTAGAATGCCATGCAGTTTAGGCAGCTTTGATTGAGAGCCTTAAATTAGGAAGCCAGAGAATGACTGTTGAGCAGCTGCACTGGAAGGTAACCGGTACTCCATTTGTTTCTTGCAGCAAAGTTGCCAAATTTGATGGATCTCTTGAAAGTTTTATAGCTGCAAACCCTGATTATATATAACCATGTTACTGTCTGTAGTGGCATAGCTTAACTGGAAGTCACATGGCTGGGCTTTCCGCTTCTCTCCAGAATTTCTAGAATAGATTGTTTTGATTTTTTTGATTGGGGCTGGGTGGTTCACTGTCGCTCATTTTGAAGCCAGGATGAAAAGTAATAAAATATTAAACCAGAGGAAAGGAAGGGTTCTAGCTGTTATAATTTTTTCTCAGTTGAGATATGGTCATAAAGATTTCTTTTTTAATGTCTTCTAAGTATCTGTATCACAGCTATCATTCCAACTCAAAGGACAAAATGGTTAATTTTTTTTACTAGTTTTTTAGCCCATTACATTAACGGGTGCTAGAATAGATGTGTAGACTTAAGCCTTTCTTTCTTTCTTTTTCGTTCTTTCTGTCTGTCTCTCTCCCTCCCTGCCCGTTGTCTGTTTTTCTTTCTTTCTGTCTCTCCCCCCTGTCCAGCAGCATCCCTTCCCTGCTCCCCCTGTCCAGCAGTAGCCCTTCTCCCTTCCTTTTACCTCCCCCCTGTCTCTCTCAGGCAAGCTCTCCTCCCTTTAATCTCTGGCTCCTTCACAACGGTGAAGAGCCACGGTCATATTCCCACACGCTGTCTGTGCGCCTGGCAGCGGTGCCTTGACCCCTAGAGGCCTGGACATTTGCCATTCGTCGAGGCGGAGGCTGGCTGGGGTGTGGGAGAGGGGAAGCCATCGCCGTGTAGGAGCATGAGAACGAAACCGCCGCAGGCTCCTGCACATGCGGAGGCACGGATCACGGACGCACGGAGTTTCGACCATGTGCGCTAAGGGTTTTATTATAGTGGATCTAGGATCCACGCTTGACAATAGACCAGGAAGCATATCTGAAATGAGAGAGAATAAAAAAAATGTTATCTGTTTTCAGGCCTTTGAGGGTTGAATAAAAAGTAATGCTTTCACCTCCATAATAAGGGGGTACGGACCGCCCCAGGCGCCATCTTCATGGGGAGCACCAGCGTCTCTCCTCTCTGTCCCCCCCACCCCGCGTACCTCTTTAAATGTTCACCGGCGTGAGCAGCATCTTCCACATGCGGCTCGCGCCGGCGTCAACTCCCTTCAAAATGCTGAGTCATCCATTATATTCTATGGGCCCTTTAGCATTTAGCATGCCTTAATTATGGAGAATTCAGAAAACACCTAAAAACATACCTGTTCTCGAAATACCTAGGTAACGAATCAGAACAATAGCCCCCTTCGCAATCCCACCCAAACCTGATCTTGTAAACTGTTAACCCCCAATCACTAACTATGAATGCCCCAGTCAATCTATGGAATTTTTCTAATTCATTGTAAACCGCACGACACTGAATGGTCCTGCAGTATACAACCTGTTGTTATTATTATCAAGCTGTTACTATCAGATGAACACTGCCATACTCTGTAAGTAGCTGTCTGTACAATTTCTCTTTATTGTAAACCGCCTAGAAGTCGCAAGATTGTTGGCGGTATATAAGAATAAAGTTATTATTATTATTATTATTAATAAAATGACCCCCAAATGTTAGTGTGAACTAGTGCAAAACAGTGATAATGAAAAGTAATGTAACGGCGGGATCTGGATCGTCCCTGCTGCAACCCATGCACACACCACCCTGTCTCCTGACTCAACCAACTAATAAAAACAACACACAGTATTATGGAACATAGCCGCAGCTCTTTATTAATCACCATAGCAAATAAATTAACTTTGCATATATTATCATTAACATATCGAACCTTAATTGAACAACGTCAGCAAGCTCCTCCCGAGCTACCCTGTGTGAACATCAACATATTGCCCCCGACCCCGCCACCAACAGCAAGAGCCTGAGGGGTGGCATGACCTCATGCCCCTTTAACCCGGGTCACCTGACCCCAAGGCACGGTTCCCAGCCGGCCCACCGCTCATCGCCAGATGAGCCCCAGCACCCAGTAGCTCGGGAGACCCGCCCTCCCGAGCTACCATATCCATCCACACAAGGGCGGGCGGGTGGGGGGGAAATAACTGCCCTGGAGGACCCTAGAAAAACGAGTCCTCCAAGGTCTTAGTTATATTAACTCCCCTGCGCCGTCAGTCAGCCTTTTGGCGCGAACCACTCCCTCTCTGTAACCGCCCTATCTCTCCCCTACAACTGTCCCTCCCCCCCAGCTTGCCTTGTGGGTGACACAAGAGTCTCCCAGCCCCGTATTACAACACGCCAGTCGAGATAAGCTCTCGGGCTCCTCTTTATTGTGAGAGGGTACAAAGCTCCTTACATATCAGTAGCCCTAGCATCCATTTTGGTGTCCTGGGGGGTATATATTACCTCTTTTGTAATCAAGTTCATCACATTCAAACTTCTCACACACACACATATATACAATATATATATATATATATATTTAAATATTGTTAGGAAACTGTTCTACTTTTGTATTTAAATTCTACGTATAGCTCTCAAAATTCCTATCTTCAGGTTTCAAAACCAGTACGACGTACGCATGGCATTTTTGGTTGGTTGGATGTCATTGTTGCTGTTTTTGTCTGTGACTGAGCAGACTAACTCTGATGGAATAGATAACCATCTCAATCAATAAAGACCCCTGACACAGGCGTTCTGCCGAAAGACGGCCCGTGTCAGGTCCTTTAATAAAATTTTCTACTGATGCTTATCCAATTCTGAAGGCTCATCGTACTTCTTTCCAACTGAAGTATAATCCATAAACATAAGTCCTTTTAATCTTTCAAATAACCAAGTTTGCTTTGGAGTACACAACATCACCTCATTGAAAAGGGCTTATTGGCTTTTTTTTTTTGCTCCATGATGTCAAGCAGCAATATTGCATTATTGGAGTTTGTTGGGTCTTAAGTGAACAACTAATAATGTTTTATTTGTTAAGAGCTCTTCTTCCACTGAATTTTAAAAGCTTTTTCAACGTGTGGTCAGATTTTAGAGATATGTAGAGCCCTATTGCATTGGAAAGAACCTTTTACACATTGTTTTCTACATGTGACAGAGTGGAGTAGTAAAGAGGGGATGGACTGTCTTAAGCACCATCTTGGTGGGGGCGCTGGCACCTCTCTGACCCCCCCTCCTCCCCATACCACGCTTATGCCCTCCTTTTCCCCACCCCATGGCTCTTTAAATCTTCGCCAGTGCGAGCAACTGCTCAGGCCTGCTGCTTGCACCACCCTGGCTCCCGTCTGGAAATCACTTCCGGGTCATGGGGACAGGAAGTGATGTCAGAGGGAAAGCCATCGCTAGTGCGAGAAACTGCTTGTGCTGTCGAAAATTTAATGAGGTTTGGGGGTGGGGGTGAAGGGAGGACACGAGTGTGGGGTTGGGCGGAGAGGAGGGCACGGGGGCGCCACCGCTCCAGACGTCTCCTACTCTCGCTATGCCACTCATGTGACAGACTGGATGTTGGGTTTCCTGAGAGAGAAGAGTGGAGGAGGCATCCCTCCAACATTATAGGCATCTTCAATTGCGTCTGAGGTTGTGATGTCTTGTAGTGGCTCAAGCTCTAGTTTCAAGTTTATTGAGTTTTAATATACCAACCATCAGCAAGTATCTGGCCGGTTTACAATAAAAATTTAAAAAGATAAATAATAAAAAAATAATAAAAGTGCACACCAAGGACATAAACAGGACAGACATGAAAGTGAGGGAAAAAGGGAAATGGGAGGGGAGAGTTACATGTTAAAAGAAGAAGGGAGAGAGAGGGGAGAGGGTAAAACATATGGGGCGGGATCACTTTATAAAAGCGGTTTGCTGAATAAGGAAAGAAAAAAAAATAAAAAATAAAAAAAAATAGAAAAGATCACACAGATCCCCTTCTTTAGTTTTGGCTCGGAGGATGAAAGCAAAGCTCCTCCATTTTAGAGGTTCTGCTTGAGGAGTTCCTACAGTGGAGATAATCAGGGGAACTAGTACAGTTACGCCTTAGCATCGTAGGCAGATATTTTTAACTCTCTCCCGAGACGGAACGGCATTACCCCGTGGATTTCGTATTAGCTTTATTGCATTTTATTGCATCCGCTAAACTCTTGGACAGCTGTGTTATCATAATTTGCACATTCAAAATGTAATTTCTGCAGTGTTTGCAAACAAATGTGAATCATAAAGTGAACGTGTGATAGTTTTAGAAGCTCTGGTGTGTTACATTGTCTCAGCCCACTCTTTGTTGCACTGTTATGTTGGCATAGGTTCAAGATTCCGTTCGAATGTCTTGAAATATCATAATTAGTCCAAAGAAACACAGTGGCTGTTTTACTAAGGTGCAGTTTCTGAATCCTACAGTTCAGTAAATCTCGTATTAATTAACCTGAAATTTCACATGCTCCTGACTGTGACAATGCAGAGTCTCTGCCTGTTAACGAGGCTTCACCAACTCTCTTGTGAAGAATTCTAGGTGGGTTAGTGCCCCCCCCTCCCTTTCCTCCCCTCCTAAGCCATTTTGGTGAAAAAGAACTACTTGGCATTGTCTTTTTCTTTCTCTACCCAGGGCAGGGTTACTCTTTGGGGGGAGGGGCAGAAGTAAATAAATGTTTTGGACCCTCCACTCTAATATAAATACATTTCAAAACATCGCAGGTATGTAAATACTGCATCATCCTACATCTTTCCCCCCCACCCCACCGTGTCTTGCGTAATCGCCTTCATCGTTCCCCTTAACCAGGCAGGAGGTTGTGAGCTGCACTTCTTACCTAGGGTTATCAGGTGTCTGGATTTATCCGGACATATCCTCTTTTTAGAGGACTGTCCAGGCGTCTGGACGGGTTTTGAAAAGTGAGCTCGGGGCCGCGTATGGAGGGCGTCTGCGCGTGCGTGGATGTGACACCATGACGCATGCGCAGATGCCATCCAGATGTGTCCCTGAAGAGATGAGGTTTGTTTGGGGCCAGGCTTTGTAGGCAGAATGGGGCAGGGGAGAGGGGAGAAAATGGGGCAGAGCTACACAGCCTCTTTTTTTTTTTTTTTTTTGTAGTAGGAAACCCTTTTCTTGCCACCAGTGCAGTCACCACCGCTTTTGCCTTTCTTCTGCAGTCAGAATTGTGCATTGTTGGTAGGTTTTGCGAGACTGCTGGCTGGTCGAGTCCTCCACGTAGCGCGGGGGTTAAGGCGCGCTAATCTTCAGCGCACGCTAAAAATGCTATCACAGCTTAGTAAAAGGAGCCCCATGTCTGAATTCAAGAAAAGCGTGGGAGAGGAGGAGATAGTGGATGCTTCAAATGGGCAGATGGATTTAGCCTTTATCTGCCATCATGTTTCTATGTTTCTTGAAAGTGGACTGGAAATGTAGCTGCCCCATGAGATATAATAATTTATTTCTTATATACCGCTATACCGGAAGTTCTAAGCAGTTCACAGCAAAGGATACATACAGCAGATAATTAAAATACAGAATTAACATTTGATAAAAACAATCAGTAAAAGAATAGATCAAGTAAAATCAGTAAAAGTTAAGACAATAACTCAGATTGGCAAGTAAAAAGCTATTAAAGATCTTGATAGATTTGACAGTAACATAACTAGGAAGAAAGCATATCAAACAGGCATGTTTTTAGTAATTTTCTAAAATCAAGATAGGAAGTGGCCTCAAGTATTAATCTTCCAAGCCATATATTCAGTTTGGCGGCCTGGAATGATAAAATTCTGTCAAAAAAACTTCTCTATGTACCTGATTTAAAAGAAGGATAAATTAAATAAGTTTTATTCTACGAGTACTCCTATTGGAACTTTCCTTGGAAAACTGGGAGGCAAGATAATCAGGTAGCGTCCCAAAAACTGCTTTGTAACTAATGCAGGAAACTTGAACAGAACTCTCTAGACCAGTGTTCTTCAACCTTTTTACACCTGTGGACCGGCGGAAATAAAATAATTATTTCGTGGACCGGCAAACTACTAAGACTAAAATTTTTTTAAAAACCATCGCCGCCCCATCCCCGCGAGCTCGGTCCCACAAACCATCTGATCCCATCCGCACAAGTCTGAAATAGTTATGATTTTATATTGAACATATTTTATTAAAGTATAAAAAGAAACAATATTCTATACAATTGTCATTTTATAAATACAAATAATACAGGGCAAAGATCAACAAAAACCCTGTCTCCCCTCCCCTTCACATATATCCCCTCTACTATCAAGAAAACTGAATAAGCTAAATTATTACAGAATGCTACACAAATAACATGTAATAGAATACCACAGTCACACATGACAGGAATGGTGTTAGGGGAGTGGAACTAGGGCAACTGCCTCCTGGTCAGAGAGAGCCCTAAGCCAGCTGGAAGCTAAAGAAGTAGTAGTGCCTGGGCTTTGCACTCCCCAGTTATGTCTAGCAAGATACATACTTCAAATCTGATATATTTGAATCACAAGATAGAAATAAAATTATTTTTTCTACCTTTTGTCATCTCTGGTTTCTGCTTTCATTGCCTTTTCACTCTCTTCCTTCCTGCGTCTGCCCTAAGAACATAAGAATTGCCACTGCTGGGTCAGACCAGTGGTCCATCATGCCCAGCAGTCTGCTCACGCGGCGGCCCTCTGGTCTAAGACCAGCACCCTAACTGAGATTAGCCCTACCAGCGCATGTTCTTGTTCAGCAGGAACATATCTAACTTTGTCTTGAATCCTTGGAGGGTGTTTTCCCCTATAACAGCCTCTGGAAGAGCGTTCCAGCTTTCTACCACTCTCTGGGTGAAGAAGAACTTCCTTACGTTTGTACAGAATCTACCCCCTTTCAACTTTAGAGAGTGCCCTCTCGTTCTCCCTACCTTGGAGAGGGTGAATAGTGTTTTTATCTACTAAGTCTATTCCCTTCAGTATCTTGAATGTTTCGATCATGTCCCGTCTTAATCTCCTCTGTTCGAGGGAGAAGAGGCCCAGTTTCTCTAATCTTTCGCTGTACGGCAGCTCCTCCAACCCCTTAACCGTCTTAGTCGCTCTTCTCTGGACCCTTTTGAGTAGTACCGTGTCCTTCTTCATGTACGGTGACCAGTGCTGGACACAGTACTCCAGATGAGGGCGTACCATGGCCCGGTACAGCGGAATGATAACCTTCTCTGTCTCTTCAGTCCAGCATCTGCCCCTTCCATCTATCCTCCTGCTCCCCCCCCCCCCCAATTTGGTCTGGCATCCATCATCTTCCTTCTGTTCCCCTCATGGTCTGGCATCTCTGTCCTTCCCTCCCCCCTGTGGTTTTTAGCATCTCTCTTCTCATTTCCTCCACTCAGATCTGATATTGTTCTCTGCTCTCTCTTCCCTTTTCTTCTCTGGTCTTCCTTCTCTATTTTCTGCCTCCATCTAAATTAAATTCTTTCTTACTATTTAGTCCTGTTTCCCTCTTTTCACTGTGTCTAACCACAGCTTGTCACCCCTTTCCCTCACCCCTCCATTATCTTACTATTTTCTTCCCCCTTTATTTATCTCCTTCCATCCAGTATGTGTTCTTTCCCCACTTCCATTCAGCATCTGCTCTCCCCTCTCAACTGACATCCATCTGCCTTCTGCTCTCTCTCCCTTCTTCTCACTTCCATCATCTGTCCCCTTCTCTCTCTCATCTCCTCCATTCCATCATCTGCTCCTTCTCTCTCCCCCCCCTCCAACTTCCATTATCTGCCCCCTTCCCCTCACCTTTGCGGGTCACTTTCTTTCCCCTGAGGTGGCTCATGTCAGAGGGGAAGCTTTGGCCGAGCAGAACCGCTTGCAAGGAACAGTGGAACTTACTTGATTGATGTCGATGCTGGGGCCCGTTGCCGTTTGAAGAAGAAAAAACAAAAGGTGGAAAAAAGGGACCTGCAAAGGCGAGAGGAAGGGAAACCTTCAGGACAGCTGCTCTTTGCCCTCCTTCAGTGACCCAAGAATCCAGACCAGCAGCGGCAGCTCTGTATATTTTTAACTTCGGCACAGAGCTGCCCCTAATCAATAGTTTAGCGCGGTTTCATGAGGCAGCTTCGGGGCCTTTGCTAGGCCGGCCCGCTTCGATGATGCGATGTGGGCCGGCCTAGCAAAGGCCCCGAAGCTGCCTCATGAAACCGCGCTAAACTATTGATTAGGGGCAGCTCTGTGCCGAAGTTAAAAATATACAGAGCTGCCGCTGCTGGTCTGGAGGTGCGGAGACAAGGCAGGAGGCAAACGCGGTGGAAGGCAGGAGTCCCGGCACCGCGACTGCAACAGGAAGTTGCAAGTCAGCTGACGCCGGCCTTTCGTTGCGGCGGGGACCGAATCCTTCGCGGACCGGCAAGATTTTTTTGCGGACCGGCACCGGTCCGCGGACCGGCGGTTGAAGAACTGTGCTCTAGACCCCACTGGCAACCAGTGAAGTTTTTGATAGTAAGGGGTTAATGTGCTCCCATTTTTTTAAAGCAAAAATGAGGCGAGCCGCAGTATTCTGGATTAGTCTTAGTTTTTTAAAGTATGGTGGTCCTGCAGCAGAAGCATATTTTGCAAAGAATGATGCAGGTCTAATCTATTTGTTGTGCTATTTTTTAAAACCTTTCTCAGCCCCTGGGTCAAGACCGGCCACTGTACTTTGTTTCCTTGTGTTATCAAATAGAAAAGAAGATATGATTAACGGTCAGTAATTGTGTTCTCAATTTTGTCACATGATGGTAGCTTTACAAATTAATATAACCTCAAAAGTATAGGATAACAAGTCCAAGTATTACTCTTAAAGGAGAAAAGACCTCAGTGTTTAATAGGGAAAATCAAAGTAACCCATATAGACAGGCTAGTTGCAAATATCACTTGCAGCCAGCAGACACATCCTTGGTCAAAAACTCCCAAAAAGTTGAGAACACAATTTCACAGTGAATTTCAACAGTCTTAATTCAAAGTTTTCAAAAAAACACTTATCTGAAAATTGTTGTCTTCTCAATCAAATTGCAAACACAAGAACGTGATCCTGGAGCTTGGAAGCAGGAGAAAATCACTCCAGCAAATCCCTGAAGAAGCGCACCAGCGAAACAGGGAACCCTGTTGGATTATGCTAGTGGTGATATTTAGTAGCTGCTATGCTCTGAGTTTGTCTCCTATGGAGTGATTTTCTCCTGCTTCCAAGCTCCAGGATCACGTTCTTGTGTTTGCAATTTGATTGAGAAGACAACAATTTTCAGATAAGTATTTTTTTTTAAAACTTTTTGAGACTTAGAATTAAGACTGTTTAAATTCACTGTGAAATTGTGTCCTCAACTTTTTGGGAGTCTTTGACCGAGGATGTGTCTGCTGGCTGCAAGTGATATTTGCAACTAGCCTGTCTATATGGGTTACTTTGATTTTCCCTATTAGACACTGAGGTCTTTTCTCCCTTGAGAGTAACACTTGGACTTGTTATCCTATACTTTTGAGGTTGTGCTATGTGGATATAGATTTATTTAACAGCCTCCCTTCGTTCTATTTATTTTTTGTGATAGCTTTACAAATTAACCATGTTAATATTTGGGTATTAAGCAAGGCAGTTTGAAATGCCTTCAGTTGTTACAAAACACGGTGGCGAAACTCATTTTTGGGAAACGAAAGTTCGATCATGTTTCTCCGTTCCTCAGAAAGCTTCATTGGTTACCTATTTGCTATAGGAGCCAATTCAAATGCGCAAGCATTATTTCCAACCTCCTTTATGGAATATTCGACCCAAGGATTCCTTTATGTTGAAATGCATATAGATCTTGCCATGTGAGGAACACACAGAAGTATAAGAACATAAGAGTTGCCGCTGCTGGGTCAGACCGGTGGTCCATCGTGCCCAGCAGTCCGCTCACGCGGCGGCCCCCAGGTCAAAGACCAGTGCTCTAAATGAGTCCAGCCTCACCTGCGTACGTTCCAGTTTAGCAGGAACTTGTCCAACTTTGTCTTGAATCCCTGGAGGGTGTTTCCCCCTATAACAGACTCCGGAATTAAATCAACTGGGAAACTCCGGAATTAAATCAACTGGGAAACTCTGCCAGTCCTACACTTTCAAGTTGGTGGAGATTTGGAATGGACTACCGGATCCTATTGGAACGATTGGCCAACTACAAATATTCCAGAAAGCCTTTTCACACTATCTAAAAAATTTACCTAAAAGGCCACTAACCAATAACAATGCAAGACCTTTTTATGATAAATTTCTAATTTTAAACTTTGCTTTATTCCTTACCTTTCATGTACATTCTAGTCTTCTGGTTATTTGTAAACCGAGTCGAGCTCTGACGAGAGATGACCTGGTATAGAATATTCAATTGTAAATTCATCATTTTGTCCCCATAAATTCCAACATCACTCCGTAAATAGCTTATGGTTGCAGTACGCAAACAGCACACTTCATTACCTGCCAGCTTAGTATTTCTGGGAGGATAAAGCACCTTCCATATGAAGATATGGCTGTCCAGCAATTTGCTGATGCTATGCTGTTTCTCTTCTTTTTTTTTTTATTTCCCCTTGGAAAGTGGTGTTAATGCCACAAAAATACTCAGAATTTATGAAGTCTGGAGGGCTTGTGTATACCATAAATCATGAAAGCATAGATTGCGGGAAATCATAACTCCATCTTGTGGCTAGCGGGGCTTAAGATGAAGCTGGAGGACCACAATGTGTGAACTTTCTCATTTCCTCAAGGAATCTGTTCTACTTTTATAGAACTTCTAATCAAGTGCTCTGTTTTAGGGCATAGTGTAAATAGTGAGAAGAAAAACAGATATGCTCAGTGGCATAGCAAGGGTAGGAGGTGCCTGGGACGCCCCGTGCTCTCCTCTCCACGCCCCCCCCCCCCCCGTATCTCTAAATCTTTGCCAGCATGAGTGGCTTCTCCAGCATACTACTTGCATCAGAGTTGGATTTCCCTCTGACATCACTTCCTGGCCCCGTGACCCGGAAGTGATTTAGAGGGGAACCAGGCTGGCATGAGCAAACAGGCTGAAGTTCCTCAAGCTAGCAAAGATCTACAGATGTACAGGGTGCGGGGGAGGGATAGTGCAAGAGTGGTGTAGCGGGGCAGAGAGGTGCCGGTGCCCCCACCAACACGGCTCCTGCGGAGGTCTCCCCGCCCTCTTACTAGGCCACTGGATATGCTAATCAGAGATTAAAAGGTCTTCAATAGTGTGTAAGATTAAGAAAAGGCACACCAGATTTTACACCAGTGGTCTTAAACTCAAACTCTTTGCAGAGCCACATTTTGGATTTGTAGGTACTCGGAGGGCCTCAGAAAAAAATAGTTAATGTCTTATTAAAGAAATGACAATTTTGCACGAGGTAAAACTCTTTATAGTTTATAAATCTTTCCTTTTGGCTAAGTCTTAATAATAATATTGTAATTTATAGCTAAAGAGACATATGATCAAGAAACTGTTTTATTTTATTTTTGTGATTATGATAAACAAACGAAGGGCCTCAAAATAGTACAGTGGTGCCTCGCATAACGAATGCCTCGCACAGCGAACGCTGCGCACAACGAACTTCATGTCTTGCTTCCTACAACGAACTTCGTTTCACACAACGAAGTCGCCCGAGCTGCATCCTTCCGCGCAGGCACTGCGCTTAACTGCCCTCTCTCCGCCTGGCTCCCTGTGCAGTGGCGGACCGTCGGCTCGCAGGGGCCCGGCGCCTACTGCTGATGCGTTGGGGGGGGCGGAGCTACTCTCGCCGCTTCCCCGATGCTAGGAAAAAAAAAAAAATGAACAGTTAAGTCCCAGTTTTTGCCGCTGAGACTCTGCCCTCTCTCACTGTAAAATTAGACTCTACTTAGTCTGTCTTTAAATTTAAAAAATGTGTGTTGTTTTAAAAAACAATTATGTTTTTAGATGTATCTAAATAAAAATAATAACCAAAAATTTATCTTTTTTTATGTCATCTTAGCATATTTTATGCTACAGAACGAATTATTTTTTTTAACATGTATTGTTATGGGAAAACGCGTTTCACATAACGAACTTTTCGCATAACAAACTTGCTCCTGGAACCAATTAAGTTCGTTGTGTGAGGCACCACTGTACTTAACATAAGAATAGCCTTACTGGGTCAGACCAATGGTCCATCAAGCCCAGTAGCCCATTCTCACGGTGGCCAATCCAGGTCACTAGTACCTGGCAAGATTCCATACAAAGAATAACAAGATTCCGAAATCTCAAAGAGTAACAAAAGATTCTAGAAGTCCAAAGAGTAGCAACATTCCATGCTACCGATCCAGGGCAAGCAGTGGCTTCCCCCATGTCTTTCTCAATAACAGACTATGGACTTTTCCTCCAGGAACTTGTCCAAATCTTTCTTTATACCAGCTACGCTTATTAACGAAATGACAATTTTGCATGAGGTAAAAACTCTTTATAGTGTATAAATCTTTCCTTTTGGCTGTGTCTTAATAATAATATTGTCATTTATAGCTAAAGAGACATATGATCAAGAAAGTGTTTTATTTTACTTTTGTGATTATGATAAACCTACCGAGGACCGCCAATTTGAGACTAACTAGTGCAGTGGTCTGAGAACCAGGGGAGCCCCTATTATCGGGGATTGCACTGGCTTGCTGTGGAGGCTTGAACTAAATCAAGTTCGGTTGTCTTTGCTATGAAGTCCTCTTCGGCATGGCATCCATGTACTTGTCTGAATTATTTGCTCTTGCTCAATCCAAGCATACTCGCAGTTCACACGGCCTTTTTAATTTTCCATCTGTCAAAGGCTGTCGTTAGATGAAACGCCACCAAACTCTGCCTTCTTATCAGGCGGCTTTTCTGGGACAAGGAATTGAAACCTTTTGCTTTTGAGTTCCATATCTTCTATTCATTTTTGAAAGCAATTGAAGACGCATCTGTTCGCCAATTAATTAACTCTTAGCTTGTATTTTTTTGTTAAATTTTGTAAACTGCATTGAACATACCAGTGATTTGTTATGTTCAAACCTGTGTGTCGCCTTGTGATTTTTAGAAAGTTGCTTAAACCCCCCCTTCCCCCCCCCCCCCCCCCGCTTGCTTGTGGCAAAGGAGCTTAATGGTGAGTGCAGTGGTCCGAGAACCAGGGAGAACTAGGTTTGATTCCTTCTGCAGCTGTTTGTAACCTGGGAATTCGCATTACCCTAGAGACAGAGAAAGGCCTGTACATAACATGTGAACTGCTTTGGTTCTTTCTTACAGAAAAGCTAAATACGAAATGCATCGCCCTTAGATAGGGTTAGGAAAATCAGAATGGGATGATTCATTTCGCCCGTTTCATTGCAGCTGCATCATCCCCTTCCAGTGGGAGTGCTAGAGGGAAGGTGCCAGATCGGGAGGTGAGGGGGAGGAAATAATTTTGGGATGCATAGGGGGCGGGCCTCGCTCCCCTCCAAAACACTTAATCAGAGCACAGGCAATGGTCACGACGCTACTCGCTGGGTGGGCGTGTAGAAGACGGAGAGAGGCCAAAGGCGCACCTTCTTCCCGGCCATTCTCACTCCTGTGAGCCTGTCATTCAACAACCAGCTTGAGGTTGCCGCAGTAGGTGATCCTCTGTTTTGGCCATTTCATCATGTCCAGTTCAGTGCTATGAAACGGCCATGATAAACTGGCCGCGATGAATCTTCCTAGACCAGGGGTCGGCAGCCTTTTTAAAGCAAAGAGCCAATTTGTCCTAAAAATTTTACCTAAGATTTACAAAGAGCCGCAATGGATAGAGAAGGGAGTTTGAGATATTCCAGGTCTCTCGCTCTCTCTTCCCTCCCAAGATCTAGCTTTTCTCCCTCCCTTTCTTCCCTCCAACCCCTTGCACCTCCCCTGTCTCTGTCCCCCTCCTTCCAACTCATAACCCTGTTTCTGCACCTCTCTTCCCTCCCCTGCCTGTCCCCTTCCTTCCAACTCATAGCCAAGGTTCTCTCCCCTCTCCAGGCCCCGACCTCTTAATCTCCCTCCCAACCCCACGATCCCCTTCCGGACCTACTGAGGTACCTGGTGGTCCAGCGGGTCTTCTTGGCAGGAGTGCGAACCTCTGGTTTCTGCCTCCCTGCAGCTACTTTTTAAAATGGCTGCTGTGACCTTTCGTGGCTGCTTGCAGCGTTTCCTGTAGTACCACGAGCTGCCGTGAGAGGTCGTGGCAGCCATTTTAGAAGGCAGCTGCGAGGAGGTGGGAGCGAGAGGGCCGCGCTCCTGCCCCAAAGACCCCCGCTGGACCTAGTACCATGATAACCTGCACCTTGTGATTGATGGGAACCCCTAAGCCCCACCTGTTTAAAAACTCCCAAAAGATCTCCTGCCACTTACCTTTTAGAGAGCCAGTTTTCACCCGCAGTGAGAAGCATGACTGATGCACGCTAATTCTCCAGGCCCAGAGCCTTTCTTCTGATGCAACTTCCTGTTCCGCAGAGACAGTTATTGTGGTGGTAAGGTGCATTTGTTTCAATCTGTGCACACATTTTACAATGTCCACAGGGGCTATGTTCCTCTGGTATCCTAGTACACAAGTGTACGGTGACTCTCAGCATTTTTTAATGACTAAAGAATTATATGACCAACATAATCCAATATCAAGTCTCAGAGAGTGATCAACAATATAAGAGGTTGCAATGACTGGAAGGCGAACTTCTTTTGCAGGGTGGCTTTTCAGCCTTCCCTTTGGAGTTCCATATCTCTGAGCACTTTATATACACAATTGATCACTCTCCACAGACAGTTTTCCATAGAAGTCAGTTCATTTTGATGCAAAGATGGATGCAGGGCAGAAAGTGAAGAAGGAGAGAAAGACAGTCAATGGATAAGAAGGCCCTGGAAACATAGTTGAAAGCAAAGAAAAACAGTCACCAGATAACAAAGGTAGGGAAAATGATTTTATTTTCCAATATATTGATAGAAATGTGTCAGTTTTGAGAATATATATATCTGCTGTGTATATTGTGTGTATATGAAAAATGAATGGAAAAAATTGCATTACAATTACTAACTTTAGTGTGTCCCGGCTCGAGAAAGTTTGAGAGACACTGATCTATTGTAAACCGTCTAGATCAGTGTTCTTCAACCTTTTTACACCTATGGACTGGTGGAAATAAAAGAATTCTTTTGTGGACCGGCAAACTACTAGGACTGAAATTTAAAAACCCCGTTTCCGTGAGCTTGATCCCCACAAACCATCTGATCCCATCCGCACAAGCCTCAGTTATAGTGTTTAAGCCCGTTAAATTAACGGGTGCTAGAATAGATGTGTAATTTTAAAATGTATGTCTGTCTGTCTTTTTTTACTGTATTTCTCCTTGGCCTCTGTCTTTTTTAGCTGTCTGTCTCCTTATCCATTGTCTTTCTGTCTGTCTCCTTTGTTTGTGGGGGTTTTTGCCGTCTGTCTCATTGGCTACTGTATGTCTGTTGGTTTGGGGTTTTTTTTTGCTATATTTCTCCTTGGCCACTGTATATTTGTTGGGATTTTATTTTCCTGTTTGTGTCCTTGGCTTTTGTTTGGCTGTCTGTCTCTTTGCTCACTGTCTGTCAGTCTATGTCCTTGGTTGCTGTCTGTATGTCTTTGTTTATTTTGGTCTGTTTCTTTGGCTGTTGTCTGGCTCTCTTTTTTTGCTGTCTGTCTCATTGGCCAATGTATGTGCGACTGTCTTCTTTTGCTGTATTTCTCCTTGGCCACTGTATTTTTGAGGCCATTGTGTGTCTGTGTGTCTCCTTGGCTGCTGTATTTTTTTGTTGTCTGTCTCCTTGGCTGCTGTATGTATTTTTGTCTTTTGTTTTCTGTGTGTGTCTCTCTCCTTGTTCTGTATCTGTAGCCCCCTGTCCTTCTGTGAGTATATTTCACTGCCACCTACCTCTGTTTAAGTGTGTGTGACATATTTCTGTCAGTCTGTCAATGTCTCCTTTTTTTTTTTCTTGCACTGTTTTTCCCTGGCCCCCTGTCCTTATGTGAGTGTGTGAAGATCCCATGGGGATGTTAGGGGGATGTCATATGTGTGGAGAAGTCAGGGGGGCTCCCACTTACCTTTTTTTTCTTTATAATGCAACTTGGCTGTGGGGAAGTGGGATATCAGAGAGGAGACAGACTGGCTGGTGGCTGGTGAGATGTGAGGAGAAAGAGTGAGGCAGACTGTCTGCAGGCCTATATGTACTATAATAAAACGGCAAAATTGTTATGACAACCGTCGAACAGAGGTGTGTCACAAAACTTGCCGGCGCTTTGATGGCAGGTATAAAGAAGAAGCGTACATGTGCTGCATACCTCTTTACACCCATCTTCAAGCAATTCACATTGTTTTCAGTTCATTGGGCCGTAACGGGTGCTGTGCTGTGATCGTGCTTCATCCGCTACTTCCGCACAGAGTGGGGGGAGACCTGTGGCGGCGCCGAGTTAACTTCTCCCTCCCTTCCCTCCCCCTTCATGCTTGCGCAGATTGGGCAGCCTTTCCTTGCTTTCCCCCCTTCCCACACCCCTTTCCTATGCCTGCTCGGAGGGGAGGCTCTATTCCGGGATCTCGCTGTCACGGGGGAAGGGTGCCGGCATAAAACTCCGGAGTAATGGCTTCGGTCTCACCCTCCTCCCGCTCGCACTGCAAACAATTGGCGTTTCTGCTGCCGAACTTCTTGCCTCCCACCCCCCCTTCCCTCCGGCTCCGCCGCCGACAGCCGCCGCCGACAGTCTCCACCTGCATTGTCCCCGCCGCGGCACTCACCGGCCTATCGGGCGGGGAACGGAGGAACAGGTTCAGGGCAGCTAGGGGGGGAGGAGTGAGTCCAGCTGAGACTGGCAGGAAGAGGAAAGCAGAGCAGGTGAGCCGCCACCGCGAAAAACTTTAGAGAGCCAGCCAGACCGTGAGTGCGGGCTGTTGTAAGCTTGCATGTGCACTCTTGCCGGCCACGGACATACGGATCACGGAAGCACGCTGATAGGAGTGCGCATGCGCGGCTAGCGTTTTATTATATAGGATGTGTTTTATTAAAGTATAAAAATAAACAATATTCTGTACAATTGCCATTTTATAAATACAAATAATGCAGAGCAAGGATCAACAAAACCCCTGTCTCCCCTCCCTTTCACATATATCTCCTCTGCTATCAAGAAAACCATGAATAAGCCAAATTATTACAGAATGCTACACAGAAATATCATGCTAACAGAATGCCACAGTCACACATGACAGAACTAGTGTTAGAGGAGTGCAACTAGGGCAACTGCCCCCTGGTCAGAGAGAGCCCTAAGCCAGCTGGAAGCTAAAGAAGCACTGCCTGGGCTTTGCAGTCCCCATTTATGTCTAACACCAGCTCTAGCAGGATATATATTTCAAATCTGATATATTCTAATCACAAAATAGAAATCAAATAATTTTTTTCTACCTTTTGTTGTCTCTGGTTTCTGCTTTCATCTTCTTTTCACTCTCTTCTTTCCAACGTCTGTCCTCTTATGTCTCTTCAGTCCAGCATCTGCCCCTTACATCCACTGTCTGCCCTCTTCTCCTTCCATCTGCCTTCTTTCTTTGCCCCTCTCCCCTTTCCATCCAGCCTGCGCCCCCTCTCTCCTTTTTACATGATTCATTCCAGCTTCACTGCTCTCTTCATTTTTATCTCTCCTACACCAGATGTACCATTGTTGTCCCTCTCTGCTTATTTCTCTGCTGACCCCCTTCCCATCATCAATCTCTCTACTTTCTCATTCCTGTCTCTCCTCTCCCCCCCTCCCTGCCAGCTGTTTCCTTCCTTTTTTCCTTTTCCCTTCCCTCCTCCTGTCCAGCAGTAACTCTCTTCCCTTCCCCTCCTCCCCTCCCAGCAGCATCTCTCCTTCTCCCTCCCTCCAGATCCAGTAGCAGCTGTCCCTTTTTTTCCCTTGTCCCCCCCAAAAAAAATTTGCCAAGATGAACTGCAGACAGCAGTGAGTATGCTTCTCCCTCCCATATTCGCGGTTTCAGCAATCACACCTTGATTGTTCACGGATTTTAGCGTGCTGGCTCCTCCCCCCCCAAAAAAAATTACAGTACGTCATCCATGAATACGCACCTTTTAGAATACTAGACATTTTGCGAGCGCAATCCTCCCCTCCCAGCAGCATCTCTCCTTCTCCCTCCCTCCAGGTCCAGTAGCAGCTGTCCCTTTATTTTCCCTTGTCCAGCAGCTTCCCAGACTCCTTTCCCTCCTCCCTCCAGCAGCATCTCTCCTTCTCCCTCCCTCCAGGTCCAAAAGCAGCTGTCCCTTTATTTTCCCTTGTCCAGCAGCTTCCCAGACTCCTTTCCCTCCTCCCTTCCCATCAGCATCTCTCCTTTTCCTTCCCTCCAGGTCCAGTAGCAGCTGTCCCTTTTTTTCCCCTTGTCCAGCAGCTTCCCAGCTTCCTTTTCCTCCTCCCCTCCCAGCAACATCTCTCCTTTTCCTTCTCTCCAGGTCCAGTAGCAGCTGTCCCTTTTTTTTCCCCTTGTCCAGCAGCTTCCCAGCCTCCAACAGTGGCTTTCTCCCCTCCTAGCAGCTCTCCGTTCTTGCTAGCGCAGCGATTCACTAAGGCAGCCTTGGGTCCTTTGATGGGTCGCGCCGCCTCTGAGAAAAGATGAAGTTGCATCATCTGAGGCAGCTGTGACTCAGCAAAAGCCCCAAGGCTACCAAAGTGAATCGCTGCGCTGGCAAGTACCAATAGCTGCTGGGAGGGGAGAAAGCCACTGTTGGAGGCTTCTCATGATCTAGCCGGCCCTGCGCGGACCAGCAGGAAATTGCAGCTCGTTGATCTTGCCGGCCCTGTGTGGACTGGCAGAAATTTTCTGCGGACCGGCACCAGTCCACAGATCGGCGGTTGAAAAACACTGGTCTAGATACTTGGGATAGACAGTATAACAAAAAAATTAATAAACTTGGAAACTTAGCAAAAAGCCCTTGCTTCTCTGCAGTCTGAAAAATAAGTGGAGGAGCTGCGTTCTAGGCCTTTCTTCCACAAAATTAAGCCCTGGCATCTTTCTTTTAATGCTTCTCTTGTCAGAGCTGGGTTTGCTGCAAAAGCAGAGTTCAGAGGTGGAGGTGGGAGTCCCATGGCGACTTTGTTGCTCTGCAGTCTGATTTAGAAGGGGTAAACTGGCAGCATGCTGTCTTAGAAAGTCCACGGGCAAGTTTCTTTCTTCCCTTGGTCTTTTCCCCCTGTTCTTCCTGAGAAATTACCAGCAAACTCTAAAGCAGAACAGCCTCAGCAGAGCCTGGAGCTACAAAAACAGGCAGACAGGCTCCATCGCTCATGATGTTTTTACTGATATGAAATTATTTTTATGGGAATTTTTTTTTTCCCCACTGATGTCAGTAAATTTACTGACAGTTGACAACCTTGGCATTTACCCTCGGAGCTTATTTATTGCTTGTGCTACTACTGATTTGTTTGCACGGAATTATTTTTGTGATGTTAAGCAACATTTCAGCTGAGGGAACCCCCCTCCCCCCCAAAAAAAAATATGCCAACATGAACTGCGGACAGCAGTGAGTACGCTTCTCCCTCCCGTATTCGCGGTTTCGGCAATCACACCTTGATTGTTCATGGTTTTTAGCGTGCTGGCTCCTCCTCCCCCCAAAAAATTACAGTACGTCATCCATGAATACGGCACCTTTTAGAATACTAGACATTTTGTGAGCGCAATTCGTACTCTGGCAGCTTTAGACCGTCAACGTTTCTGGCCTCCTCCTCCAACTTTTTAAACTTTCTCACATGTTGTTCTCGGTTTTCTGTTAAAAACCATCGAGGATATGATTAAACCCTGAATAACATATGAGAAAGTTATTCGCGGGCCTGTCAATCTCCAGTCACCGCGAATACGGTGGGAGACGTGTATGTGGCACCAACCAATATTTACGGATCGAGTTTATCTGAGTGTCATCTGTGCACTCGATACTTATGCTTCAACATCCACATATTTTCCGATACAATCATTAATATTGAGTCCCCTTCATCTTACATACATGTGGATTGTCCTTCTGATTTTATAGACTGAATAAAAGCTTGCATCAGAAACATCAGTCTCCATAGATGTCCGGATTTCACCAGATATGGCTTCCTTTTCGAGGACATGTCCGGGGGTCTGGACTAGGATTACCAGATTTTCCCGAAGGAAAATCCGGATCCATGGCCACGCTCCCAGACCTGCCCCATTCCGCCTGTGTCACGCTTCATTCCGCCCCGCCCCCAGACGGCATCCACGCATGTGCAGATGGCTACACAGTGACGTCACGCGCTGTGTCCGCGCATGCCTCTTCCCGACATGATTTTGACGGGAAGTTTTTCAAAAACCTGGACAAAATGCCGGGTTTTGAAAAGCTGTCTGGATCCCCGGACGTGTCCTCGAAAAGGAGGGCATGTCCGGAGAAATCCGGAGGGCTGGTAAACCTAGTCCGGACGGCTTTTCAAAACCCGGCACTTTTGTCTGGGTTTCGAAAAGCTTCCTGTCAAAATCACAGGGGGGAGGGTGGGGGGGGGGCATCTGTGCGTGCGCGGATGCAATACGGTGACGTCATTGAGTCGCGTCCATTCATACCGTCTGGGGGCGTCACGGGGGTGGAACGGGTTATGACGCAGGCGGAATGGGGCGGACCTTGGGACATGGCCATGGGTCTGGATTTTCCTTTGGGAAAATCTGGTAACCCTACACTAACCAGTATGCAACCTTAGTAGTCAAAAGTAATATTTTAAAGACCCCTGTACCTTGAACGTTCTAGTTTCCAGAACGCTTGTTTCTCTGGCTCAGCTGCCTCGCCAGATTACGTATTCGTTTCTAGTCATGACATAGCAGGGTGGGGGAGGGAGGCTAGCGGTGCAGGATTCAGAAACCCAGCCTGAAATACAGACACTATTTAAACTTCAATGCTGCATTTTCTTGCAGAAGGTCCCTGGTTTTGGTTGTTTTTGTTTTTTTTTTCCTCCCAAAAAATAGCATTACCCAAGTATGAACATTTCTCGTGTAGCTTGACATCGAGCTGAATCCATTAAAAGTGCTGCTTGATTGACCTCTATCAAGTTGAAAAGCTTGTCAAGACCTTGGTTCCATACATCGCTAGGGATTACGTCTGAAAACAAAGAGAAATCAGCCTGGTGGTGTGTGTAAAATCCAAGAAAACAACCACAGGCGGGTAAAAAAAAAAATGATATAAAGAGGAAACTGATTAGCTATTATAAAGGCATGTACTTTCGGCGCCCGTAATTGTCACTGAGATATTTTTTTTAATAGTGCGAGCGTGCAGCAAGAGAGAATAGCTTCGTAGGCAATTTGGACCAAAAAATAGGCGGATAAAAAAAAAAAGCCATCCGAAATGATGGCATCATTAGTTTGCTATTCTGCCCGCAGGCATTTCTTTAGGGAAATGATTAACTAATGAAACTATGAAAGCTAATATGTCTCAATCTGAGCGCTAATGCAATACATACTAATTAGAATCATTGGCACTTCATCATGCAAAAAAGGCTGTAGGATGTTTTCCAAATATCTATAGATAAAGACTTGAAAAATTAGAGCCTGAAAACACGTGAGCCGGATTAAAAATGGAATCTGCTGCATCTTTTCACTTGCATTGGAAAAAGGGTCTTCGATTTGAGCGGAAGAGCAAAAGGGGCAAAACGGATAAGCTAGGAAGAAAGATCCAAACCTCGCCCCGGTAACGGAAGTAAATGGTGCATGAAAAGAAGACGTCTTTCAGGATGTTTATTTATTTTATTGATTGGGATTTTTTTCAGTAGTAGCTCAAGGTGAGTTAGGTTGATGCGGACTAGGCAGCGGTGTAGCGAGGATGCATGGCGCCCCGCTCCCTCGCTGCGCGCCCCTTCCCCGTACCTTTTTAATCTCGGCGTGAGCAGCCACTGGTACCAACTTACTACCTGCGTTGGCTTCGGCACGCTCTCTGACGCCACTTCCTAGACGCGGGTCCCAGATGTGAATGTCAGAGAGAGCGCCAAAGCCAACGCGGGCAACCAGTTGGTGGCTGCTTGCGCCGAAGTTTAAAAGGTATGGGGGAAGGCGGGGTGCCTGGCAGGGGGAGGGGTGGTAAGGGGAGCAGAGAGGAGGTGGGGCGCTGGTACCTTGAGCAGGATGGCGCCCGGAATGAACCACCCCCCTCGCTCCCCCCCCTTACTACGCCACGGGGATTAGATATTTCACTGAGCAGTGCTGTTCAGTTTCAGCAGCGTTCACTAAGGGCTCCTTTTTATCAAGCCGCGCTAGCGGTTTAACGCGCGTAATACCGCACACTAAACCGCTGGCAGCGCTAGCCGCTAACGCCTCCCTTGAGCAGGCGGTAGTTATTAGGCCAGCGCGGGGGTTAACACGTGATGAAAAGTCACGCGCGTTAACCCCGCTAGTGCGGCTTGATAAAAGGAGCCCTGAGGTAAGTGCTTTTTGAATTTATGGGCATTATCTTCTATTTATTACAAAGTTTGGCTACTGATGATGATTAAAAATATCAAAAACATAAAAATATTAAAATTATTCATGTAAAAAACTTAAAAAAAATTTTTTGTTAATATAACAGGGAGTTTGGGCCGATGATTGAGATATTGACCTGCAACAAATATCAGCAGTCAACTGCTTGACTATAGGTCTCCGAGGCCCATCTCCTCGCTAAAAAAGCATTATTTATTGTGCATAAAAGTGTAATTTGCTTCTATCTAGGTATTTTTCTGTGCTCAAGGGCTTATAATCTAAGGGATTGTTTTAAAAAAACTGCAGTAAAATTGGCTTAGCGGACCCTTATGCGGTTCTTTCCCGTGCACTAAGGCCATTTTTAACATGGTTGTTAAAAAAAGCCATTGATCTTGTATTTATTTCATTAATGGCCATGCACTAATGTTGCCGTTATCATGTGACCATTTATTTAAATTATTGTGGGAACACTTGCCGTCGCCTATAGGAGTGTAATGGTGCCCACATTATCCATTCATTCACTAATCAAGTGTGTTGCAAACTGTGTGCCGTGGCGAGATTTCCGGTGTGCTGCGAGACGCCATTGAGGAGGAGAGACACCGGCTGACTGCCTACAGGACGTGCCTCTCGTGGTGAAAGGCATGTCCTATAGGCAATCAGCCGGCGCCTTTCCTATTCCAGCAAACCCCCTCCCCCTCTGGTGGCTCAAGACCCCGTCAGGAAGGCCTCTGTGCCTTTCCGGAGGCCCTCCAGCTGCGGGCCTGATTTTAGAGTGCCACGGTTCCGGAGAGTTTGCGAAACACTGCACTAACCAATTAGTGCCTGGTAATGTAACTTAGTAAACATTGGAAGTTAAAGACCTACATGGTCCATCTAGTCTGCCCAACAAGGTGGCCAGAGTTTAATCTGGCACTCTACAGAGGCTCTACTTCTTCGTGATTAAAGAATAGTTCATTTGATCTCTCTCTGCTAATTTTGGGACATAGACCGGTGTTTCTCAACTTGGTCCTGGAGTATCTCCTTGCCAGTCAGGTTTTCAAGATATCCATGCATGAAATGAATTTGCATATAATGGAGGCTGTGTATGCAAATCAAGTTTATGCATATTCATTGTGGATATCCTGAGAACCTGATTTACAAGGGGGTACTCCAGGACTGAGTTGAGAAACACTGGCATAGGCTGTAGAAATCTGCCCGACACTGGGCCTACTTCCTAATTACTGGAGTTGCCATTGAAGCCCACTCCAGTAGAGGGCTAGGTGACTTTCCCAGGGTCACTGAACCCATTTGCCCAGGTTCTCTACCCACTGCTAGTCTACTCCAGTGGTTCTTAAACCTGACCTGGGGGCTCCCAGCCATTCAGGTTTTCCAAGATATCCCCTAATGAGAGGCTAGAGAAACTGAGCCTCTTCTCCCTTGATCGAAACATTCAAGATATTGAAGGGAATTGACTTAGTAGAGAACGAGAGGGCAGTCGCTAAAGTTAGAAAGGAAAAGATTCCGTACAAATGTAAGGAAGTTCTTCTTCACCCAGAGAGTGGTAGGAAACTGGAACGCTCTTCTGGAGTCTGTCATAAGGGAAACACCCTCCAGGGATTCAAGACAAAGTTAGACAAGTTCCTGCTGAACCTGAACGTATGCAGGTGAGGCTAGATTCAAAGAGGACACTGGTTTTTGACCTAAGGGCCGTCGCGTGAGCAGACTGCTGGGCACGATGGTCTAACCCAACAGCGGCAATTCTTATGTTCTTTTATAAAAAGGATGGAGTCGGTCCAGATAGTAGATAAGGACAAGTTGTTCACCCTCTCCAAGGTAGGGAGAATGAGAGGGCACTCTCTAAAGTTGAAAGGGGATAGACTCCGTACAAACGTAAGGAAGTTCTTCTTCACCCAGAGAGTGGAAGACAAATGGAACGCTCTTCCGGAGTCTGTCATAGGGGAAAACACCCTCCAGGGATTCAAGACAAAGTTAGACAAGTTCCTGCTGAACCAGAACATACACAGATAAGGCTAGACTCAAATAGGGCACTGGTCTTTGACCTAAGGGCCGCCGTGTGAGCGGACTACTGGGCACGATGGACCACTGGTCTGACCCAGCAGCGGCAAATCTTATGTTCTTATGAATGGATTAAATTGAAGATGGACTGTAACTAACGTTCAACGTGAGAACACAGCAGTACACGAGAGGTGATGGAGATTTGTTTAAGTAATGATATAGTGGTCACTGTATAAGTTATTTGAATATTGAGGGGGTTTCCATACTTGTATTTATGCAGTTATATAATAAAGAGTGTCATACTATTGAGAAATTGTATGCATTAAATGATGTAAAGAATAGTTTATTTGGAATTAAAATAGAATAAAATAATAATTTTATTCTTATATACCTCCAAAGCCATAGTAGTTCGAGGCGGTTCACAATAAGAGGAGCTGGACAATCAGCGAAGATAGGTACAAAGAAGGTTTTAAAGTACATGAAGCTGATACAGGAATAAGAGAGCAGGAGCCTGCTGCAAACAATCAGTGAGAGTGGGGCACTGGACAGACATCAATTCCAGTAGGCCGAGAGCAGAGCGAAAATGAGAGATCGTGGTAAAAATCAGATGGAGTAAAGCGATAAGGCAAAGGGTGCAATTAGGGTACAAATCGGTTGAACAAGTTTGTTTTTACTAGTTTTCTAAAACTTAGATAAGAGGAAGAGTGTGTTATTAAGATGCTTAGCCAGTTGTTCATTTGGCCTGCTTGGAAAGCAAGTGTTCTGTCTAGGTATCTCTAGGCAGGCCTTTATTGATGGATGGGTGAACATACGGACTCTGCGTGTAGATCTGCTGGGGCAGTCCAAGTTGAAATGTGCAACCGGTATTTGGGGGCCGAGCCAAGTATAGATTTAAAACAAAGACAGGCAAATTTGAACAAGACTCTTGCCTCCAGGGGCAACCAATGAAGTTTTTGGTAATAGGGGGTTATGTGGTCCCATTTTTTTACGCCAAAAAATCAGTCGGACGGCTGAGTTTTGGATGATTCGGAGTCTTTGAATAGTTTTCTTGAAAGATCTCAGATAAATGATGTTGCAGTAGTCGAGTAAGTTTAGTACGGAGGCTTGCACCAATAAACGGAATGAAGTTTTGGATGATTCGGAGTCTTTGAATAGTTTTCTTGAAAGACCCCAGATAAATGATGTTGCAGTAGTCGAGTAAGTTTAGTATGGAGGCTTGCACCGATAAACAGAATGAAGTTGCATCGAAGTACTTTCTGATGGTTCTTAGTTTCCATAGAGTCGAGAAGCCTTTTTTAATCAATAGCTCAATGTGTGCTTCAAGAGTAAGGTGACGGTCCAGGGTAACTCCCAATATTTTTATGGAGTGGCCAATAGGATAGACTTGTCCATTCAAGGAAATTGAAGAGTCTTTGAGTTTGTCATTCGGGCTAGCTAGGAAGAATTTGGTTTTTCTGAGTTGAGTTTCAATTTGAATTGGGCCATCCATTGATCAATTTGCTTTAATATGAATGCCAGGTGGATCTTTGTCTCGGGGGGGGGGGGGGGGGGGAGGGGGGATAGGTTTGTTAGGGGGAAAACAAAGTGATGCAGGCATAAATGTAAAATTTGACTTTTAAGCTTTGCAGTAGGTTCCCCAATGGGGCTAAGTAGATGTTAAATAGTGTAGGGGGAAGGGGGGAACCTTGTGGGACTCCACATGAGTTGACCCAGCAATAGGAATGATCATCGTCACTGTAAACTTGGTATGAGCGTTTCCTTAAAAAACCCTGGAACCATTTTAGGACATTACCCGAAAGGCCAATTGACTCTAGACATTAATCGCAGGACAAGAGCGCTAGTACCCTGACTGAATAAGCTGTGGAGGGAGTCTAGTAGAGAGCCAATAACTGTTTCCGTGCTAAACCCAGGACGAAAACCTGATTGGTTGTCGTGCAGTATGCTGAATTTATCCAGGTAAGCTACTAAGTCCTGGTTAACCAGGCCTTTCTTCAGCTTTATAAAAAAATGGAATGCTCGCGATGGGTCTGTAGTTTGTGGTCAGCTTAATGGATTCCTTGGGGTTTTTTTTTATGATCGGAGTGATCAGAATTTGGCCTGAGGCATCGGGAAAAGTGCCTGACAGTAGTAGAGAGGAGAGCCAAGTATGTAATTTGGCTTTAAAGGTGACTGGGGCAACTTTCATAATGTTTGGTGGGCAACAGTCTTAATTTGCAGTAGGAGTCAGTCTAATTTGCAGTAGCTTCTTTTAATTATTGTTGTAATAATGAATATGCATGTGGCAGATTTGCATATAATAGAGGTGACAGGCATGCAAATCTGCCACATGCATATTCTCTACGGATATCTTAAAAACCTGACTGGTTGGAGGTCCCCTAGGACAAATTTAAGAACCACTGGTCGACTCCACTCGGTTCATAGCCGAAAGCGCACGGGACAATCGCGTGAGGACAAAAACGCTAAGACAGATGTGCACAGGACATCAGCGCGCTGGATTAAAAGGTAAATTTAAAGCACTCCGGGGGGGGGGGTAACCTCCGATTTTACTTAGAAGTGTTGGCGCTGCTGTTTGGGGGAGGAAACCCCCCCCCCCCCATTAGAGAGTAAAATGTAATTTTTTCCCAGTGTTTAGAATCACCTGTTGCTAAATCTGTACTTTGTTTGTTCATTCAATCTGTAACTCTGTTTATTCACTCAATCTGTAACATTTCTAAGCATTGTAAACCGCATAGAACTTCACGGTCCTGCGGTATATAAACTGTTATTATTATTATTTAGTGAAAAATTAGTTTCCTCTGTAAGTGTGTGGGGGGTTTCCCCCCACGGCAGCAGCAAGAGTTCTAAGTAAAGTGGGGGGGTTCCCCCCACACTTCCCCTTAGAACGCTTTAAATTTTCCTTTTAATCCGGCGCGCTTATGTCCTGCGTGCGGATGTCTTAGCATTTTTGTCCGTGTGCGATTCTCCGGCGCGCTTTAGTCCCATCACCGCTCCACGCCACTACTGGTAGGGTGTATATATATTACATTGATAGAGGATTATTCTTTACTCTGACTCATATCTGCAATAGAGTTCTATAATTCCAGGAATTGTCATGTGTAAAAATAGACTGCATGTATGCTTTGAACTACTGTCAGCTGTTGGGAGTGCAAAAATGGTTTTGTTCTTTTCTTAATGGAGTTTAATAAGTCACAAGAAGAGAGGTCTCCTCCAGCCTTCTGTAAGATTTGTGGCTTTTTTTTTTTAGTATCTTACATCATGCCATCTTTTTTAAAGTGATCGGTTATCCTTCTTGTGATCTACAATATAAGTAAATCAAGACAAATGCAATAACAGAGGATGCATAGTTAAAATAACAAGAAAAAGTTATATACTGAACTAGTCAAGTTCCATATATAACTCGTCTATATATTTTTGCTTAGGAGACAATAAGGAGATATTGAAAAAAGTAGGTAAGGGAGTGCCTTACAAGAAATGGTGGTGTCAGGTCAAAAGCGCGCCGGAACAAAGGTGCGCCCAGACAATTGAGCGCACCGCGGGGGTGCGCACCGCCGAAAATTACTGTTTTTAGGGCTCTGACGGGGGGGCGTGGGGGGAACCCCCCACTTTAATTAATAGAGATCGCGCCGCGTTGTGGGGGGTTTGGGGGTTGTAACCCCCCACATTTTACTGAAAACTTCACTTTTTCCCTGTTTTTAGGGAAAAAGTTA
This sequence comes from Geotrypetes seraphini, assembly GCF_902459505.1. Classification (NCBI taxonomy): domain Eukaryota; kingdom Metazoa; phylum Chordata; class Amphibia; order Gymnophiona; family Dermophiidae; genus Geotrypetes; species Geotrypetes seraphini. The sequence goes on along the minus strand of NC_047091.1, from coordinate 175,817,642 downwards.
AGTTTACAGTAAAATGTGGACGGTTACAACCCCCCAACGCTGGCGCAATCTCTATTAAATAAACTGGGGGGGCTCCCCAACAAAACCCCTCGTCGGATCCCCTAAAATCTGTAATTTTCTTTGGCGTGCGCCTCCGTCTTGCGCTCAGTTGTCGGCGCGCGCCTTTGTCTTTCGCGGGGTTGTCTATGAACCGAAATGGTTAAAGAAAAATTATACGAATAACAGTAAGTTGTTCCATTGTACGTAGGGTTACCGGATTTTCCTTCGGGAAAATCCGGACCCATGGCCACGCCCCCAGTCCCGCCCAGTCCCACCACAGCTCCGCCTTCAGACGGCATCCGCACATGCAATGATGTCAACGTGCACGCGACGTCACTGCATTGCGTCCGCGGCTTGCGCAAATGCCCCTTCCCAACACGATTTTGTTGGGAAGCTTTCCAAAAGCCAAAGTGCCGGGTTTTGAAAAGCCGTCCAGAACCCGCGATCATGTCCTCAAAAGGAGGACAAGTCGGGGGACATCCGGACGTCTTGTAACCTAATTGTATGCAAATCTGTCATCCATATTCCTTGTGGTAATCTTGAAAACCTGACTGGCTGGGCTTCCCTCAAGGAGAGGATTAAGAAGCAAAGGCGACAATGCAATGTTCTTAACCCTCTTTCTTTCCTCTCCTTTCCATTTTCTTGTTCACAAAAATGAAAACATAAATATCACATCCCACCCAATAATATAATGTGAATAGAGCGTGCCCTCTGATCTCATACGAAGAAAGACTGGGCAAATTGCAGCTCTATACTCTAGAGGAGCGCAGGGAAAGGGGTGACATGATTGAGACATTTAAATACGTCACAGGTCGTGTCGAAGTGGAAAACGACATATTCGTTCCCAAGGGATCCTCGGTCACAAGGGAGGGAAATTTAGTGGTGGCACCAGGAAGTACTTCTTCACAGAAAGGGTGGTGGATCATTGGAACAAACTTCCGGTGCAGGTGATCAAGGCCACCAGCGTGCTCGACTTTAAGAATAAATGGGACATCCACGTGGGATCCCTACGAGGGTTGAGCTAAGGAGCTGAGTCATCGGCACTCAGACTTGATGGGGTGGGTCAGTAGAGTGGGCAGACTTGATGGGCTGTGGCCCTTTTCTGCCGTCATCGTTCTATGTTTCTGTCTTAATTTAACCCTTTGTATGGCCTTAATTATTCACCCACCCTTCTGGTTTGTTCCTTTACCCTCCCCTTTTATTTTATGATGTATCTGAAATTCGTATTTCCCTTTTGTGTCAAGTATGCCTGTCCATTGGTTGGGGTTTTTTTTGGGTTTTTTTAACAACCCCTGTTTGTCACTCCAATTTTATATTTTTATACAATTTGTATGGAAACTGCTTAATAATAATAATAATAATAACAACTATTTTTTTCTACACCGCCATAATCTTGCGACTTCTAGACGGTTTACAGTGAAAGAGAGCTGTACATTCAGCGAATTGCAATGTGAGAACAGATAGGAAGTCACTGAGTAATCAGTGTTTACAAGTTACAAGCTTAGGCTTCAATAAGTGACGTAGGAAATAAAATAAAACTTGAATCTTGACACTGCCAGGCATTTTTTCAGGATATCTGCAGTGAATATGGATGTGCAAAGCTATCTCATGCGTGTTTTGTTGCAGTTGACTGGTTGCATCCCAAGCTCTGGTTTGAGAACTATTGCATTTACATGAGCTAATGTCATCGCCAATAGAACGTTCTAAATTATTTCTTCATTGATATAACAGAAGATACCATGTCCTACAGGTGCTAGCCATATGGGGGTGCTTGAGCACCCCCAGAATTGGACAAACTCCTTTACTATGTCCAGAGAGGGGTAATTTTTGTATATTTTAGCACCTCCATTTATTTTGAAAAGCTGACCCTATACCACACTGATGTAGACCTCCTCTGCTAAATGTTAACAAATTCACCCAGACTCTCTGGAACAGGTGTAATCATATACAGTGGAACCCTGGTTTGTGAGCATAATTCGTTCCAGAATCATGCTTTTAAACCAAAGTGTTCGTATATCAAAGTGAGTTTCCCCATACAAAGTAAGGGGAACTCGGATGATTTGTCCCACATCCCCAAAAGACCCCTCCCCCCCAAGGCCACTGGCATGCTTTCACCCCACCACATCCCAAAAAGACACCCTCTCCCCCGAGGCCACTAGCGCTTTTCCACCCCATCCCCGGGAACTGGCTTCGCCCCACCCCTCGGCCCAAATCTTTTACCTCAAGCGGACAGGATACCGGCACGCAGCACCAACCCACAGGACGTGCCGGTGCCAAAAGAGCCTGCCGTGCCTGCCACTGATCTCTGCTAGGCTGCTGCGAGGCCTTGAGCATCTGCGCATGCTCAAGGCCGTCTGGCTCCCACTCTCTCCGAGATTCTCATGAGATTCTCGGAGAAACCCCTTCCCCTGATGCCCATTGCAGGCGTCTCCCTGGGCCTAACTTAAGCCCTGGTGATCCAGCGGTGAGCTAGGGCAGGAGCGATCTTTCTATACTCTTGCCCTGTTGTAGAGTCACCATCAAAAATAGCTGCCTTGATGAGTTCCTGTGGCAACCTCACGAGTTTTTCATGGTCTTGCTATGGGAACTCACAGTAGGCATTTTCAATAACGGCTCTTACACGGGGCAGGAGCAAAGGAAGACCGCTTCTGCCCCAGTTCACCACTGAACCACCAGGCTTTCAAGGCAGGCTGTAGAGGTTCGAGTGATGGGGTGTTTTAGAGTCGGCAAGTACAGGATTTGGGAGGGATTGCTCCTGTCTCAGCTCACTGTTGAACCACCAGGGCTTAAGGCAGACCCGGGGGAGGCCTGCAACAGGTCCAGGAGGAGGTAGGCCTCCCAGGTTGACTTTAAGTAGAACAGCCATGATTTTTCCAGCCTGCATCACGCACCCTGGCTCTTTGTAGTTATTGCAGTGGCTAGAAAATATTGTATATTAACCAGAGTTAATGCAAATTTGCCAGGATATGGAATACATATTTTATTTATTTATTTATTCAATTTTCTATACTGGTCTCCCAGGGGAGCTCAGAACGGTTTACATGAATTTATTCAGGTACTCAAGCAATTTTCTCTGTCTGTCCCTTTAGGCTCACAATCTATCTAATGTACCTGGGACAGTGGGGGGCTTAAGTGACTTGCCCAGGGTCACAAGGAGCAGTGTGGGTTTGAACCCACAACCTTAGGGTGCTGAGGCTGTAGCTTTAACCAATCTCCCCATTCTCTTCTTTGTTGGGCTGACACCTTTTCAGCTGCCTCTTGTATTGTGATGTCATAATGCCTCATTCCACCAGTGCCTAGGAGCCAATCTCATTGGTGATGTCACAAAGGCCTCACCATACTTGTGCCCATTGACTAGATGCATTTGTCTTATTGAAATGAAAAGTGTGGAATGACTTGTAAGTTTCATGGCTACACCTCATCTAATATAATAAAATGATAGGCCGCGCATGCGCACTAAAAAAAAGTGTTCCCTGATCTGTCGCGAAAACACAATTGCGCATGCGCGGCCCCGCCGGCGGCTTTCAAATAAAAAAAAATTTACATAGCTGCGGCGGACTTCCTCACCCCCGGCTCCTCTCTCGAACTGGACCAGGATCGACAGAGAGGAGCTGCGGCGGCGGCGGCTTTCAACGACGAAGAAGCTGCAGTCGGGGCCTCCCCTGCCACGCACAACCAGCTCCCTCTCCTGCAGCTCAGGCACCACAAGCGCGCAACCTGGTCCCTGCGTCTGCCTACCCTTCCCCCAAACACAGCGCATTTCCCCCCCCCCCAAATAATCAATAAATGGAGCCGGGCCGCCCTCCGCAACAGACCAGAGGAGTTCTTTGCCGCTCACCCCCCTTCCCTTGCCGCTGACCCGAATACCTACCCGGCGATTCAAGAAGCCTGTGTAGCAGTCTTCACACGCTGCTTCAGGCCCTTCTATTGCCCTGATTTGCTCTGCCGCGTCTCTGATGATGTCATCAGAGACGCGGCAGAGCAAATAAGGGCAGTAGAAGGACCCGAAGCAGCGTGTGTACTGCACAGGCTGCTTGAATCGCCGAGTTACAAGGGAAGGGAAGGGAAGGGCGGGCCGCAAGGACTCTATCCGAGTAAATAAAAAACTCTGGACAGGGGGAGCAGGAAGAGGTCATGATGGACAGGGGGGGGAAAAAGGAAGGGAGGCCTATTGTTGGACAGGGGGAGCAGGAAGAGGTGCAGATGGACAGGGGGGGAAATTAAGGGAGACCTGCTGATGGACAGGGGGGGAAATGAAGGGAGGCCTACTGCTGGACAGGGGGAGCAGGAAGAGGTGCTGATGGACAGGGGGGAGGTAAAACAAAGGGAGAAGGGCTGCTGCTGGATAAGGGGAGCAATGAAGAGGTGGTGGTGGACAGGGGGAAAAATGAAGGGAGGCCTAATGCTGGACAGGGGGAGCAGGAAGAGGTGCTGATGGACAGGGGGAAAAAAAATTAAGGGAGGCCTACTGCTAGACAGGGGGAGCAGGAAGAGATGCTGATGGACAGGGGGAAAAATAAAGGGAGGACTACTGCTGGACAGGGGGAGCAGGAAGAGATGCTGATGGACGGGGGGAATGAAGGGAGGCCTACTGCTGGACAGAGGGAGCAGGAAGAGGTGATGATGGACATGGGGGAGGTAAAACAAAGGGAGAAGGGCTGCTGCTGGATAAGGGGAGCAATGAAGAGGTGGTGGTGGACAGGGGGAAAAATGAAGGGAGGCCTAATGCTGGACAGGGGGAGCAGGAAGAGGTGCTGATGGACAGGGGGAAAAAAAATTAAGGGAGGCCTACTGCTAGACAGGGGGAGCAGGAAGAGATGCTGATGGACAGGGGGAAAAAATAAAGGGAGGATTACTGCTGGACAGGGGGAGCAGGAAGAGATGCTGATGGACGGGGGGAATGAAGGGAGGCCTACTGCTGGACAGAGGGAGCAGGAAGAAGTGATGATGGACATGGGGGAGGTAAAACAAAGGGAGAAGGGCTGCTGCTGGATATGGGGAGCAGTGAAGGGGTGGTGGTGGACACAGAGGAGGTAAAAAGAATGGAGAATAGACAGGAAAAAGTGGCTAAGGAGACAGAGAGAGAAAGAAATAAAGACAGACACACACACATATATTCTAGTACCCGAGGGAGGAAAATGCTGCACAGGGAAGTAGGGAGGGGGGAATGCTGATGTACAAGGAAATGGAGGGGGAGGGAATGCTGATATGGCTACTGTACAGGAAAGTGGACAAGGGGAGATAAATGCTGCATAGGGGGCAGAAAGAGAGACAAATAGAAAGAAAGACAAATAATAGGAGGGAGGGAGACAGAAAGAAAAGAAGAAAGACACAAGGGCAGGGAGTGAGACAGAAAGAAAGACAGACATACATATATTCTAGCACCCGTTAATGTAATGGGCTTAAAGACTAGTATTTATATATTTATTCAATTTTCTATACTGGTCTCCCAGTGAAGCTCAGAGCGATTTACATGAATTTATTCAGGTACTTAAGCATTTTTCCCTGTCTGTCCTGGCAGGCACACAATCTGCCTAACGTATCTGGGGCAACGGGGGGATTAAGTGACTTGGCCAGGGTCACAGGGTCACAGGATGCTGAGGCTGTAGCTTTAACCACTGCGCCACACATAGGCCTGGAATTTTTTGTACAAAGCAACACTAGTTTAGGTCACTAGTTTAGATTGCCACAGGTCACAAGGAAGAAAGCCACCAGCGCACATTTATCAAACTCTATGCCATTTGAAGCACAGGCACGGATAGCGGGGAGCCCATAATGAAACTATACCATGCTGTGAAATTAATGATTTGTTTGTACTCTATGTGCTGTCCTTGCACTGAATGATAGTTTAATACAGTCATAAATTATGATGTCTCTGAGAGCTAGATGTATGGTTTTTTTAAATTTATTTTTAAATAATGCTTTGATTAAATAAATAAATATATTATTTAGCGTATACTCTACCGTGTGGAAAGTGGATGCCTCTGTGGCTGCATTTTCATGTGTTTTGTGTATTCTACATGTTCGCTTGGCAGGTTTGACTCCTGCCTCCTCAAATGACGGACGGTTTGCGGCTCCTCGCAACTGGTTGTAGCAGCTGGGGAAGAAGGTTAGCTTCTCTGAGTAGGGGCTCATGTCACTTGCAGGTTATATAGGATTGAGCGACACATTGACGAAATGGGTTGGGAACTGGCTTGGAGGTAGGCTTCAGAGGGTAGTGGTGAACGGCACCCCCTCCGAAATGACGGAGGTAATCAGTGGAGTGCCGCAGGGCTCGGTCCTAGGCCCGATCCTATTCAACATCTTTATAAGAGACTTGGCAGAAGGGCTGCGAGGTAAAATAACATTATTCGCCGATGACGCCAAACTAAGCAATGTAGTGGGCAAAAGCACACCATACATAAATTCAATGTTCAACTACATGATGCACGACCTACTCCTACTGGAGCGCTGGTCTAGGTCCTGGCAACTCAGCTTCAATGCCAAAAAATGCAAAGTCATGCACTTGGGCAGCCAAAATCCATGCAAGACTTGCACCCTTAATGGTGAGATCCTAACAAGAACTGAAGCAGAACGAGACTTAGGGGTGATCGTCAGTGAGGACATGAAGACTGCCAATCAAGTGGAGCAAGCTTCATCCAAGGCAAGGCAAATCATAGGTTGCATACGCAGGAGTTTCGTCAGCCGTAAGCCTGAAGTCATTGTGCCACTGTATAGATCCATGGTGAGGCCCCACCTGGAGTACTGTGTGCAATTCTGGAGGCCGCATTACCGTAAGGATGTGCTGAGACTGGAGTCGGTCCAGAGAATGGCCACCCGAATGGTCTCGGGACTCAAGGATCTCCCGTACGAGGAACTGCTGGATAAATTGCATTCGAGGAACGCAGAGAGAGGGGTGACATGATCGAGACATTCAAGTATCTCACGGGCCGCATCGAGGTGACATAGTAGATGACAGCAGATAAAGACCTGAATGGTCCATTTAGTCTGTCCAACCTGATTCAATGTAAATTTTTTTTTTAATTATTTTATTTTTTTTTATTTTTCTTCTTAGCTATTTCTGGGCAAGAATCCAAAGCTTTACCTGATACTGTGCTTGGGTTCCAACTGCCAAAATCTCTGTTAAGACTTACTCCAGCCCATCTACACCCTCCCAGCCATTGAAGCCCTCCCCTGCCCATCCTCCACCAAACGGCCATACACAGACACAGACCATGCAAGTCTGCCCAGTAACTGGCCTAGTTCAATCTTTAATATTATTTTCTGATTCTAAATCTTCTGTGTTCATCCCACGCTTCTTTGAACTCAGTCACAGTTTTACTCTCCACCACCTCTCTCGGGAGCGCATTCCAGGCATCCACTACCCTCTCTGTAAAGTAGAATTTCCTAACATTGCCCCTGAATCTACCACCCCTCGACCTCAAATTATGTCCTCTGGTTTTACCATTTTCCTTTCTCTGGAAAAGATTTTGTTCTACGTTAATACCCTTCAAGTATTTGAACGTCTGAATCATATCTCCCCTGTCTCTCCTTTCCTCTAGGGTATACATATTCAGGGCTTCCAGTCTCTCCTCATACGTCTTCTGGCGCAAGCCTCCTATCATTTTCGTCGCCCTCCTCTGGACTGCCTCAAGTCTTCTTATGTCTTTCGCCAGATACGGTCTCCAAAACTGAACACAATACTCCAAGTGGGGCCTCACCAATGACCTGTACAGGGGCATCAACACCTTCTTCCTTCTACTGACTACGCCTCTCTTTATACAGCCCAACATCCTTCTGGCAGCAGCCACTGCCTTGTCACACTGTTTTTTTGCCTTTAGATCTTCGGACACTATCACCCCAAGGTCCCTCTCCCCGTCCGTGCATATCAGCTTCTCTCCTCCCAGCATATACGGTTCCTTCCTATTATTAATCCCCAAATGCATTACTCTGCATTTCTTTGCATTGAATTTTAGTTGCCAGGCATTAGACCATTCCTCTAACTTTTGCAGATCCTTTTTCATATTTTCCACTCCCTCTTCGGTGTCTACTCTGTTACAAATCTTGGTATCATCTGCAAAAAGGCACACTTTTCCTTCTAACCCTTCAGCAATGTCACTCACATACATATTGAACAGGATTGGCCCCAGCACCGAACCCTGAGGGACTCCACTAGTCACCTTTCCTTCCTTATAGCGACTTCCATTAACCACCACCCTCTGGCGTCTGTCCGACAGCCAGTTTCTGACCCAGTTCACCACTTTGGGTCCTAACTTCAGCCCTTCAAGTTTGTTCAACAGCCTCCTATGAGGAACTGTATCAAAGGCTTTGCTGAAATCCAAGTAAATTACATCTAGCATATGTCCTCGATCCAGCTCTCTGGTCACCCAATCAAAAAATTCAATCAGGTTCGTTTGGCATGATTTACCTTTTGTAAAGCCATGTTGCCTCGGATCCTGTAACCCATTAGATTCAAGGAAGTACACTATCCTTTCTTTCAGCAACACTTCCATTATTTTTCCAACAACTGAAGTGAGGCTCACCGGCCTGTAGTTTTCTGCTTCATCCCTGTGACCACTTTTATGAATAGGGACCACATCCGCTCTCCTCCAATCCCCAGGAATCACTCCCGTCTCCAGAGATTTGTTGAACAAGTCTTTAATAGGACTCGCCAGAACCCCTCTGAGCTCCCTTAGTATCCTGGGATGGATCCCGTCTGGTCCCATCGCTTTGTCCACCTTCAGTTTTTCAAGTTGCTCATAAACACCCTCCTCCGTGAACGGCGCAGAATCTACTCCATTTTCTCGTGTAACTTTGCCAGACAATCTCGGTCCTTCTCCAGGATTTTCTTCTGTGAACACAGAACAGAAGTATTTGTTTAGCACATTTGCTTTCTCCTCATCACTCTCCACATATTTGTTCTCAGCATCTTTTAGCCTAGCAATTCCATTTTTTATCTTCCTCCTTTCACTAATATATCTGAAAAAATTTTTATCTCCCTTTTTTACATTTTTAGCCATTTGTTCTTCCGCCTGTGCCTTCGCCAAACGTATCTCTCTCTTGGCTTCTTTCAGTTTCACCCTGTAGTCCTTTCTGCTCTCCTCTTCTTGGGTTTTTTTATATTTCATGAACGCCAACTCTTTCGCCTTTATTTTCTCAGCCACTAGGTTGGAGAACCATATCGGCTTCCTTTTTCTCTTGTTTTTATTGATTTTCTTCACATAAAGGTCCGTAGCCATTTTTATCGCTCCTTTCAGCTTAGACCACTGTCTTTCCACTTCTCTTATGTCTTAGGTGGAAGAAGATATCTTTTTTTTCAAGGGTCCTGCAGCAACAAGGGGGCATCCATGGAAAATCAGGGGCGTGAAACTGCACAGGGACACCAGGAAGTTCTTTTTCACTGAAAGGGTGGTTGATCGCTGGAATAGTCTTCCACTTCAGGTTATTAAGGCCAGCAGCATGCCTGATTTTAAGGCCAAATGGGATAGACACGTGGGATCTATTCACAGAGAAAGGTAGGGGAGGGTCATTGGGGTGGGCAGACTAGATGGGCCGTGGCCCTTATCTGCCGTCTATTTCTATGTTTCTATGTTATGGGGACAGACATAAGATCTCAATGTGTATATTATGGAAGAAAAGTGTGAGAGGGGAGATATGATAGAAATATTTAAATGCTTCTTTGCCATAAATGCACAGGAGGCGAGTCTCTTTCAGGTGAAAAGAAGTTCTGGAATTAGTGGGCATAGAAAGAAAGTGAGACATGGGAACGGACTTAGAATTAACCTCAGAAGATACTTCAAGGAAAGGATGGCGAAAATTCATGGAACTGTCTGTCTCCCAGTGGGAGGTGATGGACATGAAAACAGTATCTGAATTAAAGAAAGCTTGGCACAGGTATGTAGGATCTGTAGGAGAGAGAATGAGATAGTAAATGGCATAAACTAAACTAAACTAAACCTTAAGTTTATATACCGCATCATCTCCACAGAAGTGGAGCTCGACACGGTTTACAGGAATTAATAAAGAAAGGAACTCCAATGGAAAGAAGAAGGGCTTGGTAAAAAGGAAGGAAAGAGGGGACTTAGTATAATGGAGAGGGAGGGAATCGTTACATTTTGGAGAAAAGCCAAGTTTTCAAATGTTTTCTGAAGCGTTGGAGGGAGGTCGAACTCCGAAGATGGGCAGTAAAGCTGTTCACAGCTCGGTGATCTTGAAGAGGAGGGATGTTCCAAGTTTTCCTGTATGGGATATGCCTTTTAAAGAGGGGAAGGATAGTTTGAATTTTTGAGTGGATCTGGTGGAGTTAGGATTCAGGGAGAGCCAAGATAGAGGAAAGAGGGGAGGAAGGATGCCGTGAAGAGATTTGAAGGCTAGACAGGCGCATTTGTAGTGAACCCTGAGGATGACTGGGAGCCAGTGAAGCTTAGACAGAAGCGGCATAGGCAGACTGGATATGGAATGGGACGACTCATCGCGGGATGCTTCTTTGCAGCCGTGCGGAAACGGCCGCACCGAATCGTCCCAATCTGCTTGGCTTCTCCTTTGCGTTTCCACCAGACCTGCATTTACCTTCTCCTGGGTGGAAGTTTATCACCCGTTCACCTCCACAAGGGGAAACCTGACTTTTCTGAAGTGCCCCCCTCCCCCTCACCAGCCCGGACGAGCCTGCCCCCCCCCCTTCCCATTGGTGAGCCAGGCTGCCCGTCAGCGGCACTCCCCACCGTCTCACAGAAGGACCTGGCTGATACCCTCCCCCCACTGCAGACTACAGAGATGAAGCCGGGAAGGGAAGGAGCCGGTGTTGAGCTGGGCGAGGAAGGAGGGAGCGTTCAGCCCGGCAATTGCATCCGTCCGGTCCGACGATTCTTCCAGAGTAGATCTTCTTCCCTCTTTATAAAGGAGGGGTTTTGTGCTATCTGTCCACTCACTACAGGTGTGCGACAGCTGGGGAGCTGTTTGGGAGCAGCTCCTTGGGTGATTCATGGGTTATTGTGGGGGTGGCATTGCCCCCCCCCTTCAAATGCCAAATCATCTTATAATAATAATAATAACTTAATTTTTGTCAAGATCATTTGTGGCGCAAAAAAATATGATCACGTCTCACCCCTTTTGATTAATGCGCATTGGCTTCCAGTTGAACATAGAATAAGATATAAAATCTTACTTCTAACATTCAATACAAAATCAAACTAATCAACCAGATTTTATCAACAGGCTTCTAATTCCTTATAACTCATTAAAATCTCTCCGGTCACTGTCTCAGAATCTTCTGATTATTCCTTCATTGAAAACTATTAATACGTTGCGCTCCAACAACTTTGCTGTTACCGCCCCTACCCTATGGAACTCCCTACCTAATCACTTACGTAGCGAGTCCAATTTAAAGCGCAGATTAAAACATTCTTGTTCCAAGACGCCTTTGGATAAAAACTGTCCTTTTAAGGACAAAAACTAAAAGAAAATTGTTATCATCCCATTCCTACTGTATTTTCCCTTTTACGTTACACTTTTTCTATAACAATTGTAGTTCTTCCCCACTACCCTATTGTTTGAGTATGTCCGTACATTTTATCACTGTTTTTATTTAAATTTGGCGTTATTAAATATCCCAATGTTTTATGTGTTTTTATGTAATTTTATATTGTAAACCGCTTAGAAACCTGAATAAGCGATTTTAAAAAATCTTTTAATAAACTTTAAACTTGTATACCGCAATACCATAACAGTTCTAAGCGATTCACAATAAAGAGGCAACTGTCAAACCGCGAAGTTACAAACAATATAGAAAATACAGTGGCATGATAATGAAGATTCAAATTTATCAAAAAGATAGGTCTTTACCGATTATCTGAAGGACTGGTAAGAAAAAGCTTTCAAAATAGTTTTGCTTAACCAGTCGTTCATTTTACCAGCCTGAAAAGAAAGGGTTCTATCCAAAAATCTCTTATAAAGACAACCTTTCAATGAAGGAAAGGGGAGCAAATGGGATCTCCGGGTACATCGGGTGATATGAGCCAATTCAAAATGATGGGAAAGATAATTTGGAGCCAAACCAGTAAAGTTGTAAAACAAATACAAGCAAACGTGAAAATAATTCTGGCTTCTATTGGTAACCAATGCAATTTATTTTATAACAAGGACTAACGTGATCTGTTTTTTTTTAAAGCCAAAAATAAGATGAACAGCTGAATTCTGGATAGTGTTAAATCTTTTGTTAGTTCTCTTATAAGAGCCAAGATATAGCATGTTCATCGTGGGCCATTTCATGGGACAATTCAGCGCTGACTTGGCCATGATGGCATGGCATGAATCATCCCGACCTGACTGGATCGGCCATATGGTCTTTATCTGCCTTCATTTTTCCATGTTTCTACGTGAGAGCAACAAGTTTCTTTTTTTTGCTGTGGCTTTTTTGAAGAGAATCTTTTGAAAGATTTGATTAAAACATTAAAGCATGCTTCCTCTATATCTTTCCAGACCATTACATATGTGTGAGTTAACATTCTCCTGCCAGCAGAGGGAGACAGAAAAATAATAGAGCCCTGTGCAGCCCACAGCCAGTATTTCTTATGCTTCAGCAGTTGGTAAGGCACCACAAAGGAGTCGTGAGGATGTGGCGCAGTGGTTAAAGCTACAGCCTCAGCACCCTGAGGTTGTGGGTTTAAATCCACACTGCTCCTTGTGACCCTGGGCAAGTCACTTAATCCCCCCCCCATTGCCCCAGGTACATTAGATAGATTGTGAGCCCACCAGGAAAGACAGAGAAAAATGCTTGAGTACCTGAATAAATTCATGTAAAACTGTTCTGAGCTCCCCTGGGAGAACGGTATATAAAATCGAATAAATAAAAAATGAAAATTCCCTGACACAGCGGCATCGCTAGCCGTGAAACACAGCCAGCGTCGGATTGATTTAAATGTTTAAAGAAAAAGAAAAAAAATTCATGGTGATGGGATCACAGAAAGTATTTTGATAAACAGAAATGTTTGAAATAAGTTAAAGGATAATTTGAAGAACTGATTTGGTGATAAGTTTGAAAAATGAAAAAAAAATAAAGATGCCAGAGGGTAGGTTTTTATGCCGATGAAAGAAAGAAGAAGAAGCTGGGAGAAACCTTCTATATGACTACGAATGGAAATCTGAAGTAGAGAATGACATGGGGACAATATTTTCCCCGTCCCCACGGAAACTCATTTTCCCATCCCCGTGAGTTATTTTCCTGTCCCTGCCCCATTCCTGCAAGCCCCGTCCTCATCTGCACAAGCCTCAAACACTTTAAAATCCTAAGTAGCAACATTCTAGAGGTCAGATTGTGATGTCATAATGCCTCATTCCACCAATGCCTAAGCTCTGTCCTCACCTGCACAAGCCTCAAACACTTTAAAATCCTAAGTAGCAACATTCTAGAGCTCAGATTGTGATGTCATAATGCCTCATTCCACCAATGCCTAAGCTCTGTCCTCATCTGCACAAGCCTCAAACACTTTAAAATCATAAGTAGCAACATTCTAGAGCTCAGATTGTGATGTCATAATGCCTCATTCCACCAATGCCTAAGCTCAGTCCTTATCTGCACAAGCCTCAAACACTTTAAAATCATAAGTAGAAACATTTTAGAGATCAGATTGTGATGTCATAATGCCTCATTCCACCAATGCCTAACCTCCGTCCTCATCTGCATAAGCCTCAAACACAAAGTGTTTGAGGCTTGTGCGGTTAAGGCAGAGCTTACAGGAATGGGACAGGAAAATTAAGTTCCTGTGGGGACGGAGACAAATTTTCTCCCTTGTCATTCTCTACTCTGATGCTTTTCCTACCCTCGGACCTTGTTTAACTTTCAATTTAAAAAGCAATATGAAACCTGAAGGCAACACTAACCTGTTAATATTGAAGACTGTCTACATGAGAGCATTCAGATTGGATACTGCTATTAACTTAGATATTTTTCTAAGTTGTTTGTGCAATTAGAATGATATTAATTGAGGTAGACTGGGTACAGAAGAATCAGATTGCTTTGGTTGATCCAGTGGCTCAGTTTTACGTGCGGCGTACTTCCATGGCTGGTGTTCGAAATTCTGGGTCACTTTGGGCTCGAGATATCACAAAGGTAGTTTGTGAAGACTCTGAGGATACAACAGTAGTTCTCATCCTTCCTTCTGTTGTGATACACTTGACTGTCAGTGTTCAGATATGCGACAGCTGAATAAAATAATTCCCAAATATAAAATATTCTTAAACAGAATTTACTTTATTTGTTTTATGAACTGTTAAAATTAGTTATTAAATTTATTTTTTTTCTGATAGAAGTTTTAACCTTTGCTTTACTAGTGAGAAATCTGCGACTGATGGGTTGCTTAAATTGATTTCATTTGGGATTGAATGGTAGGCAAATTCACACTAAGCTTAGCTGGTTTTAAGAAAGGTTTGGACAAGTTCCTGGAGGAAAAGTTCATAGTCTGTCCTTGAGAAAGACATGGGTGAAGCCATTGCTTGCCCTGCATTGGTAGCACGAAATATTGCTACACTTTGGGTTTTGGCCAAGTACTAGTGACCTGGATTTAGCTACCGGGCTTGATGGACCATTGGTCTGACCCAGTAAGGCTATTCTTATGTTCTTAGTTTCAACATCAAGAAAGTTACCCATTCTAAAGTCTATTTAGAGCACAGAAGAAATATGCACTGTATATATTTGAATATAAACCTTATTTGGCCTGGGGATTTAAATTGTATCCTCCCAGAAGGCATTGTTCTTACTGCGATAAAACAGGGATGTTTGTTAACCCACTTATATGTACTATTGGGACTTGCAATATAAGATCTTGTTAAGGGTGTATACCTCTCTCTGGAGGGCCCATCTCATGAAGTTAAGAGCAGATTCTTCTTGCCCTAAGTGTTGAGGTCAGCTTGGGACATATGCTGTGGAACTGCCCCCTTCTAGACGTTTTTTTTGGAAACGTTCTTTGATTATAATTAGACCCGTTGGAGAATCGCAATTCGTCCTGGCCCAGCTGTTTTTTTTTTTTGGCCTGCTGCCTTCTTACAATCCACAGAAGAAAGGAGTTGGGTGCCTTTCTTCGCTGGTCAATATTGGTGGCCCTTTAAATGTATATTGATTAATTGGTTGGATTCTGAGTCTCCATCCTGGCAACTAAGGCACACTGGGATCAGTCTATATAATCCAGCATAAAACTACAATAATTTAGCAGAGTTTCAGCAGTTCAGAACTATCTTTGTGCATAAGTTTTCTTAGAGATTATTAGCATAAACTGGCATTTGCATTTTTAAATTTAAACATATTTATTAACATCATGTCTGAGGCTGCTATAAATGCAGTATTGTGCATGTACCTTACAAGGTTCTGTAAGTTCCATAAGAACATAAGAATTGTCATACTGGGACAGACCAAAGGTCCATCAAGCCCAGTATCCTGTTTCCAACAGTGGCCAACCCAGTTCCCAAGTACCAGGCAGAAACCCAAAGAGTAGCAACATTCCAGAGCTGAGATTGTGATGTCATATTGCCTCATTCCACCAATGCCTAAGAGCCAGCCTCATCAGTGATGTCACAATGGCTTCATTGCCCTATACTTGGCTCACATAAGAGGATAAGAATTGCTGTACTGGGACAAACCAAAGGTCCATCAATCCCAGTATCCTGTTTCCACCAGTGGCCAACCCAGGTCCCAAGTACCTAGCTAGATCCCAAGTAGTAAAACAGATTTTATGCTGCTTTTCCTACGGAATAAGCAGTGGATTTCCCCCAACTACATCTCAATAATGGCCCGTTTAGTAATATATTCAAACCTTTTTTTAAACTCAGCTAAGCTAACCGATTTCACTACATTCTCCAGCAACAAATTCCAGAGTTCAATTACACATGTGAAGAAATATTTTTTTCGGTTTGTTTTAAATCTACTATTTAGTAGCTTCATCGCATGCCCCCTGGTCCTAGTGTTTTTTTGGAAAGAGTAAACAAGCGACTCACATGTACCCTTTCCACTCCACTCATTATTTTATAAACCTCTACCATATCACCCCTGAGCCGTCTCTTCTCCAAGCTGAAGTGCCCTAGCCACTTTAGCCTTTCCTCATAGGGAATTTGTCCCATCCCTTTTATCATTTTTGTTACCCTTCTCTGTACCGGACATGTAAATGTTGCCCCCTACACGTCCCCTTTGAATGCTCCCCCGACAATGAGGCCAGGGTCAGAGGTATCCAGCTGCAACCCAGTCAGGATTTCTGGATTTTCTCAAACAATATCCATGAAATCTGTTTGCATGCACCACCTCCATTGCATGCAAATAGATATCATGTCATGCATAGTCATTGTGGAAATACTGAAAACCCTAGCTGGGTGAGGGCCGAGGTTTGGTACCCCTGTGCTAAGCCATAATAGAATACCAATTATTTCAGTTAAGTAGCTCATTTACTGCTCTTTGAACAATTAATATTGCCATTTTGTTTTGCTTCCGTTGGCTCACAGGTTGGGGCAGGTTAATCATTTGGTTTGGTTCACTTATTGCACCTTCAAGGTCATTTTAGGAGCACACTTTCGTGGCACCTATGTTGATGTGCGGCAGGAACCTTGGGGTTTTTTTTGCCTTTGGCTTTAAGCAGTGGAGTGGGTGCTTCTACATCTGCTCTTTTGGAGCTTACGATCTCACACCGATGACTCCGTATCAAAATTTAAATTAAGAATAATATTTTATGGCTGTATATTTTGTGAAGTTTCTTCTGCCTACAACCTGGGTCCCTATAAGCAATTGGTGTGTATCTTTTTGAAGTATTTTTGTGCTTTTAAGTTGAGGTTATTTTTGTGGTATTTATTATAGAACTAGTATTTAAGTCCTTTACATTAACAGGTGCTAGAATAGATGTTTCTCTGTGTTATTCTTTCTTTCTGTCTCTCTCTCTCTGCTTGGCCGCTGTCTATTTGTCATTCTTTATTTCTGTCTCTCTCTCCTTGGCCGCTATCTGTCTGCTGTCTCTCTCCTTGGCCGCTGTCTGTCTGTCATTCTTTATTTCTGTCTCTCTCTCCTTGGCCGCTATCTGTCTGCTGTCTCTCTCCTTGGCCTCTGTCTGTCTGTATCTCGTGCCCCTTCTCCCACCTACCTGTCTTTCTGTGTGTGTGTCTTTATTTTTGTCTTTTTGTCTATCTCTGTGCCCCCTGCCTGTCTTTTTATCATGGCCCTACTCCCACGTACCTTTTTTTGTTGTTGTTTGGAGTGTAAAGGGCAACCAGTGCACAGAAACCGCAGTTGGCTCAGTTGTAGGAAGTGTAGGAAAGTGCTGAAAACTGCCACCCGCGCACGCACCGCTACTACTATGTCTCTGCCTACTCTGACACGGAACTACGGATCACGGAGGCAGGGATCACGGAGGTAGGAGAGCGCATGCGCGCTTAGGGTTTTATTATTATTGATACCGGTCAGATGAGGTGATGCCATTTCCATACTTAAGTGTACAGTTATCCACATGGACACACAAAATCAGGGATGACTTAACCTACGGACCAGGAGAGGCTGTGGCCCGGGGCGACGGCGGCAAATGCTCGGGGCCCTGATGTCACCGGCCCATGATTTAAGTTACTTTGTGACATCCCTCCTTCTCCTCCCTCTTCTGATGCTGCTGCCCAGTCCTGGCAGGGGGTGAATTCATTGGTCAGCTGCCAGGACAGCCAACATCAGAGGGAAGTTCAGTACTTCCCAACTCTGTCCTCTAACACTACTGCTTCATGCTGGCCCTTCTTCCTTGCAGCAGCTGACTTATGAAGCCGTATCCTGCTGGGAGGGAGCATTAGCTTCATAGGAGGGAGATGGGGTGGGTGGGGGGAGGAGCATGGACTGGGGCGCTGTAATCTCTTGATCTGGCCCTGCACAAAAGGCACTTAAATTTAGAATGATGGGGGATAATCTATATAGGTTTGTAACTTCCTCCCCCCCTTAATTGTCGCTGTGTTGATACCAGTTTGTGGAATCTTTCCCCCTCATTCTCGCTATTCTCGTACAAGGAGTCGTGTTCAGAGGTTGCAATTAAAGATGGTTTAGTAGATGTCACTTCAGTTCTTGACGCAGCCCTGTTGATAGCGTGGCCTTCTGTTCCCCACTGTTTTCATCGTTGAACTCCTGGGCGAAACCTTCTCCTAATGTTCTTCACATGACAGCAGATGTTTACGACTCCTTTCTTTTTCTGTGCACCTAAGTGCAGAAAAAAATATGTAATGTGGGGAGATGATTATGGCCTTTTAAACACATTTCTAACATTTTGGTGTTGCCATCTTACCTAGAGGCTGTTCATCACATTTGCTTGTTACAAAAGCACTTAAGCTCCATCAATCATGCCGCGCATGGGAGATGCGAGACTTTACGGAGCTCCCGCCACGCTCTGCAAAATGTGTGAGGTTGTTTTTTTTGTTTTTTTTTTTTTAAAAAAAGAATAATATTTCAGCAAATTCCCATTTAACTGTCATGTACTTTCCTGCATTCCCTATCCTTCTCGGTTACTGAAAGCTCTCTAAGCTCTTAGACACTTCAGACGTTGCTCCAGCATGCACTGTACTGAGTGATAAAAAAAATCAATAAAAGAGAAGAAATAATTCATTGGAAAGTACCGACATTGATTGATCACACAATTTTATTGTAGTCTTTCACACAAGTGAATTCTGTGTTTCCTAGTGTTGAGGTTTTTTTTTTGTAATAGGGTGAAACAGGGCTGTCGCAAAGGGTGGGTGAGCAGGGCGGCTGCTTTGCTGCCTTTTCTGAATTGGTCTGTGAGCATTCCTGTTCCATAGGGAAGGAGGGGTGCCAAGAGGCTTTCAACCCGGTCACCTTTTTTTCTTCTCCAGCATTTCTTCTGAGAGGGAAGAGGCGAGCAGACTCCTAAATTAAAAAAATACTTTAATCCAATGTCTTTTAGATCAGTGTTCTTCAACTGCTGGTCCATGGACCGGTGCCGGTCCACATCCATCGGGCAGAAGACAGTGTTCTTGTTGTCAGTCCAAGGTGCGATCAAGGTGGTGTCTTCGGGCCGGCTCCATGAGTGCTGCAGTGCACAAAACCGTAGGAAAAGGCTCCTACGCGCGTCCTGCGCCAGAACCTGAAGCACTCCTTGCTTTCCCCTGTACCTTTTTTTTTTTTTTACTTCCCCGGCACGAGGTTGCTGCCTGTGTCGGCATCTGCGCTTTATCCGACGTCGCTTCTGGCACCCGCCAATGCCCACTTCCGCTGTGCGGCCTGCGAAATTATGCTTGAAGATATAAGATCATTAGATGGATCGCTGGTATTTTGCAAAGTTGTGAAAACTTATTTGTTTAGAATTTAGTAATTTTATTTTAAGTTACTAGATAAGTATTAATGCTTTATAGGTGAGAAATAATTATCGCAAAGTTTCCTTGCTTTGGATTATGTTTTGTAATTTCGGCCCTTTTTTACTAAGCTGCAACAGAGGTTTTTACCGCGGCCCGGGACGCTAAATGCTCCGACGCTCTTAGGAATTCTATGAGCGTTGAAGCAGCGTCGGAGCATTTAGCGCCCCTAGCAGCGGTAAAAACCTCTATTGCGGCTTAGTAAAAAGGGGGGAGGGGTATTAATTTAATTCTCTTTGTGGAATTATTATAAATGTATTTTGGTAACCTGTTCTGGACTTTTTAGGAGGATGGGTTAAAAAGCAAACAAATAAACTCCATTATATTTGAAATTCCATTGGTTACCAATGGATTTAGAATTAAATTTAAAATCCTGGTGCTGGCATTATTTGAGTTACAACCATTATATCTAGTGTTATTTTACACCCCTAGTCGCTCGTTGAGATCTCTAAATGACAACAGAGTAGCTGTTCCCCTTATCTCAAAGGCTCATCTGGCCTCAACCAGAAATGGTGCATTTTTCTATGTGGTTCCAATATTGTGGAACAATTTACCCGTAGAGTTAAGGAAGGAAGAATCATTTCAGAATTTTAAGAGACATCCAAAAGCACATTTTTTTCTTATGGCTCTCCCGAATTGAATAATGGAATGTGGACCGCAATCTGTCTTAATTTGTACTGATTTAGGTTGATTTATTTCATATAACAGTTTTAGTGGATATGTTTTAGAAATGTTTATTTCTTTGATGCTCTCAAGCTCTGCCAGTGACGGATCTGTGAAGTGGCCTGTGCCGGGAGTTGTATTAAGACCTGCACTAAAATATGACTTTTCTACCTCTTAAATTTGTTTTATTTTATTTTTAATTATTTTTTTTTATTTTTGATCTTGGAAATGTATCATAAGTTGTTATTACTTATTTTTAGTTTATCAGGTACTTTAGGTAGATTGTGATCCTTGGGGACAGATAGGGAAGTTTTTCTCAAGTACCTAATTTCATTTTAGGGCTCCTTTTCTGAAGGTGCGCTAGCGTTTTTTTTTCTTTATTTATTTGATTATTCGTTACAATGCGTTAATAACAAATATTCATGAATGACCACAAAAATACAAATTCCATATAAAGAACAACAAAACATATAAGGCAATTAATCAACCGTGCCCTAGCGTTTTTAGCACGCGCACTAGCCAAAAAACTACCACCTGCTTAAAAGGAGGTGTTAGCGGCTAGCGCATGCGGCATTTTAGCGCGTGCTCAGCGTGCAAAAAACCCGCTAGCGTACCTTTGTAAAAGGAACCCTTAGTTTGATACATTGTAAACCGCTTAGGCCAGTAAAATGCAGGAGCGGTAAATAAACATTATAAATGCAATAGTTAACATTCCTGTTCGGATGGAGTATAATAATAATAATAATTTATTCTTATATACCGCCATACCCGGTGAGTTCTAGGCGGTTTACATCAATTAAGGTAGTATCTGCGTAGAGACGCAGATTTACAACAATTAGATCAGAAGTGAACAAGTTTTAACAATTTTACAGATATAAACGATTTTACAGATATCAACAAGTTACAACAATGTTATTACATTACATTACATTAGAGATTTTTATTCCGCCTGTGCCTTTCGGTTCTAAGCGGATTACAAAATTGGAAGAGAACTGGACATTTCCAGGAAGTTTACATATCAAGAATATAACAAGTTTACATATCAGGAATATAATATGTTTACATATCAGGTTTAAATCACAGGTAAGGATAGCAGTAAGTTAAGGAGATTATTACATAGCGCTGAGGAAGAAATATTGGTTACATATGGAGGTTGCTTACATGGCGTTGAGGGATGTTGTAGGAATGATGAATATGAAGGAGTAATTGTGTATGTGTAGGCAGGAGGTTAGAGTGATGGTAGGTGTTTTTTAAATAGAAGCGTTATCAGATATAAGCAAGTTTTAACCAAACTTGACAGCGGAAGGCGGGAGGTGGTGGAAGCTAGGGAAGAGAGAAACTATTATGTGGGAGGAGAAGAGCGGGGGGGGGAGGGGGCGAAGTGGTAGGATATGCGGGGGGGGGGGGGTTGTCGTTAAGGGTCTTATTTACTGAATAGGTGGGTTTTGAGTGATTTTCTGAAGCCGAGGTAAGTGGGGGCCTTGAGAATCATTTGTGCAAGCCACGGGTTGAGCTTGGCTGCTTGAAAGGCGAAGGTTGTACCTCTTGTGTGACTAAGAATGTTATTTGCATCTTATTATATACGTGTAACCTGATTATTGTTGGACTAAACTAAACCTCATGACCTAGAAGAATACCATTATAATAATATTGACCATCAGAGCGGGAGAGAAGCCCCTGACGCTGCACTATTGAACGTCGTCATTTCGTTTGTGTATTCGCGGTGTGTAGTTATTGACTCAGCACGTCAGGGAGAAGCGCGCAAAGTAGTTCATCAAAGAGGTTCTGTGTGACTGAAGGGGCTGAACTGAAGGAGAGAATGGTTTGTGTTCTTTTGACGTGTGAGAGACAAGTTCAGACGGTCAATTTAGTTGTACTTCATATGAATTTTTAAAGAGATACTACCTATTTGTGTGTTGGGGGAGGGAGAGGGAACAAGAGGGAAAAAATAGTACATGTAATGTTTTAAAAATCAAGTGTATTTATACTGTTTTCCTCTGAAGGTCCGAGAACGTTCACAGGGATGCCTCGCAAACGGTGTGCTGCGAGGAGGAGAAGGCGCCAGCGCCGGCCGACCGCTTGCAGCCCGGAAAGCTTGCGCGGTTTACAATTCTGGCATCGATGTTCCAACATGGCTTTCTCTGGAAAGATGTAGGTTCAGCTAAGAGACATTTAGGCCCTGGTCCTTTAAACGGTGCCGTTTTCAGCAGCCGCCGATCGCATGTTAATCACGCAGTGGCACCATTTAGAGAACCGCGCCTTCAAGGCAGTCAGATGGCGCTGCTGCCTCTCTTCCTTTCCGTACCTTTTCTCCTCCAGCACTCCCCATCCCCCACCAGCGTAGTAATACCGTGTTTCTCCGAAAACAAGGCACTGTCTTATATTAATTTGGGATCCAAAAACCGCGCTAGTGCTTATTTTCAGGGTGGGTCTTATTTTTTTTTTTCATGTACAGTGATCATCTCTCCCTTCCTCTCTCCCAATTCTTCCTATTTCCTTTCTCTCCTCCACAAGTGCAGCATCTTTCTTCCCCTCTCACCCATCCCCTCTGTCTGTACACGACTGTCCTCTCCACTGCACCTCACAAGCGCATAGAGACGCAGTAAAGCGCTTGCGTGAGGTTACAGCAGTGAGGCGGGCAATGTTCTAGAACGTAAGGTGACCACTGGGAGGCAGTGCAGCTTGTGCGTGTGTACGTCATCTCGTGAACTCTCGTGAAATTTGGCACCTCTCCTGGCGGTGACTGCTTGATGTAAGATGGCGGTTGTGTCCGGTGCTGGAGGAGGCGAGAGCTGAAGGCGGCTGCGGACGTGACCACCAGACACTTAAGGCACAAGTTTTCCGTAAAAAAATAATTCTTTATAATACCGAGGGCCTCAAAATAGTGCCTAGCAGGGGCTGCATGCGGCCCTTGGGCCACGAGTTTCAGACCACTGCTCTAGCTGCTTAAAAGAAATAAAGGGAAGCAGGATTTGCTAACATGACTCTTAGTGGGAAACGAGGAAAGAGTGCAGAAACAAGAAGGCCATTTTGAAGTATTATCTTTTAGGTTGAACTGGTATTTCATGTATTACTATTATAGAAATGTTTTACTGATGACAGGCAGTTTGCGGTTAAGGGAGCGGACAGGAAATACAAGTGAGAAGAGCTGAAGAAATCCAAAGTGCTTAGATGGAAAGTTTTAGCTAACGTAGTTTAGATGAAAGATAATGAGCTTGGGGACCAAAATAATCTCAGGAATTATGGTAGGCAGTGAAGCACGCTGCAAAATTTAGACCTGGAAGAAAAAGACGGAGGGTGATTGTGAGTGATTGACCAAAACTGTCTGCACAGTGTTTGGCAGTACTGAAAAGACCAGCGAAGCCCTGAAAAGTACCTTATATTTATATGCATGGCTAATTGTCAATCTGGCACTGTGTAAAAGCACATTTAGAAAAAAAAAAACAAAAAACCTGTTTGCTTCTGGATGTTACATTGTGTGGAAAAAAAATTACGTTGATTAAGGGGCTGGAGGAGTTGCCGTACAGTGAGAGATTAGAGAAACTGGGCCTCTTCTCCCTTGACAAGAGGAGACTGAGAGGGGACATGATCGAAACTTTCAAGATAATGAAGAGAATAGACTTAGTAGATAAAAACAGGTTGTTCACCCTCTCCAAGGTAAGGAGAACAAGAGGGCACTCTCTAAAGTTAAAAGGGGATAAATTCCGTACGAACGTAAGGAAGTTCTTCTTCACCCAGAGAATAGTAGAAAACTGGAACGCTCTTCCGGAGTCTGTCATAGGGGAAAACACCCTCCAGGGATTCAAGACAAGGTTAGAACCAGAATGTACGCAGGTAAGGCTAGACTCGGGGCACTGGTCGTTGACCTAAGGGCCGCTGCGTGAGCAGACTGGTCTGACCTAGCAGTGGCAATTCTTATGTTTATATGGATGGAAACACAAAGAACAGCAAAATCAACATCGTCAGTTAACTGTTTAGGCTTGAGCGTTTTGGGTGTATTTGGTTTCTTGCGTTCATTTACCCCTCTCCTTTACAAAGCCCTGGTGGTCCAATGGCGAATCATGGCAGGAGTGACTTTCCTTTGCTCCTGCCCTTGCAGAGCTGCTAGCTGATTGACTGCCGTGACTCAGTCTGGGACAGGAGGCGGGAGAGATACTTAAGGTACGTGGGGGAGGCAGGAGGGAGATAAAAATAATTAGAATCGATCTGGGACAGGAGATGGGAGGGATCCCTCCTGTCCCGGCCACTGTTGGACCATCAGGTCTCACGGCAGGCCCGATGGAGGCCTGCAAGGCATTGGGAGGGATGGTGGAGAGGGTACAAAACCTTGGCAGGGAGGGTGGGGGCTAGATGTAGAGACTGGCAGGACAGGGGAGAGTGAGTGAGGGGGATGGATGCAGAGCCTGTCAGAGCAGCGAGGGAGGGGGCACAGGGTGCAGAGTAGAGAATGACATGGTGACAAAATTCATCACCGTTCCCGCAGATAACCGCGGGAAATAATCCCATGTCATTTTCTAGTGTCTATTTCAACCTCGGTCCTTCTACACCAGCATTCTTCAAAGCAAAGCTTGAGGGTCAGTGGTTGTGGCCATTCATACTCTGATTCTTATGTGAGCCAAGGATAATGAAGCCGTTGTGACATCACTGATGTGATTGGCTCTTAGGCACTGGTGGAATGAGGCATTATGACATCACAATATCTGCTCTGGATACCAGAGACTGTCATTCTTCAGTGTCTGTTTCAACCTCAGTCCTTCTACACCAGCATTCTTCAAAGCAAAGCTTGCGGGTCAGTGGTTGTGGCCATTCATACTCTGATTCTTCCCTCTCTCCTTAAAGAATGACATGAAGATGGTTTACCGCGGATATCCGCGGGGACGGGAACAGTGATGAATTTTGTCACCGTATCATTCTCTAGTGCAGAGCCTGTCAGAGCAAGGCACTGCACTTGAATATTAACACCCCCTCCCCCCTCCAGTTTATATTCAAGGAACCTTTTTTCCTCCTTTTTGGGGGGAAAAAGGTTACCTGAGTTTATTTTCGGGTTGGTTTATATTCGAGTATATACGGTACCTGATTATTGACTTGATATATACAACCGTCCAAACTGTATGCCAAAGTGGCTTACAATCATTAAGAACACAATTATTAAAATACCATATAATATTTCCCTAAATATTGTTATAGGCAAAGTATGATCAGCTGAGGCTCCATTATTTTTTCTTTTTGGTTTTCTTTCTAACGATACTGGAATGTTTCATCAGTATTTTGAAGTTCTTTTCATAGTTGTGGTTGGCTGTGGATTGCGACAAGCAAGAGTTTTATTATGGTCATTTTAGATTGACCAGAAATCTCTTGGAAACATGACCGCCACTATAATAGGTCTTATGCTTAGCTCAGGGGTTCTCAACTTGGTCTTTGTGATACACTAAGCCAGTCTGGTTTTCAGGATAGGCACAGAGACTATGCAAGAAAATAAATTTGCAAGTATTTCCTTGATTGTATATGGAACTATTTGCATATATTCATTGTGACTGTCCTGAAAACCTGATTGGTTTGCTATGAGTTCCAGGGACTAGGTTAGAGAATGACACAATGACAAAATTCATCACTATTCCCGTCCCCGCGGATAACTGCGAGAAACCATCCCTTGTCCTTCTTTAGTTTCTATCTCAACCTCAGCCCTTCTACATCAGCAATCTTCAATGCAAGGCTGGGCCTATTCATACTCTGATTCTTACGTGAGCCAAGTATAAGATAATGAAGCCATTGTGACATCACCGATAAGGTTGGCTCTTATTGGTGGAATGAGACATTATGACATCACAATTCTCAATCTCAGTCCTTCGACACCAGCATTCTTCAGTGCAAGGCTTGAGGGTCAGTGGCTGTGCCCATGACATGGAGATGGTTTCGCGCGGTTATCCGCAGGGACGGAAACAGTGATGAATTTTGTCACCGTGACATTCTCTACCCCCAGCTTAGCCAAACTGGGTTAATGCTTATAGCAGAGTTTCTCAAACCTGTTTTGGGGGATCCCAGAGCCAACTAGAGTTTTAGAATATCCACAATGAATATGCATGAAAGAAATCTGCATATACTAGAAAATGCATACATACACAGATTTATTTCATGCTAAATAGACATTGGAAAGTTACCACTGCAAAAAATCTATATTCCTTGGAATCCTACAGGGTATTTTTCTAGCGATCTGGACTCTTCAAGATGCTGGACCTTTAGTCTGACCTAGCATGGCATGTGTTGTATCAGTTCCGGGGAAAATGGCGGAAGCGCTGATAAAAGACAGCATCGATGAGCATTTTGAAAGAAATAAATTTCTAACCACAAGCCAACATGGCTTCTGCAAGGGGAGATCATGCCTAATGAACTCGCTGCACTTCTTCGAAGGAATTAACAAACGGATGGACAAAGGGGACCCCATAGACATCGTATATTTGGATTTCCAGAAAGCCTTTGACAAGGTACCCCATGAATGCCTACTTCGGAAACTGAAGAACCATGGGGTGGAAGGAGATGTACACAAATGGATCAGAAATTGGTTGGTGGGGAGGAGGCAGAGGGTAGGAGTGAAAGGCCACTACTCGGACTGGAGGAGGGTCATGAGTGGTGTTCCGCAGGGGTCGGTACTCGGACCGCTGCTATTCAATATATTTATAAATGATATAGAAACAGGGACGAAGTGCGAAATAATAAAATTTGCAGACGACACCAAACTATTTAGTGCTGCTCAGACTAAAGAGGACTGCGAAGAATTACAAAGGGACCTGAACAAGCTAGGGGAATTGGCGATGAGATGGCAGATGAAGTTCAATGTAGAGAAATGTAAAGTATTGCATGTGGGAAGCAGAAACCCGAGGTACAGCTATGAGATGGGAGGGATGTTATTGACTGAGAGTACCCAAGAACGGGACTTGGGGGTAATAGTGGACGGGACAATGAAGCTGTCGGCACAGTGCTCAGCGGCCGCTAAGAGAGCGAATAGAATGCTGGGTATAATAAAGAAGGGTATTACAACCAGAACAAAAGAAGTTATTCTGCCATTGTATCGGGCGATGGTGTGTCCGCATCTGGAGTACTGCGTCCAATACTGGTCACCGTACCTTAAAAAGGATATGGCGATACTTGAAAGGGTTCAGAGAAAAGCGACACGTTTGATAAAGGGTATGGAAACCTTTCATACACTTAGAGACTGGAGAAGCTGGGGCTCTTTTCCCTGGAAAAGAGGAGAATTTGAGGGGATATGATAGAGACTTACAAGATCATGAAGGGCATAGAGAAAGTGGAGAGGGACAGATTCTTCAAACTTTCGAAAACTACAAAAACGAGAGGGCATTCGGAAAAGCTGAAAGGGAACAGATTCAACCCAATGCTAGGAAGTTTTTCTTCACCCGGCGGGTGGTGGACACCTGGAATGAGCTTCCAGAGGGCGTGATAGGACAGAGAACGTTTAAGAAGGAATTGGATAATTTTCTGAAGGAAAAGGGGATAGAGGGGTATAGATAGAGGACTACTACACAGGTCCTGGACCTGTTGGGCCGCCGCGCGAGCGGACTGCCGGGCATGATGGACCTCTGGTCTGACCCAGCAGAGGCACTTCTTATGTTCTTATATATCCTTGTGACGAGTGCTTATGATACTGAAGTGAATTCAGAGAATTGTTTGGATGGGCCAGTAGCAAAAAATTTGTATTTTCAAAAGCAGAGTTGTCCTTTTAAATAGGAGGAGTTTTGAAACTTTGCTTAATAAGTAAACCTCGTGTACTTGTGTATTGCTTCTTGTAAATGTGGAAAATGAAGCATATTTATTCTTATTAATTTACCATGTTTGAATTTAAGCATTAGCTTACAGCAGTAAATGAAAGACTGTTCCACAGATAAGTTGCCTCTGTAGCTTCAAGTATTGAGGTAATGTGGCCATGCAGACGATCTGTGTTTCTTTCCCAAAGCTAGGCTTCTCCGTGGGCCTCCCAGGGCTGAGGATGTCACGGAGACGTTATTCAGAGGAGGATTCTCATCTGTTAAGCAGAGTATAACTAGTGTTCAGATCTGTGGAGCTCCTTGGAGGGAGCTATGGTCTGTGGCTTTTGGCTGACTATTGTTAACCGCATCAACCGGACTAGATGGGAGTGGAAAGAGGGTTATAAAATGTGGAGAGAACCTGAGTAGCTGCAAGTAAAGGCTTGTAACTCAGTAAGGGCCAGCGTCAATTAAGCTGGAGAAGATTTGCCATTCCATGAACAAATAGAAAGTCACACTTTCTTTTTTTTTTTCTTTTTAAATTCTTTTTTCATTTTTGATATCAAATACAAAGTGCAAGCACATGAACATTCAAGTAACATACCATATTGCACTCTATTCCAACAATAAAATATGAAACTGTTTTATTCCCCCCTTCCCACCCTAAACCACCCCCCTGGATATGTATAATGTTCATTCATGAAACAAAGGGAAATAATCACTAATAATAAAACCCTAAGCGCACATGTGCACCTAGGGTTTCGTGATCCCTGCGGCCGTGTTTTCTGATCTGTGGCCGGATTCTATTTTAGAACCCGGCGGCAGGGAACATGCCGGTGACTCCCACCTCCCGCCCTCACTCACCGGCAGAGAAACCGCTGCCGCCGCTGATTCAGAACGGGGGGGGGGGGGCACAGGCACCCCTGCCAGCATCTATTTCTCCCCCTCCTCCCTCTCACCTGCTCACCTGCTCGCAGCGTTTAACTGAAAAGCGCTGTGCTGTGCTGCCACTGGCCTCGCCGTCTTCTCTCCACTGCGGCCTGTCCTCTGACAACTTCCTGTTTCCGCTAGGGCGGGCCGCAGTGGAGAGAAGACACTGAGGCCAGCAACAGCGCGGCGCAACGCTTTTCTTTGAGGCAAGTAGATTTCTGCGGGGCGTATGCACAGAGGGAACAGGAAAGGGGTGCTGCTGGACGGGGAGGGAAAAGGAAGGGAACAGGGGGAGCAGGCAAGGGGTAGGTGCACAGGGAAATGGGGGAAATGCTGCTGCTACACAGGGAAAGGGGGAATACTGTTGCTGCTACACAGGAAAGGAGGGGAATGCTGCTGCTGCACAAGGAAAAGGGGGAATGCTGCTGCACAGGGAAGGGGGGAATGCTGTTGCTGCTACACAGGGAAGGGGGGAATGCTGCTGCAGCACAGGGAAGTGGGGGAGGGGGGATAGGGAAAGCGGGCCAGGGAGCAATCTTGGTTTGCTTTGGGAGGGAGACAGAAGGGCCATGGAGAGAGACAGAAAGATAGGCAGGCAGCGCTTGAGAATGAAAGACAGACACACAGAAAGACAGCAGGCAGGGAGACAGAAAGAAAGAAAGACAGACAGACAAACAGGGCCAGGGAGAGAGACAGACAAAAAGACAGACAGTGGGAGGGAGAGAGACAAAGAAAGGAAGATAGAGACAGGGGCATGGAGAGACACAGAAAGAAAGACAGACAGACATATTCTAGCACCCGTTAATGTAACGGGCTTAAACACTAGTAGTAATAATAATGAAAATAGTTCCTATTCATATCTTACAATATTTTGTTAACGGGCCCCAAATTTCCTTAAATTTACTATGATGTCCCAACTGTAAAGAATTAATATTTTCAAACTTATAAATCTTGCATAGGGATTCCCACCAGAAACTATCATTTAAGTTCTCCCAACTTTTCCAGTTTTTCCTTATCAATCGCATGGCTACTCCTGTCATGATGAAGAGCAATTTGTTTTGATTTGCATTAATTGTTTTTTTGGGTAATAAAATTGTTCCAAATAATACTATATCATATGATAATGCTAGTGATAATTTGACCCCAAACGGATTTCCAGAATTTGAGTATCAAGGGAAAATGATAGAGCAAATGATCCAATGTCCCTACGTCAAGATGAAAGTTACACTTTCTTATGTTGAATATAACAGAAGCTTTGTGTGCTTTACTCTAGAACTTAGTTTATTCAATTTATTAATTTACATTATTTGTTACAGTGCCATATACCAGAAGATGTCGTGGATATTTGCATAATTCTAGACGATTAATTGTCAAAAGTCAGGATAGACAATGCATTCCAAATTAGCCATATATAAAATCCATATATAAATTAGCCATATATAAAATCTAAGGCAGTGAACAACGGCAGTACACATAAGGAAGGGAAGAAAATTGGGATGGTTGAGTTATAAGCTAATGTTCCTACTATTTGGGTTTTTGCCAGGTACTTGTCACCTGGATTGGCCACTGAGAAAATGGGATACTGGGCTAGATGAACCTTTGGTCTGACCCAGTGCTGTTATATGAGCCAATTATGGGACAATCAAACCATTGTGACATCACTGAGGCTGGCTATTAGGCATTGGTGGAATGAGGCATTATGACATCAGAACCTCAGCTCTGGAATGTTGCTATTCTTTGGGTTTCTGCCAGATGCTTGTGACCTGGTTTGGCCACTGTTGGAAACAGGATAGTTAGCTAGATGGACCAATGGTAAGACCCAGTCTGCTATTCTTATGTTCTTAAGAGGATAACTCAAGAGGAACGATCCGCAAAAAGAGAGCCATGTTTTCGAGACTGCTTTAAATTTCTGGAAGAAACATTCTATATGGAGATAAAGAGAAGAGAGTTCCATATGGCTCCTTTTACAAAGTGGATGCTAAGAAGCTCATTCAGTTCCCAGAGGCTTCTTCACATTCAGCACCTGCTAATAGGTAGCACTGCTTTGTAAAAGGAGCCCACAGAGAGGGAACTACCGTATTTTCACGCATATAATGCGCGCGTTATACACGATTTTACAAACTGTGCATAACCTTGCCCCCCCCCCGACGTCCGATTCACACCCCCCCCCCCCCCGCAGGACCGCTTGCACGCACCTGCACCCTGAAGGACCGCTCGCACGCACTCCCACCCGCACCCCCACCCTGAAGGACTGCTCGCACCCCCACAGCCTCCTGACCCTCCCCCCCCAATCATGTAGAAGCTCCTACTGGTGTCCTGCTGCTTCTTCTTGGCGGTCCCGGCCCTTCTGTGAGCCCTGCGCCTGCGCTGCTTCCTCTTCCGGCGGTCCCGCCCTTTCTCTGAGTCGGGCGGCGACAGGAGAGTTGGGGCAGCATGCGCAGTATACAAAATTTTTTTTTACATATATGTTGGTTTCCCGCGCGCTATACCCGTGTGCGCGTTTTACATGGGTGCGCGTTATCTACGTGAAAATACGGTAGACGGCCTAAAAGATGAGTTTCGAAAGGCGTGTGGAGTGTAGCAGCAGTCAGGATGATTAGTAAATTTGCAATGGAAGACCAAACAGGTTGTAATGATTCCACACTTTGTCATCTTGTCTCATTCAGTCCTGACCTGAGAAAGGGCTTTGGTTTCCAACAGCTAGTCAAGAAAGGTGATACGTTAGTCCAGGGGTGTCAAAGTCCCTCCTGGAGGGTCGCGTTCCGGTCAGGTTTTCAGGATTTCCCCAATGAATATGCGTTAGTCCAATAAAAAGGTTCCACCTTATAATAGTTATTAATTATTTAATTTGGATTTAGTTCACATCTTTTTCAGTGGTAGCTGAAGATAGAGTAGGATTTTCCTGTCCTTGGTGGGCTCAAAGTCTGTCTGTCCTTGAAGCAATGGAGTTTTAAGTGATTACCCATGATCCCACGGCTACCTAAAGACTTGGATAATTTCCTAAAAGAGAAATCCATAGACCATTATTGAGATGGCTTGGGGGAAATCCGCTGCTAATTCCTAGGATAAGCAGCATAAAATCTGTTTTACTACTTGGGATCTAGCTAGGTACTTGGGACCTGGGTTGGCCACTGTTGGAAACAAGGTACTGTGCTTGATGGACCTTCGGTCTGACCCAGTAAAGCAGCTCTTATATGAGCCTAGAATAGGACAATTAAGCCATTGTGACATCACTGATGAGGCTGACTCTTAGGCATTGGTGGAATGAGGCATTATGACATCACAATCTCAGCTCTGGAATGTTGCTACTCATTGGGTTTCTGCCAGGTCCTTGGGGCCTGGGTTGGCCACAGTTAGAAACAGGATTCTGGGGCTTGATGGACCTTTGGTCTGTCCCATTAAGGCAATTCTTATAATCTTGTGTCGGCCAGTATTCTAAATACTAAGCTATTCCTTCCCTCTGAAGTACTCTCCCCATGTAATAGGCCACAACAGAATGAACAAATGGGGCTAAATCTAAACAAAATAAAATACATTAAAAAAAAAAAATGAACCTTTATTTCTCCACTTTGAGACAGCCAATTTCTCGTTTATTCAGCACATCACCTATCTGTACTAGTTAGCGTTGGTCTTTCTGGCAAGGAAGCACTTTATATAAGTGCACTCTGTCATATTCTCACTTGTCATTTTGTCAGAGTCGGAAATGTTCCTTTGATGCAAGCAAGCTGTATGTAATGTCACTGTCAGTGGACATAGATGGACAGTATCTGTGGCTGAAAACGCAGGCAGGCACATTTTTCTTGTCAAGTTCAAAGGACTGGGAGCACTTTTTTAAGCTGTCTTCTTGTCTGTCTTTATCTGAAAATATATAGTTACTGTTTTCTTTTTTTCTTTTTTTTTGCATTTCTGGAGGGTTGGGGTGGCCATTCATTTCTTGGCTCTCCTACTTCAGTCTCTCAGTTGAAATCTCTTCCAGTCTCATGCACCCCCATTGCTCTGGAGATGACTAAAGGTGAAAACCATGGCCCTTCATAAGAACATAAGCATCGCCAAACTGGAATAGGCCAAAGGCCTATGTGGGGAAGCTTCAGCCCTAATAAAAATCTTTTCCATCAAAGAAGTAGCTAAAGAACAGTGATTTCAAAAAGATTGCAAACCTCCTTTTGGGAATAAGTGGAAAAGGCTCATCATATTGTGGTGGGTTTTTTTTTTTTCTCTATTGAGGATACAAAAATGGTGTAGGACTGGGGAACAGTTTGTAAAAAGCTGCAATTGAAGAAATACAAACTGCTTCATTTAGGAACAGAATTACACAATAGTCTGGGCCTACTTTAGAGGTAAAATATACCACATTTTTTCTGAAAAACAGGACTCTACAATTCCCAGACTGCAATCCAGAATAAGGCATTTGCCAAATGGTAAGAACAATAGTGAACACTTCACAGATAAGGTTCCCAGTCTAGGTCCTTTTTCCTTCTGTTTTATACTACATTTTGTCTGTTTCTGTTCGCTTTTATTGCTGTCATTGTTTTGTTTTGGGGGGTGGGGTTAATACAAAATATGCTTATCAAGTCAAAAATCTTTTTAAAAAATTCCTTTTTTTCTTTGCTCAATATCGTAATACATAATAATAATAATTTAAGTGAATGTGAAAGCTCAGGTATGTTGCTGTGGTTGTGAAAGTCCTGTGCAGAAAAATAGCAAACTGCATTATGGGACAGTTTTTCAGTTACAGATGGATTTCTTAACTTACTCCAAGTTTGTTCTGCCTTACCGACCTGCCTCCTGAGTCTCAGGACTCCTTTTGCTATGGTGCGCTAGCGTTTTTAGCGCACATAAGAAATTTCCAGCAGTGGCCAACCCAAGTCCCAAGTACCTGGCAGGAACACAAAGAGTAGCAACATTCTATAGCTAAAACTGTGATGTCATAATGCCTCATTCCACCAATGCCTAAGAGCCAGCCTCATCAGTGATGTCACAATGGCTTGATTGTCTTATACTTGGCTCACATAAGAATATAAGAAGTGGCATACTGGGACAAACCGAAGGTCCATCAAGCCCAGTATCCTGTTTCCAGCAGTGGCCAAGCCAGGTCACAAGTACCTGGCAAGATCCCAAAAGAGTAAAGCTTCGTGACCTTCATTCACGACAGACCAGGTGTTCTTTCTCTCTTTGCTCAGCTCACCTTCTACAGACCAGGCTTTGCACTGACAGTCCTTCATCCTAGAAATACAACCTTAGCACTTGGAAGTTTTACAGCGATAATCAAACATTTTACAAAATGTTCAGGGTACAATTTGGATGTTTTGGGCTACGCCTGTTTTCAAAACATATAAGGGCCAAAAAGGCACCCACACTGACCAGATGACCACTGGAGGGATGAAGATATGGCCCTCACACACTCTCCCAATGGTTACTGACAACCTCCCCCCCCCCCCAAGATCTTTATGAAACAGTACATATCTCTCTCTATGGCAGATGCAATGGCCAGTCCTAGTAGAGCTGCAAGCAGGTCTCTGGAGTAGCCCAGTGGGCAATGCAGTGGACTGCAGAGAAGGGGACCCGGGCCCGTATGCCATCCTAACTGGTATACTTTTGGTGAAAAGTGTGAGTCTACCAAAAACCCACTGTACTGCCATATAGGTGCAGCCATAAGGGCTATTGGGGTGGTAGACAGGTTTTGGGGGAGTTTTTGAGGTCTCACCATATAATGTACAGCGGTTATGGTGAAATGATTTTCCTTGCACCCTTAATGTGAAGTTCACAGCAGTGCCCCACTACTCTTCTGGCGTGTCTGTGTGGCTGAACGTTTTGAATTTGGACTTTTTTTTTTAATTTTTTTTTCAATGATGGTAAAAAAATAAAATAAAATTAGACGCCTACCTGGACGTCTTGTGTGTTCAAAAATGGCCATTGCTTCCACCTCGATATTTGGACGTCTTACAGAAAACGACCAAAGTTAGACTTAAGCATCCTATCGAAAATGCTCCTCTGAGGCTTTTTCCTCTCAGCAGCTGGATTACTGTTACTAACGGAGGGATAAAGTGGGATAAAGTGGGAATGGGATGTTTGTTTTGACTTTTCTAGCTTCTCTTATGTTGATTGTAACTTTATTTCCAAATTTTGTTGTTTGTTTTAATGGCATAGGACTTGTCTCTATATTCAGGGCCTGATTCTCTTGCTTTTTTTTGTCGCAATCGCTACGCACCTTCATTCTGAGACTTTGGTTCAGGAAGGCATTTGTTTGATAATTTTTACTGCAGTTTGTCCTAATCCTTATTTACCATGGACCCCTGAGGAAGGCGTGTTGTCCGAAACACGGACCGTGTTGGGTCCCTAGGTTGGTAATAAGGTTGTATATCCACTGCAATTCCTTTGGTTTAATAAACATAGCCTGCAGTTTGTGTTTTGTTTTTTGATGATTCTCTTAAGGACACTGATCTCATTAGCCGCCTAAGAAGTGGCCGCTGATCGTGTGTGAATCACGCATTGGCATCCTTTAGAGCAGTGGTTCCCAACCCTGTCCTGGAGGACCAGCAGCCAGTCAGGTTTTAGGGATAGCCCTAATGAATATGCATGGAGAAGATTTGTATGCCTTTCACCTACATTATGTGCAAATCTCTGTCATGCATATTCATTATGGGTTATCCCAAAAACCGACTGGCTGGTGGTCCTCCTGGACAGGATTGGGAAACACTGCTTTAGAGAATCACGTCTTTTTTTTTTCCCTAACAGATGCCTTAAATGTACGCCAATGCTTCCCACTGATTATTGCACAATTATTACTGTTAGTCCATAGAACCAGTTATATAACCTTCATAACAAGGACTGAGCTATCAAGACACAGGTATCTTCAGACTGACAGTCGGGTAGCATAACCCGATCCAATTACAATCCTCATTGATCCAAGTGGGGTAGTCAATTAATCTTGGCATTCTTTTCTTAACTGTAATTTTTTCTGTTTCTTATTTACCACATTGAGAAATGCTAGACTTAACTTAGCTTGTAGCGCTACCTCTTCCAAATGCCGGCCAGGATTTTACAGGCCTACATTTAAAGCATCTGTCCCACGCCTTCGGCGATGCATAGGGACGCTTACGGATGCTCAAGTCCACTTTCAGTGGAAACCACACCCATGCCGGCCTTGAGTATCAGTAGGCGCGAGTCAGATGCCTATATTGTAGGCGTCCTTCATGGCATGGAATAAAAACACACAAACATACGTCCCAATTGACTGGTGAGACAGCGGTAGGATGTTCACCACCACCTACAATCGGGACACCGTTTGTAGAATCAACCCCCTAGCACCCAAAATCTGGCTCCAACTAGAACAGCGCTAAGTGCAATAGTACAAGATGCACCTACCTTTTATAGAACTATGCTTAGCGCCTGGGATTGCATAACTTTTAGGCCAGTGGTGTCGAAGTCCCTCCTTGAGGGCTACAATCCAGTCGGGTTTTCAGGATTTCCCCAATGAATATGCATGAGATCTATTAGCATACAATGAAAGCAGTGCATGCAAATAGATCTCATGCATATTCATTGGGGAAATCCTGAAAACCCAGCTGGATTGCAGCCTTCGAGGAGGGATTTTGACACCCCTGGTTTAGGCGCCCCCATTTAGGCTAACTACCATCCCATACCAAATAATTTCATATATGCTGCAATTTTCAACAAGAAAACGTTGCAGCTTTCAATAAGATTCGGATCAGTTATTACATTAGCAATGAGATTTTAGAGAGCGGGTTGGGTGGAGCTGAAACCAGGTCTAAACGCTTGGCACCTAATTGGTGTGCTGATAGGGCATATTCAGTAACGATGCGCATAATTTTTAGGAATGCTCATGATCTGCCCCTGGCCACACCCTCTTCTCAAATTCACTCAATGCAAATGATACATTTTATAGAATTGTACTTTCTAATTAGTGTACGTAACTTTTAATTGGTGCTGATCAGAGTCAATTACGAGGTGTTTTGCCAATTATTGATGCAAATCAATTAGGTTGCGCACGCAAATCGGTTGTTCATACTGATTTGCACACAAAACTTAAGAGGTATCATATACAGAATTTGGGAATTAGTGTATATTTACATATATCTATCTATTTATTGTGACAAACCTGTGGCCAGCTTTGTCCCTGTAAGGGATAAAAGCAAAACACGGTCCCTGGTCAGAAGGGCTGACCAGGTTAAAAGTAAAAGTTTGGTTTTGGCTGACTACCCCTCAGACAGTGAGGTAGAGCAGGAGAGGCAGGAACATAGGTACATCCAGCAGAGAGCGCTATCACAGGACAGGTACCCTAGAAAGCCTGAGAGGACTCTTATGGAGAAGTGGAGTCCTAGGGCTGGAAGGTATGCTCATTACCAGCCTAGGAGAAACCTGAGTTATGTCCCTAGGGATTTCCTGCCTAACACAGCTGCTCTGAGGAGAGAGGGGTGGGGCTTTAACCAACATAAAAACAGAGTATGGAATCTCAGTAAGGGGAGCAGCAAGAGCAGGGAAAGCCGGGACGGAGCTGGGGCTAACGAGCTCCGGCAGCGGCAGGAGAGACAGCAGAGCTTGGAGGCAGATGAGGGGAGAAGTCTCCCTCCTCCAGCCCGCAGCAGTGAGGACGTGGAGATGACAGAGGACTACCTCAACTCCACCCCAGAGGCTGCTGAGCAGACAGAGGCTATGGACGTAGCTGAGCCATTGCTGGAAGCTAGCCATTTCCCCACTGACATGGAGGTTAGTTGTTAAGGGGAAGGAAGCAAGGCTGTGATTGTGCTGTCTCCCGTAGCCCAAGCCCAGCTGACAGAGATTAGGCGAAAGGCAGGAAAATCTCTCCACTACTCTGTATGACTGCCCGGATAGCTTTGTTCAAGGAACTGTTATCTGTAGGGGTGTGAAAGCTCCGTGGGAAAAACCCAAGTAAAGTTCACAGCTTATATAATGCCTTGCTGTGTTCCTTAGGCCAGGAAGCCCAGCTGATAATAACGAGCTGTGAAGCCTGCTCTGCAAACCTGTCCATGTCTCAGCTAGGTAAGCTGAAACGTTTAAGAGATTCAGTGCTAGGTTTTGAAACGGTAATTACTCTGGCTGTAGTCACAAGGTGGGCAAAGTTTGAAAGTTTTATTTTCCTGATATTTTTTTCATTTGCCTTTTTTCCTGGTGAAGAGGACTGTATTTAAACTGGAAAGTCCAGGGTTATTGAACTGTATGTGGCATTTATAGCAAGCCATTCTGACAACTGCAAATTATTTTGTATTTTATAATTTTTGCCATAACATACGGGTGGCTGATGGTATTCAGACCCCCGGGTTCAATAAAGCTCAAGAACATTCTTTTGTAACAAGACTTACCTGTGTGGTCTTCTCTTTATAAGTTACTCTCAGTGTGGCCTGGCAGACTAGGCAGGCACCTAGGTCTGTTCTACCCTGAAAAGCCTTCCTCCAACCTGAGGAGGCCACGCCGACAGGCCAGAACTCAACACACTTAGTCCCTCTGCTGGTTAGAGCAAGGGATAAGTGTGTCACATTATCTATCTATCTAATATAATAAAACCCTAAGCCGCGCATGCGCACTCCCACCTGCGTGCTCCTGTTTTCCGTGCGCTGTAGGGCACCGCAGGTAGAAGTGCGCATGCACGCAAATCTCTCTCTCTCTTTCTTTCTTCCCCCGAGGTGGATGTTGGCTGAGGCAGCTGTAGGCCGTGGTGGCTATCGGAGGCTGCAGGCGAGCATGGAGCCACCAGCAGCGGATGGCGGTCAGCCCGAGAAACCCCTGACCTACAGGCCGGGCCAAAGTTTAAAGTAGTGAGTATAGGAGGGGCAGGAGAAGCTAGACTGAGGGAAAAAATGATGATGCACAGGGAAATGGAGGGAGAGAGAATGCTGCGGCTGCTGCACAGGGAAGTAGGGAAGGAGATAGGAAGAAAGATACAGGGACAGGGGCAGGGAGAGAGACAGAAAGACAGACAGACAGACAGACAAAAAGGGGCCAGGGAGGGAGAGAGACAGAAAGAAAGAAAAAGACAGGGGTAGGGAGAGAAACAGAAAGAAAGAAAGGCATATATTCTAGCACCAGCGGGAGGAAGGGAGACAGAAAGAAAAGAAGAAAGACACAGGGACAGGGAGAGACACAGAAAGACAGACAGACAAAGGGGGCCAGGGAGAGAGACAGACAGAAAGAAAGACAGCGGGACAGAGAGAGACGGAAATAAAGACAGACAGACATATATTCTAGCACCCTTTAATGTAACGGATGCTTTGGGTTTAGCTTTGTTCTAGATGTCCCCCTCCTGATTTTAGAATGTAAATGATATTTTATGTAACTGAGTTTTATAAATAAAAAGTTATAATGGATATGGGTAGAATAGAATTTTGCACCTTACTGAGATATCTGACAAATGATATCTCAGTAAGGTGCAAAATTTCTAGCTGGAAACTATTTATCTGGCTGCATTGTATTAGCACCAGTCATACAGCATAAAAAGTGGTCTCTGGGTGTATTACATCTTATTCATTAAAAAATTTATTACCTACAGCAGGGGTAGGGAACTCCGGTCCTCGAGAGACGTATTCCAGTCGGGTTTTCAGGATTTCCCCAATGAATATGCATGAGATCTATTTGCATGCACTGCTTCCAATGTATATTCATTGGGGAAATCCTGAAAACCCGACTGGAATACGGCTCTCGAGGACCGGAGTTCCTTACCCTTGTGGTAGCACTTATCACCTCCTAGAGCAGGGGTAGGGAACTCTGGTCCTTGAGAGACGTATTCCAGTCGGGTTTTCAGGATTTCCCCAATGAATATGCATGAGATCTATGTGCATGCTCTGCTTTCAATGCATATTCATTGGGGAAATCCTGAAAACCTGACTATAATACGGCTCTCGAGGACCGGAGTTCCCTATCCTGACCTACAGCAATCTACAATTTTGCATAGGGTACAATAAAACATACATGATAAAATCACAGATACAAACCCCCCCCAGCCTATTATCTTGTAATGATCTTAATGTTCGTAATGGAGTATATGTAATGGTTAAAGAATTGAGATAACTTGGCTGTTGCAGATGAAGCGATTTATGTATCAGCGTTAAAATTTTAAATTGTATTCTATACGATATTGGTAACCAATGATAAGAGAGAAATAACAGTGACACATGATCATATTTACTTTTATGTCCCAAACGCTTGCTTGAACAAAATTGTCTTCACATATTTGCTAAACTGCAACATCTTTGAAGACCCCTTAACCTCAACTGGCAAAGCATTCCACTGGAAGTGCCCTGTATCGAAATCACGGAACGCCAAAAAGTCAAAAGAGTCGAAGATTTGAATGACGGAATTTCACGCAACATTTGACTCTCAGAACGTAAAGATCATGCTGGATGGTATGCACGAAATAGTTTGAGTCATTGAGTTGCTTTGGATGTATGAGTTATTTTGGATGAATAAAGACCATTGGATTTATCAGATGAGTTGAAAGACACTTTTTTGTGCACCAATCTGATTGGACATTTCCACTTTGCTCTTGCCTGTTTGATTTTTGTGGAATTGTTTCCCCTGTTTTATTATGCACGAAATAGAGCATTGAACACAACACGACCACCATCTCTTAATACCCTGAAGATTTTTGGACCCCTGTTCGATTATAGAAATTAGATAGTTCCAAGTCTAATAGATGCTGGCACTGTCATCTCAATGTAGGGACATTGGATCATTTACTGTACTATTGTCCCTTGATACTTAAATTTTGGAGATCCATCTGAAATCAAGTGAATAAAATACAGCCAAACCTTGGTTTGCGAGCATAATTTGTTCCAGAAGCCTGCTTGTAATCCAAAGCACTCTTATATCAAAGCGAATTTCCCCAAAAGAAACAATGGAAACTCAGATGATTCGTTCCATAACCCAAAAACTTTCATACAAAATACTATACGTACTTGTATTGCAAGACCTCGCTCATTTAGAACAGTCACTACACTCCTGCAGCATCAGAGAGAGAAGAACCATCGGCTCAGTTGTGATGATGTGACACGTGTATATTGTATGTATTTGTATTGCAAGACCTCGCTCATTTAGAACAGTCACTACACTCTTGCAGTGTCAGAGAAAACTATCTGCTCAGTTGTGATGTGTGTATACTGTATGTACTTGTATTGCAAGACATTGCTTGTATATCAAGTCATAATTTAATAAAATGTCTTGCTTGTCTTGCAAAACACTTGCAAACCAAGTTACTTGCAATCCAAGGTTTTACTGTATTGGAAAATCCAGTGGCATTGACGTACGATACCGTGCTATTTGGCACATTAATGAGGGCTAAAAGCCAAATATTTTCTCACAATAACAAACTTCTCTTTATAATGACAGGGGTTGCTATACAACTTATTTTGAGGAACTGGAAAAACTGGGATCGGTTAAATTACACCTTTTGGTGGGAATCTCTATGCCACACTTTTAAAATGGAGCGTATGATGGCCATACAACAGGGACATTATAGGAAATTTATGGATGTTTGAGAGCCATTGACAAAATTTTGTAAGGAGTGATTGTTGATTTTGCCCTTTGATCATACACGTCCAGGGTGGGTGGGGAAATACTTTAATTAGAATGCAATTGTTGGATATGTAGAAAGGGGGGAGATGATATATGTATTTGCCATAAAATAGAATTTGATAGAATTTAAGTGCTCTTAAAATGTAAAATGTCTGTATAATATGTTCACTTATTTTTGGCTTTAAAATGAATAAAGATATATTTTTAAAAAAATACCCTGAAGATCAAACAAACTACTTTAAAATCAGTGTGGGATGACTTAGGTAGCCAATGCAAATCCCGCAAAATAGGCGTAATGTGGTCCAATTTGGACGCATGCATGATAATCTGTGCCACAGCATTCTGTGCCAGTTGTAATGCATGAATCACATATTTGGCTAGATCAAGATAAATTGTTTATTGAAAGCTTCTATACCACTGCTAATGACTGGGGAATCAATTCGGAGCGGTTTATATGAGCTTCTGTAATTATGTTACAATACATGAGCTTCAGATGGTGTTCTTTGATGGTTTTGGTGCTTTTGGGCATTTCCTTGCTGAGTATACCGTATTTACACACTATCGAATTCTGTGGCTGCTTAGACCCTTCTCCCATTTCCCATCAGCCTTTCACTTACTCAGTGCATCCTGCATTAGCAGAAGCAAGGTTGGAAAGCTTCATAATTTTTTGGGGAAGACCAAAGCGTTGTAGACAAAGAGCCTGAAAGGCAACTTTGGAAGAGACAACAACCTCATGAAATGGGTTCTGTGTAACCAAGATAGCTTTTCATCTTTCAAGGCTAAAAGCTGTGGCATGGTTTAACCTACTATTAAAATGTGGTTGTGTTTGAAAAACGAGGAAGCAAACTTTTCATGTTTTGTAACAAGCGCTCGCTCTTCATTAAAATGAGACATATGGTTGTCTTCTCTGCCATATGTTACTGGTTACATTTGATGAAAGTAGATGGCAGGAAGTGGAGGGATAAAACCAAACTACTGTTTTATTACTTAAATGAAAAGTGAATTTGTTCTCTGTACTGTAATGGGAAAGATTTTATTATAGGAGGCAGGATGCGCTGAAGAGAGATCACCAGGATATTTTAATGACTTTTAACTATATATTCCAAAAGTCAAATCAATTTATTCAAGATGAGAACAAACTCGTGCACATTTTCCCAGGCTCCAAATAGGGGTAGACACGGTTATGAGCAGGGTTGCCAGATTTTAGTCCTGTAAAATTTGGATCCATAGCCCTGCCCCATTATGTCCAAGTCATGCCCCCCTCCCCCCCTTCAACCTGTTCTCATCCTCCCGACGCGGTCCCAAAGGTGGAAACCTTTCAAAACCCAGACAAAGTGCCGGGTTTTGGAAAGCTGGCCAGTCGTCTAAAAAGAGGCCATGTCTGGGTAAATCCAGACCTCTGGTAACCCTAGTTATGAGGGAGTTAGTCAGGTCTAAACTGTCTTTTTGTAGTCAGGTCTAAACTGTCTTTTGTTGCCTGTTATTGTTCTTGTGGCCTGCTTTTGGAGGGATCTACACAGCATGAAGTGGTTATTGGCGAGGCATAGTTCTCAAGTTTGCATGAAAGTAGGTTTGACATTTCTTTTCATACTTTACAGATATGAAAACTTTTAGGGCCTGATTCTGTATAGGACGCCGGTATCGGCAACCACCTAAGAAGCTGCCACCGATCGCATGTCAATGACCCAGCGGCGTCCTATTCAGAATCGGGTCTGCGCACTCGGACAGACGCCTTACGTGTAGGCCAGTATTTTGCAGTTCTACGTTTAAGGCGTCTGTCTACGGAGGCCAAGTACTGATGCTTAAGCCCGCTTCGAGGCCACTTCCGGGCGAAACCACGTCCATGCCCTGCCTTGGGCATGCTTAAGTGTACCTGCGTGTCTCTGTAGACACACCTCAGATGCCTTCCTCGGCAGCATTTTTTTCTGCATCCCAATTGGCTGCCAGTCAGGATGCCCACTGCTGCCTAAAATTGGGATGCACAGTTCAAGAATCAGTCCCTTATATACACTAATACATAGAGAGAGCCATGTCTGTGAATTATTCTGAAAAAACATGTAGCCTTATGCTGCCCTATAAAGTACTCCTGGTAGAATTCTGTGTATGCAAAATTCAGTGCAGACATGGCCATCAGCACATCTGGAATTTAAAGTATACATTATAATAATAATGATAATAATTTTATTCTTATATACTGCCATACCAAAAAAGTTCTAGGCGGTTCACAACAAGGTAAGCTAATACATGGGATACAGATAAAATACAAATTAGAATAATGGACTTAAAAACACATAAAGACAGAAAGCATTTACAATATAATGCAGAAAATACCGGTATGGCAGGGAAAGAAGTAATACATAGAATAGATAAAATATATCAAGTTGAATATAAGGAACTTGATTGAAAAAATGAAGCAGAATGCATTAAGATAACAGCTTATCAAGATTCCAGAATCCCAGAGAGGAACAAGATTCCAGAATCCCAGAGAGTAACAAGATTCCAAAATCCCAGAGAGTAGCAACATTCCATACAGAATCTCAAAGAATAATAATAATTTTATTCTTATATACCGCCATACCGAAAAAGTTCTAGGCAGTTCACAACAAGGTGAGCTAATACATGGGCTACAGATAAAATACAAATTAGAATAATGGACTTAAAAACAGATAAAGACAGAAAGCCTTTACAATATAATGCAGAAAATACCGGCATGGCAGGGAAAGAAGTAATACATAGAATAGATAAAATATGTCAAGTTGAATATAAGGAACTTGATTGAAAAAATG
The DNA here is from genome assembly GCF_902459505.1 of Geotrypetes seraphini. Classification (NCBI taxonomy): domain Eukaryota; kingdom Metazoa; phylum Chordata; class Amphibia; order Gymnophiona; family Dermophiidae; genus Geotrypetes; species Geotrypetes seraphini. The sequence goes on along the minus strand of NC_047091.1, from coordinate 175,773,580 downwards.
AAGCAGAATGCATTAAGATACCAAATTTTCTAAAATCAAGATAGGAAGAGACCTCTAACATAAATTTTCCAAGCCATACATTCAATTTAGTGGCTCGAAATGAAAGGGTTCTCTCAAGGAACTTCTTATAACGACAGGATTTTATGGAGGGATATGGAAACAAGTGCACTCTACTTGTGGTCTTTTTGGCGTGACTCAAAGAAAAATAAGACACAAGATAAACTGGTAACAAACCCGAAACTGATTTATAACAAATACAATAAAATTTGAATAGAATTCTCGACCCTATCGGCAACCAATAGAGTTTCAAATAAAAAGGAGTGATATGCTCCCATTTTTTTAAACCAAAAATGAGGCGAACAGCAGTATTCTGAATCACTCTCAATTTTTTTTAAATTTTCTTGTAAGCACCTAGATATATAATGTTACAATAATCGAGAATACTTAAGATAGAAGACTGTACCAGTAAACGAAAGGCTCCCCAGTTTCCGGTGACATCACCTCCAGTGCACTGACGGGAAGCCACGTATACTTTAAAGCAGAGGTTCCCAACCCTGTCCTGGAGGACCCCCGGGCCAGTTGGGTTTTCAGGATAGCACTAATGAATATGCACGAGAGAGATCTGCATATAATGGAGGTTCCAGGCATGCAACTCTGCTCCATGCATATTCATTAGAGCTATTCTGAAAACCTGTCTGTCCCAGGACAGGGTTGGGAACCACTGCTTTAAAGTCCACATGCACGTCTTGGAGCCGATAGTGCACAGAAATGTGGTTTTTTTGCATCCAGCTTGAGAATTCTCCCTGACGCAGCCGTATTGTGGCAAAACAAGGGCCTTGTCGGGGGCTTGAAGGTTTCAGCCTGTGGCGTTTACTCGACAAGGGCGTCGTAGCGACGGAGAGCCGAGGTGCGAGAGTTGAACGGAGACAATGCTGTCACGAAGGAGTCGCCAACACTTTAAGCTGAGTCCCAATTTGAAATTTGCATTTTTTAAGTGCAGTTTTTTGACGTCTGTGATAAGAAGTGAGCGGCTTAAAATCAATGCTAAATGCCGTCTCTAATAAAACACGTGAGGTCTTTTCTCCACTTTGTTACTAAATGCTTTTTTCTGTTTGAAAAACCTACTGCTTTTCTGGTAACATTAATTTTATTTAAAAAGAGACATTTAAATATCTCTTTGGCATTAATGGTACAGTAGGTGAGCTTTTTTCAAATGATGGAAAATTCCGGAATGAGAGGGCATAGGATGAAGTTAAGAGGTGATAGGCTCAGGAGTAATCTAAGGAAATACTTTTTTACAGAAAGGGAGGTAGATGTGTGGAACAATCTCCCAGTGAAGATGGTGGAGCCAAAGATCATGTCCAAATTCAAGCTTACATTTTCTTCTTTTCCTGAAATCACTGAAGAGGAAATTACACATTTTCTTTCGTCCTCCAAACTCACTCCCTGCTCCTGTGATCTGATTCTCACCTGTTTACTCAGCACCATCTCTCCTGCTGTGTCACCCCTTCCGTCTGTCATATCGTCAATCTATTACTTTCCACTGCAGCTGTCAAAAATGCCGTAACTACACCACTCCTCAAAAAATCCTTCACTGGACCCTACCTGCCCTTCTAACTATCGCCCCATCTCCCTCTTCCTCTTCTTATCCAAGCTACTTGAACAGACGGTTCACTGCCATTGCCTTGACTTTCTGTCATCCCTAGCTATTCTTGACCAACTTCAATCGGGCTTTCGCCCCCTGCACTCTGTGGAAACTGCCCTTGCTAAAGTCTCCAATGACCTGTACCTGGCCAGATCCAAAGGTTTCTATTCTCATAAGAACATAAGAATTGCCAATTGGGTCGGACCAGTGGTCCATCGTGCCCAGCAGTCCGCTCATGCGGCGGCCCTTAGGTCAAAGACCAGTGCCCTATTTTGAGTCTAGCCTTCCTTGCAAATGTTCTGTTGCAGTAGGAACTTATCCAACCTTGTCTTGAATTCCTGAAGGGTGCTTTCCCCTATAAAAGCCTCCAGAAGAGCGTTCATCCTTCTCAATCTTATCTGCTGATTTTGATAATGTAGACCACCACCTTCTCTTTGACACTCTGTCCTCACTTTAATTTCAGGGTTCTGTTCTTTCTTGGTTCTCTTCTTATCTCTCACATCGCACCTTTAGTGAATGTTATGTGGATCCTCCTCGATTGTTATCCTGCTATCAGTTGGAGTACCCCAGGGCTCAGACCTGGGACCTCTTCTTTTCTCCATCTATACTCATTCCCTTGGTGCTCTGATCTCATTTCATGGTTTTCAATATCACCTCTATGCTGATGACTTCCAGATCTACCTCTCTAAACCAGAAATCTCTACAGGAATCCAGACCTGAGTCTCAGCCCGCCCAACATAGCTGCCTGGATGTCATGCTGCTACTTAAAACTGAACATGACCAAGACTGAGCTACCTATCCTTCAACCTAAGCCTACCCTGTTTCCCTCAAAATGAGACCTATCCCCAAAATAAGCCCTAGCATGATTTTTAAAGATGCTCCTAAAATAAGCCCTAGTTAAGATTGACCCCCCGAAGCCCCCTCCCTAAATATCCCCAATACCCCATGACTCCATCCCTTACACTAGTGCTGCCTGATTTGCTGAAAAAATCGGACTCGTCAATTCAGCAACCCCCATCCCTGCTGCTTTAGGAAGCCTCAGAGTGAAGATATGCCAGTTTCACGGTGGGAAGGTCGGTGGGGTTCTGCTGCACAGGGGGATGGGAAGGAGGGATAGAAAGATGCTGCACAAGGGGATGAGTGAAAGGGGAGGATTGATGCTGCATATGGGATGGGGGGGGGGAGAGAAATGAAAGAGGAAGAATTAGGGTGGAGGAGAGGAAGGGAAAGTTGATTATTGTACATGAAAAAAATAAGACATCCCCATAAATAAGCCCTAGTGCTTTTTTTGGACCCAAAATTAATATAAGACTTTCTTATTTGGGGGGAAACACAGTACTTCTCCTCTCTTCCTACTCTGTCTCAGTGGATAACACTCATATCCTCCTTGTCTCAATCTCGGGGTCATCTTTGACTTCTCTCGCTCTCTTTCTCTGCACCAATCCAACAGACCACCAAAACCTGGAATTTCTTTCTCTATAATATCTCCAAAATCTGGCACTTCCTCTCTCAGCACACTACCAAAATCCTTATCCACACCTTTATCACCTCTCGCCTAGACTACTGCAACCTGCTTCTCACAGGTCTTCCATGTAACCAGCTCTCACCCCTTCAAAATTCTGTCGCACAACTTATATTATACCAGTGCTGCCATGCCCACATCACCCCTCTCCTCAAGCCACTTCGTTGGCTCCTTATCCAGTTCCACTTACAGTTCAAACTCTTCCTATTGAGTTACAAGTGCATTTGTTCTGCGGCTCCTAGAGAAGGACATGGGAAACCATCCCCATGTCATTCTTTAAGGAGAGGGAAGAATCATAGTATGAATGAGCAGAGTCACTGACCCTCAAGCCGGGAAGGGGTAAAACGCGGACCTCACAGACCTTATGGACCTCGCGGATCTTAAATCGTACGTCCTTAAAAATCTGAAGTCCGTGCATTAATAAGTCCGCCTTCACTTTCCCTGCAGCTCAGCTCAGGCCCCCGACTCCCTCGTGGACCTGAACTGCACGTCACACCCTTAAAAATCCAAGGTCAACGTCACTTTGAGGTCCGTGCCACTTTTAGTCTCTGGCTCTATGTCAATTTAACTCTGACGGTTCCTAGCATAGGGAGGGAAAAGCATTAGGATCCGTCAGAGTTAAATTGTCATAGAGCTCTGTCAGAGCCAGAGACTGAAAGTGGCGCGGACCTTGGATTTTTAAGGATATGACGTGCAGTTCAGATCTGTGAGGTCCGCGAGGAAGCCGGGGGCCTGAGCTGAGCTGCAGGGAAAGCGAAGGTGGACTTGTCAATGCACGGACCTCGGATTTTTAAGGACATACGGTTTTAGGTCCGTGAGGTCCGCGTTTTACCCCTTCCCCCTCAAGCCTTGCATTGAAGAATGCTGGTGTAGAAGGACTGAGGTTGAGAAGACACTAAAGAATGACACAGGTTCGTTCCCCCTCCGTTATCCTTTCCTCTCCTCTCTTATCTCTCCCCATACTCCTCCCTGAGAACTCCGTTGGTCGGGCAAGTCTCTCGTTATCTGAACCCGTCTCCTCTGCTGCGAACTCCAGCCTACGTTCCTTCTCCCTTTCTGCACCATACGCCTGGAACAGACTGCCTGAATCAGTACATTAAGCTCCTTCCCTGCAAGTATTCAAATCCAGACTAAAAGCCCATCTTTTTGAGGCTGCTTTTATCGCCTAAGCAAGGGGTAGGCAATTCCGGTCCTCAAGAGCCGGAGTCAGGTCAGGTTTTCAGGATGTCCACAATAAATATGCATGAGATAGATTTGCATCTCAAGGAGGCAGTGCAGGCAAATCCATCTCATACATATTCATTGTGGATATTCTGAAAACCTGACCTGGCTCTGAGGACCGGAATTGCCTACCCATATATTACCCATGCCTGAGAAACTCCCTAACCCTCTACTTGTCCTTTTTGTCTGTTGATTACATTGTAAACTCTTCTGAGCAGTGACTGTGTCTTGAATGTTTTAATGTACTGTACATTGCTGTATACGTCACCAGTTCTATAGAAATAATAAGTAATTGTAGTCGTAGTATTGCAATTTGAATATTTAATGGCTATAATTGTCTATTACTTATATATGTCTTATTCTTACTGTACACTGCCTTGAGGGAACTCCTTCAAAAAGGTAGCAAATAAATCCTAATATATAAAAATTAAAAAAAGAAAGCATGGGAAACGTGGGATCTCTTGGGGAGAGGAGAAGATAGTGGATTCTGCGGATGGGCAGATTGGAAGGGCCATTTGGCCTTCATCTGCTATCATTTTCTATGAAAATTTTTTGAAACCAAAATACATTTTATGGAGATGGATTTGTTATCAATTCAAAAATATGTATGATGGAAAAGAAAATATATAATTAATACAGAAAAAAGGAAGGTTTTTTTTTTTTAAAGATAAATGATTTGAGACTGAAATCAAGTTGGGCAGCCTATGATGCTACAAAGAACCTCTGAGTAGAGAATGACATGGGGACAAATTTTTCCCCATCCCTGCAGGAGCTCATTTTCCCGTCCCCTCCCATCCTGGAAAGTTCTTTTCCTGCCCCATTGCTGCAAGCTCTGTACAAGCCTCAATCACTTGAAAATCATAAGCAGCAACATTGTAGCGCTCAGATTGTGATGTCATAATGCCTCATTCCACCAATGCCTAAGCTCCGTCCTCATCTGTACAAGCCTCAAACACTTTCAAATCCTAAGTACCAACATTCTAGAGCTCAGATTGTGATGTCATAATGCCTCATTCCACCAATGCCTAAGCTCCATCCTCATCTGCACAAGCCCCAAACACTTAAAAATCATAAGTGTTCAATACTTGTGCAGTTAAGGCAGAGCTTACAGGAATGGGGCAAGGACAGGGGAAAAATGTGTCCCCGTGTCCTTGCTTCTGAGGTCTTCTTACAGTGTCTGTGAATGAATCAGTGGAATATTTCAATATGTTAAGATACAACAGTAACCCAGAAGGCAGATACTGGGATTTCTACCACAGTCCTTGAGTGTAGCCCAGCTGGCTGTTACCCTCCCTTTTTGCATTTGCATGTTGACTGAACTTTCTCCACACCCACAAATGGACCCATAATGGTTTCACCTGATCTTGTAGCCCTTGCTTCCTTTGTTCCTCTTTGCCTCTGTTTCAGGGCTGGGCAATCCTGAAAACCCAGTCCGGTTTTCAGGATTTCCTCAGTGAATATGCACACGATGTATTTGCATGCACTATATGCAGATAGATCGCATGCCTATCAATTGTGGAAATCCTGAAAACTGAACTGGGTTGCGGCCCTCGAAGACTGAGGTTGCCTTACTCCCTTGGAGTCTGAAATCTCAGTGCATGAAGAAATGGACAATTATATCGCCATTTCCAGAGCCCGAGTCTCTCGGAATTATTTCCTTTTCTTAAAATATATATCTCCATATGAATTGCATTAAAGTTGACAATACCTGACTAAATCCAGTCAAGCTGTAGCCTGTTCGATGCTTATCTGCTGATGGCAGAATGGTTTTAAGAGAATGCTATCTCCTTCCTTCTCTCTCCTGTTCTTTGTCCAAATTGATGGCATGAGCAGACTCTGTTCGTATTGACATATTCCTTGTTCTCTCCTACTCTGTGATCCAGTGCTGTGAATTCATGAATACAAAAATGTCATCCCTGAGACTGGCACAGTATGACGAGAAAATATTTACAGGGAAGACATAGGAGCTAGATTTACATTTTGGCGACTGGAGACATATTGACAAACCAGTATATTCTTTTATATGTCACAGCAAACCAGTCTTCTCCATCCTGAGAAAGTAATTAATTTTATGCCAATACTATAGCTTGTCATGTCTTCTGTACTGATTGGCTTACAAAGGCTGTGCTTTCATTCACAGGGTAAAACAAAAGACATTTTCTGACCAACCTCACAATTTATTTTCTTGTGTATGAACATTTGCTTAAGGTTAATAAATAAACATATCCTGGTATTTTCAAAGGGAAAAAAATGCAAGTCCTTGGAGAAATGTGCTTCTTTATAATTTGTTGTTAGTTCTGCATATCATGAGATTAGTTCTTTTGTTTCTTTAATTGTACTTTTTTGTGCTTTTTGTATTTATTGAAATCATTAGATTATTTAATTTACAATTTCTATTAAGCGAATGTAAGATTACTCATATGGGAGGAGTTTGTTTGTTTTTAAACCAAAAAGTTTAAAGCACTGGTATGAAAAAAGCCTGGTTTTATGTAGAATCTGGAGATCACAATTAGAGAATGACATGGGGACAAATTTTTCTCCGTCCCCTCGGGAACTCATTTTTCTGTCCCGTCCCCGCGAGTTCTTTTCCTGTCCCTGCCCCATTCTTGCAAGCTCTGTCCTCAAACACTTTAAAATCCTAAGTAGCAACATTCTAGAGCTCAGATTGTGATGTCATAATGCCTCGTTCCACCAATGCCTAAGCTCCATCCTCATCTGCACAAGCCTCAAACACTTTAAAATCATAAGTAGCAACATTCTAGAGCTCAGATTGTGATGTCATAATGCCTCATTCCACCAATGCCTAAGTTCTGTCCTCATCTGCACAAGCCTTAAAACACTTTAAAATCGTAAGTTTTCGAGGCTTGTGCGGTTAAGGCAGAGCTTCCAGGAATGGGACAGGGACAGAGACAGCGACAAAATTCACAGAAATGGGACAGGGAAATTGAGTTCCTTTAGGGATGGGGACAAATTTGTCCCCGTGTCATTCTCTAATCAGAATTGAGACATCAAGGTCAGGATGTACTTAGGTCTGGCAGCATTTTTAAAAAGGTTCCAAATGATGTAAAGCCTTTTTAAAATACCTGCAGGAATGGATATGTATTTGTTGATATGATAGAAACATGTGAATAAAATAAGGTCATAAGAACATTAAATAGACATACTAGGTCACACCAATGGTCCATCTAGCCCAGAATCCTGCTTCCAACAGTGGCCATTCCAAGTCACAAGAACCTGGCAGGAACCCAAATAATAGCAATATTCTATACTGCTGATTCCAGGGCAAGCAGTGGCTTCTCTGTTCCTATCTCAGTAGCAGTCTATGGACTTTTCCTCCAGGAACTTGTTTAAACATTTTTAAAACTCAGCTACATTAATCACAGTGAGTTCCAGAGTTTAAGCCCTCCTTTACAAAGCCGCACTATGAGAGCCGAAGTTCTTACTGCCGCTAAAAACGTTAACACGGCTTTGTAAAGGAGGGGGTTAACTATTCTTTGAGTGAAAAAATATTCCCTCCTGTTTGTTTTAAAAGTGTTTCTCTGTAACTTCATTGAGTGTCCCTTAGTCTTTGTAATTTTTGACAGTGTCAAAAAATGGATTAATTCTGTACTTGTTCTACCGCAGTCAGGATTTGTTTGCCTCAATCATATCTCCCTTCGGCTATCTCTTTTCCAGCTGAAGATCCTTAACCTGTTTAGCGTTTCCTCATATGAGAAGAGTTCCTTCTCTTTTATCATTTTGGTTGCTTTTATTTGAACATTTTCTAGCTTCACTATATATTTTGAGATACGGCAACCAGAATTGAATGCAGTACTCAAGGTGAGGTCATACCACAGAGCGATATAGAAGCATTATAATATTCTTGGTTTTATTTATTTACCATTCCTTTCCCTAATAATTCCTAGCATCCTGTTTGCTGTTTTAGAACAATCCCGGCAGCTTCCGTGTGAAAATATTGGCAGACCGCCAGTTTCACCATTAAATAATTTGTAGCGTTACTGCAACAAATTTTCATCTCCTCTCTTTTTCCCCTTCTGCCCTCACGAAGCTATCTGATCATAGGTAGATAATACCTCCTGATGAGCCCGGCAGTCTTGAAAAATAATTATTGACATTTTTTTATCACAGTAAAAATGTAAGTCTGCGTTAGCGGAAAATTTGTTGTAACACATGCTGCAGAGTTGCAAGAAGCAGAAGTTGATAATTGATCCGGGTTATGATGAGAAAAATAAAACTCGTCTTGGGTTGGGAAGGAGTACAGCCTTATTGGTGCTGTTTGAATGCCTGGCACTAGCAGAGATTGATGAAGGAAGGAAACAGATATAATTTTAGATAACTGGTTATATGCAGTTGGAGGAGGATCCTCAATCAGATAGTAAATTCATTTTAATTAACTGGAAGAGACCGGTCTGAAATCGAATTCAACGGTAATCTTCACATTGGAGTTTGCTGCGGTAAAGGCAAAGAACAGTGGACAGAATCCCTTGCCATGTAAATTTGGGTGCCTTTAAGGAGCTCCTTCCCGCCTAAACCCACCTTTTCGCTTCCCTCATTCTCCATCTCTGTGGACAACACTTTCATCCTTCCGGTTTTGTCTGCTCGTAATCTCGGGAGGGAGGGGGGGTCATCTCTGACTCATCTCTCTCCTTCATTGCCCAGATCCAACATATCGCTAAAACCTGTCACTTCTTTGTGTATAAATATTACCAAAATCTGACCCTTCCTCTCTGAGCACGCTATCAAAACACTTATCCACACCCTCATCACCTCACTGCAACTCCCTACTCTCCGGCCTTCCGCTTAGCCATCTCACTCCCCTCTAATCCGTCCAGAATTCGGCTGCATGACTCATATTCCGGGAGAGCTGCTTTACTCATGTTACCCCTCTCCTAAAGTCACTTCACTGTCTTCCCATCCTTTTCCGAATACAATTCAAACTCCTCTTACAGGCCTACAAATGCACTCACTCAGCTGCCCCTCACTATCTCTGTTCACTTATCTCCCCCCATTAGCTCCGCTCAGCTGGTAAGTCCCTCCTTTCTATGCCCTTCTCTTTAGCTGCCAACTCCAGGCTCGGTCCCTTCTGCCTTGCTGTGCCATATGCTTGTAACAAGCTTCCCGAATCCCTACAGTGGGCTCCGTCTCTGGCAGTGTTAAAATCCCAGTTAAAAGCCCACCTCTTTGAGAGTGCTTTCGACTCCTAAATCCTCTCTCCTTGGGTTCTGCATCCCCAACCCTATATGTCATGTCTGTCTGTCCAAGTTAGATTGTGAGCTCTTCCGAGCAGGAACCGTTAATAAATGTCAAAATGGACAGTGCAGTGTACACCTTTCAGCGCTATATAAGTGATAAGTAATAGTAGTAGTCCTTTATCTAATCTTAGCCATACAATAATGGAATTAGCGCATGGTAAATGCTAAGAAGCAAATAAAATGGGCTTTTAACACTAACCCCCCTCTTTTACCACATCTAATAGCATGTCCTGATGCGTTAAATGCTCCAACATCCACAGAGATTGAATGGATTTCTGAGCATTTGCCGTGCTCTTGCGACTTAGTAAAAGGGGGCCTAATTCTGTTAGTACGCTTCTCCCTCCAAATTCGCGGGGGATGCAGGCAGAACATAGCCATGAATACCGAAAAACCGTGAATAACTTTTTGCATGATATTTGCGGTTTTCGGTAAAATAGACCTGAAAAAGATAATAAACCGTGAATATCCCGACCTGCGATTTGCTCCGTAAAACGCCGGGAGCAGCGATTTCCAATGTGAAACGCCGGGTTCAGTGACGAAAATTAGGGGGCAGAGTCAGCAGCTGAAAAATCGCGAATAAGCAAATCTGCAGATATGGAAACCGCAGATACGGAGGGAGAAGTGTATGCTCTAAACATTAGTAAAAGAGCCCCTGAGTTAAAAGAGCAGTGAATGGTCTTGACACTCATGATGTGAATTGGCCACTGTTGGACTACTGGGTTTGATGGACCTTTGGTCAGACCTAATATGGAAGTTCCTAGGTCTGTATGTGGGCAGAGATAGAGATAGCCAAATCTTTCTGCTAAAGTTTCTACTTTCTACAGTACTAGTAGCTTGTTAGGTATGTAGGTTCTTTAATTTAAGAACATTAGAAACAAAAGAATAGCCATACTGGGTCAGACCAGTGGTCCATATAGCCCAGTAGCCCATTCTCACAGTGGCCAATCCAGGTCACTAGTACCTGGCCAAAACCCAAAGAGTAGCAACATTCCAGCATCTCAAAGAATAGCAAGATTCCGGAACCCCAATGAGAGCAACATTCCAGAGCTGAGATTGTGATGTCATAATGCCTCATTCCACACTGCCTCAGAGCCAGCCTCAGCAGTGATGTCACAATGGCTTCATTGTCCTATACTTGGCTCACGTAAGAACATAAGAACAGCCATACTGGGTCAGACCAATGGTCCATCAAGCCCAGTAGCCTGTTCTCATGGTGGCCAATCCAGGTCACTAGTACCTGGCCACAACCCAAAGAGTTGCTATATTTCATGCTATCGATCCAGGGCAAGCAGAGGCTTCCCCCATGTCTTAATAACAGACTATGGACTTTTTCTCAAGGAATCTGTCCAAACCTTTCTTTATACCAGCTGTTATCCATATTTACCACAACCTCTGGCAACGCGTTCTAGAGTTTAATTATTCTCTGAGTGAAAAAATATTTCCTCCTATTAGTTTTAAAAGTATTTCCCTGCAGTTTCATCGAGTGTCCCCTAGTCTTTGTAATTTTTGACTTATTGTAATTGTAATTGTAATTGTTTGTTATTGGGAGGGGGAGAGGGAGTAAAGATTTATATATGCCAGTGAATCAAAGAAAGCTGCATTCAAAGCTAGAATGGTTAACAGAAATAAAATCTTTAATATCCTTGCAATTTTTTTTGCAATTCTAGAGGAAAATTTATTTTATTTTTTCACTTCAGCTCCTGGAGGGTTAGAGTCAATAAAGGTAAAAAGTTATTAGTTTTATTGTACGGTTAATATTAAATAAGAGCAAAGTCTATAAACATATCAAGTATTACAGACTATTGATCTGTCAATGATGTTGCCTGTGCTTCATTCATGAGTCCAGAGTTTCAGCCAGATGTCATTCCATCGATAATTCCCCATGTTTGTGCAGGTGTAATAAAAAGAGAGCTGTACCGAATATTTTAACTGCTTGGACCTGTTTGGAAGAGAGACGAGTTCTAATTCCTATTGCAGAAAGGAAAGAAGGTTCTGCTTTAAAATTGATAAGCAGAACGATAAATACCAATGAAACAGTCCGATCTTGTTAATCCATCTTTATATTAGACCAGTGTCCCGTAAAATTTGTCCAGTCACAGCACACTAAGGATTCCTTTTACGAAGGCGCGTTAGGGCCTTAACACGTGCTAAAATGCCACACAGGCTAGCTGCTACCGCCTCCTCTTGAGCAGGCGGTAGTTTTTTTGACTAGCGTGAACTAATCCAGTGCGTGCATTAAAAACGCTAGCGCACCTTTGTAAAAGGAGCTCTCTATGTAGTGTCCGCGGCTCAAGGCATCCGGAAGTGTGTGGATGTTGATGTGATGACATCACACCCTTGTGTGATGTCATCAAGTCAATGCAAGCGCAGAGGCCTTCCATACAGGCCCCGAGCCGCTAATGGAGGTGCCAGCAGGAAAGACGCATTGAGAGGAGAGACGGTGGCTGATGCCTACAGGATGTGCCTCGAACCGCGCAAGGAAAGTCCTATAGACAATCAGCCAGCACCTCTCCTCCTCCCCAGCATCTCACGGCACACCTGAGATCTCAGAAACCACAGTTTGCGATACACTATATTAGACAAGTTTCAAGTTTATTAAAAATTTGTTATCCCGCCTTTTCAAAATTACAAAGTGGCTTTTAAATCAAAAGCAAAAACAGGGTAATATAGACTCATTAAAATTACAGGCTAATTAATATCCAATAAAGACACAAAAGGAAAAGGTTAGAACTATAATAATTTGAGAGAAAAGAACAATTAAGGAAAAAACAAAAGGTAAGGGGTCCTAAAATTTTTTTTTCTTTCCCTGAGCTGCTATAATTGTCACGGAGAATGGGCTAGTAGTCAATTAAGATGTCCTGAAAAGGACAATCATACTGCAAAAGCATCTTTAAAAAGCATTGTTTTCAGGCTGGTCTTGAAATTATCTAACGTGTGAATCTCTCGCAGTGTTGAATTCCAGAGCGTGGGGGCATTCACAGAGAAAATATTATTACGCATAGTATTGATAACTTTCAGTGATGGAATTGTTAGCAGATTTTGATTCGATGACCGAAGAGTACGTTGAGAGGTGAAGGGTTTTTGAAGTCTATTAGTAAATTCAGGCTAGTTTTGAAGGTTAATAGTATTTTATAGGTGATACGATGGGAGACGGGCAACCAGTGCGCTTTGACCATCAGTGGTAATACATGGTCGAATTTTTTTTTTTTTGTGTTGAAGATGACTGGGTATTTTTTTCAAGTGTGTACATATTTATTTATTTAAAACATTTATATCCTGCATATCCCCAAATCTAGTAGTGCGGGTTACAATCAACATGCGTAAGCATAAATAGACAACCAACCAACCAGGTAGACATTAATAAAAAAATCTAATCTTCTATTTGTGCGTCATTCATATCTATACAGCAGAGGTAGGGAACTCCGGTCCTTGAAAGCCGTATTCCAGTCGGGTTTTCAGGATTTCTCCAATGAATATGCATTGAAAGCACTGCATGCAAATAGATCTCATGCATATTCATTGGGGAAATCCGGAAAACCCGACTGGAATACAGCTCTCGAGGACCGGAGTTCCCTACCCCTGCTATACAGGCTCAAGGCGACTGTAAAAAGAGGCATTCCAAAACATTCTCTTTTAACTCCCTTAAAAGGAAAATCTCCGCTATACACTACCAAAAGCCTCCTGAAAGTAATAAGCCTTCAAGCACTTAAGAAAAGATAACAGTACAGGATTCTGACGAATCTGCTCAGGAAGTGTGTTCCACAATTGTGGACCTTTAACACTAAAAACTCATGCATGGATTGTCGCCTTTGCAATATCCTGTAAAGAAAGCACTGCTAACAGATGCTGAGATCCAGACCTCAACAAGCGAGAAGGTACATAAGGGGCAATCGAATGACTATTTTTCAGTCCACTTTGAAATGTTGTTTGAACTGGGGGAAGGGTCACTGTCTAGTTGCTCGTTGGCAGCTGGTCCTGTCAATTACTATGGTTCATCAATTGTACTAACTTGAACAGTCTGGCACACTCAGGAGCAAGGTCAAGGATTAAGAGGATATGAAACTGAACTACGGTACACCTTCTCCACAAAAGTGGTTTTGATTTTGAAAAGCAGGACTGAGGCATGTTGCAGTCTCGTAGCTTGAAATGGCTACAGAGGGGACTTTAGTTTCTGTCACAGTTAAAATGCTGCTTTTTATAAGTGCCAAAAAATCCATACTTTCTGAAAATAATTATCCATTCATGACTGATGCTTCTGTTTCTTTAAGACACTCTTCTGACTCCCTGTCAGTCCTGGGCTAAGGTAAGAAGATAAGAATAGCCTTACTGGGTCAGACCAATATCACTGAATTTTTAGGAGCCACACTAACTAATAAAGTAAACTCTTCACAGATATGGAGGGCTATGTATACTAATGCACACAGCTTGGGTAATAAGATTCTAGAATTAGAGACTGAGATAACAAACGCCGATCTTGATGTGATAGCGATATCCGAAACCTGGTTCACGGAATCGCATGGGTGGGATATGGTTATACCAGGGTACAACCTACTTCGTTGCAACCGAGTGGGTAAATTGGGAGGAGGAGTAGCGCTATACACTAAGGAAAGCATCAAAACCACCAGAATCACAGATGTTAGATACACCGGGGAATCCCTCTGGGTGAATCTGGCCAGAGGGAATGAAAAATGCCTATACCTTGGTGTGATATATAGACCTCCCAGGCAACAGGAAGATAAAGACATGGAATTAATCGAGGACATAGAGAATATCACACTGCGCGGGGACTCAGTAATGCTAGGAGACTTCAACATGCCAGATGCAGATTGGAACACACTCTCCGCGACTACGGGTAGCAGCAAAAGAATATTAAACTCCATAAAAGGTGCACGCCTCAAGCAATTGGTATTGGAGCCCACCAGGGACCAGGCGTTACTAGACCTAGTCCTCACCAATGGAGATAGTGTCACGGAAGTCTCAGTAGGAGACACACTGGCTTCCAGCGACCATAATATGGTATGGCTCAACCTCAGGAAAGGATTCCCAAAAACAAACACAGCAACAAGAGTTCTCAAATTTAGAGGCGCAGACTTCAACTGCATGGCAGATTTCATCCATCAGGAACTACATAAACAAGCACAAATTGACAATGTGGAGGATATGTGGTCGTCTCTGAAGTCCATACTACATGAAGCAACAGACCGATACATAAAGACAGTAAGTAAACGCAGGAGAAACAAAAGACCCCAATGGTTCAGTAAAGAAATTTCAGACCTAGTTAAACAGAAAAAAGACGCATTTATCGCCTACAAACATTTAGGCAGAGAGGGGGCAAAAGAGGACTATCTAGACAGATCCAAAGCTGTCAAAACAGCAGTCAGAGAGGCCAAACTCCGAATGGAGGAAGAGCTAGCACGGAAAATCAAGAAAGGGGATAAATCCTTCTTCAGCTATATCAGGAGCAGGAAAAGAAACAAAGATGGGATAGTACGCTTGAAGCAATCGGACGGTAACTTTGCTGAATCAGACTCTGAGAAGGCAGAATTACTAAACCAATACTTCTGCTCAGTGTTCACCCGCGAAGCGCCGGGAGCTGGTCCACAGCTTCAGACGGGAGATAACCGGAAAGACCCGTTTCATGATTTCGAATTCACGCCCAGCAGTGTCTACAACGAACTATCAAGACTCAAAGTAAACAAAGCCATGAGACCGGATAACCTACACCCCAGAATGCTCAGGGAGTTAAGGGAAGTCCTGGCAGAACCATTATCTGTTCTTTTCAATCTTTCCCTAAGCACAGGAAGGGTCCCCTTGGACTGGAAAACCGCCAACGTAATCCCACTCCACAAAAAGGGCTGCAGGACAGAGAAAGCAAACTACAGACCAGTGAGTCTCACGTCTATAGTGTGTAAACTCATGGAAACACTGATCAAACAGCATATTGACACAATCCTGGACAAAGAAAATCTCCGTGATCCACACCAACACGGGTTCACCAGGGGTAGATCCTGCCAATCTAATCTGATTAGCTTTTTTGACTGGGTTACCAGACAGCTGGACGCCGGAGAGTCACTGGACGTGGTATATTTGGACTTCAGTAAAGCATTTGATAGCATCCCTCATCGAAGATTACTGAACAAACTGAAATCGATAGGATTAGGAGACATTCTAACTACATGGGTTGGGGATTGGCTGAGCGGCAGAATTCAGAAGGTGGTGGTAAACGGTACCCCATCCGAAGCGTCGGACGTAATCAGTGGAGTGCCGCAGGGAATCAGTCCTGGGCCCGATTCTATTCAACTTATTCATAAGAGATATGACGCAAGGACTTAGAGAAAGGGTATCATTGTTCGCTGACGATGCCAAACTTTGCAACATAGTAGGCAGAAGCTTATTACCTGATAATATGACACACGACCTACTGCTACTGGAACAATGGTCAAACACTTGGCAGCTAGGCTTCAATGCTAAAAAATGCAAGATAATGCACCTGGGCAAGAGAAACCCGTGTAGAACTTATGTACTAAATGGTGAGACCTTGGTTAGGACCACGGAGGAACGCGATCTAGGAGTAATCATTAGCGAGGACATGAAAGTTGCCACTCAAGTGGAGAAGGCTTCCTCCAGGGCAAGACAAATGATGGGATGTATCCGCAGAAGTTTCGTCAGCAGGAGACCTGAAGTTATGATGCCGTTGTACAGAGCCATGGTGAGGCCTCACTTAGAGTACTGTGTTCAGTTTTGGAGACCACACTACCGAAAGGACGTGCTGAGGATCGAGTCGGTTCAGAGAACTGCCACCAGGATGGTAATGGGACTCAAGGATCTCACGTATGAAGAAAGACTAAAGAAATTGCGGCTGTACTCACTTGAGGAAAGAAGAGAACGGGGAGATATGATTGAAACGTATAAGTACATCACGGGATACATCGAGTCAGAAGATGATATCTTCGGGCTAGTGGGACCCTCGACCACCAGAGGACATCCGCTGAAAATCAGGGGAGGGAAGTTTCATGGCGACTCCAGGAAGTACTTCTTCACCGAAAGAGTGGTGGATCACTGGAACAGACTCCCACTCCAGGTGATAAAGGCCAGCAGCGTGACGGATTTTAAGAAAAAATGGGATACTCACGTGGGATCTTTAAGGGAGTAAATTCAGGGGGGGGGATACCTGGAATGGGCAGACTTGGTGGGCTATAGCCCTTTTCTGCCGCTTTTTTCTATGTTTCTATGTTTCTAATGGTCCATCTAGCCAGTAGCCTGGTCTCACAGTGGCCAATCCAGGTCCCTAGTACCTGGCCAAAACCCAAAGAGTAGCAACATTCCACCATCTCAAAGAATAGCAAGATTCCGGAACCCCAGTGAGAGCAACATTCCAGAGCTGAGATTGTGATGTCATAATGCCTCATTCCACACTGCCTCAGAGCCAACGTCATCAGTGATGTTACAATGGCTTAATTGTCGTATACTTCACACACGTGAGAGCATAAAAATAGCCATACTGGGTCAGACCAACAGTCCATCAAGCCAAGTAGTCCATTCTCACGGTGGACAATCCAGGTCACTAGTACCTGGCCAAAACCCAAGGACTAGCAACATTCCATGCTACCGATCCAGGGCAAGCAGTGGCTTCCCCCATGTCTTTCCCAATAACATACTATGGACTTTTCCTCCATGAAATAGATCAAACCTTTCTTAAAACCAGGTGATCCTATGCTGGATCTAGAGATGACACCATGTTGTCCCCTGGTGACAGTTCTTGACTCGGATCCACAGGCCATAACTCCCTTCAGGACAGGGGTTCTCTCAACCCAGTCCTCGGAACACGCCTAAACAGCCACATTTTCAGGATATCCACAATGAATATGCAGGCAGGAGATTCATATACAGTTGGATCGCTGCATGCAGTATTCATTGTGGATATCCTGAAAACCTGTGTTTTATTTTAACCCGCATAGATTTTTGTGAAATGCAGAATATAAATAAATAAAATAAATACTCCAGGATGATTTGGGAAATAATGCTGTAGAGTTAAAGAAAAAAGACAAAGACTATGCAAAACACATTAGGGAACCCAAAGAGCAGAGTTAGCCAAGCAACGGAGAGCAGCTGCAGGAGAAAAAATTAGGCCTTTATTGATGACCTGACTTGATATGGATGTGTTTTGAAAACTTGCCTAATTGAAAGTAACACATAGCTGAAGAGCAAACTACATATGTGGACAGACTCTATGAATGGTGTGCAGATTTTCTAAATTGGCTAATGAACCAATTAGTACTAATAATTTGTGTTGGGTTTTTTTTACAACCAATTATGTTAATTGGCAATATTTTGGATTTACACGCATATCCTGCTAAATTCTACCATGTAAAGATCCCCACACAAATCTTATAATGTAGAATTTGAAAGGAGGTGTGGCCCTGGGAGGGGCTTGGGTGGGTCAGGGGTGTTCACTGAATACTGGGGATCCGTGCCTAACTTACCTGCCCAGATTTACACCAGGTTTCAGTTTGGGGTAAATCTCTGCATCCAAAGCTAGATGACAACAGTAGCAATATCAGTGTCAAGAGGATCTTCAGAATGTCAGCAGAGTAGCATAACTCACTGGCTGCACTTGTCATTGATCCCCTTTTTTTCATTAATAAATTACTTTATATAAATTTTTCCTCTTCATAAACGTAGAAACATGATGGCCAAATGGCCCATCCAGTCTGCCCATCCGCAGCATCTACTATTTCCTCCTCTTCCTATTGGCTAAGGCTCTTAACATTTGCATCTCCTCTTCCTATAGGCTAAGGCTCTTTACACCTGCATTGTGATGTCATAGAGCTTTATGGTTATAGAAACATTGTAACATGATGGCAAATAAAGGCCAAATGGCCCATCTAGTCTGCCCATCCGCAGTAACCGCAAGATCGCTGCGTGCATTTAAACACATCCATGTCAGGTGCATTTAAATGGACGCAGCAATCTTGCCACATGAGAACAGACAGGTTAGTGGTTGATGCGACTTACATTGTATTCACCTCATCCCTGAAGGAAGTTATTGAAACAGGAGGTGGTGCCGTCGCAAAGATAAGTTAACTATTACAGTCATTACGATCATATTCGGAAAAAGAAATCTATAATAACACTGTGGGTGTTTATGAGGAAGAAAAATTTATAAAAAAAAAAACACCTCTTTAACTTAAAATGGGGATCAAGGACGCGTGGCGCCAGTGGGAGTTACGCTGCTCTGCCGGCATGCTGAAGATCCTCTTGGACACTGATATTGCTACTGTTATATACTTTGGAAGTTAGTACGTTTTCAATCTACTGAAGAGTGTGAAAGTGATAAGATTATCATAAGAACATAAGAACATAAGCAGTGCCTCTGCCGGGTCAGACCACAGGTCCATCCCGCCCAGCAGTCCGCTCCCGCGGCGGCCCAAACAGGTCACAACCTGTCTGTATCACCAGAGGGGGCTCCCTTGCCACCTTGGTTTCTCATTTAAGTCCTGTCTTCCTATCGAAGTCCTAATCCTCCGGTCTTGCACATGCACGACCTGGTTTCTATACTCATTACCTGGTTAGCTTTCTATACTTGTGTTACATCCCAGTTCCTCCCTCAGTATCCTATGATCCCTTTATCCTTCAGGAATCCGTCCAATCCATGTTTGAATCCCTGTACCGTACTCTGCCTGATCACTTCCTCCGGTAGCGCATTCCAAGTGTCCACGACCCTTTGGGTGAAAAAAAACTTCCTTGCGTTTGTTTTGAACCTATCTCCCATCAGTTTCTCCGAATGCCCCCTCGTACCTGTTGTCCCCTTCAGTCTGAAGAATCTGTCCCTATCCACCCTCTCTATGCCCCTCATGATCTTGAAGGTCTCTATCATATCTCCCCTGAGCCTCCTTTTTTCCAGAGAGAAGAGCCCCAGCCTATCCAACCTCTCGGCATATGGACAGTGTTCCAGCCCTTTTACCATTTTCGTAGCTCTCCTTTGGACTCTCTCAAGTAACGCCATATCCTTCTTGAGGTGCGGCGACCAATACTGAACGCAGTATTCCAGATGTGGACGCACCATCGCTCGATACAATGGCATGATGACTTCCCGCGTTCTGGTTGTTATGCCCTTCTTTATGATGCCAAGCATCCTGTTGGCTTTTTTCGAGGCTGCTGCGCACTGAGCAGATGGCTTCAGTGATGCATCCACCAACACACCCAAGTCTCTCTCAAGTCTGCTGTCTCCCAACAATACCCCCCCCAATTTGTAGTTGAACAACGGGTTCTTTTTCCCTATATGCATGACCTTGCATTTGTCCGCGTTAAAGCGCATTTGCCATTTGTTTGCCCAGTCTTCAAGCTTGTCCAGGTCTCTTTGTAGGTCCTCACACTCCTCCCTGGTCCTAACTCTGCCGCACAGTTTGGTATCGTCTGCAAATTTTATAACCTCGCACTTTGCCTCCTTTTCCAGGTCATTGATAAATATGTTAAAGAGTAACGGCCCCAGCACCGACCCCTGTGGTACACCGCTTGTGACTCCCCGCCAGTCAGAATATTGACCCTTTACTCCGACCCTCTGCAGTCTGCCCGACAACCAGTGCTTGATCCATCTGTGCACATCCCCTCCCACCCCGTGGTTCCACAGCTTCTTAAGCAGCCTTTCATGTGGCACCTTGTCAAAAGCCTTTTGAAAATCGAGGTAAATGATGTCTATGGGTTCCCCATTGTCCACCCGACTGCTTATTCCCTCAAAGAAGTACAGAAGGTTCGTTAGGCACGACCTTCCCTTACAGAATCCGTGCTGGCTTGTTCTCAATAGGTCATTCTTTTCGATGTGCTCGCAAATGCCTTCCTTGATCATAGCTTCCACCATCTTCCCTATAATTGAAGTCAGACTCACTGGCCTGTAGTTCCCGGGGTCACCCCTCGATCCCTTCTTGAAGATAGGTGTGACATTCGCCAATTTCCAGTCCTCTGGTACCTCACCAGTTTTCAAGGATAGGTTGCAAACATGCTGGATTGTGCCCGCTATTTCTTGTCTTAGTTCCTTCAGAACCCTTGGGTGGATCCCGTCCGGGCCTGGTGATTTGCCGCATTTTAGCCTGTCTATCTGTTTGAGGACATCTTCCTTACTTACCTCTATGTGATCCAATTTTTCAGCCTGTTCCCCACTCATGAGCTCCTCTGAGTCCGGTATATTAGATGTGTCTTCGCTCGTGAAAACCGACGAGAAGAACGTGTTCAACCTCTCGGCTACCTCTTTATCCTCCTTAATCACTCCCTTCCTATCCCCATCGTCCAACGGCCCCACCTCCTCTCTCGCTGGTCGCTTTCCCTTAACGTAACTGAAGAATGCCTTGAAGTTTTTCGCCTCTCTGGCCAGCCCCTCTTCGTATTCTCCCTTTGCTTTTCTAACCTTCCGGTGGCATTCCTTTTGGCATTTCCTGTGCGTCTGGTGATTTTCCTCCGTTGGGTCCTTTTTCCATCTCCGGAAGGATACCTTTTTGTCCTTTATCGCCTTCTTTGCTTCTGTTGACATCCAAACCGGGTCCTTTGATCGCTTGTTCTTGCAGCCTTTCCTGAAAATGGGGATGTACATTTTCTGTGCTTCCTGCAGGGTGTCCCTGAATAGGGTCCAGGCGCTTCCTACAGTCTCCATCCTAAAGATGTTTCTGAGCTTCCTCCCCACCATTTCTCTCATGGCAACATAGTTCCCTTTCCTGAAATTCAGCGCAGTTGTTGCGGTCCTCCTTACTATGGGTGTCTCTCTTTCTAATGTGAATCTGATCGTGTTGTGATCACTATTTCCTAGTGGTCCTCCCACTTCTATCCCTCTAGCAGGCCCCCCTAATCCGTTTAGGATGAGGTCAAGAGTGGAGTGGAGTGACTATTTTGTAAAGGGCACCGATCCCAAAACGCCCATTATAGAATACCACTTAACACAGATTTGTTTTTTTGGGGGGCGATAAATTTTGAGCACTATTTACTAAACCCAGCTGATTGTGTCAGTTCATCAACCAGAGAGCTCATTTTTTTTTTCACCTGTGGATGCGTTTCCTCCTCTTGGTCGTCTCCATCCTTTGGTTCCCCTTCTGCTTCGGTAGAGTTAGCGTCTGGCTCTGGGAACCGAATCCAGTCTTTCCACACTGCAGTGCACAGCCCTGTCGCTGAAGAGCCGAGTAAGCCCACGGATTGTTTTATATTTAAAGTCTGTTAGCACAGGTATGTGATTAACTAAATATGGCAGTAGAAAGTTCTGTTATTTTAAAAATAGCCAGGCATGGGTATACCCTTTACAGGGAGAGACGCAGGAAAACCTGTGGAACATTCGGCTGATTGATAGAACTTGTCATCTGCAGCCCTCAGGGAACCCCCACCTTTATCACAGACTGAACTGTTATGATTCCTTTGAGGATAACAAGAACAAGGATGGTTCCTGCAAAACAGAAATTCTGTAAACAGAACGGAAAGATTTAAGACTTACCCGCTTTACCTCAGTAAGTTGGCGCTTATTTTCCAGGTCTAACAATTTGACCAACAAGTTTGATGATTTGATATGTATTTATTCAATTTTCTATACCGTTCTCCCAGAGGAGCTCAGAACGGTTTACATGAATTTATTCAGGTAGTCAAGCATTTTTATCTGTATCTCGGTGGGCTCACAATCTGTCTAATGTACCTGGGGCAAGGGGGGGATTAAGTGACTTGCTCAGAGTCACAAGGAGCAGCGTGGATTTGAACCCACAACCTCAGGATGCTGAGGCTCTAGCTTTAACCACTGCACCATACTCTCTTCAGACGATTGGATGCCAATTTAGAAATACATTTTATATGACTAGAAGTTACGTGGCGAAGTGCAGCTTTATAAAGTACAAGTCTTTAAGCCCGTTACATTAATAGAATAGATGTGTCTGTCTGTCTCTCTCTCTCTCTCTCTCTCGGCCGCTGTCTGTCTGTCTTTTTTTCTTTGTCTCTCTCTCCTTGGACGCTGTCTGTCTATCTTCCTTTCCCAGAGCAAAGCATGATTGCTGTCTGCACCCCAGCACACCCCTCCCCCCAAAGCAGCCCCTTTTCCCTCTTGCCCTGGCTCCCTGCCTGCCTGTATTGCTCCCTCATCTGGCCCACCGGCATGAACCGCCACTCCTGCTCCTCTTCAAAGCAGCCTGCTGAGGATCGCTGGCCAGCTGTAGCGAACCTCGCAGTCCGCTCTTCACCTCGGTAGCACGTTCCCTCTGACGCATGGGATCCGCATTAGAGGGAACGTGCTACCGAGGTGGAGAGCGGCCTGCGAGGTTCGCTACAGCCAGTCGGCGATCCTTGGCACGCTGCTTTGAAGAGGAGCGGCAGCGGTTTGTGGTCTGGGTGAGTGAGGGTGGGAGGGGGGAGTCGCCAGCGTATTCCCTGCCTCCGTGTTCGAAAATGGAATTCGGCATGGAGGGACACATCACACTGTCAGGGAACACGCCGTCCTAAGTGCGCATGCGCGCTTAGGGTTTTATTATAGAGGATTTCAGGCAGAACATAGCATAAAAATTTATTTCTATACCGCAGTACCATTATATATGTGTGGTTTACAAAATAGAATTTAAAAAAACTGCACTTATACAGTTGAATGTAATAGATTAATTTCCTAAAAATCTTGTAAACAAATACGTTTTCAGTTGTCTCCGAAAATGCTGATATGAGCAAGTGGTCGCTATTAGAGAATTCAGATCTTTATTCCATATTGCAGCTTGAAACGACAGGAGACGTTGGCTATTTTGCATATTGACAACTTTTGACTAAAGGTAAATACAGCATCGAGAGTCCTTTGAATTTACAAATGTGAACGAATCCACAGGATAATTAGGTGCAAGGCCGAACAATACCGGAACGGAGCAAATATCCTTTTGCGCTGTGAATAGTTGATGATGACGCCAGAACAATAGCAGGATGATAACTACTTTTGACGGCTTTACCCGTTGTAGAGTTTTAGAAAAGCAAATGGACAGCATATCCAGAACATCGGAAAATCGCACTCTTAAGTCGTTCTTGAACCCCCCCCCCCCACCAGTAATAACTAGGGACACTAAGAGAATCTGCTTTGGTTCATCTCTACCAATAGACTGCTCTCAAGACGAGTAATAGACGTATTCAGATCCAGACTGGCCTACTCTTTATGATCCGTATAGTCGAGACAGAGCACAGAAATTAAAACAAGGGGCTTTGAGTTAAGACAGGCCGCAGTTGAGAAGATGTAAAGTAGGTGTGGGAATGAACTGAGCCAGTAGGAAAAAGGAGGTATTGATGCCCCTGTATCGGCTCTGGTGAGACCTCATTTAGAATATAAAAAGGATGGAGTCGGTCCAGAGGAAGGCTACTAAAATGGTATGTGGTCTTCATCATAAGGCGTATGGGGACAGACTTAAAGATCTCAATATGTGTACTTTGGAGGAAAGGCGGGAGAGGGGAGATATGATAGAGACATTTACCTATGTAATATAAATGCGTATGAGTCGAGTCTCTTTGATTTGAAAGGAAACTCTGCAATTAGAGGGCATAGGATGAAGTTAAGAGGTGATTAGCTCCGGAGTAATCTAAGGAAATACTTTTTTATCGAAAAGGTGGTAGATGCATGGAACAGTCTCCTGGAAGAGGTGGTGGAGGCAGAGACTGTGTCTGAATTCAAGAGGGCCTGGGATAGGCACATGGGATCTCTTGGAGAGAGAAAGAGATAATGGTTACTGCAGATGGGCAAACTAGATGGACCATTTGGCCTTTATCTGCCATCATGTTTCTATAACCATAAAGCTCTGTGATATCACAATGCAGGTGTTAAGAGCCTTAGCCTATAGGAAGAGGAGATGCAAATGTTAAGAGCCTCAACCAATAGGGAAAGGGGAAAGGAGGAGATAGTGGACGCTGCAAATGGGCCATTTGGCCTTTATCTGCCATCATGTTTCATGTTTCTGTGTTTATTCAGGTACTAAATAAAGCATTTTCCCCTCTCTGTCCTGGTGGGCCCACAATCTGTCTAATGTGCCTGGGGCAATGGGGGGATTAAGTGACTTGCTCAGGGTCACAAGGAGCAGCGTGGGTTTGAACCCACAACCTCAGGGTGCTGAGGCTGGAGCTTTAACCACTATGCCTCATTTAAAACAAAATAGACTCGCTACTGCTGAAAATTGAGCAATTTACATAAGCAGTACACGTTTTTAAAAAAAATGAAGAGAATGCATTTGGTTTTGTTGGTTAGTTTTACTTCAAACCTTTTTTTTTTTTTCTCTATTTTTACCCCAAGACAAATGTGTCGTGACAGACCATCCCATGAGAGAGGTATCCCTATAATAGGCTGATGTTTGTGTTGGCCTAATATTCCCTAATTAATCAGTGTGGAGAGCAGAAATTAGGCAAAGATTTAAATGGTGTGTTATAATGGTCGAGTAGCAATGATGCAAATCGAAGAAAGATTAGCAATCAGTCTCGTCTGTATGGATCTTTGCTGGATCATTTGCTGCAGTTATGTGTGTGTGTGGGGGGGGGGGGGGTGTTTTATCTGTCTGAAGAGTTCTTGCTGCTGTTATGAGAATACTGTGTTTTTCTTTCTAGTAGCTTCTTGAATAGAAAAGTCATCTCTTTTGGCAGTTCAGTAGTGTACATAATAAGAACAGTTCATAATTCTGCAGAAATGCAAAAGTCATCAAAAATCTGAACGCTCCTGTTCGCTGGCAAACATTCCTGTGGGCTGCACTTTTTAAGAGCAAAACCGTTGCTGTATTGATTTCAGGAAGGACAGGAAGCTTTGAAAGTTGTGAAACGTTGTTACACTCAACCTATCAAACGGTTTGTGGTTTAATCATTAATATTCTTCCTGAAATCAAGGCGGATTAGAAAGTTATGTGCACAAGTTAAGTCATCCAACAGCAGATAAGCCAATGCACTAAGAAAGTATTCAAGATATTACATTACATTAGTGATTTCTATTCCGCCATTACCGTGCGGTTCAAGGTGGATTACATAAGAATTGTCATGAAGTTACAAGATATATAGGTGGATTACATAAGAATTGTCGAGAAATTAAGATAATACATGTTGGCTAATTTGAACATTTTAGATTATATATGGATGGAGTGTGTGGTAGGTGGAGCTTGGGAAGGAACTGGTCGTGTTAAATAGGTTTTATGTATTTTTTGAAGAGTACAGTTTTTGTTTCTTTTTTGAAGGTTTTGTAGTCTGTGGTCAAAGACAGCAGATTGGTGATTTGTCCAGTTTTGCTGCTCTGGTGACCATTAGGTTGTCATATAGTTTTCTTCATTTGACATTTTTGGTTGGCGGGTTTGTAATATATGTAATAATATGGCATATACTGCATAAAACGTACATAAAAGCAGTTAATATAAGCTACAGTAATCATCTCATGAACAATTCCCAGAGTCCAATGTTACCATCTGTTTGAACAAAACAAGTGACACTTTAGCTGCTTCTCAAATGCAGTTAGTGCTATGATATGAGTTAGCAGTCAGTTCCATGCATAAGGTCCTGCAGTTAAAATGTGGCCTTTCTCAATGAGGCTTCAATTACGTATTACTGGATGGTAGCTATCGAGGCTTCATAAGATCTGGCTGCAATTACTGGCAAAGCAAAGAAAACAAACAACAGGGTAAAAAAGATTACCCCAGGCAAAACCACACAAAACCATGTAAAAATTAAATGATCCCAATAAAAACAGGAAAACCAATTTGAAACCTCCCCAATGTGCTTCACAAAGAAGCTTTCTGCAACAGCACAGCGAGAGTTTTTCAAATTGGTTTTCTGTTTTTAAGGAAATCATTTTTCTCCCCCTTTTTACAAAATCGCGAAAGCGATTTTTTAGCGTAGGCCATCACGCTGAATGTTCTGCGCTGCTCCTGATGTTCATAGAGTTCTATGAGCGTCGGGATCAGCGCAGGGCATTCAGCGCGCCAGCTGGTGCTAAAAAAATGCTTTTGCGGATTTCTAAAAGTGTGTGTGTGTGTTTGGGGGGGGGGGTCAGTTTTTCATTGATATAAGAATTTGTGACTTCTGATGCAGGCAGATGTCCGCCGAAACACAGCTCCATGTTGAGTCTTGATCTGATTAAACTTTACATTGAAAAAAGCTGGATTTTATGAAATTTTACATTGGCTGGAAGACATTGTGTCAGACCTCCCTACTCTTGTGCTTCTTTACAATTACTGGCAAAACAGTATGAAAATTAGTCGTGCATATTGTAGAATAGGGCGCAGGGGCAGATCTGTCCTCCTCACATCAACAGTCCAATTACAGACGCTCCCTCTCTATAACCGTTGACCTATACCCACTATAACCTCCCCAACCCTGAAATGTCCTGTCTAAATTAGATTGTAAGCTCTTCTTAGCAGGGACTGTTTATTGTCTGTTAAAATGTACGCCTTTCAGTGCTATAGAAATAATAAATAGTAGTTAGTAGTACTGACCGAATATCCTTGCTCCAAACCTAATGCCCCAGCCAAGAGTGTGTGCTCATTCCAACCGTCCCCCCACAACACTTGATGTATACATCTGATGCTTTACCCTATGCTGTAAATGCCCTCTGTCCTCTCTCCTCCTAGAGGTATACTGTATATGCACAATTATCCATGTACCTCTAAAACAGTGTTCTTCAACCACCGGTCCACAGAAATTTCCTGCCGGTCCACAGGGCCAGCACGTGCATCAGGCCCAAAACAGTGTTCTTCAACCGCCGTTCCACGGTGCGATCGATGCGGCGTTATCTTCGAGCCAGCTCCCTCTTCCTAACTGATTCAGTGCACAAAGACGCGGGCAGTGGCTCCTACGGGCATCCTGCGCCTGAACCGGAAGCCTTCTCTCTGACGTTGCAACGTCAGAGGGAAGGCTTCCAGATGAGGCACGGGACGTGCAAGGTGCAATTATTACTATTATGGGGGCGGGGTCTGTGCTGGAGATTGGGTAGAGATGGGCGGGGTCTGGCCCACGACTTAGCCCCGTGTTCTTCAACCGCCAGTCCACGGACCGATGCCGGTCCACAGAATAATTATTTTTTTCTGCTGGTCCATAGGTGTAAAAAGGTTGAAAAACACTGCTCTAAAACATAATTGTATTGTTTCTACTCTGCAATATAGAATGTACTGCATGCTACCCCTATACTCCAACCACTGTGAATATACTACTATGACCTGTTCTGAGCTCCTAGGTAGGATGGGATATAAAACTTAAATAAATAAAAAAAATAAATCTGTGTGCATATCCTAATTAATTCCAATCAACGTCAATAAAATGAGTCATAATCCAAGAAAAAAGATCAAGTATTAGAAACTGAGTTATTCCGCTGGCTAAGTAATCAAGAAGATGCGAATTCAAATGCAATAAACCACGTCTTTCTGTCGTTTAATTTGCCAGATATGCCTTTTCAATTGACAAATTGTTGTATCTGATAAATAGGACCCAACTGACGTTGTTGCCTCATTTCTCAAGTAAGCATGCACTAAGACTTGGTACCTTTTCTTAGACTGCGACCCAAATGATGGTTATCTGATTAACTAATTAGTAAGCATGTGGATTTAGCATCCTTGCCCAGAAATGGGCGCCCAACTTTGGTTGGCTGTTGCCTTTAAAATTTTTCATGTTTATTTTTCGAGGACGATAGATATTAAGTATACATCTGTTCATTCACTCCGTTCCAAAGAAGAACAACTTTTTGCCCTTCCAATGGTGAAATTGTGTCATCTAGAACGAGTTCATTCTTCTGCTTATACTTTCACCTTTCTTTGGAACAAACTTTCTTCCTGCTGTAGAACTATAGATGACTTGTTAGGGTTTAGGAAGATTTTTGCTGATTTGTAGATGATTGAAGATGAGATAATTATTTTATTCTGTTTCTAGGATTTTGTTTTTTTAATGTTTAGTTGAAAAGATTTTTATTTGTTACTCCAGGAACTTGTCCAAACCTTTCTTTAAACCAGCTTCGCTATCTGCTCTTACCACAGCCTCTGGCAATGCGTTCCAGAGCTTAACTATTCTCTGAGTGAAAAAATATTTCTTCCTCTTGGTTTTAAAAGTATTTTTCTGTAAATTCACAGTGTGAATATGAGAACTCTCGGAGGTCCACCAAAAAACCGCCTTGACCTGCTTGTTCAGACTGGGTATTAAAAAATTAATGCTAATACTGATTCTACATCACTTCAAGTACACATTTTAAAAACTCAACTTTATTTTGGTTTGTCATTACATTACATTACAATAGAGATTTTTTATTTCACTATTACCTTGCGGTTCAAGGCGGATTACAAAAGAGTTAAAAAAGATGGTTACAATGGAAGATCGTTTGTCATTTCTAAAGAGGTAAAGAGTAGATCATGTAGTTTCTGTGGTTCATAGACAACAACGCGGAAGACAAAGGCGCGCGCCGACAACTGAGCGCAAGATGGAGGCGTGCGCCGAAGAAAATTACTGTTTTTAGGGGCTCCGACGGGGGTTTTTGTTGGGGAGCACCCCTAGTTTACTTAATACAAATCGCGCCGGCGTTGTGGGGGGGTTTACTGTAAACTTAACTTTTTCCCTAAAAACAGGGAAAAAGTGAAGTTTTCAGTAAAATGTGGGGGTTACAACCCCCCAAACCCCCCACAAAGCCCCCACAACGCGGCACGATCAGTATTAAGTAAAGTGGGGGGGGTTCCTCCCCACGCTCCCCCTGTCGGAGCCCTAAAAACAGTAATTTTCTTCAGCGCGCACCTCCGCGCTGCGCTCAATTGTCTGCTCGCGCCTTTGTCCCGGCGCGCTTTCGACCTGACACCAGTTTCTGTTTGGCGGGAAGAGGGAGGGAGGGAGGGAGGAAGGACGGTAAGTGTGATGTTAGGACTGTTTCAGGAATTTCTTGAAGAGTATAGTTTTTATTTATTTTCTGAACATCTTGTGGTCTGGGGTCGTCATCAGTAAAATACCAAAAATGAGACGCCTGAGTAACACAAGAGATTTGTTTGCAGTTGATTTATCATACAGGCAAGACTGAAATTAACACATTTACAAGATTGAAGGTGCATTTCAGCCGTTTGGGAGCCACGCGTTGGAGGCCACTGCTGTTTATTCATTCTTGTTAGCATGAAAACATGGTACACAGGACAGGATTGGGAATCCCTGCCCTAGAATAGACGTATTTAGGTCCATAAGTTTCATTTCTTCTGGCTTATGAAGTGGGTTCTATTTGATTTTGTTAACTTTTCTCTGGCAACAAAGAGAAAGAATGAACACCTCGCCTCAAAATACAAACAGTACAGCAAAAGAGGCAAGGGAGGCGTCCAGACAGCCAAGGCAATCGGTATTTATTCAAATGTATAATCACAACAAGGGTCCTAGTTTCGGCATCTAAATACCACCTTCCTCAGGGGACATAAAACTGATGCTGAAGAAATATGACCAGACGATCCAGCAAGGTCACTTGAAAAACGTTTTTGCGTGAGTTTTATGTCCCCTGAGGAAGGCGTTTTTTAGACGCCGAAACTAGGATCCTTGTTGGGACTATACATTTGAATAAAGACCGATTGCCTTGGCTGTCTGGACGCCTCCCTTAACTTTTCTCTGGACCACCTCCAGCCTGTCTACATCTGTTTGGATGCACAGGCTTCAGAGCTGGACTTGACATGCTAGGTGAGGCCTCATCAGCTTTTTTTTTTTTTTTTTGTTGCGTTCCTTGCTCTGCATCTAAGCATCCCTTTGACCCTGTCCATCATCTTATTTCGATCTTGAATTCATCAGTCATAGTCACCCAAAAGTTTACTCTCTTGTACATCAGTATTTCAGCCTCCATTGTGTATTACTCCATCTGGTTTTTGTACCCGATATTTAAGTCCAAATTCTGAACTGTCAGGCACTCGCCCACGTCTCAGAAGCTTAGAAGTGCTGCAAAGGCAAAAAGAGTGAACAGATGTTGCATTTCTTTGTCAAGAAGATCAACAAATGCCGAGTCATCCATACACAGTATATCTTTGCATTGTTGAAGTTTACTTTTGGTCTTAAAGCAACAGAAGTTTAGGAATCTGCCATCAAATGTTGTTGAGTGCCTTCTGTATTAGTGTATTGTGTGGTGGCTTTTAATCAGTTCAACCAAAACCAAAGTTAATAATGTGGAGCCCTGTTTAACCCTTTGCACTACAGGGAAGGCATCAGACAATAAGCCTGCATACTATAAGGCCCTGATTCTGTATAGGACGCCCGGGAGAGGTGTCCTATACAGAATCGGGCCTACGCTAAACCCCGATTCTGTAACCGGCGTCCATGTTACAGACGCCGGTTGGAGAATCGGGTTAGATTAGACACGGCCGCTACACTTATCGCGGCATGGGATATGTATAGCGGCCGCCTGTCCGATTGCCGGCAGGAGGATGCCCAACTCCTCCTGCCGGACTCCCGGACCCCCCTCCTCCCCAAACTCATTATCGCCTGCAGGAGGATGCCCAACTCCTCCTGCCGGAAAGCCAGACCCCCTCCGGACCCCCCATGCTAATGACCCCCCCAACTAACCTTTAAATGTTGGTCGGCTGGACGGGTCTTGCTGCCGTCCAGCCGACAGGCCCGCCTCGTGGAAATGAGTTGGGCCCACCCCTTCCCGGCCCATCCCCGCTAAATCTAAGGCCTGATTGGCCCAGGCTCTAGAAGCCTGGACCAATCAGACCTTAGGTATAGCAAGTCCGCCCATCCCCACTAATCCTAAGGCCTGATTGGCCCAGGCTTCTAGAGCCTGGGCCAATCAGGCCTTAGATTTAGCGGGGATGGGCCGGGAAGGGGCAGGCCCGTCTCATTTCCACGAGGCGGGCCTGTCGGCTGGACGGCAGCAAGACCCGTCCAGCCGACCAACATTTAAAGGTTAGTTGGGGGAGGGAGGTTAGTTGGGGGGGGGTCGTTAGCAGGCGGCCTGCCTGGGGAGCATTTTTTTAAAAAACGTGCATCCCGATTGGTTGATTAGACAGCTGTAGGACGCCTACAGCTGCCTAAAATCGGGACGGCACTTTTCAGAATCAGGGCCTAAAAGTATGTATCATACAAGGTTCATGTATGTGAATTCAGGAAGGGATGGGACAAGCACCGAGGATCTCTGAAGGCGAAGAAGGGATTTATAGAGCTTACTAGTTGGTAGAATAAACAAGCTAGAGCGGCCACATGAGGCATAGTTATCAATATTGGGCTATTGTTAAGATATAATACAATACAGCGTCTTGTTAGCTGCTATCGACTCGTGTTCAAGTCCTACTGACTTGATGAATTGCAGATCCAAAAAGAAATCGGTTTTAGGTTAGTCCAGAAAGATCCTCCAGCGTCATCCCCACAGTTGTTTTCAAGGTGTCCATCCATTTGCTTGCAGGTCACCCTCTTCCCAAACATGATGTCCTCCAGTGATCTCTCTCTTCTGATGGTGTGGCCAAAATAAGACAGTCATAACTTCATCATTTGGGCTTCGAGTGACATAGCTGGTTTGATGTCTTCCAGAATCGATTTGTTAGTTCTTCTGGTGGTCGATGGCCTGCCTAAAATCCTTCAGCTCAAATGAGTCAATCTTCTCTCTGTCTTGTTTCTGTAGTGTCCAGCTTTCGCATCTGTAGCTGACCACTGAGAAAATGAGTGTGTGGACAGGTCTGATCTTCGTTTGGAGTGTTACCTCCTTGCCTTTGAATACTTTGTCGAGAGCCTTCATTGAAGAGTGACCAAGTGCTATTTTGTGGAGTATTTCCTCCCTGTTAGTTGCTTCTTTGTATACAAAAGAGCCTCCAAGCTCAAAATCTTCGTCATTTTCCATGTTCAGAAACAGGCCCTACCTGCCCCCCCCCCCTCCCGCCCTCCAAACATAAAGCCAAGCACCCCAACCAAAAGCATCACTCTCCTACCATACATAGGCTCTCTCTTAAAAGCACTGGTGGTCTAGTTGGGGCAAGAGCAATCCACAGTTGCTCCTGTGCATGCTGGCTCTGATCTCAAAATGGCTGCCGGTTTGGTTACCCTCTACTTAAATTGGTATCTGAATAGACTTTTAACCTATTAGGAATTATAATCGATCAAAAACTGAATTTTCAGAATCAAATAAGTGCCATGGTTAAAAACTGTTTCTTTAAATTACAAATGATCCGTTCCTTGGCAAGCTTCCTCGACCGTACATCGCTTAACATTTTGGGTCCACTCCCTCCTAATATCGAAATTGGACTATTGTAATTCTTTATTTAAAGGTATCACACAGAAAGAAATCCGGCGCTTACAAATAATTTAAAATTCTACCATCAAGATAATCACCAATTCCAGGAAATTTGACCATGTCGCCCCTTTCCTCTGCAAAAATCATACTGGCTACCAATCTGACACAGAATCATATATAAAATAGTGCTTTTAACATTTAAAGCTCAAATGACAAATGCTCCCAGTTTCATTGATAAACTTCTCATTCCGCACACTCCATCCTGTACACTCCGCTCCATGTCTCAAAATTTATTGACAGTCCCATCGTTGAAAGTAATTAATACAAGCCGTATTACATCGTTCGCTATATGGAACTCGCTCCCCACCTTTTTAAGAGGGGAAAAAAACACAGATAAATTCTAAAGTGCTTTCTTTTTAAAGATGCCTTTGAATCCTAAATTTGGTCACTCTCCCATAACATGGACTCAATAATCCTTTTATCCCTTTCAATATGTCTTTCCCCTACCACTCGTGTTAACCTTTTTAAAGTGTAGTTCTCCCTTTTCCTCATGTTCCAGTATGTGATCTGTGTTCATCTTTTGTCATGTTTTTATATGATTACTCGTTTACCCCTTTTTTTAAAAATTGTAAATCGCTTAGAATTCTATGTAAAGCGATCAAACAAATTTTTAATAAACTTGAAACTTCAGCTTTAATATTAATTTGTTGCTTTTTTTTTTAAAACCACCAATTTGGCTGAAATTGAAATATGGCTGAATCCACATTTAGGGGCTAGTTGTAGCGTTGACACCAAAATCTGGTTGGCCTCTAATTTCAAGGCGTAGCTGGTTTTAAGAAAGGTTTGGACAAGTTCCTGGAGGAAAAGTTCATAGTCTGTTATTGAGAAAGACACGAGGGAAGCCATTGCTTGCCCTGGATCATATTGCTACACCTTGGATTTTGGCCAAGTACTAATGACCTGAATTGGCCACCGTGAGAACAGGCTATTGGTCTGACCCAGTAAGGCTATTCTTAGGTTCTTAAACGGGCAGTTTATGAATGATACAGAGGGATCCAGGGCCATGTGCAGAGACTCATTTGTGTAAGTCTATAGGGGCTGAAAATAAGAGCTATGTGTGAAAAAAAAAAGCTGTCGCTCATTCATAGGCGTGGCCCTGCATACATATCGCTT
Organism: Geotrypetes seraphini; assembly: GCF_902459505.1. Taxonomy (NCBI): domain Eukaryota; kingdom Metazoa; phylum Chordata; class Amphibia; order Gymnophiona; family Dermophiidae; genus Geotrypetes; species Geotrypetes seraphini. Next base: position 175,739,609 of record NC_047091.1, on the reverse strand, counting down.
ATCTTCTACCTCAGGCCCAGCTTGAATGTTTAGGTTTGTTCTTTATGCTCCATTCCATAAACAACGGGGAGCCTTTGTTAGAATATTTCACTGTATCTTACTGCAAGTTCCTTTATGGGAGACCGTGACACATGGAAAGCCCAGCTGATAAAGGGCTTTCATTCCGTTTGTGCCTATCAGCAATATTGGCTAGTCAAAAAAGCACTCTGATCGACACTTTGTCTGACATTTATCATTAACTTGCTCTAAGCCGTGGTACACGGAAGCCTGAATACGCACAGACTTTCACGCTCTCGGTTAGATGTGTGCGCTGCAAGGAGGAAGGAGATCATTTATAATTTTTGACTCTGCACATTAAAATGTAAGCACTTAAAAAAACTGACAGTCTATAAATTGGTCCGTATTGGCTGCTTCCTACAGAGCCAATAAATGGTTAAGCTTGATTGAATTCTGATGAAGAATTACTGCCTTTTTTGTTTGACTTTGTCACTCGGGGACTCGGAGCAAATGAGATCATTCATCTCATCCTCTGACTGGTAACATTTCCTTAAGAAAATTAATTAATGCACTTTGTCTTCTCTCTATTTTTCCCTCCTCCCTAATTTCTTAAAGTGTTTCTCGGTTTATTCCGTTTCTTTTTTTATCTACTTATTCCTTCTGTTTCTGCTCTTGCTTTTTCTTTTGTCTCGGAGACGTAAAGTAATTTTCCTTCTCCAAAGTGCTTTCATATATTTTATCATACAGTTCATTCTTCTGATATTGACTGTTAAGAGTTTGCCTTTTCATCTTCCTGACCAGTATTGCATTTTCTGAGTTATAAAATTAGAACGCAAAGAAAAATTCCTCAGTGTATTTAGCCTAATTTGAGTCGGCAGGAAAAACCCTTGTATCTAATGAAGTGTATTCTTGCCCTTGAAAACTCATGCCTTTATAATTTGGTGTATAAGGTGGTATAGACTAATATGGCTGCCCCACTGGAAAGGACCTCTGTAACACATTTAGCCCACAATGTTTTCTAAAGTAATTGTAGGCTTAGTGTAATGACAAGCTGAATTCTGGCAATTTGTCAAGGCAGCACTCTTATCCTACACTCTGTCCCCCCCCCCCCTCAGCTTACCTCCCTACCGGCCAAGACATTTCCCAAGGTAGAAGAAAAGGAGCATTAAAGCCCAGAGACACTAGTCCCGCCCCTTCTCACATGGCTTCCTATTGTGAGGGGAGGGAACAACAGAGCCATCAGGGGTATGGACTGACAATGGCTGGTCTCTTTTTCCCAAAAGTACAATGGAAAGAGGCAAATGAGATGTCGGATAGTCAACCAATCATTTTTTTTTTTTTTTAAATCTTTATTCATTTTTAAACTTATAATAAGTGTGATAACATATCTATACAAATAACCATAAATATATCACTTAATAATCAACAATGATACATATAATATTCTCTTATCTCCCCCCTCCCCATCCTTATCTATCATATAATCAATACTTATACAATATGTAACAATAAAAATACCATCCCTCCCAACCCATAATTGAACTTGTAAATTTAAGGGAAACAAGATTTTTCTAATCATTACAATACTTTGTTAATGGCTCCCAAATATCTTGAAATTTCCTGAAACAACCCTGTTGTATTGCAATAAGTCTCTCCATTTTATAAATATGACATAAGGAGTTCCACCAAAAATTATAATTTAATCTATTCCAATTTTTCCAATTATATGTAATTTGTTGAATGGCAACCCCAATCATTATAAGTAATAATTTGTTATTATTTGTAGATATCTGACTTTTTGCTCTCATTGCCATACCAAACAGCACAGTATCATATGATAATGCCACAGGGTTATCTAATAAACAGTTAATTTGGTCCCAAGTTGATTTCCAAAAATTCATAATGAATGGACAATAGAATAATAAATGATCTAAAATCCCTGCTTCGAGATGACAGTGCCAACATTCATTAGACTTAGAGCTATCCAATTTTTGTAAACGAACAGGGGTCCATAAAGCTCTATGTAACAGAAAAAACCAAGTTTGTCTCATGGATGCCGACACTGTACATCTCATCCTCCAAGACCAAATTCGTGGCCATTGAGACGCATTAATTTGATGCTTAATCTCAATGCTCCAAATGTCTCTCAGTTACTATATTGTACAAATAATAAAAACTAAAAACAAAGTCTATACCCTAATGTCCATCTTGGATATAAACTACATAAAGAGATCCAAAACCTATGATGTGAAAGTTGGCCAAGTCTAGGAATACCTCCTAGAAAGTTCTCCTCCCCCACCCCCATGAAGTAGCTGGAGGGGATTGGAGGGAATTGGAGGGAAAGAAAATACTGGATTGGAGTGGATCCTATGCTCAAGGCCGCATTTACATATGGGCTCCCTAGTGAGCTGGGCCTTGGGCAGCTGCCCTCTTTGCCTACAGGTAAAAGCAACCCTGTTGGCATGTAAATGTTGGCACCCACTTTATGGATGTACCCTCTATAACCCTTATTTTACAAGCTCTGTTTGAGTTTTGGACATCTGAAAGCCATTATTTAGATATCAGGTTTCCAAGTTTATTAAAATCTGATATACCGCTTAAAAATTGTCAAAGCGGTGTACATTACATTAAAAAAAAGTTTAAAAAAAATTGGGAAAGTATCATTAATATTTAGAACAAATACAGTGCAAAGTGAAACATAAAGGAAAGAGAGGTAGAACTACAATCATTTATAGGAAAGAGGGAGGAAGAGATACCACAAAGGGGGAGGGAAGCTATGCTCTTCCTAATTTATTGCATGGATGACAAATCCTGATTTAATAAAGCTGGAATATGGACGTCTAAAAACACAGTATATCCTTATAGCAACTAGGGAGAGGCCAAAGTACGGTCGTCCAACTCCGATTTCAGAAGGTGAACGGTCCTCAGTGTCCAAATAGATGCATGCTGGTATTTAGACCTGGTACCCAAGTTACAGAAAGGTGCTGTGATTGAACAGTTCTCTGCTTGAGCGATTAAGGGAAGTCAGTCAGGGGAATTCAGGTAGTTTTCTGTCCCTGGAGGGTTCACCATAAAAAAAAATCACAAAGAGCGGCAGTGGGATTTGAACTGGGGTCTCCAGGTTTTCAACCTTAGGCTACTCCTCCACTTCACATGGATGTCTTTGTGGCTGTTTTATAACATGGATGTTTCCATGTTGCCATAATAACAACCATGTGTCTTGTTTGGCTCCGTTAATCATTTGAAAGTTTTAGTTTGAAAAATTGGCATTCATGCTGGATCTAACCAGAGGATGTGGTAGGAGCAGATAGCATAGCTGGTTTTAAGAAAGGTTTGGACAAGTTCCTGGAGGAAAAATCCATAGTCTGTTCTTGAGAAAGACATGGGGGAAGCCACTGCTTGCCCTATATCAGTAGCATGGAATATTGCTACATCTTGGGTTTTGGCCAGGTACTAGAGACCTGGATTGGCCACCGTGAGAATGGGCTACTGGGCTTGATGGACCATTGGTCTGACCCAATAAGGCTATTCTTATGTTATGTATTTTTGGAATAGGCTGTACTTTGGCAGATCCTGTTTCAAAATACAGTAGACTCTCAGTTAATCAGCACCCATGGGGATTGGTAGATGCTAGATAACTATAGTTTCTGGTTGTTTGAGAGTTGCTATTCAAAATAGCACTATCTAATACTATACCCCATACCATACCATAAACTCTGTATTGACTTGATATTTATATTGAAATACAGATAAATAAAACCAAATTAAGGCAAAAATCAGCTTATGGGTCCAGCATCCATCCATCTTCCCTCTGCCCTTCACCCTGCAGGTCCAGCATCCATGTACCTTATTATCACCTCCCTCCCTCCACGTGGGTGTGGCCTCCGAAGGACCCACCCTCACCCTGTTGAGCCGGTATCTCTTGCTTGTGGCTCTCCCAAAGCAGCAGCGACAGCCAATCAGCAGAGGCAGCACTGTAAACAGGCAGCTTGTGGCCAGCCCTGGTAGGGCCTTTCCTCTGCCATGTTGGTTGCCGGAGCATGGGAGATGATTTTTTTTGCTGGCGATTTTTTTTTTTTTTTTTTTGCTGGCTGGTTGAGAGTGCTGGTTAACTGGGATTCTATTGTGCTTGTTCTGAGTTAGATGTTCTTTCTAAAAGGCTGCACTGTGTATCTTGACCATGTAAATACCCTTTGAACAACTTTTAGAGGGTAATTTTAGTAATCAAGAGGTCTTTTAATATATTGTGTATGGGAGTGCATTGTAAAAAGCACAGAAAATGCTGTTTTATTAAGAGAATCAGTTATGACAACATATTTTAAAACTTTATTTCAGAACTAGTTTTTTAGCCCGTTACATTAACGGGTGCTAGAATAGATGAGTAGAGTTAGGCATTTCTTTCTGTCTGTCTTTCTTCTCTCTCCCTGCCCCCTTTCATTCTTTCTGACTTTCTGTTTTTCTGTCTCTCTCCCTGCTCCCTGCCTGTCTTTCTTTCTTTCTGCTGCCCCCTGCCTGTCTCTCTTTCTTTCTGTCTCTCCCCCTTGTCCAGCAGCACTCCTTCCCTGCTCCCCCTGTCCAACAGTAGCCCTTCTCCCTTCCTTTTACCTCCTCCCTGTCCAGCAGCACCCCTTCCCTGCTCCCCCTGTGCAGCAGTAGCCTTTCCCCTTTGTTTTCCCTCCCCCCTGTCCAGCAGCACCCTATTCACTGCTTCCCCGTCCAGAAGTAGCCCTTCTCCCTTCCTTTTACCTCCCCCTGTCCTGCAGCACCTCTTCCAGCAGTAGCCCTTCTCTCTTACTTTTACCTCCCCCCTGTCCAGTAGTACCCCTTCTCCTTTCCCTGCTCCCTGTCCAGCATCCACTAGGCTGGGCAGCCTCGGGGCTTTTGCTAGGCCGGCCCACCTCGCATTATCGCAAATGGGCCAGCCTAGCAAATGCCTCACGGCTGCTTGATGAAACCGCGGCTGCTGCTGCTGATGGTCCGGGGGTGAGAAGAAGAGGCGTCCCGGCAGCAGCAGCGTAGTCAGAAGGCAGAAAGTCAACTGGCATTGGAGATCAGGGCAGGAAATCAGCTGAGACAAGCACTGCGCATGAGTGGCACGGAAACACGGATCACGGACGCACGGAGATTTTAGTGCGCATGTGCGCTAAGGGTTTTATTATAGTGGATGATGTAAAATAACCCTTATAGAGATCATAAAATATGTGTGTGAGATAAGGCAGTCCTAAACAATTATTTTTATACACTATAACCCGTGGTTTACCTGTTCCACAGATTCTTGGAGGTCTTTGGAAGACTCAGAGCCATTTCTAACTCTCAGGAGCTGCCAGATGCTTTTTGATTTGGGGAAGTTTATTTTCCAGGGGCCTTTGGCTTCAAATTCCTTCAGCCACACAAGGATTTCCCACTCAAGGTCCTTCTGATCTCTAAATTTAAGAAGGAGGTCTCTCTCATTGAAAGCCTGAGAGTTCGCCTACCTTAAAAGAGAACTAAAGAAGAAAGAATCAAATAATTTTCTCTTTATGATGTTACAGAGGGTGGTGGTTAATGGAAGTTGCTCAGAGTAAGGAAAGGTGAGTAGTGGAGTCCCTCAGGGTTCGGTGCTGGGGCCGATCCTGTTCAATATATTTGTGAGTGACATTGCTGAAAGGTTAGAAGGAAAAGTTTGCCTTTTTGCTGCTGATACCAAGATTTGTAACAGAGTAGACACCGAAGAGGGAGTGGAAAATATGAAAAAGGATCTGCAAAAGTTAGAGGAATGGTCTAATGCCTGGCAACTAAAATTCAATGCAAAATAAAACATAGTAACATAGTAGATGACGGCAGATAAAGACCCGAATGGTCCATCCAGTCTGCCCAACCTGATTCAATTTAAATTTTTTTTTTTTTCTTCTTAGCTATTTCTGGGCGAGAATCCAAAGCTTTACCCGGTACTGTGCTTGTGTTCCAACTGCCGAAATCTCTGTTAAGACTTACTCCAGCCCATCTACACCCTCCCAGCCATTGAAGCCCTCCCCTGCCCATCCTCCTCCAAACGGCCATGCACAGACACAGACCGTACAAGTCTGCCCAGTAACTGGCCTAGTTCAGTCTTTAATATTATTTTCTGATTCTAAATCTTCTGTGTTCATCCCACGCTTCTTTGAACTCAGTCACAGTTTTACTCTCCACCACCTCTCTCGGGAGCGCATTCCAGGCATCCACCACCCTCTCCGTAAAGTAGAATTTCCTAACATTGCCCCTGAATCTACCACCCCTCAACCTCAAATTATGTCCTCTGGTTTTACCATTTTCCTTTCTCTGGAAAAGATTTTGTTCTACGTTAATACCCTTTAAGTATTTGAATGTCTGAATCATATCTCCCCTGTCTCTCCTTTCCTCTAGGGTATACATATTCAGGGCTTCCAGTCTCTCCTCATACGTCTTCTGGCGCAAGCCTCCTATCATTTTTGTCGCCCTCCTCTGGACCGCCTCAAGTCTTCTTACGTCTTTCACCAGATACGGTCTCCAAAACTGAACACAATACTCCGTGGGACCTCACCAATGACCTGTACAGGGGCATCAACACCTTCTTCCTTCTACTGACTACGCCTCTCTTTATACAGCCCAGAATCCTTCTGGCAGCAGCCACTGCCTTGTCACACTGTTTTTTCGCCTTTAGATCTTCGGACACTATCACCCCAAGGTCCCTCTCCCCGTCCATGCATATCAGCTTCTCTCCTCCCAGCATATACGGTTCCTTCCTATTATTAATCCCCAAATGCATTACTCTGCATTTCTTTGCATTGAATTTTAGTTGCCATGCATTAGACCATTCCTCTAACTTTTGCAGATCCTTTTTCATATTTTCCACTCCCTCTTCGGTGTCTACTCTGTTACAAATCTTGGTATCATCTGCAAAAAGGCACACTTTTCCTTCTAACCCTTCAGCAATGTCACTTACATACATATTGAACAGGATTGGCCCCAGCACCGAACCCTGAGGGACTCCACTAGTCACCTTTCCTTCCTTCGAGCGACTTCCATTAACCACCACCCTCTGGCGTCTGTCCGACAGCCAGTTTCTGACCCAGTTCACCACTTTGGGTCCTAACTTCAGCCCTTCAAGTTTGTTCAACAGCCTCCTATGAGGAACTGTATCAAAGGCTTTGCTGAAATCCAAGTAAATTACATCTAGCATATGTCCTCGATCCAGCTCTCTGGTCACCCAATCAAAAAATTCAATCAGGTTCGTTTGGCACGATTTACCTTTTGTAAAGCCATGTTGCCTCGGATCCTGTAACCCATTAGATTCAAGGAAATACACTATCCTTTCTTTCAGCAACACTTCCATTATTTTTCCAACAACTGAAGTGAGGCTCACCGGCCTGTAGTTTCCTGCTTCATCCCTGTGACCACTTTTATGAAAAGGGACCACATCCGCTCTCCTCCAATCCCCAGGAATCAAAGAAATGCAGAGTAATGCATTTGGGGATTAACAATTGGAAGGAGCCGTATATGCTGGGAGGGAAGAGGCTGATATGCACGGAGGGGGAGAGCGACCTTGGGGTGATAGTGTCCGAAGATCTAAAGGTGAAAAAACAGTGCGACAAGGTGGTGGCTGCTGCCAGAAGGATGCTGGGCTGTATAAAGAGAGGCGTAACTAGTAGAAGAACAAAGGTGTTGATGCCCTGTACAGGTCGTTGGTGAGGCTCCACTTGGAGTATTGTGTTCAGTTTTGGAGACCGTATCTGATGAAGGACACAAAAAGGCTTGAAGCGGTCCAGTGGAGGGCGACGAAAATGATAAGAGGTTTGTGACAAAAGACCTACGAGGAGAGACTTGAAGCCCTGAATTATGTATACCTTAGAGGAAAGGAGGGACAGGGGAGATAGAATTCAGATGTTGATACAGATCTTTCATTTCACAATCATATAAGTGAAATAGTTAAATCTTGCTTTTATAGATTGCGGCTTCTTCGATCTATTTCCTCCTTTTTAGATTCCAAATCAATTAATATTCTAGTTCACTCACTGATTATATCAAAATTAGACTATTGCAATTCTCTTTTGATCAACATAACCCAAAAAGAAAAGAGGCGGCTTCAAATAATCCAAAACACCGCAATCAAACTAATTCATAAAGCAAAAAAATATGATCATGTAACCCCATTTTTTATTAAATCACACTGGCTCCCTATCTCTCATCGAATCACCTTTAAAGTTATATTTTTGGTTTATAAAACATTAATCTTTAATGAGCCTCAATTCATATCAAAAATGATTGTCCCATACAATTCTTCTCGCTCTCTACGATCGTCTTCATTGAATCTGCTTTCAATCCCGTCTTTGAGGGTTATCGGCACAAGACGAAATGATATGTTCTCAGTGGTGGCACCTTCCTTGTGGAACGCCCTTCCAAATTTTATTAAACTTGAAAAAGATATCACTTCTTTAAAAAAAATTTTAAAAACATATTTATTTCAAGATGCATTTGATTTATGATAAACATATTCCAATTTCTTGCATTTTTATAATAATCAACTAAAATTTTTTTTTTTAATATCCATTCCATTTTTACCTAATGTGCTTCCCGTTTTATGTAATTTCAACAAATATTATAATTGTAACTTTTTCCCCTCTTACCTACTCATTCATGTATGTCCAAATCCTCTGTCTAGTGTCTTGTCCCACCATATTAAATGTATTACCAAAATCTGTTTGGTTTTTAATTTGTACATCGCTTAGATATTGTAATAAGCGATCCATCAAATGTAAATAAACTTGAAACTTGAAACACTTGAAGGGTTTTAACGTAGAACAAAATGTTTTCCAGACAAAGGAAAATGGTAAAAACAGAGGACATAATTTGAGGTTGAGGGGTGGTAGACTGAAGAGCAATGTAAGGAAATTCTTCTTTATGGAGAGGGTGGTGGATGCCTGGAATGTGCTCCCGAGATGGGTGATGGAGATGAAAACAGTGACGGAGTTCAAAAAAGCATGGGATGAACACAGAGGAACTAGAATCAGAAAATAATAGTAAATATTGGAGAACTAAGGCCAGTACTGGGAAGACTTGCACGGTCTTGCACTTTTACACCAGAGCAGTAAGTAACAATCCTGATGTGGCGAACCAAAACTCCGCTTCTAAGTCTAAGGTAAGTACCCTTACTGCAAAAAAATTGCTAGGAGACACTTTAACTAAAATGGGTGGTTCTCTGCATGAGCTTAGTAAACAAAAAGAGTGGAGAGCTATGTATGTTAACGCACACAGCCTAGGGAATAAATTTCTAGAACTGGAAACAGAAATAGTTAATGCAGACCTAGACGTAGTAGCAATTTCAGAAACATGGTTCACAGACTCTCATGGGTGGGATATAACTATACCAGGATACAACCTGCTTCGCCAAGACAGAGAGGGTAAGTTAGGAGGAGGGGTAGCACTTTATATCAAAGAAAACATCAAGACAACCAGAATCACGGATATCAAGTATACTGGGGAATCCATCTGGGTAAACCTGGCCAGAGGCGGAGAAAAATGCCTGTATCTTGGTGTGGTGTACAGACCTCCAAGACAATCGGAGCACAAGGACATTGAATTAATTGAAGACATTGAGAATATCACCTTACGGGGAGACGTTGTTCTGTTGGGAGACTTTAACATGCCTGATGTAGATTGGAACACACTCTCAGCGACTACTTATGATAGCAGGAGGATATTAACGTCCATGAAGGGAGTACGACTCAAACAATTGGTATTAGAGCCCACTAGGTCCCAGGCCATCCTAGACCTGGTACTTACGAACGGGGAAAGCGTCTCAGAGATCTCGGTGGGAGAACCACTAGCCACCAGTGACCATAACATGGTATGGTTCAACCTTAGGAAAGGCTTCCCTAGATCACAAACAAAAACAAGGGTACTCAATTTCCGGGGCACTGACTTCACACGCATGGGAGACTTCGTCCATCAGACGCTTCAGGTTCAAGAAGTAACGGAGAATGTAGAGGTTATGTGGTCAACCTTGAAATCGACCCTTCATGAGGCAACTATCCGCTACATAAAATCAGTAACTAAACAACAAAGAAAAAAGAAACCCCAATGGTTCACTGATGAGGTCTCGTACCTCGTCAAGGATAAGAAAAGAGCGTTTCTCTTGTACAAACGCACCGGGGAAAAAGAAGCAAACATTGAATACAGGACAAAGTCTGCAGCAGTCAAAACAGCAGTCAGGGAGGCCAAACTTCAAATGGAAGAAACTCTAGCGAAGAACATTAAAAAAGGGGACAAATCCTTCTTCAGGTACATTAGCGACAGGAAAAAGAACGCAGACGGGATAGTACGCCTTAGAACGCCAGACGGGAATTATGTGGAAACAGATTCTGAAAAAGCCAAACTACTGAACGATTACTTCTGTTCAGTCTTTACCTGCGAGGCGCCAGGGCACGGGCCACGGCTGGAAGCAAAGGAAAGCAAGGAAGACCCATTTCTGAATTTTGAGTTCACACCAGCTGATGTTTACAGAGAACTTTCAAGACTCAAGGTGAACAAAGCCATGGGACCGGACAATTTGCACCCAAGAGTGCTCAGAGTGCGATGTTCTGGCGGAACCGTTAGCCATGCTCTTCAATCTCTCCCTAAGTACGGGGAGAGTCCCCCTGGACTGGAAAACAGCTAACGTCGTTCCTCTGCACAAAAAGGGTTGCAGAGCAGAGGCTGCGAATTACAGACCGGTGAGTCTCACATCAATAGTGTGCAAACTCATGGAAACTCTACTTAAAGGTAAATTAGACACGATAATGGATGAAGGGAATCTAAACTAAGGGATCCCTGTCAACATGGATTCACCAGAGGCAGGTCATGCCAATCCAATCTTATAAGCTTCTTCGATTGGGTGACAGGAAAGCTAGACTTGGGAGAGTCTCTGGACATAGTGTACTTGGATTTCAGTAAAGCTTTCGACAGTGTCCCACACCGTAGACTACTAAACAAGATGAAATCAATGGGTTTGGGTGAGAAACTAACTGCATGGGTCAGTGATTGGCTGAGTGGAAGACTTCAGAGGGTGGTGGTCAACGGCACCCTCTCTGAGACATCGGAGGTGACTAGTGGAGTGCCGCAGGGCTCAGTCCTGGGACCATCTCTTTTCAACATATTCATAGGGGACTTGACCCGGGGGCTTCAGGGTAAAGTAGCACTGTTCGCCGATGATGCCAAACTGTGTAACATAGTAAGTGAAAGCAACCTACAGGATAGTATGACACAAGATCTGATCACGTTAGAAAACTGGTCCTCGACATGGCAGCTAGGTTTCAACGCTAAAAAATGTAAGGTCATGCATCTCGGCAGAGGAAATCCATGCAGAACATACTCCTTGAATGGAGAAACGCTAGCTAGGACCTCAGAGGAACGGGACTTGGGGGTAATCATCAGTGCAGACATGAAGGCTGCCAAACAAGTAGAGAAGGCCTCATCAAAGGCAAGGCAAATGATGGGATGTATCAATAGAAGCTTCGTCAGCCGTAAACCTGAAGTCATAATGCCACTCTATAGAACCATGGTGAGACCCCATCTGGAATACTGTGTGCAATTCTGGAGGCCACATTACCGGAAAGATGTGATTCGAGCTGAGTCGGTCCAGAGGATGGCCACTAGGATGGTCTTGGGGCTCAAGGGTCTCTCATACGAAGAAAGACTGGGCAAACTGCAGCTCTATACCCTAGAGGAGCGCAGGGAAAGGGGTGACATGATTGAGACATTTAAGTACGTCACGGGTCGTGTCGAGGTGGAAAACGATATATTCTTTCCCAAGGGACCCTCGGTCACAAGGGGGCACCCGCTCAAACTCAGAGGAGGGAAATTTAGTGGTGACACCAGGAAGTATTTCTTCACAGAAAGGGTGGTAGATCACTGGAACAGACTTCCGGTGCAGGTGATCAAGGCCACCAGCGTGCTCGACTTTAAGAATAAATGGGACATCCACGTGGGATCCCTACGAGGGTCGAGTTAAGGAACTAGGTCATTAGCATTCAGACTTAATGGGGTGGGTCAATAGAGTGGGCAGACTTGATGGGCTATGGCCCTTTTCTGCCGTCATCTTTCTATGTTTCTATGTTTCTATGGTCTGTTTCTGTATATGGGCTGGGGAGGGCTTCAATAGCTGGGAGGGTGTAGATGGACTGTAGTGAGCTTTGACGGAGACTTAAAGTAGTTAGAACCTAAGAACAGTACTGGGCAGAGTTTTGGATTCTTGCCCAGAAATAGCTAAGAAGAAGAAACCCCCCCCCAACAAATTTTTAGATTGAATCAGGTTGGGCAGACTAGATGGACCATAGTAGATGCCGTCATCTACTATGAAACATAACAGCTATAGACATTTTAAATAACTAGCATAAATATTTTTTGCAGTTGAAAAGTTATCTAAAGAAAATACTTTTCACAACTTTGCTTTAGTACTACCGTGTTTCCCCGATGATAAGGCAGGGCCATCAAATAAGACAGCCCCCCCTTTTTAGAAAAAATTGTAAAATAAGGCACCCCCCCGCAAATAAGCCACCCACCGATACCTGCGCTTACCCGAATCGGGTGGTATGGTGGGTGACTCCGTGTGGTCCCTCCGTCTACCGCGGGGATCGGCAACCCGCGGCTCCAGAGCCGCATGTGGCTCTTTTCCACCTTTGCCGTGGCTCCGGTAGTGTGTCACGCAGGCATGCAACTTACAAGTCCGGCGTCGCGGCGGGAAATAGCCATGCTGAGCAGTGAGCTCAGCACGTACACAGATGAAAGCCTTGCTTGCTGATTGGTCCGGCGGCCGTGCCGCCGGACCAATCAGCAAGCAAGGCTTTCATCTGTGTAGTGCTGAGCTCACTGCTCAGCATGGCTATTTCCCGCCGCGACGCCGGACTTGTAAGATGCACGCCTGAAAAAGAAATCATCCTGGCCGGGGTCGGTGTCATGCTCCGGAGATCTACAGCCTTCCTATCTCCCTCTCCCTTCTACCTGCTTCCGGCCACATCCCCTGCTCCGCGGCTCTCTTCGGCAACTCAGCAGCAGCGATCGACACAAGCTTCTGACGTCGGGGCCTACCCTCTGCGAGTCCCGCTTGTTTCAACTTCCTTTTTCCACAAAGGCGGGACTCGTAGAGGGAAGGCCTCGATGTCGGTAGCTTGTCTTGATCACCGCTGCTGACGAGTTGCTGAAGAGAGCCGCGGAGCAGGGGGGTGTTGCCAGGTGCAGGTAGAAGGGAGAGGGCCAGATGCAGGACTCGTGGGTGAGGGAGCAGAAGAGAGAGAGAAAGAGAGAGGGGAGGGAAACAAAAGGAAATATTTCATACTGGGCTGGGCCGGAGTAGAGGGAGGGTGGAAAGATTCTAGCTACAGGGTGCAGTAACAAAGGAAAAGGGGGGGAAAGCTGAAAATGGAGATAGTGACACAAAGAAGAGAAAGGGTAAGCAGGACCTACTGAATAAGGATAGAGATACAGAGGGGACATGAAAGGGTAAATAAGGCATCCCCCCGAAAATAAGCCCTAGAGCATATTTTGGCCTTCCAAAAAAAATAAGACAGTGTCTTACCATCGGGGAAACACGGTATCTATACAACTCTGCTGGTAATGCAAGGAATAGTATATACAGTAAGACTTTTAATAAACACTCATTAGATTAACCCTCCTTTTTACAAAACTGCGAAAGCAGTTTTTAGCGCCGACCGGTGCTCTGAATGTTGTGCATTTTTCCAATGCTCATTTGTGGTTCAAGGTGGGGTCTGGAGAGTGTTCTGGGATTTGAGGGGCTTGTTGGGAAGGAGTGAGGCTCAGTCGTTCCTGCCCTGTCCTTCTACGGCTGCAAAATGGCACTCCTGGAGGTAGTCTCATGCAACTACTGCTAGGAGGTCAGATCTGTGCACACCAGACTCAAAGAAATCGGAGAAAATGACCAATGGTGCTCAATATTTTTATTGTAGTCAAGACCCATGTTTCGGCCAAAAGGCCTGCCTTAGGGATAATATAGCAAACCTTGCTTATGATAATATAACATTCAGCAAACAGAATAAGAAGCAAAGCAACCAATTAGGTGTGTCCACCGTGCAGAGCAGTGTGTCAGAATTTCAAAAAGTGAAAGTGAAACTGCACACCAGGGAAACCATTATATAATGTTTCCTTATGTCAGAGGTGCCACGTGTAATGATTTTATTTGCACATTGATTGTAAGCAATCAGACGCCCGTTTAGGCTACACGGCAACAGCACTTTGGATTTAGTAATTACATGTGAAGAAACGTGATATATTTGTCTCGGGCGACTCCACCCACGGCACATGGGCATGCTTAATAAACGGGCGTTTGATAGCTTACAACAAGTGCGCAAATAGTCATTACATGTGGCACCTCTGACGTAAGGAAGGTAATGGATTCCCTGGCATGCAGTTTCACTTTCACTTTTTGAAATTCTGACACACAGCTCTCTGCACGGCGGACACACCTAATTGGTTGCTTTGCTTATTCTGTTTCCTGAATGTTATATTATCACAAGCAAGGTTCGTTATATTATCACAAGCCAGACCCCTGGGGGCAGGCCTTTTGGCCAAAACACATACGTGTTGGGTCTTGACTAAAATAAAAATATTGAACACCACTGGTCACCTTCTCTGTTTTCTTTGTGTCAGATCTTCTATATAAGGGTACCATTTTGTAGTCAGTGAAGGACAAGGCAGGAGCGACTGAGAATTGTTCCTGCCTGATGAGCCCTCCCTGTATTACAGAGGACCCCCCTAACCTCTGGAGAACCCCCATCCTGAACCCTCAATGACAACAGTAAATCAGAGGTGGGAGTGGGAGCTTTGACCTTTGGGGGACCTTGCGTGAGGGGGCTTCACTGAGGGGGTCCCCGAGCTAATGTCCTAGATGCATTGGGAATAATACTGCTTATGAGGTTACTTGCAAGCAGCTTTATCTCTCTAAGATGATATTCTGCAACCTGCGGTACTGTGAAACATTACCGCACCTTGATGAATTCCCTCCTTACTGCGTACAAAGTGCCATGCAGCAAAATTGTGGCATCAGTTGGCAGGCATTTTAAGTAAAACTACTGATCAATTTTGTAAAAAAAAAAAAAAAAAGCTTAAAACATATTTAGTTGTACAGGTGTACTTTGATTAATAATTAAGCAATTTTTTTTTATAAAGTATTGCCTGAATTTCACTGTTTGATATTTATTTATAGTAATAGTGTAGGTTAATTTTTATGGCTGATTAAAGGTTTGTATCTTTTGCTATTATTTATGTTATGTATTGCGAGTGATTTTTTTATGTATGTGATTTGTAACTTGCTTAGGTAATAGGCGAGAGAGAAATTTTTAAAATAGATATCTAATATGCTGTGCTGTCCATCATGCCCAGCAGTCCGCTCACGCGGTGGCCCATCAGGTCCAGGATTCTATACAGGTCCTGGACCTGATGGGCCACTGCATGAGCTGGGCATGATGGACCTCTGTTCTGACCCAGCAGAGGCACTTCTTATGTTCTTATTTAGTGCATTCTAATCATTAATTCACACTAAATCTATTATTGCACCTTAGTAAAAGGACTCCTTAATATTGGGGTTTTTTTTTGCCAGAATTACAGTATATTATAATTGGGTGAATTTCTTCATAAAGGTGGTTAATAAATCCCAGTCAGTAAATAATTCAATAATTCGGTGCATCCTTCATTTCAGATCATTATAACTGTCTCCTGGCAGAATGCCGTCCTCACCCCCAGTAGAGGTTTGGAAATGGTTCTGTATTTAGGCAATTTTTTTTTTTTTTTTAGTAACAAAATTCTGATGCCTCAGTGCTACATTGCCAGTGTTTGAGAGGATTTCTATCAGGATACAGTGGAACTTACAGCAAAAGAGCTTCGGAGGACTGACTGTGCCAGTGATAATTGGATTGCATGTCCCAGCTGTGCATTAATTAAATCAAGCTGTCATTTTTTTGTTACTGAGGAATTTTCAGTGTTAAATTGTCAGTAAAAAAAAAAAAAAAGTAGCATAGTTTTTGCAGCAGAAAATGAATGCTGCTAGACCACATTATTTATAGCTCATGTTGAGATTTGCGGCCGTGCGCACACAAATATGTACAGTCTGCTCTCGTTATTCGTGGTAGTATGGTTCCCGGGAAAGACCGCAAATTTGCGAATAACGAAACGCTGCATCTATGAGAAAATAGAGGTTAGGTTCCAGGAGTATATTTTGCACCTCAAAATCGCGTAAAGCGAATAATGGATCCTATAGGAAAAATAGGACTAGATTCTTGCACGGGACAGCATGTGACAAAAGCCATAGTAGAACATTTAAAATGTTGCAAACGTATTTTTTTTTATTTGCAGTATTGCTTATAAGAAGTAACATTCTTAAACAAGATAATTGCACAGAGCGGTTCATAGTCAAAAGCGCACGCCGACAAAGGCGCGCCGAAAACCCAGCGCAAACAACTGAGCACAAGGCGGAAGCGCGCCGAAGAAAAACAGTATTTTAAGGGGCTCCGACGGGGGGTGTTGGTGGGGATCCCCCCCCACACTTTACTTAACAGAGATCGCGCCGGCGTTGTGGGGGTTTGGGGGGTTGTAACCCCCCTCATTTACTGGAAACTTAACTTTTTCCCTCTTTTTTAGAAAATAAATAAATATATGGTATTGCACAACCATAGTAAGCAATTAACCAGTCAGGGTTTTCTCACCATTAGAAGTACAGTAATTTTGTTAAAAAAATGCACAGAACAGTGCTGAAAAATAAATACAGTAACGTATTGTACTTCTAACTCATTATCTTGACGATTGATGGTTGTTTCTAGAAGCAAAGCCAAAACCGGAAGTAAAATCCGCACTCATAGACCGCCCCCCCCCCCAGGCCCGCCCAGTTCTACCCCATTATGCGCACACCACGCCCCGACCCCTCAGCCTGTTCTCGTCGGTCGGTCGGGCATCCACGCATGCGCGGATCTCCCCTCCTGATTTGATTTGAAAAGCCGTCCGGACACCTGGACATGTCCTCTAAAAAGACGACATGCCCAGGTAAATCTGGAACATCTGATGACCCTAGTCTGAGGTCCGCAAATACGCAAACACACGGCACGAATGGCAAATAGTGGTCGCAATGCATGCAACCGTGGATAAGCGGAATCGGGAACGCAGAAATAATGAGAATGGACACTAGAAGCCCAAAGGAGCAAAAGAAAGCAAAGACACAAAGGCAGTTCTGAAAATTGGTTCATAGACAAAACCGCGGAAGACAAAGGCGCGCGCCGACAACTAAGCGCAAGATGGAAGCGCGCGCCGAAGAAAATGACAGTTTTTAGGGGCTCCGACGGGGGTTTTTGTTGGGGAGCCCCCCCACTTTACTTAATACAGATTGCGGCGGCGTTGTGGGTGGTTTGGGGGGTTGTAACCCCCCTCATTATATTGTAAACTTAACTTTTTCCCTGTTTTTAGGGAAAAAGTGAAGTTTTCAGTAAAACGTGGGGGGTTACAACACCCCAAACCCCCCACAAAGCCCCCACAACGTGGCACGATCTGTATAAAGTAAAGTGGGGGGCTCCCCAACAAACCACCCCCCACCCCCCGTTGGAGCTCCTAAAAACAGTTATTTTCTTCGGCACGTGCCTCCACGCTGCGCTCAGTTGTCGGCGCACGCCTTTGTCTTCCGCGGTTTTGACCTGACACCCTGAAATTTAGCAGGAGATGACCATTGGCTGCAGTATATGTGGATGATAAAAGTTTAAACCCTGTTTAATAAAAGTAGAATTGGTTCAGACTTCAGTGAAAGACAAAATACTTCAATACCAGTGTTTGATTTCCGAGTCAGAGCTATGTGTTCACAGTATAGCACAGGGGTAGGGAACTCCGGTCCTCGAGAGCCGTATTCCTGTCGGGTTTTCAGGATTTCCCCAATGAATATGAATGAGATCTATTTGCATGCACTGCTTTCAATGCATATTCATTGGGGAAATCCTAAAAACCCGACTGGAATACGGCTCTCGAGGACCGGAGTTCCCTACCTCTGGTATAGCAGGAGCAAACAGAAAAAAAATGATGTATATTCTTAGGGCTCCTTTAATCAAGGTGCGCTACGGGGGTTAGCGCGTCGGACATTTCATCAAGCGTTAACCCCCGCGGCTCACCAAAAAACTAACGCCTCGTCAATGGAGGAGTTAGTGACTAGCGCGGCATGTGGTTGAATGCGCGGTATTCCGCGCATTAACCACCTACCGCAGCTTGATAAAAGGAGCCCTTAGTTTCAGTTATTGGGGGGGGGGGGTTTCTTTATACTTTATTGATTTTTGTTACTAAAAGATAACAAAATACAGGAAAATAAACAATGTCATACATAAAATAAGTCTGATCAGGAAAAAATAGACATCAAAGTTTCAGTTATTGTTAAGTGGTACAGTAAGTCAGTAATGGGTATCCAGTAGTGCTGCCCGATTCCGGAAAAAAAATTTCGATTCGATTTGATTTTCCTGCCCAATTGGGTGTTTTTTCCAAACATCCTGGTGGGTTTATTTCATAGCCTCTTCACCCTCTTTGCCTTCTCCTAACCACACTGGCACCGTGGTATAAACAAACAAAAAGCACCTTTCCTCTCTTTCTTAAATCCTAGCCCACGTTTGCGGTCTAACACCAGCTCTGGCAGGATACACGTTTCAAATCTGACATATTGTAATCACAAAATGGAAAATAAAATTAGTTTTTCTACCTTTTGTTGTCTGGTCAGCATTCAAATCTTGTTGGTCCCAGGCTCTGGTTGTCTTCTGATAACTTGCTTGCCAGGGTCTCCTTCTTTCTTCTTTCTCCTTGCTAACCATCCATCTGCCATCTCTGTCCTCCCCTTCCGTTTCCCTTCCCTCCCCCGGAGGTCTGGCATCATTCCTTTTTTTTTGTCTCCCTCCACAGATCCACCTTTTCTTAACTACCCTTTCATCCAGCATCTCTTCCTCCTTCCCCACCACCCCAGGGTTCACCATCTCTCCTTTTCTTTTCCCAACTACCCTCCTATCCAGTATCTCTATCCCCCCTCCACACCATCCCTTGTGTCCAACTTCTCTCCCTTTCTGTTCCTTCCCTCCCTAAATCCCATTGTCCATCATCTCTCTCCCTCTCCTCTATTTTTAGACCCATTATTTCTTTCCCCCCCCAAAGTCCGGCATATGCACTTCTCTTTGAACCCCCCCCCCTTCCCTCCCTCCGTGTACTTCTACACCAGGACCCCCCTCCCCTGAAGGTCTGTCCCCCGCTGAAGGCCTGTACCCCCATCCCTGAAGGCCTGTCTCCCCCCTTGAAGGCCTGCCTGTTCCCCCTGAAGGCCTATGCCACCATCCCTGGCCTATCCCCTTAAAGGTCTGCACCCCCCTTAAAGGCCTGCTCCCCCAAGGCCTGTCCCACCCCCTGAAGGACTGCCCCCCCCGAAGGCCTGCCTGTCCCCCCTGAAGGCCTGCCTGTCCCCCCTGAAGGCCTATGCCACCATCCCTGGCCTGTCCTCCCTTTGAAGGCCTGTCCCCCCTTAAAGGCCTGTTCCCCCCTTGAAGGCCTGCACCACCCCAAGGCCTGTCCCACCCCATCCCTTGAAGGACTGCCCCCAAAAGGACTGCCCCCCCGAAAGACTGTGCACCCCCCCATGAAGGCCTCTGTGTTGCTCCTGGCCTCCCCGAACCATTTACTTTATTGCTGGAGCATGCAGCCGAAGATCGCAGTTACAGCGTCTTTGTGCTCTGAGCTGTTTTCTCCACTACGATCCTGCCTCTGACATCAGAGGAGGGCGGGACTGCAGCAGAGGAAACAGCTCAGAGCATAGACGCTGTAACCGCAATCTTCAGCTGCAGACTCCAGCAATAAGGTAAACGGTTTGGGGAGGCTAGGAGCAACACGGAGGCCTTCCTGCGGGGGGGGGGGGGTGCGCAGTCTTTCGGGGGGAGGGGGGCAGTCCTTCGGGGAGGCCAGGAGGGAAGCCGGACTGCAGCACTTCCCGACTGACCCTCCCTCCTCGCCCTCTAAAACAGGTGCGGCAGCAGCCAGCCAGCAAGAGCAGCTCTGCTGCTCCTCCTTTAGGGGGCGAGGGAAGAGGGTCCAAATCAGGAAGCTGATTTTTTTAAAATTTGAATCGATTCACCCGAAGTGAATCGGTGAACCGATTCGAATCGTGAATCGGACAGCACTAGTATCAAGACTGAGCACTGAGCACAAATGACAAATATCACTAGGCATTCCAACATTTGTTGTGCTCAATTCACTCCACTATACTCAAAATCTATTTTCTTAGTTCAAGGTTTCCCAAATCTACTACTACGACTATTACTATTATTTCTATAGTGCTACCAGACGTACACAGCGCTGCACAGAGTCACAAAGAGTAAGAACACAGTCCCTGCTCAAAAGAGCTTACAATCTAAACAGGCAAGACAGGCAAACAGGATGTCATGGATACAGTTAAGGGGAACGGTTAATCTGCTGGCTGGGTTGGAGGGCAGAGGGGAGTACAGGACAATCAAGCCATTGTGACATCACTGATGGAGTTGTCTCTTATTGGAGGAATGAGGCATTATGACATCACAAGCTCAGCTCTGCTTCCCAAAGACTGAAACTCTTCACACTACAACTATGAATTATTTCTATAGTGCTACCAGACGCATGCAGCGCTATACAGAGTCCAAAGAAGATAGTCCCTGCTCAAAAGAGCTTACAATCTTACAGGATGTCATGGATACAGTTAAGGGGAACGATTAATCTGCTGGCTGGGTTGGAGGGCAGAGGGGAGTACAGGACAATCAAGCCATTGTGACATCACTGATGGAGTTGTCTCTTATTGGAGGAATGAGGCATTATGACATCACAAGCTCAGCTCTGCTTCCCAAAGACTGAAACTCTTCACACTACAACTATGAATTATTTCTATAGTGCTACCAGACGCATGCAGCGCTATACAGAGTCCAAAGAAGATAGTCCCTGCTCAAAAGAGCTTACAATCTTACAGGATGTCATGGATACAGTTATGGGGAACGATTAATCTGCTGGCTGGGTTGGAGGGCAGAGGGGAGTACAGGACAATCAAGCCATTGTGACATCACTGATGAGGTTGGCTCTTATTGGAGGAATGAGGCATTATGACATCACAAGCTCAGCTCTGCTTCCCAAAGACTGAAACTCTTCACACTACTACTATGAATTATTTCTATAGCACTACCAGACGTACACAGCACTGCACAGAGTCCCAAAGAAGAAGAAAACAGTCCTTGCTCAAAAGAGCTTACAAGACAGACAAACAGGATGTCATGGATACAGTTAAGGGGAGCGCTTAATCTGCTCTTCATTTTTATGCCGGGGTTTTCTTGGCCTGAATGCCTGCGCCTAAGTTCAGCGCCCAACAGCTCCGAACTCAAAAAAACACATCCACAATCTGTCCTTAACCACACCCACTTTTAACTATGCGCTGCGCCTAACTGTTGTAGCATCACGCTTACCAGGTTAGGTGCCTAACTTTCTATTGACTCCACTTAGGCCTCGGATTCTCTATAGGGTGCCGATATCGGCAGTTGCCTAAAAAGCAGCCGCTAATCGCATGTAGCTCAGTGGTAGAGCTGCTGCCTCTGCCCCCAGAGGTTGTGAGATAATAATAACTTTAGTTTTGTATACCGCAAGTACCACAAACAGTTCAGAGCGGTTTACAGGGGAAGAGACTGTGCACAGACAGCGATGTTACAGAGAGTAGTTTCGAGTTACATTGGTGTCAGGGATGCAATAAGTAGTTCTGAGGTACAACAAGGTCGGAAGGAGTCGGATAAATTTATCAAAGAGATAGGTTTTAATTGATTTCCTAAAAGATTGGTAGGAGGGAGTATTTGAGATGATGGTGGTTAGGCATTTATTCCATTTGCCTGCTTGGAATGACAGTGTTCTATCGAGGAATCTTTTGTAGATGCAGCCCTTTAGGGAGGGGAAGGCAAACAGATAGGCGTTGCGTGTGCGAGTGGAGCTTGGGAATACAAAGTGGTGTGACGTAGATTGGGGATAAGCCTGTTAGGGTTTTGAAGCAGGGGCAGGCAAATTTGAAGATGACCCTTGCCTCAATCGGCAACCAGTGAAATTTTCTGTAGAACATAAGAACATATGCAGTGCCTCTGCTGGGTCAGACCTGAGGTCCATCGTGCCCAGCAGTCCACTCACGCGGCGGCCCAACAGGTCCAGGACCTGTGCAGTAATCCTCTATTTATACCCTTCTATCCCCTTTTCCAGGAGAAAACTGTCCAATCCTTTCTTAAACCCCAGTACCGTACTCTGCCCTATTACGTCCTCTGGAAGCGCATTCCAGGTGTCCACCACACGTTGGGTAAAGAAGAACTTCCTAGCATTTGTTTTGAATCTGTCCCCTTTCAACTTTTCTGAATGCGCTCTTGTTCTTTTATTTTTTGAAAGTTTGAAGAATCTGTCTCTCTCTACTCTCTCCATGCCCTTTATGATCTTGTAAGTCTCTATCATATCCCCTCTAAGTCTCCTCTTCTCCAGGGAAAAGAGACCCAGTTTCTCCAATCTCTCAGCGTATGAAAGGTTTTCCATCCCTTTTATCAGACGCGTCGCTCTTCTCTGAACCCTCTCGAGTAACGCCATATCCTTCTTAAGGTACGGCTTATATGATCTGACTTTTTTTAGGCCATAGATGAGATGGACGGCAGTATTCTGGATGAGTCTCAGGCGCTTAGTGATCTTCTTAAAGGATCCCAGGTAAATGATATTGCAGTAATCTAGGGTGTTTAGGATTATAGACTGAACTAGCAAGCGAAAGGAGAGGAAGTCGAAATAGTGTTTGATGGTACGGAGTTTCCAGAGGGTGCTAAAGCATTTTTTGATTTGAGCATTGGTATGGTCTTCAAAGGTCAAGCATCGGTCCAGGATGACTCCAAGGACTTTGATGGTAGGGTTTATTGGGTAAACAAGCCCGTTTAATTTCAGGGAGATATTCGTTAGCTTGTGGTTAGGGCTTGCCAGGAACAGCTTGGTTTTTTCAGGATTCAATTTTAGTCTGAATTCTGTGGTTCATTGCTCAACCTTAGTGAGTGAGAACGGATGAGGTGAATAGTTCAATTTCATGAGTCAGTGAGGTAATGGGGATGATAATTGTAATGTCATCTGCATATATGAAAGATTTCAGTTTTAAGTCAGATAGCATATGTCCTAAAGGTGCCAGGTAGACGTTGAATAGAGATGGGGAGAGAGGGGAGCCCTGTGGAACTCCGCTGGGATTGCACCAAGGTTGAGAGAAGGTTCCGTCACAGTGGACCTGGTAGGTGCGTTTTTTTAGGAAACCTGTGAACCAGGTTAGTACTTGGTCCAGAAATGCCAATAGAATCGAGGCATTTGAGCAGAATGTCATGGTCGACAAGGTCAAAGGCACTGCTTAAGTCAAACTGGAGTGTCGGTGCGTTTTTTCCCAGAGAAAACAGGTGGAAGAGATGATCGGTCAGCGACGCTAAGATGGTTTCCGTACTGTAGTTTGTGCGGAATCCTGCCCGGGAATCGTGTAGAATGTTAACTAGGCCTTCCATCAGTTTAAGGAAAAGAAGTATGTTGGCGATGGGTCTGTAGTTGGAAACTGAAGAGACTGGTTCCTTGGCATTTTTGATAATGGGAGTCACTAGAATGTGGCCTAGTTCCGACGGGAAGTAGCCACTGGACAGGCAGTGAGAGATCCAGGTGAAGAGTTTGGCCTTGAAGGGGGGGGAGGGGGGCTGTTTTCATAATAATCGGAGGACAGTTGTCTAGTAGGCAGTTGGATTTTGCATATTTGGAGTAGAGCTTAAGGAATTGGTTCCAGTCTGGGTTTTCAAAACGAGTCCAGGTCATGTCAGCAGTTGAGCCTTCCTTTCCTAGGGAAGGTAGATTGATTGATAGGTCTGTGCTGGTAACTACAAGAGACGTTTTCAGGGTGCAAATTTTTGTGGCGAAGTGGTCGGCTAGGTTTGCTGTAGAGGGTGACTATTTTTGCTATAAATTGCACGTCTACATAGGAGCTTTAGGCCGCCTAATGCCACTTCTTTTTTTTTTTTTTTTAAACATATGTTTATTAGCAGTGAAGCAGCACATACACTCAGGCGGCAACAATGCCAAAATCTACAAGCAGATAACACAAGGGATACATAAACAGCTGGTAAATACAAACCAAACCAGAGACATCAGGGATTCGAGAAGGATCCATGAGCAAGAAATACAAGGAAAGTCCCCGCCACGAGGCAGTGCCAACTTCACCTATTTGTACTTACCCCCTCAAATAACCAAATAACCAAATAAACATTCCCCCCCCCAGCCCGACTCAAAACCCATGCTCACCAAGCACACACATGACAACAGGCACACCCCCCTTTCTCACTGATCCCCCCCCCCACACACACAAGCAAGCAAACCCCCCCTCCCCCCCTGTCCTAGATAGAGGAGCTGTCGATGAGTGTAGAGAAAGAAATAGGCCTACGGATGAAAAATAAAAGGAGAAATAGAGAGAAGGTCACCCAGGTAAGTAGGGGGCTCCCGGGTACCCCAAAGGGGGTCTTCTCCGCTGGGCCAGAACTCACAATTGGCTGTCACCGGGTACCGGCTCTGGAGCAGAGATCGAGCGCAATAAGCCTTCCCACATAGCCACATAATATCTTTTATCACAGCTGGAAGATTCCACATACCACTGGCGTTCAAAAGTGGCCATGTCCCGCAATTTGGCATGCCACAGCGCAGTAGGGGGAGGGGCCTCAGAAATCCAACTAGAAAGAATTGCTTTCTTAAGCACTAAGAATACATTGTAAAGGAAGCGCCGCTGGGGGACAGACAAACCTTGTTCAATAAGTGGCTCCTGCAACCCTAGAAGTAAAACCCCATAATCCCATTCCACCGACCGTTGAAGGATAGCCTCCAACGTGGCCAGCACCCCCCTCCATAGAGTAAGTTTAGAGCATTCCAAAAATGAGTGGAGGTACGTACCTGGCTGGCATTTGCATTTAACACAAGAGGCATCATCCCAGAGTCCTAAGCTGGCTCCCCGCTGTCGAGTTAAGTAATAGCGGTGCAGAATCTTAAATTGAGTGTCCTGATACTCAACGGATTTAGTGAATGCAAAAAGGGTGGCAAAACACTCCTGAAACTGATGCTCATCAATAGACACCCCCAAATCGCTCTGCCAAACCTCTCTTACCCTGGACATACCTACAGTGGGACTTGAGAGCTTCAATATTTTATACCAATGTGAGAGCTTATTCATAGAGGCCGGGGTAGAGAGAAATTGTGTGTCAAGCCCCCCAAGCGCCCACGCTCCTGGGCAACGGTTACGTTCTGCCTCCCAGTAATGGCGGACCTGAAAGTAGGAAAACAAAAAATGGTTGGGGAGGCCCCACGTTCGCTGAACCTGGGAAAAAGAGGGAAAAGTCTGGGGATCCAACTCAAGCAGCTGCGTCATGGCCGTGCATCCCCGGGCCGCCCAACCCCGAAATGCTGAATAACCCCAGCCCGGTTGAAAGTTGGAATTACCCAGGAAACGAAGAAAGGGAGACACCGCGGGACTAAGCCCCTGTCGGCGCCTCCACCATCGCCAAGCTTGCCGTAAAGGCCACATGAATTGCATCTGAACTCTGTACCGTTGAGAGGGATCGGATTGGGAGTGGAGCATATTCATGAACTGAAAAG
This sequence comes from Geotrypetes seraphini, assembly GCF_902459505.1. Taxonomy (NCBI): domain Eukaryota; kingdom Metazoa; phylum Chordata; class Amphibia; order Gymnophiona; family Dermophiidae; genus Geotrypetes; species Geotrypetes seraphini. Next base: position 175,713,956 of record NC_047091.1, on the reverse strand, counting down.
GACGAGTCCAACCCTCCACCCATCCCTGTGGGGAATATCGTTCACTTCCCGAATACCCCTCGTGTATCCAGCGCAGTAGCGCAGCCACATTGTAGAGACGAATATCAGGGACATTGAGCCCGCCAGCAGACTTATCCAACATCAGTTTCACCATACTAACTCTCGGAGCCTTGGAGCGCCATATAAACTTAGAAATAATCGATTTGAATTTAAGTTCCTCCTTGCGGCGCAACCAGATCGGGATGGTCTGTAAAGGATATAACAGTTTTGGAAGCATAACCATTTTGACCAGCGCTATCCTGCCCATCAGGCCCAACGGCAAATCCTTCCAGCGCTGACATAGCTTGTTAATCTCCTCCAACGGCCGCAGAACATTTTCCGCATAAAGGACGGAGGGCTGTGTGCTTAAGAAGACGCCCAGATACCTCATAGGCGCCGTCGTGGGCGGAATAGCCAAAAGCGCGTGCCATGGCTCCGGCGGGCCCCCAGACAGCAGTAAAAGTTCTGACTTAGAGCAGTTCACCTGAAGGCCAGAAAGCAACCCAAAGGCTCTCACCACCGCGAGAGCTGGGTCCAGATGAATGGAAGCCTGATCCAAATACAAAAGGATATCATCCGCAAACAAGCTGATTTTACACTCGTGGTCCCCGACTCTCACCCCCCGGAAATGAGTACATCCTCTAATTTTGATGGCTAATGGCTCCATGGCCAGCAAGAATAGTAAAGGGGACAGGGGGCAGCCCTGCCTAGTGCCTCGTTGAAGGCCAAAACGGGCCGTCAAACTGCCATTGATTAATAAACGGGCCTGCGGGTCCACATACAACGCCTTCACCCACGCCAGAAAGGAGCCCTGAATTCCGTACTGCTCCAAAGTCCAGAAAAGATATTCCCAGGAGATGCTGTCAAATGCCTTTTCCATATCTAAACCCGCGATAGCAGAATGGCCCCCGCGTCCCGCATGGATCCGAATGGCTCCCAGCACTTTCATCAAATTCATGGAGGCATATCGACCAGGAACAAAACCCACCTGGTCGTGATGAATAATATCTGGTAAAACGGAATTTAGTCTACGCGCTAGGGTAGCCGCCAACAGCTTTATATCCTGGTCCAAGAGAGAGATGGGCCGATACGAACTCACCAACGCATGGTCCTTGCCTGGTTTCGGTAGTAAAACCACATGTGCCAGGTTATCGGGTAACTCGGCCTCGCCTGCTGACACTCCATTATACAGGGCGCACAAGGGCGCTGCCACCAAATCCTGAAGAATCCTATAGTATTCCGGACCTAAACCGTCAGGGCCCGGCGCCTTCGCCAAGGTGAGGGAGCGGATACCCCGCAAAATCTCCTCCCTCGTAAGCGGAGCGTTCAAGGCCTGGAGTTGCGCGTCCTCAAGCCCTGGAATCTGGATATCAGAGAAAAAGGACAGCAAAGCCTCACAGTCCAATGGACGAGCCTCGTACAGCTTCGAGTAGAAAGAGACAAATTGTTCCTCTATCTGCTGAGCTGTAGTGTATTCGATACCCTGTGCATCTTTAATAGATGTAATAACTTGCCTTTTTTTTGGAGGTCGCACCAAATTAGCTAAAAGTTTCCCCGCTTTGCTCCCCCAGCGATACAGTCGGTATCTATGATAGTACAAAGAAGTCCGCATACGATCATTAAGCAGCCCCTCTATCTGCCCCTTCAGAGACTGAAGTTCTCGTTTGTCAGAGTCAGACATCGACTGAATATGGCGCTGTCTGAGAATCCGCATATCATTCGTAAGTTGCAATATCTTCCCATCCCGCTCTTTCCTCTTATGAGCCGTGTACGCTATAATATGCCCTCTCATCACCGCTTTAGAGGCATACCAGTACGTACTGGGACCCACATCAGCAGTCTGATTAGTCAATTGATAATCCACCCACCGCGCTCTAAGATATTCCCGGAATGCCTTGTCCGTATACAATTGAGGAGACAGCTTCCAGGACTTACCCCTAACCCCAGATGAAAAAGAGAGGGTCACTGCCACTGGAGCGTGATCAGAAACGGTGCTCTCCAAGATATCAGCTCGAATAGCCGCTGTAAATAATCGGCGATCTAGAAGAAGGTAATCAAGGCGAGCATACGCGGTATGAGCATGCGAGAAGAAAGTGAAGTCCCTATCAGAAGGATGTAAAGTGCGCCAAATATCCACGATGTCTAAGTGGCCAAGTAAGAAGTTAACCCCTCTTGCGGCATGATCTCGAGGCGGCACCCGGGGCGGCTTACAGTCAAAGCTCGGATCAGCAGTGATATTAAAGTCCCCTCCCAAGAGAAGATGATACTCGGTATATTCTGACAGTTTAGAGAGGAGAGTAGAGAAAAAGCTGTGAGTGTATACGTTTGGAGCATAGATATTGCAGAGCATCAGCTTCGTACCCCAAAGCTCCCCCAATACCATTACAAATCTCCCCTCGCGGTCTTGAACCAGCTTGTGAAACTGAAAAGGTAACTGTTTGCTAAGAAGGATCGCGACCCCTCGCCGCCTACCCCCAAAGGATGAGGAGTATACCTCGCCCACCCAGCTTCTACGTAATTTAGAATGTTCCAACTGTGACATGTGAGTCTCCTGGAGATAGGCTACATCGGCACTCAATTTGCGTAAGGAGGCCAGTACTCTCGACCTCTTTATAGGTGACCGAAGGCCAGCAACGTTAAGAGTAACCACCTTTAAATCAGCCATTGTCAAAAGGCCAACACTCAGAAAATTGACCACTATAGACGTACAACCACCCCAGCGGGACCTCCCAGCTAAGTCCCTGGGTAGAGAAAAGATAGATGCCACTCCCCCATCTAGAACCAGTCATACCATACATCCACATCCACACAGACAGCCACCCGACCCATGCATACCCAAACATACCACCCCAAAAAGCCCTCACACCCTCCCCCCCCCTTAACCTCAACCCGAGACCTTCCTCAGCGGTAGCTCCCTGCCCCAGCCCCGCACACCCAAAGACACACCTCCCACCCCGCTCGCCAGAGAGCCCCCCCCACCCCCCCTCCACATCCAAAAAGGAAAGAAAGGAACTCAGCTACAAGATCCCTGTGCCCCACCAAACGGGTGTACTCAGAGAGACAAAACTGAATTACCAGAGTCCTATATAAGCAGATATATACATACTAGGCCCTATGAGAGAGCACAAAGAAAGAATACAGAAATATAGAAAAAACAGTCCAGACCAGACGGGCCCCACCAAGGTAAACCAAAGTCCAGAACCGGCTAAGCCCCTCGCCCTCCCCCGTCAGAGAGGCGATGGCAGCGGGGCACAGCACAGCAGGGAGATACTCGCTGTCCGGGAATCCCGGTGGTCAGTCAAGGATGCACTCTTAATTCCTCCCTGCACAAGAGTAGTTAGTAGGGAACGCCATAGGTCCTACAGGAATCAGCCCGGACCACGTGCCAGTCAAGCCTGGTAGGATCCAGCAGCCTCAAAGTTTGTCCACAAAACGGCGGGCCTCATCCGCATCCTGCAAGGTAAAGGATTTGCCGTCCTTCCAAACTCGCAACTTAGCAGGAAAAGCGAGGGCGAACTGAATACCTTTGGAATGCAGCACCGAGCAGAAAGGTGACATCAACTTGCGCTGCGCCGCCACTCTGACGGAATAATCATTGAAGAGAAGAATCTTCACTCCTTTGTAATCCAGAGGCCCTGCCCTGCGATACGCCCGTAGGATGGACTCCTTCTCACGCCAGTTGACATAGCGGGCAATGGCGGTGCGAGGTCTCCGATTCTCCGCCTGCTGCATGGACCCGATCCGATGGGCACGCTCACAAGCAAAGGCCATACCAGACTCTTGTAGCTGCAGCTGTTCTGGCAGCCATGAGGAGAAGATATGATACAGCTCCGCATCCGCAACCGCCTCTGGAAGCCCCACCAGCCTAAGATTGTTCCGACGGCTCCTGTTCTCCTGCTCGTCCAGCTGTGCTTTCAGGGCCTCTGTCTCCTTTTGCAGCGTGATCACTCGGGCGTCCAGGCCGCTGCAGACATCTTCCTGCCCTGAAATCCGCTGTTCCATTTCGGCAATCCGATGTGCATGAGAATCAAATTTCTCATGCATCTCCTCCATGCCCGACTGAAGCTTGTTAAGGCGGTCTGCCAGCGCTGCCGACACCGACCGCGTGATCTCCTGCACCCAGTCCCCTGCGGGGACCGTGAAAGTGGCAGTCTCTGTCGCCATTTTGGTCGGGGTCAGAGCCGGCCTGTCTTTAAGCGCCCGAGCCTGTTTTACCGGCATTCCCAGCTGCAGGACCCGATTGAGACGCCGCAGCCGCAGCGGGACACCAAGCGCACTCTAACTCGACGGGTCAGCCGCTCGGCGGGGGAGAAAAGCTGAGTGAATTTGCCGATTTAGCAGGGGAGTTGAGGGAGCTCCACCAGCGCGCGCCCTATCAGGTAGGCTGCATCACGTGACCCCGCCTAATGCCACTTCTGACATTAGCCACACCCATAGTGGCATTAGGCGGCCTGAAGTGCCTGCATAAGCACTATTCCAGCACAGATTTCTTTTAGGTGCCAGTAGGTACCTTGAAACTGATTTAAAAACGTTATTTGAATGGATTTTATAACAGAGTTTGTGTGCCTACTGGCACCTAAAATATCTATGTTAGAGAATCCGGGGCTTAGTACCAATCAGATAATGAGACAGGGACAAATTTCCTGTCCCTGCGGGATCTCTGTATCTCCATCCCATCCTCATGAGGTCTGTCCCTGTCACTGCCCCATTCCTGCAAGCTGCATCCTCATCTGCACAAACCTCAAACACTTTAAAATCATAAGAAGCAACATTCTAGAGCTCAGATTGTGATGTCATAATGCCTCATCCCAGTCCTCATCTGCACAAGCCTCAAACACTTTAAAATCATAAGAAGCAACATTCTAGAGCTCAGATTGTGATGTCATAATGCCTCATTCCACCAATGCCTAAGCTCCATTCTCATCTGCACAAGCCTCAAGCTTTAAAATCACAAGTAGCAACATTCTAGAGCTCAGATTGTGATGTCATAAGGCCTCATTCCACCAATGTCTAAACTCCGTCCTCACCTGCACAAGCCTCAAACACTTTAAAATCCTAAGTAGCAACATTCTAGAGCTCAGATTGTGGTGTCATAATGCCTCATCCCACCAATGCCTAAGCTCCGTCCTCATCTGCACAAGCCTCGAACACTTTAAAATCCTAAGTAGCAACATTCTAGAGCTCAGATTGTGATGTCATAATGCCTCATTCCACCAATGTCTAAGCTCCGTCCTCATCTGCACAAGCTTCAAATACTTTAAAATCATAAGTGTTCGAGGCTTGTGCAGTTAAGACAGAGCATGGAGGAATGGAACACGGACAGAAATTGTGGGGACGGGGACAAATTGAGAGGTGTTCAGTTCTGATTATTGGTTCTGATTTTGCCTGTTACTGAAGTTAGAGGCCTACATCGGCTAGATGTGCTGATATATAGCCATCTAACTTTAGATGTACTTTATTTAATTTGGGGGTTACTGCCTACAAAAAGGGTAACAGTAAGAAGTCTCCTTGTGCTAATTTTTAAAATGGCCACGTGCAACTGGCAACAGTGCAGGGCCATTAATAGCCAAGAAATAGAAGAAGCCCATTTGCAAGACTGCAGTAAAAATGGCCTTAGTGCATAGGAACCCCCCCCCCCTCCCATAAGTGTGCAATAAGGCCACGTTTTAAGCAACTTAGTAAAAGGATCCCTTGGTGACCTCACAGCCAGTAATTATTTTCAGTATATTCCTAAAGAGTGCTTGAGAAATTGTCGTCCGTTGGACACACAATATGAATTAATCTGTTAAATTCATTGTGGATATCCTGAAAACCCACCTGGCTGTAAGGGAAGCAGATCAGGATCACTGCGGAAATATTAATTAGTTGATTAATTAAAAATACTGAACAAGCTACGTGATTAACGCATCCCTTTTTTCTTGGGGCTATAGGACAGGATTGTTCCATTAGCTTAGTTCTCCCTGTTCTTATCGTGAATGACGTGGAATAGGACTGGCCGGGTGCGCAGTGAGCATGCCGAGACATGTCTTCAAGGATAAAGGCAGGCTCTGACCTCTTTATTGAGGAAATGGCTTTATCCCTCCAGTAGGAAACTGGCTTCTTGGTTTCTGAGAGAAAATACTTGTGTTTTGTGGGCGCTGATGTTTTCTGCATCTTAGGGTACGACGAGGAGCCAGAGAGAATGCGCCGCACGCGGTGGGGGGGGCAGCTGGATTATTATGATGCTGCTTTGTTCCGAATTACGGGTCTCAAGTTCCAAGACAAAGAAAATGGATACCTTTCTACTGCTCAGCTGCTAATTAATTAAATGCTAAAAATCGTCCGAAAAGCCAACCTGCCAGTACAGAACAGGTGCAACTCAAGGATAAGTATTTGCCGCAGAGCATTTGGCTACTTTATTTAATAAAATAACCCCCTACCTCCGAAAAATAGAAGAAAAGGGCTCATTAGGAAACATCGCGTTCAATTTCGTCATGGAAATGAAAACAAAATTATTAGGTGCAGTAGCTGGTTTCTCTGTTAGGTTGTTAGCTGTGCTGGTGGCCTGGACTGATGCCCGGATTAGGGCATCACTTCAGATATTACAGACTGCAGGATGTTGGCAGGTCACTGGGTTAGAACAATATCTCCTGCTGCTGGAAACTTATCCCTGCTGCCGGCAGGGAAGAAACAGGACTATACTATTTTTTTTCTTTCTTTCTACCCTCTCGGGGGGATCCTCTTGCTGCACAATTTTGCAATAAAACAAATGTTTCTTGAGAAGCTCAGCTTCATGTTTCATTTTTATTGAATATACCATCTATCAAATTATCACATCTTAAGTGACTTATATTGCTGAAAGTAATTAAACAGCAAAATACAACCATGGCAACCGTTGAAATGGTTTTTCCAGCAAAGGGGAGACAGTACTCGAATTTAAGCCAGAGCTTGGAAAGCTGTTCATACAAAACAGTTAACAGCGGAAGGTATTGCCAGCCACACGGTAAGCCCAATTCAACACCGCACAAGACGTGGGTGCTAATTAACGTTGCGTTCCCATGTGCATGGAACCTGAAAATGGAAGAATTTCTATCGAAGCAGGTGTGGTTACACTGGCTCCTGTGGGACCATAGCAATTTTTTTTTTTTCTGGGTCAGTTTATTGGCATTACAATTTGCTGTGTGATTCCGTGCATCGCTCCCTTTAAATTGAGAGAGAGAGAGAGAGTTTTGCATTTTGGTTAAGAGCATCTGCTGTTCTTTGGGACGCCTCCGAGGGGCGCCATGCATATTGACTTTACCATTCCAATATCTGTTCTGTCAGTAAGTCCGTCCAGACTTCACTTTAATCCATTGCTTTGTCGATATGTTTTCTCCCTGACTGCCAGGTTCCTTATTTCGTTTTTTTGAGTCATATACGGAACCTTTTCCAATTGTGGTATTCTGGGGTTCTAATCTAATGCTTGACTTTATATACCGAATCATCATTCAAGGAAAGCTCGACTCAGTTTAGAATAGTTATCGAAGAAAAAACCATAAATGAATAAGACTAAGTTTGATGAAGTTAATTTTCAAAGTGTTTAGCAAATAAAGTAGTTTTTAAGGATTTGCGAAAAGATTGAAGTGAGCCGGAACTCCTTAAAAGAAGTGGAAGGTCATTCCACAGTTGAGATAGCTTAAAAATCAGAGATTGACTGAAAAACTTAACTGCCTTAATCCCTTTTTTTTGGAAGGAAGAGGTAATTTGAATTTGGGTTGTCTTCGTTATTATGCTCTGTGGATTAGAAAGTTTGTTCCTTGCCTTCACCACTGCTCAACCTTCTTCCATGCTTCCAGATCCACAAATTGCTGTCCAGTACTCCCGATTCACAAGTACTAACATCAGCCTTGTAGGAAAATTTGCTCTAGTGCACGATTTAATCCTGAAAGGACATGTCTCCTTCCTCTTCCTGATGGAAACTTGGCTGAACGAAGGAGAAGCTTCCTACTTGTTCCAGAACTATCCTCCAGAGTTTTTCTTTTACCTTGGCCTCAGGAAAACTTGGCGGGGGTAGGGAATATGGTGATCTTTTATAACTCCACCCTTTTAGTCAAGGAAATTACACTTCAATTTTCATATGTCTTTGTAAAATCTACATTTGAGATCCTCAGCACATTTGACTTTTCTCTCTATGGCTCTCTTTCTCATTTGCATTCCTACTGATAAGCTGTTACTCAACCAATTCTTAAAACTGCTTCTTTAGAAGAGAGAGAGGAATCTTTTTGGTTGTTTTTGATAATGTTTCTAACTTGATGTTCAAAGTTTTCAGCAAACTTTTGTTTCACACTAAAGTCATGGAGGACCATAAGGGCGTGATTCTATAAAAGACGGCAACGGTTAGGCGCCCAGAGCTATGCGCTTAACTTAATATTTTAATTGGTTCAATTGGTGCTGTTAATTGAACAGCACCATTAAAAAAACAATTAAAAAAAAATTGGGGTAGGCATCTAACTTGGTAGGCACCATTAAGCATCTACACTGAGACACCTACCTGAAAAGTAGGTGTGGTTAGGGGCAGAGTTTGGGTGTGGATTTATCTTAGGCACTGATATTTTAGGCCAAGAAAACCCTGGCCTGATATACTGGTACCTAAATTACAGATGCCTACTAACGCCTAACTCAAGTTAGTTGCCGGTAGGTGTATTTTATAAATGGCGTCTAACTTTGAAGGACACGCGGTAGGTGCCGTTTTTCCTAGATGTCTACCGAATTAGGCGCAGTTTACAGAATCAGGCCCTAAGTTCCCAGGACCTCCATAGTTACAATTAAAGTGGGGCTGAGAATGGATAGGGATTTTGGTGTGGAGGGTAGCTCGGTAGGAAGGGAGGGGGTGGGTTATGTATCATAAAAAAATTGAACTGTCTGGGTTGACTTGCAGTTGGATTGTTCATTTTGCTCAATAAAAATGTTAAACCATCAAATTGCTTCTCAATATCTTATACTTAGGAATCAAGGAAACTCTTATATCTTGGCATCCCAAGTTCTCTAAATTTTCTTCACACTTCTACCTCTAACCCTCTGTTGTAGTTCCTTCCTATTTCTCCTACTGTAAACCGCGTCGTGCTCTACGAACGTGGAGATGATGCGGTATACAAACCTAAGGATTAGATTAGATTAGATTAGATAGCGGATGCTGCGGATGGGCAGACTGGATAGGCCATTTGTCCTTTATCTGCCATCATGTTTCTCTTTTTCTATAACCATAAAGCTCTATGACCTCACAATGCAGGTGTAAAGAGCCTTAGCCTATAGGAAGAGGAGATGCAAATGTTAAGAGCCTTAGCCAATAGGGAGAGGAGGAGACAGCACTTCTACCTCTAACCCTCTGTTGTAGTTCCTTCCTATTTCTCCTACTGTAAACCGCGTCGAGCTCTACGAACGTGGAGATGATGCGGTATACAAACCTAAGGATTAGATTAGATTAGATACTTTGAGTTTGAGGGGCTTTTGACATCTACTGTAATGATTCCATATCACTTATGACTTGACTTTTCTTATTCTATAAGGACAGTTGAGAACTTTTACATATCTCAGGTTCCACCTATAGGGGAGGACATTGAACTCACAAACTCAGGGTGCTGAGGCCGCAGTTCTAAACACTAGGCCACACTTTAACTTGTACTTTGATTTTGTGTTTTAATGTAATTCATTTAGAGATTGATGGTCATAGTTGACGCATCAAATTTATTGGAAATTATCTAAACTAAACCGAGCTCTTGGCTGCTTTGTGGACATGGAAGATCCCAGGTGCTCTTCCTGAGTAAAAGACTCTTACCATATTTTTCACTTCATAAGACGCACTTGTTTTCCACCCAAAATTGGGTGGAAATTTCAGTGCGTCTTATGAAGCGAAGGTAACTTTTTTTTTTTTAAAACACCCCCCACCCTCCCCAGTGTACCTTTTTAAAATGTCCCACTTGTGGGGTGTATGCGGGCTGACTGCTGTCCACTGCTGCTTTCCGCTGCCTCTGCTCCCTGCTGGCTGCTGCTGCACCACAACTCAAAGAAGGGAAGGGCCAGCATGCAGCGATTGCACGCTGCCGGCCCACAAGCTTTTTCCAGATGTCAGAACTGACGCTGGCCCTTCCCTTTCCTTCTTTGAGTTGCAGCGCAGCGGTGGCAGACCGGGGCCAGAGGAGGAGGAATCGGTGGAGGGGTAGGCAGGTTTCAGCACGCAGGTAGGGAGGAAGGTAGTTTCTGGTGCAGTGGCGGCGGCGGACAGGGGCCAGAGGAGGAGGAATCAGTGGAGGGGTAGGCAGGTTTCAGCGTGCGGGGGGGAGGAAGGCAGTTTCTGGTGCACGAACTTGGGACATGGGAGGGAGGGAATAGAAAGGGACAATTCTTGGGCCTGAGTGAAGAAAGGAAGGAAGACAAAAAGGAAGGAAGGCGACTCCTGAAATCATCAGACAACAAAAGTAGGAAAAATTATTTTATTTTCAATTTAGAGATCAAAATGTGTCAGTTTTGATAATTTATATCTGCTGTGTGTATTGTGTGTATATGAAAAATGAAATGAACAGTCTGGCAGGGAAGAGGAGATATGGTGCAGAGCCTGGTATATATTAGTACACAATTTGGTTCAGAATGGTTTCTTTCTGGTTTTCCTACTCTAAATCTAGGGTGCGTCTTTATGGTCTGGTGCGTCTTATGAAGCAAAAAATACGGAAATTTCCTTCTATGTGTGAAATAAAATTTGGAACCAGAACATTTTTACATCTCTATTTTTGATGAATATATCTTTTACTAATAAATGTTGTGCAGTACTCTGAAAGTATTGTAAAAGAATTATTGAGAAGAGGGGCTGAGAAAGAGATATGATAGAGGTATCTAAAGTACTGAGTAGAATGGAATAGTGCTGCCCGATTCAGGGAAAAATTTTTCTGTTCGATTCAGTTTGGCCTATTGAATCGATTTTTTGATTTGACTCACTTTTCACACCCAATTAGGTGGGTTTTGGGGGGTTTTTTTCTTTCCAAAATGTCCTCGTGGGTTTATTTTGTAGGTCTTTACCCACCCTAACCCCCTTTGCCCTCTCCAACCCCACACCGGCGCTATGGTGTAAACAAAATAAACAAAAAAGACATTTCCTCTCTCTGTTAGGTACTAGCTCATGCTCACTGTCTAATACCAGCTCTGGCAGGATACACATTTCCAAATCTGACATATTGTAATCACAAAATAGAAAATATCATTATTTTTTCTACCTTTTGTTATCTGGTCATTTTATTATTCAAATCATGTTGGTCCCAGGCTCTGGTTTCTGTTTGTCTTCTGTTAACTCGCTCACCAGGGTCTCCTGCCCATTTGACGTTTTCTTCTATTTCTGTGCTCACCATCCATCTTCCATGTACCTTCCCTTCCTATTGCCATATCCAACATTAGGTCAAACCTCTTTATCCCCCTCCATGCAACATCTCTCCCTTCCTCCCCTCCATTATCATGTACAACATTTCTTTCTCTGTTCCCCATACACCCTACTCTTTCCAAAAATATTAGGACTAGGGGGCACGCAATGAAGTTATTAAGTAGTCAATTTAAAACAAAACCAGAGAAAATATTTCTTCAATCAACATGTAATTAAACACCAGAAAATGTGGTGAAAGCAGTTAGCTTAGCAGGGTTTAGAAAAGGTTTGGATAATTTCCTAAAGTCCATAAGCCATTATTAAGATGGACTTGGGGAAATCCACTACTTATTTCTAGGATAAGCAGCATAAAATCTGTTTTCCTCTTATGGGATCTTGCCAGGTACTTCTGAGCTGGATTGGCCACTGTTGAATTAAGATACTGGGCTTGATGGACCTTTGGTCTATCCCAATATGACAACACTTACGGTATATTGGCCTCAGGAGCTCGGTATGTCTGCAGGTAGAGTGTATCTATTCAATATGTATGGAATGGGTGAAAATATTTTATTTTGTTTTTGCATATTAATTTTCAGAGGTATCCAAATATACCAAAAGGGTGCAGATTGTTCAAAACTTACTCTCAGGTTTGATCCACGGTATTGTGGTACTAAAACGCTATTTTCAAATTGTATGTATAGACTGTCGATCCCTGTTAAGAAAAGACACTTTTCTTCGTGGTCAGATAACATACCAGAAATTGTTACTTAGCTTTAAATGCAAAATAACACAGTTAAAGAAAAGAATAAAATTAATGGTAATAAAGTGCAGTACATTTGCTACAGAACATCTGAAGCGTTTCAGTATTTCTTTCACGTTCTTGTGTCCAGAGGAGTCTAATTTAAATGATGCAATCACGAGCATCTGGCTTTTTTTATTTTTTTTTTGCTTTTGTTTTTCCTACTCTGTGCTCACTGACAGATTTTTTTTTTTTGCAAAATTTCTGACATCTGCAATTCTCGACTGTTTCGATGTTTCCTTTTACCAGATGTCTTATTTTGCGTATTGAGAGGCTTTTTGTTTTTGCAGCCGGAAATACAGGGCAGGCTGTTGGAAAGTGAAGGCAGTGACAGCATTTTTTTGTCTGTCTTTTCTTGGTCTGCATCTTTTCAAGAGATTTCAGAACAAAGGACTGCTGATTGGCGAGATGATCCTTTAGAAGAGAAACCATTGGTTGCACTTGCTGTCTTTGGAATCTCTTAATTGCTCTTGGAATGGAAGATGACATACACATGACCTAGGCCTATCTTTGTTTCCTAATGAGCAGATATTCTCCAGAGTTGTTTAATATTTAGTTTATATACCACTGATCCAAATTATCTTCACTTGCAACTAAAATAACATTCTTACACACTGCAAACCACTTTATTACTTTCATGCTAAAAAGACATTTCAACCTATAATCAATAAAGCCTATGACAAAATATATACAGTACATACATATTAGACACTACTAACTCATAATCATCAGTCCCTATTTTCTTTATGCCCTTCAGCCAACATCCATCCTTCCAAATTCTAGCCCCTGTTGTTTAGATGCTTTCCTCATCTTCTCTTCACTTTCTTCTTTCCATCTAGCATCTGTCCTCTCTCTCCCTTCTATGCAGCATCTGCCCTCTTTCTCTACCCCTTCCATCCACTGTCCACCCTTTCTTTCTGCCCCTTCTATCCTCTTCCCCTTCCATATGGCATCTTCCCTTTTTCTATGCCCCATCTTTATATGTGATTCATTTCAGCTTCACCCTCTCTCCATTTTTCTCTCTGTCTCTACCCTTCCCCTATTCTCTGGCATCTCTGTTTCCTTTCCCCTATGCCCTGGCATTTCTCTTCTCTCCTTCCCTTTCATCTCTTCCTTCCCCTCCATCTATCATCTTCTCTCCTTCCTTCCCCCCTCCCTCCCTCCCTTCCTTCCACATGGTCTGGCATCTGTCTTTCTTCTCTATTCCCTTCTCTTCTCCCTCCCTGCCCCCCCAAATCGGGTGCAGCATTTCTTTCAACCCCCCAGGATGGGTACATTTCTCTCTCTCATATCATTGGCAATGGCAGCCTTCACAACTCGCTGCTCTTGCCAGCATTGGGCCTTCCTCTCTTCTGGTTCCACCTGCTTCCATGAAAGCTGGCCCCAGCAGAGAGGAATGCCGAAACCGGCACAGCAGCGAGTTGTGAAGCCTGCCACTGCTGGAAGGGGAAGAAGTTCCTGGACTATGACGCCGGTCCTGGGAGCACCCCCTTATGGGCTGCACCCAGGGCAGACCATCTCGCCTCCCCTCCCCTTAGTATGCCACTGACTCTAATGTTGTCATTAGCAAGCAGCCATGAACAGAAATTAGTGCGTAATCCCTTACAGCCACCTATTTTTTTTAGCACACAAACAGAAAAGGCACTTGTTTTAAGCAATAAGGGTTGATTAGCACAGACATGCCCCCAACCCCAAAATAACCATTATTTTACAGCATGTGGGTAACGCATGCATATTAGAAGCTTACCTTGGGAAGCTTTAGCATACCCCACCTGCAGTAAGCCCTCTTAAGCTGCGGTAAACAAGCAGTAGCTAGAAAGATATAGGAGGATTGTTTCCACTTTTTTTCTAACTGGTCAGAGGCCCACCTGCTTTGGGTTCAGGTCCACCAAGCAGCAGCAAACATGCAAAGTGAGCTGATGGTGATCCTACGAGAATTTATAACAGGCTGACAAAACTTGTGAACCATTGAGCAGCCCCACCACACGTGTCTAAATATTCCCTTTTGGGCACACTCTCTAGTAGACATCTGGGAGTCCTGGTCTTATCCTATAGCTGAGGGCCGGGATTATGTGATATCCAGATATGCTGTATATTTGGACTACTCCATAACTGCATTCCAGATCATTGACAACTGCTACAGTCTCTCCCATCTCCACTGATACAAACACTCCTTCCTTACCTCAAGATTCAATAAGGACCTGTAAAATATAGATGAATATTGACTGGGACCTGCATAAGTGTCTGTATCCGTTTCTTTATCCCCCCTTGACCCTCCCCAAACACCCATCTGCTGATTTGGACTACCTATATTTCTGGTGGTCTAATGGGAGTATCAAGGCAGGAGTGATTCCCTAGCTGCTCCATGTATTAAAATGCTACCATGAGTTCTAGCAATAGCCTTGTGGTACTACTGCTGGAAGTTATCTTTCCATATATGGTGCTGACCTCTAGAGGCAGTACCATGGGACTACCTCTAGAACTTGCAGCAGCCATTTTAGTATATGGAGCCATTGGAGAACTGCTTCTACCTAGATATTTACACTGGACCACCAGGGCTATAGGTGGGCCCCTGGGGGTGCAGGAAGAGGTTTTGAGCATACAGGAGGGGGGGGGGGGCATAGATGGAGGGAGGGAGGAAGAAGCATCCAAAGCTCGCTGATATTTAGTGTCACACCCTTTAGAGCTAAGCAGCCAAAGTTAGGAAGACTGATTATGGGGTCCTGTTTGGTCACTTAGCTATGTGAGCACTCCAACTGCATTGTACTTTTCAATTCCTAGGGACAGGCAGATTCCCTAGAGTCCCGCAGAGTTTGTCTATTCATCATTTTTCAAAATATGGTAGTGAAACAGCACCCCCCACTGGCAGAAACATAGATGGAAGACTCCTGCTCAGAGGGAACAGCAGCAAGCACCATGTCTGAATATTTTTTGCACCTGCATAGCCGCCAGCTCCTCCCTGATACTGCCCTCAGAATACCCTTCTTGAAAAAGGGCCAGTTAGAGCTGACATTCATCGGCCCCACCCAATTAAATGCCATTGAGCATTTGCCAAAGTGCAATTTAAGTGGACAGGAGCCTCTCCTGCTGGCTAAAATTGCTTTGAATGTCGATTGGAAGGCTCACTGAAGTTCTTTATCCCTAAATTTGAGCAGCTTCAGCAGAATAATGCAAAGCCATCTGTGCTTGCCTGACTGTTACAATGAGGTCCAACGTGCTCATTTTGTAACTAAATCTGGGGGAAGCCCAAGATGTGCAAAGGCCTCTTTTAGTAGGCTCTCAATAAAGTCTTCCATCGCCCCCAGTGGGACGCCAACCAGTATAAGATTTTCTGTGTGAGCAATTCTCCAGGAAGCCGAACTTTGCATCTAGTGTCTGTTTGTAATGTCAGCTTGTAGCAGTTTGCGATACACTGACCTAATGCAATGCCTGGGACAAAACAAAGAGCCAACAATGACCTACCTACACTAGCAACTATGTATTTATAACTAGGACCTAACTACCGTGTTTCCCCGAAAATAACAGTGTCTTATATTAATTTGGGTCCCTAAAAATGCACTAGGGCTTACTTTTAGCGATCTTATTTTTTTTCATGTACAACAATTATGTCTCCCTTCCTCTCCTTCATCTTTCCTCCCCCCTCCCCCCACATGTCAGCATCTTTCCTCCCCTCTCACCCATCTCCTTGTGCAGCATCTTTCTATCCCTCCCTCCCGTCCCCCTGTGCAGCAGAACCCCACCAACCCTCCCACCATGAGACTGACATAAAGCAGTGGTGGTTGCTGAATTGACGAGTCCAATTTTTTTCAGCAAATCAGGCAGCACTAGTGTTAGGGATGGAGTCGAGGCATGTTGGGTACATTGGTGGTGGTGGTGGGGGGGGTCAATATTAACTAGAGCTTATTTTGGGGATAAGGCTTTATGTTAGGAGTATCTTTAAAAATCATGCTAGGGCTTATTTTCGGGATAGGTCTTATTTTCTACCTGTACTAGCAACCCTGTTGAATGTCCGTGTCAATCTGTCCATTATAACTTCCTGGGTAACTGACCTAACCTTTTGTAATGTAATCCGACCTTGAACTGAATCGGTAAAGGCAGAATAGAAAACCTGATTAACATAACATTTATCTCAGCCCAGATCTGTCTGCATAGAGCATGAGTGGCCCATCTGCCATCCTACAAAGCTATACTTATAGGCATTGTCTGCTACATGTGTGACTTGTTCAGTTTAACTGTGCTTGATGCAGCTTTTACCCGTAGCCCTAGTTATCATTCACTTCTATACATCACAGCCATGGTTTTGAACTGCAGAAGTAGGATCCAAGCACTGAGGCCAGCTTGATGAATGACTTGAAGCTCCATAAGCCACGCCTACTCTTCAGGCAGATGTCACATGACCCCTTGTTAGCACTTCTTTTTTTAATTTTTTTGTAGAGTTACCATATTGCTTCAGGAAAAGGAGGATGATTTGAGACATTCGGGTTTTACTTCCATTTCTTTCAGTGAAAGTAAATCCCGGGTGTCTCAGCCTGTCCTCCTTTTTCTGGAGCCAGAAGGGTAACCCTACTTTCTGGTCTATTGTAGATGCAACGGTTTTTAAACTTATGCTGCTGTAAATTGGAGAGAGAAGGTAGGAGTGTCAAGTTTGCCTACTCCGTGCCTTCTATGCAGCTCATCTGATTTGCAGTCACTTGGTTTTGACTAGCTCATTTGGTAGTAGCAGTGAAAACTTCTGTTTCCAATCTGTGTCCTCATCGTTTGCTAGATGTGTTCTGAAATGCAGAATGAACAGCGAAATCCGTACAGAAGTTGGTCAGTTTGCCAAGACTCGATGCTGCATAGGGTTTGGATTAGCTGCGCTCTTTTGTATGTGAAAACATCTTTCATTTTTTGACAAAATCCACAGTGTAAGCCAAGAAGATCATCTTTCCCTATTGGGATTTTTATGTAGAAACAGAGCTGCAGAAAAACTAGTCTTGTGTTTTCAAAATAATACATTATAGGCACTTTTATTTAATCAGATTGTAAGGACGGTGTGTTGATTGGTTTGTAAACCTTCTCTTGGTGCTGTTTAAAAAAAAAAAAAAAAATTAGATCCTGAAATAGCGAGCAAGAATTCTTATGATTTGTAACTGTTGGTACGTTTCCTTTAAGAAAGGCGTGCATATGTAATACAATACCAAGCTTTCGGTTTGATCTCAAACTCCTGAACTTGTATTTAAGTTGATATGCTACTTCTGGAACACAAATATTGTACAAACTGCAATTAACATTAAGCCAGTTGTTTCTAATTTGTATTAAATATTGTTTTTAACATAGAGGCATAGTAGATGACGGCAGATAAAGACACAAATGGTCCATCCAGTCTGCCCAACCTGATTCAATTAAAAAAAAAAAAAAAAAAAAAAAAAATAAATTTTTTTGTTCTTAGCTATTTCTGGGCAAGAATCCAAAACTCTACCCGGTACTGTGCTTGGGTTCCAACTGCCGAAATCTCTGTTAAGACTTACTCCAGCCCATTTACACCCTCCCAGCCGTTGAAGCCATCCCCAGCCCATCCTCAACCAAACGGCCATATACAGACACAGACTGTGCAAGTCTGCCCAGCACTGGCCTTAGTTCTTCAATATTTACTCTTATTTTCTGATTCTAGATCCTCTGTGTTCATCCTACGCTTCTTTGAACTCCATCACCATTTTCTTCTCCACCACCTCTCTCGGGAGCTCATTGCTGGCATCTGCCACCCTCTCCGTAAAGTAGAATTTCTTAACATTGCTCTTGAATCTTCCACCCCTCAACCTCAAATTATGTCCTCTGGTTTTACCATTGTCCTTTCTCTGGAAAAGATTTTGTTGTACGTTAATACCTTTTAAGTATTTGAACGTCTCCTAACTTTCTATCATTTGAAAGTATATCATCAATGAGGGTTCTTGAAACCTCTTTTTTCTATGAAGCGATGACTTTCTGGACTGCTTTACCAACTCGGATAAAATCTCAGTCATCTGATAGTTTTGTTGTGCTGTTCCTTGAAGATCCATACTTTTGCAAAATATCTGGCACTATATTTGTATAATTTATTTATACAAATGGAATTTATTTTAAATTGATGTTAATTATCTGTTTCCCTCTATTCTTTTTGTAAGCTGCTCTGTTCCAAAGCACTGGGATTTAACGGGATATAAGAGAATAGATTGGATTGGATTTTAGCACACTGCATTGAGAAGGACGGTGGAATGAGGCATTATGACGTCACAATACCAGCTCTGGAATGGTGCTACTCTTTGGGTTTCCGCAAGGCATCTAAGATAGGCCAGCGAAAACCTGTCTAATCTACTGGCATCTATCTCTAGGACACCTAAGTCTGCTTAGACGCCGCTAGGCATGATTCTGTAAACGATGCCTAGTGGTCGATTGACAACTGCGTGGAGCAACACCTACAATGTAGGAGCACTTCGAATCTGGTCCTTAACATAGAAACATAGAAAATGACGGCAGAAAAGGGCTACAGCCCATCAAGTCTGCCCACTCTGCTTACCCACCCCCTGTCTATGCCCTAATGACCCAATTTCCTGATCTTGACCCTCGTAGGGATCCCACATGGGTATCCCATTTATTCTTGAAGTCTGGCACGCTGTCTGCCTCGATCACCTGCACTGGAAGCTTGTTCCAATGATCAACCACTCTCTCTGTCAAGAAATACTTTCTGGTGTCGCCATGAAATTTTCCGCCCCTAAGTTTGAGCGGGTGCCCTCTTGTGGCCGAGGGTCCCTTGAGAAAGAAAATATCATCTTCCACTTCGACACGTCCCGTGAGGTACTTAAATGTTTCGATCATGTCTCCCTCTCCCTACGTAGTGTATTCGAATGCTAGACTTTCCCACACACTAAACTCGGATATAACATAACATTAGGGTAGGGCTTATTCATTTTTTATTATTTTTTTTTTCGGGTCATATGATGATGTTTCATTAGCATGGAGGAGCACTTGCCACCTCCTAATTTGGAGGCACTAAGGCCCTGATTCTGTGTGTGTCGCCTAAAAGATTGGCGCCAGGCCAGTGTGGCGCTAATCGCGATTTTATTAAAGTTAGGCACCCGTCATAGGATCACACTTGGCACCGCCAGGGTTTTCTTGACCTAAGTGCCTGCACCTGAGTTAGCCGTATAACGGCTCCTAACTCATAAACGCGCTAATGATCCGCCCCCCCTAACCACACCCGCTTTTAACAATGCGCTTCGCACTAGGTACCTCTTGTAGAATCACGGCTGCCAAGTTAGGCGCCTCATTTTCAGCGCTCTTTATAGAATTTGGCAGTAAGTGCAAACGCATTAACCCTGCATTATTCAACTGGATAGTGTGAAAATGACCACTCTCCGCCCATGATAACCCCCTCCCCCCCCCAAAAAAAATAGGTTATGTGCAAATTGCCATACCCAAAGAGGCAAAACACCCCAGACCCTTCTATGTGTTCTGTATTTGCACACATTAACTGCTTTTTAAGGTCCCTTATAGAAAAATGGAACATAGTCAGAAGAGATGCATGGAAACGATTTTGGCTAAAGCGGGAGTGGATAAGCAAGTTCTACTAGAAGGAGCGACTAAGATGGTTAAGGGGCTGGAGGAGCTGCCGTACAGCGAAAGATTAGAGAAACTGGGCCTCTTCTCTCTTGAACAGAGGAGATTGAGAGGGGACATGATCGAAACATTCAAGGTACTGAAGGGGATAGACTTAGATAAGGACAAATTGTTCACCCTCTCCAAGGTAGAGAGAACGAGAGGGCACTCTTTAAAGTTAAAAGGGGATAGATTTCGTACAAACGTAAGGAAGTTCTTCTTCACCCAGAGAGTGGTAGAAAGCTGGAACGCTCTTCCGGAGGCTGTTATAGGGGAAAACACCCTCCAGGGATTCAAGACAAAGTAGATAAAGACAGGTTTGTTCATCCTCTCCAAGGTAGGGAGAACGAGAGGGCACTCTCTAAAGTTGAAAGGGGATAGATTCCGTACAAATGTGAGGAAGTTCTTCTTCACCCAGAGAGTGGTAGAAAGCTGGAACACTCTTCCGGAGTATAGGGGAAAACACCCTCCAGGGATTCAAGACAAAGTTAGACAAGTTTCTGCTGAACAAGAATGTGCGCTGGTAGGGCTAGTCTCAGTTAGGGCACTGGTTTTTGACTGCTGGACATGATGGACCACTGGTCTGACTCAGCAGTGGCAATTCTTATGTTCTTATGTACACTGTGTGTGGCCAGCATCAGTCCTTGTCTAGGGGGGGGGCATAATCAAAACTGCAAAACATCCGAAGCCCTACCTAAGTCGGCACTTGGACATCCTAATAGCAAGGACGTCTCAAGTGCCGATAATGAAAACCAACTTTCCGGACGTGCAGCAGCACTTCTAAGCTGCTGTGCGTTCATAGCTCAAAGGGGGGTGTTGGGAGGTGTGTTATGGGCGGGAGTCGGGCGGGCTTAAACCTGGACATACTTCAGCCATAATCAGAGCTTTCCTAGAGGGAACGTAGACGCCTCAAAGCTGACCAGATGACCATTGGAGGGATTAAGGCATGATCCCCACTTACTCCTCCAGTGGTCACTGGCCCCCCCTCCCACCGCCCAGAGATGGGGGGGGGGGGAGGAACAGCATATTGAGGACTTGCCATCAGCTGATCAAGGTAGAGGAATCCCTATCAGCTGAACCGGTTTGGGTGATTCCTGCTAGCTCAGCTGATGGAAATTTCCCCCTGCCAGGATCAGCTGAACTGGCAGGGAGATTCCTCTCTCCCTCTCTCCCTCCCAGGCACCAATCCCCCAGCCCCCTCCACAGAGAGCCTCCTCCCAGCATCCTTTGACACCCCTGACAGCACCGGCAACATCCCCTCCCCCCACATCACCCGTCACTCCTTTAGATGCATTGGGAGGGGGAAGGCCCATCATTTGCAGCACGCGCCCCTGTAGGCAGGAGGGAGTGCGCTTCCCTCCTGCCGATTTTGCAGCACAAAGGTACGGACGTGACAGGTGATGTGTGTGGGGGTATTGCCAGTGCTGAAAGGGGTGTCAAGGAATGTTGGTGGGAGGGTTGTAGTGCCGGGGCTGTCTGTGGAGGGGGCTTGGGGATCGGTACCTGGGAGGGAAGGAGTGAGAGAGGAATCTCCCTGCCAGTTCAGCTGATCCCCATCATGAAAAATCAGCTAGTTTTATTATTTTGGATCCTGCCATTTTACTCACCTTTTCTCAGAGATGGTCACACATGCCCCGAGACACATGCAATGAAAACCAGGCTCTATTTATTCTGCCTGGATCTTTCTTTTTTGAAAACTGCATGTAACATTTATCTGGTCTGTTTAATCCTACATGTTCTTTTTCTTTTGAAAACATCTTTATCGTGCAGGGAAGTAAGAGACATTACTGCTTTAAATAACAGAGTAGCTGTCCTAGCGTCTCGTGTTTTGAATAGCAGAAGTTATGTCAAATGTCAGCTTCAATAAGCTCACAAGAAATGACATTATTACCCAAGATACAGACTTCAGCGACAAATCTCTCAGGAATAGGCCAGTTCAAACTGCCTTGCGTTAATTCTCTCATCTGCACGTTTCAGATACCTGTTGGCCTTCCCATGAGTATCCGGCCAGTGCGAAGTTGCTACATGGTCTTGGTTGCAGGTAGCAAAAAGCCTGAAGGATGGTGGGTTTAACGAGGCTGCTTTGCGATGCTGCATCCAATAGCCAGGTCCAAAGACAGATTTGATATCCCGGGACTTAATTTATCGCTTAGCACGTCCAAGGATATAAAGCAGTTTACACTAAAATAATCAAATACAGTGATAATATAAAACATAACTTTGGAACTAACTGCAATTACAACTTTAAACGTTTCCCCAAAACCGATCTTCTCCTATTCTATTCATCTCATGAATCTCAAAATTGTAATATCAGCTGGGGGGGGGAGGGGTGTCAAGATTACACCACCAGATATGGCCAGTCTTCTCTCCAAACCATATACAGTACCGTATTTCCCCATGTATAGGCCGCAGGAAATGCCGATGTAGGTTTTAAAACTCTTAGATAAGCTGCCCCATATTACTAGCCACAGCTTATCTAAGAGTTTAAAACCTATATCGGGCTATACAATGGGGCGGCCTATACATCATCCCCCCTCTTAAATACCTTCTGGATGGCCGCGCCTGCCTCCTCCAAACCCGCTGTGCAGGGCAGGAGCGATGTTTGCGATCTCAAGCCTCACCCCGCGCCCTTCCTGATTGGCTGCCGTCAGTTCTCACGATGGCAGCCAATCAGGAAGGGCGCAGGGCAAGGCTTGAGATCACATACATCGCTCTTGCTCTGCACAGTGGGTTTGGAGGAGGCAGGCGCGGCCGTCCAGGAGGTATTTATCGGCGAGAGAAGTATTTAAAGGGGGGATGCTATATTGCTCCATGTATAGGCCGCCCCATTTAAGCAAACCATGTCTACTAGGCCGGTTTGCAAAATCGATGTATAGGTCGCGGCCTATACATGGGGAAACACGGTAATCGTATGCCTACACAAACCAAGATATCTATGTCTTGAATCCTAACATGACCAGGCTCTTCTAAATTGTAAATCACATTGCACTTCTTCTGGGGGCATATTAGCGATTCATAAATGCTAATTTAATGTAACATCAGTGAGAAAGTGTATTTCGAACCTGGTTCCCCAGTTCTGGGCTGCTGCTCTGACCACCGAGCTCCTTCTCCTTTCCAGAGCTGCAGTACTGAATAGGAACCATGCCTCTGCCTTTGTAGCAAACGACAAATACCAGCGGAAGGACAATCGAGTGGAGTCACCATTGATCTTTATTGTAGACGTGACCCAACTTGGCCAGGTTTCTGTACTAATGCTTGTATCAGGGGTCTCAGATTTTTTTTCCAGTGGGACAGATCTCACAACCCAGTTTTATAATTACTCACCTTCAAGCCAAGTTCAAAAGCTCCTTAGGTTGGAGTGAACCAGTGCTTCACCGAAAACCACCGTATCCAAAGAGCTCTTCAGTTAAGTGCTGTTTGCGCAAACCTTAGGAGTTTTTGGTGCTCTGAGTTCAGTTGAAGGTGAAAAGTTAATCTGCGTCTTACTAATTCCACTGGAAACTGTAGGACTCCTGATGCAGGCACATGTGCAGAATCCCAGCCAAATTGGGTCACATTGACAATAAAGATGACTGGTAACATCTCATGGTTGCCCTTCCTTCTCCTTGGCCACCTCCATTGCTCATGTGTGCTGTGTATACTACAGAGGTTTCTTGTTGCTTCTTACCAAATCACCTATTTTTTTTTTTTTTTTTTTTAAATAAGCAACTAGGGTGCCAGAGCCAACCACAAAGAACGGAATAAGCTTATAGTTGTGGGACGCAATTTGTCTCGGAGGTTTGCGAATGAGGTGTTGCGACCTGATGACACTCATAAGGCTAAAACCACCATTGGAATCCAGAGTCTTATTTAAGTTCTTGCCTATCTGCTACCAGGCTATCTCACCCCTCATTTTACCCTGAGTTACATTAATAAGAGCTCTCGAAGAGTTTGCATATCCCTCAATAAAATCCTGTCATTACAAAAGGTTCCTCGACAGAACCTTTTCTTTTCAGGCGGCCACACTGAATACATGGCTTGCCAAAACTGCGTTAGAAGCTTCCTCTTATCTTGATTTTAGAAAACAGATAAAAACTCAATTATTCAAGAGATTGGCAACCTAATGTATTTTATTACTTACTTATAATTTTTATCTCATTTTAAATTGTATCTTCCCATTGTAAGCTTTTAACTTTGCCGAAATTTTAGATTATTTCAATTTTAAATATCTATTTGTACTGTATGTATAATGATTGGTTGATGTGAACCGCCTAGAACTCCCGGGTATGGCGGTATATAAAAATAAAGTATTATTATATATGTTAATTTATAACATGTAATTCTATTTTCCCCCTTACTCTTCCATTCTATATATAAGCTCATGTAAACCTTTTCCTTTCTCTTCTTATATTTTAAGTTCTTGTAAACCATGCTGAACTCCACTTCCATGGAAAGGATGCGGTATATAAACTTAAGGTTTAGTTTAGTTTAGTTAATTTGAGAACAATAGCCGTTCTGGGACTGGACCCACTGATCTTTCAATAAGTGGAGAAAAAGACCTCAGACGCAGCGGCACCCTCTTATCACTTCAGCGATTCAAAGGCAGGGGCCTAAAACACCATCATAAGTAAAAAAAAAAAAAACAAAACCCCCAAACACCCAAACAAACCTCTATTTAACTACAGCTTCCAGCCACAGGAACATTTAATCAAAATATTATAACACTTAGGTTTGTCATTCACAAAGTTCAGTCTTCAGACGTTCAAAATTACTTTAACACCCCGACAGGGAATCCCTGTTGCGTCGGGGGGGAGACTCCTGCTCGACAGCCTCACTTTGGTCATCGAAAAAGAAGCGTGCCTTCTGGCTTTTTAAAAAAAAAATTGAGTTGGCGTCTTGAGTTCCGCTGCGCCATTTTTTCCAATCAGTTTGCTCCTTTCTTCCGATTTAGCTGTTTTAACACTTTTCACCAACCGTATCGTAAGGCTAGCCGGTGGCCAACTTTGCAACAAGGCATGTAAAAACTGGATTTTTTTATGAGTCCCTAAACAATCCAGGTGCCAAGTAACAAAACCGAGGAAAGGACATGAATGTTTGTGCAAAGTATTTAGTATGGCTCAGGTGTGTACTTCATTACACACTGAAACGAAACATGTTGAGTGAGGGACATGTCTGTGACCACACATTATGCACGGCACATATGTTGGTTTGAATTAATGCCGCAAACTGTCTCAGCGTCTCAGATGAAGATTCAGTGGGCCTTATTAACTATGCACAGTATGTTATGGGACATATTGGACGTGAGCAGGGACTTCTTTCGGAAATTACCTTCGGGAAATTAAACATGGCAGTGCAGAATTCCAAATTTAATTGCAATCAAATGAGTGTTGGCTTCGAAGGACGTGGCAGTGCTCTTCAGCAGATGCTTTTTCTTCATTCCAGAGCAGCCTTTTGAGTTTTTCCAGTAACCGTTGAAACGATGATTAAATGAACTTTTACTATAAAACTAGTCATTTTTTGTTTTTTAAGTGCCAAAATTTGTTAATCCTTTGGAGGGTTCCTGAAATATTTTACCAGGGTCAGAAGTCCTGCCTCCACTCACCAAAGGGCCCATTTTTAAAATTTGCATCAGCGATGCAGTTAAATTTTCCAGAAGAAATACCCAGTGGAGTTTTCATTAGAACATTCTGGGACAGGCCCTGTGGACTCTTCACTAGCTACAGACATTGTAGGTGAAAGGTCTACTCTTTGGGCTCCTTTTACAAAGGTGCGCTAGGGCCCCAACACGCGCAATAGCGCACGTTAAATTCCAGAGCGCGCTAGCCCCTACCGCGCGCTATAGTGCGCGGTAATTATGTGCGTGCGCTAAAAACCCGAGCGCACTTCGTAAAAGGATCCCTTTGAGGCATTTGTGGGAATTTTGGGCTTGATTCTATAGAAGACACCCACAGTTAGGTGCCTAGATAGAGGAACCTAGCTGATCCAAGCGCCTAACTCCCCCCCCTCTTTTACAAAGCCGCATTTGACCTTTTTTTTTTATTGTTGGCCGCGGTGGTATTAGCTCCTGGCACTCATAGAATTCCTATGAGCGTCAGAGCTAATACCGTCACCACCGGCGATTTTAAAAAAAAAAAAAAGTCTAAAGCAGCTTTGTAAAAGAGGGCCTTAATTTTTTAATTGTTTCAATCAGTGCTGTTAATTGAACAGTGCCATTAAAAAAAAACCCTAATGAAAAGCAATTAAAAAAGACAACTAATTTGGTAGGCGTGATGTAAGCATCTAGACAGAGGCACTTACCTGTGCCTATCTGAAAAGTAGGCGTGGTTAGGGGCGGAGTTTCAGCATGGAATGAGTTAGGTGCCGGTACTTTAGGCCAAGAAAACCCTGGCCTAATATCCCAGTGCTTAAGTTACAGACGCCTGCAGTCGCAGTTATATAAGCGGCGCCTGATTTTGGATGGCATGAGGTAGATGCCGTTTTTGGCAAGTGTGTCGCAAACTTTTTAAGCCGCGGCACACTAATCTCGGGGTCGTGGATGGAGGGCACCCGGAAATGCGCGGATGTTTAAGTTTAAGTTTATTAGGATTTTATATACCGCCTATCAAGGCTTTCTAAGCGGTTTTACAATCAGGTACTCAAGCATTTTTCCCTCTCTGTCCCGGTGGGCTCACAATCTATCTAACGTACCTGGGGCTATGGAGGATTAAGTGACTTGCCCAGGGTCACAAGGAGCAGTGCGGGGTTTGAACCCACAACCCCAGGGTGCTGAGGCAGTAGCTTCAACCACCGCGCCACACACTCATGGGTGATATCGTGTTGACGTCCTCCAGCTGTGGCCCTGAGCTTCCTATTAGCGCTGGTGGTGGGGTACTGCAGAAGGAGAGGGGAGGAGAAGGAGCAGAGGGCCGGCGAGGAGGAGACATGCAGGCTAAATAATGCATAATGTAGGGAGAGGAGGACATAGTGGATGCTGCGGATGGGCAGACTGGATGGGCCACTTGGCCTTTATCTGCCGTCATGTTTCTATGTTTCTGGAATGTGTGGTACAGACATGTCCTTCAATCAACATGTGCCGCGAGAGGCACATCCTCCTGTAAGCAGTCAGCCAGCGCCTCGCCTCCTCACCAGCATCTCGCGACAGACCTGGAATCTGCCACGGCACACAGTTCATAATACACTGGTTTATAGATTCAGGTCCTTTATGCTGAAATCCACATTTATTTTTCATTCATCTTGGCATTGTCACTGTTAAAATGTGGGTAGTTGTAGCCACAGCATGATGGAAATATTTTGTGGGTAATCTCTCTTGAAAATTACCTCCTCGTTTACTCACAGGGAAACGGAATGGGGACTTGTATACCGCCTTTTTGTTGCTTTGGCATTTCAAAGCTGATGGCACTGGAGGATTAAGTGACTTGCCCAGGGTCACAAGGAGCAGCACTGGGATTTGATCTCACCACCTCTGGGTGCGGAGGCAGCAGCTCTACCAGTGAGCCACACCTTCAGTCTGTCCTAGTGTGGCAATTCTTATGTGAGCTGAGTATAGAACAATCAAGTTATTGTGACATCACTGATGAGGCTGGCTCTTAGGCATTGGTGGAATGAGGCATTATGACATCATAATTCAAGTTTCAAGTTTAATTTTATTTGATGAATCGCTTATTACAAACTAAGCGATTAACAAAGTATAACAATCATCGTTAAATTATATAATATAATCTCAGCTCTGGGATGTTGCTGCACTTTGGGTTTCTGCCAGGTACTTGCGATTTGGATTGGAAACGGGATACTGGGCTTGATGAAAGGGAACAAGGACTTTTTGTGGCTTTGACATTTCAAAGCTGACATTCAAAGTGGTGGGCACTGGAGGGTTAAGTGAATTGTCCAGGGTCACAAGGAGCAGTATCGGGTTTTGATCTCACCACCTCTGGGTGCAGAGGCAGCAGCGCAAACAGTGAGCCACAGCCACAGGGCAGAAATATAGTACAGAATTTAAAAGTGGCTGATGGAAAGAGCAGTTTTTGCAGCAAATGCGTACTACAGCGCATCTTTGTCTTTCCATATCAAAAAGTGGGAGGATTCTTCTCTAGGTACTCGCATGAGAACACACTATTCCAAGAACGTGAAATAACACATTAGTTGATGCTTTCATTTAGTTAAAGAAATCAAGGTTTCACTTGGTAGAGACAAAAAGCTTCCTGTTTCAATTTAACAGTTGTGTTGACACGGCTGATGTTCTTTATTCCTGCGTTGAAATAATTATGCTGGGTGACATGATTAATTAGGAAAATGCCTTGCTCTGACATCCTAATGAAAGAAGCATTGTTTCTCAAGTTTCCGTCTTAATTCATTATTATGAAAAGCTGTATAAGTTTTATCTCCATTCATGATGCAGAGTAATTATGAAGGATGTTTATGAAATAATGCTAGACAATTAGAGCAGGGTTTATCATATGTTGTTGTTAACAAGGACCTATGCTAACAGTTACCGTATGCTAAAAAACAGCTTAGCTCGGTTTGGGGTGGGATTCAGGTGGTTGAACTCTCCCCCAAGACCCCTCCATTTCCTCTGTCCTGACCCATTACCACTGAATTTGCAGGATGACAGTTGTCATGTGGTGTTACTGCTAGAGGTCCATTTGCAAAATAAGGAAATACCCTGTTTCCCCAAAAATAAGCCCTAGCTTGATTTTTAAAGATGCTCTTAATATAAGCCCTACCCCCCAAAATAAGCCCTAGTTAAGATCGACCCCCCAAAGCCCCCCTACGAATGTCCACGACACCCCCCGACTCCATCCCTGACACTATCGCTGCCCGATTTGCCGAAAAAATCGGACTCGTCAATTCAGCAACCCCCACCCCAGTGAGACATGACATACTTCCACTCCAAGGCCTCCTAAAGCAGCGGCAGCGCTCTGAACGGGCAGGGGAAGGCCGTGAAGCAGCCCATTCAGAGCATTGCCGCTGTTTTTGGAGGCCTCGGAGCGAATGTATGTAATTCTCGTGGTGGGAAGGACAGTGGGATTCTGCTGCATAAGGGGATGGGAGGGAGGGATAGAAAGATGATGCACATGGGGGGGGGGGCAGAAAGAAAAGAGGAAGAATTGGGGTGGAAGAGAGGAAGGGAGAGATGATTCTTGTACATGGAATAAAATAAGACATCCCCAGAAAATAAGCCCTAATGCGTTTTTTGGACCCCAAATTAATATAAGACATTGTCTTATTTTCGGGGAAACACGGTAGGTCCATATTTGGCAGATTGATCCTTACCAGTACGAATGAGAGGCTGCTGCTGGAGGACAAAGCTGCCATTTTGAAGCCTGAAGCAGGAGAAGAAAGTTCTGCTCCAGCCTCATACATTACACCACCAGCGATTTAGTAGCTGATTTAGGTTGAATCATCTTTGTCTAAACCAGGGTCTCGCAAACTTTTTCAAGCCGCGGCATGCTAAACTCGGGGCTGCGTCTGGAGGGTGCGGATGTCAATGCGATGATGTCACGCACATGGGTGACATCATCACGTCGACATCCACACCTATCGTTAACATGACTAAGAATGTTATAATGCCACTTAACCGCTCAATGGTGCGACCTCACCTCGAGTATTGCGTTCAGTTCTGGTCTCCTTATCGCAAAAAAGATATAGCGGCACTAGAAAAGGTTCAAAAAAGAGTGACCAAGATGATAAAGGGGATGGAACTCCTCACATATGAGGAAAGAATAAAAAGATTAAGGCTCTATAGTCTGGAAAAGAGATGGCTAAGGGGAATTATGATTGAAGTCTACAAAGTCCTGAGTGGAGTAGAATTGGGTACAAGTGGATCGATTTTTCACTCTGTCAAAAATTACGAAGGCTAGGGGACACTCATTGAAGTTACAGGGAAATACTTTTAAAACCAATAGCAGGAAATATTTTTTCACTCACAGAATAGTTAAGCTCTGGAACGCGTTGCCAGAGGATTTGGTAAGAGCAGTTAATGTAGCTGGTTTTAAAAAAGGTTTGGACAAATTCCTGGAAGAAAAGTCCATAGTCTGATAGAATGCTGCTACTATTTGGGTTTTTGCCAGGTACTTGTAACGTGGATTGGCCTCCGTGAAGATGGGATACTAGGCTAGATGGACCATTGGTCTGACCCAGTAAGGCTATTCTTACGTTCTTACGTGAGCCAAGTATAGGACAATTAAGCCATTGTAGCATCACTGATGAGGCTGGCCCTAAGGCACAGTGGAATGAGGCATTATGACAACACAATCTCAGCTCTGGAATGTTGCTCTCATTGGGGTTCTGGAATCTTGCTATTTTTTGAGATGATGGAATGTTGCTACTCTTTGGGTTTTTGTCAGGTACTTGTGACTTGGATTGGCCTCCGCGAAGACGGGATTCTGGTGTAGATGGACCATTGGTCTGACCCAGTAAGGCTATACTTATATTCTTATGGCCCTCCAGATGGGGGCCCTGAGCTTGCTATTACTATTCCAGTGGAGGAGGAGGAGAGTTCCCGACGCTGCAAGTGGTCCGTCCTTTAGGCAGTCAGCTGGTGCCGGCGCCTCCCCTCCTTGCCGGTGTTTCGCAGCACAACCGGAACCTCCTGTGCCACGGGACCCGGTTTACAATACACTGGTCTATACGAAAGAACGACTAGTAGTCACTATTGGGACTATAGGACATGAGCAGGTGTGTAAGGTATCAGGCAGCAGAACAAAAAATAATGACAGGCTAGTACAGTGTTCTTCAACCACCGGTCCGCAGACCGATGTCAGTCCATAAACTTTTCCTGCTGGTCTATGAAGGATTAGTGTCTCCTGTAAGCACGTGTCCGTCTTCCTTCCGGCGCGGCTGCTTCTTATCTTCAGCGCCGGCTGCACTTGTTTGCCAGGATAGCGCAGAGTGGCTCTTGCACGCTGCATGTGGCTGAACCGGGTCAGCAGCGTGCAAGAGCTGCTGGGTTCTGTCCTGCCAAACAAGTGCAGCTGGCGCTGAAGTTAAGAAAGCAGCCACGCCGGAAGGAAGACGGACATGCGCTTGCACGGGACACTGATCCGGCTTCGGCAGAGGGGGGGCATGCCCAGCTTGGATGGCCCTGAACAAGTAAGGGAGAGAAGGGATAACATGGGACAGAGGGAGAAAAGGTGGGGGGTGGGGGGAGTGCATTGGGGCATGGGAGGGGCATGAATTTGGGACAAAGGTTGGAAGGCAGGGAGGGGGGATACAAACTCGGGACACAGAAGGAAGGCAGGAGGCATGAACTTGGGACACAAGGGAGGAGCTAGAAAGGGGGAATTGCTGGGGATGAGTGTGTAAGTGAGCGGGAAAGATGGTGCACATGGGGAAAGGAAGAAAGAGAAAAATTGTTGGGCATAGAGAGAGGAGTGAGGAAGAGCCATATGGGGAAGAGAAGGATGAGAGGGATAAATGTTGGATAGGGAACAGAGGGACAGATTGAAGGGGATGCAAGGGGGGGAATGTTGGACATAGTGACATAGAGAGGTGTGGCATGGTGCTGGAGAGGGGTGATAGAAGGAGAAATGTTGGGCATGGGGCTGGTGGGCAATAGTGAAAAATGCTGCACATGATCCAGGGGATGAGAGAGGGAAAAGTGTTGGATATAGCAGTAGAGGGAGTGGGAGAGGCACTATGGAATGGATATCTCTCTCTGTCTCTTTCCCCACTCCCTATACACTGGATGGGACGGGGACCAAGCTGCGGAGATGGGGCAGAGATGATTGTTGTTGTTTTTTTATGTCAGTCTTAGTAGTTTGTCGGTCCACAAAATAATTATTTTATTTCCGCCGGTCCGTAAGTGTAAAAAGGTTGAAGAACACTGTTCTAGAGCTGAGATTGTGATGTCATAATGCCTCATGCCACCAATGCCTAAGCTCCGCCCTTATCTGCACAAGCCTCAAACACTTTCAAATCCTAAGTAGCAACATTCTAGAGCTGAGATTGTGATGTCATAATGCCTCATGCCACCAATGCCTAAGCTCCATCCTTATCTGCACAAGCCTCAAACACTTTAAAATCCTAAGTGTCCGAGGCTTGTACAGTTAAGGCAGAGCTTACAGGAATGTGGCAGGGGCAGCGACAAAAACTCATGGGGACGTGACGAGGAAATTGAGTTCCTGCGGGGACGGAGACAAATTTGTCCCCGTGTCATTCTCTAGTGGAGAGTCCATTGTCCCCTCCCACTTCTTTGGCGCCTTGAAAATAATTTTAAAATACTGTTTAAAACGACATTTTCTTGGCCTAAATACCAGCACCTAAATTAAATGCCTACCGGAGCCTAAGTCCAGTTTAGGCACTTACAATGTCAAACACACCCATGATCTACCCCTGAGCACGCCTACTTTTTGGTGGGCACCTTGGCCTAATGAGTTAGGCACCTACCATCCAATTAATTCTAATTTAAGCCAATTATGAGGTGCTAATTGCTCATTGGCACCAGTTACAAATACATATTAAATTGCTTTGAGGAATATGGACCCCTAATCAAATAGAGGAAGTTGGTAATTTTTAGTGTTTTAGATATTTAAAAAGCAAATTCTGAATTTGAGGTGGCCTTGTGACTCACTGTCTTGTCTGTCTCTGTCATAGGAGCTGGCTATGGTACTGAAAGAATACGTGACAGAAACTTTAATAAACTCCTTGGATTTTACTTCGTTTGGTCTTGTATGTTTGCTGTTCACTATCTTATTATTATTATTTTTTTTTTAATATATGTGAAATGTGACACAGGGATTGAGCATAAGCATTTGATTCACGCAAATGTTGGTTTTTCTTGTATAATTGTGTGAAGATGTGTATTACCAGCTGCAATATTTTGCTGCTTTCTTATCCTTTAACCCCCTTTAAACTAATGGACAGGTTGATAAACTGCCACTGGGGGGGGGGGGGGGGAAATGAACACCCATATTCTCAGAAGCAATGTTTTGGAAAACAAGACAATTGTAAAATAGCTTTCTTCCGACGTTTTAGGCCTGTTGTGAGGCTGTTCCTTACGGTTTTTGAAGGAAGGAAACCATTATTCAAAATGAGGTTGGCCTTAATACAGGCGTCTTATATTCAAAAGATTCATGCATCAAACTGCAGTTCGCAAGTGCACGCTGAGTTCAAAATTCAATTACCCCCTATTAGGCACACTTGAAATGAAGGCAAATGAAAACATTATGTAGTTGGATGGCAGAGACACTTCATTGTAGTGGGTAAACTTGGCTGATGACTGCTTGGACACGGAGCTAAAGTGACTAGGTTTTAAGAGATGCCTTTGTGGCGCCAGAGTGAGCCACTGATTTCGGGGAGAGGTAGCTTTAACGGTCAGAGCAGCGGACTGAGAAACAAGTGGGGGAGAAGCTTGGCTTTTTGTGATTTTGGGGATAATTACTTAAGAACATAAGAATTGCCGCTGCTGGGTCAGACCAGTGGTCCATCGTGCCCTGCAGTCCGCTCACGCGGCAGCCCCCAGGTCAAAGACCAGTGCTCTACATGAGTCCAGCCTCACCTGCATACTTCCAGTTTAGCAGGAACTTGTCCGACTTTGTTTTGAATCCCCGGAGGGTGTTTCCCCTCTAACAGCCTCCGGAAGAGCGTTCCAGTTTTCCACCACTCTCTGGGTGAAGAAGAACTTCCTTACGTTCGTACGGAATCTATCCCCTTTCAACTTTAGAGAGTGCCCTCTCGTTCTCTCTACCTTGGAGAGGTTGAACAAACATGTTTTTATCTACTTTGTCTTGAATCCCTGGAGGGTGTTTTCCCCTATAACAGCCTCCGGAAGAGCGTTCCAGTTTTCCACCACTCTCTGGGTGAAGAAGAACTTCCTTACGTTCGTACGGAATCTATCCCCTTTCAACTTTAGAGAGTGTCCTCTCGTTCTCCCTACCTTGGAGAGGGTGAACAACCTGTCTTTATCTACTAAGTCTATCCCCTTCAGTATCTTGAATGTTTCGATCATGTCCCCTCTCAGTCTCCTCTTTTCAAGGGAGAAGAGGCCCAGTTTCTCTAATCTCTCACTGTACGGCAACTCCTCCATCCCCTTAACCATTTTAGTCGCTCTTCTCTGGACCCTTTCGAGTAGTACCGTGTCCTTCTATAAGAATGGCAACCAGTGCCGGCGTACCATGGCCCGGTACAGTGGCATGATAACCTTCTCCGATCCATTTGTAATCCCCTTTTTAATCATTCCTAGCATTCTGTTCGCCCTTTTCGCTGCTGCCGCGCATTGCGCGGACGGCTTCATCGACTTGTCGACCAGTACTCCCAAGTCTCTTTCCTGAGGGGTCTCTCTAAGTACTGCACCAGACATCCTGTATTCGTGTATAAGATTTTTGTTACCGACATACATCACCTTACACTCATCCACATTTGCCATGTCGCAACCCATTTCTCGAGCGTGTTTATGTCGCATTGCAGGTCTTCGCAATCCTTCTGTGTTTTCACTACTCTGAATAACTTTGTATTATCTGCAAATTTAATCACCTCGCTCGTTGTACCAATTCCAGGTCGTTTATAAATAGGTTGAAGAGCACTTAACCCTCCTTTGTCTCAGTTACAAACTCACCCCGTCCTTTAATAACGCGTAGCGCAGGTTTTAGCGCCGGCAGTGGTAGTAACTGCTCCGACACTCATAGAATTAATCCATTATCCTATCTGAACGTGGCTACCACCCAAAGTCATTAAAAATCAATTAACAGACCATAACCAGAGCTCGAATACGTCTGCCCAGTAGAGGGCGCCAGCATTTAAGTGCCAAGAACATGGTTGTATGTACCAGATAGGTGTTGATGCAAGCGTAGACACAGCCTGATTCACTGTTTCATCCGCGATAAAAACATAGGACTAGATTTAAGCAAACCGATCGTGTATCGATTTTACTCCAGCCCGATTCACTTACCTCTCTGCCAATCCGATTCCGATCCGTGCATGCAAATGAGGGGAATGGCATGCAAAGTAGGCAGGGATGCAATTCACAACACAAATTTTGCGATCCAACTGGGCTGGCCGATCAACCCAAGAAGCGACTGCTGGGGACCAGTCGTAAACATCATTTCCGACTCGCCAGCTCCATTGCCGTCCTGCTCTCTTTGCCCTGAATCTCTCCTGCCTGCCGCCCTGCTCTCCCCCGAATCGCTGCCCGAATCTCTCTTGCCTGCCACCCTGCTCTCCCCGAATCACCGCCCGAATCTCTCCTGCCTGCCGCCCTGTTCTCCCACAAGTCGCTATCCGAATCTCTCCTGCCTGCCGCCCTACTCTCCCCCGAACTGCCGCCCCAATCTCTCCTGCCTGCCACCCTGCTCTCCCCCGAATCTCTCCTGCCCTTCCCCGCACAGCGAGCCCGTGGTTTTAACCCATGGGTTTAAAGTGGGTTAAAACCACGGGCTCGCTGGGCTAAAAAGTAAACTTAAAAAAAAAAAAAGTTGCAGCTTGGACGGGTCTTAGACACATGCATCAGGATCACACACTAGCGATCCGTGCCGGCAGATGGGAGCGTTCCCCCCGATCGCCCCCATATGAATATTACTGGTTGAAGAATCCATTGGACCTGCCCAGATCAGACACTTTTTGGTCACGATCGGGAAGGTTAGTGAATCTAGCCCTTAGTAACATAGTAAATGATGGCAGATAAAGACCCGAATGGTCCATCCAGTCTCTGCCCAAACATACACTCTCTATAATTTAATTTAAATTGTTCTTTTTCATAGATATTTGTAAGGATGTGTAGACATATTGGGGGAAGTGTAAACCTTTATGCAATCACTAATGACACCAAGAGATGTTAAAACCGTCTTACTACATTTAAAAATTTGGGGGGCTCAATGAAAATAATTAGAGGGGTATATCATGGCAAAGCATTGTAAGATTGCCCCCCCCCCCCCCCAATTTGAGTTGCATGAAGAACTGGAGTTTGGTGTACTTTTTGACTTCAGTCGATAAAATACCCATATTTAACAAAACAATCGACGTTCTGGTCTTTGACCTGGGGGCCGCCGCGTGAGCGGACTGTTGGGCGCGATGGACCCCCTGGTCTGACCCAGCTGCGTCATTTCTTATGTTCGTTGTTTATGAGGATGGTAAATGGGGCTGATTTATTGAGAGAGATGCTGGGCAGCCGGAAAAAAATTTGGTCTCAACGGATCTCTGGTCTTCTCTCAGCCTCACCAACCAGCCGTAAAACTGAGCATCACTTTTGTCTAAATTATACGCAGTGTTTTGTCAGTTTCTTTGGATTCAGTGCGTAGCTACTTTACGTTTGGCTGTAAGATGCGAGTTCTCAGTTGTTCTGAGCCAGCAATTAATAGGACAAAATATAGCCGAAATGTCTAGCTTTAATTTCTTTTATATTTTCATTACATTGCAAATTGAGTTGGTGCCTTTTTTTTACATTTAATTTTGGAAGTGCATCAGCCACTCCAAATTTGGCTGTCAGTGCTAACACACAGTGTGGCATAGTAAGCAGGGTAGAACACGTTTTTAATGGACTAGGGGGCTGCTGCTATCTTTTAAAATGAATGACACATGTTCAGGATCGCGTTTAGCTATTATATAGTAAAAAAAAAATAAAAAATTGAGAGGACAGATACCGTATTCTCTCTAATAATACAGATACCATATTCTCTCTAATAATCACCCACCCCCGGGTTCAGGACCCAAAACACATTTGGTTTTAAAATCAAATCAAAATTCCTCCAATAACGTGCCCTCCCCCCACCCTTGGCATTGCTCTCCTCCACCCTCTATCTCCCCCCCAAGCTGACGAGATCTCTCTTCTTACCTAATCTGGAGGTTATGTGCAGTCTTTATCAGTCATCATTTACTATGTTATAACTTTATCAGGAATCTTGCTTTTACTCCTATCCTCGCCTATCTATATCCAATACTGGTGAGACATAATGGACTGCTCAGCACCCGTATCCAGTAAGGCCTGGATACGGTGCCCATTTACCATATGCATTTTTTAATGGGTATAACTTATGGGCAGACTGGATGGACCGTTTATATCTTTGTCTGCCGTCATTTACTATGTTATAATTTTTATCAGGACTGGTGCAGGGCCTGGAGGATGCCTGTGTATGCAGATACTCAAGGCCTCACAGCAGTCCAGCACTATTACCTCAAGATGAGGTAAGAAGAGAGATCCGGTGGTCGAGGGGTGGCCAGGGTGGTAGAGGACCGCAAGGCCAGTTACTGCAGGAGAAAGGATGGAAGATAGAAATGGTGGGCGTCAGGGTCGAAAAGAGAAATGGTCATCACTGGGAGGAGAGAAATAACACCTCTATTAATTGCCCATCTCAGACTTCAGAAAATCTGGTGGACAATCATTAGAGAGAATACAGTAGGTTGAAAAAGGAGTGTTCCCCCCCCCCCCCCCCGCCCTTGGTTCAGAACAACAGGGATTATTTTTGGCATTGAATGAAATGCACAAGCAAAATTTAAGCTAGCCCTAGGTGTAAGACGATGGGGATGGAACCTCTGACCAGACCTAACCTAACCTAACAGAGAGCTCTCTCACCCACACAGAGAGTAAAACAAACAAATGTAATTTTCTCAGCAGGCCATACAAAAGTGAGAACATGTGTTCCCATGCACAATGCCAGTATACAGGTTTTGAAGTTTCTTCCACAAGGTGGCTTCTTTCATAACTGTACCAGAGAAGCACCTGTGTTTTGAAACACCCACACCCTTCCTCCCAGCTTTCTTATCTTTCATTAAAATGTCAGGATATGGATACAGAGAAGCACATGGTAGAGCCACACATAGATGGCTCAGCATGCAGCTTCTACCATGATCTTAAAACTATCCATATAGAAAACTAATTCTATGCATTCAGAATTTGTACAGTGGTCTGGGAATTCCTGCCAGATACATGCTCACAAAGGTTCAGGAGTAAACAGGGCACAGAGCAACAAAGGGCCCAGTATGTCCCCCTAAGTGATCCAACATTTCTCCCTGTCACTTGTGCTCACCATTTTCCATTCTCCTTGCTCCTCGATGTACTTTAAATTGTGTATTCTCAGACATTCCCTGGCAGTGGCAGCCATTCACAGAACCTCACATCCCTGTGTAAACAAGAAGTTGCATCAGAGCGTAGGTTGCAGGCAGCATCTGTGAATGGCTACCTTTGCTAAGGATCTCCTAGAAGATGTGATTTAGAATAAACTGGGGGAAGTGGAGGGAGAGAGAGGAAAAGATGTTGGAATTGGGGATGAAAGGGAAGAGAAGGGAAGAAAAAGAGAAATGATGGACCAGCGGGAGAAGAAAGAGAGACATGATGGATGGGAATGGAGGGAAAGGAAAGAGAGGAAATGAGGTACCTGAGGGAAGAAGAGAAGGAAGAAAGAGAAAAATGATTGACCCAGGGAGTAGAGGGGTAGGGAAGAAAAAGAGAGAGAAATGATAGACCGGGGGGGGGGGAGGGGGGGAAGAAAGAGAGAAGTGATGGATCTAGTGGGGGCCAATGGAAGGGAAGAAAGAGATGAACGGTGGACCTGGGGGTTGAGAGGAGGCAGGGAAGAAAGAAAGAGAAGTGATGGACCTGGGGGAGGGAAGAAGGGAAGAAAGAGAAATAAAGGACCTAGAAGGAGGAGGATAGGAGTGAGGAAAGAAAGAAAGAGAGCTGAAGGTGGTGGGGAGGGAGGGAGGGAGGAAGAGACTTTAGACCACTGTTCTACAACCGCCAGTCCACAGGAAATTTCTGCTGGTCCACGCAGGGCCGGCAAGATTAAGGTGACCGTTTTCAGACATCCTGTCCCGTTGTCCCCACACACAACTTCGGGATAGCGTCCCAAAGCTGTGCTCGGGGACAACGGGACAGGCGATCATTTCCAGTCCCTACCAGTCACAAAAAAAAAAAAAAAGCCTCCCTCCTTCCTTTCCCCCGGTTTCCTGCTCTTACCGCCCTGCTGCTGCTGCTAAAGCCAACAGGAATTCTTCTTTCCGACGTCAATTCTGACGTCGGAGAGGACGTTCTGGGCCAGCCAATCGCTGCCTGGCTGGCCCAGAATGTCCTCTCCGACGTCAGAATTGACGTCGGAAAGAAGACTTCCTGTCGGTTTTAGCAGCAGCAGCAGCAGGGCGGTAAGAGCAGGGGAAAAGGAAGGAGGGAGGCTTTATTTTTTTTGTGCGGCAAGGAGGGAAGGAGGTAGGCAGGCAAGCAGGCTGGCTTCGGGGGTAGGGGTGCGACAAAGTGTGGAAGGCAGTGAGAGCGACATAGGGAGGAGGCACTAGGGGCACTAAAGACATGGGAAGGAGGCACTGAGGACACTAAAGACATGAGAAGGAGACACTGGGGCCACTAAAGACAGGAAGGGGTACTAAGGACATGGGAAGGATGCACTGGGGGCACTAAAGACATGGGAAGGAGGCACTGGGGGCACTAAAGACATGGGAAGGAAGCACTGGGGGCACTAAGGACATGGGAAGGAGGCACTGGGGGCACTAAAGACATGGGAAGGAGGCACTGGGGGCACTAAAGACAGGAAGGGACACTAAGGACATGGGAAGGAGGCACTGGGGGCACTAAAGACATGGGAAGGAAGCACTGGGGGCACTAAGGACATGGGAAGGAGGCACTGGGAGCACTAAGGACATAGGAAGGAAAGAGGGAGGTAATAGAAAGGGACAGTTCTTGGGCCTGAGTGCAGAATGAAAGGATACACAGACAGAAGGAAATGCAACCAGAGACTCATGAAATCACTAGACAGCAAAGATAGGAAAAATGATTTTATTTTCAATTTAGTGATCAAAACTTGTTAGTTTTGAGAATTTATATTTGCTGTCTATATTATGCACTATATTTGTCTATTTTTCTACTGAGGTGACCGAGCTCGCAGAGATGGGGTGGAAATGGGGGTTTTAAATTTTAGTCCTGGTAGTTTGCCGGTCCACAAAATAATTATTTTATTTCTGCCGGTCCACAGGTGTAAAAAGGTTGAAAAACGCTGCTTTAGACCACAGGGATAGGTTGGGAGGGAAGAGAGAAAAAGGGTGTTGGACCATAGGGATTGGGGTCTGTGTAGAAGTGAGAGAAATGGATTCAGGGTGAAAGGGGAGGAGAAAGATGTTTGCCCCATGGGCAGGGAGGAGAGAAGAGAGAGAAAGAGTTGTTGGCTCCGAGGGGCAAGGAGGGATGGAAGAAAGAGGAAGAATTGTTGGTCCTTTATGGTGGTTGAATATTCCTACTATGAGTTAGAATCAATCAGTGGAACTCAAAGCGTGGTGCCAGGATGATCTGTGGTAAGACAGTATTCTGTATAGGGTGTTCTGCATGGAACATCCTTTCTAGAAGGCTAGCTTAGCATGCATTTTGGGCATGAGCATTTAAACACCTGCCAAAGGTTGGCGTAAATGCTGGCACTCTACTGATGGCAGTTAGGCATCCTTGGTTTGGCCCCCTCATACTTGGTTCCCCATTTTATCCTAGACCGCCCTTCCAGACCCACACGTAAAACCCACCTGTTCAGCCACCCATCTCTAAAGGGCTGCCACTACAAAAGATTCCTGAATAGAACTCTTGCCTTCCAAGCAGGTCAACTTAACGATTGGCTGGGCAATATTATCTCGCACTCCTCATCCTACCTAAACTTCAGGAAATTATTAAAAACTAACCTATTTAACCGATTTATAGCCTAACTCCCCCTGCCCGTCCCCTTGTTCCCAAGTGCTCTTAGCCCCCCCGTTCCTTACTCACCTTTACATATGGCCCTTATATTTATGTTGTACCTGCATCCTGTTTCCCTTCAATTGCATCTCCATTTTCATGACTGTACCAATATCCGCTGACTGTCTAGTCCTTCTTATATTATATTATATGCGCTGATTATCCAGCCCTCTCAACTGTATTTTCTTTCGCCGATTGTACCAATTTTCGCTGTTTGTCCAGCCTTCTTTATTGTAAACCGCCTCGAACTTCTACGGCTTTGGCGGTATATAAGAAATAAATTATTATTATTATATCCAACTCCCTTTGAAGTTGCATGTTATTGACTAGGATGTAGGGTAGAACTGTGCATTGCTCCGAATTACTGCCAACTAAGTTCTGTTTTGGACTGATGCCTCCGGGTAGTTCTTGGTTGAGTTGTGGCTTTATTGCTTGCCTTAATAAAGATATTATTTAAAAAAAAACAACAAAACAACCCTCCAGAAATTGATTGTTGACCGTAACTGACTAGTTTACGCACAAATATAAGATCAGCGCCCAATTTTGGTTGACTCATACATAATCTAAGGGTATAGTAGTGCCATACGTCCAAATCGGACTTAGAAGTATGTTTTGTAAATGTCCCTTTATGTCTCCAAATGGGTTATTTTTGCGCATACATGACAGTAATGAACCTCACTCCTATTCGATCACCCTAGTGTTTATTTTATTTCCTTTGTCCAGTGATGTAGGCTATGTTTTGCTACTTTCATATTTCATTGTTTAAATGTAAGTTTACGAAAATATTCAGTACCTGCCTAATTTTCAAGATCCTGCATGGCATTCTTCCTCCCCTAATCCCACTATCCTGGAATTCTTCGAGACCTGACACTACCAGATCCGCCCACAAACTCAAACTATCTTTCCCCTCGTTAATAGGCGTCATGTCTGCAGGTAAATTAGGGAAATCCCTTTTCTTCAAATTCACTGAGCTTTGGAATAACCTCCCTGCCCCGATGCGGAA
The DNA here is from genome assembly GCF_902459505.1 of Geotrypetes seraphini. Lineage (NCBI taxonomy): Eukaryota > Metazoa > Chordata > Amphibia > Gymnophiona > Dermophiidae > Geotrypetes > Geotrypetes seraphini. The sequence goes on along the minus strand of NC_047091.1, from coordinate 175,672,513 downwards.
CCTAGTCTCATTCCAATTATTCCGAAAGCATCTGAAAACCTGGCTTTTCTCCAAAACGTAAAGCTATCTATTGAAAATGTAAAGCTAGCTATCCTCTTCATAGCCTCTAATTTCTTATTATGTCCTTCCCTCATTTATTGAATATACCTGTAAACCGTGCTGAGCTCTATCTTTATGGAGATGATGCGCTATACAAACTTAAGGTTTAGTTTCGTTTCTCTTCCTCTCTCTCTTTTTTCTCTCTCTTCCTCTCTTTTTTTTCTCTCTCTCTTTCTCTCTTTTTTTTCTCTCTCTATTCCTCTCTCTTTTTTCTCTCTTTCCTTTATTTTCTCTCTTTCTCTTTCTCATTCTCATTAAAAGGCGTCATGTACGCAGGTAAATTAGGGAAATCCCTTTTCTTCAAATTCACTGAGCTTTGGAATAACCTCCCTGCCCCGCTGTGGAACCTAGGCTCATTCCAATTATTTCAAAAGCATCTGAAAACCTGGCTTTTCTCCAAAACGTAAAGCTAGCTATCCTCTTCATAACCTCTAATTTCTTATTATGTCCTTCCCTCATTTATTGAATTACCTGTAAACCAGGGGTCTCAAAGTCCCTCCTTGAGGGCCGCAATCCAGTCGGGTTTTCAGGATTTCCCCAATGAATATGCATTGAAAGTACTGCATGCACATAGATCTCATGCATATTCATTGGGGAAATCCTGAAAACCCGACTGGATTTCAGCCCTCAAGGAAGGACATTGAGACCCCTGCTGTAAACCGTATCAAGCTCTATCTTTATGGAGATGATGCGGTATACAAACTTAACCTTTTCTTATCGTGTGTCCGGATGACGGGACATTCCAAAAATGTCATTGCCATCGTGGATAAACAGTCTGTATGGACTAATAAAGAGCCAGGAACACAAAATATTTGAATTTACAGACTTATGACTTATTTATATTATATTTACAATAGCTGTAAATGATAAAACGAAACTTTGCTAAAATAATTACGATTGGAACCAGCATAATGTAAAATTTATTACGATAGGAAAAGGTTAAGATTTAGTTTAGTTTAATACAAAAAAAAAAAGACTGTCTGGTTTCACTTGTTTCTATTTAGTATTTGGGATTTAATTGAGGGGGTTCTCCAGGTGCCGTAGTAACAGTGATTGATTTTTGCATAGTTGCTGGAGGGTTTTTCAGCTCCAATTTCCCATTGACAAAATGGACTCTAGTTCGTGAAACCTCCTGCCTCAATAAATTGATTAGTCTATAAAGCGCCACCTGCTCTTGTCAGTTTGCACGACTATTCCCTTTAAAGTTATCTCCCTAAATTTGTGCTCTATATTTAGGCAAACTCTGGAGCTTAGGGGCTTCTTTTATGAAGCCGCATTAGTGACTTTTTATCACACGCTAACCCTCGCGCTAGCCGAAAAACTACCGCCTACTGTCATGTCTGTGTGGCCAGTCTTGGTATACTGTAGATGGTGGCCCCGCCTACGTCCAAATGGCTTGGTTGTGGACATTTTGCATTTGGACGTTTTCGTATTCAGAAATGGCCAAAAAAGATAGATGCACTAAAGGTCAAAATGTGTAGATAGGTCTTTTTTTTTTTTTTTGGGGGGGGGGGAGGCGTCTTGCGGTTTTGAAAATGGCCATTTTCTCCACTCAATTTTTGGATGTTTTCTCAAAATAAAACTAGTAAGGTTAAGTACTGAAAAAAATCTGTGTGGAGTGCTATTTTATAAACAACACTGCAAGTTGGGCGTTGTTTATAAAAAGCACTAAGATGATTTGCACGTCAAACTTTGTTAGGGGGGGGTAGGATTTAAACCTGCTGAAACCTGGTCTAAATCTTAGTGCCTAATCTAGGCGCAGATCCCCGCAAGGATTCCGAAATACTGAGCGCATCTTTAGTGAACACCCCTGACCCACCCGTGCCCCTCTCATGACCACGCCTCCTTTTGAGTTGCGCTCTAAAAAGATTCGTGTATGCATCTTTATAGAATAGTGCTTAGCAAGAAGCCTGCGCATATTCAATTCGCCGCCAATATAACGCCAAGAATTGATGGCGCCCAATGATTGGTGCTAATTAGTTCATTAGCCAAATTTGGTTGCTCACACGTCTCAGGATAGCGCGCAATTATGTGAACAGAAATTTGCACGCCATTTAGAGAATCCAGGCGGGGGGGGGAGGGGTGCCGCGTGTAAATAATACTTATCTCATTGCTCCCGTTTCGACACCAGACAAAACCGACTGCTTTGTTAGCTTTCAAGTGCACTTTGCAGTGCGTGCAGAGCAGCGGAGAGGGCCGGCCAATTTGGCACCTTGAAACGGCGCTTGTCAATAGTTATGGATGCCCAAAATGACTCTAAATTAACTTTTGATGGGAGCGTTTCATAAAGCTTGGTTCCCAGTCCATTCTGTCTATTCAAAGACAGTACTGTGTTCAGATGAAGATAATTATCACCTCGTCTGGTCAGAAATTGAAACTCCAATTTTCATCTGAATGGGCATGAATATGGATATGCCATTTGCATTTTCCTAGCACGCTATTTGCTTCAGATTGTAAGTAAAAGGACTTATACAACACGGGCTTAAATGGTTCTGTTTTATGCCAAACGCCCCTCTCTTTGAAATGAGTGAACGCAGGGGATTTTGAAAACTGTATTTAAAATTTAAAGAAAAAAAAAAGAATCCCATCTCCGTTGCTAAGCAGGTAAAGGGCCAGACAGAAAGGAAGCAGAAACTAATCTTCTCGATATTCAAGATTTAAATGAACGGGAGGTATAAACTGGCCATTTTTATGCCTTGAAGGTTTGTTCGCATGATGCATTCTTAAAGTGGTTTCAAACAACCTTTTGGTGATTCAGGGCAAAGCTAGTGAGGTTAATGACTGTGAGGAAGAAGCGATAAAACATGTTAAATGTTACAAGTGTTTTTGTAAGGATGGAAAAAAAAAAAGGGAAAATAGATCATTTGAAACCAAAAATATGCCATGGCAGCAGTGCAGTATTTGGAAGTGGTATGAGATGTGTTTGTTTCTATATTTGAACTAAATATTCACCTCTAGGGAGTTCCAATTATTTACTCTGAATGTACACATTCGTTGATCACAGAATTGAGAATTGATACCAGCGGGCAGGCAGAGGGAAGCAGGAGCCCGATCCTGCAGGCACGTTAATCCGACACTGTGGGCTCCTTTTACGAAGGTGCGCTAGTGTTTTTAGAGCTCGCACCGGATTAGCCCGCGCTAGCCGAAAAACTACCGCCTGCTCAAGAGGAGGCGGTAGCGGCTAGCACGCGCGGCATTTTAGCGTGCGCTATTCCGCGCGTTAGGGCCTTAACGCCCTCTGTGTATATTTAAAACATTTATATCCCACATATCATAAAAATCTATGCGAGTTACAATATGCATACAAAAGCATTAAAACAAACAAGCACGCACGATAAAAGAATAATGTACATACAAAACATTGTCCAAAAATACAGCAAATAACACCTCACCCTTCATAAATTAATAAAAGCTTCCTGGAAAAAAAAAAAAGCTTTCAAAGCCTTACAAAAAGAAAGAAACAATGCATCTGGAAGGGCGTTCCACAACCGTGGGCCCGCAACACTAAGGCCCAGATTCTCAAAAGTTTAATGCTGTCGCTAAACTGTTTTCCGACGATTTAGCCTGCACGCATATTAGCGGCGGATTATCAAAATGGCTTATCTTTGTTTTTAGTGAGGTTTCTAGCAGTCTCCGACACTGACATGCAAATGGGCTCTTCAACATTAAAATGAGCACTCCGGTGGATTCTTAAAAATCACCGAACCATTCTCCAAGAGCGGCGTCAGCTTTGGGCAACAAAAATCAGCAACTGATCCAGGGGTGCTGGTACAGTGACAGCACTGTTTAAAACCCTGGTATGGTGGTGTCGGAGACTGCTAGAAAAGCTGTTATAAGAAGCGATCCACCCAAGCAGCGGGAGAGCTGTCCATTCTCTCCTGCTGCTACACAACACCCCCGCCCCTCGCAGTGGGAGAGATGCCCATTCTCTCCTGCTGCCACACAATACCACCCCCCTTGCAGTGGGAGAGATGCTTATTCTCTCCCACTGCATCACAGCAACCCCCCTCACCTCTGACCCCTCTCCCCCATAACTTTAATTAGATGGCTGACCGGAGGGATGCCTACTTCCTCCCGCCTCTTCCAAAATGGGCTTTCCCCTCCCCGGTGCATCCTGGGATGCACCGGGGAGGGGCCTAAGGCCCCTGATTGGACTATGTTATCTAAGGCCCCTGATTGGACCATGTTGTCTAAGGGCCCTCCCACTGTATTCTGGAATTTGCTGATTGTTCAGCCCACTTCACTGCAACATGTTTAATATTGTGTTCTCACTAATTGTACTCTGTAATCACTGACTGTTCAGTGACATCTTCCCTATTTGTGCTCTGTAATTCGCTGATTGTCCAGCTCTCTTCACTGTAAACCGTCTAGAAGTTGCAAGATTGTGGCGGTATAGAAAAAATAAAGTTATTATTATAAGAGAATGCACTGGGAAAGAGGCCTAAGACTCCGGTTGGCCCAGTTGTCTAAGGCCCCTTCTATGGAGGATGATGCCTAGGGCCGCCTAAGCTCACCTTTTAGCCACTTCTGGGCAAAACCACGCTCACGCCTAGCCTTGGATGAGCTTAGGAAGCCCTACGCGTCTTCTAGGCTCGCAAAAACACCTCCAATGTAGGTTGCGTGCCTTGGGGTGTTTTTTTTTAAATAAAAACATGCGTCCCGATTGGCTGGTAGATAGTGGTAGGATGCCTGCCTACCGCCGCCTACAATCAGGACGCCATTTATAGAATTTGCCCTTAAATGTTTAACTGTTTATATTCAACAATTCACTTGATTAATATGTATATACCTTTAAATTGATATAAATAGCATGTTATATAGGTAAATGACCTTCTGAGATTATGCTTGAAAGATTATATAGTAAAATACTGTATCTCAAAGGTCTTGATACTTCTTCATTTGGTCAAATAGATCCATAAACAACATTTTATATTTTTTTACAATAAATTCTTTTAAATTTCTTTTCTACCACATTATCTTATATGAGTATGTATATTTAAAATAAATTAAAAAAACAAAACCCCAAAACTTATATTTTAAGTACCGTATTTGCCGGCGTATAAGACGACTTTTCAGTACCTTAAAATCCTCCCCAAAGTCGGGGGTCGTCTTATACGCCGGGTACTGTTTACGTGCCAGTCCGCAGAAAATTCCTGCCGGTCTGCACAGGACCGGCGAGATGGACCCGTTAAATTTTCTGCCCCGATGGTGTTTGCAGAAATCTTCTGTTCCTCCCAGCCTCGGGCGATCAAGACAGGCGGTCATTCCCTCTGTGAGTCTCGCCTATGCGGAAACAGGAAGTTGAAACAAAATAGGCGGGACTCAGAGAGGGAAGGTCCCGACGTTTGCAGCCTGTCTTGATCGCTGCCCCTGCTGAGTCGCCGAAGAGGGCCGCGGGGAAAGTGCAGGCAGAGAGAAGATGGTCAGCGTGCGCGGGGAGGTCAGCGTGTCGATTGGGGCCATCAGCAGCGTTTGTGGTGAGTCTGCCCACGTGCAGGATGCGGCGGGTAGGGGCCTCCGACTCGTCTTGGGCGGCTGGGCCTGCGGTGCAAAGCTGTTTTTGCCGGCTTGGGGGGGGGTCGCGAATCGGAAGAAGGGGTAGTCTTATACGGCGAGTATATAACAAACTCTATATTTTAACTGTAAAAGTTGGGGGGGGTCGTCTTATACGCCGGCAAATACTGTATTCACTTTTCCAAGTTAATAGATTGGAGACAGTTTCACCATTATATTTATTTATTTTAAGTATTTATATACTGCCTAGGTTATCTAAGCGGTCTAAGGGTTTACAACACTGAATGATGAGGTAGATATCGTAGGCATCTCAGAGACCTGGGGCTCCTTTTACTAAGCTGCGTTAGCGTTTTTAGCGCACGCGGCTAGAACTAACATCAGCTCAGTGCTGGCGTTAAGGTCGAGCGCGTGCGCTATTCCGTGCGTTAAAGCCCTAGCGCGGCTTAGTAAAAGGAGCCGTTGGTGGAAAGCGGACAATCCACTACGAGAACGAGAGGGCATTCGGAAAAGCTGAAAGGGGGCAGATTCAAAACCAATGCTAGGAAGTTCTTCTTCACCCAAAGGGTGGTGGACACCTGGAATGCGCTTCCAGAGGGCGTGATAGGACAGAGTACGCTATTGGGGTTTAAGAAGGGATTGGACAATTTTCTGAAGGAAAAGGGGATAGAAGGGTATAGATAGAGGATCACTATAGAAGTCCTGGACCTGTTGGGCCGCCGCGAGAGCGGAGTGCTGGGCGCGATGGACCTCCAGTCTGATCAAGCAGAGGCACTTCTTATGTTCACTGGGTACAAATTATATCACAGTGATGGAGTAGATCAAATTGGGGGATTTGTGCTATATGTTAAAAAAGGGAATTAAATGAAACAAAATAAACATTCTGCATGACCCAGATAGCAGTGTGGAATCCATATGGCTAGAAATTCCATGTGTAAAGAGAAGAAATATAAAGGTCGGGTTATACTATCGTCCCCCGGGGCAGAATGAGCAGACAGATGAAGAAATGTTTTCAGAGATTAGGAAAGCAACAGTCGAATAATGGGTGATTTCAACTAGGTCTGCTTGTATTACATGCATGTCCTGCTTGAATTGTTGAATGGTGGCATTAATTGACTTCCGATATAATCTGGGATAGGCTGAAGAGATTAACTGTCAACCTGAAAATTATTTAGGTCTGATAAAAGAACTGCTCTAATTAATTTACTTCAATGCGTGGAGAGGGCACTCTCTAAAGTTGAAAGGGGATAGATGACCAGAGACACTGGATTTGGGGCTTCCGGTTTGCTGACAAGGATCGGTTTTTATTTTTCACTTTCTTTTTAGTTTATGATATATTTTAAATCTCATTCATTGTTTTGCCACTTGTTTTTGTTTTTATTTTATTATTAAAATTTCATTTAAGTTTCCCCAGAATTCTATAGTTTCAAGGGTTCTCCCTTCTGCATCTATTCCTATCTCCCCTCTTTTCAACCTTTCAAAGTCCTTTAGATCATTGTAGTCTTATTAGAATGTTTATTTTCGTATTTTTCTCATCTATCTCTATTTTTATTTCTTCATTACTCTACTAATTGTCATTTTCCCAGGTACTTTAGTTAGATTGTGAGCCTTCGGGACAGTAAGGGAATTTCTAAGTACCTATCTTACTTATAATTTTAATGCACCCTATTGTCTATTTTCTGTAAACCGCTTAGAATCCTAACGGAATTTAGCGGTATATAAGAAATAAATTACATTACATTCTTCACCCAGAGAATGGTAGAAAACTGGAACGCTCTTCCAGAGGCTGTTATAGGGGAAAACACCCTTCAGGGATTCAAGACAAAGTTAGACAAGTTCCTGCCGAGCTGGAACGTATGCAGGTAGGGCTGGTCTCGATTAGAACGCTGGTCTTTGACCTAACGGTTGCCACTTGAGCGCACTGCTGGGCACGATGGACCCAGCAGCGGCAATTCTTATGTTCTTATGAGTGTTTTTTTTAAGATCATGAAGACAAACTGAGATTCTCAAACCCCCACGAATATGTAGGGTGAAAGTTATTCATGAGGGGGCTGCGCCCCTTACTCTCAAGAATATGGAGGCAGACCTGTAAATTAAAAAAAATAAAGAGGAAAAGTTTAGGGGCTCCTTTTATTAAGCCGCGCTAGCGGGGTTAACGCGCGCGACTTTTCATCGCGCGCTAACCCCCGCGCTGGCCTAAAAACTAGCGGTTTAGCGTGTGGTATTACGTGCGTTAAACCGCTAGCGCGCCTTTGTAAAAGGAGCCCAAGGTTTATGTCAAAGGTCAGCGAATTAATTTCAAAACAAAACAATATATTTTTAATTAAAAAAAAAAAACCAAACAAACCCAGTTTGGCAGAAAATTATTTTGTTGTAATCAACAGATTTGTGCATTTTAAACAATTTGGTTGCAACTTCAAAGTGCAGATCTGCAAGCCATGAGCAATGAGAGTGAGGAATTAAATTTTTTTTTTATGGTACAGTATGATGGGCTACTAATTTTCTATTCCTAGCCAATGCTTGGGTGCTTTTTCTGTCAGTAGAAAAAATAAACAAAAAAAAAAAGAACAGAATGGTAGGCATCAAAAAATAACGAAGAGAAATGTTAGCAGATGCTAAACTGGATCCTTATTCCTTTGTGCGTGCAGGCACTAGAGCTGTCTTAGCTCAAGTAGACCAACCCATGAGCCCTGGCTAAAGCATCTGTTCTCCCTTCCCTCAATGTGTGTTTGCAGCATTGTTTTCTTTGCCGATAACTGGCGTAGTCTGCGTTTGCCAATTGAGTCATCCCATTATTTTAGGGAGACTGGCTCTGGGCCGGCACATGGGAAACTGGAAATCCCTGGTCTGCGTCTTCGGCTGATGATTGAGACGGGTGGCTTGACCCGTCCTGCTTAGCAACTTCCAGTGAAGCTCCCGAGTCTGTTCTTAGCAGTCATCAGAGTTTAGGAATTTTGTTATTTCTTTGATATGAAACAGGTATAGCCTTGTGATTAATACGTGGGAAAGAAAAGTTAGCAATGCACTATATAGTTACTGATATGGATTCTAGTAGCTTTCCGCTTGAAACTTTCCATGCTCAGTATGTTTCAAATGCATAGAGATAAGATGGAAATATTAAACCTAAAATCATTCTGTGAATCTCCATAAAGCACAGTCTTATTATTATTATTTTTTTTAATGAAAGATAAAACTGAGCATCGGTGAATAGTCTTCTGCCTCTCGTAAATAATTTATGGGCAACCCTTTTTGAAGACCATGGGGAGGCCGATGCGCATTGGTTAAAGCTACAGCCTCAGCACCTTGAGGTGGTGGGTTCAAACCCACACTGTGACCCTGGGCAAGTCACTTAATCCCCCCCATTGCCCCAGGTACATTAAACAGATTGTGAGCCCACTGGGACAGAGAGGGAAAAATGTGCCTGAATAAATTCATGTAAACTGTTCTGAACTCCCCTGGGAGAACGGTATAGAAAATTGAGTAAATAAATAAATAGTGTGAAGAGTTTCAGCCTCTGATAACCAGAGCTGGTATTGTGACATCATAATGCCTCATTCCACCAATGCCTAAGAGCCAACCTCATCAGTGATGTCACAATGACTTGATTGTCCTAGACTTGGCTCACTTTTACGACATTTTGATTTCTAGAGTGGTGCAGTGGTTAACGTTACAGCCTCAGCACCTTCAGGTTGTGGGTTCAAACCCACGCTGCTCCTTGTGACCCTGGGCAGGTCACTTAATCCCCCCATTGCCCCAGGTACATTAGATAGATTAAGAGTTTGCTGGGACAGACAGGGAAAAATGCTTGAGTACCTGAATAAATTCATGTAAACCACGCTGGGCTTCCTTGGGAGAACAGTATATAGAAAATTGAATAAAGAAATAGTGTGAAAAGCTTCAGCTTCTGATAACTAGAGCTGGTATTGTGACATCATAATGCCTCATTCCACCAATGCCTAAGAGCCAACCTCATCAGTGATGTCACAATGACTTGATTGTCCTAGACTTGGCTCACTTCTACTACATTTTGATCTCTAGAGTGGCGTAGTGGTTAAAGCTACAGTCTCAGCACCCTGAAGTTGTGGGTTCAAACCCACCCTGTTCTTGTGACCCTGGCCAAGTCATTTAATCCCCCCATTGCCCCAGGTACATTAGATAGATTGAAAGACCGCTGGGATAGGCAGGGAAAAATGCTTGAGGACCTGAATAAATTCATGTAAACCATTCTGAGCTCCCCTGGGAGAACAGTATAGAAAACAGAATAAATGAATCAATACATTGCCATCAAGTCCCTGCAGGATGCGTCTCAGCTCCTTCTGGATAGTGAACAGCTATATTTTCCGTATTACAACTTTAATCCCTCCTTTTACAAAACCGCACAAGAGTTTTATTTAACGCCAGCTGGTGCGCTGAATGCTCTGCATTGCTCCAGCGCTCAGAGGAACTCTATGAGTATTGGTGCAGCCCAGAGCATTCGGCACGCTGGCTGGTGCTAAAAAAAAAACCTCTTGTGGTTTTGTGAAAGGGAGGGAGGGGTAAGTTTTGAAGCTGGAGAATGAATTTGTCCATTTTATGATTATGATTATTGGGAGCTTCTATACCGCTACTAATGGCTGGGGAGTCAATTCAGAGCGGTCTATAAGAGCCTCTGCAACATGATTGAGACAATTTAGTCATATGTTTATCAGATTACTTTTTTTTTCTTTATTCATTTTGAAAACTTACAGCGAGCGTACAGGAATATATCATTAGTAACAACAATAACACTTGTAATTCTCATATAATTCTAAAAACATAAAAATTATATCCTGTCCCACCCACCTTCTTTCAAATATTATAATCAATTATATCATAAATATAATATAAACATATAATTTAGTGAAATTTCCAGAAAAACTCCCCCCACCCCCCCTATGTGTACATATATTAATCCAAGGAAAATGATGTTTACTCATTACAATATCGTTCCAATGGCCCCCAGATCTTTATAAAATTATTATAGTTCCCTTTCTGTATTGCAATTGCTCTTTCCATCTTAAAATTATGGCATACCGAATTCCACCAAAATGTATAATTAAGATTAGTATAATTTTTCCAGTTATTGGTGATATGCTGAATAGCAACCCCAGTCAAGATTAATAATAGTTTGTTATTATGTGCTGATATTTGACTTTTTTTCCTCATAGACATGCCAAACAGAATAGTATCATAGGATAATGCAACATGGTTTTATCAGATTACTTTATAAAAATAAAATCTCAACGCATTATAGAAACATAGAAACATAGAAAGATGACGGCAGAAAAGGGCTATAGCCCATCAAGTCTGCCCACTCTACTGTCCCACCCCATTAAGTCAGAGTGCTGCTCGACCCACGTAGAGATCCCACGTGGATTTCCCATTTATTCTTAAAGTCGAGCACGCTAGTGGCCTTGATCACCTGCACCGGTAGTTTGTTCCAGTGATCCACCACCCTTTCTGTAAAGAAATACTTCCTGGTGTCACCACCAAATCTCCCTCCTCTGAGTTTGAGCGGATGCCCCCTTGTGACTGAAGGTCCCTTAGGAAAGAATATGTCGTTTTCCACCTCGACACCACCTGTGATGTACTTAAATGTCTCAATCATGTCACCCCTCTCCCTGCGCTCCTCTAGAGAGTAGAGCTGCAACTTGCTCAGTCTTTCCTCGTATGAGAGACCCTTGAGTCCGGAGACCATCCTAGTGGCCATTCGCTGGACTGACTCAGCTCGAAGTACATCTTTACGGTAATGTGGCCTCCAGAATTGCACACAGTACTCCAGATGAGGTCTCACCATGGTTCTGTACAGTGGCATTATGACTTCAGGTTTACGGCTGACGAAGCTTCTATTGATATCCCATCATCCACCTTGCCTTGGTCGAGGCCTTCTCTACTTGTTTGGCAGCCTTCATGTCTGCACTGATGATTACTCCCAAGTCCCGTTCTTCTGAGGTCGTAGCTAGTGTTTCTCCATTCAAGGTGTATGTTCTGCATGGATTTCTGCTGCCGAGATGCATCACCTTACACTTCTTTGCATTGAAGCCCAGCTGCTATGTTGAGGACCAGTTTTCCAACTTGATCAGATCCTGTGCCATACCATCCGTGAGATCGCTTTCACCTACTATATTACAAAGTTTGGCGTCGTCGGCAAACAGCGTTACTTTTCCCTGAAGCTCTCGGGTCAAGTCCCTTATGAATATGTTAAAAAGGGATGGTCCCAGGACTGAGCCCTGTGGCACTCCGCTAGTCACCTCCGATGTCTTAGAGAGGGTGCCATTGACCACCACCCTCTGAAGTCTTCCACTCAGCCAATCATTGACCCATGCCGTTAGTTTCTCACCTAACCCCATCGATTTCATCTTGTTTAATAGTCTACGGTGTGGGACACTGTCAAACGCTTTACTGAAATCCAAGTACACTATGTCCAGAGACTCTCCCGAGTCTAGCTTTCCTGTCACCCAGTCAAAGAAGCTGATAAGATTGGATTGGCATGACCTGCCCCTAGTGAATCCATGTTGACAGGGATCCCTCAGATTCCCCTCATCCAATATCGTGTCTAATTTCCCTTTAAGTAGAGTTTCCATGAGTTTACACACTATTGATGTGAGACTTACTGGTCTGTAATTTGCAGCCTCTGCTCTGCAACCCTTTTTGTGCAGAGGAACAACATTGGCAGTTTTCCAGTCCAGGGGGACTCTCCCTGTACTTAGCGAGAGATTGAAGAGCATGGCTAACGGTTCCGCCAAAACATCGCATAGCTCTCTGAGCACTCTTGGGTGCAGATTGTCCGGTCCCATGGCTTTGTTCACCTTGAGTCTTGACAGTTCTTGGTAAACATCAGCTGGTGTGAACTCAAACTTCTGAAATGGGTCATCCATGCTTTGCTTTGCATCCAGCCGAGGCCCGTGCCCTGGTGCCTCGCAGGTAAAGACTGAACAGAAGTAATCATTCAGTAGTTTGGCTTTATCGGAGTCAGTTTCCACATAATTCCCGTCTGGCGTTCTAAGGCGTACTATCCCGTTTGTTTTCTTTTTCCTGTCGCTAATGTATCTGAAGAAGGATTTGTCCCCTTTCTTGATGTTCTTCGCTAGAGTTTCTTCCATACGAAGTTTGGCCTCCCTGACTGCTGTTTTGACCGCTGCAGACTTTGTCCTGTATTCAATGTTTGCTTCTTTTTCCCCTATGCTTTTGTATGATAGAAATGCTCTTTTCTTCTCCTTGATGAGGTTTGATACCTCATCTGTGAACCATTGGGGTTTCCTTTTTCTTTGTTGTTTGGTTACCGATTTTATGTAGCGGATAGTTGCCTCATGAAGGATTGATTTCAAGGTTGACCACATAGCTTCCACATTATCAGTTACTTCTTGAACCTGCAGCGTCTGGTAGACGAAATCTCCCATGTGTGCGAAGTCAGTGCCCCTGAAATTGAGTATCCTTGTTTTTGTTTGTGATCTAGGGAAGCCTTTCTTAAGGTTAAACCATACCATGTTATGGTCACTGGTGGCTAGCGTCTCTCCCACCGAGACGTCCGAGACGCTTTCCCCATTCGTAAGTACCAGCATTCGTAAGTACCAGCATTCAGCAGAAATGCAAAACATATCCATATAACAAAATAATAATTATAAAAAATAATTTTAGAAACCAGAAATCTGGATAAAAAACAAGAAAAAATCTAGGCCTGGATTCTCTTAACTGGCGCTGATAGGCGCCCAAGCTTAGTAAAAAAAAGAAGCGCCGTTTAAATGACTTTTTAAACTGAGTTTCAAGGTGCTTATTGCTGCCTAAAAAATCAGCATTGGAATTGCGCTTCCGTAGGCGCTTTAGGCTGCTTAATGCCAATGTAGGCGTGGCTAAGGCTGGGAGTGACATTAGGTATCCCAAAGCATCTACGTAGGTGCGATTCACGACAAAGATAAGCGCTGGAAATGTGGGCCTGGAGAACCCTGGCCGACATTTCTGGCGCCTGTCTTTCCTGGAGGCGCGATTCTCTCTAAGGCGCTGTTGCGTGGTTGGCACGTGATTGGCACTATAAAGAGAATCCAGGCCCTAATAAACCGGGAAAGACAGATTAAAGATTTATTTAATTTGATATACCGCTAAATTACAAAGCAACCTAAGAGGTTAACAATGATATTAAATCAACCGATTGTTATCTCTAGGAAAGATGGAGATGGCAGTGTCTAAACGTCGCCACGTCTATACACTCCAAACCCCGATATGGAATAAAATAGGGGCATTGTTGGCCACTCTGTAAGGGTTCACGGGATCTTGTCACTCTACTGGGATGCTAGATGCTGGGGAATTGGGTGGGGGGAGGTCTGGAGCCAGTTGGGTAGGGGTTACTGTGTATGGAGGGTGGGGGCGAAGGGGGGGTAGGGGGTTCTGAGGGTGAAAATTGTAAGGTGGTTGTGCCTTTTCTGCTGTCATTGCTGTTTTTTTCTGCTGTCATTGCTGTTTTTTTCTGCATTTGCTGTGTCTGTTGATTGTTGCATTGTGTGTATTGTTTCTTATACAAAATCTTTAATAAAAATTGAAATATGAAAAAAAAACAATGGTATTGTTTCTTTTCTTACTGTCTTTGTTGATATGTCATTGACCGCTTCTATGGATAATTTGTTGAGACATATTGTGACTATGTGGTCATTGACTTGTTATGTTATTGACAAAATAACAATAAAAATGATTAAACTTAAAAAAAATCACATAATGGAAAAGAACTCGATAAATCTGGATAGAAAAGACTCCACCCCAAAGCCCTCCCATACATACGAAACCCAAAATTCATTTTAAAAAAATCTTCCTAAACGCAAATCAAATTAAATCAAAATTGGCCCCCAGTTATTGAGCTCTCACCCATTTCATTATGACTAAATATGTAATGAAACAAAAGCAACATAAAATTCCTAATTTGGAATCCTGGAAGAAAAGTTAGGGCATATTTTTAGCAATTGTTGCACTGCAGTGGGAACATTGGTGCCACATGGATCCTGGTGTCCATCAACTCATAGCTGGGCCTTGTCCCCTCAATAACGGGCAAGTCCTCATTTGGACTTTGCACCATAGTTGGTAAGAATGTCTTTGCTAGAGGTTTCTGAGTCTGCAGTTATACCCACCCAGTCAGACGTGTTATGTTGAATTTCGCCTGATCTGGCATGAATTTCCATGCAGGACATGATTTTAAAAAAATGTTTTGTTTATACTTAAAGGCAGCTAGAGCTGATCATATGGTGCTGTAGGTCAAGGTTGTCAAGTTTTAAGTTTTATTTAAATTTGATACAAGATTTATTCAAGATTTGATTCAAGATTAATTTAAATTTATTTCCCTTTTCTTTTTATCTCGATGTAATTACATACTTTAAAAAAAAACCCATAAGAATTGCCGCTGCTGGGTCAGATCTGTGGTCCATTGTGCCCAGCAGTCCGCTCCCATGGTGACCCGTAGGTCAAAGACCAGTGCCCTAACTGAGTCTAGCTTTACCTGCATACGTTCTGGTTCAGCAGGAAGTTGTCTAACTTTGTCTTGAATCCCTGGAGGGAGTTTTCCCCTATAACAGCTTCTGGAAGAGCATTCCAGTTTTCCAACCCTCTCTGGGTGAAGAACTTCCTTACGTTTGTACGAAATCTGCCCCTTTTAACTTTAGAGAGTGCCCTCTCGTTCTCTCTATCTTGGAGAGGGTGAACAACCTGTCTTTATCTACTAAGTCTGTTCCCTTCATTATGTTGAAGGTTTCATGTCCCCTTTCCCCATTCTCCTCTCGTCTCATGTATGTCCCGTATTTTTAATTTTTGATGCGATTTTTTGTTGGTTTTTTTTAAAAATCAGATTCTATTGTATACCATTTAGACACTTGCTTGATAAACGGTATATCAAAAATAAAGAAATTTGAAACTTGATATGCCACCCATCGGTAGTCTGAGCGGGTTACAATAGAAAGTATATTTACAAGACAACATGGGAGAACTTAAAAACAAACAACATGATACATAAGGGATGAGGGGGAACAAATACAACATAATTTGAAAAGAAAAAAAAGAGGAGAGGCAAAACACAATGGGTAGGAGGGGAGAGATTTAAAATTGTTCCAGTCTTAATTTATTTTCCTGAAACATTGCGTGCATCCTTAAACAAAAATGACTTAAGACTGGAGTTTTCCTGTCAAAGACGAGAAGGCGTGGCGTTCCATAGCGAGGGGGCTTTAACAGAGAAGATTGATCTATGAGTTGTGTCGTATACTATGTGATGTAACGAAGGGATAGATAAGAGATTCTGATGATTGGAGCGTAATGTCCTTGGAGAAATGTAGGGCAGAAGTAGGCTGCTCTTCCTCCACTCAACGCGGTGTCAGGTCAAAAGCGCGCCGGGACAAAGGCGCGCCCAGACAATTGAGCGCAAAACTGTAATTTAGAGCGGCATGGCGGCGTGCGCTGCGCTCAATTGTCGGCGCGCGCTTTTGTCTTTTGCGCCGTTGTGTATGAACCACGGTGTCAGGTCAAAAGCGCACCGGGACAAAGGCGCGTCCAGACAATTGAGCACAGCGCGTGCCGCCACGCCGCTCTAAATTACTGTTTTTAGTACTCCGATGGGGGGGCGTGGGGGGGAACCCCCCCACTTTACTTAATAGACATCGCGCCGCGTTGTGGGGGCATTGTGGGGGGTTGTAACCCCCCCATATTTTACTGAAAACTTCACTTTTTCCCTGTAAAATGTGGAGGGTTACAACCCCCCAAACTCCCCATAACGCCGGCGCGATGTCTATTAAGTAAACTGGGGGGGTTCCCCAACAAAACCCCCCGTCGGAGCCCCTAAAAACTGTAATTTAGAGTGGCGCGGCCGCGCGCGCTTTTGTCTTTCGCGCCGTTGTCTATGAACCCTCAACGCAAGGATGGCTGTGCTGTATGTCCATATAGTGTAGGCAGTCTTAGTAATAACTTTCTTAAGGTAACCAAAGTTGTTCACTTCATAGTATTCAGACTAACAGACCCCGGCAGTGCTGCTGTGTGACAAAGGCTTCAACACTCAGCCGTGATAGCACCAAAATCGTCATCGGTCTTCAATTTTTTAATTATGTTTTTCTCTTTTAAAGATTTTTATCTTCCACTTAAATTCTTTAAATCTTTAAATACTCATCTCTTGGAACAGGGGTAGGGAACTCCGGTCCTTGAGAGCCGTATTCCAGTTGGGTTTTCAGGATTTCCCCAATAAATTTGCATGAGATCTATTTGCGTGCTCTGCTTTCAATGCATATTCATTGGGGAAAAACCCGACTGGAATACGGCTCTCGAGGACCGGAGTTCCCTACCCCTGTCTTAGAAGCATAGTACAGGGGATCTCGTCCGACACAGAATTATGTTTCGCCCCATAAAGGCTGTTTCAAGGTATTTCCCCGGTTCCGTGTTTGCGCTGAGTATGCCGAATATAACATGGAACCGGCATTACTAAGAGGAAATACCTTGATACAGCCTTTATGGGGCGAAACATAATTCTGTGTCGGACGAGATCCCCTGTACTATGCTTCTAAGACAGGGGTAGGGAACTCCGGTCCTCGAGAGCCGTATTCCAGTCGGGTTTTTCCCCAATGAATATGCATTGAAAGCAGAGCACGCAAATAGATCTCATGCAAATTTATTGGGGAAATCCTGAAAACCCAACTGGAATACGGCTCTCAAGGACCGGAGTTCCCTACCCCTGTTCCAAGAGATGAGTATTTAAAGATTTAAAGAATTTAAGTGGAAGATAAAAATCTTTAAAAGAGAAAAACATAATTAAAAAATTGAAGACCGATGACGATTTTGGTGCTATCACGGCTGAGTGTTGAAGCCTTGTCACACAGTAGCACTGCCGGGGTTGTGCTGTACGTCAGGAGGACAGTAGAAAAGGTCCAACCACACAGCACAAACAAGAAGAAGCACCCAAGAGCCATCATGCCAGGTATATCAGTAAAGGACCCTTGATGATACCTGGCTTGTTGGCCCTTGTAGGCCAACCATCATGTTGCTGTTTCTGATGCTCACATTTCAGCATATTAAGATTCTTTTTCATACACCTCCATCTCTAAGGTAACACTAGTTCTTCAATTTTGCACTTAGGAGTTGGATTACTTTATATATCTTAAGATCTGATTGTTGACCCCTGATGCAGACATCGCCGAAACGTGGCCATATCAGACCACCGATTGTTCAAACATATTGTTCAGGTAAAACCTTTCTGATCTAAAGCTGCCTTTCTGGTCATCTCTGCTTCGCTGCATGGTTGATGCAGCCAACCATGCAGCGTGGTGATGCTGGCTGCCCCCCCCCCCCCCTTCCATTATTTCTCTGTGCATCCCTCAACCTAATCTCTCACACAGTGTGGCTCCTTCTTTCTTTCTTCTCTTCCTGATGCACTTGATAGAATGGAGTAGATCACTGGCAGGGGTTGCCCGTGTTAGACCGTTAAGAGACTGTTGGGCTGGCTGGAATTTCTGGATACCAAAAGGTGAGGAAGAGGGGTTAAGCTCTGTGGGCTTAAAATCAGGTGCAGCCTAAGGTTGGGCCTACTTCCTTCCCACTGCTCACGTTGTTATCACTGGAATCTCACCCATCCTCCCATATCTTTTTGCTAGTGGGAGCTCAGTTTACCATTACATTTATCACTCTGGAGTGTATTAGGCTCATTTGTGTATATAAATGTTGTACATTGGGTGGAGATTATCTCAGGCTGGGGAGGAGAGGAACCGCAGGAGGTGGCATGATGGCTGGAGGTACTTCAGCAGAGACCTGTATACGACACTTCTCCCTCCATATTCGTGGAGGTTAGGGTCAAAGACGGCCCAAGAATACCAAAAAGTTGCAAATAAAATTTTCTGTTCGTATTTGCGGGGTTTGTGGTATAGCCCTTTCGAATACGGTGAAATTTTGGTATTCGCAATTGTTTTTAAAAAAACAAGTTATGTATTGCAGTTCTTGCATTGTACTGTACACTTTAGCAGTACAATTCAAGTACTGTACAGAATTTTTTGTTTATTTAATTCACTCTATCCTGCTGTTCCCAATGAGCTCAGAATGGGTTATGGGTTAAACACCTGTCGGATCCGGTCCACATGAATATTAGGACCAGTTCTTTGGATACCATTTAATGTAGCTTATGTATTTGTTTTAAGATTTTTGTCATTTTAATAAATTCCTGCACCCTGTACATTTTCCTACAGTTTTATTCTGTTTTCTTATACAGTACTCCCACGATATTCGCGAGGGTTCCATTCCAGGAACCCCCGCGAATCTTAAAAAAACGCGAATACGGTTTTTGGCAGGGGAGACGGTAGAGGGCAGCCGGAGAGGCAGCAGAGAGCAGCCAGAGCGCCGGCGAGTGAAGGAAATCACTCGCTGTATGCTCTGACCGCCTCTTCCTACACTAAAGTCGGGCCCCACCAATCAGGAGCTGCGTGTCAAAGCAGCTCCTAATTGGTGAGGCCCGACTTTAGTGCAGGAAGAGGAGGTCGGAGCATACCGCGAGTGATTTCCTTCACTCGCCGGCTGCTCTCTCCTGCCTCTCTGGCTGCCCTCTCCTGCCCAGTCATTCGCGGTCGGAAAATACCGCGAATGACCGGGACCGCAAATCGCCAACCGCGATTGACTGGGGGGAGCACTGTACTGTACTTACTGACATACAAGCATATACTGTAATCCCATTAAAGCATGGTTCAGATCTGTGTCATCCCTTCAAAATTTGACGTGACTGATTGTGCTTAAGCCTGCTAACCCTTACTTGGCATTGTTACTCAGAAGCAGCATGTGTCTTCTGTGGCTCTTATGGGAGATCTTCATCTCCAAATGCCTGTTTACTTGGTCACTGTTACTCTCGTTCAACAGCCGTTTCACCATCTGTCAATTAAAGGGCTAAAACCTGATGTAATTCCTGGCGCCCAATTGGGAGTATTCTTTAACACTGCATGCAAATTTCCAGAACACCCCTGACCCGCCCATGCCCCTTCTATGAGCGTAACCCCTTTTGGGTTGCAAATTATAGGATTTGGGTGCGCAGTTTTTTTGGGGGGGTTTTAGTTCCAAAATTTTATTGAAATTTCATATAATAACCAGACATTCAAACATGCGCAGTTTTATAGAATAGTACATAGCGAGATGCAAATCCAGATTGGTGCTAATTAACATCAGTAATTGGTTGGTAGAAACCAATTTAATGACATCAATCGACTCTTTACCCGGTTTAGTTGGGCACACGTCTTAGGATTGCACACAAATTTTGGTATGCAAATTTGAGCACCCTTTATAGAATTCAAGGAAGTAGGTGAAAAGTTCCTCTTTCATCATGCGTTTGACCTGATTCAGTATCTTAATGGGTTCTCTCTTCTGTATGTGTTTTTAAAAATTATTTTATTTTAGAATTCAACATAATATTCAAGAATATACTTGAAAAAGAAATCAGAACAAGACATAAATATACAGGGAAACCCCTTAACACAGGAAATAAATATCATTCATTAGTCCACAGTGTTGCTGGAGTCGAGCAGGAAACGTACGTAAAGAAAAATCCTAAATACAAAGCAGATGAATCCTATACATTGAGAGCCAGATTATTTGCTATCCAAAGGAAGCTACAATCGGTCAGATCTCCCTCCCAAGGCACCAAAAATTTCAACAATTGCTTGGGCTCAAGAAATAACAAAACGCCATCCTTAAATTTTACATGACATATAGCAGGAAATTTTTTTTTTTTTTTTTTTTAAATCTTTATTCATTTCATATCTTAAAATCAAGTACAGTAAATGATGTTTAACAATTGAACATTTAAAAACACTTGAATTCTTACATTTGATTGTATCATCCTAAAATATTGTACCCCTCCTCATTTTATATATATATATATATATATATATATATATATATATATATATACATACAGTGGTACCTCGGTTTTCGAGTGCACCAGTTTGCAAGTGTTTTGCAAGACGAGCAAAACATTCGCAAAATCGGCGCCTCAGAAACCGAGTGTGCCTCGATTTGCGAGCGGCGCCCCCCCCCCCCTGTGATCCGGCCCCCCGCCGTGATTTGGCACCCCCCTCCCCCCGCCACGATTGGGCACCCTTCCACCGCTTCTTACTGTCACCTGGGCCTGGGCACCGGCATGTCCTGTGCGTTGGTGCCGGTGCCCGAAGATCAGCCTCCTCTTCTTGCTGGGCCTTGAGCATCTGCACATGCTCAAGGCCTGCGAGTTCACGCTTTCTCCGAGATTCTCGGAGATCTCGGAGAGAACGTGAACTTGCTCAAGGACCAGTAAGAAGAGGAGGCTGATCTTCGGGAACCGACACCAACACACAGGACATGCCGGTGCCCAGGCCCAGGTGACAGTAAGAAGCGGCGGAGGGGTGCCGGATCGTGGGGGGAGGGGGGGTGGGTGCCGGGATCGCAGGGGGGGCCTTTGGGGGGTGCAATGCCAGTTCTCGTGAGGGGGGCAGGAGCAACGTATCAAAGCGAGTTTCCATTATTTCCTATGGGGAAACTTGCTTTGATAAATGAGCATTTTGGATTACGAGCATGCTCCTGGAACGGATTATGCTCGTAATCCAAGGTACCACTGTATATATAATGATCTATTTCTTTAATAATCAAATTTTCCCTCCCTCATATTGCAAAGATTAAAAATATTCTTCCCTGATTATAATATAGCAGGAAATTTTAACAAGTAGGATGGCCCCATTGCCAAGACGCTTGGGCGGAATCCCCAAAAAGTCTGTACAGTGCCTTGGGGTCATCAAAAAAAAAAAAAAAAAAGAAATCTGGGAAAAATTCAAACATTAGGACCCAGAAATTGTTCATACGTATATCTGAAGCAATTATCCCCCTCTTTTACTAAGGCGCACTAGACGTTTCAGCCCGCGCCAAACGCTAAAGCGTCCATAGAACATAACTGTGAGCTTCTGTTCCGCTGCTAATGACTGGGGAGTGAATTAAGAGTGGTTTGTATGAGCTTCAGTAAAGGTGTTACAATACATGAGCTTCAGTAAAGGTGTTACAATACAGACCCCCTGTTTTACTAAGGTGCGCTATGCATTTTAGTGTGCGCTAACGTGTCCATAGACTAACATGCATGTATTAGCGTTTAACGCACGCTAATATTTAGCGCGCTAAAACGCTTAGCGCGCCTTCGTGAAAGGAGCCTTGAGTTTCAAAGAGCTTCTGCGAGGTGTTAGAATACAAGGGCTCTCTCTCTCTCTCTATATATATTTTTTTTTAATTCAAATTTTCTATACCGTTCTCCCAAGGGAGCTCAGAACGGTTTACATGAATTTATTCAGATACTCTAGAGCAGGGGTGTCCAACCTTTTGGCTTCCCTGGGCCGCATTGGCCGAAAAAAAATGTTTCTGGGGCCATGCAAACGCTGCAGCAAGACAGAGGAAGGAGCCGGCAAGACGGTAAATACCTGGGGGCAGCAGAGGAAAACACTGCATCGCCCTTGACCAGGGCCATACAAAATACTTCACTGGGCTGCAGGTTGGACACCCCTGCTCTAGTGCAGAGGTCTCCAAAGTCTCTCCTCGAGGGCTGAATCCAGTCAGGTTTTCGGGATTTCCCCAATGAATATGCATTGAAAGCAGTACATGCACATAGATCTCATGCATATTCATTGGGGAAATCCCGAAAACCTGACTGGATTCGGCCCTCGAGGAGGGACTTTGCAGACCTGTGCTCTAGAGTCACAGGGGCTTCTGTAGTGGTATTACAATGCAGAGTTATCAATTATGCTATAATCAGGATCTGGAGAAAGAAACTAGATCTGGTCGGAGGGGAAAGTGGCGAAGATTTACTGCATTTGTATGAAAAGCCGTTCCCATTCAGGGAAGCTTTGCATTGCATGTGTTGAACTTTTCCATTGCAAAGCTATCCTGGAAAGCAGCTACTTCAGCTCGAAAAAGAATGCCAAACTCCTATTTTGGCAACTTAAGCATTAGCACATCAAGAAATCCCAAACCCATGTATTATGTATTATTTTTCCTTCCTTGAGCATTCCTCATAAGTAGTTTGTGCTGCCGTTGAAACTAGCAGGAACTGGCAGCCACAGCGAGGATTAGTTTTGTTTTCTGTTTTCCTGTCTTTATCCTGACCTGAAATTCTTTACAACTGGAAACAGCTCAGCTTGTAATGCTTTCCACCTTTTGATTATTTTCTTTTTTATCCCCCTTTGGTTTTCACTAACTGCTACTATTCAGAGATTACAAGGAAAACCAAAAACAAAACAGAAGGTTACTATTGTGTGGTTACTGAATGGGCTCAGTTAATGTTTTGAATTGACTGCGGCGCCTTTTGTCCTACGGTTTGGTAAAGGATACAAGTAGAGAATGACACGGAGACATATTTGTCCCCGTCCCCGCAGAAACTCCACCCCGCAAGTTTTGTCTCGGTCCCTTCCAGAACCCCGTTCGCGTTCCAAAACGTTTGAGTTCCAAGACAATTTTTCCCATTGAAAATAATAGAAACTGGATTAATCCGTTCCTGGGTCCCACAAAGACAGCAAGATCAGACCCCCAGCAGCAGAGACAGCAAGATCAGGACCCCCAGCAGCAGAGACAGCAAGATCAGATCCCTACCGGCAGAGACAGCAAGATCGGGACCCCCAGCGGCAGAGACAGCAAGATCGGGACCCCCAGCGGCAAAGACAGCAAGATCGGGACCCCCAGCGGCAGAGACAGCAAGGTCGGGACCCCCAGTGGCAAAGACAGCAAGGTCGGGACCCCCAGCGGCAGAGACAGCAAGATCGGGACCCCCAGCGGCAAAGACAGCAAGATCGGGACCCCCCAGCAGCAGAGACAGCAAGATCGGGACCCCCAGTGGCAAAGACAGCAAGATCGGCAACGGCAGTGGCAAGTGGTGCTCAGCCCAAAGCTTCCCTCCCAGGCAGAAACAGGAAGCTGCGTCAGAGGGGAAGCTTTGGGCTGAACACCGCTTGCAGTTCGGATTCCAAAGCAGCGCTCGGATTCCGGGACAAAAATAAAAAAAAAACCATTTGGATTCCAAATCATTCGGATTCCGAGGTACCACTATATTTGATAGGATTAAGTGACTTGCCCAGGGTCACAAGGTACAGTGTGGGATTTGAACCCACAACCTCATATTAGCAGGGGGGTGGGGGGCAGGAGTGATGTGACGTCTAGACATGTGTTCTTGGATTTCCATGTGTTCAGTGTAGTCTGCTGGCCGAACAACAGCTTGGAGCTGACATGCACACACACACACACACACAACCTGATTTATAAAAGATTTTTCCCCCGTGGGCACAAAATGGGGTGAAATCACTTGTAAATCAGGCTGAAAGAAACATGGTCGTCTCTTCTAATCGCATTAGCATTCAAGGGGAAACAAAAAGCACCAGTGGTTGCCAAAGGGGTTTGAAGCGGTGGGACTTGATTTCCATATTAAGACATCTCTGACTGCACTTACGGCACATGACTGAGTTCTCTGCCGGCTCCGACTTGTTTTCACTTCGCCCTTTAGTTATGCTGGTGAAAAATGTGCCAAAGTCCCGGAGGAACCCATTGTGATGCAGGCATAGCAGGTTAAGAGGAATAAGGGTTATTGGAATCCTCGCTTGCTTGTTCCCAACTGAAATGAGCCTTCTAAGTTTTTTTGTTTGTTTGTTTTTTTTATAAATCTTTTTATTGATTTTCAAATACTGACAGTGCAATACACATGTAGCTGAACATATAACAATCAAGAAAAGCACTTTGAACTTACAAATATTCAAAAGCAATCATTCCCCCCCTTAATTAAATAAAAATACCAATGCATATAATCTTCCAAGAAATAAATGTAAATCCTGGGATTTTTCCATCTGTTGTATTATGAGGTTATCTATTTCCTCTCACTCTAGCTATACCAAATGGATATTGTCTCACTGGAAAACTTCAAGGTGTCCTTTTACTAAGCTGTAATAAAGTGTGGCCTTTGCACACCCTTATGTGGGGTGCAAGGCTCCTCATCCTACCTAAATTTCAGAAAATTATTAAAAACAAACCTGTTTAACCGATTTGTATCCTAAGACCTCTTATGCCCGACCTCTCGTTTTCCAAGATCTCTTATGCCTTCCTCGGTATCCTGCTTACCTATGTACATTGTACCTATATATTGTACCTATATCCTGCTTACCTATTTAAATTGTATCTATTTTGCTGATTGTACCTATTCGCTGATTGTCCAGCCCTTCTTTGATGTAAACCGCCTCAAACTACTATGGCTTTGGCGGTATATAAGAATAAAATTATTATTATTATTTTTACAATAGCTGGAAAATTGATGAGTTTCCATTTTCCCAATGAATGGCCATATGCTGATGGGACAATTAACGCACAAAAAAATTAAGGCGTGAGCAGTTATCACCACCCCATTCTGTGGGAATAGGGTGGAGCCTTCTTCTCTGCTCCTGTAAAGCACCACAGGAGCAGAGATTTGAACAGAGGTGTGGCAGCTATTTGGAGAAGGAAACCCTGGAGATGAGAACCTGTTTGCTAGGCTATGGCCTGATGCCCACAAGGAAAACAAACTGACCTGTGGTTTAGAAGGAGATTATACCAGCCACGATAGCGTAAGGATGCTAGGGAAACAACCTGCTTAGATTGAGGCATAAGGTACTGACATAAATACTTTGTACAGCGCTTTGTAATTTTGGATAAGCGTTTAATCAAAACTTAAATAAACTGTGAAACTAGGATACTGCAGAGACAGCTCGGCTGCCCAAGATAAGACTGTGTTCCATAGGCAAAAGTATAATACAATTTATGTTGTCTACTGATGCAGAGCTGCTTCCTAGAACTAGTGTTGGGGAAACCTGGAACAATCAGCACCAAAGCCAAACTACTCTTGACACCATATATTCAACAAATGGGAAAAAAAACAACCCTTTTTTATAGCCATGCTAAAAATGGGCTTAGTGTGTGAGAATTCCCACTTAAGGATACGCTAAGCCCATTTCTTTTTGCAACTTACTAAAAGTTAAGATGTGTTATTGCCTGCTAACTTGTGCTATTTTATGCAATGAGGCCTAGTCACTAATAACTGGGATTAACAGTAAAATAACATGCCTTAAAAGTAGCCCAGTGTTGATTGTTTTCTTCCACTCAATTAAAAAAAAAAGTCTGTAGAAATGGACAATCTAGCCATTGTGACATCACTAATGAGATTGGCTCGTACTGGTGGAATGAGGCATTATGACATCACAATCTCAGCTCTGATTACCAGAGCCTGAAACTCTTCACGATAAAGGGGGAATTTATCAACGAGGGCTACTATTAAGATGCGTTATTTTACCACTAATACAGCTATTTTAGCACAGGTGACATGTTATGCAGTAAGACCTAGTTACTCATAACTAGAGTTAACAGTAAATTAACCCTCCGCTCCCCCTTTAATTAAAAATAAGAAATCCAGTGCTTCAAAGAAACAGAACTGTGGACCCTCAATAGGAAAAAACAATTTTGATAACATCATCTGATAGTTGCCACAGATCCTCTGGGCAGGAAAAGGTCTTTTTAAACAGACACCCCCATTGTGCCCCTAGGGCATCTCTTCTGGACCTACATCTTGATCAGATTAAAACTGTTTCCGTGACCACAGGAAATGTGATGGAGGCTCCCACAGGTTTCAGAACAATACATATTTTGTCTTCCAAACCAGTAGATCACAGGGTCTCCTAAACAAACATGTTTCCGTGAGTAAAGCTGTTAAAAAAACAGAATACACTTGGTGCGACAGGTATCAACATGCAGAGATTTATTTAAACTATTTACTGAATAGAAAAGGTTAAAGTTTGCTTCCTGAGCAGTAACCACGAGACAGCCGTAAGCACCAAGAGATTTGATTTGATGGCGCTGCACACGAAAATATAAATGAATAAAAGAAAGACAGAAAATCTTTGTTTTATTTTCATCATTAATTTCCCACCCACCTCCCAGTTGCAAACCTGGATATCGGCCTGAATCACAAACCACAGCTAATTTTGGAGCCAAGAACACGTACAATAGCTGGCCTGAAACAACATCTACAGCTCCTGTCCATTAACTAACCTTACCGAAAGCAATGCAAGTCGGGGATCTTAAAAAGGTCGCGTGGGGTTTCCACCCTTGATCTGATGGAAAAATTCAAATATTTTCCTTCAAGCAGCATTTTAGCATTGAAGGAGTGGAACGGACAAGTGTTTAGGATCAGACCTGCACTGGACGACCCTTTCTTCTTCTGCCTTACTTTGAAAGGCATACAAAACAGGAGAGTCACCTCCACGAATCAATCACAGACGAAAAAACAGTGGAGATGTCCAAAGAAAGCGGGTATGCGGGTTTGTCTCATGACTGCTTTATTCACTCTATAACACGATTCACTCGACATGTACATGTTTTGGCCCAACCGGTCTGCATCGGGAGTCTTATTCTCTGTAGAAACACCAATTAGACATTAGCATGTAAAAAGATGATACAGCATTCATGCTTAGTAGAAACGTCAATAGGGCATTTGGCCCACTCTATGTGACAAACATATACAACTTAATCAAAACTCAGACTTGTGGTTCAGGGCTGCGGCCAAAAAAGCAAACAGGAATTATTAAGAAAGGGATGGTAAATAAGACCGAGAATATTATAATACCTCCATGGTGCATCCTCACAATCGCCGTACATGAAGAAGGACACAGTACTACTCGAAAGGGTCCAGAGAAGAGCGACTAAAATGGTTAAGGGGCTGGAGGAGTTGCCGTAGAGTGAGAGATTAGAGAAACTGGGCCTCTTCTCCCTTGAAAAGAGGAGACTGAGAGGGGACATGATCGAAACATTCAAGATACTGAAGGGGATAGACTTAGTAGATAAAGACAGGTTGTTCACCCTCTCCAAGGTAGGGAGAACGAGAGGGCACTCTCTAAAGTTGAAAGGGGATAGATTCCGTACAAACGTAAGAAAGTTCTTCTTCACCCAGAGAGTGGTGGAAAACTGGAACGCTCTTCCGGAGGCTGTTATAGGGGAAAACACCCTCCAGGGGTTCAAGACAAAGTAGATAAAGACAGGTTTATTCAACCTCTCCAAGGTAGAGAGAATGAGAGGGCACTCTCTAAAGTTAAAAGGGGATGGATTCCGTACAAACGTAAGGAAGTTCTTCTTCACCCAGAGAGTGGTGGAAAACTGGAACGCTCTTCCGGAGGTTGTTATAGGGGAAAACACCCTCCAGGGGTTCAAGACAAAGTAGATAAAGACAGGTTTATTCAACCTCTCCAAGGTAGAGAGAATGAGAGGGCACTCTCTAAAGTTAAAAGGGGATGGATTCCGTACAAACGTAAGGAAGTTCTTCTTCAGCCAGAGAGTTGTAGAAAACTGGGATGTTCTTCCAGAGGCTGTTATAAGGGAAAACATCCTCCAGGGATTCAAGACAAAGTTGGACAAGTTCATGCTAAACTGGTGAGACTGGACTCATTTGGAGCACTGGTCTTGACCTAGGGGCTGCCGCGTGAGCGGACTGCTGAGCAGGATGGGCCACTGGTCTGACCCAGCAGCGGCAATTCTTAGGTTCAATTCTGGTCACCGTATCGCAAAAAAAGATATATCAGAATTAGAAAAGGTTAAAAGAAGAGCAAACAAAACGATAAAGGGGATGGAACTGAAAGCCTAAAGAGATTGAGGCTCTTCAGCTTGGAAAAGGGATGGCTAAGGGGTGATATGACCGAAGCCTACAAAATCCTGAGTGGTGTTCGACAGGTTTGAGTAAATAGATGTTTCACCCTTTCAAAAAGTTCCGAAACCAAGGGACCCTCAATGAAATTACATGGAAATACTTGTAAAACAAATAGGAGGAATTTTTTTTTTTTTTTTACTCAAAGAATAGTTAAGCTGTGGAATAGAGAATGACACGGGGACAATAGGCGCCCTTTATAGAATCGCGTCTAGCGGCATGTAAATTAGACTTGGACACCAGTAGGTGTCAAAAGCTTAAGCGCCCCTAATTTATGCCAGGGTTGTCTTGGCTTAAATACCAGCACCTAAGTCCAATTTAGGTGCCCACACGGAAAACCTGCCCAAGATCTGCCCACGATCTTAACCATGCTATGCCCACTTTCTGGTAGCCACCTCAAGCTGGGCACCTACCAATTTAGACCTCTAACTAACAATTTTAATTTAAGCCAACTTTTGAGCCAATTAAGCTTGTTATTGGCGCCAATTAAGTTAATCTTAAAATGAACCTCCCTCCTTTTATAGAACCGCACAAGTGTTTTTTGGCACCAGCCAGTGCGTTGAATGCTCTTGTTCTGCTCTGACGCTCGTAGAGCTCCTAGGAGCGTCAGAGCATTCATTATGCTGGCCGCCACTAAAAGCCGCTTGTGCAGTTTTGTAAAAAGGGGGGTAAGTTAAGTGCCGCGATTTAAGCTCCTAACTTTAAGCGCCTTTTAGCAAATCTGGGCCAGAACGCACATGTTTAGAAAGGTGAAAGACAGCCTTTATCAACACCATTTAAAATCTAGCCCACGATTCCACTGCAGCAAAAATAAAAGATAAACAGGTTTATATTAAAAACGATTTAACCAGGCAAAAACAGTTCCTAGCCAGTTAAATCATTTGTTGGGGGACAACCAGTCATTTCCAATGGCAATTAACTAGTTAGTGCCGATAAAAATGTCCGCCTGGCGCCTATCTCGAATCTGGCGCAAAGAAATTATACACGCAAGTAGTTTAAAAATCTTTTTGGGTTTGTCATCGAGGAGAGAGGTATTGCCCCAGCTCAGAATTCTAACCCAGAATAAACTGAATGTGGGAAGCCAGAGATGATGATTCTAAAACTGTAGAAATGATACAATTGGTCGGAAAAAAAATCCACATCTGGCAGGAAAAGGCAAAGAAAAATGTGACCTCTTAAGGCTAATTAGGGGGTCTTCTAAAGTCCTTTCAGTGCAGAGTGACCTGAACTGGAGATAAGGGGAGTGCCGCGGGCATTCGTCAGTGGAGAGGGAGAGGGCGGTGGGGGAGGAGTCCACTGAAGGCTAGAATGGCAGAAAGCGGTCACACGGGCAGGATTATCTTGGAGCTGCAGATTGCCTGTCACTAATTACAAATTATTCACTTGTACTTTGAATTGATCAAATAGGTTAATACGGTATTAGAGTTAATCTTGTTGTGATTGGGGGACTGAAGAAGGAGTGGGAAGAAAAGAAAACTGTCTTGCCATTGATGGTTGAGATGAAATAGGAGCTGTTGGAAATGGATCTTTGTGTCTTGTGTAAAAATTGCCTGCTACCTGCTGCAGGGATGATAGTAGATTAGCATAAAACTGATTTCTTCTGAAAAATGCATTTTATTTTCTTTTGTGCTAACCCTTCATGTGTTGCACGTCACCTTTATAACTTGTACTGTGTACAGTAATTCCCACTTGAAGTAGACAACGGGGGCAAAAGGTGACTACGTTT
Source organism: Geotrypetes seraphini (assembly GCF_902459505.1). Lineage (NCBI taxonomy): Eukaryota > Metazoa > Chordata > Amphibia > Gymnophiona > Dermophiidae > Geotrypetes > Geotrypetes seraphini. Next base: position 175,642,463 of record NC_047091.1, on the reverse strand, counting down.
TGCAGTTTGACTGTTCATGTTGGAACGTAAGTTTGATTATTGCATCCCGGCTTCCCATATTTGAGCAGGAACATGAAACGACACGTTTTTTTTTGTTGAAATGTAATTCTTTAGCCTGGGAATTAGTCCTAAGGTGGTCCTCGGGTTTTTTTTCAGAGACGGGGGAAGAATAGAGCTAGAGGCCATGAGATTGAGGTTGCGGGGTGGGAGACTCGGAAGCAAAATGTCGAGAAATGTTTTTTTCACAGAAAGGGTGGTAGATGCCTGCCACAATGGGTTGTGAAGACAGAAATGGTGACGGAATTCAAAACTGCGTGGGATAAACACAGAAGATCATTATGTAGAAGAAGGATGAATCCAGTTAAAGTAAAACTTAAATGACCTCCTAACTGGAGGGAGCTTTGAGCAGCTTCAGAGGTGGGGAAATAAGACCGACGTCGAGCAGACTTCTATGGTCTGTTTTTTTGTAAATGGCAAAAACAGATCACGATTGAGGCTGGAGCGGGCTTCGATGGCAACTCAAGTAGTTGGGAAGTGGGACCGTTGAGAAGTAACATAGTAACATAATAGATGACAGCAGATAAAGACCCAAATGATCCATCCAGTCTTCCCAACTTGATTCAATTTTACATTTTTTTTTCTTCTTTTTAGCTATTTCTGGGCAAGAATCCAAAGCTCTGCCCGGTTCTGTTCTTAGGTTCCAACTACTGAAGTCTCCGTCAAAGCTCCCTCCAGCCCATCTACACCCTCCCAGCCATTGACGCCCTCCCCAGCCCATCCTCCACCAAACGGCCACAAGTCTGCCCAGTACTGGCCTTAGTTCTTCAATATTTACTATTATTTTCTGATTCTAGATCCTCTGTGTTCATCCCACACTTTTTTGATCTCCGTCACCGTTTTCCTCTCCACCACCTCTCTCGGGAGCGCATTCCAGGCATCCACCACCCTCTCCATAAAGAAGAATCTCTATAATAAAACCCTAAGCCGCGCATGCGCACTTCCACTTGCGTGTTCCGTATATCCGTGGCCTGAAGAAATGCGCATGCGTGACTACAACTGCCCCACACTCGCAGCCCTGTGGGGCAGTGGCAGCATCTGAGTGGTGGAGAGCAACCCCGTTCCGCCCGTTGACCTTCCACAAACCTCCCGGCTCCAGCGGCGTAGGCAGCACTATAAACACGCTGCTTCGCGCCCTTCTACTGCCGATTTTCTCTGCCTCGTCTCTAATGACATCATCGGAGACAGATGCGGGAGAGGAAATCGGCAGTAGAAGGTCGCAAAGCAGCGTGTTTAAAGTGCTGCCTATGCAGCTGGAGCCCGGAGGTTTGTCGGCGGTGGGAGGGTCAGGATCAGGCCAGATCTGCAGAACAACGGCAGTAAAAGAAGGGGGAGGGGCCGAACGGAGCAGGCCAGATCGCGGTAAGAGAAGGGAAAGGGGGGTGGGGGGAAATGCTGCTACTGCTATACAGGGACTTGGAGGGGAAGGGAAATACCGCTGCTGCTTCTGCATAGGAAAGGGGGGGGATAAGAGGGAAATGCTGTTGCTGCTGCATAGGGAAATGGGATGAAAATGCTGCTGCACAGGGAAAGGGGAAAAATGACAGACAGACAGCGGGAGGGAGGGAGACAGAAAAAAAGAAAGACACAGGGGCAGGAGAGGGACAGAAAGACAGACAGAAAAAGGGGGCCAGGGAGAGAAAGAGTCAGCGGGAGGGAGGGAGACAGACATATATTCTAGCACCCGTTAATGTAACGGGCTTAATGACTAGATAATAAAACCCTAAGCGGCGCATGCGCACTCCTACCTGCGTGTTCCGTATGTCCGTGGCCGGAAGGAGTGCGCTTGCGCGCCTACCACTGCCCCACACTCGCGAAGGGAGAAAATACAGAAGCAAAGAAAGACTGACAGACAGCCAGGGAGAGAGACAGTAAGACAGGGGGCCAGGGAAGAGACAGAGACACACAGGGGGACAGAGACAGAAAGAAAGGGGGGCAGGGAGAGAGATAAAAAACATAAAGTAAGAAAGAAAGAAACGCCTCAGCGACCCATTGTGCTAAAAGTCTACACATCTATTCTAGCACCCGTTAATGTAACGGGCTTAAGTACTATTTTCCTTATATTGCTCTTAAGTCTCCCACCCCTCAGCCTCAAATTATGCCCTCTGGTTTTACAATTTTCCTTTCTCTTGAAAAGATTTTGTTTTATGTTAATACCTTTCAAGTACTTAAATGTCTGAATCATATCTCCCCTGTCCCTCCTTTCCTCTAGGACCGCTGCTGGGCAGACTTCTTTGGTCTGTGCCCCCAAAATTGTCGGAGTGAGGCTGCAGTAGAGTATATCAGTACTTAGAGTGGCAGATTCAACTTGATGGCAGAGTCAACTCAGCTCTGGCCACCTTGAAGGCAGACTGAATGGACCGTGCAGGTCTTTATCTGCCGACATTTGCTATGCTGCTACGGTTGAGGTAGAAAAAACAAAGCATGGTGATAAGCAAAGGTTAAGGAGTAGCCTGCAGAAGACCATAAACCGACCTCAGTTTCATAAGCAGTGATGCAAACTAGTTAGAAAGGAGTCTGAATACTTTTTTTCGAGCTACGGAGGCAATTCAGTAAAGGAGACCCAATGGGGCGCCACAAAATTAACACAAAAAAATCATGGCGCCAAAGTGGTATTCTATGCGGGCACTTATGTGGACTTATAGAATATGGAAATAAGTTGCCACTTACGCATGAACATGTAGGCGCGATCACTGATCACCATGTCAAAAGCTGGTGTAAGTGTTCACGGCTATGTGGAACCACATTCACGCACAGCTTAGTGTTCAGTAAGTTACGTGCGTATCCGGTCGAGGCGTCCATTGCTCGCCTATGTTCCGCTCACATAAATGCCTCCTTTCACAACACGCTAACGTGAATACCCACGTGTTTTATAGACTTGCGGCTAGAACCTATGCAGATAAACCACTTATACACACATTAGTGAATCCAGTGATGGTGTGTGGCCGAAATCGAGATTGGTTTCTATGCTGGTTGACTTCCGGGGGCCAACAGAGCAGCCTCTTAGCGGGGGTCTTGCCCTTTCGCGCTCATAACTTCACACTGAGGATTCGCACATAAATATTTCATAATAATTTATAATTGTACTGAGTCCTATGAGTTAGTCTTTTGGTTTGTATGATCATTTTCTTTGGCTTCTTTTCTGCTCCTGTATAAGCGGAAATTGGGCAGACCACAAGGTCCACTGGAACACTGGTAGGATGAGTGCCCTACATGAGCATTGGGCCACAGAGGGGTGGCTAAGAGTCCATTGTACTACTGATATTACTAGTTATCATTTCTAAAGCGCTGAAAGGCGTGTGCAGCGCTGTACATTTAACATGTAATAGCCCTTGGTTATCTTACGGTGAGCGAGAGTTAGGAGTTGAAAGCAGCCTCAAAAAAAAAAAAAAAAATGACTTTTAGCTTGGATTGGAATGCTACTAGAGACAGAAATTGACGTATTGACTCAGGCAGTCTGTTCCAGGCATACAGCACAGCAAGATAGAAGGGACGGAGTCTGGAGTTGGCAGTGGACGAGAAGAGGGACTTACCCGATGAACAGAGTTCACCAGAAAGGGGGGGGGGGGAAGCGTAGGGGAAGATAAGTGAGGAGAGATATTGGGGAGCTGTAGAGTGAATGCACTTGTAAGAGTGTGGGGAGCCAATGAAGTGACTTGAGGAGAGGGGTAATAAGAGTATGACGGCTTTGGCGGACTATAAGTCATGCAGCACAATTTTGAATGGACTGAAGGGGAGAGAGATGGTTGAGTGGAAGACCCGAGAGAAGCAAGTTGCAGTAGTCTTAAGCAAAGAGGTGATGAGAGTGTGGATAAGAGTTTTGGCAGTGCGCTCAAAAAAGAAGAGGTCAGATTTTGGTAATAGACGAGAAGAAGCAACAGGCTTTTGCGGTTTGTTGGATCTGAGTGGCGAAGGAGAGACAGGAGTCAAAGATGAATTCAAGGTTGTGAGCTGATGACACAGGGGGTGATGTGTGCGTTGTACGTAGAGGATGTGTGCGTAGAGGATGGGGGGAGAGGGTAGGTGGGTTCAGGTGGAAAGATAAGGAGCTCGGTCTTAGCCGTATTCAGTTTTAGATGGCAGTGAGACATCCAGACGACAAGGTTTGGACAGTCAGCCTGAGACTTAGGGCTGGATTCCTGTAGAAATATGTAGTGTGGAGAGGTAGATTTGGGAGTTATCAGCATACAGGTGATATTGAAAGCTACAGGAGGAGATCAGTGCATGGAGGGAGTGGGTATATATGGAGAAAAGGAGAAGGCCCAAGTCAGAGCCTTGAGGTACACTGATTGCCAGTGGGATAGCAGTGGAGAACAGAACCCTGGAATCCCAGCGAGGACAGCATAGCGAGGAGTAGGTGGTGATCAACGGTATCGAAGGCAGCAGATAGATCGAGAAGGATGAGGATAGAGTAAAGACCATTGGATCTGGCCAGGAGCCGTTCATTAGAGACTTTAGCAAGGGCAGTTTTCATGGAACGGAGTGGGCGAAAGACCGACTGAAGTGGGTGAAGAATAGCTTGAGATGAAAGGAAGTCCAGGCAGTGGTGATGAACAGCATGTTCAAGTAGTTTGAATAAGAAGGGGAGGGGGATGTGGGGGTCTAGTGAGGGGTTGTTTTTTTTTGAGGAGAGGTGCGACTGCAGGTGTTTAAAGACATCAGGAACAGTGGCAGTGGAGAGTGATAGGTTGAGGATGTGAGAGGAGGGATGACAGTGGGAGTAGGTGGGTGGGAATCGGATCAGAGGAGCAGGTAGTGGGTTTGGAGGAGGAGGAGAGAAGTTGTCAGAAGAAATTGCGACTGACAGTGAGAAGCCGAGGGGCAGCTAGACTGGTAATTTGTTCTGAATCCACCTCAAGAGGAAATTTCTGCTGCAGTTTCCATGGCAAACTGGGGGTCCTGCCTTGGTCAAGAAGAAGTTAAGTGTGTGACTAGAGTATGTGTTGTCTTAATTATTTCCGAGTCTTCTGATATTTTTTTTTTTTGCATGGTGTGATGTTTTTCTCTCTTCCACCCGATGCAATTCAGGTGACCTTGAAATGCTGTCCAAGGTGTAATGCTAAAAAGTACCATACACCTTCAAGAAGAGATAATGAATGTTAATTTATTTGTAATTCTCTGCCCTCTATCCTCCTGCTGCGACCAATAGGAAGTTGACATGGCAGCCCTAGACTCCCCTGATGGGCTTTATATGGACTTCTGTACCAGTAGCCCATTAGAGGAACAGTGACTTTTAAAAAAAGTTAATTTCTTCTTCTGTGCTTTTGCACTCTAGTCCCTCACCATTTCACCGGTCATGGATTGTGAGACTGCTGTGTTGAATTGCCTCTTTAATGCAAGGAGACAGAAGTGTTTTCCAGGCAGGCTCTGCCTGTTATATCTCATTCCATCCTTTGCCACTGGCTTCCCTTCTCAAGTTGCAGATAAGCAACTCTCTTTAGTCTTAAGTCCATTTGCAGATAAGCAACTCTCTATGATCATCGGGTGAAGAAAAGGACGAGATTGTTATCCACTCACATAGATCGTTTTATCAACTCTATAAAAACCCAGTAAGTCACAATTCAGAACACTGAAGAATATACCAGTTTACACATGCTGAATGGGGCCAACATTCAATAGGTAATATGTCCCCCCCCAAAAAAAAAAAAAAATATATATATATTTGCATATTTTGAGCAAAAGATCTAACCTGGTAAGATTAGCGTAATCTTGTACAGTTGACCATTCATACCCGCAGGTTCCACTTAGAAACATGACGGCAGATAAAGGCCAAATGGCCCATCCGCAGCATCCACTATCTCCTCCTCTCCCTATAGGCTATGCCTCTTTACACCTGCATCGTGAGGTCATAAAGTATTATTGTGATAAGCTAAGGCTTTTAACATTTGCATCGTGAGGTCATAGAGCTTTATGATTATAGAAACATGATGGCAAATAAAGGCCAAATGGCCCATCCGCAGCATCCACTATCTCCTCCTCTCCCTATTGGCTAATGCTCTTAACAATTTCATCTCCTCTTCCTATTGGCTTAGGCTCTTTACACCTGCATTGTGAGGTCATAGAGCTTTATGGTTATAGAAAAATGACAGCAGATAAAAGACAAATGGTTCATCCAGTCTGCCCATCCACAGCATCCACTATCTCCTCCTCTCCCTATAGGCTAAGGCTCTTTACACCTGCATTGTGAGGTCATAGAGCATTATAGTTATAATAACAAAGAAAGATGATGACAGATAAAGACCAAATGGCCTATCCAGTCTGCCCATCTGCAGCATCCACTATCTCCTCCTCCACAAAGCTAACCACAGCTCTCTCTCTCTCCCTATGTAACTTGGCAGTCAGTCTTTGGACCTGAGCCACAGCAGCAACCATACTCAAAGGCTACCTAAGGCCTGCACCAGGTCTTTCCCTCTGACCCAACCCACCCTTTCTGATGCAACATCCTGGGTAGGCCGGGTCAGAGCAAAAGGCCTAGTGCAGACCACAGACAGCCTTTGAATATGGCTGCTGCTGCCACAGGGTCAAAGACTTGCTGCAAAAGTACACCGGGTGTGGAGGACCAGAGAGAGCAAAGCGAGCTGCAGTCTAGCCCGTGAGGGTGGGAGAGATGCCAGGCCATGCCATGCCAGTGGGGAAGTGTAGACGGCGGAGGAAGAGGGACAGAATTAAGAGGACTTGAGCATCTACAGATTTTGGTATCCACGGTGGGCGGAGGGGAGGGAGGGATATCTGTTTTATTATATGTATGTTTTTTTTGGAAACCGCTTAGATTTAGGCGGTATATAAAATTTTTAAATAAGTAAAATTATCACACTTTGAATTCCAGGGTCAACATTTATCTGTATATCAGCCAGCATTTGGGGAGGGGGGGTTAGAAACACAACATCAGCATCTGATACTGATAATAGGCGGTTCTAAATGTCATTCCTAAAATTTTGATTAATCCTTACATTAAAAAATCTATTTTTTTCCTGCTGTTCACATTTTGAAGTCCTTTTTACTAACTTGCAGCAAAAAGGTGACCTTAGCGCTCCCGTATGCAGGTCTTTCCCACGTGTTAAGGCCACGTTTTACCGTGGCCAGAAAATGGCCGATTTTCCGATTTAATGGCCGTGTGCTAATGTTGCCACTAGGGGGCAGCCATTAACAAAGATTACCATGTGAACCCTCGCTGCCACCCATTTTGTAGGCAGTAAGGCCTAGCTTTTCTAAATGGGAAGATTTTTTAGGCACCCAAGCTCAGTATAATGTGCCATTTAAAAAATGTTTTTAAGTAGGGTGGTGGTTAATGGAAGTCGCTCGAAGGAAGGAAAGGTGACTAGTGGAGTCCCTCAGGTTTCGGTGCTGGGGCCAATCCTGTTCAATATGTATGTGAGTGACATTGCTGAAGGGTTAGAAGGAAAAGCGTGCCTTTTTGCAGATGATACCAAGATTTGTAACAGAGTAGACACCGAAGAGGGAGTGGAAAATATGAAAAAGGTTCTGCAAAAGTTAGAGGAATGGTCTAATGCCTGGCAACTAAAATTCAATGCAAAGAAATGCAGAGTAATGCATTTGGGGATTAATAATAGGAAGGAACCGTATATGCTGGGAGGAGAGAAGCTGATATGCACGGACGGGGAGAGGGACCTTGGGGTGATAGTGTCCGAAGATCTAAAGGCGAAAAAACAGTGTGACAAGGCAGTGGCTGCTGCCAGAAGGATGCTGGGCTGTATAAAGAGAGGCGTAGTCAGTAGAAGGAAGAAGGTGTTGATGCCCCTGTACAGGTCATTGGTGAGGCCCCACTTGGAGTATTGTGTTCAGTTTTGGAGACCGTATCTGGCGAAAGACGTAAGAAGACTTGAGGCGGTCCAGAGGAGGGCGGCGAAAATGATAGGAGGCTTGCGCCAGAAGACATATGAGGAGAGACTGGAAGCCCTGAATATGTATACCCTAGAGGAAAGGAGAGACATGGGAGATATGATTCAGACGTTCAAATACTTGAAGGGTATTAACGTAGAACAAAATCTTTTCCAGAGAAAGGAAAATGGTAAAACCAGAGGACATAATTTGAGGTTGAGGGGTGGTAGATTCAGGGGCAATGTTAGGAAATTCTACTTTACGGAGAGGGTAGTGGATGCCTGGAATGTGCTCCCGGAGAGGTGGTGGAGAGTAAAACTGTGACTGAGTTCAAAGAAGCGTGGGATGAACACAGAAGATTTAGAATCAGAAAATAATATTAAAGATTGAACTAGGCCAGTTACTGGGCAGACTTGCACGGTCTGTGTCTGTGTATGGCCTTTTGGTGGAGGATGGGCTGGGGAGGGCTTCAATGGCTGGGAGGGTGTAGATGGGCTGGAGTAAGTCTTAACAGAGATTTTGGCAGTTGGAACCCAAGCACAGTACCGGGTAAAGCTTTGGATTCTTGCCCAGAAATAGCTAAGAAGAAAAAAAAAAAAAAAATTTAAATTGAATCAGGTTGGGCAGACTGGATGGACCATTCGGGTCTTTATCTGCCGTCATCTACTATGTTACTATGTTACTATATGTATGTTACTAAGTGAGATTGAAGGCGCTTACAGTCGCCTACAAAATCGGCACCAGAATTGCGCCTCCGTAGACACTTTAGGCTGCCTAATGCCACCGTGGGCATAGCTAATGCTGGAAGTGGCGGAGGTGCGATTCACATCAAAGGTAGGCACCGGAAATGTAAGTGTGGAAAACCCAGTGCCAGAGGCGCAATTCTGTACCCAGCGCTGTTGCGTGATTGACACAGCGCCGGTTACAGAATCCAGACCTAAGGACTCGCACGATAATCCTGCACTAATCACTGAGCAGATGGAAATGTAACTGCGCTGATTAGGGCAGACTTGCCTGTTCCCTGCCCCTAGACTTGCCCCCTTGGCAAAAAACATATATTTCATTTTTTTAGCACGCCAGTAGCGTGCACACATGTGAAAAGTATCACGGGATGTGTCCGCATGCCATGTTAAGCTTCAGAAAGCATGCAAAAGCCAAACAAAAGCATACTCTTATGTTTTTTGCACAACTGTCATGATTAGGGTTACCAGATTTTCCAATGGAAAATCCAGGCCCCACCCCAGGCCCGCCCAGTTCCGGCTGACTATGCCCCAGTCTGCCCCCGGCCCTTCCCACGCCCCCATGCCCCCTCCACCTGCACGAGCGACATCATCGCGAATGCCGTCCCGATATCGCTCATTGCCAGAAGTTTTCGAAAACCTGGACAAGGGGTTTTTTTCATGTCCTGGGGAAATCCAGACATATAGCAACCCTAGTGGTGATTAATTTTCACATGTAACAAAAACAGTAGCTAAAATTTAAAAAAAAAAAAAAAATTGAAAGAGCATGCTGCATTCTTTAGCAATTCATAACTAGCTGTGGCATATTAAAATGGCTGAGGGCGTGACCGCGGGCCGAATTATGTCCCAGTCTCTATGACGTGCAAGGGTTTGCTTTTCTGCGTGGTGCTCACTTATGTGACCTTGGAAGTGGTGCTGCCTGTGGTGAAGAAAATCAGAATTGTTCTCTGCACTTTGGCTATAAATTTACAGAGGGGAAACAGCAGACGAGATAGGAGGCATCTGAATTTCCAACCCCCCGATTTCATGTAAGATGAATCTCGGAGAAACGGTGTGAAAGGAAAGCTATTTTCCTGAGTGGTAATATTCATTGAGCAATTTCCCTCCCTTGCGCTGCAGACATTTTGTCTGGGCTTGTGAATATAATGGTGATTCTACTATAAGCTGAAGCACAGATATGATCTAGACCTGCGATCAAGGTGCGGTTGAATTTGCTTGCAAAATGAATAGCTTCGGCTGCAGAGTCAGGCTAGGAAAGCCACGGCTGAACATTAATTCTGGCAATTTAACGATATGAAATAAAGCCTTAGATAGGCATCCCAGTGCTTGCATATTTTGTAAGAGGTTACTACTCTCTCCCTGGGAGATGTTTTTTTGAAATAGTACATTGGAATTCTTTCCTCTTTAAAACATGATGGGTCAAATATATAGGATATATTTTTTATCCTCCCGTCCCCATTAAGTTTCAGGTTTATTCATGGCTTGATATACCGACCATTCCATGTATCTGGGCGGTTTACAATATAAAAAATTAGGAAGGTCTAATATAATTTTTGATTTAGGTGAAATAAAATAAAAAGAGGGTAAACCTAAAACTATGACAAATTAAGACTGATTAGAAACGAGAGGTTTTGGGGGGTAGGGAAGTTTTAATTAAAATGATAAATAAAAATAAAAGGGAGGGTAGAGGGTTTAAGGCAATAGATTTTGACCGGGAAGCTATCATTTCTTTTCCCAAACCCGAGTTTGAATCAAAACGCGCATAAGTAATCAACCCGAATTTATCAATAGCCTCCTTATCCCCTACTGTCCAATCAGAACCCTTCGCTTTATGAATCAAAACCTCCTCGCGGTCCCATCATTAAAGCAGATTAACACGTTAAGGCTGAACAATTTCGCAGTGACTGCACCGTCTCTTTGGAATTTTATTCCCAATTACATCCACGAGGAAACATCTCTCTGCCCCATTCCAAAACAAAGCGGAAAACATTCCTGTTCCAAGACGCTTTTGAAACTTAACTGCCCTTATAAGGGCTAAATACTTATTGACATTTTTATGATATCTCCTCCCTACTGTTAATCCCTTGACTGTTCTCTTTTCTCAAAAATATTGTAGTTCTTCCCCTTTTTCCCCTCTGTTTCTGTTCATCTTTAGTCATAAGAACATAAGAAGTTGCCTCCACTGGGTCAGACCGAGGTCCATCTCGCCCAGCGGTTCGCTCCCGCGGCGGCCCATCAGGTCTGCGACCTGTGAAGTGGTTTCTGACCACTTCTATAACCTACCTCAAGTTCTATATGTACCCCTCTATCCCCTTATCCTCCAGGAACCTATCCAAACCTTCCTTGAACCCCTGTACCGAGTTCTGGCCTATCACTTCCTCTGGAAGCGCTTTCCATGTGTCTACCACCCTCTGCGTAAAAAAGAATTCTAGCATTTGTTCTAAACCTGTCCCCTTTCAATTTCTCCGAGTGACCCCTAGTGCTTGTGGCTCCTCTCAGTTTGAAGAATCTGTCCTTATTTACTCTCTCTATGCCCTTAAGGATTTTGAAGGTTTCTATCATGTTCCCTCTAAGTCTCCTCTTCTCCAGGGAGAACAGCCCCAGCATTTTTAACCTGTCAGCGTATGGAAAATTTTCCATACCTTTTATCAGCTTAGTCGCCCTCCTCTGCACTCCCTCGAGTACCGCCATGTCCTTCTTGAGGTACGGCGACCAGTATTGAACACAGTACTCCAGGTGCTGGCGCACCATTGCGCGATACAGCGGCATGATGACTTCCTTCGTCCGGGTTGTGATACCCTTTTTGATGATGCCCAGCATTCTGTTTGCTTTCTTTGAGGCTGTCGCACATTGCGCCGATGGTTTCAATGATGAGTCGACCATCACCCCCAGGTCCCTTTCCAGGTTACTCACCCCTAGCAGTGTTCCAACCATTTTGTAGTTGAACATCGGGTTCTTTTTCCCTACATGCATGACCTTGCATTTCTCTACGTTAAAACTCATTTGCCACTTTTTTGCCCAGTCTTCCAGTCTCGTTAGGTCCCTTTGTAGGTCTTCGCAGTCTTCCGTGTTTCTAACCCTGCTGCAGAGTTTGGTGTCATCAGCAAATTTGATAACCTCACATTTTGTTCCCGTCTCCAGATCGTTAATAAATATATTGAATAGTAGAGGTCCCAGCACCGACCCCTGCGGAACTCCGCTCGTGACCCATTGCCAATCTGAGTATTGGCCCTTGACTCCAACCCTCTGTTTCCTGCCCGCTAGCCAGTGTTTGATCCATCGGTAGATATCCCCTTGCACCCCGTGGTTCCACAGTTTTTTAAGTAGCCGTTCGTGAGGTACCTTATCGAAGGCTTTTTGGAAGTCAAGGTAAATGATGTCTATGGGTTCACCCTTATCCATCTGACTGTTTATTCCCTCAAAGAAGTACAGCAAGTTCGTGAGGCACGACCTTCCCTTGCAGAAGCCATGCTGGCTCGCCTTCAGTTGTCCATTGTTTTCTATGTGTTCGCAGATTGTGTCCTTTACCATTGCTTCCATCATCTTTCCAGGAACCGAGGTCAAGCTCACAGGCCTGTAGTTTCCTGGGTCACCCCTTGATCCCTTCTTAAAGATGGGTGTGACATTTGCTATTTTCCAGTCCTCTGGGATCTCCCCAGTTTTTAGGGAGAGGTTACATATTTGGCAAAGTGTCTCTGCTATTTCGTTTCTCAGTTCTTTTAGTACCCTTGGGTGGATGCCGTCCGGGCCTGGTGATTTGTCGCTATTTAGTCTGTCTATCTGTCTGAGGACATCCTCTTTGCTTACCTCTAGTTGTACCAGCCTTTCGTCGTGTTCTCCGTTTATAATCACCTCGGGTTCTGGGATATTGGATGTGTCCTCTCTGGTGAAGACCGACGAGAAGAATTTGTTTAACCTTTCAGCTATCTCTTTTTCCTCCTTTATCGCTCCTTTCCTGTCTCCGTCGTCCAGTGGTCCCACTTCCTCTCTGGCTGGTTGTTTCCCTTTCACATACCTGAAGAAGGGTTTGAAGTTTCTTGCTTCTCCTGCCAGTCTTTCCTCATACTCTCTCTTTGCCTTCCTGACCTCTCTATGACATTCTTTCTGGTGTCTTTTGTGCTCTTCCTGGTTTTCCTTTGTTGGATCCTTTTTCCATTTCTTGAAGGATGATTTCTTGTCGCTTATCGCCTTTTTAACCGCAGATGTTATCCATGCTGGGTTTCTAGTTCGATTTTTTTTGCACCCTTTCCTAAACCTTGGGACGCACAGGTCTTGTGCCTCGAGCACTGTGCCTTTAAGCAGTGTCCAGGCTTCCTTTACGGTCTTCACCTTCCCTGAGTTGCTGCTGAGCTTTTTCCCTACCATTTTCCTACCAGTTTCCCTTTCTGAAGTTGAGTGCTGTCGTTTTGGTTCTTTTCACCTTTGATGTTCCCATGTTTAATTTGTACTGGATCATGTTGTGATCACTGTTCCCTAATGGTGCTATTACCACCACTTCCTTTGCGGGTCCTTCTAGCCCGTTGAGGATTAGGTCTAGAGTGGCATCCCCTCGCGTTGGTTCTGTGACCAGCTGCTCCATGAAACAGTCCCTTATCGCCTCTAGGAATTTAGTTTCTCTCGTGCAGTTTGAGTGCCCAATGTCCCAGTCTATTCCCGGATAGTTGAAATCCCCCATAACTACCACCCTTCCACTTTTGCACACACAGAATATTTCTTTCTTTCTTTTCTCCCCCTGTTCGTTTATTGTTAAATTTTACATCTGTTTTATCATTGTAATGCTATTTTATTGTACCCTGCTCAGAAGTCTGGTTGAGCGGTATAAAATTTTTAAAAATAAACTTGATGTAAATGCTGGCTGAAGCCAGCCTGAAATTTGGATTTGGCCATGTTTTTGGTTCCAACTGACCACTCTATGCCCCCCCTGCTGACCAAAAGTGTTGCATTCCCACCACCCGTAGGCTCTCCCTGGCCTACCCAAGAAACAGTGGTGGCCTACTGGCGGCAGGAGAGATCCCCAGTTGCACCTGCTCATGCTGGCTTCATATTCAAAATGGCTATCGCATCCTCCAGCGGCAGTCTCGTGAGACTGTAGTGCTGCCAGTGGTTCTGGCAGCCATTTTGAGATTGCTCCCGCCCATACTGGTTCCAGTCTCAAAATGGTTGCTGTGACCTCTGATACATTTGCTCCTAAATATGTCCTAATAATTTGATGAACATTTGTATTTAAATTCAGATTGCCCAACACCCATTTTGAACACATGACATCATCAGTGACGCGGCAGAGGGAGGGCTGCAAAGCAGCCCGTCAAGAGCGCAGCTGCCGCCGCTGTTTTTTGAGGCCTCGGAGCGGAGGTATGTCAGTCTCACAGTTGGAGGGTCAGTGGGGTTCTGCTGCACAGGGGGATGGGGGGAGGAAAAGAAAGATGCTGCCAAGGGAAGGCCCGGCCCTGTCAAGGAAGACCGCAAAGCAGCCTGTTCAGAGTGCTGCCGCCGCTGTTTTTGGAGGCCTCTGAGTGGAGGTATGTCAGATCTCACTGGGGTAGGGGTTGCTGAACTGACGAGTCTGATTTTTTTTCAGCGAACCAGGCAGCACTACTGTCAGGGAGTTTCGGGGACATTCGGGAGGGACTTTGGGGGTTGATCCTAACTAGAGCTTATTTTTGGGATAGGGTTTATATATTAGGAGCTTCTTTAAAAATCATGCTAGCTGTATGCGGTATATAAATTTTTTAATTAAGCAGCTATAGCAAAATGCAAGGATTACAAGAATCAAAATTGGAAAGAGGTGCAATAATGAAGCATGTCATTCTTTAAGGAGAGAGGGAAGAATCAGAGTCTGAATGGGCCCAGCCACTGACCCTCAAGCCTTGCATTGAAGAACGCTGGTGTAGAAGGACTGAGGTTGAGAGAGACACTAGAGAATGACAGTCTCTGGTATCCAGAGCAAATATTATGATGTCATAATGTCTCATTCCACCAATAAGAGCCAAGCTTATCAGTGATGTCACAATGGCTTCATTATCTTATACTTGACTCACCTAAGAATTGGTGTATGAATGGCTCAGCCACTGACCCTCAAGCCTTGCACTGAAGAATACTGGTGTAGAAGGACTGAGGTTGAGAGAGACACTAAAGAATGACAGTCTCTGGTATCCAGAGCTGATACTGTGACATCATAATGCTTCATTCCACCAATAAGAGCCACCATCAGTGATGTCACAATGGGTTCCTTATCCTACACTTGGCTCACATAAGAATCAGAGTATGAATGGGCCGAGCCACTGACCCTCAAGCCTTGCATTGGAGAATACTGGTATAGAAAGACTGAGGTTGAGATAGACACTAGAGAATGACAGTCTCTGGTACCAAAGCAGATATTGTGAAGTCATAATGTCTCATTCCACCAATAAGAGCCAAGCTTATCGCGATGTCACAGTGGCTTCATTATCTTATACTTGGCTCACATAAGAATTAGACTATGAATGTGGGTGTGGTTAGGGGGTGGAGCTGGACTTAGGCATCGTTAGGCGTGATTCACTAAAGAACTTGACGCCTGCAATGTAGGCATCTAAGTTTTTTTCTTAGGCGTTATTAGCTGTGACTCTGTTAACGGCGCCCGTGATTAAGATATGGCCGGCGTCCCTTTCCAGACAGCGCCAATATTAGGCGCCGTTTTCAGAATCCAGCCTTTAGCGCGCACAAGCAAGTTACCACAAAATGCTTTAATACACTTTGCAGTAAGCGTTTTCACGCCTGCCAAGCGCAAGTTAGGACCTAGCGCTATCTAGTAGACATAACTCTTAGAGCTCCACGCTGTACTAAATAAACCCTGATCTCCAGGGCCGTATCTTGATGTTAATTTTGTGTGTGCATTAAAATATTCTGCGAAGGTGGTTCTGGACTATGTACGGCTGTAATAGCTGGTCCAATCAAATTGCCAATTCTTCTATAATTGGCATAAGTTGATGTGCTGAGATTGCCATCTTTGATGCAATTAAGGACATAGAAACAATCAACAATCCTACTAAAATAGTATGTGGTCTTTCCTCCTGCCCCTTAATTTTGTGTAAGAAAACCCTATACCGGAACGAAATATGATATAATTTCTTACTGGGGGGCAGGGGAGGATAAATAACAAGCATTTGGCATGCTGTCATGAATACGGTATAATTTACAGTAAATCACTGCACAGAGATAGGCTAGACAACAAAGAGGGTTTGAGCCAAGGGACGTTTCACGGTGCGTTCTGGTGCTTATGGTTATTCAGTTCCTTTGCTTTTGCAAAATTGGATGCATTAGCTTTTTATGCACTAGGATTATTTTGTACTCGGGGTCATATTGTCGAACAAAGCATGCCATTGATAGTGTGTCATCTCCAGGAGAGATAGATAGAGCTCTAAGCTTTATGGCTTTACGTGAGAGAAGGGAAGGAATATTTTCTTAAGTTCATGCTGGTATGTTGCATAGAAAGGAGAGAAATGCAGTCCGAGTTGCTTGAAATTTTTCTACCCATATAAGCTGTTTATTATTATTATTTTTTAAATTTCTGTTTAATTCTAAGCAGCCTACAGCCTGGCCGCCCTGAGTGGGCTTGCTCTTACTATCGAAAGCTAAGCAGGGTCTGTGCCCGAATCCCTTCAGCGGCCTCAGTCTCTGGCAGTGTTCAAGGCCCAGTTAAAAGCCCACCTTTTTGAGAGTGTTTTTGACTCCTAACGCCTCTCACCTTGGGTTCTGCATCCCCAACCCTATAAGTCATGTCTGTCTGTCCAAGTTAGATTGTAAGCTCTTCTGAACAGGGACCCTCTATAAATCTCAAAATGTACAGCGCTGCATAAGCCTTTCAGCGCTATATAAGTGATAAGTAGTAGTAGTAGTCTGGCCTGGCTAGTACCTGTCTGGAAAATCACCTGGGAATGCCACGTACTGTAGGCTGAGGTAGAGAATGACACAGGGACAAATTTTTCCCCGTCCCCTTAGGAACTCATTTTCCCATCCCGTCCCCATGAGTTCTTTTCCTATCCCTGCCCCATTCCTGCAAGCTCCGTTCTCATCTGCACAAGCCTCAAACACTTTCAAAACATAGGTAGCAACATTCTAGAGCTCAGATTGTGATGTCATAATGCCTCAATCCACCAATGCCTAAGCTCCGTCCTCATCTGCACAAGCCTCAAATGCTATAAAATCATAAGAAGCAACATTCTAGAGCTCAGATTGTGATGTCATAATGCCTCATTCCACCAATGCCTAAGCTCCGTCCTCATCTGCACAAGCCTCAACCACTTTAAAACCATAAGTAGCAACATTCTAGAGTTCAGATTGTGATGTCATAATACCTAATTCCACCACTTTTCTAACTTTTTCCATCCATCTAATCTAACCAATTTCTGTTTTTATCCCACAGTTTTTACTTGTTATGTTTCATTTTTTACGAACTGTAAACCAAGTCGAGCTCCTTAGGGAGTAGATTCGGTATATAAAATGAAGATTAGATTAGATACCTGTTAACTCACCTTAAGAGCTAATTTCTTTATTCAGTGCCAAAAATAATCAGCACCAAAGAAAGCACTATTCGTTAAGCCATGCTTAAATTTAGCCCTGGAATTTTGACTAAATTTAAGCGTGGTTATTTTCACCAATGAAAGTGTGGTGCAAATGACCACCTACCTTTAGTGCCTATTAATTGTTACTGCATGCTAAATCCATTAGTACACATTAGTAATAAGACCCCTATATGTCCTTATATAATAGGCAGAAAATAAGGGCTTAATTACGTACCCTGTTTGAACTCCTTGATATGGTTTTAGTTGTTAGCATGCGAACTACACTCTGAACCTATAGAAAATAATGGGGTGTTTTTTCTGAATGTGCAAACTGTTTTCCTTTCTTTTTAATTTAATTATTTAAGGTGATCAGATTATTGAATCTGTTAACTTGTATGTGCAACCTGATCAGGCCTTTTAAACAGAAAATTTAATTACATGAACATCTGCTTTGAAGGATATGGTGGAGTATATCAGATAACCAGAAAATGACTAAACCCGCTAAACATCCTTTGTGAGTCTTAAAAATATGTAACTATGAATGGCTTAGCACATACCTACCACATCTATTAAAAAAAAATTCAAAATGTTGTTGAAAACATATTATTTTAAGCAGGCCTTAGAGGACTGAACATGATTTTTAATAAGTGTGGTTAATATGACTTAGGCATACTGATTTTCTCCTCGGTTGAATGTGTCTGTGGGTGTCTATTTTTATGTAATTCTTAAAAGAATGTGTGGGTTAGGTTTTCCAGTCTACTATTGGAATTCTTTTCAACTAAATATAATATGTTTTTATTGTAAACTACCCTGATCTGATGAGGCTAGGCATATCAAACTTTTGAAATAAACTTAAACATAAAACTTAAACATCTAATATTAAGGCCTGATTGCTAAAAAATTAGCATATTTTTTTAGGCATTCCCAAGAAACTCTATTGCTTTTTTATAGAAACATAGATGGCAGATAAAGGCCAAATGGTCCATCCAAAGCATCGACTAGCTCCTCCTCTCCCTATTGGTTAAGGCTCTTAACATTTGCATTTCCTCTCCCTATTGGCTAAGGCTCTTTACATCTGCATTGTGATGTCATAGAGCTTTAGGGTTATAGAAACATTGTAACATGATGGCAGATAAGGCCAAATGGCTCATCCACAGCATCCACTATCTCTTCCTCTCCCTATTGGCTAAGGCTCTTTACACCTGCATTGTGAGGTCATAGAACTTTATGGTTATACCCAGGGCTTTTAATTAGTTGCCAAGTAGTAAAGACCCAGTGCAAGTATGCTTTGCACAGATACATTTACTGTATCATTTAAAACCATTGCTGTCACCAATTGACTTTCATGCCGTTGTACAAGCAATGATTTTGTCACGGCTGGACTACTGCAATGTCCTGTACCTGGGAATAACTAAAACCCTGGTGCAGGGCATTGCAGGTGATCCTGAATGCCGCAGCTAGATTGATAACTGGAGCGCCTAGATATGAACATATTACCCCATATCTCCAAAACTGCATTGGCTACCAGTCGTATTTAGAATCCAATTCAAAGCAATTATTCTATGTCATCAATTTTTATATAGAAGCTTCTAAATAATGATGTAAAATTTTAAACTATGTTTGATTCGGGATACTATCTCCTTAATGTCCAACACCAAATCCCAAATATCAAGAAGATAACAAACACTTTAATATTCGTAAAGGCCTCAGCCTCACCACTCCACCGCTATATAAAGTTTGGGAACGGGAAGAATTACGTGGTCTTCATCATCGGCCTATATACATTGTTTCTGTACTTTCATTTTTTAATGTTTTTAATAAACTTTAGTATTTAAAACTATAATAGCGATGTCTAAAGCTTGAAGCCACTTATCTTTAAAGATGACATGACTCGGGAGAGACGACCCGACATGTTTCGCACTCCCATGCTTTATCACCTTTTCATGTGCAGGAGTAAAATTGTGGAATAGCCTTGTTGGTCAGATTTGGAAATGTGGGGATAGGAGTTCATTCAGGAAATTGCTGAAAACGCAATTATTTATTGATGCATTTCTTTGAGCATTTGACCTATCGCAAGGATTGAATCTTTCTGCTTTTGTTTTTATCTGTTCTGACCTGTTTCAATATTATATGTATGTAATTTTATTGTAAACCGTTTTGGAATAAAACGGTATCAAAATTTTTATAATAAATAAATAAATAAAATAGTAACATGATGGCAGATAAAGGCCAAATGGCCCATCCAGTCTGCCCATCCTCAGCAACCATTATCTCTTCCCCTCTCTAAGAAATCCCACATGCCTATCCCACACCTTCTTGAATTCAGACACAGTTGCTATCTCCACCATCTCTTCCGGAAGACTGTTCCACACATCTACCGCCCTTTCTGGAAAAAAGTATTTCCTTAGATTTACTCCTGAGCCTGTCACCCGTAACTTCATCCTATTCCCTCTCATTCCAGAGCTTCCTTTCAAATGAGAATCGCCTCATGCACATTTTCATCACATAGGTAGTTAAATGTCTCTGATCATATCTCCCCTCTCCCGCAACTTCTCCAAAGTATACAGATTGTACATTAAAACACAGAAGAGACAGAGGCAGTCCCTGCTCAAAAGAGCTTCCACAGAACCGAAACCTACAAGCTTCTGTTTACTTTGGGCTTGTGATGTGCATTTGTGGTATTTTGTAGTGTCTCAGTTGTCATTCAACTCTTTGATAGGCTGGTATCTTAGTGCATTCTGCTTCATTTTTTCAATCAAGTTCCTTATATTCAACTTGAGGTATTTTATCTGTTCTATGTATCACTTCTTTCCCTGCCATGCCGGTATTTTCTGCATTATATTGCAAATGCTTTCTGTCTTGATCTGTTTTTAAGTCCATTATTCTAATTTGTATTTTATCTGTATCCCATGTATTAGCTCACCTTGTTGTGAACTGCCTAGAACTTTTTCGGTATGGCGGTATATAAGAATAAAATTATTATTATTCTTTGAGATTCTGTATGGAATGTTGCTACTCTTTGGGATTCTAGAATTTTGTTACTCTCTGGGATTCCGGAATTTTGCTATTCTTTGAGATTCTATATGGAATGTTGCTACTCTTTGGGATTCTAGAATTTTGTTACTCTCTGGGATTCTGGAATCTTGATAGGCTGCTATCTTAATGCATTCTGCTTCATTTTTTCAATCAAGTTCCTTATATTCAACTTGAGGTATTTGATCTGTTCTATGTATCACTTCTTTCCCTGCCAGGCCGGTGTTTTCTGCATTATAAATTCTTTCTGTCTTTATCCGTTTCTAAGGGCTCCTTTTACAAAGCCATGCTAGCAGGTTTAACGTGCGAGACTTTTCATCACGCGCTAACCCCCGCACTGGCCAAAAAACTACCGCCTGCTCAAGAGGAGGCGGTAGCGGCTAGCGCGTCCGGCGGTTTAGCGCACGCTATTATGCACGTTAAACCGCTAACGCGCCTTCGTAAAAGGAGCCCTAAGTCCATTATTCTAATTTGCATTTTATCTGTATCCCATGTATTAGCTCACCTTGTGAACCGCCTAGAACTTTTTTGGTATGGCGGAATATAATAATAAAATTATTATTATTATTATTATAAATGGAAGTAGTTGGATTGGTTTATAGACAGATATTTGGTGCGGGAAAGTATACTTTACAGTTATAGTAGTTTAAAATATATACGTACTGCATGTGTTTTCTCCTGATCTAACAGAGCCCCCTGTTTTTTGAGCAACAAAAGGGGTCCTTTTATCAAGCCGCGCTAGCGGGGTTAGCACGTCAGACATTTCATCACACGCTAACCCCTGCGGCCGGCTAAAAAACTAACGTCTGCTCAATGCAGGCATTAGCAGTTAGCACGGCAGGTGGTTTAACATGCGGTATTACGCACGCTAAACCCCTACCGCAGCTTGATAAAAGGACCCCAAAGTTGGCTTCTGCATGGAATTTAACTAAACTGTTCCTGATTTTTAACATCTCGACCTCAGATTCTATCTATGGCTCTTTGAGATGCGCATGCAAATTAACGAGCCTCTTTGCAGGGGGTGCCAGCTTCTCTCCTGCTCTCCGCCCCCCACGAACCACTTCAAATGTTCACCGGCTCAATCGGCATCTTCCACCCACTGCTCATGCCGACCTTGGCTCCCTTCTGACCCCACTTCCTAGTCACATGTAACTTATTTTGCTAATTAGCATGAAATTGACAATTAATTGGCAATGCGAATCAATATTTGGCCTTACCAAGCACTAATTGGCAATAATTTCTGGCTATAACTGGCACGCCTCTATTCAGTAACCCAAGTGTCGTCATTTTTGTGGCACCTGACTCCAAAGGGGATGAGGGCATGGAAGGGGCGGGGGTGGATCAGGAGTATGGCAATCTATTAGGCGCAATGCTCTAGAATGCAGTCATTTGTGTGCCTAACTGTCCACGTACAGGTTCGAGCATTTGATCCGGCCTTTGAGCTGGCGTGAGGGCTAAGCGTGAAAATGCGGACTTACACTAGTATTCTAGAATAGCAGTTCTGCATGGAGCTGCAGTGAGCATCATCCTGAAAACGTAATAATGACTTATGGATTTATCTTTTAGGAAGTTTTCCAAACCTTTTTTTTTTTAACCCTGCTAAGCTAATGGCTTTCACCACATTCTCCAGAAACAAATTCCAGAGTTTAATTACACATTGAGTTTAATTTTCACTGTTTCTTTTAAATTTACTACTTAGGAGTTTTATTGTGTGACTCTAGTCCTTGTATTTTTAGAATGAGTAAATAAGCCGATTTAAGAACATAAGGATAGCTTTACTGGGTTAGATCAGTGGTCCATTTAGCCCAGTATCCTGTTTCTAACAGTGGCCAATCCAGGTTACAAGTACCTGTCAGAAACCCAAATAGAAACAACATTCCATGCTACTTATCCCAAGGCATGTAGTGGCTTTTGCCATATCTATCTCAGTAGCAGACTACAGACTTTTCTTCCAGGAACTTATCCAAACTTTTTTAAGCCTAGCTAATCGTTATTGCCACGTCCTCCAGCAACAAATTCCAGTGCTTAACTCTGGTGCCAGATTTTAAGCGACCTATATAGAATTATCCCAAAATTGTTTACGTATTAATTTTTAGAACTCCCCACCAAAAAAAAAAAATGATGCAGCCTATGTCCTTGTTTCTCAATAAGTATTGTCTGGTAGAATGTTTTATACTAACCATCCACTGAATGTTTTCGCTTATCTCTCTCTAGAGTGGACTGTGGTCAGCTTTGGTTTCATTTAACTAACTCATTTTGTATCTGCCTTCAAAAAGGTAGCGGATATAAATCCCATGGGTGCAAGTTACACCACCGTTTGCTTGAGTAGCGAAAGAATATACCAGACATCTGGAGAAAGTAACCATCTCTGAAAGACTGTCAAAGAGAGAGTGAGAGCAGAATGAACGCTTTGAGACCTTGATCTGCTGTGGAGTAAAGAAAAAGCCAGTAATCCAAAGCCTCCTGAAGAAAAATCGGTCATAAATTTCCATTGTTGTCGCTGTTTGTTTTTTCTTTGTGTTCCTACTGTGGTTTCCCTTTTTTTTTTTTTTTTTTTAATATCAGAGTGAAAACTGTAAAACTAGAAACGAAAATGTTAGCGTCTCCGCTCTCTGGAGTGATCAGAATCTAATAGACAACTGTTTCACTTTTGTTTTGTCTTTTGTGTGTGGTTTTGGATATGGTAACAAAAAAAATATTCACACTATTGCTGACGTATGAGCTGTGGAGTTGTATCGTCAAAACCATCTTTCCCGGCAGCAGCAAGAGTATATTTTTAATTTCATTTAACTCTCTAGTGCCTTGGCTTTAACATTCTAGTGACTAATATGAGACGGCAAAATCCTGCTCTGGGCCCAGATTCTATAAATGGTTCCCACAGATGGACTCCTAACTTACCACCCCTTTTACAAAATTGTGAATGCTCTGCGCACTGCTCCTGACTCTCATAGAGTTCCTATCAGCATGAAGACTTCTGGGACAGGCCTGCTCGTTGATGCTGCGTGGCAACTGCTGGAAGATTTAAAAATTACAGCGACCAGGGGAAGGTAGGTGGGGGAATCGGAAGCTAGAGAGAGAATTGTACCACAGGATCCTGCTGGGGCTAGGGCGGAGCCTTTGGGCTCTCCCCCCCCCCCCCCCCAAAACGAAAAAGCGTGTCGCTGCTTATGATGTTATGGATGAGCAGACTGAATGGGACATTTGGCCTTTATTTGCTGTCATTTTTCTATTTTTTTTGGATTTAACGCGTTCCTTTTGCATTTATTTGCATTCAGGTACTGTAGGTATTTCCGTATCCCCAGAGGGTTAAGTGACTTGCCTATGATCTCAAAGGTCATCTGGTTCTTAGTTCTGTTGCTCTAACCATTAAGGCCCAGATTCACTACTGTTGGCCGATTGTCGGGCAGTTTTTCAAGCAGAGATTGATTCACTGTCAAGTTTGCATGATTGGCATCCCCCTCTGCCCGAAATGGCAGGAGGGATGCCCACTCCCTCCTGCCACTGTAATGCCCCCTCCCCGGTGTCCATAACTTTGGCATTGGGAGCAAGAGGAATCGCAAACACCTCCTGCTCCTCCTCTGCCCGGCGTGCTACAACACTAGGCCTTAGGCCCTTCCCCGGTGCATCATGTGATGCGTTGGGAGGGGCCTAAGGCCCTGATTGGCTCAGAGACGCCTCATGCTCCTCCCTAAGGAAGTCCCTGATTGGCCATTTGTTTTGGTGAATCGGGGCCTAAGAGACTACTCTGTTACTAACCTGTGAAATTTCCTGTGGGTTAGCAACCTGTGAATGAGTGGAATTTTGCCATAGGGAAGTTAGCAAAAATAAACCAAACCTCACCGAGATGTACTTAACACTTTTTTTTGTGAAAACTAGCCTTTGAAACCCTTTTTTCTTTTGCAGACCAGTGTTAAAAAAATTATAAAAATTAATGAGCTGCATTGCAGCAGCTCATTAATTTTTAATGGTATGTGTTTGTTTAAGAGTGTTTATGCTCTGCTAATTCATGCCATACTCCCGGGACTCGCAAAATTAAGCTTAAATAAAATTTCTCACATAGAAAATTATGTTCAAGTGCTATTTGTTGTCTGGCTGAACTGCAAATTTTTTATCACAAATATGGGTTCTTATAAAAAAAAAAGCATAAAAATGACATTTTGAGGGTTTTTTTGTGTGTGTTTTGTTTCACATGAACCTCCCATTTGCTAAATAAAATGGGTCTTACTTTTGTTACAGCCCGGCAGTTTCCCACTACTCAGCTTGATCTATCACCTAGTGGAGCTGTGCTGCCTTGATCCTTCATTCACAAATACTTGTAAATTGTTCCCAATTATTTTTAAACATTCTCCTCCCCCTCTAAAGGTAGCCCAGCCACTGCACAGACTGCAGTTATTTCCAGAGCCCATTAGGTGGTTAGACAAGGGTGACCCGGTCGACATCGTATATCTAGATTTTCAGAAGGCGTTCGACAAGGTTCCGCATGAACGTCTACTTTGAAAAATTGCGAGCCATGGAATCGAGGGTAATATACTCATGTGGATTAAAAACTGGTTGGCGGATAGTAAACAGAGATTGGGGGGTGAATGGACAATACTCGCACTGGAAAAGCATCACGAGTGGAGTGCCTGGGCCTATGCTCTTCAACATACAGTCAAACCTTGGTTTGCGAGTAACCCAGTTTGCGAGTGTTTTGCAAGACGAGGAAAATATTCTGGCAAAACTTGTCTCGCAAACTGAGTGTTGACTCGATTTGCGAGCACCCCTCCGAGAACCGGCAAAGGCCCGCTCGAACCGGCACCCCCCCTCCCAAACAACATAGAAAAGTGCAAGGCGATGCATGTCAGTAACAAAAATCATATGCATGAATACAGGATGTCCGGAGCTATACTCAGAGAGAGCCCCCAAGAAAGAGACTTGGGAGAACTTGTAGACAAGTCAATGAAACCATCTGTGCAATGTGCGGTGGCGAAAACAGAATGCTAGGAATGATTAAGAAGGGGATCAGAAACAGATCTGAAAAGGTTATCATGCCGTTATACTAGGCCATGGTACACCCGCACCTGGAATAATTCACACAACACTGGTCACCGTACATGAAAAAGGACATGGTACTACTTGAAAGGGTCCAGAGAAGAGTGACAAAAATGGTTAATGGATATGAGGAGTTGCCGTATAATGAGATGCTAGAGAAACTGGGCCTCTTCTCCCTTGGAAAGAGGAGACTGAGAGGGGACATGATTGAAACATTCAAGATATTGAAGGGAATTGACTTAGTAGAGAAATAGAGATTGTTCACTCTCTCCAAGGTAGAGAGAACGAGAGGGCGCTCGCTAAAGTTAGAAGGGAAAAGATTCCGTACAAACGTAAGGAAGCTCTTCTTCACCTAGAGAGTGGTAGAAATCTGGAATGATCTTCCGGAGTCTGTCACAGGGGAAAACACCCTCCAGGGATTCAAGACAAAGTTATACAAGTTCCTGCTGAACCAAAACGTACGCAGGTAAGGCTAGTCTCAGTTAGAGCACTGACCTAAGGCCACTGCGTGAGCGGACTGCTGGGCACGATGGTCCACTGGTCTGACCCAGCAGCGGCAAATCTTATGTTCTTATTTACCCCACCACCACAACTCCAAATAGGTCTAGGAATACTACTTCCACACTATTCATCGCCAGCCCCCAAGAGTAGAGGCCATATAGATCTCGGTTCTCCTGTTGTCAGCACATTGGACTATGACCAATCTTCACTATTCTAGGACATTTGCATCCCACCTTCAGCCTCTTCAATGTGGCTTACAATCAGTGTCAAAAGTTTCTCATTCATTCAGAATCCTAAAATCTGCATTAATACAGGCTATATACTTTATTCTTCGCCGCTCATTATGGACACAACATAAATTGGCCAAAATAAGAAAGGATCACTCGTAATTTGTGCTGGTCCTGTCAAAAAGAACCTGGCACCCTAACACACATCATCTATCCATGCGATTTCTTAAAAGTATATTGGCGTTCCGTATGGAAAACAATATCCAACATCCTGGATGAAAAAAAAACAACTTAACCATGAAATACGTTTTAACAGGCCGTCTGGGACTAGACATTCCTGATATTCTAGACGACCATTAATCTAAACTGTTTCGTATTTTCTTTTCTCTTGCATATCGGAATGAGAGGGCATAGGATGAAGTTCACGGGAAGTGTCGAGGTGGAAGATGATATTTTCTTTCTCAAAGGACCCTCAGCCACAAGAGGGCATCCGCTCAAACTCAGGGGAGGCAAATTTCATGGTGACGCCAGGAAGTACTTCTTCACGGAAAGAGTGATAGATCATTGGAACAAGCTTCCAGTGCAGGTAATCGAGGCCAGCAGCGTCCCAGACTTTAAGAATAAATTGGATACCTACGTGGGATCCCTACGAGGATGAAGATAAGGAATAGGGTCACTAGGGTATAGGCTTAAGGGGGTGGGTTAGTAGAGTGGGCAGACTTGATGGGCTGTAGCCCTTTTCTGCCGTCATCTTTCTATGTTTCTTCTATGTTTCTAAGTTAAGAGGGGCTCCGGAGTAATCTAAGGAAATAATTTTTTTACAGGAAGGGTAGTAAATACGTGGAGCAGTCCCCCGGTAGAGGTGGTGGAGACGGAGGCTGTGTCTGAATTGAAGAAAGCCTGGGATAGGCACGTGGAATCTTTTAGAAAGAGGAAGAGATAATGGTTACTCTGGGTGGGCAGATTGGATGGGCCATTTGGCCTTCATCTGCCGTCATGTGTCTGTGTTTCTAGCGATTAAGAACATACTACCATTCTTGGAAAGATCTTTCTAAATACGAAAAAGTGATTTCAGAAAAATCTAAGACACTTTAGGCTTTTAATGGACTACAATATACAATTTTTGCTTGATCCCTCGATATTACCATTAACACAAAAATGAACATGAATATCAATATTAATTCATAGCACAAATCTTCCTTTAATAAATTCCTATTTAACTTGGGAACACATTTTATGTATCAAATTATTGCGTACGTATGTTTCATATCAGCAATTAGAAGATTTATCTTACCTTACTTACAAAGTACTTGTTACACATCTGCTGTTTAATAACTGTAGCATATGTTAATGACTGATGCAGCCTTAGGTAATTGTTCTACACATTCTTATCTTTTGTTGTATAAGATTGAAAATATTTCAATAAAAATATTTGAACTAAAAAAAAATATCAGAAGAATATAATAGAACTTCAGTGTAGATCTACAGATAATATCCAACATACAAGTGTGGAAATTATCAGATTTGAAGTTGTCTGGAGCATGTATAGTAAATGCTATCACCTTGTCATTATCCACACACAATAGTCAAATATCATTCATAAATGTAGTACAGTCTTCCCCTGATATTCGTGGAGGTTCTGTTCCAGGAACTCCCGCGAATATAAAAAAAAACACGAATACGGGACGACAAGGAGCTGGAGGATGCTCCCTACCTGGTGCTGCTGCCCCGCACCTTGTGAGGCTCCTAGACATGGACTGGGAGCGCTTCAACTCGATCCCGGACGGGCTGGATTCTGTCATTCCGGATTGCCCTTTGGATCTGGAGCGCTCGCCAGCCATCGCTTACCCGCAGGTGCCTGAGAGCGACCCCCCTGCCCGCGCTCTACATGCAGCTGCACGGGGAAAGCGTCCGCTGGAGCCACATGAGCGGCCTATACAGATCAAGAACGACTACCTGCTGCAGCTGGGCTTCGGGGACCACGACCGGGTGCAGGAGGGAAGGCATGGAGGCTTGATTTAGGTGGTTTTTCACCTGGGGAGACAGGATAGGGCAGCTGGAGTGTCGGCGAGTGAAGGAAATCACTCGTGGTATGCTCTGACTGCCTCTTCCTACACTAAAGTCAGGCTTCACCAATCAGGAGCTGCTTTGACACTCAGCTCCTGATTGGTGAAGCCCGACTTTAGCACAGGAAGTCCCGGTCGGAGAATACCGCGAATGACCAGGGGAACACTGTATACCGATTCACAGCTAAATTTTTTTGTGCTCATAAATCATTGTGTTACAAGAGAATGACCTTGCAGTCGATAGACTAGTTTTTAATCACAGCACCAAAATCCTTAACGGTGTTTAGAGCTTCAAAATAAATATCTGAAATTAGAAGTATAAAGTACCATTTATCTCAAACAAAGTAGACCCCGGCCTCGACACAGGCCATGTTTCGCAGGGCTGCTTCAGGAAGTTGAGATAAGGGTGTACTTCGGGAGTGGACCTGGGCTGAATTTTTGTACTCACTGCTTATTATTGTACACTTTGTTGCTGTTTGGTGTTTCTTTTTGAAAATTTAATAAAACATATTGGAAATAAAAAGTAGCTAATACACCCAGAAACTAGAAGAAATTAATCTTCTAATAATTGAACAACAACAATAGAATTGTACTTAAAGAGGGTAACCTGCTTAATCAGCTATTCGTTTAACACAAGATGTGAGTAATTACGAGGGTCGTTTCATAAATAATGCACAGGTTAGCAACATTGGGGAGTGGATGATGCAATTTCAGTAAACCTCGTTTCACTTTCACTTCAGTGCTTGAAGCAGCAGGACGTGTGCTTAGGAGCTCTGTAGTGTACATAGTGTGGCTGTGACAAGTGTGGGAAATGGAGGATGCAGCTGTCTCGGTTACTGCGTTTGTTGACGATCAGAGGTCGTACATTAAGTCAGAAACTCTTTGTGGCAAAAACACGACAGAAATCTACAGTGCATTACGTGAAGTTTGTGGTGAGTTAACAGTGGACGGTAGTACAGTTTCTCGATGGGCAACTCGTTTTCCGAGTGGTCGTCTGAGCATAGATGATGATGCAAGACCAGGAAGGCCGAAATCAACAACCGATGACCGATGTATAAAATTCATGGTTGATGCTCTTGAACAAGACAAAGTTCCATATGGAAGAAATGTCACAACTGTGCATTATCGTGATTTTTTTTGCAAAAAATGCGCAGAAAAATGCACAAAACCCGACCTCAGTTGCTCTTGGCTGGGCCACTCGTTCTTCACGACAAAGCTCGCCCGCACATAGGGAATGTCGTCATTGAGAAACTACGCGAATACGGCTGGGAGACCTTGACCTTTTTCCAAAGTCGAAACAACCTATGCGTGGACGTCGTTTTGCATCTCTGGAAGAGCTTTTTTCCGCCAGTCTCCGAGCCACTCGGCAACTGAACAAAAACGGTGTCTTGGACGAAATAATGAAGCTTCCTGGACGTTGGGACTCTGTCATTGCAAAGCCAGGAGACTATATTGAAGGATTGTAAAGAAATATTTGAAAAAACAAAACAAAACATGTAAATTAAAAAAAATAGTGTGCATTATTTATGAAATGACCCTCGTATTTTGAATCCTAATTTCTGCAAGAGACAAATTCCACCGTTCGGTAGGTAAAGGGGATGGAAACTGATATACTGCCTTTCTGTGGTTGCAGTCAAAGCAGTTCACACATTATATATAGGTACTTTTGTACCAGGGGTTAAGTGACTTGTCCAGAATCACAAGGCGCTACAGGGGGAATTGAACCCAGTTCCCCAGGCCACTGCACTAACCACTAGGCTACCGAGGACTGATAGAATCCATTATGCTAGGTCCTGACCTAGTCTGTTGCAAGAGGATGAACTCATTATTGTCTGCAGCCTGAACTATTTGCCGTACTGGCGGTAGCAGCTGATTTGCCTGGTATTCTGTGCTAAGATGTAAGACAAGAGCACAGTTTCTATAGTGTGATGGTGTGTCACCACCATCGCCTTTTTGTGGGAAAAGATACTTGAAGAAAACGGATTCCTATAAACTTGAAGACTTTTCAGGAGTAGAAGGGACCAATGAGCAGAGGAAAATTAGTAACTGGAATGCCCTGCAAAACGTCTAAAGTTTTTTACAGATCTTCCTGCTTCGTTTTGGTCACTCCGCTCCAAGACGAGGAGAACTGGAGCGAAGTTTGTGTTGGAGTCTGTAGAATCGGACAGAAGAGACACAAAAAGCAGCCAATCGAAATAGATTAAAATTTATTCATAAAGAAACCTTTTATAATTGTGTATCTGTTTTGTCCTGTTTTTCAGTTGTTCGATAACTGCCTCACATTATTTCGACAAAAGATGCCTTCGTCAAGGACAAAATCAATTGATGTTGTAAAAGACAACTAGCATATTTGAGGAGAGGAGCCAAAAGAAAACAGGAAAGTCTTACCCCACGCATTAAATGCACAAGCAGAAAAAAGCGAGGACGAATGGATAGTCCTTCCCTAGGAACATACAATCTGTATTGGAGAACATGGCCATTGTTTCGACACACAAACAATGCGCCTTCTTCAGCAGTTGCTATAATTCCTCTCAAAGGCGTGCGATTGTCACACTGTAGGGCAGTAATCCACAAACTGAGCGATTCACTAAATATGCAAGTGACTTTTTCATCCTGTTGCTCTGGTGAATCGCTCAGTGTGTGGATATACTTTGGGGGGAAAGTCAGGAAAGGGGAGATATCATAGAGACATTTAAATACCCATGTAGTGTAAATGCGCGAGAGTCTAGTCTCTTTCATTTGAAAGGAAGCTCTGCAATGAGAGGGCATAGGATGAAGTTAAGAGGTGATAAGCTCCGGAGTAATCTAAGGAAATACTTTTTTACAGAAAGGGTGGTAGATGCATGGAATGGTCTCCCGGAAGAGGTGGTGGAGACCCAGACTGTGTCTGAATTCAAGAGGGCCTGGGATAGGCACGTGGGATCTCTCAGAGAAAGAGATAATGGTTACTGCGGATGGGTAGATTAGTTGGGCCATTTGGCCTTTATCTGCCATCATGTTTCTATATTTCTATAACCATAAAGTTCTGTGACATCACAATGCAGGTGTAAAGAGTCTTAGCCTATAGGAAGAGGAGATGCAAATGTTAAGAGCCTTAGCCAATAGGGAGAGGAGGAGATAGTGAACGCTGTGGATGGGCCATTTGGCCTTTATCTGCCATCATGTTTCTATGTTTCTATAACCATAAAGTTTTATGACATCACAATGCAGGTGTAAAGAGCCTTAGCCTATAGGAAGAGGAGATGCAAATGTTAAGAACCTTAGTCAATAGGGAGAGGAGGAGATGGTGGATGCTGCGGATGGGCCATTTGGCCTTTATCTGCCATCGTTTCTATGAAACACTGGCCGTGCCGAACTGAGCTGTAATCTGTTTCATGTAATTCTCCAATACAGATTGTTCCTAAGGAAGGACTATCCTTTCGTCCTCACTTTCTTCTGCTTGTGCTGAGACTTGAGAAGAGGGCACTCGATGAATCAAGGGTTGCCTAAACTGGACCCCAAAGCGACCAGTATGCACAGCTTCATAAAATGCACAAAAAACACTTGTTTTGCCCCCGATGCCAAAACATGTTGGCAATTATCTAACAATTGAATAATAATACCCATGCACCACTCTGTACAACTAAGGTTACTTTATTAATAAATTGTATTCTGCTGCCTGTTTCTATTGGCTGCTTGTTTTTTGGAGGGTCTTTATAATCATACACATCTTGGCTTTCAGATTGCAGAATATGGTATTTTTGCAAGAGAGACAAGTTTTGGCTTGGGGTATGTTTCCTACCCCAGAGAGCTGCTTTATAGAGGGCGTTCTATTACCGTTGCCACTTCTCTCCCAAAAGTAAGTTAAAGTCCGAGTGGGAATGACAAGCATCTCAGTAATACATGGATTTGGGCAGTGCTCTGTGGACCTGACAAAAGCTACCTTCAACAGTGATTTTGTGTTCTATCTAAGGGAAGAAAAAACCCCCTAAGCACCAGGTCTGCGAAGTCAGTGGAATGGGAGCTGAAGGAAGGGCATGAGAACAAAGCCGAAACTTCGTGCAGTGTTACATTACTTAGTACAGAAAGTTTCCTTCCTTCTAAAACAAATGAGATATTTTTGCCTTGCAGACCAATTAGTGGTTACTGGTATTTTCATTATCCGAGTGAGGCAAATTAAAGCTCTTTCCTGACTTCCATGAGCTTGAAAAGACATTAACGGAAATAATTCATCCTCAGTATAAAATTACATTAAGGTAGAAACACATGAAAACAATGGGCAAGAGGATACTTGAAACAATCGTAACTGATGCTAGACCCTAAACATACATGGATGATTTTTTTGTTTTTTTTTTGGCTCGGCAGTTTCCTCCTCGTCCTCCTGTGGGCCTTCAACTAACTTGGAACCAGGTCTGGGATTTGGCACCATCGGCCTTCATTCACAACTCCTTGGGAATTTTGATGCTATCGTGTTTCTACCTCCCAGCTCATTTAATTCAGCCATTCAGGCCCTTTCCAGAATCCCGGCATCACGACTCTCAGATTTGCCTTAGATGTTACTATTGCATGAAGTCAGGAAACAAAGTGACCCTTTCCTCCTCCCCCCCTTTCCCTCCAACCCAGTCATGACTCCTGTTATAGTCCTCATGCCTTCTGCTTAACCCCTCCCTCCCCACACACAAAGCCTCTCTTGTAGCCATAAGAACCTAAGAATAGCCTTACTGGGCCAGGCCAATGGTCCATCAAGCCCAGTAGCCCGTTCTCACGGTGGCCAATCCAGGTCACTAGTACCTGGTCAAAACCCAAAGAGTAGCAATATTTCAGAATCCCAAAGAGTAACAAAAGATTCTGGAACGCCAAAGAACATCAAGATTCCAGGCAGAATAGCAAGATTCCGGAATCCCAGAGCATAAGATTCTAGAATCTCAAAGAGTAGCAACATTCTGTGCTACCGATCCAGGGCAAGCAGTGGCTTCCCCCATGTCTTTCTCAATAACAGACAATGGACTTTTCCTCGGGTGGGTGATGATAGGCTGTGAGAAGGACTTTGTGAGTCACTTAACATTTTTTTATTGATAAGCTGCGGGCCAAACCTTTTGTGCCTGGGGCTTATCATTTGCCTCCTCCTGATCTAGAGGCATGTAATGGCATATAGGATTTTTTTTGAATAGGATTGGGGTTTTCAAACTCGTTTCTGTTGGGTGGGTACAGGAATGAGATTTCTAAGTCACTTTGGGGAAGATTCTCTAATGTTTGCGGTAAAATCTGATGGGTCGCTGTTGTGGCCGCTGTTTTAATGATTTCAAAAAGGTGAATTGTTCTTAAAAAAAACTGCACATGCAAATGAGGAATGTGGAGGGTCCCTAAATTTGCATGTGCTGATTGCTGGTGAGAGCGATCGGCACATGCGCAGAATACACCCACAAATTTAAAAAAAACAACAAAAAAAAACACCAAAATTGAAGCTCGTCATGAGTGATGCCCACTTCCTCCTACCACCGCAGTAAAGCAACCCACCCGACACACACCCTCAGCAGCGGGAGGGATGCCCACTCTCTTCCACCACCGTCATAAAGCATCCCACCCGACACACACCCTCGGCAGTGGGAGGGATGCCCACTCCTTCCCGCCGCAGCCAAAAAGCAACCACCCCCCCAGCAGCAGGAAGGATGCCCACTCTCTCCTGCTGCTGCCATTGTGCCCCTGATGACCCCCCCCCGGGCCTCCCTACCTTGCTCACAAAGGCCAGCCAGCAGGCCCGCTTCTTCAAAATGATGGTTCTTCCCCTCCCCGGAACATCCTGGGATGTACTGGGGAGGGGCCTAAGACTCTGAGTGGCTCAGGATGCTTATGACCCCTCCTGTGGGACAGACATAAGAACATAAGAAGTTGCCTCCGCTGGGGCAGACCAGAGGTCCATCCTGCCCAGCGGTCCGCTCCCGCGGCTGCCCATCAGGCCACTGCCTGAACAGTAGTCTCTGACTAATTTTGTAATTTACCTCTAATCCTGTCCCTATAACCTTACCTCTACTCCTATCTGTACCCCTCAATCCCTTTGTCCTCCAGGTACCTGTCCAGACCTTCTTTGAAGCCCTGTAGCGTACTTCTGCCTATCACATCCTCCGGCAGCGGTTTCCATGTATTCACCACCCTCTGGGTGAAAAAGAACTTCCTGGCGTTTGTTCTAAACCTTTCCCCTTTCAATTTCTCCGAGTGCCCCCTTGTACCTGTGGTTCCCCTTAGTTTGAAAAATCTGTCCCTATCCACTTTTTCTATGCCCTTCATGATCTTGAAGGTTTCTATCATGTCTCCCCTGAGTCGTCGCTTTTCCAGTGAGAAAAGCCCCAGCTTTTTCAGTCTGTCAGTATATGAGAGGTCCCCCATACCTTTTATTAGCTTAGTTGCTCTTCTCTGGACTCTTTCAAGTACCGCCATGTCTTTCTTGAGGTAAGGCGACCAGTACTGGACACAGTACTCCAGGTGCGGGCGCACCATTGCACAATACAGTGGCAGGATGACTTCCTTCGTCCTGGTTGTGATACCTTTCTTAATGATACCCAACATTTTGTTCGCTTTCCTTGAGGCTGCGGCGCACTGCGCGACGCCTTCAATGTTGCGTCCACCATCACTCCCAGGTCTCTTTCAAGGTTGCTCACCCCTAGCGGTGATCCCCCCATCTTGTAAGTGAACATCGGGTTCTTTTTCCCAATATGCATGACCTTGCATTTCCCTATGTTGAAGCTCATTTGCCACTTTTTGGCCCATTCTTCCAGTGTTGTCAGATCTTTTTGGAGGTCTTCGCAGTCCTCCATGGTTATGACCCTGCTGTATAATTTAGTGTCATCTGCAAATTTAATAACCTCACATTTTGTTCCCGCCTCCAGGTCGTTAATAAATATATTGAACAGGAGCGGTCCCAGCACCGACCCCTGTGGAACTCCACTCGTGACCCTTTGCCAATCTGAGTAATGGCCCTTTACTCCAACCCTCTGTTTCCTGTCCGCCAGCCAGTTTTTGATCCATCGGTGGACCTCCCCTTGCACCCCGTGGTTCCATAGCTTCCTTAGCAGTCTTTCGTGTGGTACCTTGTCAAAGGCTTTTTGGAAGTCAAGGTAAATGATGTCTATGGATTCCCCTCTATCCACCTGGCTGTTCACCCCCCTCAAAGAAGTATAATAAGTTCGTGAGGCATGATCTGCCCTTGCAGAAGCCATGTTGGCTCGACTTTAGTTGCCCATTGTTTTCGATGTGTTCCCAAATGCTGTCTTTAATCAGTGCTTCCATCATCTTTCCAGGGACCGAAGTCAAGCTCACCGGCCTGTAGTTTCCAGGGTCTCCCCTTGAGCCTTTCTTGAAGATGGGCGTGACATTTGCTATTTTCCAGTCCTCTGGGATCTCTTCAGTTTTTAGGGATAGGTTGCATATTTGTCGAAGTGGCTCAGCTCTTTCGTTCCTTAGTTCCTTGAGTACCCTTGGGTGAATGCCGTCCGGACCTGGCGATTTGTCGCACTTTAGCCTGTCTATCTGCCTGAGGACATCCACCTTGCTCACTTCTAGTTGGACCAGATTTTCATCCTGATCTCCTTTTCTGATCTCCTCGGGTTCCGGAATGTTGGTTGTGTCCTCCATTGTGAAAACTGACGTGAAGAACTCATTTAACCTGTCCGCTATCTCCTTTTCCTCTTTTACCACTCCATCATCCAAGGGTCCTACTTCCTCCCTAGCTGGTTGCTTCCCCTTGACATACTTGAAGAATGATTTGAAGTTTGTTGCTTCCCCTGCCAGTCTTTCTTCATATTCTCTTTTTGCTTTCCTAACCTCTCGGTGACACTCCTTTTGGTGTCTTTTATGCTCCTTTTGGTTGTCTTCTGTCTGGTTCTTTTTCCATTTTTTGAATGATGCCTTCTTATCGCTTATGGCCTTTTTCACTGCATTTGTTATCCACACTGGGTTTTTTGTTCTATTTTTCTTGCACCCTTTCCTGAACTTGGGGACGCACAGGTTCTGTGCTTCATGCACCGTGCCCTTGAGTAGGGTCCAGGCCTTTTCTACGGACTCTATCTTCCTTGTGGTATCGATGAGTTTCTTTCCCACCATTTTCATCATGGCATCATAATTCCCTTTTTTGAAGTTGAGTGCTGTCACTGTGGTTCTTTTCACCTTTGATGGTCCAATTTCTAGCCTGTACTGGATCGTGTTGTGATCACTGTTTCCTAGTGGGGCTAGTACCGCCACCTCCTTAGCGGGTCCCCCTAGTCCGTTGAAGATTAGGTCAAGAGTGGCATCTTCCCGTGTTGGTTCTGTGACCAGCTGTTCCATGAAATAGTCCCTCGTGACTTCCTTGAATTTGGTCTCTCTCGTACAGCTTGAGTGCCCGATGCTCCAGTCTATTCCTGGGTAGTTGAAGTCCCCCATCACCACAACGCTTCCGCTTTTGCAGAACTGCCTCAGTTCGGCCTCCAGGTCCTGGTCAATTTCTTCCGATTGTCCAGGTGGGCGATAGTACAGACCCAATTTTATGTCTGTTCCTGCTCCTCCTGGTAGTTTAACCCATAATGATTCCAAGTCGTCCGCCCTTACTGTTGTTTCCATCCTGATTGAAGGTATGGAATCTTTTATATATATAGCGCTATTCCTCCACCTTTTTTGTGTGACCTATCTCTCCTGTAGAGTTTGAACCCTGGTAAGGCCACATCCCATTTATTGTCATCAGTCCACCATGTTTCTGTGACTCCGATTATGTCTAGGCCCTTTTTGCAGGCTAATACTTCCAGCTCTCCCATTTTAGCCCCTAGGCTCCTAGCGTTAGTGTACAAGCAATGTAAGTCCCGGTTGTTCGCCTTTCTTGCTGGTGTTCCTCGTGGTTTGGCACTCCTGGCGTCCCCCTCGTAAGTTGCTAGTCTCCAAGCCTCGTCTCGGTCATCCTCCTCGTGTGGTGTATCTGTTTCCTCCTCAGCTTGTTTCCCCATTATTGGTTGTCTTTCTGGGATCCGTTGTTCTCTTTTAGTCCTGCTTACCCAGGACATTTGTGCCCTAGACTCCTGCGATCTATCCTTAGGTCCTTTTTCAAAAAATTCCAACTCAGTCCTGAGCCCTCTTTTATAGTGCCCTTGTTCAATATCCTTGGCCCTGGTCCTCTGCATTGCGTCTTTAGGTCCTTTTCCGAAAATTCCCACTCAGCCCCGGTCCCTTTTTTACAATGTCCTTAGGCATCTGGGCCAATCAGAGCCTTAGGCCCCTCCCTGGATGCACCGGGGAGGGGCCTAAGGCTCTGATTGGCTCAGGCACTTAAGGCCCCTCCTGGTGCATCCCAGGATGTGCCGGGGAAGAGAAGGACCGCCATTTTAAAGAGATGGGCCTGCCAGCCAGAGGGTGTAGGCATCCCTTCGGTCAGCCTTTGTGAAGGCAGGGGGGTCATCGGAAGCATGGGGAGGTCATCAGGGGCATGGTGGCGGCGAGAGAGAGTGGAGCATCCCTCCTGCTGTCGGGGGCAGGGGGGGAGGTTATGTGTGTGTTGGGGAGGGGTGGGCATCTCTCCCGCTGCCGGAGATGTATGTGTGTGTCAGGTGGGTTGCTTGATGGCGACAGCGGGAAGGTGTGGGCATGGTAAGCCGTTTTGATAATCCGTCGCTAAAATACATGCACGCTAAACCGGCTGGAGCAGGTTTAGCGACTGCGTTAAAGGCAACAGTTTTGAGAATCTTCCTGTTAGTTTCCCATCACTTGTTTACTGCTTTGTTTAATGTTTTTAATAGGTCTTGCTAGGCCGCCTTTCAACAGGAATAACAAAACCAATTTACAATTACATTACATTACCATTTGTATTCTGCCAAAGCCCTTATGAGTTCATGGTGGATCAGAATAAATTAACTACTGGAAACAGACCCCCGTGCAATTCCAGTAAATTCCTTAAAATACAATAAACACATATCATAATCTAATTTCAGGAGAAAAATTTCTTAAATAAAAATGTTTTTTAAAAGCTACAATTATAAATAGGACAGGAAAAAGGCCAGGTAAAGAAAGGACCGAATGAGGAAGGGACCAGTGCAGCGGCTAGAGAAAAGATATTTATGCTGAATGCTTAGGTCACTGCGCCAGTTATTGAAAGTAAAGTAAAGCAAATGTACAGTAGAACCAAATCTTTTCGAGAGAAGAGAAAATGGTAAAACTAGAGGGCATAATTTGAGGTCGCGGGGAGGAAGACTCAGGAGCAATGTTAGGAAATTCTTTTTCACGGAGAGGGTAGTAGATGCCTGGAATGTCCTCCCGAGGGAAGTCGGCGATGGAATTCAAAAAAGCGTGGGATTAACGTAGAGGATCTCTAATTAGAAAACGAAGGATGTAAATTAAAGAGCTAAGGCCGGTACTGGACAGACTTGCACGGTGATTTGGTGTAGGATGGGCTGGAGCGGGCATCAATGGGAACTCCACGAACTTGGAACATGAGGACCGTTGCGGGCCAGACTTTACGGTAGGTTTTCCTGCAAATAACAGGATGGTTTGTTAGGCTGGAGTTAGCTCGGACGGAAACTCCAGCAGTTGGAACCTAGGACAATACCAGGTAGACTTTATGGTCTCCAGCTCACAAATATTAAAGAAAAAAGACAAGTTAATCATGAGTTTATAATCTTTATAACTAATGGGCAGGCTGGATGGACCATTCAGGCCTTTATTTACCATCATTTACTATGGGGTCTTTTTATCAAGCTGCGGTAGGGGGTCTAATGCTCGTAATACTGTGCATTAAACCGCCTGCCACGCTAGCCACTAACGCCTGCATTGAGCAAGCGTTAATTTTTTAGCCGGCTGTGGGGGTTAGCGCGTGATGAAATGTCCGACGTGCTAACCCCGCTAGTGCGGCTTGGTAAAAGCACCCCTATGTTACAAACAATCCGGCTATTACTGCTTGACAAAATTATAAAAATACACATCCTGTAGCTATATCCTTCAGACAAGTGATTCAGCCGCGTGGCCTTACAACTTTACTCCAAAGGAACGTTAACGGCTTTATGACAGTGGGCAACCCTGAATTACAGCTGAAATAAGTTCTCACAAAAATACATAATAAATGCACATTAGATTTTTTTTAAAAAAAATTCTGGACTGCAAACATACTCCACCTTTTTTACGAAACTCCGCACTGCTCCCGACGCTCATAGAGTCGGGAGCAGAGCAGCGTGCCAGTCTGCGCTAAAAAAAAAAACACACGCTTCCACCGTTCTGTAAAAGCTAATTAGGCTAATTAGGCTTCTAAATACCTACCGTGGTCAAAGAAAAACAAGATCAAACTAGAAACCGTGTAGGTTAGAAAAAGAGGTCTCGCCCTTCACCTCGCTGCTTCCTGTGAGAGAGCCAAGGACAACTTGCTCTAGTCAGAGCCTTCAGCGGTCTTTAGATTAAAGAGAAGTGTGTTTGCAAGGGAAGAGACGCTATTAGGGTGTGCAACAGAACCTCTTAATACCTCTTGTCAGTTATTGGCAGAACGGTCTCTGCATTTCCACATTTATTTCCGTGGCAGGAAGTTTCATAACTATCTAATACTGTCCCTAGTGTTAAAATGTGTTTTATGTGATAAAAGAGCTTTTAAATAAATTGTATTAAATGCTGGCTATCTTTGGAACTAATAGTACCATCCATCCTTGTAGCTGTCTTATTGACTCGCATGCATTTGCTTCCATGGAGACCACAGACTGGTGGCTGGATGTCTCTGGGTAAATAAATAAATTAATAAAAATGGCACTTTTACATCCCAATGCGGGAAGAGCTAAGAGACTGTCTAGTTTAGGCATATCCTAATTATGAAAGGAAGGGTGGAATCATTGCACAACCTTGGCAGCTTTTCTTTGTAAATACAGTACTGCCCCGGTCATTTCGCGGTCAGCGATTCACGGTCCTAGTCATTCACGGTATTTTTCGACCGCGAATGACCGAGCAGGAGAGAGAGAGAGCAGCCGGAGCGCCGGCGAGTGAAGGAAATCAACTCGCGGCATGCTCCGACCGCCCCTCTTCCTGCACCGACGTCGGGCCTCACCAATCGGGAGCTGCGTGTCAAACGATAGACAGATGCTTCACAATGCAGGCCAAAATCAATAAGACCACCCAGAAAGCTTTTTTAATTATGAGAAATCTACGTAAACTAAGAAAATTCTTCGACCCAGAGCAATTCAAGCTGATTGTCCAATCCCTAGTCTTGGGTCTACTGGACTACTGCAATTCCTTCTATCTACCTTGCCATGCCAACATGCTAAAACAACTTCAGTCTATACTAAACACCACTCTCAGACTGATCTATTCTCTGAGAAAATATGACCACATCACCACGGCCTTCCTAGACTCTTGCTGGCTACCAATACAAGCAGGAATTCAATTCAAATTCTACTGTCTATTGTTCAAAGCATTAAACGGCTCTGCCCCCTCCTACCTAAACAACCCCCTAAATCGGATCCTCACCACAAGACAAAGGAGAACCCCAACCCCATTTGCCTACCCCTCCGCTCAAAGGCACTCAGTGCAAGAAGATGTTTGACAACCTTCTTGCGACGCAAGCGGCGAAACTTGACCACTCCATCTCCAATCTGCTGACGGCAACGGGCGACCTCAAAACATTTCGAAAAGAAATCAAAACCCTGCTCTTCAAAAAATTTATCCAGATACCTTAACCCTCCCCCTCTTCCCTCTCCTCCCTGGTAAATTCCCCTCCCAAAGCCTCCACTTTGGTAATCTCTTCCTCCTCAAAATATCAACCAAGAATACAGATCCCTAAAATGTAATGGAATCTTATTTGTAACCTATTTGTAATATTACCTAGAAATGTCCAGTCATCTTACTATCCAATTTGCAAGTTCTCCTGGAAATTATCCAGCTATCTTACCTCTTTTGTAACCAAAAAACAATTGTAACGTTACTGGAAATGTCCAGTTAGCTCTTTTGTAATCCGCCTTGAACTGCAAGGTATAGGCGGAATAGAAGTCACTAATGTAATGTAATGTAATAATCGATCTAATATACCTGGGGCAATGGGGGGATTAAGTGACCTGCCCAAGGTCACAAGGAGCAGCGTGGGTTTGAACCACATACTTTAAGCCCAAACATTATTCATTTGCATGTGGCCTGATTTACAGGGTCTTTCCCATTTTATATCTGTGGTGGCGGTTGGGACAGGAGGAGGGGGGCGAAAAAGCTTAGTAAATCAGGCCCATAGGCTAGATTGAAACCTCAAATCGAAGAATCAAATTGCCAAGATAGTTCAGTTTAATCATTATTTTCACTTATTTCATATGAATTATGAACCCTTTGCTTCCTCCCAAATTTCTAGCAAGCATCCATCCACTCATCTGCCTTCACGTATTGGTATTGATCAGTCATTATATTGTTGATGCATAGAAGATACTGTAGCGTTGGCTCTGCATAGGTCACTTACTGCAGCCTACCTCGAGAACTGTTTTGTAAGGATGCTGAGGGTTTGGGAAAGTGATCCACCGCAGGGCTACAAGACTTGCAACATCCTACAAAGATACTTAGGGGATAGTTGATAGACTAGGTGCTAACAGATATGGGTGTATATGCACAGACAATGTTCTACCTATGTGCAAGTCTATAAATACGGGCCATAACTTATATTGCATTTGTTTATTTATTGGGATTTATTAACCGCCTTTTTTCATGAAGAAATTCACCCAAAGGAGGTTTACAATACACTGAATAGTAATCAGTGTCACCACTAGGGGTCACCCTGGGGTACAAGTTCCATCTTGATGATGGATTAAGCCAGTGGTCTCCAACTCAAACCCTTTGCAGGCCACATTTTGGATTTGTAGGTACTTGGTGGGCCGCAGAAAAAATAGTTAATGTCTTATTAAAGAAATTACAATTTTGCATTAAGTAAAACTCTTTATAGTTTATAAATCTTTCCTTTTGGCTAAGTCTTAATAATAATATTGTCATTTATAGCTAAAGACGTATATGATCAAGATACTGTTTTATTTAACTTTTGTGATTATCATAAACATACCAAGGGCCTCAAAATAGTGCCTGGCGGGCCGCATGTGGCCCCAGGGCCGCTAGTTTGAGACCACTGGATTAAGCTGAGGGAGTCTCACTCAGGTACGGCTTGGTACTGAGAGGGTGTTGCATCCTTTCTGCTTTCCCTCTCTCCCCTCAAGAACTACCACAAGCTAGCCCTAAGGGAGCCTTTTCCTAAAATGTCCACAATTCCTAGCATTCCTCCCACACCAATAAACAAACTTTTATTGTAGTTATAACAAACAGAAAATACAAACTTTTACGCTTGGCATCTCCTCATAGGGTTTCCATATTGCACACAAGTCACAAGTAACAAAAATAATACTTTTCTTTACAGACAACAGACCATGAATCATGTGCCAGTGAGGATTCTCTCTTTCCAGAGTCCCCCCTTTGTGGTTCCATAATACTTGTTGCTCTTAGGCACTCCACCCCTCTTCCCAGCTCAGCCTGCCAGTGCTGTTTCTCTTGTACAAGATGATTTCACCCTTCCTCATCCCCTAGGGTTACCATAAGACTCCATAAGAATGTAAGATTTGCCGCTGCTGGATCAGACCATTGGTCCATCGTACCCAGCAGTCCGCTCCCGCGGCGGCCCTTAGGTCAATGACCAGTGCCCTATTTGAATCTAGCCTTACCTGTGTATGTTCTGTTCCAGTAGGAACTTATCCAAGCTTTTCTTGAATCCCTGAAGGGTGCTTTCCCCTATAACAACCTCTGGAAGAGCGTTCCAGATTTCTACCACTCTGGGTGAAGAAGAACTTCCTTACCAAGGAGGATGGATTGAGATATCCAGGTTTTACTTCCATTTTCTTTTCTTTTCTTTTTAATCTTTATTCATTTCAAATCTTAAATCAAGCACAATATTGACATTTATCAATTAAGCATTCAAATACACTTGAAATCCTATAATTGATCATCATAATATAAAATATAACCCCCTCCCTTATTTATTTATGAAAATGATTTGTTTCAATTATAATCAAAAATACCCACCCCCCTCCCCCCCTTAATATCTTAAAATTTTTATACAGGGAAGAATATTTTTAATCTTTACAATAATCTATTAATGGCCTCCACACATCTTGAAATTTGTTATAATTTCCTTTTTGGACAGCTAATGTCCTTTCCATTTTATATATATGGCATACAGAGTTCCACCAAAAACAATAATTAAGTCTATTCCAATTCTTCCAATTGTAAGTGATCTGTTGAATGGCAACCCCAGTTAAAATTAGCAATAACTTGTTATTATTAGATGAGATTTGTTTCTTAGCCCTCATTTCTATACCAAATAAAACTGTGTCATATGATAATGCCACATGATTTTCTAATAGGGAATTAATTTGATTCCAGATTGATTTCCAAAATTCTAATATATATGGACAATAGAATAACAAATGATCTAAAGTCCCTGCTTCAAGATGACAATGCCAGCATTTATCAGATTTAGAGCTATCTAATTTTTTTTAAACGAACAGGGGTCCAGAAAGCTCTATGCAGCAAAAAAAACCCACGTTTGTCTCATAGATGCAGACATTGTACATCTCATCCTCCAAGACCAAATACATGGCCATTGAGATGCCGTACTTTTGTGC
The DNA here is from genome assembly GCF_902459505.1 of Geotrypetes seraphini. Classification (NCBI taxonomy): domain Eukaryota; kingdom Metazoa; phylum Chordata; class Amphibia; order Gymnophiona; family Dermophiidae; genus Geotrypetes; species Geotrypetes seraphini. The sequence goes on along the minus strand of NC_047091.1, from coordinate 175,598,827 downwards.
TTAATCTCAATGCTCCAAATGTCTCTAAGACTATTCAATGGAAGTAAAACCCAGATGTCTCTATATGTCCTCCTTACGTCCATTGCTTTCAATGAAAGTAAAACCCAGATTTATTTTTTTTTATTTATTTAAAATTATGTATAACCCGCTTATCCACAAATCTAAGTGAGGAACAAAATCACATTATTAAATAATACAGACAAATGCAGAACAGCAAAGAAAAAACAGGATGAAAAAGAACTTCCCCAACTCAAAAAAATCACATGGCTCACACCCCCCAAAAAATACTCAAACGATACAGTTTTCACCTCCTTTCTAAAATACCAGAGCATCTCAGATTGGCGCAAAGACAAAGGTCCATAGTGCCGGACTTGGACAGAAAGCATAGACTTACGATTCCCCGTAAGCCTCACCACTGCTAATGACAGAACGTTTAAACTCGAGCTATCTGAAGACCGTAACTCACGCAAAGGACAATGCCGCTGAAAGGAGAGAGCGGACACTTGACGGGCAATTATGCTGAAGCACTTCAAACGTCGCACAAAGTCCTAGATTCACTAAACTCGCCGATCTGGATCGTTGTCGGGCGATTCGTGGCCGAGTTTTTGCCGAGCGACCAATTCACTGCAGGTTCAGCATGCAAATGACCTGGTCGGACGCACGCCCAGAAGCGATCGAGACGCATGCACAGATTATCCTCGTTGGTCGTAGATGGCCATTTGCGCATGCGCTTGCTCTTAGCACAAGTGAGCTCAAAGGGAGGTGGGGGTTGGCTGCAGTTTACTTGCTGGCCCTATGAGTGGACATTTTAAAAGGAATGGGATTATGGAACGGAACATGCTTTAAACCTGCGGGTTAAAACTACGGGCTAGCACTGCGCTTTTTACAGAATATAAGGGAGTTCGTATTTTACAGTTTTGCACCTTTACAGTTTTATATTTTTTATTTTGATGGTTGGTGCTGTAACCTCGATACTGGGATTTCAGGGCGGCAGAGAGCAGGAGAGTCGGCAAGGGCAGTAAGCGGCTGGTCATAGAAACATAGAAGATGATGGCAGAAAAGGGCTACAGCCCATCAAGTCTGCCCACTCTGCTTACCCACCCCCTGTCTAAGCCGTAATGACCCAATTTCCTTATCTTGACCCTCGTAGGGATCCCACATGGGTATCCCATTTATTCTTAAAGTCTGGCACATTGTCTTCCTCGATCACCTGCACTGGAAGCTTGTTCCAATGATCAACCACTCTCTGTGAAGAAATACTTTCTGGTGTCGCCATGAAATTTTCCACCCCTGAGTTTGAGCGGGTGCCCTCTTGTGGCCGAAGGTCCCTTGAGAAAGAAAATATCATCTTCCACTTCGACACGTCCCGTGAGGTACTTAAATGTTTCGATCATGTCTCCCCTCTCCCTACGTTCCTCGAGAGTGTAGAGCTGCAATTTGTTCAGTCTCTCTTCGTACGAGAGACCCTTGAGCCCCGAGATCATCCTGGTGGCCGTCCGCTGAATCGATTCAATTCTGCGCACATCTTTAGTGTAATGTGGCCTCCAGAATTGCACACAGTACTCCAGATGAGGTCTCACCATGGCCCTGTACAACGGCAATATGACTTCAGGCTTTCGGCTGTCGCTTCATTTTGGATCGACAAACCCAATTGGTGTTTCTTCTTCTTAGTGAATCGATGGCTTCCTACTTATGCATGCCATTTCCCCTCATTTGCATGGGCGGATCGGATCGGGCAGAAGGTTAGTGAATCGGGTCGGGGTTGGGGAACGATCGCAAGCTGGTCGGGACACGATCGGTGAGTTTAGTGAGTCTAGGCCAAAGAACCTTCAATATGACCCGCATGTCTCGATCCGTCCTCCTTTTTTTTGGAGTCGTATGGTAATCCTACCCGTCCCCCTTCTGTACATGCGCGTGCCACACCTGCTTGTAGGCTCTCAAACCCTGTTCTCAGTCCAACCTACCAGTGCTGCCTCCCTTGGCTTGCAAAGCACCGTACAAGCAGGTTTCTCTCTTCCCCCTTCTCTGCTCCCAACATGCACTGCTCTCAATTCTTAGCCTTGCTCTAACCCAGGGGTCTCAAAGTCCCTCCTTGAGGGCCGCAATCCAGTCGGGTTTTCAGGATTTCCCCCATGAATATGCATGAGATCTATGTGCATGCACTGCTTTCAATGCATATTCATGGGGGAAATCCTGAAAACCCGACTGGATTGCGGCCCTCGAGGAGGGATTTTGAGACCCCTGGTCTAGGGGGTCCGGATTTTACTGTCGTAAAATCCGGTAACCTTACCAGAGCAGCAGAGATTGTCCTGCTTCATCCCTCGCATCCATGCAGTTTAGGGAAGAGGAGGGATAAAGAAAAGCCTGGAAAAAAGAATAGTCATCCTACTCCCTTATCCAACCCCTGGTCTACCTGCCTATCCCTTCCTCAAGCTTAATAGTGTTACTGCTGTTTTGTCTACAAATTACTGTACACAGTATACTCAAATACAAACCGAGGCATCCCTTTTTCCCTCCAGAAAGGGGGAGGGGGGGAAATGTTGACTCGAATATAAACCGAAGGCTAGAAATTTGGGTTATCATGGTGAGCCAGTGAATAAAGACCACTCACCTTCCCTCCCCATCCGCCATCTCCTAAATCACTAAACATAAACCAAATATCTTTGATGCATAGGTCCCAAAGCCAACATATCCACAACAAGCTCCCTACATAGGAAAACGCAACTATAAGCCAGCCACAAACTTAAATAAATGTAGACAAAAATCAAACTTAAATCTCAAGAGGCCATAGGCAGTTCAACACCAGAGAAAGAGAAACAGCACTCTGAACTTTGAAAAGAAAGCCATGTAAATTTACAATGAAACTGCATTTTCTGTTCATGGAATGAAAAATAAAATTATTTTTTTCTACCTTTGTTGTCTGGCTATTTTGTTCATGTTTATGCCGGTTTCTGCTTTCTTCTGTCTTTCTTAATTTTCTTTCAGGGTCTTCATTCGATCTGCCTTTTCGCTCCTTCGCTTCCTTTCCTGCATCCATCTCTGACTTTAAGCATTTCCTTTCAGTTTTCCTCCATTTATTTTTCTGCATCTCTTTCTGCTTCTGTTTACAGCTTTCCATCTCCCTCATCCTATTCTCCAAATTTTTTGCTAACTCTTCCCTCTCTCCCCCCCTCCCGCATTTCTCTCCTTTCCCCTTTATTTTCACTCTTCTAACCAGTATCTACTGTCTTGCCCCTTCATCCAGCATACCCTCTCCCCTCTTTCTTCCAGCACCTCATCTCTCTCCCTCCACCTCCATCGAAGATCTTTCCCTATCACCCTTTCTCTTCCACTTCCAGCACCACTTACCCGGGGCTCTTGCTGTGGGAAATGGAGTTGCAGTCCAGGGCAGGCTTGAAAGGTGAGGCAGGCAGCTGATTCCTCCTTGGCAGTGGTCGTCCATGTTGCTTGCCAGCTGCTGGGAGGAGGGGAGGGGGGTTGATGTACATCTGGATTGCGATGAGCCCTGCCTTCAGTCCCGGTCCTGCTAAACCGGCTGGCAATAAAGAAGCCAGACGCCGCGGGGGCCTTCCCTCTCTTGACAAGTCACTATAGGCTCTGCTTGTCTCGAACCTGCCCCTCAAAATCAGGAAGTAACCAGAGGAGGGTGGGATCGAGACCAGCAGAGCCTATAGTGATTTGGCAAGAGGGAAGGCCGCCCTTCCCCCCCCCCCCCCCCCCGCAGCATCTGGCCTCTTCATTGCCAGCCAGTTTAGCAAGACTGGGAGCGAAGGCAGGGCTCATTTCAATCCAGATGTGCCACTGACTCCTCACTTCCCCCTCCTCCCAGTGGTCGGCAAACAGGATGGACAACTGCCGAGGCCAGCACCAGGAAGAATCAGCTGCCTGCCTTGCATATTGGGCCTGCACTGGACCCAAGACTCTGTTCCTCACAGCCAGACTCCTGGTGGGTTTAAATTTTGATATACTGTATATATGTTTTTAGTTAGAGAAGTACTCAAGTGTAGACTCGAATATAAACCGAGACCCCATTTTCGGCCTAAAAATCTCAGTTTATATTTTTAGCATATGCGGTAAGCCTTGTGAAACAGAAAAGGAAAATTGACAAGTTGCAACTTCATCTTAAGCTTCACCCCCCCCTTCTTCCACTTCCTTTCTTCTCTAGGGGTTGTAGATAATCTCCCAACGCTGAAGTGTACTCGCACCTAATTGCTTAAACAGAGTTGGAGTTCCAGCAGCACAAGAAGTATCACCTCTACGGCAGTTACTGCACTTGGTAATCCTCGAAACAAGCGACGAGAATAATTTGCCTCCTGGATTAGGGCTTTGCTGAAGCAGAACTAATTACACAGTTTTATAAGCCTGGGCAAATGTAGTATTGATAACATTCATCCATGATAGCACTCTCTTCACCAAGTGGCTGCTAATCAAAAGAAGCAGCTGCAACAATTCAAGTTCCAACTCATTTCGATCAATGAATTTTATTTTGGAACGCCAAACACATTGTTTGCATAGAACCTACGTATAATGTACCACGGCAGCTTACTTCTCAACTTGACCTTTGCAGTATGGTACCCCCAAAGGTCTACGGAGGTAAATGATATGAGAAATTGTAACATAGGGGTCCTTTTACTGAGGTGCGCTAGCCGTTTTAGCTCGTGTTAAATATTAACGTGCGCTAAACGCTAATGCGTCCATAGACTATAATGGACGCATTATCCTTTAGCTTGCGCTAAAACGGCTAGCGTGCTTTAGTTAAAGGACCCCCATAGTAACACAGTAAATGATGGCCGATAAAGACTTGTATATCCCATTGCGTCTACTGGACAGGACGGCCAACGTTATACCTGCCACTGCATGCGGATCGCACCTCTCTGTGCCCTGTTTAAAGTGTGAAGGTCATTCAAATTTTGCTTCGATTTCATCTAAAGTTTCCAAGTTTTATTGTTTGATATACTGAATTTCAAAATAATATCAATGCGGTGTACAATGACGTCATCATAAACTAGTGTCTCGCCAACTTTGTCGACGCTGCGGCACACTAAACGTAGTGGCTGCGGCTCGAGGCATCCGGAAGTGCGCTGACATCGGTGCGATGACATCTCGTTGTGGCAGGCAAAAGGGGGTCAAGCCCTACGTCATAAGTATGCCAGTCAACGACAGCCCTGCCAGCATTGCAAACCTTGGCCATGCAAAGGCAGTTGCTGTAAACTCAAGAGAGTGCAGGAACAGGGATTTAGCAGGCAGAGGGGGAGGAGTACAAGTTGGCACTGAGAGTAACACCAGAGCTCAGGGAACAGTTGACTCAGTATCCAATGAGAGAGCAGAATGGCTCAGCTCACCTGGTTAAACACGGGGCTGATTCACACAGTAGGGGGAGGCAAGATTGGAGAGAGCTCAAGCCAGGTTCTGGACAAGACACACATTGGCCATTGGCAACACAGGAGCAATCCTCAAGGCAAGTGGGAACGGTTCACAGACAACGGCGCGAAAGACAAAAGCGCGCGCCGACAATTGAGCGCAGCGCGCGCCGCCTTGCCGCTGTAAATTACAGTTTTTAGGGGCTCCGACGGGGGTTTTTGTTGGGGAACCTCCCCAGTTTACTTAATAGACATCGCGCCGGCGTTATGGGGGGTTTGGGGGGTTGTAACCCTCCACATTTTACTGTAAACTGAACTTTTTCCCTAAAAACAGGGAAAAAGTGAAGTTTTCAGTAAAATGTGGGGGTTACAACCCCCCACACCCCCCACAACGCCCCCACAATGCGGCGCGATGTCTATTAAGTAAACTCGGGGGGTTCCCTCCCACGCCCCCCCGTCGGAGCACTAAAAACAGTAATTTAGAGTGGCACGGTGGCGCGCGCTGCGCTCAATTGTCTGGGCGCGCCTTTGTCCCGGCGCGCTTTTGACCTGACACCAGTGGGAACTCCTTGTTGCCTGAAACTGTACCTTACTGGGGGTCTATTCTAAAGGGAGCCCAGGACACCAAACAGCCAGTGAGGTGAACTCTTATCTACCTGCTAGGGGTGTGCAAACAAAGGCTCAGATAGATAATTCCCAGCTAGAGACCAGGGCTAATGAGAGGAAGAAAATGTATGCAGTGATGTAGAAATGTCTCCAGAGCTTGAGAATGTGAATAATACTGCCGATTCTGAACATGATATGATCTGGGAAGAGACATATCCATTTGATTAAGGTCTGCTGTGAAACAAAAGCTGAACAATAAAGTTTTCCTCTGCTCCTGGCAACTAAGCCTTCCTAAGAAAACCAATGTTTGTTTAAAGCTAAGAGCTGTGCAATAGAGAATGACATGGTGACAAAATTCATCACCGTTCCCGTCCCCGCGGATAACCGTGGGAAACCATCTTCATGTCATTCTTTAAGGAGAGAGGGAAGAATCAGAGTATAATTGGGCACAACCACTGACCCGCAAGCTTTGCTTTGAAGAATGCTGGTGTAGAAGGACCGAGGTTGAGTAGCAACATTCCAGAGCTGAGATTGTGATGTCATAATGCCTCATTCCACCAGTGCCTAAGAGCCAATCATATCAGTGATGTCACAATGGCTTCATTATCCTTGGCTCACATAAGAATCAGAGTATGAATGGCCACAACCACTGACCCGCAAGCTTTGCTTTGAAGAATGCTGGTGTAGAAGGGCTGAGGTTGAAACAGACACTACAGAATGACAGTCTCTGGTATCCAGAGCAGATATTGTGATGTCATAATGCTCATTCCACCAGTGCCTAAGAGCCAATCACATCAGTGATGTCACAATGGCTTCATTATCCTTGGCTCACATAAGAATCAGAGTATGAATGGCCACAACCACTGACCCTCAAGCTTTGCTTTGAAGAATGCTGGTGTAGAAGGACTGAGGTTGAAATAGACACTAGAAAATGACATGGGATTATTTCCCACGGTTATCTGCGGGGACGGGGACGGTGATGAATTTTGTCACCGTGTCATTCTCTACTGTGCAACCCTTTCAGAGGGGAAACCTAAAGAAGCTGGTAACATCCAGAACTGTTAAAGCAGGGGTAGACTCCGGTCCTCGAGAGCCGTATTACAGTCGGGTTTTCAGGATTTCCCAAATAAATATGCATTGAAAGCAGTGCATGCAAATAGATCTCATGCATATTCATTGGGGAAATCCTGAAAACCCGACTGGAATACGGCTCTTGAGGACCGGAGTTCCCTACCCCTGTGTTAAAACATTATGCTGGATCAGAGTTACAAAAGCCACAGTGGAATTGGTGCATTTCAGCTGACGCAATTCCAGGTGCTCAGCCCCATGTATGAGAGGCACCCTGCAAATGTTTTGGTCTTCCTGAAACACCATCCTATGGCATCGTTCTCAGTTTGTCTTATGAGCCACTTGCTACCATTTAATATGAAACATAGAAACATAGAAGATGACGGCAGAAAAGGGCTACAGCCCATCAAGTCTGCCCACTCTGCTTACCCACCCCCTGTCTATGCCCTAATGACCCAATTTCCTTATCTTGACTCTCGTAGGGATCCCACATGGGTATCCCATTTATTCTTAAAGTCTGGCACACTGTCTGCCTCGATCACCTGCACTGGAAGCTTGTTCCAATGATCAACCACTCTCTCTGTGAAGAAATACTTTCTGGTGTCGCCATGAAATTTTCCGCCCCTGAGTTTGAGCGGGTGCCCTCTTGTGGCCGAGGGTCCCTTGAGAAAGAAAATATCATCTTCCACTTCGACACGTCCCGTGAGGTACTTAAATGTTTCGATCATGTCTCCCCTCTCCCTATGTTCCTCAAGAGTGTAGAGCTGCAATTTGTTCAGTCTCTCTTCGTACGAGAGACCCTTGAGCCCTGAGATCATCCTGGTGGCCGTCCGTTGAACCGATTCAATTCTGCGCACATCTTTACTGTAATGTGGCCTCCAGAATTGCACACAGTACTCCAGATGAGGTCTCACCATGGCCCTGTACAACGGCATTATGACTTCAGGCTTTCGGCTGACAAAACTTCTATTGATACAACCCAATATCTGCCTTGCCTTAGATGAAGCCTTCTCCACTTGATTGGCAGTTTTCATGTCTGCACTGATGATTACTCCTAAATCTCGTTCTGCTGAAGTCCTAGTTAAAGTTTCTCCGTTCAAGAAGTAAATCCTGCATGGATTTCCGCTTCCGAGGTGCATGACCTTACATTTCTTAGCATTGAAGCCTAGCTGCCAGGTTGAGGACCAACTTTCCAATGTAAGCAGGTCCTGCGCCATATAATTCTGTAAACTGCATTCACTTACTATATTACATAGTTTGGCGTCATCAGCGAATAGTGTTATTTTACCTTGAAGCCCTTGAGTCAGATCCCCTATGAATATGTTGAAAAGGAGTGGACCCAGGACCGAGCCCTGCGGCACTCCACTGGTCACCTCCGATGTTTTAGAGAGGGTACCATTAACCACCACTCTCTGAAGTCTGCCACTCAGCCAATCATTGACCCATGCAGTTAGTGTCTCTCCTTACCCCATCGATTCCATCTTGCTTAGCAGCCTACGGTGTGGGACACTGTCAAAAGCTTTACTGAAGTCCAGGTACACGACGTCCAAAGACTCTCCCAAGTCCAACTTTCTTGTTACCCAGTCAAAGAAGCTGATAAGATTGGATTGGCAGGACCTACCCTTGGTGAATCCATGCTGACTGGGATCCCGAAGATTCCCTTCATTCAAGATCGTGTCCAATTTGCTTTTAATTAGTGTTTCCATGAGTTTGCACACTATTGATGTGAGACTCACCGGTCTATAATTCGCAGCCTCTGCCCTGCAACCCTTTTTATGCAGAGGAACGACATTAGCTAATTTCCAGTCCAAGGGAACTTTCCCCTTACTTAGGGAGAGATTGAATAGCTCAGCCAACGGTTTCGCCAGGACATCGCTCAATTCTCTGAGCACTCTTGGGTGCAAATTGTCTGGTCCCATGGCTTTGTACACCTTGAGTCTTGCCAGTTCACTGTAAACTTCACCTGGTGTGAACTCAAAATTCTGAAACGGGTCTTCTGTGCTTTGTGTTGCCTTCAACTGCGGACCGTGGCCCGGTGCCTCACAGGTGAAGACTGAGCAGAAGTATTCATTCAGTAGTTCGGCTTTATTGGAATCTGCTTCCACGTAACTTCCGTCCGGTCTTCTAAGGCGTACTATCCCGCCTGTGTTCCTTTTTCTGTCACTAATATACCTGAAGAAGGATTTGTCCCCCTTTTTAATGTTTTTTGCCAGAATTTCTTCCACTCGAAGTTTTGCCTCCCTAACTGCCATTTTGACCGCTGTAGACCTGGTCCTATATTCTACTTTTGCCTCTCTTTTCTCCGTGCGCTTGTAGGAGAGAAACGCTTTTTTCTTCTTCTTAATGAGGTGTGAGATCTCTGTGGTGAACCATTGGGGTTTATTGTTTCTTTGTCGTTTATTTACTGATTTTATGAAGCGGCTAGTTGCTTCATGTATGGTTGATTTCAGTGTTAACCACTTAGCTTCTACATCATCGGTCTCCGCTTGGTCCTGCAGCGTCTGATGGACAAAATCTCCCATGCGTGCGAAGTCTGTGCCCCGGAAATTGAGTACCTTTGTTTTCGTGTTTGATCTAGGGAAGCCTTTCCTAAGGTTGAACCATACTATGTTGTGGTCGCTGGAGGCTAGCGTATTCCTACTGAGACCTATGAAACGCTTTCCCCGTTGGTGAGTACCAGGTCGAGGATCGCCTGGGCCCTAGTGGGCTCCGTTACCATTTGTTTGAGATGTGCTCCCTTTATGGAGGTTAAGAGTCTCCTGCTACCGCTGGTTGTCGCTGAAAATGAGTTCCAGTCTGCATCAGGCATATTGAAGTCCCCTAGCAGTACAGCTTCTCCTCGTAGAGTGATATTCTCTATGTCATAGAAACATAGAAACATAGAAAGATGACGGCAGATAAGGGCCATAGCCCATCAAGTCTGCCCACACTATTTACCCACCCTCTTAAATCTACTGACCCCCTAAAGAATAATTGTAATTATACTGTCACTCTACTGACCCGCTCATTCAGTCCTAGTGACCCTAACCCTTGGCATGACCTCGTAGGGATCCCACATAGGTATCCCATTTGTTCTTGAAGTCTGAGATGCTGCGTGCCTCGACCACCTGCACTGGAAGCTCGTTCCAATGCTCAATCACTCTTTCCGTGAAGAAGTATTTCCTGGTGTCTCCACAAAACTTCCCTCCCCTGAGCTTGAGCGGATGTCCTCTTGTGGTCGAGGGTCCCCTGAGAAGAAAGATATCATCTTCCACCTCTACCCGTCCCGTGATGTACTTAAATGTCTCAATCATGTCTCCCCTCTCCCTACGCTCCTCGAGAGTGTAGAGCTGCAATTTGCTCAGTCTTTCTTCGTACGGGAGACCCTTTAGCCCCGAGACCATCCTGGTGGCCATCCGCTGAACCGATTCAACTCTGAGCACATCCTTACGGTAATGTGGCCTCCAGAATTGAACACAGTATTCCAGATGCGGTCTCACCATGGCTCTGTACAGTGGCATCATGACTTCAGGTTTCCTGTTGACGAAGCTTCTCTTGATACAGCCTATCATTTGCCGTGCTTTAGATGAAGCCTTCTCCACTTGAGTGGCTGCTTTCATGTCAGCACTGATGATTACTCCTAAGTCTCGTTCTGCCGTGGTCCTAGTTAAAGTTTCTCCATTCAGGGTGTAAGTTCTGCAAGGATTTCCGTTGCCGAGATGCATGACCTTACATTTCTTGGCGTTGAAACCCAGCTGCCAGATCAAGGACCAACTTTCTAAAGTACGCAGGTCTTGCTCCATAGCATCCTGAAGATTATAGCCGTTTACTACATTGCATAGTTTGGCGTCATCAGCGAATAAGGTTACCTTGCCTTGGAGCCCTTGAGTCAGATCCCTAATGAATATGTTGAAGAGGAGTGGGCCCAGGACCGAACCCTGTGGTACTCCGCTGGTCACCTCTGACATTTTAGAAAGGGTACCGTTGACCACCACCCTCTGAAGTCTGCCACTAAGCCAATCTTTAACCCACGCAGTTAGAGTCTCTCCTAATCCCATAGAATTCATCTTGTTCAGCAGCCTGCGGTGTGGGACGCTGTCAAACGCTTTGCTGAAGTCCAGGTACACGACGTCCAAGGACTCTCCTGAGTCTAGTCTTCTTGTTACCCAGTCAAAGAAGCTTATTAGATTGGACTGGCATGACCTACCCTTGGTGAATCCATGTTGGCTGGGATCCCGGAGATTTCCCTCGTTCAGGATCGTATCTAATTTATACTTAATTAGTGTTTCCATGAGTTTGCACACTATTGAGGTGAGGCTTACCGGTCTATAGTTCGCAGCCTCAGCCTTGCAACCCTTTTTATGTAGAGGAACGACATTGGCTGTTTTCCAGTCCAACGGAACTTTCCCCGTACTTAGTGAAAGATTGAAGAGCACCGCCAACGGTTCTGCCAGGACATCTCTCAATTCTCTGAGCACTCTTGGGTGTAAATTGTCCGGTCCCATGGCCTTGTTTACCTTTAGCCTTGCCAGTTCGTTGTAGACGTCCCCAGGAGTGAACTCAACGTTCTGAAACGGGTCATCCACGTCTTGTATTATCATCAACTGTGGTCCGTGTCCCGGTGCTTCGCAGGTGAAGACTGAGCAGAAATATTCATTTAGTAGTTCTGCTTTTTCTGAATCCGCCACCGCGTAGTTTCCGTCCGGTTGTCTAAGGCGTACTATACCGTCTGTGTTCCTTTTCCTATCGCTGATATACCTAAAGAAGGATTTGTCCCCTTTTTTAATGTTTTTTGCCAGAGCTTCCTCCACTCGACGTTTGGCCTCCCTAACTGCTGTTTTGACCGCTGCCGATCTGGTCTTATATTCTACTTTAGTTTCTCTTCTCTGGGTGCGTTTGTAGGAAAGAAATGCTTTTTTCTTCTCCTTAATGAGGAGTGAGATCTCTTCAGTGAACCATTGGGGTTTGTTGTTTCTTTGCCGTTTATCTACTGATTTTATGTAGCGATTAGTTGCTTCGTGTATGGATGATTTCAGGTACGACCACATAGTTTCCACATTGCCGGTCTCTGCTTGGTCCTGTAGCGTCTGATGAACGTGATCTCCCATACGTGCGAAGTCGGCGCCCCGAAAGTTGAGCACCTTTGTTTTTGTGATTGATTTAGGGGATCCTTTCCCAATGTTGACCCATACCATGTTATGGTCGCTGGAGGCTAGCGTATCTCCTACCGAGACCTCTGAGATGCTTTCCCCGTTTGTGAGTACCAGGTCTAGGATCGTCTGGGCCCTAGTGGGCTCCGTTACCATCTGTCTGAGATGTACTCCTTTTATGGAGTTCAGAAGCCTCCTGCTGCTGCTGGTTGCTGCTGAAAATGTGTTCCAGTCTGCGTCAGGCATATTGAAGTCCCCTAGCAGCACAGTGTCACCCCGTAGAGTTATATTCTCTATGTCTTCAATTAATTCTGCGTCCATGTTTTCCGGTTGTCTTGGAGGTCTGTATACCACTCCAAGATACAGGCATTTTTTACTACCTCGTGCCAGGTTAACCCAGAGGGACTCCCCGGTATACTTGACATCAGTGATCCTGGTAGTTTTGATGTCTTCCTTAATGTATAGTGCTACCCCTCCACCTAACCTGCCCTCTCTGTCCTGACGAAGTAGATTGTACCCCGGTATAGCCATATCCCACCCATGTGCGTCAGTGAACCAAGTCTCTGATATTGCCACCACGTCCAGGTTGGCATCCCTTATTTCAGTTTCTAGTTCTAGAATTTTATTGCCTAAACTGTGTGCATTAACATACATGGCCCTCCACACTTTGTGTTTGCTGAGTCCCTGTAAGGCTATTCCTGACCGAGTCTGTGTGGCTCCAAGGGAACTGTTTGCATATTGGGTCCTTACCTCGGAATCTGAGTGTCGACTCGTCCCATCAGGGTAGTTCCTTTCCACCCCAGTATATGAGTAGGTCCCCTCCCCCAACTTACCTAGTTTAAAGCCCTGCGAAGTAGGCGGGCTAGTCGGTGTCTGAAGATGTTCTTACCTCTGCTGGTTAAATGGAGTCCGTCTGGTCTTCAATTAATTCTGCGTCCATGTCTTCCAGTTGTCTTGGGGGTCTGTATACCACACCTAGATACAGGCATTTTTCTCTGCCTCTTGCCAGGTTTATCCAGAGGGACTCCCCGGTGTACTTGACATCTGTGATCCTAATGGTTTTGATGTCCTCTTTAATGTATAGAGCTACCCCCCCTCCTAACCTGCCCTCTCTGTCCTGACGAAGTAAATTGTAGCCCGGTATAGCCATATCCCACCCATGTGAGTCCGTGAACCAAGTTTCAGATATTGCCACCACATCTAGGTCGGCATTCCTTATTTCAGCCTCCAATTCTAGAATTTTGTTACCTAAACTGTGTGCATTGACATACATGGCCCTCCATATCTTGTGTTTGCTAAGTCCCTGTGAGGCGTATCCTACCCGAGTCGGTGTGACTCCCAAAGAACTGTTTGCAATGTGGGTACTTACCTTGGACATGGAAGCGGAGTTTCGACTCACCTCATCAGGATAATTCCTTTCTGCACTAATATGTGAATGGGTACCCTCCCCCGACTTACCTAGTTTAAAGCCCTGTGAAGCAGGCAGGCTAGTCGGTGTCCGAAGACGTTCTTACCCCTACTGGTCAGATGGAGTCCGTCTGGTCCCTGAAGTCCTTGTAGCGCTTCCTCATGGTTTAGGAATCCGAAGTTCATATCCCGGCACCATCTCTGTAGCCACTCGTTCGTCCTCAGGATACGTTCATCTCTGGCTCTTCCCTTGCCTCTAACTGGGAGGATCGATGAGAAAACCACCTGCGCTCCTGTCCGCTTCAGCCTCTCACCCAGTGCTCCAAAGTCTCTGGTGATGGTCTCCGGTGTGTTCCTGGCAGTGTCGTTGGCTCCTATGTGGACAAGAAGCATAGGAAAGTGGTCTCGGGGCGTGAGTAGTCTATCCAGACTGGCGGTGACATCTCGTATCCTGGCTCCAGGCAGACAGCAGACCTCCCTAGATTGCATATCCGGTCTGCAAATTGGTCCCTCGGTGCCCCTCAGCATGGAATCTCCGATGATTATTACTCTGCGCTTCTTTGGGGGGAGCCGGTCAGTTGTCCCTGGAGATGGAGCTGTGTGTTGGGCCTGCTCCTGTTCCTGCTCCTGTTCCTCATTGGCAGTTCCTTCTTGAAGAATCTGGAATCTGTTCCGCAGGGCGAGTTGAGGGGTTGATGTATAGCTGCCCTGTTTGTAAGAAGAAGGAGAAGATGAAGAGATTGAAAAAGGGGGGGGGGGGTCTCCTATGTTTGCCCGTGGAGGAGGTCACCAGCTGCCAGGAGTCAGTGCCGCTAGCCATTTCCTGTATCCCAATTGTTGGTTTCAAAGCTGATGATTTGGGTGTCTCGAGGATGGACTTGTCATGGGGCTGCTCGGTGATTTGGGACAGCTCCTGGACGACTCCGTCGATGTAGGCCTCGTCCTCTCGGATGCTTCTCAGGCATATCACCTCCTCCCTGAGGCTCCTTAGTTCCTGCATGAGATCTCCATCCAGCTGCGCAGCCTCCTCTGTCTGTGTAGAGACTGTAGTGTAGCGCTGGGGGATGGTCTCGGTCTGCACAGAGACCTCTGTCCACCGTCCTGGGTCTTCCTCCTTCTGCATGCAGTCCGTGGTCGCTTCCTGGATCCCCATAGCGACTGGAATACTGGTCTTGATTGTAGACTTCGCGCTTCTTGTCCTCCCTGCCATTGCTGAGTTGTAATTGAGGTCTGCCTGTCAGTAAGGAAGAGAATTAGGAAAATTAGAAAAATCTGTCTGTGAGCAGGTGTGAGATTTTGAAAGTTAGGGTGTCTGAGAGTTGGAAGATTGGGGTATCTAGTGCTTGAAAGATAAGGGTGTCTGAGAGACTGAGAGTTTGAGATATCTGAGAGGGTTGCTGTCTGTGAGTTAGTATGAGAGCCTGTACGATTAGGGTGAAGGGATAGTGTGTTTGAGAGGTCCGCTTGTTGCCCTAAGGTATCGTTGTCTTATGTAGTTTGGCTCTTCTTAAGGCTCTTCGCAAAGGCGCTCTCACTAAGGCGAGCGCCTTTGCCGCTCGCCTTCGCTGCGCGCCGAACGGCTGCGCGCCGTTGGCTCGTCCCCTTTTATGGAACATTGTTTGTTTATGCCATTTGATTCCCCTTGAATGCAAGAGTCAGAAGGAAAATAAAAGAAACCTTTTGTTTTTGAAACCAAAGTTTGCAGTGCATTATTGCGGGTGAAGCTTGCTTAGCCACTCCAGTGAACCGCTCGGCTGGATAGTGGGTGTGGGTCAGGACAGCACATTGGCATCCTATTCCCCGCCACAGTATATACATTATACTCTTATCATGTTCCAAGTGGGGGGTATGGCCATCATTTCCTCCCTCGTTGCTAGTCCCCCCTGAATGTTTATTTCTTAAAGTGGTCTGTGAAAAAGATGGCCTTTATTCTTTTATTGAACTTTCTGGATTCCTTTTGCCTAATTTCTGGGAATGCTCTTAACCTGCCCATGCCTCTTTTGAGTTGCATGCTCTAACTTTAGGCATGCATTTTATAGACTAGGGCAGTGTTTTTCAACCTTTTTTGGGCAAAGGCACACTTGTTTCATGAAAAAAATCACGAGGCACACCACCATTAGAAAATGTTAAAAAATTTAACTCTGTGCCTATATTGACTATATATAAAGTAATTCTCTTGAATAGGAATCAAATAAACACAAAGAAAGTATTTTATAATGCTGCCACCGCCAACAACACCGTTGGCGGCGGTGGCACTCAAGTGGCTAAAGAGCCGCAGTTTGCCGGCCTAGGGACAACACTGGAGGGTGGCCAGCTGTGCACCCCCTTGGGACGTAAACCCGGGGTGGGGCAGTCCGCCCCCCCCACCCTGGTATGCCACTATCTGTACCTCACTCCCTCCCTATGACCAAAAATTCTCCTTTCTTCTATTCCCCGTGTACACAACCATCTCTTTCCCTCCCTTCCTCTCTCCAAAGTCCATGCCTTCTGTGTCCAAACACTCATTCCCTCCCCCACCTCAGCATCTTTCCCTCCCTTCCTCTCTCCCAAGTCCATTTCTTCTATGTCCAAAAACGCATTCCCTCCCCCACCTCAGCATCTCTTTCCCTCCCTTCCTCTCTCCCAAGTCCATTTCTTCTGTGTCCAAAAACGCATTCCCTCCCCCACCTCAGCATCTCTTTCCCTCCCTTCCTCTCTCCCAAGTCCATTTCTTCTGTGTCCAAAAACGCATTCCCTCCCCCACCTCAGCATCTCTTTCCCTCCCTTCCTCTCTCCCAAGTCCATGCCTTCTGTGTCCAAAAACGCATTCCCTCCCCCACCTCAGCATCTCTTTCCCTCCCTTCCTCTCTCCCAAGTCCATGCCTTCTGTGTCCAAAAACCCATTCCCTCCCCCACCTCAGCATCTCTTTCCCTCCCTTCCTCTCTCCCAAGTTCATGCCTTGTGTCCAAAACGCACTCCCTCCCCCCTTTTGTGTTCCGTGTTTGCCTACCAGCCCATCTTTGCAACTTTCTCAGCAAAACGAAGCTCAAGCCGCGACGCTTGTCTTCTGCTTCCTGCCTGCCCTGCCGCACACAAATAGCCGAACGGAAGTATTCTCCGACGTCAGCGCTGACGTCGGAGGGCAGGCTTTGCTTAAGCCCTCCCTCCGACGTCAGCGCTGACATTGGGGAACGCTTGCGATCGGCTATATGTTAGCTGCAGGGCAGGCAGGAACAGAAGACGAGCCTCGCGGCTGGAGATGTATTGAACTCCGCGGGTCCCCCGTCCAGCTCTCTCCTGTCCACGTGGGGCGGACCGCCCCTCTCCCTAAACTGGTGGTACTGCCCTGATGGCGGCCCTGACCGTACGGCACACCAGGCAACATCTCGCGGCACACTAGTGTGCCGCGGAACAGCGGTTGAAAAACACTGGACTAGGGCACAGGGCCGATCTGCACGTAAACCCAAATGACTGCCAATAACAACAATAATGATAGATCCTAAATAGGATCCACAGGTGAGAGATTACAAGATAGAGAATGACCCGGGGATAAATTTTTCCCCATCCCCGTGGGAACTCATTTTCCCGTCCTGGCAAGTTCTTTTCCTGTTCCTGCCTCATTCCTGCAAGCTCCGTCCTCATCGGCACAATCCTCAAACACTTTAAAACCATAAGTGTTCAAGGCTTGTGTGGTTAAGGCAGAGCTTAGAGGAATGGGGCAGGGACAGAAACAAAATTCAAGGGGACAGGGAAATTGTGTTTCTGTGGGGACAGGGAAAAATTTATCCCCGTGTCATTCTCTCCTACAAGATCTTTCTGCTAATGTGTTGGGTTAATACGGTACTGAATGGTGCAAAATGTCTTCTGAATAGAGGTCTGCACGGGAACGGGGATCGCGGGAATCCCCCCCTAACCCACTGGACTCCCACGGGGACCCCCCTCAAGCCAACAGGACTCCCACGGGGATGGAAGGCTTTTGAAGCAGGGTTCGTCCATATAATATAATGGACACGTCATCCTTAGTAAAAGAGAGGGTTTATAAATTAACTAGTGTTTAAGACGGTACATTAGCGGGTGCTAAAATATATCCTGTCTTTCTGTCTCTCCATGGCCCCCTTCTGTCTCCCCTCCCCCAAAGCAAACCAAGATTGCTCCCAGGCCCCCTTTCCCTCTCTGTTCCCTCCACTTCCCTATGCAGCAGCAACATTTCCCTCACACCCTTCCCTGTGCAGCATCATCATTTCCCGGCCATCCATGTGCAGAAGCAACATTTCCCCCCCCTCATACACACACACTTCTCTATGCAGCAGCAGCATTTTCTGGCCTTCCCTGTGCAACAGCAGCATTTCCCACCGCCCCCTTCCCAGCCGCCGCATTTAAATAGAGAGAAAAGCGCTGCACTGCGCTACCGCTGGCTTCAGCGTCTTCTATCCACTGCGGCCAACCCTAGCGGAAACAGGAAGTAGTCAGAGAGGGCGGGCCACAGTGGACAGAAGACGGTGAGGCCAGCGTTAGCGCGGTGCAGTGCTTTTCTCTTAATTTAAACGCGGGTGAGCTGGCCAGAAGGAGGAGGCTTTGGCGGTGGTGGTTTTGGTGGTGAGTGAGGGCGGGAGGGGGGAGTCGCTGGCTGTGCTGTGTTTCTCCGCGTTGTCTGGCCGCCGCATCCGCACTCCTGCTGGCCACGGACCTATTGATCACAGATCAGAGATCACGGAAGCATGCAGGTAAGTGCGCATGCGCGGCTAGGGTTTTATTATATAGGATTACCTGAACAGAAAACAAAAAAAGGATTCCACAAGGAAAACAGCAGCGCAAACACAAGAGACTGGAATTGATGAACCTGTCAGAAGTAATTGTTGCTTTTTATGGGGACGGGTGGAGATGGAGGTAATTCCTTGCGGGGACGGAGAGGATCCTGACGGGGACGGGTGGGGACGGAGAGGATCCTGGTGGGGACGGGTGGAGACAGAGAGGATCCTGACGGGGACGGGTGGGGATCCTGATGGGGACGGGTGGGGACGGAGAGGATCCTGATGGGGATGGGTGGGGACGGAGAGGATCCTGGTGGGGACGGAGAGGATCCTGGCGGGGACGGGTGGAGACAGAGAGGATCCTGACGGGGACGGGTGGGGACGGAGAGGATCCTGGCGGGGACGGGTGGGGACGGAGAGGATCCTGGCGGGGACGGGTGGGGACGGAGAGGATAACGGCGGGGATGGGTGGGATTTCTGTCCCCGCGCAACTCTCTGCTCCTGAACCAAAGAAACCTGGAAGCATGGTGGGAACCCTTTTAGAATTAAGTCATATTTTTCCCAAAAAAGAATGATAATGGGAAATACTGTAATCTCTAACTGGCAAGAGGCATTCCCTCCACTCTCTATCATTGTCTGGAAGATCGTTAACAGTATGAATTCTGGACATCCTCCATTTCTCTGGTCGATGACTTCTGGGAGAGAGGTTTGTTTTCTGATTAGAATCATCATTTTCTTCCGTCTGCATTTACTGCTCCATGCATATGGACTTTTACGCTCTGCATGCTCAACTGGGATAATAGGTAGGTCATGGCTTAAAGGTATTACGAGCAGATGGAACGTAGCCTGAAGCCAACAAGGTTGAACATCAGATTTTCACTGAACAGGGGGGTGGAGGGAGGGGGAAAAAGTGATTCTAATTTTCTTTTAAAATTGAGAAAATATGATCTGAAAGTTAAAGCATGCAGACATGATATAAAAACATTTCATTCTTTGCAGTGGCTTTTAGCCGTGTAGACTAATTACAGTACAACGCATTTAAGAGTTGTGTCCTCTTTTGTGCTTCCAGACTGCAGAAGAAACAGACAGGGCTATCTTAGCACTCATGCTATCCATTGCAACAGAATTATTACTCCAGGCCTGTTTTTATTTTATTTTTTCCTATGATGGAACCTTTGCTTTCTTGCATTAGAAGACAATACAATCACTCAGCTAAGAAACTCACTATAGTATCATGTTTTTAATGTATTAATTTAGGCAACTTTTATAAATTCACTCCCACCAACCCCCCTCCCCCCAAAAAAAAAGAAATCTGTGTATCTATAGATAGAGTTGGGGAGTAGGGAGGTGTAATTAGGCACTCGATAGGCTATTGTTGATTCCATGGAGTACACCTTTCCAATCTTCATGGGGTCCACAGTTATATATCACAAGATATCCTTTGTACAAAGGAAAAAAAAAATTGAATAAATGGACTAGCTTTGACCTTTGACCTTCATTGACAGGTCCCCTAGGTCAGTTGGAGAAACTGATTGACTGTGAAAGGCCTGATGAAGCCAAGCCGGCTAAACGAAATGCAACATTTCATTGTTTCGAGACAGTCGGCCAAGATGTAAAGAGAGAGAGACTTCTCTTTCTTCCCTTTCTAATTTCAAACTGAACAACGCTGGGTATGTTTTAAAGCCTCCTTCCTGTCATCTGGACTTCTCATGAGGTGATTTAATATCTCTCTGCCAGCCTTGCATTATTGCTCCTGAACACGGAGCACTAGAGAATTAGATAAATATAGTGAAATCCTAAATCAAGTTACAGGTTTTCTGCATTCATGTACTTTTCAATTCCAGTTCTCACTCTAGTATGTGCAGGGCTTTACCTAGAGCTGCCTCCGCTGAGAATATTAATTATCTGGAAATGAGAGCTGTGGAACGTGCTGGAACTCAAAATTTATTTTAAGAAACATTTCTCTAATAAATACTTTGGCTACAGAAACAATGAATTATATGGGAATAAATGTGAATAAAAAATGATGTATTTTTATTAAACAAAATTTAATATATTTCATGAATAGTTTTTGATACATAGTTCAGGTAAAAGAAGTATATTAAATGAGTCCAATCAAAGGATACCATCTTATATAATACTGTATATATATATATGTATATATTATATATCATTTTATATATAGTATATATACTATATATATAATAAAGATGAATATATATATATTTTTTTATTTTTTTTTTTTCATCTTTATTTCCATCTATTCAAGTAGACATTACAACTATTACATCTAAGTATATGCTAACATAAGTAGCTCACATGAGAGCCAAGAGAATTTACTTAGAATTGCAATTTTAAGATCCACTTGTCAAAAGGGTGACCCCCGGGGTTGTTATTTGTCTGCGTACATCTGTCTTATTCCTTTCCGTTTACTCGACGTATCCTTTTGGAGCCATTTAAAGATGATTTTATGCGTGTAGCGATTGTAGAATAAAATAGTCCTGCAATCTCTGAATCTTATTTTCGTGAACTAACCTCTGGTTGATTAGCTACCATTGTTTGATGTCGCATCCAGTGTAAATGAATCATCTTCAGACTAATCTTCAGAATAATCGGCAACGGTGGAGCGACTTTATTGCTTAAAAGTCACATTGAAATCAGGATTTTGTTTTCTCATTGTGAGTATTGTAATCTTAATTTTTTTGTTAGGCTTGATGGATGTCCATGGTTTGTTCCAGTTTATGTAGTCCTGGGTCGTGCTACTGATGGAATAGTTGTACAACCTGGGTTTGAAGATAAAGAATGAAATTTTCAAAGTTCTTAAATGCAAGAAGATAATAGTATGTGTTTGGATTGAATTTGGTGAATTTGGATTTTTAGATTTAATTAATAGTCAAACATAAACCTAGATTAAATGGGAGTCTTGGTTTATATTCAAGTCTTGATACTACTACTGCTACTTATCGTTTCTATGTATACATTTCTCCCTCAGTATTCAGGGGGGGATAGGGGCAGAGCCGGACCGTGAAGTGTGAAAAACCACAAATAACTTCTCGTCCGGCTCTGACCCACCCCCGCCTCTCTCCCGCCTTCCCCCCGGCATCCTGGCCTTACCTGGTGGTCTAGCGGGCTTTCGGGGCAGGAGCAAACTTCCTATGCTCCTGCCCCGTGCAGATCGCCGATAGGAAATGACTGCTGGGAGTTCCCGTAGTCTCTCGAGACTACAACGGGAGCTCACGGTAGCCATTTCCTATTGGCGACCTATACGGGGCAGGAGCGTAAGAAGATCGCTCCTGCCCTGAAAGCCCACTAGACCACCAGGTAAGGAGTAATCTGTGACATTTTAAGTCCTGTAGGGAAGCTTTCCCTCCCCCCCCCAAAAAAAATTGCACTAATTGAAACCGTGAATAGGGAGGGGGAAGTGTGGTGCTGCTAGATATATACGGCACTGTACATTAAACATGTAAGAGGCAAACCCTTGCAATCTAATTAAAACAAACAGGATAAATAAGAGCTAGGGAATGCTAAAACAGACATGGAACCATTGCAGGCCTCTCCCTGGACCTACCTTAAGCCCTGCTTGTCCAGTTCTGAGACAAGACAAGAATGATCGTCCTATGAGCTATGGTCATCAGCTCAAAATGGCCAATACAGGTTCCCACAGTAACCTCGTGAAACTGACACAAGTTTGGTTCTTTCACCCTTTTTAGGAGGGGCTAAAGGTTACCTCAGTTTATATTCAGATGGGTTTATTTGAGTATTATACGGTACTCACCTTTTCCAAATCTGAGCTAAATCCGAAAATACTTCAACAACGAACAATTCAAACTCTTGGTACAACGCTAATCCTAGGACTCCTGGACTACTGTAACATCCTATACCTGTCATGCCCAACCAACATGCCTAAACAGTTACAAACAGTCCAAAATACAGCTCTTAGACTGATTTACTCGCTGAAAAAATATGACCACATTACCACCGCCTTCCAAGATTCACACTAGCTCCCAGTACAAGCACGCCTACAATACAAATTCTACTGCACCCTATTCAAAGCCCTAAATGGAAATGGACCAAGCTATCTGAGCAACCGCCTAAACAGGAAAAACACATCCAAATCAAGGAAAAGTCATGCACACTTTACCCACCCCCCAATCAAAGGCATACAAAGCAAAAAAATATACGACGGACTATTAGCCACCAGAACAGCGAAACTAGACCACCACTGTTCCAATCTACTGATTATGATGCCCAACTACAAAATATTCAGGAAAGAACTTAAAACTTTTCTAGTCAAGAAATTTGTCAAATGATCTAACTAAACCTGATCGACCCTCCACAGACCCCTGACGCATACTACATCTATTAACCATGTGTTCTCCATGAAAATGCCCAGGCCAACTCTTGTTGAAAACCGCCTAGAACTGAAAGGTATTGGCGGAATAGAAGACACCAATGGAATGGAATGTAAAGTCTAATAACAATCAGATACTTAAATTATTTCCTTGTCTGAGTGGCCTTAAAATCTAAGAGCTCGATATTCAAAGCACTTTAAACAGCCAGAAGAGGTTCCTGACTGTTTAAATCACCTGTTTGGAGGTAACCAAGGATTTTCAGTGACACTTAGCAGGACGGTTCCTCTATATACCTCTTCTAACTGCACATGCCTAAACCAGCTAATTAGTAGGCAGTCCAGGGGCGGAGTTAGGGCAGTGTGGTAACCCAGCTAGTTAGCAGAGATTTTCAGCCTGCTAAAAATCACATAGAGTTTGGACACAAACAAAGACTGTCTTAATTTTATGCAGTAAAGTCAACCAGGCACAGGTCTAAATATCTGCCAGTGCCTGATTAACTTCCAGGTCCTCACCTCATGTTCTATCATCCCCTTCACTGCCTGTCAACTTCCCCGAAACATTTGGACCTTCTCCTTGTAATCCTTCCTCTCACCCCTATCCACAATTGCAAAGGGCGAATGGTCTTTGCTCCTGCCCATTTGCCACTAGGGATTAGAGAGACAGCGAGATCTGTGGGGATCTGTTGTTGCTTCCAGAAGGTAGGAGGAGGGGGGAGTGAGTATTGGAAGTAGAACAATATATTTATGTGGGCCTGCATGAGCTCCAGCAGCTAGCACATGCTGTATTAATCTCAGATATTCAGTGACTTGGCTGAATATCGGGCCATATGTTTGTATCTGAGACTGCGAACAGTTTGCCCAAGAGTATGAGGAGCATGAGAGGGATTTGGGCGCTGGCGTCCCTGGGTATCAGCGTGCTTACCTCTTCTCCATTCACCCTATTATAGAATATTTTAAGGGGCCATTTTCAAAGGGATGTAGTGACTATCAAGTGGGATAGCCAGCTAACCCCCCTGTCCGATGGTGAAAACTGCATGTGCATGGTGCCAAGTAAAGCAAATTATCCTCCCTAACCGTAGGCATTCCTGGGGTGTAACTTGGTCAGGGAAACATGTTATGGGCATATATTGAATATTCCAGTAATATATGCATATAGGGGTAGATAGTCAGCCAGTGTTTTTTAAGCCACTGACAGTTATGGTCTGAATTAACCCTGGGTATTCAATGCCAGGCTATATCTGGGCTCCAGCATTGAATATCCAGATATCTGTGATCACCTAGAAATTAATTGGACACCGGCTAAAATATTCAGACTGATGCCCAATTAGCTCGGCAAATAAAATATCCACTGGGTTTGAAAATGAACCGCAGGTCAAGAGAAATGCCAAGATGTGGTACAGTCGGCCCTCTGCGTCTCTGTTTGACCAAGGCAGGTGCCTCACAGCTCATTTTACCCAACTGCAATTAAGGGATTAATAATATTATTCTTCCTTCTGTATTCTCATGTTCATTGGAAGTTTTCATTCTGTCCAGCACCTCAAACGTGCCTGAAAGCCATCCAGATCACAAATAAATGCATACATTAAGTATTAAATTCTGAAGTGTATTGTTCCATGTACAACTGGGAATCTAGTTTATAAACGAAATGAAATGAAAACTGTTATTTAATTCTGAATTTTAATATTAAGTTGTCACGATCAAAATAATGATTTTATATATCTAGTAAAAATAATTATCACTGAATCTTCCAAAAAATATTAATAAAGATATTTAACAACTTAATATCTTACTATGCTCAAAAAATATCTTTACAGGTTGTAGATAGTATTAAAAAAATATTAATACACCATTCAAAATATTTCATGCCTCAAAACAAGTGGCAAACATTTAAATACCTAAAAATCGAATTTCTAAAGGGGCTTTTACAAAGCCGTTCCGCAACAGCCCCGAAGCCCTTTAAATCTCTATGGGCTACGGGGCTGATAGCGCAGCTGCTAGTGCGACTTTGTAAGAGGCCGATAGCAGTGCTAGAAAAGGTTCAAAGAAGAGCAACCAAGATGATAAAGAGGATGGAATTCCTCTTGTATGAGGAAAGACTAAAACAGGGCTCTTCAGCTTGGAAAAGAGATAGGATTGAAGTCTACAAAATTCTGAGTGGCGTAGAATGGGTACAAGTGGATCGATTTTTCACTCCGTCAAAAATTTCAAAGACTAGGGGACATTCGATGAAGGTACAGAGAAATATTTTTTCCACTCGAAGAATAGTTAAGCTCTGGAACCTATTGCCAGAGGTTGTGGTAAGAGCGGTTTAATGTAGCTGGTTTTAAGAAAGATTTGAACAATTTCCTGGAGGAAAAGTCCATAGTCTGCTGTTGAGATAGAAATGGGAGAAGCCACTGCATGCCCTGGATCGGTAGCATGGAATGTTGCTACTCTTTGGGTTTTGGCCAGGTACTAGTGACCTGAATTGGCCACCGTGAGGACAGGCTACAGGGCAAGATGGATCATTAGTCTGACCCAGTATGACTGTTCTTATGTTCTTACGTGAGCCAAGTACAGGACAATTAAGCCACTGTACCATCACCGATGAGGTTGGCTCTGAGGCACTGTGGAATGAGGCATTATGACATCACAATCTCAGCTCTGGAATGTTGCTCTCATTGGGGTTCTGGAATCTTGCTATTCTTTGAGATGCTGGAATGTTGCTACTGGGCTTGATGGACCATTGGTCTGACCCAGTAAGGCCATTCATATGTTCTTATGACCTCCATTGTACTATGCACTTTCATTTGGAATACTTTGTACACAAATCTACCTGTGACCCAGTTTAACAGGTACCAGAGCTTGAGCAACCAACTAGCAAGAATAGCTTGCACTGATTCATGAGCGGTCCTATGATAAGAGCTCGTGACACATGTGATCTCCATGTCCGTTTGGTCATAAAGTGGTGAAAAATCTCAGATCGCCCGTTAAAAGAGAGAGATTAAAAGAAAGCTTATCTTTAAGACAATGTGGACCATGGTGTATTTTTTTTAAAGTGTACTGTAGTGCATAGATTTGAAAATCAAGCTGTGAGCTAGCATATGAATTTCATTATCTAGCGTGCAGAAGACGAGGATGGCAGAAGACTTATCATAACGCTTTAAAAACTCCACTTGGCTCTAGTGACAACCTGTTTCCAGTTCGCTTGAAAATATTCAAGATGTCTGCCGTTTTTAAGCATGTTCCCTGGGGAGGGTTTGTCTGTTTAACCGTATCCACGCTCAAGCAGACTCATTCCCGGAGATAAATGCTGGTGTCAGCAGCAGCAAAGTGCGGTAGAACCGCCACTCCAATGACATGTTGAGGAACAGGCCAGCAGGGAATTTAGTCTTGCCAGCTGAAGGGTGAAGGAGCAAGTTGGAGGGAACTTGAAGGACTCCTACAGGCAGTGGATTAGAAAGAAATGTATATCGGTACTAGATCCTCGGTATGTGTCGCGTTAGGATAAAAACTTGCATCGAAAACTGATACTGTAGCTATGGCAAATTATAATCTGTTAACTATATATTATATATGTTTTCCTGTAACCCACTCTGAGCTCTTTGGACATAACATAATAGAAAACGAATTAGATAAATAAATAAACTCAACTCCCTCCAGCAGGAGGACTACAGTAGAGCTGCAGCCATGAGAAAGAGTCGATGAGCAGCTGGAGGGAACTATTCCTGCCAGCAGAATCAGCACAGGAGATTCTAGGCATTGATGAAGGAGCCCAGAGAAACTCATAAAAGTGGGGAAGAGGAGGGGGGGAATGCAGGAGCTGAGA
Source organism: Geotrypetes seraphini (assembly GCF_902459505.1). Lineage (NCBI taxonomy): Eukaryota > Metazoa > Chordata > Amphibia > Gymnophiona > Dermophiidae > Geotrypetes > Geotrypetes seraphini. The sequence goes on along the minus strand of NC_047091.1, from coordinate 175,572,367 downwards.
GGGAGAATGAGGAGGAGCTTGAGAGGAGACATGATCAAAACATTCAAGATAATGAAGGGAATAGACTTAGTAGATAAAGACAGGTTGTTAACCCTCTCCAAGGTAGGGAGAACGAGAGGACACTCTCTAAAGTTAAAAGGGGATAGATTCCGTACAAACGTAAGGAAGTTCTTCTTCACCCAGAGAGTGGTAGAAAACTGGAATGCTCTTATGGAATCTGTTATAGGGGAAAACACCCTCTAGGGATTCAAATAGGGGAAACACCCTCCAGGGATTCAAATAGGGGAAACACCCTCCAGGGATTCAAGACAAAGTTAGACAAGTTCCTACTGAACAAGGATGTATGTTGGTAGGGCTAGTGGCAGTTAGTCTTTGACCAGAGGGCCGCCGCATAAGCGGACTGCTGGGCATGATGGACCACTGGTCTGACCCAGCAGCGGCAATTCTTACGTTCTTATGGAAGGGAGGGGAATTGCAAGAGGGGGAAGAGTTCAACAGGGGGAAAGAGAGTGTAGGAGGGAAGGGGTGGGGAGAATGTAGGCGGAAATGAAATATATACAAGGGCACGAGAGACTAGTAGAGCGAAGGAAAGTCTGCATCCCCCAGACCCCCCCCCCAACATAACCCCACATATACTTGCCTAGATTCTTCCCACAGATACCGTACCATTCGCATGATACTAGCTCCACAAACACTTCAGGCAGTCCACACCCACCCAGCTACCTACGGAATCCCTGCTCGACTAGGGCAGGGGTAGGCAATTCCGGTCTTCGAGAGCCGGAGCCCGGTCAGGTTTTCAGGATCTCCACAATGAATATGTATGAGATGGATTTGCCTGCACTGCCTCCTTGAGATGTAAATCTATCTCTTGCATATTTATTGTGGATATCCTGAAAACCTGACCTGGCTCCGGCTCTCGAGGACCGGAATTGCCTACCCCTGGACTAGGGCGACACTATCACAGCTCGTCCTACTCAAGTCTCTGCAATATGAATCATGCCTGAGAGCAATTAGAGACAGGGGAAATGCATCATCACGTCACACTAGAAATGTGCCCTTTTCAACTCGCTTTTCTTCACCATTTTGAGTGGTAGCATTACTGCAGAGATTCTGGAGACCCTTCGTGTCAGCAGTGATTAAATTATTGGGTGCTCGGTCTTTGTTGGATAATAAGTTTGAGGTTCTGCTTTCCGAGCTGAATCACTGGAATGAAAGATCGATCAATAGAGGGGAAGCCACAGCTCTGTTGCTGATGTCCTTGTCCCTAATATTTAATTTTAAAAAACCCCAAAACACTTGGAGCTGATTTATTCACGTCTGGAATAATGCAAGATGTGTCTTTTGCTGTAACCTCTGACTCTAATGTTTGAAACGAAGCTTAACTTTTCTCTCTTTAGCATATTGTATTGGACATCAGAAGATCAGGATTTCCCGACCAAGATGATAAACCATTTTCCAATCTTTTTGTACCTGATATGATTTGTCACTTTTCTGCCTTTTCCATCTGTTCCGTTTCTTCATTTGTTTTCAGACCGCTCTCTTTTTAATGTGCAGCTTCATGGTTTGTTTGGTTTTTTTTAATCTCTCATTTGCTGCCTCTCTTCTTTCTACCCAAACCTATATCACTAACTCTCTTCCTTAAATCCAGCTCAACTTTCTTGTTTTATCCAACCCTTTGTTTCCTCACTTTATATTCGCCCTTAAGATTAGTTCTCAATTATATTCTTTTCTTTTCTCTTCCCCTCCCCACCCCATCCTTTCCTCCTCCTCTTCCCCTCCCCCTTCCCCTTTTCCTACTGCTACCTCCCTCAGTAAGATCACATTCTTCTTCTGAAATGTGGAATTTATTAATATAGCCACAATACAGATGTTGTAACATCAGTTCAACTAAACATCAACAATGCATCTGTTCAACTTGCTAACAATTAATTGGCACTAGCTAGCAACAAGAGGTAGCCTCAAAAGACCTGTCCTTCCTAATCATTTTTGGGAGGGGAGGGGGACCATCCACATTTGGGGATTATAACTAACACTCTTGCAATTTCTGTGCAAATGCTTTATACAGGTACCTCTGTCTAAGCAGGTTACCTTCTGCAGTGTCTCTTTGCCCGGGTAGCTGTTGCAAGCTCACCTGGTCCCTTCTCTGCTTGCCATACCTCCGCCTTCTGACTGTCCAAGTTGGGATGGGGGCCTTAGTGGCTCTCTCAGTCTTTCTAGTTATCAGTACACGGGCCCTCACGTCCATACAAGACCAGTGTTCATCTCTTTTGTTGCTCCTATATAGGATGTGACTCCAACTCCGAAAAAGGGGACCATATCAATGGTCCCCTCTTCCCTCCTATTGTCGCTTGGCTATCTCAACAGTCGTGCTGCGACGGGTGAAATCCTTTCCCCTGCACCCAGTGATGAGGGGCTTGGTAGGCAGGTGCAGCCATTCCGGCCAATACAAATATGGGGGGAGGAGTCTGGCACAAATTTTTTTTTTTTCTTTCTTCCCCTGCTTCCTATTGGTCCTTATTTATTTTTATTTGTATCGTGCCCTCCCCAAAGAACTCAGAACGGGTTACAATTTACAATATAGGGTTTACATACAGTGTGTTGCACTATATCTTCATACAGGATTACTTACTGATGCTGGTGAAGGGTTGAGGGAGGTTTTTACAGCTTTTCTGCTGCTGGGTCAGGCCAGTGGTCCATCGTGCTCAGCAGTCTGCTCCCGCGGCAGCCCTTAGGTCAAAGACCAGTGCCCTGAGTCTAGCCTTACCTGCGTACGTTCTGGTTCAGCAGGAACTTGTCTAACTTTAAGGGCTCCGATATGAGGAGGTAGGCTGTTCCAGAGGTTATAAAAACATAAGAATAGCCTTACTGAGTCAGACCAATGGTCCATCAAGCCCAGTAGCCCGTTCTCAGTGGCCAATCAAGGTCACTAGTACCCAGCCATAACCCAAAGAGTAGCAACATTCCAGCATCTCAAAGAATAGCAAGATTCCGGAACCCCAATGAGAGCAACATTCCAGAGCCGAGACTGTGATGTCATAATGCCTCATTCCACAGTGCCTCAGAGCCAGCCAATCTCATCAGTGATGTTACAATGGCTTAATTGTCCTATACTCGGCTCACATAAGAACAGCCTTACTGGGTCAGACCAAAGCTCCATCAAGTCCAGTAGCCTGTTCTCACGGTGGCCAATCCAGGTCACTAGAACCTGTCCAAAACCCAAGGTGTAGCAATATTCCATGCTATCGATACAGGGCAAGCAGTGGCTTCCCCCGTGTCTTTCTCAATAACAGACTATGAACTTTCCCTCCAGGAAGTGTCCAAACCTTTCTTAAAACTAGCTACGCTATCCGCTCTTACCACATCCTCTGGCAACGTGAAAGAAATGGGAATAGGATCGTTTTCCAGGCTGTCTGGAGTTGGAGGGAGTGTCCTGATGGCGTATGTAGGTGTATTTCATCTTGGGTCTGAGGAGTATTTGGGTGTCGTGATGTAGAGGGATTTATATGCCAACACTAGGCCTTTGAAAATGCAGCGTTTGGTTATGGGCAGCCAGTGGGCCTAGCAAGATGTTCGCGTAAATCCAAATTTGTCAGTTGGCGCCAATAATTGATGGTTAACACTAATTGGCTAGTTACTCAATTTGTATGCAGAACTTTGGGTGCTATTTATGAAATACCGCTGCCAGGGTCGGATCATTTCCTTATTTCTTTTTCCCAGCTCACTAAGTCCAATTCTTTAAGCCTCAGCCCCAAGATCTTACGTTCTCGAGACTATTCTAAATTAGACGACGCAACCATTTGCACCCATTTCCAGTCCAATGTAGCGAAAACATCAGAAGCCTCCATTGAGGAGAAAGTAACTTTATGGACTGATGCTATAACTAAATTAATGATTTTTCCATTCAAAGATGGCCTTTCTCTTCAAACCCCTCCCAAACTTAAAAATCTACCTATCAAAGTGGTACCTTCTTTAAAGTTACTGGCTGTCGCATTTGATTGTAAACTTACTTATCACTTACGTATTAGTAGTGTGGTCCAACGCTGCTTCTATCGATTGCGCATGATTAAAGCTTTAGCAAAATTGTTAGAGCCCGCGTCCCCAACATTTTAATCCACTCCCTCGTTATTTACATTACATTAGTGATTTCTATTCCATCAATACCTTGCAGTTCAAGGCGGATTACATAAAAGTTTTCAGAAATTACATAAAAAGTTTACAGGAATAGCATAAGAGATGTCGTAAGAGTTGCATATGAATTACCAAAGAGTTGTCGAGATCTTAAGGTGATAAAGAGGGTCTACCTCTGAGGATCTCGCATCGTGTGCGGCAGCGGTGGAGATTACCTTTCCAGAGATGTCGCCTGTTCTTGGAGGAAACTCGGGACCCAGATGATAGCCATCGGAACTGGGGTTGACGGCAGTTAAAGAATGGAATGGTGGTTGAAGTGAATTGGGGTGGAGATGGAGGTGGGTATGGAGAGGGATAGGGATATGATGTATTCCAGAAAGGCATTTAAGATCTGGTGTTAAATGATCATAATAATTACAAGTCAAAGATCTTGATGTTTCTTTGGAGTGTGTTTCTGTTTCTCTCTATGCTTATTTTTATCTCTATTTTGTTTACTTTAATTATTATTTTAATTCTATCTTTAAATTATTTATTCATTACTTGTTGGAATATTTCATTTCTATCTCTATCTCTACCTCTGTCTTTTTATTTTTATTTTTCATACTGTTTCTTCAGGTACTTTAGTTAGATTGTGAGCCTTTGGGACAGTTAGGGAATTTCCAAGTACTTATCTTATTTATTTAGTTTTTATTTATTGTATCTTTAATACATCATTTTTGTAAACCGCTTAGAAACCTCACGGTTATTAGCGGTATATAAGAATTAAACTAAATTAAATTAATAAATGTTTGGGTAATAAGAATTACCAGAGAGTTGTTGAGATCTAAGGTGGTAAGTGTTGGGTAGATAGAAGCATTTAGCATTAGTTGGGTAGTTGTGGGCATATTAGAGTATATTAAGGGTAAGTGGGGTTTGGGTAGGATCTGGTCATGTTAGATAGGTTTTATGTATTTTTTGAAGAGTAGGGTTTTTTTTGTAGTCTGTGGTCGATGACAACAGAATGGTGATTTGTCTGTCCAGTTTAGCTGCTTTGGTGGCTATTAGGTTGTCATATAATTTTCCTTGTTTAACATTTTTGGTTGGTGTGTGTGTGCATAGATTTCATGCATAGATTACTGCAATGCCCTCCTCAAAGGCATAACAAAAAAGGAAATAAGACTCCAAATAGTACAAAATACGGCAGTAAAAATTATATTTAATGCAAAAAAAAACTTCTCTTTTACATAAAGCTCATTGGTTACCAATAGAACATAGGATCACCTATAAGATTTTTCTACTAACCTTTAAAACCAGAGTAAATAACCAGCCAGAATTGTCATTTTCCCCGGTCTGTTTCTGTGTAAATTGAATTTTATTTGGCACATTGCCTTGGCATTTTTGTACACCGCCTAGAAGGCTTGATTGGGCGGTATAAGAAATTTTAAATAAACTTGAATCTTGAATAGTGTGCACTCTTGGAAAAAAGTGCACTTTCTTTAACCCCTGTAATTGGCAGTTGGTGGAACGGCTGCTTTATGTAACTTGATGTTGAACGAGAGAAACAGTGCCAAGGTAATAGGCATTTGGAGATGCAAATCTCCCGTAAGAGCCGTAGAAGCAACCATGCCTAATAAAGGGTTAAGAGAAGGAGCAAGTCTATAAAGACCACCCAGAACTGAGTTCTAGACTAGAGAGCACTGAACACAGATTCTGTGATGGTATCTGAGCAGCCAGATTGCATTATAGATTAGATCATGAGTCAGCATTTTTGCACCAACATTCAGGTGCTGTTCTTCGCGCCTTATAAAAACCAGCCATAAGTGTTTTGGAGGCTGTATCTGGCTAAGGATGCAAAAAAAAAGACTTGAAGTGGTCCAGCGGAAGGTGATAAAAACGATATGGGGCTTGTTCCAAATGACATATGAGAAGAGACTGGAAGACCTGAATATGTAAAATCTAAAGGAGAGGAGATAGGATACAGATGTCTAAATACTTGAAAGGTATTAAAATAGAACCAAATATTTTCCAGAGCAGGGAAAATGGTAAAACTAGAAGGCATGAATTCAGGTAGCAGGGTGGTAGACTTAGAAACATGACGGCAGATAAAGGCCAAGTGGCCCATCCAGTCTGCCCATCCGTAGGAGTAATGCTAGGAAATTATTTTTCATGCAAAGGGTGGTGGATGCCTAGAATGGCCTCCCGAGGGAGGTGGTGGAGAGAGAAATGGTGATGGAATTTAATAAAACAACACAGTGGATCTTTAATCAGAAAATGAATGATATAAATTGAAGAATTAAGGCCGATACTGGGCAGACTTGCACGGTCTGTGTCCCATATATGGCCATTCAGTCTATGATGGGCTGGGGAGGGCTTTGACGGGAAGTCCAGTAATTTGTACCATGAGGACCGTACCGGGCAGACTTCTACGGACTACGTCCCAGAAATATCAAAGAAATAAGAGAATTTAATCATGAATTTGTAATGCACGTATCTATTGGGCAAGTTGGATAGACCGTTCAGGTCTTTATCTGCTGTCATTTACTTTGATGTTATATAAATATTGCACTTATAATATTCTAGAAGTTACACACATTAGTGCGGGACCTGTCTATGCCCCACCTATGCACCATTCCTGTGTATACCGCCTTTTAGTTGCACACGATATGGGGGTTGTACATTAAGCTTATTGAATACTGCTTAGCTCCCAACTGGCACTTGCATGTAAGACTATGGTCATTCGGGTCAGAGCTAGTACTCTATGATCCTAGCACACAAAGGGTATTTTGGCACTAAGAATAGAATTTGGAGTATACTTCTGGATGGTGCATTAGTCACCCAGATTTGGGTGCTGATCCCAGGTCCATGTGTAAACTATTTAGTCAATTAGGTGCCAACAATTACTGTAGTTAACAAATATTTAGTTGTATAGATCTGTCTTATGCCCTTTTCTATAACATAGGTTCTTAAATTTAACAGTTTGTGACTCCAAAGGGGCGTGGCCAAGGGAGATACGTATGGATCTGTCTTATGCTCTCTTCTATAACATGGGTCTCTAAATTGCATAGCATGTGATTCCAAAGGGGGGGGGCGTGGCCCCAGGAGATAAGTATAGATCTGTCTTATACCCTCTTCTATAACATGGGTCTCTAAATTGCCTAGCGTGTGACTCCAAAGGGGGGCGTGGCCACGGGTGATATATGGATCTGTCTTATGCTCTCTTTTATAACATGGATCCCTAAATTTCATAGCGTGTGACTCCAAAGGGGGCGTGACCACGGGAGATACGTATGGATCTGTCATATGCTCTCTTCTATAACATGGGTCCCTAAATTTCATAGCTCGTGACTCCAAAGGGGGTGTGACCACGGGAGATACGTATGGATCTGTCTTATGCTCTCTTTTATAACATGGGTTCCTCAATGTCATAGCAAGTGATTCCAAAGGGGGCATAGGCAGGTTGGGGACATTGCCATAATTTAGTTTCAAAGTTATAGAATAAATGGATTTGTGCCCCTGCCATCAGTTGGGCACCAGCATTTACAGTATACTAGCCTTTCGCGGGTGTAGGTGCTCAGACCCAAAATTAGGCACCGAGGACCAAATTCTATATATGATGCTGAAACAACCTGCACTTAACACTGTTCTCTTAACCTCCTCCAGAGTTAGGCATGGCTCATAGAATATGCATAGCACCAGTTCATGTGATTAATATTAAAAGCACTTGCCAGCTTGGATTTCTGGTCATCTCTGCTCTTTTTATTGTTTATGTAAGATCTGTACATATTTGCAGAATAGCGCTTAGGCTGGATTTTTATATATACACTTCCCCCTCCGTATTTGTGGGGGTTAGGGGCAGAGCTGGATCGCGAATATGGAAAAAACCGTGAATAATATTTGGGCTGGTTCTGCCCTTATCCCCCGCTTCCCCCAGCTATTTTTAGCCCTGTAAGCCCCCCCTCCCCTTAAGCCTTACCTGGTGGTCTAGCGGGTTTTCAGGCAGGAGCAATCTTCCCACGCTCCTGCCCTGTGCAGATCGCTCACAGGAAATAGCTGCCTTGAGCTCCTGTAATCTCTCGAGCCATTTCCTGTGAGCGATCTGCATGGGGCAGGAGCGTGGGAAGATCGCTCCTGCCTGAAAACCCGCTAGACCACTTGGGTGGGGGGGGGGGGCTTCAGGGCTAAATATAGCCCGAAAAATGAAAACAAAAATTTCTGGTCAAAAATCGCGAATAACCGAATCTGTAGAAACGGAATTTGTGAATTTGGAGGGGGAAGTGTACTCGCATATATGTGCGGCTATGTATATGCCACTGTTCTAATGGTCATGACAGGACCATCTTGGTCTGATCCTGTTACTAAGAAAGAATTTCATGCACTTTACTCAGCATCTTGTTCTAGTTTAAATGTTGTATATGGGCAGGCTGGATGGACCATTCATGTCTTTATCTGCCGTTATTTACTATGTTACTGTGTTTATAAAATGCCCCTGCAATGGCGTGGCCATTTACGAAAATGAAAACCAGGCTTAAATGCCTGCGCCTAAATTGTGCAGGAATAGGGTGTATTCTATAACAAGTGCGCCTTTTTAGGAATGCCCCACCCATTATCCACCCCTGCCCCGCCCCCCACTTTTTAGAGATCCACGCAGTAGACTCTCTGGGGCGGATTCTATAAACGGGCATCATGACTGTAGGGACTGGTAGGCATCCTACTGCTGTTTAGCAAACAATCAGGATGCACATTAAAAAAAAAAAAAAAATTAATGGGTCAGGATGCTTATACTGCAGGCATTGTCGCAATTGAGGGAGACAAGTTGGGACCCTTAAGCTCAGCTAAGGCTGGGAAATGGGTGTGGTTTCTCCCGGAAGTGGCCTTGGGCAAGCTTAAGTGGTCCTAAGAGTCTCCCTGAAATGTAGGTCAGCAAAATGCTGACCTACATTTCAAATAGACGCAGCTGCTGAGCTGATTGCGGCAAGGGAATCCCCCTGCCGCGATCAACTGAGTAGCTGTGGCAGGGAGCCCTACCCCCCCATGAAGTCCTCTGGCAGGAGGGATGCCCACTCTCTCCTGCCACCCCACCCCACCCCCCAAATTTCCCAACACCCCCAACCGGCAACACCTCCCCACACACACATACTCCCAGAAAATCTAAGCGCCCATGGAAGGGGCCTTAGGTATCTGGCCAATCGGAGTCTTAGGCCTTAGGCATCTTCCTGGTGCATCCCAGAATGCACCAAGAAGGGGAAGGCCTGCTATTTTAGAGTGGCAGGTCTGCCGGTCGGAAGGTGTAAGCATTCCTGTGGCCAGATTTTCAACTACAATGGGGTGGGGTGGGGAGGTGTCAGGGGGGAGTTAGGGTTGCCAGGGAAGCCATAGGTTTGGAGGAGTGTCGGGGTTTAGAGGGGGGTGTTGCCATTTGGGATGTTTGGGAACTTCTGGGGGGGGGGGGGGTGACAGCCACTCAGCCGATTGCCTCAGGGGGATTCCCTTGCCGTGATCAGCTGATGGCAAGGGATCAGGCACGATTCTCTAACCGGCACCTGTGACATGGGTGCTGGTTAGAGAATGGGGGCAATTAGGCGGGGTTAGGCGTCTGTCTGTTAGCGCAGATGCGATTCTGGATAGGACACCGGTGTGCGATTCAGCCGCATCTTAGGCAGCGGCTGAGACTGGCGTCCTATACAGAATTTTCTCCTATGTGCTCCGCTTTATATATATATATATAAAATAAAAAGATTTAAAAGTTGTGCACTTGTGTAAATTCTAATTAGTGCCAATAATTGCTTGTTAATTGGCAATTATCAGTGCTGATTGGTTTGTTAATCAAGTTGCACATGCAGATCAGCAAAGTGCACAGTTTTGCATGCATAGTTTTGGTTGCAGTATATAGAATTTGGGGGAAAATGCACATGAAACTAGTCTCCTTTAAAGGAGATTCCACACTGCTGGCTCTTTACAGAATACTAACTTAGCACTGCTCATTCTGGTGCCTATCTTTGGCTACCATTTATTGAATGTAACCCATAGTGTGCACTCTGTAAGAAGAGACTGCAAATGACAGCCCATCCCGTGGTTTTTTTGAACATAAAATGTGGATAAGAATAAAATCTGACAGGACTGTGAACTGTTTATTTCTTATTCTAAGCATCAAAGTGTAATCTTTTCTTGCAGATTGAAGACTGAAAACTGTTTTTCCTGGTCCGTCTTGTTTTGTCTGCTGGTTAGACAAAAAAACAAAACAAAACTTCAGTGCCCACGCCTAACTAATTGTTGGATATATTCACAGTTAATTACAATTCTAAATGAAAGTAGGCTTTCTGTTACAGAATAAGGAGCTACAGGGCATCTTCTGGGCGCCTTGTTTAGGATGTCCAGTCACATAAATGAGTATGTGATGTTAGGGTAGTACAGGGGTGTCAAAGTTCCTCCTCGAGGGCCGCAATCCAGTTGGGTTTTCAGGATTTCCCCAATGAATATGCATGAGATCTATTTGCATGCACTGCTTTCATTGTATGCTAATAGATCTCATGCATATTCATTGGGGAAATCCTGAAAACCCGACTGGATTGCGGCCCTCGAGGAGGGACTTTGACACCACTGGGATAGCACTATAACAGAGCAATGACATACTAAAGAAAAACAATATTTTATTTTAATACAATTGGTATCAATTAAAAGCTATTTTAAAGTATTTTTTTTTTGTAGCTGGAGTTTTGGCTCCGACTACCTCTTTAAATCAGTGGTTCCCAACCCTGTCCTGGAGGACCACCAGGCCAATCGGGTTTTCAGGTTAGCCCTAATGAATATACATGGAGCAGATTTGCATGTCTCTCACTTCCATTATATGCAAATCTCTCTCATGCATATTCATTAGGGCTAGCCTGAAAACCCGATTGGCTTGGTGGTCCTCCAGGACAGGGTTGGGAACCACTGCTTTAAATGAAACCCTTAATTCAAGGGGGGGGAATTGTTTAATGTATCAAATCCACCAAAACAAATACAATAGATCAGGGATCTCAAAGTCCCTCCTTGAGGGCCGCAATCCAGTCGGGTTTTCAGGATTTCCCTAATGAATATGCATTGAAAGCAGTGCATGGACATAGATCTCATGTATATTCATTGGGGAAATCCTGAAAACCTGACTGGATTGCGGCCCTCAAAGAGGGACTTTGAGACCCCTGCAATAGATAGAAGTAACCCCCCACCCCCCAAGGTTTGGTATAGAGCAGGGGTGGGCAACCAGGGCTGGAATCCAGTCGGGTTTTCAGGATTTGCCCCAATGAATATGCTTGAGCTCTATTTGCATGCACTGCCTCCCATTGTATGCAAATGGATCTCATGCATATTCATTGGGGAAATCCTGAAAACCCAACTGGATTGCAGCCCTCAAGGAGGGACTTTGAGACCCCTGCAATAGATAGAAGTAACCCCCCACCCCCCAAGGTTTAGTATAGAGCAGGGGTGGGCAACCAGGGCCGGAATCCAGTCGGGTTTTCAGGATTTGCCCCAATGAATATGCTTGAGCTCTATTTGCATGCACTGCCTCCCATTGTATGCAAATGGATCTCATGCATATTCATTGGGGAAATCCTGAAAACCCAACTGGATTGCAGCCCTCAAGGAGGGACTTTGAGACCCCTGCAATAGATAGAAGTAACCCCCCACCCCCCAAGGTTTGGTATAGAGCAGGGGTGGGCAACCAGGGCCGGAATCCAGTCGGGTTTTCAGGATTTGCCCCAATGAATATGCTTGAGCTCTATTTGCATGCACTGCCTCCCATTGTATACAAATGAATCTCATGCATATTAATTGGGGAAATCCTGAAAACCCGACTGGATTGCGGCCCTCAAGGAGGGACTTTGAGACCCCTGCAATAGATAGAAGTAACCCCCCCCCCCCAAGGTTTGGTATAGAGCAGGGGTGGTCAACCAGGGCCGGAATCCAGTCGGGTTTTCAGGATTTTCCTCAAGGAATATGCTTGAGCTCTATTTGCATGCACTGCCTCCCATTGTATGCAAATGAATCTCATGCATATTCATTGGGGAAATCCTGAAAACCCGACTAGATTGCGGCCCTCAAAGAGGGACTTTGAGACCCGTGCAATAGATAGAAGTAACCCCTCACCCCCCCTCAAGGTTTGGTATAGAGCAGGGGTGGGCAACCAGGGCCGGAATCCAGTCGGGTTTTCAGGATTTCCCCCAATGAATACGCTTGAGCTCTATTTGCATGCACTGCCTCCCATTGTATGCAGATGGCTCTCATGCATGTTCATTGGGGGAAAGCCTAAAGTCCCGACTGGATTCCGGCCCTCGTTGCCCACCCCTGGGCTCGGGGAGCTGAGCGACCTGCCGAATCGGGCAGGCGCTAGGACCTCAGGGGTCCGTTGCAGTCTCTTTGCACAGAAGGGGCCGGCACTGCATGTACAAGAAGGGGAGGAAGTCATTAGTGGGGAGAAGGAGAGCAGTTGGTCGGTGCTGCTGCTGCATTTCCTTCCAACCTTCTCTAGTTAGATTCCTGGAATATTTCCTCCTTCTGCCCCTTTTTTTTAAACCTAGTTTCTTTCGTCCGAGAAGCAAGAGGAAAAGTAGAAGGAAGCATTCACAAAAAAAGAGATCTAGGCGGTTGTGTGGATTTTTTTTAACTTTCTGTAAATCTTTGCAAATAAGTTGGTGATTCTTGCAGCTGGTCTGCAGAGCCTCATTTTTAAGCTATTTCTTGGGACTTTTTCTGGAGCTTCCTGAAATGTTTTCTTCCAAAGTAGCATTTCCCTAAAGGAGAGAGAAAAAAAAAAGCCCCTTTTTGCAATACTTGATCGAGCTTTGCTCAACTTTTCGCGATGCAGAAGCCGGGCAGGAGCCACCGCGGAGGGACTTTATGACGTGGATTTCTTGTTACGGGTTTTATTTTTGGTTTGGCCTTTTGCTCGGAGACTTTTTTCCCTCTGCGCTGTTTGTCCCCGCTTTTCTTCCAGAAACATGCGAGTGGTTTAAAGGGGCAGGAAGCATGACAGGCGGCGGCTGCCTCTTGCCTACCCACCCGACCATCTCTCACCTAACATCTTGATGCTCCACTTTTCTGATTTACAAATATGATGAAATGGCAGCCCCGGAAGAAGGTGAGTGACAGTCAATTGAGCAGAACTTTTCTTGGCGACTAGCCTTGTTGTCATCTGGCCTCCAGCGTTCGTAGCGCTATACTGCGCCCGGACGCGCAGTATAGCGCTTGCAGGGCCTCGTTTGTCAATTGCTCCCGTGATGCGATTAGGTGGCCCCAGAGCTGCAGCTAAAAGCTCTGAACAAGGCTCAGAAATTTCATGATCCCCCCCCCCCCCCCCCCACTGCCTTCAGGGGAATCTGTTCCGAAATGAATGTCACGACACCCCGGCGCTAAGCGTTGACAATGCGACATTTCGGACCAGATCCCAATAAGTTAAGTGACAAAGTCCCAGCTCTGCCTCTGCCTAAATGGCTCTCGTATGCAAAACATTTCTGGCTCTGGAAATAATAACGTTCTTGGTTAAGATTTTTTTTTTCTCTTTCGTTTTAACATAATGAACAGTGCAGAATCTGTGTCGTTATTGCCTTTGAGCTAAGTAATTAAATAAGCAGCACGTTATTAAAACGGGGCTGAGAAATAGCAGTCTGTAGTCTCCGGCCCATCGAGGGGAAAGGGGGGCTAGCTGGCGCTTTCGGACACGTTTCGTTCCGCGAAGCAAACGAAACACGCTTAAAAGCCACGAGGCGCTGTCAGGGCAGCGTAAAATCTGGAAGCGTGCCGGTCCCCCCCTCCCCCCGGGTTTAATTGCGTTGGTGGGCTGAGAGTATGAATGAACGTGTCTCCCACCTGGGGAGTTTGTCTCGGGAGCCGCTGGGGGGCGAACAGCCCATGTAACAATGGAGCATATGTTTTCTTAATAGATCTTAAGCAAATAGTAGCAGGCATGACTAATACTTCTGGCTTTAGCCCCCGGCAGCGGTGCCGGATAACGGGTTCGCTTGGACTTCTCCTTTGCGGCAGGGCTGCTTTTCTGAACCTGCGAGTGAATGCTCCTGGCGATCGTTCGGAAGAGAAAAGCAACCCCCCCTCCCCCGTTTACAGGCACGCGCGCAGGTTTCCACAAGAGAGGGAGAGGGGGGGGGGGGGGAACCCCTGGGACATTTATTGCTCTTGGTAAACCTAAATGTTTCCCACTGTATGATATGCATTTTCGGCAAGTGACAACGTATGAGTGCATTTTGGAGAAAACCTGATAAAATTGGTATCTGCATTCAAACATACTGTATAAAAAATGGATTTTGACTATATGACATATATAATACCTTAGGAACAGCCTTAAGCAGCCTGTTTGAAAGCGTACTGTATATAAAATGTATTTTGACTATATGACATATATAATACCTTATATGACATATATAATACCTTAGGAACAGCCTTAGGCAGCCTGTCTGAAAGCGTACTGTATATAAAATGGATTTTGACTATATGACATATATATAATACCTTATATGACATATATAATACCTTAGGAACAGCCTTAAGCAGCCTGTCTGAAAGCGTACTGTATATAAAATGGATTTTGACTATATGACATATATATAATACCTTATATGACATATATAATACCTTAGGAACAGCCTTAAGTAGCCTGTCTGAAAGCGTACTGTATATAAAATGGATTTTGACTATATGACATATATAATACCTTATATGACATATATAATACCTTAGGAACAGCCTTAAGCAGCCTGTCTGAAAGCGTACTGTATATAAAATGGATTTTGACTATATGACATATATATAATACCTTATATGACATATATAATACCTTAGGAACAGCCTTAAGTAGCCTGTCTGAAAGCGTACTGTATATAAAATGGATTTTGACTATATGACATATATATAATACCTTATATGACATATATAATACCTTAGGAACAGCCTTAAGCAGCCTGTCTGAAAGCGTACTGTATATAAAATGGATTTTGACTATATGACATATATATAATACCTTATATGACATATATAATACCTTAGGAACAGCCTTAAGTAGCCTGTCTGAAAGCGTACTGTATATAAAATGGATTTTGACTATATGACATATATATAATACCTTATATGACATATATAATACCTTAGGAACAGCCTTAAGCAGCCTGTCTGAAAGCGTACTGTATATAAAATGGATTTTGACTATATGACATATATATAATACCTTATATGACATATATAATACCTTAGGAACAGCCTTAAGTAGCCTGTCTGAAAGCGTACTGTATATAAAATGTATTTTGACTATATGACATATATAATACCTTAGGAACAGCCTTAAGCAGCCTGTCTGAAAGCGTACTGTATATAAAATGTATTTTGACTATATGACAGTGTGCATGGGCTACCTTTAATCTTACATATATAATACCAGCCTGTCTGAAATCTACTTCCTTGGATGTGAAATGCATGAACGGCTTATATTGCCCTGTCTTCTGGCAGACACTGTAACAGCTTCCCAGAATTCCCCGATTCCATACTAAGGAAGGCGGTTTTGCGGCTGTACTGTTTTTTTTTTAATCTCCCTATGCTGTAGTACGGGAAGCCTGGGATCTTTCAATTGTTTGTTTCCGTCAGCCTGCGAAGTCCAAGGAGAGCGATTAATTCTTCTTATATCACTCTTAAGTGTATGGAAGATAGAGCCTCTTCCCTTTTGGAAGTCTTGAGATTTAATGCCCTCCAGAGCATCGCCTGCCATGGAGTTTCATAAACTGAACGGGACACCTGCCTAATTCCTGCAGTCAATACTGAACTTCTGATCGGACCATTCTTCTCCATGAAGCGCTTGGTTCTAAAATGTCTTTATGATCCCAGCTCATATGTTACTGTAACATGTGGCCGCAGCTGCATAATCCCCGATGACGTTAGTTGCAGAAGTATCGACTGAAATATTATTATTAGTTGCCCAGTGGACTTTTTGATACTGGATGTTTCTGTTTCAACTGTCAGGGTTCCCTCTCTTGGTACTTACTCTTAAATCACAACATCAGAGTGCCACATCTGTCCGTTGCACTGCTGCCTGACAAGTAATCCCACTGCACAGATATTTCACGCAACCCAATTTGATTCTTTCAGAATGTGTAGGAGAATTTTAAATTCCAGCCTCGTCTGTTAGATACCTCGGGCTAGCGGTCTGGTTGCACCGGTGGTGAAAATGTTTTGTTTTGGTTTTTTTTACTTCCGTCGTGATGGAAGCTGTGTTCATGCTGGGAAATTTAGTAGTTGATATGAAAACCATATTGGGGATCGGAGACCGGCGTGATTTTGACATTGCTGCCATACGTGATCCAGAAGTGGAACTGTGGTTTGTTGTCTACTTATTTAGAATAGTTAAGGACATCATTCTCAGCCCTGAAAGAAAAAGGAACAGTGGAAAAAAAAAGCTTAAAAATACACACAACGGATCCAAAAGATAAGACACTTAAGTGGACCCAGAAGCACATAAGACAAATAAATACCTGTGCAAAAATCACTCCAAACCCCCAAATACTCAAAATCTATACTCTAGTGACAATTCCATCAACAAAATAAAGGGAAAGACGATTTGAATTGGCATACAGTACTCCCCCCGAAATTCGCAGGGGTTCCATTCCAGGGACCCCTGCAAATTTCATTAGCGCCGGCGGGTGAAGAAAATCACTCGCGGTCTGCTCCGACCGCCTCTTCCAGTAGTAAAGTCGGGCTATGCCAATCAGGAGCTGCTTTGACATGCAGCTCCCGGTTGGTGTAGCCCGACTTTACTACAGGAAGAGGCGGTTGGAGCATACCGCGAATGAGTGAGTCCGCGAACCGTGAATTGGCGAGGGAACACTGTACATATAATATACAGGTACTTATTTTGTACCTAGGGCAATGAAGGGTTGAGTCAGTGGCGTAATGAAGACGGGAAACGCCTGAGGCGGTGCTGCCCCTTCCGCATCTCCCCGCCACACTCGCACCCTCCCTTCCCACACATAACTCTTTAAATCTTCACCAGCATGAGCAGCTTTTCCGGCCTGCTGCTTGCGCTGGTGTTGGCTTTCCTTCTGACGTCACTTCCTGGCTCCGTGACCCGGAAGTGTTTTCAGAGGGAGCCAGGCCGTCGTGAGCAGCAGGCTAAAGTAGTTGTTCGTGCTGGCGAATATTTTAAAGAGGTATGGGGGCAGGAAACGGAGAGCGTGAGCGTGATGTGGGGGTGTGTGTGCGGAGAGATGCCGGCGCCTAGGGCAATCCACCGCTAGTGCACCTTAGTAAAAGGAGCCCTTAATCACCTGCTTTTCTTAGCCAGTCTACCCTCTAGAATAAATTATAGTGATGCCTTGGAATCTGAACTTATTCTGTTCCAGAACCCAGTTCGAGTTCCAAAATGTTCAAGTTCCAAGACAATTTTTCCCATTGAAAATAATGGAAACTGGATTAATCCGTTCCTGGGTCCCACAAACTCAGATTTTAACAGTAAATACACTGGATTTTAGGGGCAGAAACACACACATACAATGTGCAGGGCGTTCGGATTCCAAAGAAGAGTTCGGATTCTGGGGCAAAATTTACTACAAAAAAAAAAAAGTTCAAATTCCAAAACGTTCGAGTTCTGGGGCGTTCGGATTCCGAGGTACCACTGTATTTATATTGGTGTTATCCGTTCTAACTCTAAATTAAGCCCATTTTTGTTCTCTAAAGTTTAGTTTAAATTCTGAATTGCCGATTTCCCACCTTATTTTAACTTGATCTATAAGCCCCCCCCCCCCCACCAAATCTAAAGTCTGAAATTTCATGTTTTTTATCCAGCCAATGTTGTACTAAGGGAGCTTGAAGATTGCCTGTAATAATACATGATTTATGTTCATTTAATCTAGGCTTAATCTGTCTGCTAGAACGCTCTACGTATAATAAATTGCAGGGGTATTTTATAACATATACAACATTTAAACTCGAGCAAGATGTGGAGTAAAGTGCATGAAATTCTTTCTTAGTAACAGGATCAGACCAAGATGGACCTGTTGTGACCATTAGAACAGTGACATATACATAGCCGCACATATATGTGTAAAACTCCAGCCTAAGCGCTATTCTGCAAATATGTACAGATCTTACATAAACAGCAAAAAGAGCAGAGATGACCAGAAATGCAAGCTGGCAAGTGCTTTTATAATCAAAACAACTGTGATACAAATAGAACAATACAGGCCTGCCTTAACCGCACACGCCTCAAACACTTACGATGTTAGTGTTCGAGGCTTGTGCAGATGAGGGCAGAGCTCACAGGGACGGGACAGAGATAGAGATGCCGTGGGGACAGAGAAAATTGGTCCCCGTGTCATTCTGTAAGTAACCTAATACACGTTAACTTGTTACTGCAGCGGGTAACACAGAACTGTTAATGTCAGCACATTATTTGCATGTGGTTAATATGCAGAGGGAAGATGCTGGGTTCGCCTCCCCCCCCCACCCACCCCCGACAGTTACTGCATATTAACGTTTGCTGCTAATGCATAGTAACTTTAAGTTTTTAACATGCTAGACCACATGGCGCTCATAGGCTACGCATTTCCTCTCGGATCTCCCCCCCCCCCCCCCCCCCCCGTCAGTATGTGAACCATGTTATAAACACAACTTGTTGTGTGTAGGTTTAAAACCAGGCTTTTGCATTTAAATGCCCTATTAAAAAGTTACCTGAATATCTTTATTGTCAGTCTGTGCTTAATTGAGCAATTAAAACCTAAGCACAAAGGAACATTCAGAATGTGGCACTATTACCATCTGTGGTCCAGTAGATCAATATTACGTTAGCCAGGGCCATGAAGAAGAAAACCAGGTTTAACTAAACAGCATTTGGGAACATCTGCACTGCCTGGCTAATCCCAGCTGGGCTGTTTGATTATACTTTGTCAGCTGCAGGATACTGTATATTTTTAAAAGAGCCATAAACATGTGTAGTGCATTTTTTTTTCTCTCTCTCTCAGGTTTGTGCTTTTCATTATGTTGTTTTTCTGAGCGATATCCACTTTTGTGCTGTTCCATCTTCGATATTTTACCTGCAAGAATGGCATTAGCGGGTTTTGAGAAATTCAGATTTTATGTTGGATGGTGCAAAATATTGTAATTGATGTTTTAGTAAGCGCTTAATTGACCACTTCAAATTCGATGTTCTGCGAAGTGATGTGCGATCCATAAAACATGACTACTGTCCATTCAGTCATGACTGACCCTTGGATTCTCTGCCTGCCCTCACCATGCTTCCCTGTTTTCCACACTTCTCTCATTTGCTTAATGTTCATTCCCATGTCATTCTTGAAGGTATCCAGCCAATGGGTCTTTGGTCTCCCTTGCTTCCTTTTACTGCTGACCATTCCGAGTAGCACCTCCTTTTCTAGTGAATTTGCCCTCATCGTATGTCCAAAATAGGGTTAGGGACAACTCTGGGTTTATATGATCAAGAACATCTTTGTTGGTGATCCTAGCTGTCCATGGGATTTGTAGATGTCTTCTCCAGCACCACAGCTCGAAGGTGTCGATTTTTTTCTTCTATCTGCTTTCGTGAGTGTCCATGTCTCGCAGCTATACATGTATGTCACAATTGGGAACACAATGGCAGTGATCAGTCTTTGTTTGATCATGACTGAGACATCCTTGCACTTTCATATTTGGTCCATTCTCACCATGGCTGCATGCACCAGTGCTAATCAACGCTTAATTTCTGCTGTCGAACTGCCATTGTGATCAGTGAGGGGACCCAAGGAGAACGAAGCTGTCAACCACTTCTTTTTCTTCACTGTTAATCTGTATGTGGACTTTCTTGTTGGCGGTAGTCATGATTTTGGTCTTCTTGATGTTCAGGTAAAGTCCCTTCTCCTCGCTTTCTTCTTTCGGCTTCCGGATCTTGATAGGAGAGGAAAGACCCTCACCAAAGCAAGAAAAGGGAGCTTAAGATCTCAAGAAAAGTCCCATCTCCTCGCTTTCTTCTTTCGACTTCAGGATCTTGATAGGACAGGAAAGACCCTCACCAAAGCAAGAAAAGAGAGCTTAAGATCTCAAGAAAAGTCCCATCTCCTCGCTTTCTTCTTTCGGCTTCAGGATCTTGATAGGACAGGAAAGACCCTCACCAAAGCAAGAAAAGAGAGCTTAAGATCTCAAGATCTCAAATTCATACAAAAGCACCCAGAGAGTTAATTATAGGGAAGTCCTCCCAGCGCTGGTTGCGAAAAAATAAATCAGCGGTGAAAATTTACTCAAAGAAATCTTTAGCAGGTTCTGCTCTCAAGTCATGGGAGAGAGTATCCCACAGATAAGGAGGTCCTAAGAAAAATGCCATGATGCTTCCCAAATGAGTATGAGCTGGTATAGGAAGTGAAAGGAGCAATTATTAGAAGAGCAGAGATGTTGTATAGAGGCCTTTTTACTAAGTTGTGCTAAAATATGGCCTGCGCTAGCCCCCAGCGAGGGTCTTTCCTGCATACTAAGGCCAGACTTTTAGCAATGCTGGCAAGTCGCTGATTTTTTTTTCCATTTTTGCAATAATGGCCCCATACTAATTTTCCCATTAGAGCGTGAGCAGTTAGGGTCTGAGTCTATAAATGGCGACTAACTCAGTAGACGCCAAAGAATATGGCACCTACTGCATGTCGATCAAAGGCGCCATTTGTAGAATTGGACTCGCAGTGCGTAAATCGTTAGGTACCGCCAACAAGAAAGTGGTAGGCCTGCGCCTGATATAGATGCCTACTGGCGCCTAACTCAATCCATGCCCAAAATTTGCCCCTAACCATGCCTACTTTCCAGATAGGTGCTTGGTGTACACTCCTACTGTGAGGCGGTAGGCGCCTACTGGCTAACTATTTAAATATTTTAAATTGGTTTTTAATTAGTTTTTAGTGGCGTTCAATTATCGGCACCAATTAAACAATTGGTGGTTTTCTACATCAGTAGGTATCCCGAGTAGATGCCTTGGAATCAGGGCCTTATTAACAGTTATTTTGTAGACACTAAGGCTCAGATTCTCTAAATGGAGCCGATATCAATTTCCTCCTATTGGTTTTGCAAGTATTTCCCTGTAACTTCATCGAGTGTCCACTAGTCTTGTAATTTTTGATAGAGTGAAAAATCGATCCACTTGTACCCGTTCTACTCTATTCAGGATTTTGTAGACTTCATTCCTATCTCCCCAGTATACATACGAGACCTTTAGGGCCAGATATACTGAAGGTTGGGGGAGAGGGGGTTCCATTTGGGCCAGATTCTGTAAACGGTGCCTACAAAAACGGCACTGTTTGTGCGTCAAGTCACGTAGGCATTGTTAACAGAATCATGGCTATGAAAAACTTTGGCGCTGGTAATGTGAGCCAGGGTTTTAAAGGCCTATATTACTGGCACCTAACTTTGATGCAGAATCACGATTAACAGTGCCTAAGGTCATTTCCATCCCTAATCACGCATACTTTGACCTTAGGCGCCGTGCATAGCTGCATGCATAGAATCATGCAGAGCTGTGACTCCGGCGCCCACATTTTTTATTAATGAGCTTTTAATAATTTTTTAACGGCAGGGTCAATTATTACGCCGATTAAAACCAATTAAAGCAACTAAAACACCCCCCCCCCCCCGCCATTTTAAAAAAACCTTAGCACGGTTTTTAGCGATGGTCATGGCGGTAACAACTCCGATGCTTATAGAATTCCTATGAGCATTGGAGCTGTTACCGCCGCAGTCGGCGCTATAAAGACAAACTACGGTTTTGTAAAAGGGGGGAGAAGGGGTAAGTTAGTTGACGGTAGGGCACCTACCGCCGGTGTCAGGTCAAAAGCGCGCCGGGACAAAGGCGCGCCCAGACAATTGAGCGCAGTGCGGGGTGCGCGCCGCACAAAATTACTGTTTTTAGGGCTCCGACGGTGGGGCGTGGGGGGGAACTTTCCTTAATAGAGATCACGCCGCGTTGTGGGGGGTTTGGGGGGTTGTAACCCCCCACATTTTAGTGAAAACTTCACTTTTTCCCTGTTTTTAGGGAAAAAGTTAAGTGTACAGTAAAATGTGGACGATTACAACCCCCCATAACGCCGGCGCGATCTCTATTATGTAAACTGGGGGGGGCTCCCCAACAAAACCCCCCCGTCGGATTCCCTAAAAACTGTAATTTTCTTCGGCGCGCGCCTCCGTCTTGCGCTCAGTTGTCAGAACGCGCCTTTGTCTTTTGCAGGGTTGTCTATGAACCCCTACCGCTACCTAACTTTCGGCACCATTTTTCAAATCCGGGCCTTTGTGACTATGGGAAAATGTGTAATACATCTGGTCCACAATGAAATGTCATTTCGTTTCATGTGCTCAGAATTTCATGCACGAGCGGTGTCCATCTATGAATGACATGCTTCCAAAAGTGGTTGACTTGAATGATGATCTAAGACATACCCTGTTAGTTTGTACATGGCACTAAGACGCATCATCTTATATTTCGATTGTGAGGGTTATTTTTTATTTTTTTTTTTTGCACTCGTGACATACGTTTTTGACAAGCCTAATGAAGTTCTGCTCTATGGACTAGGTGGCCAGATGTTCAGGTCAGAGCTATACAAGTTTTGGCAGATGTTTAGGCTAAACTGAAAATCTAATGACAAACAGTGCCGCCCATTTACCCAGGATAGCTGAGATCCAGAGAGGCAGAGAGCAAGAACTGATTTGGATGCAGAGCGATAGCTTAAAAGCGGTTGAATTTCTTTAGATGCTCACAGCTGCGCATCCTTGCGGTGTGAACTGGAATTGACTGGGCCTACTGAATGGAATAACTAGCCTCTGTCATCACTTAGGGCTCCTTTTTCTAAGGTGCGCTAGTGTTTTTAGCGCACGCATGAAATTACCGCGCGCTAAACTGCGCGGTACGCGTATAGAATAACGCCAGCTCAATGCTGGCGTTAAGGTCTAGCGCGCTCGGCAATTTAGCGCACGCTATTCTGCGCGTTAAGGCCCTAATGCACCTTTGTGCGTTGATTTGAGAAAAGCACTCGGCGCACATGGGGTTTTAGGCTATTAAATCCACAGAACTCTTGAAGGGACTTCATCGGGACTCCCTGAACAAGACACCTTGGTCAAAACATGGACCATGTTGGTTCCTCTTCATTGTTCAGCACACATGAAGAAGGTACTACTCAAAAGGGTCCAGAGAAGAGCGACTAAGATGGTTAAGGGGCTGGAGGAGCTGCCGTACAGCGAAAGATTAGAGAAACTGGGCCTCTTCTCCCTCGAACAGAGGAGATTGAGAGGGGACATGATCGAAACATTCAAGGTACTGAAGGGAATAGACTTAGTAGATAAGGACAGGTTGTTCATCCTCTCCAAGATAGGGAGAACGAGAGGGCACTCTCTAAAGTTGAAAGGGGATAGATTCCGTACGAACGTAAGGAAGTTCTTCTTCACCCAGAGAGTGGTAGAGATCTGGAAAGCTCTTCCGGAGGCTGTCATAGGGGAAAACACCCTCTGTGGATTCAAGACAAAGTTAGACAAGTTCCTGCTGAACAAGGACGTACGCTGGTAGGGCTAGTCTCTGTTAGGGCACTGGTTTTTGACTGCTGGACATGATGGACCACTGGTCTGACCCAGCAGCGGTGTCTTTTGTTTTAGGTATCTCAGTCCACAATTTCTAATATTCTCTGGGACCAATGTGGTTAATCAAAGGAGTAGGTGACTCACAAATATTAGATTAGATTAGACATTAGAACCCCACAATAAGGGGCCTGGTGATGCTTCTGTTACTCTCTTCTCAATTGTAGGATGTAGTCACAGTCAGTGGTAGAACACAGCTATGGACTCTAGCCTAGATCAGGGGGTGGGCAATTCCAGTCCTTGAGAGCCACAGGCAGGTCAGGTTTTCAGGATATCCACAATAAATATGTATGGGATAGATATGCATCTCAAGGAGGCAGTGCATGCAAATCCATCTCGTGCATATTCACTGTGGATATCCCGAAAACCTGACCTGCCCATGGCTCTCGAGGACATGAATTGCCTACCCCTGACCCAGATGCACTAAAGTCAGCGATCGTCTTTAACGATCGTCGCTAAACTGGTTTTGACTGGTCTAGCGATGATCGCATTTGCCGGCCCGATGCAGAAAACGGCTCGCCGTGTGGTTTTTCTACACGATGGCTCATTCTCCGATCCGGCCATGCAAATAAGGACATTAATATTGAAATGTCACGTAAACTAGTCGAGCGATTAATGCTCTAACAAGGGGAGGTTTGTTGGTGCATCAATCGCTGTTACAGAGTCGGCCCCCCCCCCCCAAAAAAAAAATAAAAAATCGGCCAATAGCAATTCACAAGGTCTTAATGACCGTGTTTTGTTCATCTAGCCCAGGGGTAGGCCATCCTGGTCCTCGAGAGCCGGAGCCAAGTCAGGTTTTCAGGATACCCACAATAAATATGCATGAGATAGATTTGCCATCTCAAGGAGGCGGTGCATGCAAATCCACCTCATACATATTCATTGTGGAGATCCTGAAAACCTGACCTGGCTCCGACTCTCGAGGACCGGAATTGCCTACCCCTGATCTAGCCCTACGTCTTCTCAAAGCCTGGCTATGCAGCAAGACACACACACAGGAAAACACCATCCACTACTAGGAGTCCACCTTCCCTCATGCTTCAAGATGGCGCCATTGAGAGGGAGGAGGAAAAAGAGCAGCATTGCAAAAGCAAAACAGTGCCCAGGTGGCTAACAAACTGGACACAAGTATTTTGTGCATGGCTTCTGTGGTGTCTTCCTTTATTCCACATGAGCCACGAACACTACCACTTCTTTCCTTTCCGCAAAAGGTTCTGGGTCAGGGACTTAGCAATAATGAGAATGAAAAATCGCTGTGTTCATGCCACATGTTGACTAAAAACTGAGTAACTGCAGCGATTGTAATAGCAAGACTAAATGCGGCAGTGGGAAAGTATTGTGTGCGACTCGCAAAGCCGGGTCCCTCCTTGAGGCGGCCGGAGCATGTTGTGCACCTGCCAACCGCATCCACGGCTTGGCGTCCACATAAAACACACTGGTGCTGCTTCTTGAAGCGCGACTGTGCCAAAAACCCACGTACAACAACACCGTACAAAAATGGCGGCCTCAGGACCACTTTGCTCCGTTTATTTCTTGTCTTTTTTTTTTTTTTTTTTTTTTAAACTTCTCACAGCTCACCAACTGTCTCAAGTTAGAGTAGGGGGGAGAGTGCGGCGCAGTGGTTAAAGCTACAGCCTCAGCACCCTGAGGTTGTGGGTTCAAACCCACGCTGCTCCTTGTGACCCTGGGCAAATCACTTAATCCCTCCTTTGCCCCAGGTATATTAGATAAATTGTGAGCCTACCGGGACAGAGAGGGAAAACTGCTTGAGGACCTGTAAACCGTTCTGAGCTCCCTTGGGAGAACGGTATAGAAAAATGAATGAATGAATGGTGTGAAAAGCTTCAGCCTCTGATAAGCAGAGCTGGTATTGTGACATCATAATGCCTCATTCCACCAATAAGATCCAACCTCATCAGTGATGTCACAATGGCTGGCTTGACCTATACTTGGCTCACTTTTGCTACATTTTGATTTCTAGAATGGCTCAGTGGTTAAAGCTATAGCCTTAGCATCCTGAGGTTATGGGTTCAAACCCACGCTGCTCCTTGTGACCCTGGGCAAGTCACTTAATCCCCCCATTGCCCCAGGTACATTAGATAGATTATGAGCCCATCTGTCAGATGGAAACATGCTTGAGTACCTGAATAAATTCATGTAAACCGTTCTGAGCTGCCCTGGGAGAACGGTATAGAAAATTTAATAAATAAAATAGCGATAGAAATAAATAGACCCCACGCGGCACTGTAAACTAGTCAGTGTCGATATCGGTGGCCAGGCGTACAGTTGAGCCTCTTCTATACACAGAAAACCTGGGGAGGTGAGGGAGATGGGCAGGAGGGACTCGTATGGCACCCCTGAGGTCGGTAGGACCTTCAAGAGAGTCCCCCAAGCTTTATCCGGACAGCAAAAATGGACCAGAAAAATTCCCTAACCAGATGCAACAGGCCCAAAACCAACCTCAGTACAGACTGCACAATCTTACCACTCCACCAGGTTTGGAGGTCCCTTCACTCTGATTTGGTCTCAGTTGAAAGCAGTCCCGGCCTAAAGCAACAGGTTTCTGGATTGCTTAGTGCACAGGTGTCAAACTCAAGGCCCGCGGGCTGAATCCGGCCCACCTGGCTGTTTTATGCGGCCTGCAGTGCAATGCGGCGTTTTCATTGCCGCCCCCGGTGTTATCTTCCGTCCTGCTCACTGCCGCAGTGCACAAATCGGCGGGCAGCGGCTCCTACGCCTGTGGTGCGCCTCATCCGGAAGCCTTCTCTGACGTTGCAACATCAGAGGGAATGGTTACGGATGAGGCGCAGGACGCGCGAGGAGCCTCTGCCTGCGACTTGGTGCGCACTGTGGCAGTGAGGAGGAGGGAGCCGGGCAAAAGATAACACTGGGGGCGGCAATGAAGACACCGCATCAATCGCACCGCAGGCTGCATAAAACGGCCAGACGGGAGCTGGCCAGAAGATAAGACACCCGCCGGAGGAAGACACCTAGATGAGGCACAGCATGGAGGGGGGGGGAGACAGCAAAGGTAGGGGGAATGATTTTATTTTCAATTTAGTGATTGGATTGTGTCAATTTTGAGAATTTTAACCTGCTGTCTATCTTTTGCATTGCTCAGGAAGAAATGCATTTGTTTCTTTGTCTCTGGGGTTGTTCTGCATGCAGAGTCTTGAATCTTAGGGTTTCGTATGTATATATTAGTACTTTTAGTTTTTGGTCCCTTTTTTGCATAGGGGTTATCTGTGTTCTGGTAGGAATGAATGTTGAGAAGCCTACATTGTGCTTTGTGTAGTTTAATTTTGTGGTTAAGCATTGTGTGTTGTTAATAAGATTATATTGTGTGTGTATTTATGAAAAATGATGTTGCCATTAGTACTATTATGGGGGCGGGGTTTGAGGTGGAGATGGGCGGGGTCTGGCCCGCAACTTAACCTGTGTTTTGGATTTCGGCCCCTTAGTGTGATTGAGTTTGACACCACTGGCTTAGTGGTATAGCATTTTGACTAACAGCGAGACCCATGTTCAGCCTTGCCCTTCTTTCTGTCCACCGCAGCCTGAATTTTCATTAGACTATGAATCAGTTTATACCCTCTTATGTATTCCTCCTCCTCCTTTCCCGGGATCTATAAAGAATTTGTTTAATCGTTGATTAAATTACATAATTTTGGGGTGGGAATGGGTGGGAGTATTTATTGTTGCTTTAAATCTCCGATCTGGTTATTGGACAGTGGGCATCTTGACACCGGTATACTGCTTTGCTAGCCTGCTGTAGCCTGTGAACTGTTTGATAATTGGTAATATGTGAATTGAATTTAAGGATAAATGGTTTCATGCTTTTTTTGTGTGTGTGCTGTACTGAGGGGCAGACAAGCAGCTGCAGTTTTGTTCTGACTGCTTTCATGCATATGGGGGCTGCACAATGAAAAAGGGAGATTTATTGCTGCAACGTGTCTTCTGTGACTATGTTTAAAGTAGTTTAAGATGCCCAGATACTGATGGGGATTGCCAGTAATGAGAAGAGGGAGGCAGGTGGCACCTTATAGACCTAACTGATTTATTGAGGCCTGAGCGCTTTTGTTGACCAACGTCTACTTCGTCAGACATGTGCGTCTGGTCGCTCAAACGCTCACGCCTCGATAAATTAGTTAAGCCTTTAAGGTGCCACCTGCCTCGATCATTTTTCTTATATCAGACTAACATGGCTACTACCTGTTTCAGAGTTTTTACAGTTGAGGGAGTGTCGGGGGGGGGGGGTGTCACCTGCTTCTCTGAGGCGAGGGCGTTATGCAGGATGTACATCCGCTCAGGTTTGAAATGTAGATGACGGTGCTATGGGGGGGACACTTTCTTTGGGATGCCTAAAGGTGCTGGTCAGAGGTAATCCTATACCTTTTTTGGGTGGGGGATGGGGGGATTATTGGTACGTAATCTGGAGAAATTTAAGAGTAATTTAAAAACTTTTCTTTTTAAGGATGCTTTTGATAATTAGTTAACAATCTGCTGGTTAAAAATTTTATTTTATTGTCTTTTTTTTTTTTGTTTTCCCTGCCTTTCGTTCTTTACCCTGATTGTCTTACTTTTCTTTAAGGAATTTGTATTTCATTCTCCGTTTTCCTTGTGTTTACTGTTTGTTAAGTATGTCTTTTAGTCCGTTTGGATATAAAATTGTTAAAGTATTGTATTGTTCCCCAAAGACTGTAATTTTTTCAAATGTTCATCGCTTAGAAATGTGATTAAGCGATTAATCAAAGATTTTGTTAAACTTGAAACTTGATTATTTATTTATTTATTCAGTTTTCTATGCCGTTCTCCCCAGGGAGCTCAGAACGGTTTACATGAATGTATTCAGGTACTCAAGCATTTATCCCTGTCAATCAGATTATGGCCCTTGAGGTGACTCTTAGATTAGCCATGAGCCTTGGGGATTAAGGAGAAGTTTGCCAAGTAACTTTTCGGGCTGATTTGGTGGTCAAGAAGTATGTCCTGCAGTTGTGGTTGCAGGAGGATCCACGATCTTCTGTCATTGGAGAAATGGACAGCTTAACCCTCCTGTTGCCAGTGCAGCAAGAAGCTAAGATCTCCCTAAACGGGAGTGGACCTTTAAGGCAGTGCGAGATGATTACTTAGAATCACTTATGCCTAGGGTATAAAGTGTGCTTTAAAATGCTTTTTAAGATGGTGGGAGTGCGAGTGATTCCAGCTTAAGAACTTAAGAATAGCCTTACTGGGTCAGACCACTGGTCCATCAAGCCCAGTAGCCCGTTCTCACGGTGGCCAATCCAGGTCACTAGTACCTGGCCAAAACTAAAGGTGTAGCAATAATCCATGCTACCGATTCATGTCTTTCTCAATAACAGACTATGGACTTTTCCTCCAGGAACTTGTCCAAACCTTTCTTAAAACCCAGCTACGCTATCCGCTCTTGCCGCAACCTCTGGCAACGCGTTCCAGAGCTTAACTATTCTCTGAGTGAAAAAAAAAAAGTCCTCCTATTGGTTTTAAAAGTATTTCCCTGTAACTTCATCGAGTGTCCCCTAGTCTTTGTCATTTTTGACTGAGTGAACAGTCGATCCACTTGTACCCGTTCTGCTCCACTCAGGATTTTGTAAAGTTCAATCCTATCTCCCCTCAGCCATCTCTTTTTCCAAGCTGAAGAGCCCCAACCGTTTTAGTCTTTCCTCGTACGAGAGGAGTTCCGTCCCCTTTACCATCTTGGTCGCTCTTCTTAGAACCTTTTCTAGCACACTGTTGAAATGGGCGGCAACTTTGGGGAGGTCCATAGGACTCCAGGATCTCCAGAGAAGCTGATCTAGATTGGAGGGGGGGGGGGAGAATTGAGAGTAGAAAAAAAAGAAGAAAAATATAGGGGTCCTTTTTATTAAGACGCGTTAAATGCTAAATCGTCTATTATATTCTATGGGCGCCTTAGCGTTTAGCCTGCACTAATTCGGTTAGCGTTCCTTAATAAAAAGGACCTCATAATCTGGGGGCTTCATACGCTGCTGTTATTTTAGTCATGTTTGGCTGTTTTGGAAAAGTGGCAGCGTTGAACTACTTTTTTTCATTGTTGCAGGTACCTCGTTAATAAAAAGATTTTAAAGATTAATTACTTATAAGAAAAGCGTACAAGGAGACAGTTTTTTCTGCAGGACTAGATGCAGCTCAGTGAATACCATGGTAGGTTTTGGATAATCTGAGGCAGATAAAAGGGGGCCGTAGCTGAGAGATTAAACAACATTGTGTTCTCGTTTTTATCCTTGTTGATAATTTGGCCTCGGTGGCGAGAACACCGGATAACTATTTTAGTAAAGCAAAATAATTAAAAAAAAAGATGATTCTTTCTTTCTCAACTCAGGAAGTGCAAGAGACGGAATAGCCTGGATTCCGTTCTAAACAAACAGGGATGCGATTGATGTGCGTCTTCCTTTTAGCCCTCTAGGAATTTCTGTTTACATTTTTAAAGGTGCCATGATGCTTCTCACGGTGTTAAAATTTCAGAGATTTGCTTTCTAATTTTTTTTTTTTTTTTTGGGGGGGGGTTGGAGATCAGATGTTTACATTTAGCTTGGACCAGGGGAGCAGTGATATTTGCCTACTAGGTAAATATTCCCCCCCCCCTCTCTTATCAAGCTGTGCTACAAGTTTTTAGTGCGGGCTGGCAAGGTAAATACTCCAACGCTCATAAGAATTTTATGTGTTTCGGAGCATTTACCACACCAGCTCGCGCTAAAATTCTCTAGCTTGATAAAAAGGGCCCTATGGGGCTCATAATCGAAACAGAAATACGTCTTTAAAACCGGCCTAAATCGGCACTTAGAGACGATCAATGAGACGAGTCGTCTAAGTGCCGATAACCGAACCGGGTTTTAGACGTATCTAAAAATGACTTGGGCCTTCACAGTGCTGCAGTACGCCCAGAGTTAAAAGGGGCCTTTTAGGAGGAGTGGCGAGGGCGAGATTTGGGCAGGACGTGGGCCTTCCTAGACTTAGTCATACTGCATGTATAACCGAAAGTTTTACAATACTGCCTGGACGGAACTTGGACATTGTGACTTAGGCCATCTAAAACCAGGTCTAAGTCCACAGAAGGTATGCAAAGTGACCAGATAAGCACTGCAGGGACACACACTGCCCTAGTAATCACTGACCCCACCCCCAATCCCATAAAAATCGTAATAACAACTTTACATATCTGCCTCCAGAACATCAGCACCTGGCAGCCTGGCATAGGAAAGCCTAGTAGAGCTGCACAGAGGTGGTTTAAGTGGTCTTGGGGGTGGGTTAGTGAACCATGGAGAGGAGGACCTAGGCCCATAAGCCACTCTAATCACTGCATTCATTGAGAAACATGTGCACCCCCCCAAAAAAAACAAACCCCCAAACCCTTTTGTACTACCATATAAGTGGCACCTGCAGCCATAAGGGCTATTGGGGTGGTAGATAGGTGGGTCTAGTAGGTTCTGGGGTTGTTTGGGGGGGGGGGCTCACCATGACCTACAAGAGAGTTGTGGTGAGATGTGTATGTGGCACCCTTTTTTGTGAAGTTCACAGCATTGCTTTGTAAGGTTCCCCACTACTCTGGTGCCATGTCTGGGTGTCCAGTCCATCATTTTTCTGGCCCCTCCCACGCCCAAAAGGTCTTTTTCTAGGCGTTTTTGAGTTGGACAAATTTTTGGTTAAAAATGGGGTTTAAAGATGGATGACTTAGCGGTCAGGACAATCAGATGGCAGGACGTACAGTTGGACAATTAAAAAAAAAAAAAAAATGTTGGACGCATTTTTTGAAAATGGACCTTTTCCCATGTCCGACTTTGGGTGACTTGGGCCCAAAACGGACTTAGACGTTTCTTTTGATTATGCCCATATGTATAAAGTTTATATTTATGTTGCCATTTCCTAACTGGTTTCTATTGTAGTATCAAGAATAACAAGAATAAATCTTTTTTTGTAGTATCAAGAATAACAAGAATAAATCACCCTAATTCTCCTTCCCTCCTCCGCAGAATGCGCTATTAGGAAAACTACGTCATAACTGAAGACATTTATTAGTTCATTAAAAAATTTGTATTCTGCTGATAACACCATCATGTACACAATCGAGTAACACAATTCACTGAATCTCAAAATCTAGTAAAAAAAAAAAAAATAATTTCACAGAATCTCAAAATAAGATCTCATATGCCCAGGGTCACAAGGAGCAGCATGGGATTTGAACCCTCAACCTCAGGGTGCTGAGGCTGTAGCTTTAACCACTGTGCCACACTCTCCCCATTCTCTTCTTGGTTGGGCTGAGAACTTTTCAGCTGTCCCTCGTATTGTGATGTCATAATGCCTAAGAGCCAACCTCATCAGTGATGTCACAGTGACTTGGTTCGCCTATACTTGGGCCCATTTACTAGATGCATTTGCCTCATTGAAATGAAAAGCGTGGAATGACTTGTAAGTTTCATGGCTCAGAACAGTTTACATGAATTTATTCAGGTACTCAAGCATTTTACCCTGTCTGTCCCAGTGGCTCACAATCTATCTAATGTACCTGGGACAATGACGGGATTAAGTGACTTGCCCAGAGTCACAAGGAACAGCGTGGGTTTGACCCTACAACCTCAGGGTGCTGAGGCTGTAGCTTTAACCACTGCACCATCCTCTCGGCACATAATTGCTTTAATCAGTGTAGTGCAACATACAAATACGCACTGGTGTAGTAATGGGGGTGCGGGCACCCATCCCCCTCTCCGCCCCTCCCCCCTTTCGCACGCATGCGCCCCTTCCCTCATACCTCTTTAGTTTTTCCTAAGCAAGCAGCATTACGAACTTGCTGCCCGCATCGGTGTCACCTCTCTCTGACGTCACTTCCAAACCGCGCGCCTAGAAAGTGACGTCAGAGGGATAGCCGACATGACGGGAGCTGCGAGTTTGTGCCTGAAAAATGAAAAAAGTATGGGGGAATTGGGGAGAGGGGTGCATGTGGTGGGGGGAGGGGGCGCCACCGCCCCGGACATCACTTTCTGTTGCTACGCCCCTGCAAAAATGTTCTGTATAAAACAGAGTAGTTAGTAGATGCACAAACTGAGACGTTTCTGGAGTCATCCATGAGGCTTTTCAGGAAGATTTTAAAAATTGCAGCTAAAATCTGTTGTTTTAACATGAATGTATTGAAACATAGAAACAGACGGCAGATAAGGGCCACGGCCCATCTAGTCTGCCCACCCCAATGACCCTCCCCTACCTTTCTCTGTGAATAGATCCCACGTGTCTATCCCATTTGGCCTTAAAATCAGGCACCTCTATAACCTGAAGTGGAAGACTATTCCAGCGATCAACCACCCTTTCAGTGAAAACTAATTTCCTGGTGTCCCCGTGCTTGAGGGGGCTCAGAAGCAAAGCTCAGAGTATGTCAAAAGATAACCAGCTTCACAATAATCAGGATTGAGTATTTTTTGGCCTGGAAGTTTCTTGCTGCCCCCTTTAGGCTTCTAACTGAATAATAACTGGCCTTTACTTGGGACTACAGCACCATGACCCTTCATTTGCAGTTAACTAATGGGGGTTTATTCCCCCCCCTTCATATTTTTTAACTATTTAAATGACAGTTCTCTGGATGATAGCTATGAATTGTCTGTCACTCGCTCAGGAGCAGAACTGAAGTGAAGTGTGTCCTTAAACCAGCCAGTAGGTGGCACTGCTGAGCAATGGCTGGAATTTCCATTCTTCCTGTCTCCACCCAGGCCAGGCCCACGAACCTGCTTAGCTGATGAGCCACCATAAAGAGAAGCTTACATTAAAAAAACATTTTTGCTATTACAGAATATCTGGTGTTTTAAAAATTAATTTATTAGATTATACATTTATACTACCAAACAGGGATAACAGAAAATACAGATAGCTCCAGTATATTCTGTACGACTGTTTATAGAGCCTTCCATTTGTATCTGGTTTTGGTACAACCTCCCAAAAATTTGGTTACCTATGTTTTTATATGATGATGCTGGACGGATTTCTATGGTCTTTGTCCCGTATGTGGCAAAAAGGATCAAGAGCAATTATAAATATTTTATACCATGATCAAATCGTCCGAGTACAGGTCTTACCTATCTCGGCGGGTGGGGGCATCTAATACTGAAACTTAGCACATAAAAATAATAATTATTATTGGTTTGTTGCCTTGAGAATGAATGCGACATTTGGGCAGACAGGATGGACCACATAGGTCTCTTTATCTGCCATCATTTATTATGTTACTATGTATGTTGTATAGTAGAAAGAGTTCATTGTGACTTCAGAGCTGCCCTAAATACTAATTATAGATGTATATATTTATATATGTGTATAAGAAGGTATAATATGAATGATATATTTTATATAGGTATGTACAAGTAACAAAGAAACATGATGGCAGATAAAGGCCAAATGGCCCATCCAGTCTGCCCATCCGCAGTAACCCTTATGCCTTCCTCTCTCTAAGAGATCCCACGTGCTTATCCCAGGCTTTCTTGAATTCAGACAGTCTCTGTCTCCACCACCTCTTCCGGGAGACTGTTCCATGCATCTACCACCCTTTCTGTAAAAAAGTATTTCCTTAGATTACTCCGGATCCTATCATCTCTTAACTTCATCCTTTGCCCTCTCATTGCAGCGTTTCCTTCCAAATGAAAGAGACTCGACTCATGCACATTTACATTACATAGGTATTCAAACGTCTCTATCATATCTCCCCTCTCCCGCCTTTCCTCCAAAGTATACAGATTGAGATCTTTAAGTCTGTCCCCATACGCCTTATCACGAAGACCACACACCATTTTAGTAGCCTTCCGCTGGACTGACTTCATCCTTTTTACATCTTTTTGAAGGTGCGGCCTCCAGAATTGTACACAATATTCTAAATGAGGTCTCACCAAAGTCTTATACATGAGCATCAATACCTATTTTTTCCTATTGGCCAACCCTTTTCCTGTGCTTCCTCTTTTCCTTCTAGATTTCGCCGTCGCCTTTTCAACCCGTTTGGCCACCTTAAGATCATCACATACAATCACACCCGAGTCCCGCTCTTCTGTCGCACATAAGCTCTTCACTCCCTAATCTGTACCGTTTCCTCGGGTTTTTGCAGCCCAAATGCATGACCTTGTATAAGCAGGTAGATTGATTATATATTGTAGGCAGAAATAAGAAAGGATTGATTATGTTTTAAGTAGGCTATATTGAGAACCAACTCAGAAAGCGTTAACTCTGTATTGCCACACCTTTACAAATCACAAGTATTGATTGAGGTGTAATAATTTATTGATTATAGTTTAATAATGTCTGTATTGAAACCATCCCAGGAAATGCAAACTCTGTATTGTAACAGCATTACAGAAGCTCATATAAACCACTCTGAGTTGACTCTCCCAGTCATTAGCAGCGGTATAGATGCTTTCAATAAACAATAATGGAAGCTGTGAGTAGTCAGCTGTACCATTCCATGGGAACTAATATCTTTGGGTATTGCCTTCTTTTCTTAAAGTAGTTTCTGTATTTTCTGTTTTTTGTTTTCATTTTTATATAGTTCTTTGCACATAGAACCTATATTGGTAGTAGAACTGGGCTTTCAGCTCACTGGTTTTCAACTTTTCATGTGGGCATAGCAAAGTGATTTGGTTTTCAGGATATTGATACTATGCGTGAGAGATTTGCATAGATTGGAAACTCGGGCCTGGTTAGTTTTGAATACAAGAGCATAAGACCTTAAGAATTCCATCAGACCAAAGTTCAAGCCCAGTATCCTGTTTCCAAAAGTGGCCAACCCAGGTCCCAAGTACCCAGCTAGATCCCAAGTAGCAAAACAGATTCTACGCTGCTTATCCTCTGTGGACTTCTATTTAAGGGAATTATCCAAATCTTTTTTAAACCCCGCTAAGCTAACTGATTTAACCACATTCTCTGGCAATGCAAATTCCAGAGTTTGATTACACGTTGTGTGAAGAAATATTTTCTCCAGTTTGT
This sequence comes from Geotrypetes seraphini, assembly GCF_902459505.1. NCBI lineage: Eukaryota > Metazoa > Chordata > Amphibia > Gymnophiona > Dermophiidae > Geotrypetes > Geotrypetes seraphini. Next base: position 175,536,661 of record NC_047091.1, on the reverse strand, counting down.
TTTAAATCTACTACTTGCTGGAGAAAATATTTCTTCGCACAAGGTGTAATTAAACTCTGGAATTTGTAAACTGCCCAGACTTTAGGCGGTATATACATTTTTTTAAATAAATAAAATAAAATCCTGTAAATGCCTCAATTTCAAACTTGCCCACTTGATATAGTAATTGCAAACAATCTCTCAAGCGCCTCATTTATGGAATTTGCCACTCTTGACAAGCCAAAATAAGTGAGTTTTTAAAAGAAATCCTTGAAATGCTGTAGAATCGATGTTAGTATTAATTTTTAATGTTCAGTACCCGGTCTGAACAAGCAGGTCAAGGATGTTTGCAAAATTAGTCGTGTGTGTGTACGCTTGAAATCTTTCGGTGGACCTCAGAGCTTTCTCGTATTCACACTGCGGCCCTTTACATGGAAAAGGTTGGAGATCGTTGCAATACAGAGCAGGGAGTTCAGCAGAGGGAGAATGGCTTTATTGAACGGAGGGAGTTGGGTAGTGGAGCTGAGAGACATTTTGTGTATCAGACCTTCAACAAGGCCGCCTCGCGTTACTCTATCTCTGGGAGTGCAGCGAGCTGCACAGAAGACAGCGAACGTGATGGAAACGTGGTAGACCGCAAACAGTTAAAGCTATTGATGTGTCTAAATTGATTACAATAGCTGTGAACCTTAACTGTTTTTCTTCAGGTCGCTCTTAGTTAAGTGTCAGGAAAAATGATGGCTTCTCTGCATGCAGACCCCAGAAGAAAAACCAGAGGCATTGCAGATGAAATAGCAAGCGTCGGTTAATTTAAACAGCTAGACACAAATGTGCTTGCATAGATGGTGTTTTGCAAATTATGGTTCAGAGGAAGGAGCGGATATGCCTGAGGTGCGGTTATCTTCTAAAGTGCAAGTTATTTCGCTTGTGAAAGCATACATCCCCCCCTCCCTCCCTCCCAAGGAAATTTAAGGTAATCTGCTGTCTGAGGTGAGGGACAAAATGGCTTCCTCCCTTAACTCCTGGTTTACATTATTTTCTGTGGTGGGAGGGGAGGGAGCAGCAGAGCACATGGCAGTTGGAGCGTTAAATTAGAGTCCGCAAGCTCAATGACGTTCTAGAATGAACAGCTCTGACTGTGCCAAATGGTTGGAATTCCATGCTTCTGTGGCTAATCTTTTGCTTCTTTTTAGCTACGTGGGCTACCAGGCCTGACGATACCTTTGTACTCAAGCAGACATTGCCTTGTTTTCTGTTCCTCTCCCCCACCAGGCCTGTAGTGGCTACACTTGCTGCTACCCCTCCAAAATGATGCATCTGAAGCAATTGTCTCACCTTGCCTAATCATAGCACCACCCCTGCGAAATAATTTGTTCCAACAGCCTTTAAAGGAACTTCCTGAGGTTGGGTTACCGGATTTGTTGGTGAAAAAAAAAAAGAGAACCCCCGTGGCCCCGCCCTATTCAACTCCAAGCCCCACCTATTCCACTCCAGCCCCGCGCCTCATCTCTTCCCCGCGTCCGGGCCACATCTGGTGGGCCTCTGATCGTGCACAGATGTGATGTGATGTCGCGCGCATCACATCTGGTCATGCTCGGTGGCTTTCCAGACACGGTCCGAGCTCGAGGCCTTCCAAAACCCGAACAAACTGCTGGGTTATGGAAATCTGTCGGGGAACCAGACGATCCTCTAAAAAGAGGACATGCCCGGGTTTTCCTGGACACTTAGTAAACTTACCTGCAGGAACAGGATAGGATACTTGTATTGCATTTCAAAGTACACTTCTTCCTCAGAATCCGTGGTTTCAGTATCCGCGGATTCGGTTATTCGCGATTTTTTTGGGGAAAAGAAAAACGGTGCATCCCGAATCTCCCTGGACCTTACCTGGTGGTCTAGTGGGCTTTCGGGGCAGGAGCGTTCTTTCTATGTTCCTTCCCCGTGCAGATCAAAATGGCTCACATGAGTTTCCCGTAGTCTCTCGAGACTACGACAGGAACTCCCCGCAGCTATTTTGTATGCGTGATCTGCACGGGGCAGGAACATAGGAAGATCGCTCCTGCCCCGAAAGCCCGTTAGACCACCAGATAAGGTCCGGGATGCAGGGGGTGGGTCAGAGCCTGCTCAAATGTTATTTACAAATTTTCAATATTCGCAGACCGGCTCTGCCCCTAACTCCCCCCCCCCCCTGAATATTGAGGGAGAAGTGTAACACTCACCTGAAACTAGTGAGCATTCATGTGTTTTTCTAACTTGGGTGAAGTATGTCAAGACTACAAATCATTCAAAATACTGCCATAAAACTCATCTTTAACGCCAAGAAATTTGATCGTGTTACCTCTCTCCTCAGAAAAGCTCTCTGGTTACCTATTTCCCATAGGATTACTTTTAAAACATTTTTTCTTGCTTTCAAAGTCCAATCTAATCAGATTTCCTCATTCTTAGACAGATGGCTGATCCCTTATGGTTGGTGTAGGGCACTCCGCTCTTCCCAACAATATCTTCTTGCGGTTCCTTCAGTTTGTCAGTTGTTTTACAATACAACGCGTAAAACAATCTTTTCAGTGACCGCACCCACACCGTGGAACTCCCTACCACTGACCCTGAGACTAGAAAAGAACCTCAACAATTTTAAATCTAATCTAAAAAACAAATCTATGCCTACTTCTCCTTATTCACAATCCTCGGACATTAGGCCTAGCATTAAAGATTCTCTCTGCTCTTTTTGTATTCACCTCCCCTTTCTTTTATTTTAAGCATTGTATTCTCCCCACTTGCCCTTATGTTACATCTGTACTGTTATTGTGAATTGTTCCCCTCTATTTTATATTTATTAACTTTTTTTAATACTTTGTGTAAAATGTAAACCGCTTTGCACATAAAAGCGGTATATCAAGACCTAAATAAACTTGAAATTTGAAACTACAGTTCTTCCTCCATAATCGCAGGTTCAGCATTCACGACTTTGGTTATTCGCGAGTGTTCCATCAAAATGTAAACCAGGGGTGCCCACACATTTTTTGGCTTGCGAGCTACTTTTAAAATGACCAAGTCAAAATGATCTACCAACAATAAAATTTGAAAAAACACAAAGCACACTGTACGCAGAGAAAATGTTAATTATCATGTATATTCCAGGGGATTTTTTTTCAAAGAGGTCAAGACAGATGACTTTAAAATATGCAATATCACCTCAGTAATAACTATTCAAAAATAGACAAATATACCCCCTCCCCTTTTACTAAACCGCGATAGCAGTTTTTAGCGCAAGGAGCTGCACTGAATGCCCCGTGCTGAACCGACGCTCATAGACTCTCTGTGCTAAAAACCACTATCACGGTTTAGTAAAAGGGGGCCATAGTACAAAATATAGACAGCTGATATAAATTCTCAAAAGGGACACATTTTGATCACTAAATTGAAAATAAAATCATTTTTCCTACCTTTGTTGTCTGGTGATTTCATGAGTCTCTGGTTGCACTTCCTTCTGACTGTGCATCCAATCTTTCTTTCTTCCTCCTGCATGCTTCCTACCCTCCAGACCTCATCCCAACCAACATCTCTCTCTGTCCCTCCATGAGTCCAACTTTTTCTTCCTGTCTCCCTACCTGCCCCCTGCCACCTGGCACATGCCATTCCCTCCCCCAACTTTTTCTTCCTCTCTCCCTGCCCCTCCCCTTTCTTTCTTTCTTTCTTTGTTTTTCTTTGTTTCTTTGTTTTTCTTTCTTTCTCTTTCTCTTTCTCTCTCCCTGCCCCTTCTTTCTCTCTCTCTCCCTGCCCCCCTTTCTTTCTTTCTGTCTGTTTGTCTTTCTTTCTCTCTTGTTAGAGAAGGCAGCACTGTTAGTTGGTCAATGGAGGAACAGCAGCCTGTTTAGTTCCAGGAAGCATGAAGCTCTGTGTCTTTGTCTCTCTCCCAAGCTGCTGCCGCCGCCGATTTCTTCCTGCTTCCCCGACGTGCAAAAGCCAGGCCTGTGCAGCCATTACACAAGCGTTCTCCCCCGATGTCAATTCTGACGTCAGAGAGGAAGTTCCGGACCAGCCAGGCAGTAGCCAAGTAGCTTATTTACAGCACTGCCTCTGCTGACCAGCTGCTGCTGCTTTGGGGGCTGAAGTGAAGGAGGGAGGGGGGTTGTCAGGTCAGGACCAGCTGCCACTGCTGGTCCAAGGGCTATAGGAGGGGGGTTGTCAGGTCAGGATTAGGTGCTGCTGCTGCTTCGGGAGCTGGAAGGAGGGAGTGGGGTTGTTGAGTCAGGACCAGCTGCTGCTGCTTCTTCGGGGGCTGGAGGGAGGATGCTTTTTTTTTTTTTTTTTTTTTGCTGGTTAGTTGAGCGTGCCGGTTGGTTGGGTACCAGTTAACTGGGATTCTACTGTATTAGCAAGGGGGTTGTACCCCTAAACCCTGCGAATATGGAGGGAACCTGTATTACTAAAGCTATATCACATCTTTTGTGTAGGCCAAAATGACAACGTCTTGACTTACGAGCTGACATGGATATGTAACCGGGTGAAACAGAAGGCCGGCTTTGGCTTGCGTTTTCTTTCTGTGTACAGTGAAATAAAAGGAAATTGAAAAACCCTAGCCTTTGTGAAAGCTGTGGTATTTTGGTTTACTTTGCACATAATGGGCTTCCTGCTGATAATGTCATTCCTCGCCCCCCCCTCCCCTCCCCCAAGCGACGGTGTCCAACAACATAACTAGTTTGACAGGAAGCCAGATTTCCTACAACAGATGCATTAAAAATTCATTTCTTTTATTTAAATTTTTGAGTGTGTTTATTTTTCAGTCTAAATTGGATGAATGACCTGCGGCATTTTTCCAGTCTTAATTTAACAGAACTTTTTTTTTCTGCTTGTGGTTGTGCTCTCCTGAAAGTCGAACACTGGATGTTATTGGTATATATAAATACATCTGCAGCTTTTCAAAGTGACGCATTGTATTCGGTGTTCCTACTCGGGTATTGCAGCACTTTATGTGCAATATTAGGAAATAGTCATGTTGTAGGATAAATACCTGGCACAGTAGAGTAGTGTTTTTCAATGCAAGGACTGGGGGGGCCCAGTGGCGCAGGGCTGTGGAGTCGGAAGCAATTTTTGGTTTTCCGGAATTGGAGCCGGTGAAAATGTGCCAACTCCAGCTCTGACTCCAGTAACCCAAAAAGCATATGTCGTGCAAATATTATAATGCTTAACCCCCCCCATAGAATTCCTATGGGCGTCCGAGCTGTTACCACGGCGGCTGTTGCTAAAAACACTAGAGCGGCTTTGTAAAGGAGGGGGTAAATTTCTTATTTCACGAATAATAATTTGATTAACCCATTTTTTTTTCAAGATGTATTTTACTTTTAGAATATAGTTTGATATCACATTCTTTGATGATTGCAAAATGTAATATATTTTATGATATTTATATTGGTGAAAGTGGCACCTAGATAATGACACGGGGACAAAATTTGTTCCTTTTCCCGTGAGCTCTGTCTGATCCCATCCGCACAAGCCTCAAATAGTTAAGATTTTATATCAAAGTATTTGTATTAAAGTATAAAAAGAAACAATATCCCATACAACTGTGATTTTATAAATCAAAAACCAAGGATCGGCAAAACCCCTGTCTCTCCTCCCCTTCCCCTCACAAATACCCCCTCTATTATCGAGACAATTAAACAGGCCAAATTGCTACAAAATGCTGCCTAGAAAAATCATGCTAACGGAAACCTCAGTCACACACACAGAACACGAATGGCAAATCCATAATAGTTGACCAAAAATGATAAACAAAGAGAAAAGACGCCTTGAGGGAAAGTCCAGCAAAAAAACCCCAAAGAAGCAAGTGAGATGTGTAATCCAACTAGAAGTAGTTACATTTATTTAGTCCATAAAACAATCTCTTCTGTTGAAGGCCCAACTAGGATCCCAGTTTCGGCTATGCTTTCCTCAGGAGACTAGTAAGGTACTGATTGTAGAAGCTCAAAAGATGTTGTTACCGTATCAACGTCTTTCGAGCTCGATTCTTAATGTTGGACTGTTTTATGGACTGGGTTTTGACTACCGTTTGAGGCTCGAGTGTTATTTAAATTTGGATGCATTTGATTTTTTTTAAAGTTTTATTTGGCTTAGTGCCAGCTTATCTTGTTTCCCATTTTAGTTTTTTTATTTCTAAGAAAAATATCCGTAGAGCTGGCTGGTTTTCTTTTCCTTCAGCAAATGCATGTCGTTGCAAAACATTTTTGGATAGGACCTTAGCATTCCAAGCAGGATTAATGAATTCGCGTTTGAATCTTCTCGTTTCTCCATTTCCTACTTACTATCAATTTCGAAAAGATCTTAAAATCCACTTATTTAAACAATATAATATACATTACTGATTTTTATATTATCATGTAGTTATAATGTACTTTTAATCCTTTTATCTATACTGATTTTAGTTTATATGGTGTTTTCCTTATTCATTAGTTTTACTTAGAATTTTGTTATGTTGAGTACCTATTGTGTAAACTGCTATGAACTGCTGGTTAGGTGGTATATAAAAATAAATTATTATATTATTATTACTTGGATTGGCCACCGTGAGAACAGGCTACTGGGCATGATGGACCATTGGTCTGACCCAGTGAGGCTATTCTTATGTTCTTAAGTGAGCCAAGTATAGGACAATCAAGCCATTGTGACATCACTGATGAGGTTGGCTCTGAGGCACTGTGGAATGAGGCATTATGACATCACAATCTCAGCTCTGGAATGTTGCTCTCATTGGGGTTCCTGAATCTTGCTATTCTTTGAGACGCTGGAATGTTGTTACTCTTTGGTTTTGGCCAGGTACTAGTGATCTGGATTGGCTACTGGGCTTCATGGACCTTTGGTCTGACCCAGTATGGCTATTCTTATGTTCTTAAGTGAGCCAAGTATAGGACAATCAAGCCATTGTGACATCACTGATGAGGTTGGCTCTGAGGCACTGTGGAATGAGGCATTATGACATCACAATCTCAGCTCCAGAATGTTGCTCTCACTGGGGCTCCGGAATCTTGCTATTCTTTGAGATGCTGGAATGTTGCTACTCCTTGGGTTTTGGCCAGGTAGTAGTGACCTAGATTGGCCACCATGAGAGCGGGCTACTGGGCTTGATGGACCACAGGTCTGACCCAGTATGGCTATTCTTTTGTTCTTATGTTCTTAAATAAATGGAACTACTTCTAGTTGGATTATACATCTCACTTGCTTCTTTTGGGAGGGGGCAGGGATTTTGCAAAAATTATTAACGTAAATTAAACCAAAATCCAGAGAAGCTACACTTTCTAGATATAGAAATGAAGGCGTCGGAGTCAAAGGTTTTATGTACCAACTCCACAGTCCTGCAATGGCGGCCCTCGGATCTGTGAGAACTGATAGTGTTTCAAAACTTTGTGGCGCTCCCTTACTCTGCTCTGAGAAGTTCTCTTCATCACATCCTTTACTTCCTTATATATTCGATGCACATGCGCTGGCTTTTTTTTTTTTTACGACACACTTTCGGTTCTGTCTTAGAGTTCCTTGACAAGTTTCTTTAGAAGTTTGGCTGTCAGTAGTTCTTTCAGTACGTTCCTAAAGGTCTTTTTCAAGACTACCTGAAATAGAGACACCACTGTAATATCTTGTTATCCGTTTGGTATGTCCCCTGAGGAAGGCGGTGTTCTGCCGAAACCAGGATCCTAGTTGGGACTTCCCCTAGGAACCTTCAATAAAATCCCTTGTGTTGCATTGTGACATTGGCTTTGCCTGTCTTTTGTTTTGCTTCTCGCTCTGCTGGGGCAAAGGAAGACTCCTCTTTTTCTGACGAGTTGCATCTTTAAATGTACACGTATCGATACCATTGACTTATGAAGCCATAATTTGTGGTACTTTACTACATGTTAAACCTTCTCTGGATCGTTATAAAAGCCGGCTTTTCTTAATAATGACGGGAATAGCCATGCAGATGATAACACGCAGTTGGAAGAGTTATGATCGACTTAATTATACTTTTTGGTGGGCGAACTTATGTTGCAGTTACAAATATGAAAGAATGAACGCTGAATTTTTGGGATATAGTAATGCATTTAGAAGGGTGTGGAGCCCGTTGACATCATTTGTTGAATCACATTAGTTGTCATGAACCTTTTCTTTTTAGTTAATTTCCTTACACATCCAGGGTGGGAGGGAGGGAGGTGGGAAGGCATCATTATTTCTTGTATTTAGTTTATTGAAATTCTATATGTGGTTATACTTTTATGGATGAATGGGAGGAAGGTGGGGGGGAGGAGAAAATGATTGTTTTCGGAATGTTTGTATATTTAAAGTGCTTTTCCTGATTCGTTTATGTTTAAAATTTTTGCAGCGCACTGTTATTATTTGAAAATTAATAAAGAGTACATGTATTATAGGGCATACTAACGAGGACTGTGCTTCAAGTATCATTCTCTTCCTTTGTATAGGGTCAGGAGCTCTTTGATCATTCAGAGAGGGCATTAACTGCTATCCCATGCCTTCTCTATGGCCCATCATTGCTCAGATAACATTTAGAAAATGTTTTTTTTAAATCTGGGAAGCAAACAAAAAAGCCATAACTGTTGCCTATAAAATTTGCATTTTATGTTTGTTCAGCAGGTGTCGATGGCGTTTGTTATCAAACAATAGAGGTGCTTGCCCCTACTATAATTTTTTTTAAGGTTTTTAATTTTTGGGGACTGTGTATTCCATTTGGAATGGAAGAGTCATTCCTTTTGAGAATATACGTTCCTTTTTGTGTGTTTTTACCTGACGGCATTCTCTATAACACCCTGTGCCAGTAAAACAGAAGGTAATAAGGACGGGGGAGTTATAATTTTCCCTTTCATTTATGAGAACTGCACAGCCAGCTCAGAAAATCCAGGGAAGCGGAGAGATTTTATTAACTCGCTACCATTGGAATCAGCGACAATGTAATTAGCAATTAAACAAATGATTTCATTAAAGGAACCAAATGGCGAAGACAACACAATGGTTTAGGGTTTCCAGCGTCTCCTGATCTGCAGCTAGGATCCCGAAAATAGCTGAGGCTTATTTCAGACAGAAAACAACTGCAAACGTGGTTCTTATGAGACGCATTGTTTGACAATGTCCCCTGTTGTCTTGGTTTTAATAGTCAAGTCGTAGGACCTAGCCAGTTCTGAAAAGACCCGCAGTAGCTGGCTAAATCATTTTTGCTGGTAAAATTACTCTATTGATTTCAAAATTTACGGACATTGGGCTAGACTCGCTAAGCTCACCGATCTGTGCGATCCGTGGCCGAGTCTTGCCGGGCGACCGATTCGCAACAGAGTCCTCGTGCAAATGAAGTGATCGGACGCATGCCCCACAGCGACCCCCCCCACGGATCGCTGCAGGGTGATCCAGATACATGCTCAGACCATCCTCTTTGCCTGTAGATAGCGATCTGCTCATGCGCTTGCTCTTTGCACAAGCGTGAGATCAAAACAGAAGGGGGGAGGTGTGGCTGCACTCGCTGGCCCAGTGGACTTTAGAGGAATCATTTCAGTGCTTTGCAGCCAGACTGAAACAACGCCGCAGTGCATCCCCGCAGGTTAAAACCACGGGCTCACAGAGAGCAGGGAGATTTGATTACTATTTCATTCCATTTCTTCATTATTAATATCTTAAATTGTATAGAAGACTATAAGGAAAATTAAAGGCAACATCCTTTACATTAGAAAATGTTGGGTTTTATTCAGTAAAGTTTTCTTCCGTATAAGCAGGATTTGAGGGCGGCAGAGAGCAGGAGAGTTGGCAGGAACAGTAAGCGACTGGTCCTTTCTGATCAGAAAGCCCAGTCGGTGTTCCTTCTTCTGTTTAGTGAATCGGGCCTTTCTACTTCCCTCATTTGCATGTGTGGATCGGATCGGAGATTGATCGCACAGCTGTTTAGTGAATCGGCTCGGGAAACGATCGCAAAACCACCGGTGTAAGATCGGTAAGCTTAGTGAATCTAGCCCTCTGTTTTTCTTAGGGTGTTTTTGGAAGGTATGCTTTTGGTTTTATTATTAGCATTAGAAAGGGCCAGCGACCCCTCGTATTTTATACCCTATCTCTTTCCCATGCTATTGCCGTCAACATGTCTCGTTCGGGGCCACTCCAGAAGTGCTCTGCAGCACTGCAGTGTCTTCCAGTCGAGGCCCTTTGCTTATGTGCCCCCCCCTTAATTGTGTAACTGGGTCAATTAGTGATTGATTGGTACAATTATTAGTGTTAACAAGCACGTAATTGATACCAGTTGGGGCTTATCAGTGTACTTCTCCACCAAACCTGCCTAACTGGTCCCGTGTAGATCTCGGAAGGGGATGTGGCCATGGGAGGAGCGTGAGCAGGTCAGGGGCATTTCTAAAAGTTTGGTGTCGTTTTAGGGAATTAGGCCTATTGATGCGTAACTTTGGGTGCGGGAGTTGCACCTGCTTTTAATGTCCTTTTACTAAGGCGCAGTAGCCGTTTCGGCAGACGCTAAACGCGTCCATTATATCCTATGGACGCGCTAGCGTTTATAGCGCGCTAAATCGGCTAGCACGCCTTAGTAAAAGGACTCCTTTATGAGGTGTAAGTCCAGCGGCCAAAGTAAGGCGCGATTTGCTCACTATACTCATATTCTATAAAAGTTGTGTGATCTTTTTAGAATGGCACTTAACGCGGATCCTTTTCAGCACCATTTATAGAATCCAGCTCTGAATGTTTTTTTGGTTTTTTTTTTTTTTAAGTTTATTAAAAATTTGATGAAACGCTAATCATAAATTCTAAGCGTTTAACAATATAAAATTTAAAATGGGATCCAGTTAACAAACTTTTAATGACATAACATTACTTACATGGAACAATAGGATGGTGGAGAGAAGTATAATTTAAAAGAAAGAGAGAACAATTAAGGATAATAACATAGGGAAAGGGAAAAAATAAATTTTGTATAGTAAATGAATTTTTGTATTGAAAGTGAGCTAGAAAAGTTCCATAGACCAATTAACAGTCATATGCGTCTTTAAATAAAAAGCTTTTGAGGCCACTCTTGAATTTATCTAATAGTCTTCCACTTCAGGTTATTGAGGCCAGCAGTGTGCCTGATTTTAAGGCCAAATGGGATAGACATGTGGGTTCTATTCACAGAGAAAGGTAGGGGAGGGTCATTGGGGTGGGCAGACTAGATGGGCCGTGGCCCTTATCTGCCGTCTATTTCTATGTTTCTATGACCTTAAATATAATGGTTACGAATTCCATATTGTTGGGGCTATCGTTGCAAAAGAAGAAGCCCTATGGGTACTAATAATTTTTAGGGATGGGACATGAAGGAGATGCTGTGAAGCAGATCTTAATGTTCTCGGAGGATCGTGTGGAATCAGATATTTATAAATAAAAGTGGGTTCCTTGGTTTTCATAGTTTTGAAAGTGATTAGAGTAATTTTGTAAGTGATATAAGTGATGGATAGGTAGCCAGTGAGCACTTTTTAACAAGGGAGTAACGTGATCAATTTTTTTTTTTATTGGTAATAATTTTTATTGCCGTATTTTGGATTAATTGTAGACGTCGGATGTCCAATAACTACAAATGTATGTCGTGAATATTCAGTGTAGTAATCCTGAAAATCCAAGTGGTTAGGTGTGTCTCCAAGAGACTGTGGAGAAGCACTGGTCTAAGCTAACATCCGAATTGAGAGGTGAGGGTTAGGGAATACATTTGGAGGCAAAACTCTCGGGCAAATTGGCCCTTCAGCGTGGAAGAGTCCACAACAGGCCCTGCAGATCAAGAGACAACGTGATGACCTCACAGAATACGTGCGAAAAAACACCCGAACATTCAACGACGGAAGAAGGATCTGAGCAGAATTATATACTGTGACATAAAAAGATAGTAAGAGCAGTTGCAATGTTATTTATCTGGGATCGTGTAAAATAACCACTAGCCGACTAAAAACTATACAAAATACAGCTGTTCGTTTGATTTTTAATCTGAAAAAGAACAATCACATCAGTGTATATTATCAAAAGTTTCACTGGCTACTGTTTGAGGCTAGAGTGTTATTTAAATTTGGATGCATTTGTTTGAAAGTTTTATTTGGCTTAGCACCGGCTTACCTTGGGCTCCTTTTACGAAGGTGCGTTAGCGGTTTAACGCGCACTAAACCGCCGGCTGCGCTAGCCACTACCGCCTCCTCTTGAGCAGGCGGTAGTTTTTCGGCTAGCGCAAGGGTTAGCGCATGATGAAAAGTTACGTGCGTTCAACCCGCTAATGTGCCTTCGTAAAAGGAGCACCTTGTTTCTCATTTTAGTTTTTTTTTATTTCTAAGAAAAATATCCGTAGATCTGGCTGATTTTATTTTCCTTCAGCAAATGCATGTCGGTACAAAATTTTTTTAGATAGGACCTTAACATTCCAAATAGGATTAATGAATTCATGTTTGAATCTTCTTGTTTCTCCATTTCTTACTTACTATCAATTTCGAAAAGATCTTAAAACCCACTTATTTAAACAATATAATATACATTACTGATTTTTATATTATCATGTAGTTATAATGTACTTTTAATCTTTTTATCTATACTTATTTTAGTTTATATTGTGTTTTTTTATTCATTAGTTTTAATGCTTGTATTAGTTACTTAGAATTTTATTATGTATGATGTTATTATTATATTGTATGCTGAGTACCTATTGTGTAAACCGCTATGAACGACTGGTTAAGGGTTAATAAAAATAAATTATTATTATTATAGGTTAGAGAACCAAGAGAGAGGAGGGGAATGCATTGAAAACGGCAAGGGAGATCAGTCAGAGTATAGAATTCTTTGTGAGAACGCAGAAGGAATGATTGGTAAGGTAGGATGCGAGCTCATGAAATACTCTTCAGATAATTCCACAGTTGAGGTGGCAGCTAGCAGGATAAAATCATCTGTATAAGAAACAGATGATGACTCGAGCAAGTCAAGAATAGAACAGCCGGAAAGATGGGAGGGAGCGAGGTGAGTAAATAAATGACTGTTTCTACAGACTAAGGCAGTCTATAAATGTAAGTACAACAAAGAATGGGATTGTTGCATGCAAGAGAGGGCTTATTCTTTATCTATGTAGACTCTCAGTTAACGGGCACCCATGGGGATCAATAGATGTCGGATAATTGTAGTTTCTGGTTGCTTGAGAGTTACTATTAAAACTATACCCCATATTATGCCATACCATAAACTATTCCAGACAAACTACCGGGCATATGTAGGCAAAGCCTGGCCTTACTCAGGTGTGGCGTGCCAAGTTTACACTTAGATTTCCACCAGAAATTGATTTTATTTTCATTTTTTGTTTGAAGTATTACAGTATTTCTGGTTGCTTGAGTTCTGGTTAACAGAGAGTCTATTGTACTATCATTTTATCTATAGTTTGCTGTAAATTGCCTCGGGTTACCCAAATAGAGGCTGCCAGATCAACACGCAATAATATCAACAATAATCTTGCAGGGATGGTTCCCTGAGAACAAGGGTGCCCAATACGTCCATCGCGATCGACCGGTAGATCGCGAAGGCAAAGTGAGTCGATCGCGGAGCCCATCCCGGGCTCAGTGTTAGACTCGCATTGCCTTTGCAATCTACCGGGCCGATCAGCCTTCCTCTCCCCGACGTCAATTCTGCCGTCGGAGATTGGCTGGCCCGGAACTTCCTCTCAGACGGCAGAATTGACATCTGGTAGAGGAATGCAGGTCGGCCCGACGCTTCTGCAGGGAGAGCTTGGGGTGACGGTGGCTTGGGAGAGGGCAGGGAGAAGAAATAAAGGGGACAGGGAGGGAGACAGAAGGAAAGAAGGGAAATAGAAAGAACGGGGCCATGAAGAGAGAAAAAAGAAAGGGGGGCAGGGAGAGAGGAAGAAAAAGTTGGGGGAGAGAATGAGGTCTGGAGAAGAGGAAGCATACAGGCTGAAAGAAGGGAAGAAAGATTGGATGCACAGTCAGAAGAAGAAAGTGCAACCAGAGACAAAGGTAGGAAAAATGATTTTATTTTCAATTTAGTGATCAAAATGTGTCCGTTTTGAGAATTTATATCTGCTGTCTATATTTTGCACTATGGCCCCCTTTTACTAAACCGCAATAGTGGTTTTTAGCGCAGGGAGCCTATGAGCGTCGAGAGCTGCGCTGGGCATTCAGCGCAGCTCCCTGTGCTAAAAACTGCTATTGTGGTTTAGTAAAAAGGGAGGGGGGTATATTTGTCTATTTTTGTATGGTTGTTAATGAGGTGACAGTGCATAGAGTCATCTGCCTTGACCTCTTTGAAAAAAATCCGGAATATAAATGATAATTAACATTTTCTCTGCATACAGTGTGCTTTGTGTTTTTTTTAAATTTTATTGTTGATAGATAATTTTGATTTGGTCATTTTACAAGTAGCTCACAAGCCCAAAAAGTGTGGGCACCCCTGCCTGAAAACATTGGTAGGGATCCGTAACCTGCTGATATTCTTGACATATGGTTAACTCTCCAAAGATGAGTGCAGATCACAGGGTTGACTGTGATATTTATCACTGGTTTTACCTTGCATGCAACATTGCTCAATATTTTCCTCACAGCTTTCTTTCCGATAGTGGTAATGTTCATTCAAGTCTGCAGAGTGCAAAGAATCGCCAGAAGTGAAAAGAAGGAGAGAAAATCCAGATAAGGGAATCTACACATTAAAAGCAGTGCTTCTCAACTCCCACCTGGAGGTGCACCCAACCATTTAGGTTTTCAGGATTACCACAAGGAATACACATGAGATAAATTTGCACATTACCGAGATCCATTATGCAAATCTATCTCATGTTTATTCATTATGGTAATCCTGAAAACCCAAATGGTTAGGTGTGTCCCCAGGAGAGGGTTGAGAAGCACTGACATAGAGACATAGAAACATGACGGCAGATAAAGGCCAATAGCCCATCTAGTCTGCAGTAACCATTATCTCCTCCTCTCCCTATTGGCTAAGGCTCTTAACATTTGCATCTCCTCTTCCTATAGGCTAAGGCTCTGTGACCTGCATTGTGAGGTCATAGAGCTGCCCATCCACAGTAACCATTATCTCTTTCTCTCTTAGAGAGATCCCACGTGCTATCCCAGGCTCTCTTGAATTCAGACAGTCTCTGTTTCCACCACCTCTTCTGGGAGACTGTTCCACGCATCTACCACCCTTTCCGTAAAAAAGTATTTCCTCAGATTACTCCGCAGCCTCTTAACTTCATCCTATGCCCTCTCATTGTAGAGTTTCCTTTTAAATGAAAGAAGCACGACTCATGTACATCTGCTATAATAAAACCCTTAGCGCACACGCGCACTTGAAACTCCATGCGTCTGTGCTTTGTGCCTCCACATGTGCAGTAGGAGCCTGCACGTACGCATGGAGTTTCAAGTGCGCATGTGCTCTAAGCGTTTTATTATCCCCATTGCAAGAAGGAGGCTGCGGCGATTTCCACATTGCCCTCTCCCCGCTTCTATTATATGCAAATTTCTTTCATGCATATTCATTGTGGATATCCTGAAAACCTGACTGGCCAGGGGGTACTCCAGGACCGAGTTGAGGAACACTGACCTAGCATACCATAGGCCAAGACTAGTCAATTCCAGTCCTTGAGGTCCAGAGGCAGGCCAAGATTTCAGGATGTCCACAATGAATAGGTTTGCCTTCACTGACTTTTGTATGCAAATCTCTCTAATGCATATTCATTGCAGATATGCTGAAAATCTGGCCTGCCTGTGGACCTCAAGATCGGCAACTGAGTAGCCCTGCCACTGGCCTAAAGCTGCCGATATTCTCCTCTGATGTGATTTAGAAAGGGCGGATAATCGCAAGGCGAAAGCAAAACTAGTCACACATCTGAATCCTTATTATTCGGCTAGATGCTTTATGCTGGCGGGAATAATGCCTATCTGTCTGTGCGTGAGCGTTTTCTGTCATCATTAGATAATGGTATTATCAATTTCTCCTCCTCATAAGCCATCATGCAGCGCAGAGAAAGGAAAACAAAGCTGCAGGGCCATCCGTTTCCAGAAATGACTTCACGTGTGCATGCGGAGTCCTGGAAGGCCCTTCACTTTCTCCCTTAGAAATGTTCCAGAGGTGAAGTAGCTGAGCTGACGTGCATTTCGTTTTTCTGCTGGATGGTTGCTGTCACTGGAGCCTCGAGAAAAGAAAAAAAAAAAAAAAAGATAGAATTAGCAGCTCAAGATTTTGAGTACTTTTTCAGCTTTCCTTCGCTAACAAATCAATATCTGCCATGAAAACAGGAGGGACCGTGGATTTGGAGCAGGCTTCTCTGGTTTCATGTTCAGTGAGAGATGATGAATAATACCTTCATGTGCTCTAAAGGAAAGAGTTGCATTGTGGCATGTTTTTAATTTACCTTTCGATGGTCTTGGAGGGGAGGGGGGTTCTCACTCCAGTGGGGCTGGGTAAATGTTTACGGATAGTCTCTGTAATGCCGGTACAATGAATGCCTTGGTGGTATCATGACTTAATGAGGAATTTTTAATGGCTGCCAACTGTGTGTTTAACAAATAGCTGCCCAGGCCTGTTTCCACACTGATCCAACCCTTGAGACCAAGGCAAGGGAAGTGAGGCTTGCTTAAGAGAGGGTTGGTTTTTTTTTTTTTTTTTTGCACCATCGAGAAGGTATCTTATATCCTAAAGCAGAAATCCAAGCCACAAAATATCTGTATTGCCAAATTCCTTGATACAGGGCCCTAAGGATTGGAATGTTCACAGCCGAGATCATGCAATTTAGAGTTTAGTAAGTTTTGCATTGCTTCAAAAAATTAAAATAACTCTTTTTTAAAAAAATTTTACATAATTAAATGCTTTCTCTGGTGGAGCAAGTCATGCACTAAAATCTGTTCTCAGACTTCCTGCTTATATACAGTATAATTGACTGGTTTATTTTCTACAACCCCACCTCTCCCCTCCCCAATCCCCCCCCCCTTTGTAAGTAGAGTATCTGGATGACTTCAGCTTTAAGCATCAGCTGAGGACGAGCTGACGTATAGTTCAAAATAGTAGCTGAAAAAGGAAAAAGGTTAACTTTCATTAACTACAAAAGATCGCAGAAAGAGGAGGACAGGCAAAAATATCTAGAAAAGTTAATAGAGACTGGTTGAGAAGTCAGGAAAGCAAAAATACAAATGGAAGAAAAAAATAGCTGACACAGTAAAACGGGGCCAAAACATTTTTTAGATATATTAGTGATAGGAAGAAGTGCAAACTTGTATTGTAAAATCTTGCCCTGCAACTAGGGAAAATCTAACCTGTAAACTGTCTGTGTCAAATTAGGATAAAACTTGTACTGAAAACCTTATACTGTAATGATAACTAGGGCAAATTGTAACCGTTAAACTGATATTATGGGGCTCATAATCAAAACAGAAAGACGTCTAAAAACCTGCCCAAATCGGCACTTGAATGACCTAAAAGACAGGTCGTCCAAGTACCAGTAATCGGAACGGGTTTTTAGATATACATAAGAATAGCCTTACTTGGTCAGACCAGTTGTCCATCAAGCCCAGTAGCCAGTTGTCATGGTGGCCAATCCAAGTCACTAGTACTTGGCCAAAACTCAAGGAGTAGCAACAGTCCATGCTACTGATCAGGGCAAGCAGTGGCTTCCCCCATGTATTTCTCAATAACTGACTATGGACTTTTCCTCCAGAAACTTGTCCAAAACTTTCTTAAAACCAGCTACGCTATTCGCTCTTACCACATCCTTTGACGTTCCAGTGCTTAACTATTCTCTGAGTGAAAAAAAAAAAAAATCCTCCAATTGGGTTTTAAAAGTATTTCTCTGTAACTTCATCGAGTGTCCCCCAGACTTTGTAATTTTTGACGGAGTGAAAAATTTGATCCACTTGTACCCGTTCTACTCCACTCAGGATTTTGTAGACTTCAATCCTATCTCCCCTCAGCCGTCTCTTTTCCAAGCTGAAGAGCCCTAACCTTTGTAGTCTTTCCTCATACGAGAGGAGTTCCATCCCCTTTATCATCTTGGTCGCTCTTCATTGAACTTCTCTTTTAAGAAATTATCCAAGCCTTTTTTAAACCCCACTAAGCTAAATGATTTCACCACATTCTCCGGCAACAAATTCCAGAGTTTAATTACGCGTTGTGTGAAGAAATATTTTCTCCGGTTTGTTTTAAATCTACTTAGTAGCTTCATCATAAGAATAGCCTTACTGAGTTAGACTAATGGACCATCAATCAAGCCCAGTAGCCCGTTCTCATGGTGGCCAATCCAGATCACTAGTACGTGGCAAAAACCCAAAGAGTAGCAACATTTCATATTACCGATCCTTCACATGTCCCTTAGTCCTAGTATTTTTGGAAAGCTCATCATTTTATAGACCTCTGTCATATCACCCCAAAACTGTCTCTTCTCCAAACTGAAGAGCCCTAACTGCTTTAGCCTTTCCTCATCGGTAAGTCGTTCCATCCCTTTTATAATTTTTGTCGCCCTTCCCTGTACTTTTTCTAATTCCGCTATATATTTTTTGAGATAAGGGCGACCAGAATTGTACACGATTTTCGAGGTGCGGCCGTACCATAGAGCGATCCAAGGGCATTATAACATTTTCAACTTTGTTTCCCATTCCTTTATTGATAATTCCAATCATTGTATTTACTTTCTTAGCAGCCGCTGCACATTGAGCTGAGGGTTTCAACGTATCCTCAACAATGACACCTAGATCCTTTTCTTGGGCAATGACTTCTAACACAGAACCCAGCATCACATAGCTATAGTTTGGGTTCCTCTTTTCCACATGCATCACTTTGCACTTGCTCATCATCTGCTCTTTTGACGCCCAGCCTTCCAGTCTCTCAAGGTCCTCTTGCAATGCTTGGTTGAGAGATCAATGTTGTCACCCAGATTCTGTATAGGTTGTCTATATTTGGGCGCAGATCCCAGATTTGCATGTAAATGAATTAATCAGTGAGGTTCTAACAAACAGTTATCGCAGTAATTAGGAGTCCTACACCCCATTCTTTCACATAGGCCTAGCTTCACTAAGCTCAGCTTTGTTGGGCGATCCGTGGCCGGGCGACCGATTCACTAAACAGTCCTCGTGCAAATTATTTGATTGGGCGCACTCCCCACACCGACCCCGCAGATCGCTGCAGAGCAATCCAGACGCATGCGCAGACCATCCACTTTGCCTGTAGCTGTGATCCGCACATGCGCTTGCTCTCCGCACAAGCGAAGTCAAAACAAAGGGGGAGGGGTGGCTTAGGTACAGACGGGTCCCGAAAAGAAATTGTGCACGCTTTGCAGCCATACTGCGGAATAAGAACACGCTTTAAACCCCTTGGGTTAAAACCATGGCCTCGCAGAGAGGCAGGTTGGCAGAGAGCAGGGCGCTTTTTTCACAAGGGAGATGCTTTATTTTGATGGTTTTCAGGGCTGCAGGGCTGGGATTTCAAGGCGGCAAAGAGCAGGACAGTCAGCAAGGACGTGAGCGACTGGATTGGTCCTCAGCAGTCGCTTGTTTTTGGATCGGCAAGCCCAGTCGGTGTTCCTTCTTCTGTTTAGTGAATCGCTGCCTTCCTGCTTATGCAGGCCATTTCCCCTCATTTGCATGTGCCGATCGGATCGGACATTGATCGCACAGCTGTTTAGTGAATCGAGTCGGAGAAGGCTCGTAAACGGGTCGGGACACGATCGGTGAGCTCATAGGCGCCTAAATTTCATAGCATGCAGTTCAGAAGGGGGCATTGCCAAGGATGGGGCACGGGCGGGTCAGGGGAACCCCCAGGAATTAGATGCAATTAGCCATCAGTTGGGCACCAGCTTTTGGCGTGCATAAGTGTTCTCGCCCAAAGTTAGACGCAAGATGTATACCGAGCTACTGTAGTATTCGGTTAAGGTCACTCCTTGCAGGGCATCCGTAATGGAATAGTGTCTTAGCGCACAGTGAAGTGGCATGCGGTCAGGGCCTTCAGGGGGCTCAGAGAATCCCCAGCCCAAGAGCCCTGCTTTTTTTTTTGGGGGGGGGGGGGCGGGGGTGATATTTTTCTGTTTGATGCAGTTTGACTGGTTGAGCAGACTGCTTACTCAACAAATCAAATTTCATCAAGCAAAAAAAAAAAAAAAAGCAGGGCTGTAGAGCTGGGGATTCACACCACTAGTGCAGACATAGCGCCACCTGTCTTTGGGGCCATTTGCTAAATCTCGCCCTATATGTTCTTCTTGCTGTTGTCTGTTCTGTGCTTGAATACCCGAAGTAGTCTGGTTTCCGGAAGCATCAGTCCACTAAGAACGGAAAACATTAGCAAGGGGCCATCTCGAGGTTTTTGTGGTTGTGCTTCCCTTGCACGGGAGAGGATCTGCATATAAACAAGCTGCCTCTGTCTTATGGTTATGAATGTGGAAATGTTGAACTCTTCTCCCCAAAGAGCCTTTTTCTTTTTTTAAGAGTAGAAGCTCCAAGCTAAACACAACCTATTATGGTAAGAAGATACTCTTTTAGACCTGCGGAACAAATCCTTTTCTGTTTCTTGTTTGTAGACCCTAAAATAAATTTCCCTGTAATTAGAACATTCTGAATAATAATTTTGCCTTTTCCGAAGAGGCACCTTTTTGGGATGAATGATGAGAATATGAAACTTGTCAAGCTAATGTATCCTCATATCTCCTCTTTTTGGTCTAAAAGGCTATCCATCCTTCTCTTCCAGTACATTCTGGAGTTCAGTGATACAAGGAAAGCCAAATTTCTACCCGTCCAGTTGACTGACTCATGCTTTTTCAATGCCTGAAGTCCTAGCGGACACGGGCAAGTCGGTACCCAAAAGAGTACCCAAAATCCCAGTCCTAAAAGTTTTTAAAAAAAAAAACCCAAGACCTGAAAGTTAAAACATCCAAACGCCCACTTGTTATGGAAACAAACTTAGGAAAACATCAGCAAAGCCAATTTGTAAACTGTACCGTATCCCGCTGTTCTCTCTGTAAAGTTCACGATCTCATCTTCAGTCTTTGTAGATAGATTTTTACCCTAAACACTGGCTTGCTGTCCTCGACAAAGAGTTCATTTTGCAATGGAAACATTGACTACTTTTTTTTTTTTTTCTTTATACTGATGACGAATTACACCGATAACATTACACTACAGAGAAAAGAATGCCAGACCCAACAACTGTGTTTTTAATAAAGTAGAGGGGTTTTTTTTTTTTTTAAATATCCAGAGTCTGGAATTGATAAATTCCACAGCAATAAGAGCAAAAAAAAGCCCAGATTCAGCTGACGCTGCCTCGGTTTTGTTTCTCCATTTATTTGATTTGCAGATAATAAGGACATCAATAGTTTATTTCAAGCTGTTATATAAGTATTGCAGAGTAAAATATTGTATTGCTTTCTCTGCCCTGTACTTGCCTTGCCGTTATATTTAATTGTTTCAGCTAAATGTCTCCATAATGTGGCAGCTTTGAGTGTATTACTGTATGCTGCCAACCATTTTTAGCAGTTTGTAAATGTGTAGTGTTAGCATTTGGGTTTTAGAGCATTTAAAATAATTACTTGTTCAGTTCTACTTGAATGCTAAGAGGGACATTTTCCAGGTGGGGTGCAATTTTCTCTCCGCAGGTCCACAGATTAACCTATGCACAGTCATCTTTCTGTTCTGCAACTCCAGCGTGTGGATCATTTTACTGTGTTCTACAAAAAAAAAAAAAAAAAAAAGGTTACGATACACGCTGGCGCACAGCGCGATTCTATGGGGTGTGCGTACCTTTTATAGAATCACGCTAAGGGCTCCTTTTACTAAGGTGTGCTAGCGTTTTTAGCAGATTAGCGCGTGCTAACCCCGCGCTACACAGCTAGAACTAATGCCAGCTCGATGCTGGCGTTAGCATCTGGCGCGCGGGGCATTGTAGCGCACGCTAATCCGCGTGTTAAAACCCTAACGCAGCTTAGTAAAAGGAGCCCTAAGTGTTCTAGTTGGCACTGATTTTTTTGATTGCCATATATAGAATATGGCCCTAAGAAGCCATCTATCTAGAATTTCTGTGTTGATGGCAAGGCAAGGCAAATCATAGGTTGCATACCAGGGGTTTCGTCAGCCGTAAGCCTGAAGTCATTATGCCATTGTATAGATCCATGGTGAGGCCCCACCTGGAGTACTGTGTGCAGTTCTGGAGGCCGCATTACCGTAAGGATGTGCTGAGACTGGAGTCGGTCCAGAGAATGGCTCGGGACTCAAGGATCTCCCGTACGAGGAACGGCTGGATAAGTTGCAGCTGTACTCACTCGAGGAACGCAGAGAGAGGGGTGACATGATCGAGACATTCAAGTATATCATTGGCCGCATCGAGGTGGAAGAAGATATCTTCTTTTTCAAGGGTCCCGCGTCAACAAGGGGGCATCCGTGGAAAATCAGGGGCGGGAAACTGCACGGGGACACCAGGAAATTCTTTTTCACTGAAAGGGTGGTTGATCGCTGGAATAGTCTTCCACTTCAGGTGATTGAGGCCAGCAGCGTGCCTGATTTTAAGGCCAAATGGGATAGACACGTGGGATCTATTCACAGAGAAAGGTAGGGTTGGGTCATTGGGGTGGGCAGACTAGATGGGCCGTGGCCCTTATCTGCCATCTATTTCTATGTTTCTATGGCTGTCATTTTCAATGGAACAACTTCCCTATGAGGAAAGGCTAAAGCCCCCAGGGCTCTTCAGCTTGGAGAAAGAGATGACTCAGGGGTGATATGATAGAGGTCTGTAAAATACTGAGTGGAGTGGAAAAAATACTAGGATTAGGGGGGCATGCAATGAAGCTACTAAGTAGTAGATTTAAAACATACTGGAAAAAAAATATTTCTTCACACAACGTGTAGTTAAACTTTGGAATTCGTTTCTGGAGAAAGTGGTGAAATCAGTTAGCTTAGCAGGGTTTAAAAAAGGCTTAGATAATTTCCTAAAAGAGAAGTCCACAGGCCATTATTGATAGGGCTTGGGGAAATCCACTGCTTATTCCTAGGATGAGCAGCCTAGAATCTGTTTTACCTCTTGGGATCTTGCCAGGTACTTGGGACCTGGGTTGGCCACTGTTGGAAAGAGGACACTGGGCTCGATAGACCTACAGTCTGTCCCTGTATGACAACTCTTAAGTTCTTATGTGAGCCAAGTATAGCACAGTCAAGCCATTGTGACATCACTGATGAGGCTGGCTCTTAGGCATTGATGGAATGAGGCATTATGACATCATAATCTCAGCTCTGGAATGTTGCTAGTCTTTGGGCTTCTGCCAGGCACTTGTGGCCACTGTTGGAAACAGGATGCTGAGCTCGATGGACCATTAGATAGGGCTGGTGAAAGGAAATAGGGACTAGTAAAAAAAAAAAAAAAAAAAAAACAAAGAGAGAGAGTGGACACTACAGATAAACAGGTGGTTTATGCTTGATTAAAGGAATTTTTTTATTTGTGTTGTATTTTCTTTAAATATATTTTACTTATTAATCATGATTAATTGCTAACACACAAAACAATTAATCATGATGAAACTGTTTAATCTTCCTGCAGCCCCTACTTTTTAATCATTTCTAAAGCCACGGGACGATGCATTAGGGAAAGGAGCTCTCCGCCATTGTGTCACTCTTGGGGGATGTTCTCGATTTCATTTCAGATTCAAGGTATGCTTCTAGAACAGGGATCTCAAAGTCCCTCCTTGAGGGCCGCAATCCAGTCGGGTTTTCAGGATTTCCCCCATGAATATGCATTGAAAGCAGTGCATGCAAATAGATCTCATGCATATTCATGGGGGAAATCCTGAAAACCCGACTGGATTGCGGCCCTCAAGGAGGGACTTTGACACCCCTGTTCTAGAAGATTCAGTAATGAAACACAAACTACATTTCGATATGCTAATGAGTAGCAGGTTGGTAACGAGTGTAAGTTTGCATTACCATAAGGATGTAATCTTCAAATGTAAGCATTTTAGTCATCCACATGTATAAAGACTATCTTTCATCATTCTTAGGATTAAGTTGTTATTTTTGGTATAAAGATAGTAAGCCAGAGTTGTATAAACATGACATGGTGTCAGAAATCATGCAAGGATAACATTTCTAGGTGACAGCCTCATAAAATCTGGGACAGAGCAGACTTACAACTCTGCTTCTACAGAGATTTATATTTCAGGCATATGATAACGTACAGTAAGTAAAAACGGACTTCTTTTCTCAGCTGCTAGAAAAAAAATTGTTGTCCTCCCTTGTCACTGGTAAGAAGTTTCCAAAAGTTAGCTTAGAGCAGGGATCTCAAAGTCCCTCCTCGAGGGCCACAATCCATTTGGGTTTTCAGGATTTCCCCAATGAGTATGCATGAGATCTTTGTGCATGCACTGCTTTCAATGCATATTCATTGGGGAAATCCTCCAGGATTGAATGTCCAGGTGGCTCAAGTAGGACTGCTGGCAAGAGAATGAAATGTCTCTGTCTCCGCAGGATCCATCCCTATGCCATCCCCACGAATTCTGTCCCTGTTGCGACCTAAGGTTATCATATGGCTCCAGAAAAAGAAGGACAGATTGAGACATCCGGGTTTTACTTCCAATGGAAGTAATGAGGACAAATTGAGACATCTAGATTTTACTTCCACCATAGAAGTAAAACTCGGATGTCTCCATCCATCCTCCGTTTTCTGGAGCTATGTGGTAACCCTATTCCTGCCCCATCCCTGTAAGCTCTGTCTTCATCTGCACAAACCTCAAACACTTTAAAATCATAAGTGTTCAAGGCTTGTGCAGATGAGGACAGAGCTTGCAGGGATGGGAATGGAGATAGATCCCATGGGGACAAATTTGTCCCCATGTCATTCTCTATGGCCTCTATTCTGAATAGAAGAGATACGAGGCCTGTGAAATTACGAGGGTCATTTCATAAATCATGCACTCTTATTTTTTTTCATTTACATGTTTTATTTTTTTTTTTCTCTCAAGTATTTCTTTACAATCCTTCAATATAGTCTCCCTGCTTTGCAATGACAGAGTCCCAATGTCCAGGAAGCTTTATTATTCCATCCAAGACACCGTTTTAGTTAAGTTGCCGGCAGAAGAAAGCTCTTCCAGAGATGCAAAATGATGTCCACGCATAGGTTGTTTCAACTTTGGAAAAAGGTTGAAGTCTGGTGGACTCATGTCTGGACTGTAGGGAGCATGAGGTAACACCTCCCAGCCGTATTCGCGTAGTTTTTCAATGATGAGTGGAGATCTCCATCTTCCACACGACCAAAAAAATTTTGATGAGCTCAATCAAAAGACAAACAAATGATGATTTTTGCTTATGATCATGAAGGCATCCTTTCCTTCTTTAAAAGGCATTTCCCGCGCAGGAAAACTAGGGACCTCCCTCCCCTTCAGACTCACTGAGCTCTGGAACAACCTTACCTCCCCCCTCCGGACCCTGAGCTCTCTCCAACTCTTCCGCAAACATCTGAAAACCTGGCTGTTTTCAAAAATGTAATACTTACCCCAATAATGTAATACTTACCCCATCTTTGGCATCGTAAGCCCCCCAATCACCCTTTCTCTATACACTTTAACCTTCATGGAGTTCCTTTCTCTCTCAATTAAACCGTGCCGAGCTCTACGATTGTGGAGATGATGCGGTATATAAACCTAAGGTTTAGTTTAGTTTAGTTTAAGGCATCATTATTACAGACAGTTCCTTGTGGAAGAAGTGTCACAGGCGTGTATTATTGTGATTTTTTGCAGAAAATGTGCAAAAAAATGCACAAAACCCGACCTCAGTTGCTCTTGGCTGGCCCACTCATTCTTCACGACAATGCTCGCCCGCACTTAGGGAATGTCATCATTGAGAAACTACGCAAATACGGCTGGGAGGTGTTACCTCATGCTCCCTACAGTCCAGACATGAGTCCACCAGACTTCAACCTTTTTCCAAAGTTGAAACAACCTATGTGTGGACATCATTTTGCATCTCTGGAAGAGCTTTCTTCTGCCGGCAACTTAACTAAAACGGTGTCTTGGATGGAATAATAAAGCTTCCTGGACATTGGGACTCTGTCATTATAAAGCAGGGAGACTATATTGAAAGATTGTAAAGAAATACTTGAGAGAAAAAAACATAAAACATGTAAATTTAAAAAAAAATAGTGTGCATGATTTATGAAATGATTCTCGTGACTAGAATAGGGATTTGGATGGAATAATAAAAGACGGTTATCTCAAGACCAGCTGGAAAAGTGACATTCTCTCTTTTAAAATGGACTTTTACAAGTTTCAAGTTTAATAAATTTTAATTTTACGCAATATCCAATATTTCAATGCATATTACATAATTCTAATATACAATAAAAGCCAGGGATGACAAATACAAATGAGACAAAATAATACAGACTAATCATTATGTACTATTGATACAAACTGGAACAAATAGGTAAAGGGTAGAAATACGATTTATACAATTTATTAAAGAAAAAAACCCCAAAAACACAACATTTAAGGTTTGCACACAAGGATAGGGTCATTTGAGAAAGAATATAAAAAGAATTGATTAAAAAAGCTTTAATTATTTTGAAATAATTCAAAATATGAGAATGTTAAGAATGATTGATCAGTTTAAATGTAAATGGCCTTTTACATGAAAAAAGTAAGAAGACTAAGATTAATATTAATGACCTTTTAAAAGAAGAGAAAAGTAGGAAGATTAAGATTATAAAAGCACTTATAATTTCAAATTGATGTCCTAGTCATTTAATTCTTTGGAGATTAGCTACTGCGTTTATTGGAATGTTCTATCTATGTATTGAATGCATCTTTATAAAGAATGCTTTTCAAGCCACGTTTGAATTTGTCTAATGATGATTCGTTATGTAAATAGATTGGTAAATTATTCCACTGTTGGGGTGATTGTTGCTTCTAGGTTTTCTCGTTTTCCTTAATGAGAGATAAGTTTTTAAATGTCATAGAATCCCTCTGATTTGAAGTGATGAAGACTCGGTGAGTGTCTTTCAGCAGCATAGATGGCATAAAGGAAGGGGATGGGCTTTGGTGCTCTTCCTCTCTGGGGTTACAATCAAATCGGTTGACGTACAGTATTATATTTGCAGGGGTGTAACGTAGGGTTAAGCGACTTACCCAGAGTCACAAGGAACTGCAGTGGGAACCGAACCCCTGGTTGTCATGGGTCATTCCCCATGTTGGGGGTTCTACACGTTCTGAATATCTCCCTCGAGTTTTACTAAAGTTAATTTGGTGCGTTGGTTTTATAAAAGATCTGCTTTTATTTTTTGTGTTTTCCTCTCCAGAGGCCCAAAAGACTCGAGTTGATTCAAATCCAGAGCATGAATAGAGGGGGCTCATGCTGCTCTGGTATAAGCTTCTTAAAATGGAGACTCTATTACATAGCAGTACTGGACCTTCAATGAGTATTGATTTGCTGTAGACCAGAACGAGACACTTCTTAATAGTTTGAAGCAGCCATTATTTTTCACAGTGTCTGCAAAAAGCACAAATCCCAGCAGGTCCGTTTCCTTTCTCTTCAAATATCAAACCTGTTGGGAGGGGGGGGGGGTTAAATTGATGGAAATGGTACGTAGACCTGTTTTGGACTCAGTTGAGAAGTCAAACAGCGCACCATGTTTAGTACTGTCTCCCTCTGATTGACGTGAGAAGGCCGAAACAGTTACACGGTGAAGGAACTGTAAATTTCAGCCTTTTGGACTTTACTGATGCATTCCTTTTTTTAATGGTTTTTGGAGAATTCCGGAGTATGATCATCGGTAGCTGCTTAAAATCTAGATGTCCCAAGGTTAGATGTGTTGCATGCAGTTTAGAATGGAGGGTTGCATCTTGCACGGGGCCAGAAATTTCACCTATCCCTGCCCATCCTTAATGGAATCTAACCCATACCCACCGGTACCTGCTGAGATCCATTCCATCCCCACCCTTTCCCACGATTAATCTGTTCCATCCCAACTTATATCCACAGGCGTTGACGCCATTATTTGCTTGCTTGCAGCCCTGTGTTTCCTCCCAACCCCACAACCTCCCAGCTGCCTTTCTGGGCATTCCAAGCTTCATTCTGGCGCTCCAAACGCTTCCCTCCGCATGTTCCAAGCTTCATTCTGTTGCTCCAAACGCCTCCCTCCGCATGTTCCAAGCTTCATTCTGTTGCTCCAAACGCCTCCCTCCGCATGTTCCAAGCTTCATTCTGGCGCTCCAAACGCCTCCCTCCGCATGCTCCAAGCTTCATTCTGGCGCTCCAAACGCCTCCCTCCGCATGCTCCAAGCTTCATTCTGGCACTCCAAACGCCACCCAGAAGATGTAGACACCTACCTCAAAGTGGTAGGCGCCTACTGAGTTAGACACCTATCAGCTAATTAACCTCCCCTCCCCTTTTACAAAACCGTGGAAAAAGTTTTTAGCGCCGGCTGGCGTGCTGAGTGTTCTGCGCTGCTACGACGCTCATAAGAACTCTATGATTGTCGGAACAGCACAGAGCATTCAGCGCGCCGGCTGGTGCTCAAAACCTCTTCCACGCTTTTGTAAAAGGTGGGGGGGGGTAATTTTTTTAAGTTTATTTAATTGGTTTATAATGGCGCTATCAGTTATCAGCGCTGATTAAGCCAATGTGAAAAAATTAAGGGGTGCGGATATAGCATGCGCTAAATGCTAAGGCGCCCATTATATTCCACGGGCATCTTAGCATTTAGCGCTAAATTGGTCAGCGTGCCTTAATAAAAGGATCCCTAAGTTAAGCACCTCTATCGGCTAGGGCAGGGGTGGGTAACGCAGGCCGCAATCCAGTTGCGTTTTTAGGATTTCCTCAATGAATAAGCATGAGATCCATTTGCATACAATGGAGGCAGTGCATGCAAATAGATCTCGTGCATATTCATTGGGGAAATCCTGAAAACCCGACTGGATGGCAGCCCTCGTTGCGCACCCCTGGGCTAGGGGCACCGATCTAGATGCCTAACGTCCAGCGCCATTTATAGAATCTGGGCTGGAATGTCTCTGTGATGCTAATTTCTATCCTCGAGATTTATCAACCAGTGCGCGTGCTGAGATCTGTCCAGAACCGCTTATTGGGCCCTTCTATTTGGACTGTAAGGTTGGGAAAATATCGTTCAACTATCTTCTGTGTTGCCAGTCCAAAATTATGGAATTCTTTGCCTGCAGAATTGCGGAAGGTTCAAACAGTGAAAACCCACTTTTTATAAACGGTATTTTGCAGCCGAATGAACCTTTATAGTACACTTCTCCCTCCGTATTTGTGGTTTCAGCACCTGCGGTTTTGATTAGTCGCTGTTTTTAGCTTGCTGGCTCCTCCCCCCACCCCCATTATGTCAGCTTGCATAGAGAAATTGCCTATTCCAAGCATTTATAGAGAAAATTGCCGATTCCTTTCACTTTCTTCACCGTGTTTTGCCTCTTCTTCAGGAACAGGCCAAGTCTCCCACCATATTATTTGTGGTTTCACCATATTCACGATGGTTTTTAATGGAAAATAGCGAATAACATATGAAAAAGTTATTCATGTTTTTTCTGTATTTGCGGGTCTGTTAATTCCCTATCACAGCGAATACGGAGGGAGAAGTGTATAAATGGATTTTACCTGAGAATTCTAGTTAGTTGTGAGAATTTCTGATAGGCTTTGTTATGATGGTATTGTTTGTATATTTGGTATGTGTCTGATTTTTTTTTTTGGGGTGTGTGTCTGCAATTGTGATTCGCTTAGAACACATGTGTCAAACACAAGGCACATGGGCCAAATTCGGCATGCTTGGCCTTTTTATGTGGCCTGCAGCAATTCCTCTTCTCAGTGTCTGTCCTCCCTCCTGGGCCGTTCCGACGTTGCCGTCATGTGTGAAAGTGTGCCGGCTTCGGCAGTGTTGTCCATGGCTCCCCCTCCTGCCTTCCGTCCGTCACGGTCCACCCGGGTGGAAACGGGAAGTTGTGTGTCATTGAAGACAGACCACGGCAGGCAAAAAGCAGTAGGGGGAGCCATGTACAACACTGTCGGCAGATTTTGTGGCAACATTGGACCAGCGCCGGAAGGAAAGACATGCCAGGCTGTGAGGAGAGAGGGACCGGCGCTGGAGGGAAAGACATGCTGGGCTGTGAGTAGAAAGGGACTGGTGCTGAAGGGAAAGGCAAGCTGGGCTGTGAGGAGAGCGAGATGAAGGGAGAGAGGTTGGACCTGGGGTAGTGTGAAGGAAGAGGGAAAAAGATACTTGTAGGGAGAACCGTTGGGAAGAGAGAGGGAGAAATGGTAGACCTGGGGGGAGGGAGGAGGCAGGCAGACAGAGGGAAAGATTGGATGGGGGGCAGTTGGGAAAAGAAAGGGAGAAAAGTTGGATCTGGAAATGAAAGGGAGGGAGAAATGTTAGGCCTGGGGGTGGAAAGGAGAGAGAGATGCAGCATCTCTTTTTTTTTTTTTTTTCCTTCCATCTCATTGTTCAGAAAAGAGAGGGAGCAAAATGTTGGACCAAGAGGAGAGAGAAGGAGAGATTGAAGGAAATAGGAGGCTGGGAAAAGAGTGAGATGGGAAATGGAAGAGCTACAGAATAAGAGAAGATGGAAAAATGATAGATAGTGGAAAATTTAAAAAGAAGAAGGATGAGAAAGAGGGCGAGATTTGAGTGGACAGAGGCAGAAAAGAAAAAAAGAGAAAAGTTGAAAGGGAAAAATCAATATGTTGGAGACAGGGACTGGAGCAAGAGAGAAGAGGAGAAAACAAATGGACAGCAGACACTGGAAAGAGAATTAGAAGGTAGGCAAAATCAAAAAGAGAAACTGGGACCAAAAGCAAAATGACCAGATAACAAAAGGTAGAAAAAATAATTTTATTTTCTGTTTTGTGATTACAATATGTCAGATTTGAAATGTGTATCCTGGCAGAGCTGGTGTTAGACAGCAAGAATGAACTAGGACCTAAAAGAGAGTAAAAGTCTTTTTTTATTTATTTTGTAGCTGGTGTGGGGTTGGAGAGGTTGCATCCCTATAGTTCTACTAAAACGTACCCTCTCCTTTGCTGGCACACAGCGTGGGTTTTGGTGGCGGCGGCAATTGATCCGACGCTCACAGAAGTTCTGCATTGTGCATCGGCAAAGGAAGGGGTAAGTTTCGTAATAAAAAAAATCCAGCCCACGACTTAGCCTGTGTTTTAGATTTTGGCCCCTTATATGATTTGAATTTGATACCCCTGGCTTAGAATATTAAGATAATGCGGAATATAAGCAAAAGCATCTAGCATTGAAGGCGCCTGTAGTTAACGCCAGCCAAAGTATTGGTGTAAATGCGGTCACCTTAATGCGAGAGGGTTGCATGCAGCAGTGTAGCGAGCGCCTCTTGCCTGTACCTTTTTAACTCCAGTGTGAGCAGTCGCCAACTTACTGCCCACGTCAGCTTCGGCGCTCTCTCTGACGTCACTTCCTTGGCGCGGGTCCCAGAAGTGGCTCAGAGAGTGCGGGCGGCAAGTTGGTGGCTGCTCGCCCCAAAGTTAAAAAGGTACGGGGGAAGGGAAGGCACGTGCGCCCGGAAGGAGGCAGAGAGGAGAAGGGGTGCCATCGCAACGAGCAACATGGCAGCCGGGGTGGACCTCCCCCCTCCCCCTTACTACACCACTGATTATATGTAATTGCGTGTTCTGTGAGTTACAGGTAAGGTATTCTTCAGCCATTGATGTCATAATTCATATGTAAATGTGGGTGCCCAGGTCATGGAACTGCCGTTCACCTGTTCAGCATAAGAAGCGCTGCGTAGCAAACAGCCCCTCCTCCTCCCTCTCTGGCAGACAAATTTAGCGGCTCATGTGCAAACGGCACCTCTGAAACTGACTGGAGAGTTTGCAGGCGAAGTAACTTTGGACCTGCAGGATACGTTTCCAGAGGCAAATTGGACTGGCGAACCCGGCGGATGCAAATGCGCCGCGGACTCTGCAACTGCTTTTACAGCATTAGCACAGCACACGTGGGGATTTTGTAGTAAAATATTCCTCCAAATACTTTGCTTTCCCCTTTTTATCTCTTTGCAAAGGATTGCGTAAACATTTTGGCTGAAATTCTTGTCCCTTTCGTTGCCCGGGAGATGTTGATCTTCATATCTACTTCAAATTCCTTTGAAAATTGTTCTTTTTAAGATTAGCTGCCACCCCCCACCCTATACGCATACAGACATACATCCTTATCAGCTAGCTCCATTTTCTTTCACCCCCTCCCCTAGCAACATGTGCAAACCAGAACAGATGGGAATTATGACGACCTTTGCCCCACCACCGTTCCATCTGTCAAAAGAAGAATATTTTACATCAAATTGATAGGGACAAATAATTGGTAGGGACGTGCAAACGAAGTGTTGTCGGTTCTACACTTTAATGTGAGCGTGGCAAGGCTTGGCTTGCTGATTGTGAGGACTAATTACGTGCAGACAGTGACATTTGGACGTTCTGTGCAGTTCTGCTGCCTTAGCTTGGTGAGGTCGTGCAGAGCCCTGCTCGATTTGATGTCTGCCTTTCAATTCCAACATCTTAGCATTTTCCTGCTGTGGGATTGTGAGACGGTGCAGAGATGTTTCCCTCCAGTTCCTAAAGGCCTGACACACGTTCCCCCTTGGTTGTATAGTTAATCGACACTTGAAGATAATTAGCAAGAGAGGATTCCAACGATCCAATTACTGTTTTTTTCCTCTTCTCCAGTCCTCTAGATTATATTTGGAAAATACAATTTTACAGGTTTTCTAGGGATGGATTCAAGAGAGTGTGTCAGAAATTTACAGCAATTCTGTACATTTTGACATTTAATAGATGGTCCCTGTTCGGAAGAGCTTACAATCTAACTTGGATAGACAGACATGACATATACACAAATGCTAGGAGCCTGAGGGCCAAAATGGGAGAACTGGAAATCACAGCCAGCAATAAGGACCTAGACATAATTGGAGTCACAGAAACGTGGTGGACTGAGGACAATGGGATGTGGCCATACCAGGGTACAAGCTATACAGGAGAGACAGGACACATAAAAAGGGTGGAGGAATAGCGCTGTACATAAAAGACTCCATACCATCAGCCAGGACGGAAACAACAGTACGGGCGGATGGCCTGGAATCACTATGGGTTAAGCTACAAGGAGGAGCAGGAGCAGACATTAAACTGGGTCTGTACTACCGCCCACCTGGACAACCGGAAGAAATCGACCAGGAGATGGAGGCTGAACTGAAGAAGGTATGCAGAAGCGGAAATGTGGTGGTGATGGGGGACTTCAACCATCCTGGGATAGACTGGAGTATTGGGCACTCAAACTGCGCAAGAGAGACAAAATTCATAGAAGTCACGAGGGACTGTTTCATGGAGCAGCTGGTCACGGAACCAACAAGGGGCGATGCCACTCTTGACCTAATCTTCAACGGACTAGGGGGGACAGCAAAGGAGGTGGCGGTATTACCCCCACTAGGTAACAGCGATCACAACATGATCCAGTGCAGGCTTGAAATTGGATCATCAAAGGGGAAAAGAACCACAACGACGGCACTCAACTTCAAAAAAGGAAATTATGATGCCATGAGAAAAATGGTGGGAAAGAAGCTCAAAGGCAACATAGGGAAGACGGAATCCGTAGAAAAAGCCTGGACCTTATTCAAGGAGACTGTGCACGAAGCACAAAGCATATGCATCCCCAAGTTCAGAAAAGGGTGCAAAAAAAATAGAACAAAAAACCCAGTGTGGATAACAAGTGCAGTGAAGAAGGCGATAAGCGACAAGAAAGCATCGTTCAGAAAATGGAAAAAAGACCAAACAGAGGAGAACCAAAAAGGGCACAAAGAACACCAGAAAGAGTGTCACCGAGTGGTTAGAAAAGCAAAAAGAGAATACGAAGAGAGACTGGCAAAGGAAGCAACAAACTTCAAGTCGTTCTTCAGATACGTCAAGGGGAAGCAACCGGCGAGAGAAGAAATGGGACCATTGGACGATGGAGACAGAAAGGGAGTTGTAAAAGAAGAGAAAGAGATAGCTGACAGGTTAAATGAGTTCTTCACGTCAGTCTTCACGATGGAGAATATAACCACCATTCCAGAACCCGAGGAGATCGTAATAGGAGACCAAGACGATAAGCTGGTCGATTTAGAGGTAAGCCAAGAGGATGTACTCAAGCAGATTGACAGACTAAAGAGCGACAAATCGCCGGGTCCGGATGGCATTCACCCAAGGGTACTCAAGGAACTAAAAGGCGTAATAGCGGAGCCACTTCGACAGATATGCAACCTATCCTTAAAAACCGGAGAGATCCCGGAGGATTGGAAAATAGCAAATGTCACGCCCATCTTCAAGAAGGGCGCAAGGGGGGACCCGGGAAACTACAGGCCGGTGAGCCTGACCTCAGTCCCGGGAAAGATGATGGAGGCACTGATTAAAGACAGCATCTGTGAACACATCGAAAAAAATGGGCAGCTAAAACCGAGTCAACATGGCTTCTGTAAGGGTAGGTCATGCCTCACAAACTTATTGTACTTCTTTGAGGGAGTGAACAGCCAGGTGGATAAAGGGGAATCTATAGACATCATTTACCTTGACTTCCAAAAAGCCTTCGACAAGGTGCCACACGAGAGACTGCTTAAAAAGATATGGAACCACGGGGTACAAGGGGAGGTCCACCGATGGATCAAAAACTGGCTGGCAAACAGGAAGCAGAGGGTTGGCGTAAAGGGACACTACTCAGACTGGAAAGGGGTCACGAGCGGAGTTCCGCAAGGGTCGGTGCTGGGACCGCTCTTGTTCAATATCTACATAAATGATCTAGAGGCGGGAACTAAGTGTGAAGTCATTAAATTTGCAGATGACACCAAACTATACAGCAGGGCTCAAACCAAGGAAGACTGCGAGGATCTCCAAAAGGATCTAACGCAGCTGGAAAAGTGGGCCGAAAAGTGGCAGATGAGCTTCAACGTGGGGAAATGCAAGGTCATGCACGTGGGGAAAAAGAACCCGATGTTCACATACAGAATGGGGGGAACACCACTAGGGGTTAGTAACCTGGAGAGAGACCTGGGAGTGATGGTAGACACAACACTGAAGGCATCGGCGCAATGCGCCACAGCCTCTAGGAAAGCAAACAGAATGTTGGGTATCATTAAGAAGGGTATTACGACCAGGACGAAGGAAGTCATCATGCCGCTGTATCGTGCAATGGTACGGCCACATCTGGAGTACTGTGTCCAGTACTGGTCGCCGTACCTCAAGAAAGACATGGCGGTACTTGAGGGAGTACAAAGAAGAGCAACCAAACTGATAAAGGGAATGGAAAATCTCCCATATACCGACAGATTGAAGCAGTTGGGACTTTTCTCCCTGGAAAAGCGAAGACTTAGAGGAGACATGATAGAAACCTTCAAGATCCTGAAGGGCATAGAAAAAGTAGACAGGGGCAGATTTTTCAAATTAAGGGGCGCCACAAGTACAAGGGGCACTCGGAGAAATTGAAAGGGGACAGGTTTAGAACAAACGCTAGGAAGTTCTTTTTCACTCAGAGGGTGGTGGACACATGGAACGCGCTTCCAGAGGCTGTTGTAGACAAGAAAACATTAAATGGTTTCAAAGAAGGTTTGGATAGATTCCTAGAAGAAAAAGGGATTGGGGGGTATAGATAGGTATAGACCATTGCTCAGGCAATGGGCCTGATGGGCCGCCGCGGGTGCGGACCGCTGAGCAGGATGGACCTATGGTCTGCCTCAGCGGAGGCAACTTCTTATGTTCTTATATAAGGTTGGGGATGCAGAACCCCAGGTGAAAGGAGTTAGGAGTCGAAAGCACTCTCGAAGAGCTGGGCTTTTAACTGGGCCTTGAACACCACCAGAGACGGAGTCCGCCAAAGAGCTTGTTCCAAGCATACTGCGCAGCAATGTCGAAGGCTTACCAGCTGGGTGGAGCTCGCAGAGGGGAACATAGGGGGGATAAGTGAATGTGGGCATTTACCCATGGATTCTATAAAGCAGTGTATCGCAAAGTGTGCTGCAGCACATAAGTGTGTCGTAAGATGCCAATGAGGAGGAGAGGTACCAGCGCTGGTTGACTGCCTACAAGACGTGCCTCTCGTGGCCGTCAGCCGGTGTCTCTCCTCCTCTTGCACCTCACCACTTGCGTCGTAATAGCAAGCTCAGGGCCCCGTCTAAAGGACCTAAGTGCATTTGCAGACGTCGATGTGATGACATTATACATGCGTGTGACATCATGTCAACGCCTGCGCCTTCCAGATGCAGCCCTGAGTATAGTGCACCGTGGCTTCAAAAGATTTGCGAGACACTGCTTAAAGGTTGCCCAGATTTGGGCATGGAAGGCAGACGTTCATGCAAAAATGATTTGTTAACGAGCCATGGTGGTAATTGGTACTAATTTGGACTTATGCACATCTGTCTATGCACTGTTACCAAAATAGCTAAGAACATAAGAATAGCCATACTGGGTCAGACCAATGTTCCATCTTGTCCTGTAGCCCGTCCTCA
Organism: Geotrypetes seraphini; assembly: GCF_902459505.1. Lineage (NCBI taxonomy): Eukaryota > Metazoa > Chordata > Amphibia > Gymnophiona > Dermophiidae > Geotrypetes > Geotrypetes seraphini. Next base: position 175,500,215 of record NC_047091.1, on the reverse strand, counting down.
ATGTGGACAATTCAGGTCACTAGTACCTGGCCAAAACCCAAAGAGTAACAGCATTCCATGCTACCAATCCAGGGCAAGCAGTGACTTCCCCCATGTCTTTCTCAATAACAGACTATGGACTTTTCCTCCAGGAACTTGTCCAAACCTTTCTTAAAACCAGCTACGCTATCCGCTCTTACCACATCCTCTGGCAATGCGTTCCAGAGCTTAACTATTCTCTGAGTGGAAAAAAAGTTGTCCTATTGGTTTTAAGAGTATTTCCCTGTAACTTCATTGAGTGTCCCCTAGTCTTTGTAATTTCTGATGGAGTGAAAAATCGATCCACTTGTACCCGTTCTACTCCACTCAGGATTTTGTACACCTCAATCATATCTCCCCTCAGCCATCTCTTTTCCAAGCTGAAGAGCCCTAACTGTTTTAGTCTTTCCTCATACGAGAGGAGTTCTATCCCCTTTATCATCTTGGTTGCTCTTCTTTGAACCTTTTCTAGCGCCGCTATAACTTTCTTGAGATAAGGAGACCAGAAATGAAAGCAATACTCCAGGTGAGGTCATACCAAGGAGCGATACAGAGGCAGTCCAAAAGAGGTGTGACTATGGGAGGGGCCTGGGTTGAGTTGGGGCATTCCAAAAATGTAGGTGCATTGTTCAGAATTCCTGGGTTGCTTGCTCAACTTGCACACGAGGGTTTAGACCAGGTTTCAGCAGACATAACTGCTTCCCCAAAATTCTGCGAGGAATACCTAAAGTTAAGCACCTCCATCGGTGTGCCTAATTTAATTAATGGGCTAAATCAGCGCCAGAAATAGCACTAATTGGATTTAATTGTATTTGTTGGCACATAACTTGGTAGGCATGATTCTACAACAGGTGTCTAGTGCAGAACGCATAGGTAAAGTGGGCGTGATTTTCAGCTAGGCGCGTGTTTTTGAGTTAGGAGCCATTGGGCACCTAATTTAAGCGCAGGTATTTGAGCCAAGAAAACCCTGGCATTAAGGGCCCGATTCTAAAAACGGTGCCCAAAGTTAGTTTAACGGTACCCTACCGCCGCCCAACTTATGAAGCCTGGGTAACCATTTTTTTTTTAATCATCAGTCACAGCAGTAAAAGTTCCGACGCTCATAGGAATTATGTGGGCGTCGGAGCTTTTTCCGTCGCAGCCAGTGATAAAATCGCTAACGCGGCTTCAGAAAAGGGGGGTTAATTTGGTTTCATCGGCTCACTAATTGGCTGCGCCGATTCAAAACCTAAAAAAAAAAAAAAAGGGTGACGTTATCTTTCCTACGGAGGTGCTTTACGATGCCTAATGCCACCATTGGAAATGGTGTTAGGCACCATAAGGCACCTCTGTACACACGATTCTCGTGAAATATAGACGCCGGAAATGTCGGCCCTTAAAGCCCTGGCCTTATGTTTCCGGTGCCTGGTTTTTACGCAGCCGGATTCTATAAATGGCGCCAATGTGTGAGTGACAAGGGACCGGTGGCCGTTTTTAAGGCGGCCGCCGATAACGGCGCCATTTACACAATCCGGGCCAAATAGGGTGCACTTGTGTTAGAACGTTTAGCGCCACCTATATACGATTCTATAATAGGCAACTAACTTCACTAATTGGCGCTGATTTTTTTAGGCCACTTGTGCCCAAAGTTGGGCAGAAGAATCTGCTCCCGGTGCTGTTCTATAAAGGGCACTTAACACTTTATAGAATACCAGTTTAGCTCAGATTTTTTTGAGTGCTGTTAAATTGACCTTAAGCGCCAGTTCTATCATGGTAATTGTTCGCATTCGTAGAACGGAGCTTAAGTCGGCATGCGAACCTAAGTTTAAGAATAGAAACATAGAAACATAGAAAGATGACGGCAGAAAAGGGCTATAGCCCATCAAGTCTGCCCACTCTACTGACCCACCCCATTAAGTCTGAGTACTAATGACCTAGTTCCTTAACTCGACCCTCGTAAGGATCCTACTAGGGCATCCCATTTATTCTTAAAGTCAATAACGCTGGTGGCCTTGATCACCTGCTCTGGAAGCTTGTTCCAGTGATCTACAACCCTTTCTGTGAAGAAATACTTCCTTATGTCACTATCGAATTTCCCTCCTCTGAGTTTGAATGGATGCGCAGGGAGAGGGGGGACATGATTGAGACATTTAAATACATCATGGGACGTGTCGAAGTGGAAGAAGACATCTTCTTTCTCAAGGGACCCTCGGTCACAAGGGGGCATCCGTTCAAACTCAGAGGAGGGAAATTCAATAGTGACATAAGGAAGTATTTCTTCACAGAAAGGGTTGTAGATCACTGGAACAAGCTTCCAGAGCAGGTGATCAAGGCCACCAGCGTTATTGACTTTAAGAATAAATGGGATGCCCTAGTAGGATCCTTACGAGAGTCGAGTTAAGGAACTAGGTCATTAGTACTCAGACTTAATGGGGTGGGTCAGTAGAGTGGGCAGACTTGATGGGCTATAGCCCTTTTCTGCCGTCATGTTTCTATGTTTCTATGTCCCCTTGTGACCGAGGGTCCCCTGAGAAAGAAGATGTCTTCTTCCATCTCGACACGTCCCGTGATGTATTTAAATGTCTCAATCATGTCCCCCCTCTCCCTGCGCTCCTCTAGAGTGTAGAGCTGCAATTTGTTTAGTCTTTCTTCGTACGAGAGACCCTTGAGCCCCGAGATCATCCTAGTGGCCATCCGCTGAACCGACTCAACTCTAAGCACGTCTTTACGGTAATGTGGCCTCCAGAATTGCACACAGTATTCCAGATGAGGTCTCACCATGGTTCTGTACAGTGGCATTATGACTTCAGATTTGCGGCTAACGAAGCTTCTATTGATACATCCCATAAGTTGCCTTGCTTTGGATGAGGCCTTCTCTACTTGTTTGGCGGCCTTCATGTCTGCACTGATGATTATTCCCAAGTCTCTTTCTTCTGAAGTCCTAGCTAGTGTTTCTCCATTTAAGGTGTAAGGTTTGCATGGATTTCTGCTACCGAGATGCATAACCTTACATTTCTTAGCGTTGAAGCCCAGCTGCCATGTCGAGGACCAGTTTTCCAACGTAAGGAGATCCTGCGTCATACTATCCTGCAGATTGCTTTCACTTACTATATTACATAGTTTGGCGTCATCAGCGAATAGAGTTACTTTACCCTGAAGCCCTTGGGTCAAGTCTCTTATGAATATGTTAAAAAGGAGTGGACCCAGGACCGAGCCCTGTGGCACTCCGCTGGTCACCTCCGATGTCTCAGAGAGGGTGCCGTTGACCATCACCCTCTGACGTCTTCCACTCAGCCAATCTTTGACCCATGCAATTAGTGTCTCGCCTAACCCCATTGATTTCATCTTGTTTAATAGTCTACGGTGTGGGACGCTGTCGAAAGCTTTACTGAAGTCTAAGTACACTATGTCCAGAGACTCTCCCGAGTCCAGCTTTCCTGTTACCCAATCAAAGAATGAGCACTTATCCCGTGTCAAAGGCTGTTGTGGATTAAAACGGGTACAAGTGGATCGATTTTTCACTCCGTCAAAAATTACAAAGACTAGGGGACACTCAAAGTTACAACAAAATATTTTTTCACTTGGAGAATAGTTAAGCTCTGGAACGCGTTGCAAGAGGTTGTGGTAAGAGCGGATAGCGTAGCTGGTTTTAAGAAAGGTTTGGACAAGTTCCTGGAGGAAAAGTTCATAGTCTGTTATTGAGAAAGACATGGGGGAAGCCAGTACTTGCCCTGGATTGGTAGCATGGAATGTTGCTACTCTTTGGAGTTCTAGAATCTTTTGTTATTTTCTGGGATTCTTGTTATTCTTTGCGATTCTGTATGGAATGTTGCTACTCTTTGGGTTTTGGCCAGGTACTAGCGAACTGGATTGGCCACCGTGCGAATGGGCTACTGGCCTTGATGGGCCATTGGTCTGGCCCATTAAGTCTGTTCTTATGCATCAGGCGCTGTCTTGGCAGGGGGCGCCAACATCTCTCCGCCCGCCCGCCCACCTACCTCTTCAAATCTTCGCTGGCAGTGAGCAACAGCTCCTACCTGCTTCTCGCGCTGACCTCGGCTCTCCTTCTGACATCACTTCCTGGCCAGAGGACTAGGAAATGACATCGGAGAGATAGCTGAGGCCAGTGTGAGCAGCACTTAGTAGATACTTCTCCCTGCCGGTAAAGATTTGATGAGGTGTGGGGTTAGGGGCACACGCAGTGCGGAAGAATATAAGAGAAGAGCGAGCGGCATGGAAGATTGCTGGGGCGGGGGGAATACATGGCGCAATGATGCCAGGTGCCACTTCTCCGGCCACCTCCTTCCCTCAATATGCCGCCGACCTGCATAACTAAATTTGCGTCTCATACTGCTTAAGTACTGTTCTCCTCGGTAAACCGAGTTATATGTATTGTACTTTGTGGAGAAAAAGAGTTGGTCTGGCCCGTTGCATGAGAAGACATGGTTAAAAGAATATACGATCACTACTGATAAGACTATAATTATGGATGGACTTGGTTTATTATTGCAGGCGAGGTATCCAAACAACAGTGGAAACAAAATCTGCTTCTCTTTCCTTTCTTAATACCAACTGCTGTGTAGTGAACTTTTGGTTCTTTATTCAGCCCAAAGTTTTCTCATTTGCCTTTTTTCTTTTTTTTTTTGGCTCCGATGATGTTATAGGCCTCGGTAGCTTGACTTCAAATGATTGTGGTTCCGGTTAAGGCTTCATGCATTTTGCTAAGAATCATTTATAGCAGGGGGTGTCCAACCTGTGGCCCGAGGGCCGCAAGTGGCCCCGTGAAGTATTTTGTGCGGCCCCGGTCGAGGGCGATACAGTGTTTTCCTCTGCTGCCCCCGGGTGTTTACCATCTTGCCGGCTCCCTCCTCTGTCTTGCTGCAGCGTTGGCGTGGCCCCAGAAACATTTTTTCCGGCCAATGCAGCCTAGGGAAGCCAAAAGGTTGGACACCCCTGTTATATAATGCCTCATTCCACCAATGCCTAAGCTCTGTCCTCATCTGCACAAGCCTCAAACACTTTAAAATCACAAGTAGCAACATTCTAGAGCTCAGATTGTGATGTCATAATGCCTCGTTCCACCAATGCCTAAGCTCCGTCCTCATCTGCATAAGCCTCAAACACTTTAAAATCATAAATAGCAACATTCTAGAGCTCAGATTGTGATGTCATAAGGCCTCATTCCACCAATGCCTAAGCCCGTCCTCATCTGCACAAGCCTCAAACACTTTAAAATCACAAGTAGCAACATTCTAGAGCTCAGATTGTGATGTCATAATGCCTCATTCCACCAATGCCTAAGCTCCGTCCTCATCTGCACAAGCCTCAAACACTTTAAAATCACAAGTAGCAACATTATAGAGCTCAGATTGTGATGTCATAATGCCTCATTTCACCAATGCCTAAGCTCTGTCCTCATCTGCACAAGCCTCAAACACTTTACAATCCTAAGTAGCAACATTCTAGAGCTCAGATTGTGATGTCATAATGCAGGGGTGTCCAACCTGCGGCCCCGTGAAGTATTTTGTGTGGCCCCGGTCGAGGGCGATGCTGTGTTTTCCTCTGATGCCCCTGGGTATTTACCGTCTTGTTGGCTCCCTCCTCTGTCTTGCTGCAGCGTTTGCGCATTTGTGCAGCCCCAGAAACATTTTTTTTCGGCCAGTGCGGCCCAGGGAAGCCAAAAGGTTGAACATCCCTGATATATAGGTTGCGGGTCATGGTACCCGGCCCGGGTTGCAAGACGCCCGGAATTACCCGGACATGTCCTCGTTTTTTAGAGGACTGTCCAGGCATCTGGATGGCTTTTCAAAACCTAGCACCTGGCCCGGGTTTTGAAAAGCTGCGAGCTCGGGGGCCGCGTCTGGAGGGCACCTGCGCCTGCGTGGATGCAACACGGTGACATCGCATGCACAAGTGCAACGAGATTGCGTCACATCTGCATGTGCTCGGAGGCCCTCCAAATGCGGCTCCGAGCTCGAAGAGAGGAGATTCGGGGGTGGGGTGGGCCTGGGGGTCTGGGCCATGTGTCCAGATTTTACATTCATAAAATCTGGTGTACATAATGCTTGGTGTGCCCCCCTTTCCCTCAAACCCCCTCTCCCCCAACCCCTCGTTATCCCTCCGTAGCAGAGCAGGAGGCAGGAGATTCTTCCGAGAGTCGCTGAGAGATGTGTGTGCAGAACATCTGCAATTGGGTGGAGTTGGAGGACCTGCCCTGGAGGAAGCAGGGTGGAAAGCGAGAGGACGGATTTGTGCCGAGAGAGAACTGGGCTTTTGGTAATCCTGATTTCTCGCCAGCGCCCAAGTCCTGAGGGGAGCCTCCTGGAAGTTTCCACAGCCTGTGGGGATAAAGGTCCGAGTAGATTTGCCAGAGTGCAATATGGTGGTGTGCTAATTTGGCGTGGCAAGAAAGAAGTGGTCCCGGGCTGAGGAACGAGGGTGGGACCCGGAGCAGCTTACCACAGGTACAAAAGCGGTTCATAGACAGTAACGCGGAAGACAAAGGCGCGCGCCGACAACTGAGCGCAAGACGGAGGCACGCGCCGAAGAAAAAGACTGTTTTTAGGGGCTGCGATGGGGGTTTTGTTGGGGAGCCCCCCACACTTTACTTAATACAAATCGTGGCGGCATTGTGGGGGCTTTGGGGGGTTGTAACCCCTCACATTTTAGTGAAAACGTAACTTTTTCCCTAAAAACAGGGAAAAAGTTAAGTTTTCAGTAAAATGTGGGGGGTTATAACCCCCCAAACCCCCCACAACGCCCCCACAATGCAGTGCAATCTCTATAAAGTAAAGTGGGGGGGTTCCCCCACACCCCCCCCGTCGTAGCCCCTAAAAACAGTCTTTTTCTTCGGTGTGCACCTCCGCGCTGTGCTCAGTTGTCTGCTCGCGCCTTTGTCCCGGCGTGCTTTTGACCCGACACCTACAAAAGCATTTGTTGTGACGAGATTGGGTACATGAAGAGGGCTTGCCTGAAGTGACTTTGTACTGGAAGTTGTGCTATGAAAGACTTTAAGAGGCTCATTTTCAAAACACTTAGGGGCCCATAATCCAAAAAAAAACATAGACGTCCAAAAAGCATCCTAATTCAGCACTTGAACGTGCTAATTGCCAGGACGTCCAAGTATCGATAATCAGAAGTCTTTCTGTACGACTAGCAAGGTGTTCCAGCCTCTGTACGTCCAGAGCACGAGATGGGCATGGTGGAGGTGTGTTATGGTTGACTTTGGGTGGGTTGGATATGGACGTCTTGCAACAAAATCAAACATTTTTCAAGACATCCTGGCCGGAACTTATATGTTTGGAACTGTTTTACAAGGGGTTAAGTGCCACGAAGGTGCCCAAACTGACCAGTTGACCACTGCATGCCTCAAGGTAACACACTCCCCCAGTGCTCATAGACCCCCCTCACACCCACAAAGATCAGAATACAAACGTACATACCTGTCTCCAGAACATCCGCACCTGATATAGGAAAGCCTACTAGAGCTGCACATAGGTGTCTTAAATAGCCTGGTGGGTGGGTTAGTGAACCATGGAGAGGAGGACCCAGGCCCTTAAGCCACTCTAACCACTACATTCATAGTGGAAAATTCAAGCCCACAAAAAACTACCCCAAACCCTACTCTACTGCCATATAGGTGCTACCTGCAGCCATAAGGACAATTCGGGTTGTAGACAGATGAGTATAGTGGTTTGGGGGGGGGGGGGGGGTTTCACCATAACCTATACGGGAATTCTAGTGAGATGTTTATCTGGTGCCCTTTATATGGTGGAAAATTGGAACGCTCTTCCGGAGGCTGTTATAGGAGAAAACACCCTCCAGGGATTCAAGACAAAGTTAGACAAGTTCCTGCTGAACCAGAAGGTACGCAGGTAAGGCTAGTCTCAGGGCACTGGTCTTTGACCAAAGGGCCGCTGCGTGCCCCACTGCTCTGTTGCCATGTCCGGGTGGCCAGTTCATTACAGGACTGGCCTCTCCCATGTCCAAATGGTTCTGGGCATTTTGGTCAATAGCCTGGACATCCAGATAGAGGATTTTTCCCCCTTCCCTCCCCCCCAAAAAAAAAATATTGCTTCTCAAAAATAGGTGTTTTATTACTGCCAACTTTGACGTCTAGTGCATCTGTCCAAATCAGACTTAGATGTATGTTTTTGAAAATGCCCCTCTTAGTGTATCTAAGTGCTTTGAAAATGAGCCCCTTTTTAAATTCAAATGAAGTTCAAGTTATCAATTTTTCATCATTCAGCTGGATTTCTTTGCAATTAGGTAAAGGGCTGTGTGAAGTGATTGGATAGCAGGGGAAACTATCCTTCGGCCTACCAGAGTAAATCCGGCCCCGGCCTGCACCCAGCTTGAAATATCAGACTTTGTTTTACAGATCCTGGTCTGGGTACCTATCCCAAAGAGCTAGCTGGTGCCCAAAGGCATTGTGAGTGAGGACAAGGTTACATTAGGTGTGGAACAGAGACCAAATGATCTCTCTTGCACTCTGGGGCATCACATGTCCTCTGTTAAGTGTTGGTAAAAGGTTGTCTCTCCCTTCTGAGCAAGCGTCTAATGTTTTCCTTGCATTCTGGTAATGCTGTCCTTTCAGGCAGTTTCTCTTCTGTCTTCTTTTACCGCAGTTTTCATCATGCATTTCTCTTAATATCTTGTTTCCAATTGGCCGAGAGCTTCCTCTATTTACAGGTTAGAGCTCTAAGGTCTTTGGCTGATGTTATTTGCAAATAGTGTTTTTAGTTGGTTGTTTCAAAATGAAGTAAGCCTATTGTGTGTGTGTGTGTGTGTGCTTTTTGTGTTTGTTTGTTTTTTCCCACTTTGTTTTTTTAAAATTTCTCCAGTACAGTGCTTGAAGCTTTGAAGTTGCGTTAACCATGATGGTGTTAGATCAGTGGTTCCCAACCCTGTCCTGGAGGACCACCAGCCAGTCAGGTTTTCAGGATACTTCTAATGAATATGCATGGGGCAGATTTGCATGCCTGTCGGCTCCATTATATGCAAATCTCTCTCATCCATATTCATTAGGGCTATTCCGAAAATCCGAATGGCTGGTGGTCCTCCAGGACAGGGTGGGGAACCACAGTGTAAGATTACAAACTACATATTGGTTTCATAGATTCACAAGTCTGTTTGCATATATGTTTAGTAAGGGAAGACAGAGAGAGGGAATCCAAAGCCACGGAACCAAATCAATTATGCAGAGCACAGGAAGTCTCCAAAAGTTGGTTGGCATCTAGGGTTTTGTAGGCCGTGTTTCGGCAGTATGCTTGCATCAGGAGTCAAAAACGCTTGGCCAAACAGAAAATCTTGGCAGAGTCAACTACATAGCTGGATGGACAACTGCTTTGACCCCTGATGCAGGTGTTTTGCCGAAACAAGGCCCGCGACAATAAAACCTTCAATAAAACTGCTTGATTTGCTTATGTTTACTAGTCAAAAATATCTATAAACTGAGTTTGGAGGACCCTCCTTTGCGTGAAGTGAGGTTGGCAGGGTTTCGTAAAGCCATGTTTTCAGTACAGGGGCCAACCTGTCGGAACACTCTATCGTTGGAATTGAGGCATGCTGCAAGTGTGTTGCATTTAAAGACTGTGTTGTTTGCACACAATTTTTCAGTCTGTGTAGTAGATTTTTTTTTTTTTTTGTTTAATGTTGAAGGCGATGTTTTTAGATAAAGCTTGGAGTTTCAGGGTTCGTTGTATTGACATTTCATGTATTAGTGTATTGATGTGTTCTTTGTGTTTGTCATGTTTTTGTGATTTTATTTTGTAATCCATATAGAATTGTCAGATATGCGGAATATCCATTTTTAAATAAATAAAAATGTTTTCAATATTGCTCAATTGCTTTTTGTTTCATTAAGGACTGGCAGCTTCCACATCCTGTTTTGGGTTTTTGGCTCAATCAACCTGCCTCTTTTGAGCTATGTTCCCATGATTCTTCATTCATAAATACCAAGACCATTTTTTTTTTTTTTTTGCCAATCTGTATTCTGTTTTAATATTTCTTCCTATACTTACCATGGGTCAATTACTGTGACTACTGAAAAGGGAAAAGTAAACATGTGAATAAATCTAGAACTGCTCATAAGGTGAGTGGATTGACTTGAGTATATGCAGTCAAGATACAATATCGATCCCGAGTCAATTGCATGTTTTTTTACAAGAACAATTTTCAGAAACCATTTATCCATGCTGAGTACCTATGGATTTGTCACCCTAAACAGACTGTCTGAAAATAGCCCAGTCCTTCAATATCCACATATTAACACACTGAGTGGAGTGGAAAGAATGGCTATGAATCGCTTGTTTACTCTTTTCAAAAATACTAGGACTAGGGGATATGCGATGAAGCTACTAAGTAGTAGATTTAAAACAAACCAGAGAAAATATTTTTTCACACAACATGTAATTAAATTCTGGAATTTGTTGCCAGAGAATGTAGTAAAATCAGTTAGCTTAGCAGGGCTTCAAAAAGGTTTGCATAATTTCCTAAAAGAGAAGTCCATAAGGCATTATTAAGAGGGTTTGGGGAAATCCATTGCTTATTCCTAGGATAAGCAGCTTAAAATCTGTTTTTCTTCTTGGGATCTTGCCAGGTACTTGTGATCTGCGTTGACCATTGTTGGAAACAGGATACTAGTCTTGATGGTCCTTTGGTCTGTCCCAGTATGGCAATTCTTATGTCCAGCTGGCAGTGCTCAACGTTTTGCTGACTGCCATTGGCGTTATGCCTGGAAATTCATTGCCGGGCCATGTGTGTGTCCTGATGGAGCTGGCAAAATCATTGCCTGTTAAGTGTGATATTCAGCACTTAACATGGTAAACAACATACAGCAGTTAGCATATCTAGGTTTAAGAAAAGTTTGGACAAGTTCCTGGAGGAAAACTCCATAGTCTACTATTGAGACAGACATGGATTGGTGGCATGGAATATTGGTACTATTTGGGTTTCTGCGAGGAATTTGTGACTTACATTAGCTACTGTGGAAGCAGGATACTGGGCTAGATGGACCATTGGTCTGACCTAGTAAGGATATTCTTATGTAAGCCAAGTATGACATTGTGACATCACTGATGAGGTTGGCTGTTATTCACTGGTGGAAAGAGACATTATGACATCACAATCTCAGCTCTGGAATGTTGCTACTATTTGGATTTCTGCAAGGTTCTTGTGACCTGGATTGGCCACTGTTGGAAAGAAGGATACTGGGCCAGATGGATCATTGGTCTGACCCAGTATGGCTGTTCTTATGTTATTATGTGAGCTGAGTATAGGACAATCAAGCCATTGTGACATCACTGATGAGGTTGGCTGTTATGCACTGGTGGAACGAGACATTATGACATCACAATCTCAGCTCTGGAATGTTGCTACTATTTGGGATCTTGCCAGGTACTTGTGACATGGATTGGCCACTATTGGAAATAGGCATCAGGGCTAGATGGACCATTTGATTTGACCCAATATGGCTGTTCTTATTCTTAAAATAAAACTGACTTTTATGCGGTTATCTTGGCCGGTGACGGGACTAAATCGCACGAGACAACGGCGCGCCGACAACTGAGCGCAAGGTTGATGGCGCGCCGAAGAAAAGCACTATTTTAAAGGGCTCCGACGGGGGTGGGGTGGGGGGAACCCCCCCACTTTACTTAACAGACATTGCGCTGGCGTTGTGGGGGGTTTGGGGGGTGGAACCCCCACATTATACTTAAAACTGAACTTTTTCCCTAAAAATAGGCAAAAAGTTTGGTTTCAAGTATAATGAGGGGGGTTACAACTCCCCAAACCCCCCACAACGCCAGTGCGATGTCTGTTAAGTAAAATAGGGGGGTTCCCCACCAACACCCCCCGTCGGAACCCTTTAAAATAGTGCTTTACTTCGGCGCGCCGTCAACCTTGTGCTCAGTTGTCTGCGCGCCGTTGTCTTGCGCGATTTTGTCTATGAACCATCTTGGCCAGTTAAAATCTGAGTATCGGCACTTAACTGGCCAAGAGCTGAATCCACCCCTGGAATGCTCCCAAAATGACTGATTTTGAGTTGGGCGCTCTCCAGACATTTTCAGTGGCAGTAACAGTTAAATACCACTGAATTTGACCAGTTAGCCGCAAACAAGGAATTTATACTGTCCAGAAACCATTTCTGGCTAGTTAAATCACTTTGAATATCGGCCTGATTGTAAATGGGACCCTCATGGTCCATCCAGTGGGCCCAGCAAAGTGGCCAGAGTTGCACCTGCTGATTCACGCAGGTTTCACCCCTCTATGCTAAGGTTATTTCAGTTTTGAATATAAGACTAGCCATACCGGGTCAGACCCATGGTCCATCAAGCCCAGTAGCCCGTTCTCACGGTGGCCAATCCAGGTCACTAGTACCTGGCTAAAACCCAAGGTGTAGCAATATTCCATGCTACCAATACACGGCAAGCCGTGGCTTCCCCCATCTTTTTCAATAATAGACTATGGACTTTTCCTCCAGGAACTTGTCCAAACCTTTTGTCTTTTTGCATAAGGGAACTCTTTGTTCATCCTACATGTTTTTGAGTTCTGTCAGTGTTGTTCCCTCTTCCTCATCCCGGAGGGTGTTCCAGGCATCTCCCAACCTCTCCGTGATATTTCTTAGTGTTTTTCATAAGTCACAAAGTATATACAGAGATCAGCAATTTGTATAGCATGTTTTTGACTGAGTCAAAAGTTGTTTGGCCTGGATGAGGGTAGAAAATAACACAGGTGTGTTACATTTTCAGAGGTAAAAGTCCCCTCAGAGAAAAGCAGGTGAATCAATTTGCAGGTCCTTTTTCTTGGGAAGTTTTCAAAGAGAGGGTATGCTTACATTTTTGCTTTGAGGACTGTTGAAAAGCATGTGGGCAAAAGTACCCACATGTAGGTACTTTTGAAAATGGCCTCCTTGATGATAAGGTAAATGAGTGATTCCAATGTCTCAAAAATAGCGAAACGACCTAGAGCAGGAGTTGTGTAAAAGCAACTTTTGCCTTCGCAGGGCCAAAATGCTTTTACAAACAAATGTGTTTTCAACAGTTTTTTTGAATCTACACTTTGGCATATGTTGCCGTAATCGTCCTGGAAGATTATTCCACCATAAAGATGCAATGTCTGAGAAAGATCCCATTCTGGTACTCTGGTCTGACTCAGCAGTGGCAATTCTTATTCAGTTTCCTATACCATTCTTCCATTTATCCAGCTACTCAGACATTTTCCTTTCTGTACTGGTGGCCTCACAATCTATCTGGGGCAATGGTGGGGATTAAGTGACTTGCCCAGGGTCACAAGGAGCAGCATGGGATTTGAACCCACAACCTCAGGGTGCTGAGGCTGGAGCTTTAACCACTGCACCACTCTAGATATCAAAGTGTAGTAAAAGTGAGCCAAGTCTAGGACAATCAAGCCATTGTGACATCGCTGATGAGGTTGGCTCTTATTGGTGGAATGAGACATTATGATGTCACAATACCAGCTCTGGTTATCAGAGGATGAAGCTTTTCACACTATTTACTTATTCAGTTTTCTATACTGTTTCCCAAGGGGAGCTCAGGACGGTTTTACATGAATTTATTCAGGTACTTGAGCATTTTTCCCAGTCTATCCCGGTGGGCTCACAGTCTTATCTAATGTACCTGGGGCAATGGGGGGGATTAAGTGAGCAGTATGGGTTTGAACCCACAACCTCAGGGTGCTGAGGCTGTAGCTTTAACAACTGTGCCATACTTTCCCCTGATTATATTTTACCATTGACCAACTTCATTCCAGACTCAGATCTCAATACTCAGATTAGGACAGGAGTTGTTTCAATACAGTAGAGGCTTCATCATGTAATATTTCATGCACTAATACCAAAACCTTAAATTTGATCTGAAATTTAAGTCCTTCACTACCATTGCTGTATATCGGCACCATACTTAGGGGGTCCTTAGTAAAAGGACCCCTTAATATCAACTGCCATGGTCTACATCAGTGGTCCCCAACCCGGTCCTGGTGGACCACTAGCCAGTCGGGTTTATGGGATAACCCTAATGAATATGCTTGGAGCAGATCTGCATTCCTGTCATCTTCATTACATGCAAATCTCTTTCATGCATATTCATTAGGGTTATCCCAAAAACCCGACTGGCCTGGTGGTCCTCCAGGACAGGGTTAGGAACCCCTGCTCTAATCCACATTACTACTGTATTTGTTTGGGATCACCCTTCTATGCCCCAGCCTTCCCTATCCAGTACCTCTCAACCTTCCCCTATGTCACAGGTGTCAAAATCCCTTCTCGGCCGCAATCCAGTCGGGTTTTCAGGATTTCCCCAATGAATATGCATGAGATCTATTTGCATGCACTGCTTTCATTGTATGCTAATAGATCTCATGCATATTCATTAGGGAAATCCTGAAAACCTGACTGGCTAGTTGGGAACCATTGGTCTACATTATTGAAAATCTTCTGGGTTTTTTTTTTTTTTTTTCAAATTTTGGCAAGTTTCCTTCGTCTTGTTTTCCTTTCTGTGCCAGATATAACTGGATGCTTTTATGTGGAAATCTCCAGCCTTTTAAAATCTGGCACCATAACAACAGAATCAAAGAAAATCAATTTAAATTCAGGACTCGCCCTTCAAAGCAGTAAGCAACGATTGTCATCAAGCAAACTGCCGCAAACAGATTCCAGCAAGGACTGTGTCGAGCAGACGGTCTAACAAATTACCCTGTGCAGCAATTTTGGCGACTTACGAACTAAAATAATAGCTGAGTTCCCTGAAGGAGCACAAAGGAATTATGAGACCTGAGAGAGAGGTCTCTAGGCGGGAGGATAATTTCTTTTTGGTCCCTTGCAGAGGAAAACAAGAACACAGCTGAAGTTTCAGAGGAAATTCATAGTGCCGTCCAAAATCAGCCTCCCAGAGGCTTAGCTGCTGCTGCATTCAAGCAGAGGAATGGAGAAGTAGCCCACTGATTAGAACATTGGAGAATCAGAGAAGTCAGGGTTCAAATCCCTATGCGGCTACTTTTGATCTTGGACAAATTACATAGTGCTCTGTTGCCTCTGGTTCAGAGTGTAACCCTCTAGGGACAAGAAAATATCTACCGTATTTTCTCGCATATAATGCACGCGTTATACATGGTTTTTACAAACCGCACATACCCTTGCGCGTTATACGCGTGAGCGCGTTGTACAAAGTTTTTTTTACATAGTTTCCCCCCCCCCAACGCCCGATTCATCACCCGGAAGGAGCGCTCACACTCCCACCCCGAAGGAGCGCTCGCACCCCCACCCGAAGGACCGCTCGCACCCCCACAGCCTCCCCCCCTCCCCCATGGAGAAGCTGTCTACCTTGTTTCTGGATGCCAGCCCAGCTGCTTCCTCTGCCGGCGGTCCTGCCCCTTCTCAGAGCCCTGTGCTGCGCTGCTTCCTCTTCAGGCGGTCCCGCCCTTTCTCTGACGTCAGAGAAAGGGCGGGACCGCCGGAAGAAAAAGCAGCGCAGCAGGGCTCAGAGAAGGGGCGGGACCGCCGGCAGAGGAAACAGCTGGGCTCGCTGGCATCTGGAAACAAGGTAGACAGCTTCTCCATGGGGGAGGGGGGGAGGCTGTGGGGGTGCGAGCGGTCCTTCGGGTGGGGGTGCGAGCGCTCCTTTGGGGTGGGGGTGCGAGAGCTCCTTCAGGGTGGGGGTGCAGGTGCGTGCGAGCGGTCCTTCGGGGTGGGGGTGCGAGCGGTCCTGTGGGGGGGTGAATCGGACGTCAGGGGGGGCATCAGGCTTTCAGGGTAGGGACAGGACTTCAAGGGGAAAAGGAGAGTCGGGGCGGGCGAAAAGAGAGTCGGGGCGGGCGAAAGGAGAGTCGGGCAGCATGCGCGGTATACGGGTGTGCGCGGTATATAAAAATTTCTGTACATAAATTTGTGTTTTTCGCGCGCTATACCCGTGTGCACGTTTTACACGGGTGCGCGTTATCTATGTGAAAATACGGTACTCTACCTGAATGTAAGTGCCCAAGAACTGCCAGTGAAAGCATAGGGGCTAAATCTGAAATTCAAACATAGCATGGAGTGTGTTAATGCTGACAAATATGCTGAATGGCTTTGGGTTTTGATAAAGATCACGTGTCGAGTATACACTTCTCCCTCCGTATTCACGGTTTCAGCAATTGCGGTTTCGATTATTCGCGTTTTTTAGCTTGCTGGGCTCCTCCCCCCCAAATGACGTCAGCTTGCATAGAGAAATGGCTGATTCCAAGCATTTACAGAGAAAGTCGCCAATTCCTAGCACTTTCTTCACCGTGTTTTGCCTCTCCTTCAGTCACAGGCCAGGTCTCCCGCCATGTTGTTCACGGTTTCACCATATTCACAGTGGTTTTTAATAGAAAACAGCGAATAAATATGAAAAAATTATTCGCGGTTTTTCTGTGTTTGCGGTTCTGTTAATCCCCTATCACAGCAAATACGGAGGGAGAAGTGTATTGCACATATGAATATGTCAACAACACAGTGTTCAACACCCTTAATTTCTACAATTTCTAAGGTGTACCAAAAGGAATTACCGTGAACATTGAATAGAAAGAGTATTTTTAAGTGTGCTGAGAGACCCAGAGACGGCAAAAGTGTCACTACAGTATAATCTGATTATAACGGACTCGCTTATAACGGAATATTGTCTATAGCGGATGAGGTCCACTGGGTCTGGCCGTGCGCCTTTACAAACATGCAGAAAAGCACCACATATAGCGGACTCGCATATAATGGAATTTCGCATATAACGGACAAACAATTTGGTCCCCAGAGCCGCTTTTAGCTTCAGTTTTGTTCAGCTATAACGGACATGCAGGCTCCGCCTACAAGGCGCGTGGCGTGCCGGTGATATAGTATCAGAATGCAGCCCAGAAGAAAATGCCAGAGCATTTTTCTTTCCACTACAATATGACATAATGCTTTAGAACATCTTTTATTGTTCTGGTTTTTGCAATCATTTCGTGCCATACCAATGTTTTGCTGAGTTTTGTTCTTGATGTTGCTGATAACGCTTCTCCGGTGACTGTTGTTCATCGATGGTACGTTGTTTCAAGTTGACCTGAATAAAGTTTTTTAAAAAAATGCAGCTCTGGATATAACGGACTGTTTTTCAGGTCCCTTGAAGTCCGTTATAACGAGATTGTACTGTAGTCTCAGATTTAGGCTCAAGGTATAATCATTGCACACAAGGTTTTCTTATAATCGTAGCAAAGTCTCCGAAACATAGATAACGTGGAAAAAAAAAATATGAAAGAGCTCTTTTTCCTTAGGGGACTTTTTATTAAGGTGCGCTAACCGATTTAGCACGCGCTAAAGATTAGTGCTCGCTAAATGCTAAGACATTCGTCATATTCCTACGGGCATCTTAGCATTTAGCGTTTGCTAAATCGGTTAGCGCACCTTAATAAAAAGACCCCCTTGGCGTGAGAAAATCAGGGTTCTGGCATGGACCATGTTTTGACACCTACTTCAGGTGCAAAGGTTTGACCCCAAATCGTCAGTCCTTGAAAAAATGTCTCTGTTAGGAAATGTCTTCAGTTACATTTTGCTACGATTGGCAACCCTGATTTTGCGAAGCTGAGTAAAAAAGAGCTGTTTCGTTTTGTTTTTTTCACATTCTTCATGTTTTGGGGATATTTCTACTATTATAAGAACACCTTGTGTGCAATGATTATACCTTGGGCCGAAATATGAGACTATTAACACTTTTACCGTCTCTGGGTCTCTGAGCGCACTTAACCTTTTCCTATCGTAATAAATTTTACGTCACACTGGTTCCAATCGTAATTATTTTAGCAAAGTTTTGTATTATTCACCGTTATCATTTACGGCTATTGTAAACATAATGTAAATAAGTCATAAGTCTGTATTCAAATATTTTGTGTTCCTGGCTCTTTATTAGTCCATACAGACTGTTTATCCATGATGGCAACGACATTTTTGGAATGTCCCGTCATCCGGGACACACGATAGGGAAAGGTTAAAAACACCCTTTCTGTTCAATATGTAAATATTCTTTCTCATATACCTTAGAAACAGACCAGAACCTCACCAACCTCCACGATAACATAACATCCTGCATAATGAGACTCCACTCCTGGTCCCTCTTGGTACAGATGAAACTAAATGAATCAAGAACAAAATTACTCTGGCTCGGCCCAAAGTTAGAACACCTGCCCTCCCTCTTCGCACTACCCTCAGACGCTGCCTTACACCTTGAGTTCTCAAGCAAGGTCCTTGGCGTCATTATTGATTCTTCTCTCTCCCTCAGCGACCACCTCAACTCCCTGACAAAATCATGCCTTTTCAGCCTCCACATGCTAAGGAAAGCAAGACCCTGCTTCCGCCAAAAACATTTTGCCGTCCTCGTCCAATCCATCATCCTCTCCAATTTAGACTACTGCAATGCCATTTACCTATGCTTAACAAAAAAAGCCTCCAAAGACTCCAGCTTATTCAGAATACAGCAGCCAAGCTGATCTTTGCAAAACGTAAATCTGACCACGTCTCCCCACTCCTGGCCAATCTTCACTGGCTCCCAGTGATTTCCAGAATCCAATTCAAATGCTCTTGCCTGGCTTTTAAGATTATTCACGGCATCCTTCCTTCCCTAATCCCACTTTCCTTCAACTCCTCGTGCCCTGACTCCACCAGGACCGCCCATAAATTAAAACTATCCTTCCCCTCCCTACATGGTATTCTCCACGCAGGTAAACTGGGAAAATCACTTCTATTCAAAATCACAGGTCTCTGGAATGACCTTACCATCCTGCTGCGGAACCTGAACTCCCTCCATTTATTCCGCAAGCAACTAAAAACCTGGCTCTTCTCTAACATGTAATTTCTTTTTTCCCTTACTTTTCCACTCAACTTATAAACTTATGTAAACCTTTTCCTACCCTTTCTCATTTTTAAGTTCTTGTAAACCGTGCCGAGCTCTACTTCCGTGGAGATGATGCGGTATATAAACTTAAGGTTTAGTTTAGTTTAGTTTAAATTGTAGGAATTAAGGGTGTTGAGCTTGGTGGCGTCCGTTCATATATTCATATAGGGCTCCTTTTACAAAGGCGCGTTAAGGGCCTTAGCGTGGGCTAGCTGCTGCCGCCTCCTTTTGAGCAGGCGATACATTTTCAGCTTGTGCGTTAATCCGGTGTATGCGTTAAAATGCTTAGGAAACTATTTTCTTTGTATTATGTATTCATTTATTATATATTGTAATGTCTTTCTCAATATTCTGAACAAGAAGTTTTTTCTTGATTGTTTTTGTGTTAAATATAAATAAAGAATTTAAAAAAACCAAAAAAAAACCCGCTTAACGCACCTTCGTAAATGGAGCCCATTAGTTTTTTTGCACAGCCAGTATCCAAAATACCACTTTCTAAACTAGCAAACTAATCCAAATGTTACTTTCGCCTTCCAACTTTAGGGGCCCTCTCACTAAAGCAGGGGTGTCAAACTCAATCACATTAAGGGGCCGAAATCCAAAACACAGGCTTAGTCGTGGGCCAGACCCTGCCCAATCTCCGCCCCAGACCCACCCAATCTCTGCCCCCAGACCCCACCCAATCTCTGCCCCCAGACCCCACCCAATCTCCGCCCCAGACCCTGCCCAATCTCCGCCCCAGACCTCGCTCCTGCCCCGTAATAATACTAATTATAACACCATTTTTTCCATGTTCATATATACACAGACAATAATCTTATTAACACATAATGGTTAACCAGAAAATTAAACTACACAAAGCACACAGTAATGCTTCTCAACATACATTCCTACCAGAACACAGCTAACCCCTATGCAAATACGGGACCAAAAACTAAGGGGTCCTTTTATCAAGCCGCGCTAGTGGGGTTAGCGCGTTGGACATTCCATTGCGCGCTAACCCTCGCAGCCGGCTAAAAAACTAACGCCTGCTCAATGCAGGCGTTAGCGGCTAGTGTGGTAGGCGGTTTAACATACGATATAATGCACGTTAAACCCCCTACCGCAGCTTGATATATATATTATCTGAAAAAAAACAAAACAAACAAACAAACAAACAAAAAAAAAATATATATATTGGCATAAATTTGTTTATGCGGTCTTGTATTTGTGCAACTCAAACTTTTGATTTTGTAAACAAAGGGCCTCTTCTGTGAAACTACGCTGGCAGTTTTTAGCACAGAGAGCCGCGCTGCTCCCGATGCTCATAGAGTTCCTATGAGCATCGGGAGCAGCGCGGGCCATTCAGCGCGGCTCACCACGCTACAAACTGTTTGATAGAAGAGGCCCAATGTTTTTAATATTCCACCCTCCCATCCTCTGCCCCCATAGTGGCTTACATTAAAAAGCAAATTTCTGGAATAGCTTATCAATAAACACGGAGGCCGTGGCAAAGACGATTGTTTTGTGCAGCTCAATGAACGCTGATGTACTTATACAGAATAAATGTTGCCACAAAGTTGTAAAATTTATTAAAAAAAAAAAAAAAAGAAACTATTATCTTGCTGTTTACTGTCCACCCTGTTGACATTAATGCTGCATTAAACGATTAGGGAGAATAAAGATGCCAAAGGAAAATCGAATGGTCTGCTGAATCATCACAAAGAAGCAGCACTTTGGAGAGGCCAACTGGATGGCATCCAAGCTCCGTAGAAAGGAAACTGCTCTCGACAATGCAAGACCAGGGGCTCCTTTGACGAAGGTGCGTTAGGGCCTTAACGCGCTGAATAGCGCACGCTGAATTGCCGCGTGCGTTAGCCGCCGCCGCCTCCTTATGAGCAGGTGGTAGCGGGCGCTAATCCGGTGCGTGCGATGAAACCGCTAGCGCACCTTCCTAAAAGGAGCCCTAGATATTTTTCAGCCAATCGGAAGCCATCTAGCTCTCTCGCTTTCTCGTCGACTTAGGGCTCCTTTTACAAAGGTGCGTTGGGGCTTTAACGCTGAATTGCCGCGTGCGCCAGACCTTAATGCCAGCATTGAGCTGGCGTTGGTTCTAGAAGCGTAGCGCGGGTTTAGTGCGCGCTAAAATCTTGCATGCACTTAAAACGCTAGCGTACCTTAGTAAAAGGAGCCCTTAATTTTATTTTATTTTTTCTTTTACTGTTACACTATTTATTTTACTGTAACACTATTTCCTCAAATGTGATTGTCTGCCTTTCCCTGAGAACATTAAAGCAGCGTATAATGAAAGAGAAAAATACATAAACCGGCATTAAACAACCACCCGTTTGATTATTGACTGTCGTTAAATCTCCATTTCTCATTTATTCCAGCTACAGTACCGTATTTTCATGCATATAATGTGCACGTTATACACAATTTTACAAACCGAGCATAACCATGTGCGTTATATGTGTGAGCGTGTTATACAATTTTTTTTTCTCATTGCGATCCGGCATCCCCCCTGCGAACCGGCATCCTCCCCCCCGCTCGCGTCACCCCCCCTCCCCCGCGATCCTACATCCCCCTCCAGCACCGCAAAGACATCGCTTACCCCTATTGGGTACTGGCACCAGCACCAATGCACAGGACGTGCCAGTGCCCGAAGATCCTCCCTCGCCTGGGCTGGGCTGGGCGGTGCAAGGGAGATCCTCCCTCTTCCCTGTGCTGGGCTGGATTGGGCTTTGAGCATTTGCGCATGCTCAAAGCCTTCTGGTCTCGCTCTCTCCCAGATTCTCCCTCTTCCCTGTGCTGGGCTGGACTGGGCTTTGAGCATTTGCGCATGCTCAAAGCCTTCTGGTCTCGCTCTCTCCGAGATTCTCATATTCAGAATCTCGGAGAGGGGGAGGGGAGGGGGAGGTGAACATATCTCTCATGGTACTTATGATAGTTGGTTGTTATACTGTTTGGGAAGTTGGGATTTGAGGTTTTTTACTCAAATAGGTTATTAGAATGTAATAATGTCCTTAGTGGTCAAATAAAGGGCTACTTTAAAAAAAAAATTACATTTTTCTTGTCTTCGTATAGAACACATTAAAATTCCCTGTTATAACATGAAGACATAACATAACAGCAGATTTCTAGGCCCCGTAGCCATGAGTTCAATGCGGTTAACAACAGATTACACTAAAAAAATAAAAAAATGTCAAGAATACAAAGTATCTAATTAATCAAAAATTTAGAAAAAGAAAGGTTTTCGGCAGACCTTTCTAAAGTGTTCGTATGAAATAGATCTAACTAATAGTAGTCGGAAATCTTTATCATAAGCGAGAGTGTGTTCGCGATATTTCTTACTTTTACAGCCCTTGACCGAAGGAAAACTATTTGAACTTTTCCGGCCCAGGCCCGATATTTGACCACATTAGCATTGAATCCGTGTTATATCAGGTTTCTTAATAATAATAATAATAATAATAATAATAATAACTTTATTAATAACCAAAAGTTCTAGGTGGTTTACACTAAAAAGAGCTGGCCAATCAGCGTAATACAATAGAACATATAAGAACATAAGCGTTGCCTCTGCCGGGTCAGACCAGGGGTCCATCGTGCCCGGCAGTCCGCTCCCGCGGCGGCCCCTCAGGTCCATGACCTGAAAGTGTTCCCTACCTAACCTAAAATATCCATACCCTATTCGTTCAATGTCCTGTAAGGTAAACCTCTATCTGTACCCTGTTATCCCCTTTGCTTCCAGGAAATCATCCAGTCCCTTTTTGAACCCCAGAATTGTACTCTGTCCTATCACCTCTCCGGGGAGCGCGTTCCAGGTGTCCACCACCCTCTGAGTGAAGAAGAACCTCCTTGCATTCGTTATGAATCTGTCTCCTCTCAGTTTTTCTGAATGACCTCTTGTTTTAGTTGGCCCTGCTAATCTAAAGAATCTGTCCCTCTCCACCTTCTCTATGCCTTTCATGATTTTATAAGTTTCTATCATGTCCCCTCTAAGTCTCCGCTTCTCCAGGGTAAAGAGCCCCAGCCTGTCCAACCGTTCGGCATATGAAAGTTTCTCCATACCCTTTATCATCCTCGTTGCCCTCCTCTGGACCCTCTCGAGAATTGCCATGTCCTTCTTGAGGTATGGCGACCAGTATTGGACGCAGTATTCCAGATGTGGGCGCACCATTGCTCGATACAGTGGTAGGATAACTTCTTTTGTTCTGGTAGTGATACCTTTTTTGATAATGCCCAACATTCTGTTCGCTTTTTTTGAGGCCGCTGCACATTGTGCCGCCTGCTTCATTGTGTTATCCACCAATACCCCCAGATCTTTTTCTTGGCTGCTTTCCCCGAGTACCCTCCCTCCCATCGTATAGCTGTACATGGAGTTCCCCTTCCCTATGTGCAAGACCTTACATTTCTCCACATTGAAGCTCATCTGCCATTTTTTTGCCCACTCACTCAGTTTGTTCAGGTCGCTCTGCAGTTCTTTGCATTCCTCAACAGTTCTGGCCCTGCTGGAGAGTTTTGTGTCATCCGCGAACTTGATAACTTCGCACTTTGTCCCCGTTTCTAGATCATTAATAAATATATTGAACAGCAATGGTCCCAGCACTGACCCTTGCGGAACACCACTTGTGACCCCTATCCAGTCAGAGTAGTGCCCCTTTACTCCTACCCTCTGTTTCCTGTCCGCCAGCCAATTTTTGATCCATCTGTACACGTTCCCTTCCACCCTGTGACTCCACAGTTTCTTCAGTAAGCGTTCATGGGGCACCTTGTCGAAGGCTTTTTGGAAATCTAGATATATAATGTCTACTGGGTCACCTTGGTCCAGTTGCTTACTTATCCCCTCAAAGAAATGTAGTAGATTTGTCTGGCATGATCGGCCTTTACAGAAACCATGCTGGCTCGATCTCATCAGATTATTTTTTTCTATATGCTCATTGATACCTTCCCTGATCATTGATTCGACCATCTTCCCCGGAACAGAGTAAAAAAATACAAATATTTGTAAAATAGAATTTCAATAATAAAACTCACTAAGTAATAAACTTATCGAGCAAAGTGGTCTTAATTATTTACCGAAAACTGCAATAGGATAACATAGCTTGCTGAATGCATTTACCTAACCAAGATTGTTGCCTACCAGCTTGAAACGCTAGGGTCCTTTCTAAGAAGGTCTTATATCTACACCCATTAATTTTTGGATAAGCAAATAAGTAGAAGTTTCTAGTTTCTCTTGATGGTCTATGCAGCACAAAATGAGGAAAAAGGTAAGCTGGAGACAATCCCGATATCAACTTAAAGCACATACAGGAAAATCTGAATAACACTCTTGCCTCCAAAGGCAGCCAATGAAGTAAACGACAATATGGACTAATATGGTGGTTCTTTTTTAAACCAAAAATCAATCAAACAGGGTGTAACCGTTGACCACGTTATACTGAACCATGCTAGATTAAGTCCACAAAGCAATATTTTAGCCTTTGTTCACTGGGATGCTCTCCAGAGGCAACTGGTTTTGACTAAAGATGATACGTATTAGGGGACTTGCAACTTCAGCACGGTTTCAGGGATGACTTGGGTTCACGTTTCATTAGTCCTAAGCCTCGTTGCCTCTCTCCGCTCCCCCTTGCTATAGGTAACAGCCCTATGGATTACTTTATACTCTCCTGATAACAGAATCAGATGTACCCGCTAAATGTGTTGAGAGAACTCCAGGCTCACTCTTCACGGTAAGCTGTTAGACAAGCTGGTTTCTTTGACATCAAGAAATCTAGGTCCAGTAGCTCTTCTCTGGCACCATTATCTACCTATAAGAACATAAGTATTGCTGCTGCTGGGTCAGACCAGTGGTCCATTGTGCCCAGAAGTCAGCTCACATGGTGGCCCTCTGGTCAAAGACCAGCGCCCTGAGACTAGCCCTACCAGCGTACGTCTTTGTTCAGCAGAAACTTGTCTAACTTTGTCTTGAATCCCTGGAGGGTGTTTTCCCCTAAAACAGCCTCCGGAAGAGCTTTCCAGATCTCTACCACTCTCTGGGTGAAGAAGAACATCCTTACGTTTGTACGGAATCTATCCCCTTTTAACTTTAGAGAGTGCCCTCTCGTTCTCACTACCTTGGAGAGGGTGAACAAACCTGTCTTTATCTACTTTGTCTTGAATCCCTGGAGGGTGTTTTCCCTTATAACAGCCTCCGGAAGAGCGTTCCAGTTTTCTACCACTCTCTGGGTGAAGAAGAACATCCTTACGTTTGTACGGAATCTATCCCCTTTTAACTTTAGAGAGTGCCCTCTCGTTCTCACTACCTTGGAGAGGGTGAACAAACCTGTCTTTATCTACTTTGTCTTGAATTCCTGGAGGGTGTTTTCCCTTATAACAGCCTCCGGAAGAGAGTTCCAGTTTTCTACCACTCTCTGGGTGAAGAAGAACTTCCTTACGTTCGTACGGAATCTATCCCCTTTTAACTTTAGAGAGTGCCCTCTCGTTCTCACTACCTTGGAGAGGGTGAACAAACCTGTCTTTATCTACTTTGTCTTGAATCCCTGGAGGGTGTTTTCCCCTAAAACAGCCTCCGGAAGAGCTTTCTACCACTCTCTGGGTGAAGAAGAACATCCTTACGTTTGTACGGAATCTATCCCCTTTTAACTTTAGAGAGTGCCCTCTCGTTCTCTCTACCTTTGAGAGGGTGAACAACCTGTCTCTATCTACTAAGACTATTCCCTTCATTTCGATCATGTCCCCTCTCAATCTCCTCTGCTTGAGGGAGAAAAGGCCCAGTTTCTCGAATCTTTCACTGTACGGCAACTCATCCAGCCTCTTAACCATCTTAGTCGCTCTTCTTTGGACCCTCTCAAGTGGTACCGTGTCCTTCATGTACGGCGACCAGTGCTGGACGCAGTACTCCAGGTGAAAGCGCACCATGGCCCGGTACAGCGGCATGATAACCTTCTCTATCTACCCTTTCACATTCCAGAAGAGAGTGATGAATTTTATAGTTAACCTAAAAATCAAAGCAGTAATGGGGAAATTTCAATGATTTGTTTCATGCGTTCCAGTGGTAATCTTTTTCTTTGAGCTTAATACCGGTTTGTTTTTTTTTGTTTTTTTTTTATTTCAATTTGAAACAAACGTGTCTCCATAATTTTGTAAATTTGTGACCCCAAGTTTCTGCTTGGCACACACAGTTCAAGCAAATTATACAATCATGTCAGTAGATCGTGTTATTAAAACAGGGCCTCCGCGTGTGCGGATCACCGGACTTGATAGACCGAAGGTGTGATCCGGGGATGGCGCTTCTTATGTTCTTATAACTAACTTTTCAGTTTAAGATAATCAAGGCAAGTAAAGATTACTGTTTGAAAGGCATTTTAACCTATAAAGAGTCCAAAAGGGAAAGAATCATTAAATACCTTATATTAAAGGACCAATAACGATAGGACACATAAAGCTTTGCCGCTATGAGAGTGTTTGAGTGGTGTCGCTAACGTCCAGAAGAATTTAAAGAAAAATAAATTATAGTTGATATAAGAGCTTTCTATGGACTTTATAGTGATTGTGGAAGTATTACTGAGAAATTGACTTCAAGTATAATTACTCAAAGCCCATCACTGAGCTAACAGGGGAAAGAGATCACTTTTAAGTGGAAAGTTGAAGGTTTAAGTGGCCCTGAAGAAGTGGCCTTATACCACGAAACAATCGTTGGCTCTGTTAATTTAAACCTCTGTTATATAGAATCCAGTATTATATTTTCCCTGCGATACAGATAGACAAAAGTTTTTTTTATGGCTGTGATGTACTTTGAGTAGAGTGTGCGATGCAGTGGTTAGACCTCCAGCCTCAGCACCCTTAGGTTGTGGGTTCAAATCCCATGCTGCTCCATGTGATCCTGGACAAGTCACTTAATCCCCTATTTCACATTAGATAGTGTGAGCCCACCGGGACATATAGGGAAAAATGCTTGAGTTCCTGAGTATACAGATGGAAGTACACAGATGGATCGGCAAATGGCTTGAAAACAGAAGGCAAAGGGTTAGCATAAATGGGAAATTCTCGGACTGGGAGAAAGTGACCAGCGGCGTGCCCCAGGGCTCGGTTCTTGGGCCTATCTTGTTCAATATTTTTATAAACGACCTGGAAGAGGAAACGACATGCAATATAATAAAGTTTGCTGATGATACAAAACTATGTCGGGCAGTTGGCTCTCAAAGGGACTGCGAGGACCTCCAGAAAGATCTGAACCAGCTAGAAACGTGGGCGATAAAGTGGCAGATGAACTTTAACATAAACAAATGCAAGGTGATGCATCTAGGAAAGAAAAACAAGGAACATGATTATAAGATGTTGGGGGTCAAGTTAGCAAAATGCGAACAGGAAAGGGATTTGGGGGTACTAATTGACAGTACCCTAAAGCCATCGGCATAATGTGCAGCGGCGGCGAAGAAAGCAAATAGGATGTTGGGCATAATTAAGAAGGGGATCACGAGTAGAACGGAAGAGGTCATAATGCCACTTTATAGAACAATGGTCAGACCGCACTTAGAATACTGTGTCCAACACTGGTCTCCATACCTCAAAAAGGATATAACTCTGCTAGAGAAAGTGCAGAGGCGAGCTACGAAACTTATTAAAGGGAATGGAACATTTGAACTACAAAGATCGACTCAGGAAACTGGGACTGTTTACCCTTGAGAAGAGAAGACTGAGAGGGGATTTGATTGAGACTTTCAAAATATTAAAAAGGATTTGATAAAATAGACCAAGAAGCAGCATTACTGACATTTTCATATGTGACACGGACAAGAGGTCATAGCCTGAAACTGAGTGGCAGCAGGTTCAGGACAAATGTCAGGAAGTTTTCTTTCACACAGCGCGTGGTGGGTGCTTGGAATGCACTCCCGGAGGAGGTTGTGGAGGAGACTACTGTACTGGGATTCAAGCGCAAGTTGGATGCATACCTTCTTGCATATCATATTGAGGGATACGGTAAATCCGGGTCTCCATAAAGGAGTACCTAAACGGGCCGCCGCATGTGCGGATCGTCGGACTAGATGGACCTCGGTCTGATCCGGTGAAGGCGTTTCTTATGTTATTATGTTCTTATGAATGTAAAAACCACTTAGCCTGTAATTGGTATAAAGAAAAAAATAAGATAATGGACTCACTGCAGACTGAGGCTTTTTTTTTCGTCTTTCTGATGCGTGGTGGCATTTTTGATTTGTTTTGAAGGTAGAATTGGATAGTGTAACTGTATTCCATGCTAAAGAAATACATAAAATATGTGATATATCTTACCAAAAGTCAACTCACCGATCATCATGGCAAACGACCACCTAAAAAATGTTGTAAACAATGAATACAAAAAAAGTCATGAAAACTCTTGTCTGCATCTGACTTAAAGGGCTCCTTTTACTAAGGTGCGCTAGCGTTTTTAGCGCACGCGGGAAATTACTGCGCACTACACCGTGCGCCATGCTTCTAGAACTAACGCCAGCTCAATGCTGGCGTTAAGGTCTAGCGCGCGGGGCAATGTAGCGCGCCCTATTACGTGCGTTAAAGCCCAAACACAGCTTAGTAAAAGGAGCCCAAAATGTCTCCTCTGTTTCATTTTTTATGAAGTACAATTGTGTGACGGAAGATTTTCACCGTCTTCCAAAGTCTTGATCCCTTATACTTCATCTGGATTACTGAGGTCGAATGACCAATTCTTATTGGTCATTCCCTCTCTCAAAATTATTAACACACGGCGGCAATCTATCTTTTCCGTTACAGCTCCTCAAACATGGAATTCACTTCCAATTTATTTAAGAGAGGAAAAGAATTTGGAACAATTCAAGAGCAAACTCAAGGGTTTTCTTTTTAAAGATGCATTCAACGACTAAATGAATTGCTTATGACTTTCATTTTATGGTGTCAGGTCAAAAGCGCGTCGGGACTAAGGCGTGCCCAGACAATTGAGCGCAGCGCAGGGGTGCGCGCCGCACAAAATTACTGTTTTTAGGGCTCCGACGGGGGGACTTTACTTAATAGAGATTGCGCCGCGTTGTGGGGGGTTGTACCCCCCATATTTTACTGAAAACTTCACTTTTTCCCTGTTTTTAGGGAAAAAGTTAAGTTTACAGTAAAATGTGGATGGTTACAACCCCCTAAACCCCCCATAACGCCGGCGCGATCTCTATTAAGTAAACTGGGAGGGCTCCCCAACAAAACCCCCCATCGGATCCCCAAAAAACTGTAATTTTCTTCGGCGCGCGCCTCCATCTTGTGCTCAGTTGTCGGCGCACG
This sequence comes from Geotrypetes seraphini, assembly GCF_902459505.1. NCBI lineage: Eukaryota > Metazoa > Chordata > Amphibia > Gymnophiona > Dermophiidae > Geotrypetes > Geotrypetes seraphini. The sequence continues at coordinate 175,471,068 of NC_047091.1, read as the reverse complement.
CCTTTGTCTTTCGCGGGGTTATCTATGAACCCATTTTATCTTTATATTTTCTCAGAGTTTCCTCCTTCCCTTTCCTATTGTTCTTAACCTTAATTGTTTTTCATTATATTAATCAGATTGTATTTCTTTCCTAGTCTTTCCTTGTGTTTTATTATGTTTATGTAAGTTGATTTTCATTATGTTTAGTAGTTTTAGTCCCTTTGTTAGTTATGTTTGTTTCTCCTAACTGTAATTTTTATCGATTTGTACATCGCTTAGAATTTGGCATAGGCGATTAATCAAATATTATAATAAACTTGAAACTTGATGGAAAGGCGGATTTTGCCTGGGTGCTGGCGGTGGCGATCTTTTTTGTTAGAATAGCAGAAATGATTTTACAGGACTCGTTAGGGAAATTATGAAGGAGCAGCTGCTGCCTTATTGGAAACAAGTTGTTTATCTCAGTCTGACAAGAGACTACATAACGTAAAAAATACCCAGTAGGTAAGCAGAACAAAGGGACTTAATGGAGCTTATATAGGAATGCTGGCAAGCGGCCCGGACAATTAACACTGAGCTTCTCTTGCGCTTTGGCGAGAGGGAGAATTAGAAGTCCTTGAGCATGCGCAGATGCATGCTCAAGGCAGGCAGGCGGAAGCCGGAAGATCTTCTAGGCACATGATCTGTGCCTGCGCTAGGCGGCGGGGGGGGGTGGGGGGGTTAAGTTTAAGTTGTTCGGGCGGGGGGGCTGGTTGGAGCGGGTGTGGGGGGGGTGCCTGTTGGAGTGAGGGGGCCTTTGCGAGCGGGGGGGAGCGATGCCGGTTATCGCAAATGGAGTCAACACTCGGTTTGCGTGTCAAAAGTTTGCTGAATGTTTTGCTTGTCTTGCAAAACACTTGCAAACCGAGGTTTGACTGTATTTCGATTTCTATCCCATTCTCCCAGAAGCTCAGAACGGGTTACAAGTAGACATTCACAATTGTTTGAAAACAGACTAGTCACGACAACAAATAGGTTACAGTAGACAATAACAGAGCTTATTCTAGAGACCTAAATAAATAAATAAAGCAGGGCTGTACAGATGTATCTAGACGGACTCAATTTAAAAGAAAACAGTTCCTACAACTCAAGCCTAAAGCCTTGGCAGTGGGAGTGACTTTCTTTTTAAAGTTTCCTTGCAAATGCCTTGTATCATATGAAGTGATAAATATGTGGTTTTGGATCCAATCCAGTTAGAAGATTTTCTTAAGGCTAAACCTTTGCAGAAAGTTTCATAATTTTAATTTTTTGGGGGGAAGAAAGCAGTGACATAGATAAGAAAGTCATATTTGCCTGTATTCGCGGTGATAGGGGATTAACAGATCCACAAATACAGAAAACCGCGACTAACTTTCATATGTTATTTGCGGTTTTCTATTAAAAACCATCGTGAATATGGTGAAACTGCAAATAACAAAAAAGAGCACCTATCCAAGTATAGTCAGACACAGCAATTTCTCATTTAGAATTAGTGCTTATACTGTAGTGTGTAATTAATCATCTGTTTAACTCATCAGTGCTTGGAAAAACGCGCCCAAATTTTTCTCTGCACTCATGGATGACGTAATTTGGGGGGGAGGAACCAGAAAGCAAAAAAACGTGAATAATCAAAATCGCGATTGCAGAAACCACGAATATGGAGGGAGAAGTGTAAGTAGATGTTACCACCCACACTCAACCCTAAATCCTCTCAGACGCTACACAGATAGTACCGAAGGTGTTGAAATGCCGGAGTGGTTGTAGAGACCTCAGCTTTAGTGACCCAAAAGACCCCGTGCCTATGTCAAATATTTAGATCCACGACAAACCTAAATATGGACACACCTTGAATATTCAATGCTAAAAGTCATACTTACTTTGTCATCCCCAACCTTTACCATGCATCTACTGTGGTGTCAGGTCAAAAGCGCGCCGGGACAAAGGCGCGCCCAGACAATTGAGCGCAGCGCGCGCCACCGTGCCACTCTAAATTACTGTTTTTAGTGCTCCGACGGGGGGGCGTGGGGGGAACCCCCCCCAGTTTACTTAATAGACATCGCGCCGCGTTGTGGGGGGTGTGGGGGGTTGTAACCCCCCACATTTTACTGAAAACTTCACTTTTTCCCTGTTTTTAGGGAAAAAGTTCAGTTTACAGTAAAATGTGGAGGGTTACAACCAGTGTTCCCTCTAAGCGGGCGGGTGTTGTGAGCAAACTTTTTTCACTGTGAGCTAAAAATATCGGGCGCCAGCAAGTTATGAGCCAAATAAATATGTTGTCAAAGTTGCTGATACATGAGGACGAGGTATTCAAAGGAATTTTAGGCCTACACGCTAAATTAAATAACGTTAAATAATATTTTTAAGAACACAGAAATTGTAGGGATGAAATGATATCTTAATAAATGTTTTACAACAAATGTAGTTATGTCTGTTACATCCATATGTGTAAACTGTAAATTAAAAACAGTCCAGAAGACAATACGTTTGATGCTTTCAATTTCTAGACCAGTGTTTTTCAACCTTTTTTGGGCAAAGGCACACTTGTTTCATGAAAAAAATCACGAGGCACACCACCATTAGAAAATGTTAAAAAATTTAACTCTCTGCCTATATTGACTATATATAAAGTAATTCTCTTGAATAGGAATCAAATAAACACAAAGAAAGTATTTTATAATTACTTTATTATGAAATAAAAATTATAAAAATTATAAAATACTTTATTCAGTGCGAAACCTGGGCCTGTTTGGCTGAACACAAAGCTGATATTCTGGCTGGAATGGAAGAAAGACACACACGTAGCTCTTCGTCAACAGCTCTCAGTCTCTCTCTGTATTTGGTTTTTATAGCATACAAAAATAGACAAATATACCCTCCATCCTTTTTATTAAACCACAATAGCAGTTTTTAGCGCAGGGAGCTGCGCTGAATGCCCAGCACTGCTCTTGACGCTCATAGGCTCCCTGCGCTAAAAACCACTATTGCGGTTTAGTAAAAGGGGACCATATTGTAAAATATAGACAGCAGATATAAATTCAGAACTGTGCATAGTAAGTGAAGGGAAGTTTTCATCTCTGGGAATTTACCCAGTTAACTATTAAGTTATTTGGGCAAATTCCTTTGAAAACTGTGGTAATACTGCCTCCACTTTGCTAAATTTAAAATAAAATCATTTTTCCTACCTTGTCTGGTGATTTCTGGTTGCACTTTCTTCTTCTAACTGTGCATCCAATCTTTCTTCCCTTCTATCAGCCTGTATGCTTTCTCTCCTCCACACCTCATTCCCTCCCCCAACTTTTTCTTCCTCTCTCCCTGACCTTTCTTTCTTTTTTTCTGTTTCTCTTCTTTCCTTCTGTTTCCCTGCCTGCCCCCTTTCTTTCTTTCTCCCAGCCTCCTGTCCAGCAGTAACTCTCTTCCCTTCCTCCCCTCCCAGCAGCATCTCTCCGTCTCCCTCTCCAGTAGCAGCTGTCCCTTTTTTTTCCTTGCCCAGCAGCTTCCCAGATTCCTTTCCCTCCTCCCCTCCCAGAAGCATCTCTCCGTCTCCTTCTCCCTCTCCAGTAGCAGCTGTCCCTTTTTTTCCTAGCCCAGCAGCTTCCCAGATTCCTTTCCCTCCTCCCCTCCCAGAAGCATCTCTCCTTCTTCTCCTTATCCAGTAGCAGCTGTCCCTTTTTTTCCTTGCCCAGCAGCTTCCCAGATTCCTTTCCCTCCTCCCCTCCCAGAAGCATCTCTCCGTCTCCTTCTCCCTCTCCAGTAGCAGCTGTCCCTTTTTTTCCTAGCCCAGCAGCTTCCCAGATTCCTTTCCCTCCTCCCCTCCCAGAAGCATCTCTCCTTCTTCTCCTTATCCAGTAGCAGCTGTCCCTTTTTTTCCTTGCCCAGCAGCTTCCCAGATTCCTTTCCCTCCTCCCCTCCCAGAAGCATCTCTCCTTCTTCTCCCTCTCCAGTAGCAGCTGTCCCTTTTTTTTCCTGGCCCAGCAGCTTCCCAGACTGATAGTGGTTTTCTCCCCTCCCAGCAGCTCTTCTTACTTCCCAGCGCAGCGATTCACGAAGGCAGCCTCGGGTCCTTTGTTGTGTCGCGCCGCCTCTGAGGAAAGAGGAAGTTGCATCATCAGAGGCAGCCGCGACTCAGCAAAAGCCCCGAGGCTGCCTTCGTGAATCGCAGCGCTGGGAAGTAAAGGAGAGCTGCAGAGAGGGGAGAAAGCCACTGTCGGAGGCTCCCCAAGATCTCTCCGGCCCAGCGCACGCTTCCGATGCTGATCTTGCAGAAGTTCAAATGAGTCAATCTTGCCGGTCCTGCGCTGTGACGAGAAACTTGTGCGCTGCGACCTAATATTTTGTGCGCCAGCGCACGCTAGCGCAGCTTAGCGGGAACACTGGTTTCAACCCCCCAAACCCCCCATAACACCGGCGCGATGTCTATTAAGTAAACTGGGGGGGTTCCCCAACAAAACCCCCCGTCGGAGCCCCTAAAAACTGTAATTTAGAGTGGCACGGCGGCGCGCGCTGCGCTCAATTGTCGGCGCGTGCTTTTGTCTTTCGCGCCGTTGTCTATGAACCATCTACTGTAACTCAAGTATTGTGTTACTCGCAACCAAACTATGTGCTATCTATCTTGTCTGTGATCGATACTCCTGTAGCCTGTTCTGGGCTCTTTTGGGAAGATGGGCTAAATAATTAATAAATTAAATAAACCGCCACTGTGAGCTTTTCAGAGTTGAACTAATTCACTAGTTGTTGTCGTAGAAGAGTCCTCCATTACCTCTGGATCAGTGTTATCTTCTGTTTGGCGTTGCAGGAATCATAACTGTTAAACCAGCAGCCGGGTTGGTGAAATTTTCCCTGTTCCCCACCGCCACCTCTTTCGTGCAACTCAGCATTTTGTTTCGCACCCTGCAATAAATAAACAGTACCGTCCGTTCTGTATGGGAAGAAGGAGACGTTATCGGACTAAATTAATTACGGATGATGTCACCTAGTGATGGCAGAACGGATATGCCATTGTTTGCACAAATATTTTAGCTTCTGAGAAATGGATATAATGAGCTTTAAATTGTGCCTGAGACTAGACGAGATAGGCAGTGATGAATAGCAAGGGCCTCGCCTAAATGAAACGCAGCGGTCTAGCTAAGCCTAGCCAAGCATTCATCTTGCCTCTTGTCACATCGTTACAAGCAAATCTCATCTGCTCACCGTCTACTGCTACAGTGATTTCTTTTTCCTCATAAACCTCGGAGCGTCTTGGATGGTGAGCACACGTTTTTTTGTATCCCCCGTCGGTCTCGCTGCAGGATTTACTGCGCTTTCTGGTTTGAGACCCTGGTTTACTTCTTAGGAAAATGTAATCCAGACTGGCTCTTAAAAGCAACACCTCACTCCCAATTTTATTGTTTGTTTTTTTTCGATTGCCAACAAAATTCCCTTTTCGTTTATTTTCTTGATAACTGGCACGTTCCCCGTGCGCATCAAGTTAGGAGGACGCCATAAGAGGCATCCAGTGTCTTAAAAATGCTGGGGGGGTTATTTTGTTGCATTTGCTTATGCCATTTCTGAAAATAGTCTTGATAGAACAAAACAATACAAACTTCAAATGGTATTATATTCACAAAATATGAAACTATTGAAAACCATTTGCACAATATCAAAAATGGACACTACTTCTATATTCCAACTTTTTAATTAAATTCACTACTTAAATAATTGGATTTAATAGTATAACTGTTGACTTTTAATTACTTTATATTAATTAACTTCTAATGGGGACAAGCCTCCGACGTAGGAGAACATGTTTCCCAAAATGGGATTACTTAAAGAGAGAGACACATTGCTCTCTTATCTCCTTATAACATCACCGGCTATTACCCCACCTCCCTACCAATATAGATAAATCAAATGTTTAATTCTCTATTTTTTTTAAAAAACTATATTACATTAATTTTTATAAATAAATAATTCTAAACACTATGGGGCTCATAATCGAAAGAGAAAAACGTCCAAAAACCGGCCTAAGTCGGCACTTGGACGAACATTTCTCAAAAACGTCCAAGCGCCGATAATCAAACCGGGTTTTGGATGTATTTCTAAACGACTTAGGCCCTCATAGTGCTGCTCAACATCCAAAGCTAAACGGGGCGTTTCGGGAGGCGTGTCGAGGGCGGGAGTTTGACGGGATGTGGGCCGGCTTAGACTTAGTCGTACAGCATGTTTAACCAAAAGTGATACAGCCCACGATAGACGGAACTTGGACGTTATGACTTAGACCATTTGAAACATGTTCTAAGTCACAAAAAACCACCTAAACTCACCAGATATGCACTGAAAACATATAAAACAGACCCCTATACACCACTCCAGTGGTCACTGACACCCCCCCCCATAAAAATTTAAATCACAACTTTAAAATTCAGCCTCCAGACCATCATCACCTGGCCGCCTGGCATAGGAAAGCCTAGTCGTCCAGCACAGAGGCAGCTTAAGTCATCTTGGGGGTGGGTTAGGGACTCATGCAGAGGAGGACCCATGCCCATAAGCCCCTGCAATCACTGCATTGATATTTAAACATGTGCACTGCCCTATACACCGTCAAAACCCTTTTTTACTGGCATATAAGTGGCTCCTGCAGCCATAAGGGCTATTGGGGTGGTAGATAAGTGGGTCTAGGGGATTCTGGAGGTGGTTTGGGGGGGCTCAGCGTCACCTATAAGGGAGCTGTAGTGAGGAGAAGCCATGGCACCTTGTTTGTGAAGTTCACAGCAGTGCCCTGTAAGGTACCCCACTATTTAGGTGCCCTGTCTGGGTGTTCTGTCCATCACTTTGCAGGCCCCTCCCACGTCCAACAGGGCTTGTTCTAGATGTTTTGGACTTGGACGGACAGTTGGACGAAAATCGATATTTTAGCGGCTTGGACGATCAGATCTTCAGGACGTATAATTGGACAATTTTCGAAAGTCAAAAGATGTTGGATGTCTCTTTCGAAAATGGGACTTAGGCTCTTTTTGACTTTGGACGACTTGCGAAATGGACGTAAACGAACTTAGATGTCCCTTTCGATTATGCCCCTCCACGCCACTCTGTAGTTAAAAAAAAAAAATAGAGAATTAAACATATGATTTATCTATATTGGTAGGGAGGTGGGGTAATAGCCGGTGATGTTATAAGGAGATAAGAGAGCAATGTGTTTCTCTCTTTAAATAATCCCATTTTGGGAAACATGTTCTCCTACGTCTGAGGCTTGTCCCCATTAGAAGTTAATTAATGTAAAGTGATTAAAAGTCAACAGTTATACTATTAAAATCCAATTATTTAAGTAGTGAATTTAATTAAAAAGTTGGAATATAGAAGTAGTGTCCATTTTTGATATTGTGCAAATGGTTTTCAATAGTTTCATATTTCTGAAAATAGGTCATTTCAAGTTTAGGAAAGCTTTTTATTATTAGCCACGACGACCCTCGTTAATCTAAGGCTGTGTATTGCAAACTGTGTGCCGCGAGATGCCGGGGTGGAGGAGAGGCGCCAGTGCCGGCCGACTGCCTGCAGGACGTGCCTCTTGTGGCGCCTTTCGTAGAATTGTAGCTTAAGTCTATTATAGGCGCTGGTAAGGCCAGGTTTTAAAGACCTACATTGCCTGCGCCTATGTTACAGGTGAATTACGTCTATAGAGGTGCCTAATAGCGCCTAAGGTCACTTCCGGCCCAAACCACGCCTACTGTGACCTTAGGCACTTCTATCGATGTGATTCTCTTTTGGTAGGCAAAACAAGAAGAGGCTGCAGAACGATGTACAAGATGCAGGTAATATTTATTGCAATAAACAATTTGTGACACACAAACCACCATAGAGAGGTAAAGGTACCCGGCACAGTCTGTGTTTCAATCAACAGGGTCCCTAAGATAGTGGTAAAAAAATGTATATACGCAACAATTTTGCCTGGTGTGTGTACTGAGGTGTATGGTGAAGCGTGTCGCTGCTCAAACAGCTATGATCATAGTATATTGGAGGACATATTGGATGTTCCTTGATAATGGTAGGAAGGATGGGTGTGGTTGACTGTGGAAATCCCCCCACGCAAATCCTGTTTGCCTGCCGCGCAATCTATACTTTTATTCTGGGTAGTCTGTCCTTCAGATCACCCATTAACCCCAAACCTTCCCCCATTCTGCTGTAGGCTTTCAGGATTCACTTATGTTATCTGGTAATTGTCCTATTTTGTCTGTTGTGTTCTGACCGGAAGGAAGGGAAGGTTAACACCTGAAAGCTAATCAACAAGGAGGTTATTTTCTAAGCCTTGCACGATTATTGTGCGTGGAAAGTGCGGCACTTAAAGCACACAGGTGGCGGGGCATAATCAAAAGAAATGTCCAGGTCCGATTTGGTCGTAGGGCGCCAGTCGCTCAAAAGTTGGTAGAAGCAAAATGTCCATGCCCAAAACGTACGTCCAAAGTATTTTTGTTTTTTTAATCGTCTACCTGTACTTCCAGGTGTTTAATCGGCCAGGCCACCCATTCACGTCTATCTTTATACCACATTCTCAACCAAAAATTCATCTAAGTCCCAAACACCCAGAAGAAGATGTTTTAGATGTGGCATGCCCACTCCCTCCTTCTGGAACCCCCAAAGCCCCCCGCCCTCACACCCAAATGTCTGCGGCAAAAGGAGTGCAATTTCCTCCTGCCGCCACCTCACCGAGATATCCATTCGTCAGGAGGAATGCCCACTCTCTCCTGCCGGATCGCCCTTCCCCGCGAAAAGCATGCCTACCTGGACCCCACCAATACCAGTTTTAGTTGGCCAGGCAGAAGGATGCTTTTTCCCTCTGGCTGGCAGGCCCACCTTTATAGAATGGTGGTCCTTCCATCATTGTGGGATGGGGAGGGCTAAGGCCCTGATTGGCCCAGGTATCTTAAGACCCCTCCTATAGGAGGGGCCTTAGGCGCCTGGGCCAAATGGAATCTTAGGTCTCTCTCCCAGTTCATTCTGAGATGCACTGGGAGTGGCTTAAGATTCCGAATGGCCAGATCCCTTAAACCACTCCCATTGGGAGGCTTCGATTAAGCCTATTAATATTAGGCACCTATATTGGCTAGGCACACCTAACTTCAGGAGCCATTTATAGAATCTGGGCCAAAAATGTTAATTTTATGGTGGCTGTGCCAGCTACTTGTGACCTGGGTGGGCCACTGTTGGCGACAGGATACTGGACTTGATGGACCGTCGGTCTGTCCCAGTATGCCACTCAGTAGGTGCCTACCACTTTGAGCTAGGCGCCTACCAGAAAGTGGGTGTGGTTAAAGGTGTCTCGTGGGCGTGTTTTGCATGTGGGCGCCTAAATTGGACCTAGGTGCCGGTATTTAGACCAAGAAAACCCTGGCATAAATAGGGTGCGGCTAAGGGTCAGATGCCTACTGGTTCCTAAGTTCAATTTAGGTGCCGTTATGCGCAATTCTATAAAAGGCGTCTAACTCACGATTGACGCGCTATGCACCGCATTCCTTGGCGCCTGTGTTTTTAGGTAGCGTATATAGAATCGGGACCTTAGTTTTCAGATGGCTTTAATATAAAATTTGAAAATAAAATTCTTTTTTTATTTTTTATTTTAATTCTTTATTCATTTTATAATTCACAACAAGTGTACAGTAAATATCAAACAATTAGAATACAATACTACTTGAAAATCTACCATATCATACAACAAAAAGATATAACCCCCACCCCCTCCCACTTCAATATACAACAAAAAATATACCACATGAATATAATATCTTATCATTCATATATATTATTAATAGAAAACCAACCCCCCCCCCCCCGATCCACATGTAAGGATTAAAGTTGGGAAAAGTGTAAATTATTCATTATAATAATTTAAAAATGGCCCCCACATACCAATTTTTGACAAACAATATTTCATATATTTGTCATTGTTTATTTTGTTTCATACAACATTGTGCCTTTATTTTAGGTTTATGATTTTTTATTCTATATTTTTTGTGGCATATTTTTCAAACCTTTTTGCATATTGGTACGTATCTAATCCCCTTTCTTTCTTAGCTCTTTGGATCATTTTTTTTGTTCCATCTGTGCATGTCTTTCCTATGCCATCTATGTGTTTTGTTTGTTTTTGTGCAGATATCTGTGTTTTCTATCACAAATGTTTGTTTTTCACTTATCTTCATGCATGCAGTTTTGAGATTGCATGCTTTGCGCACACTTGTTTCTCTAGCATGACACAACATCCTTCTGTCCATATATATGATATTTTATATTGTTTTTATAATTTAAATAATAAACTTTTGTATTGTATTTGTACTCAATAGGACCCCTGACGAAGGTTTGTCCGAAACACGGACCGTGTCGGGTCCCTTGTTTGGTAAAAAGGGTTTTATAAATTTATATTTGTCACAATAAATTCTGCCTGCATCTTGTACACATCTGCAGTTGGTTTTTGTTTGTTCCTGGTTGGTTTTTTCTGCAGATAAGGTTGGACCCCTCCTTCCTTTTTTGTTGCTCCCCACACATCCTTAAATTTATTATAGTAACCTTTTTGAACTGCCAGTGCTCTTTCCATTTTAAACACATGATATACTGAATACCACCAGAAACAATAATAAAAATAAATAAAATAAATAATCTATATATATATAAAATCGGAGGTATGTATGTGTGTATGTATGTATGTGCCGCGATCACGCAAAAACGGCTTGACCGATTTGAACGAAACTTGGTATGCAGATCCCTCACTACCTGGGGTGATATGTTCTGGGGGTCTCGCGGCCCACCAGCACATGTGGGCGGAGCTACAAACATAACATCAGATTTCACCCATTCATGTCAATGGAAAAAATGTAAAAAGCTGCCATTCTCACAGTAATTCAAACACGGCTTGACCGATTTGAACGAAACTTGGTATGCAGATCCCTCACTACCTGGGGTGATATGTTCTGGGGGTCTCGCGGCCCACCTGCACACGTGGGCGGAGCTACAAAGAGAACATCAGATTTCACCCATTCATGTCAATGGAAAAAATGTAAAAAGCTGCCTTTCTCACAGTAATTCAAAAACGGCTTGACCGATTTGAACAAAACTTGGTATGCAGATCCCTCACTACCTGGGGTGATATGTTCTGGGGTCTCGCGGCCCACCTGCACACATGGGCGGAGCTACAAACAGAAAATCAGATTTCTCCCATTCATGTCAATTGAAAAAATGTAAAAAGCTGCCATTCTCACAGTAATTCCAACTACCTGGGGTGATATGTTCTGGGGGTCTCGCGGCCCACCTGCACACATGGGCGGAGCTACAAACAGAACATCAGATTTCACCCATTCATGTCAATGGAAAAAATGTAAAAATCTGCCATTCTCTCAGTAATTCAAAAACGGCTTGACCGATTTGAACGCAACTTGGTATGCAGATCCCTCACTACCTGGGGTGATATGTTCTGGGGGTCTCGCTGCCCACCTGCACACGTGGGCGGAGCTACAAACAGAAAATCAGATTTCATCCATTCATGTCAATGGAAAGGATGTAAAAAGCTGCCATTCTCACCGTAATTCCAACTATAAAACACTTTCTATGACACTATAACCACTAGGGACATCGTTTCTATTCTACCACGGACACCATACATATAGTGTTTCTATGTTCTAACTGTGTTTGTAACTGTTTCCTTCATGCACCCCAGTTCATAATGTTATTACATTACATGAGTACTCACATATGCTGAACTAGGAACACAGGTTCCATTCTGAACCGGGAAACAACTGCATGGAGTTTCTTTTCAACCTGAGTTTCCACATATTGAGTTGTTTAAATCAATACTGAAACTTTTGGATGCCACTTATTCCAACAGATCTTCCTTTTCAGTTTAAGAGATTGCAAATTCCAGTGAGACTTGCATTCTCTATCACAATCAACAAATCACAGGGACAGACTATTACATACTGTGGAGTGGATTTAAGATTCCCCTGTTTTTCCCATGGACAACTCTATGTTGCTTGCTCAAGGGTGGGTTCACCCAAGAATTTATATGTTCTTGCTCCTGGAGGTGAAACTAAAAATGTTGTTTATAATCAAGTTTTGTGTTAGTTGTATTGTATTCATTTTGTCAAATATTTCACATTATAATTTGAATATTGTACTTTTTATAAAGCTGTAAAAAAATAATTTCATTCACCACTATAAAGTATCTTTATTTGAATCCATTTACAGTGTTATTGCTATAATTAAATACCCGTGCAACGCCGGGGCATCAGCTAGTAATAAAATAAAATTCAAACTCCTTGATGCTTTGTTTATCATTAGAATAATCATTTTTGTAATTGCATGTGCTCTGGAAATATTTCCACCTAGCCGACTGTACGTACGTTCAGCTCCATGCACTAATGATCTTACCTTCGTTGCTGTTGAAGGGGGAGCAGCCTTTTGTTACGGCTGTCGTCTGGTTATTTGCAGGTGAAACCCGGACTCTGCTGCTCTGATATCATTTTACCTCTGCGTTTGGTCCATTTGACTCTGCCATTCATTTATTCGCTCAGCAGGAGGTTCATAAGCTTCCAGGGAGAGGATGAAGTCTTCAGACTATGCTAGTTTCTGGTAATAAGAAAAACCCTTTATCCTGAGAATATGCTTCACCCCCCCCCCCCCTTTGAAAAGCTACATAAAATGATGATTAATCTGTCGCCGCCAGCGTTCCAATTGTATAAAATTCTGCTTCAAGTTGCTGGTTTCACTTGAAAAGAATTGAAACTCCCTGCTTTTATTTTTTTAAAGACTGTGCTCATAGTCTGCTACGAAGAAGAACTCAAAATTAATGACCTCAACCATAGCCTAAAATGCAGATGGCAGACTCATTCACTCACACAGGCGCATCCCTGATTCTGTCCGTGTATTATAATTATTTGGCGTTCTTTTCCTCATTTAATTGATGTACACTGCATTGATATTTTAAGTGCCCTGGGGATGGGTCCCAAAGTGACGGGCTGGGTCAGGAACTGGTTGAGTGGAAGGCGACAGAAGGGGAGTGATCAATGGAGATCGCTCTGAGGAAAGGGATGCCAGTGGTGTGCCTCAAGGTTCTGTTCTTGGGCCTGTTCTTTTAAAGATCTTTATAAATGATGTTGCTGAAGGGTTGTCTGGTAAGATTTGTCTCTTTGCAGATGATACCCAAATCTGCAATAGAATAGACAAGCTGGATGGTGTGAATAACATGAAGAAAGACCTGGCAAAGCTTGAAGAATAGTCTGAAATTTGACAGCTAAAATATAATGCTAAGAAATGCAAGGTCATGCATTTGGGCTGCAAAAACCCAAGGGAACGGTACAGTTTAGGGGGTGAAGAACTTATGTGCATGACGGAAGAGCGGGACTTGGGTATGATTGTATGTGATGATCTTAAGGTGGCCAAACAGATTGAAAAGGTGACGGCAAAAGCTAGAAGGATGCTAGGTTGCAGGTGGCCAGTAGGAAAAAGGAGGTATTGATGCCCCTGTATGAGACTTTGGTGAGACCTCATTTAGAATATTGTGTACAATTTTGGAGGCCGCACCTTCAAAAAGATATAAAAAGGATGGAATTGGTCCAGAGGAAGGCTACTAAGATGGTGTGTGGTCTTCGTGATAAGACATATGGGGACAGACTTAAAGATATCAATCTGTACTTTGGAGGAAAGACAGGAGAGGGGAGATGTGATAGAGACCTTTAAATACCTACTTAAATGTACATGAGTCGAGTCTCATTTGAAAGGAAACTGCAATGACAGTGTTTAGGATGAAGTTAAGAGGTGATAGGCTCAGGAGTAAATCTAAGGAAATACTTTTTTATGGAAAGGGTGGTAGATGCGTGGAACAGTCTCCCGGAAGAGGTGGTGGAGACAGAGACTGTGTCTGAATTCAAGAGGGCCTTGGAGAGGCACCTGGGATCTTTCGGAGAAAGAGATAATGGTTACTGCGGATGGGCAGACTGGATGGGCCATTTGGCCTTTATCTGCCGTCATGTTTCTATGTTTCTGTATAAATACAAATAAACATTGAACATGACATGCTTCCCATAAAGTCATCAACAGTTTTTCATACCAAACCTCTGGAACAGCCTACCTCCTCATATCAGAGCCCTTAAACTTTAGAAAAGCTGTAAAAACCTACCTTTTTGCCTAGTCACTCCCTCAACCCTTCATCAGCACCAGCAAGTAATCCTATATTAGAGAATGACACGGGGACAAATTTGTCCCCGTCCCCGCAGAAAATCATTTTCCCTGCCCCCGTGAGTTTTGTTTCTGCCCCATTCCTGTAAGCCTCAAACACTTATGATTTTACAGTGTTTGAGTCTTAAGCAGATGCGGACGGAGCTTACAGGAATGGGGCAGGGGCAGGGGCAGGGACAGGAAAAGAACTTGCGGGGATGGGAAATAATGTGTCCCTGTGTTATTCTCTACTTGGGAGAACAGTATCGAAAATTGAATAAAAATAGTGTGAAAAATTTCAGCCTCTGATAACCAGAGCTGGTATTGTGACATCATATCTACTTAACCGCACTACATCAGTTAGGTTTAATAATGAAGACTCTACATCTTATTCTTCCTCATTTGGAATCCCGCAAGGATCTATTTTGCCCCCTCTATTGTTTAATATTTTTCTTTCACCACTGCTAGGTATTTGCCAATTCATCGGTTTTGTTCCATTTTCTTATGCAGACGACATACAACTCATTCATCCGTTAGACCCAGAAAATAACACTGATATCACATCCATCAATCACAAATTGGAAAAAATTCAAGACTGGCTTAATACAAATAAACTAGCATTAAACATCAATAAGACAAAAACAATGTTATTCACATGGAAAAAAAGATATAATCCTGTCAAAACCGTTTATTCTTAATAACATTTCACTCAACTTGGTTCCCTCCATTAAAATACTAGGTGTAATTATTGACGATAAACTAACTTACCATGAACACATCTCTCTTATTGTTAAAAGCTGTTTCTTTAAACTACGACAAATACGCTCAATCGCTAAATTTCTCAGTTTAACATCGATAAAGATACTTATTCACTCCCTAGTAATCTCAAAAATCGACTACTGCAATGCTCTTCTACTTAATATCACTCTGAAAGAAAAAAGGAGACTGAAATTATTACAAAATACGGCCATTAAACTAATATATAACGCTAAAAAGTATGATCACGTCTCTCCACTACTAAAAGACGCCCATTGGCTGCCAATTAGCCACAGGATTACCTTTAAAATCTTATTACTTATCTTTAAAATATTAGCTTCTAATGAACCACTTTTTATTTCACGATCTCTAATCCCATATAACTCCCAACGCTCTCTTCGATCTTCCGACCAAAATATGTTTTCAGTACCTTCTTTGAAAATCATAGGTACAAGGAGATCAGACATGTTTACAGTCATGGGACCACAATGGTGGAACGCCCTCCCTCAATATATTCGATCCGAAAAAGATATTGTAACTTTTAAAAAACTTTTAAAATCTTACTTATTTAGGGATGCTTTTAATACTTAAAACTTTTAAAAAACTTTAAAATCTTATTTAAAGTTTTGGATATTTTTAATACTTTTAGGATGTTTCGAACTGTGCTTTGGATTTTAGCCCCCTACCTCTTGGCCTTTCTACCAAATATAAGATTGTAAACTTTAATCCTTCCCTACCCTTTCATGTTTGTTTTTATGTTATTATTTGTGTTAATTGATAGTTTCTTTGTATTATTCTCTATGTGGACTCTGTACATCGCCTAGCAATTTTAATAGGCGATTCATCAAATGAATAAATAAACTTGAAACTTGAAACTCATTCCACCAATGCCTAAGAGCCAACCTCATCAGTGATGTCACAATGACTTGATTGTCCTAGACTTGGCTCACTTTTACGACATTTTGATTTCTAGAGTGGCGCAGTGGTTAACGTTACAGCCTCAGCACCTTCAGGTTGTGGGTTCAAACCCACGCTGTTCCTTGTGACCCTGGGCAGGTCACTTAATCCCCCCATTGCCCCAGGTACATTAGATAGATTAAGAGATTGCTGGGACAGACAGGGAAAAATGCTTGAGTACCTGAATAAATTCATGTAAACCACTCTGGGCTTCCTTGGGAGAACAGTATAGGAAACTGAATAAATATATAGTGTGAAAAGCTTCAGCCTCTGATAACCAGAGCTGGTATTGTGACATCATAATGCCTCATTCCACCAATGCCTAAGAGCCAACCTCATCAGTGATGTCACAATGGCTTGATTGTCCTAGACTTGGCTCACTTTTACTACATTTTGATTTCTAGAATGTTGCAGTGTAGAGAATGACATGGTGACAAATTTTTTCCCCGACTCCGCAGGAACTCAATTTCCCTGTTTCGACCTCATGAGTTTTTGTTCCTGTCCCATTCCTATAAGCTCCGCCTTAACCACACAAACCTCGAACACTTATGATTTTAAAGTGTTTGAGGCTTGTGCAGATGAGGACGGAGTTTGCAGGAATGGGGCAGGGGCAGGTAAAGAACTCGCGGGGACGGGACAGGAAAATGAGTTCCCGCGGGGATGGGGGTAAATTTTTTTCTCCCCTTGTCATTCACTATCCTATATGAAGATATATTACAACACACTGTATGTAAACCCTATATTGCAGGGGTGTCCAATGTCGGTCCTCGAGGGCCGCAGTCCAGTCGGATTTTCAGGATTTCCCCAATGAATATACATGAGGTCTATTTGCATGCACTGCTTTCATTGTATGCTAATAGATCTCATGCATATTCATTGGGGAAATCCTGAAAACCCGACTGGATTGCGGCCCTCGAGGACCGACATTGGACACCCCTGCTATATTGTAACATGGAATGTAAACTGGAACCCGTTCTGAGCTCCTTGGGGAGGATGAAATATAAATTAATATAATGAATAAATGTGTATATTTATTTTTAAAAAACAATCAATATGTGTAAAAATATGAAAATGGTTGTACATTGTTGGGGGGGGGGAGGAAATTGAAGGTACGTGCTCCTCTTTTTTTCACAGATAGCGCTAAGACAGGGGTGTAGTGAACTCCGGTCCTCGAGAGCCATATTCCAGTCGGGTTTTCAGGATTTCCCCAATGAATATGCATGAGATCTATGTGCGTGCACTGCTTTCAATGCATATTCATTGGGGAAATCCTGAAAACCCAACTGGAATACGGCTCTCGAGGACCGGAGTTCACTACCCCTGCGCTAAGAGCTTGCAAACACATATTTATCTTTTTTTTTCTCTTGGCATGTTCCTCGCGTTCTTTTCACCTACAGCGCAGTGAATCTTTACACACAGCAGCTGCGATTGTCCCGCCATTGTTCCCTCTCCCTTCTTTCTTCTCTAGTTAAGCCATTGAGGTGCCTTTTCTACTGAGAGGCTGCTCTTAGCTCAAGAACTATGTTCGCTTTTGAGCCATGCAGTAGGTGTCGCTCTTGAGCAATAGCCAGTGTTTTCAGGAACTCGGATTTATCATATGCCTTTTCAAAATCCGAGCTCAAGGCAAACTACATTCAGGTACTTAAGTTATTTCCTTGCAGACATGTGCTTGTCGTGCTCTTGCCCCGCCTACCTGAGGGTGTAGGCCGAGTCTCCTTCACCGCCTACTTGATGGTGTAGGCTGAGTATCCTTCAGCTACCACCTTTACCTGGTGGTCTAGCGGCGAAGCAGGGCAAGAGCGCTCGTCCTACGCTCCTGCCCCATGCAGAACTGTCCACAAAAAGGACTGCTGTGAGTTCCCGTGGTCTCAGGAGACTACAGCGGGAACTCACGGCAGCCATTTTTGTAGACAACTCTGCAGAGGGCAGGAGCGTAGGACGAGCGCTCTTGTCCTGCTTCACCGCTAGACCCCCCCAGATAAGGTGTGGAGAGGTGCAGGTGGCGGGAGGGAGGCGGGGGTGGGTCAGAGTCTGTCCTAAAATTTATTCGTGATTTTTCAATATTCGTAGGCCGCCTCTTCCCCTATCCCCCGCAAATATTGAGAGGGAAGTGTACTCTGACGCTGTTGAACCTAATTTTCAAAGAGGGTAGTTTGATTTTCAAATTAACTCGAACGCCTGCAGGGGAACAGGAGTTCCTGCTGTCTTTGAAACTACCCATCCTACCGAAAATTACTCTTAAAAGATTTTTTTTTTTAAATCTGATTACATTTTATTCTTGGAATACATATAATTTGAAAGCTGGGTTCCTTAAGATCCTATGGGCTTTAGCAGGCAGCATTTAATTTCTTTTTGTCAAATTTTTAAAAAGTTAGTTTCATTTACAAAAAGGTGACTATTTTTATGCTGGCATTTTAAATGCATACCTAAGCTTTTACTAAACCCAGTGCGCTAAATACTCCGACACTGTTTCAACGTTCATAGAGATGAATTTCGGAGCACACCAGGCCGCTGTTGTTTCAAGTTTCAAGTTTATTATTTCTCTTGATTAATCGCTTAATCAAATTCTAAGCGATGAACATTTTAAAATACATTCAGTGAGAGACAAACAATACAAACTTAAATAATAACATCGGGAAATTAATTAATACATGTTCTCATTACATAAGGTAAGATAGGGTTTTGAAATACAATTGATTAAAGAAAAGCAAAACAAAGGAAAAGCACAATAGTATAAACCTCTATTGTGGCGTAGTGAAGAGGGGGGGGAGAGAGTTCCTTACATATCCTGTAGAATTACTCTTCTCACTTTGACATAAAGTACTTACCCCACGTGCACGGGTGTCACAATTAAAACTTTACTTTCTCGCACCTTTATGCAAAGTCTGAGGACAACTCCAGGTGACGTGCAAATGTTTATTACAAAGACATTAATTGGCTTTAATCTTCCGGAAATAGAGGGAGCTCGGGGTAATTATCTGAACTGAGAACCTTGCGAAGTTCTCTGGAAAAACGATGTAAATGTACTCATACATTATACATAGTTATGACTTAAAGCAGGGGTGTCCAATATCGGTTCTCGAGGGCCGCAATCCAGTCGGGTTTTCAGGATTTCCCCAATGAATATGCATGAGATCTATTAGCATACAATGAAAGCAGTGCATGCAAATAGACCTCATGTATATTCATTGGGGAAATCCTGAAAATCCGACTGGACTGCGGCCCTCGAGGACCGACATTGGACACCCCTGACTTAAAGGCTTAGATTCACTAACCTGGTCGAGTCAGTCTGCTCCGTGTCCGATCCGACGCAGGCCGACTGATTCCCAACGGGCCTGTACTCAAATGGAGCAGATCGGAGGAATACCCCCTCCCCTCCCACTGACCTCACGGATCGCTCTCCAGCAATCCAAACGCATACGCAGACCATCTACTTTGCCCGTAGATGGGTCTGCGTATGCGTTTGATGTCCGCGTTTTTATTTTATTTTTTACTCGCGAGCCCGTGGATTTAACCCGCGGTTTAAAAACACGGGCTCGAGTCAGGGCAGGAGAATCGGGAGCAGAGATCGGGGGCAGGAGAGTCGGGGCAGAGAGCAGGGCGGCAATCGAGCAGGAGAGTCGGAAGGGAGGTGTGCGACTGGTCCCCTGCAGTTGTTTCTTCTGTTGATTGGCCAGCACAGTCAGTGTCTCAGATTTGTTTAGTGAATCACATCCATGCCCGCTTTGCTTGCCGTTTCCCCTCATTAGTGAATCGGGCCGGAGGAAAATCGGATCGCGAAGGGGTCGCAAACCGATCGGTACACGATCGATTTTGCTTAGTGAATCTAGCCCAAAATCTAATATCTTGCAGAGACTTTGCTAAGACTGTTTTGGATGGGCGTCTGTAGTTCTTTCCTTGAAAAAATGTTGGAGCCCCTAGTTTTATATCTCGTCCACCCCAACAAGCTCGGAACTGGTGGTAAAACGGCATAGACAAATTATGAATTTAACGTATACAGTCACATTATATATACAGAGTCTATTATTACCGTATTTCCCCATATATATACTTGAGCTCCACGAAGAAAACCATTAGAAGACTCAAAATGATCCAGAACACTGCGGTCCGCCTCATATTCGGCCTGAAAAAATGGGAACATGTCACCCCTTTCTACCACAAACTTCACCTGCTACCCTTTGAATCCAGAGTCCTATTCAAATTTGCCTGCTTCTGCTATAAAACAGTATTTGGCCTATCCCCAAGCTACTTAAACCCTCACTTCTATCTGAATCACATAAACAAGCACTCCCACAGAATTCAACTCTTCGCCTTCCCCTCCCTAAAACTATGTCACTACAAAAGATTCCTTGATAAAACTTTTGCCTTCCAGGCTGCCAAACTGAACCCATGGCTAGCCCAAATTGTCCTTGAGGCCCCCACCTACCTTGGGTTTAGAAAATCTCTCAAAACTCACCTATTCCAAGGACAAGACACCTAACACCCCTCTCCAATGAACAACAATCTCCTCCTGCCCCCTTCCACCTCCTTTCCCAACCTACCCACCCCCTCCCCCCCTAACCTACCCCCCTCTCTTTCTCCTAACTTCATTCTACCTCCTTGCTCCTAATATTGTTCAATTGTTTTCGAACCACTTGTAATTTTTTGTTAATCTAATGTAAACCGCCTAGAACTCCTTGGGTATGGCGGTATACAAAAATAAAGTTATTATTATTATTATTATATTATTATTATTATTATTAATATATAGGCCACGGTCTATACATGGGTTTTACAAACCAGTGTCTGGGGTGCAGCCTAGTTATATGGGGCGGCCTATATAAAAAATTTTACTCATTCTCCCTGCTCTCGGTCCCTTTTTCAGAGACAGCGAACCTCCAGCAGTGCAGAGCAGCCACGATCTCTTCGGCATCCGGCCTGCCCCCCCCCCCCGCACATCTTGCCGAGTGAGTGACGTCAGTTCTCATGAGTCCCGCGACAGCTGACGTCGACCATTCAGCGGGCGGTGTGGGGGGCAGGCCAGATGCCGAAGAGATCGCGGCTGCCCTGCACCGCTGTAGATTTGCCATCCACCGTCCAGGGGGCTCCAAAAAAGGTACCGGGGGTGGGGGGGGGGGGGAGCAAAATTTTAAAAGGCAGGGGAGGTACCGGAAGATAAGCCGCACTTAATACCATGGGGCGGCTTATCTTCCGGTTTTTAAACATAGGCCAACTTTTTTTGTGGCCTATGCAGAGGGGCGGCCTATATGCGGGGAAATACAGTATTAATATCCATTTATTTATTTAATTTTCTATACCGTTCTCCCCGGGGAGCTCAGAATGGTTTACATTCATTTATTCAGGTACTCAAGCATTTTTTCCTGCCTGTCCCGGTGGGTTCACAATCTATCTAATGTACCTGGGGCAGTGGGGGGATTAAGTGACTTGCCCAGGGTGAATTGGATCAACCAACAAGGTAAGGTTTAGTGAATCTGGCCTAAAGACCCCCACACATTCTCCCAGTGTTCACTGACACCATCATCCCCCCCCCCCTGCAAAGATCAGAATAAAAACCTACATACCTCTTCTCCAGAACATCAGCACCTAGAATAGGAAAGCCTAGCGGAGCTGCACACACATCTCTTAAATTGCCTGGGGGTGGGCTAGTGAACCACAGAGAGGAGGGCCAGGGTTCATAAGCCACTTTAACCGCTACATTTATGGTGGAAGATGTGAGCCCACCAAAAAAAACCAAAAACCCCATCCCTACTCTACTCCCATATACAGTAGGTGCCACCTGCAGCCATAAGGGCTATTGGGGTTCTGTGCAGGTGGGTATAGTGGGTTTTGGAAGGGTGGCACCCTTTTTGTGAAGTTCACTGCAGTGCCCTGTAAGGTGCCCCACTGCTCTGTTTCCATGTCTGGGTGGCCAGTCCATCACAATGCTGGCCTCTCCCACCTCCAAAAAGGTCTGGTACCTATTTGATAAATTCCTTTCAGCTCAGTAACTCTGCCCTCTCTCCATGACACTGTAACAGTCCTTGACACCATGTACAACACCTTCTCTTATGCAACAATGTAACCTTCATGTAGCATGTGCTGTGACAGTGTAACCTTCCTCTACGACACGATGTAACCTTTTCCCTATGATGCTGCATGGGCCCTCTTGCCTTGTAAATCGTCTTGAACCTGTACTGGATAAGTTCGATTAAGGGCGGCACGTCAACACCGCGCCAGACAAAAATGCGCCGCCAATCATGCACAGGACTTATGTGTGCCACCTTAAAATAGTTCCTGTTTGCGCTCTGAGGGTGTGAGTTAGGGTAACCCCCCCACTAAACTTACAAATGTTCATGCTCCCGTTGGGGGGGGGGTGTTGGGGGGAACCCCCCTACACTGAAGACAGCCGAATATCCCCAAAATAAAGGAAAACAGCAGTTTCCACTGTAATGGGGATTCGGGGTTCCCTCTCCTCCCACCCCCAACAGAAGTGCAAACACTTGCAAATTTACTGGGGGGGGGGATTCTCCCCCAAATCCCCCCTCCGAGCGCTAACAGGAACTGTTTTAAGGCCGCACGCATAAGTCCTGCGTGGAATCGTCAGCACACGATTGCTGGCACGTTCTTGTTCAGTGCGCTTTAGTTACAGTACCATGATTAAGACAGATGGAGCAATGGATGAGTGACTTCAAGCTCAAACTTAATTCAGGAAAAAAACCGAAATTTTTCATTGCTTCGCCACATCCGCTTGACACCAAAACACCTCTGTGCATCAATAAACTTAGTTACCCTAGTCAGTCTTCCATGAAGATACTGGGCGTAACTCTGGATCAACGTCTAACCACGAAAGACCAGGTGGACTCCTTAATCAGAAAGGGTTTTTTTCACTCTCTGGAAACTTAGATCCATTAAATCATATTTTGATACGTCAGCATTCAGAATCCTGGTACAATCCCTTGTACTGAGTCAACTTGATTACTGCAACATCGCCTATTTAGCAATCTCCCAAAATAATATGCGACGTCTACAATTGATGCAAAATGCAGCGGTCAGATTAATCTTCGGGCTAAAGAAATTTGATCACGTGACACCTTACTACCGGCAGTTGCACTGGCTACCGATGGAAGCACGCGTAAAGTTTAAGTTCGCCTGCCTCTGCTTTAAAGTGCTATACGGACTGGCCCCTAAATACATAACTGACCTTTTCTCCTTCTCAGCCAACAGACACAAGAGAAGCTCATATTCGAACTTCGTTTCCCCCCGCCCCCAGTTAGAGGATGTAAACTGAAAAAACACCATCAACACCTTCTCTCACATCAGGCAGCATTATGGGGTAAAGATCTAGAACAATTGCTTTCGCCCACTACTTATGAGGAAATCAGGAAGCGCCTAAAAACACATCTGTTCCTGAAGTATCTAGACAACTGACCCGTACAACTCTTTCTCTTCAATAACGGTTCTCTTGACCTATTAACCACTATCTTTCACCTCTTAAGTTCAATCAATTTGTATCCTTCTTTGAATCTTTTGTAAACTGCATAGAACTTCACGGTACTGCGGTATATATTATTATTATCATCCTGATTAGATCATATATATAGCTAAGTGCAATTTTATAAAACTCTGTGCCCAAATCCTCCTGCAAACAACCTAAAAGGGAGAGGGCTCGATATGGGAGGGGCATAGGCAGGTCGGGGGCAACATACACACCTTACAACCCCATTATTTTCCCTCTGCAAGGGATATGCTGCTTTAGTGATGATCCCGATGGATCTTATGTATATACAGACGTAGGTGTTGTGTATTTTTGTGTGGCAGGTTAAATTAGAGTTAATTCTCATATTCTCCATACAATTCTTCTTTCCTTTCAGCAGTTCCTCCGATGATTTTTAAAATCTAGAATTTTATTTCACCTTGATTGTATGGATAAAAAGGGAAATTGGATCTCAACGGTGGACAAAAAAGGGCAAGAAAACGAAAGCCGTATGTAGCGACTGGCAAGAGTATAAATGAATCGGGCATACGTGGAACTGCGCTGCAAGAATAAATATGGTCTACTAGGTTTAGTGCATAACGAAAGAGGAATAAAATATATTGGCTGAAACAAAATGAAATAAGTAAATGTGTGACTTTTTGCCCTTTAAATGCCAAGGACATGGCGTTACAGATATGAAAAAATAAAGATCTGTCAGTCTCACCCAGACTGCCTGCTTTGAAGCCGGTTCCTTATTATTTCCACTGATATTACTTTTGCAGTAGATTTCGGAGCAACATAGACAATTATTTCTTTACAGATATGGTGCAGTGAAAAGCAGAAACTTAAAAAAAAAAAAAAGTGGTGGGAGAGCCAGAGGTCATCGGGGCTCTTTAAGGAGAGAGGGAAGAATCAGAGTATGAATGGGCCCGGCCACTGACCCTCAAGCCTTGCATTGAAGAACGCTGGTGTAGAAGGACTGAGGTTGAGAGAGACACTAGAGCAGTGATTCCCAACCCTGTCCTGGAGGAACACCAGGCCAATCGGGTTTTCAGGCTAGCCCTAATGAATATGCATGAGAGAGATTTGCATATGATGGAAGTGATAGGCATGCAAATTTGCTTCATGCATATTCATTAGGGCTAGCCTGAAAACCCAATTGGCCTGGTGTTCCTCCAGGACAGGGTTGGGAACCACTGCACTAGAGAATGGTATCCAGAGCAGATATTATGATGTCATAATGTCTCATTCCACCAATAAGAGCCAAGCTTATCAGTGATGCCACAATGGCTTCATTATCTTATACTTGGCTCACATAAGAATCGGCATATGAATGAACCCAGCCTTGCATAATGTCATAATGTCTCATTCCACCAATAAGAGCCAAGCTTATCAGTGATGTCACAATGGCTTCATTATCTTATACTTGGCTCACCTAAGAATTGGCGTGTGAATGGCTCAGCCACTGATTCTCAAGCCTTGCATTGAAGAACGCTGATGTAGAAGGACTGAGGTTGAGAGAGACACTAGAGAATGGTATCCAGAGCAGATATTATGATGTCATAATGTCTCATTCCACCAATAAGAGCCAAGCTTATCAGTGATGCCATAATGGCTTCATTATCTTATACTTGGCTCACATAAGAATCGGCATATGAATGAACCCAGCCTTGCATAATGTCATAATGTCTCATTCTACCAATAAGAGCCAAGCTTATCAGTGATGTCACAATGGCTTCATTATCTTATACTTGGCTCACCTAAGAATTGGCGTATGAATGGCTCAGCCACTGACCCTCAAGCCTCGCATTGAAGAATGCTGGTGTGCGCTATCCGTTCAAATGCATAATTAGATATAAATCCTATAAATATATTTTCTTTGATCCATCCCAGCTGACTGGATAAAGAATAAGTTACAACAACCTCTAAATGTAGAATTAATCTCCTACCATTCTAGGCTGTCCTTTTTTCCTTTTGATATAAGTTTCCTGATTATTGTTTAGTCACTTATTGAATCTTGGAATCTCTATAATTGAAGACGCGAGAATGATAGAAAATTGTTTGATATTTCCTGAAATTTGATTTAGTGTTTTCCTCAGATTTGAGATTTTATTTCTGTCAATCTTTCTGTTCAAGATGATTATGCTTGGAAATGTATTTGAAAAATTAAATAAAGAATTAAAAAAAAAAAAAGAATGCTGATGTGAAGGAAATGGACACAAAAGAATCTGTATATGGTTCCCCCACCTGAACACAGTGTAGCTGCACCTTCTTGTCCAGTGTGTCTGTCTTGACTAGATTGTAAGCTCATTTGAGCAGGGACCGTCTCTTCTATATTTTGATGTACAATGCTGCGTATATCCAGTAGTGCTATAGAAATAATCTAATCTAATCTTTGGCTCTGTACAAGAGGTGAGCAATCAGGCTACATCAGTGGTCTCCAACTCCAACCCTTTGCAGGGCCACATTTTGGCTTTGAAGGTACTTGGAGGGCCTCAGAAAAAATAGTTAATGTCTTATTAAAGAAATTACAATTTTGCATGAGGTAAAACTCTTTATAGTGTATAAAGCTTTCCTTTTGGTTAAGTCTTAATAATAATATTGTCATTTATAACTAAAGAGACATATGATCAAGAAAACTGTTTTATTTTACTTTTGTGATTATGATAAACATGCCGAGGGCCTCAAAATAGAACCTGGCTGGGTTGGAGGGCAGAGAGGAGAACAGGACAATCAAGCCATTGTGACATCACTGATGAGGCTGGCTCTTATTGGTGGAATGAGGCATTATGACATCACAATCTCGGCTCTGCTTCCCAAAGACAAACAGGATGTCATGGTTACAGTTTTGCCAGTGGTCTCCAACTCAAACCCTTTTCAGAGCCACATTTTGGATTTGTCGATACTCGGAGGGCCGCAGAAAAAAAAATTAATGTCTTATTAAAGAAATGACAATTTTGCATGAGGTAAAACTCTTTATAAATCTTTCCTTTTGACTAAGTCTTAATAATAATATTGTCATTTAGACCTAAAGAGTCATATGATCAAGAAACTGTTTTATTTTACTTTTGTGATTATGATAAACATACCGAGGGCCTCAAAACAGGAGGCTAGATCAACATTCCTGTCCTAATCTGCTATCTTGTTCTCTGTGTATTTTCCGGGTGCTGTTACAAGTTTGCAGAATGCTCTTAAGTTAGCACCTATAAATGGACAGCATGCAACATGAAAATGTTAAGACTGAAAAAAAAAAAAATCTTACCTTGCACTGTAAATCAAAGCGTCAGCTGATATATTGAATGTACGTGGTTGGAAGGGGCTCTGAGGCATAGCCAGTGTCCTGAAGATTTTAATCTCTAGCATACAGCATAAGTTCTTTAAATGGGGTATGCACGCCTTCTTCACTGAGGTTCCGATGCTCTAAGCTTGCCGTGCTTTTAACGATCGACGCAAAACCAAATCTAAACAGTTTAGCGTCGGAAGTATTTCAGCTACCGATACACCAATTAGGAAATCGCGGTCTTAGAGGTTATGAAGAGGATAGCTAGCTTTACATTTTAAATAGAATAAAGTTATGTTATGTTATAAGTGTGCCACACTGAGGCTGCTAAAAAGTGTGTGTTTCCCTCTGAATCTTGGCCCATTTATTCCAGTGGATTTTCTCAAATAGCTACGAAAAATCTTTTAATACAGATTGAAGAAATGTTTGGTCATTTTCAGTGGGAAAGCCTTAAGAATCCACGTCCGACATGAGCAGAATTCAGAGCCTGAGGTATATTAAAGAACCCCTCCCCCCACCCCCGAAGACTGTTCCTTTTCCTTGTTAACTGCTTGAGCATGCAGGGTTTTGGGGGTTTTTTTTCTTTGTAACTCTCCTGCAGTCAGTAACTGTCACAACACACAGTCTGAAGCAGGTATCATTTTATTGCATAGAGTGATTAAATAAAACCCCAGGCATTTCTTTTCCAGTGCTGAAGTCACAATGAATAACAGTTTTTGACAGTACCTGATAATACTCTATAATTCTTGTCAATCTTTTGCTCATTTTTTGCTGCTGTGTTTTTGTCGAAGTAAACACTTAGGAATTAACTCAGCCTGTGAATTATTCTTCATTATTTTGTCTAGGCTGGGGATTCAGTTACAGAACTGTGGGGGAAGGGGGGGGAGAGAGAGATATGAAGTATGCGTATAATGTTGGTGGGGTGGGGAAGGTTATTAGAAAAGTCCATAGTCTGTTAATGAGAAAAACATGGGGGAAGCCACTGCTTGCCCTGGATCGGTAACATGGAATGTTGCTACTCTTTGAAGTTCTAGAATCTTGCTGCTCTTTGGGATTCTGTATGGAATGTTGCTACTCCTTGAAGTTCTAGAATCTTGCTGCTCTTTGGGATTCCGGAATCTTGCTATTCTTTGGGATCCTGTATGGAATGTTGGTACTCCTTGGTTTTGGCCAGGTACTAGTGACTCTCTCCCCCCCCACTCCCCACCCCAAGTCAAAAATGTATTCTGCTGCTCCTGAATTGTGAAAGATGGCTTGACAAGTTGCTTTCAAGTTCATAATTATTTTTTACCAAAATCTCATGGTAGTAATTCAGTTAAAGAATATTATATTGGAAACATGTGAAATTCATCTGCCATCAAACTGTAGTTGAAGAGATGTAATATTTTCTTAATTTCATATGCTTAAGAATAGATGTGTGCCCCAGTATAACACTCCGGTAAGACCTCATTTAGAATATTGTGTACAATTCTGGAGGCCACACTTTCACAAAGATATAAAAAGGATGGAGAATCGGTCCACAGGAAGGCTACTAAAATGGTGTGTGGTCTTCTTCATAAGGCTTATGAGATCTCAATCTGTATACTTTGGAGTAAAGGCGGGAAAGGGGAGATACGATAGAGACGTTTAAATACCTACGTGGCGTGAATGCACATGATTTGTGTCTCTTTCATTTGAAAGGAAGCTCTAGGATGAAGTTGAGAACTGATACGCTCAAGAGTAATCAAAGGAAATACTTTTTTACAGAAAGGGTGGTGGCTACATTGGCTGCCGATGAAGGCACGCGTAAAGTTCAAATTTGCCTGTTTCTGCTTTAAAGCATTACACGGACTTGCCCCCAAATACATTACTGACCTTTTCTCCTTCTCAACCAACAGACACAAGAGAAGTTCACATTCCAACTTCGTTCCCCCCCAGTGAGAGGTTGCAAACTGAAAAAAACACCATGAATTCCTTCTCTCACACCAAGCAGCATCATGGGGTAAAGACCTAGAACAATTACTTTCGCCCTCTACTTATGAGGAATTTAGGAAACGTCTAAAAACACACCTGTTCCTAAAACATCTTGACAACTGATCCACTTATCTCTTTCCTCTCAATAGCGACCTACTGTCCTTTTGATCACTTTTCTCCTCAACAATGAATTTCCTGTCTAATTACTTCTC
Organism: Geotrypetes seraphini; assembly: GCF_902459505.1. Classification (NCBI taxonomy): domain Eukaryota; kingdom Metazoa; phylum Chordata; class Amphibia; order Gymnophiona; family Dermophiidae; genus Geotrypetes; species Geotrypetes seraphini. Next base: position 175,442,291 of record NC_047091.1, on the reverse strand, counting down.
TTTCTTCTTCCCCTCTTGAAGTCAGTCAATTTGTACCTTTGCTTAATCTTTTGTAAACCGCATAGAACTTCACGGTATTGCGGTATATAAGCTGTTATTATTATTACTAGTCTTATAGCCCGTTACATTAATGGGTGCTAGAATATATGTGTGTGTGTCTCTCTTTATTTCTTTTTCTCTCTCTCTCTCCTTAGCCGCTTTCTTTCTTTCTTTTTCCTTGGCTGTCCATCACCACCCCTTGCCTGCTCCCCCTGTCAATTCTCCCTTCCTTTTACCTCCCCTGTGTCCACCACCACCCCTTCACAGCTCTCCTTATGCAGCAGCAGCCCTTCTCCCTTTGTTTTAGCTACCCCCTGTCCAGCAGCACCTTCCTTCTCCCCCTGTCCAACATTAGGCCTCCGTTCCTTTTTCTTCACCCACCTCCTGTCCATCAGCACCTCTTTCCTTCTTCCCCTGTCCAACAGTAGGGGTCCCTTCCTTTTTCTCCCCCCCCCCTCCTCCTTCTTATCCCTATGATACAGTTACCTTGCTCTGCCCCTGATCAGAGGTTCCCGACAGCCGCCCAGTTGCACCCATTGGAAAAGTTCCCTCTGCGGCATCCCGCACCCCTCCTGATGTGACTCCCGCTGTCTTTCTTTCTGTCTGTCTCTGTCCCTGGCCCCCTTTGTCTGTTTGTCTTTCTGTATATCTCCCTGCACCTGTGTCTTTCTTCTTGTCTTTCTGTCTCCCTTCCTCCCTCTGTCTGTCTGTCCAAAGCAGCATTCCCTTCCCCTCCATTTCCCTCCCCCCCCCACACCAGTTCCCTGTGCACCTGCCCCTGTGTCTTTCTTCTTGTCTTTCTGTCTCCCTTCCTCCCTCTGTCTGTGTGTCCAAAGCAGCATTCCCTCCCCCTCCATTTCCCTCCCCCCACACCAGTTCCCTGTGCAGCAGCATTATTGTTTCCTCTACCCCCTTTCCCTTCCCACAGTCGCGACTACAAACGCGGGCCCGAGTCCTTTGCCGGCGGCCCCCCCTTCCCTTCCCTTCCCTTCCCGCGGGTCCGAGTACACATGGCGATTCAAGCAGCGTGTCCACTAGTCTTCACACGCTGCCTCGGGTCCTTCTACTGGCCTGATTTACTCTGGCACGTCCGGAGCAAATCAGGGTAGTAGAAGGGCCCGAAGCAGCGTGTGAATACTGCTGGACACGCTACTTAAATCGCCAGTCGGGGCCGCAGTAAGGGAAGGGGGGGGGGCGGCGGAAATCTTCTTCTACCTTGCCTCTCCTCCACCGTCGGGAGTCAGCGGCAGGAGCTTTAACGGCTGTTGGTTCCGCGTTGAAACAATCCCGCGCCTCTTTGAAAACTGTGACGCCGCTGGAGCCGGGAGACGACGGAGAGGGCAGGGGGTGAGCCGCGCATGCACACTTCCTAGCTACAGCTCACAGAAAATGGATCCACGCATGCGCGGCTTACCGTTTTATTATATATATTATTATATATATAGATTTTTATTATATATATTATATATATATAATATTATAATATTATATATATATTATATATATATTATATATTATATAATATTATATATATATATTTTATTATATATATATATATTATATATATTATTATTATTTATTATTATACATGGAACGCTTTCCCGGAGGAAGTGGTAGACTGTATCTGAATTCAAGAAAGCGTGGGATAGGCTCATGGGATCTCTTAGGGAGAGGAAGAGATAATGGTTACTGCGGATGGGCAGACTGGAGGGGCCATTTGGCCTTTATCTGTCATCATGTTTCTATGTTTCTGACTCTCTCTCGGAACTACATTGAATCAGTCTGCCACAGTGAAAATGCATTAAGGATAATATTCTGTAATGGAATATAACATAGTAAATATTGGGAGATAAAAGATCAATCGAAAAAGGAGGGAATGACCACAGCAAGTCAAGATACAGTGGAGATGACAAAGAACAAGTCCAACAGCATAACTTCATTGACAAGTCTGGCATCCTAGTGACTCGACACTCCAAAATTACTGGAAAGGTATGGAGGCGCTTGTAGTGTGTTAAAAGCGTGTCTGATACGTGTGCATCAAAAGTGTAGACTGGTAGATTTGGGTTGCAAATTGCATGAGAGATGAAGATACATTTGTCATACTTGACCGGGGGGGGGGAGGGTGTCATATTTGCGTGTGTTAAAGGCACATCTTATGCGTGTGTGTTAAAAGCATATGCTGTCAGGTCTGGGGATGCTGTAAGCCAGGGCTGCCCAATTCCGGTCCTCGAGATCGACTGGCAGACCAGGTTTTCAGGATATCCGCAATGAATATGCATGAGAGAGATTTGCCTGCACTGCCTTCTTGGTATGCAAATCTCTCTCTCATGCATGTTCATTGCGGATATCCTGAAAACCCGGCCTGCCAGTCGATCTCGAGGACCCGGAATTGGGCAGCCCTGCTGTAGGCAGTCAGCCGGCACTGGCAACTCTGCCCCTCGCCGGCGTCTCTCCTCCTCCTCCGTGCACCTCCCCTCCTCCAGAATCCCCGCCAAAGTGACAGCTTCAGGGTCGCAGCCGGAGAGCCTCCGCTCATGCTCGGACATTGACGCGATGACATCATGCATGTGCATTACATCATCGCGTCGACATCCGTGCACTTCCGGGTTTAGTGTGCTGCTGGCTGAAAAGTTTGCGGGACACTTGCATTTCCATGGCTTGCTGGTAGTTCTCTACCCCCTCCCCTCCACCTGTGATATCGACAGACACGCGTATATGACATATGATGTATATGATATTCATTGGCAGGTGCTTTATATAAAAAAAATGCTGTTTCAAATCGCTTTTGTGACTGATGTAATGCCAACAATAAGAGAAAACACAGTTAAAATGCCAGGCTTTTAAAATCACTTTTGCAACACGAGCGCCTTACAGCTACCGACGCATGTGAAGTGTGCTTATCACATGCACCCATTATGCACTTCAATAACGCATAAGATTCATGCTCATGCATGCCTACAATGTAGCATTTCCTGGAGCATGCACACATTTATGCTTCTTTCCGTGACTATTCTGTGCATGTATCGGCCGCTTTCTCCAGCGTTGGATCGGATGGAATTTCCGTGGACCTCCACAGGGCTCATTTGCATGCAGAGTTTTTGCAACGTCGCTTGTCTTTTTTTCAAATGATAAAATTTACCGGCACTACAAGGGGAGAGTGTGGCGCAGTGGTTAACCCTTTCAGGACCATAAGGATCGTAGGCCAATTTTTGTGGTTTTGACGACATTTTTATGGTAAAAAGGGCTTGCAGATGCCAAAAAATTGATTTTTTTTGTGAAATATCATTATTTTTATTTTAAAAAATCAAACTTCTGGCTTATGGACAGTGTGGCAAGTGAATCTTCTCGTCAATCTAGCAACGACGCTAATGAATGAATGTCGGAACCAGTTTGTTTACATAAAGGCAATATCATATGGAATCCGTACATATCAAATTTAGAACTGTAGACTATCCCAATCAAAATTTATAGGATTTTAAAGTTATGGGACAAATATGTCCCTTGGTCCTGAAAGGGTTAAAGCTACAGCCTCAGCACCCTGAGATTGTGGGTTCAAATCCCACACTGCTCCTTGTGACCCTGGGCAAGTCGCTTAATCCCCATTTGCCCCAGGTTCATTAGATAGAGTGTGAGCCTGCCGGAACAGATAGGGAAAAATAGTTCATAATAATAACTTTATTTTGTATACCGCCATACCCAGAGAGTTCTAGGCGGTTCACAGCAATTAATTAAGATTACAAATGATGAGATCATTGGAATTGACATTTTAGGAATGTAGAGGTCATTGAAGTTAATAGGAATATACAAGAATGTACAAGGAATATACAAGAATGTACAATAGGAAGGTAATATTTTATTTTCATGAATATACTGTTCATTGAAGTTAATAGGTTTGGTGGGTACGGTAAACTAAACTAAGCCTTAAGTTTATATACCGCATCATCTCCACAGAAGTGGAGCTCGACACGGTTTACAAAGCTTAAAAATAAAGGAAGAGAGAGGAGAAGGATTTACAAAAGCATATAAAAAGAGGGGATGTAATCGAGGAGAAGAAATGTTATATGTTAGAGAAAAGCCAGGTTTTCAGTTGTTTTCGGAATAGTTGGAGGGAGCCCAGGTTCCGCAGCGGGATAGTGAGATCATTCCGATTTTGGAGAGAAGGGATCTTCCCAGTTTACCTGCGTGGAAGATGCCGTGTAGAGAGGGGAAGGATAGTTTATGTCTGTGGGTTGATCTGGTGGTAGCAGGCGTCAGGGCGAGGAAGGATAGAGGGATTAGGAGTGGAAGGATGCCGTGAATGATCTTGAAAGCCAGGCAGGAGCATTTGAAATGAATTCTGGAAAGTACTGGGAGCCAGTGAAGATTGGTAAGTAGTGGGGAGACGTGGTCAAATTTGCGTTTAGCAAAAATCAGCTTGGCTGCAGTATTCTGGATAAGCTGGAGTCTGCGAAGACTTTTTTTTGTTAGGCATAGATAAATGGCATTACAGTAATCGAGTTTGGATAGGATGATGGATTGTACAAGGACGGTGAAATGTTTTTGGTGAAAGTAGGATCTAACTTTCCTCAGCATGTGGAGGCTGAAAAAACATGATTTTTGCCAGGGAATTCAGGTGGTCGTTGAGGGAAAGGGAGGAGTCGATAGTGAGAGGGAAGGTGGAGGTTCACGTGTATTGATGGGAGTTAAAGAGGTGTGGGGGGTACCTGAATGTGCACCACTTAGGTTATAAGTTGTATATTAAATGCTAAAAATAAATAATTAAAAATCTCCCCGATGTTAAGAATAAAGTGGCAGCACTTTTTAATTCCCAACCAAAATATCAAACAGCCTTTATAATTATAGCACTCTTTGCCTACCCTCTCTGGTGATGTGAAGGGGCTTCCAAGCTTCTTTTTTGATTTTTGGGTTGGATCAGGATGCAGATTCACCTGCCAAGAGCGACTCCATCTCTTTAATTACACTTCAAATATGTGTGGGGGAGATGTTTAATGAATCATGTTAATTGACATCATTTCCTCTAATCTATTTTAATATCAGTGAGCCGCTTTCCGCGCATTTGACTAGAATGAAGCCTATTAGCATTTTGTATTGTTGATCCGTGTTAATGAGGATTGAAGTTGAAACGCTGAAGCGCACGAGATAATGCACTCGCGTGCCTTGCAACACTAAAAAGTGTGTGTTAATCTGTTTTAACATGGAACAACACTTGCGTTTGGTATTAATACAGAAAATGAAAGGCTCTGGAACATAGAATAGCGCAGAATTGTCAGCACCTCACTCGCTTCCTTCCCGGTGGCGATAAAGAATGGCGACCTGCAGAGGTCTCAAAAACTATACCAAAATATAAATAAATACCAATTTATGTAGAAATACGATTATTAAAGAATTGGTATTATAAATGATGTTGTCTTCAGTAATGTCCCTGGGAATGATACCAAAAATGAAGAAAAAAATATATATGTAGACCTTAAAAAAAACTATAAAAGAAAAATTACAATCAATCAAACAAATCAAAAGAAACAATCAGTACGGGCCCTGTGCCCTCGTTTCAACCAATGGCCCCGGGCAATGCTTATACAGTGACATGCACTTAGAATTGAATCTAAATAAACCGTGCCCAGTACATCATTTTATTCTTTTGAAGCGTGTACCTGTTCATTGGTTGTGACGCAAAGGTCAGCCTATTGTTTGATACTTTCAGAATTGAATTTCACGGCAGTAGCTAGCAAGGCAACGCCGATTGTTCAGACTCGTTTTGATGGGGTACGTTCAGGGCAGGATTAATTCGTCGAGGGCCCCTAGGCACACAAGTACACTGGGCCTCCCTGCCCCGCCCCACCCCACCATGCGCCCAGGCGGAAACAGGAAGCTGCGTCAGAGGGAAGCTTTGGGCAAGCAGCACCGCTTGCACAATTACAGTTCCCGTTGCCTTTCTTACCCGCGTTGCTTGCTTGTCTTACTTTCCGTCGATTGGGGGGGGGGGGCGCATTGACGATAGGGGGAGGGCGCGTCACCAATCGATGCTGGAGGGGCCTATCGCCGTTTGGAAAAAAACAATGTTGATGCCCTCCTTCATCGGGCCCCCCTGACCGTTTTGGGCCCTAGGCACGTGCCTACTTGGCCTATTGGTTAATCCTGCCCTGGGTGCGTTCACCCTTAAATCTTCACAGCCCTATTTATGCACGATTCCTCCTCAATTTCATATTTGGTGGGACCTGTCTCCCTTACTTTGGATTTGTCTCCTATTATATATGCACTGGGGAGGGGGAGGGGGAAATCCTATAAATCGCATCTGAAAATATAGGTACCCATAATCTAAGTGCCTTTCTCTTGTCAATCACACTTATGCGCCTAAGAGTCAGGCCTAACTTAAAACTTAGGCGCCCGTAATGTTGGCCAGTGTTTTAAAGGCCAGCATTAGAGGCGCCTAAGGCCCTCTTTTACAAAGGCGCATTAAGCGTTTTAGTGCAGATTTAGCATGCGCTAACCGCTAACGCGTCCATAGGATAACATGCACGCGTTTAGCGCGTGTATAGTGTGCAATAATTAGCGTGCACTAAAAAGCATAGCACACCTTTGTAAAAGGGGGAGGGGGGGGCGGGGGTAAGTCCTTTAGAGAATCGCACCTAGAGGCGTCTAAATCATTCTCCGCCCCTAAAACTTGCCTACTTTGTAGCTAGGTGGCGCTAGGTGCCATGCAATAGGCGCCTATATTTTGTAGAATCGCTAATATTTAATAGTGTTTGGAAAAAAAAAAATAAAGTGTGGAAAGTTTTTGAAGATCCCTTGTGCCTTAACCGGTCAGACGCTGAATATTGGCGGTGACCAGTGGCATGGTAAGGGGGGACAGTTTATAGGCCGCCCAAGGTGCCATCTCGGTGGGGGGCACCGACACCTCCCCATCCCCTCCATGCCATGCTCGCGCTCTCCCTTCCCTGCCTCCCCGTACCTCTTTCAAACCTTTGCCAGCGTGAGCAACTAGTCTGCCTGGCTCCCTTGGCAATCACTTCTGGGTCACGGGGCCAGGAAGTGATGTCAGAGAGAGAGCCAGCATGAGCAGGAAGCTGGAGAAGCTGCTTGCGCTAGCGAAGATTTAAAGAGATACGGGGACGGGAAGGGAGAGCGTGAGTATGGCGTGGAAGGAGCGGAGGGGGAGGTGTTGATGCGGAAGGACGCCACCTACCTGCACTATGCCACTGGCGGTGACTGCTCAGTTGCATGATATAGCTAGTCATTGGGCTATCTGACGACCCAGATATTCAGTGGAGGACAGCTGGCTATCTCCTGCTGGGTATTGGCTATGTACTTTTTGGCTAGCCAGCAGCGGCTCTTGGCTGGCCAAATAGCGCTGGATATTGGCCAATATGATTCTAAAATGGCTGACAGAACCATTATGTTCCAGCACCTAAATGCCCATGTTTGCATGTCATAATGTTCTCTTGTTGATATTTTAGAGGTCCAGTTTCCTAAAATACATTTCCATGCTGCACGTAACCAGGTCATAATTTGTCATTTGACTATGTATTTTGGAATAGGCTCAATGTCAGCAGATCATGTTACTCAAGGAAGGAGTCCTGACTTTGATGCCTCCAATCCAATTGGAACGTCCTTTCTAAAATACCACGCTAAGGCCCGGATTCTCCACAGGGTGCCGATATTGGTGGCTGCCTACAAAGCAGCCACCGATGGCGTGCGAGTCGCACGACGGCGCCGTATAGAGCATCGCGCCTCCGTGATAGGCACCAGACAGGGTTTTCTGGGCCTACATTTCTTTGCCGTGAATCGCGTCTATGTAGGCGCTTTAGGCCACCTGACGTCGCTTCCAGCGCTAGCCACACCCATAGTGGCATTAAGTGGCCCAAAGTGCCTATGTACATGCAATTCCGGCACCTTGATGAAACTCAGTTAAAAGCGTCATTTGAACAGTGTTTTAACTGAGTTTGAACTCCAACACAAGTTAGAGAACCCAGGCTTAAATAAATGAAGATATATGTATACAGTTGATTTAATAGAATTCTAGTTCATTTGAGTGAACAAGCTGCCTTTGAATGTATTTCAAGTTTTTTTTGTTCTAATGAGCAGAGAAATTGAGTTAATGTCTACAGAATCCTGAGTTGTGGGTTCAAACCCCGTGCTGCTCCTTGTGACCCTGGGCAAGTCACTCAGTCCTCTATAGCCCCAGGTACGTTAGATAGATTGTGAGCCCACCGGGACAGAGAGGGAAAATGCTTGAGTACCTGATTGTAAAAACCGCTTAGATAACCTTGATAGGCGGTATATAAAATCCTAATAAACTTGAAACTTGAAACTTGAGTGGAGTAGAACGGGTACAAGTGGATCGATTTTATTTTTTTTTTTTCCACTCTCAAAAATTACAAAGATTAGAGGACACTCGATGAAGTTACAGTGAAATACTGTTAAAACCAGAGAATAAGAGTGGATAGCGTAGCTGGTGTTAGGAAAGGTTTGGACAAGTTCCTGGAGGAAAAGTCCATAGTTTGTTATTGAGAAAGACACGGGGGAAGCCACTGCTTGCCCTGGATCGGTAGTATGAAATGCTGCTACTCTTTGGGTTTTGGCCAGGTACTAGGGAGCTGGATTGGCCACCATGAGAATGAGCTACTGGGCTAGAGGCACCATTGGTCTGTCCCAGTAAGGTTATTCTTATGTTCTTATATGAGCCAAGTATAGGACAATCAAGCCATTGTAGCATCACTGATGAGGTTGGCTCTGAGGCACTGTGGAATGAGGCATTATGACATCACAATCTCAGCTCTGGAATGTTGCTCTCATTGGGGTTCCGGAATCTTGCTCTTCTTTGAGATGCTGGAATGTTGCTACTCCTTCGGTTTTGGTCAGGTACTAGTGACCTGGATTGGCCACCGTGAGACCGGGCTACTGGGCTTCATGGGCCCTTGGTCTGACCCAGCAGCGGCACTTCTTTTGTTCTTCTATTCTTAATCCTATCAACAATAAATCCTTGGTTTTTCTTACAGTGCATTCCTAGCATTGATACAGTTGCCTCTTCCTATAATTTGTAATGTTCCAGTTATAGATTTTGAAGTCCCAGCTGTCCTGGTGTATTAGTAGCGACTTGTGTGGATATAAAAATAATCTCCTCTTTGTCACATAGTCCTTAACTTGCTTAAGACAATTTTCACTTAAATAGAGCTTCATCTCTTGGATGAATATTTCTTAGCAAGGGGAAGTGACTAGTTGAGTATCTGTACAGTTCAGCATTATGTAAATGAAGATTTTATTTTTGGAACCTTTTTTGAATTCACCACGAAGTAAATCGAATATCGGCCAGTGCCACATTCCTGCGGAGGCATGGGCATTACCGCTTTGAGATCTGCTCGACAGAAAAAGAGGAGTCTTCCTTTGCCCCGGCACGGCGAGAAGGAAAACAAAAGAGAGGCAAAGCCGATGTCGCAATACAGCACAAGGGATATTATTTTGCTTCGTTTCACTTTGGGATCTCGCAATCTTTGAAACGTCTGGCGAAAGGTCCGTTTCTTCCATGCCACCCGACCTGGATGACATACAAGAACACCTTGAGTGTCATATGCCAACATGTTCATGAACTTCATATGTCATAATAACACCATGATCACCTTCTCTCACATCAGGCAGCATTATGGGGTAAAGATCTAGAACAATTGCTTTCGCCCGCTACTTATGAGGAATTCAGGAAGCGCCTAAAAACACATCTGTTCTGAAGTATCTAGACAACTGACCCGTACAACTCTTTCTCTTCAATAACGGTTCTCTTGACCTATTAACCACTATCTTTCACCTCTTTTAAGTTCAATCAATTTGTATCCTTCTTTGAATCTTTTGTAAACCGCATAGAACTTCACGGTACTGCGGTATATAAAGTGTTATTATTACTATAAAACAATGATTTCAAATATCATGTTGTTGTTTTTTTTCTTCTCTTAACAGAGACTTCCGCACTCATCTCTTATCTGGTGACAATATTAAGAAGTGCATGTCACATACTTTCCAACATATATACAGTGGTACCTTATAATCCAAAACTTAATCCGTTCCAGAACCCCATTCGAGTTCCAAAACGTTCAAGTTCCAAGACAATTTTTCTCATTGAAAATAATAGAAACTGGATTAATCCGTTCCTTGGCCCCACAAACTCAGATTTTCCAATAAATGTAACAGTAAACACACTGGCAGAGACAGCAAGATCGGGTCACCCTGGCAGAGGCAGCAAGATCGGGCCACCCTTTCAGAGGCAGCAAGATCGGGCTCCCCACCGGCATAGATAGCAAGATCGGCAACTGCAAGCGGTGCTCAGCCCAAAGCTTCCCTCCCAGGCGGAAACAGGAAGCTGCATCAGAGGGGAAGCTTTGGGCTGAGTAACGCTTGTAGTTCCCGTATGTTCGGGTTCCAGAGCAGTGTTCGGATTCCGGGGCAAAACTTAATTTTAAAAAAAAGTTCAGATTCCAAGTTGTTCGAGTTCTGGGGCGTTCAGATTCCGAGGTACAACTGTATTAGATTTCCAGTGTTGGCACATTTTTTGAGAGAGACAGTACCGTATTTTCACTCATATACTGCGCACCCGTGTAAAACGCGCACACGGGTATAGTGCGTGGGAAACTGTAATTATGTAAAGAAATTTTTATATATCACGCACCCCCGTATACCGCGCATGCCGCCCCGACTCTCCTTTCGCCCGCCCCGACTCTCCTCTGGCCCCCCCAACTCTCCTCTCCCCCTTGAAGTCCTGTCCTCCCTTGAAGTCCTGTCCCCACCCTGAAAGCCTGATGCCCCCCCCCGACGTCCTATTCACCCCCCCCCCCCGCAGGACCGCTTGCACCCCCCACCCCGAAGGACCGCTCGCACCCCCACCCCGAAGGACGCTCGCACCCCCACAGCCTCCCCACCCCTCCCCCCATCATGGAGAAGCTCCTACCGTTCTCCTGCTGCTTCCTCTTCCAGCCGTCCCGGCCCTTCTGTGAGCCCTGCGTCTGCGCTGCTTCCTCTTCCGGTGGTCCCGCCCTTTCTCTGACGTCAGATAAAGGGCGGGACCGCCGGAAGAGGAAGCAGCAGGACAACGGTAGGAGCTTCTCCATGATGGGGGGGAGTGGGGAGGCTGTGGGGGTGCGAGCGGTCCTGCGGGGTGAATTGGACGTCGGGGGGGGGAGAACTATGTAAAAAAAACGTTGTAAAACGCGCTCACGCGTATAACGCGCAAGGTTATGCACGGTTTGTAAAAATCGTGTATAACGCGCGCGTTATATGCGTGAAAATACGGTAGTTGCCATGACTTTATGAATCAACCCTCATATTTCTATTCAAGGTGGTAATTGGTCAGATCTTAGTAGTAGCCGCTTCGTCTCTGCATCTACATCAGCCATCTTGACCGTTACAATCGGAGTCTAAAAGTTTGGTGGATGTTCCTTCTTTTCAAACTGTTTTTCTGGAGGAGTCTAGATCATCTCTATCTTTATATTGCTTGTTCTTTGTTATGGAACACGTTGCCATCTCAGTTGTGAGCAATTAGGAAAACTGATGATTTTAAAAAAGAGTTTGAAGTCCTTTTTATCTGAAAAAGCTTTTAGAACCGAGCGTGACAGCTTGATATGTTGCCTGAATTGGAACAAATGGTACTGGAATAATTTAAAGAATGGGTTTTATTTGATTCATTGTTGATTTTTATGCATATTTTCTGTGATTTGACCTGGAATGGTAGATAGTGTGGCATAGAAGTCTTTTTTTTAAATTCAAACAGTTTTTATTGATGCAAATATCATCAAATACATTAATACAGCATCAAAAGACATCAATATGCATCAATTATTAATAAACATAATAAAAGACAAATTCCAATATCAATAAACCTCCACTTATCTATATGAGTTTGAACCTTAACCATCCCTCTCCACACCCACCCCTTCTCATCCAATAGCACTCTCTACCCAATAAAAAGCCCAATTAAGAGATCCAACTTAAAATCGCATTACGACCCTTAGGATGCAAATCTTGCAAATATGAATCCCAAATTTGTATAAATAACATCTTTCGCTTTCTTACAAATCCTGCATCTCTAGCTTCCCAAATGGCCAACTGATGTAATTGGTTCCGCCAATGCCAGAACCTCGGAGGATCAGGGATCATCCTGGAATGGTAGATAGTGTGGCATAGAAGTCTTTTAAATAAATCTGGTGCACAAGTTGGGTGTACATCCCCAATATTCTGTAACACTACGTCCCAATGTTCGGAATGCCCCTGACCTGTCAATGCCCCTCACATGGCCACATCCCCTTTTGGGTTGTGTGTTATAAGATTTGAACACCTAGTGTTATAGAACTCTGCCTAGGCAGATGTGCGCACAACTCCTAATTGGTTCCAATTAATACCAATTTGGTTGTGTGCACATCTCAGAATCGCTTCCAAATTTAGATGACCTTTATAGAATCCAAGGGAAAACCTCTGTGTTGACCATTGGCGATGTTCCCAACAGTTAATGGAGAAATAATTCTGTGCCGCATTATCTGCAATGGATTGGATTGGATTTACCGCTTAATACTTAAGTAAATAGTGGTATATCATATTTAATAAATCCCATCCAAGGTTCTTCTCTTGAGGTGGTGGAAATGGTGCCTTTTTATCTGTTGTGTTAACTTAATGCTCATTCTCTTTAAGGCACGTTCACAGGCCCTTTCCATTTTAAGAAAGTTTGCTGCAATTAATACATGCTGACGTGTTGAAAAACTAACAGCTGCTTAGTAAAAAGATCCTTTTTTTGCTCAAAAAGTGGAAAGCAGCAGGATAATTTTATTTAGTCATTTATTAAAGTGGTTCAATAATTATAACAATGACATGACTCCTGAAAGGGTGATAAGAACATAAGAATAGCCTTACTGGGTCAGACCAATGGTCCAGTAGACCGTTCTCACGGTGGCCAATCCAGGTCACTAGTACCTGGCCAAAACCCAAGGAGAAGCAACATTCCATTCAGAATCCTAAAGAACAGTAAGATTCTAGAATCCCAAAGAGTATCAAAAGATTCTAGACTCCCAGAGAGTATCAACATTCCATGCAGAATCCCCAGAGTAGCAAGATTCTAGAATCCCTAAGAGTAGCAACATTCCATGCTACCGATCCAGGGCAAGCAGTGGCTTCCCCATGTCTTTCTCAATACCAGACTATAGACTTTTCCTCCAGGAACTTGTCCAAACCTTTCTTAAAACCAGCTACGCTATCCGCTCTTACCACATCCTCTAGCAACGCGTTCCAGAGCTTAACTATTCTCTGAGCAGAGTGGAAAATGTGCAGTTTTGTTTAAATTCCATTTTACCAAGGGTATCGCTTACCCTGCTCTAAAAATAATGCATTTGGAGATCACTGTTGGGGGTACAAGATAAGTGTCTTGTTTATGTTGTGAGTTTTGTTGAAATACTGAACAAATTAATTTAGGAGTGGTGATCATGAAGAACTGGGGAGAAAAGATATGTCTTTAATGAAAGACTAAACCAGGTGACTGTTAGGTGGAGAGGATGTGCATTCTACTGGAGTCGGGTAAAGTGGAGAAGAGCGTTGTGCGGAGACTGACAAGTCTGGGAATGCAAATGAGATCAAGAATGGTTCTCTGCCACAGTTAAAAATCCACTTTGGCATGTTGAACGGAAAGATGAAAGATTGTTTCTGCAGTAATATCCTCTCAGTCCCCTGGGCTGCAATTAGCTTTCCAAATATGACTGTTGTCAAGGGTACAGCCAGAATTCCACCATAGCAGATGTCAGGTTCAACCAATACTTCTGTTATAATGGATGTCGGAGACGGCAGCCAGATAACTCAGAAACCGTGCAGGATTCTAATTTGACGCCAACTGTGATTGTTCCTGTAAGCTGTAGAAAATTGGCCTTAAGGACAGCAAAACTTGACTCCAAATCACTTCTACAGGAACAGGGACCACTTACTCGCAATCCTACTTTGCAAAATTTTAAGTCTTTCTAAAATATTAAACATGACATGCTAACTATATGCACCGTCGCATGAGTGCAAATTTATCAGTGAACTAAGTTCTCCAAATTTATCAATAAAAGGTAGAGCCGGAGTAATTAGGGCATTGAAGCAACCAAGGTTGAGTAGATGCACACCATCAAGACTGCCAGATCTCTACGCGAACCTTCGGATTCTATAAAGGTCGCCCAAATTTGGGTGCAGATCCCAGATTGGCGCCCAAATGAATGATTTATTTATTGGAGCTATCGGGCACTAATTATGATGGGCACCAATTTATTGACATGCTATTCCGTAACAATGAGCACATAAAATCTAATCTAATCTGTATCTGTGTGTCGCACATACCTATTCAGGCTCTAGGCGACATTCAGAGAGGGGTTGAAAGGGGATCAGGAGGAGGGACTAGAAGGGGCCTTGAAAGGGGGGGAAGAAAATCATAGTTGTCTAGGAGCTCATCTAGCGAAAGAGGTGGGAAGATTTCATTTCTGAGAAGTCAAGTAGGTTCAGCTGTCAAAGAGGAAGGTTATCAGTTTTTTTCCGGAATGTTGTATGTTTTAGTTTCTTTTCTGATCATTTCTGGCAGGTTATTCCAGGTTTTTACTCCTTTGAAAGCAAGGAGTGGAAAAATGGAGATTTTTCGTGGAAGATAGATTTAACTGTATTCTGTTTATGAGTCTCCTGGAGTTAGACCAGGCCGTTGAGAATAGTTGGGTGAAAAGAGTGGCCGAGTTTCCATGGATTATGTGGTGCAGGATGCATAATGTTTTGAACATAGTAACATAGTAGATGACGGCAGATAAAGACCCGAATGGTCCATCCAGTCTGCCCAACCTGATTCAATTTAAATTTTTTAATTTTTTCTTCTTAGCTATTTCTGGGCAAGAATCCAAAGCTTTACCCAGTACTGTGCTTGGGTTCCAACTGCCGAAATCTCTGTTAAGACTTACTCCAGCCCATCTATACCCTCCCAGCCATTGAAGCCCTCCCCAGCCCATCCTCCACCAAACGGCCATATACAGACACAAACCGTTCAAGTCTGCCCAAGTACTGGCCTTAGTTCAACATTTAATCTTATTTTTTGATTCTAGACTCTTTGTGTTCATCCCACGCTTCTTTGAACTCAGTCACAGTTTTACTCTCCACCACCTCTCTCGGGAGCGCATTCCAGGCATCCACCACCCTCTCCGTAAAGTAGAATTTCCTAACATTGTTCTTGAATATACCACCCCTCAACCTCAAATTATGTCCTCTGGTTTTACCATTTTCCTTTCTCTGAAAAAGATTTTGTTCTACGTTAATACCCTTCAAGTATTTGAACGTCTGAATCATATCTCACCTGTCTCTCCTTTCCTCTAGGGTATACATATTCAGGGCTTCCAGTCTCTCCTCATACGTCTATTTGCGAATATTTGCGATGAAATTGATAGCCAGTGTAATTGTTTGAGGTAGACTGAGAACGAATCATATTTTTTTAGGTTGACGCTAAGTCCGACAGCTGTGTTCTGAATGAGCTATAGTCTGTGAACTAGAGAGGAGTTGATCCCCAAGTATGCTGAGTTGCAGTAGTCCAGCTGGGGTAGTACCATCAGCTGGACAGTCAGAGCAAAATAATGTTGGTGGAAGTATGGATTAATACGTCTTAGTTGGCGCATAGTGAAGATGGTCTTTTTCCGGAAGCTGGAGATTTGGGGATCCATTGTGAGTGTGTCATCCAGAATGATGCCAAGTACTTTTGAGGATTTCTCTACTGCGAGGGTGGTACCGGATTGAAGATTAATGCATGTCGGGGCATTCTGCTGAGCGGTGTGGAAACAGATGGCTTTGGTTTTGGTGACATTTAGTTTAATTAAGTTTGTTTGTGGTTGCCCAGGTGTGGATTTTTTCAATGTTGTTTGAAATTTTCTCATCTATGTTTGGTTGGTTGTTTGTAATAGGGATGAGGAGAAGAATGTTGTCTTCGTAGCATAGTAAGGTTTTTGCCTTCTAATTTAATGTTTCCAAGTGAGCTCATGAAAACGTTGAAAAGGATGGGGGATAATGGGGAGACTTGCGGAACTCCGCAGAATGCTTTCCAGGGGTTGAAGAATACTCCTTCCTTTTTAACCGTGTACTCTCCATTTTGTAGAAAGTCTGTGAACCAGTCTAACACAGCTCCTGTAATTCCGATTTCAGATAGTTTGGTTGTGAGCAAATGATGGTCTACCGAGTCAAAGGCAACGTAAATATCAAACTGGAGCATCGGCTTGATGGCCGATGCTTAGTAGTTTTAATTTGGTAATTAGGCTGATGATAAGGAGTTCTGTGCTGTGTTGCTTTCTGAATCCATATTGGGATGGGTGAAGGCCCGAATGTAGCTCAATACGAGAGGCTAGTTGTTTGCGTACGTGGGTTTCGAGGATTTTTGTTAGAAAAGGGATGCCAGCGATGGGCTGGTAGTTTGAAGTTTTGGAAAGGTCTGCTGTTGACGTGTCTAAAGTTTTAACGCCTACTGGTGCTTGCTTAAGTGCCGCTAGGCGAGATTCTATAAATGGCACTTAGCGGATGAACGACAATTGCACACGATGGGGCCTAGAAGTTTGGTGTCATAGAATCAGGACCTTTAATGCTAGTCTATAATGCAGTGTTTCTCAAACTATTTTAGCTCTGGCACGCTAAATGGAGCAAATGTTTTTCGCGGCACATTCTAATTTAAATTATAAAATTGCAAAGCCCAAAATAAATTGCGTTTGAGAGATATTTATTCTAAATTCTTTAAACTAAGGCCTCCTTTTATCAAGGTGCGCTAGTGAGGTTAACGCGCGCGACTTTTAATCACGTGTTAACCCCCTGGCCTAAAAACTACCGCCTGCCCAAGAGGAGGCGGTAGCGGCTAGCGCGGTTGGTGGTTTAGCGCCCGGTATTACACGGGTTACACTGCCAACGCGCCTTTATAAAAGGAGCCCTATGAATTGTTAATTGTAACATTGGCGAAACTAAAGAAGATAGAATGGGATTGCTTGTTTTTGAGGGCAAATTAACTCAAAACGCGGCTCGACAGTCGACAAGCCAACATGCATTTCATCGCCCACCTTCTGCGGCCATTCTCTTTTTTTTTTTTTCCAATTTAATTTCTGTCGGAGCTTAAAATCCAAGTTCGCAAAGATAAGAAGATCCAAACGGTAGCAAAGCCTCGATTGCTTTGTTGCTCAAGTGAGGATAACCAAGCACCAATCACGTCAAAGATAGAACCGCCCAGACAAGCGTCATTCTTGGACGCCGCAGCCCTGCATATAGTCTACCACAACTTCAAAAAGTTTGTGGCACACTGCCTTTTAGGATAGCACACAACCATAGTAAAAGTTGCATACACATCTTAAGTGTGAAAATTTGTGACCCGTATATAGAATCTGGGGGGTATACTTTTTTAAATATTTTTAAAAACTGTTTCATAGATTTACCATAGAAAATGAGCTATTTTACCCCTCAAAAGATCTCACCACCAACCACCAAAGCTACGTAAACATTTCAGCAATACATTTATGATCATGGTTGACTTTGTAAAATTAATTTCCTATTTTTGAAGAATAGAAATCATTTCCAATAACTTTTGCTTTGGCAATTTCTGCTGTTTTGGGTCCTTTAAAACAACCCATGACTAACTGAAATTGCTGTGCGCAAAAAAATGTTGATTTTTTTTAATTTAAAATGCACCCGTTCAAGAGCGGCTGAAGCCAAAACCTGATTTAATTCCGTGCTCATGAAGTGCCTAGTGCAGGGGTGTTAAAGTCCCTCCTCGAGGGCCGCAATCCAGTGGGGTTTTCAGGATTTCCCCAATGAATATGCATGAGATCTATTTGCATGCACTGGTTTAATTGTATGCTAATAGATCTCATGCATATTCATTGGGGAAATCCTGAAATCCCAACTGGATTGCGGCCCGCGAGGAGGGACTTTGACACCCCTGGCCTAGTGTCTGGAAGGCAAAGTCATATCTTTCGACAACACTGAGGGGTTGACTTCACTTTACAGTCTTCGTTTTAATATGTGTGGTCAACCTGTGTCCTATATCTCTCTCTCTCATCATTACTCCCGAGCAGTGGCGTACCAAGGGGGGGGCGGGAGGGGCGGTCCGCCCCGGGTGCCAGCCCTGAGGGGGTGCTCCCGGCCTTGCCGTTCAGTCCCCCCCCACTCCCGAAGGACCGCTCGCCCCACTGACCTTCCTGCACCACCTGTGAAGCAGCCCGCAGCGTCAGCGATCCCTGAACTGCTTGGGCACTGCTTCCTGCGCTGCGGTCCCGCCTCTCCTCTGACGTCAGAAGAGGGGCGGGACCGCGGCGCAGGAAGCAGCGCCTAAGCAGCGCAGGGATCGCGTCGCGATCCTGCTGCGGCTGCTTCATAGGTGGTGCAGGAAGGTCAGTGGGGCGAACGGTCCTTCGGGGGTGGTGGTGGGGGGACTGAACGTCAAGGCCGGGAGCATAGGTAGTGCTGCTTCATAGGTGGTGCGGGGAGGCCAGGTGGGCGAGCGGTCCTTATAGGTGGGGCGGGCGGGCAGGCAGGCAGGCAGGCTTTCAAGGGGGAGGGGGGTGACAGGCAGGCAGGCCTTCAAGGGGCGACAGGCCTTCAAGGGGGGGGACAGGCAGGCCTTCAAGGGGGGAGGCAGGCCTTCAAGGGGGGACAGGCCTTCGGGGGGGGTGTGCAGACCTTCAGGGGGGAGGGACAGGCCTTCAAGGGGGGGCAGGCAGGCCTTCAAGGGGGGGCAGGCAGCCTTCAAGGGGGGGACAGGTCTACAAGGGGGTGGGACAGGCCTTCAAGGGGGGGACAGGCCTTCGGGGGGGTGCAGGCCTTCGGGGGGGGGCAGGCCTTCAGGGGGGTGCAGACCTTCGGGGGGTGCAGACCTTCAAGGGGGTGCAGGCCTTCAAGGGGGGGACAGGCCTACAAGGGGGTGGAACAGGCCTTCAAGGGGGGTGCAGGCCTTCAGGGGGGTGCAGGCCTTCGGGGGGGTGCAGGCCTTTGGGGGGGTACAGACTTTCAAGGGGGTGTAGGCCTTCAAGGGGGGGGACAGGCCTTCAAGGGGGGGACAGGCAGGCAGGCCTACAAGGGGGGACAGGCCTATAAAGGGGAGACAGGCAGGCAGGCCTTCAAGGGGGGGGACAGGCCTTCAATGGGGGTGCAGGCCTTTAAGGGGGGACAGGCCTTTGGGGGGGACCCTGGTTTAGAAGTACACGGAGGGAAGTGGGTGTTCAAAGAGATGTGCATATGCCAAACTTTGGGGGGGGGGGAGGAAGAAATAATGGGTCTGAAAATAGAGGAGAGGGAGAGAGATGATGGACCATAGGATTTAGGGAGGGAAGGAACAGAAAGGGAGGGAAATTGGACACAAGGGATGGTGTGGAGGAGTGATAGAGATACTGGATAGGAGGGTAATTGGGAAAAGAAAGGGAGAGATGGTGGACTCTGGGGTGGTGGGGAAGGAAGGAGAGATGCCGGATGAAAGGGTAGTTAAGAAAAGGTGGATCTGTGGAGGGAGATGAAAAAAAGGAAAGATACCAGAGGGAAGGGAAATGGAAAGGAAGGACAGAGTTGGCAGATGGATGGTTAGCATGAAGAAAGAAGGAGACCCTGGCAAGCAAGTTATCAGAAGAAAACCAGAGCCTTGGACCAACAAGATTTAAAATATAACCAGACAACAAAAGGTAGAAAAATTAATTTTATTTTCTGTTTTGTGATTATAATATGTCAGATTTGAAATGTGTATCCTGCCAGAGCTGGTGTTGGACTGCAAACGTGAGCTAGGATTTAACAGAGAGAGGAAAAGTCCTTTTTGTTTCTTTATTTTATTTACACCACAGCGCCAGTGTGGTTAGGAGAAGCCAAAGGGGGTGAAAAAGCTATAAAACCCACCAGGAGTTTTGAAAAAAATCACCCAACTGGGCAGGAAAATCGAATTGAAAAACCAATTCAGTAGGCTGAATCGAATCGAAATTTTTTTTCCTGAATCTGGCAGCATTAGTTTGCGCTACTGTCTTAGACTTTAGGACCTGGGATTGGGTAGAGATTGCATCCTCAGTACTTTATAATGCAAGTGAAACGAGGATTTGGTCAGACTTTTGAAGGGTCTGCAGAAAAAAAATATTGTATAGGCCGGGGACATGAGACAGCAGGAAATGGGAACTTTTCGTCCTTCTATTTTTGTGAATGGAAAGGCTGAGGATTTCAGAGAGTTCAGTTAAAATATGTGCTTTATAAGAAAATATAATAACGTGTTTTATAAAGTTTATAGCATAGCTGGCCTACCCAGTGAGGTGTTCCTAGTGGTGGTGGTGGCAGCGTGTCAATGTGTTGAGAGGAAGAGGTGGTCTGGGAAATTATGCTGAGCAAACTCCGGGCCCATTTCCACCCCCCAGTTAGTCCACTCCACTCAACTGGTTCACACACTGAGTGGGTCTTTGGGTGTTGTTTTGGGATCTCTTCCAGTGGTTTATCAGTATCTCCTTCTGGTCCAAGGAAGGAAACTTTGTTATCCTTAGCATTGACCTACAGAATATGTTTGTAACAGCGCTGCTTGTGTGGCATTAGGCTATGTAGTGATCGAATGAAAAAAACAGACCTTTGCACATTTTTGCACTATATGGTGGGTGTATGAGGAGATTCACATTTCCTGCACAGCTAAGTCCATGTGAAGTTACCTTGTGCTGTATTTGACATCTAGCAAGGTCTCTGTTTGAAAGGAAAGATCTAAACTTAAAAATGAAGTGGCCAGAAATTATGGTAAAAGCAGATAGTGTAGCTGGTTTTAAGAAAGATTTGGACAAATTCCTGGAGGAAAAGTCCATAATCTGTTATTAAGACATGGGGGAAGTGTCTGCTTGCCCTGGATCGGTAGCATGGAATGTTGCTACTCTTTGGGTTTTGACCAGGTATTAGTGTCCTGGATTGGCTACCATGAGAATGGGCTACTGGGCATGATGGACCATTGGTTTGACCCAGTTAGGCTATTCTTATGTTATGTTCTCATCTTTAGGGGCCTTTGTTTTCACTTCTTATTTTAATGTATTTTTTTTCTGGGAACTTATCAGTGTTTTTTATAATGGGAACAAAAATGGAAGAGAATTAATGTGTGTGGGATGAGGGGGTAACTAATTTCTTCAGCTAAATAATTCAATCCACTTCAAACAGACATAGGAGAACTCACGCACCATTCACACATCCTCCAACCAAAAACGTCAAAAGAAAAAAACTGTTCGACAACCTCCTAGCCATTCGAGCTGCAACACTCGACCCCCAACTCTACAACCAATTGACATCGACCACAGACTGCAAAACCTTCAAAAAGAAATAAAAACCCTTCTATTCAAAAAACACATAAAACCGAACTAACACAATCAGAACTGTCCCAAGCATCACCTGCAACTACTCCATATGTACTTCTGATGTCATGACAATTCAGACATAATTTATGTTATGTTATGTTTGGAATATAAGAAAATTTTCACTGCCTGTTTCTATTCTGACCATTTATTCCGTTTCATGGTCATTACAAAAAATATTTTTTTACATGGGGGGGGGGTGTCAAAAAATGATGGGCCCCGGGTGCCACATACCCTAGGTACGCCACTGCTCCCGAGTTCCTTGGTGGCGTAATTGTGGCGGACGCATCTTTGTTATGGTTGCTAAGGTTTACAGTCCCGGACCACTGTTGATAAATATAACAGTGTAGCACATAGGGATCCTTTTACGAAGGCGTGTTAGGGCCTTAACACGTGGAACAGCGCATGTTAAAGTGCCGTGCACGCTAGCCGCTACCGCCTCCTCTTAGTTAAATGTGCATTTAGATACTATATTATGACTCTGTGGGAAAGACAGTCTGGTCTCCTTTAATGTCAGTCTAGTCTCCTCTGGTTTGACAGTTTGTTTGGTACGGAATAACGTTTTTGCATCACCAGAGGGGAAGATAAAATCCCGTGCATGTAGCAGCTGTATCTCTCAGTCTAAAAGGATCAAAGCTCATTTGGTCAACGTTCCCTTTTTTTATAGCTCTGTTAAAACTGTTTTAGATCTTCAGTTCATTTAAGCTTGCAGGTCTTTATTGCACGGAACGTGGAGGAATGCACAGAAAATCACGTCCATGGAGTGGCGAGGAATGGCCAAAAATCTTTGCAGCATTCAGTTTATCTGCAGCATATACAGCCATTCCATTTCCCACCTCTCGGGAACCTATAAGAATAAAAGTTGCATGGTGCAGGTTGAATAAACTGGCCCTGGCTATTTGAATAATTGGGTGAAAGTGTAGATGACCTCTTGACCTCTGAGATCAGAATTGGATTTATTATTGAATATCCCGTCAGTCAAACAATGTTAGTAGGTTGCAAAAAGAAATGAGAACCTCGGGGATTTGGCTCTAGCAGAATTGAACCATTCCCTAAGGAGCTGAGACAAGAACTGTATCATCACATTTTTAAGGAAAAACAAAACCATTTTTAACACCAGCCATTTCTCTGATGTATTTAGATGATTGGAGGGAATTCATAGACTGTTAAGATTTTTTTTTAATTAAAATTTTCCCAATAATTTTTTTAGATGATTTTTTATTTCTGGGTACGGTATATACTCGAATATAAGTCGATCTGAATATAACTTGCCAATTTTTTGGGCCACAAAATCTTACCTTATATTCGAGTATATACGGTATGTAGATTTTCATTGTATATTCAGGAATTCAGGTAATGAAAATATGGTGATGGTGATACTAGCTCATGAATCTTATTCATTATTATATTGATGGGTGTATCATCTTATATTATGGGTTTTTTTAAAATCTGAAAACCCATCTGTTTGACACTTAATTTCCTCCCCTTCCCTGCCCACCTCCTCTCCCCCCTCTTATCTCTCCCTCCCTCCTCTCCTCCTTCTCTTCTCTCCTCTCTTTAAAGTCGCCTTGAGCCTGAATAGGTATTAGTGACGCACAAATAGAAGATTAGATTAGATTTTTGTAACCTTCCTTGAATTCAGTGTGGGAGAAAAATATAATGTAAATGCCATATTACATTAATGCCCAGATTCTCTAACCAACGCGTTGTTGGCGGCCCCCTTCAAGGTGGCAGCCGATCGCATGTCGATCACACGAGAGCGCCGTTTAGAGAATCACACCTCTGGCAAAGGTAGGTGTTGGAAATGTAGGCTATGGCTTTCAAGGCCTACATTTCTGGCGCCTACATGTGACGTGAATCACACCTACAGAGGCGTCTGCCAGCAGCGAACACCACTTCTGGCGTTCGCCACCCCTGCAGTGGGGTTAGGCGTGATTCCGGTGGCGTTTGTTTAGGCGCCTTGAAATTTTATTTAAGTACTGTTTGAAATGACGTTTCCCTCTTGAGCACCTAAGTTAAGGCGCCGTTTATAGAATTTCCCCTTAAATGAATAGTTCCATCATCGAGACAAAATATATATATATATATATATTGTAATACTTCTAGCTGCCAATCTGAAAATAGCTAATGGTTGACGGGCTGCAAAAATTAACATGGCTCCTTTTACAAAGGTACGCTAGCATTTTTAGTGCACACACTGGATTAGCGTGCGCTACCCGAAAAACTATCGCCTGCTCAAGAGGAGGCGGTAGCGGCTGGCGCGCGTGGCATTTTAGTGCGCCTTTGTAAAAGGAGCCCTAAATCTCAGAGCGTAATGTGCTGCAAAAGTAAGGGGGACTTTTTACTAAAGATTCCACCGGACCCGTTTGGTTCCTGTGGACCATGCAGCATAGGACACATACTAATCTTTTATCTTTTTTCTGCTCTTACAGGTTACTTATGTGTACACTTCTCTCTCGTTATTCGCGGGGGATAGGAGCAGAGCCGGACCGCAAATGGCAAAAAATCACGAATATCCGGCTCTGACCCACCCCCGCCTCCCTTCCGCCTTCCCCTGGCATCCCGGCCTTACCTAGTGGTCTAGCTGGTTTTTGGGGCAGGAGCGATCTTCCTACGCTCCTGCCCCGTGCAGATAGCCATTAAGAAATGGCTGTGGGGAGTTCCCGTAGTCTCTCGAGAGACTACGGGAACTCCACACAGCCATTTCTTAATGGCTATCTGCACGGGGCAGGAGCGTAGGAAGATCGTTCCTGCCCCAAAAACTAGCTAGATCACAAGGTAAGGCCGGGATGCCAGGGGGAAGACAAAAATATGGGGGGGGGGGGTTTCCCTCCTCCCCCCCCAAAAAAAAATTGCGATTATGTGAAATCGCGAGTAGGGAAATCGCAAATGGGGAGTGGGAAGTGTAGTGTGAGTTTTTCAGTGTGTGCAGCTTGCATCACTGTAGTTAATATAACCTCCCCTCCCCCCCTTTTTACAAAACCACAAAAGCATTTTTTAGAGCAGGCCAGCGCGCTGAATTCTCTGCACTACTCCCGACGCTCATAGAGTTCCTATGTAGCCGGCCTGCGCTACAAACCACTTCTGCAGTTTCGTAAAAGGGGGGATGGGGGATAGTTTGTGGGGGAAATCAAAGGAAACGTCTGATTCAGTCTGTTTTCAGAGTGCTGGTTTTAGCTCTGCTCTCCCAACACAGGTTTGTGGACATTGGTGCGTGTGAAGATGCTTAATTAAAATATTTCCAGTCTTGTTAATAAAAGAAATATTTGTTTTTCAATCGTTAAAAACAGATAATGGAGATTAGACATAGAGGGCATATGGTTTGTAGCAGCAGGGGTGCTGGTATACACATCCTGCTCAAATTATCTCTATTTACCATATTTATTTTGCCAAGATTTATAGTCTGCCAATCTGCGAAGACTCCCTGATCCTTGTCAAGGGTTCATAGTCAGTGGCGTGCAAGACGCCAGCGTGCTGACAATCCAGCGCCGACAATTCGGTGCAAGACAGAAGCGCGCGGGGGAAAAAGTAATTTTTAAAGAGCTCCAATGGGGGGGTTTGGGGTGGCAACCCCTCCCCACTTTATTGGTTAGTGTTTGCGCTGCTGTTGGAGGGGGGTTGGAAACCTCCATTATAGCCAAAACGGAACTTTTTCTGATTTTTTTCGGGAAAAGTTCCGTTTTCTCTATAATGTGGGGGGTTTCACACCCCCCCCCCCCGCAACAGCAGCGTGAACACTAACCAATAAAGTGGGGAGGGGTTGCCACCCCAAACCCCCCGTCGTAGTTCTTTAAAAATTACTTTTTCCCCCCACGCGCTTCTGTCTTGCGCCAAATTGTCGGCGCGCTGGCATCTGGCGCGCGATTATCCTGTCACCCTTGTCAAGTCTACAATCAAACCTTATACCCTCGAAACAATTCTTAACCCATACAACTGCAAAATGTTTATATAACGCTACAAGGTGTGTACTGAGCTTTTGCTTTCTAAGGGGAAAAAAATACTCAGAGGGCTCAATGCGGATCCAGGCATGAGTTTCTGGTAGGACGATTTGCTTCCAAAGTTAAGTTGCTTGTAGGGTTACCAGATTTACCCGGACATGTCTTCTTTTTAGAGGATTGTCCAGGCATCTGGAAGGAGTTTCTAAAACCCGGCACTTTGTCCGGGTTTTGAAATCCATTGAGCTCGGGGCCTCATATGGAGGGCATTTGCACATGTTCCGATGCGACATGCGTGTGACATCACTGTGTCGCATCCACACATGCACAGACGTCCTCCAGATGGCGGCCCTGAAGAGGCGAGGTTTATGTGGGGCCAGGGCAGGGCTGTGGGCGGAACAGGGTGGAGCCCAGGGGTGGAATTGACCGGGGCCACGCTTCCTCTTTTTTTGGAGAAAAAATAAGATAACCCTATTTGCTTGTAAACATGAATCCTGGAGAAGGAGTAGTCACGATATTTGGCCAGCATTTCGTATACATTTTCCCTCTCACTTATTAACAGATGGCTAGGTTGTAGAGGAAACCGTAAAGAAATCTTAGAACAGAACATCGGTAATTATGGAAGTCTAGGTGACTACCATAGACACTGCCACCTCCAATGTTCATAGAACCTACTATGGTGCACCTCATCTGTTGTAGTCATGGAATTAAATTAACAACAAGTGAATTGCTGGGGAGAAGTAGATTAGGAATTGAAAGTGGTGTAAAAAAGTAGATTTTTAGATGGGATTTGAATGTGGCTTGGGGGTTAAGATAGCATGATGCACATCAGTTCACATAGGTTGTTTGCAAGCATTAAGGTGAGCCAAGGTGGAAGAGATGAAGCCAGAGTGTGGCAATGAGGGGAAAATTCTGATAAGGAAGATGAGAAAGGATAGCTAATGTTTGAACGTGATCACAGCTATATGATTTCTTCTTCTTCTCCCTCCACCCCCCAAAAAAAAGGTTTGAAAAAATGCTGAATCTACGGTTAGGGGGAGGGGGACACAGATAAACACTCTACACTTCACTGTCTAACCAAAGGTACACCATACACAAGATACTATTCTGTGTAGCTTCAAGTGGTGTTTGCCACAGCTCTCAAAACGGCTGGACATTTATACCTCAGAAATATGATTTGATAGAAAGATCCCCAAGTTATGCCTTTGAGTTAGAGATGTGCTGTTATTCTCTCCTCTCCGTCCGATTAATTTTGGTAGTTGACTTCTGATACCCCTGGACACAAAGGCAGTAAGACTGCAGCGCTGGAAAAGACGGACAGCGAAGGTCAAAAAAAACAAAATAGAGGAAAATCAATACTTAAACAGTAGGCGATCCTTTAGACACCACGCTTTCAATCGTACCGGAACTTGAAGGGCATCTTTTGATCTAAAGAAAATTTGATTCCAGTATAGTGTGGCTCAAGAGGCTACATCCAGCTGTAGGATGCTTTCTGGGCTGGCCACTTTTCTACACAAGGTGTACGAATACCACTCTTTTGGGGATCTGATGGCTGGTCGATCAAGGAACCATTGTGCGTTCTAGAACCGTGTGTTACATTGTTACCTCAGCACATGGAATGCTGTGCTTTCTTACAGTGGGAATCGGAGTCACAAGCGCCTTTTGTCATCACTTTGAATATGCTAGGCCAGGGGTAGGCAATTCCGGTCCTCGAGATCCGGAGCCAGGTCAGATTTTCAGGATATCCACAATAAATATGCATGAGCTAGATTTGCGTCTCAAGGAGGCAGTGCATACAAATCCACCTCATACATATTCATGGTGGATATCCTGAAAACCTGACCTGGCTCTGGCTCTCGAGGACCGGAGTTGCCTACCCCTGTGCTAGGCAGATGTAGAAATAAGGTGGGTTACAGAGCAGTTTGCATTTCTCTTGAGGTAACATTCAAATCAGCTTGAAGTGAGACAGGATTTTTGGCTTGTGCTTTTCACATCTATTTTAACAACAGCGGGATTAGGGCTAGATTTACTAAGCAAACCGATCGTTTTGCGACCCCCCCCCTTTGTGACCTGATTTTCCTCTGACGCGATTCACTAACCTCAGTGCCGATCCGATTCCGATCCGTGCATGCAAATGAGGGGAAACGGCATGCAAAGTAGGCAGGGACGCGATTCAGAAGAAGCGACTGCTGGGGACCAGTCATTCACCTCCTTTCCAACTGTCCTGCCAGCCCTGAAATAAACCCGCTCTCTGCCTCGACCTGCTCTCTGCCTCCCTGACTCTCTGTCTGCCTTCCCCGGCTCTCCTGCTCTCTGCCTTCCCGACTCTGGAGTTCCGAGTTGCCGCACAGCGCCGCCCTGCTTCTGCCCCGGCCTTCCCCCGCCGTACGAACCCGTGGTTTTAACCCGCGGGTTTAAAGCGAGTTAAAACCACGGGCTCGCTATAAAAAGTTAAAAGTAAGATGATCCGTGCACGGAACAGCACTGGAGGCAAGAAGGGGAAGGAAGGCAGGACTTCGGAGAAGAGTCGGGGCGAGTAAAAAAAAAACAAACCAACAAAACACACACAAAAAAAACGGACAGCAAACGCAAGCGCAGACAGACCATCTGAGGGCAAAGTAGATGGTCTGCGCAAGCGTCGGGATCGCTAACCAGCGATCCGTGTCGTCGGATGCCTCCAATCACCTCCATTTGCATGAAAATGATTGGTGAATCGGTCGGCCTGCCTCCAATCGCCCACGGATCGCAAGGTTAGTGAATCTAGCCCAAAGTTGTTTTTTTTTTTTTTTTTTTTAAAACATAGCATCATTTACCTTTTTATTTTTTAACAGTGGGACCAGTTAGAGTGGAATACTACCTGGGCTGTGTCTCTCAACTGCAAAGCCCTTGTTACACTTCAGAGAAGAGTTAACTGAGGCCTCTTAGAGGCACAAGACAGCTTTGAATGTCTGCTAGTTACCCTTAAGGGAGGAGAAGTGCTTCAACATAATACTGCATCAAAGGCACTTCAGAGGAGAGCTGGAGAAAGGTTAAATGGGGTCCCTGGAGAGACAGCAGCCCTGGAAAAAAAAAAAAAACAACCGGAGCATAGTATTGATACAGATCATGCAGATAATGGAAGCTGACTGAGCAAATGTTAGCAGAGCTTTATGCCGTAGAACCGGGCGTCGGGCTCAGTTATACAGCAGCAGAACCATTAGATTAATGGCTCCGGCTTAGCTGCTGGACCACTTGCCCGCTGTTTATTGCCGGCCATCCGGCAACGCCGCATCTTTCATGCGACGGCGCTATGATATTAGACACGCAAACAGTCTGCCATCTGTTCACGTCGTGGCTAGGAATCGAAAGGCAGCTCCATGGCGTAAACGTTCTCAGGGGTCACATTTGCTCCCTTTTGAGTGTTAATAATGAAAGGAAAGTCAACACGCTTAATATGTCATTTGTTCATTACACGCTCGTAATTTGCAAAGGTTTCTGCGTGGTGACTCAGAGCTTACATGCGCACAGTGGAATCCAGTCGAGTACAGAGATATGAAGGTTCTTTACAGACCCAGAATGTAATAATTATTTCCCAGCTGCCACTGGCATTCGTTTCATGTGCCTCGGAGAGGAATTTTGAACCTGTGAAGTACAGATTTATGGACGGTTGATGAGCAGATGCCTTAAAGAGCTGAACTCCTCCTAAAATACACCATAAATATTTATCTCAATGGCGAAAAACATTCTCTCTCTTTTTTTTTTTTTTTATACTGCTTTCCTGGCTGAAAAACTAAGAAAAACTTTGAGCAGGAGTGAATTACCCATTACTATAAACTCCAGTTGTCACACTAAGCCTTAAAAACAAGCGTGGATATTTCTAGCCACAAATGTCATCGTGGTTCTTTTACAAAGGTGAGTGACCTTGGCGCACCCGTAGGCGGGCCTTTCGCATGGCCGTAAAATGGCCTATTTTCTATTTTTTTTTAGTAATGGCAATGGCTGTGCCCCTTGAGACAGCTGTTTGAAGTTCCTGGAGGAAAATTCCATAGTCTGTTATTGAGAAAGACATGGGGGAAGCCACTGTTTGCCCTGTATCGGCAGCATGGAATATTGCTACTCCTTGGGTTTTGGCCAGGTACTAGTGACCTTGATTGGTCACCGTGAGAACAGGTTACTGGGCTTGATGGACCATTGATCTGACCCAGTATTCTTATGTTCTTATGTTCCCAACTAGTGCAAACGTGAAGGAGGGGGCCCCTCTTCTACCTATCTGCCTCCCAGATTCCCCACCCATCTTTAAATGACTTCTTCACACACAAAACACAGACAGACCTTTACCAAATACAGAACAATGGATCACAAATTAGAAATAGAAATAGAAATAGCAATATGAATACCAAAACTGAACTGGAAATCAAGAAATTAACTCTGCAAGTACTTCATTTTCTACTGAACACAGTAGGTGACATAACCACGAGCAGGGGCTTGGGCCTCCCACGTTGAGCTTAGGCCTCCTCAAAATGAACATCTCTCCCTTGATGTAGCTGGTGGAGATCCCCAAGCCTCATCAGCTGATGACTACATCCTTCACCTGCTCAGGGCCAGTGACTAGAACGTTCAAAGTTTTGGAGCTGGCAGCAGTGGCGTTCTGTGTGGGGGGGGGGGGGCGGTCCGCCCCGGCGACGGCACTCAGCGGCATCAGCGCCCCTCACCTCTGCGACGTCGCCGTTGTAGCCCAGGAATTTTCCGGACCTGGCCGGCTGTGCACCCCCGCTAAGGCTGCACCCAGGGCGGACCGCCCCCCCCCCCCTTGGTACGCCGCTGGCTGGCAGCAGTATTACAGAGCCACTGCCTCCCCCCCACCCTTTCCACTTGGCTCTCATGTATGCATGAATCGGCAGCTTGTGGATACTGCCACTAACTGCGAAGCTTGGAGACTTCTGAAGGAAGAGCTCTTCAGTTGCCAGGTTTTGGGGATCTCCACCACCAGCTCAAGCATTTATATTTTGCATTCAAGCGGGGAGAAAATTTGGTGCTCATCCACCCACTTTGGGCTCCAGCCCCTCCCCACAAATCAGCTGCCCTGTTTGCTCCCCCTAACGCCAGCCCTGAGTGCAAAACAATGTTCAACAATCTAAAATATAATCAGAAAAAAATATAAATCACAAGAATATCCATTATCAGTTGTGCAGCCTAGTATTTGGCTGGATCTTCATCTCATGAAAGCAAAGATTTGAATAGAGACCTGTACTAAGAATACCATCAAACACCTCTGTTATGACATATGGGAAAATGTTTAATCCCAGAGTGACTGTTTAATTGGCACATTAATAAAATACTGTTTCAGCATTTTGATGTCTGAAGATGGATAGAAGGCTGCTTGGATTCAATTTGTCATTTGAAATGGCAGAGGCGTGAAAATCATCCCTAGTGTCAATTCTGCTAAAGACAGAGCCTAAGGCTTGATAGTCTAGGGTTCAAAATCAGACCATGTAATAAGCTTTTTGCTGAAGGAGTAGGGCTGAAAACAATCCCCAGAGAAAAACTTGGTCCTTAAAAAGATACACTATCAAAGAAATAGGGCTGGCCGGGAGGCACCACAAGCCTGGTGAAGAACACACTTGTCACTTCTTTTCAAAGCAATTTAAATGAACGAACGAGGGCGCCCTCAGTGTGAGGTTGTAAGCTTCCATGCACCGCTCAAAAAGAGCGGTGCTAATGCTTGCAGATAAGCTGCACACCATCATAGGAGCGATCACGTGTGCAATAGTGCAATCAGTGAATTCAAGTGCTTATAATTATAATAAAGTGCCAAAACTAAATAATAGGATAATTCATCACAAGGCTTGTGGTGCCCCTCTAATGCCAGAACCGCAGACCCGGGGTGCAACAAAAATCAAACAGACAATGAAAGCAAAGCTCCAGATACTTACCTCCTCACGGGGAGTCGCGTTGAATGTTCCACGCTGCTCCCGACGCTCGTAGGAACTCTGAGCCATTCAACGCGGCTCTCTGCGCTTAAAAAACGCTAGCGCGGTTTGGTAGAAGGAGGGGGTGAGCTTCATCAATAGGCGTCAAATTAGACGGAGCTCGAGCGCTTGCAGTAATCGCCGTGATAAAGTTCTTAAAGCTTAGTCCTGGGTCCCAAAGGTCCTACTGAGCAAGATTTCAGGGCCAAAGGCCCCTTCTTCAGGAACCGGGCGCTCACATTCATTCGTTGAAATTGCTTTGAAGAGAAGTGACAGCGTGTTCTTCACCAGGCTTGTGGTGCCTCCTGGCCAGCCCTATTTAATAATAAATAATAATAATGATTTATTTATATGCCGCCAAACCGGGGAGGTTTTAAATGGCTCACAGCATGAGAAAAACAATACATACATACATTTTCAATAAAAATCGCGATAAAATACAATAAAAGGCAATAAAATTGATCAGAATAAAAGGTACAAAACATTTCAATAAAATTGATCAAGATGAAAAAGCAAACCATGCTGGTAAGAAACATAAAAATAGAACGCAAACCTAGTTGAAATAGGAGAAAAGGAGTAGGGCTGGCATCCCAATTTTTAGAAGATGACATTTAAGATCCTGATGTTGCTGTGGATTATATACAAAAGTTTCCCCCCTCCCCCCGCATAAGAACCTTTCACATTGCTTATTCTTCCTCTCACTCACCACATTCCAGTGGTGTAGCCAGATTGGTTATTCCAGTGTGACACGATCTTTGAAAATTTTTACGATAGCCTGGCGGATGTACTGCATTACAGTAGTCCAAAATACTCAACACCAAAGGTTGTACCAGCCTGCTCTGCAAACCCGGAAATCAAATGCCAAATCCCAGACGTGGTCCGGCCTCAAATTTCCAGGCACAACGCCAGTGCAGTCAGCAAAAGACTGAGCGCCCTCAGCTGAAAATTGAACCCCCTTTTTCCCCCCCTGTGCCAAATAGGTGAATCTGCTAGTAGGGATGCGCATTTTTCAGAGGACAATCCCTGTTCTGTTTCATGTCATTGTGTGCCTTTGGTTCAAATTATGTCCCCTATTACACAATAGAGCGCACTATTGATGACACTGCCTGTAAAAAAAAAAAAAAAAAAACCCACCCAACAAAAACCCCTTTCAAAAATGAATAAATTGAAAAAAATAATCCTTTAAACATGAAAAGCTAAACAAAAGTGGAAATGTTGTGGTTTGTAGCTGCAAGTATCTCTTGATCTGGAGGGAGAGATCGTCATAAGAACATAAGAATTGCCGCCGCTGGGTCAGACCAGTGGTCCATCGTGCCCTGCATTCTGCTCACACGGTGGCCCCCAGGTCAAAGACCAGTGCTCTAAAATAATAATAATAACTTTATTCTTCTATACCGCCACAATCTTGCGACTTCTAGGCGGTTTACAATCAAGAGTGCTGGACATTCAGCGAAATACAATAAGTAGATATTCAGAGGAAATACAGAGATCAGAGACCTCAGGAGGCAATAGTATAGAAATACAATTTGCTGAGCAAAAATGTAATATGTACATTTTAGTAGGTAATGTCCGACAGGACCTGTTGGGGATAAATAGCAACGTAAAGTTACGATAAGATGAAGATAAGATTATATTTATAACAGTGCTGTAAGTTCAGGTGGAATAGGGAGGGGGGAGGGAGAGGGAGAGCGGGTCAATTGTTTAGGTATTTCTGGAACAGAAAATGAGCCCAGCCTCAAAGTTAGACAAGTTCCAGTTTAGCAGGAATTTGTCTAACTTTGTCTTGAATCCCTGGAGGGTGTTTTCCCCTATAACAGATTCCAGAAGAGCGTTTCAGTTTTCACTCTCTGGAATCGCTCCCCTTTCAAATTTAGAGACTGCCCAAGCTGATGGCTATTCGCTGCCTCACTTTCCCCCTGTATCATACGATTTGGGATCCTTACTTGGCCTGGCTGGATTCGGGGTGAGGAAGATACGTTGGAGGGTTGCTCTTGGGTGCCCCATTGTCCACGGTGATCTTTCTTCTTTTGCCTTATTGTACCACCTATGAGCTGCTTGGGAGGGGGGGGGGTTATTTTTCTTTTTGAATCCATCATTCTTCTCTGAGGGGTGGGTTGGTGGGGGAAGGATCCCTGTGTGTATAGGGGGAGGTGGGTGGGATTCACAATTGTATTAATGTGAGGGGTTTTTTTTATTGTATTTAACTGCTGTGTTTGCGGTATTGTGAATTTGTTTCAGTTTGGGTTCTTCTTTGTAAAAATCGAAGAAACCCAAATTGAAAAGAAAAAAAGAGAAATGTGCACTCGTATGTATCTTGGGAATGGTCACACAGCTTGCATGTAGGGTGCACTGTTTGAAAATGGACATTATTAGGGGATGGAAAAAGGGGAGGAATAGGGATGAAATTGGTACCACATAGTAACAGCAGGAAAAAGACCTTCGTGGTCCATCCAGTCTGCCCCAAAAGGTGGCCAGAGCCGTACTCGCCACTCTGTTGCAGGCCCTGGTCACCCGTGCTAAAATTCTCACCGCCATGCCAACCATGTAGGCAGCCAAACACGATGGGGATGATTCGTGGTTATAACCAGGATTTCAAGTACTGCCGACAGTATTCAACTTACCCGTCAAGATGCCTTCCCCTCCCCCCCACAAGCTGCACAGCTAGGGTTACCAGACGTCCAGATTAGAGAATGACACGGTGACAAAATTCATCACCGTCCCCGCGGATAACCGCGGATAAGTTTGAAATTCTTTTCGAAGGCATGAAAGGCTGCTTAGGAAGCTGTGGAACCACGGGGTGGGAGGGGATGTGCACAGATGGATCAAGCACTGGTTGTCGGGTAGACTGCAGAGGATCGGAGTAAAGGGCCAATATTCTGACTGGCGGGGAGTCACAAGCGGTGTGCCACAGCGATCAGTACTGGGGCCGTTACTCTTCAACATATTTATCACTGACCTGGAAAAGGAGGCAAAGTACGAGGTTATAAAATTTGCAGACGATACCAAACTGTGCGGCAGAGTTAGGTCCAGGGAGGAGTGTGAGGACCTGCAAAGGGACCTGGACAAGCTGGAAGACTGGGCAAACAAATGGCAAATGCGCTTTAACGTGGAAAAATGCAAGGTCATGCATATAGGGAAAAAGAACCCGTTGTTCAACTACAAATTGGGGGGGGCATTGTTGGGAGACAGCAGTCTAGAGAGAGACTTGGGTGTGCTGGTGGATGCATCACTGAAGCCATCTGCACAGTGCGCAGCAGCCTCGAAAAAAGCCAACAGGATGCTGGGCATCATAAAGAGGGGCATAACAACCAGGACGCGGGAAGTCATCATGTCATTGTATCGAGCGATGGTGCGTCCACATTTGGAATACTGCGTTCAGTATTGGTCGCCGCACCTCAAGAAGGACATTGCGGTACTTGAGAAAGTCCAAAGGAGAGCAACGAAACTGGTAAGAGGGCTGGAACACTGCCCATACGCCGAGAGGTTGGATAGGCTGGGGCTCTTCTCTCTGGAAAAGAGGAGGCTCAGGGGAGATATGATAGAGACCTTCAAGATCATGAGGGGCATAGAGAGGGTGGATAGGGACAGATTCTTCAGACTGAGGGGGACAACAGGTACGAGGGGGCATTCGGAGAAACTGAAGGGAGATAGGTTCAAAACAAATCAAGGAAGTTTTTCTTCACCCAAAGGGTCGTGGACACTTGGAATGCGCTACCGGAGGAAGTGATCAGGCAGAATACGGTACAGGGATTCAAACAGGGTTTGGACGGATTCCTGAGGGATAAAGGGATCGTGGGATACTGAGAGAGGTGCTGGGATGTAACACAAGTATAGAAAGCTAACCAGGTAATAAGTATAGAAAGCCAACCAGGTCGTGCATGTGCAAGACCGGAAGGTTAGGCCTTCGATGGGAAGATAGGACTTCAATGAGAAACCAAGGAGGCAAGGGAGCCCCTTCTGGTGATTCAGACAGGTCGTGACCTGTTTGGGCTGCCGCGGGAGCGGACTGCCGGGCAGGATGGACCTATGGTCTGACCCGGCGGAGGCACTGCTTATGTTCTTATGCATGTACGGGGGTCTAGTTGGCTTTTCAAAACCCGGCACTTTGGGTTTTGAAAAGCTTCCCGCAAAATTGCGTCGGGAAGGGACATGCGCGGATGCAGGCTGGTGGCAGAGCGGGGCGTGACACAGGCAGAATGGGGCAGAACTGGTCACCCTAGTATTACCAGGGCTTAATTTTTAGACAGCAAAAAAGATGGGGCAGTTGGGCAAGCCAGGGGCTGAATTCGGGAGCAGAGTGACTCTTTCCTGCAGTCTTCATGGAAGGGAGGAAAGACATCTTCCGCTGCTCTGGAGTCTAAAACGAGGTGGCAGAATTCTGTTCCAGGCCATTTCCCCCCCCAAAAAAAAAAAAAAATTAAGCCCTGGTGTAGCAAGAGCAGTTTTATTCAGCTGTTGCAACATACTGTAGATGCCTTGAAAAGCCTAGAAGTCCTATTAAAAAAATCCCCCCCCCCCCCCACATATGGATTTGAGTTCAGTGTAACAACATTTTCTTATTTTAGTCCTTAAATCCAAATCTCAGCAGGGGTTCAGACACATGAGCAAACCATGGTGCATCTCTCTTGTACTGTCTCATCAGACTGTCAACCCTGTCGACAGGATAAAGCCTGGAAATGTTTTAATAATAACAACAATAACTTTATTTTTCTATACCGCCATAGTCAAGCGACTTCTAGGCGGTTCACATTGAAAGAGGCTGGACAGTCAGCGAATAACAAGAAGCCTAAAATAGAAAAGTTATATACTAATTGGGGTTCCATGGGTAAAGAATACATGAAAATTGGAGCTTCCTGAGAGACTGAAATAGCGTTTACAGAGGGAAATATCATAGAGAGAGGGGGTGGTCTGTTTTAGTCAATGAATTTGTCGAATAGGGCGGTTTTAATTGATTTTTTGAATGCATTGTAAGTCAGTTTGGGTTCATTAATGCAGTTTCTCAGCCAGACTTGCTGTCTATTCGCTTATGAAGGTTCTATCCAGGAAGGATTGATTTGTATACTTTTCTAATATTTAACCTCGGTTATATTAAGAACCCCTAAGCAGTGCCAGCTAAATTTGAAAGTAAAGTACCGTATGCTTTATAAACATCTTGGATTCTCCAAGGGGATATCTGTGAAGTTAAAAAAACCAACCCACTCGCACATGGCGTGTCCATAATTAAACATTCTGCAGTTTAGAGAATGGGGTCTTACTGAGGCGGGGGGGGGGGGGGGTTTCTCTATTTTTGGACCGAAATGTTACCATTTGTTCATTACTGCAATCCAATTAAGTACTTCGCCTTTCAAGGCAGCATGAAGCATATAGCGTTTCCCTTTTTATATTTAAAAAAAAGAACAAACCAGAGTGACTTATATACCTTTAAACAGAAAGCATCTGTTTTCTGCTGTTCCAACTTGCTCTGTAAATATAAGTTGGATCCCTTTCTCCAGAGCAATTACTAATACTCTCTATTTATAACAAACTAATATGTTCACATTGGTAGAATGGTGAAACACTTTTTTTTTTTTTTTTTTTTTGGGGGGGGGTGAGTCTCTCTTTGAATGGCCTTTTCATTTTGCCAGATGAGTCTTGCACGCCTGGCCTTGGAAATGGACATTGTGCTCTTTCAAGACCAGATTGTCTATTGCTTTCAATTCACAGGCAGTGCGCTGGGGTCATCATTTCAGACCCCACCACCACCACCACCAAGGGCGAGAGGGCAATTGAACCAACGGCTAACAAGAGTGCCGATTTGTAGCAGATTGTGACGGTAGATCTCTTCCCCTCCCCACACACACTTTTTTTTCATTTTTAAGAGAGGCAGACGACTGTCCCTTGGGAGCTGGCCTGAAACCACCATGTCATTTCACATAGAGGCCATCCGCTTTCAGATGGTAATGACTTTCGGTCACTCCTGCCCTGAGTCCGATTTGAACGTATGACCTAGAGGTGAAATTCTGTATATGCTTATGCCAGGACATTGGTTGATTCATTCCCCCTGTTCCCAGCACAGCTTTACTTCATCTCAGGCGGGGAAAGCGGATCCCTGGATAAGCCCGCTGATTGCTCTGGCGTATTCTTATCCTATATTTAGGAAATTATTAAAAATTCATCTGTTTGATAATCAAGAATGTTGATCTTCAAGCTTTTTAATGATTTTATCATGCCGTGTTTGTGAAATTTTTCTTTACAATTAGGTTGTATTTTAAACAAGATATTAATACTAGTATGTTTAAGTTGTATTTTACAAATAACAAAAACCATTCGCAAAACTCAAAAAAGAGACACCGATTCCAAAATAATTTGTTAAAATTTACTATACACCTTAAATCTAATTGTTTAAAATACTTCAATTATTAATTAATTAATTACGGGGAAATGGCTCAGACT
This sequence comes from Geotrypetes seraphini, assembly GCF_902459505.1. Lineage (NCBI taxonomy): Eukaryota > Metazoa > Chordata > Amphibia > Gymnophiona > Dermophiidae > Geotrypetes > Geotrypetes seraphini. The sequence continues at coordinate 175,404,605 of NC_047091.1, read as the reverse complement.
TAGGAGTATATGTTTATTCTCTACTAAATTAATTAAAATTAGATTTAAAGTTACAAGTTATTTAATTAATTAAAGTAATAAAATAAATATTTTGGTAGGGAGGTGGGGAATTAGCCTGTGATGTTATAAGGAGGCAAGAGATTAATTCATTCTTCTCTTGAATAGTTCCAGTTGGAAAGATTTGCTCCTAAGTCTGAGGCATTTCCCCGTAATAATTAATTAATAATTGAAATATTTTAAACAATTAGATTTAAGGTTTATAGTAAATTTTAACAAATTATTTTGGAATCGGTGTCTCTTTTTTGAGTTTTGTGAATGGTTTTTGTTATTTGTTTATTTTATCAATATACACTTCCCCCTCCCCTTTGCGGTTTCGGTAATCGCAATTTCACATATTCGCGATTTTTTTGGGAGGGGGGAAAAAGATTTTAAAAAACATCGTTATGTCTTCCCCCCCGGCATCCTGGCCTTACCTGGTGGTCTAGCGGGTTTTCAGGGCAGGAGCGATCTTCCTATGTTCCTGCCCCGTGCAGATCGCCATTAGGAAATAGCTTTAGGGAGTTCCTGTCGTAGTCTCGAGAGACTACGGGAACTCACAGTAGCCGGCCGTACCACACGACCCCCACACCCCCACCCTCCTTCCCCGTACTTTTGTTTCAGTTGACCGGACAGACGGGAGCCAAAACCGCCTGTCCGGCAGGCAGCCAACGGCAGAATGAGGCCGGATTGGCCCAGCCGTCCCAAAGCCCCACCCACAGGTGGGGCCTAAGGTGCCTGGGCCAATCAGAATAGGCCCGGGCGCCTTAGGCCCCTCCTGGGGGCGGGGCTTTGGGACGGCTGGGCCAACCTGGTTTGACTACGTCTAAGTGAAAAAGGTCTAAGTGCCGACTAAACTGTATTGGTTATACCTGTTGTACGCCTAGGTGTAGGTGAGCCCACCTCCCGCCCACTGCCCGCCGTTCCCCTCCTCTAAACACACCTCTTTTTTCTCTGTGCGTTTAGAGGCAGGGGAAAAGTCTAAGTTGGTTTTAGATACGTCTAAAAACCAGTTTTGGTTATGGGTACTTGGACGAACAGGCATTTTGATCGTCCAAGTAGCCACTTAGGACACTTTTTAGACGTTTTTTTTAAAATTATTACCCCCATAAGCATTGCCTCTGCCGGGTCAGACCAGGTGTCCATCGTGTCCAGCAGTCCGCACCCGTGGCAGCCCTCCAGGTCCGTGACCTGTAATTGGACCTTACCTAAGTCTTTCATCCCCTATTCATTTAATACCTGTACCTATATCCTTCAATCCCCTTATCCTTCAGGAAGTCATCCAATCCCTTTTTGAAGCCTAATATTGTACTCTGCCCTATCACCTCCTCTGGGAGCGTATTCCACATAAGAGTCTTAAAGGACCTGGTCCAGTAGGGATACAGGACCCAACATGGTCTGCATTTCGACAAAAAGTCTTCTTCAGGGGTCGTCCCTTTCCATTGCAAATGTAAGCAGTGTCTCACTTCCGGCTCACCACACAATTGTTTCCCACGTACTCACCTTTATAGGACCCCCGAAGAAGACTTTTTGTCGAAACGCGGACCGTGTTGGGTCCTGTATCCCTAGCGGACTAGGTCCTTTAAGGCTTTTATGTGGATGATTTATTTTTATGTAGATGAAATTATTTTATATGGATGATTTCAGTGTATCTTTGGAACTTTGACACTTTCAAATAAAGTCCATTTAGGAACATCGTCACTCCACAGAGTTTTATTGTTGTTTTTTTTTTCAGTTTGCAAGAAGTATTTTACATTCTTATCTGTTGTCTGATTTGCTATTTTAAAATGTGTTTTTAGGCTTTGTTTTGTTTTGTCTTTGCATATTTGGTACCAGTTCATTTATTCTTAATCTTAAGGTTCTTTTTGCAACGCTTTAGATATGTAAGTCACTATGAATTTAATTTATAAATAGCTGATTATTAGTTTTGTAAGGATGCTTATTATTGTCACCCTGGTTCCGCGACCAGGAAGTGATGTCGGAAGAGAACCGAGGCTGGCGCGAGCAGTAGGTGGGAGGCGCTGCTCGTGCCGGCGAACACTTCAAGAGGTGTGGGGATGGGGTGAAGAGGAGGAGAGGCGCCAGCACCCCTGTGAAGATGGTGCCTGGAGCGGCCCGCCCCCTCCCCCTTTCTATGCCACTGTGCGTACTATCCATATGCCACATGGGCTGAGGGTGTCCTGCGCTAATCATTTTGCACAGCTGCCTTGCCATGCGCATACCGATTAGCATGTGTTTAGCATATAAACCGTTACCGCCTACATAATGTGTGACAGGGAAGCATTCATGTGCTAGTAGTTTTATTATTGTTAAAGTTTTATTAAAATTTGGTACAATTTTTTTATTTAAAAAATGTATAGACCGTTTAAAACTAAACAGTTTGCATAATTTACATGCACAATATTAAAATAAAAACAAATACATGAAAAAGACACATGCAGTAAAATGAATAAACATAGACTTCTCAGGAAGGTACCATAATGTGGATAGTAGAGATCATTGATAAGAGGAAAACCAGACAAAAACTGCAGATAATGTACACGATGCAGGCAATAATTTTTTGTACCAAATTTAAAATGCAGTAATATGAAAAACCTTTTGACCAACCAAAAGATCCAACACGGTCCGTGTTTCGGACAATACGCCTTCGTCAGGGGTCCATGGTAAATAAGGTATACAATGTACCGCAAAAAATGAAGGTAACAACAAATGCCTGTATATTACGCCAAAACCGCTGCCTTCATTTTTTGCGGTACATTTATTTACCATGGACCCCTGACGAAGGCGTATTGTCCGAAACATGGACCGTGTTGGGTCTTTTGCTTGGTCAAAAGGTTTTTCATATTACTGCATTTTAAATTTGGTACAATAAATTATTGCCTGCATCGTGAACATTGTCTACAGTTTTTGTCTGGTTTTCCTGTAGATTCGGTTGGATTTCTTTTTTTTGAGATCATTGATAATTCATCAAAGTTAACTGGGGTAATTAAAAAAAGGCATCGTAGGTTTCTAGCCGAATTAAAAATTATGCAATGTTAAAAATACATGAACGTATTTTGGGGATTAATTGACCTACTGGAACACTGGGATAGACGGGGAGGAACTCCATATGCTGAAAGGAAAGAAAACATTCAAGGGAAAACCAGAAGGGAGGGGTTAGTTTAAGAAGAGCTAAGAGTGACTTTTGACTGTTTTAATGCCCATGATAATGGGAAAAGTAGGACTCTTTTTATTAAGCTTCGCTAGACGCTAAGGCCTCCATTGAGCTGGCGTAAGTTTTCCCGCATAGCGTGGGGGTTAGCGCCCACTATAAATTCTACCGCAACTTAGTAAAAGGAGCCCTAAGTGCATGGCCATTAATACAAAAAAAAATGGGAACTAGACGTAGCACGTGGCAAGGACCCAAGTAAGGATGCTCTAAGGCCGCGTTTGACTGCTGTTTGGTAAAAGGGCTCCATGCATTGCATAATACTGTAGATCAGCGCCTCGCAAACTTTGCGAAAATGCGGCACACTAGACGTGGTGTCCGCGGCTCGAGGCATCAGGAAGTGTGCGGACGTCCACGCGATGACGTCGGGTGCATGCGCGGAGGCCCTCCTGAGCCGTCAGTGGAGCGTGCTGGAAGGGAAGAGGCGAGGAGAGGCGCTGGCTGACTTGCCCACAGGACGTGCCTCACACCACAAGAGGCACATCCTGTAGTCAGTCAGCCAGCGCCGGCGCCTTTCCTCCTGCCCGGCATCTCGCAGCACACCTGGAATCTCGAGTGGCGCACAGTTTGCGATACGCTCTGGAACGCGTTGCCAGAGGATGTTGTAAGAGCGGATAGCGTAGCTGGTTTTAAGAAAGGGTTGGACAAGTTCCTGAAGGAAAAGTCCATAGTCTGTTATTGAAGAAGACACAGGGGAAGCCACTGCTTGCTCTGGATCGGTAGCACGGAATATTGCTACTCCTTGGGTTTTGGCCAGGTAATAGTGACCTGGATTGGCCACCGTGAGAACGGGCTACTGGGCTTGATGGACCATTGGTCTTACCCAGTAAGGCTATTCTTATGTTCTTACATGAGCCAAGTGTAGGACAATTAAGCCATTGTAACATCACTGATGAGGTTGGCTCTGAGGCACTGTGGAATGAGGCATTGTGACATCACAATTTCAGCTCTGGAATGTTGCTCTCATTGGGATTCCGGAATCTTGCAATTCTTTGAGATGCTGGAATGTTGCTACATCTTGGGTTTTGGCCAGGTACTAGTGACCTGGATTGGCCCCGTGAGGATGGCCTACTGGGTTAGATGGACCAGTATAGATGTTTTTATGCTCTTATGTGAGCCAAGTATAGGACAATTAAGCCATTGTGACATCACTGATGAGGTTGGCTCTGAGGCACTGTGGAATGAGGCATTGTGACATCACAATTTCAGCTCTGGAATGTTGCTCTCATTGGGATTCCGGAATCTTGCAATTCTTTGAGATGCTGGAATGTTGCTACATCTTGGGTTTTGGCCAGGTACTAGTGACCTGGATTGGCCCCGTGAGGATGGCCTACTGGGTTAGATGGACCAGTATAGATGTTTTTATGCTCTTATGTGAGCCAAGTATAGGACAATTAAGCCATTGTGACATCACTGATGAGGTTGGCTCTGAGGCACTGTGGAATGAGGCATTATGACATCACAATCCCAGCTCTGGAATGTTGCTCTCATTGGGGTTCCGGAATCTTGCAATTCTTTGAGATGCTGGAATGTTGCTACATCTTGGGTTTTGGCCAGGTACTAGGGACCTGGATTGGCCACTGTGAGAACGGGCTACTGGGCTTGATGGACCATTGGTCTGACCCAGTATGGCTATTCTTATGTTCTTATCACAACATCATCAGTTACTCTGAGACCTTCCTTGTTTTTCATAAGATCTAATTTCTGTAGGATTCTCAAAATAAAACAAAGCCATCCACATGCTCAGCTGGCGTTCCAATACTGCCATCCTCACGCACTTGCAATTAAGAGTTATGTTGTTTTTCCCATTTCAGTATGCTTTTTTTTCTCTCTTCTTTATGTGGACTTGATTTATGACTGAGACTGGTTTCTTTCTTGAGGTTATTTATTTTCCTTGTTTTCTGATTACAGTGTAATACCTCAAAAATACTTAAAAGAAAAAGAGTTATGGTACTCCTTCAGAGCTTCTTAGCATCTTTGTTTATTTATTGGGATTTATTATTCGTCTTTATGAAGAGATTCAACAGGTATGGCGTGACATAAAACAGTATTCTTTGAATGGGTGACCAGAAAATTGGATAGAGGGAGTGCGCTAGATGTGGTGTATTTACATTTTAGCAAAGCCTTTGACAGTGTTCCACACACACGTCTAATAAATAAACTGAGTGCCCTCGGGATGGGCCCTTAAGTGACGGACTGGGTCAGGAACTAGTTGAGTGGAAGGCGACAGAGGGTAGTGGTTAATGGAGATCGCTCTGAGGAAAGGGATGTTAACCAGTGGTGTGCCTCGATTTTTGGTTCTTGGGAGTGTTCTTTTCTAACATTTTTGTAAGCGATATTGTTGGAGGGCTGTCGGGTAAGATTTGCCTCTTTGCTGATGATGCCAAAATCTGCAACAATGTGATGGTGTGAATAACACCAGGAAGGACCTAGCGAAGCTCGAAGAATGGACTGAAATTTGGCATGTCATGCAAGACCATGCATTTGGGCTGCAAGAGCTCGAGGAAACGGTACAGATTAGGGAGTGAAGAGCTTATGTGCACGACAGAAGAGCGGGACTTGGGTGTGATTGTATGTGATGATCTGTTAAGGTGGCCAAACGGGTTGAAAAGGTGACGGCGAAAGCTAGAAGGATGCTAAGGTACATAGGGAGAGGTATGGCCAGTAGGAAAAAGGAGGTATTGATGCCCCTGTATAAGACTCTGGTGAGACCTCATTTAGAATATTGTGTACAATTCTGGAGGCCGTACCTTCAAAAAGATATAAAAAGGATGGAATTGGTCCAGAGGAAGGCTACCAAAATGGTGCATGGTCTTCGTCATAAGGCTTATGGGGACAGACTTAAAGATTTCAATCTGTATAATTTGAAGGAAAGGCGGGAGAGGGGAGATATGATAGAGACATTTAAATACCTACATGTCATAAATGCACGAGTCGAGTCTTTTTCATTTGAAAGGAAGCTCTGGAATGAGAGGGCATAGGATGAAGTTAAGAGATAACGGGCTCCGGAGTATTCTAAAGAAATAGGGTGGTAGACGCATGGAATAGTTTTCCGATAGAGGAGAACAGTCACAACTTGCTTTGTTTTAGTTCAGGGGTGGGCAACTCCGGTCCTCAAGGGTCAGAATCCAGTCGGGTTTTCAGGATTTCCCCAATAAATATGCTTTGAAAGCACTGCATGCAAAGAGATCTCATGCATATTCGTTGGGGAAATTCTGAAATCCCGACTGGATTCCGGCCCTCGAGGACTGGAGTTGTCCGCCCCCGATTTAGTTAATTGCTTTGATCTTGTCCTTTGTTTTAGAATTAGGAACTGAAGCTCGTCACGACTGGAATGGTTTGAGATTTGCGCCAAAAGACATCGGAGAAGAGAGTTGAGGACCTGAATATGTACACCCTAGTGCAGGGCTACTCAATTCTGGTCCTTGAGGTCCACAGACAGGCCAGATTTTCAAGATATCCACAATGACTATGCATGAAATAATTTGCATACAAAGGAGGCAGTGCATGCAGATCTCTCTCGTGCGTATTCATTGTGGATATCCTGAAAACGTGACCTGCCTGTGGACCTCAAGGACCGGAATTGAGTAGTCATAGAAACATAGAAAATGACGGCAGAAAAGGGCCACGGCCCATCTAGTCTGCCCACACTAATGACCCACCCCCTAACTACCCCCATGAAGTGATCCCACATGCCAATCCCATCTTTTCTTAAAATCTGGCACGCTGCTGGCCTCAATTACCTGTTGCAGAAGATTATTCCAACGATCAACCACCCTTTCGGTGAAGAAATATTTTCTGGTGTCCCCATGAAATTTCCCACCCCTGATTCTCAACGGATGCCCTCTAGTTGCCGTGGGTCCTTTAAGAAAAAAGAGATCTTTTTCTGCCTCGATACGGCCTGTGATATATTTGAACGTCTCGATCATGTCTCCCCTCTCTCTGCGTTCCTCGAGTGTGTGGCGCAGTGGTTAAAGCTACAGCCTCAGTACCCTGGGGTTGTGGGTTCAAACCCACGCTGCTCCTTGTGACCCTGGGCAACTCACTTAATCCCCCCATTGTCCCAGGTACATTAGATAGATTGTGAGCCCGCCGGGACAGACAGGGAATAATGCTTGAATACCTGAATAAATTCATGTAAACCGTTCTGAACTCCCCTGGGAGAACGGTATAGAAAAATTGAATAAAAAATAAAAAAAATAAAAAATTACAAAGACTAGGGGACGCTCGACGAAGTTACAGGGAAATACTTTTAAAACCAATAGGAGGAAATTTTTTTTTCATTGAGAGATCAGTTAAGCTCTGGAACGCATTGCCAGAGGATGTGGTAAGAGCGGATAGCGTAGCTGGTTTTAAGAAAGGTTTGGACAAGTTCCTGGAGGAAAAGTCCATAAGTCTTGTTATTGAGAAAGACATGGGGGGAAGCCACTGCTTGCCCTGAATCAACAGCATGGAAAGTTGCTATTCCTTGGGTTTTTGGCCAGGTCCTAGTGACCTGGATTGGCCCCTGTGAGAATGGGATTAATAATAGGAAGGAACCGTATATGCTGGGAGGAGAGAAGCTGATATGCACGGACGGGGAGAGGGACCTTGGGGTGATAGTGTCCGAAGATCTAAAGATGAAAAAACAGTGTAACAAGGCAGTGGCTGCTGCCAGAAGGATGCTGGGCTGTATAAAGAGAGGCGTAGTCAGTAGAAGGAAGAAGGTGTTGATGCCCCTGTACTGGTCATTGGTGAGGCCCCACTTGGAGTATTGTGTTCAATTTTGGAGACCGTATCTGGCAAAGGACGTAAGAAGACTTGAGGCGATCCAGAGGAGGGCGACGAAAATGATAGGAGGCTTGCGCCAGAAGACGTATGAGGAGAGACTGGAAGCCCTGAATATGTATACCCTAGAGGAAAGGAGAGACAGGGGAGATATGATTCAGACGTTCAAATACTTGAAGGGTATTAACGTAGAACAAAATCTTTTTCAGAGAAAGGAAAATGGTAAAACCAGAGGACATAATTTGAGGTTGAGGGGTGGTAGATTCAAAGGCAATGTTAGGAAATTCTACTTTACGGAGAGGGTGGTGGATGCCTGGAATGCGCTCCCGAGAGAGGTGGTGGAGAGTAAAACTGTGGCTGAGTTCAAAGAAGTATGGGATGAACACAAAGGATCTAGAATCAGAAAATAAGATTAAATATTGAACTAAGGCCAGTACTGGGCAGACTTGCACAGTGTGTGTCTGTATATGGTTTGGTGGAGGATGGGCTGGGGAGGGCTTCAATGGCTGGGAGGGTATAGATGGGCTGGAGTAAGTCTTAACAGAGATTTCGGCAGTTGGAACCCAAGCTTTGGATTCTTGCCCAGAAATAGCTAAGAAGAAAAAATTTAAATTGAATCAGGTTGGGCAGACTGGATGGACCATTCGTGTCTTTATCTGCCGTCATCTACTATGTTACTATGATGGACCATTGGTCTGACCCAGTGAGGTTATTCTTATGTTCTTATCTCCATATAGAAAGAATACTGAATGAAAGCAAAACTGAAAGACCGCCAATCACTAAATTGGACATGGAGGGGGCGTAAACTTCATGGATTAGCAGCTGCAGCTCTTCTCCCATGTTGGGCAAACTGGAGGGACCAAACGGATCTTTATATTTCCTCATTTCCTATGTTACTATGATCTGTTCAACAACGCGAACAGCTTGTAAGCAGTCTTGCGCAGCAGGGGACGGGGAGTTCAAACCCCACTGGGCGAAGTGCTGTCGTGTTTAGCAGGTGTTTGGCTTTCTTTTGGAAAAAAAAAAAAGAGGTGTGAAATATTTAAAAGGAAAATGGCAATTCTAGGCTCTGCTGGACTTTCCCCCCCTGTAAAAGCACAAATAACCAGGTCGGTGCATTTCCCTATAGGACGAAGTGGACCTCGGCAAGACACAGGGTGTAATTTACTGCTTATTTTGCCTTGCGGTTCCTGCACTTAAGGAGGGGTTATCGATGTGCTTCAGCGAGAAATAAAAGCTGCCACTTCATCTCATGCCAGAGCAGCAGCCGAGAAAAATGGCAACTCTGAGAATCTAATGGAGACGGGCTGCGAAAAGGGCGTCGGAATAAATACCTGTAGCAATTAAGAAACAAAATGAGCTTTGAGTGCTGACTCTGAAGCAGCTGATCAAAACGAATCCTGGTTGACAGTTTGAGTGCGGAGCGTAATAATAATAATAACTTTATTCTTTTATTCCGCCCTAATCAAAAGTTCTAGGCGGTTTACACTAAAAAGAGCTGGACAGTCAGCGAAATACATTAATACAGTAAAAAAATACAAATATTTGTAAAATAGAATTTCAATAATAAAACTCTCATTAAGTAATAGACTTATCGAACAAAGTGGTCTTAATTAATTTCCGATAACATAGCTTGCTGAATACATTTACCTAACCAGGATTGTTGCCTACCAGCTTGAAATGCCAGGGTCCTATCTAAGAAAGTCTTATAATAATAATAATAACAGTTTATATACCGCAGGACCGTGAAGTTCTATGCGGTTTACAATGATTTAAAAAAAAAAAATGCTACAATTTGAGTAGAACTTACATAGTTGGCAATTAACAGTTTATGACAGTGTTTTTCAACCTTTTTACACCTATGGACCAGCAGAAATAAAAGAATTATTCTGTGGACCGGCATCGGTCCGTGGACCGGCAGTTGAGGAACACTGGGCTAAGTCGTGGGCCAGACCCCTCCCATCTCCACCCCAGACCCCGCCCCCATAATAGTACTAATTGCACCTTGCACATCCCGTGCCTCATCGGGAAGCCTTCCCTCTGATGTTGCAACATCAGAGAGAAGGCTTCCAGTTCAGGTGCAGGATGCCTATAGGAGCCACTGCCCGTGGCTTTGTGCACCGAATCAGTTAGGAAGAGGGAGCTGGCTCGAAGATAATACCGCATCGATCGCACCATGGACCGGCGGTTGAAAAACACTGTTATGGGCCTGATGCATGTGCTGGCCCTGTGGACCGGCAGGAAATTTCTGTGGACCGTCACTGGTCCATGGACCGGTGGTTGAAGAACACTGGTTTATGAGATCAGTTGTGGGAGGGATTGTGCAGATCAGCTACCTAGGTACTTCAAGAACAGATATGTTTTTAGGTGTTTCCTAAATTCACCATAGTTATTTGCATGCATAAGTAATTTTTCCAGTTCTTTGTCCCGTAATGCTGCTGCACCCGTGATTCAGATGTGATTTTTTTTTTTTTGTGCTGCTGCTGCAAGGGACTAATTTGATAAAGGCTTTTTTCATATGAATGTGACATTCTACGATTCCAACCTGCTATGAAGTGCTCATATTTGCATGAAGGCATGTATGTCGCTGCAAGGCATATCCAGGGACACAGTCTGGGGAGAGCGCGGACAGAATCTGCATAAGAACATTAGAATAGACATATTGGGGCAGACCAATGGTCCATCTGCCTTAGTATCCTGCTTCCAATAGTGGCAGATTCCGGAACCCCAGAGAAAAGCAAAATTTCAGGACCCCGAAAGAGCAGCAAAGATTCCATGCTACCAGGCCCAGGGCAAGCAGTGGCTTCCTTCTACAGAGGTCAGGCCAGGTGAAACATAACATACATAAGAATAGCCTTACTGGGTCAGACCAATTGTCCATCAAGTCCAGTAGCCCAATCCAGGCCCCTAGTACCTGGACAAAACCCAAAGGGTAGCAACATTCCAGCATCTCAAAGAATAGCAAGATTCCAGAACCCCAATGAGAGCTGAGAGTGTGATGTCATAATGCCTCATTCCACAGTGCCTCATAAGTGATGTTGATTATCCTATACTTGGCTCACATTAGAATAGCTATACTGGGTCGGACAAATGGTCCATCATTCCCTGTAGCCAGTCCAGGTCACAAGCATCTTGTAAAACCCAAGAAGTAGAGTTTGCGATACGCTCTGGAATGCATTGCCAGAGGATGTGGTAAGAGCGGATAGCATAGCTGGTTTTAAGAAAGGTTTGGACAAGTTCCTGGAGGAAAAGTCCATAGTCTGTTATTGAGAAAGACATAGGGGAAGCCACTGCTTGCCCTGGATCGATAGCATGGAATATTGCTACACCTTGGGTTTTAGAATATAAGAACTGCCATCTCCGGATCAGACCTTCGGTCCATCAAGTCCGGTGATCCGCACATGCGGAGGCCCAGCCAGGTGTACACCTGGCATAATTTTAGTCATCCATATCCCTCTATGCCTCTCGTAAGGAGATGTGCATCTAGTTTGCTTTTAAATCCTAGAACAGTGGATTCCGCAATAACCTCCTCTGGGAGAGCATTCCAGGTGTCCACCACTCGCTGCGTGAAGCAGAACTTCCTGATATTTTTCCTGGACTTGTCCCCCCTTAGCTTCAGTCCATGTCCTCTTGTCCATGTCACATTGGACCTAATTTGTCGATTCCTTTCAGTATTTTGAAAGTCTCGATCATATCCCCTCGCAGTCTCCTTTCCTCAAGGGAGAACAATCCCAGTCTCTTTAAGTCGTTCCTCGTATTCCAAGTTCTCCATACCTTTTATTAGCTTCGTTGCTCGTCCCTGCACCCTCTCCAGCAGTTTTATATCCTTCTTTAGGTTGGGAGATCAATGTTGGACACAGTATTCCAAGTGTGGTATGAACATTGCCCTATAAAGCGGCATTATGACTTTCTCCGATCTACTCGTGATTCCTTTCTTTATCATGCCTAACATTCTATTTGCTTTCTCAGCTGCTGCCGCGCATTGTGCCGACGGTTTCCGGGTCCTATCTATCAGTACACCCAGGTCCTTTTCTTGTTCGCTCTTACCCAGAGTTGCACCTGACATTCTATACTCGTGTTCCTTGTTCTTTCTGCCTAAATGCATTACTTTGCACTTTTCCACATTAAACTTCATCTGCCATTTCTCCGCCCATTTCTCTAACTGACACAAGTCACTCTGGAGTTCCTCGCTATCCTTCTACAATCTGATTGCCCGGCATAGCTTTGGGTCGTCTGCAGGCTTGACGATCTCACTGGATGTTCCTTCTTCTAGGTCATTGATGAAAATATTAAATAAGATGGGCCCAAGTACCGAGCCCTGGGGCACATCGCTAGTCACTTTCTCCCAGTCTGAGAACTTCCCATTTATGCCTATTCTCTGCTTTCTGTTCTCCAGCCATTTGCCTATCCATCTTAGTATATCTCCCTGGATTGGCCACCATGAGAATGGACTAGTGGGCTTGATGGACCATTGGTCTGACCCAGTAAGGCTATTTTTATGTTCTTATGTGTGTTATTCTAACCATGCCTGGGGTGATATGTTCTGGGGGGTCTCACGGCCCACCTACACACGTGGGCGGAGCTACAAACATAAAATCAGATTTCACCCATTCATGTCAATGGAAAAAATGTAAAACAGCTGCCAACGCAAAAACGGCTTGCCCGATTTGAAAGAAACTTGGTATGCAGATCCCTCACTACCTGGGGTGATATGTTCTGGGGGTCTCGCGATCCCCCTGCACACATGGGCGGAGCTACAAACAGAAAATCTGATTTCACCCATTCATGTCAATGGAAAAAATGTAAAGAGCTGCCATTCTCACAGTAACTCAAAAACGGCTTGACCAATTTGACCGAAACTTGGTATGCAGATCCCTCACTACCTGGGGTGATATGTTCTGGGGGTCTCGCGGCCCACCTGCACACGTGGGCGGAGCTACAAACAGAACATCAGATTTCACCCATTCATGTCAATGGAAAAAATGTAAACAGCTGCCATTCTCACAGTAAATCTAAAACAGCTTGACCGATTTGAACGAAACTTGGTATGCAGATCCCTCACTAACTGGGGTGATATGTTCTGGGGGTCTCTTCACCCAAGAATTTATATGTTCTTGCTCCCCTCTCAACCATCCCCTTGTGCCATCCCTCCTGCAGCAGAACCCTTTGCCCAGCTTCCATCCTTCCCTCCCTCCCTTCCCTTATGCAGCCGAACCCTTTACCCAGCTTCCATCCTTCCCTCCCTCCCATCCCTCATGCACTCGGTCGGCATTCCTCATGCACCCAGTTGGTGGGGATCGGTTGGAAGGGAAGGATGGAGGGTCAGCGGGGGTTCGGCGATTCGGATGCGGAGCGGGACGGGGGGAAGCGTGACTGCCTACGTCTAGAGATTATTTTGGGTTGTAGGGCTTATATTAAGACCTACCCTGAAAATCATGCTAGGGCTTATTTTCGGGGAAACACGGTGGTAACATTAAAATTTTTTTTTTTTTCCCTGCCGGTTTTGCAATCTTCTCAGTTTACATAAATACAAATTTTTAGAGATTACTTAACATGAATGTAAAGTTTTATTGGAACACCTTTTGAATAAAATGAACCAAGAAGATGCATCATTTTGACAAGAAGCACGTAGGCCAAAAGAATGTCCTTATTTGGATTAAAATGCTGTTTCTTTCATAGAAAATAAATGAAAGCTTTCCCATGTGAAGCAAAAATAATTTGCACAGAAAAGGTTGAATTATGTTAAATCCCTTTCCCCCTGATAATCAATTGAAACCCACTTTGCAAAATTAGCTGAAACTTAGGTGAAAAGAGAGCCAGTGGGGGAGTCAGAGGCCCTGTCCACTGAGACGTCTTTAAGTGGGCTTGCATGTTTTATCTGTCTCTGATGGGACGGCAGGAGTTGACTGAGGAAAGTCTCCAGAGAATGAAAAGGAATTCTGTAATTTAAAGGATGAACTGGAAAGCAATTACTTATGCCAGATAGGATAGATGAATTAAAATTGATGTTTGGCATCTGGACAATTAGAAAGATAAGTCCTTTGCAGCACTCTGTGGTTCAGAAATGCCTTGGGTCTTCAAAGCTAGTGCAAAGACAAATCAAAGCTAAAGCAAAATCATGATAACAATAAAGGATTTAAGTTGAACAAAGACACGGGGGGGGGGGAGGAACCTGGAGTTACTGGACCCGATATGCAGTGCTATTTAGATGGTTGGGAATGGCTCCTGAACGCCTAAATGAAACACAGCCAGCTATCCACCGATATTCAGTGGGGGGTAAGTTGGCTGTCTCACGCTGAACATCCCGGTCTCTGGACTGGCTGGTGACCGACTACGTTGCACGATATAACCAGTCACCGCCAATATTCAGTGGCTCGCCAGCTAAGTTCTGCAGCCAAAGACAACTGCCTAAAAGGGCGGTATATTTTTCGCCACTGAGACTTAGTTGGCCGGAAGTTGAATATTGGCATAGCTGACTGTGTCCCAGCTGGACAAAACTAGCCTGGAAACTCAAAACTTTTCGAAAAGAAATCAAAACCCTACTTTTCAAAAAATTTATCCAGATATCTTAACCCAACCCTTCCTCCTCCTCCTGGATAAATTCTCCCCCCAAAACCTCCACTTAAATAATCTCTTCCTCCCCAAAACACCAACCAAGTATTCAGATCCCTGAAATGTAACGTAATCTTATTTGTACTCTAACTGTAATCTATTTGTTATATCACACAGTAACGTACAGTCAATTTAATATCCAATTTGCAAGTTCTTCCGGAATTAATCCAGGTACCTCTCCTCCCTTGTAACAAAAAAAAAAAACAACAACCCAAAACTGTTGTAACTTCACTGGAAATGTCCAGTTAGCTCTTTTGTAATCCGCCTTGAACTGCAAGGTATAGGCGGAATAGAAGTCCCTAATGTAATGTAATGTAATGCTGGTGGCTGGATATGGTGCTGGTATTGAATTTCCGGTATCACCGCAGACTGCGCAGTCTGGATATGAGCCTGACTTTCCGTTCTTGTACGATCTGCATCCACAGAATGATTTATTTTAGGAACTGTGCAAGAGAGCGGCCCCCCCCAATTCAATAGCCGTTGCCACCACTCACTGGCTCCAAACATAAGAGCATATAGGGCTCCTTTTACAATGCCGCATTAGCGGCTTTAGTGCACGCACCTTTTTAGCCTGCGCTAGCCCAAAAAACTACCGCGGCTGTCAAATTAGCACGCGCTTTTACGTGCGTTAAACCGCTAACGCGGCTTCGTAAAAGGAGCCCCATAGTCTCCCGGTAGAGGTTGTGGAGACCAAGACTGTCTGAATTCAAGAAAGTGTGGGGCAGGCACATGGAATCTCTTAGGGAGAGGAGGAGATAGTGGATGCTGCGGATGGGCAGATTGGATGGGCCATTTGGCCTTTATCTGCCGACATGTTTCCATGACCTCACAATGCAAGTGTTAAGAGCCTTAGCCTATAGGGAGAGGAGGAGATAGTGGATGCTGCAAACAAGAAGATATCTAATCGGAGTGGAGGCCTGGCCTAGCGGTTAAAATGTCTGAGGTTGTGGATTAAATCCCAGCGCCTTTTGACTCTGGGCAAATCCCTTAACCCTCCATTGTCCAAGGTACCACAATTAACTTTTGAGCCCGTCAGGACAGATAGAGAAAATACTGTAGTTTTTAAAAGGGTGAATCTCTCTTCCTAAAAAGGTAGTTAATAAATCCCAATGAATAAATAAACATTTCCAACCTTATTATCAGTCTAAACCAGGGGTCTTCAAAAGTCCCTCCTTGAGGGCCGCAATCCAGTCGGGTTTTCAGGATTTCCCCAATGAATATGCATGAGATCTATTTGCATGCACTGCTTTCAGTGCATATTCTTTGGGGAAATCCTGAAAACCCGACTGGATTGCGGCCCTCAAGGAGGGACTTTGAAGACCCCTAGTATAAACAGTACTAGTCATACCATTATCCTTAGGCTAGGCTTATAAAAACCTCCCCAACAGTACCAGCAACCATAAAGACAAAGAAAATAAAAAAAGGTGCAACATCAACAACAGTCTAATCTTAGGCCCAGCTTTTGACTCTGCCATCAACAACATGTCAGTGGGAGGAATATAATAATAATAATTTTATTTTTTATGTACCGCTTAACCAGGAATGGTTCTAGGCGGTTCACAACAAATAAAAACTGATCATACAGCGAAGAATACAATTTAAAATGGAAATACATCAGATAATAAAACATAAGAAATGCATAAAATTTTAAAAAGACGACAGAATACAATTAGGATACAAATTTATCAAATAATGGGGTCTACAATAATTTTTAAAAATCAAATTAGGAGGAAGCTCCTAGCCTAATTTTTCCAAACCAGCCACTCAATTTAGCAGCCTGAAAAGAGAGAGTTCCTTTTGGTTCAGGCCAGTCCAGACCATTGAGTTGTGGAGACGGGGAATAAAAATAGGGAAGAGTCACTTTTGTGTTATCCTTAGATGTCGTCTTTTCTAAAATGATTGCATTTCACCCTCTACTCTCTTGTTTTCCGATTGTTTCAAGTTTATCAAGTTTATTATGGGACTTGATAAATCGCTTAATCGGATATTCTAAGCGATTTACATTTAAAATTTACAATGTAAAATCAAAGAACAATAACAATGCAATACATAATAATACATACAATTTAAATAATGGCTAAAATATTCTAAATTTAAACAATGTTAAACACTAGAAAAGGAGGGATGAAATATAATTTTAAAGTAAAGAAGAAACATTAAGGGCAAATACAAAAAGGATAAAGTTAAAACAGGTTCAACCAAATAAATAATTCATGAAATATAAAATTATGTAGAAAAGGCATCTTTAAAAAGGAAAGTTTTTAACTCAGTTTTAAATTTTCCAAGGTCTTTCTCCTCCCGTAAAGTAATAGGGAGGGCGTTCCATGTTTGAGGTGCCGTACAAGAAAAAATGAGTTGTCAGTGAGTCTTCTTCCGTGTTTTGGTTCTCGTTAATTATTTTAATTTTGATCCCCTTAATTTAATTGTATTGTATATCGCCTAGAATGTTAATAGTTGAGTAATCAAATTTTTGGTAAACCTTGAACTAAAGGGTATCTACCGTACAGCACAAAATGTCTGCCTCCAAGTGGATGGTGGATGGACTGTGTAGCTCCTCAATGCTCATGGCCTAGTCGATTTCCACGTTAGTTGAGCTCCTGCTGGACAACTTACGCTCATTTCTTTTACCTAAGGATTATCCCCGAGCCAGGATGACACTTGGGGCTCCTTTTACTAAGGTGCGCTAGCGTTTTTAGCGCACGCAGGATTTTAGCGCCGCTAAACCTGCGCTACGCTTCTAGAACTAACACCAGCTCAATGCTGGCGTTAAGGTCTAGTGCACGTGGCGCGCGTTAAGGAGCCCCCTCCCCAGTTCATCTACTCTCCTTTATGTGACAGCTGAACTAATGAGGCTAAAGATATTTTTTGTTCCGCCTTTTGTGTTTATATAGTCTGGAAAGTATGCAACCCTTTGGTCTCCTTTTACAAAGGCGCGCTAAGCGTTTTAGCGCACCGTGCACTAAGCGCTAATGCGTGCATGTTAGTCTATGGACGTGTTAGCGTTCAGCGCACGTGTAGATTTAGCGCGCGGTGAAACGGCTAACGCACCTTTGTAAAGCAGGGGGTTTATTTCTCGCTGAGGTAAGTTTTGTCTTTTGCTGGTCTTACCGGGCATTTTCTACAGTTACCTTTTCAGGAAAATGAGTTTTTCACGGATTCATTTAGTCATATTTTCTACGGGCCTCTGGCGCTGCCCTTTTTCAAGGGACGGCTTTCTCTTTTACTTTCTATAGCTAACTAGGACGATGCAGCACCGTTGGTTGAAAGTGCCCTGCCGTAAATGAATTTGCTTTTCGATTGCTGGCGCAAGCTTTGGGTTCATCTGTGTGAGAGTACTGAAACAGTGTTTATTTTACTGGTTATCAAAACCACTTTCAGGGATTGTAATTAATCCAGAATGCAGCAGTTTGAATCATTTTTAAACTGGGAAAAAAAAAACCCCAAACAAAACCCTGATCATGTCGCACTTTATCTTTTAAAATTGCACTGGCTTCCCGTGAATACCAGGACAATTTTTAAATTTGGTTGTTTTTCTTATAAAATACTTTATGGTTTATTACCTAGCTATCTGACTGAACAATTTTCTTTTACTGTTTTAACACGTTCTTTCCAAAATCCCACTTTTTTTTTTGTATTTCCAACAATAAGGGGCTGTCTGAAAATTTAATATGTGGAAAATGTTATCTTATCAGGCTGCTAAGTGGGAAGGAAAGCTTATCAACATTATAGGAAACTTCTGAAAACCTATCTGGGGGATGATATTGATTGAATGTTAACCTGTATTATTTAAATATGTGCTTGGCTGTGAATGTACGCTTTTCTCTTATGTGAACTGCATCGAAAAATCTAAGGTGTTTGCAGGATAGAAGTAATGCGTTAAGGTACTAGAGCTAGGGTTACGAGTTACCTGGACATTTCCTCTTTTTTAGAGAACTTTCCAAGCGTCTGGATGGCTTTTCAAAACCCGGCACTTTTTGCCGGGGTTTTGAAAAGCGTTGCGATTGGGGGCGCGTCTGGAGGGCATCTGCGCATGTGACATCACACACATACGCGCATGCCTGTGACATGCGCATGCACAGATGCTCTCCAGACGTGGCCCCGAAGAGACGAGGCTTGTGTGGGTCCAGGGTTAGGGGGGCGGAACGAGGCAAGTCTGTGGGCAGAATGGGGCGGGGCCAAGCATTCTCTCTTTTTTAGAGGCAAAATCTTCTAACCCTACCTATAGCCTCATTTCTGTCAGTTGGGTATAGTAAAACTGAATTCTGGCCTCAGAACATTAGTGAATTTTCCTAGTTGCCGATTGGTTTCTTGGGACTTGAATTAAGGCAGGGATGAGCTCTAAAGTAGAGAGTTGCACGGGGACAGAAATCCCACCCGTCCCCGTCAGGATCCTCTCCGTCCCCACCCATCCCTGCAAGGAATTACCTCCATCCCCGCCAGTCCCCATAAAAAGCAGCTATTACTTCTGACAGGATCATCAATTCCACAGTTTCTTTTGTGTTTGCGCTGCTGTTTTCCTTGTGGAACCCTTTTTTTTGTTTTCTGTTCAGGTAATTAACTTATAAATCCCCTCTTTTACTAAGGCTGACGTATCCATTATATTATATGGACGAACCCTGCTTCCAAAGCCTTCCATCCCTGTGGGAGTCCCGTGGGCCAGAGGGGGGTCCCCGTGGGAGTCCCGTGGGTTAGGGGGGATTCCCGCGATCCCCGTTCCCATGCAGACCTCTACTCTAAAGCCAGAATTTCCAAGCTCCTAAAGTTAGCTAGCATTCCAGTGGGAGATACTCTATGTTCAAGGGGGCTACTGCGCAGATCCTGGACCTGTTGGGCCGCCGCGTGAGCGGACTGCTGGGCACGATGGACCTCGGGTCTGACCCAGTGGAGGCATTGCTTATGTTCTTATGTTCTTAATAATAGAAGGGGAAAGAAATTCTTCTTTCTTTTTTTTTTTTTTTGTTCAATCTTTATTAAGTTTTAACATATTACAGAAAAATGCAACACACACAAATATATTATACATATACGTAAGCGTACATTAGAAAAGAGGGATCTTGCCTGGCCGGGACCAGCCGAATCCCCTGTTCTCCTAAGTGGCGGCCCCTCATGCTGCGCCATCTAGCGCATGCGCACTCGTGCCGCCACATCCCGACAGAAAAGGGATCAGGGAACACGCGGCGCGAGTGCACATGCGCGCTTAGCGTTTTATTATTATAGATATACAATACAAATAAAGAATAAAGTTACCCAAATATCACTATCAATATATTTTGAATTTTATTCCACACCTACTGCCAGAATGTTTGGACCAGTGGGTAGTAAAACAAAAGATGGTCAAGTGTACCCACTTCTTTCTTGCGGCTCCCTGCTACTCTGTTTGAGGATATTACAAGACAAGAAATGTCATTTATTAGCTGAGCTCGACTGCACTTTTAACTTGATTGTGGTGGTGTTTCAGATTAGAATCATTTGCCCATTTCTGTAACATAGTAGATGATGGCAGATAAAGACCCGAATGGTCCATCCAGTCTGCCCAACCTGATTCAATTTAACCTTTTTATTTTTATTTTTTATTCTTAGCTATTTCTGGGCAAGAATCCAAAGCTTTACCCGGTACTGTGCTTGGGTTCCAACTGCCGAATTCTCTGTTAAGACTTACTCCAGCCCATCTACACCCTCCCAGCCATTGAAGCCCTCCCCAGCCTATCCTCCACCAAACGGCCATATACAGACACAGACCGTGCAAGTCTGCCCAGTAATGGCCTTAGTTCAATATTTAATATTATTTTCTGATTTTAGATCCTCTATGTTCATCCCACGCTTCTTTGAACTCCGTCACTGTTTTCCTCTCCACCACCTCTCTCGGGAGCGCATTCCAGGCATCCTCCACCCTCTCCGTAAAGTAGAATTTCCTAACATTGCCTTTGAATCTACCACCCCTCAACCTCAAATTATGTATCCTCTGGTTTTACCATTTTCCTTTCTCTGGAAAAGATTTTGTTCTACGTTAATACCCTTCAAGTATTTGAACGTCTGAATCATATCTCCCCTGTCCCCTCTAGGTATACATATTCAGGGCTTCCAGTCTCTCCTCATACGTCTTCTGGAGCAAGCCTCCTATCATTTTCGTCGCCCTCCTCTGGACCGCTTCAAGTCTTCTGTAGTTTGACCGTTCAGCTTTGTTGCACTCCTGCTGCAGCTGGAGATGGTGCACACTAGGCCTTCTTTTACTAAGCCGCGGTAGAGGTTTCTAGAGCGGCCCGGGGCGCTAAATGCTCTGACGTACAAACCTCCATTGCATCTTAGTAAAATTGTGTGTGTGGGGGGGGGGCTAATTGGATGTCTCAGAAAGAGACCAGCCTGTATCTTAAACCAGTATAAAATGAAGGCTTCTCAGATATGGATGTTAATAGGGAGAAAGGAAAAAAAAAAAAGTAAATTTACTGGTTGCTCCTTCCCAAATCTGTAATCTAGTGGCAACCATGGAATGGCCCGACGATGAAAAATTCTCAAATATTTTTGATATGCATAGATTTTTTTTTCTAAGGTAAAAAAAGCCTACTTGCAAATTCAGGATGATGGAAATGTGACTTCTAAAATATGTAGATTCAGTTAAACCCCTGGGTTGGCTTCTCTAATTATCTTTTATAATAATTATGGGAGTCTAATTATCTCGTGGTTCCAAGTATGTTTACTCCATATAATTATTTCAGGTAACTTAATCACAGTGTCTGATGCTTTGTGAGCGTCTCTGCGCATAAATGTTCTATCTCATCATTTCACGTGTAGAAATACTCCTTTAAAAAAAACAAACAAACAACAAATTAATTAAAAGCCAGTGACTATCAGAGCAGGACTAAAATGTGGACTATGATCAAGGTCAGGGGTGTATTTGTATTAATTGCGAAGATGTATTAAATATCTCAAAAGCAAATTACATCAGTTTTCCATGTAATCACCCTTTTGTACGATACATTTTTTTTTTCCCCAGCGTCCTCCTAACTTCTTAATGACATCAGAAAAGAACGTTTTGGGTTGAGCGTGAAAACATCAAACGTGCGGAAACATTTTAAAGACCCTTGTAAATATTTCTGGGGGAAAAAAAATAGACTTTTACAGCTTTCCTAAAGAGCATATAGGGCTCCCTTTACAAAGGCGCATTAGGGCCTTTCCGCGCGCTTGCCGCAACCGCCTCCTCTTGAGCAGGCGGTAGTTTTTCAGGTAGCGCGCGCGCTAATCTGATGCGTGCGCTAAAAACGCTAGCACACTTTTGTAAAAGGAGCCCAAAGTGTGAAATATTGTTTATATTAGATGGTAAATTATTCCAAAGCTCTTCCGGTGTTCCAAATAGCGTCTTGTTTTTTTTCTGCTAATCGACCAGAGTATGAGATGGTGGAGCCAATATAGACTGAAAGGCCCTGTAGGCCTAGATTGGGACACCTACCGAAGCAGGCACCTGAATTACCCCTCCCCCCCCCTTTTATCAAGCTGCGCTCGAGGTTTTTAGCACGGGCCGGTGAGGTAAGTGCTCCCGCGCTCGTAGGAATTCCTATGAACATCAGAGCCGCTTCCTAAAAGGGGCTCTTAAGTTTTGTAAATTGGTTCAATCAGTGCTGTTAATTGAACAGGAATTTAGGAAGCGCCTAAAAACATACCTATTCCTGAAATACCTAAACAATTGACCCGCTTTCCCCTCTTTGTCCCCAAGAACTTTCTCCCCCTACCATACCATACCATACCATACCCCCCTCTCCTCTTCCCTCCACCCCCTACCTCTATCCCCCCTCCTGAGCCCACTTGAAATTCACGTAACTGTGATACATACACTGTAATCTATTATCCTTATAATATCGTTATTTTTCGTTGTTATTTTCTAAAACATGTGGCCTATTCCAAACAGGTCCGCTCAGACATTACCTACCAAAATGTACATCTTATACTCTTGCTAAGCAAATTGTATTTCAATATTCTTGATTTCTTACAGTCTATGCTATCTGTACTTCATATGTATATCTGCATATTGTGTTTCACTGAATGTCCAGCTCTCTTGATTGTAAACCGCCTAGAAGTCGCAAGATTAGAAACATAGAAACATAGAAAATGACGGCAGAAAAGGGCTATAGCCCACCAAGTCTGCCCATTCCAAGTATCCGCCCCCCTGAATTCACTCCCTTAAAGATCCCACGTGAGTATCCCATTTTCTCTTAAAATCCGTCACGCTGCTGGCCTCAATCACCTGCAGTGGGAGTCTGTTCCAATGATCCACCACTCTTTCGGTGAAGAAGTATTTTCTGGAGTCGCTATGAAACTCCCCTCCCCTGATTTTCAGCGGATGCCCTCTGGTGGTTGAGGGTCCCATGAGACAGAAGATATCATCTTCCGATTCGATACGTCCCGTGATGTACTTATACGTTTCAATCATGTCTCCCCGTTCTCTTCTTTCCTCAAGTGAGTACAGCCGCAATTTTTTTTGTCTTTCTTCATACGTGAGATCTTTGAGCCCCAAGGCCATCCTGGTGGCCATTCGCTGAACCGACTCGATCCTCAGCATGTCCTTACGGTAGTGTGGTCTCCAGAACTGAACACAGTACTCCAAGTGAGGCCTCACCATGGATCTGTATAACGGCATCATGACTTCAGGTCTCCTGCTGACAAAACCTCTACAGATACAACCCATCATTTGTCTTGCCCTGGAGGAAGCCTTCTCCACTTGATTGGCAGCCTTCATGTCCTCACTAATGATCACCCCTAGATCGCGTTCTGCCTTGGTCCTAACCAAGGTCTCACCATTTAGTACATAAGTTCTGCGCGGGTTTCTCTTACCCAGGTGCATTATCTTGCATTTTTTAGCATTGAAGCCTAGCTGCCAAGTAGTTGACCATCGTTCCAGCAGCAGTAGGTCGTGTGTCATATTATCAGGTAATAAGCTTTTGCCTACTATGTTGCAAAGTTTGGCATCGTCGGCGAACAGTGATATCCTTCTTTTAAGTCCTTGCGTCATATCTCTTATGATTAAGTTGAATAGAATCGGGCCCAGGACTGAGCCCTGCGGCACTCCACTGATCACGTCCGACGCTTCGGATGGGGTACCGTTCACCACCACCCTCTAAAGTCTTGTGGCGGTATAGAAGAATAAAGTTATTATTAAAAACCAATTAAAAATGCTTAAAAAATAATTTTCCAGTAGGCGCCTACGTTGATAGGCATAATGTAGGCTTCTATGCCGATGCACCTACTTGAAAAGTAGGAGTGGTTACGATCAGAGTTTGGGCACGGATAGAGGTAGGCGCCGGCTTAATATACCAGCATCTAAGTTGTAGATGTCTACCGATGAAAACTTGATGTAGGCGTTGCCAGGTGCGATTCTACAAACGATGCCTAATTTTGAATGACATGCAGTAGGTGCTGTTTTTCAGAGCATTTAACGAGTTTGGCGCTGTTTGTAGAAGAGCCCATAACGGCTTGCAGATTGCGGTTAGGGTTGTCGGCAATCTCTGGCCTCCCCCTTAAGCTCTCCAATTTGCTTTGGCTGTGTTGACCAGGATATTGGTTGGGTTATGGACCTTGACCAATCCCATTGCACTGCTTATGGTTCCGATTCACGTATCCCTCCATTGAACACAGCGAGGAGTAGGAGAGAAAGGTTTTGATTATGCTGCAAACTTGGCCGACGGAGGAAGCCGAGTAGCTACAGCAGATGAAAAGTACACATGAGAAGATGTTGGCAGCTGCTCTGTGTGTGCTTTGGGATATGAAATATTTACACATCCCTAACGGAAATATTGGATTTACAGGACTGACTGAAATGATCCTATAGCTGCAGGTAGAGTGCAGTTGGAATGATCTTAAATCTTTTCACATTTGTATAGAATTTCACACACTAATAGATGTCCAACTAATATAGCTTCTACAAGGATATTCATAGCAGCAATAAATTGTGAAAAAAAAAACAACCACAAAACATGCCTGTGCAATTGTACTCTTTGTCACCACTGTTCCGGAAGTTGTGAAAGGACAGAGTACACTACGGGGTTTCAAAGAAGGATTGGATAAATTCCTGAAGGACACAGGGATTGAGGGATACAGATAGAGGTAGGGATAGGATTATGAAAGGGTGTAGATAGAAGGATAAAGGGGGATATTAAAAGGTTTTAGACAAGGATCACCTTATAGGTCATGGACCTGATGGGCCGCCGCGGGAACGGACTGCTGGGCGAGATGGACCTCTGGTCTGACCCAGCGGAGGCAATTTCTTATGTTATTTTATTTTTACATTGTATTTAATCCAATTTTATTTTTTTTTTTCCCCCTCATTTTTTTTTTCTTAGTATTTTTATACCATGTTTGTTGATATTTTTTTTTTTTAATTTTTGATATTTTTAGTTTTGTAAATCGCATTGGATTTAAATATTGCGATTATATCAAACATTAAATAAACTTGAAACTTAAACTTGAAACTTAGTACATTATGGCCTCTACCTTGTGGAGCTTTTGCAATTACGACCCGATTTATCTTTGAAAAACTTTTTTATTTTCAGGTGACCGGAGAGGACAATGCCTCCGCTTTTTTGTGTTCCTAAGAGCTGGTGCGGTTGCGCCGTGCTCTCTCGCTCTGGCAAAGAGACGGAGAGCCAAACTGAACACATGGCTTGCCAAAATTGTGTTAGAAGCTTTTTCTTATCTCGATTTTAGAAAACAGCTAAAAACACAATGCAACAGGCTGGGTTCTTAATGTATCTTATTCTTTAATTTAATATCTTTTATCTCATTTTAAAACTCTTTGTATTTTTTCTTATAGTGTATGTATTTAACTTTGCCGAATCTTAGACGATTTGTACTGTATGTACTACGCTTGACTGTTGTGAACCGCCTAGAACTTCCGGGTATGGCGGTATATAAAAATAAATTATTATTAGCCATTGAACGTTCTTGCTATATAGTAAGGGCTTGTAATTGTAGAGTATTAATGATACAGCAAATATTGCAACAATAGGTATAATTCAGAGCCAAGATTCGGGGTCTGTTTTACAAAGCCATGCTAATGGCTGCAGCGCAGTAACGGCCCCGAAGCCCATCTAATATAATAAAATGGTAAGTCACGCATGCGCAGTTCCTAAATGTACGCCGCTTTTCTGTGAGCTGTAACGACACATAGGAAGTGCGCATGCGCGGCTTACGGTTCTTTGAAAGACGCGGCGGTGCCTACTTTCACGATCCCCGCCTGCGTCGGACTTCCGACGCAGGTGGGGATCATGAGAGGAGCCACCGCCGCGTCTTTCAACTAAAAAAAAAAAAAAAGTCAAAACGGATGTCGGCGGCTGCAGACCATGGCACCTGTAGCCCGCTGCGGCCGAGCACGGAAACGGGCCGAAGTTTTTTTCAACTTCACAGATGCTGCAGCGGCTCCTCTCACGAGCCGCTCCTGCGTCGGAGAAGGTGGCGATCGTCAGAGGAGCCGCCGGGAAGTTAGACTGCTGGAGGCTCGGCCTGTTAGGTCCGTGTGCAGGCTCCTCTCGCGGTTAATGGAGGGAGAGGGAATGCTGCGGCTGCTGCACAGGGAAGTAGGGAAGGAGATAGGGAGAAAGGGACCGGTCTGATGTCGCCCTCGCCTTCTGTTTTGCTGAAAAATCCACCACCCTCGGCTGCGATTCAGAAACATTCCGCCGGGGGGGGGGGAGAGGGGGGAGAACCGCGGCAGATTGAAAGCAGGAAGGGGAGCCACGGACAACGTTCCTGAATCACAGCTGAGGCCAGCGGATTTTTCAGCGACACAGAAGGTGAAGGCAATATCGGAATGGAATGGAGAGAAGAGGGAGAACATGTTGGGCCTAGGAAATTCCCTGGATTAACTTTTTTTTTAATTTTTATAAAGTGCAAAGGGGGAGAGTATTAAAAGAAGTGCCAGACTGGGCATGGGGGACAGCTTATGGGGCCAGGAACAGAGGAGAGAGAGAGATGGTAGGTAATGGTCTGAAGGGAGAGAAGCTGGATCTGGGGAAAGAGATACTTGAAGGGAGGACTATTGGGGAGAGATGGTGGATCTGGGGGAGGGAAGTTGGACCTAGGGATGGAAGGGAGGGAAAAATGTTAGGTCTGGGGGTGGAAAGGGGAGAGAGATGCAGCATCTCTTTTTTTCCCTCCATCTTATTGTTCAGCATCAAGGGGGGAAGGAAGAAGAACAAAAGAAAATGGAGGAAAAAAGAATCCATGGGAGGGCAGAGAGCTGGGATAAGAAGATGCTAAGGGATGAAGAGAAAGGGACAGGGAGATATAGACTGACCAGTGGAGAGAGGGAGGGGTATTCTGAAAGTGGTGAGCCATTTGTTTGAGGTCAAAAGGGAGATGACAAGATGAATGAGAGTATGGAGAGAAACAGAAAGAAACACAGACATATATTCTACCGCCAGCGGGAGGAAGAGAGACAGAAATAAAAGAAGAAAGACACAGGGACAGCGAGAGACACAGAAAGACAGACAGACAAAGGGGGCCAGGGACAGAGACAGACAGACAGAAAGAAAGACAGCAGGACAGAGAGAGAGACACGGAAATAAAAACAGACAGACAGACATATATTCTAGCACCCGTTAATGTAACGGGCTAAAATACTAGTAGAGATTTAAAGGGCTTCGGGGCTGTTGCTGCGTGGCTTTGTAAAAAGGCCCTCAGTTCCTTCTATTTAAGATTTGTACTGAAGTTATATTTTTATTAGGGAGAGCTACAATGTTTACTTAATACTGTGATGAGTCCCACCCAATGAAATGGAAAGTGGGTGTTTTTTTTTCATCTCGTATTGATAAGCCCCTCTCTTTCCACAAACTCTGGAGTATTTTATTTATTTGGATTTTGCAGAGGCATTTTTTTTTTTTTTTAGTTTCAGCTCAAAGCGGGTTACGAAAGCTGTACTGAAAGCAATTCAAAAATGGGCCTTACTTTTTTTATTAACCGACATAGGTCATTTAAATTACACATGTTGATAGAGTAACTCTTCCTCTATACCAGGGGTGTCAAAGTCCCTCCTCGAGGGCTGCAATCCAGTCGGGTTTTCAGGATTTCCCCAATGAATATGCATGAGATCTATTTGCATGCACTGCTTTCAATGCATATTCATTGGGGAATCCTGAAAACCCGACTGGATTGAGGCCCTCGAGGAGGGACTTTGACACCCCTGCTCTATACAAAGGTACTACTCAATGTAGTCTCCATGACAAGCGATGCATTTGTGTCATCGCTGAATCCAACCCTTAAATCCTTTTTGGGGAAAAAAAAAAAAATCAGATGTGCACTGTCGTGCCCACTTCCTCGCCTCATCTGTGACGTCAAACTGTTTCCCCCTGAAGACTTGTCTTTCAACGAGCAGGCCTACCACAAAAATCTTCATTCTGCAACAGCTTCCTGTTCCCGCAAAGGCGGGATGCTGCAGAACGAAGGGTTCCGGGGCAGGCCCGCACAGCGGATACCTGAAGATTTAAAATTACAGCAGCCGGGAGGACGTAGATGGCGGAGTAGAGCCATAACTGACCCTTCTGACCACCAACTTTGGGGAGGCCATGACCCCTGTGGCCCCTTCCATTCCGACGTCCATACATTCATGTACAGTAGGCATTTCTCTGTCGCCAAAGGTCTCACAATGTAAAGGACTCTTTTAACAAACAGTGGTAAAAAAAAAAAAAATGGCCTCTTGCGGGTCTTTCCAACGTGTTAAGGCCATTTTTAACGCTGAAGTAAAATGGCCGAATTTTATTTTATTTTTTTTAAATTAAGGGCCAGGCACTACTTTTGCCATTCCCATTTGAGCCCCTACTGCCACGCATTATGTAGGCAATAAGGGTTCATGCATTAAAAGTATGCTAATTGGTTAGCAAGCGGCAATATAGCTACATTAACTGATTAACACATAACATACCCACTCTCTAGCCCCAGACATGCCCCCTGCACAGAAAAAAATAAATTCAGTTCTGTAGCATGGGGGTACTGCACTCATACCCCCAAATTACCATGGGACGCCTCTATGGTAAGCCATTTTTTTGCCGTAGTAAGCACACATTAGTGCTTGCTGCAATTTAGTAAAGAGCCCCTAAGTTTGTACCCGAGTACATGGAGGGTTCAGATCTTGGCCAAAGTCACAAGGAAATGAAGTAGGGCTTTGAACCCTGGCTTCTCTGGTTCCCAGGCCACTCCTCCGCTTTCTATATATTTGTTTATTTTGGTTGACTTGTCTTGGATAGTGTTGGAGGAGCCTTTCTCCATCTTCTGATATCATAGTGGACTTTTGACTCTTAGGTTGAGAATTTATATAGAAGACGTGTCTTTAAATTAACCCACCGAGAGGATATTCGATCGTACTTTTTTTTTATAATAATTTTGCTATATTGATGCAGGTTTTAATCTTACCGTTTGGATTATTGCAACGCTCTGTTGGCATTTCTGCTACTTTACCACCTCATTTACAAAGCTGCGCTAGTGTTTTTAGCGCCCAAACTGGTTATTTATTTAATGTGTTTTCCATCTCGTTCCTCTCAAAGAGCTCAGAATGGGTTACAGCAGTGCTCTTCAACCTTTTTACACCTATGGACCGGCAGAAATAAAATCATTATTTTGTGGACCGGCATCGGTCCGCAGACCGACGTTTGAAGAACACTGGGCTAAGTCGTGGGCCAGACCCCGCCCTTCTCTACCCAATCTCCACCCCAGACCCTGCCCCCATAGTCCTAATTGTAACACTATTTTTTCCATTCATTTTTCATATATTCACACACAATATAATCTTAATAACAATGCATCGATCGCACCGTGGACCAGCAGTTGAAGAACACAGTTCTGGACCTGATGCACATGCCAGCCCTGTGGACCGGCACCGGTCTATGGACCGGTGGTTGAAGAACACTGGGTTACAGGCTAACATACATAATATACAGTTAACAGGTTACAATTTGCCATACATTAGTTATAAGTACAAGTTTTTATCCTAACTCGACACATACTAGGGATCTAAAACCAAATACAGGTTTAATTTGCCAGTTACAGTACAGGCAGTCCCCGGGTTAAGAACGGGTTATGTTTTTAAAGGTGGATTAAGTTGGATTTGTATGTAACTCAGAACTTGTAGATTTTAAGCTTCTTGCTCCTTCCCTCTGCTCCCAGCTGACAAAAAGGCTGATTGTCCCTACCAGGGCTCCCTCTAAGGTACAGCATGCACAACCACAAACTGGCCCTGCATCATTCCTGAATCTGCTGCAGGAGACGTGTAGGAGTCTCTGCCACTGGAAATACTGCTCAGTGAAATCAAATGAAGCTGCAACCGCGTTCTTAAGTAGGAGTCGTACTTGAGTCGGGCGTCTGTAACTCGGAGGCTGCCTGTACTTGACTCGCATAAGAACATACTGGGACAGACCAAAGGTCCCTCAAGCCCTGTATCCTGTTTCCACAGTGGCCAACCCAGATCACAAGTGCCTGGCAGAAACCCAAAGAGTAGCAACATTCCAGAGCTGAGACTGTGATGTCATAATGCCTCATTCCACCAGACCTCATCAGTGCCTAAGATCCAACCTCATCAGTGATGTCACAATGGCTTCATTATTTCTATACAGGCAGTTCCTGGGTTAAGAATGAGTTACATTTTCAAAGCTGTTCTTAAGTCGGATTTATGTAACTCAGAACTTGTAGATTTTAAGATTCTTGCTGCTTACCTCTGCTCCCAGCTGACAAAAGGGCCAACTGTCCCTACCAGGGCTCCCTCTAAGGTACAGCATGCACAATCACACACTGTTCTTAATGTGGCCCTGCATCATTCCTGAATCTGCTGCAGGAGACGTGTAGGAGTCTCTGCCACTGGAAATACTGCTCAGTGAAATCAAATAAAGCTGCAACCGCGTTCTTAAGTACAAGTTGTACTTAAGTCGGGCGTCTGTAACTTGGGGACTGCCTGTACAAGTTTTTATCCTAACGCGACACATACCGAGGATCTGGTACCAATAAACATTTCTTTGTGATGCCTCGGTCGTGGGCAAGGGAATTAGGTGAAGAGGTCTGTTTTTATTGCTTCCCTAAAGTTGAGGAGTCCTTCAAGGGATCTGATAGGGGGGAGGGGGGCACTTGATTCCAGTGGCTTGGTATGAAGTGGGAGTGGCAGCGTTGCTTGGCGATTTGCAGTTGAAGGGCACGACCAGGGCGCGTTTTGAGGCAGATCTGAAAAAAAAAAAAAAATACTTTGCAAACAATAAAACATTTTCAGGGCTGTACAAAAAGCTTTCATATTTGGTGAGAAAGAAGAGAAATTACAGCATGATGGTTCATTGCTTGGCTGTAGTGCCACATACACATGTACACTTCGCCATAGCTTAGCAGAAGGATATTTTTCTCTAACTGATCCCGTATAATACATCACCCTTGCAATTTGGTAATAAGAAATGCGCTTGGTTTCATTTTTTTTCTTTCTAAATAGAGATGGAAGCATGGGCTGCCTCAAATGGGGTCACAATTAGGACAAGATTGACAATTTAATTACTTGCAACACCAATCCCCCCTCATGATCAACAGTGACAGGTAATTATAGTGATAAGAGCAGGCTTTTCCAGGTCATATATTATTAAGGAATCACGCCATGTGGTTAAGTAAATTGTGTGTGCGTATAGAAAAATGCATCATGTCTGAGCTGAAAT
The DNA here is from genome assembly GCF_902459505.1 of Geotrypetes seraphini. Taxonomy (NCBI): domain Eukaryota; kingdom Metazoa; phylum Chordata; class Amphibia; order Gymnophiona; family Dermophiidae; genus Geotrypetes; species Geotrypetes seraphini. Next base: position 175,373,324 of record NC_047091.1, on the reverse strand, counting down.
CATGGACATACTATCAAGCTACAAGAAAATAAAGATATTTAGATATCTATTTCTTGCTGTAATAATTCACTTGATGCTAAGGTCCACCATAGGAATCGGCACCCAAGAAAAAATAAAAATATAAATGTCATTGTAGACAATATGTGGAAGTCTTCTGTCCAATGTGTTGCGGCGGTGACGAGCCAAAAAAATAAAAAAGGAGGCTACGAATTATTAGGAAAGGGATGGTAAATAAGAGCAAGGATATTATAATCAGTGGCATACTAAGGGGGGGGGAGTGGGAGGCATCTGCCCTGGGTACGGTCTTGGTGGGGGCGTCGGCACCTGTCCTCCTCTTCTCCCCTCACCCCCGCTCCCTCCACTACTGCACTTGCGTGCCCCTTCCCTCATACCTCGTTCATGTTCGCGGCAGCATCGGCTCTTCCTGGATCCACGCCTAGGAAGCGATGCCAGAGGAAGAGCCGACACCGATGCCGGGAACGTTAAAGAGGTGTCGGGGAAGGGAAGCTGTGCGCGTGCGGCAGGAGGGGGGGGCAGGGAGGGGCACCAATGTCCCGGGTGCCTCTCACCCTCCTTACGCCACTGATTATAAGGTGATGGGACAATCGCGCGCCAGACACCAGCGCGCCGACAATCGAGTGCTGACAATTTGGCGCAAGACACAAGCGCGCCACAGGAAAACTTAGTTTTAAAGAGCTCTGGGGGAACCCCCCACTTTACTGCATACTGTTTGCACTGCTGTTAAGGGGGGTGTGGGGGTGCAACCCCCCACATTATAGAGAAAATGGAGCTTTTCCAGCAAAAAATTGGAAAAAGTTCCGTTTTCTCTATAATGGAGGGTTCCAACCCCCCCCAACAGCAGCGAACACTGTGCAGTAATGTGGGGGGTTCCCCACTCACACCCCGCTTTGGAGCTCTTTAAAACTAAATTTTCCTGCGGCGCGCTGGTGTCTTGCGCTGAATTGTCTGCCCTCCATTGTCAGCGCGCTGGCGTCTCACATGCGACTGACTATGAACTGATTATAATGACTCTGTGTCGTGTGACCTCACCTTGAGTATTGCGTGCAGTTCACCGTATCTCAAAAAAAAAAAAAGGCAAATTTAGAAAAGTGCCCCCTGTCACTTGTGCATATGCAAAGAGGCAAATGGCGCCATCTGCATTTCTGATTGTGTTGAAGCAGCTGCTTCAAATCTTCATTACCCCTTCAATGTTCTGACTCCGCCCCCCCTCCCCCGCTGTACTTGTGCTATGGAGAAAAGAAAGACCAAACAGAATCCCAAAATCCAAGTCTTTATTTCAAAAACTCCCAGGACCAGAAGATGGGTCCAGCATGGCCGCGTTTAGCCTCTGTGTCTGCGTCAAGGACTAATCTTCACGGACCCGGGCGCATTTGTCGTTGCAGTTTTGGTGGCGTCAGTGGCCGTTTCACCAGCTGGCTTGCCCCTGATGCAGCCACATAGGCAAAACTTCTGTTCTTGGGAGCTTTTTGGAAATAAAGACTCGGATATTTTGCTTTCCGTTTGGTCTGTTCCTTTGTTTTCTCCTCACGGTGGCTCTAGTGGACCAGCTGCCGCCTTGTTTTCTTACCCTTGTTCAATGGACTACAAAATCCGGGGCCTGGTAGACAAACCCCCTCTTTTACTAAGGCGCGCAAGCCGATTTAGCGCACGCTAAATATTTGTGCATGTTAAAACGCTTACACATCCATAGAATATAATAGGTGCGTTAGCGTTTAGCGTGCCTTAGTAGAAAGACCCCAAAAAGCAGTAATATTGTCAGTGTAAGGATTTGTGTGGTTGAGAAAATGAGTTACAGTTGTGGGATGGGGAGAATTTATCAAAGGGACGCAAGGGGATACACTTCTCCCTCCGTTCTCGCTGTGAGCGGGGATTAACAAAACCGCAAATACAGAAAAACCGCAAATAACTTTTCATATGTTATTCGCTGTTTTCTATTAAAAACCGTCGTGAATATGGTGAAACCGCGAATAACACGGTGGGAGACCTTGCCTGTTCCCGAAGGAGAGGCGAAACACGGTGAAGAAAGTGCCGGGAATCGGCGATTTCGCTCTGTAAACGCTTGGAATCAGCAATTTCTCTATGCAAGCTGATGTAATTTGGGGGGGAGGAGCCAGCAAGCTAAAAACCGTGAATAATCGAAACCGCGAGCGCTGAAACCGCGAATACGGAGGGAGAAGTGTACTTGGTGTCTTTGGGCCATATGCTGAAGACTGACAGTGTATATTAAGCTTGGTTGATTATCCCAGGGTGTTCTTTGACAATGGTTGAACACACGAATTTAGTGGTAAAAAAAAGTGTTTCCTGACATTATGGAAATTAAAGACTATCAAAAAATACTTCGACCCATTATCATTTAGATTACTAGTGCAATCACTAGTACTTTCTACACTGGATTATTGCAATATCATTTATATGGGTATACCCAAAAAAACAGTGAGGAAAAATTGGAATTGTCCAGAACGCAGCGGTCCGCTTGATATTCGGATTGAAAAAAAGCGACCATGTCAGCCCCTACTACAGACTACTGCACTGGCTGCCAGTCGAGGCACGAATAATATTCAAGTTCTCTTGCATATGTTTCAAGCTAGTCTGGGGACTAGCTCTTAAATACTTGCTGTCTCACTTCATATTATACAGTCCCAAACACTAATTCCAATTCTTTTTTTTCCTAATATGTCCCCTCTGAAAATTCTTAACAAATTGTATTCTGTAATTCGCGACTTTTTTTCTAAAAGGGCCCCTCTGAAATTCTAAATGAACTGTATATTGTAATTCGCTACATTTCTTTAAAATTCTGCATACTGTAATTTCACTGACTATCTGCATTTTGTAACTCGCTCATTGTCTAGCTCTCTTCGGTGTGAACCACCTAGAAGTCGCATGATGGTGGCGGTATAGAAGAATAACGTTATTATTATTATTTCATCTTGCAATGTTCCTGTATTGGTGTTTGACAATGTTTATATTATATTTTGCTATTCTAAAAATAAAGGATTTTAATTAAAAAAAAATCAGAAGTATAATTGTTTACAATATCAGACTTTCTAAATAAACTTAAAATTTGTTTAAAGAATTTATCTGAATGAAAACTGCAATAAATAAGTTTGTATTTACAAAAAAACAGAGAAAGTGAGTTACAGGATTTCAAAGCTGCTTAAGTCAGACACCTAGGGCTCCTTTTACAAAGGTACGCTAAGCGTTTTAGCGCTCGCACCGGATTAGCGCGCGCTAGCCGAAAATCTACCACCTGATGAAAAGGAGGCGGTAGCGGCTAACGCGTGCGGCATTCCATGCGTTAAGGCCCTAGCCCGGCTGTATGAAAGGAGCCCCTAAATTCAGCTTCTCTATCCACCAGTCCCTCTGTGACCTTACCTAAATCGGTGGCAGCTCTTTGAGATCAGGAACTCCCAAGCCGTGCGAGTTGTCGTATTTATTTTTACTCTTCGTTTATGGAGAGCCGTAGATTCATTATTTCTTATTTTCTTTTTACCCGTGTTGGGGCTGGTTTTCTTTGGGTAACCTTTAAACCAGCAAAAGAAAACATTGCAGCGTTTCCCAATGAACGTGATTAATAGCTATCCGGCCATGGATGATTCATAAATGTGTCAGCATGAAGGAGCTGGCATTTGTTAAACGAGAGGGTTTAGGCTTCCACGCAGAGGTTACACTGTTGAGATTTTCCTAGAGAAATGGTCGGGCTCTGTAGATTTAAAGTGATGAAAAGGAGTGCTGTGAATTATCTCGCATCACGGCATCTAAATTACACTTAGGTTACTCTGCAGAAGGCTTTCTACCCTTCTGATTTGCTGTCGCCGAAGTTGATGTCACCTTCCTTTCCCCGGTTATCTTCAGTATAAAATATGTCATTGTGATCCAGGTATCTCTAAATCTGTTTCAGTAAAGGTGAAAATATTCTTTTATGCTCATGCAGGGGTAGAACTGCCCTAAAAGCAGTATAGGGGGAGAAACAACATAAATTGTTCTAGCTCAAAGTCCCTCCTTGAGGGCCGCGATCCAGTCGGGTTTTCAGGATTTCCCCAATGAATATGCATGAGATCTTTGTGCACGCACTGCTTTCAATGCATATTCATTGGGGAAATCCTGTAAACCCGACTGGATTCCGGCCCTCGAGGACCGGAGTTGCCCATCCCTGACATAGACACTCAAATCTAGGGGTCTCAAAGTCCCTCCTCGAGGGCCGGAATCCAGTCGGGTTTTCAGGATTTCCCCAATGAATATGCAAGAGATCTATGTGCATGCACTGCTTTCAATGCATATTTATTGGGGAAATCCTGAAAACCCGACTGGATTCCGGCCCTCGAGGACTGGAGTTGCCCATCCCTGATCTAACTACAACAGGAGTAGGGAACTCCGTTCCTCGAGAGCCGTATTCCAGTCTGGTTTTCAGGATTTCCCCAATGAATATGCATGAGATCTTTGTGCACGCACTGCTTTCAGTGCATATTCATTGGGGGAATCCTGAAAAGCCGACTGGATTGCGGCCCTCAAGGATTGACTTTGAGATCCCTAGTTGGATTGGGATGTGCCCAAGGGAGGAGATAGGTGGGTTATTTAAGGGAAAGGGTCTTATCTTTTTTTTTTTTTTCTTTCACCTGGTAGGAAATACAGTACTACTCAGGTTGGGCCATCAAGAACGACCTCCCAAGGACCATCAGATCTGAATCTAATTACACCACGTTTCGCAAGAAACTAAAGGCTTTTCTTTTCGACTCCATACACTCTACTAGCAACCAAGTCCAACTTTCATCAACGCCCGAAGTCTTCATCCTGTTAGCACCATGGAACCAAGTACTCAACTAACCACTAGTGAATGACTGTAACAGATACTATCTACCTCATAAAATCTTTATTTATTTATTTAAAATATCGATAGCCCGCTTATCCGACAGTTCTAGGCGGGTAACAAAATGACATGCGTAATAACAGAAATAAAGCATGCGTACAATAACGAATAATTAAACAAATACAATCATTGAACTCAAATCTCTTAAAAACTTGCCCAGCAACCCCGATAAAGAGACCAAAAAAATAAAAAAGAAAAAAAGTCATGCAGTCCTTCCACGCTTGCGCCTATCGCTAGGCAAAGCAATGCTCGGACAAGGCCGTATTGCTGTATTTTATTCATCCTCTAAATCAGTGGTCTCCAACTCAAACCCTTTGCAGGGCCACATTTTGGATTTGTAGGTACTTGGAGGGCCTCAGAAAAAATAGTTCATGTGTTATTAAAGAATTGACAATTTTTCATGAGGTAATAATAATAATAATAATTTTATTCTTATATACCGCCATACCCGGAGAGTTCTAGGCGGTTTACATCAGTTACAGTAGTATCTGCGTTGACACGCAGATTTACAAACAGTTTGAACAATTTTAAACAATTTATCAGCAATACACAATTTATCAGATAAAAACAAATGTTAAAGCAGGTTTACAGCATTTTATCATGTAAAGACAATTTATCCGATATAAATAGTTTATCGGATATAAGCAGTGTTAATCGAACTTAACAGAGGATGACTGGCGGAGGGGCGATAGGGGAGAGGGGAGCAATTAAGGGGAGGAGAAGAGCGGGGGGTGGGGGTGGGGGGCATGTAGTAATGTAAGTGGGGGGGGGGGTTTGTTAGGGGTCTTGTTTGCCGAATAGGTAGGTTTTGAGTGATTTTCTGAAGCCGAGGTAAGTGGGGGCCTCGAGTATCATTTGTGCAAGCCATGGGTTGAGCTTAGCTGCTTGGAAGGCAAAGGTAAAACTGCGGCGGCGAAGGTAAAACTCTTTATAGTTTATAAATATTTCCTTTTGGCTAAGTCTTAATAATAATTTTGTAATTTATAGCTAAAGAGACAAATGATGAAGAAACTGTTTTATTTTACTTTTGTGATTATGATAAACATACCGAGGGCCTCAAAATAGTACCTGACGGGCCGCATGTGGCCCCCCGGGATGCGTGTTTGAGACCACTGCCCTAAATGATCATTTCATGAACTTCCCGCAGCTCCGCTGAGTTGCACCAAACTACCTCTTTCACCGCATGGTACGACAATCTCTTCCGCGAGAAATCCCAAAGGTCTTAATGCATCCCTAGTGTATCTTTGTATTATGATATATGTTTAAGCTTCTCAGCACTGTACTAACCAATCCTCCATAGACTATTCTGTAAATTGCCTTGAACCTTTGTAGGCATAGGGTGACGCATAAATCCCAGATTAGATTAGAAGATGCCACCCATATCTACAGGGCTTATTTCCTGGAGAGCAGGATTGTATGTATCCCAGTAGCATAGCCATGTGTGGACAAAGGCCGACCCAGCAGTGGCGCACCTGGCATGAAGATTACTGCCATCTCCTCCACTGCAGGTAGTCTGGTGTCTCTCAACCCCCCCTCCCCCCCCCCACCCCACTATGTACACCTCAGTCCTTCACAGGTAGTGAGTAGCAGCTCATACATACTGCTGAACCAGCCCAAGAATCATCCCTCTGACATGGTTCCGCCTATGTGGAGACAGGAAGTTAAGTCAGAACAAGGAAGGCTTTGGAGCTGGAACAGCCGTGTGTAGAAGCAGCTGCTGGCGAAGTGTTTGAAGGTGCATGGCGGGGAGGTTTGAAAAACGCCGGATTGTCTTTGGGGGGGGGGGAAGGGGAGTTGAAAGGCACTGTGGAGGGGAGAGGTGCCAGATTTCTTGGGTATGCAGTCAACTCCGCTTAAGTGCATGCCCTTCAGACCGGGACTCCGCATGCGCTTAATAGGAGTGGGGGGGAGGCTGTAATTAAGCCGGCTCAGTTTAAATATGGGCACGTGGGCTGCTGGGGCCTAAAGTACAGGGAAGCTATGGCCTACAGCTTGAGTGGAAGCGGAGCGCTCGCTTTCCCAGCTGTCCCAGCGCTTAAGCTGCTGTTTGAAGCCTAGCCATTCCCCATCAGAACGTGATTGCATTTAACCGGAGTGAACGTAACGTTAAAGAATAGAGGTTGGACCTATGACATCGGCGCGCACAAGCGGATTGTGTGCTTATTCGAATTGCAAATATCCAGAGTTAACGTCCATTGACTTTAATGTAAAAAAAAAAAAAAAAAAAGGGATGTGGTGGTAGGATTTCCCCAATGAATATGCATGAGATCGTTGGAATGAACTTCCACTTCAGGTGATTCAGGCCAGCAGCGTGCCGGATTTTAAAAGGAAATGGGATACACATGTGGGATCTCTAGGGGGGTAAAATAAAAATGTAAATGGGATACACGTGGTATCTCTAGGGGGGTAAATTCAAGGGGGTAGGGTTGTTTACCCCTCCTAATGTATTTCCCTTGAATTTTTAAACATAATAACTGTATGTAACCTTCGAATTAAATAACTTTCCTTATGTTTTAGTATTGTCAGTTAAATCCCATTTAAGGTTTAATTTTCCTTTATTGTGTTTGTTTTTATTGTAAATGATATATTAATTAATTTTTTTGAACAATTTGTACATCGCCTAGAAATGTGAATAGGCGATAAATCAAGACATTTAATAAACTTAATAAACTTGGAAACTTGTTGGAGTGGGCAGACTTGATGGGCTGTGGCCCTTTTCTGCCGTCATCTTCTATGTTTCTATTAGCATAAATGAAAGCAGTGCATGCAAATAGATCTCATGCATATTCATTGGGGATATCCTGAAAACCCGACTGGATTGCGGCCCTCGAGGAGGGACTTTGACACCCCTGGCTTAGAAAGACCACCTAACACCAAAGCTACTAAAAATCTTAGGAGGCGAATAGCAGTGTCTGAATATTTCAGACGACCATCCAAGCTGCTATTACAAAAATTCACACATGAGCTTTTAAGGTTGCCGTCCAGTGCAGAAATTTCAAAATCAATTCAGCCGATGGTTGTAACTCAGGGGCGCACTCGAAAATTAACCACCAGACACTTAAGAGAGACATCTTAGTCAACCATTTTGTCACCTATGGGTGACATCAGCCGACAGAATCCAAATCTATGCGAGAAATGTGTCCTGCTGTACTCGGAGAACAACTTCGCTTTATTCACGTGCGATTTGCCTATATTTACCGTGCTACGTGGGGGTACAACAATTGCAGACTGCACAAAAGCAGTGAGCAGTAAACATAGACTCCACCGCATCAGTGACCTGAGCATAACATCGAGTACGAAACCCAGTCCTGGCTCTGTCACTGGTTTAGATTTACACGGTTGTTCCGAGAAAAGTAATTCCTTCCCGGAAAAATGACATCTTTGTGCCGTCACTGCCCCTGGCTTAAACAAGCAAACAAAAATGGCCGGACCACCTACCTGTCCTGTTAAGTGACTGATTTCAGCAAGGCTAAGGTAGGCTCCTGGCAGAATCGTTAGCAAATTTTCAGAGAATGTTTTCTTAACATTTAGTGGACAATTGCAGATGCTAGTTTAAACCCAGCAGTTGCTGTTTTATGTATGTATGTGTTTTGTGTGGGATATCCATCTTTCAGGCTAGAATTGCCTGCCTTCTTGGCAGCTGGTGGCCATAGCTGGAAAGTATTTTGTATGTAAGTATAGGGAAATGTTTACTGTGATTCGGTGTGGTGGTGGTGGTGATTTTTTTCCTCTTTTGGGGGTTTTAATTATCGATCCCCACCACGAGGCCTTTGGGTTGTTAGCGGATAATTAAAAGAAATGAAGTGAATAAAAGCTACAAGTGGATCATTTTTTCACTCTGTCAGAAATTACAAAGACTAGGGACACTCGATGAAGTTATAGGGAAATACTTTATAGGGAAATCCCTAATCCCCTCTCTTCCACTTCTCTCACCCCTCCCTTAAACGACCCAACTCTCCCGGTCCCCCCCCCCTTTTTTGATTCCCCCCCATCTCACTACCTCCAATGACCTGTACAATCCCCCCCTCTCATGCTCACCTTAACCACCTCATTGCTTGTAATTATGATCAATTGTAAGTTCTTGTTAAATTTTTGTTTATCTGTTGTGAAAACTCCCCCCCTCATGCTCACCTGAATATCTACATTACTTGTAATTCTAGGTTATTGTAATTTCTTATTAAACTTTGTTTAATTGATGTGAACCGCCTAGAACTCCCTGGGTATGGCGGTATACAAGAATAAAGTTGTTGTTATTATTATTATTATTTTAAAACCAATAGGAGGAAATTTTTTTTCACTCAGAGATAGTTAAGCTCTGGAACTCATTGCCAGAGGTTGTGGTAAGAGCAGCTAGCGTAGCTGGTTTTAAGAAAGGTTTGGACAAGTTCCTAGAGGAAAAATCCATAGTCTTATTGAGAAAGACATGGGGGGGGGGGAGGACCACTGCCTGCCCTGGATCAGTAGCATGGAATGTTGCTACTCTTTGGAGTTCTAAAATCTTGTTACTCTTTAGGGTTCCAAATCTTGCTATTCTTTGAGATACTGGATTGTTGCTACTCTTTGGGTTTTGGCCAGATACTAGTGACCTGGATTGGCCACCGTGAGAATGGGCTACTGGGCTTGATGGACTATTGGTCTGACCCAGTAAGGCTATTATGTTCTTATGTACCTGCAATAATAGATTGAAGAAACTTCCAGCAAACATTCGAGTGTTTGCTCAGCCTGTCCTGAGATCATGCCTAACTTGACTGGTTTTCAGCAGAGGTGGAGTCTCAGTAACGTAGAGAAATGAAGGCAGATAAAGACCTTATGGCCTGTCTAGTTTGCCCAACCATTCCATCCACTCTCCCCTCCTCTCCCTTAGAGATCCAATGTACCTGTCCCAAGCTGTCTTGAATTCAGACACACTCCTCATCTCCACCACCTCCACCTGGAAGCCGTTCCAAGCATTCACCACCCTTTCTGTTGAAAAGTGTTTTCTGAGGTTACTTCTGAATCTATCCCCTTTAACCTTCATCCTATGCCCCCTCATTCCAGAGCTTCCTTCCAATTGAAAGAGACTTGCCTCATGCGTATTTGTGCCAAGTAGTTATTTAAACATCTCTATCATATCTTCCCTCTCCTGCATTTTCTCCAAAGAATACATATTGAGACCTCAAATCAGAAGCACCGACAGTTAATATCCCTCTTCTTCAACATTCGTTATTTGATACACTTTTTATCATAGCTTTACGACTTATACTTTCTAACTGGAAATCATTTGACGCTCTCTCAGTTCATTTTTGGTTTCAATCAGTACAAACGTGAAATTTTGATTTCTACTCTCTCACCTCTATCTACCAAAATTCTCACCAAATGGGCAGTGTTTACAGAGTACTTGAATTCTCTGTAATTTATCACTCTCACTGCATCTATCTCCTTTCTTTCTTTCTTTCATACTTACTTGTTGCTTATTCCTATCTTTTTCTTCTTCTTCCTTCCTTTTCTTTTTTTCCAGGCCTCTGAGGATCTCTTTCCCTCTTCCTTATCTTTCTTGCCCCTCTCCTCTTCCTCCCTTTCCTAGATAGCTTCTCCTTTCCTTCCTACCGATTCTATCTTGCCCTTCCTCCTTTTTTTCTTTCCTTTCCTCCCCTGTCTACTCATCCTTCTTTTTTCTGTCCCTACCTGTATTAGATTTGGGATTATTGAGTATTATATATTATAACCCTTCCTCACTTACATTGTTGTACTTTTCATATGACACCAACACTTTGTCTGTACATTATTGACTATTGTACTTTTCTTGTGTACCATTTTCCCTTTTGCATTTGTATTTTGTAAAACTTTCAATAAATTTTCAAGGAAAAAAAAAAAAAAAAAATCTGACCCCATACACCTTAAGCTGAAGACTATTGACCATTTTAGTAGCCTTCTCTAGACCAACTCCATCCTTTTTATATCTTTTTGAAGCTGTGGTCTCCAGAATTGTACTCAATATTCTAAATGAGGCATCAATACCTCCTTTTTTCCTATTTGCCCTATTTCCCTAGCATCCTTCTAGTTTTCGCCGTCGCCTTTTCAACCTGTTTGGCCATCTTAAGATCACCACATACAATCGCACCCAAGTCCTGCGCCTCTTTCATGCAATATAAGCAACTGCCTGCATCCACCCCAACTCCCAAAGACTGACTGTCTTGCCGGTTGTGGTGATCTTGCATGCCCCATCCATATTTTAGGCCGCCTGGCTGGCAGATGTGATGTTTTACTGCTACGTTATAGTTTTTTAAAGTTTGTTTCATGAACGCGTGTGTATATACTGCCCTTTGGCCAGTCCAACAGAGCGGTTTACGATAATAAATGAGGAGAAACAGAATTTACAACAGAGCAAGTTACTAGAATAAACGATGAGAAACAAATAATTACAACGGTGTCATTATACCATATAGAAGTTAAAAAAACAAGAAACAGATCGAAGGGGCAACATTAGGAGAATCCCAGTGTCTCAAGCCCCTATTCCATCCATCCCAGCCGGGTTAAGAGGTTATAAGTTAAAATTAGGCCTAAAAACTTACCCCTCTCCCGCAGACACACTTTTACTAAGCCATAGAGGTTTCTACCGCAGCCTGGTGTGCTAAATTCTCCAATGCTGCTCATGGAATTCCTTATGAGCGTTGGCGCATTTAGCGCCCCCGGGTTTCTCCCGTGGTGTATAGCAACAGAGGGCCTTAATTTTGAAAAGACCCAACTGTGGCTCCTGCTAACAGAGCGCAAACCTCTTATAAATAGATTTTAAACTTAAGCTGCTTCATAGGGTCGGAACCAAGGAGAAAAATGCGGATGTTCGGTAGATGCAAATCGCGCCGCTGCAGGTGGGGGTAATAATCAGGAGGTTTTCCGTCAAGTGGAAATGACGTCCCGAGTCTGAACGTCACACATGGACGCCCATTTCTTATGTGTTATAGAAACGAGATCTGCTTGTTCTAAAATACAAGAGAAATGGACATCTGAGTGCTGGCTTCGTCCAGCGTGAAGATCCATTTTTCAAGGTTGAAACATCCATGAAGGAGGCAAAACAAAGGTGGTAGCATAGGAACATGTAATAAAAAGGCCACTCAGACCATGTGGAAGAGTAGCCTGATAATGGTATATACCGCATACAACTAAGCGGTTTCCATATCGCATAAATAAAATCTTGTTTCCCTACAATTATCACATATAACATAGACATGTCTAAACAACATCATTACCGTATTTTCACGCATATAACGCGTGCGTTATACACGATTTTTACAAACCGAGTATAACCATGCACGTTATATTCGTGAGCGCGTTATTCCCTTTTTTTTTTTACATAGTTCCCCCCCCATATCCGATTCACCCCGCAGGACCTCTGGCACCCCCACCCCGAAGGACCGCTCACACCCCCACAGCCTCCCCACCCCCCCCCCATCATGTAGAAGCTGCCTACCGTCGTCCTGCTGCTTCCTCTGCCGGCGGTCCCGCCCTTTCTCTGACATCAGAGAAAGGGTGGGACCGCCGGAAGAGGAAGCAGCATAGACGCAGGGCTAAGAGAAGGGGCAGGACCGCCGGCAGAGGAAGCAGCAGGACAACGGTAGGCAGATTCTACATGATGGGAGGTGGGTGGAGAGGCTGTGGGGGTGCGAGCGGTCCTTCGGGGTGGGGGTGCGAGCGGTCCTGCGGGGGGGTGAATCGGACGTCGGGGGGGGCATCAGGCTTTCAGGGTGGGGACAGGACTTCAAGGGGGGACAGGACTTCAAGGGGGAGAGGAGAGTCGGGGCGGGCGAAAGGAGAGTCGGGCAGCGACGGGAGAGTCGGGGCGGCATGCGCGGTATAGGGGTGTGTGCGGTATATAAAAATTTACTTACATAAATTACAGTTTCCCGTGCTCTATACCCGTGTGCACATTTTATTTTTTTGTATTTATTATTTATTAGTTTTATATCTTTACAAGAAAATACATCTTGCTTAGGAAAATACAGCAGGAATAATTGTTCAAATGTTCAAAAGTTCAAAATCACATTTTACAATAATAAAAGAAAAAGAAATACGGGTATGCTTTCTTAGACCACAAAAAGCTATGAAGGAGGGGTTAAGCAAGTAATTGAGAAGCTAATCAATCATAACAAAGAATCAAAAGTACCATGAAAGGCCTAACATAACACTCTGCATTCTAAATTCCATTAATCACCTAAACACCAGCAGCCATTTTCTTCAGTTCCAAAAAAGATCTTAACTGCTCTGGTTGAAAGAAGACATACTTAACTTGAGCATATTTCACAATGCATTTACAGGGATATGCGAGCAAAAAGGACGCACCCAAAGCCCTGGTATCTTGTCGCATTGCTAAGGAAAGTTTCCTCTTTTCCTGGGTAGCCTTAGTTACATCCAGGAACACCCATATCTTTTTACCGTAGAACAATTCTCTAGAAACACGAAAGTAAAGTTTCATAAAAGAGTCAATGTCCTGTTGGAAAATAAATGAAGCCAGAAGTGTCATTCTCTGAGTCATATCTGTAATAGATTCCTCTAATATGGCTGAAATATTATTTAAGTCCAATTGCGGAGTCTGTTCTCCAACGTGTGCACATTTTACACGGGTGCGCGGTATATGAGTGAAAATACGGTAATCGTCCCTATTATAAACAGGGATGGAGCGCAAATTCAATCAGTTCAGAAATACAAGCAAGCTTTAAATCATACATTGGTATAAAAAAAAAAAAAATTATAAAAGGCGAGTATCAACTGAAATATACCTTAGCTTAAGAAAGCATTGGCAAATAATTGAGTTGTCAGCATTTTCTTAAAATTCATCCTCCCCACACAAAACCGCAGGATACCAGGCAAAGCATTCCATAGTTCTACACCAGCCATTGTAGTTGTTTGTAATTCCCTTCGCTTTTCTCTTTTAATTTTTTTAAATTGTGAACCCTCCACGGACATAAAAATACTTCCCGTGACCTCCCTTTTCCCTTCAGTGGAAAACTGTTCAGTGGGAGCACCGTTAAATACGGACGCCCGTCGTTTGGACATGGACGTCCCTTCGTCTGCAATCAAAGTTGGATGTCCATCTTCGGGCCCCACCCAAACACTCTCAGACAAGTCTTTTTTTGCAAACCTCGAGTACAGGGAATGCCAATGGTTGTAGAGATGCCCAAGTGGTAATATAACATTTGTTGCAACTGGTGAAGCAGTGAGGTGCACAAGAAGGAACATCCGCTCCAGTGTACAGCTAAGTGAAATACCTTATTTTCACCCATATACCGCGCACCCGTGTATAACGCGCACACGGGTATAGCACGCGGGGTACAGAAATTTATGTAAAAAAATTTTACTATAGCGCGCACACGCGTATATCGCGCATGCCGCCCCAACTCTCCGTTTGCCGCCCCGACTCTCCATTCACCGCCCTGACTCTCCGTTCGCCGCCCCGACTCTGCTCTCGCCGCCCCGACTCTCCTTTCGCCGCCCCGACTCTCCTTTCCGAAGGACCGCTCGCACCCCCACCCGAAGGACCGCTCGCACCCCCACAGCCTCCCCCCCTTCCCCTCCCGCATGGAGAAGCTGCCTACCGTTGTTTCTGGATACCAGTGAGCCCAGCTGCTTCCTCTGCCGGCGGTCCTGCCCCTTCTCTGAGCCCTGCGCTACGCTGCTTCCTCTTCCGGCGGTCCCGCCCTTTTTCTGACGTCAGAAAAAGGGTGGGGCCACCGGCAGAGGAAGCAGCTGGGCTCACTGGCATCCGGAAACAATGGTAGGCAGCTTCTCCAGCGGAGGGGGAGGGGGGGAGGCTGTGGGGGTGCGAGCGGTCCTTCAGGGTGATGAATCGGATGTCGGGGGGGGGGGGAACTATGTAAAAAAAATTTGTACAACGCGCTCACGCGTATAATGCGCATGGTTATGCACGGTTTGTAAAATCGTGTATAACGCACGCGTTATATGCGTGAAAATACGGTAGTTTTAACTTCATTGCCATTATTAAGAACAGTAGGAGTGGTCAGGGACTGATAACGCAGCTATGATAGCCCCTTGTACAACCAGTGCTTAATATCACTATTGGAGCACTTAGGCTGTGGGTCTGAGTCACTATAATTTAAGTATTTTTAATTGTTTATGTGAATGAGTATATCCTGCGTTGGTTGAACACCCAATTTTTATAGAATCACACTTTCCAAATAGCATCAATTACGAGTTGTTATTTGCCAGTTAATTAAGTTGTGCGCACAGGTGCCATGTACAGAATTCGAGGTTTGTGCACAGCGACAGGTGAATTAGTACCAAATCCTTTGCGGTAATCCCTTTTTCTTGATTTAAGCATGCGGCTGTGCTTTAATGTGATTTAGCAAAAGGGCCCCAGAGTGGATGACCGGTGAACCAGATCTAAATTCTAGAAGTGGATGCTTTCGTCCAATGTTTTCCAGATGAGCAGTTAATGCAAGAGGCCACTGTTCCCAGCCCCCCTCCCCCCCCCCCCCGAGAAGGACGTGTATTTCATGATGACAAGCGATGTTGTGCTGACTTGAAATATTTTATGCTTGTACTGTTCAGCAGCTCTAAATAAGGCTTTTGGTTTTGATTCTGCCCAAATTTAGGGCAGAAAGGTGATGGGCATTAAAAATAAAACACTAGACCAGTAGTTCTCAAACCTGTCCTGGGGGACCCCCCCCCCAGCCGGTTGGGCTTTCAAGATATCCCTAATGAATATGCATAAGATACATTTGCATGCCTGTCTCCTCCATTATATGCAAATTTCTCTCATGCATATTCATTAGCAGCATAAGAGCAAGTTAGGTTGTCAGGGCTTGTAGTTCGGTTTATTCATTCCAGAGGGGAGATGTGGTAATATAATAACATAGTAGATGACGGCAGATAAAGACCCGAATGGTCCATCCAGTCTGCCCAACCTGTTTAAATTTAAATTTTTTCTTGTTAGCTATTTCTGGGCAAGAATCCAAAGCTCTATCCAGTACTGTGCTTGGGTTCCAACTGCCGAAATCTCTGTCAAAACTTACTCCAACCCAACTGCACCGGCCCAGCCATTGAAGCCTTCTCCAGCCCATCCTACCCCAAACGGCCATACACAGACACAGACCGTGCAAGTCTGCCCAGTACTGGCCTTAGTTCAATATTTAATATTATTTTCTGATTCTAGATCCTCTGTGTTCATCCCACGCTTCTTTGAACTCAGTCACCGTTTTCCTCTCCACCACCTCTCTCGGGAGCGCATTCCAGGCTTTTGAGCCAGGCTTTTGTTTTTGAGCTAAGCTGCAGTTGCTGTTTGATTATGTGATTATAGGTATGTGTTATACTGATATAATTTTGAAAAGAAAGAATGGTATTTGATATATAAGTTAAGGCCAGCATGATAGTGGAATGATGTTTATCTTGTAGAGAGAAAAATGCAGTGAAAACCCGAAGTGGCTTCAGCTCCCGAGGACGCCTGCGTGGCGAAACGCAAGATTGTGTTGGGCTGGCTTGAACATTTTGCCAGTTGTTATTCAAGAGAGAACAAGATCTTATCATGAAAGCAGGAGTTTAATCCATGAAGCACCAGTTTGGCAAATAAAACACTGGACAATTTGGAACTGATTATCCAGGTTTTCGGGGCGACAAGGGCATTTGCCTGGGTTGCCTGTTGAAATAGGTGTTTGTTATAAGTCAGAGGGTGGTATATTCAACATATCCTATATAATAAAACCATGAGCGCGCATGCGCACTTAGGGTTTCGTGTTCCCTGCCGCCGTGTTTTCTGATCCGTGCCCGGATTCTATTTTAGAACGCGGCGGCAGGAAACACTCTGGCCACTCCCCTCCTCCTGCCCTCACTCACCATCCCCTGGAGAAGCGCAGGCAAGCTCTCTCCCTGCATGCGTCCTGGCCGCCCGATTGCCCTCCGTGGCTGTATTCAGCGGCGGCGGAGGCGGCTCTCAGTCCTTCCTGCCAGGCGTTGCTGGAGAAGCGTCTCTAATCTTCCCGCAGCGGACCCCGGGGGGGGGGGGGGGCTGACATTGCACCTTAGAGCCCGGGCATGAGCTGGCCATGGCTCTCGGTGCGGGTCCGAAGGCGGGTCGCTGAATGCAAGAAAGTGCCCCGTGGCTGGAAGCCTTTGTCAGCCCGCTGAACGCAGGTACGGTGCGCAGCCCCCTTTGCTTCTTGCGTCGCTTTGAGGAGGGGGGGGGGGGAAGCCGCAGGCCTTTAAATGTTCTGGGTTTGGAGCTGGGGCTGAAAATTTGGGGACATGTGAGGGAAGGAGGCTTTACTAGCACCCGTTAATGTAACGGGCTTAAACACTAGTTTATAATATTTATGAAAAAAGTAAGGTTGATTAATAAATTGTTTTTTGTTTTTTTTTTCCATGAAAGTTTTATTAATTTTTATAATGTTGTGTGTGTATATATATTAGTTCTTCTCTTCTTCTAAATGTATGTTATGCATATTCGTTAGGGATATCCTGAAACCCCAACTGGCTGGGGGTCCCCTAGGATAATGTTGAGAACCACTGCACTAGGACAGGTTGCAGGGAATGCATCTTGAAAGATCGACCTAGACTTTTCTTTGACAACAGACATAAGATAAGCTCACACTCAAATTTTGTCTCCCCTCCGGTTAGAGGATGTAAATTCAAAAGACATCATCAGCATCTCCTCTCACACCAGGCAGCATTATGGGGTAAAGATCTAGAACAATTGCTTACGTCTACTACTTATGGGGAATTTAGGAAATGCCTAAAAACATATCTGTTCCAAAATACTTAGGCAACTAACCTCATCCCACAATAACTCATCCCTAGAGTTGTTAATCACTAGTTTCTAACTTTGCCAATTCCACTCAACTTGTTTCATCTTTCAATCAATGTTAACTGGCAGAACATTGCTAAATCCATTCAAACTGTAACATCTTCTAATTATTGTAAACCGCTTAGAACTTCACAGTCCTGCGGTATATAAATTGTTATATTATTATTATTATTGAAGTTCAGGAAGACCAAAATATCTTGGAAATTCACCCTCCAAGAGACAAAGGTGGCCATTTTATGAATTGGCGTTGAGATTTAGGCACTCCAGTCCGTGGCTTAGTTAAGGAGGGGTAGGGCGGACTACACCGGGCGCTGTCTTGGTGGGGGTGCTAGCACCTCTCAACCTTCGCACCCTCACTTCCCCTCGTACCGCTTTAAAATCTTTACCAGTTGAAGCAATTGCGTTAGCCTGCTGTTCACGCCAGCCTGGCTCCTTCTGAAATCGCTTCCGGGTCAAAGGAAGGCGTTTGACAAGGTCCCGCATGAACGACTATTTTGAAAAATTGCAAGCCAATGAAGTGACTTGAGAAAGGGTAACGTGGGCCTTGCGACACTGGCGGATTATGAGGCGTGCAGCAGAGTTCTGAACAGATTGAAGGGCAGAGGGATGGTTTAGCGGAAGGCCAGTGAGAAACAGGTTGCAGTACTCCAGGCGAGAGGTGATGAGGGTCTCGGCAGTGCGCTCAGAAAATAGTTTTTCGGACTTTGAGCCCACTGGGACAGATAGGGATAAATATTGGAGTACTTGAATGTAAACCGCTTAGGTTATAGGCAGTGTATACATTTAAATACTAAAATACATTTTAGCAATATTGTAGAGAAAGAAGGAAACAGAGAGAGAGAGAGAGAAAGAAGGAAAGAGAGGAAAGAGAGAGAGAAAGAAGGAAAGAGAGAGAGAGAAAGAAGGAAAGAAAGAGAGAGAAAGAAGGAAAGAGAGGAAAGAAAGAAAGAGAGAAAGAAGGAAAGAGAGAGAGAAATAAGGAAAGAGAGAGAGAAAGAAGGAAAGAGAGAAAGAAGGAAAGAGAGAGGGAAAGAAGGAAAGAGAGAGGGAAAGAAGGAAAGAGAGAGAGAAAGAAGGAAAGAGAGAGAGAGAAAGAAGGAAAGAAAGAGAGAGAAAGAAGGAAAGAGAGGAAAGAAAGAAAGAGAGAAAGAAGGAAAGAAAGAGAGAAAGAAGGAAAGAGAGAGAGAAAGAAGGAAAGAAAGAGAGAGAGAGAAAGAAGGAAAGAAAGAGAGAGAGAGAGAAAGAAGGAAAGAGAGGAAAGAAAGAGAGAGAGAAATAAGGAAAGAGAGAGAGAAAGAAGGAAAGAGAGAAAGAGAGAGAGAGAGAAAGAAGGAAAGAGAGGAAAGAATGAAAGAGAGAAAGAAGGAAAGAGAGAGAAAGAAGGAAAGAGAGAGAAAGAAGGAAAGATAGAAAGAAGGAAAGAGAGAGAGAAAGAAGGAAAGAAAGAGAGAGAGAGAGAAAGAAGGAAAGAAAGAGAGAGATAAAGAAAGAAGGAAAGAGAGAGAGAGAAAAGAGATGGTAAGTGCTCCTGCTTTAACTGTAGTCGGATACCATGTGCTAGTTGACCCTTTAATGTGGGACCAGAATTAGAAAAAGTTGCCACCGCAAATTGTAGTTTAGAATTTTGTTAAAAACCTTTATGACTTTATAAATACACAATATTTAGTATAATTACAGAGCATTGCCACTGCGAATTTTAATATAGAAAGCACACATACAGACATCTCCCCCTCCCCCGGATTCTAGATAACAGCGATTAAAGGAGTAAAGTTGTACATGCAAATCTAGCAGTTTGGCCAAATTTTGCGTACAGCTCAATTGTTTAACAAGCCAATTTGTGCCAGTAATTTGCAACTAACAAGCAATTATTGATGCTAATTAGAATTTACGCACAAAATGTCCTGAGCGTATTCTCTAAATTCTAATACACGGATTTCAAAAGTGGGCATGGCACTGTTCTAGAATATGACCAATCCACGTAGAGTTGTGGCATGGGCATTTACACCAGGTTTTAGTTGGTAAAGGTGGTGGAACCTGAATTATATGGACCGACCACTACATGTGTTCTATAAATTGCGCCAAACGTTAGGCGCGGTTTATGTAATTCTCTATATGGTGCTAATTTTTCCAGCACCATAGAGAGAATTTAGTCTTTCTTGCACCAAAAAATACCGTGATAAAACAACGGACAACAACATGGGCATTTTGCATGCTCAAACTCCAACACTGTACGACATGACGGTTATTAAATTACTATTTGAAATCAGCCTCGTCCTCATGCTTAATTCACCAGTCATGGATTTCACATAAATAACTGGTTGCTCATTCAGAGGAAAGAGATCAATATATTCCCACAATTCTTAAAGAACTTATTGAACCACCTGCAGCCAAGAGATCTGTCATCTTATCCATCTCCATTACCCTTCCTAGCTTGTTCAGTCAGTCCAGCAACCTCAAGAGTGTTGCACCTAACATTAAAATACACTTCTTAGCTAATAGTAATGCTGTATCAACATAGGGCTTTGGAAATGTTGACAGCCCACCTTCATCACCTACGATAATAGACGGGGTGCCTCGTTTTGCAAGCCATGGAGCACTTTTCCCTCAAGAAACTCAACGCCTCACTCAAGAACATTTGTGTTACAACACAGATCCTAGGGCAGCAACAGTGTGTTGCAACCTCTTGGGGAGATTTCAGTTTTGGACAAATGTTAGATTTGATTAATGTGCCCTGGCGGTGAAACAAGCAATCTAGGCCGACATCTAAATTATATTTCTTTGAAATGCCCTGAGACAGGACTTTAAGTAAATTCAACATGTGGATATTTGCCACATTGGATTCCATTTCTTTCTGCTCTATGCAACTAGATCAAATTGGACCTGTGGTATGTGACCCCCTCAAATTTCATGTCATGTTACATAGAATATTAGTTAATGATGGCAGCTAAAGAGCAAAATGACCCATCTAGTCTATCCCTGCAGATTAACCTCTACCTTGTCTTTTTGACAGTATAAAAAGTAGAGTAGCCTCTCTGTTAACCAGAACTCAAGCAACCAGAAAAAAAAAGAAAGCTCTGAACTGCTTGTGGTATTTGCGGTATACAAAAATAAAGTTATTATTATTATTATTAAATACTTTAAATGAAAATAAAATCAATTTCTGGCAGAAATTTAAGTGTAAACTTGGCACGCCACACCTGAGTACGCTCACGCTTTGCCTACCTGCTGTAGTTTCAATGCTGAAATCCTCGGTGTTCGGTTTTCATCCTCTTGCCAAATACTGTAGGGGTCCTGATTATACTGACGTAAAATCTGGTAACCCTACGCCTCGGTGGACATGATTCTCATCAAACATAGACGCCGGTAATGTAGGCCTAAAAACCCAGGCCTGCATGGCCGGTGCCTATATTAGACGCAAGCCGCTGTTCTCTTAATGGTGCGTATGCATGACTGACACGCAGCCGGTACTGTCTGACGCAGGCACTGTCACTAGAATCAGGTCCGGTTTGTTTTAATAATGTTATGTTTTTACTGTTTTATTATGGGCATATTTATGATTTTACGAATGTTTTTGTTTTACCCTGCCTTGGTCTATTTAGGTAAATAATATAGCAGTCCTTCCTGTATAGCCTATTCCTCGGCACTGTGTTTCTCTTCACCTCCTCTTCTGGGAAAAACATACCAGGCTTTAGCAAATTTTTTTGTGAAAAATTATTTTTCTGATGTCCCCTACTTCTACAACTTTCATTTCTTTAGAAAAGTATATATATATTAAGGCTCGTCTCGTATATTTCCTGGGTCATCTTTAGCCTCTTTATCTCCCCCTTTTTACTAAGCCGTGGTAGAGGTTTCTACTGTGGCACAGAGTGCTAAATTCTCCAGTGCTGCTCCAATGCTCATTTGCGCGTCTGAGCACAATTGGAGCATTTAGAAACATAGAAAATGACGGCAGAAAAGGGCCACGGCCCACCAAGTCTGCCCACTCTAATGACCCTCCCCCCCTAATTTCTTCCATGAAGAGATCCCACATGCTTATCCCATTTTTTCTTAAAATCTGGCACGCTGCTGGCCTTGATTACCTGCAGTGGAAGATCATTCCAATGATCAACCACCCTTTCGGTGAAGAAATACTTCCTGGTGTCGCCATGAAGTTTCCCACCCCTGATTTTCAGCGGATGCCCTCTTGTTGCCGTGGGTCCTTTAAGAAAAAAGATATCTTCTTCCACCTCGATACGGCCCGTGACATATTTGAACGTCTCAATCATGTCTCCCCTCTCTCTGCGCTCCTCGAGTGAGTATAGCTGCGACTTACCCAGCCGTTCCTCATACGGGAGATCCTTGAGTCCCGAGACCATCCTGGTGGCCATTCACTGAACCGACTCAACTCTCAGCACATCTTTTTGGTAATGTGGCCTCCAGAACTGTACACAATATTACAGATGAGGTCTCACCATGGATCTGTACAACGGCATTATGACTTCTGGCTTCCGGCTGACGAAGCTTCTACGGATACAATCCATCATTTGTCTAGCCTTGGATGAAGCTTTCTCCACTTGATTGGCTGCTGTAGAAACCTCTACCACGGTTTAGCAAAAGAGGGCCTGTATTTTTTATTATGGTAAGATAACAATGACCAAAACAGAGCATGGCATTCCAAATGAGGCCAAATTGTGACCTGTACATCCTTGTTGTGATGGTGCCTTTTTGACAGGGACTCTGATTGTCTCTTTGTCCATTTGTGCAAATAAGTTTTTTTTTAATGCTTACATAAACAAACATATATGTAAGGATAAAGGCAGAAGGTGCCAGGACAAAAGTCTTCAGGATGACGTGTAAGTCAGGCCCTGTCATCCGAAGACAAGCAGGAGAGTGATGGGAGAGTCAGTGCCATGGGGATGACAAAGCTCCTTGATGCAAAAGTATGCCTACAGTGAAATAAAATCCGTGGACCCAGGTGGAAGACAAACTCAGCTGTGAATAACAGCTGTGCTGTCCACCAATGAGGACCCAAAACATGGCAGTCGTGAAGGCACAGACACAGCAATGGCGTAGCGAGGGTGGGTGGCGGACGGGGCGGTGGTGCCCCTCCCCTGCCCTCTTCACCCCCTCGCTCCTTCCTGATCCGCTCTGCCGTTTGCACCCCCTTTCCCTTCCCCTGTACCCCTTTCATTTTCCCGGTTCGAGCAGCATCATGAACAGGCTGCCCGCATCGCGTCAGCTCTCCTGGGTGCGGGACCCAGAAGCGACATCAGAGAAGAGCCGACACTGACGCGGGCAGCGAGCTCGTGATACTGCTCACACCGGGAAAATTAAAGAGTTACAAGGGAAGGGGCGCGCGCAGACGGTAGGGGGGGTCGGGAAGGAGCAGGGAAGGGGCGAAGAGGAGGACGGGTGCCAGAACCCCTACCAAGATGGCGTCTGAGGCGGACCACCCCACTGAGATATAGTACCCAAATAAAGCTATAGGAAGGGGGGGGGCAAGAGATGGCAGAGAGTACGAGGCAGAGGAGAAGGGGGATGAAGAAGAGAGTGCAGGGAAAAGTACATGGGGAAAGGAAGAGTTCATCTATAATTCAAGGATAAGAACCACCCCCCTTCCCCCCAAAAAAAATATTTCTATAAATGGTGCTGATGGGCTCCCGGTTATAAAAATAGGCTTGTAACGGAATTCGCAAATTAGCACTAAATTGTCATGTAATTGGCAATAAGCACCAGTGATTGGCCTTAACAAGCACTAATTAGCAATAATCAGTAGTTTCATCCAGAACTAATTTATGCATTTGTTCTATAAACTGAGACTCAAAGGGCTAGATTCACAAAGCAAACCGACCGTGTACCGATCGGTTTGCGACCAGATTTCCCTCGGGCCCCATTCATTAACCTCTCCTGCGATCCGCTTTGAATCCGTGCATGCAAATGAGGAGAAACGCATGCAATGTAGGCAGGGACGCGGTTCACAGCACAAAATTCTCAATCCGACTGGGCTGGCCGATCGACTGAAGAAGCGACTGCTAGGGGCCAGTCGAAAATGTCTTTCCGACTCTGGAAGCCCTTCTTGCCGCCCTCTCCTGCCTGCTCGCCGCATCGCCGCCCCGGTTCTCCTGCCCTGACTTCCCCAAATCTCTCCTGCCCTGTCATTTATGCACTCAACTGACGTAAGTAGTCGTGCCTGCGTGGAATTGCCGCTTAGCATCCAAGCGTGTAGCATGTGACTTTAACCAGCCTTTCTTGAATTTACCCTATACTGCGATGACCCCAACCTCACCAGACATCCCCTAATGCATGCCTCTTCTCTCCGGATTGACAAACACACATAGCATACTACTCGCCCATTACATATCCCATACACTTTCAACCTACCAAGACACAAATGTACCACATCTCTTCCCACTGAGTTCCTTGTATAGACATGCCCGAGTTCACCAGTGGAGGAAAGGGGAATGTGCACATCTCATCTTGTTTCTGCTTGGTGTGGCCTCTGTTCAGCTTTGCATCCTTCTGCCTTTGGCATCCGCTTGTCACATTGATCGCGACTGCGTATCTCTTGTGATCTGTACACATCGGCCTTTTTCTCCTCCTATTGCCTAAAACTTCCTTGGATTTCTGCACTCCAGATCCATCACTCTGTGTAAAGCTTAATGGCCAAGCGTTCAGTTTTTGTAGGTCACTTTTAACGTTGTCTACTCCATCGAGACTGACCAGTCTGGTACTGATCCTTGTGTCATCCACCAACAGGCAAGACCATTCCTTCTAATTCCTCGACATAGAAGCATAAAAACATGACGGCAGATAATGACTAAATGGCCCATCCAGTCTACCCATCAGCATGCTTCCACTATCTCATCCTCTCCCTAAGAGATCCTACGTTTTCTTGAATTCAGTCACAGCACCACCTCTACTGGGAGACTATTCTGATATGCATGGACGGGGAGAGGGACCTTTGGGTGATAGTGTCTGAGGACCTGAAGGTGACAAAACATTGTGACAAGGTGATGGCTGTAACCAGAAAGATGCTGGCATAACTTTGAGAAGAAAGGAAATGTTAATGTCCCTGTACAAGTCGTTAGTGAGGCCCTACTTACAGCATTGTGTTCAGTTTTGGAGGCTGTATCTGGCTAAGGATATAAGAAGACTTGAAGCGGTCCAGAGGAAGGTGAAGAAAACTTTAGTGGGTTTAAGCCAAAAGATGTACAAGAAGAGACTGGAAGACCTGAATATGCATACTCTAGAGGAGAAAAGGCATAGATGTGATATGGTACAGACATTTAAATACTTGAAAAGTATTAATTTAGAACCTGATCTTTTTCAGAGAAGGGAAAATGGTGAAACTAGAGGACATAAATTGAGTTTGTGAGGCAGAGTAATGTAAGGAAATTCTTTTTCACGGAGAGGGTGGGTGATGCCTGGAAAGCCCTCCTGAGAGAGGTGATGGAGAGGAAAACGGAGATGGAATTCAAAAAAGCGTGGGATGAACATAGCGGATCTCTAATTAGAGAATGAATGGCATTAATTGAAGAACAAGTCTGCCCACTCAAGAACCCTCCCTCCTCGAGAATCCATCTTTTAAGCATTCCTCTGGAGCGACCCCGCCAGACAGTCCCATCGTCCCTTGAAGTCGAGCGTGGTACTGGCCTCAACTACCTGATGTGGAAGACCATTCCATCGATCAATTACCCTTTCGGTGAAGAAGTATTTCCTGGTGTCCCCATGAAATCTTCCCCCCTTCCACATCCCTTTCCCCTGGGCACACAATGCAATGATACGGTGACAGAGAAGAAACTCTGTAATTTCTTTCCTGCTAGAATATTGTAGGTCCCACTTGATTGTCTGAATTGCCTTCACTATTTGAAAGATAGAATCCCCTGAGCTTTTTTAAATTCTGATACGGACTTTGATTTTGCTTCTATCAGTTTTACTGGGACACACTGTTTCATGTATCCTTTCACCTTTCTGTGAAAAAAAAAATATTTTCTGTTATTACTTCCAAGTTAACCTACTTTGACCCTCATATCACGAGCCTCTTCTGGAATGTCTCTTCCACTGAAAACTGCCTCTTAGGCATTCTTTTTATCTTTTGAGAAATTTGAATATCTCTGTCTTCTAGCCTTTTCCTGTAATATTTGCATGCTCGGGACCCAAAAGCCCTTGTTTTACAAGCTCTATTTATATGTTGGATATCTGAAACCCCTTTTTTTAAACATCTATATTGCAATGGGCATCCAAATCCCAATTTAATAAAGCCAGGAAAATTTGTATGTTTATGGAAATGTGGAATCCGTATATTCAAAATCTTTCTCCTAAGGCAAGAAGTTTAATTCTTAATGATTTACATTGAAGCTATGATTATTTATTTAAAATTCCAGTTCTTTATTTTTATTATTCTTTATTTTTGTCAACTTCCATTTGGTTTGGGGAGTTTAGTTTTGGGGTTATTTTATTTCTTTAATTAAAGATTTACTTATAATTAAAAGGGATAGGGATGGGAGGAGGGAATTGAGGAATTGAAAAAGGGGATTTGAACTTGAGAATGTATTAAGGTTTATTGAAGATAATAAGGAAATATATTTTGGAGGAATAATAGAAATATGTTTGACAAATATTTTTATGAGTATAATTGTTATGAGTTTAATTTGTATTATATTTTTGCATATTTGTATATTCCTTCAATAAAATGTTATAAATTAATAAAGCCAGGTGTGATAGAGTTGGGCAGCGTGCTCAGGAAAAGGGTTGCACAGACAGACAGACCACACTCTGGGCCTCAGGAAAAAACCCTCTTTAATTAGACAGTAGTGCAGAGCCTGCTTTTTCACAAGCTCCTATAAGTTTGGGTTCGTCAAAGAAAACAGGCTTTTCCCCAGTCTTTTCTCAACCACAAGTCCTGTTCTCGAATAAGTTACACGGAAATACTTTTAAAACCAATTGGAGGAAATTTTTTTTTCAAGCTCTGGAACGCGTTGCCAGAGGATGTGGTAAGAGCGGATAGCGTAGCTGGTTTTAAGAAAGGTTTGGACAAGTTCCTCGAGGAAAAGTCCATAGTCTGTTATTGAAAAAGAAATGGGGGAAGCCACTGCTTGCCCTGTATCGGTAGCATGGAATATTGCTACACCTTGGGTTTTGGCCAGGTATTAGTGACCTGGATTGGCCACCATGAGAATGCGCTACTGGACTTAATGGACCATTGGTCTGACCCAGTAAGGATATTCTTATGTTCTTATGGGTTTGACATGCCCCAAACAGTCTTTATTCTAGGTATAGGAAACAGTTAAGCAGCATTTGGCCCCAGGTCTTAGCAGGCACTAGAACAAAGGCAGATTTTTACATGCAGCAGAGTCTTACCTCCTACAAACTCTATCAGTGCCAGGCCTTTCCAACCAGCTTCTCCAGCTCCTAGGTTCCCTCTAGCACACCTCTCCTTCTGGGTCTGGCTCGGCCTTTTAAGTTCCCCTGAGTCACTTCCTGGTTTCCTACTTTTCTCCCCTCCCCCCTCCCTGAGGGAAACTCTTTTTCAGTGCTGCTGTGGTTGTGAGACAATTTAGCCAGGAGGGGGGAGTGCCGGGTTTTCCTGAGGTTAATTCTGAGTCTGAGAAGTAGTGTCAATCAGGGGAAGAGGCACTCTCTGTCACACCAGGGTATAGACATCTACAACTGCAGTACATCCATACTAGAGAATGACTTGGGGACAAATTTATCCTCGCTCCAGTCCCCGTGAGTTTTGTCACTGCCCCTGTCCCATTCCTGTAAGCTCTGCTGTAACTGTACAAGCCTCAAACTCTTATGATTTTAAAGTGCTTGAGACTTGTGCAGATGAGGATGGAGCTTGCAGGGTTGGGGCAGGGACAGGAAAAGAACTCACGGGGACGGGACGGGAAAATGAGTTCCTACGGGGACGAGGAAAAATTTATCCCCGTGTCATTCTCTAATCCACAGGCCAAGAGGGTGTGGGCAGGACTAGGTAGCGGCCAAAATATGGATGTTCAACACTGATTTCAGAAAGGGAAGGGACATCTATGTCCAAAAAGATGGATGGACAGTCGCCATATAAGTCTTCACTTCCACACTATTTATAACATTCAAAAATAAATATTTCTTCTCTCAGGAATCTCCTTGTTAATTCAAAGAAGATTTTATAAGGAAAGGTTGTTTTATATCAGGGGTGTCAAATGTCGGTCCTCGAGGGCCGCAATCCAGTCGGGTTTTAAGGATTTCCCCAATGAATATGCATGAGATCTTCCTGCATGCACTGCTTTCATTGTATGCTAATAGATTTCATGCATATTCATTGGGGAAATCCTGAAAACCCGACTGGATTGCGGCCCTCGAGGACCGACATTTGTTTTTTTTTTCTCTGGAGGAAAGACCTCAGTAGGCTACGCCCAAACTAGCATATTTCATTCAAGTTTGGATTATATGTAGCTAGCCTCCTCATCGGTCAATCCCTCCACTCATTATCAAATTGAGATAGATTGCTATTTAATATATCATGTTTTTCAGAATGAGCACTTATCGTATAGCTAAAGCTGCTCGATGCTCCCATGAAATCATGTTTCGCCGTGTTGCTGTTTCAAGGAGCAATCCCATTCAGACGACTCGTCGCCAGCTTAATAATTTTTTTAATATGGATGTAACAACAAGAAACGGTCCTCGGTGATTATGAATTCAAATGCAGTGTACACGTCTCCCTCCGTATTTGCGGTTTCAGCAATCGCATTTCGATTATTCAGTTTTTAGCTTGCTGGCTCCTCCCCCCAAATTACGTCAGCTTGCATAGCGTTTACAAATAAAATCGCTGATTCCTGGCACTTTCTTCACCGTGTTTCGCCTCTCCTTCAGGAAAAGGCCAGGCCTCCCATCATGTTATTCGCAGTTTCACCATATTCACGATGGGTTTCAATAGAAAACAGCGAATAACATATGAAAAGGTTATTTGCGGTTCTGTTAATCCCCTATCACAGCGAATACGGAGGGAGAAGTGTAACATGGTTTTTTTTTTTTTGAGTGTTCAGAAAAAGTTTGTGAGAGGCCAGACTTAGAGCAGAGCTCCAGCAGCAGGAAAATAACTCTCCTTTTTCAATCACAGCACATAACATGGCTTTGCTTTTGATAAGTTTTCAACATCTTGCATTAGTTATTGCGCCGGAGCGGAGCAAAAGCTTAGACGGGGTCTTGACGCGTGTTCGCATCCAGCTGCCTCAGAAAACCCGACACAGACTTTATTGGTGCTGAAGAGAAGCAACAGACCGTGAGACCAGCGCAAAAAAATGCACCACTTTATAGAATGCACTTTTTGCCAATTAGCATCAATTATTAGGTTTTAATTGACACTGATTAGCTTGTTAAAGAATTAAGTTGCACACGCAAACTGGCAGTGCACACCGATGGTGCTTGCAGCTTTGGTACAGAATCTGGCCCTTACACTGACTGTAGGTTTTTGGAAGGGGAGTTTGCATGCATGCCCCCAAGACCTGAGGTTTCAAGTTCTCAGGTTTAATTTGTTCAAGTATGGCTAAGGAACGTTTTGCTACTTCCCCTGTCGTCTTACTTGCAACATAATTCATTTCTTAATGAGAAATGGTGCAGCACTTACTGTGATCACTGCTCAAGGTCTATTGCCTTGTGCTCTAAAGCAGTGTTTTTCAACCTTTTTACACCTGTGGACCGGCAGAAATAAAAAAAATTATTCTGTGGACCGGCATCGGTCTGTGGACCGGTGGTTGAAGAACACTGGGCTAAGTCGTGGCCCAGACCCCGCCCCCATAATAGTACTACGGGCATCCCATGCCTCAACTGGAAGCCTTCCCTCTGACGTTGCAACGTCAGAGAGAAGGCTTCCGTTTCAGGCGCAGGATGCCCGTGGCTTTGTGCACTGAATCAGGAAGAGGGAGTTGGCTCAAAGATAACGCCGCATCGATCGCACCGTGGACCGGCGGTTGAAGAACACTGTTTTGGGACTGATGCATGTGCTGGCCCTGTGGACCGGCAGGAAATTTCTGTGGACCGGCACCGGTCCATGGGCTGGTGGTTGAAGAACACTGGTCTAGAAGACCTAGGGACATAGAGCAGTGTTCTTCAACCTTTTGACACCTATGGACCGGCGGAAATAAAATAATTATTTTGTGGACCGGCGCCGGTCCATGGACCGGCAGTTGAAGAACACTGCTCTAAAGAGAGGGCGTGTGTTGCTTCTGGGTGTTCAGATCCATGTTGTAAATAACGCCAAGCTTAGCACGGGCTGTATTTTTGAGCGATGGGGGACGGTGCTGTTAAATCCAAAAGCTATACTTGAATCACTGGTGGGGCTTCTCACATTTCTTACACATGCACTCAGCTAAAGATGTAAATGTGCTCTCTATGTGTATTCACGTGTTTGCTAAAAATATGCACGCATATTGCAATTTCATCTCCACTGCACTTAAACGCTACACCCCCAGGAAGGGAAATGTATAACATAGGGTCTTGTAGATATATGTACTGAAAGGCCCTTGTGATTTTAGAAAATGATTTTTTTTTTCTGTGCAATAAAGTCCAATGGTCCATTAAGCCCAGTAGCCCATTCTCACGGTGGCCAATCCAGGCCAAAACCCAAAGAGCAGCATCGATCCAGAGCAAGCAGTGGCTGCCCCCATGTCTTTCTCAATAACAGACTAAGGACTTTTCCTCCAGGAAATTGTTCGAAACTTGCTTAAAACCATCTATGTTAACTGGTCTGGCAAAGCGTTTCAGAGCTTAATTATTCTCTGAGTGGAAAAAAAAAAACTTCCTCATAATGGTTTTAAAAGTATTTCCCTGTAACTTCATTGAGTGTCCCCTAGTCTTTGTCATTTTTGAAAAATCGATCCACTTGTACCCGTTCTACTCCACTTCAATCCTATCTCCCCTCAGCCGTCTCTTTTCCAAGCTGAAGAGCCCTAACCTTTCTAGCCTTTCCTCATACAAGAGGAGTTCCATCCCCTTTATTATCTTGGTCGCTCTTCTTTGAACCTTTTCTAGCACATTCGTCTGGGGAAACCCGAACATGTCCTCTTTTTAAACGACTATCCGGGTGTCCAAACAGGTTTAAAAAAAAAAAAAAAAATTGTGAGAATCTGTCCAGGTTTGACAGGGCCGGCTAACACAGAATCCAGTGGCTCTTCCCCTCTCACTTCCTCGGCGCTGGAATTCAATTTTCTTCGGACTGCCAGCAGCTCCACGAGGTGAGCCTGCTGCCGTCGGCCTGCCCTCGAAGCCGCCTCTCTGCAGGTCCCGCCTACACGAGAGCAGGAAGTCACTACAGACAGGTGGTTTCTGGGACAGGCTTACCTCACTAAGCTGTCGACGGCACAAGGAAAATTGAATTGCAGCACCGAGGAGGTGAGAAAGGAAGAGCCACCGGATTCTGTGTAAGATGGTCCTGCTAAACTAGCTTCTAGGAGTGGAGGTGGGGTCATGTATCCTTTTTTTTTTCCTTTTTACTAATATGGTAACCCTACTTTAGAACCTTTAGAACATTTTAAATGCTCCTGCCTGGCTTTTAAGATCATTCACGGCATCCTTCCTCCCATAATCCCACTATCTTATAACTCCTCGAGTCCTGACTCTACCAGACCCGCCCAAAGGTATAAACTATCCTTCCCCTCTCTACACGGTATTCGCTATGCAGGCAAACTGGGAAAATCCCTTCTCTTTAGAATCACAGGTCTTTGGAACGACCTTACTACCCCGCTGCAGAACCTAGGCTCCCTCCAATTATTCCGCAAGCAACTGAAAACCTGGCTTTTCACTAAAATGTAATTCTATCCCCCCTTACTCTTCTCTTCTATATATAAGTTTATGTAAATCTTTTTTTTCCTTCTCTTCCTATATTTTAAGTTCTTGTAAACCGTGCCGAGCTCCACAACATCCGTGGAGATGATACGGTATATAAACTTAAAGTTTAGTTTAGTTTATAAAATTATCCCCCAGATGGTTCAAAGTAAAATGAATATAACGTAAGTGGCTTGAAACATCTGTAATGGTACTTGTTATAGGGGAGAGTCTCATTGTGATGATTTCCACTGGATGAAGGATCCTCCTTGAGCAACACAAGTGATTTAACCATGCTTAAAAAAAATTCCAGTTTTTTTGTAATGTGTAACACAGAAAATAATGATGGAGGCTACAATATTTTAGACTTGTCCGCCTTCCCTACAATCTGGCCGTCCATATTCCAACCCTCCCCATCCCCGTAGGTCTGAGAATTCCAGATTGTAGGCTGGTGCTCGCCTCATGTTTCCATTCTCCCATAAAATTTGCCACCTTGGAAGAAAGGTTGTATGTTTAAGAGCCTTCAAAGAAGGTGTTTCTTTCACGGTTAGGAGCCAGCTACGTCTGTTCAGGAAGGAGCTGTGATTGTTTCGGGGTTCTCGTCTCCCGGGAACGCCATGATTCTCATGGCCGGAGCAAAGATTAATGCAGAATGAAGCCTGTGGAAACCCTGTGTGTGTTGAATGGGCCTCCAGGGAGCATTCACGGATCAGGAAGGAATATTAACAGCTAGCTCTGGCACTCCTGTTTATTTTTGCAGGAAATATGTGTGTCCTCTGGTATAAATAGGATATCATTAGTAGTAGCTGATGTTTATTTCATCTGCTACTTTCAAAGTATGGTTCGCTAGTGCGCTATATCATTTTGATCTGGTGTATCACAGCGGTAATTTATCAAACTGAAACTCTTATGTCTGGATGCTTCTTTTTGAAATATTTAGGGGCTCCTTTTCAAAGCGGCGGCAAAAAATGGTGTTAGCGCACCCCTTTCCCATGCGCTAAGGCCACTTTGTGCCACAGCTGGAAAATGGCCAATCATCCGGCCACACTGTTATACCTCAGATTGAATCATATATCAGTTTTATCCGCCACCTTTTTCAAGCCTGTTACTTCATATTGTTATCTCCCAGGACCTCAGCGGTGCCACTCGGGGCTCAAACCATCTCATAGCCACCAAGCTGTATGCCCCAACCTCTTCATCAGTCCAGTAACCAAACATGTAGACTTTTAAAACATTTTTCTTAAATACTTAACTGAAACTTATCTTCGTTATGTTTCAATTAGAGAATACAAAAATTCAAAGATAGGATGTTGGGCATGATTCAGAAGGGGATCACGAGTAGATCGGAAGATGTAATAATGCCACTTTATAGAGCAATGGTCAGACCGCAATTGGAGTACTGTGTACAACACTGGTCTCCATACCTCAAGAAAGATATAACTCTGCTGGAGAGGATACAGAGGAGAGCCACGAAACTTGTCAAGGGATTGGAGAATTTGAGCTACAAAGAGCGCCTTATGAAATTGGGACTGTTTACCCTCGAGCAGAGAAGACTGAGAGGGGATCTAATAGAGACTTTTAAATTAATAAAGGGATTTGATAAAATGGACCAAGAAGAAGCTT
Organism: Geotrypetes seraphini; assembly: GCF_902459505.1. Classification (NCBI taxonomy): domain Eukaryota; kingdom Metazoa; phylum Chordata; class Amphibia; order Gymnophiona; family Dermophiidae; genus Geotrypetes; species Geotrypetes seraphini. Next base: position 175,340,244 of record NC_047091.1, on the reverse strand, counting down.
TACTAACTTTTTCGGAGGTGACACGGACAAGAGGTCACGGACTGAAACTGAGAGGCAGCAGGTTCAGGACGAATGTCAGGAAGTTCTTTTTCACACAGAGAGTGCTGGGAATTTGGAATGCTCTCCCGGAGGATGTTGTGACAGAGATTACTGTTCTGGGATTTAAGCGCAAGTTGGATGCACACCTTCTTGCAAATCGTATTGAGGGCTACGGTATATCTGGGTCTCCAATCAGGGGCCGCCGCGTGTGCGGATCACCGGACTGGATGGACCTCGGTCTGATCCAGTGAAGGCTTTTCTTATGTTCTTATGTTCACTGCAAAACAAAAGCACCACACAAGCCAAGAAAGCTAGCTTATTACTTAAGCGAAAGAAAAGCCTCAGACATACGGAGAGGTGTACCTACACTCTTCCACCCAAGCATCAGAGGCAAAAATCTTTCGCATAAGTTTAAAGTTAGCAGGTGAATGACAACAGGGACTCATTTTCCTGTCCTATCCCCACAAGTTCTTTTTCTGTCCCTGCCACATTCCTGCAAGCTCTGTCCTCATCTGCACAAGCCTCAAACACTTTCAAATCCTAAGTAGCAACATTCTAGAGCTCAGATTGTGATGTCATAATGCCTCATTCTACCAATGCCTAAGCTCCGTCCTCATATGCACAAGCCTCAAACACTTTCAAATCCTAAGTAGCAACATTCTAGAGCTCAGATTGTGATGTCATAATGCCTCATTCCACCAATGCCTAAGCTCCGTCCTCATATGCACAAGCCTCAAACACTTTACAATCCTAAGTAGCAACATTCTAGAGCTCAGATTGTGATGTCATAATGCCTCATTTCACCAATGCCTAAGCTCCGTCCTCACCTGCACAAGCCTCAAACACTTTAAAATCATAAGTGTTCAAGGCTTGAGCAGTTAAAGAAGAGTTTACAAGAATGGGACAGGGACAGCGACAAAAGTCATGGGGATTGGTCGGAGAAATCGAGTTCCTGCGAGGACGGGGGAACATTTGTCCACCTGTCATTTTCTAGTTTCAGTCGGAGAGTTTTTTGTCCACTTGTTTATAAGCAATCCCCTGTTCAAGCGGACAAAAATCTTCCTGAGCGACTGAAACATAACAAAAGATGAGTTTCAGTTAAATATTTAAGAAATGTTTAAAAGTTTGGTTAAAGGACTGATGAAGAGCCTGGGGCATAAAACTTGGTGGCTATGAGATGGTTTGAGCCCCGAGTGGCACCGCTGAAGTCCTGGGAGATAACAATATGAATTATAAGAACATAAGAAGTTGCCTCCACTGGGTCAGACCGAGGTCCATCTCGCCCAGCGGTCCGCTCCCGCGGCGGCCCATCAGGTCCGCGACCTGTGAAGTGGTTTCTGCCTACTTCTATAACCTACCTCAAGTTCTATCTGTACCCCTCTATCCCCTTATCCTCCAGGAACCTATCCAAACCCTCCTTGAACCCCTGTACCGAGTTCTGGCCTATCACATTCTCCGGAAGCGCGTTCCATGTGTCCACCACCCTCTGGGTAAAAAAGAACTTCCTAGCATTTGTTCTAAACCTGTCCCCTTTCAATTTCTCCGACTGACCCCCTAGTGCTTGTGGCTCCCCACGGTTTGAAGAATCTGTCCTTATTTACTCTCTCTATGCCCTTAAGGATTTTGAAGGTTTCTATCATGTCCCCTCTAAGTCTCCTCTTCTCCAGGGAGAACAGCCCCAGCATTTTTAACCTGTCAGCGTATGAAAAATTTTCCATACCATTTATTAGTTTAGTTGCCCTCCTCTGCACTCCCTCGAGTATCGCCATGTCCTTCTTGCGGTACGGTGACCAATATTGAACACAGTTCTCCAGGTGCGGGCACACCATTGCGCGATACAGCGGCATGATGACTTCCTTCGTCCTGGTTGTAATACCTTTTTTGATGATGCCCAGCATTCTGTTTGCTTTCTTTGAGTAATTAGTAGACTGATATCTTTTGTTGGTGGAAAGGGCTCGTGCGCTAATGGGTCCTTTGATTGGTAAAAGGGTTTGCATATAATTATTTTGTCACAATAAATTTTGCCTACGTCTTGTACAGATCTGCAGTTTTGTTTTGTTTGCTCTTGGTTGGTTGTCTATTGCAGTTTAGGTTGGGACCACCCTCCTCTTCTTGTTTTATTGCCTTGTGCAGATAGGAAGAATAGCATCTGACTACTATTCAGTGGGTGAATCTCTTCATAAAGACGGTTAATAAATCCAATTTACCCAAAAGAAAACCCTAAAGGAGAGCCCTGGGGACAAAGGAGAGCCCTGAGGAACTCCACTTACATTCTTCCATTTATGGGAAAAAGAACTATCTAGATCAGGGGTGCCCAAAAGGTCGATCGCAAAGGCAACATGAGTAAAATCGTGGAGCCCATCCTGGGCTCCACAATAGACTCGCGTTGCCTTTGCGTTCTTCCTGCTTCCCCGATGCCGTGACAGGCCAGCAGCGACTGCAGAAGCGCAGGCAACACCAGCCTTCCCCCCTCCCCGTCAATTAGGATGTCAGAGAGGAAGTTTTGGGTCCGCCAGTCGCTTCCTTTCTGGCCCAGAACTTCCTCTCTGACATCAGAATTGACGTTGGGGAGAAGGCTGGTGGTGCCCGTTGTTTCTGCAGTCACTGCTGACCTGTTGTGGCATCGTGAAACAGGCAAAACTGGGCGGCAGCGGCGGCTTGGGGGGCCTGTTCCCAGATGGCAGCGGGGGCTTGGGGGGGCAGGGAGAAAGAAAGGACAGATAGAGAGAAAGAAAGTGGAGACAGGGAGACAGAGAGAAAGAAAGAAAGGGGGCAGGGAGACAGAAAGAAAGAAGGGGGCAGGGAGACAGAAAGAAAGAAATGGAAGGGGGCAGGGAGAGAGGAAGAAAAAGTTTGACTCATGGAGGGACAGAGAGAGATGTTGGTTGGGGAATGGAATGAGGTCTGGAGGAGAGGAAGCATGCAGAAAGAAGGGAAGAAATATTGGATGCACAGTCAGAAGAAAATGCAACCAGAGACTCATGAAATCACCAGACAATAAAGGTAGGAAAAATGATTTTATTTTCAATTTAGTGTTCAAAATGTGTCAGTTTTGAGAATTTATATCTCCTGTCTATATTTTGTACTATGGCCCCCTTTTACTAAACTGCAGTAGCGGTTTTTAGCGCAGGGAGCCTGTGAGCGTCGAGAGCAGTGCAGGGCATTCAGCGCAGCTCCCTGCGCTAAAAACCGCTATCGCGGTTTAGTAAAAAGAGAGGGGGTATATTTGTCTATGTTTGTATAGTTGTTACTGAAGTGACATTGCATAGAGTCATCTGCCTTGACCTCTTTGAAAAAAACCCCGGAATATAAACGATAATTAACATTTTCTCTGCGTACAGTGCGCTTTGTGTTTATTTTACATTTTATTGTTGGTCGATCATTTTGACTTGGTCATTTTAAAAGTAGCTCGCAAGCCCAAAAAGTGTGGGCACCCCTGGTCTAGATGTACCTGATAGGAACGGCTTTCAAGGAAACCTCAAAACCAGTTCAGGACATTACCTGACACTCCAATAGCTCAGCAGGATTTGATGATCTACTACAGTGGTTCCCAAACCTGTCCTGGGGGACCCCCAGCCAGTCAGGTTTTCAAGATATTCCTAATGAATATGCATGAGGGAGATTTGCATACCTGTCACTTCCATTATATGCAAATCTCTCTCATGCATATTCATTAGGGATATCTTGAAAACCTGACTGGCCGGGGGTCCCCCAGGACAGGTTTGGGAACCACTGATCTACTAGATCAAAAGCACTGCTAAGGTCGAACTGCTTAATTCAAGCGCTTGTACCTACACTAAACAGCTGGTAGAGATAGTCAAGCACAGAAACTAACTCTGTCTCAGTTATACGGGGTTTCAAAAAGGGACTGGATGACTTCCTGGAAGCGAAAGGGATTGCAGGGTATAGATAGAAGGTTACTCCACAGGACAAAAGCGAAAAGCGTATGTGAGTTTTGGGGTAGGAGCACTATCAGGTCCTGGACCTGAGGGGCCGCCGCGTGAGCGGACTGCCGGGCACGATGGACCTCCGGTCTGACCCGACAGAGGCAAGTCTTATGTTCTTATAATGAGGGTGAAAGCCTGATTGTGTAGCATGTAAGATGATAAAACGTTCTAGATAGTCATTAAGGCCCAAATTCTGTAACCGACCCCTGTTTTGGAGGCGCCCAACTAGATAAGCTCAATTCAGCTTTTTAATCAGCAATAATTGAAACTTAGGCGCCTATCAAGAAAGAGCGATTCCGCAATAAGGCGCCTATAAAAATCTAGGCGGCGTTCAAAAAAAAAACCAGGCGCTATGCACTTTAGGCGTGAGCGTGGTGGCTACGTGTTAGGCGCCTTGTTGCAGAATCGCCGCTCTTAAGCGTGCTTAAGCGCTTGGCTCGGCGCCTAACTTTTAGTTGTGCCTAGAGCTGGCCTATTTCTTGGGCGCCTCCAAAATAGGTTCCGCTCAGCGTGATTCATCAAACAGCGCCCGATTTGACTTGAATCGCGCTGAACCGCGCCTAACTAGGCGCCTAACTTTTGGGCGCTTTGTATAGAATTTGCCCTTAAGTGCTACATTCACCAAACCCTCCATGAATTTAGTAAAAAAAAAAAAGGAATTCCTGCAATTGGCCTGTACTGTATTTTTACGTAGATAACTCGCACCCGTGTAAAACGCGCACACAGGTATAGCGCTCGGGAAACACAAATTTATGTAAAAAAATTTAATATAGCGCGCACACGCGTATACCGCGCATGCTAAAACCTCCTCCTGCCTACTCCGAACCGGCATCCTCCCCCCCTCCCCCCCCGCTCGCTTACCCGCGTTTTACAACTTTTTTTTTCAATCCGATCCGGCATCCCCCCTGCGAACCGGCATCCTCCCCCCCCCGCTTGCGTCACCCCCCCTCCCCCGCGATCCTACATCCCCCCAGCACCAAACATCTCTTACCCGATTGGGCACCAGCACCAATGCACAGGACGTGCCAGTGCCAGTGCCCGAAGATCCTCCCTCGTTGGTTTGGGCTGGGCTGGGCGGTGCGGTGCGGGACAGATCCTCTCGGAGAGAGCGAGACCAGAAGGCTTTGAGCATGCGCAAATGCTCAAAGCCTAGTCCAGCCCGGCACAGGAAGAAGGAGGATCTCTCCTGCACCGCACCTCCCAGCCCTGCCCAAACCAACAAGGGAGGATCTTCGGGCATTGGCACTGGCACGTCCTGTGCATTGGTGCTGGTGCCGGTGCCCAATCGGGTAAGAGATGTTTGGTGCTGGGGGGATGTAGGATCGCGGGGGAGGGGGGGTGACGCGAGCCGGGGGGGGGGGAAGGATGCCGATCGGATTGAAAAAAAAAAAGTTGTAAAACGCGCTCACGCATATAACGTGCAAGGTTATGCACGGTTTGTAAAATCGTGTATAACGCGCGCGTTATATGCGTAAAAATACGGTAATCACTTACAAGTGATGTTGAACGTTTATGGTTTTTTAACAACTGGAGTTATCAATATATGGCCTAAACTTGAAAGAAATTGACCACGTTTCAGTTGTAAGTGCTTGTTTCTAACAATAAAGTGAATAATCTTTAAACGAAAAAGAAGCGACTGATTATGAAGGGGGGGGGGGAAAGCAAATCTTGAAACGAGTTAGGTCTCAAATAATTTCTCTTTACTAAAATGATATGCTGCAAGGCAGCTTTAAAATGAGAATGTAATTTTCCTGGAAATGTCCAGCTAGTTTCTTTTGTAATCCGCCCAGAACTGCAAGGTACGGGCGGAATAGAAGTCATTAATGTAATGTAATTTTAAGCCCATTGTCTGGGTTGTGGGGCTTTGTGAAGGAAGGCTGTTCGTCTAGGCCTCTCTTTTCACTGGTCAGCCTCTGGTTGGATGCTGAAACAGCTGCTGCCCCAGCGCTAACCTTCAGCTAAATTATTTATCATGTCAGATTTGTGAATTTAAAGGTTCTTTGATGAATTCTACAAAACCATATTATGTCGCTGACATTCTAGGGTTTCAATTATTGTGTCTTCAATTATTTACAAAGGCAGCTATACTTCCCAAAGCGTAAATGAAATCACCAAACACCACGTAACGTAAGTGGAAGGCGGAAGGCAGTTTATCCACAGAATTTTCTACGCTTGTTTTGTTATTTAAAGCAGTGTTCTCCATATCTTTCTAATATGTCCAAAGGATATGAGCTCTAAAAAATATTTGGTTTTATTAGTAACCACACTAGCTCCATAAAAATTCAGAGCAAAATACAACAGATCACACGTAAATTTTTGATACCGTACGCTACATCACGTTTTCTTCGTTCCTCGGAGCAAAATTTATTAGCCATCCCATCCTTGAACCATATGAACACTAGAAGAAACACTCTCTTTTCAGTCGTTGCACCGACCCTCTGGAATTCGGCACCAAATGCTCTAAGAGAGATAGCCAATCTTGAGAAATTGAAGGGCTCCTTTCACGGAGCCGCGTGCGACTTTTAATCACCCGCTACCCCCGCGCTAGCCGGAAAGCTACCGCCTGCTCAAGAGGAGGCAGTAGCGGCTAGCGCGTGCTATTACGTGCGTTTAACCGCTAACGCCCCTTCGTAAAAGGAGCCCTAAATCTTTTCTAAAAACATTCCTTTTCAAAGATGCTTTTCAAGTATAAATGTCCTTTTAAGGATTCTAAAAAAATTTATCTTTTATAAATCCACCCGTATTGGGCTTACTTGTTTTTAATTCCGCCCTTTTGTTTATACCTTTATATCTTACTTTTCTTTAATCATTGTAGTTCTCCCCTTTTTTCCACTCGTACCTGTTTGTCTAATCTTATATGTTTATTTTGTTAAATTTATGTATAATTGTATTATTTGTTTTTACCCAATTTTAAAATGTATAACCACCTTGAAATAAATGATAAGGTGGTATACCAAATTTTTAATAAACTTGAAACTTAAAAACAAAATATAAGATTAAAAGAATGATAAAATACTTAAAAAATACCAGAGCAAGAAATCAGTCATTGCGCCCGCAATGAAATTGCGTACTCAGGTCTTCAAGCAAAAAACAAAAGGAATTGACCCCAAAATATCCACATAGAAGAAAATCCAGAGAAAACCAAAAAAGAACAACTCTGTGGAGTGACGGTTCCTAAATGGACTTTATTTGAAAGTGTCAAAGTTCCAAAGGTACACTGAAATCATCCACATAAAATAATTCTTCCACATAAAAATAAATCATCCACATAAGAGCCTTAAAGGACCTAGTCCGCTAGGGATACAGGACCCAACACGGTCTGCGTTTTGACAAAAAATCTTCTTCAGGGGTCCCTGGGAGTCCTATAAAGCTGAGTATGTGGGAAACAATTGTGTGGTGAGCCGGAAGTGAGACACTGCTTGCATTTTCAAATAAAGTCCATTTAGGAACATCGTCCACAGAGGTTTTTTTGGTGTGCTCAGGTCTTCTGCAGCAAGCATATCACACTTTCTGAAGGCAAGCAGGGATCTCTGAAAAGGCTTAATTATTAGCTAGTGCTAACGCATGGTATCGCGTCATTCAGTATAAGTTAAACCAGTTCTGGGTATGTAAAATGGTCTGTGTGGAGCTGTAGTGAAAGACAAAGCTCTAGCGAGATGTGGCCCGTCCAGGATATATTAAACAGGTCCCGGGGAATATCCTAATGGTTAGAACAGCAGGGGAGGGAACCAGCTCAGTGTGTGGTGGCGGCCGAGAAAGCAAATAGAATTCTGCATTAGGAATTATCAGAAAAGGAATGGGAAACAAAGATAGAAATGTTACAATGACCTTGTTTCGCTCTATGGTACGGGTTTACCTCAAAAACTCTGTACGGTTCTGGTCACCAAATCTCACAAAAGATATGGCAGAATTAGAAAAGGTACAGAGAAGGGCGACAAAAATGATAAAAGGAATGGGACGATTTCCCTATTTGGAAAGATGACAGCGGCTAGGGCTCTTCAGCTTGGAGAAGAGACAGCTCAGGGGAGATATGATAGAGGTCTAAATATTATATATTGAGAAACTTAATAAATATTTTTGAACTTAAAAAAAAAAAAAAAAAATACTGACTGGAGTGAAAAGGTAGATGTAAATCGCTCGTTTACCCTTTCTAAAAATACTAGGACCAGGGGGGCAGGCAAAGGAACTACCAAGAAACAGATTTAAAACAAACCAGAGAAAATAATTTCTTCACTCAACATGTAATTAAATGCTGGAATTTGTTGCCAGACTATGTGATAAAAGTGGTTAGCTTAGCAGGGTTTTAATTTTTTTAAAGTCAAATCATTTTATTGAAGAAAGAAGGAACAACAGAAAAATACAACAAAAAGAAATAATCAAAAGCAGTAGCAGAGCAAAGAATCCAAAGGATGGTACAAAGCTGAACAGCATCAGGAAGTGCAATACAACGGTAAACAGGCAGTTCAAGTAATGGAATCACAGTAATTCTGCAATGGAGACCAGATACCATGAAAAGTCCTTTGGGAGCCTCTACACTCAGCCAATCGTAATTCGTATTTATAACACATAAGTACCATATTCCACCATTGATTCGTAGGTATTGAGGTGTTGCATTTCCAATGAAGGAGCACAGTCTTTATGGCCAACCCCAGGAGAATGTCATAAAGAGCAGAATATGATCGAGAGAGTGGAGGCTCCAGTATGGTGGATCTTAGTATTTACCTGGCTATAAGTTATAGTCGGAGACAAAGAGAAAATCTGACCTACTATAGCTCCCACTTCAGTCCAAAATGTTGAGGCAAAAGGGCAATCGAAAAGCATATGCTGAAAAGTTCCCAAATGGGTCTTGCAACGCCAACAGTTGTTGTTGGATGAGGTTGGGGGAAGCTCGTTGATGTTTGATAGGAGTCCAGAGCGATTTATGAAGAACAAAAAATAGTGATTGTCTGAGAGACGCCGAATGCAGTGGTCTGTTACAATTGCTCCATAACTGCGACCAGTGCTGTTCGGAAACAGAACATTGAAGATCATGGGACCACTGTCGCTGAACTGGTAAAGGATCATCTGGATCAGCGCCTTGTATTACATCATAAATCCTAGACATCAAATGAGGTTTATTACTCCATAAGGATAGCAAATTAGTCATAGGAAAAGAGCCCCTTTGCAGACGCTCTAAAGTAGATCCAAAAGCCGCATACATACTGTGACTCAATTGAAGATATCTGTAAGCCTGATAAGAAGATAAGTTATACTTGAGTTGTAGCTGGGTAAAAGACATTAAAGCATGGTTAATCAGAATGTCCCGTATATACCATATACCAACATTGATCCAAGATGGCCAATGCACCATATTTGAGCTAATAGTGATGTTAGGGTTACCCCATAAAGAAGAAGAAACAGTGGTAAATATCGGATGTTTTAGGGTTCGACCCAAATCCAGAATTGCCTTTTGGGTGGTATGTAGTACCTCCCAGTTGGCAAAGCATGGAATTGTTTTGGAGTAACTGGCTTCAGGTAAGGTATATGGTAGTACTAGGTCTCTTTCCAGAGTGTACCAATAAGGTACAGTAACACAGGTAGGAGGTATAGACCATATGCTAGCACCTCTCAGGATTGCTGCAGTAGATTAACGTTTATACTGAGGGAAGTTAACTCCTCCCTGAGAACATGGTTTCTTAAGGGTGGACAACGCTATACGGGATGGCTTTCCAGACCATAGAAATTTGGTCAAGATACGGTCGATCTGTTTAAATAAGGTGGAAGGTAAAGGCAATGGCAGCATTTGAAGCACATATAGTATTTGGGGGGTCACCATCATTCGTATGGACTCCAACCTACCCCACCAGGTCAAGTACAAAGGGGACCACTGATGGCATAGTGTTTGGATTTTGGAGAGCAGGAGTTTAACGTTATGATCAACCGTATCTTGCCAGGTATTACAAAAATGAATTCCTAAGTATTTAATAGTCGTGGAACACCATGTGAGTCCATAAGGTGCAATCATATCCTGTGTACAGTAAACGTTTAAAGGCAACACTTCAGTCTTATCCCAGTTAATGGTATAACCTGAGAGGCGGCCAAAACTGGAAAGAAGACCAAGTATCGCCGGTAGAGAATCAACTGGATTGGATACATATAGGAGCACGTCGTCTGCGAAAGCAGACAGACGTACCTCATTGGGCCCCACCAGTATACCTTTGAAGGCAGGGTCAGAATCCAGTCTGCGCAACAAAGGTTCCAGGGCCAGATTGAATAGGAGGGGTGACAATGGGCATCCATGCTTAGTCCCCCTAAATAGGGAGAAATAAGAAGAGAAATAACCATCCACATTCAATCTGGCCCTAGGATTTGCATAAAGTATATGGATCATATCTATGAAATCTTGTCCCAGTTGGAACCACCTTAAAGTGTAAAATAAGTATTTCCACTCCACATAATCGAAAGCTTTTTCTGCGTCCAAAGACATCACGCATGTCGGAGTGGAAACATTGCGGGCTGCCTGTAATACATGACAGAAGACTCTAGAATTATCCGCTGTCAGTCGTCCTTTTACAAAACCACATTGAGTAGGATGAATAAGTAAAGGAAGAACAGTAGCAAGTCTGTCTGCAAGAAGTTTCGCGTATATTTTACAGTCATAATTGAGTAATGATATGGGTCTATAATTTTTCGGAAGCATGGGGTCACGTCCAGGCTTGGGGAATACTATTATATCTGCTTCAACAAAAGTGCCCCCACCAGTGGCATTAGCCAAGAAGTTGGAATATAATGCTGATAATTTGGGGATAATAATCTTCCGAAAGACTTTATAAAATCCCAATGAGAGTCCATCTCCTCCCGGCGCCTTGCCAGATTTCAAACCGTCAATGGCCTCTCCTATCTCCAGTTCAGTTATTGGATTATTGAGGTTGTCCAATAACATAGATGGCAAGCTAGGAGGGGTCATACCCTTGAAAAAATCATCAAAGTCAGCTTCAGAGGGATCCACCCCCGAGGTGTATAAGTGCTCATAAAAAGATCTGAAAGAATTGGTTATTCCATTAGGATCTGTGATAATAGATCCAGCCGGTTTAAGAGCTTTAATGCGTCCAGCTCTCTTTTTCTGTTTGAGGTAGTTAGCCAACAGCGTCCCCGCTTTGTTACGGTGTTCATAATAAAGGGCCCCTTCTTTCACCAGTAATACACCAGCTCGTTCTGAGAGGATGGAGTTATACTGAAATTTAAGCTTATGCAACCGAATTAAAACTGGAGTGGAAGGAGACAAATGATACTCTGTCTCTAACACTTTTATTTGAGTTTCTAGGTCTGTGAGTTCACATTTTCTCTTTTTGTTTAAATGGGCCGAATAAGCTATGATTCTTCCTCTCAGATAAGCTTTATAAGCATCCCAAACAATTTGAAATGACATCCCCTGGGTATCATTGTGTGTAAAGTATTCTGTCGTCCAGTTTTCAGCCTGGTGTATAAAGTCTGTATCCGCTAATAGAGCCGTATTGAGACGCCAGGCCGGCTTAGGTGACGGAGGAGTAGACAGAGAAAAAGAAACAACAATCCCTGAATGGTCAGAGAGTGGGCACGTAATGATAGAAGTAAATTGTATAGTATTCAATAGAGATTGAGATAAAAGAAAATAATCTAATCTCATGGCAGAAGCGTGAGGTGCAGACCAAAAAGTATATTCAAGGTCTTTTGGATGGTAAAGACGCCAGACATCCATCAGTCCATAAGAGTGAATGATGTGTGTTAGTATTGGTACCGTAGGGGGTGGGCGATAGGATGAATGGGATCTACGGTCAAGATGAGCGTCAAGTACTATATTCCAGTCCCCTCCCCCCCCCCCATAATATAATGATCAGTAGTTATTGTGGCTAATTCTTTAGCTAGAGATTTGGAAAAGTCAGAATCAGGGATATTAGGACCATAAACAGTAAAGAAAGTTTAACGGACAGCATTAATTTCCAGTGTAACTGTGACCCATCGCCCCTGCGAGTCATGGGAAGAATGTACAACAGAATAATTAAGATGTTTGGACAATAATATAGCCACCCCACCCTTGGATTTCACTGCAGGAGAGAAGAAGCATTGAGAGACCCAATCACGGTTTTAGTTTAGCTGATTCAATTGAATTCAATTTAGTTTCTTGCAGAAAGACTACCTGAGCCAAATGATGCCCTTTCTGGATACGTCAATCGCTCCTCCTAAACTTACTTGCTCCACTTCATCACTGACGCTGACCCATTCTGCTTCTATTCCTTTCTCTCCTCTCTTCTACCTTCCAAAGTATTTAGATCAATGCTGTCTTGTTAAAATGTTTATTTTATTTTTATTTTTCCTCTAACTCTACTTTTCACTTCTCTATTACCCTCCAGGTACTTTAGTTAGATTGTGAGCCTTCGGGACAGTAAGGGAATTTTTCAAGTACCTTTCTTATTTCTAATCTTAATGTATATTTTCTGTAAACCGCTTAGAACCTAACGGATGTAGCGGTATATAAGAAATAAATTACATTACATTACATTACATGCTTGCAATACATAAAAGTGCCTTTTTTCTTTTGATAGGATGATTGAGACCTCTGATGTTCAGAGATAATACCTTACATAAAGCCATCAGAAACTATCAGGGAAGCAATGATTGTAGAGAAAATGAAACTACACAAGTATATCTTACAACCTGTACTGTATATATGATGCCAAGTTACAACTGCTTTGCTCTGCACACAAAAGAAACAAACCCCACACACACACACAAGCTTGCACCCCCCCCCACCCTCCCTACAACCAACCAAAATCCCCCCATCCCGCAAGACCAAAGCCCTGCAATCAACCCGCCCAACCGGCGCCCCAAGGGCCTGCGGAGGGGGAGAGACACCACAACATGGAGGTCTCGAGTCAATTCCCTCCCCCACCAACCCCGCATAAAGAACAATGATGTAACATAAAACCTTTTACAGAAAAAACATATCACTCATAGTCAACAGTAGTATACTTTTAGTATTAGAAACCCCTAAAGAGGAGCTAGCATAGTATTAAAGTCACGTTTCCATGCGCAGTAGTGCTTCTTGCTCCTGAAGAAAATGCTCCACCTCACCCGGTTCGGAATAGGTTTTAGTTTAGTTTTGAAATGTAATTTTGAATCGGGCTGGCAATAGAAGACCAAATCGGGCTTCCAGAGCCCTAAGGCGAGGGCGTAGAGCAAGAAATCTTCGCCGCTTATCGGCTGTAGCTTTTGTATAATCCGCCGAAATATAGATGGTCTGGCCCTGCCACTCGATCTTGTGGAGCGATCGCATTTTCTCCAAAATCGCCGCCACGTGGGGGAAGCGAAGAAGCTTCATCACTATCGGTCTCGCTTTCTGAGAGCCATTTTGTATCTTCGTGGGCACCCGATGAGCCCTTTCCACCTCCAAAGGTCTGGCAAATTGAAGGGAAAGCACTTTAGGAAGCCATTCCTCGAAAAACTTGCAGGCGTCTGAACCCTCAGTACCCTCGTTTAAGCCGCTGATACGCAAATTCTGACGACGCCCACGATTACCCAGATCTTCCATTTGGGCCTCCAGGGCGTGAATGGCTTTCCGATCGATTTTTTGATTCGTGCAGACTTCATCAATAAGTTGAGTTTTTCGCTCCAACACAATCATTTTAGCATCCATTGCCGAGATCTTTTCGGTAAGATTCATAATCTCGTATTTAATATCTTTGATGTCGTCCTTACTTTCCGACATCATATTTGAGATCTGCTGCAATTGATCTGAAATCGTTTGTTCCGAGTCAACACGCGGTCTGCTCGACTCATTTTTCGTGGGCGTCGGGGGATCCTGTTTTTGTCGTTTGGCTCCCGAAGTGCCGGCAAAGGCAACCTCGATCTTACCCTGCTTGGGGAGAGGCATCGCAGACATGCACCGGAGCAGCAAATTGTACTTTTAGAAAGGGTGATATATTTATATAAGCGGAGTTAGTGGCGGGAGCTCGTGACTCAAGCCTCCATCTTGAACGGGCTCTCTAGCGCCACCCTTAGCAGGGTTTTTAAAAGGTTTGCATAATTTCCTAAAAGAGAAGTCCATAAACCATTATTGAAATGGTTTGGGGAAAACCACTGCTTATTCCTAGAATAATCAGCGTAAAATATGTTTTTTCTCCTCGGGATCTTGACAGGTGCTTGTGACCTGGGTTGACCACCAATGGAAACAGGATAACGGGCTTAATGGTCCTTAGGTCAGTCCAAATATGGCAACTCTTATGTTCTTATGGACTGCAGCTCCATGAGTTTCTTCTAGCCAGCAAGTTTTCTACAAATAATATGCAGGAGAGATTGGAATGCAGTCAACTTTCAAAAACCGTAGGCGTCTCTCAAGCAGCTGTGTGAACATCTGAAAATGAAGATAAATTCATTCTTACAAAAAAGGGTAAGATTATTATAAAACTCTAAGGCCTTGATTCTATAAAGTCCGCACCAATATCGGCACCAATTCTATAAAACGTAGGCGCTCATTATATGAGAGCGTCACTTAAGCGTGCTTAGGCGGTGGTGCTCAGCCGCCTAATATTTTGGGCATCTCCAATTTATGCCAGGGTTTTCTATGCCTAAAGTTAGGCACTGATGTCGGAGCCTAACGGCACCTGATTCACAAAGAGGTGCGTAAGACAAGAACATACCCATGATCCTCCTCTAACCACGCACTTTGGGATAGGCACCTACTTTTTATAGAATTGTTTAAGTTAGATGTCTAACTTTCAATTGATACCAATTAAAGCCTATTCTAAGGGTATGAGTCCCAAGATTATTATTATTATTATTCTTTATTCTTATATACCGCCATACCCAGAGAGTTCTAGGCGGTTTACATCAATTAGCAAATGATCTGCATTGAATAGCAGATTTACAACAGGCTGAATTACGATAAATTACAGTAACTAAGCCTATTTATTAAGTTAGACGCTGATATCAGCCCTTAACTATAGGCAGACTTTATAGAACCAGGGCCTAAAAGATTCCAGATAGCAATGTCATTTGTTACAAATATTGCGAAAAAAAAAAAATAAAATAAATGGAGGTCATTCAAAACTGTTGAAAACACAAGATGTGAAAGTCCAATAAAAATCTTTGAAAAGTGCTCAAAAATAGGTCAGATCTTTGTAACAAAACCCATAGATGAATTCAAAGAAGCTGCTGCAAAGATTAGCTGACACTGGAGAGCTGTCAAAAGGAAACATTTTCTACATCCTGAAAAATTTTTTTTTTTTAGATCAAGAGAACTTTGGACTAATGAAGCTATAAAATTGAATTGTTTGGCCACATCTGTGCAAGATATGTTTGAGAAGAAAAGATTATCTTGCCAATTGTTACATATGGGGATAGATTTGTTATGCTTTCGGGCTGGGTGATAGCCAGTGGCATGGGAAAGTGTGTGAGTACAAGGATGAAATGATTCAACTGAGCATCAACATATCCTAGAAGCAAACGTACCAGAGTCCGTGAAGATATAGAAGCTGAAAAGAGATCAGGATATTTCAACTAGACGACAATCCAAAATATGCCTCAAGGTCAACCATTGTATATATGTCATGGTACCCAAAGAGATTTTTAAATTATAGTATACAAAGCAATGATGGATCTTTGCATTAAATACAGTAACCCTGAATGGGCTGAATGAAGAGCAAGCATTGATGACACTATGTTACTATTGGTGCGATTTCATTGAAGATATGAGCAGTGGAAAGGTGGGAAGTTTTGTTTATTAAAAAAATTAGAGAAATATGTAAAGGTCAGGCACTGATTATATAATTTTTTGCAGGAACATCTACTCTGAAGCAGTTATGAAATGTGATCATATCACCGGAGGAGGGGGGGAGGGGGGGTCCCTGAACACGCTAGCTTTTTATTGATTTATTTAAAAGATTTCTCAACCGCCTATTCCTAGGCAGCTTTACAAATAGTAACATACATAAAATAAAGCAAACAAGACTTGTATAAACATCAAAGATTACAGATCATTCAATGTAGACAGCTAGTTCACAGCTCTCCATAATATTTTAATCCAAAACCCAGGATTAGTCAGGGACATCATTTATTGGAATGCTTCTGTAAAAAGAACATAAGAGTTTGCGCTGCTGGGTCAGACCAGTGGTCCATCGCGCCCAGTAGTCCGCTCAAGCGGCAGCCCTTAGGTCAAAAACCAGTCCTCTAAATGAGTCCAACTTCACCTGCATATGTTCCAGTTTATCAGGAACTTGTCCAACTTTGTCTTGAGTCCCTGGAGGGTGTTTTCCCCTATAACAGCCTCCAGAAGAGCATTCCTGTTTTCCAACACTCTCTGGGTGAAGAAGAACCTCCTTACATTTGTACGAAATCTATCCCCTTTTAACTTTTGAGAGTGCCCTCTCATTCTCCATACCTTGGAGAGGGTGAACAACCTGTCTTTATCTACTAAATCTATTCCCTTCAGTATCTTGAATGTTTCGATCATGTCCCCTCTCAGTCTTGAGCATTTTCTTAAACTTCTGAATATCAGCCAGAGCTCTTTGCGGTTCCACAGAGTTACTCTTTGTTCCACAGAGTTACTCCGATGATGGAACAGACTTAAGATAAGTGGCTTGTATTTTGCTAATATTAGGGTCATTTCATGTCAAGTGGTCCAGAGCTTCCCAATCTACTATCTATGAAATTGATGAAATCTGTTCAGAGGATATCCAAAGTTTTGGGGCATGATCTCAACTAGGTCCAGAGTTAGGCCACTATTTTGTACCCGTGGAACATGTCGACTGGGGACCCTCCTTGAAATCAGACCAGTTGACATGGAATTACTCTATAGTATGAAACAATATGAAAATTCAAGTCTGAAGTCAATGAAAAATATTTTTGAAAAGTAATATTATGAAACTCCCCCCTCCCCCCCCCCCCAAGATCAATGAAGAGTCAGATGCATCAGTAGCAATAAAGTGCGTGCTGCTTTGCATTGTTTGAAGGTCCAACTTCTGGAAAAATTAAGTAAGAAGGGCTGTGGATTATATTCAAGATCAACCATGACATATTTAAGGAAAGAAAGATGAAGATTTTAGAATGACCTTTTTAGTCTCCAGACTTGAATATTAATTAAAATCTGTGGGGAGATGTCAAACACCAAGTCTTAAGCAGATTTTTGAGCTAGAAGGGATTTTTAGAGGAAGAGTGAGGAACAATTCTAAGATGCTCAGCTGACCAGAGATATCATTTAGAACAGTGGTTCTTAACCTTGTTGGAGGTACTGAACCCCACCAGTTTCATATGCGTGTTCACCGAACCCTTCTTTATTGGAAAAATAAAATATGATTTTTACAAATTCAAAACATAGGTATACAGTGAAGGAAAAAATAATATCAATTTTGAAAACAAAAAAGTTCTCCTATATTTCGAATAATAATAACATAATAATGAAATTTACTGCAAATCAGTGTGACTTCTGCTGTTGCCTCTCAGAGGGATTAAAATATTAAGATAGGTATCACACGTCGTACCATCACAACAGTTACAATTCGACTACTGTGCGCATCAAATCCCCTGCAGCACAGATAGGCCAAGTGATGTTGCGTGATCACCTGCAGCCAATTATGGACAAGCGAGGCGTATCATCACGAATCATAAGCGCTTCGGTCACGTTCAATCATCTATCAGTTAAATCACAAATTTTGATCAGGAATTGATTGATGTATATAAGGCGTTAGTTACAGATTGATAGATCAAGAAACCGAGTACACGATCAGTCTTGATCAAAATCACTGAATAACTGATAGATGATTGAATGTGATCGAAGCGCTACATGAGTCGGAGGTGTGTTTTGACCTCCGCCGAACCCGCGAGACTGACTCACCGAACCCCTGGGGTTCGGTCGAACCCAGGTTAAGAACCACTGATTTAGAAGCTGTTTATTCTGCCACAGAAAGTGCAGACTGGAAGGGGGTGCAGACTTTTGCACCTTCTGCATTCATTCTATGTTGAATCTGTAAAAAAAAACAAAAAAAACCTGCAAATAATAAATTATGCATTAAAATTTTCAGGAAGTTGTTGCTTTTAACATTGCATCATATACAGTGTAACATTTGTGAACTGTTCACTTAGGGATCCATTGAATCATATATTTTGACTTGGACCGCCCAGTGGAGGAGCGGCCAAGTGGTTAAAGCAGCTGTCTCAGCACCCCGAGGTTGTGAGTTGGATTCCCACTGGAGCTTCTTGTGACTCTGGACAAATCACGGCCTCTTTTACAAAGCCGCGCGGCAACAGCCCCAAAGCCCTTTAAATCTCTATGGGCTTCGGGGCCGTTAGCGCAGCGTAGCCGCTAGCGCGCCTTTGTAAAAGAGGCCGTTAGACTTCATTGCCCCGGGTACAAAATAAGTACAGTCAAACATTGGTTTGCGAGTAACGCGGTTTGTGAGTGTTTTGCAAGACGAGCAAAACCCTCGAGAAAACTTTAACTCGCAAAACGAGTTTTGACTCGATAAGCGAGCGTGGCCCACCCCCAAACCCTTACCTCCGGCGGACACCACCAACCCGCGCCAGCACTACCGCCTTGACCATGCCGCATCCAGCTCCGCCGGAAACAGGAAGTGCAATCAAAAGGGGGTGGAGCTTGGCCGAGGGTATGGATGCAATGGCGGACTGGAATGCAAAGAGTGACGAGCAGGCCGGATGCTGGTGGTCCTCCGTGGGAGAGAGACCTTCGTCGTCCGCCTGGAGAGGTAGCGAACAGCGGCAGAGTCCTCCCAGAGATAACTGGAGGAGCCACATGGATAGGTACGTGGCTGAGGCAGCAGTGGAGGCGTCGCTAAAGATACAACTATGGTAATTATTCCTAGGATAAGCAGGATAAAATCTGTTTTACTACTTGGGATCTAGCAAGGTATTTGTAACCTGGGTTGGCCACTGTTGGAAACAGAATACTAGACTTGATGGACATTCAATTTGTCTCAGTATGGCAACTCTTATGTTATGTGAGCCAAGTATAGGACAATCAAGGCATTGTGACATCACTGATGAGACTAGCTCTTAGGCATTGGTGGAATGAGGCATTATGACATCACAATCTCAGCTCTGGCATGTTGCTACTCTTGTGTTTCTGCCAGGTACTTGGGACCTGGGTTGGCCACTGTTGGAAACAGAATACTGGACTTGATGGACGTTCAATCTGTCCCAGTATGGCAACTCTTATGTTCTTATGTGAGCTGGGTATAGGACAGTCAAGGCATTGTGACATCACTGATGAAGCTAGCTCTTAGGCATTGGTGGAATGAGACATTATGACATCACAATCTCAGCTCTGGAATGTTGCTACTCTTTGGGTTTCTGACAAGTACTTGTGACCTGGGTTGGCCACTGTTGAAAACAGGATACTGGGCTTGATGGACCTTTGGTCTGTCCCAATATGGCAATTCTTATGTTCTTATGAGGCGCCCTTTTATCTGCTTTTTTTTTTTTTTTTAATGTTTCTAACTGTAAGGGACTGCTCTAAATTGAAATATGTGGAAAAGATGTTGGCTTTTCAGGCTGGAAGAGAAAACTAGGCCCAGTCTAGATGTCTTCCCTTCCTCCAGTTCGTCACTACCTCTGCGTTCTTAATTAATAGGAGCATTTGGATCTTATGATCATTATAGGAAAATGTTAAAAACTTACTTATTTTAGCAATTTTAGAGGAATTATTCTTTCAAGTCTCACTTTCGACTTTTATCATCTTTTACATTTTATCTTATTATTATTATTATTTTTACCCTCTCCTTATGTGCCCTCCCTACATGTTTCTTCAACCTTTATTTAAATTGTAACTTCTTCCCCATCCTTTCCCTTTGTTTCTAGTTTTTGTCAAATTTGTCATTAGCCTTGTTAGTTTTATTTATTGTGATTTTGCTTTTATATTGTAATTTTATCATTATGTACATCGCTTTGAATTTAGATAAAGCGATTAATCAAATCTGTATTAAACTTGAAACTTGAACTTGATGCAATCTATGTTTCCATTGTTATTTTGTAATTCTCTGTGAATGGACAGTTCTCTTTATGTTAACTGCATAGAACTGTAGGCGTTTGCGGCAAACAAATGGAGTCTTATGTTATGTCGTTTATTGTGATTTTCGTTGAAAATGTATGTATGTGTTGTTTTTCTCATGCTGTGAGCCGCTTAGAACCTCCCCGGTATGGTGGCATATAAATAAATAATAATTATTCTTCTTCTCTGAGGCGAAAGCATTTAGGCCAAGAAAAACCTGGCAGAAATAGGATGTGCCGCCTAAGCTTGATTCTATAATGGGCTCCTAACTGTTATAGAATCTCGCTTAGCATCGCACTAGTTGGCACCAATTTTTTATAGGTGACAAATATAGAATCGGGCCCAAGTTGCGCCGTGTGTATGATTTGAACTGAGCGCGCACTCTTTGCCGATATTACACACACGCATGAACCAGTGCACATGTGGATACTACATATATGTATGTATGATGTATTATCGGGAAAGGGTGCACGCATGAAGCATTGCATATGTGGATACTACATATATGTATGTATGATGTATTATCGGGAAAGAGTGCACGCATGAACCAGTGCACATGTGGATACTACATGTATGTTTGTATGACATATTATCGTGAAAGAGTGTACGCATGAACCAGTGCACATGTGGATACTACATGTATGTATTTATGACGTATTATCGGGAAAGAGTGTACGCATGAACCAGTGCACATGTGGATACTACATGTATGTATGACGTATTATCGGAAAAGAGTGCATGCATGACCTAATGCACATGTGGATACTACATGTATGTATGTATGACATATTATCGGGAAAGAGTGCACATATGAACCAGTGCATATGTGGATACTACATGTATGTATGTATGATGTATTATCAGGAAAGGGTGCACGCATGAACCAGTGCATATGTGGATACTACATGTATGTATGTATGATGTATTATCGGGAAAGAGTGCACACATGAACCAGTGCACATGTGGATACTACATATATGTATGTTGTATTATCGGGAAAGAGTGCACGCATGAACCAGTGCACATGTGGATACTACATATATGTATGTTGTATTATCGGGAAAGAGTGCACGCATGAACCAGTGCACATGTGGATACTACATGTATGTATGTATGATGTATTATCGGGAAAGAGTGTACACATGAACCAGTGCACATGTGGATACTACATGTATGTATGTATGACGTATTATCGGAAAAGAGTGCACGCATGAACTAATGCACATGTGGATACTACATGTATGTATGTATGACATATTATCAGGAAAGAGTGCACTTTGTCAGATTCTGTATGATTCGCCCAGAGTTGGGCGCACAGTTTTGGGCATGAATCACAGATCAACTGACATGTATAAGCTCTCTTTTCCATTATTAAGAGGCATCAGGCCCGTTAGTAAAATTTCAAACTCCTTTCCTTACTTACTAACAGCGATATGGAACGGACGATCTCCTCAAATTAGACTGTTTATCTTTTCTGATCTTGCTCAAAACCTTAAAAACCACTGTTTCATCGCTTTATAGGCAATAGCGCCAATGAATGTTAATGGGTTTTTCTTTGTGATCTAATTATGTAAACTGAATTGAGCTCCTATTTTTAGGAGTTGGTTCGGTATATAAGACTAAGGAATTAGATTAATTAATTAACCAATTAGGTAATGCTTGTTATTGGTTTTAACAAACATTTTATTGGCAGTAATTAGGAGTTTCTTATGGATCTGCCCTACACCCTATTCTTTAACATATGCCCATAAATTTCATAAAGGCAACTCCAAAAGGAGTTTGGCCATGGGAGGGAAATAGACGGGTCAGGGTCATTCCACAGAAATTTGGCGCACTTAGGTTTGTGAACCTATCTGCCATCAGTTAGGTGCTAGTACACTTCTCCCTCCAAATTTGAGGGTTTAGAACTTGCGACTTCAGTTATTCGCGAGTTTCTAAACCCTGATCCACCCCACCTCCCGGACTTCTTCACACTGTACCTGGTGGCCTAGCGGTGAAGCGGGGCAGGAGCGATCTTCCTACGCTCCTGCCTCGTGCCGAGCCGCCGTCAACAAAAATGGCTGCCATGAATTCCCGCTGTAGTCTTGTGAGACCATGGGAACTCATGGCAGCCATTTTTGTTGGTGGCTCTACACAGGGCAGGAGTGTAGGAAGATCGCTCCTGCACCGCTTCACCGCTAGATCACCAAGTAAGGTGTGGAGAGGTCCAGGAGGGTGGCAGGGGCGGGTTAGAGTTGGCCCTAAAAGTTGTTTGCGATTTTTCTATATTCGCAGGCCAGCTTTGCCCCTAATCCCCACGAATATGGAGGGAGAAGTGTATTCTGTACACCCATTACAGAATCCTAAGTAACACCCCCCCCCCCCTTTTACTAAGCTGAGGTAGAGGTTCTTACCATGGCTCAGAGCACTAAATGCTCCAGTGTTCATAGAATTCCTGTGAACGTCAGAGCGGCATTGGAGCTCTTAGCGCTCCGGGATGCAGTAGAAACCTCTATCGCGGCTTACTAAAACAGGCCTTCGAGTGGATCATCCCTGCGCCTAACTTTGGGCGCCACGGTTGAAGCTATCCCTATGTGCAAATGACACACACTTTTTCAGAAAAGCAGATACACTTCACGGTGAGCGACCACTCACTTGAAACAACCAGCCATCCCAAATTTATAGGTGAGAATATCGACTTAAGAAAAATGTTTAAAGACGTCCTTCAGTCATTGACAAATTCACAGAAACAATGCACGTACCAATTATATCAACTGAACGAAAAATGTCAGGTCAGAAAGCTCGGGGATTATTTATTTTTTCCCCACAGAACAGCAGCAGAGGGGCGCAAAGAGGAATTTAAAAGCTTGACATTTCATTTATTTTGCGTTCACTTCAGGCAGGTCAATGGCTCCTTCGACTGTCTATTGATTGCATGGCTGCCTGTTACTGGTAGGCTTCCTAGAGGTACAGCCTTAAATGCCTTCCCTTCCTCCAGTTCATCACCACCTCTGCGTTCTTAATTAAGAAGCATCCAGTGATCGGGGACTTGTTAAGCTGCATTGATGAATTGTCAGAATCTTAATGGTTTCTTTCTTTAGTGTTTCCCTGTTTGATGTTCTCAAGAATGCAGGTTCCATTCTTTTGTTCTCTGTTTCAAGTTACTAAGAGGCTTTGCAAGAGGCACAGTTAAGTTCTGGAACTTGTTGCCAGAGGATGTGGTAAGAGCGGATAGCATAGCTTGTTTTAAGAAAGGTTTGGGCAAGTTCCTGGAGGAAAAGTCCATAGTCTGTTATTGAGAAAGACATGGGGGAAACCACTGCTTGCCCTGGATTGGTAGCATGGAATATTGCTACACCTTGGGGTTTTGGCCACTGGTGACCTGGATTGGCTACTGTGAGAACGGGCTACTGGGCTCGATGGACCATGGGTCTGACCCAGCAAGGTTATTCTTATGTTCACATGCAAAATGTGAGCAGCAACCATTCTCTGAAAATACTCTAGTTACCTTTTGGAGGCTTACTGTTCACCCTGTTGATGAGAGTCCATATGTCTGAGAACTGGAAACCCAGGTGCAAATACTAGCATGGCCATGAGACGTACTGGTTCTATAGCATTTTGGAGCTCAGATCTAGGTTGCCAGTCCTTTTAGAATAGGAACGCATCTTCACTTGGCTCTTCTTTTAAAGTACTGGTGGACGTTTCACCAGATGCTCCTTGTTGAACTGGAGCTCTGTCGTAACATAGTGACGTAGGGTTGCGTCGTCGACCTCCGCAGCTTGATTGAAGGAGCCCGTGTGCGGTAAAACGTCTTGGAATCTTATCTTTTTAGTTTTATGCTGTGTCACTGAAGAGTAAGGGGCCGATTTTCAGACTTGCGGGGAGAAGGCCAGCTAACTCCTGCAGTCAGCACTGAGCCTGGATTTTCAATGGCGGGCTATTTCTGGTAACCAGCATTCAATATCTGGTCTATAGGCTTAGTAAAAGAGGTCCTTAGCGAGCTAAGTCAATTTTAAGCACTGTCTGATTAAGTTACAGCAGCCTAAGATAGACCAGCCCTATGTGGCTGTTAAACTTGGTCAGTGCTTAAAATCGGTGGCTCTTATGCCACTATTATTATTTTGTTTCCAGGACCATGGGGGGGTTGGGTTGGGAGGGTAATAGGGGTGGGTGAGCTTCTGGTACTGTTTTATTTATTGCTTTGTGTTGGCCTTGTTACAAAGAGTCATGTTACAACTGTTTGGTCTGTACTGGAGTTTTTGGTATGTTCTCTAGTACAGTGTTCTTCAACCTTTTTACACCTATGGACCGGCAGAAATAAAATAATTATTCTGTGGACCGGCATCGGTCCGTGGACCGGCGGTTGAAGAACACTGGGCTAAGTCATGGGCCAGCCCCCGCCCATCTCCACCCAATCTCCACTCCAGACCCCGCCCCCATAATAGTACTAATTGCACCTTGCACGTCCCGTGCCTCATCTGGAAGCCTTCCCTCTGACGTCAGAGAGAAGGCTTCCGGTTCAGGCGCAGGACTTGGCTTTGTGCACTGAATCAGTGAGGAAGAGGGAGCTGGTTCGAAGATAACGCCGCATCGATCGCGCCGCGGACCGGCGGTTGAAGAATACTGTTTTGGGCCTGATGCACGTGCTGGCCCTGTGGACCGGCAGGAAATTTCTGTGGACCGGCACTGGTCCATGGACCGGTGGTTGAAGAACACTGCTCTGGTATGTATGTTTTCAATTTCTTCAATAAAAAAATTTTTTGGGAAAAAAAAAAAAAAATCGGTGGCTCTCACATGATTTAACCATCACCAATATTCAGCGGAGATAGCAATTTCCCACAGAATATTAACGCTTAGCTGGCCAACACTATTTAACAGACCAGGAGCCATGTCTAAGGTACAAACCTCAATCTTCATGTTGGAGAATGAGTTTTGACCAGGCACCAAGAATTTAGGCCTGATGATAAAGTGGCTACAAAATTCATGCAAACAGCCAGAGGTGTGCACAGAGCGAAAATAGGGGTCTGTGTTCAGTTTGTTTAGGTATTTTTTCCCCCAAATTTCAGACTTCTGTTCGTTTCACATATTCATTTTAATAAAATCAAATTATTTTTTATTTGTGTTAAAACATGTTAACACACATTGACTGAACGCTCACTAGTTTGGAGTTAGTGCGTGTTAAAAGATTTACTGTGCGCTAAATTTTTTTAAGGAGCTCTAATAACCTGAATGTTCCTGAACGGGAGCATATCCTTAAAAACAGCCATCGAAACATCACATCCACAGATATATTTGAACACCTTTACTATTAATACCTAAGCAGGTCAAAGTTTGAGAAGTATGTTTGCTGAAAGATCTGAATAGGAACAGAAGACTAGCGAGGAGTGGGAAATAAATATTCCAGATATGTCTAACCAAATTGACTTTAAGGTGGCAGAAAGCCATGAATCAAGGATCTCCAGCAGAAACATCTGAGAAGAAGGCCACTACCAGTCTTGGATTTTATTGTTTGTGAAACCTGCAAACAGGGAATGCCTACGAGTTTTGCTGTTCTCTGTCCAAAAATAAAGAATCTTGTTTGGAATCACTAATTTCTTGGTCTGTGGCTGAAATAAGTAGACTGAAGTTGTTGCTGGATCGAGGAGATATTTCGATTTCCTAAATGCTCAAGTGGTGGGATTCCTAGACTGCACCTTTCAACGAGGAGCTGTTCCCAGGGCAGGATTAATTCGTCGAGAGGCCCCTAGGCACCCAAGTACACTGGGCCCCCTGCCCCGCCCCACCCTACCATGCGCCCAGGCGGAAACAGGAAGCTGCGTCAGAGGGAAGCTTTGGGCAAGCAGCACCACTTGCAAAAATACAGTTCCTGTTGCCTTTCTTACCCGCGTTGCTTGCTTGTCTTACTTTCCGTCGATGGGGGGGGTGCGTTGCTGATCCGGGGGGGGGCCCACATTGTCGATCGGTATGGGGGGGCCCATCACCGTTTGGAAAAAACAATGTTGATGCTCTCCTTCATCGGGCTCCCCTGCCCATTTTGGGCCCTAGGCACTTGCCTACTGGGCCTATTGGTTAATCCTGCCCTGGCTGTTCCCCCCCTATCCAGAGTAAAGAATTATTTCAAAAGGCCACTACACCATCTGCTTGATCACTTAAGAACCCAGGAATCCGGGCTAGGATCGGACCCTGCCTGGCCAACAAGGGGTTACACAGCTTCACATAACATCCGAGTCGCCCACGTTTTTGTTGGAAACACCAGCATTTTTGTCACATGTGTTCTCCATTTGTTGAACTCTCCCAAAGTTTTCAGTGTAAGAGAATCCATATGGTGTATCAGACCTTCAAGTAGAATCCTCCAGGAAGAATCTTTATACAAAAAAAATCTTTAGCACATCTCTGAGAGTTTGGAGACGATACGCCAATAACATTTTGTAAATATTTCATGTTTTCTGTTTCTTGTCGCCACATCTGGTATGTCATACCTCTCTACCTCTAGGAATAAACTTACATCTCACCCAACTTCGAAAACTGGGACATGCCCCAGGGCTTTTGTCCTGGTGCAAAAAGAAAGCAAGCTAAATCTGTTCCTGTTGGTACATTCCTGATTGTAGCTTATGAACAAATGAAAGCAACCAGTGTTGGCAAGGATTATAATTATTGAGCCGTTCATGTGTGTTTCTCAAAAGCTGAAAAAGTTAAGGCTTTGATTACTGGTGTTGTGCAACTCGGAAGTGTGCATGATTTAAAGTCAAAATTAATTTTCCAGTACTCTCATACCCCCATAAATGAATGCCACATACAGAAAAACAAAAGTAACCACACAAAGGATGCAAACGGAGCTGCAGTCTTTGAATACTCCTAAATTGACAGAAGACATGATCGAAACATTTAAGTACCTCACGGGACGTGTCGAAGTTGAAGATGATATTTTCTTTCTCAAGGGACCCTCGGCCACAAGAGGGCACCCGCTCAAACTCAGGGGCGGAAAATTTTATGGCGACACCAGAAAGTATTTCTTCACAGAGAGAGTGGTTGATCATTGGAACAAGCTTCCAGTGCAGGTGATCGAGGCAGACAGCGTGCCAGACTTTAAGAATAAATGGGATACCCATGTGGGATCCCTACGAGGGTCAAGATCAGGAAATTGGGTCATTAGGGCATAGACAGGGGGTGGGTAAGCAGAGTGGGCAGACTTGATGGGCTGTAGCCCTTTTCTGCCGTCATCTTCTATGTTTCTAAGTTGCTATGAGCTGGGGAAAATGCTATATAGGCTGACGTTCAAAGGGTTTGTGATCTTAACTTTGAGAGTTAGCATTCTAAATTGACATCTTTGAAAATCTACAAGGGCTGAAGGCCTAAAGGCCTGATTCGGCCGGTGTTAAATTTGGATATTCAGTGTTGGGCTGTTTTTTTGGTGGCTGGTTTTGAATATGTAGGTTTTATTTGTTTTGGGGTTTTTTCTCCTGCTATTTAAGTGGTCTTATTTGACCACTAAACTTATCTGGTTAGGTGCTGAATATCGTCCTCTAAATAGATAAGTCACACAATGTAGTTGGTGGCTAGCCACTAACCCGGAATATTCAGCGAGAGATAACTGATTATCTTCTGCTCGATATCTGCAATTAGGAGCTAAATGGCTGTTTAACTGACCAGGATCCATTCCTAGCTGGTTAAATAGTTTTGAATATCAGTCAGCAAGTTTATGCTCAGAGTTTTTTTTAATTCCTAAATTTAAGAGCCTAAAAAAAAAAGTAATGGATGGCAACAGAGGTATATTTAGTGTGGAAGAAAACAGTTAGGAGCTTATCACTTATTTTTAGCAGCGAGCAGCTAAATTAGACCCATAAATCTAGACAGACGAACGGCAGTTCTAAACTTCTAAGCACATCTTCTCTCAGGGTTTCAGGTTTCCCGCTCACACACTCCCTCAGTGGTCACTCACCTCCCTCTTTCACCCCCAAGTATGCAAATAAAACAGTAGATACCTGCTTGTATGACAGCTTCAGATGTTCTAGGTCAGGGGTACACAAGTCTGGTCCTTAAGAGCCACAGGCAAGTCAGGTTTTCAGAATATCCGCTTTTACCATTAGCTCTGGAATGCGTTGCCAGAGGTTGTGGTAAAAGCAGATAGCGTAGCTGGGTTTAAGAAAGATTTGGACAAATTCCTGGAGGAAAAGTCCATAATCTGTTATTAAGACATGGGGAAAGCCTCTGCTTGCCCTGGATCGGTAACATGGAATGTTGCTACTCTTTGGCCAGGTACTAGTGACCTGGATTGGCCCTGTGAGGATGGGCTATTGGGCTAGATGGACCGTTGGTCTGACCCAGTATGGCTGTTCTTATGTTCTTACGTGAGCCAAGTATAGGACAATGAAGCCATTGTGACATCACTGCTGAGGTTGGCTCTGAGGCACTGTGGAATGAGGCACTATGACATCACAATCTCAGCTCTGGAATGTTGCTCTCATTGGGGTTCCGGAATCTTGCTATTCTTTGAAATGCTGGAACGTTGCTACTCTTTGGGTTTTGGCCAGGTACTAGTGACCTAGATTGGTCACCGTGAGAACGGGCTACTGGGCTTGATGGACCATTGGTCTGACCCAGTAAGGCTGTTCTTATGTTCTAAATATGCATGGAATATATTTGCATCTCATGGAGGCAGTGCATGCAAATCCACCTCATACATATTTATTGTGGATATCCTGAAAACATGACCTGCCTGTGGCTCTCGAGGACCGGAATTGCCTACCCCTGTTCTAGGCAGTCCTAATGGAGTAGCTCGGTGGTCAGTGCAGTGAACTGCAGAGAAGGGGACTCAGACCCATATCCCACTCTTAACTACTACACTTGTGGTAGAGCATGTGAGCCCAGCAAAACCCACCTACAACCTACTGGACTTTCATGTAGGTGCCATCTGCCTGGATGTTTGTGTGATGTAGTGTTGGGTCCGTTAGGTTTTTGGTGGGTTTTGGAGGGCTCACCTTACACTACAAGGGGGATATAGTGAGATGTGTAAATGAACCTTTTTACGTGACGTTCACTGCAATGCCCCCTAGGTCTGGGATGTCTGTGTGGCCAGTCTACTAAAGCTGGTGGCCCCTCCTACATTCCAATGGTACAGAAAGATAGACGCACCGAGGAAAAGCATATCCGAGAAATGGCCATTTCCGAAACGGGTAGACGGGGTTTTTTTTTTCTGAATTTCGTGTGTTTCGCAAAAAGTCCAAACTTGGATTTAGACGTCGTATTGAAAATGCCCCTCTGTGTGTTAGCTGGCTGAAAATAACCAGATATTGAAAGCCGAAGCCTTGCACGGGTCTCATCTGACAGCTGAATATTAACCCCTTAGTGTCCCTCCAAATTCACAAGCCGCAGAGTCGGCTCGTTGTCATTTATAAACAATTAAAATGGCACCGCACCAGACGGTCTGTTTCCCAAAAAAGATTTATAATACATGAAATCCACCGTAGAAGGCATCCCCTACAGCATGTGTCCCCAACCCCCGGCCCACTAGTGGGCCGTGGCCGTCCGATAGCTGGGCCGCGAGAGATTCCCTTGCACATCTTTCCATCCCTCCTTCCCATCCCGCACAGCAGAACCCTGCCGACCCTCCCACCGCGAGGCCAACCTACCTCCATTCCAAACAGCGGCGGCGGCAGCACTGAACAGGCTGTTTCGCTGCCTTCCCCGCTGGGGCCTTCCCTCTGCCACCGCATCACTGATGACATCATCAGTGACGTGGCAGCATGGGGAAGGCGACAAAGCAGCCTGGTTAGTGCTGCCGCCGCCGCTGTTTGAAATTGGAGGTATGTCGGCCTCGCGGTGGGAGGGTTGGCAGGGTTCTGCTGTGTGGGGATGGGAGGGAGAGATGGAAAGATGCTGCGCGGGGGGATGGGTTGACGAGGTCGTCGGGGTTCTGCAAGCTCAGGGCTCCCACTGATTCTGCATTATGGTAAGTCGTATAATTTCTGTTACGATATTGTAACTTAATAACAATAAAAATGTAATGTATATTGTGTATAAAACTGCCCTACGAACCCACTCTGAATCCTCCCTCCCCTTACCGGTCCCTGGAGAAATTTGCTTCTCTAAAAGCGGTCCTTGGTGTCAAAAAGGATGGCGACCACTGCCCTACAGGAAGCAAAAATCTATGCCGAATCCTGGTTTGCAATTTTCATTTGCCGCCGTTAATTGGGAGGCAGAATTAAGAGAGAAGGCACATAAACACAGATTGTTCTCACATTCCTCCCTGGATGTAGCTCCACATGGCGTTGTTGGCTGCTATGTATTTCTGTAATCAATCTGAAAATAGCTCACGTCGCTACTAGGAGTGAAACGAACGAGTGCTCTAGCGTGGGCAAGTCTAATTGATCTGTGCTTGCTAGATATACCGTGTCTCGATGAAAACGGCGGAGCCTACTTAGAATGAGCGATATTTATGTTCTGAATTACAGCGGATTCATTCACCTTGTAATCACAGTTCTGATCTGTTTTCCCACATTCCATCCGTCCCACAGTAAAGAGATTTTTCCATTGCTTAGCAAAATAAAACTTGGATACAAGTAGCACAGAGAGGGGAACATATTAATTCTGGTTTGTTTGTTGTTTTGCTTTTTTAAGACTGTAAAATATTTTTAAACAAGTGCATTCTGGGACATTTATAATTTGCTTAATATTATATTTTAATTTATATATTTTAAAAAAATTATATTCTGCATGCATCTCTTACCTCTTCTTCTACGAAACCGTGCTAGCGGTTTTTAATGCAGCAAGTCACGCTGAATGGCCCACGCTGCTCCTGACGCTCATTGAGGTCCTATGAGCGTCGGGAGTAGCCTGGGCCATTCAGCGCGGCTCTCTGCGCTAAAAACCGCTAGTGCAGTTTCATAGAAAAGGGGGTTACTCTTTTTTTTTTTTTTGCTTGACACATTCATGAGCGCTTTCAGTAGCTATTTTTTAAAAAACTTTTATTAATTCCCCCCTTTTATAAAACCATAGCATGGTTTTTAGCGCCGGCCATGGCAGTAACAGCTCCGACGCAACCAGTGCTAAAAATCCGCGCTATGGTTTATAAAAAGGGAGGGGGATGTGTAGGTTTATTTATAATATTTCAGCGCCCAAGCCCTCCTGCCCTGGCGAGGTGCGACCCCCCCCCCCCCCCCCAGCAACATCGGGGCAGGAGAGAGCCCATGCCCTCCTGCCCCGGCAAAACACCCTACCCCCCACCCTCTCTAAGATATGGGAAGGAGGGATCCCAGTCCCTGCTGCCCTCATCGCACCCCCCCCACAATCACCCCCCGACCCTCCACTTGGCCCCCCTGAACCCCGCAGACCCCCCACCGTGCGACCCCCCCTGACCCCCTCCAGTGTCTTAAGAAAGTTGGATGGATGGACGGGTCCCAAGCCCGTCCTGCAGGCCCACCATCCTCAGAATGGTGGGCCTTAGGGCCTGATTGGCCCAGGTGCCTCAAGCACCACCCACAAGTGGGGCCTGAAGTGCCTGGGCCAACCGGAATAGGCCCAGTTGACTTAGGCCCCTCCTGTGAGCATGGCCTTAGGCACATGGACTGGGTTGGGCTCATGTGCCTAAGGCCCCGCTAACAGGAGGGGCCTAAGGAAACTGGACTTATTCCAGTTGGCCAGGCACCTCAGGCCCCTCCTGTGGGCAGGGTTTGAGGCGCCTGGACCAATCATGCCCTAAGGCCTGCCATTCTGAGGATGGCGGGCTGGACGGATGGGCTTGGGACCCGTCTGTCCAGCCAACTTTCTTAAGGTACCGAGGGGGGTGTCAGTCTTGGGGGTCACTGGATGGGGGGGCCGTGGAGTTTGGGGGGCCAGGTGGGGGATCGGGGGAGTGATGTGGGGGGTACGACAAGGGCAGGAGGCCCTGGGATACCTCCTGCCCGTATCTTAGAGGGGGTGGGAGGTAGGGGGTTTCGCCGGTGCAGGAGGGCTTGGGTTTGGGGGGGCCAAAGAGATTGGCTATCTCTCCTGCAAGTGCCACGGTTGGTGGCACTTCGGGATCATTATTGCGGCAGGGGAGCTGAGCCATCTCTCCTGCCGCGATGGGTTGCGGTGGGGGGTGGGCAGGTTGCCTGGGCTGCTGAGCTCATCGCGGCAGCCGTGATCAGCTCATTTGCCCCTTTTTCGGCACTTATACCTGTTTTGACTTGGTCTAAGTCAAAACGTATAAGTGGCGACTAGACGGCCTGTTTTTGGTTTTGGTTATACCTGCTATGTCTATGTCTAGGTCGGTCCACCTCCCGCCCACTTCCCGCCCTATCCCCTCCTCTAAAAATGCCTCTTTTCTCTCTATGCGTTTAGAGGCAGGGGAAAGGCCTAAGCTGGTTTTAGATAACGTCTACTTGGACGATCAGGCTTTTTGATCATCCAAGTACCCTTTTAGGCCACTGTGTGTATTTGTTTTTTTATTATTATTATGAGCCCCTTAGAATTTATGATTAACATTTTATCAAATTGTAATAAAACTTTAAACTTGTTATACACTTTATACTCAGCCAGCCTTGAAAAAGCAGAATCTAGGAGTCTAAATGAAAAGGCTATCAGAATTGGGAGGAACATGTACTCTCATAGGTCAGTGCAATCTACAGGCTACAGTAGCCTAAGGCTGTTTCACAGCAAGGATGTTTTTGAAAGGGAAGTAGCAGCGTACATGAGATTTTGAGGTTAAAACTAAATTGCATTTGACTATGGCACTCGATTTGCTGCTGAAACAGCTCTATGGGAGACGTGGGATTGTAAGACTGATCGCATTAGCTGGGCACGGCTGTCATTACTAATTCATGAACGTTTTTTTTTTTATAAAACAGCCACATTAGCATTCTTGGGCAGAATGCAGTGCGGTAACTGGCTGGCGCCTTGAAAATAGTTTTCTGTGGCTTATTTATTTATTTAATTTGTTTTCTAGCCCCTTGCCCCCAAAGGGCTCAGAACGGGTTACAGGTTTAACATACATGATTTCTGTACAAGTTTACAATACAAGTTTTTATCCTAACTTGATACATGCTGGGGGCTAATGATAATATACAGTTTACTGGTTACAATTTGCTGTGGTTGTCTTTACGATGCAAAATTTCCAGTACAAGTAATACCTAATTCGACACACAGGAAGTTACAGTGTACGATACAAATAATACCTAATTCGACACACAGGAAGTTACAGTGTACGATACAAATAATTCCTAATTCGACACATAGGAAGTTACAGTGTACGATACAAATAATACCTAATTCGACACACAGGAAGTTATAGTGTACGATACAAATAATACCTAATTCGACACATAGGAAGTTACAGTGTACGATACAAATAATTCCTAATTCGACACACAGGAAGTTACAGTGTTCGATACAAGTTATACCTAATTTGATACACAGGAAGTTATAGTGTACGATGCAAGTTATACCTAATTCGAAACACAGGAAGTTACAGTGTACGATGCAAGTTATACCTAATTCGAAACGGAGGAAGTTACAGTGTACGATGCAAGTTACACCTAATTCGACACACAGGAAGTTACAGTGTACGATACGAGTTATACCTGATTCGACACTTACTGGTTCTGGTACCAATATACTCATCCCTTTGTAGTCTATCGGTCGAGGATAAGGGTTTAGGTGAAGAGGTCTGTTTTTATTGCTTTTCTAAAGCTGAGGAGTCCTTCGAGGGATCTATCTGCAGGGGCAGTTGATTCTGGTGACTGTATGAAGAGGGAGTAGGTTATTAGTAGTGGTCATTACGCTAGAACTAGAGGGCATGAAATGAAATTGTAAGGAAGTAAGCTTAAAAGCAACATCAGGAAATCATTTTTCACTGTAAAGGGTGGCGGATACCTGGACTGCCCTCCTGATGGAGGTGGTTGGGACAGATTTTTAATAAATAGTATGGGATAAACGTCAGATCCCTCTCCAGCAAGAGGATGGGATCAAAAGAAAACAAATGACTTAGAAGGGTTCAGCCGGCACAAAGAGGCTGAGCGGCGTCAAGCGGTAGGCCTGCCCCCGGAAGTAGAATGAAGGGTTCCAGGGCAGACCTGCTCATTGACGCTGCCCGAAGACTTAAGGTAGAACATGTGAGGGAGGGCGGGCAGCAAATGTTTGGGGAGGCCATGGCTCCTGTGGCCTCTCCTGTTCCAACGCCTATGTCTGCATGCATTGTACAAGGTGCCAAAATGATACGCCCTAAGCTAGTATGGAGCATTCTTTATAGAATTGTAGCTTAGCACAAATTTTACGCACGAGGCTGGTGTAAATGCTGGCACCCAGTTGATGAGAGGAATCCAAGTCCAGGTATTCTATGACATCACACCTAAATTCTGTGAATGCCCCTGACACGTACATGCCCCTCTCATAGTCACGTCCCCATTTGAGTTGCATTCTATTATATTTAGGAACACATGTTATGGGCTTAGGGCAGATCCATGCCTAGCCATACTAGATCAGATCTGTGGTCCATCTAGCCCAGGGATCTCAAAGTCCCTCCTTGAGGGCCGCCATCCAGTCGGGTTTTCAGGATTTCCCCAATGAATATGCATGAGATCTATGTACATGCACTGCTTTCAATGCATAGTTATTGGGGAGATCCTGAAAACCCGACTGGATTGCGGCCCTCAAGGAGGGACTTTGAGATCCCTGATCTAGCCAGTATCTTGTTTCCAAAAGTAACCTATCCAGATTACAAGTAGCAACATTCCAGCATCTCAAAGAATAGCAACATTCCGGAACCCCAATAAGTAACAACGTTTCAGAGCTGAGATTGTGATGCCATAATGCCTCGTTCCACCAGTGCCTAAGAGCCAACCTCATCAATGATGTCGATTGTCTTATACTTGGCTCAAATAAGAACATAAGAGCAGCCAATGATCCATCTGGTCCACTATCCTCTTTCCAACAGTGGCCAATCCATGTCACAAGTACCTGGCAGAAACCCAAATAGTTTAATTTAAAAAAGAGGGGGGTTCTTATGGATAATAAAGTGCAAATGATTCAAAAAAAATTTATTTCCCAAGCCAATGTGATCAACTTATATAGACGTTAATGTAACATAAATAACATCCTGCTCAAGCTATTCATACAATACAGCAACCCAACTTACCAAATACTCTCCTAAGTAATGAATTAACTAGGACAGGGGTAGGCAAATCCAGTCCTCAAGAGCCGGAGCCAGGTCAGATTTTCAGGGTATCCACAATAAATATGCATGAGATAGATTTGCATCTCAAGGAGGCAGTGCATGCAAATCCATCTCATACATTTTCATTGTGGATATCCTGAAAACCTGACCTGGCTCTCAAGGACCGGAATTGCCTACCCCTGAACTATGAGGTTGAAGTATCCTAAGAGGCAACGTGTCAGTGCATAGAAACAAGTCTTTATCCTGGAATTAGAACCTGCCTTATAATCATTTACTTCAGATCATCTTCCCACCCTTAAACGTGAATTTTCTTTTCTTTTTTTAAAATTATTTATTTATTGGAATTTATACATATTTCGCAAGATAAACTCTTGTTTTAAGAAATATAGATAGCAAAAATAATAATACAAATCAGCAATTTCTGCTAAGCCAGAAAATAATATATAATCTTTCTTAGACCACTAAATTAGAAAGAGGTAGAGGAGAAAAGAAAAAGGAGTGAAGAGAAACTCCAGTAGGAGAAAAGATAAAAATATCAACACAAAGGCATAGGCTTAACAACCCAATCCCATTATCCTAATTGCCGTTCATTGAATCTTTCCAAGTCCAGAAAAGCTTGCAATTGGTCTGGAGTATAGAAGACATATCGTACTCCCAAATATTTTATCAAACATTTGCATGGATATTCGAGTAGAAATGTTGCTGCAAGAGTCGGTGTCTCAGCACGCATTGCTAGAAATAACTTCCCCGCTCCTGTGTAATTCTTGTGACATCAGGGAATATTGAAACCTAGACATCCAAAGAAAATTCACGTTTAAGGGTGGGAAGGTGATCTGAAGTAGAGAATGACACGGTGACACAATTCATCACCATTCCCGTCCCCGCGGATAACCGCGGGAAATAATCCCATGTCATTTTCTAGTGTCTATTTCAACCTCAATCCTTCTACACCAGCATTCTTCAAAGCAAAGCTTGCGGGTCAGTGGTTGTGGCCATTCATACTCTGATTCTTATGTGAGCCAAGGATAATGAAGCCATTGTGACATCACTGATGTGATTGGCTCTTAGGCACCGGTGGAATGAGGCATTATGACATCACAATATCTGCTCTGGATACCAGAGACTGTCATTCTGTAGTGTCTATTTCAACCTCAGTCCTTCTACACCAGCATTCTTCAGAGCAAAGCTTGCGGGTCAGTAGTTGTGGCCATTCATACTCTGATTCTTCCCTCTCTCCTTAAAGAAAGACATGAAGATGGTTTCCCGCGGTTATCCACGGGGACGATGATGAATTTTGTCACCGTGTCATTCTCTAATCTGAAGTAAATGATTATAAGGCAGGTTCTAATTCCAGGATAAGGACATGTTTCTATGCACTGACACATCGCCTCTTAGGATACCTTTTTTGGGCCAATTGATGCTTGATTAAGATTCCTTAAAATGTTCTCTAGTTGTCTCCTAGGAATCAAGAGAGGTCAATTTTTAAGAAATTTGACTGGCTGTTTTTGGAGTTGAACCTGCGTAATCTCTCTGATTTCCAGTATCCCCATTTCTGACCACCTAAATCTGTACGTAGAAATTTAACTGATCAAAAAATGGATGGTTCCAGGTGTGCAGAGGCAGGTGGGCTGTTGTATTAATGATTAACTTAACTGTCGGCTGTAATAGATTAAGAGGCTCCTTTTTGAAAGGGTTTTAAGCCCTAACTTGTGCTTACAATGCGAAAGACGGGCTATTGCAGAATGCAGTAAAACGTTTTCTTGTATTTTGCCTGCTAGCATGCATTAACGATTTAAGAAATATATTTTGTAGAGGTGGTATGTCATGAGTGGAGAATAGGTGTGGAAGCATTCGCCTTTTTACAGAAAGGGTGGTAGATGTGTGGAACAGGCTGCTGGAGGAAGTAGTGGCTTTGGCATGTCAAAGCTGACATGCAAAGCGGTGGGTACTGGAGTGACTTGCCCAGGGGCACAAGGAGCAGCTCTGGGAGTTACATAGAAACATAGAATATGACGGCAGAAAAGGGCTGTAGCCCATCAAGCCTGCCCATGCTAATGACCCACCCCCAGACTTCACCCCGCTAGAGATCCCACATACATTTCCCATTTCTTTTTTAAATCGAGCACGCTGCTGGCGTTAATCACCCGCAATGGAAGTTCATTCCAATGATCGACCACCCTTTCGGTGAAGAAATACTTCCTGGCGTCGCCATGAAATTGCCCGCCTTTGATTTTCAGCGGATGAGCTCTTGTGGTCGAAGGTCCTTTAAGAAAGAAGATATCGTCTTCCACCTCGATGCGGCCCGTGTAGAGGCAGCAGCTCTACCAGTGAGCCACACCTTCAGTCTGTCCTAGTAATGCAATTCTTATGTTCTTATGTGAGCTGAGTATAGGACAATCAAACCATTGTGACATCACTGATGAGGCTGGCTCTTAGGCACTGGTGAAATGAGGCATTATGACATCACAGTCTCAGCTCTGGAATATTGCTACTCTTTGGGTTTCTGCCAGGTACTTGGGACCTGGATTGGCCATTGTTGGAAGCAGGATACTGGGCTTGATGAAAGGGAATAGGGCCATTTTGTGGCTTTGGCATTTCAAAGCTGACATTCAAAGTGGTGGGCACTGGAGGATTAAGTGACTTGCACCGGGATTTGATCTCACAACCTCTGGGTGCAGAGGCAGTGAGCCACACCTGTACATTATCGCATGGAGGTTAAAAAAACTTTTGTATATAGAGTGATATTCTGCATGATTACCGGATTGCGTGCTGTACACCTGCTCCCTTTTATCCACAGTGCAGGAAGTTACAGATAAAACAGATGCTCCTTAGGAATTCATCAGACTCTGGATTTATGGAGAAAATGGTGTTCAGCTGAGAAATAATTGTTTTCCTCAATCTATATACAGCTGTAGTTCTTTACACACCCAAACAAATTAGCCATTTACCACTGTAATGTCAGCAAAAGAGCAAAAAAAAACCTACCACGCATTGGATGACAGTAAGCAACGATGGTCCGTAGCTGTCTTGTGATCTGAATTTTCCGCGCACTCTAAGATGTGTGAACTCGGCTAAGAAACTTCACTGACACCCATATGTCTAAAGGTTTATTGGGTTAATACCGCCTGTAGGAATAGAGAAGAGAGTTATGGATAGTTGGCGAACGCTTGGTGCCATGCTAGGGGGAGTGTGTGGCGCAGTGGTTAAAGCTACAGCCTCAGCACCCTGGGGTTGTGGGTTCAAACCCACGCTGCTCCTTGTGACCCTGGGCAAGTCACTTAATTCCCCCTTTGCCCCAGGTACATTAGGTAGATTGTGAGCCTGCCGGGACAGACAGGAAAAAATGCTTCAGTACCTGAATAAATTCATGTAAACCGTTCTGAACTCCCCTGGGAGAACGGTATAAAAAAAATTGAATAAATAAAAAAAAAAAAATGGTAACGAAGCAGAGCTAAAGCTCTGAAAATCCAGCCAGACTTTCCGTTTAAGTAGTTGTCTCTCTTCAGTTTTGATAATTCTGTGCCAGTAAAGAAGTTTAATAAGAACATAAGAAATGGCTTCGCCGGATCAGACTCTAGGTCCATCCAGTACGGCGACCCGCACCCGCGGAGGCCAAGCTAGGTGTTCCCTGCTGAGAAACCTTGTTTACTCGTATCCCCCAATGTGATTTGCAAGAAGGTGTGCATCCAACTTGCTCTTGAATCCCAGAATGCTGGTCTCCATCACGACCTCCTCAGGGAGAGCGTTCCAAGCGTCCACCACTCGTTGTGCGAAACAGAACTTCCTAATATTTGTCCTGGGCCTGTTGCCCCTCAGTTTCAGCCCATGACCTCTTGTCCGGGTCACATTTGACAATGTGAATAACGATGTTTCTTGCTCTATTTTGTCAAATCCTTTTAGTATTTTAAAAGTCTCTATCATGTTCCCTCGCGGTCTTCTCTTCTCGAGGGTGAACAATCCCAGTTTTCCGAGGCGTTCTTTGTAGCTCAAATTTTCGATACCTTTAACTAGCTTCGTGGCTCGCCTTTGCACCCTCTCCAGTACGGTTATATCCTTCTTTAGGTAGGGAGACCAGTGTTGGACACAGTACTCCAAGTGTGGTCTGACCATTGCTCTGTAAAGCGGCATTATGATGTCCTCCGATCTACTCGTGATTCCCTTCTTTATCATGCCCAACATCCTGTTTGTTTTCTTTGCCGCCACTGTGCATTGAGCCGACGGCTTCAGGGTCTTATCTATCAGTACCCCCAGGTCCCTTTCTTGTTCGGTCTTGCCCAATGTCACACCTAACATTTTATATTCATGTTCCTTGTTTTTCTTACCCAGGTGCATCACTTTGCACTTTTCTATGTTAAACTTCATCTGTCACTTTTCTGCCCATTTCTCTAGCTGGTTCAAACCTCTCTGAAGTTCTTCTCTGTCCTTTTGTGACCCAACTACCCGACATAGTTTTGTGTTGTCTGCAAACTTGATTAAATTACTTGTTGTTTCATCTTCTAGGTCGTTTATGAAGATATTGAACAAGATGGGCCCAAGAACCGATCCCTGGGGTACACCGCTTGTCACCTCTTCCCAGTCCGAGAACTTCCCTTTTATGCCCACCCTCTGCAATCTGTTTTCTAACCACTATGTTTTCTAACGACTATGATATCTTTTTACAGCTATCTTGCATTTTTAAATAATTTAAGACTATTCATATGTATTTATTTATTATACAGTATGTATAAACCACAAATCTAACAACCCTACGAGCTTTACAAAAGTAAAACATTCATAATATCAAATAGACATACATAACTGCCTCAGTCTCACTATTCTCCTTCCTCTGACGTCTACTCCATCCATCTATTCGCTCCTCTGTCTCTCAGAGTAGTAGTCATTTATCATCCCCCAAATAAGTCCTTCTCCTCCTTCCTCACTGACTTTGACTCCTGGCTCTCCTCCTTTATTGAATCCTCATCGCCCTCCATCATCTTCTGCAACTTCAACATCCATGCCGATAACCCCTCCGACTCCTGTACCTCCAGGCTTCCTGCTCTACCATCCTCATACTATCTCCAGCTGTGCTCCGCCGCCCCTACGCATCAGAAAGGCCACTTCCTTGATCTCGTCTTCTCCTTCAAATGCTCTTCCACCAAACTCTGCACCTCAACTCTTCCCCTCTCTGACCATCATCTGCTAACCTTCACAACTCATCACTCTTCCCCCTCTAAAACTCGGCCAATCACTACCCACACATTTAGGAACCTTCAGCCTATTGACCCCGACGTGCTCTCCACCACTGTCTCATCCCTCCTTTCAACTGCATCACACAAGTCTGTCGATGAAGGTGGCCTCTCCTATAACTCCATTTTCTCTTCTGCTATTGATACCCTCAACCCTCTCATTTCATGTCCTGTAAGACGGGCCAAATCCCAGCCCTGGCTGACCCCCAGCATCCATTACCTGTCCTCCTGTTCCCGAGCTGCTGAATGGTTTTGGCATAAATCCCGCACACATGCCAACTTCATACTCTTCAAATTCATGCTGATGTCTTTCTAATATACCCTCTTGCTTACCAAAAATACTAGAACCATTTAGCTAACTTTCTTAGTGCCAACCCTTGCCATCTCTTTGCTACACTCAACTGAAAGTAGCACCACCTCCTGTCTCCTCCTCACTTTCCCCCAGGCGATGGCAGAGGTCATCTATGACAAGATTCACAAGATTCATATTTTCTTTTCTTAGATTTCCTTACACATCCAGGGTGGGGGAAGGGAAATGTATTTTGAAGATTTAAATTACTTAATATTGTAATCACATCATATGTCTTATTGTATTAATAATTGGGAGGAGGATGGGAGAAAATGATTGTTTTATGTATTACTTGTGTAGTTAATAGTGCATTTTATGCAGTATTTTATGTTCAATTAATTGTATTGCACTGTCAAAGTTTGAAAATCAATAAAGATTAAAAAAAAAACACAAAAAAACAAGATCCACCTTGAATTCTCAACCAAGTCACCTCCCCTATTACCACTCCGCCAACCTCCCTTCATCCCCTGTCATCTTTTCCTCCTCTTCTGAAGTCACTGAAGAGGGCTTTGCTTGCCTTCTCTCCTCCTCTAAACTAGAGAGCTGCACGGGAACGGGGATGACGGGAATCCCGCGGGACCCGCGGGGATCCCGCGGGTTCCCCCTTTGGGTCACGGGGATCCCGTGGGGACGCCCCCTAGGGTCGCGGGGATCCCGTGGGGACGCCTCCAAGGGTCGCGGGGTTCCTGCGGGGTTGGATCGCAGCGGGGTTGGTCGAGCCGCGAGGGTAGTCTCCTTCTCCTTACCTGCCCTGTCGCAGCACACATCCGAACGGAAATCTTCCCGATGTCAGCGCTGACGTCGGAGGGAGGGCTTAAGCAAAGCCCTCCCTTCCTCCGACGTCAGCGCTGACATCAGGAAGACTTCCGGTCGGCTGTGTGCGGCAGGGCAGGTAGGAAGAAGGCAATGGCGTACGAAAGAGGGGGGAGGGGGCGGACCGCCCCGGAGAATGTGCACAGCCGGTCAGATCCCCCGATCGACCGACAACAGGCCCGGCCGACAAATCTCCCTGCCCTGTAGCCGCGAATCTAAATTACCTCTTACAGCAGCTTCACTACTCCAGCTGCTGTAAGAAGGTAATTTAGATTCGCGGCTACAGGACAGGGAGATTTGTCCGACCGGGCCTGTTCTGTTGTCGGTCGGGTGCAAAAGCGCCACAAAGGTGGAGGCAGGGAGGGAGGAAAGGTGGAGTGGAGAAGAAAAGACGCTTAAGGGGGGAGAAGGCCGCTGAAAGTACTGGGGAAGACAAAGGGGTGGAAAAGAACGCTGAAAGGACATGGGGTAAACGGGAGAAAGGGGGGGGGAAGGACCCTGTAAGCACTGGGGAAGACAAAGGGGTGGAGAATGCCACTGAAAGGACATGGGGAAGACAGAGGGGGGAGAAGGCCGCTGAAAGGACATGGGGAAGGCAGAGAGGGGAGAAGGATGCTGCCTGACAGGACATGGGAAAGATGGTGGGGGAGAAAGACACTGAAAGGAAATGGGGAAGAGG
This sequence comes from Geotrypetes seraphini, assembly GCF_902459505.1. Lineage (NCBI taxonomy): Eukaryota > Metazoa > Chordata > Amphibia > Gymnophiona > Dermophiidae > Geotrypetes > Geotrypetes seraphini. Next base: position 175,298,047 of record NC_047091.1, on the reverse strand, counting down.
GAATGGGAAGAAGACGCTGGCAGGGAAGAAGACAGAGGTGCCAGACTATGGGGGGAGCGGAGGGAAAAAGATGGGTGCCAGACCAATTTGGGAGGGGGGAGAAAGGGAGAGGCACAGTAACAGAGCAAATGGAAGACACAGAGAGAAGAGAGGCAGTGGATGGAAGGAATTGAATGAGAACATGAAGAAAGCAGAAACCAGGCAATAAAGGTAGGAAAAAAATTATTATTATTATTTTTTTTTGCTTAAGGATAAAGTAGTATATTAGTTGTGTTGATAAAAATTTATAAACATTAGAGGCTCTGGTAGAAACCCGTTTACAAAGTATGTATTCTTCCCAATTAATATTTCCAAATTAATAAAGTCTTTTTGCTTATTTTTAAATGGGTTTCTACCAGAGCCTTTAATTCAGTAGCATAATTAAATGAAATAACTATTTCTGTAGTTTATAGGGACAGGCGGGGACGTAGGGGATTCCTCGCGGGGACGGGTGGGGACGGAGGGGATTCCTCGCGGGGATGGGTGGGGACGGAGGGATTCCTCGCGGGGACGGGTGGGGACGGGTGGGAGTCCTCACGGGGACGGGTGGGGATGGGTGGGACTTTGGCGGGGACGGGTGGGATTTCTGTCCCCGCGCAACTCTCTACTCTAAACCCCACTACCTGTTCCTCTAATCTGATTCCCACCCATCTACTTGGAGCTATCATTCCCAAGGTCATCCCTCCCCTCTGCCATACCCTCAACCCGTCACTCTCCACTCCAACAGTTCCTGATGTCTTCAAACACGCCGTAGTTGCACCTCTCCTCAAAAAGCTCTCACTAGATCCCGCAGCTTAGAGGGAACGTTGCGTCTCCCCTTTCTCCCATCACTCTCCTGACCTTACGGCTCCCACCATCCCTTCTTCCTTTGCCCAAACTCATGATGAACCTGCACATCCTCCCCCTCCTTGCCCAGTCCTACCCTCTCGACCCCATTCAACTTCCACAAATTTTTCACCGATTGGTTCAGGCACTGACAGGAAAGTAAGGCTATGACAGCCAACCCTGCCGGTTAAGGCCCTGACACCCATTAAAATAAAACTATCCTCCTTCGTCCATGGCCCCTCATCCCCCTCCCATCAAGTCCACCAAGGCACCACCCGTGAACCCCCTACCACCCACCCTTTAAATAGAAGATTGGCAGGAGAGATGCCCACTCACTCCTGCCGGCAGCCCCGCCTCTTCAAAATGACAGGCCATCCCCTTCATGGTGCATACTGGGAGGGGCCTACTGCCCTGATTGTCTCGGGCGCCTAAGGCTCCGCCCCTGTCGCGAACAGCTGAACTGGCAGGCAGAGAGAGCAGGGAGCTGCTTTGTTCGGTCAGGCAAGAGGAGCAGTGCTAGTGATTGCTTTTCTGAGCAAAAGCCAGGCACGGTTCCTCCCCCCTTTCATGCTTATGTGCGGAGCATCATTAGCTTAAAAAAAAATCACTCTCACCACAGTATTTTTTTTTTTACCGTGGTGTTGGAGCTTTGTGCGTCCCGCCATTAGAGGCTTAGTGTCAGAGGGATCGTCGGTGTGAAGGTTGAAATCCCCAGGAAGGGAGGAAGAACATTTCCGGAGCCTTTGTGGCTAGCTTGCAAATCCTTTTGGCCTTGATCTCAGGCTAAAGCCGGGAAAGGCCTTTGGACCCTGCATTTGCCTCATTTATCGGCTTAGCTTGTGCATTCTCTACAGCAGGCTCAATTCTGCCATTGTGTTGCTTGCTTGTTTGCTTTCCTCATTGTGCAAGGAAGCAACTGGTGTGTAAGAAGAAGCCATAGGGTTGCAGGCAAGAACACAGCTCTCAGACTAATCTATTCACTCGGAAAATTCGACCACATCACCCAATGCCTACCTAGACTCGCACTGGCTACCCATACGAGCCAGAATCCAATTCAAATTATACTGTCTTATTATACAAAGTAATAAACGGAACTGCGCCTACCTACCTAAACAATCGCCTAAATCGAAACCTTTCACCCAGAATTAGGAGAACCCAGACCCCATTCTCCTACCCGCCACTCAAAGGTACCCAACGCAAAAAACTATACGACAGCCTCCTAGCGACTAAAGCAGCGAAACTTGACCCCTCCATATCCAACCTATTGACTACAACAATAGACTATAAAGCATTCCGAAAAGAAATAAAAACACTACTATTCAAAAAACATATTCAGCTAACCTAATCTAACATGAAACCCATCATGCTGGAATCTTCTTCTCTTTGTCACAAAATATAACCTGAAACCTCACTATGTAACTTGAAACCAACTACCTTCCAATGTAATGTATCTTCCTGGAAATGTCCAGCTATCTCCCAATGTAATCCGCTTAGAACCGCAAAGCACAAGCGGAATAGAAATTACTAATGTAATGTAATGTAAGGCTGGGGCAAATGACTGGCTTTGCAATTGCTCCTCTCCCTTCGATGACTTGAAGAAGAGATCCTGACTTCCACTCTCCCAGGGGAGCTCAGAATGGTTTACATTAAGTTATTCGGGTACTCAAGCATTTTTTCCCTGCCACTTTTATGATCGTAAAATCTGGACCCGTAGGCCCGCCCACTTCTAACCAGCCCCGCCCCCTCCCCAACCTCTTCTCGTGCTTGTAGCAGCGTTGGGAGGGCATCTGCGCATGCACTGATGTGACGTGATGACATCACACGCACGCGCCCATGCGTGTGAGTGCACTGCATGGCATCTGCATAGGCACAGATGCCCTCCCGACACGGTCCCGAGCCGGAAGCTTATCAAAACCTGGACAAAGTGCCGGCTTTTAAAAAGCTATCCGGTTGCCTGGACAGCCCTCTAAAAAGAGGACATATCCGGGTAAATTTGGACACCTGGTACCCTATCCTGGTGGGCTCCCAATCTATCTGGGGCACTGGGGGGATTGAGTGACTTGCCCAGGGTCACAAGGAGCAGCGTGGGTTTGAGCCCACAACTGCAGGGTGCTGAGGCTGGGCTTTAGCCACGGTGCCACACTCTCCCCCCTGCCTCCAATTTCACTAGTGCCCGAAGCCAGAGGAGGTGGGAGGGCGGAGGATGGCACTTGTCGAGATGTGTTGTAATTATCCACCTTGAGTCTATGACGTTGCTTAGTGCATTGTAAACCCTCCTGGGGTCAGGTTAGAAAATCCGCTCATTTGGAGCCCACGTTTGTACAGATGAAATCTAAAATTTGGACCTGGCGCTCCTTCTGTTTCTAAACTGCATCACAGCTGGAGGCATAATTAGTTTGAGAAGCCTGGCAAAGGCAAAAGCGCTGTGGCCCTGCAGATGAAGTAGCTGTCGGCATTTACAGTAAATAGCGTTTTCTTGAGATGTTGGGAGTGAGTTATCGTGACGTGCCGGTGGCCGTCACACTTTGCTTAATGCCACTCTACTGACCTAGTACAGAAATTTTCATACAGGCAATCACGGTAATGTGTTTCATCGATTAGCTCTGGAAATAAAGTACAAATTAATGCATTGTTATGCTTCACTGATGGTAGGAACGTGTCAAGAAGAGGAATCATTGTTAATGGTGGTTCTTTTCAATTTAAAATTAAACTTTATTAAATCTTACATTGAGTAACTAGGTCAACCAGAAGACCAGAAGGTACCATCTTCAGCACATAGCTGAGACCCTACGCTTTAATCTTGGCATAAAAGGCTATCGAAATGATTATTAATAACAGTATATTTTCTTCAGAGAGCATATTGTACTATATAGTAACACTATGTAACTAATGAAACCATTTTAATCTAGCCAAGCTTCTGAATAAGCAAGATTGATGTGCCGTTTGAAGGAGCAGTTTCATCAATATTTTTGTAGGTAAATCAGTTGAGCACACCCCTAGAAAACTGCATGGTAAAACATAAGAACATAAGAATAGCCTTACTGGGTCAGACCAATGGTCCATCAAGCCCAGTGGCCTGTTCTCACGGTGGCCAATCCAGGTCACTAGTACCTGGCCAAAACCCAAAGAGTAGCAACATTCCATGCTATTGACCCAGAGCAAGCAGAGGCTTCCCCATGTCTTAATAACAGGCTTTTTCTCCAGGAATTTGTCCAAACCTTTCTTAAAAACAGCTACGCTATCTGCTGTTACCACAACCTCTGTCAACATGTTCCAGAGGCTTCCCCATGTCTTAATAACAGGCTACGGACTTTTTTTCCAGGAATTTGTCCAAACCTTTCTTAAAACCAGCTACGCTATCCGCTGTTACCACAACTTCTGGCAACGCGTTCCAGAGCTTAACTATTCTTTGAGTGAAAAAATATTCCCTCCTATTGGTTTTAGAAGTATTTCCTTGGAAAAGAGACGGATGAGGGGAGATATGACTGAAGTCTACAAAATCCTGAGTGGTGTAGAATAGGTACAAGTGTATAGATTTTTTTACGGCATGAAAAATGACAAAGGCTAGGGGGACACTTGATGAAATTACAGGGAGGAAACCAATAGGAGGAAATATTTTTTCACTTGGAGAATAGTTAAGCTCTGGAATGCGTTGCCAGAGGATGTGGTAAGAGCGATTAAAGTAGCTGCTTTTAACAAAGGTTTGGACAAGTTCCTGGAGGAAAATTCCATAGTTTGCTATTGAGACAGACATGGGGGAAGCCTCTGCTTGCCCTGGAATCGGTAGCATGGAATGTTGCTCCTATTTGAGCTTTTACCAGGTACTTTTGATCTGGAGCGGCCACCGGGAAGACAGGATGCTGGGTCAGGCCCAGTAACGTGCAAGGAGACGCGTTTTACGAGTCCCACGCAAAAGTTTGCGATCGGATTGGTCACACCCTGAGGCAGCAGAATTCTGAAACATTGGCCACGGTTGGCGTACCCATCGTCAGTCTGAGATAAGTTGCACCTGATCATATTGAGCTTTTATTACACCACACAGAGATTTTCCTACTCCAGGGGAGGTTTTTTGTGGCAATGACGTTATTGCCTGAATACCTTGAGCCACCATTGTGGGGTGGGAGACTCCGTTTCGGAGGCTTTTTCCACCCCTACAGCTTTCTTTTTTCCTTTGCACTGTCTATGTCAGGCGTAAGGAACTCCGGTCCTCGAGAGCCGTATTCCAGTCGGGTTTTCCGGATTTCCCCAATGAACATGCATTGAAAGCAGTGCATGCCAATAGATCTCATGCATATTCATTGGGGAAATCCTGAACACCCGACTGGAATATGGCTCTCAAGGACTGGAGTTCCCTACCCCTGGTCTATGTGAACATGTTATATATTATCAACATTGGATTTTCACTGCATCTGTGTCATTTAGGCCACATACTCCCTATTTTAGAATCAAGGTGCTTAACATTCAACTCCCGATTACAGCCAGAATACTATTTTCTTCCAGCTACATAAACAACTTATATTAAACCTTCTCAGACCCTCAGCGGCACCACTCAGAACTCAAACTTCTCATAGTCCTGAGCTTTACGTGTCAACTCGTCACTGGGTCTGCTTTCTCTTAACTAGAGCTTAATTTTGTAACTTCCACTCTATATTTATTAGTTACCTAGTACTTAGACCAACTCCCCACCTCCATCCCCCTGTCCTCTGGCTCCACTCTGCAGCTGGAGTCCTCAAGCAATGTTCTGGGCATCATCATCGACTCCACTTTGTCTTTCAACGACCACCTCAAATCCTTGGCAAAAAAAATGCTATTTCAGCCTTCACATGCTGAGGAAAGTAAAATCCTATTTCCATCAAAATCACTTTACCGTCCTTGTCCAATCCATCATCCTGTCCAGATTGGACTACTGCAACTCAATCTACCTAAGCCTTACCAACAAAAACCTTCATAGACTTCAGCGGATCCAGAATGCCGCGGCTAAGCTCATCTTCGTAAAAAGTAAATTCGACCATGTCTCACCGCTCCTGTCCAAGCTCTACTGGCTTCCTATTATCACCAGGGTCCACTTTAAATGTGCCTGTCTAACTTTCAAAATCCTCCACGGCATCCTCCCTCCCTTCATCCCACTCTCCTGGAACTCGTTAGATCTTAATACCACCAGACCCACTCACAAACTTAAATTATCCTTTCCTTCATTAAAAGGCATTTCCCGCACAGGAAAACTAGGCACCTCCCTCCCCTTCAGACTCACTGAGCTCTGGAACAACCTTACCTCCCCCCTCCGGACCCTGAGCTCTTTCCAACTCTTCCACAAACATCTGAAAACCTGGCTGTTTTCAAAAATGTAATACTTACCCCATCTTTGGCATCGTAAGCCCCCCAAACATCCTTTCTCTATACCCTTTAACCTTCATTGGAGTTCCTTTCTCTCTCAACTCCTGTAAACCGTGCCGAGCTCTACGATTGTGAAGATGATGCGGTATATAAACCTAAGGTTTAGTTTAGTTTAGTTTAGCTTAAGTTTGTGACTAGATCTTCTTGGCTAAAGATGTCAGCGTTAGTTAGGGATGTCAAAGCCGACATGTTTCGCCTAGATTGCTTTTTCAAGGCTCCATCCAGCACGAGACTTCCCCCAAAGCCGACCTTCCCCAAAGCCGACGGTGGGTCTCGCTGTCTTGAGAGGAAGAAGGTCGGCTTTGGGGAAGTCTCGTGCTAGATGGAGCCTTGAAAAAGCAATCTAGGTGAAACATGTCGGCTTTGACATCCCTAACTAACGCTGACATCTTTAGCCAAGAAGATCTAGTCACAAACTTAAGCTAAGTACTAACTAATAAATATAGAGTTAATAGAGTGGAAGTTACAAAATTAAGCTCTAGTTAAGAGAAAGCAGACCCAGTGACGAGTTGACACGTAAAGCTCAGGACTATGAGAAGTTTGAGTTCTGAGTGGTGCCACTGAGGGTCTGAGAAGGTTTAATATAGGCTGTTTATGTAGCTGGAAGAAAATAGTATTCTGGCTGTAATCGGGAGTTGCATGCAATTCATAACAGTCCAGAACTTGGCTCTTTATCCCAACAGCTCCTTCCTCTTTTGTTTTATCCATGCTTTTCAAGGAAGCTAGAAAAAGTAGCAAATATTAAAATCCTCACTAATGCTGAACACAGAACAATGGGTTAACTTTTTTTTTGGCCTCTGATCTTGTGATAAAGCCCCAGCTCTGCATAAGGGACAACATAGGCAAACCTTCAGTTTTGGAGGGACCTAAGCCCAAAATCATGCTCTGTTCCCCGCTCTTTCCCCTCATTCCCACTTCGTTCTTCGTGCCTCGCTCCCCTCATGACCTGCAACTCAAACTTTTAAGTGCCTGAGCTGCAGTGAAGAAGTCGGCCTGCAGGCAGAAACGTTCCAACTCTGGCATTCAGTGGCCCTTTCCAGGAGTCACTCCTGCATCGCCCACTGCCTCCTCCCGTGCGTGATCGTTTTGGGGTTTGTTTGTTTTTTTTGCATGCATGATAACTGAATATGCACGGAGAGGTGACCGGCATGGTGGTGGCCTGTGAAAAGTGCCACTGACTGTGTGTTGGGGAGTTTCCAGGCACCAAAAGTGGACCTCTGCTTTTTTATTTTTTTTAATTCTTTATTGATTTTCCAAACTTCAATAGTGCAATACACAAATATATCACATATAATAAGTCAATAAAGCACATTTGACTTACAAATATACATAACCAACCATTTTCTCCCACCCATCCAACGATTATTCAATAAAACACAGAAGCATAGATTTTCCCAATAACCTTACCCTATTTGAATTAATAATATCTTCCCACCCACCCCAAATGTAAATATTCAAAGATCAAATTAGGACAGAAAAAGCCTCCCCCCCCTCCACCCTTCCCTGGATGTCTACAAAAATAAACAAAAACTGACTCGCAATCAAAAACCTACTATAGTAAGGTAATATAAGATGTCAACGGGCCCCAGACCAATTTAAATACATTACCGTGCCCCAAACTATCGGCATTCATCCTTTCATATTTATAGCTGGAGCAAAGATTTGCCCACCAGAAAGGGAAATTTAGACAATCGTAATTCTTCCAATTTCGGGTTACCATCTGCATGGCTATCCCGGTCGTGATAATGAAAAGACGGCATTTATATATATCCATAGGGGGTTTAACATGTAATAACGTTCCACATATGACCGCCTCGTACGTCAGTGGAATTGATGATTCCAATATGTTATTAATTTTACCCCCATATTGACCTCCAAAAGTGAAGTATCAAAGGACAATAGAACAACAGATGATCCAGTGTCACAATGTCTAGATGACAGTGCCAGCATCTATTAGATTTATTAGAGAATGACAAAATTCATCACCGTCCCCGCGAATAACCGCGGGAAATAATCCCATGTCATTTTCTAGTGTCTGTTTCAACCTCAGTCCTTCTACACCAACATTCTTCAAAGCAAAGCTTGCGGGTCAGTGGTTGTGGCCATTTATACTCTGATTCTTATGTGAGCCAAGGATAATGAAGCCATTGTGACATCACTGATGTGATTGGCTCTTAGGCTCTGGTAGAATGAGGCATTATGACATCACAATATCTGCTCTGGATACCAGAGACTGTCATTCTTCAGTGTCTGTTTCAACCTCAGTCCTTCTACACCAGCATTCTTCAAAGCAAAGCTTGCGGGTCAGTGGTTGTGCCCAATTATACTCTGATTCTTCCCTCTCTCCTTAAAGAATGACATGAAGATGGTTTCCCGCGGTTATCCGCGGGGATGGGAACAGTGATGAATTTTGTCACCGTGTCATTCTCTAATTAGAACTGTCTAACCTGTGTAACCTAACCGGGGTCCAAAAAGATCTATGTAACAGAAAAAAACAAGTTTGTCTCATAGATACTGTACATCTCATCTTCCAAGTCCAAATATGCGGCCATCGAGATGCAGAAATCTACTGCTTTATCTCAATGCTCCAAAAGACCAGTTTTTGGTTTTTTATTCAAGAAATCAGATAAATTATTTCATTATAATGGTGAAATCATATCATATGTATTATTGTTTTATTAATTAAGATAAGAAGGGGAGGAAATGATTGTTTAGTTTATCAATTGTATAGTTAACAGTGTGGTTTCATGTAGTTTGTTTGACTTATCATTTGTATTGCACTATCATAGTTTAAAAATCAATAAAGAATTAAAAAAAAAAAAAGAAATCAGATATTAGTTTATACCACCGGGCAGCCTGATGTCCTGTAAAATCTGTCTGGAAGGAAAGGACCTGCAAACTATAATGATTTTTTATGATTTTTTCAATCAGGGAACCTCTTCTGCTGGCAGGGCTTGGGGGATCCCCACCAACCATAGCAGTGGCGCTGCTATTTTTGGAGGGGCCTGAACTCAAAGTGTGAGTGTGGGGGGGGGGGGGGCAGACTCGCCATATTAGCCGTCCGCCTAATATTCGGTCTGAAAAAAAAGCGAACATATTAGTCCTTACTACAAACTGCTACACTGGTTGCCAATGGAGGCACGAATAATATTCAAATTCTCATGCTTTTGCTTTAAAATGGTGTGGGGAAGGCCCCTGCCTATCTCCTACCACATTTCGAGCTGCACATCCCCACGAGAACAACCAGAAATCGCTATATTTTTACCTATCCAAAGATCACTGATTGCAAATACAGGACCTTTCTGGATAGAACCTTTAAGTTCCAAGCTAGCAAACAGCAGACCTAGCTGGGCAGTTACATCAGCAGAGCCGGGTCAACCTATGGCGTATTTCGGAAAGAAATTAAGACAGCACTGTTCGATAGATTTATCTCCTAGTCAGATACCACTTCTAAAACTTATTAACAATATGTCGATACCTTGTATTCTCACTAGTTGTACTCTGTTTCCACGGACTGTTCAACGACATCTTCCCTATTTATACTCTGCAATTCGCTGATTGTCCAGCTCTCTTCATTGTAAACCACCTAGAAGTCGCAAGATTGTGGCGGTATAGAAAAATAAGGTTATTATTATTATATTCACTGAGCTCCACCCTTGCCAATTTCTGTATTAATCACATTCAACATTGATATGATTTCTCCCATTTCCATCTTGTTTTTAACCTTAATGGTACTCTTTTCTTTTTAAAATTGTATTCCACCCCCACTATCCTTTTGTTTTCATGTAAGTCATGTCTTGTCATTAACAAGTACGTTAATTGTTCCCCATTTTAATTTTTTAATTGTTAAAACGCTTAGAATTTACGATTAGCATTTCATCAAATTTTAATAAACTTGAAACGTACATGCATTTATTCTATGCACTATAGGCTCTTATCCAAATCTCATTTCTGTATTGTAGATCAGTAGAATTGTACACTAAAGCCAAGCTAACCTGTGTGCAAAACCTATCATGCTTTTCTGCTTCAGCTTCGCAGGTATAAAACACATTATAAAGCCAAGGAATTAGACTGAGATGCCAGGAATGCTAGAAGGACTAGTGAGTGGTCCTCATTACGAGGAAAACAGAGAGAGATACTGATTCCTTTTCTTTAAGTTTCTGTTGCAGAAAATTATTTGAGAGGTATGTGTAAAGCCTTCTCTAAAAACCTCAAGCGCTACCATAGGAGGTCGTAGGGACAGAGGAAAACAGCACAGAAAAAAAAAAAAAAATGCGGAGTCTGCAGATTTCCAGTTTCTCTGCAAGCTTGTTTTCTTTTTAAAATTTTTAGCACATTTTTTCCCCCCTAGGAAGTTTATTTGTTCAGACTGCGGGCAGTCTGTCCTCTTGAAGGTCTGGAGAGAGTTGGAACAGTTAGTAGAGGGCGTCTGATGCTCGTTTCAATGAGGAAAACAAAGACGATCAATAGGAAAGGCTAATGTTATCCAGTGGCATCGTAAGGGGAGTGTGAGGGGTGCAGTCTGCCCCGGGCGCGGCTGCCCTCCTCCTCTCTGCTCGCCCGCCTGCTCGCTCCCCGCTCTTCTCCTTGCCTCGCACACCCCTCGCCTTCCCCTGTAGCTCTTTGGCGCTCTCTCTGACGCCATGTCTGGGACGCGCCTACGAAGTGATGTCAGAGAGAGTGCCAGGGAAAGCAAGGGGGCACGCGTGCGATGGGGGAGGGGGCATCACCGCCCCTGGTGCTTCTCACCCTTCCTGCGCCACTGATGCTATCACTTCAGCTAACTTTCATTTATTTTAAAGGTTTTAGTTCAGGTTTATGAGACCTATTAATCCAACCTGTCAGCAAAATTGAATCAAAAGCCCAATGCATTAAACTGTAGGGAAAGCAAACATTTGGAGCCTGGTTCGGGAAGTGGCGCCTGCAGGTGCCGCGCCCAGAATCGCGTCTCCTTTTTTTTAAAGTTAGGCGCTTTAGATGTAGGCCAGCATTTTAAAGGCCTGCATTTAAGGCGCTGGTCTCGCACCTATGGAGGCGCACAGAGATGCCTATTGACGCCTAAGGCCACTTCCGGTGCAAAGCACGCCCACGCCAGTCTTAGGCGTCCGTAGGCTTCCCTATGTGCCTCCGCAGGTGCAAGACAAGCACCTAAGAACAGCACTTGCATTAAAAAAAAAAAAGTGCATCCCAATTGGTTCATTAGATGGCAGTAGTAACATAGTAAATGACGGCAGATAAAGACCCGAATGGTCCATCCAGTCTGCCCCAACCGTACACGCTTTATAAATAAATAATTTAATTTACATGGTCCTTTGTCTTAGATATTTCTGGGCCAGAAACCCAGAGCCCTTCGTGGTACTGTGCTTAGGTTCCATCTGCTGGAGTCTCCGTCAAAGCATCCCAGCCATCGAAACCTTCCCCAGTCTGTCCTCAACTGAATGGCCATACATGGGACACGGACCGTGCAAGTCTACCCAGTACTGGCCTTAGTTCCTTCAATATATACCTATTTTCTGATTAGAGATCCTCTGTATTCATCCCATGCTTGTTTGAACTCTGTCACCGTTTTCCTCTCCACCACCTTCCTCGGGAGCGCATTCCAGGCATCAGCCCTCTCCGTAAAGAAAAATTTCCTAACATTACTCTTGAGTCTACCAGGCCTCAACCTCAAATTATGCCCTTTGGTTTTACCATTTTCCTTTCTCTAGAAAAGATTTTGTTCTATGTTAATATCTTTCAAGAATTTGAATGTCTGAATCATAGCTGATTTTTGGGATCACTGGACCACTACCAGCACCTGCATTTTAGACAACATTGCACCTAAACATACCAGTAAAAGTAATGCAAATAAATATATCAAATGGTTTGACATTGATCTCCTAAAAATGAAACAGTTAGCCAGACGTCTAGAAAGAAAATGGAAAAAAAACAGGAGAATGATCAGACCGTAACAATTGGAGAGCCAATATAAAAACCTACAAACAACTAATAAAAGATAAACGCAAAGCATTTTACTCAAACAAAATCAATTCATCCTGCAACAGCTCACGAGGAGTTAATACAAAAGAGCTGTTCAATCTGGTCACTAACCTATTTGACACCACCCGCTACACTCCACCCACACACAACTTTAAATTACCCTCGGCGAACGACCTAGCCCTGCACTTTGACTCAAAAATTAAAAAACTAAGAAACAATTGCTCAACAGAAGAACCTAATGAACACACAAGGAAATGAAACCCCTGCAGACATGTTCTGGGATTCATTTCAAGACATAGATTGGAATAACTATACCAAATTATACAACAAATACTCCAAATCATACTGCTTCCTGGACTCATGTCCCCCGGAAATCATGAAAGCGGCACCACTTGAATTTAAACTATCTCTACTGCACTACTTAGCCCATAACCTGAAAAACGGAAAATTCCTCACCAACAAAGGCCACATAATAATAACCCCTATCCTAAAAAATAGCAAAGAATCGTCAGCCCTAGTTTCCAACTACAGACCAATTGCTTCCATACCACTCTTTGTAAAGATCATGGAGGGGCTGGTACACTCCCAATTAATGGAATATCTAGACCAGTTCTCACTCCTTCATGAGACTCAATCCGGCTTTAGACCGCTTTTCAGCACAGAAACGGTAATTGCGGCCATCTTAGATTACTTGCACCTATTTTTAAGCAAAGGCCTCAGTGCCCTGATCATGCAATTCTACATGAGCTCTGCCTTTGACCTTGTAGACCATGCAAAATTGCTACAGTGTCTAGACGCTATTGGCATCAGAGGCGAAGTGCTAAACTGGTTTCATGGTTTCCTTTTGTCCCGAACCTATCAGGTTCGCTTCAACAATGATCTCTCCAACACCTGGAGCAACCCATCCGGCGTTCCGCAAGGGTCCCCACTATCCCCTCTGCTTTTCAATATCTACATGACCTCACTCTCGAGCGTTCAATTAACCCAGCTGGGGATAAAATTATTCAGTTACGCTGATGACTTCACAATTATTATCCCATTTGCCAACTCCATCTCGGAAACAATTCCAAAAGCATCAGAAGCCATAAACTTGATGGAACATTGGATGATAGACTTCAAACTCAAGCTCAATACTGAGAAGACAAAATTCTTTGTCGCTTCACCACACCCTCTTGACACCAAAACCCCACTAGACATCAACAAACATAACTACCTCATACAGCCCACCATTAAAATACTGGGTGTAACTCTGGACCAATGCCTCACCATGAAAGATCAGGTGGATTCCCTAATCAAAAAGAGTTTTTTCACCCTCTGGAAACTTAAATCCATTAAAGCATACTTTGATAACTCTGCCTTCAGAATCTTGGTACAATCTCTCGTATTAAGTCAACTCGACTAATGTAACATCGTCTACTTATCAATCCCCCAAAAAAATATGCGACGATTACAACTAATGCAAAACACTGCGGTCAGACTAATCTTCAGTCTAAATAAGTTTGATCACGTGACGCCATACTTCAAACAGCTACACTGGCTGCCAATGGAAGCTCGTGTAAAGTTTTTGTTCGCCTGCCTCTGTTTTAAAGTTTTCTACGGTCTAACCCCTAAATACATCACTGACCTATTCTCCTTCTCAGCCAACAAACACAAGAGAAGCTCCCACTCGCACTTCGTTTCTCCCCCGGTTAGAGGATGCAAACTAAAAAAACACCATGAGCATCTTCTCTCACATCAGGCTGCTCTATGGGGTAAAGACCTAGAACAACTCCTATTGCCTACCACTTACGAGGTATTCAGGAAACGCCTCAAAACTCACCTATTCCTGAAATACCTAGACAGCTGACCCACTTCCCTCCTTCCCCTCTCTTGCCCTTTCTCCCCATTGTTCCCACATCACTTAAGTTAACTCAACTTGTACGTCAACTCAACTTGTACCCCACTAATCTTCTGTAAACCGCATAGAACTTAACGGTATTGCGGTATATAAACTGTTATTATTATTATTATTATTATCTCCCCTGTCCCTCCTTTCCTCTAAGGCAGGGGTGTCAAATGTCCAGTCGGGTTTTCAGGATTTCCCCAATGAATATGCATGCGATCTATTAGCATACAATGAAAGCATAGATCTCATGCATATTCATTGGGGACATCCTGAAAAACCGACTGGATTGCGGCCCTCGAGGACCAACATTTGACACCCTTCAGGTTTTGACTTTGCATAGGACAGAGTGCGGTATCACTAAAGGCCTCTACCACTGACTAACAGAAAACTAGACAAGTGAAAAACTCTTCCTCTCCTTAACTCAGCTGGGGATAAAGGTGTTGCAGAGGGAGGGAGGGGAAAAAGGGAGTTGTGGACATGTCTGGGTAAATCTGGAAGCTTGGTAACCCTATCCTGGTGGGCTCACAATCTATCTAATGTACCTGGGGCAATGGGGGGATTAAGTGACTTGCCCAGGGTCATAAGGAACAGCGTGGGTTTGAACCCACAACCTCAGGGTGCTGAGGCTGTAGCTTTAACCACTGCGCCACACTCTCCCCCTTCCTGAATCGCATACTAATTTAGTGGGCCCAAAAGACTATGCACTTTCACATTAAACGTTGTCTAGGCTCCTAAATATATCATTAATTTTGGCTTAAATATGGAAAATTGCATGTCAGGTAATGAAATATTGCAAGTAATCCTGATGCAGCCACCAGGAGAAAAATGCCTATCTCCAAAAGCTTTCTCTTTATTATAGATTTGTAAACCGCTTATAATGACTAAATAGACAAGTCAAAACAGTGTACAATAAACATCCATTTTCAGGAACTGTACATACACACAGTTTCACATAAAATGCTGACTACATTTAACAGAGTATAATACGGGAGAACCAAATAAGAACATTAGCAATGCCTCTGCTGGGTCAGACCTGAGGTCCATCGTGCCCAGCAGTCCGCTCATGCGGCGGCCCAACAGATCCAGGACCTGTGCAATAATCCTCTATCTATACCCCTCTATCCCCTTTTCCAGCAAGAAATTGTCCAATCCTTTCTTGAACCCCAGTTCCGTACTCTGCCCTATTACGCCCTCTGGAAGTGCATTCCAGGTGTCCACCACACGTTGGGTAAAGAAGAACTTCCTAGCATTCGTTTTGAATCTGTCCCCTTTCAACTTTTCTGAATGCCCTCTTCTTTTATTATTTGAAAGTTTGAAGAATCTGTCCCTCTCCACTCTCTCTATGCCCTTCATGATCTTGTAAGTCTCTATCATGTCCCCTCTAAGTCTCCTCTTCTCCAGGGAAAAGAGTCCCAGTTTCTCCAATCTTTCTCTCTCTCCCTTTCTCTCTCTCTTTCTCTCTCTATTTCTCTCTGTCTCCCTTTCTCTCTCTCTTTCTGTCCCTCTCCACTCTCTCTATGCTCTTCATGATCTTGTAAGTCTCTATCATATCCCCTCTAAGTCTCCTCTTCTCCAGGGAAAAGAGACTCAGTTTCTCCAATCTTTCTCTATCTCTCTCTCTTTTTCTCTTTCTCTCTCTCCCTTTCTCTCTCTTTCTTTCTCTCTCTCTCTCTCTCTCTCTCTTTGTCTCCCTTTCTCACTCTTTCTGTCCCTCTCCACTCACTCTATGCCCTTCATGATCTTATAAGTCTCTATCATATCCCCTCTAAGTCTCCTCTTCTCCAGGGAAAAGAGACCCAGTTTCTCCAATCTCTCAGCGTATGAAAGGTTTTCCATCCCCTTTATCAGACGTGTCGCTCTCCTCTGAACCCTCTCGAGTAACGCCATGTCCTTCTTAAGGTACAGCGACCAATATTGGACGCAGTACTCCAGATGCGGACGCACCATCGCCCGATACAACGGCAGGATAACTTCTTTCGTTCTGGTAGTAATACCTTCTTGATTATACCTAGCATTCTATTTGCTCTCTTAGTTGCCGTCGGCTTCATTGTCATGTCCACCATTATCCCCAAGTCCCTTTCTTGGTTACTCTCATTCAATAACATCCCTCCCACAAACTCAAAGACGTGAAGGTTGGAGTGGAAGACTGGTGAACTCAATCTATTTCTAAACTGTCCTTTTATTCATCCCAAAACGCGATGACTCGACATGTACATTTTTCGGCCAAAATAGCCTGCCTCAGGAGTCTTGTGAGTCTTCAACGAAATGTATCCACTAATGTACTTGATGCCAGGTCGCTGATATACGCCTGCGAGTGATCAAATAAAATGGCGCAAGTCGCTGTAGCCAAAATAGTCCTAAGATCGCAAGACTCCTGAGGCAGGCTGTTTTGGCCAAAACATGTACATGTCGAGTCATTGAGGGGTCCTTTTATCAAGGCGCGGTAGGCGGTTAATGCGCGGAATGCCGCGCGCTCAACCGCCTGCCGTGCTAGTCGCTAACGCCTCCATTGACGGGGCGTTAGTTTTTTGGCTTGTCGCAGGGTTTAGCGCGTGATGAAATGTCTGACGCGCTAACCCCAGTAGCGCGCCTTGATAAAAGGAGCCCTGAGTTTTTGGATGAATAAAAGAATACATTTAACAACATTTCTCCCCCCCCCAAAAAAAAAATATAATAAACCAACCCCCCCCATACCACCTTATAAGGGGCAGGCAGCATAATACCAGCAATGGGAAGTGGGGTGAAGGGAGGTGGGGGGTAGTAGGGGGGATGATATGGGTCATATGAAAAAATTTTGGGGAAGAATGATATGGAGGAATATTATATTTGTGAATCTTTTTGAAATGAAATTGATTTGTACTAAATTATAAATAAAAGAAGCAATTTCCAACAAGGACTCTGGTCCAGAATGCGTCACGGCAATTGATGAATTCTACTGCGAGGTAGATCCCGGGAATCTCACGCACAGAATATATTACCCCTATGCTAAAACAGTTGCCCTGGCTTCCAGTGCCGTAAAGGGTTTGCGATGAAATGTTGTCGATGATCCCATCAGAGCTTGTATGGATCTGTTCCTTTGAACTTTCAATCTTTGTGGGAGGTGTATCAGCCGAGGAGGAACTAAAGGTCTGAGGGTACTATGAGATTAACCTCCGAAACGGAGAAAATCCAGAGTGGCAATGTTGTCCGTAGCAGGGGGATCAAATTTTGGAATTCCCTGCCCAGTATCCTGAAGATCTGCTCCGACCGCTTACAATTTAGAAAGATGTTGAAGACTCAACTAACTGTTTGTGGAAGCTTTTTTTAAAAAAGACCTGTGGTTGAGCGGGTGGGGTGGGGGTTCAGCTGCAGAAGCTAACACACTTGTTTTGGTTCTCAATGATGCTGCCTAGGTGACCGAGTACCTGTTCTGTATCACTTTTTCTAGTTTATTTTGAAGGTGTTTTTTGGGGGTATTTTCTGATTATAGCCGAGACTTTGCTGTGCTTTGGTTTGTTGCCTTTTGTTTTGTTTTACCGGGGGGGGGGGGGGGATGGATGTCGAGTTTTGTATTATGTTGATTGCTGTTCTTTCGCTATTTTCTGTGCTGTCATCGAGAAAAAAAAATATTGTTTCCATTAAAAAACCTACCTGGTAGATTTATTTTAAGAATTCTAATCTGTGGTTATTGCACCTTATTTAATCCGATGGCTAATGTGTAAATTCTTTGAGCTCTCGAAATTATTTTTAGGGGATGAGATTGCTATGTAATAGTAATGCAATTTGAATGCATTTTGGAAACGAATTGTGAATGGTTTTCAATTGTTAACTGCTTAGTTAGAAATAACTCATTTGTTAAACTGATTTTGCGTTCAGATAAATGCAAGACCTTGAAAGTCAGTAGCAGAATCTTAAATTTCACCCAGCTGCTCCTTAGTAAATGGTCATCTGACAACCATGATTTCGAGAAGCCAGTCCTTAGTTTTTAATCATCTTTTGGGGTTTTTTTTTCAACTTGAAGTGGTCACTTTCTTTTAATCAGAGGTAGTCATTCTACCTTGATAGTGAGGGCATCATCTGATATAAAAAAAAAAAATCAAGGCTGTAAATTTTGGAATGCGTGAAATATTTCCCATTGTAGTAAATGCTATTAAGAGCTCCATTGATTGTAGCTAATACAATTTGTAAAGCGAGTTTGCAGTTTCTAAATTGGCTTTGGCGTTTTCTCTGCTTTTGATACTGATATAACTTGAATGTAATTAGTGTAGCAACCAGTGATTAATGAGCGCAGCGACTTTGGTTCATGTTTTCTGTAATTACAGCTCAGTAATTTTCCATCGTTATGGTGCTGGACTTGCTGTTTGGAATGCAGGAAAGTCTTTGTGTTTGCAGAAACTGTTACGTCATCAGCACACGCACAAAACCGCGCGTAGAGCAAAGCGCTAGGTTTTGAAACTTAGGGGGCGCTCCATTTACGAAGGTGCGCTAGCATTTTTTTAGCGCACGCGCAAAATTAGCAGGCTAGTGCACGCTAGCCGAAAAATTACCGCCTGCATAAAAGGAGGCGGTAGCGGCCAGTGCGCGCGGCATTTTAGCGCGCGCTATTCCGCGCGTTAAGGCCCCAACGCACCTTTGTAAAAGGTGCCCTAGGTGTAATCCTTTTTGTACAAAGGCATCTGAAAAAAAGAGCGGGAATATTTAGTGCTGTTCCCACGTTGTGGTTTTTAAAAATAATATTCATAGTCACGATTGTGTGTGTATTTAGGGGGAGAATTCAGGAAATGGCATTCCGAGATAGTCACCAGGAAGATAGAAACATAGAAGATGACGGCAGAAAAGGGCTATAGCCCATCAAGTCTGCCCACCCTACTGACCCTTCCTCTTACGTCTATACCTAGTGACTATTTCTTCAGATTGACCCTCTTAGGGATCCCCTACAGGCATCCCATTTATTCTTAAAGTCCAACACGATGCAGGTCTCGATCATCCCATCAAGTCTGATGACCCATCCTCTTAAGTCTATACCTAGCGACCGATGTTTCAGTTCGACCCTCGTAGGGATCCCACACAGGCATCCCATTTATTCTTAAAGTCCAGCACGCTGCTGGCCTCGATCACCTGCGCTGGAAGCTCATTCCAACGGTCAACCACTCTTTCTGTGAAGAAATACTTGCTGATGTCGCCATGAAATTTCCCGCCCCTGAGTTTGAGCGGATGCCCTCTGGTGGCAGAGGGTCCCCTGAGAAAGAAGATATCATCTTCCACCTCGATACGTCCTGTGATGTATTTAAATGTCTCAGTCATGTCTCCCCCTCTCCCTATGTTCTTCCAGAGTGTAGAGCTGTAGTTTGTTTAGTCTCTCCTTGTACGAGAGACGTGCTAAGCCGGTATTCTAAGATCATAAGAATAGCCTTACTGGGTCAGAGCAATGGGTCCATCTATCCCGGTAGCCCGTCCTCACAGTGGCCAATCCAGTATACGGCAAAAACCCAAAGAGTAGCAGCATTCCAGAACCCCAAAGTGTATCAAGATTCAATGCAGAATCTCAAAGAACAGCAGGATTCCGGAATCCCCAAAATAGCAACATTCCACGCTACCGATCCAGGGCAAGCAGTGGCTTCCCCCGTGTCTGTCTTAACCACAGACTATGGACTTTTCCTCCAGGAACTTGTCCAAGCCTTCCTTAAAACCAGCTACGCTATCCACGATCCAGAGCTTAACTATTCTCTGAGTGAAAAGAAATTTCCTCCTATCGGTTTTAAAAGTATTTCCCTGTAACTTCATCGAGTGTCCCCTAGGGCTCCTTTTACTAAGGTGCGTTAGGGCCTTAACGCGCGGAATAGCGCAAGCTAAATTGCAGCGGGTGCTAGACCGTAACGCCAGCCTTGAGCTGGTGTTATTCTAGAAGTGTACCCCGCGGTAATTTCGTGCGTGCGCTAAAAACGCTAGTGCACCTTAGTAAAAGTAATTTTTGACGGAGTGAAAAGTCGATCCACTTATACCCGTTCTCCCCTCAGCCGTCTCTTTTCCAAGCTGAAGAGCCCTAACCTGGTATAAAGGTTGGTGCCCAAAATTCTTGATAATATTCTGTTACATCACACCTAATTTCTGGACATTCCCCCTTTGAAGTTTTGCACTATCCCTCTCTTCCACGAAACCGCGCTAGCAGTTTGTAGCGCGGGAAGCCGCGCTGAATGGCCCGTGCTGCTCCTGACGCTCATAGGAACTCAGTGAGCGTCGGGAGCAGCACGGGCCATTCAGCGCGGCTCTCTGCGCTAAAAAACACTAGCGCAGTTTCATAGAAGAGGGGGGTATAAAATTTAGGCACAGATACTATTAGAATAGCGCCTAGGGGCTGATTCTTAAAGCCACGGCTTAAGTTAGGCAGGCTGAGCTAGGTGCCGTACCGCCGCCTAACTTAATGGACCACATAATTAGAAAGTAATTAAACCGTCATTAAGAAAAAAAAATTTAGCCGCCTACTGGCGCCTCCCGAACTGGTGCAGTAATTAAGGTCATCTAAGGTCAAAGAAGGCGTGGCCGGAAATGACCTTAGGCGTCCTTTTTTATTATTTATTTATTTATAAGTTTTACAAATTGTTAAACAACAATATAGTGGTAATAAACAATTAGAAAGGAAACAAAACAAGGGAATTATAAATTCCACAAAAATAACTAAGTTCACAGTCCACAACCTGGGGAGAGA
Source organism: Geotrypetes seraphini (assembly GCF_902459505.1). Taxonomy (NCBI): domain Eukaryota; kingdom Metazoa; phylum Chordata; class Amphibia; order Gymnophiona; family Dermophiidae; genus Geotrypetes; species Geotrypetes seraphini. The sequence continues at coordinate 175,277,240 of NC_047091.1, read as the reverse complement.
AAATCCTTCACCTCCAAGGGAAGTTGGTTTTCAAGAAATGTTCAATCACATTAAGAGAACCCACCGTTGGATTAAATTAATTATCATCCTGGTTAGGAAGTTCCATGGGGGGATCTGGAGCTTTACTAGCTGCTTTGCCCTCAAGAAAAAAGTTCATATATACTTGAATGTAAACAGATTTTTGGACCCCAAAAATGGGGGTCTCGGTTTATATTCGGATCAGCGCTGACCCGCCCCTCCCCGCCCCCCACTAACCTGTTTCAGGCCTTTGCTAATATTCAGCACTTAACCGGCCAGAGTAACCATATACAGTAAATGGAACTGCATAAAGCAAAGTTTTCTGTCTGTTTGCTTCTCAATAAAACATGTTTCAAACCAAAAAAAAAAAGCAAAGTCCTATCTTTATGTGGCAACCATGGCAGCTACCTGTTAGCCAGCTCCACCAAAACTGAATATTCAGTACCGAAGCCCCGGACATGACCCAGCATTGTATATCTGAGAATAGCACTGGTCAGCAAAATGCTTAATGTCGCTGGCTGAATATTTATTCCCAAATGGAAAAGGTTTGTAGCGTTCCAGGTCATGCTGTCCCCCCAGCTGTTCTTTCTCATCAGATTCCTATCTTGCAGTGCTGAAAAGCATCTTAGCTCAGATTTTTACTTGCGGCCTGGAGTAAAGGATTTCTATAAGATGCCTATTGCACCACTTCTCACTCGGTGTAACCTTCCAGGTGTGCATTATGGGTGACTGGAGAGTTAATTACACAGCTGCTGCAAACACAAAGAAACCTTTGCAGTTGGACCTGAACAGCATTGAACTTTTATAGGATGGAACCATAATGCCCAGAGAGTCAGGGCATAGCATATGCTTGTGTTTCTTTAATTTTTAAAGGTATGTCAAGACAAAGAAATCTTGGGGTTAATGTTGTAAGGCATTAGCTAATTGCATTTTCCTGTCTATTATCCCATCTGTAGTACCATTGCTGAACTTTTGTAATTTGTTTTCCTAACATGAATGCGTTGACATTCAAATTGAATTTTCTGAAGGGAAAATGGAACGTGGTAGAAGAGCTTTATAGTTCCATAAAACAGGTGGAGGCAATTATTAATCGGATCGCTTAATCTACTGAATCTTACAAGTGTTTATTCTCAAGAAGAAAAAAAGTGACTGTCCTTTTTCGGGGGGATTGATGATGATGGATTCTTCCACTGGAGACGGTGTGAAGGAAGATTGAGGCAGAATGTATCATTAAGCGATGAGGTGTGGCTGAAGGCTGCCCTGTTAAAAGTCATAACTGTTCATGTTATTACACAAAAACAGTATGATATATGTTGTCCTTTGCATGTTAATTTGATTTGATACAGGGGGGGGAGGAGGGGAATTCATCAAAGTGTGCTACTGTTAAGATGGATTATTTTATCACATGTCGTGTTGTAGCAGAGAGTCCCATTGAGACCTTGTCCTAAAATAGCACGACTTCTGGTAAAATAACCCGTCTTAACAGTAGCACACTGTGGCAGATTAAGAGGTTTTCCGTCCCCAATGCAAATATTATACCCCCGAGATGCTAATCAGAAAGAGAATGGACTACTCAAAACTTTTCGAAAAGAAATCAAAACCCTACTTTTCAAAAAATTTAGCCAGATATCTTAACCCAACCCTTCCTCCTCCTCCTAGATAAATTCTCCCCCAAAACCTCCACTTAAATAATCTCTTCCTCCCCAAAACACCAACCAAGTATTCAGATCCCTGAAATGTAACGTAATCTTATTTGTACTCTAACTGTAATCTATTTGTTATATCACACAGTAACGTACAGTCAATTTAATATCCAATTTGCAAGTTCTTCCGGAATTAATCCAGGTACCTCTCCTCCCTTGTAACAAAAAAAAAAAACAACAACCCAAAACTGTTGTAACTTCACTGGAAATGTCCAGTTAGCTCTTTTGTAATCCGCCTTGAACTGCAAGGTATAGGCGGAATAGAAGTCCCTAATGTAATGTAATGTAATGTAAATGTCGCACCATGGCCCGGTACAACGGCATGATAACCTTCTCCGATCTGTTCGTGATCCCCTTCTTAATCATTCCAAGCATTCTGTTCGCCCTTTTCACCGCCGCCGCACATTGCATGGACGGCTTCATCGACTTGTCGACCAGTACTCCCAAGTCTCTTTCCTGGGGGGGTCTCTCCAAGTACTGCACCAAACATCCTGTATTCGTGTACAAGATTTTTGTTACCGACATGCATCACTTACACTTATCCATTTTAAATTTCATTTACCATGTCGCGGCCCATTTCTCGAGCGTGTTTATGTCCTGTTGCAGGTCTTCGCAATCCACCTGTGTCTTCACTACTCTGAATAGCTTCATATCATCTGCAAATTTAATCACTTCGCTTGTCGTTCCAATTTCCAGGTCGTTTATAAATATGTTGAAGAGCACAGGTCTCAAGCATCGAACCCTGCGGCACTCTACTGGTGACGCTTTTCTAGTCCGAGTATTGCTTTCTATCTGCCAACCAGTTTTTGATCCACGTATTTCACCCTCAATCTCATGGCTTGCAATTTTTCTAAGTAGTTGTTCATGCGGGACCTTGTCAAACGCCTTCTGAAAATCCAGATATACAATGTCGACCGGGTCACCTTTGTCTATCTGCCTGTTAACTCCCTCAAAGAAGTGCAGCAAGTTTATCAAGCAAGATCTTGCTTTGCTGAAGCCGTGCTGGCTGGTCCTCATCAAAATGTGTCCGTCAAGGTGGTCAGCGATGCAGTCTTATATCAGCACCTTTACCATCTTTCCCGGTACCAAGGTCAGACTGACCGGCCTGTAGTTTCCCGGATCTCCCCTTGAACTTTTCTTGAAGATCGGCGTAACATTTGCTACTTTCCAGTCTTCCGGAATCCTTCCCGCTTTGATCGACAAATTGGTTATTAGTTGAAGCAGTTCAGCTATAACCTCTTTCAGTTCTTTGATTACCCTCGGATGGATGTCATCCGGTCCAGGGTATTTGTCATTTTTAAGCCTGTCAGTCTACCTGCATACCTCTTCTTGACTGACCGTCAACCCAGTCAGTTTCCTGTCTTCGTTTCCTAAGTATAGCCTGTCATCTTCCAGTATGTTGTGTATATCCTCTTCTGTAATCACAGATGCAAAAATCGTGTTCAGTTTGTCGGCGATGGCTTTGTCCTCTTTTTGCACTCCCTTTATTCCATGGTTGTCCAACGGCCCCACCACTTCCTTCGTGGATCATTTCTCCTTAATGTATCGAAAGAGCGGCTTGAAGTTTTTCGCCTCCTTGGCAATTTTTTCCTCATCCCTTTTGGCCTCTCTTACCGCCTTATGGCACCTGCGTTGATGTTGCTTGTGCTTTTTCCAATTTTTGTCCATTTTTTACCTTTTCTATACTATAAGTAGTTGTGGATAGGACTACTCTTATCGTCACATTTGCCTTGGAATATGATAGAGATTTGGTCCTTCGAACGTATTTCAAACATACGAATGAGCAATTTTTTGGTTCATCTATTCGGATATTTCCTGATATATCTCAAGCTTCACAAAGAAGAAGAAAATATTTCTTGGGGTGGTTTTTTTGTTTTGTGTTTTGTTTTTTTGTAATCTGTTTTTGTCAAATCTGAAACTTCAAGTTTTTGTAGAACTTTGTTCAGCCTTGAGGTAGAGATAACCCGTGATTTAACTCCAGAATCTTGCTGTTTCTATTTTCAGGTCTTGATATGTTGTTAATCTTTCCAATTCTTTGTCTTTAATTCTTGGATCTCCTGGTACTACAGTGTTGAAAGAAAATCACAGTATTAATTTTGATTAATGTGATATCCAGGGTGTTATGTTCCAAATGTTGGTTCATTTGAATCCAAAAGTCCTGTAAAGTCTTGACCTTTTTCTCTTCTATAACTAGTAGTTATACCACTAAAGTTGTACTTCTTGCACCCTGTCATGACAATATTTATAGTCAGTTTGGGTAATTTTACTGCCTCTACTAAGAGAAATTAAAACATGAGCGTCCTACCAAGAGGGTTTAGACTGGAATCTGATGCACGTCAACTTAAAAGAATCCTGAGGATGCTGCTTTTTAAGGAATGTTTTTATTGAGATCTGTATATAGTATAAAGGCTCACAATTAGAATTGTGGGGTGTCGAGATTTAGGGGTTTTAATATCTTAGGACTCCTTTTATCAAACTATGGTAGAGCCTTTTACTGTGGGCCAGTGAGGTAAATGCTCCAGCACTCATAGGAATTGAATGAGCGTCGGAGCATTTACCTCACTGGCCCGCGGTAAAAGGCTCAACCACGGTTTGATAAAATGGGCCTTTAATGTTTGAGAATGTGTGTGTGTTTTTTTTATAGCCACAGTTTTATTTTGGTTAGTAGAAATGAAATCAAATGTTTTAATAAATATAAAGTGGTCAATAATATAATCTTTTTCATTGCATAGATTTCATTTGCCGTTAGTTGAAATGTTTTCTTTGAGTGGTTTTTATTCACTAGCTTTTCAGACATTTCTCTGGTCAATTTTAGGTTTTAAAATGTATCTTTTCCTCAGACTCTCCTTGACCTTTTTATTTGTAAGACTTTTTCATGCTTTTTCAAGTTGCGGAGATCAGCTCATCGTCTTTGACTTTACTTTCAACTCGTCTTTTCCATTTGGGGGTTTGATTTCAACTATCTACTTTTACAACATCACACACTAATTTTGATGTTAACGCTGCCAACAGTGCTGTAAATTAACTGGTTTATGTCAGTTGTTGTCATTACAGTTGTTGCTATTGCTGTATCGGCATCCTTCAAGATCCTCAACAATTATTTCCTGTTTGTTTTCTCAGTCATACATCTTCATGGAAATAAAAAGCTGTTTACTACTTCTGCATCTTTAGCTAAATTCCACTGAGGCCTGTCCGCTTGGATAATGGATACACTGGCAGGTGTTGATTCCATTTCTTGAATGTCTACAGCAATAAAGACATTTGTTCATGAGATAAATCACCATTGATCCATCAATCATCATCACTGAATTCAGACATTAGTTTTTCCAAGTTTTGTAGATTCGCTTTTGGAAAATCTTTGGTGTTAGAGTTTGATTCCTCTCAACAGAGAAAATTTGGAGTATGAAAGAAAGCTCAAGAGTCGATCAGGAGTCCTAAGTAGCAGAAATAACCCATAGTAGGCATTAGCGAGCCAAAGAGTACAGGTATTGAAGAAGAACACAAGGAGCAATCTGTGATCCAACAGGGTGTTGTTTTGCAGTGTTAAGGATTAAGGCCCAAATTCTGTAACCAGCGCCTAATGATAGGCACCTATTTTGGAGATGCCCGACTTGATAAACGCCTATCTAAATTGAATAACAAGCTCAATTAAGCTTTTTAATCAGTAATAATTGAAACTTAGACGCCTATCAAGAAAGAGCGATTCTGTAACAAGGAGCCTCTAAATATTTAGGCGGCCTTCAAAAAAATAGGCGCTATGCATGTTAGGCGTGGGCGTGGCTTCATGTTAGGCGCCTTGTTACAGAATCGCTACTCTTAAGCGTGCTTAAGCGCTCTCATGGCCGCCTAACTTTTAATTTGTTCCTAGAGCTGGCCTATTTATTGGGCGCCTCCAAAATAAGTGCCGCTCAGCACGATTCACTAAACAGCACCCGATTTTACTTGAATCGCACTGAACGGTGCCTATTTTGGCGCCTAACTTTTGGACACTTCTTATAGAATTTGCCCCTAAATGTTGAACAGAAAGCATTGTGCTACCATTTCAAGGCAATGCTGCAAAGAAGTGGTCAGGATTGAGAGAGTCGGTATGAAGCATTGGAAGAATGTCGTTCGTATAATAATATTTAATGACCTCAAGTTTGGGATAATTATTGCTAGGGGACTAATGAAAATATTAAATAGTAGGGAGGGGAAATATTGCACCTGTGGGTCTTCAAAGTGAAGAGGGTAAGCCAATTGAAAAGAAGTCTAAGTAGAGACGAGAAAGAAGCAATCCTTCAGAAAAGAGGTAAACTTGCCAAGAGCAAAGAATGATCTACAATATCAATGGCAACTGATATATCAAGTGAATTAGCCAGGGTCGTATATCCCACATTGAAAATGTTAGGAACCGTGTTCAGGAATGCTTTTATGATTTTATTTTCAATACCATGGCCTTGGCGATTGATGAGGCTGAAGGAAGAATCTAGCCTCAGCACCACTGTTCCTTCTAATCTAAACTGAGCAGGAGTCCTCCACTTACAGTCCTGCCAGTGGGGGGTGCTGTTTCATTACCACATTTTAAATAGTGAGAAACAGACACACTCTGTGGGGCTCCAGGAAACCTGCTTGCCCCTACCAATTCCAAACACAATATTGAAGCACTGCCTCCCCTCCATTGGCAGCAATGCAGTTGTAAAACTCCCGCTCAGCTTACAGCAGTGGTCTCAAATTCAAACCTTTTGCAGGGCCACATTTTGGATTTGTCGGTACTTTGAGGGCCTCAGAAAAAAATAGTTAATGTCTTATTAAAGAAATAACAGTTTTGCATGAGGTAAAACTCTTTATAGTTTATAAATCTTTCAAGAAACTGTTTTATTTTACTTTTGTGATTATAATAAACATACTGAGGGCCTCAAAATTGTACCTGGTGGGTGGCATGTGGCGAGTTTGAGACCACTGGCTTACATGGAACAGTGCTCAGCATGCGAGGTTAGGATGGATTAGAAAAACCATGCATTAGGGGCTCTGGAACAAAGGTCTTGAGGACTGTGATATTAACACAGATTATGCACATGAAGTACGATATATTGATATAACATGGGAATCATTGTACATGTGTAATACTTCTCAGGTTGTCCTCCATTCTGGGGCAAGCAAGGAAACTACCTGTGCTGTGCTTGGGTAGTTTTTAATCTGTGGGGTTTGTGTAGGGTTACCAGATTTTCCGTTAGAACGCTACTGCATTCAATGTGTGGCACGTGTGAGCCAAAGAGTTGATGTCCAGCCCTGAACATCCAAACAAGCTCATTCTTTACAGTATAGATTTTTCTCGAGCTGCAGTGAATGTGTGTGTTCATTAAAACAAAAAAATTGCTGGTTTTATGTATAAATGGTCCCATGTGAAAACCTATCGATTTACTTCTGCTGAGCAGAAGCGTTGAAGGGTTGAAAATAGCAACAGCAAAGCTGCAGCGAAATAAATATTCGAAAGAGAAATCCAGGTGCTTTCAGAGCGGTATCCTTGGAAGCTGGTCTACAAGCAGTGTTTCTGCATTCTATTTCTTTTTTGTTTTGTTTTTTTTAATTTTATGCTGGAGATTAAAACTAATTGGGCTGTTTTGGTGTTGTACGCCTTGGCTAAGCAAATAGTTTTACCTGGAGGGACATGCAACAGACATTGTACAGTGTCATAAGTGTTTTGGTGAGCTGGTTATATTTACAAGCGGTACTCAAAATGATCATGCGTCGCATTGTTCAATGCATGTGGCTAAGGTAACTCACCAGGCAGTCATTCAGGCAGATTCTTTAATTGGGTGCCTAAAATGATAGGCACCTAAGCTAGGAACCCATTTCATGGCAATCACACTTAAGAACATAAGAATAGTCTTACTAGATAAGACCAATGGTCCATCTAGTCTAGTATTCCATCTTCATGAAGGCCAATGCAAGCCTCAAGTACCTGGCAAAAAACCAAATAGTAGCAGCATTCCAGAGCTGAGATTGTGATGTCATAATGCTTCATTCTATCAATGCCTAAGAGCCAGCCTCATCAGTGAAGTCACAATGGCTTGACTGTCTTATACTAGGCTCATATAAGAATGTAAGAATTGCTGTACTGGGACAGACCGAAGGTCCATGAAGTCTAATATCCTGTTTCCAACAGTGGCCAACCCAGGTCTCATTCTTTAGTGTCTATCTCATCCTCATTCCTTCTACACCAGCATTCTTCAATTCAAGGCTTGAGGGCCAGTGGCTGTGCCCATTCATACTCTGGTTCTTCCCTCTCTCCTTAAAAAATGACATGAGGATGATTTCCCATGGTTAACTGCAGAGACAGGGACACATTCTGTCCCTGTGTCATTCTCGAGAAGTACTTGGCAGAAACTCAAATAGTGGCAACATTCCAGAGCTCCTATTCTGATGTCATAATGCCTCATTCCACCAATTCCTAACAGCCAGCCTCATCAGTGATGTCACAGTGGCTTGGCTGTCTTATACTTGGCTCACATAAGAATAGCCTTACTGGGTCAGACCAATGGTCCTATCTTCACAGAGGCCAATGCAAGTCACAACACAAAATAGTATCATCATTCCATGCCACTGATCCAGGGCCCCATCTGCTTCATCCAAACACACGCAACCATCCAGTCCTACTCATTCCCTCAGACTCGCTCTCGGCTCAGTCATACAGGGTGCTCATAATTACAACAAAGATATGTACAGCATAGTAGTGTCCTCCTGCCAAATAGTGATATTCTAATCAGTCTTTAAGCAATATGCAAATACAGTGAAGATCAGTACACACAAGTTGTCATGCAAAGGAAATGTGAGCCCTACCAATGAAGAGATGAATAGAGTGACAACAGGAGAAGCAGAAAACTGAATAATCTTAGTGCAAATGTGCAGTCAGTCAAGGCACTTGCCTTGCCCATGCTCTCTGAGAAAGTTCTTGCCTCAGGGCACTCAAAATTGTGGTTGAGATTTGCGTAGGTCACCTGCAATCTTGCCGGATAGAACATTTCAAAATATGGCTCTCAAGAGAACACATAGGCCTTTTCTGTTATTCACAGTTGTGGGAATTAGATCCAGTAATATGGTCAGTTTGTTTCCATTCATATTTCCTGAAACTTGGACATTGGTGATAAATGCAAATGCTTGAGGAAAATGAAGAATTGTTAGTAAAAAAAAAGAATGCGGGCCTTGCATTGACATAGGTCTTCTTGCCAGAACATGATGGCCTTGTCCTGCCTCAAAAGGCTCTGTAAAGGACAGGCCTAATAACGGTTGTAGCAATTTTTTCCAATAAATATAATTGGGTCGTTTCCCTGGGATCCTTCAGGGATGCCTAGAATGCGTATATTGCTTCTCCTGCTCTGATTTAATGGCATTCTGAAGCTCCTTCTGGATGTGAGTGATAACTTTTGCTTGTTGTTTAAGGTCTTGTATGGCATTTTCATGATAAATTGTACGACTTTCAAGCATATCCTGTTGTTCTTCAATGGAGGCAGTTTGATCCTTTATATTGTTAACATCCTCTTCCTCAGATCTGTGATAGAGCTCTCGTGGATCATATTCTTAATTTGCATGAGCTCCTGCATAATAGTTGAATTATCAAAAACCAAAATGTGACGAAAATGGGAAAAACCACTAAAAACTGCTAGATAACCCAAAGGAGGTTTCTCAAAGATAGATAAAGTGCTTCAATTAAGCACTTTATCTATTCTTGAGAAACCTCCTGCATAATAGGCTCATGCAGCTCCGTGACCTCTCTTGGTGATACAATTTTTATTGGAGTCAGCAGGTCTTGTTTGACTGTTTGCTGCTATTTACCAGTGCTATTTACGATCTTGCTTTGTTTAGCTCCAGACATGTCCCAAAGTCAAACTGTGACGTTAAAAGGAGTCCAGTAGCATTAAAAACAACAAGTAGGAGGTGAGAAGCTTGACTAGCACAGGAGCAGACGTTCGAGGCAGCCATGTTGGGTCAGAGCCAAACCGGAAGTTCCACAAATACAGTTCTAATGAGGGAAAAGATATATATACAAACCCTGGTGAAATATGTTTTCTATATTGGTGCTTTCCACCCTCAGATTTTTTTCCCTTTAGTTGAAGTTTCTTTTTTTTTTTTGGTTTGTTTGTTTCCTTGTTCTATGGCAGTGATCCCAACTAAACGGTCCCAGCTGGAATTAAACTGCAGCCCCATTTTCTTTAGTTAAATGACAAAGTGGTTTTAAACCATTCCACCACTCCAGATAACAATTTTCCTTTTCAAGAGGATGTCTGTAAAGGAATAATTGAAATGTGTTCTTTTTCTCCACCTCCCATTTCCCACCAATGAGTCAGTTGATGGTATTAAGGAACAAATTTCATTTTTCCAGGCAATTTACACCTATTTTGTTAATATCCCTTATTACATTCGATGAATACCATAGTTTGCATCTACTCTACTTAGTGCCTGCCAAGGATAGAGAAAAGAATTCATTCATCAGTATAATAACCCTATTGGCAATGCATCTTAATTGCTTCAGGGCAGTTGTTATAGCAAAGAAATACCAGTGGCAGTATAAAATTAATCGTTCTTTACTGAAATGCAGAACAACATAACTGATGTGTTGTCAGTAAAGCTGAATTCCCCTCTTTGCAGAATGCAAAGAAATTGCATCTGTGTGGTGGTAAATTACATTTCAATCATCTATGTAGGGGCAGTCTAAAACCTGCAACTGGCTTGGGCATCGCTTACGGATCACGGAATCCTTACAATGATATGAATAATATGAAATCCATTGTATTTAATTATATACCTACTTACGAGTATAATCATATAATCAGTAATCCCTCCAAAGATTGGCTGGGTGCATGAAAAAAAAAATTTTCTCGCTTGGGCGGCAAGTTCTAAAAAAGCTTTTAGCATGTGAGCAACATGTAAGAAACGCCGACAATTTTCCAGATTTGCAAGTATTTTTGTAAAATCTGTGGTCGACACTCCTAGAATGTATGAGCAATTGCTCACGCACACTCCGCTTAGAGGAAACATAGATGATGTAAACCACTTTTGATTGTACCACAGAAAGGCAGTATATCAAACCTATAACCCCCTTTACCCTTGTCCTTTATATAGAAAGGTTTGGACAAATTCCTGGTGGAAAAGTCCACAGTCTGTTATTAAGACATGGGGGAAGCCACTGCTTGCCTTGGATCGGTAGCATGAAATGTTGCTGCTCTTTGGGTTTCTTGAATCTTGTTACTCTTTGGGATTCTGGAATCTTGCTACTCTTTGGGGATTCTGCATGGATTGTTGCTACTATTTGGGGTTCCGGAATCTTGTTTACTCTGAGATAATGGAATGTTGCTACTCCTTGGGTTTTGGCCAGGTACTAGTGACCTGGATTGGCCACCATGAGAACGGGCTACTGGGATTGCTGGACCATTGGTCTGACCCAGTAAGGCTATTCTTATGTTCTTAAAGGGGCTAGATTCAATAAATGACGCCAACAGTTAGAATCTAGGATGATTCTCACTAGGATGATCCACATTGCTGTCATGTTTCTTTTTAGGAATAATTTATTTCTTTAAAAAATTTTATACCGTTTAAGAAAGCTAAATGGTTTACATCAATAAGAGCATGCATAAAATAAAAGACAAACTAAAATCTCACAAACTCAATAGTTAACGGTTTCTTCTCTTCAAGTGACAGTCAATAAATCACAGGAATGCAGTGACAAACAGCTGAGTTTTTAGTTGTTGCGTAAATTGGAACTGGTTTTACACACAGGGCTCCTTTTACTAAGCTGCGATAGCGTTTTTAGCGCGTGCAGAATTTTAGCGCGTGCTATACCCGTGCTACGCAGCTAGAACTAATGCCAGCTCAATGCTGGCGTTAGCATCTAGCACGTGTGGCAATTCTGTGCACGCTAAGCGCGTGCGAAAACCGCTATCGCAGCTTAGTAAAAGGAGCCCATAGTCGTAAATGACCTACCAAAGCGTTCCACACCTTAACACCAACAATGCAGAAAGTCATCGCTCTAGGTGCCCGAAACAGAAGGCCTGAAGGTGCCTGTCTGACGAGCCAAGGCAATGGGAGAGGACAAGTTGGGCAAGGGCGTAGAGTTATGGCTGAAGGGGGTTCAGATGGGGGAGGGTATTTATTATTTTTTTTTTGGCGAGGAGAGTGTGGCAGTGTATCACCTCCCCCCCCCCAACGCTGAATCGAAATAAGATGATCTCCATGGCCAGTTCCTCATGCCAAAAAGGCCACGATGAAACAGCCACAATGAATCGACCTAGACCTGTTGGGCGATCTGCACAGAGCAACCTTTAAAGAACACTATCGTCGCAAGCATTTCATACCTATCTTTGGGCGAAAGCTGGTGTAAATGCTCACATCCAACTGATGGCAATTGCAGCATTCTGTGACATCACGCCTAATTTCTGGGAATGCCCTCAACCTTGGGCTACCATATTTTTCTCTGGGAAACCTCGGACACATGACCCCGTCCCATTCCACCTCCAGTTCCTCCTCATTCTGCCCCCAAGCCCCAGCCTCACAAAGCCTCTTCTCTTCTTCCAGATGAGCTCCAGCTGTGTCAGGAGGGCCTGGAGCATGCACGGATGTGTGTGACGTCATCCACACATGCTCAGAGGCCTTCCAGATGCGGCCGGAGTTCGTCGGGGCTTTCCAAAACCTGGACAAATACTGGGTTTTGGAAAGTCCATCCCAGAGCCCGGACAGTCCTCTAAAAAGAGGGCATGTCTGGGTTTTCCTGGACATCTGGCAACCCTACCCTAACCCAACCATGACCATGCCCCTTTTTGAGTCGCGCACTATGAAATTTAGGCGTGCATGTTATAACATAGGGTAAATCCATTCATAACTCTTAACTGCCAAATAAGTGCTCGTTGATAGTGATTATTGATTGTTAGCACTTATTTGTCTAGTTAGAAACATGTAAACATAATGGCAGATAAAGGCCAAATGGCCCATCTAGTCTTCTCATCTGCAGTAACCATTATCTCCTCCTCTCCCTATTGGCTAAGGCTCGTAACATTTGCATCTCTTCTTCCTATAGGCTAAGGCTCTTTACACCTGCATTGTGATGTCATAAAACTTTATGGTTATATAAACATTGCAACATGATGGGCAGATAAAGACCAAATGGCCCATCTAGTCTGCCCATCCGCCCACACATGTGGGTGAACATAAGAACATAAGCAATGCCTCTGCTGGGTCAGACCTGAGGTCCATCGCGCTCAGCAGTCCGCTCACGCGGCGGCCCAACAGGTCCAGGACCTGTGTAGTAAACCTCTATCTATACCCTTCTATCCCCTTTTCCAGCAGAAAATTGTCCAATCCTTTCTTAAACCCCAGTACCGTTCGCTGCCCTATAACGTCGTCTGGAAGCGCATTCCAGGTGTCCACCACACGTTGGGTAAAGAAGAACTTCCTAGCATTCGTTCTGAATCTGTCCCCTTTCAACTTTTCCGAATGCCCTCTTGTTTTTTTATTTTCTGAAAGTTTGAAGAATCTGTCCCTCTCTACTCTCTCTATGCCCTTCATGATCTTGTAAGTCTCTATCATATCCCCTCTAAGTCTCCTCTTCTCCAGGGAAAAGAGACCCAGGTTCTCTAATCTCTTAGCGTATGAGAGGCTTTCCATCCCCTTAATTAGTCGTGTCGCTCTCCTCTGAACTCTCTCGAGTAACGCCATATCCTTCTTAAGGTACGGTGACCAATACTGGACGCAATATTCAAGATGCGGACGCACCATTGCCCGGTACAGCGGCAGGATAACTTCTTTCGTTCTGGTTGTAATACCCTTCTTGATTATACCTAGCATTCTATTCGCTCTCTTAGCGGCCGCTGCGCACTGTGCCGTCGGCTTCATTGTCATGTCCACCATTACCCCCAAGTCTCTTTCTTGGGTACTCTCAGTCAATAACATCCCTCCCATCATATAATTGTACCTCGGGTTTCTGTTTCCCACATGCAAAACTTTACACTTCTCAACATTGAATTTCATCTGCCATCTCTCAGCCCATTCCCCTAGTTTGTCCAAGTCCCTTTGCAATTCTTCGCATTCCTCCTTCGTCCGAGCTCCATTAAATAGTTTGGTGTCGTCCGCAAATTTTATTATCTCACACTTCGTTCCTGTTTCTAGATCATTTATGAATATATTAAAAAGCAGCGGCCCGAGCACCGAGCCCTGCGGAACACCACTCGTGACCTTCCTCCAGTCCAAGTAGTGGCCCTTCACTCCTACCCTCTGTTTCCTACCTTCTAACCAGTTTCTGATCCATCTATGCACTTCTCCATCCACCCCATGGTTCTTCAGTTTCCGGAGTAGACGTTCATGAGGCACCTTGTCAAAGGCTTTCTGGAAATCTAGGTATATGATGTCTATTGGGTCTCCTCTGTCCATCTGTTTGTTAATTCCCTTGAAGAAGTGCAATAAGTTAGTCAGGCACGATCTTCCCCTGCAGAAACCATGTTGGCTGGTTATCAGAAGTTCATTTTTTTCAAAATGTTCATCGATGTTTTCTTTTATCAGTGCTTCCGCCATTTTCCCCGGAACCGAGGTCAGACTCACCGGTCTATAGTTTCCCGGGTCACCTCTTGATCCCTTTTTAAAGATGGGCGTAACGTTGGCTATCTTCCAATCCTCCGGGATCACACCTGTTTTCAGAGATAGGTTGCAAATTTGCTGTAGTAGCTCCGCTATTTCCTCCTTTAATTCTTTCAGAACCCTTGGATGGATTCCATCCGGACCTGGGGATTTGTCAGTTTTTAGTTTTTCTATCTGCCTGCGCACATTATCGAGGCCCACTTCCATGGATGTTAACTTTTGTGCTTGATTTCCATTGAAGATTTGTTCGGGTTCCGGTATGTTGGTTGTGTCTTCGCTTGTAAATACAGACGAAAAGAACATGTTAAGTCTTTCCGCGACCTCTTTCTCTTCCTTCACTGCTCCCTTCCGGTCTCCGTCGTCCAGCAGTCCCACCTCCTCCCTAGCCGGCTGTTTCCCTTTAACATATCTAAAGAACGGTTTGAAATTTCGTGCTTCCCTGGCTAGTCTCTCTTCATACTCTCTTTTGGCTTTTCGAACCACACGGTGACATTCTTTTTGATACTTCCTGTGCTCTTTCCAGTTTCCCTCAGATTTGTCCTTTTTCCATATTCTGAATGAATTTTTCTTATTGCCTATCGCTTCCTTCACTATTTTAGTTATCCACGCCGGGTCTTTTGTTCGACTCTTGTTGCACCCTTTTCTGAATCTGGGGATATACAGATTTTGCACCTCGTTCACCGTGTCCTTGAAAAAGGACCAGGCATGTTCCACCGTCTGCCATTTTTTGGAAGTGTTCCTAAGTTTCTTCTTTACCATTCCCCTCATTGCTTCGTAGTTTCCCTTCCTGAAGTTAAAAGATGTCGCTATGGTTCTCTTTCCTTTCAGTATTCCTAGTTCCACCTTGAACTTGATCATATTATGATCGCTGTTTCCCAACGGTCCCACTACTTCCACTTCCTTTGCAGGTCCCCTCAGTCCATTTAGGATTAGGTCCAGAGTGGCTATTCCTCTCGTCGGTTCTCTAACAAGCTGCTCCAAGAAGCAATCTTGTACAGCCTCCAGAAATTCTGTCTCCCTAGCGCATCTTGAGCTTCCAAGACTCCAGTCTATCCCGGGGTAGTTGAAGTCTCCCATAATAACCGTGTTACCGCTTTTGCATTCTCGCTTCATCTCGGCTTCCATTTCTTTGTCGATATCTCCGGTTTGTCCGGGAGGACGATAGTATAGGCCTATCTTTATTTCAGGTTCTTTCCTTCCTGGTATTTTAACCCATAGTGATTCTAGCTTGTTGGCCGTCTCTGCTATGTCCATTCTTGTCGATTGTATGCTTTCTTTTATGTATAGTGCTATTCCACCGCCTTTCTGTCCTGACCTGTCCTGGCGATAGAGCTTGTATCCCGGCAGTGCTGTATCCCATTTGCTTTCCTCATTCCACCATGTTTCAGAGATTCCAATGATGCACTTCTTCGAAGGAATTAACAAACGGATGGACAGAGGAGACCCCATAGACATCATATACCTTGATTTCCAAAAAGCCTTTGACAAGGTGCCTCACGAACGTCTACTCCGGAAACTGAAGAACCATGGAGTGGACGGAGACGTACATAGATGGATCAGAAACTGGTTGGCGGGTAGGAAACAGAGGGTAGGGGTGAAAGGCCACTACTCGGACTGGATGAGGGTCACGAGTGGTGTTCCGCAGGGCTCAGTGCTCGGGCCGCTGCTATTTAATATATTCATAAATGATCTAGAAACAGGCACGAAGTGTGAGATAATAAAATTTGCGGACGATACAAAACTATTTAGTGGAGCTGGGACTAAAGAGGAATGTGAAGAATTGCAAAGGGACTTGAACAAATTGGGGGAATGGGCGGCGAGATGGCAGATGAAGTTCAACGTTGAGAAATGTAAAGTATTGCATGTTGGAAACAGAAACCCGAGGTACAACTATACGATGGGAGGGATATTATTGAATGAGAGTAACCAAGAAAGGGACTTGGGGGTAATGGTGGACATGACAATGAAGCCGACGGCACAGTGCCAACAGCCGCTAAGAAAGCAAATAGAATGCTAGGCATAATCAAGAAGGGTATTACAACAAGGACAAAAGAAGTTATCCTGCCATTGTATCGGGCGATGGTGCGCCCGCATCTGGAATACTGCGTCCAATATTGGTCTCCGTACCTTAGGAAGGTTATGGCGTTACTCGAGAGGGTTCAGAGGAGAACGACACGCTTGATAAAAGGGATGGAAAACCTCTCATACGCTGAGAGATTGGAGAAACTGGGTCTCTTTTCCCTGGAGAAGAGGAGACTTAGAGGGGATATGATAGAGACTTGATCATGAAGGGCATAGAGAGAGTAGAGAAGGACAGATTCTTCAAACTTTCGAAAAATAAAAGAACAAGAGGACACTTGGAAAAGTTGAAAGTGGACAGATTTAAAACGAATGCTAGGAAGTTCTTCTTTACCCAACGAGTGGTGGACACCTGGAATGCGCTTCCAGAGGGCGTAATAGGGCAGAGTACAGTACAGGGGTTTAAGAAAGGATTGGACAATTTCCTGCTGGAAAAGGGGATAGAAGGGTATAGATAGAGGATTACTGCACAGGTCCTGGACCTGTTGGGCCACCGCGTGTGCGGACTGCTGGGCACGATGGACCTCTGGTCTGACCCAGCAGAGGCATTGCTTATGTTCTTATGTTATGTCTATGTCCTCTGCAATGGCCATGGCTTCTAATTCCCCCATTTTGTTTCTTAGGCTCCTTGCATTGGTATATATGCAATTTAGCTCCTGGAATTTTGTTGCCTTCATTTCCTTTCCCTGTGCTTCGGTCTTTAGAGTCTTCTCTTTGGCTACAGTCTTTCTTCCCTCCTCTTCTTGGTTAGTCGACTCCTGTAATTTGTCCCTTGTTTCTTCCCAGCCTTTTTTCCCCTTAGTATCTTCACGGGATACCTTTTTCCGAATCATCGACGCCTGGTCGACTGTTGGCTTTCCCCTTCTTCTTAGTTTAAAGCCTGTTCTATTCCTTTCTTGACGTTGTTTGCTAGAAGTCTAGTTCCCGCCACGCTCAGATGCAATCCATCTCTCCTGTAGAGCTTGCTCTTGCCCCAGAACATCGTCCAGTTCCTCACGAAGTGGAATCCTTCTTCCTCACACCATCTCCTCATCCACGCATTTATTGATTGTAGTTCCTCTTGCCTTTTCACATCTGCCCTCGGTACCGGTAGGATCTCTGAGAACGCTATCTTCTGGGTCCTCATCTTCAGCTTCTTTCCCAAAATCTTGAACTGTTCTATCAGCGTGCTTCTTCTGTAGTCCCTCCTGCTGACATCATTCGTCCCGATGTGGATCATTACTGTGGTCTCTTCCGTCTCTGCTCCATCCAGAATCTTTCCAATTTTGTCCACAATGTCCTTGGTTCTCGCTCCCGGGAGGCAAGTCACCAGTCGATCCTCTCTCCCTCCTGCTATGTGGCTGTCCACATGCCTCAGGATCGAGTCTCCCACTAGGATCGCTGACTTTCCCTTCTTCAATGTTCGCTTGGGTCTCAGGTCAGTGTCCTCGGTGTGCTCCGCTCTTTCTTCCTCCGGGCATCGACTGGCCAATTTCTCCCCCTCGTGCGTTTTTCCTCTGTGGGTGTCTTCTTTGAGGTCTTCTGCTTCTTGTTCTCCCTTCGATGTTGGTGTAACTTCTTCTTTCATCTGTAGTTCGTTCTCTTCCACCCTCCTCTTGTATGCTTCCTCAATGAATTCCTCGAGTTCCCTGACTTCCTTCTCGATGTGTCTCTTGCTCATGAAGTCTTCAGCTGTCCTGATTGGGTCTTCCATGGTGTAAAGTCCTTCTAGCTCCTGTATCTTGTCCTCTAGTCGCTTGACTTCCCTCTTCAAGCTTTCCAGGAAATTGTGCATTGTATTTGATGCATTTGTCTCGTACCATGGAGTCTGTTCAGGGAGGTAGTTGGGGTTGTACCATCCACACAAAGCAGGTTACTTTCCCTACAATGTCATTACACAGGTGTTTATGGAGCTGGGGTGCTCTATACTTGGCTTATATGATATTGTTTGTATTGTACTGACATTTATATTTCTGTTATATGGTTGTTCTGATACTGTTTCACGTTAGTCCTATTATTGGGTTTCAGTTTGATGTTTCTGAGTTTGCCTCGTTGATTATATTTATGTTTATATTTGGTTATTTTACTGTTGTTACGCTGTTAACAAAATTAGACATTTTACATTGAATTGTACATGCTGTACACTGCCTTGGGTGAATCTCTTCCTAAAGGTGATCAATAAATCGCAATAAATAAATAAATATCCTCATAAGAACCTAAGAATAGCCTTACTGGGTCAGACCAATGGTGCATCAAGCCCAGTAGCCCATTCTCACAGTGGCCAATCCAGGTCACTAGTGCCTGGCCAAAACCCAAGGAGTAGCAACATTCCATGCGGAATCCTCAGAGTAGCAACATTTCATACTACCAATCCAGGGCAAGCAGTGTCTTTGTCAATAACAGACTATGGACTTTTCCTCCAGAAACTTGTCCAAACCTTTCTTAAAACCAGCTACGCTATCCGCTCTTACCACATCCTTTCGCAACGCGTTCCAGAGCTCAACTATTCTCCGAGTGAAAAAAATTTCCTCCTATTGTTTTTAAAAATATTTCCCTGTAACTTCATCGAATGTCCCCTAGTCTTTGTAATTTTTGACGGCGTGAAAAATCAATCCACTTGTACCCGTTCTACTCAACTCAGGATTTTGTACACCTCAATCATATCTCCCCTCAGCCGTCTCTTTTCCAAGCTGAAGAGCCCTAACCTTTGTAGTCTTTCCTCATACGAGAGGAGTTCCATTCCCTTTACCATCTTGGTCACTCTTCTTTGAACCTTTTCTAGCGCCACTATATCTTTTTTGAGATAAGGAGACCAGGATTGAACACACTACTCCAGATGAGGTTGTGCCTTTTAAGGATCCACCTTATATGTTGTACTTCTTTTTAGAATTTCAGTACAATTTTTTGCTTCCATCACTTCTTTTGTGAGAAAATTACATACATTAACTACCCTTTCCATGGCACAAATATATATATATATATTTTATGTCACTGTAGACTCTGTATTCTTTTTGCTTTATATCATGTTTCCTTTAGTTATGTGAGCGTCTTCTCAGTTGGAAAATGCTTGTTTGTTCAGTAATCCCTATCAAATATTTAAAGGTCTGTATCATATTCCCTCTGTCTCTCCTGTCTTCTAAAAAATACATTATTTAGGACCTCCAGTCTCTTTTTCCATGTTTTCTGGCACCCTCAATCATTTTGAAATGTAAGGTTATCCATAACTACTATTAATTTCTATAGCGCTAGTAGACGTACGCAGTGCTGTACAGTAAACATTGAAGAGAAAATCCCTGCTCAGTAGAGCTTACAATCTAATTAAGCAGACAAGTAGGGAGGTTCGGGAGTTTCTCAGAGAGGGAATGATAAAATAGGCATGGATGCTTTGCAAGCGGGTGGGAGTTAGGATGTAATGAACATTTCTTGGAAATGTTTTGTAAGATAGTGTACACACTACTGATATCATTGGTCTATAAAAATTTAAAAAAAAACATGCATGACAAGGGAAACCAAACAAAAAGAAAATTTTTGCCCTGCACGACCCCTGTAATCCACATCGGCAGATAACTTGACGCCCTGTGCAAGCAGGGCAAGGTAATTTCAGCTAAAGGAAGGGCTGTGGATCAAATCCCGGTGCTACTCCTTGTGACCCTAGCCAAGTCACTTAATCCCCCAGTGCCCACCACTTTGAATGTCAGCTTTGAAATGCCAAAGCCACAAAAACACAGTGTACAAGTCCCCATTTCCTTTCATCAAGCCCAGTATCCTGTTTCCAGCAGTGGCCAATCCAGGTCCCAAGTGCCTGGCAGAAACCCAAAGAGCGGCAACATTCCAGAGCTGAGACTGTGATGTCATAATGCCTCTTTCCTCCAATGCGTAAGATCCAACCTCATCGGTGATGTCACAATGGCTTGATTGCCTATACTCAGCTCACATAAGAACATAAGAATTGCCATACTAGGACAGACTGAAGGTGTGGCTCACTGGTAGAGTTGCTGCCTCTGCACCCAGAGGTTGTGAGATCAAATCCTGGTGCTACTCCTTGTGACCCTAGCCAAGTCACGTAATCCTTCAGTGCCCACCACTTTGAAATGCCAAAGGCAGTATACAAGTCCCCCTTTCCCTAATCTAGTCCTTTGAAAAAGCTGCAATAATAATGGCCTGAGTAGGTCTTTCCCATGTGCTAAGGCCATTTTTACTGCAGCGGTCTAAAAGGCCTTTTTTCCCCCTCTATTATTTTCTTTAACAGGTGGGTGCTGTTCGCATTAGCGTGTGGCTGTTTAAAAAAATACCACAAAATATTAACCAGTTAGTATATGGTGATACGGATGCAGTAACAGGTTAGCCCCTTCATTAAAAAGAAAAAAAAAAAAAATAGCTCGCGGTTAGGGCCTGATCCTGTATAGGATGCTAATATCGGTAGCTCCCTAAGAAGTGGCCGCTGATCGCGTGCCAATCACCCATTGGCGTCTTATTCAGAATCGGGTCTATACTTCCAGACTTCTTAAATGTAGGCCAGCATTTTGTGGTTCTACATTTAAGGTGCTTGTCCTTTTGCGGACATGTCCGGGGGTCCGGGCGGCTTTTCAAAACCCGGCATGCGCGGATTGCCCCCTGTCTGACCAAAGCAGGGGGGGAGGGGCATAGCTAGGGTGGGACTGGGGCAGAGATGGGAGGGACTGGGGGGCGGGTCTAGGGTGTCCGGATTTTACAATCGTAAAATCTTGGAACTCTAATCTCGCTTCTGAGACTTACTGATGCTTAAGCTTGCCCAAGGCCACTTCCAGGCAAAACCACACCCACACTCTCTGCCTTTGGGCGTGGATACGCATCTTCGTAGTCACGCTACAGAGGCCTAAAATGTAGGCATCCTGCCTCGGACACTTTAAAAAACAAACGTGGGTCCTAATTGCTTGCCAGAAGACAGTAGAATGCCTACCGCCACTTGCAATTGGGACGCACATTTCAAGAATCAGGCCCTTAGTGCATGCATGTGTCAGAACTAACGTGGGATGATTTAGCGCATCCCGCATTAGGCTTTATTTATTTATTTATTTATTTATTTATTTATACTGTATTAGCTGCATCATAGCGCATAATAAGGCTTAGCCAAAGGACCCTCTAGTTGTGAGAAGGGCTTTCAGCACGCACACCTGGCCCCGCTCGTTCTGAACGAAGGAAATAAGTTTATGAACAAGCTCAGAAGCAAGCCCGTCGGAAAATGCTTTGCAGACGATAGCTTCTTAAGACCTCCTTAGTCTCTCTGTGCAGCACTTGCATTTTACACGCGTCTGCTCGTGAAAGGGCTTAAAGCAAAATCACATTTTCTCCCCCTCTTCAGATTGTATGAGGTGGAATTTTAAAACGAGCATCTGCGTGAGATAAGGTAGAGGCTTTCGTTTTCATAGCCGGCGACTGCAGCGTCCATGGGCAAAAATAATTATATGGATATAATTAAATTGCAGTCCTCATGAGTCAATGGCTACTGAAGTGAACCATGGACGTGAGTGGAATCCTTTTGCGCTGGGGTTGGAGCTGGCGATTGCTTGCTAAAGACCCCACATGTGTGGTTATGTTCCCTCTTATCTTCGGATCTCTCCCTGTCCTTGGAAGCATTTTCTTATTCTCTTGACGCTGATCATTAAGCTGTTTTATATACACCGGTCCAGTGGTTGAGGCCATGTGATGTAGATTTAAATCTCAAGCCAATATATCTTTCCTCTTCCAGGACTGAAATTATCAATGTATTTCTCTGTACACCTGGGTTTCATCCCCACAGATTTTCTGTGTGTGGCAAAAGCAGTATTCTGACTTTAAAAAGAGCGAGAATCAAAAACATCTCTGCTGTTGAGAAATAAATTAAGGGAATCATTCAGACATAGCATTCTTTAGGAGAGCTGGAGCTGGCTAATGATGGCTATAAATTATGGTTTTTGCTCAACATCCAATCAAAAAGAGAGTAAAAGTCAGGAGCTGTTCCTAGCTTGAGGTGAATTATACCGGCAAAACTGCAAGAGGCCACTTACAGATGCCGCCTTCTCACTAGGCATTAGATAATGTTTTCACATTTGCAGCTGTGTGATCCAGGAACATTGTCTTCCTCAGGACTGGTAGACAGGTGTATGGATCTCCGGTTAATGTTTAATGTTCAATCAATATTTTCTGTACCGCCCTTTTTAGAAAGCAAGTCCTAGCGGTTCAAAGTTTAAGAATCGTAGTAAGATTAGGGGATGGAACTCCTCTCGTATGAGGAAAAACTAAAACGGTTAGGCCTCTTCAGCTTGGAAAAGAGACGGCTGAGGGGAGATAGGATTGAAGTCTACAAAATCCTGAGTGGAGGAGAACGGGTGGGTGCAAGTGGGTCGATTTTTCACGCTGTCAAAAATTACAAAGACTAGGGGACACTCAATGAAGTTACAGGGAAATACTTTTAAAACCAATAGGAGGAAATTTTTTTTCACTCAGAGAAGAGTTAAGCTCTGGAACGCGTTGCGAGAGGATGTGGTAAGAGCGGATAGCATAGCTGATTTAAAGAAAGGTTTGGACAAGTTCCTGGAGGAAAAGTCCATAGTCTGTTATTGAGAAAGACATGGGGGAAGCCACTGCTTGCCTGGATCGGTAGCATGGAATGTTGTTGCTCTTTGAGATTCCAGAATCTTGCTATTCCTTGGGATTCTGCATGGAATGTTGTTACTCCTTGGGCTTTGGCCAGGTACTAATGAACCTGGATTGTTAAAATGTTTATTTTATTTTTATTTTTCCTCTAACTCTACTTTTCACTTCTCTATTACCCTCCAGGTACTTTAGTTAGATTGTGAGCCTTCGGGACAGTAAGGGAATTTTTCAAGTACCTTTCTTATTTCTAATCTTAATGTATATTTTCTGTAAACCGCTTAGAACCTAACGGATGTAGCGGTATATAAGAAATAAATTACATTACATTACATTGACAGGACAAACTTGACAGTGAGGAAAAAAGGGAATGGGAGGGTAGAGTTACATTATAGAGAGAAAAGGGAGAAAGGGGAAGTGGGAATAAAACATATTGGGTGGGGGAGGTTCTTAAAAAAAAAAAAAAAAAAAAATTGAAAGTTATGTGAGTGAAATTAGCGAGAAGAGTAAAATCTAAACAGAAGAGAATGCATCGCAAAATAAAAAAGTCTTCAGGCCTATCTTAAATTTATCTAGTTTTTGTTCATCTCGAAGTGGTTGTGGTAGAGAATTCCACAATGTTGGGGCAGATACAGCAAAATTTATTTTCCGTGTGTAATAGAAGTGTTTTATGGAGGGAATTAATAGGAGATTTTGATTTGTAGATCTCAAAGTTCGTGATGAACATTGAGGAATGAGGAGTTTATGAAGGTATGAAGGCTGATGAGAAGATTTTCATGCCGGTCTTCTCTGTTATATGCAAATCTCTCTCTTGCATATTCATTAAGAACATCCTGAAAATCTGATTACCTGTTGGTCCCCTAGGTCAGGTTTCAGACTGTTCTAGAGCAATAGTTCCCAACCCTGAGGCCAATCGGGTTTTTAGGCTAGCCCTAATGAATAGGCATGAGAGAGATTTGCATATAATGCAAGTGAGAGGCATGCAAATCTGCTCCATGCATATTCATTAGGGCTATCCTGAAAACCCAATTGGCCTAGTGGTCTTCCAGGACAGGGTTGGGAACCACTGTTCTAGAGAATTTTCTGGGGGGGGGGGGTCAAAGATTAGATAAATATCTCAGGTCTGAGAAAGCAAATCACTTTTTCATCGGTGCTATCCGAGAAAGGCAGTTGAAGGGGGTTTTTTCCCCCCTGTATTTACTTTTTTAATGCTGAGAATCAAATCTTAGTTCCTTTTGTTTCTCTTTGATTTAGACCATTATGTGTATAATCTAATTACCATTGAACTGGTTTTCTACTTCTGTGGCCCGTTTGGTTCAATAATAACACATTTATACTAAAGGTTAATGAAATGAATTTTCTTTTCTCCATCCATTTCATTAGAAATGGCTCCACAATCAACTCTGGCTAATGGAAAAGAGATTAAATATTCATGTTCATAAATTTTCCTTGTCATTTCTGATTTTACCTAATCTCTGCTTCTATAGGTTTCCTTTTAAAAGTGCTTGAAAGCCCTAATCAAGAGCTTGCTTGACTATTAATTACAGATCTATCTTGTTGAAGCATAAAGAAGGTATTCATGCGTCTAACCAGCGTATCTTGAATAAAAACATACTGGAGGCTTAGTTTCTATTGCTGGTATCTTTTGTGTATAGATGAGCTTAAAAGAACTTTGTGAGAATTCTGTTTTTGTAGATTTGGCTTGAAGAACTGAAAAACAATGGATGCTCTTGACTTTGGAATCAGTTTAGTGCATTTGTTAAATATTTGGCATTTGGTTCTTGGTTTACCATACAACAGACATGTCCAAACTCTGGCCCACGGTGTGATAAAATTTGGCCCGCCAGACAATTACAAAATTTCATTTAAGCTGGCCCGCCGGCAGACAGGTACAAGCGCCGCATCAGCTGTAGGTTCACGTGGCTTCCCGGTCTCGCATTAAAGCAGCCTGCAAAGGATCGCCGGTCGGCTGTAGCAATCCTAGTAGGATGCCATAGCCTCAGAAGCACGTTCCCTCTGCCGCGGTCCCGTACGTCAGAGGAGGGGCGGGACCGCGGCACAGGGAAAGTGCTGCGGAGGCCGATGGCAGCCTGCTAGGATCGCTACAGCTGACTGGCGATCTTCTGCTGGCTGCTTTAATGTGAGACCGGGAAACTGGGATGGAGGGAGGGAAGGAACAGAGTGCCAAATCTCGGGCCAAAAGGAAAGGGAGGGTAGGGAAATGGAAGGGAGCTTTCAAGTTTATGAAAATTTTGATTAAACACAAATCAAGATTTCTAAGCGTTTTACAAATTATATTAAAAGGAGGGAGACAAAATTGACAGGTATCCACTGAACAAACACTTGACTAACAGAAACAGATAGGAAAGTTGGGAGAACTACCAATTTAAAGAAAAAAATACAAAAAATGGAGATCACAAGAGGAAGGGGAGGCAGTTAGCATTATCGAAGAACTCCGAGTAAAATTAAGATCTGTTTAGGAGTCATATGCATCCTGGAAGAGGACCCTGGCAAGCGAGTTATCAGAAGACAACCAGAGCCTGGGACCACAACATGATTTCAATAATGACCAGACAACAAAAGGTAGAAAAAAATAATTTTATTTTCTGTTTTGTGATTGCAATATGTCAGATTTGAAATGTGTATCCTGCCAGAGCTGGTGTTAGACAGCAAGAATGAACTAGGACCTAAAAGACAGGAAAAGTATTTTTTGTTTATTTTGTTTACATCACAGAGCCGGCGTGGGGTTGGAGAGGTGGTAACCCTATACTTCTAAGACTAAGGGGTCCTTTTATTAAGGTGCGCATTTAGCATTCACTAAATCACTTAGCGTACCTTAATAAAAGGACACCGAAGTATCTTAATAAAAAATTCAGCCCGCGACTTAGCCTATGTTTTAGATTTCGGCCCCTTATGTAATTGAGTTTGACACCCCTGCCATACGAGTTTTTTAGAAGGTCTATTCTTGTTTTGGACATCTGAAACTGATGTTTACATGTCCAAATCCTGATTTTATCAAGACAAGATAAGGACTGCTACTATCCATTCAGTCGTGACTGACCCTTGGATACTCTGTAGTCCAGTCCTCGCCCTGCTTCCCTGTTTTCAATTGGTTGATGTTCATTCTCAATGGTATCCAACCAATAGGCCTTTGGTAACCCCAGCTTCCTTTTACATTACATTAGTGATTTCTATTCCGCCATTACCTTGCGGTTCAAGGCGGATTGCAAAAAAAGATAACTGGCAATTTCTGGGGGAGATAAAGAGTAGAGCAGGTTGCTTTGGGGAATTGGGAAGGTTCTTGCGGTATTAGTTCGTTTTCAGGGATTTCTTGAAAAGTAGAGTCTTTACTTCTTTTCTGAACGTTTTGTAGTCTGGAGTCGTTATCAGTAGATTGGAGATTTGGTTGTCTAGTTTTGCAGCTTGTGTGGCTAGGAGGCCATCATACAGTTTTTTTCTGTTTAACTTCTTTGATTGGAGGGTGCGTGAATGGAGTATGTACATATGGTGAGGTGGCTTGGTCTCGGCGGGGCTAGGGAGCGGCCAAAATATGGACATTCAGCTCTGATCACAGAAGGAGAAGGGATGCCCATGTCTAGAAAGATGGGTGTTGTTATTTAGACCTGGTTTTTGACACATGCAGCTCTCCAACGGAGAGATTAAAAGACACTTTCTTAATTCCCCCAGTGGTTGTTGTCCTCCGTCCTTTCCCCAAATGTAAAATCAGGAAGGAATGCCAGGCAGCTTCAGGTACTATGGACATTCTTAACAAGACAGCATAGAGGTCTGAGGAGCAATCTCTTTTTTTATTATCAATGTTTTATTGAAGGTTTTCAAGAAATATACAACCAAATTCTAAAAGCAAAACACAATGTCAATACATTGTTAAGCTGCAAACTCATAGATCAGAGATAAATGGAGTCAGATGATGTTGACGTTTAAAGTCTTATAGAATGCATCAAGTAAAGCTGGAGATGTTATTTTGTTTAAATGCTAATATTTCTTCCTATTTTCTGATGTTACAAAGATGATTCATGGAAGTTGAGTTTGGAGTTGTCTTTATGGAGTAGCTAATATGTCTTTATGGAGTATGGAGTAGCTAATATGATGAGCAGCTAAAGCAATCATACGATCGAAAATATTTTTGAATGGCAGCAGTATAAAAATTTCAGGGTTTGAAGAACGCAATATGATGGATTGATATGACATAGGCAGATTGTTGTCCAAGTGAATTATAGAGAGGTCTGAGGAGCAGTCTAACAGTTAGTGCAGTGGACTGGGCTCGAAGAGGCTCAGATTCAAATCCCACTTCAGCCCTCCAGGGATAGAAAAATTCCTACTGTGCCAAGATGCCTGCAAGCCTGAAGGATACAGAAGCGCTGTACATTCAGTTAGGTATTTTCGGTTCCTGGAAGGCTCGCAATATAAAAACAAAATATATAACAAGCTGGAGTGGGATTTGAACCAGGGTACCCAGACTCTCAACCCACTGCTCTGTGCATTAGGCTACCCCCTGCTCTGCATAGATATATGTGTGTCTATTTTATAAGACATAGGTTCATATGCTGCCATGTCCATGTGCCTTGTTACCCCCTCCCCCCAAAAATTCATAATTTGGACATTTTAATTTGTAAAATGGATGCTCATGCTGGACAACGACGTCCATCTTACGTGTATTTTAGAAAAGGCAATATGTGAGATGGACATCCATTTGTGACATACTGACCTGGAGATCCATATTCTGTGTAGGACATCCTTTTTTAAAATGCCACACTATACAAATGCAAACATCTTTAAAATAAATTCAGAAACCTTCAAGAGCGATTTTCAGGGTGAAAACCATATGCGGAGGCAGATAAGATGCACTCATTAGCCCTCCGTGGCCACGATTAATAGGATTTGGTGGGTTGTTTTTAGTAGAAAGAGATGAGAGCTGGCGCAGAAAGGTACGCAAAACAGGAAAGATGAAGAGAAAAAGTCCACTGCAAGCTCGAGTGATGGAAAGACAGCGATGCCAGCGGTGTCCACAAAGTTCTTTACTCCGAATGCTTTTAATAATAATAATAATAATAACAGTTTATATACCGCAGTACCGTTAAGTTCTATGCGGTTTACAAAAGATTAGTGAAGTACAAGTTGAGAGAACTTAAGGGAAGGGGGAACAATAGGGGGAAAGGGCAAGAGAACCGTTAAAGAGGGGAAAGAGAGGAACGGGTCAACTGTCTAGGTATTTCAGGAACAGGTGAGTTTTGAGGCGTTTCCTGAATACCTCGATGCGTGTTTCGACTCTAAATCAGCTAGAGGCTTCCTTTGATATATTAAATAGAATAGTGCAATCCATTGATCGATGCGTGTTTCGGCATAAGTCTGCCTCAGGAGTCGGTTTGCCTACTGGTGAAGGATAGCTGCATCTGGATGAGAAGTCGGTCTTCTTTATTTTTCCAGTTTCCTGTGGATAGCGCGTGCTTAGTGCAGTACGGAGGGGAGGAGGGGGAACGCAGAGGGATAGAGAGGAACACTATGAGCCATGCAGCATCAGCCCCTGTGCTGCACCAAGCAACCCCCAAAAGCGTGTGGTCATTGAAGGGCATGGGTGGGTTAGGGGACTTTTGAAAAGTTGCACGCAGTGTTAACAGAATTCCAGGGATGAATGCTGCAATCTGCACACCAGGATTAGGCCAGGTTTCAGCTGACTTAAGTCGGTGACAGGAATCAGCCCTATGCATCATTCTACCGAACGCTCATCCTGCAGCGGCCCTGTATAGAACAGCACTGAGGGCTGATTTCTCCCATTGCCTAATGTTTTGCACCATCTACTGTACCTGGCCCACCGTGCTCCCATATGTACCACATACGTTAACTTCTGCACTAAACCGCACTGTGCATTGGGCACCCAGTAATATTCGCACACACCTCATGGTCGCTTTCTGTGTTGGGCCCTGAGTATGTTTATTATGTCTTTAATATACTGTGTAGTACTATAAATAGAGAATGACACGAGGACAAATTTTTCCCCATCGGAACTCAATTCTCCTGTCCCTGCGAGTTTTGTCGCTGTCCCTGCCTCATTCCTTAACCGCACAAGCCTCGAACACTTATGATATTAAAGTGTTTGAGGCTTGTGCAGATGAGGGCGGAGCTTAGGCATTGGTGGAACGAGGCATTATGACATCACAATCTGAGCTCTATAATGTTGCTACTTAGGATTGTAAAGTGTTTGAGGCTTGTGCAGATGAGGACGGAGCTCAGGCATTGGTGGAATGAGGCATTATGACATCACAATCTGAGCTCTAGAATGTTGCTACTTAGGATTGTAAAGTGTTTGAGGCTTGTGCAGATGAGGACGGAGCTCAGGCATTGGTGGAATGAGGCATTATGACATCACAATCTCAGCTCTAGAATGTTGCTACTTAGGATTGTAAAGTGTTTGAGGCTTGTGCAGATGAGGACGGAGCTCAGGCATTGGTGGAATGAGGCATTATGACATCACAATCTGAGCTCTATAATGTTGCTACTTAGGATTGTAAAGTGTTTGAGGCTTGTGCAGATGAGGACAGAGCTTAGGCATTGGTGGAATGAGGCATTATGACATCACAATCTGAGATCTAGAATGTTGCTATCTAGGATTTTCAAGTGTTTGAGGCTTGTGCAGATGAGGATAGAGCTTGCAGGAATGGGGCAGGGACAGGGAAAGAACTTGTGTGGGATGGGATGGGAAAATGAGTTCCTGCGGGGATGGGGAAAAATTTGTCTAGTACTAAATCCAAACAACACCCCACTACCACAATAAAATGATCAACACACTGGAGGAGTTATACCTTCACCTGTCTCTCACCATGTGCAGACACAGACCATACAAGTCCGTTGGCATCAGACTCCGTTCCCCCATAAAGACAATTTTGATGTTTACATTTTATGGGGCTCTATATCTTGTCAGTTTTATATTTTACTAGTAATCCACTAAGAATGACATGGTTGGCAAAATATGGTTTCTTAAAAATAAATTGTGACCTTTGATCTTGGGAAAGTCTTCTAAATTTGTCAGACGTGACCGTGACTAAGTGCGGCATGGTATAAGAACATAAGAATAGCATTACTGGGTCAGACCAGTGGTCCATCAAGCCCAGTAGCCTGTTCTCAGGTGGCCAATCCAGGTCCCTAGTACTTGGACAAAACCTAAAGTGTAGCAACATTCCATGCTACCAATCCAGGGTAAGCAGTGATTTCCCCCATGTCTTTCTCAATAACCGACTATGGACTTTTCCTCCAGGAACATGTCCAAACCTTTCTTAAAACCAGCTACGCTATCCGCTCTTACCACAACCTCTGGCAATGTGTTCCAGAGCTTAACTATTCTCCGAGTGAAAAAAAAAATTCCTCCTATTGGTTTTAAAAGTATTTGCCTGAAATTTCATCGAGTGTCCCTTGGTCTTTGTAATTTTTGACGGAGTGAAAAATCGATCCACTTGTACCGTTGTACTCTACTCAGGATTTTGTAGACTTCAATCATAACTCCACTTCGCTATCTTTTTTCCAAGCTGAAGAGCCCTGTTTCCTGAAAGACCTGAAACTTTTTTCATACCTTCTGAACTACAAATTGTGCTTCATCTTGACTTTAACCGGCTTTTCTAAATCCCAGCTCAAGGCGTGTCATTTTTTGGGCACAGTAGAAAGATCCCTGCTCGGGAAGGCTTGCACTCCAAGGGCATCATTTAGTATCATGCATCAATGTACGTGTTAATTTGAGTTAAGTGCACAGTTAATAAATAGGCCCCATTGAAAATAATCAGGCTTGCATTATTTAATGTGTTAATACACATTAACATACATTAATGCAATTTAACTTTCATTACCTCTGTGTAAGTTAATACGTGAGTGACTTGCCCAAGGTTACAAGGGACATTGGTAGGAGAAGTGGCTACACGTCCATGAATTTGCAGACTTAGATGGGTGCTCTATAGTTAATATGCCATATTGTCTCTAGTAATTGCCCACCTCCAATATTCGCCCACCCCCCTCGCTTAAGAACCCCAAAAACACTGGAAAATTTGATCTTTCAGTTCATGAAATTTTATTGAAAGGTTGATACATAATCAAAAGAACAATCATGAAAGAGATATCATCATATACACTACGTCATAGTAACAGCCAAGCATAAATGAATAATCCTAGAACATTTAATGCATTGTGTGAGGTCCAGAAAACCTGGAGAGGGAACAGAGGATATAATAATAATTTATTTTTATATACCACCTAACCAGCAGTTCATAGCGGTTTACACAATAGGTACGCAGCATACAATATAATAATAACATCATACATAAAATTCTAAGTAACTAATACAAGCATTAAAACTAATGAATAAAAAAAAATACAATATAAACTAAAATAAGTATAGATAAAAAGATTAAAAAGTACATTATAACTATGAGACAATATGAAAATCAGTAATGTATATTATATTGTTTAAATAAGTGGGTTTTAAGATCTTTTCGAAACTGATAGTAAGTAAGAAATGGAGAAACGAGAAGATTCAAACATGAATTCATGAATCCTGCTTGGAATGCCAAGGTCCTATCCCAAAATTTTTTGCAATGACATTTGTATATACAGCATATCTATGTATATGCTCAATATGAAAAACATTTAGGAGGTAATAACCCATGAGAAATCTTATCAAAGACCAAATCAAGATTTTCCCAATAATCGCCCTCCCCCCCTCCCCCCCGACATTCCTCCTCCAGTGGGAGGGTCTTGCTCCAGGTCCTCAGTATGCACACGTTCTGTACCTTAAATGTGTGCAGACCCTGCACCATCCAACAACATAACTTTGAGATGAGGTAAAAAGAGAGATCCATGGTCATCACGGCAGGGGGGAGGGGGGGAGGTAGGAGAAACAATGCCAGTTACCGCAGGGTCAGGGAGGAGGAGAGAAATGGTCATCACAGGGAGGAAGGCTAGAGGAGAGAAATGGCACCTCCAATAATAGCCCACCCTAGACTTCAAAAAACCTAGGGCTTTAACGCGCATGATTTTTAATCACGGACTAATCCCCGCAGTAGCCGAAAAGCTACCGCCTGCTCAAGATGAGGCGGTAGTAGCTAGCGCGTCCAGCGGCTTAGTGCACGCTATTACGCACGTTAAACCGCTACCGCACTTTCGTAAAAGCAGCCCCTAGTGTTTGAAATAATGACCCAGGCGATTATTAGAGACAGCACGGTAGGTTTTGTATGTGTTCCAGAAGGATGCATAAAAGAGACCATGGTAAACATTCTCCATCCTCCTAGAGATTTCTACCTCTGACCATGGGCTGCCCAAAACCTGATTAATAATAATCCAAATAGGTTATATAACACTTGGCTTATTGTTTCAGTCTCGGAGAAGAAGTTGTCAAGGAGTAGTAAAAGGTGATTTTTCTTCTTGCACCTGTATACGTTGGAGGAAAGGCGGGAGAGGGGAGATATGATAGAGACATTTAGGGCTCCTTTTACAAAGGTGCGTTAGGGCCTTAACGCGCGGAATAGCGCGTGCTAAAATGCCCCGCGCGCTAGCCAGTACTGCCTCCTCTTGAGCAGGCGGTAGTTTTTCGGGTAGCGCGTGCTAATCCGGTGCGTGCGCTAAAAACGCTAGCGCACCTTTGTAAAAGGAGCCCTTAAATGCCTATGTGATGTAAATGCGCACGAGTCGAGTCTCTTTCAATTGAAAGGAAGCTCTGGAATGAGAGGGCATAGCATGAAGTTAAGAGGCGATAGGCTCAGGAGTAATCTAAAGAAATACTTTTTTACAGAAAGGGTGGTAGATGCGTGGAACAGTCTCCCTCCCAGTAGATGTGATGGAGACACAGGCTTTATCTGAATTCAAGAGGGCCTGGGATAAGCAGGTGGGATCTCTGAGAGAGAGGAAGAGATAATGGTTACTTCAGATGGGCAGACTGGATGGTCCATTTGGCCTTTATCTGCCATCACGTTTCTATGTTTCTATAACCATAAAGCTCTATGACCTCACAATGGAGGTGTAAAGAGCCTTAGCCAATAAGAAGAGGAGATGCAAATGTTAAGAGCCTTAGCCAATAGGGAGAGGAGGAGATAGTGGATGGGCCATTTGGCCTTTATCTGCCATCAAGTTTCTATGTTTCTATAAAAACATTCACTAACAAGAAAGGATGTCCAAATACTATATATCCAAAAACAACATCCAATATTATTCAGCACTACTTCCAATACCTCAAGAAAAAGACGAAAAGACCTCAGTGTCTAATAGGGGTTCCAAAAAACTTCCCACATAGACAAGACAGTAACAAAATCACCACTTTGAGACCAGCAGACACATCCTCGGTCAAAAACTCCAAGATAAGTGGAATTAGATTATAAAATAACACAGTCTTTCAATAGCATCACTTAACTGAAGATGTAGTATTCCAAATGTTCTTTGACGTAGTGCTGAGACGTGAAAGCAGGAAAAACCCACACAGTGGAGCATAAGCATACAGCACAGCGGTTCATAGACAACGGCGCGAAAGAC
This sequence comes from Geotrypetes seraphini, assembly GCF_902459505.1. Taxonomy (NCBI): domain Eukaryota; kingdom Metazoa; phylum Chordata; class Amphibia; order Gymnophiona; family Dermophiidae; genus Geotrypetes; species Geotrypetes seraphini. Next base: position 175,243,728 of record NC_047091.1, on the reverse strand, counting down.
AAAGGCGCGCCCGGACAATTGAGCGCAGCGTGGAGGCGCGCGCTGCTCAAAATAACTGTTTTTAGGGGCTCCGATGGGGGATTTTGTTGGGGAACCCCCCCACTTTACTTAATAGACATTGCGCCGGCGTTATGGGGGGTTTGGGGGGTTGTAACCCTCCACATTTTACTATAAACTTAACTTTTTCCCTAAAAACAGGGAAAAAGTGAAGTTTTAAGTAAAATGTGGGGGTTTACAACCCCCCAAACCCCCCACAATACCCCCACAACGCGGCGCGATGTCTATTAAGTAAAGTGGGGGAGTTCCCCCCACGCCCCCCGTTGGAGTCCTAAAAAAAGTAATTTTGTGCGGCGCGCGCCTCCGCGCTGCGCTCAATTGTCTGGGCGCGCCTTTGTCCCGGCGCGCTTTTGACCTGACACCCAGCACAGCAGCTAAACTGTCATCACCGCTGGTTATTTCCACAACATCCAACAGGGCTTCCTGTTTCGCAATCAAGCTTCTTTAGGGATTTGCTGTAAATAAAAAAGAAAAAACAAAAACGGTTTGCACATAAAAATAATCAAATTAAACACCAAACCAAATCTTATACCGCAGCCCAGCTCACAGCGTCAGTTAACCCGCTTCCTCTCCTGTTATAAAATGGCCACCCGGCATTCTGTCCGACTTAAAGCTCCTAATGTCACCACGTACATGTGATAACGTCGCATCATTTCAAATCTAATAAAATAAATCCTCAAAAAACAAAATCAACCCCCCCCAAAAAAAATCAAAAACAAGCTCTTGAGGAAGTTGAAGGATTTGCAGAATATTATATGGATTTTTATCTCATGGATTGGTTGGACTGTGACTTTTTTTGTATTTTTTTATTTTTGTTTTTCGTGAGGGGATTTTTGATTGGTTGGGAACACTGAGCACTTGATTGGACTTGAAGCAGACGCCGGGGCTCCTTAACAACAAAGCACACCAGCTGAGATAAGTACTCCTCTACTTATATACTTACATAAATTTAATGCTTCAGTTTTAGCTTTTTGTGAAATCTTTAAAAGTTATAGTGGTAGGAAGGGAGGAGTGCCATGATGGATTTAAGCCAGAACTGGAGTCCCGTGCTCTTCATGCCTTGAAGTTCTGAATGGATTTCACTGAGCACTATCATTGAATATTTATACTCTTAATATATTTTATTACAACGATGTCATAGAACTTTATGGTTATAGAAACATGATGGCAGATAAAGACCAAATGGCCCATCCACAGCGTCCACTATCTCCTCCTCTCTCTATTGGCTAAGGCTCTTAACATTTGCATCTCCTCTTCCTATAGGCTAAGGCTCTTTACACCTGCATTGTGAAGTCAAAGAGCTTTATGGTTATAGAAACATGATGGCAGATAAAGACCAAATGGCCCATCCACAGCGTCCACTATCTCCTCCTCTCTCTATTGGCTAAGGCTCTTAACATTTGCATCTCCTCTTCCTATAGGCTAAAGCTCTTTACACCTGCATTGTGATGTCATAGAACTTTATGGTTATAGAAACATAGTAATGTGACAGCAGATAAAGACCAAATGGCCCATCCACAGCGTTCACTATCTCCTCCTCTCTCTATTGGCTAAGGCTCTTAACATTTGCATCTCCTCTTCCTATAGGCTAAGGCTCTTTACTCCTGCATTGTGATGTCATAGAACTTTATGGTTATAGAAACATAGTAATGTGACAGCAGATAAAGACCAAATGGCCCATCCACAGCGTCCACTATCTCCTCCTCTCTCTATTGGCTAAGGCTCTTAACATTTGCATCTCCTCTTCCTATAGGCTAAGGCTCTTTCCTCCTGCATTGTGATAGAATTGTCATAGAACTTTATGGTTATAGAAACATAGTAACGTGACAGCAGATAAAGACCAAATGGCCCATCCACAGCCTCCACTATCTCCTCCTCTCCCTAAGAGATCCCAAATGCCTGTGCCTGTCAAAAGTTCTCAAAGTCCTGCGTCTGTCCGCCACAGCAAATACTGACAAAACAGGTATTTATAAACTCGCACATCTTTTTGTCGTCTGCCACTGGTAATTTGTTCTATTCTGTGGGTCCAACAATAGAGGAGGCCCTGTTCCTTGTTTGTTTCAATCAAATCTCTCTGAATGGATGCTCCTACAACCTGCACACATTCAAAGTGCTGGCCTGCGCTAAAAAACACTACCACAGTTTTATACAAAAGGGGGGGGGGATAATTTATAAAATTCTGTAAGCAATGTGCATAAATGAGGGACCCGCCCATGCACCTTCCTCTCTGAAAACCCCCTTGCAGTTATGCGCTGGGGAGGAAACTCCTTATATGGCGCCAAATGTTAGATGCACAGTGTTTTAACAGATGCAAGGCGCAGAAACGGGGCAGAATAGCACGTAAGTGCCTATGTGTGGATCTTCAAAGGGGCGTGGCCGTGGGCATGAGCTGGCCAACGGGCAATTTATAAAACTCAGGGGGATCCATGCCCAACTTGTGCACTTGGATGTCCACCTATTTTCATTTGGCGTAAATTGTCGCGTCTAAAACCGAGCATGAGTCGGAGCACGATGCACTGTTCCATAAAGGGCTCTGATTCCAGAGCACCTGCTGTATTAAAATTTGATATCCTGCCAATCATGAAATATCTAAGCGGCTTACAATATCATTCCAAAAATTAAAAAACGGGGAGTGTATAAAGAACACAATATGAATGTGTGAAAAAAAGAAAAGAAGTACATTAATAGATAGTAAAGTGAAATTAAAAATAATAATTTAATGCCCCCCCCCCAATTCACACCTGGAAACAAGGAAAGGGAAGGTCTAAAGCTCAGATCGATTAGCCGTGTTTAGTTCACAAATCCAGTAAACGTAACTCTGAAGAACAATACCATTATGACATCACTGATGAGGTTAACTCTTAGGCATTGGTGGAATGAGGCATTATGACATCACAATCTCAGCTCTGGAATGTTGCTACTCTTTGGGTTTCTGCCAGGAAACAGGATACTGGGCTTGATGGACCTGTGGTCTGTCCCAGTATAGCGATTTTTATGTTCTTATGATAGGTCTTTATATCCATGTATGATATTAAAAAAAACCACTGACAATAAGTCATCATGCCATCTATCTGAGCAATGTTTTACCTAGTTAGCCTCATATGTACACAGCATTGAGTTGGTAAAATAACACCATATATTCTGCCAAGGAGAAAACAATTTTCCATTGAAAAGTTATTTCCTTAGTGATTTATTCCGTTGTCCCTTTCTTTGACTTCAAGCCTCTTAATTGCTTCTGGGGATTTGCTTCTGGAGTTCCCAGAAGGGTTCCGCGAGCGGTCAGGGGGCAACCAGGGCATGGCACTCGGAAACAAGCCACAAGTTGGAGTCAAAACAACTTCCAGATACTGAATTTCCTTCTTTTCAGGGTGCTCAGTGCTGTGCCTGATACTGCTCTTCTTCTCGGATAAGCACATCCATGTGGCTGACCTCTACCCTCTGATAGTTTGTGATTGATCTTTGGCACTTGTGCACATGGGGTTAAGATTCACAAAAGAACAATCGTGGAAGCTGTGGACGTAGTTTGCTGACCAGCTTTGAAAGAGCCAGACGGTCTTTTCTGATTAAAAAAAAATAGACCCTTTGACATGAAATCCCAAGTAATTTAATTGGAGTCCACACGCTCACTCTTGTACCAGTAAGAATGAATCGTAGGGCTGAAAATTTGTTCTTAATAGAATGGTAAATCCCACAGAGCAAATGTCTATTTATTTAATTTTCCATACCACTCTCCCAGGGGAACTCAAAATGGTTTACAATGAATTTATTCAGGTATTCGAGCATTTTTCTCTGTCTGTCCCGGTGGGCTGACAGTCTACCTAATGTACCTGGGGCAGTGGGGGGATTAAGTGACTTGCCCAGGGTCACAAGGAGCAGCGTGGGTTTGAACCCACAACCTCAGGGTGCTGAGGCTGTAGCTTTAACCACCTCGCCACGCTCTCTAACAGCAGGTGTTGACGAGACACCTAGAGACAGCTGTTAAATGCACCTAACATGAAAAGATTATCTGGTGTATTTCTTGTAAGAAAATTGTCTATTTACAAAAAATAATTGTTTAATAAAATATGATCAGTTTTTAACCAAGGGTGGGCTATCTCCTTGAAAAAAGAAGATTACTGTCAGGCCATCAGCTAAAAATTTTCTTGCAAGCTGGTGTTCTCCAACTTTTTCCCGGCGGCACACCTATCCCGGTGGTGTTTAGGATTGTCACAATGAATATACATGAGACAGATTTGCATATACTGGGTCGCCAATATATACAAATACATCTCATATATTTTATGAGAGTGGGGCGCAGAGGTTAAAGCTACAGCCTTAGCACCCCGAGGTTGTGGGTTCAAATCCCACGCTGTCCCTTGTGACCCTGGGCAAGTCACTTAATCCCCCCATTGCCCCAGGTACATTAGGTAGATTGTGAACCCACCAGGACAAACAGGGAAAGATGCTTGAGTACCTGAATAAACTCTTGTAAACCGTTCTGAGCTCTCCTGGAAGAACGGTATAGAAAACTGAATTAAAAAATCAAATAAAATTGTGAATATCCTGAAGACCAGTTAGAGAGGCATCCAGGGCAGAGCTGGAAAACACTTCCATAAATATCTAATTCCACTGTATTTTGTCGGGGGGGGGGGGTATGTTTATGATGTTGTCCAGACATGTCTACGTTATATGTGGAAATCGCAGGGAAATAAGATTTTATGTATGTGATATGGAAACCGCATAGTTGTATTCGGTATATACATTTTTAAATAAATAAATATCCCTTCCAGAAGAGCTCAGAACGGGTTACAAGTTTCCATACATAATAAAGCATATCAGGGTATAGTGACGTAGAGCATGACACTACATTTTAGGTCATGACGTGATAGGAATTTCCTAATTACTCCATTTCCAGAACGTTTGTCTTCTTCCCCTGAGTAAATCTAATCTAATCTAATCCTTAGGTTTGTATACCGCATCATCTCCACGTTCGTAGAGCTCGACGCGGTTTACAGTAGGAGAAATAGGAAGGAACTACAACAGAGGGTTAGAGGTAGAAGTGTGAAGAAAATTTAGAGGACTTGGGATGCCAAGATATAAGAGTTTCCTTGATTCCTAAGTTGGAGGGAGACTTACATTTTTTTGAGAAAAGCCAGGTTTTCAGATTGATCTAATCTTAAGATTTCTGAATCGTTCTAATACCATTTAGGCAATTTACATCAGAAAGGAGCCACAGTAATTCTATGGGAAGATACAATTCTTTGGATAAAAAGATATCCTTCCGTTGGTTTAGCACCAGCTAGAATATCGGGAAGGTGGTGCTGGAGCCGATTTCTATTTGCAACGTGGCATATACCACACATGGTTAAGGAAGAGCGGCGACAACATTTGCCCTGCGATCGCTCTTATCAGAAAATGGTTTACGCGTACGGCACATATTTTGTGAGGACCCTTCAAAGCGAGATGTTTTGCGCTGCTGCTACCGGTGGATTTGTAGATCAGAAGACGCCGGCAACACGGCTATAAAGTTACAAAGGGATTCTTGTGGCATCGTAAACCACGAGAGCAAAAGTTGAACGGTGTCGTTGAGGAATCTGTCGTGAAAATATGTTGCTCTCCTCGGAGAGTAGGTTTCCTGTGAAATGTTTTGCATTATAACATGATTTTATTTCTCAGTGAGAAGGGGTGGGGGAGAATTGCCTCTGGATAGAAAGTGCTCTTGAGTGTTGCAAAGTAGAGGAGACCCTCCATTAGGATTATAGCAAAATTACAGGGTAAATTCAGCTTTAGATGATTTCATTGCTTAGCTGGTTCATGCCCTCTTATTATATGTAAAACGAGCACTGCTGCCTTTCCTCTCTCCAAGCTGTGGTATTGGTGTGAGAAAACAGGGTACAGCGTGTGTTAATTGTTCTCCTAAAATGTTTTCAGATGCAGTTAGGAACGGGCTGTAATCCTCCTACTTAAATGGTGCAAAAGAAGCCCTTCTGTGCCATAAGAAACATTACTTGCAAAGCACGCCAACCCAGAGGCTTTTTTGCTCACAGAAGGAGAACCAGTTAAAGCCCAGTATTCAAAGGGAGTCGAGTACCTGAGTAAAGGGTCCTAAATCAGACTCTTCAGATTGATTAAAATCTGCCAGAGTGTTAACACATTAAGGCAGTGGCGCAGCGAGGGTGAGAGACGCCCGGGGCGGGGCCGCCCCCCACCATCCGCTCCTTCCCTGCCCCCTCTATAACGTTCGCGGCGCGAGCAGCAACCCCAGCCTGCTGTTCGCACCTCCGTCGGCTCCTTCTCTGACGCCACTTCCTGGCGCGGGTCCAGGAAGTGACGTCGGAGGAAGAGCCGACGCTGGCGTGAGCAGCAGGTTGGTGTTCTGGGCCGCGAACGTTAAAGAGGTATGGGGGAAGGGGCGTGCACGGTAGTGGGGGATGGGGAAGGGGCGGGGCAAGGCATAGCACACCCTCCCCCCAAAAAAAAGACTTACTGTGAGTGGCACAGTGAGGGAGGTTGGCACCCAGCATCACTGTACCATGCATCTCCCGCTCTTCCCAGCCACTTGAGCACCCCCCGACCCCCATGTACCTGTTGAAATGTTCGCTGGCACGACCAACATCTTCCACCTGCTGCTTGCACCGACCTCGGGGCCCTTCTGTTATAACAGTTAACCAGATAGCACTGCTGACAATGCCAGGTTAGCACTCAAGCCCAAACCAGCTACTTTGGTGGTGGGTTGGGGGAGGGGGGAGCACTCCAGGGGCGGAGTTAACACTTAGACAGTTAAATGCAGATTTTCAGCTCTGACCTGGCTAAGCTAACTGTGTTACAGGACCACATAAAAAGTCAGTCCGATCTTTATGTGGTTTGCCATAGCTGGTAAGGGCTGATTATCGCTCTTTTGCCCAGAAGTGACTCTCAGGGGATAATGGCTGTGCTGGTCAACAAAACGCTGACTCTTCCCTGGCTTCAATGCTGCTGGGTCTGTTATTCTTCCATGGTGTTGGAAACTCAACTCATTATGTTTTTGCCTGGTGGGCAGATGGTTTGTTTTTTGGGGGGTTTCTTTCTCTGGGTTTTAAGCTGTTGTAGAAAGTGAAAATTTAAGTTAATTGTATACAGTAAAACCTTGGATTGCAAGTGACTTGGTTTGCAAGACAAGCAAAACATTTTATTAAATTTTAACTTGATATACAGGCGAGGTCTTGCAATACAAGTACATACAGTATACGCACATCACAACTGAGGCGATGGTCCTTTTCTCTCTCTCTCTTCTCTCTCTCTCATCTCTCTTTCTCTCTCCTCTTTTTTTCTCTCTCCTCTCTCTGTCTCCTTTCTTTTTCTCTCTCTCTCTCCTCTTTCCTTTCTTTTTCTCTCTCTCTCCTCTCTTTTTCCCTCTCTCTCTCCTCTCTCCTCTCTCTCTTCTCTCTTCTCTTTTTCTCTGTCTCTTCTCTCTTTCTCTCTCTCTCTCTCTCTCTATTTCTCTCTCTCTCTCTTCTCTCTCCACTCTTTTTTTTCTCTCTCTCTTCTCTCTCCTCTCTTTCTTTCTCTCTCTCTCTTCTCTCTCCTCTCTCTTTCTCTCTCGCTCTCTTCTCTCTCTCTCTTTCTCTCTCTCTCCTCTCTCTCTCTCTCTCTCTTCCACCACAGGAGTGTAGTGACTGTTCTAAATGAGTGAGGTCTTGCAATACGAGTACGTATAGTATTTTGTATTAAAGTTTTTGGGTTCTGGAACAAATTGTCTGAGTTTCCATTATTTCCTTTGGGGAAATTCGCTTTGATATACGAGTGCTTTGGATTACGAGCATGCTTCCGGAATGAATTATGCTCGCAAACCAAGGTTTGACTGTATTTTATTATGTGGTGATTATTTGTTTGTTATTATTTTGTTATGTGCAACCCACACAGAGCTGTAGCGAGAGATACATTTTTCGATTAAATAAATCAATCATTGTTGCCAGGGCTTCCTCAGAGCTCCATAACACTGGAATTTATGCACTGGTGTTAAACAAGTAGTTTAATATCAACCAATAGAATTCAGCGATCATAAAGATGTTGCCTTGAGCTTAGCCAATCATCTGTTTGTCTCTGTCTGCACTTGGCCCCTGGGCTACATGATAAGTAGTATTGCAGAAAAGCATTCGCATCATATCTGTGTTCTTTGAATATTCTGGCGTGTACTTGTTAGTTGTTTCATAAGTAGGCTGACATTGTAATATATCTCTCTTTCACTCCTCCCTCTGTATTTGCGGGATTTAGGGGCAGAGCCATCCCATGAATATGAAAAATTTGCGAATAACTTTTAGGCCACCTCCCTCCTGCCCCCCGGACCTTACCTGGTGGTCTAGCGGTGATGCGGGCAGGAGCAATCTTCCTACACTCCTGCCCCGTGTAGAGCCGTCATCAAACATGGCTGCCGTGAAATCCCGTTGTAGTCTCATGAGACCATGGGAACTCACAGCAGCCATTTTTTATGACAGCTCTGCACGGGGCAGGAGTGTGGGAAGATCGCTCCTGCCCCGCGTCACTGCTAGACCACCAGGTAAGGTAAGGGGTGGTCAGAGATGGAACAATTCACTAGAGGGGGTTCCGGGCCAAAACCCCCCCACGAATAATCGAAATTGCGAGTGCTAAAACCGTGAATATGGAGGGAGAAGTGTATTTGTATTTCAGTGCTGTTAAATGTGTATATTTTTTATATTGTTTCATGGTAGTCATAGTATTAGATTTCAATTTGCTCATTTTGAATTTACCTCATTCAGTCCTGTTAACAGCGTAACTAGTTAAAAGACCAAATATAAATATAATGACCCCCCCTCCCTTCTACAAAACTGCAAAAGCTGTTTTTAACACAGGCCGGCACGCTGAATGCTCTGCGCTGCTCCCGACACTCATAGGAAGTCTATGAGCGTCGGGATCAGCACAGAGCTTTCAGCGCACTGGCCTATGCTAAAAAATGCTTTTGCATTATATTTATATTTGGTCTTTTCACTAGTGACGCTGTTATCAAAATTGTAAGTCTTATGTTGAACTGTACCTGCAGCTGTCTTTATGAATTTCTTCATAAAGACAGTTTAAAAAATTCAGATAAATAACTAAGGGCTGCTTTTACGAAACAGTGGTAGAGGTTTCTTCCACAGGCTGGCGAGGTAAATGCTCCGACACTCAGGGGATTCAAGAAAAGGTAGGATAAGTTCCTGCTGAACCAGAACGTACGCAGGTAAGGCTAGACTCAGTTACGGCGCTGGTCTTTGACCTAAGGGCCGCCGCGGGAGCGGACTGCTGGGCACGATGGACCACTGGTCTGACCCAGCAGCGGCAGTTCTTATGTTTTTATGTTCTGTCAGCATCGGAGCATTTACCTCAATGGCCTACCGTAAAAACCAGCGCAAATAAATAAATACAGTGAACAGGTGAATCGGTACCAACTTAAGACTGTGAGCCCACCGGGACAGATAGGGAAAATGCTTGGAGTTCCTGATTGCTATTCATTGTAAAGCGCCTTTGGTGAATCTCTTCCTGAAAGCCGGTTAATAAATCTATAATATGATTAAAATAAAACCATCAGGAAATCAGGCAATTTTGTTTAGGGAATTCTGGAAATTCTTGGAGTCGAGGTGCAGGAAGGATGATTTGGAAAGGAGTTGAGGATAAATGTGAAAATGTCCTTATGCCTCTATGACCCCCCCATCCTTTTACTGAACCGCAAAAGCGTTTTTTTAGCGCAGGCTGGCGCGCTGAATGCTCCTCGCCGCTCCCGACGCTCATAGGAACTCTATGAGCGTCGGGAGCAGCGCAGAGCATCCAGCCGGCGCTAAAAACAGCTTTTGCGATTTTATAAAAGGAAGGGGGTGGGGTTAAATTTCTATCCTACGCCACCCACTTTGCAACCGCAAATGCAAGGAGAACAATGAGTTGGGTGCGATTTTTCTGCCTTTGCGTAGTTGCACCCCCGCCTGGTTAGACTGCTTACGCATGACAACGGTTACAGCGCTGCGAGTACAGTTCTGTTCACCCGACCTTATAATGCGAAAGCAGATCCTGAAAACATACAGAAAGAGGCAAGGAAATTGCTCCTTTATGACGAGTAGAGATTTTTCAGTTTGCAGAAGAGATGACTGCGAAGAGGATATGATTAAGATTTATAGACTCATAAGCAGTATGGAACAAATTCATTTGGAATGGTCTGCTTGCTTGTTCAGATAGTACGAGAGGCAGGGGAGACACCGTGAAACCAATTTGTTGCAGGCTGAAAAGAAATTTTCAGATAGCATTTTATGATTAAATGTACAATTACGCTGTGGAACTTCTTTGTTCGAGGTTGTAGCCATGTGCATTTGTTCATGAACCATTATTAGCCAGGTGCACTTTGGAATCGCCACCTTAGTTCTGGGGGGTAAGGAACGGGGGAAGGGTTCTCCTCATTAGAATCCAATTGAGCGGGTTTGGCCACTCGTAGACAAGTTACTGGGCTTAATGAACCATTGGTCTGACTTACTGCTGCAACTATATATCATTTGTATAGCGCTGAAAGGCATATGTACCTCTGCACATTTTGACATGTAATAGACTGACATGTAATAGACTGTCCCTGCTCAGAAGAGCTTACAGTCTAACTTGGACAGACAGACATGATATAAAGGGTTGGGGATGCAGAGCCCAAGGTGAGAGGAGTTAGGAGATAAAAGCAGTCTTGAAGGGTGACGGGACAATCGCGCGCCAGACACCAGCGCGCTGACAATCGAGCGCTGACAATTCGACCTAAGACACAAGCGCGCCACGGGAAAACTTAGTTATAAAGAGCTCTGAAGCGGGGTGTGAGTGGGGAAACCCCCCCCCACACACACTTTACTGCATAGTGTTCGTGTTGCCGTTGGGGGGGGTGCAATCCCCCACATTATAGAGAAAACAAAACTTTTCCTGAAAAAAAATCGGAAAAGTTCTGTTTTCTCTATAATGGAGAGTTCCAACCCCCCCCCTAACAGCAGCGCAAACACTATGCAGTAAAGTGTGTGTGGGGGGGTTTCCCCACTCATACCCCGCTTCAGAGCTCTTTAAAACTGTTTTCCCGTGGCACACTGGTGTCTTGCTCTGAATTGTCTGCCCTCTATTGTCGGCGCGCTGGTGTCTCGCCCGTGACTGACTATGAACTGTCTCGAAGAGGTGGGCTTTTAAGTTAGGGCTCCTTTTACAAAGCTGCGCTAGATTGCCGCACGCGCTAGCCGCTATCACCTCCTTTTGAGGAGATGGTAGATTTCCGGCTAAATCCAGGGCGTGCGACAAAACCGCTAGCGCGGCTTTGTAAAAGGACCCCTTGGTCTTGAACAGAGACGTAAGGATTCGGGCATGTTTGTTCCAGGCATACGGCACAGCAGGATAGAAGAGGCGGAGTCTTAGGGCTCCTTTTACTAAGGTGTCCTAGCGTTTTTAGCGCACGCAGGAAATTACCGCGCGCTACGCTTCTAGAACTAACGCCAACTGAATTATAAACAATAAGACAACGAATGGTTGAGTAAGAAAGGCATAGGGCTCCTTTTACAAAGATGCGCTAGCGTTTTTAGCGCACACTGGATTCCGAAAAATGACCGCCTGCTCAAGAGGAGGCGGTAGCGGCTAGCACGCGTGGAATTTTAGCGTGCGCTATTCCGCACGTTAAGGCCGTAACGAACCTTTGTAAAAGTAGCCCATAATAAAGGTAAAATTAAAAAAAACAAAAACAAAAATTGTTATACAGTGGTACCTTGGATTACAAGCATAATCCGTTCCAGGAGCATTCTCGTAATCCAAAATGCTCGTTAATCAAAGCAAAGTTCCCCATAGACAATAGTGGCAACAGCAACAATTGGTTCCAGAACCCAGGGTATGTATCTGTTGGGGCCGGGTGTTCAGCGCCGTCTCCTCTGTCCGCCTCCTCCGTCCGTCATGAAGAACAACCCCACAGTGCTGCTTCGGGGGGGATGCCTTTAATGTGCCAGCCGCCAGAGAACCTGCAGTGCCGCTTCAGAGGGATGCCTCCTCCATCCGCCGGCCAGCCCTCCATGTCAGATGCCCCTCGCATGCTGGAGAACCCCCACCGAAGTCCACGCAGCCGAGCGCTGCCCCACCTGCACACCACGCACGACACGCACAATGCCGATGATTGACGCTGTGCGCGTCACACGCAACGTGCAGGGGGGACAGCTCAGCCGCGCAGGCCCAGACAGAGGTCCCCCAATCTGCGGAAGGCACCCGACATGGAAGGCTGGCCGGAAGACGGAAGGGGAATCCCCCGAAGCGGCGCTTCCTGGACTGTAAGTGCTCGTTTATCGGGACAGTGCTCGGTTTGCGAGTCAAAAGTTTGCTGAGTGTTTTGCTCGTCTTGCAAAACACTCGCAAACCAGGTTACTCGCAAACCGAGGTTCCACTGTACTTTTAAAATGGAGCGTTTGACGGCTATACAGCAGGGAAGGTACAGGAAATTTATGAATGTTTGGGAGCCGTTGACTAAGGGCTCTTTTAACGGGGCTTCAGCGCGCGTGACTTTTCATCACGCGCTAACCCCCACGCTAGCCAAAAAACTACCCCCTGCTCAAGAGGAGGCAGTAGTGGCTAGCGCAGCCAGCGGTTTAGTGCTCGCTATTATGCGCCTTACACCGCTACCGCGCCTTCGTAAAAGGAGCCCTAAATTTTGTAAGGAATGATAACCGACTTTATTTTACTGACCTTTAAACATACACATCCAGGGAGGGGGGAGGGGTTTGTACTGGAATTGTTTGGGAGAATTTTTAGATAGTTTCTTGTAGTTTATTTTCTTGAATACTAGGTGGAGGGGGGAAATAATTGCGTATTACTATATGTAAGTTTATTGTGCTTTTCTTGTAATATTATATGTATACTAGTGTTATAGCCCGTCACATTAACGAGTGCTAGAATATATGTGTGTCTGTGTTTATTTCTTTCTCTTTAGCCGCTTTCTGTATTTCTGTCTTTATTTTTCCTCAGCTGTCCACCCATTCTCCCTTCCTTTTACCTTCCCTGTGTCCACCACCACCCCTTCACTGCTCCCCTTATCCAGCAGCAATCCTTCTCCCCTTTTTTTATCTCCCCCTGTTCAGCAGCACCTCTTTCCTGTCCCCCTGTCCAGCAAAGACCACCCTTCATTTTTCTTCCCCCCCCGTCCCTTCCCCTGTTCAGCAGCACCCCTTACCTCACGTCTGCCCTCAAGCCGACATCCGGGAGACAGTGAGGAGATCCACGTGCATGCGTGCAGTTAAATTCGGAGCTTCGATCTGGCCTGCTTCCTGCTCGCCTTGCTGTATTGTACTAAAAAGTACAATACAGCTAGGCAAGCAGGGAGCAGGCCAGATCGAACAATAAACGGTAAACAGAACCCTAAGCGCGCATGTGCACTTCTACCTGCGGGGCCCTATAGCTCATGGAAAACAGGATCACGGGGTGGGTGTGTTCATGCGCGGCTTAGGGTTTTATTATATTAGATGAATTATTTGCATGCACAATTGTAGTTGGAAAATTTAATAAAGATATTAAAAAAAAAAAAACCAAAAAAACCACCAACAACAGTGAATAATTTCCTGGATATTCAGTTCCGGCATCCAGGTATGGCTCGATGCTGAATATTTGAGTATAAGCTTTAAGAGCTGCTTTTACGAAGCCGCGTTAGCGGTTTAATGCGCATAATAGCGCATGCTAAACTGCAGGCCGCGCTAGCCGCTACCGCCTGCTCTTGAGCAGGTGGTAGTTTTTCGGCTAGCGCGGGAGTTAGCACGTGATAAAGCCTCTAACGCAGCTTTGTAAAAGGAGCCCTAAATGTCGTGACCAGCATTTTAAGTTCGTAGTGGTAAACCGTGGTGATTTATACAGGGAGGGGGGAATCTTTCTGAACAGCCATGAGTTTATGTATGTGTGTTGAGGGGGGGGGGGGAAGGCATTCTGTAAATGGTGCTCTGGAATGAAAATTGTTTATAGAATACCACTTAGAATATTTGCACCGTAGCATGAATATGCTATGGTGAATAGTACCGTAGCGACCCATTTCCTGAAATTTTCTTGCTTCTTATTTCAGGCATACTTCCGACAGGGTGTTGCCCTTCAGTACCTTGGGCGCCATGCAGACGCGCTGGCAGCGTTCGCATCTGGACTGGCTCAAGATCCCAAGAGTCTGCAGCTTCTGGTCGGCATGGTGGAGGCCGTCATGAAATCTCCCATGCGGGGTGAGTTGGACAATGTCCCTCTGAACAAATGCCAATAGAAGATGACTGAAATGAAAAAGCTCTGAGCAAAAGAGTTAATTTAAGAACCATCCACTTTATTAAATTCATACGTGTGGGAAAGCTGAACAGGAAAAGGAATCGGTTATGGTGTTAAAACTCTTTGACTTCATTGGTGATTGATGGCATAGAAGAAGTTCACATGTTGATTACCGGAACAGAGAACCTTTCAATGGAAAAGGCCCTCTGTTTCAAGCAGTACGACGTATATAGTTTTAGCTACATATAGTCTACTATTGAGACAGACATGGAGGAAGCCACTACTGTCCCTGAGATTGGTAGCGTGGAATCTTGCTATGCTTTGGGATTCCGGAATCTTGTTACTCTTTGGGATTCCATAATCCTGCTACGCTTTGGGATTCTGGAATCTTGCTCCTCCTTGAGATTCCAGAATCTTGGGGTTCTGGAATGTTGCTACTCTTTGGAATTCTGCCAGGTACTTGTGAGCTGGATTGGTCATGGCTGGAAGCAGGAGACAGGTCTAGATGGACCACCAGTCTGGTCCAGTATGGCTATTTTTATGTTGTTAAACAATTATTATTATACATAGTAACATGACGGCAGATAAAGACCTGAACGGTCCATTCAGTCTGCCCATTAGTTATACCCATTTAAAATACATGATTAAATTAACTTGTCTCTTCTTTGATATTTCTGGGTCATAGACTGTAAAGTCCACTTGGTATTGTCCTAAGTTCCAAATGATGAAGTTGCCGTCCAAGCTCACTTCAGCCTATCCAACCATCCTATTTGCAGGATATCTACCATAAAGTCTGTCCAGTAACATCAGTAACATCCTCATGTTCAATGTTAGTGGATTATGATTAGATTGACGATAGACCAAAGAGTAGCAACATTCCAGAGCTGAGACTGTGATGTCATAATGCCTCATTCCACCAATGCCTAAGAGCCAGCCTCATCAGTGATGTCACAATGGCTTAATCCTATACTTGACTCATACATTACATTAGTGATTTCTATTCCGCCATTACCTTGCAGTTCAAGGCGGATCACAAAATAATTATCAAGGATAAGAGAACTGCCATACGGGGATAGACCGAAGGTCCCATCAAGCCAACTATCCTGTTTCTAACAGTGGTCAACCCAGGTCATGAGTATCTGGCAAGATCCCAAAGAGTAAAACAGAATTTATGCTGCTTATCTTAGGAATGAGCAGAGGATCTCCCCAAGTCCATCAAACCAGATAAACATTTTAAAAATGGAAAAAATGGAGTCTTCTCTTATTCTTGTGGACTTTAATGGAGACCGAAGATGGCTTCCTCTTTTCTGTTCCCTTCTACATTGTATCACTCATAGATGCTTTTTTAACATAACTAATTGGGGATATTATCTATCTAAGCTATAGTTATTTGTGGTATGAACTGAATGGAATAAATTTGTAGTGGAGCATTTTATTCGGCCTGATGGAGTAATTTTGCGTATGCTGACACCTTGCAGAATCTTTGGAGCCAACCTATCAGCAACTTCAGAAGATGAAGCTCGACAAAAGTCCGTTTGTGGTGGTGTCGGTGATCGGGCAGGAGCTGCTGACAGCCGGACATCACGGTGCTTCTGTGGTGGTTTTAGAAGCGGCTCTGAAAATTGGAACGTGCAGCCTGAAATTAAGAGGGTCTGTGTTTTCTGCTCTGAGCAGCGCTTACTGGTCCCTGGGGAATACAGAGAAAAGTACAGGATATATGCAACAAGACCTGGAAGTAGCCAGGACTTTAGGTAATGTCATGCCTTTGCGTTTTACACTTCATTTGTACAAACAGGATTACTCTTATTTATTTTTTACCATTCTCCCAGGGGAGCTCAGAATGGTTTACATCAGTGGTTCCCAACCCTATCCTGGAAGACCACAAGGCCAGTCGGGTTTTTGGGATAGCCCTAATGAATATGCATGGGACAGATATGCATGCCTGTCACCTCCATTATATGCAAATTTCTCTTATGCATATTCATTAGGCTATCCCAAAAACCTGACTGGCCTGGTGGTCCTCCAGGACAGGGTTGGGAAACACTGGTTTATATGAATGTATTCAGGTACTCAAGCATTTTTCCCTGTCTGTCCCAGCAAGCTCTTTATCTAATGTACGTGGGGCAATGGGGGGATTAAGTGACTTGCCCAAGGTCACAAGGAGCAGCGTGGGTTTGAACCCACAACCTCACGGTGCTGAGGCTGTAGCTTTAACCACTCTGCCACACTCTTCCCATTCTCTTCTTGGTTGGGCTGAGAACATTTCAGCGGCCCCTCGTATTGTGATGTCATAATGCCTCAGTCCACCAATGCCTAAGAGCCAACCTCATTGTCGATGTCACAATGGCTTGGTTTCCCTATACTCAGGCCCATTTTACGAGATTCATTTGCCTCATTGAAATGAACAAATGTCAAGAAAGGTGTGGAATAACTTGTAAGTTTCATGGCTCCACATTGTGTTTATTTAAGTTTCCATACTGTTCTCCCAAGGGAGCTTAGAACGGTTTACATGAATTTATTCAGGTACTCAAGCATTTTTCCCTGTGTGTCCTGGAGGTGGGCTCATGATCTATCTAATGTACCTGGAGCAATTGGGGGGGGGGGGGGAATTAAGTCAGGGTCAGAACAAGCACTGTGGGCGGATATGACCCCACAACCTTAGGGGTTCTGAGGCTGCAGCTTTAGCCACTGCACCACGCTCTCCGCCTCACTCAGCTCTGTGAGCTGTGAATGAAATGTTTGACCTTTCTGTTTAGATGGTAAGCTCTTTTGAGCAGGGACTGCTACCTTCGTGACTCTCTACAGTGCTGCGTACGTCTGGTTGCACTCTAGGAATAATTCACGGCAGTAGCAGTAACCTGAGTAGTGAGTAGGTTTCAAGTTTCAAGTTTTATTTATATTTGATTAATCGCTTAATTAAAATTGTTTCTAAGCGAATTACAATATATAAAAGTAACATATAATTAAACATAATATTAAAATAAGAAATAACATATAAGATACTATAAAACTAGCAATTTATACAATGAATACAATTTAAAAATTAAAAAAAAGAAGGATTTACATAGCAAGTATATATAATGAGCTAATAAATTTATACAATAATGAAAAAGATATCAACATAAAAAAGGAAGAATTAGGAAAAAAAAAGTGTGGAAAAGAAGAAGAAAGAGGAAGAGCTCAAAAGTAATTTATAAGTTAAAAGCATCCTTAAATAAAAAGCATTTTAAATTGTGTTGTTTCGAGTCAAATATGTTTCTCGTTGAGGAAGCTGCCGCCTACTATTTATTTTCAGTAAAACTTCTCCAGACTCGTATGGACTGGTAACGAAAGAACGCTGCCCACCCATCTTAGATTTACAAGCCCCCAAGTTATGCGTTGAGCTGAAAATTCCTCTAAATGTAGGCGCTTTAAAGCGAGACGCCTCAAGTAATTTTTTTGCCTCTTGTTAGGTGCCTCGCAGCTGACGGCAGTAGACACCGTCCCCGAAATACAGGGAAGGTGTCGTAACATGGCTGAGCTGATCTTATGGGGGTCACAAGATAAAAGGGGAAGAGGCAGGGATGGATAGATAGATGGGGAATAATCACAAGGGCTCTGATTGGTACATGCTAGAGTAGGACGCTCCAAAGCTCAGCTTTTAAAGGAGTTAAGAAATGGGTTTTTTGGGGGGTGGGCCCCGACGAGTTAAGAATTTTTTCAGTCCTCTCACCCTTCATGTTGCTGAGGCAGTGATAGTACTTGTAAGGTTTGGGGATGGGGTCTGGTCACAGCGGAGCTTCTGCTTCCGTTCCCCATTTGACTGGAATGAATGACTGGGGGTGTTCAAATAGAGATGTCAGCTTGGGATCGAGGGGAGGGCTGGGGGGGTACATGTACTGTTTGTTGCCATCATGAACCTCGGGGAATGGCAAGGTTTTGCATTACCAAGAACCCTGAGGGGGGGGGAGCTCTCTTCAAACTGCTTGACTAAAGTGGCATCCAGATAGTTCGATGCAGTCTAACTTACACTTTTTGCATATGAAAAGTTAAAGTGTTAAAATGAGAATTTCATAAGATATTGTTATGTGGGGAATGCAGCTGGTTGTGTTGTCCATGGCTTCTACCCATAGGAAAGGGAGATTTGATACACTGCCTTTCTCTGGTCACCATCAAAGTGGTTTGCATGTCATATCCGACCAAGAAGTTGACCTTGCGGATCCACAGATGAAAATCCCAAACAAACGACTGTGGAGACTGATGCTGCTGATGTAGACTTTTTTTTTATTTTTTTTGTTCAAACATTCTCTATTCAAGTTTTTCAATAATAACATCGTGTCAAACCACTCAATAAGAAAAAAAAACCAATACAGCAATATCCACAGAGCACAATCCAGCATACATGAACAGGAAAATTAAACATCTTCATTCACAATATAAGATTGGAAAGTGGCCCCCATATATCGCACAGAACGAAATCGAGGAGTAGAATAAGCATTTTCCATCTCAAACTTATGAGTCAAACAAACTAAATTCCACCAGGAGGCCTCAAGTAAATCATGATATATTGTCCAATTTCTAAGGATCACTGTTGATGTAGACTTTATTGGAATAAAGTAGTCAATGAAACATCCACAGCTTGATATATAGAACCCTACATGGACCGTGTTTCGACATAAAAGTCTTCCTCAGGGGTCCAAGTGTCGTTTCCTCACAAGTGTGTAAGAAAGCTACGTCAGAGAATGGCTTGTAGTTCAGAGCAAGTGAACGTCTATATATCAAGCTGTGGATGTTTTATTCACTACTTTATTCCGATAAAGCCTACTTCGGCAACATCGGTCTCCACAGTCATTTGTTTTGAATTTACATATATCACATGGGATAATGGTGGCTTATATGACTTGCCAACTATATAGATGTCTCCAAGAAATTCAGGATCTTCAAGCAGTAGGAGGGAGATAGCAAGGGTGCTGGCTTGCCCCCTGAAGAGTTTTTTTCCAGTGAAAAGGCCATTTCTCTTTCCACACGGGCATAGTAGGCCCATTTTTCAGCATTTTTTTTTTTTTTTACAGTTTGTGGAGGCAGAAGAGTTTTTACGTTCAAGTTTCAAGTTTATTAGGTTTTTTTTTTTTTTTGTAACTGTTTATTTATGACAAGAGAAAAACATCACAGCAAAACATCAGGAATATCCAACTACAATACAGGCAGGTAATCTGCAGATCAACAAATCTCCTGATGTCACCCCCCCACCCCCCCCCCCCCCCCCCCCCCCCCTAGTGACAGCCCCCTGCTCCCCCCAAAAACCCAAGAACACCACCAATAGGCACAATTACACCCCAACGTGAGGAAAAGTAGAAAAATCAGAAAAGAAGTGGACCTAAGGTCACAGACCCCCAGTAAGAACCCCAAGAAGACACACCCCCACAAAACCCATCCGGCCGAAGCCAATAACTCAGCTGACAACAGAACTATTCATCCCCAAACCCTCCATTGCCAGGTATCTCCCCCAAATATCGTGATATTGCTGCCATTTTCTAGTCAACAGGGCCGAGAGCCGATATTTCTCACACACCCATCCCAATTTCTCTCGCACCAGAGCCAAAGTAGGTGAAGCAGTACTGCGCCAGTGTTGAGCCACAGTCAACCTAGCCGCTGTAAAAGCCAAGCGCACCAATCTATCCTGGGTGTCATCTACCCCTCCAGAGGGAAACCCCAACAAGGCCACCTCAGCTCTTTTCGCGAGAGGCACTTGAAGGAGAGCCCCCACATACTTAAACACCTGGCTCCAGAAGTCTTGAATGGAGGGGCAACTCCACCACATATGAAAGAATGTTCCCCGCTGCCCACATCCCCTCCAACAGAAGGCTGTGCCCGTAGCGGACATCTTGCTCAGAGTCACTGGGGTGAGATACCAGCGCACCAGCATTTTAATCGCATTCTCCACCAACATAGGGGCTACAGCTAAATGATGTATCCTATACGAAATAGTTTCCCACAGAGATGCCTCAAACACCTGCCCCAAGTCCCCTTCCCAAGCCAGTAAATACGAAGGCTTCCGGCCTTTATCCTGATGCACCCATTTATACAGCAGCGAAATGCAACCTCTGCGCACCGGGGACCCCAAAAGCTGCTCAAAGTCAGAACAGCTATAAGCTGCAACATCTGCCCTTTTAGCCTTCTGCAAATAACTTTTCACTTGTAGATACGGGAAGAGGTCCTTAGAATCAAGCTGATAAAGCTTTTGGATCTCTGGAAAAGCACGAATGGACTCTCCCTCTATAAATTGGCCAAAGTAGTGCAACCCTTTCCTTGCCCACCGCACAAATATCCCCCCATCTCTGCCCGGTACGAAATCAGAGGCAGTGCACATTGGTAAATGATGCAACCCCTTACTACGACCCAAGAGTTTGCCAGCCTCTCCCTTCCACACCCTCATTGTCCAATTAGTAAACGGGTTAGAAATGCTTCCCAACTCCCGTGCCCCCAAGTCCCCCCACATAAGCGACCCTAGGGTACGAGCCCCACCCGAGCCACTCAAAACTCCCTGCTCTACCTGCACCCACAACTTCAAAGATGGCGCATGCCACTCCACTCCCGCTCGGAGTTGAGCCGCGCGGTAGTAATGCTCCAAATGGGGGAGTCCCAGACCCCCTTCCGCTTTAAACTTGAACATGGCCCATTGAGCCACCCTGGGTCGTCTACCTCCCCACACGAATCGTAAAAGGTTCCGCTGCCATCGGAGAAGATACTGTCTAGGGACCTCAATAGGCAAAACCTGAAAAAAATATAAGAACTTCGGCAGTACCAACATCCTAATAACCTCCATGCGCCCCATCCAAGACACATATAATGAGGCCCACCGATCCATATCCCTAGCTAGGGATGCTACCAAGGGAATATAGTTAAGCTGAAATAGGGATGTCCAATCCACCCCCAACTGAATACCCAGATATCGTATAGGGCCCTTAACCCATCGAAAGGGCACCACCCTCTGAATACACGGAATATCCGCTACCGGGACCGATATATTAAGTATCTCCGTTTTTGTCATATTGGCTTTAAAGCCTGATAAAGCCCCATAGTCTGTCATAAGATCCTGAAGGGATCTAAGGGACTCCGCCGAGCCCTCCACAATTGCTAAAATATCGTCAGCAAATAAGGACAATTTATGCTCACCCCCTTGAACCCGTACGCCCTTCACCCCAGAGGCTAGTCGGATCTTTTGCGCAAGAGGCTCAATCACCAAAGCAAAAAGCAAAGGTGAGAGCGGACAACCCTGTCTCGTTCCCCGCCTGAGCTCAAAAGGAGCAGAGTATACCCCATTAATTTTCACACACGCCAGAGGTCCGTTATACAAAGACAGAATCCAAGACACATATCTGGCCCCCAGACCTACATGGTGAAGAACTGCCTCCATAAAACGCCAATCCACGCGGTCAAAGGCCTTCTCGGCATCCACCGCCACTGCTACCCAAGGACCTCCACTGCGTCGGGCCTGCCAAATCAAGTTCAAGACTTTGCGGATTCCATCTGCCGCCTGCCTTCCCCCTATGAATCCCACCTGATCTGGGTGAATAAGTGTCGGCATGTGAGGGGATAAACGATCAGCCAGCACTCGAGCCAGAATTTTGGTATCAATACCCAACAGTGAGATAGGCCTGTAGCTCCCACACTGAGTGGCATCCTTCCCTGGCTTTGGTAAAATCGTGATCCCAGCCAGCCGCATATAAAAGGGCAATTGGGCTCCCTCTCTCAGATTATTGTATAAACGCACCAACAATGGAGCCACCAATGTAGACATCTTCTTGTAAAACAACCCCGTGAACCCATCTAAGCCCGGTGATTTCCCCGGTCTCAATTGTCTAATCACAGTATGTACCTCCTCCAACGTAATGTCCTCATCCAGCCCCTGCGCTTCACAGGCCGTAAGGGATGCCAAGCCCAAATCCTGAAGATACTTCCCAATTTCTTCCCCCGACCCCTGACTCTCTGGCGTATAAAGCTGCTGATAGAATTCACGAAATCGTGCATGAATAGCCCCCTCAGCTGTCAATGTTTGTCCCGAGCCATCCTTAATAGCCATAATATTAGACTGCGTCTGCTGCAGGCGCAGACGATGAGCCAGCAATTTCCCCGCTCTATTACCAGATTCAAAGAACCTTAAACGAAGACGTTCAAGATTGAATTGAATCTCCTCATCCTCCATCTTCCCCAATTCCGCCCGAACTTCCCTTATCCGAAGCCCAAGGGGAGCTCCCCCCTGGCCCCTCTTATGTTGATCTACCAGTTGACGTAAAGTCTCTCTCAGACTCCGTTCCTTTTGCAATTGAAGCCTCTTTTTATGAGCGGCCATAGAAATAAGCTCCCCCCGCAGTACGGCCTTCAAACTTTCCCATATTGTTATCGGAGAGTAGGAATCAACATTATTATGCTCCAAAAAGTCCTCAATAACCTGTTCCACCTTGCGAACCATCTGTGGATCTTTCAATAAACTATCATTCAATCTCCAGTAGTGATCCCCTACTCTCGAAGCTCCCCATCGCACATCCATCCAAATGGGAGCATGATCTGACCAGCCAATGTCCCCAATGGAGGACCCCAGTAGTCTACCCCCCCATCCCTTATCCAGATATAGCATATCAATTCTAGTATAGACCCCATGAACATGGGAGTAGTATGTATAATCTTTATCCAGGCAATGCTGAGATCTCCACCCATCTACAATATTGAGTACGTCAACCAAATGTCTAAGGCGTTTCCTATCGGACTTAAGCCGGTCCCCTCCAACCCCCGTAGAGTCCCACCTGGGATTCATAACTAAATTAAAATCCCCTCCCACAATCACCGACCCCTTCTTAACCTGCAGTACCTTGGCCAATACCTCATCGAAAAAAGAACCCTGTTTAGAATTCGGGGCATATAAATTCACCAGGGTGACTACCTCCCCATTTATCTGCCCCACCCAAATCACCCAGCGCCCCCGCTCATCCCTCCATTCCCGTTCAGGCACGATCTTAAGACGTTTAGCAAACAAAATGCCCACCCCTGCCTTTTTCCTTTCTGTCCTATTAGAGGCCCAGACCCTTCCCGGATATTCTCTATATTGTACCAGCTTCTCCCCAGGACGCACAAAATGCGTTTCCTGAATGAAGCTGATATCAATACGCAGCCTTTTCAACTCCTTCAACAAAAGCTGGCGTTTACGTGGCATATTGAGGCCCTTAACATTGAAACTGCCCAATCTCAAAGAATCAGGTCCCATGACCCAAGAATCCTGCCCCACACCCTGCACCCCTCTTCCCCTTCCCCCTACTCCAGATCCAAAAGCCCATGCTGTCACCTACCCATCCCCCTATCCCCACCCCCCACCAGCCCCACCCCCCTCCCAACCCTACCCATATCCACCTGCTCCTCAGCCCTTCCATGACTCCGGGTGACCCCCCCCCCAGCTCATGAACCCCTCATCCATTCCCCCTCCCCTCCCCAGCCCCCCAACAAGCATTCATCCTCAGTCTCACTCCCATAGGCACCCTCTCACACTCACCCCCATGAAGAAAACCCCTCACATCCAACCCCCCACACAGTCCCAGCCACACATCTGCCCAGTCAAGGCATTGACAGTCCCAATTGTCCAAGTGCAGCCAAGCAGGATCCGCTATTGTTCACTCGCCACTGCTCACTCGCCAGTGCCATTGGAAGGTCCCGCTCCGCCTCTTCCACATGGTTCCTCCACCGCTCGACCACCAGCACCCGGCTTTCGGGACCTGGTCACCCGCTCTCTCCAGCGAAATTTCTCTGACTGCTGGGTCCCTTGCCGGTCCGACATCAGAACCTCTCCAGTAAGGATCCCCTCCTTCCGCAACAGTTTGCCAGCCTCCGCTACAGTGGTCACTTTCTTATGGACACCGTTAATAGTGAGAAGGAGCCCAAAGGGGAACAGCCATCTATATCTGAGGTTGTTCTGCTTCAGGATCATCACGATCGGGCGAAACTCTCTCCTGCGTTGCAAAGTAATAGCAGAAAGGTCCTGAAACACCTCCACTTTGTGGGTCTTCCACTCAAACGACCCCAGATCACGGGCCTTGCGCACCATCCGCTCCTTGTCTGCATAATTGTGGAGACATGCAATAATGTCCCTTGGATAGTCATCTCGCTTGGGTCCCAGTGTGCGATGAGCCCGGTCCACTTTCAAGACCCCACTGGGCTCTCCACCGTCGTCAGCCAGGGAGAAGAGAGAGTGATATATCTCCTGCACCACCTTCACCGCATCTGCATAATTCGCCGATTCTGGTACACCGCGGATGCGGACATTATTCCGGCGGGACCGGTTTTCCAAATCCTCCACCCGGTGGTAACAGTCCTGCCAGTCCTTTTGGGCTGCCTCAAATGCCCCACTCAAATTTTGTACCACCTCCTCCTGCTCCCCCATTCTCCTTTCAGTCTCCTCCACTCTCCCCATGAGGTCGGCTATGTCCCTCTTGATTTCTTTCACTGCATCCCGGATTTTCCCTTTGACTCCAGCAACTTCCTGCTTAATGTCGCAGACCCATTGCTGGAGGTCTGCTTTAGTCACAGCTGCGGAAGATGAATCCTTTCTCCGCAGTCTCGGAGAAGACCCCCTCTCCGACTCTTCATCGGACCCGCTCTCCCCGGACTCACGCTGGGACGCGCACGAGGCTCCGCGCGACTGGCGCAGGCCGCTCTTTTCTGGCGCCTTCTCGTGCGGTCTCCCTTCGTCGGGTTTCTTTTTAGACGGCATATTCTGAAGCTGCTCCGCTGCACTCGCACAGCTCACCGGGTGCCCCGCTCGCTACCGCGGCTTGCCTGCTCCTGATCGGGGGAACGTTCGCTCGAGGATCAGAGCTCCGGCTCTAACCCGCCATTCAGGGTGGTGACGTCACCGGAAGTCTCATTAGGTTTTTTTATATACGTGGGCTCACAATCTATCTAACATACCTGGAGCTATGGAAGACTGAGTGACTTGCCCAGGGTCATAAGGAGCAGCACGGGGTTTGAACCCACAACCCCAGGGTGCTGAGGCTGTATCTTCAACCACTGCACCATTTCGTCCAGCTTGCCACCTGTTGAGTTGGAAGTTTGGCACCACATAAATTGACTTGAATATATACTTGTACCTACTGTATGTTTAGCTATGCATCTAGTGGGAAGGGTCCACAGCAAGGGTGTCAAAGTCCCTCCTCGAGGGCCGCAATCCAGTTGGGTTTTCAGGATTTTTCCATTGAATATGCATGAGATCTATTTGCATGCACTGTTTTCATTGTATGCTGATAGATCTCATGCATATTCATTGGTGAAATTCTGAAAACCCCACTGGATTGAGGCCCTCGAGGAAGGACTTTGACACCCCTGCTCTACAGCCATTGAGGAATGCATGCAACCCTGTGTTGTAACAAATTTCAAACTGATTGTGAAGAAATTGAGTGCAGACTGGGTTGTATCTATTTCCACTTATATACAATCTTGATAGATATATTTTTAGAACTCTGTAGATTTATGGAATATTGGGAGAAAGCCCTGCGCATTTATTAAAATGATGTTTGTTTCTTTTCTAATTGGTTCTAGGTGACCAGTCGGGAGAATGCCGAGCTCATGGGAACCTGGGCTCCGCATTCTTCTCAAAGGGAAATTATCGGGAAGCCCTTACAAACCACAGACATCAGTTGGTGCTCGCCATGAAGCTAAAGGAGAGAGAGGTAGGATGCCAATTCAACAAAGCAATCACGTTGACGTTCTCTCGCTGAGTACAAATATTCTCACCAAGTTAAATGTTTTATCAGCCTAATTTTCTGCACTCTGACATGGAAAAGCTTTTCTTTGTCCCAAGCATTGGTCGTGTTAAGTCTTCTGTTAGTCGATGCCCATGCTTAGCGAGCTCTTTACTGAACTTTCTTGCCAGGCCTTCTATATATTGCTTTGGAAACAGAAATGAACATGGCATAATGGAACAAGACAAAAAAAGCATTGGCAGGGCCCTGTATTCAGCTCTCAAAGAACATCCACTGGCTGAGAATAAATAGAAATAGATAAACGTGAGACACCTCAGTACGGGCCTAAATTTGAGACGTTAGTAACTTTTTATGGCCCCGGAGCAGAAAACTCATAGGTGACCAGCACCAGGTTTAAAAAACCTTAATAAGTCCTGCCCCGTACATCATTCGGTCTCAGTAATAAATAATTAATGTGAATAAACGCTCAGAGACTTAAAGAGCGAAATAGAGGGCCGATAAACGGCTCAAAAAGCCCCGCCCTTCAAATAAATACTTTCAAAAATATATCAAAAATGCAAAGTGCTAAAGTGATTCAGATAAGTCTAATGAATGGACTGATTAGATTGTGATCTGTGACTATTGAGTGTTGGGACTTATACAAGAATCTTGAATGAAATATTTTTCTTCTATCTTTTAAAAAATATTTTGCACTTTAGCGCTTTGTATTTTTGATATCTTTTTGAAAGTATTTATTTGAAGGGCAGGGCTTTTTTGAGCCATTTTTTTGGCCCTCTATTTTGCTCTTTAAGTCTCTCACTGAGCGTTTATTCACATTAATTATTTATTACTGAGTCCAAATGATGTACGGGGCCAGGACTTATTAAGGTTTTTTTAAACCTGGTGCTGGTCACCTATGAGTTTTCTGCCCAGGGCCATAAAAAGTTACTAACGTCTCAAATTTAGGCCCATACTGAGGTGTCTCACGTTTATCTATTTCTATTTATTCTCAGCCAGTGGATGTTCTTTGAGAGCTGAATACAGGGCCCTGCCAATGTTTTTTTGTCTTGTTAAATTATATTTTGGCAGTTTTTTTTTAGAGTTTTGGATTGCATAATGGAACAAGACAAAAGCCAAGTTACAATCTTAAGTACTCTACTGGAAATTGGGGTTGGCTACTGCTGTCCTGCACCATTCATAATTAACAAAGTGCAAGAAGTAACAATTTCATGTTTGAATAATTTTACAGATATTCCTCAAAATGCTTGTTTCTATAGCCTATGTGCCATAGATTTAAATGTTATATGTTCCACTGAAAATATGAATAATTGTGCAATTAACCAAACCCACATTGTGTTGGAAATCAAAAATAAACTCAAAAAGAATTAACACAGTTCAGTGCATGATACCAAATTGTGTAATGGGGGAAAAAAGATCTCAAATACTCCTGTGTCAAAAAACCCCTGAAGTTTTTGAAAAGGCACTTCAGTGGGGCAAAGGATACTATCATAGGTAAAAAGAGCAACCCTCATTTTAACACAAACATGTACAAAAACTAATCTTTTCTAATCATGTGCTCCAGTCCCTTTTTAAAAAAATGTTATGCTGGATGCTTTTATTTTTATGTGTGTTATGATTTTTGCTTATTCATCTATCAAACTCTATCCCAGCAATGCTGAGAAGCGGGAGGGTGGGATATTAGCCAGAACTAATGGTGGCAACGCTGAAAAGCGGATATTAAACTAGCCAATAGGCAAACATGTTATGATGCAAAGGTCCCGAGAAGGATTCAGCTGAAACCACTGGCACAGAATGAAAAAATAAATCCAGTCGGCAACAGAAGTGTAAAGAAAAGCACACTTACCTTTATCACGCAACGGTGGCCTGACCGTTTCACGCAATGGCTTCTTCAGGAGATGTGTCTCCAATGCCGAACATCATAAAAAGTTGACAGTAGTATGCCCTTGAGTTCGGCATTGGAGACACATCCCCTGAGGAAGCCATTACGTGAAACGGTCGGGCTCACAAAGTTCCTATGAGCATTGGGAGCAGTGCGGGCCATTCAGCGCAGCTCTTTGCGCCTCTTCGATCAAACTGTGCTTGGAGTTTATAGTGCAGAGAGCCGCGCTGCTCCCGACGCTCACAGAGTTCCTAAGAGCATCGGGAGCAGCGCGGGCCATTCAGCGCGGCTCTTTGCGCTAAAAACTCCTAGCGCAGTTTGATAGAAGAGGCCCTAAATATTTTTATTGATTGTAAATTCTCTTATTTCACAATAGTAAAACTTTTCATCTTGCCTCTGAATTCCCTGGTGCTATCTGCAATATGAATTTTGATTCCTTAACTCGTGGGGAAGGGGACAAGTGTGTTTATGAGGTTAGCACAATGCCAGTGACAGACAGAGGGGCAGCGTGGTGGCTGAGGAAACAGGTCTGACTAAATTTAAAAAACTGTCCAATGAACATTTTCAACGGAACAAGTGATTAGCAAATACCTTTCACAAATTTTGGTTTAATATTAAAAATCTAGATGAGAAATATAATTATCTGCCCTCAAGCAGTCTTTTAATGACACGATTGCTGGCATCTGCAGTTTCACTATTCTTTTGTTAAATATTTAGTGCTACATCTACATTAAAAAATCTTGCGTAATGTGTAATTAGGATGAAAATTAGAAATGAAAACCATTATTGCTCTTGCAAAGTGAACTAATTGTCCATTGAGGTCAAGTGAATAATGTTGGCAATTTGATCAGTCTTTTGTAAAATATGCGATGTTACCTCTGCATTAAAAATCTTGAGAAATGTGTAATTAGGAGGAAAATTAGAAACAAAGACTATTATAGCTATTGCAAAGTGAACTGTCTAATTGTCCATAGAGGTCACGTGAATGATGCTGAGATGTAATATGGCAATGCAGAAGATGAATTTGGAACCGAAATTTGTGTCAAACAGCGGGCACTTCTGTGAAAGGGAACTTGTTTTCAGGCTCCAAGAAGACACCTATCTGGAAAGGAAAATAGGCAATAGAGAATGACACGGGGACAAAACTGTCCCTGTCCCTGCAGGAACTCAATTTCCCTATCCCGTCTCCATGAGTTTTGTCACTGTCCCATTCCTGCAAGCTCTGCCTTAACTGCACAAGCCTTGAACACTTATGATTTTAAAGAGTTTGAGGCTTGTGCAGATGAGGATGGAGCTTAGACATTGGTGGAATGAGGCATTATGACATCACAATCTGAGCTCTAGAATGTTGCTACTTATGATTTTAAAGAGTTTGAGGCTTGTGGAGATGAGGACGGAGCTTAGGCATTGGTGGAATGAGGCATTATGACATCACACTCTGAGCTGTAGAATGTTGCTACTTATGGTTTTAAAGTGTTTGAGGCTTGTGCAGATGAGGACGGAGCTTAGGCATTGGTGGAATGAGGCATTATGACATCACAATCTGAGCTGTAGAATGTTGCTACTTATGGTTTTAAAGTGTTTGAGGCTTGTGCAGATGAGGACGGAGCTTAGGCATTGGTGGAATGAGGCATTATGACATCACAATCTGAGCTCTAGAATGTTGCTACTTATGGTTTTAAAGTGTTTGAGGCTTGTGCAGATGAGGACGGAGCTTAGGCATTGGTGGAATGAGGCATTATGACATCACAATCTGAGCTCTAGAATGTTGCTACTTATGGTTTTAAAGTGTTTGAGGCTTGTGCAGATGAGGACGGAGCTTAGGCATTGGTGGAATGAGGCATTATGACATCACAATCTGAGCTCTAGAATGTTGCTACTTAGGATTTTGAAGTGTTTGAGGCTTGTGCAGATGAGGACGGAGCTTAGGCATTGGTGGAATGAGGCATTATGACATCACAATCTGAGCTCTAGAATGTTGCTACTTATGATTTTAAAGTGTTCGAGGCTTGTGCAGATGAGGACGGAGCTTAGGCATTGGTGGAATGAGGCATTATGACATCACAATCTGAGCTGTAGAATGTTGCTACTTATGGTTTTAAAGTGTTTGAGGCTTGTGCAGATGAGGACGGAGCTTAGGCATTGGTGGAATGAGGCATTATGACATCACAATCTGAGCTCTAGAATGTTGCTACTTATGGTTTTAAAGTGTTTGAGGCTTGTGCAGATGAGGACGGAGCTTAGGCATTGGTGGAATGAGGCATTATGACATCACAATCTGAGCTGTAGAATGTTGCTACTTATGATTTTAAAGAGTTTGAGGCTTGCGCAGATGAGGACGGAGCTTGCAGGAATGGGGCAGGGACAGGAAAAGAATTTGCAGGGATGGGGACAGATTTGTCCCTGTGTCATTCTCTACTTGGGGGAACAGTATAGAAAATTGACCAAATAAATAATGTGACAAGTTTCAGCCTCTGCTAAGCAGAACTGGTATTGTGTCATCTTAATGCCTCATTCCACTAATGCCTAAGAGCCAACCTCATCAGTGATGTCACAATGGCTTGATTGTCCCATACTTGGCTCACTTTTACAACATTTTGATTTCTAGAGTGGTGCAGTGTAGAGAATGACATGGGGACAAATTTGTCCCCGTCCCTGCAGGAACTCAATTTCCCCATCCCGTCCCCGCTGTCCCTGTTCTCTGCCCCATTCCTGTAAGCTCGGCCTTAACTGCACAAGCCTCCAACACTTATGAATTGCAGTAATCCAAATATGGCAATAATGTCAATTGACAAGGTACTCGACAACTGGATTGTGACAAGATAGATCTTATAACTCTTAGTTGTCAAAGATGGAAAAAGAATTTTTGGGGGCACATTCTCACATGGTAATTTAATTCTAAATCAGAATCCAGGATTACACCTAAGATTCTAGATGCATTATCTATTATCAAAACTTCACCAGCTATTACTTTACTTCATTCATGCAGATATTCTTGTAATTTCCCAAACCAATAAGTCTTGTCATAGCTGTATTCAATTTAAAAAGCTTTCCTAGCCAATCACTAACTTTGCCTATAACTTGACTGATATATTCAAGAACATTGATAGTCGCTTCCATAAGTGGACAAAGTAGAAATATGCCATCTGCATAGGTATATACTGTGTAGTATAAATTTGAAAATAATTTTCCAAATTCACTCATATATATGTTAAGCAAGGAAGGCACATCACCTCTAGTTTTCCATATTTTATAAGCCAGTGCCTCTTGCTACGTGATATGGTCTTCCTTTCAGCCGTTGAAAAACATTACCATAAATACTCAATTCTCTCAACCTCATAGCATGAACTGATGATCCACTGCATCAAATGCAGCGGAAACATCAAAATGCAGTACCACTGCCTGTCACCCCATGCTTAGTTACTCCCATACAACTGAAACCGTCTCTAACAATAGAGGGGGCCGTACGTACTACAAAAGGCTCGAAAACCATGTTGATTGTAATGTAATACTCCAACTTGAGTGACAAATTGGTTCAATTGATAATTAACCAATGATTCAAGCAATTTAGCAATCCACGGCATACTTGCTATTGTTCCAAAATTTTCAGGGTTAGAAAGATCTGCTCCTATTGTCTTAGGAATAGGAGTTAACAAAATACACTTCCCCTCAATATTTGTGGTTAGGGGCAAAGCCAGCCTGCGAATAACTATAGGGCCGACTCTGACCCACCCCCGGCAACCTCTCGGATCCCTCCACAACCTACTTAGGGTCGACTCTGACCCACCCCCGGCTCCCTCCCACCTCTCGGATCCCTTCACAACTTACTTTTTAAAGCCTGGTGATCTAGCAGTGAAGCAGGGTAGGAGTGATCTTTGTATGCTGCTGCCTTGTGAAGAGGCGCAAACAAAAAATGGCTGCCATGAGTTCCCACTGTAGTCATTTATGTTTGCGGCTCTACACAGGGCAACAGCGTACAAAGATCGCTCCTGCCCTGCTTCACCGCTAGACGACCAGGCTTTAAAAAGTAAGTTCTGGAGGGGTCCAGGAGGCAAAAGGGAGGCAGGGGTGGGTCAGAGTTGGCCCTAAGTAAGTTGTAGAGTTTTTAAAAAGTAAGTCCCGAAGGGGGGAAAAATCCCCATGAATAACTGAAGTCATAAGCGCTGAACCTGCTAATATTTAGGGGGACATGTATAAGAAATATTTTTAGGGTAGCAACCCTCTTGTAATGATAGTATTGTAGAAACATTTAAATAGCCTCAGAAGTATTAATGCACAAAAAGCAAATATTTTTCAAGAGAGAGAAAATCATTGGGCATTATGATATAAGGGCTGCAGGAGGTAGATTCAAAAATATTTCTTACTGAAAGGGCGGTAGATCTTCCAGTCAATGTGGTGGATTCAAAAACAATTAAAGATGTTAGATCTTTTATTATGAACAACTGAAATGAAAGTCAAAGATCAGGTGCTAAGTAATGACTTTGGGAAATGAAAGTGAGTTGCTCTTGGGATGGGTCCCAAAGTGACAGGCTGGGTCAGGAACTGGTTAAGTGGAAGGCGACAGAAGGGAGTGATCAGTAGAGATTGCTCTGAGGAAAGGGTTACCAGTGGTGTGCCTCAAGGTTCTGTTCTTGGGCCTGTTCTTTTTAACATTTTTATAAACGATATTGCTGAAGGGTTGTCGGGTAAGATTTGCCTCTTTGCGGATGATACCAAAATCTGCAATTGAGTAGACACACCGGATGGTGTAAATAACATGAAGAAAGCCCTGGCGAAGCTTGAAGAATGGTCTGAAATTTGGCAGCTAAAATTTAATGCTAAGAAATGCAAGGTCATGCATTCGGGCTGCAAAAACCCGAGGGAACGGTACAGATTAAGGAGTGAAGAGCTTATGTGCAAGACAGATGAGCGGGACTTGGGTGTGATTGTATGCGATGATCTTAAGATGACCAAAAGGTGAAAAGGTGACGGCCAAAGCTAGAAGGATGCTAGGTTGCATAGGGAGAGGTATATCTAGTAGGAAAAAGGAAGTACTAATGCCTCTGTATGAGTCTCTGGTGAGACCTCATTTAGAATATTGTGTACAATTCTGGAGGCCGCACCTTCAAAAAGATATAAAAAGGATGGAGTCGATCCAGAGGAAGGCTACTAAGATGGTATGTGGTCTTTGTGATAAGGCGTATGGGGACAGACTTAAAGATCTCAATATATATATAATTTGGAAGAAAGGCGGGAGAGGGGAGATATGATAGTCGTGATGTAAATGCGCATGAGTCGAGTCTCTTTCATTTGAAAGGAAACCCTGCAATGAGAGGGCAAAGGATGAAGTTAAGAGGTGATAGGCTCCGGAGTAATCTAAGGAAATACTTTTTTACAGACAGGGTGGTAGATGCATGGAATAGTCTCCCGGAAGAGGTGGTGTCTGAATTCAAGAGAGCCTTGGATAGGCAGTGGGATATCTTGGAGAGAGAAAGAAATAATGGTTACTGCGGATGGGCAGACTGGATGGGCCTTATCTGATGAACTAGATGGGTGTTATAATCCCTCTGTGCCATTATATTCTTTGCTTCTCGGTTCCTATCATAGCCATTACTGTATCTAATAGAAAAGAGACCTGCATTTTTCTTTGGAGGTTTAGCCTAGTGGTTAGAGCAGTGGACTGAAAACCAGGGAAGCCCAGTTCAAACCCTACTGTGATTCCTTGTGATCTTGGGCAAGCTCGGGTACCTATTGCGAGCTCTCCAGGGATAGGAAAACACTTACTGTACCTAAAAATTAAGTCACCCTGAGCTCAGCCCAAAATCCCATCTTCCCACTTCTTGTTCAAAAACATTCATATTTGGAATATAATTTAGCAGTTCTGAAATTTACGACACATATATAACATTAATTAATAACAAATGGCTGTGTGGATGTGGGAAAGCAGAGCCTTCTTATCCTCTAGGATATAAATGCAGGAAATTAATTTGGTGCTTCCCAATGACATCATTTCAACCACAGAACTCCCTTAGTATAGAAAGCTATTGCTTTTGCTGCTGTTTGCAGTCATGTTTATAATGTGTATACATTTTCATATAATCATAGTTGAGCTGATAAGAATTTCACTTCTTATTTTTAATAGGGTAACGAGAAATTTTGCTAAAGTGAATGTGTGCAGCACACTGGAAAAACAGAAAAAAAAAGGCTAAATAAATTTGTTCCCTTTCTAAGTTACTGGAACCTGCCGCACTGAAAACTTTAATTCACTCATTGGTTATTTCGTGTTTAGATTACTGTAATGCCCTCTATAAGGGTATCACAAAAAAGGAGATCAGATGATTACAGGTCGTCCAAAATACCGCTATTAAGATCATTAGCGGGGCAAAGAAATATGATCACGTCACCCCTCTTTTAATCAACGCTCATTGGCTGCCAACCGAATACAGAATTAATTATAAAATTTTACTTTTAACATTTACAACCAGAATGAATAACCAACCTGATTTTATTAACAGTCTTTTAATCCCGTATGTAACGTCAAAATCCCTCCGTTCCACTTCTCAAAATCTTTTAGTTATATTGTACCAATGCTTAGTAGTAATTTATTGTATATTGTACATCGTACCTTCCTATTGGACAGGTTGCAACACATGACTTGCTTGCTTAATTTTCTATCTTACGACATGTTATTAAAATGATATTGGCTTATATGAGTGCAATTGAATACGTGAATTTCACATTCCACTTTTTGTTGATTGTGCTACTGCTGTTAACTTAACTTGTAGAAGCAATATATCTCTTATTCCTTGTTATGCTATACGGATATTGGTTGTTGATTTGTTTATTTTATAATGCTGTTAATCCTTACTTTTCTTTACTGTTTGTGTTGATTTGCAACTAAAATAATAAAACTTATTGAACTTAAAAAAAAAAATCAATAAATACTTTACGCACCAACAACTTTGCTGTCACTGCCCCTTCTCTTTGGAATTTACTGCCTATATATCTCCGTAACGAATCAGATATAAAACAATTTAAAATAGAATTAAAAACATTTCTATTCCAAGATGTTTTTTGTTAAATGCCCTTTTTTTTGACAATCTTTTTACCTAACCTACTGTTTTAGCCTTTATGACTTACCTATCCTATATTTATTGTAGTTCTTCCCCATCTGTCCTTTTGTTGCCATATGTTTGTGTAAGTCACTTGTCTTCCCTGTTTTAATATGTTTAACCTGTTTTTGTGTAATTTTATTATGTTAAACCGCTTAGAAATTGGATTAAGCGGTCAAACAAATTTTTAATAAACTTGAAAACATTTTTTGACCTGCACATATTACCCGTATTTTCTCTAATAATTGCCTGGGCGATTGATAGAAACACGAGGTTTTCTGAAGCTCTCCTCCGTGTGATGACTATTTCTCTTCTCCATCCCTCGTTCCTGGGATAACCAGTTCTCTCCCTCATCCTGCCCTCTGTGATAACCACTATTTCAGTTCTCCATCCCTCGTTCCTGAGATAACCATTTCTCTAAATTAAAGCAAATGGTGTAGCGGCCTTCTTAGTCTTGGTAGAAATAAAACAAAAGAAAACGAATCCAAGTGATACCTTTTTTAATGGACTAACTAGAGCTTGGTTAGATTACCTTTCAAAGGTAATCCTTTCTATTACTACTTATCACTTCTATAGCGTTGAAAGGCGTACGCAGTGCTGTACATTTTGACATTTATAGACAATCCCTGCTCAGAAGAGCTTACAATCTAACTGGGACAGACAGACATGACATATAGGGTTGGGGATGCAGAACCCAAAGGGAGAGGAGTTAGGAGTCGAGAGCACTCTCGAAAAGGTGGGCTTTTAACTGGGCCTTGAACACTGTCAGAGACGGTGCCCGCCGTAGGGATTCGGACAGCTTGTTCCAAGCCCATGACCCCAAATCACAGGGCCACAGAAAGCTGAGACGCAGGCGGTTCAGGTCAATGATGTCTGATGAGGTGCCTACCTTCGACCCCAAACACAGGTTTTTTGACCCCATCTGGGGGTCCCAACTCACATGTATAATCTCCAACCTATCTTTCAAATAAGTTATTCAGATATTGTCCACAGATATCTTTACACTCCTCTCAGAAGCAGTTGTTTTCTTTGCCTGGCCTTGGTCAGGCCAAACTCGAGTCAATGAGAAGTCAACATTTTCGTTCGTATGTCGAACCTACCTTGTGGAATTCCTTGCTTGGCGAGTTTTTTTGATGAAATATCCTATTTAACTTTCAGGAAGTGATTGAAGACAGTATTGTTCCAGCAGTACTTTGATACTATAGATTTTGAATAAGGCTTCATCGACCTCTAAAGGGGACCTTGTTTTGATGATCTATTTTGCTGGTAACATGATGTATAGAGAATGGCATGGGGGTAAATTTTTTCCCGTCCCCACAGGAACTCAATTTCCCCATCTTGTCCCCGCAGGTTTTGTCTCTGCCCCTGTCACTATCTCATTCCTGTAAGCTCTGCCTTAACCGCAGAAGCCTCGAACACTTAGGATTGTAAAGTGTTTGAGGCTTGTGCAGGTGAGGACGGAGCTTAGGCATTGGTGGGATGAGGCATTATGACATCACAATCTGAGCTCTAGAATGTTGCTACTTAGGATTTGAAAGTGTTTGAGGCTTGTGCAGATGAGGACGGAGCTTAGGCATTGGTGAAATGAGGCATTATGACATCACAATCTGAGCTCTAGAATGTTGCTACTTAGGATTTTAAAGTGTTTGAGGCTTGTGCAGATGAGGACGGAGCTTAGGCATTGGTGGAATGAGGCATTATGACATCACAATCTGAGCTCTAGAATGTTGCTACTTAGGATTGTAAAGTGTTTGAGGCTTGTGCAGATGAGGATGGAGCTTAGGCATTGGTGGAATGAGGCATTATGACATCACAATCTGAGCTCTAGAATGTTGCTACTTAGGATTGTAAAGTGTTTGAGGCTTGTGCAGATGAGGATGGAGCTTAGGCATTGGTGGGATGAGGCATTATGACATCACAATCTGAACTCTAGAATGTTGCCACTTATGATTTTAAAGTGTTTGAGGCTTGTGCAGATGAGGACGGAGCTTAGGCATTGGTGGAATGAGGCATTATGACATCACAATCTGAGCTCTAGAATGTTGCTACTTAGGATTGTAAAGTGTTTGAGGCTTGTGCAGATGAGGACGGAGCTTGCAGGAATGGGGCAGGGACAGGAAAAGAACTCGTCAGGATGGGATGGGAAAATGAGTTCCTGCGGGGACGGGGGAAAATTTGTCCCTGTGTCTTTCTGTAATGATGTACTCATATTTATTCGATTTTCTAGCCTGTCCTCCCAGAACAGGTTACAGGGTTACATACACAATGAGAGTTAACAATTCCCAAATTTTACAAACATGTAAGTTTAAATATACTATAAGATTTGACAGTTTGGCAATTAGTTAAGAGTTAACATGGGTGTTAGGAATGATTAAAAACAGGAAAGGTTGTGGACTTCTCCCTTTGTAACCCGTTCTGAGCTCTTTGCGGACAACAGGATGGAAAACGAATTAAAATAAATCAATCATTAGCAATTTCTTATGGATACCATGTCATGGTTTAGTAGTTTCTCGTGGACAACATAGTTACTGGAGCTATTTACGGTAGCAAGATGGATTTTGGCAATTTCCTTAAGTTTGGCAAATTAGGAAAGAGGTGGGTTTTTATTGCTTTTCTGAAGTTAAGTAGTTTAGTTAGTGATCTGATTGCAGGTGGGATTTTGTTCCATACTCTGGGAAGGAAGCTGGAGTGAGCACTCTTCCGGGCGCTTTCTAGTTGGGGGGATCGTGCTGGTGGAGCAGACAGCCTTCTTTCGATTTGTGATCTTAGGGGACGGTTTGGGATATATGTTGTTTATTTTTCCGACATGTAGATCAGGATCATATTGTCGACGTATTTGAACGCTAAAGTTAGGGCTTTGAAGATGCATCGGTTCCGAATGGGTAGCCAGCGGACTATGAAGATGTGAGGATGTACTTTGTATAATGGATGTTTTCTTTTTTGTATACTGCTTAATACTCATGTCGATAGCGGTAAGTCAAGAATAATAAATCCAAGCCAATCAAAATCAAATACACTTCTCCCTCCGTATTTGTGGGGGTGAGGGGCAGAGCCGGCCCCCGAATATGGAAAATTGCGAATATCTTTTAAGGTCGACTCTGACCCACCTCCGCCTCCCTCCTGGTTCCCGGACCTCTCCAGACCTTACCTGGTGGTCTAACAGTGAAGCGGGGCAGGAGCGATCTTCCTACGCTCCTGCCCTGTGCAGAGCTGCGAACAAAAGTGGCTGCCGTGAGTTCCTATGGCCCCATGAGACAGGAACTCACGGCAGCCATTTTTCTTGGCGGCTCTGCACGGGGCAGGAGCGTAGGAAGATAGCTCATGCCCCGCTTCACCGCTAGACGACCAGGTAAGGTCTGAAGAGGTCCGAGACTCAGGAGGTGAGGCGGGGGTGGATCAGTGTTGGCCTTTAAAACTTGCATTCGTCCGGGAGGCAGAATCTCGCAAATAACCGAAGTCGCGAGTCCTAAACCCGTGGATTGGAAGGGAGAAGTGTAGTTTGAGAAGCTCTGCTCTATTCTGTGTTTTTAAAAAATTTTTCTTGTATCGGTGGAAAATGAGCATTTATAAATGTTAGCCTGTGGTTCAAATGCTGAGAAAGGGAGCCCTGCGATCTGTTTGGATACAATATATTGAACATTCGTTGCGAGCATATGCTGTTGTCTCCAGCAACTCATCTTAGCTGGAAAATGTTTTTATAACGCCATTTTCCCCACCATTATGTGTTTCTAGAAATCATATGATACATAATGTCTGGACTGAGCTTTCCTGCTAGCTAATATTCCAGGGCCGAAATGGAAAATTAAGTGTTGGCACATTAAGTTACCTTTGATCGTTACTGCTTAATTCATGCATAATCCCACTAGCCATGATTTGCATGTATGAAAATGAGGGTGCCTGATTTGTTAACAACACAACAGCTTTGTCCTCTTTTGTATATATGGTGCCCATCTGCGGAGATGTGACTGCGTGCCAGGAGCAATTGTCTGTTCCACTGGAGTTGCTCCAGATTCTCATTGTCATCTGCTACAATGTAAATGTCCAGTTTAGCTCTTCCCATTATCAAATAATTTTACTGCATGTTTCCTTGAATAAAATAAATTCTTGAGTAATGCGTGTAATTTTTTTTTTTTTTTCTTATGTCTTGAGACTATTTTTAGGTCGGTTCACCATCCCACTGATTGTCATTGAGGTATAAGAAGAATTTTTTCGCTTGGCCGAGAAGGCATGCAAATATCAGGTTATTAAAAGCGTAACAGAAATTGTAAACCTCAATGTTTTGATATGGAGAAGGCCAAGTGATTTTTTTTTTTAAATATTTTAAGGACTAAAGGGGGGGGGTGCCTTTGTTTTCTGTGACTAGAACTGCAAAGAAGGAAAATCCTAGCAGCATTTGTTACTTCTATGCTTAGGGATTAGGATGTAATAAGATCTTTCTCTT
This sequence comes from Geotrypetes seraphini, assembly GCF_902459505.1. Classification (NCBI taxonomy): domain Eukaryota; kingdom Metazoa; phylum Chordata; class Amphibia; order Gymnophiona; family Dermophiidae; genus Geotrypetes; species Geotrypetes seraphini. Next base: position 175,204,314 of record NC_047091.1, on the reverse strand, counting down.
TATAGTTTACCATAAAAAGTCAGCACATCAAGGCATCTGTTCTGTACGTGTAAGAGATTTTCTTAATTAATGGATCCCCCTTTAGAATATACATTCTATTACATTCCCCAGCCTCCGTGACCTATGGGTAGAACTTCTTGGGGAGCGTGAGTGAGGCCAGCAGCATACAGAGTTGCCAAGGGGGGAGGATTTGGTAAAAGGATGGTGTTCAGCAGACTTTCTTATTGCCTTCTTATCCCTCTATTCCAATCTTTCAGTAAAAAAAAAATTGTCTTGAAAATGACCTTTATGTGCACGTGGATACCTACCTACTAATACATTACATTACATTAGTGATTTCTATTCCGCCTGTGCCTTGCGGTTCTAGGCGGATTACAAATTAGAAGAGATCTGGACATTACCTAGAGCAGCGATGGCGAACCTATGGCAGGCATGCCAGCTGTGGCACGCGGGAAGGTCCGCAATAGAGAGCTGCACGGGACACCCCCTAGGATCGCGGGGATCCCGTGGGGACGCCTCCGAGAGTCACGGGGTTCCTGCGGGGCTGGATGTACTAAGTCGCGCGGCTTTTCTCCCTACCTGCTCTGCTTGCAGCACAGAGCCGAACGGAAGTCTTCCCGACGTCAGCGCTGACGTCGGGAAGACTTCCGTTCAGCTCTGTGCTGCAGGCAGGGTAGGTAAGGAGGAGTAGCCTCGCGGCTCAAGTGGCTACCAAGGGAGGGGGGCGGTCCGCCCTGCCCCGTGTGCAGCACAGCCGGCCAGGTCCCCTTACTTTTGTGGCGCTAACCCGACCCACCGACAACAGCCCTAGTCCGACAAACCTCCCTGCCCTTAACCGCGAATCTAAATTACCTTCTTACAGCAGCTGTAAGAAGGAAATTTAGATTCGCGGTTAAGGGCAGGGAGGTTTGTCAGACCGGGGCTGTCGGTCGGGGAAGCTCCACAAAAGTAAGGGGACCTGGCCGGCTGTGCTGCACCCGGGGCGGGAGAGAAGGAGGGACGAGAAGGACGCTGAAAGCACTGGGGAAGACAAAGGGGTGGAGAAGGACGCTGAAAGGCCATGGGGAAGATGGGTGGGGGGGGAAGGACACTGAAAGCATTTGTGGAAGACAGAAGGGGGAGAAGGACGCTGACAGGACATGGGGAAGACGGGGGGGAGAATGACGCTGAAAGCACATGGGGAAGACAAAGGGGTGGAGAAGGGCGCTGAAAGGACATGGGGAAGATGGGGGGGGTGGAGAAGGACGCTGAAAGGCCATGGGGAAGATGGGGGGGGGGGGTGAAGAAGGACGCTGAAAGGCCATGGGGAAGACAGAGGGGGGAGAAGGATGCTGACAGGACATGGGGAAGATGGGGGGAGAAGGACGCTGAAAGGAAATGGGGAAGAGAGAGTGGGGAGAAGACACTGGCAGGGAAGAAGACAGAGATGCCAGACTATGGGGGGAGCGGAGGGAAGAAGATGGGTGCCAGACCAATTTGGAAGGGGGGAGAAAGGGAGAAGCACAGTAACAGAGCAAATGGAAGACGCAGAAGGAAGAGAGACAGTGGATGGAAGGAACTGAATGAGAACATGAGGAAAGCAGAAACCAGGCAACAAAGGTAGGAAAAGAATTCTATTTCTTTTTTTCTTATTTTTTGCTTCAGGATAAAGTAGTATATTAGTTGTGTTGATAAAAATTTATAAACAAAAGAGGCTCTGGTAGAAACCCGTTTACAAAGTGTGTATTCTTCCCAATTAATATTTCCAAATTAATAAAGTCTTTTTGCTTATTTGTAAATGGGTTTCTACCAGAGCCTTTAATTCAGTAGCATAATTAAATGAAATAACTATTTCTGAAGTTTATAGGGATGGGCGGGGACGGAGGGGATTCCTCACGGGGATGGAGGACATTCCTCACGGGGACGGGTGGGGATGGAGGGGATTCCTCACGGGGACGGGCGGGGACGGAGGACATTCCTCGCGGGGACGGGTGGGGACGGAGGGATTCCTCACGGGGACGGGTGGGATTCCTCACGGGGACGGGTGGGGACGGGTGAGACTTTGGCGGGGACGGGTGGGATTTCTGTCCTCGCGCAACTCTCTAGTCCGCAATTAAGATATGTGGCACGGCGGGAGGCGAGTGTGCCGGTGTCTGCTTTGCAGCTCACCTGGCAACAGGGCCGGACTGGCCATTGGGAGGACCGGGCATTGTCCCGGTGGGCCGCGGCCCATCCTCCTGTGCTGGCTGCAGTCCTGTGAGTGGATGTTTAGCCTGCCTGTCTTCCCCTTAGTATCCTATGAGCCAGGCAGTGTGTGAGGGGGAAGTGGGGGGAGGAAGAGAAGCTTCACACTGAGTCTGTCACAGGAACTCAGTGAGGCTTTAGTGTGACTACACATGTGACATCTGTAATCAGGAACAGTTCCTAGTGCTCCCATGCTAGAGAGGTGAGGATATGGGAGGATGTTAATGTGTCTAATAATGTGCTCCTCTGTAAAAACCTCTGTATCTTCCTTGGGGGACATGCTAAATTCGAGGAAATAAAAAAGCTGCTTATGATGATTGCATAGAGAAGTTCAGTAAGCTGAGAGGAGGGCTGGGCTCTCTGTGAACAACCAACACACTAATCCTCTGCGCTGTACCTTATGGAAAACTCAATATAGCAAAAAAACAGTAAAGTGTATATGTGGCCCTTCACAGTGCTTTTGTAAACATCATAATAAAATAACAAAGGCTCCAATAATGAAAAATAAAAGTCCTTTTCCCATACACTCAGGTTGCACAAGTCCGGTTTTCACCCGGACAGTATATTTTTTGACCAAAACGGATGTCTACAATTAGTAAAATTCCCCAATCACATATTTTTTTTATGGGGACGGATTTGTATACAGCACTTCATTAGATTTTTTTTATTATACAAATTTTATCTTTTTGTAGACTTGAAGTCTTGAACAAAGAAAATGAGTACAGCAAAAAAAGCAAAAACAGATAGTGGAAGACCATTCCAAGAGGCCTGGACAGAGACATATGGAGTGATTGAACGCAGTGGGAAAGCATTGTGTATTATGTGTAATGAAAGTGTTGTGTCTCGCACATCAAGTGTCAAACGTCACTTTGAGACCAACCATAACAGTGTTGCTGAACTTGGTTTAGCTCAAAGAAAAGAGTTCCTTGTAGGAAAATTAAATAAATATCACTCCCAGTCTTAGTTTTAGCAACTATCTTTCAAAAACTAATCATCTTACAGTTGCCAGCTTTCAAATGTCACTGTGCATGGCAAAACATGGTAAGCCCCTCTCTGATGGAGATTTTATCAAAAAGGCAATTTTGGCTGGGAGTAATTCACTCTTCCATGATTTCCAAAACAAGGATAAAATTGTGCAGCGCATCTCTGAGATGCCGCTAAGCAGAAATACTGCAAAAGATAGGGTTCTGCGAATGGCTGCTGATGTTAGTCAACAGCTTACTTGCGACTTACAAAAAGCACCCTTCTACTCCATGTGCTTGGATGAAAGTACATATATTACTAACCATGCAAGACTAGCGCTCATTTTGCGTTATGCTACTGGTGACATCATGAGAGAAGAGCTGGTAAAACTGCTGTCTTTGCCTGGAAGAACACAAGGGATAGATATCCACAATGCTGTGATGGAGGCTTTTTCATCACTAGACATAAGTCCAGAAAAAGTGGTTTCAGTTACTAGCGATGGAGCACCTAGCATGGTGGGGACAACATCAGGATTCATTCATTTCTTTGCTAAGGAAGCAAAACATCCACTGATTCAATTTAACTGCATAATACATCAAGAGGTTTTCTGCGCCAAAGAAAGCAGCAAAAAACTTGACGATGTCCACAAAGATGTAACAAAAATGGTGAACTTCATCATGGCGCGTGCTCTTAATTTCGACAATTTCAAGCCCTTCTTGATGAGGTTCAGGCACAATATAACACTTTGCTGATGTACAATAATGTCCGGTGGCTGAGCAGAGGACGAGTGTTAGAGAGATTTGTGGCCTGCTTGGAAGAAGTTAGGCTATTTATGAACGAAAAGGGGGAAGACTATCCTCAACTCACCAACATGGCCTGGCTTACCAACCTCATGTTCTTTACAGATTTTACTAACCACTTTAATGTACTAAACAAAAAATTACAAGGCATGGGAAAAACAGCAGAAAGCATGTTTAGTGACATTAAAGCTTTTGAGAGAAAATTGCATGTTTTTGAAAAAGACCTTGAGAGTGGACAGCTAAAATATTTTCCCAACCTAAAAATACATTTGGATAATTCTACAACATTTGTGGACAGTCATAAAAAACACCAGGAAATCCACAAAGCATATTCCACCATTGTAGCCGAAGCAAAGGAGAATTTTAGTAAAAGATTTTCTCAGTTCCGTAAGATGGAGACAACCCTTTCATTTATAACTTCCCCAGAAAAGTCCACATTTGAAGATCTTGATCTTTCCTGCTTACAGTGGTTGGATATTCAAAATTTGGAAATGGAGCTACTGGAATTTCAAGAAAGCTCTATCTGGAAAAGTAAATTCAATGACCTGCGTGCGGCTCTTGAACGTATTGAGTGTGAAAGGGTGACAAATGAAATCACTGCTAGCAGTTCTGAAAATGAAATCCTAAAAGCGTGGAATTCTCTGCCAGACAATTTTAAGTCCATGAAAGCACTTGGGATTGCTCTTCTTACTTTGTTTGGGTCATCCTATGCTTGTGAGCAGCTGTTTTCGGCTTTGAATCATATAAAATCTGATGCTAGAAACAGATTAACGGATGACATGAGTGCTGCATGTGTTGCTCTGAAATTAACGCACTATGAGCCAAGGATTGACAAGTTATCAGCATGCATGCAACAACAAAAATCACATTAATTTTTTTCAGAGCATGCCCAATGCATATGTTTACATGAAGCAGTGTTTTCAGTTTGCAGTTAAGACACTTTCTAAGTTATTTAAATATTATTTAAAGATGTTATTTAAAAAAGGGACTTTACATGGCCCTGTTGTATTCCAATCTGGAATTTCCAATAAAAACGTTTGGTTTAATTGAAAGCTCTTTTGTTTTCTTTACATCATATTATTAGAAATGTAATGATTTAACTATTTTCTAATTTGATTGTAAATTTTACAAAAAAACATGTATAGACTCTGGGAATACACACCGAGTCTTGACACAGTTAACAGTTTTAAGAAGTTTATCTTTTTTTTTACTCCGGATACATTTGACATGTTATGTGAATAATACATTTAAAATATATTGTGTAACTGAATCAAATTCTTCCTAAATTCATTAAATTGAATGAAATCATTAAAACATTATAAATTGCCAATAAATTGAAATGAAAACCAAAGGATTGTGAATCAAATTGATTCTCTGACAATACAAAGATTCCAACCTTTAAAAATGATGTTACATAGTTCAGGCAACTTTATAAAGAGTTTTTAGATACTAAAATCTTGGTATTAAGGTTTAATTGACGTGCTGGCACTTTGAGGAAATTCTTTGGTTTTGTGCGGCAGTTTGGGCACTCGGGCTCAAAAAGGTTAGCCATCACTGACCTAGAGAATGACATTACATCAAAAGTTTCAAAGTTTCAAAGTTTATTATTTTCTTGATTAATCGCTTTATCAAATTCAAAGCGATGTACATAATAAAAATTAAAAGAAAGCATATAATACATACAGTACATACTTTAAATACTTACAATAGGTAATATTAACTACATTACATTGGGAAAGAGGGGTTTAAGAAATACATTTGTATAATAAAAGAAATACAAAGGAAAAACACAAAAGGGGAAACATTAAAACGATTGGTATAAAAATATTAGAATTATTGATTTGAATATGATTAAATTAAGTATTAAAAGCATCATTGAATAAAAATGTTTTTAATTGTATTTTAAATTTTACCAAGTCTTGTTCATTACGTAAAAAAATTGGGAGTGCATTCCAGGTTTGTGGAGCTGTTACAGAAAATATAAATTGTCTTCTAGTATTGATATATTTTAATGATGGAACTGTAAGTAAATTTTGATCAATAGATCTCAATGTTCTGGTTGGTTGGTACGGTATTAGCAATTTATAAATAAAAGCAGGTGTCTTATATAGTAATGTCTTGAACGTAACATAACATTGATCCATGTACTTTACATGGTGTGGTAGAGGATTATAAATTATAGGATATCTGGAATTTTCAGAAAGAATTTCAAAGTAGAGAATTAAGTAATAACAGGGTTCCGTGGAGAATATCAGTATATACTGGTTACAGAAGAAAAAGTTACCTAACAATGAAGGGGGAGGTTTATTGGTTACTGAAGGTAGATGCTTATTTGTGAATCAGAATATTTTTGGAAGGTAAGGTTCTAGGAGTTGACTAATGTGTTAGAGGGTGAGCTAGTGCGAAGGGGGAGGAGATTTGTTAGTGGTGACGTGTTTTTTTAAATAGGAATGTTTTGATTTCTTTTCGAAACACTTTGATGTCTGTTGTTTTGATCATCAGTTTGGTGATGGTGGGGTCAATTTTCGCTGCCTGTGTCGCTAGAAGGCTGTTGTATAGTTTCTTACGTCGGGTACCATTGTGAGGGGGGAAGGTGAATAGATTTTGAGTTCTCCTTGATCTGGGTGAGTAGTAGCGGTATAGGTGGTTAAGAACATAAGAACATAAGAAATGCCTCTGCTGGGTCAGACCCGAGGTTCATCGTGCCCAGCAGTCCGCTCACGCGGCGGCCCAACAGGTCCAGGACCTGTGCAGTAATCTTCTATCTGTACCCCTCTATTCCCATTTCCAGTAGGAATTTGTCCAATCCTTTCTTGAACCCCAGTACCGTACTCTGCCTTATAACGTCCTCTGGAAGCGCATTCCAGGTGTCCACCACACGTTGGGTAAAGAAGAACTTCCTAGCATTTGTTTTGAATCTGTCCCCTTTCAACTTTTCTGAATGCCCTCTTGTTCTCTTATTTTTCGAAAGTTTGAAGAATCTGTCCCTCTCTACTCTCTCTATGCCCTTCATGATCTTGTAAGTCTCTATCATATCCCCTCTAAGTCTCCTCTTCTCCAGGGAAAAGAGACCCAGCTTCTCCAATCTCTCAGAATATGACAGGTTTTCCATACCTATTATCAGACGTGTTGCTCTCCTTTGAACTCTCTCGACTAATGCCATATCCTTCTTAAGAAACGGCGACCAATATTGGACGCAGTACTCCAAATGCGGGCGCACCATCGCCCGATACAACGGCAGGATAACTTCTTTCGTTCTGGCTGTAATACCCTTTTTGATTATACCAAGCATTCTATTCGCTCTCTTAGCGGCCGCTGCACACTGTGCCGACGGCTTCATTGTCATGTCCACCATTACCCCCAAGTCCCTTTCCTGGGTACTCTTATTCAATAACATCCCTCCCATTTTATAGTTGTACCCCGAGTTTCTGCTCCCCACATGTTGTTTAGGTAACAGGGGGCAGTACCATGGGTTACTTTAAATAGTAGACAATAGAACTTGAATTGAATAATTGCTTTTATCGGAAGCCAGTGAGAGTCTACATAGGTGGGGGTGATGTGGTCAAATTTGCTGAGACAGTAGATGAGTCTGATGGCTGTGTTCTGAACGGTCTGTAGTTGTTTTATCATGTTGTTTGGTCATGGTAGGTAGAGGCTGTTGCAGTAATCTAAGGTACTAAGTATGAGGGATTGTACAATGATCTTGTAGTGTTCTTTGGTAAAGAATTTTCTTATTTTTCTTAGGTTTCGCATGGTGAAGAATGCTTTTTGTATGATTTTGTGTATTTGTGTCTGCATTGTGCAGCGTCTGTCTAATTGTATTCCTAGAATTTTGAGAGTGCTCTGTATAGGATATTTGATTGTGTTTACTTCCAGTAATACTGAGAGCTTTTGCATTTTGTTCACCTTGAAAAGAGACAGCTGAGGGGAGATATGATCGAAGTCTACAAAATCCTGAGCGGAGTAGAACAGGTACAAGTGGATTGATTTTTCGCTCCGTCAAAAATGACAAAGACTAGGGGACACTCGATAAAGTTACAGGGAAATACTTTTAAAACCAATTGGAGGAAATTGTTTTCACTGGGAGAATAGTTACACTCTGGAACGCGTTGCCAGAGGTTGTTGTAAAAGCGGATAGCGTAGCTGGTTTTAAGAAAGGTTTGGACAAGTTCCTGGAGGAAAAGTCCATAATAATCTGCTATTAAGACATGGGTAAAGCCTCTGCTTACCCTGGATCGGTAGCAAGGAATGTTGCTACTCTTTGGGTTTTGGCCAGGATCTAGGGACCTGGATTGGTCACCGTGAGAAGGGGCTACTGGGCTTGATGGACCATTGGTCTGACCCAGTAAGGCTATTCTTATGTTCTTGAAATTTGCAATCAAACTTTTAAGCAAATAAATAGGTGTATAAATAGAAGATGACTTTTAGTTCAAGCACAAAGCGATACACATTGAGATTATTTCCCTACTACAGATCCAACATTCTAGATTCGGAGTTAAGAGAAACCACTCAAGAAAAAGATTTTGAAGTGATTATGGACAATATGCGGAAATGTCCAGCCCAGTGTGTGGTGGCTGTTAGGAAAGCAAATAGAATTTTCGGAATTATCCAAAGGGAATAGAGAATAAAACGAGAATGTTGTCATACCTAGTGTGATTGCACCTTGAGTATCGTGTGTAGTTCCGGTTGCCTCATCTCAAAAAGGATAGTTCAGTGGTTCTTAAACCTTTCCTGGGGGACCCCCAGCCAATCAGGTTTTCAAGATATCCCTAATGAATATGCATGGATACTATGGATGGGCCAACTGGATGGGCCATTTGGCATTTATTCATCATCATGTTACTATGTTTCTATAACCATAAAGCTCTATGACATCACAATGCAGGTGTAAAGAGCCTTAGCCTATAGGAAAAGGAGATGAAATGATAAGAGCCTTAGCCAATAGGGAGAGGAGGAGATAGTGGATGCTGTGGATGGGCTATTTGGCCTTTATCTGCCATCATGTTTCTATGTTTCCATAAATCACAAAAAATTGCACCCTCCAAAATACAGGACAAAAAAGTCACCTTTCTTTACAAAAAGGAAGAAAAGACCTCAGTGTCTAATAGGGGCTCTTTAAGCTTCCCATATAGACAGGCTAGTTTTAAACAGAATTTAATCCTAGCAGACACATCCTTGGTCAGAAAAACTCCCAATTAGTAAGTGAACCTCTATTCTAATTTTCTAATAGTTTTATATATTTTCTTATAATTTTATATATTTTTTTAAACTTTTCTTCAAACAACAATTGTCAAAAATAGAAGTCACTTATCTGAGCACTTCGATATTCAGGTGTAGTCCTGGAGTAAAGCAAGCAGGAAAAACTGCTCTATGGAAAAAAGCTATCAGTCAAAACATTCTTCCAAAATATCCAACAGGGTACCCTGTTTCGCAACAAAATGCTTCATCAGGGATTTGCTGTAACACAAAATGCCCTAGTAATGCTGCTGCCGCCACCCAGAAATACCCGTCCCCCCAATACCCCCCAACAATCCCAAAAACCCCCATCATGTGGGAGAGTGACAGGTCACGAAAGACGCCTCATCTTAAGAAGCTCTTAAGAGCCTATAAGACATTATCCCCCTTCAAACAGAAAACTCTAACAGGCAGGTATCATAATCAAACCTATCAAAGTAAATAAAGTCCACATAGTCAGTCCTTCCCCGGACTGGGGTTACCAAGAAGCTTGATAAATTCAGCTGCCGCCTCAGGGGACTGAAAAGACTTCCAAACTCCATTACGTTGGATCCGCAAAAGGGCCGGGTAGTTGAATTGAAACCGCTGTTTAAGCTTCGAAAGTTGTGCACAAAGAGGATAGAAGGGCCTCCTCCGTTCCTGCAGCGCCATAGAAAAGTCCTGGCTAATGCGGACCAAGGTTCCATTATATTTCAAGGCATCCCTCTTGGCTCGATATTGTTGTAGGAGTTCCACTTTATGCCTGAAATTCAAAAGCTTCAAGATAACCACCCACGGGCGGGTTTCCAGGCCAGGACGAGGGCCCAAGCGGTGTGCCCGCTCTATGCACAAGGGCCCCAGAGAAGGAGGAAGTGGCAACTCCTCCCGCAGCCAGCATTCCAGCACGTCCAGCAATAAGCGGTCTGCAATCGTTTCTGGAATGCCCATCAAGCGCAGGTTCGAGCGACGTGAGCGATTTTCTAAGTCGTCCAGCTTGTCGGCTTGGGCTCGAACCTGCGCCTGCAACGCGCTAAGGTCAGTACCTCGAGCCGTGGAGGTATCCTCCAAGGTGGAGACCCGCTGTTCCAATTCGGTCGTGCGAGTCGCTGCAGCCGCTAACAGGGTCTCAATATTCGAAATCTGCGCCGTTAACGATTCTAATTTGGGCCCCAGTACCTGAGCGAGTGCCTCCTTTATATCACTTAGCGCGGTCTCCGTAAGGTGTGAGACCGCTGCCGCGGGGCTTGCCGCCATCTTGTTCTCGCTAGGCTGCACTCGCTCCCGATCCTTTCATGCCGATTTCGCCTGCATGGGATCCCGAGATCTTGTTATATATCTGTCCATGCAAGGATAGAGTTCCAAAAGACGGTGTATCCACGTGAAAAGTGGGGAAAAACGTTGTTAATTGCCAAAAGTATGCAGGGTAGCCTCGGAGCAAGCGAAGAGACGTCCTCAAACGCTCATGACATCACGTGACCTCCCGCGTGCTAGTTTTATATTCAATGGTTGCCTTCCACGGGAATCAGTTGCACTGGTGTAAAGGCTCCCAAATCAATCCTCCAGCGATCACATCTCACAAGGCATGAAAGAACAATGGTGCCATGGTTCTAGCGCCATGGTTCTAGCGCCATGGTTCTTTCATGCCTTGTGAGATGTGACCGCTGGAGGATTGATTTGGGAGCCTTTACACCAGTGCGACTGATTCCCGAGGAATGGGGAATGCTTGAGTACCTGAATAATTTGTAATCTGCATAAAATTGTAGGATATGCAGAATATAAATTATTAAAATGAATAATAATAATGAATGAATAGGTACAACCCTTAAGCAATAATTACAATTCCTCCCTTTTCCCTCCCAAAACCACTTGGAGCAAATGAGGGAATTTGATGTCTGAGCCTCCTGGCCAATTTACTCTTCTGGTCTCGGAATTGATTTTAGCCAAAAAGAAAATAAAAAAATTAAGACAGAATAAAATGGTTGATAAGGAAGATATCCTTAACCTTTTTATTTCGCATGTTCTAAGGAACGCTGAAGCAGTTTGCTTCCAGCTTTTAGCAGAACACGAAGAGCACCAGAAGTCATGAGACCACCCAGACATTCAGAAACACAAGTTATTCCAAAAGGCCTGCTTTGAATTTAAAGATATTCCAGAGGTTTACAAGGGGAAGTCTTCTAGACAGATGCAATTTTAGGAAAGCAAGAGTGTATTCTTATCCTTTCCAACCCAACAGATATTGAAAGAAATTATGCATTGCATAAGGGGCTGAGAATGAGTGTGTATGCTCTGAGGGCAGAATAATTCTCCAAAAATCTAACAGAATGAGGCCAGTTTTGGCTTAGGAGGTAAAAAATGGTGAAAAGACTTATCGGCTTTGAGAATGGACCAGGTCAGATTCGAGGGGGTTAAAAAAAAAAAAAAAAGCCTTCAAATTAAAAATAAAATGGCATATATTTATCTGGGTAGGTCTAGCGTTTGCAGTATAGAATTTTTGATATAATGAAAAATATGGATTTGTTCTTTCCGAAATGCCTCTTTTCAACTCTTCTGGTCACAGACACACGGAATCAAAATACACAGAGGGGCTCATTTTCAAAGCACTTAGGCTTCTACGGTACTTTGTGTGTCTAAGTGCTTTGAAAATGTGCCCCTAATTCAATGAGGATGGGCTGCACGCTTTTCCCCGCTTCTTTTACTAAGCTGCACTAGACGCTAACGCCTCCATTGAGCTGGCGTTAGTTTTTGGCGCGTAGCGCGGGGTTAGCACGTGCGGCGATGTAGCGCTAAAAACGCTAGCGCACCTTAGTAAAAGGAGCCCTTAATGGTTGATATGTATTCTGCCTGTGGTATAGTGACACCCTGTGATTAAACTGTAAAATCCATCCTTTGAATTTTGTTGACAGTGTCATCTAATGGTTTAATTTATTATTACACCTGGTTTCACTTTATCGTGCTTTCTAACCCAGTGTTTTTCAAACATTTTTTAGCTTCGACACACTAAACGGAGCAAATGTTTGTTTGCGGCACATTATAAATTGTAAAATTGCAAAACCAACAAAAACTTAAATTTGAAAGTTATTTAAGCTATGCATGGGTAATTGTAAGAATGGTGAAATTAAAATAGACAGAACAGAATTGCTAATCAATGCAATGGATGTTTGTTTTTGAATGCAAATTAACTCAAAACGTGCCCCCCCGAAGGCCAGCATGATTTCCCCTTCTCACCTCCATCATCCCCCAGGCCTCCCGGTCTCACTTTAAAAACTAATTAGGGCCTTCAGAGGATCGCCAGTGCTGCATGCTCTGACGCATGTTCCCCCTGCTGTAGTCCCGCCCCCTCCAGTGATGTGACGTCCTGTTTTGGTCTGGGATGTACCGCGGTAGAGGGAACGTACAATGGAGGCCAACGGCAGCCTGCTAGAATCACTACAGAACCGGTGTTCCTCTGCAGATCATAATTGGTCTTTAAAGTGAGACTGGGAAGCCAGACGACGGTGGAGAGAAGGTGAAAGCATACTAGACTTTGGAGAGCTCCCTAAAGCTGCGGGTCAAAGGTAATGTGTCACATGAGCTCCCCAAAATGTTGGGGGTGCTCAGGCACCCACAGTGCTGGCGCTTATGCCCCTATGCAGCACTACCCCCCCCCCCCCCCCACCATGAGCTCTGACATCGGACCTCTTAAAGCAGGAGCAGCAGCGGCAGTGGACGGCCAGCAAGAGGCAGTGCTCAGGGCAAGCTTTTTCGCTGCCAGAGTGCTGTCGCTCCCGCTTTAAGGGGCTCGAAGGTATGCAGGGAGCAGGGTTGGTTACTGAATCCGCGAGCCCTATTTTTTTTTAAGAAAATGAATCGATTCACCGAAGTGAATCGGTGAATCGATTCGAATCTACAGCTCATGGGAAGGAGAGAGATCTCATTTGGTTTCCATGCTTCTGCAATCTTTGGCCTTTCTGTTAAGACTGCCGACAGCGGTGTCTTGCATTATTATACTGTGTTGGCAAAGTTGTGCATTTTCCTTTGAGAGGATCAATTGATGTGAGTTTGCGTATTAGCAGGCTAGTAAAAGCCTTTTTAAAAAAAAATAAATAAATAAATTTGTGCTGTAACACATATTCCTAGCCAGTTCTTTGGCAGCTCAAATGGAGTCCCACTCTAGCTGATCCTCTCCTGCTGGGAACATTTCAGAAGTGTTTATAAAGTACCCCGGGAAGGCAGATTGCTCACCCAGGGATTCCTGCATAGCTGTATTTTGTTTAGCTGCTGGAAACGTCGCAACTTTTAACAGTTTTTCAGTAAGTGCGTGGTTCAGATTGAGGTACACAGATTTCTGCATTGCCAATTGGAGGATAGCAAGCATGTCTGAGGCGGAACCTGCAGTGACATTTTCTCCTTTTGACAGAGGAAAGCTGGAATTGCAAGGGAGGGAGGGGGGGGGGGAGACTTATTGCACCACTTAAAACTGTAGGAGGTTGTGAACTTACAAATTTTAAAACGAGCAGTGTCTCCCTCTGTACACAAAGCGTGCGCTGACATAAATTTGAACTTTTAAACCTAAATAAGAACTTGGAATCATTTGGCAAGTTCACTGTTGAAGAATTACGCCCTGCGCAGTCCTTTAAGACTAATTTGAGAAGTTAGAAATGTATCGGCCATTTTTAACCGAGTAGTAACTTGAGTTGATAAATTTGTTTTATTTTATTTTGTTGATTTGTGGAAACTCCGGTATAATGTCCTAAAAAATGGCAGACTTGCCGCATTATATGTCGCCTGTGGGTGGTATTATCTCCAGGGACGTGCGTTATTGCAAAATATTTTCCCCCAATCATCTTTCTTGAACTGTTTAGACTGGGAATGGAGGCAAGCGTGTCAGACCACAGTTTGTCTCCCCACCTAGTAATCAAATTTTGATCGACATGTGGCTTATTGTAATACAATCTGTTATGTAGAGTTGCTGAAATGAAAGACTGTGCACAACCTGGCTTGCATTTTTCGCAAAACAGACAAAATGGATTCTTCTGTATTCTCAACCTGGGCGACTGGGCCCCTCGCTACGTGCACTCAGTTTCACAATCTTCAGGCGCTGGTGAACTGACAGTGATCTGGGCTAGGGTCGATCACTTTCTTTTTTATTCGTAAAACTTTGGAATGACCTTCCTTCTAAAATTGGAGTTCTCTCTCATCTTCCCACTTTTCGTAAAGCATTGAAGACACATTTATTTCAGAAATTTACTAATGATTTTTCTTTTTCAAACCATAAAAGATAAATAATTTTGGCCTAAAAGATACAGGGCTCCTTTTATCAAGCCGCGCTAGCGGGGTTAACATGCGCAACTTTTCATCACGCGTTAACCCCCGCCCTGGCCTAACAACTACCGCCTGCTCAAAGGAGGCATTAGCGGATAGGGCGGCTGGCAGTTTAGCACATGGTATTACACGCGTTAAACCTCTAGCGCGGCTTGATAAAAGGAGCCCTTAGGGCTAGCGGTTTAACGCGTGTAATACCACGCGCTAAACCGCCGGCCACGCTAGCTGCGGATGAAAAGTTGCGTGCGTTAACCCCGCTAGCGCGGCTTGATAAAAGGAGCCCATAGTTTCTATTCTAATCTCTTGTACAATTTATTAATATTTTGTTAACTGAGTCAAGCCCTCCTGTTGGGATGAATCCGTATATAAAATCACAGATTAGATTAGAACTCGTATTCCGCCGAGTTCTGCTCCCAGCCTCACCCCATTCTGCCTACAGCCCTGCTCCGTTCAACCCCCCCCAACCTCAGCCCCACACAAACCTTGTCTCTTCGGGGCTGCATCTGAAGAGCATCTGTGCACGTGATGCGATGATATCACAGGCATGCACGTGTGATGTCATCGGGACGCCCGTGCAAACGCAGATGCCCTCCAGACGCGGTCCCGAGCTCAATTGTTTTGCAAATGTGTCCAGATGCCTGTACAGTCCTCTAAAAAGAGGGCATGTCTGGGTAAATCCGGACATTGGGGAGCCCTAATCTGGGCCCCCAAGGAATAAGGCTCAAGAGTAGGAGAGGCATGTACTGGGAATAAGTGCCGGTGAGCGAGAAATTTAGTGGCACCAACTGGATATTCCGTAGGATCATATGAATGTTTTCTATATATATGGTTGCTATTAAAAAACCTGACCTTCTCTGCCCTTTTCGAGATTCTCAGTGTTTGCACAAAGACTGACCTTCTCTTTTGTCTGACCAACTGCATAGCGCCACTGAATATTTCCTTTGACCTCCTTTAGCGAGATTTTACAATACCCAGTGACCCTTGGTGATTTATATAATCCGTTTTCTCTACTATATATATATATTTTTTGTGACATATTTTTCTTCCCTTTTCTACCCTGATGAAGGTTGTCCGAAACACGGACCGTGTTGGGTCCCATGTTTGGTCAAAAGGTTTTTAGATATAATTTGATTGTCACAATAAATTTTGCCTACACCGTTGTGACTTTGACTGGCCATTGTTGGAAACAGAATGCTGAGTTGGATGGACCTTTGGTATCGCCCAATATGACTTTTCTTAAATGACTTTATAGAACAGAGGTAGGGAACTCCAGTCCTCGAGAGCCGTATTCCAGTCGGGTTTTCAGGATTTCCCCAATGAATATGCATGAGATCTATTTGCATGCACTGCTTTCAATGCATATTCATTGGGGAAATCCTGAAAATCCGACTGGAATACGGCTCTCGAGGACCGGAGTTCCCTACCCCTGTTATAGAAGGACAACAAAAAATGTGAACAAGAAACATTATGTGATCCAGTATCACCAAGTGCCCTAGTGCAGGGGTAGGCAATTCCGGTCCTCGAGAGCCGGAGCCAGGTCAGGTTTTCAGGATCTCCACCACGAATATGTATGAGATGGATTTGCATGCACTGCCTCCTTGAGATGCAAATCTATCTCATGCATATTTATTGTGGATATCCTGAAAACCTGACCTGGCTCCGGCTTTCGAGGACCGGAATTGCCTACCCCTGCCCTAGTGTTAGGCAAATTTTGGCTATACTCTCTCGAAGAACGTCGAGAGAGGGGAGACATGATTGAGACATTTAAGTATATCACTGGTCGTCTCGAGGTTGAAGATGATATTTTCTTTCTTAAAGGGCCCTCGGCCACAAGAGGGCATCCGCTGAAAATCAGGGGCGGAAAATGTCATGGCGACACCAGGAAGTACTTCTTTACCGAAAGAGTGGTTAATCATTGGAATGAGCTCCCAGTGCAGGTGATCGAGGCCAGCAGCGTGCCAGATTATAAGAATAAATGGGATGCCCATGTCGGATCTCTAAGAGGGTAGAGTTAAGGTGATGGTCATCAGAGTGCGATCTCTCAAAGGGTTAAGGGGGAGGGTCAATAGAGTGGGCAGACTTGATGGGCTATGGCCCTTTTCTGCTGTCATTTTTCTATGTTTCTTATTCATTTATTCAGTTTAGATATAAGAACATAAGAACATAAGAACATAAGCAATGCCTCTGCTGGGTCAGACCTGAGGTCCATCATGCCCAGCAGTCCGCTCACGCGGCGGCCCAACAGGTCCAGGACCTGTGCAGTAATCCTCTATTTATACCCCTCTATCCCCTTTTCCAGCAGGAAATTGTCCAATCCTTTCTTAAACCCCTGTACTGTACTCTTCCCTATTACTCCCTCTGGAAGCGCATTCCAGGTGTCCACCACTCGTTGGGTAAAGAAGAACTTCCTAGCATTCGTTTTAAATCTGTCCCCTTTCAACTTTTCCAAGTGTCCTGTATGTATTGTTTTTTAAAATACTTTGTATGTTGATGGTAAACTGCCTAGATTTTTAAATAAATACATTTCTATACCACTGTCCCAGGGAAGCTCAGAATGGTTTACATGAATTTATTCAGGTACTCGAGCATTTTCCACTATCTGTCCTGTTGGGCACACAATCTCTATAATGCTCTTGAGGCAAGGAGGGGATTAGGTGACTTGCTCAGGGACACTAGGAGCTGTGTGGATTTGAACCCACAACCTCAGGGTGCTGAGGCTGTAGCTTTAACCACTTCATCACGCACTTAATGAACTATTACATGTCCAAAACATTGGGTGCATTAATTTTTGTCACTTCTCCTAGTCCCTTTTTGTTGGGGATGAAATTCTAGTTCATGATGTGGTTTAAGGATGGGAGTGGGATTTATGGATCGAGGTGGGCTAGGACCAGTGGAGGGCACTAAGGTGGCAACTGGATGCTTGGTGGAGGGGAATGGGAGCTTTGTGGTAGTTGTCAGTGTGTCGGGGGTGGGGGAAAGGAATTGGGAGATGTCTAGGAGATAGGGTAACAGGGAGAGAGGTAGGCCACCACAGCAGTATTCCTAGTCGTAATTTATTTTCTGGGGCCTACAGACTCTAGACGGACAGTGGCTGTGTGATTGGGGTTACCAGATTTTGCATCTGGAAAAAGAGGCGACGTGGCCCCGCCCCATTCTGCCCCACCCCCAGCCCCACGCAAACCTCGTCTCTTTGGGACGAGTCTGGAATGCATCTTCGCATGCACCGATGGGGGCGTGATGACGTTGCCCGCATGAATGCGATGTCACTGCGTCGCATCCACGCAGGCGCAGATGCACACCGGGCTCGGCCCCCGTTCTCAACAGCTTTTCAAAACCTGGACAGTCCTCTAAAAAGAGGACATTTCTGGGTAAATCCGGACGTAGGGGCTACTGCTTAATTTACACAAAAAGTACGCGTGGTTAGAGCAAAGTTTGGGCATAGATTGAGTTAGGCGCCAGTAGGCATCTGTTAGGTGCCGGTATTTTAGG
Source organism: Geotrypetes seraphini (assembly GCF_902459505.1). Taxonomy (NCBI): domain Eukaryota; kingdom Metazoa; phylum Chordata; class Amphibia; order Gymnophiona; family Dermophiidae; genus Geotrypetes; species Geotrypetes seraphini. The sequence goes on along the minus strand of NC_047091.1, from coordinate 175,186,324 downwards.
CCAGGAAAACCCTCTTGATTTAGGGGCCACTAGGTTCGAGTCTACAAACGGCGCTTAATTTTGATTGGTTGCCATTTTTCATGGCGGCTACCGAGTCAGGCACTGTTGATAGAATCGAGCCCTTACTGCCTTCCCTTGCATTATGGGTAATTGTGATAGCTAGTGTGTGGTAGGGCTACCAGTTTTCTGTAACTAAAATCCGATGACCCTGCCCCACCCCGTTCCACCAGAGCTCCACCCCCAGCCCAGCCCCCTCAACCTGTTCACTTGTCGGGAGAGCATCTGTGCATACACTGGTGTGACGTGATGCCATCACATGTATGCACACATGCGCAAATGCCGGGTTTTGAAAAGCCACCCGGATGTCCAGACATATCCTCTAAAAGGGGAAATCCGGACATCAGTTAACCCTACTGTGTGGTATTGATCACATGCATTTAATGTCAGAGCAGACTACACCCTGCTCAGATCCCGTCCACCTCTGCATTAAGCAGCTAACATGGGATTTTACCACAGAGATTCCCTTTTTTTCTACAGGAGACAATAGCGCGGGTCTGCGTTACTCATAGAAACATAGAAACATAGAAAGATGACGGCAGATAAGGGCCATATAGCCCATCAAGTCTGCCCACACCATTTACCCACCCTCTTAAGTCTTCTGATCCCTTAAGTATAATTGTAATTATACTGTCACTCTACTGACCCGCTCATTCAAGTCCTAGTGACCCTATTCCTTGGCATGACCCCGTAGGGATCCCACATGGGTATCCCATTTGTTCTTGAAGTCTGGGATGCTGCGTGCCTCGACCACCTGCGTGCCTTGACCACCTGCACTGGAAGCTTGTTCCAATGCTCGATCACTCTCTCCGTGAAGAAGTACTTCCTTGCGTCTCCACGAAACTTCCCTCCCCTGAGTTTGAGCGGATGTCCTCTTGTGGTCGAGGGTCCCCTGAGAAGAAAGATATCCTCTTCCACCTCGACCCGTCCCGTGATGTACTTAAATGTCTCAATCATGTCTCCCCTCTCCCTACGCTCTTCAAGAGTGTAGAGCTGCAATTTGCTCAGTCTTTCCTCGTACGGGAGACCCTTTAGCCCCGAGACCATCCTGGTGGCCATCCGCTGAACCGACTCAATTCTGAGCACATCCTTACGGTAATGTGGCCTCCAGAATTGCACACAGTACTCCAGATGAGGTCTCACCATGGCTCTGTACAATGGCATCATGACTTCAGGTTTCCTGTTGACGAAGCTTCTCTTGATACAACCTATCATCTGCCGTGCTTTAGATGAAGCCTTCTCCACTTGAGTGGCTGCTTTCATGTCAGCACTGATGATTACTCCTAAGTCTCGTTCTGCCGTAGTCCTGGTTAAAGTTTCTCCATTCAGGGTGTAAGTTCTGCAAGGATTTCCGTTACCGAGATGCATGACCTTACATTTCTTGGCGTTAAAGCCCAGCTGCCACATCAAGGACCAACTTTCTAAAGTACGCAGGTCTTGCTCCATAGCATCTTGTAGATTATGGCCGTTTACTATATTGCATAGTTTGGCGTCATCAGCGAATAAGGTTACTTTGCCTTGAAGCCCTTGAGTCAGATCCCCAATGAATATGTTGAAGAGGAGTGGGCCCAGGACCGAACCCTGTGGCACTCCGCTAGTCACCTTCGACATTTTAGAGAGGGTACCGTTAACTACCACCCTCTGAAGTCTGCCATTAAGCCAATCTTTAACCCATGCAGTTAGAGTCTCTCCTAATCCCATCGATTTCATCTTGTTCAGCAGCCTGCGGTGTGGGACGCTGTCGAACGCTTTGCTGAAGTCCAGGTACACGACGTCCAAGGACTCTCCTGAGTCCAGTCTTCTTGTTACCCAGTCAAAGAAGTTGATTAGATTTGACTGGCATGACCTACCCTTGGTGAATCCATGTTGGCTGGGATCCCGGAGATTTCCCTCGTTCAGGATCGTATCTAATTTATACTTAATTAGTGTTTCCATGAGTTTACACACTATTGAGGTGAGGCTTACTCTCGCGTGGTAATTAATTTGCACTTATTAGAATTGATGTGCACAACTTTCTAAATGGGGGTTCCGGTTTATATTCGGGTCAGCGTCCAGCGCACACCTGCCCTCCTCCCAGACTTATTGCAGGCCTCTGCCGGGCCGCCAGCCTCTGCACCCTGTCCATCTTACCTCCTCTGCCACTGGAACCCAGTTGGTCTCTGATGCGAGTTCCAGCTTCAGCCGCTGAGCAGTACCGAGCGGGAGCGTGCTTTGGCAATGCTGCTCAGCGCTGAGCGGCTTCCTGAATGTTTTTCAGGATACTCACAGCGAATAATTACATTACATTACATTACATTAGGGATTTCTATTCCGCCATTACCTTGCGGTTCAAGATAAAACTGTACACATTAGAGACTCTATATAAACCTATTTTTATCATGCATATTCATTTTTAAAATTGATTGATTGATTTGAAAAATTCATATTCCGCTCTATCAACATTTCTAGGCTGCCTTTTTTGGGGGAAAAATGAGGTCTTGACTTATATTTGGATCGACTTATATTTGAGCATATACAGTATGTTTTGCAACTCTGTCCCATCCGTGTTTGTGGCCATATGATATAAGTCCCTATTTTGGAGAAATTCAGGGTGCTGCGCAGTTTTTTCTGTGGGTACTCTATGCATTTTCCCTAACTGTCCCGGTGGGCTTAGAATCTAAGTACGGTACCTAGGGTGATGGAGGGTTGAGTGACTTGCTCAGGGTCATAAGATATCAAACCTGCAACCTCAGGGTGTTGAGGCAGAAGCTTTCACCCCCAGGCCACTCCTGCGAACCACCAGTATGTACTGCAGTTCAAAGTACAAGCAGCATTTGTTGTCAAGTAATTTAGCTGTTCAGTGTTGAAAGAGATCTTTTCTGAGTATAAAGCATGCTCTACCCATGGGCAAAAAAAAACTTCAGAAAATTTCTTCCGTGGTACGTTAGATCGAAAAAGTTCTGGAAGTATTCATCCTGTGAACAGATAACACCGTTAAACTTAAGCAATATATATATACAGTCAAAGCTTGGTTTGCGAGCATAGTTCGTTCCGGAAGCATGCCTGTAATCCAAAGCGCTCGTATATCAAAGCGAATTTCCCCATAGAAATAATGGAAACTCAGACGATTCGTTCCACAACCCAAAAACTTTGGGCTCCTTTTACAAAGGTCCGCTAGCGTTTTTAATGCACGCACCGGATTAGCGTGCACAGTAATGCGTGCTACCCGAAAAACTACCGCCTGCTCAAGAGGAGACGGTAGCAACTAGTGCATGCGGCATTTTAGCGAGCGCTATTCCGCGCGTTAAGGCCCTAATGCACCGTTGTAAAAGTAGCCCTTTAATACAAAATACTATACGTACTTGTATTGCAAGACCTCGCTCGTTTAGAACAGTCATTACACTCCAGTGGTGTCAGAGAGGGAGAGAGAGAGAGAAGAGAGAGAGAGAGGAGAGAGAAAAGAGAGAGAGAAAAAAAAGAGGAGAGAAAAAGAGAGAGAAGAGAGCAAAAGAGAAAGAGAGAAAAAGCGAGAGGAGAGAGAAAGAGAGAAAAAGTGAGAGAAGAGAGAGGAGAGAGAGAAAAAGAAAGGAGCGAGGAAAGAGAGAGGAGATAGAAAAGAGAGAGAGAAAAGAGAAAGAAAAAGAGAGAGGAAAGAGAGGAGAGAGAGAAAAAGATAGGCGAGAGAAGAGAGAAAAAGAGAGGAGAGAGAAGAGAGAGAAAAAGATAGGCGAGAGAAGAGAGAAAAAGAGAGAAGAGAGAGAGAGAAAAAAAAGAGGAGAGAGAGAAAAAGAGAGGAGAGAAAGAGAAAAAAAAGAGAGGAGAGAAAAAAAGAGAGGAGAGAGAGAGAGAGGGAGAGAAAAAAGAACCATCGGCTTAGTTGTGATGTGTGTATACTGCATGTACTCGTATTGTAAGACATTGTTTGTATATCAAGTTAAAATTTAATCAAATGTTTTGCTTGTCTTGCAAACCAAGTTACGGTACTTGCAATCCAAGGTTTTATTATACTATAATTATTTTTGTTCCGCCTTTTTTTTTCTTCTCATTGGGTTTTCTGGGATCCGCCTCTCTAGACCTCCTGATCTTGTTGTTCTTGTTATGTTTGGTTACCTTTGAGGTGGTTCTTTGGGTGGGAGGGGGGGAGGGGTTATACATGGAGGAGGGATTTATGGTTTTATCTGATTTTTTTGATGACAGGAATGTTCTTTCTCTTTATTACCTGCTTTGGCATTGGCATTTTGTATTGTTTGCTGTTTTTGCTGTGTGGTATTCTTGGATCATCAATCAACATTGTTTGCATTACCATAAAGGGGGTGGAGCTACAGGAAGGGTTTGGGGGTTGGACTGTTATCATGTAAAATTGTTTTGATGATAGGACCAATTGACATGCTCTATTCTGTTGCTTTGGTTGTTCTGGTTCTTTAGTTGTATGTCAATGACTTTGTTTTCATCAATAAAAACCATTTCAACATAAACTGTTACTTAGGCAAATACGCTCTCTTACAATTTAATTGCATTTATCTATAAAGTCCTAAATATTGCTACTAAACCATTAACTGACAACAGAATTTTTTTTTCTTAAATCAGGCGTGTCCAGCCTCGGCCCTCGCCAGGTCGGGTTTTCAGGATTTCCCAAATGCCTAGGCACGAGTTCTATTTGCATACAATGAACGCGAACAGATCTCGCGCAAATTCATTGGGGGGAAATCCTGAAAACCCGACTGGACTGCGGCCCGACGTTGGACAACCCAGTCTTAAACCATGGCCTTGGTGTGAAGGATGCACACGTTCCACAAAGCGGTTTAAAAGAACCTGGCTTTCCTGCAGCTTCGCAAACTGCGCAGCAGGGCCTTCTCCCGAGGGGCTCACTCTCTTCTCTCCATTGTTGCATGATCATGTTGGACATAAATCATTTCGGAAGCATGGCAAGTGCAATTAAGGGTACACTAGACAAACACGTTGCAATTTGGCAAGCTTCTAATTGATTTTATTGAGTTACAAAGTTCTTGGGAATAAAGGCACTGTTAAAAGTCATTTACTTGGGTTGTATGATTGCTGGAAATTAATGATGTTCTGGTGTTTTGTCTTCTGTTTTATATTTTGTAAAGTATGCTAAAGAAAATATTAATCAGTAAGAGGATATATCAGGCCACACCTCTTCCCTTATTAAGAGTATCATACACTGACAACTTGGCAATACGTTTAACAGGGCGAGTTCAGTAACAGTCAATCACAGTCAAACACCCCCAATATTCCTTATAAATCTAATTAAATATTTTTATAGGCTTTTCATTCACTGTTCATGCATACATTGCATGAACCGCTATCATTATCGGATCTTTTTTTAATTCTTGCTTATAGCGAATTACTTATAGTGATTTTCATTTATAGATATACACTTCCCCCTCCCCATTCGCGGTTTCTGTACTCGCGATTTCACATAATCGTGAATTTTTTCTGGGGAGGGGGAAAATAAAAAAAAACATATTTTTTACCTCCCTGCCGCCTTCCCGGCCTTACCTGGTGGTCTAGAGGGCTTTCGGGGCAGGAGTGATCTTCCTACGCTCCTGCCTCATGCAGATCGCTGTAGGAAAATGGCTATTGGGAGTTCCCGTCGTAGTCTCGAGAGACTACGGGAACTCACAGCAGCCATTTCCTCATGGCGATCTGCACGGGGCAGGAGCGTAGGAAGATCGCTCCTGCCCCGAAAGCCCTCTAGACCACCAGGTAAGGCCGAGAAGGCGGCAGGGAGGTGGGGGTGGGTCAGAGCCGGATAATCACGGTTTTTCGCCATTCGCGGTCCAGCTCTGCCCGTATCTCCCGCGAATAACGAGGGAGAAGTGTAACTTTAAAAATAAGACTTATTGTGTCCAAATATTCAGTAAGGGAACGCCTCTTCCAACATGTCCAAGTTTCATTAATGCTTCCTCAGGGTCGAGGCTTCCAACAAGATTAGCTATAAATAAAGAACCAAAGCTACTAAGTCAGTGTCTCTCAAACTTTCTCGAGCCGGGGTGCACTAAAGGTAGTGGCCACGGCTTGAGGTTCCCAGAAGTGCACGGAAGTCGCTGTGATGACATCACACATGTGTGACATCATCATGTCAACATCTGCGCATGTGCAGAGGCTCTACAGACAGGCCCTGAGACACCACTAGGGGGTGCCAGCAGGGAAGAGGGCCGGCGCGAAGGAGAGGATTTGGCGCCAGCTGATTGCCTACAGCAGTGTTTCTCAACTACTTCAAGCTAGGTACCCCCTAAATATCAACCGAGTTCCCCAACCACAGACCTCCCTAGGCCCACCCAGATCCCATCCCCTTTACTAATTGTAATGCAATTTGTTCCATTCATTTTTCATATACACACAATATACACAAAACTGACACATTTTGATCACTATATTGAAAATAAAATCATTTTACCTACCGGCGATCCTCTGCAGGCTGCTGTAATTAGCTTTAAAGGTGAGACCGGGAGGCCAGGGGGGAAGCTGGAGGACGCTAGAGAGAAGGGGGAAACATGCAGGCCATCGGGCGAATCGGGCAGCGCTGGCGCCGTACCGCGTAGGGAAGTCAGCTGGCAGGCATAGGAAGGTTTGTAGAGGAGAGCAGTGATATGGCTATATTCTATGTTGTGGTATTCCAAAAACAAATTCCATGCTAGTTAACTTTGAAAATGTGTTCTTATGTCTAGTAATCAATGTAGAAGCCCAGATTTCTGCTTAACATGGTAGATGATGGCAGATAAAGGCCTGAACGATCCATCCAGCCTGCCCATTAGTTATAAACATTATAAATTCATGATTAACTTGTTTTTTTTCTTTGATATTTCTGAGCTAGTCCACCTAGTATTGTCCTAGGTTCCAACTGCTGGAATTCCCATCCAAGCTCTCTCCAGCCTATCCAACCATCCTATTTGCAGGAAACCTACCATAAAGTCTGGCCAGTAACATCCTCATGTTCCAAGTTAGTGGGGTTCCCATTGATGTCCTCCCCAGTCCAATCCAACACCAAATTATCACATATCGGACACAGACCGTGCAAGGCTGTCCAGTACTGGCCTTAGCTCTTTAATTTATATCCTTCATTTTCTAATTAGAGATCCTCTTATGTTAATCCCACGCTTTTTTGAATTCCATCACCGTTTTCCTCTCCACCACTTCCCTCGGGAGGGCATTCCAGGCATCTACCACCCTCTCCATGAAAAAGAATTTCCTAACATTGCTCCTGAGTCTTCCTCCCCGCGACTTCAAATTATGACCTCTAGTTTTACCATTTTCTCTGGAAAAGATTTGGTTCTACCTTTCAAGTATTTAAACATCTGTATCATATCTCCCCTGTCCCTCTTCTCCTCTAGAGTATTCATATTTAGGTCTTCTAATCTCTTCTCGTACTTCTTTTGGCTCTAGAAATTGCTGTAACTTTAGAAAAACAACATCAAATATCCTCAAAATACAAACCTTTTTGAAGCTAATGAGGTTAACCAAAGCCCTGAGTGGGAGGCAGTGAAAATAGGGTTAGATTTGGAACCAGCTGCAAGTGGAGCCTTTATCTTAGTTGGGAAGATGTCAGTTGTGCTGTTTTGGAGTTAAACTGGAAGGAAAATGAGAATAACAAGGAAAAATGGGGAGACCCAATGATCCACAGTGAAAACAATCCACCAATGAAAACAAAACCAAAAACTGGATACAGATGTTCTGGAGATAATTTATTAAACATTGACATATATAAAACCATGAAAATTCAATTAAAAAAAGTACAATGATAAAAAATACAGTGATAAAAATCTAACCGGACCCTACACAGTTCGTGTTTCGGCGAACATGCCTTCCTCAGGGGTCCAATGGTTTGCAAACTCACATATAAAGAATTGGACTGAAAACAATCTATTGTCTTTAAACGTTTGAGCAAAGAACACCGCAGACAAGCTGAAGTAGCAAAAAAATGCCCATCTGCAGTAACCATTATCTCTCTCCTTATTGGCTAAGGCTCTTAACATTTGCATTGTGAGGTCATAGAACTTTATGGTTATAGAAACATAGTAACATGATGGCAGATAAAGGCCAAATGGCCCATCCAGTCTGCTTATCTGCAGCATCCACTATCTCCTCCTCTCCCTATTGGCTAAGGCTCTTAACATTTGCATCTCCTCTTCCTATAGGCTAAGACACCTGCATTGTGAGGTCATAGGGCTTTATGGTTATAGAAACATTGTAACATGATGGCAGATAAAGGCCAAATGGCTCATCTAGTCTGCCCAACAAAGAAAAATGGGGAGACCCAATGATCCACAGTGAAAACAATCCACCGATGAAAACAAAACCAAAAACTGGATACAGATGTTCTGGAGATAATTTATTAAACACTGACATATATAAAACCATGAAAATTCAATTAAAAAAGTACAATGATAAAAAATACAGTGATAAAAATCCACCCGGACCCTACACATCCGTGTTTCGGCGAACACGCCTTCCTCAGGGCTCCATATAAAGAATTGGACTCACATATAAAGAATTGGACTGAAAACAATCTATTGTCTTTAAACGTTTGAGCAAAGAACACCGCAGACAAGCTGAAGTAGCAAAAAAAAAAAAAAAATGCTAAGGAGAGGAAAATGAGAATGCCAGGAAGGGACTCCGATGCTACGACACTCTGGGCTCCTTTTACAAAGGCGCGTTAGCGGTTTAATGTGCGTAATACCACACGCTAAACCGCTGGCCGCGCTAGCCGCTACCGCCTCCTCTTGAGCAGGCGGTAGTTTTTCGGCCAGCGTGGGGGGTTAGCGCGTGATGAAAAGTCACGCACGTTAACCCCGCTAGCGCGGCTTAATAAAAGGAGCCCTCTATGGTTCTGTTGGGTTGGTCGTATTTCATTTTTGAGTCCAGTATTAAAGTTTCTGTTGAACAAAGTCAATTTCCTACTATATGTATGCAGCCCAATCAATTGACTTCCTGCCATCTCTTACAGTATAAATTCCATTAGTGGACTGAGCTAAGTGGTCATTTGACATAGGTTATTGGTTTAATTTCTCTCAGGTTGATTTTCCTCAGTGTAAATTAAGTTTCTACTGCAAAGATTTGCTACAACTGGAATAAAATGGTCCAAGGATGCTCGTTAAAATTTAAAGAGCTTACGTAATTCTGTGGAGCACTGAGACTTTGGTTTTGTTATTGGCAATTGTACTCGAGAGCCGCTTCACATGACGTTAATGGCATTTAGATTTCGCCAGTGAAACCTCCTTTACGAAAAAAGGTTTTCAGTAAGACGTGGCTTCTGTGTGTTTGTTTGTGAGATTCCTGTCGGTTTCGATGCGATCTGTGTGTTTCAAGTGAACTGTAACTTTTCTTCTCTACATAGCAACCTGCCCTGAGGAAAAGGAACAGATACAGTGTTCCCCTGCAAATTTGCGGTTCGTGGACTCACTAATTTGCGGTATTCTCCGACTGCCTCTTCCTGTGCTAAATTTAAGCTACACCAGGGGTAGGGAATTCCGGTCCTCGAGAACCGTATTCTAGTCGGGTTTTCAGAATATGCATTGAAAGCAGTGCATGCAAATAGATCTCATGCATATTCATTGGGGAAATCCTGAAAACCCGACTGGAATACGGCTCTCGAGGACCGGAGTTCCCTATCCCTGGGCTACACCAATCAGGAGCTGCGTGTCAAAGCATCTCCTGATTGGCGTCGCCTGACTTTAGCAACAGGAAGAGGCGGTCGGAGCAGACCGCGAGTGATTTTGCACCCGCAGGCACCCCAGTTGTCCTCTCCTGCCTATAAAAACCATATGCGCGGTTTCTCAAAATGCACGGGGGTTCCTGGAACGGAACCCTCGTGAATTTCGGGGGAGTACTGTATTACCCTTTAAATCCCCTTTAAATTAGGTGGTGGCATAAAGTCCCATATATACTGCAGCACAGTATATATTAAGGCTTCGCATATAAAGCGTTAATAACGCGATTAACGCATTAAATTTTCAACGAGCATTAAAAATGTTTGTGCACGCCAACGTGGTTCTGTCCCTCAGGGCTTTGTTTTATGCCGGTACCATACCGTGAGTCAACCCGAGCCCCATGCCTCATGATTCCCTTCCTCTTCCCCCAGGAGGCTCTCTAACCTGCCATTCCCCCCAAAAAACCTGGATGCAGCTTCATTCTCCCCCTCGTTCTCCACCCTTGCCTTGCTAAAAATTCCTTTGCCCCTACTCCCAGGCCCCTCTCTAACCTGCTAGTTCTTTCTTCACAGTGTTAGCAAATGAAGCAGGGCACCACCATCCGGCTTCAAAGGCTCTCTCTCTAGTGGATCTCACCTTCACAGGAACAGGAAGTTATTCAGAGGAGACAGGACCCACTAGAGAGAGACGGAAAACAGAGCGTAGGTTTAAATGGTCAATATTCTCAATGGAAAAGGGTAAATAGTGGGGTTCCCCCAAGGGTCTGTGCAAGGACCAGTGGGGAACCGCACAGAACCTTGGTGGCAGTGAGCCCATCCGGGAAGGTGTGGCCTGTAAGGTATTTGCATCTGAAGGCTCACAGAACCCTAACGCAAGCTAGAGACTTAGATCAAGTTCCCCCTAGTGGAGAGATCCAGAAAGTACAACTGTCAAGGACTTTTACCAAGAACCTCTACCAGTGCAAAGTGTTCATGATGAAACCAGCTAAGGACTGTAAGAGAGTGAAGCTACTTTGTTCTTCTGCTGCGTCTATGGTACACCGTCAATAGTGCGCAGGACATTGGCGTGCAGACAATCCCGCCCCGACATTCGTGCGCAGGAGAAATGTACGCCACCATATTCCCTTAGTTTTGGGCCAAAATTGTAAGTGGATGGGGGGGTCGCGGCAATGTTGCGTGTCAGCATCCCCCTGATTGTAGTGTGTGTGTGGGGGTGTGTTCCCGCCCCACACCCCCTCAGAACAGAAAAGTGAGTTTGTAGTTTGCGTGAGAAGAGTGTGAGTTATAAGTGGAGTGGGGGGGTTTCCTCCACCCCTCCTCAACAAGAGCAGGAGTGTATTGGGGGAGGGGTTCCCCCAAACCCTCCCTCAGAGCACAAACGGGAAGGGAAAAGGTAAGGGAATAGGGCGGCGCAAATGTCAGGGCGGGATTTTCGGTGCGCCAATGTCTGACGCGTTTATGACTGGTCACTGTGTGTATATATTTAATGCTGAAGTTTCCCCCATATTTTTGCCCATATCATTCAAATTAGAGTAAAGCTTTGGTTTCAAAACTGCAACTTCTGGCCTAGATTCACTTCTTGGATGAAAGGAGTGCCTCATTATGCCTTCTGCCTCCCAGTTCTTTCTGGTCCTGGCCCTAACCCCGTAAACATACTCTAAAATATATGAAATGGAGCCTGCCCTGATACCTACCGAGTAAGCAAAGCTTACACAAAATAAGTATTATAACTGGTACCAACTATTTTGACATAGTTGTGGGTTTAGGAGCAATGATTTCTTTCTCAATAATAATCATGCTGGAGCCAGCACAGTGGCTTAGACAGGCGGTTCAGGAATCCTGGTTTTGCATCTTCTGTTCAGTAGCAACTAGACGGGGAGGTAACATGATTGCTTCTTAATCCAAGTTTCCAAGTTTATTAAAAGTTTGTCCTCATTTGCAGATCTTTTGGGCATCTATCTGGCAGATGATTATGAAATTTTTTTCATTTAATGACCCCTTCTCATTTGATATTATAATTCTGGGATCCATGGCACTTTCCACACCTCTCTCTAAGTATCATGATCGCCTTCTGACCCTCTCGTTATTTCTCGCTCTCCAAATAATACTACAAAATTGGAAAGACTTTACCAAACTTGACTTCAATCAGTGGTGGAACTCGGTTTGTCTCCATAATAAATATGAACGCCATATGGCGGAACGTTATAACTCATCATTTTCCTATACTAAAACTTGGTCGATAATGATAGAATTTTGTGGTATAGACCTTTGAATCTTTGCTTACCTGATCACTTTTCTATTCATAATGTTATTCAATATGATTATTCTATGAACTCATTCTGTTGTATTTTCCGATTTGCTGATTCTCTTGTCTGTAATGTTTATTCCTGACATTATACTCACTTATCACTTGTAACTTTTTCTTCCTCTCATCCTCATGCCCATTAATGTTAGCTGATGTATTAACACATGAATGCTGTAGCGTATTTTGGTTGTTTTCCTTTATGCTGATTTATGTTCTTATGCAATATGATATACTTGATGGTGTCTTTCTCTCTGATTTACTTCCGTAGCTTTCTCGGAAGCTTCTCTTTTATTTCTCTTGTTTATAAAACCAATAAAAACTACTTGAACTAAAAAAAAGTTTGATATCCCGCTTTATCAAAGTCAAAGTAGCTTGCATGAAAATATAAAAATCCAAAATTCTTGGGGGAAATTACAGACTGCCTCAACCACTAGTGATCCACAAAGGAACAGTGAGGGACAGCTCTTAAAAGAGACTTCCCTCCAGTCTTCTAGAAACATGATGACAGATAAAGGCCAAATGGCCCATCTAGTCTGCCCATCCACATCATCCGCTCTCTCTTCCTCTCCCTAAGAAATCCTGCGTGCCCATCCCACATTTTCTTGAATTCAGACAGTCTTTTTCTCCACCGCTTCTACTGAGAGACCGTTCCACGCATCTACCACCCTTTCTGTCAAAAAGTAGATTACTCCTCTTAACTTCATCCTATGCCCTCTCACTCTGGAGATTCCTTTTAATTGAAAGAGACTCAACTTTATGCCCCGTAGGTATCGTCCCTATCGTGTCTCCCCTCTTCTGCATTTCCTCCAAAGTATGCATATTGAGATCTTTAAGTCTATCCCCATACTCCTTATGACGAAGACCACCGAGCTTTGTAGAAGCCTTCATCTTGACCAACTCCATTAAGAAGAGCCATTTGGCCTTTATCTGCCATTATGTTACTATGTTTAAGTACTCTGAGCACTTCAGCAAATTTTTAAATTTTAAATACAATTAATTTTTGAGCCTCAGCCCCACCACTCACCGCCTCAAAATACTTTCATCATGGCAAGCTTTACGTGGTTATTTCCTCATTGGCTCATTCTACTTTTTACTTTTTTTTTCTTTTTTCAACTACTTTAAAAGTGCATTGTGCCTTGCATTATTGCACATTTCCTAATATTTATATATCAAAGTGCTTAGTTCTTACTTATTTCATCAACCTCATATATATATATTTCTTTTATCTAATATAATAAAATGATAGGCCGCGCATGCGCACTAAAAAAACGTGTTCCCTGGTCTGTCGCGAAAAAACGAGTGCGCATGCGCGGCCCCTCCTCTCACTGTCCATAGTTCTGCGGCGGCTTTCAAATAAAAAAAAAAATAAAGCAGATAACTTAGCTTTATATCATTTAGTTCATTCACTCAAGCTTCATAAACCTTCAGTTTTAGTTTGATCGGTTTGGGATGGTTGGACCTGACATATTTCGCCCACTGCTGTTTCAAGGGTCCTCCCTATTACAACAAAAAGGAGTTTATCAAAATTCATTCATAAAATATGTAAGCCTTAGCCACTTAACTGTTCATTTTGTAATCGTAGAAATACTTTACCACAACCGCCAGAATCGATCCACCTCTCTCGAATCTCAGTTCTAAAGATGGCTGCGGCGTCTTCTAAAGGCGTTTTTAAAGCATATCTCAATACCGTTTAAAATTTAAAGTTCTCTCCGTATTTCCTCCCACCCACAGAGATGGATTTATCGTCTAGGGACGGTGGAACCAGGGGGCCTGAATACAGAAGTTGAATGGGGCTCTCTGATAGGTTGATTCTACCCGGAAAGAAGTAGGAGGCGGGGAAATTCGATAATGAGATATGCTTTAAAAACACCTTTAGAAGACGCCGGAGTATTGTGTTCAGTTTTGGAGACCGTATCTGGCATAAGGCTTGAAGCGGTCCAAAGGAGGGCGACGAAAATGATAGGAGGCTTGCGCCAGAAGACGTATGAGGAGAGACTGGAAGCCCTGAATATGTATACCCTAGAGGAAAGGAGAGACAGGGGAGATATGATTCAGACATTCAAATACTAGAAGGGTATTAACGTAGAATATAATCTTTTCCAGAGAAAGGAAAATGGTAAAACCAGAGGACATAATTTGAGGTTGAGGGGTGGTAGATTCAAGAGCAATGTTAGGAAATTCTACTTTACGGAGAGGGTAGTGGATGCCTGGAATGCGCTCCCGAGAGAGGTGGTGGAAAGGAAGACGGTGATGGAGTTCAAAGAAGCGTGGGATGAACACAGAGGATCTAGAATCAGAAAATAATATTAAATATTGAACTAGGCCAGTACTGGGCAGACTTGCACAGTCTGTGTCTGTATATGGCCGTTTGGTGGAGGGATGGGCTGGGGAGGGCTTCAATGGCTAGGATGGTGTAGATAGGCTGCAGTGAGCTTTGACGGAGACTTCAGTAGTTGGAACCAGTTTGTGTTTGACTTTGGTTGTGAGAGGAGCTGAAGAGAGAGCTGCAACTGGGAACCAGAGGCCTGTGGAAGGTGGGAGCTGGGCCTAGCTCTGTGCCCCAGGCAGAGCTATGAAGCCTGGGGTCCCTTCCCAGGGAAGGTCCTGGTTTGGAGGGCCTACTATGGAAGGAAGGAGGGAACCAGATGGTGAAAAGCCTGGGCCATCAGGCTGGAGGAGGCCAGAAGAGCCAGACCCCAGAGCTCCTAGAGGAAGGGTTCCTGTTCCAGAATTGATACCAAGGAGCATGAAGGTACAACAGGGGTCTGGCAGGGCCTGGGAGTTGGAGGTGGAGATGGGCAGGAAGAAAGCCCAGGCTGTTACAGTGGTGGAGGATATGGAGGACTCACAAGGGTCAGAGGAGGATATTTTCAGTGGGGAGGAGGAGGTGGAGAAGGACATGGATTTGGCCACAAGAGCCATATTAACAGTTAAGGGGATGGCTGGACTGGAGAAAAAGCTGCAGGACTTACAAAAGAAACAACGTATGGTGTCCACTCTGTATAAGCTGGCTCCAGAGAAGCAAAAGAAAAAGTATAAGAAAGAACAGCAATACCTTCAGCGGCAGGTGGAGAACTGCATAACAGAGATGGCTGGTATTACAAAAGATGTGTCTAACCCCATGGCTGAAGTGTATCGGAACAGAGAGAGAATGGCAGGGCTGCAGGAACACCAGGGGAAATTACAGGCAGCAGTTTCTGCAGAAGAACCCTGTGCAGAAGCAGGACAGTTGGAAGAAGTGCAGGAAACTCCCACAGCAGTGGAAGAAAAAGCTACCACAGAGGCTACTGGAGAAAAGTTGGGAGACAGCCTGAATTGGTACAGCTGGGAAAAGAGTGCAGACACAGCAGAAACCAGAGTGGAGGAGGGGCGGACAAAGGAGCGCAGGAAGAAGAAAGCCACACAAAGAGTGAACTACCTGGAACAAGCAGGGACTGAAAAACTTCATATAGAGTTTGAGCAAGTATTAGCAGGGACTGAGAAACCACAAACAGAAATTGAGCTACCACAAACTTTAATAAGAGAAGAAATGTGGTTCAGTTGAAGTGGGTGGGGGTGGGGAATATGCCAACAAGGGACAGGGTGTTGAGAATGGTTCTGTGGTTGGGCTTCATCCCTGAGGACCTGTATGCCTGTATTCATCCGGTAATGGTTCCGGAATATGACATCAGTTTCCAGAGACAGAGGGGTTTAGAGTTATTTTGGGAAAAATATGAGGGGGTGAGGGGGAGGGAGCAGTGGGCAGAATTTAAAGCCATACCTGTGAGTAAGCCTGACCTTGTGCAAGTGACAGTGTTGGTGAGAAATGAGTCCATCCCCAGTTCAGACCTGACATACTGGTTGAATCGGTATGGGGTGCTTCGGACTCCATTAGTGAAGATCATGGACCCGAGTAGGGTCTGGGCTGGTGGATGGACGGCCAGCATGAAGCTAAGTCAAGTGGGTAATGTGATACAGCATGTTCCACCAGTGGCATACATTGGGAGAGAGCGCATCCAATGTTTTTACAAGGGGCAGCCCAGGGTATGTTTTCGATGTGGATCGTTTAGGCATCTAAGTATGGTGTGTCCTACCCTGATGTGTGTAAAATGTGGAGGGAAGGGGCATATTGGGGAGGAGTGTGACCTAATTCGGTGCAACTTGTGTGGATGTCTGGGACACCCGTTCAGCAAGTGTCCGAGGGCTGCACATAACAGGTGGCGAGAGGAAAATGATGGGGGAGGGGAGGAACTGCAGGAGTGGGCCCAGGAGGAGGAACGGGATCAGGAGGGTGGTCAGGAAGATAGCCAGGAAAAGGTGAGGCAGGGTGAAGGGCTGGTGCAGGAAGCAGAGGTGGAGAGAGAGGGTGGGGGTGGTGATGAGGGTACATGGGAAAAGGTACATAGTAAGAAGGTGGGGAAACACCAGAGGAAAAGAAGGGGAGATAGGGTTGAGGATACTAATAGGTTTAGTGTATTGGCACAGGAGGAAGAGGATGGAGTTGGGGTGTCCCAGAAGAGGAAAGGGAAGAAAGGTCAGGAAGGAGGGCAGCAGGAATACCCGGCGGTGATTCTGGGGAGGTTGCGGGTTGAGACAGTGGGAGAGGAAGGGGATGGGGGAGGGGCTTTTCTAAATACAGAGGTGGGTGGGAAGAAGGGTATGGAAGTAGATGGAGGGGATGTTTGCTGGTTGGGAGGGATGTGATTAAGGAAAGGGAAGGAATTGGGGAAGAGTTGATTCTGGCGGAGGGCGAGGCGGTCCCGCCAGGGGTGGTGGTGAAGAGGGGAATGGAAGAAGGGAGCGGAGAGAAGGGGGGGAAGAAATCTAAATTAGTGTCATGATGGGGGATCCCGGTTTGAATATTGCAACTTTGAATGTTGCTAGTCTCCGAACGGAGAGAAAGCGGTTTCTGATATATGAGTTCCTGGCTTCCAAACAATTGGATGTTATCATGTTGCAAGAAACAAGGGTTGACTACCCAAGTTTATTGTGGAAAGCTAAAAGGGACTGGAAATGGAGGCCGTCATACTGGGTATTAGCCCAGGAGGCTTATGGGGGGGTGGCAATTCTGTTTAACTCCAGGGCAGTGGAAGTGCATAGGGTGGTGGAATTGGGTGGGGGGAGGAGGCAGATATTGGATGTAAGGGTGGAGGGAGAGGAGGTAAGGTTGGTGAACGTCTACGGTCCTCAGAGGAAGTGGGAGCGTAAAGCTCTAATCTCCCGGATCAGACCATATTTATACACGGCCAGGAGGGTGGTGTGGGGAGGGGATTTTAATGCAGTGGTGAGGCAGGAGGATAGGGAAGGGAGGAAATTTTCTTTAGGATATGATGAATTATTTTTGAAACAGGTGGGGGAGGGTGCAGGGCTGGTTGATATTTATACAGTTTTTGGGAAGCAAGGGGGGTTTACGTTTGGCAGGGGGAAATGCCGCAGTCGTATCGACAGGTTTTTTGTAAGGAGGGAAGACTGTCAGGACCCTCCCCAAGTGCAGCATGTTGAATTTACAGATCACGCTTTGGTGAGCATACAGATAGGGGGGAAGAACCCAGTTATGGGTAGGGGTCTGTGGAGGCTCAACAATGCATGGCTCCAGGAGGAGAGTGTACAGGATGCCTTTAGGGAGTTCTGGACAGACCAGCTGTCTACTGTAAGCGCGTACGGGTCATTGGGGGGATGGTGGGAGGTTGTGAAGGGTAGGATCAAGGGTTTTTTCAAGAAAATAAGTAGGAGGGCATCACAAAATAGGGAGGGGAGGCTGGTAGCCCTGAGGAAGGAATTAAATTGGAGGATGGAAGGGGGTGAAAAGGGGGAGGGGATTCAGGTACTCAAGGGAAAAATTGAAGCACTACAGTACGATAGATATAGGTCCTTAGTGTGGGAGAGGGACTATGGGCATTTCATCTCACCGGACCCTTTCAGGGCATGCAAAGAGAGGGTCAGGCGGCGGAAGGTGGGGAGTTTGTGGGACAATGAGGGGATAGAGCAGGAGTCACGAGAAGGGATATTGAGGGTGGTGGGAGAGCATTTTGGGGGGCTCTTTGAAGTTGGGCAAGAGGAAAGGGAAGGGTGGGAGGAATATATAGAGGGGACCCCGGGGGTGGGGGGAGGGTTAACAGAGGAGCAGGCAGAAGCGCTGAATGGCCCATGGACGGTGGAGGAGGTAAGACGGGCGATAGCCGGCCTGACCAGAGGGAAATCACCCGGTCCAGATGGGTTTACAGCCGAGTTTTTTAAGACATTTTGTGAGCAGATGATACCTTTCTTGGTGCGGCTGTTTACGGAGCTTAGCTGTCAGCCTGTTCTGCCGAGGTCCATGAGGGAGGCGGTATTGGTTTTGATTGCGAAGCCAGGGAAGGAAGGGTCAAGGGTGGGAAACTGGAGGCCGATTTCTTTGCTTAATACAGATAGGAAAATTTTAGCAAAGATGATGTGCGCAAGACTGGGAGAGGTGGCGGCATCAGTACTGGCACCAGCACAGATGTGTGGCGTGCAGGGGAGGGGGGCGATAGAAGCAGCGGTAACAGTAAGAGAGGCAGTTGAGAGGGGTCGGAGGGCCCAGGGGGGGCGGGTGCTTGTTAGTTTGGACCAAGCCACAGCCTTTGATAGGGTGCCATACAAATATTTGTGGTGGGTTCTTACAAAGTATGGGATTCCTGTGCAGTTTATGGAGGGGTTGAAGACTCTGTATAGGGAGGCAGCAACCTTTCCCTTGGTGAATGGGTGGAGGGGGGAGCGTTTCTCCATTGGGAAAGGGGTGAGACAGGGCTGTCCCTTAAGTCCATTGCTATATGTATTTGCCATCGATCCATTGCTGCAGCGGCTGGAGAAGGGTGGGGGTTTAACAGGGATAGATATGGGGGAAGGCACAAAGGTCAGGGTGGTGGCATATGCCGATGACATCTCTGTGTTTGTGTCTTCAAATAGAGAGTTTAGGTGGATGGAGGAAAAACTGGGAGAGTATTCAGATGCCACAGGGGCGTGCATTAACCAGGAAAAGAGTCATTTGTTGAAACTCGGGGATCCGGCATGGGAGGTGGAGAGTACAAGTGGGTTCTTGCCTCCAGAGGGGAGGGTTAGGGTGCTGGGGGTTGTCTTCAGTGGGGATGAGGCATATCAAATGGAGAATTGGAAGGGAAAAATCCAGGAAGGGCGGCAGAAAGTGGAAGCCTGGAAGCAGTGGAAGCTGACATTTCTGGAACGGGTGCGTCTAATGAAAGTATATTTGGTTCCTTTGTTCTTATTCCTTAGTTATGTGTGTTTGCTCCCGCAGGGGTTGCACGCTACGATATATAGTCTTTTTTTTCAGTGCCTCTGGGGTAACCGCTTAAATCCAATAAAGAGGGGGGTAACGTATTTGGCAAAAGAACAAGGGGGCTTGGGGATGGTGAACCCCATTCTTTTTTTCTCCTCCCTCTTCCTCCAGTTCCATTTGGGGGGGTTGGTGAGGGGACAGCAGGAAAGGGTGGCATGGGTAGAAAGTGTTCAAACGTGGGGTACAGTGTTTTGGAAAGACTGGTTGGGGGAAGTGGAAATAGGGAAGAAGCGGGTGGTGGGGGTTTTGGCAGGGGTGCTGGGTCAGGCGGACATGGCCCATTTAGTTAGGAGTCGGAGGGTCACGGTGGATGAAGTGGTGGAGGGGAGGAAGACATGGATGGAAAGAGTGCTGCACCAGTGTTATGCGGTGGAACCTCTGCTGAAGGATTGCCCGGGGATACGTCAACAGCAGGCACTCCGTTATGTGGCGATGCCACGCCTGCCCCCTAAGTACTTCGATGTGGCATGGCTGGCACTGCATGGCAAGATGTATGTCCGGGCGAATCTAAAGTGTAGACCTGTGACTGACAGGGAGTGTCCAAGGGGGGGAGTGCCAGGGAGTGTTAGAGACAATGGAACATTTTTTGTGTTTTTGCCCCTTTTCAGTTGAGGTGGGGAGGAGGGTGGCCAGGGATTTGGGGTTTCAGGTGGGTTTGTTTGAAAGTCTGAGTTATGCGGATTGGGTTTATGGGGGTGGTGGGGGGAAGAGGGTGTATGGTGAAACTTTTTTTATTATTTTATCCATACTGAAGTATTTCATTTGGATGGCACGTTGTCAGTTGTCGCTGAGGCAGCGACAGCTGGCACCGGACACAGTGGCGATGGATGTGGTGCGGGCAGTGTGCCAAGTTGCAGAAGCAGAGAGAAAAAGGAGGAGTGAACAGCAGTGGCGTTTATTGTGGAAGGGGGTGCGGCTTCAGCCTCCCTGACGCGTGTTACAGTTTTTGTTTTAACTGAGTTTTTGTATTTATGTTTATTTATTGCTGGGAGGGAGGGGGGGTTTCTAGTCATTTTGTGTACAGGGTTTGGGGATGTTTAGTTTCATATGTACAGGTTTGGTGTGGGGATAGTGAAATGTCAGTTTATGTTTGTATTATTTGTATGATATTTGCTGCTGTCACTTTGTAATGTATTGAATTGTAATGCTTTTTTGGTATAAGTCTATATAATAAAAAAACTTTTCAGTGGTTGGAACCTAAGCACAGTACTGGGCAGAGCTTTGGATTCTTGCCCAGAAATAGCTTAGAAGAAAAAAAAAATTTAAATTGAATCAGGTTGGGCAGACCGGATGGATCATTCGGGTCTTTATCTGCCATCATCTACTATGTTACTATGTCTGAGAGAGCACCAAAACCGATGCGGGCAGCAAGTTGGTGGCTGCTCTCACCGAAGTTAAAAAGGTACGAGGGAGGAGAAGGGGTGCACGCCTGGCAAGGTGGAGTGGGAAGGGAGCAGAGAGGAGGAGGAGGTGCATTTATTTATTTCAATTTTTTTTATCCCATTTTCCCAGAAGCTCAGAACAGGTTACAATTTGACATTCACAATCAATTTAAGAACAGAATAGTCATGACGACAAATAGGGTTACATTTAGACAATTGCAGAAGTATTTGCAAGTCCAGCCTAGTCCTAGCAGAGAGTAAATTGAGGAAGCTGTTCAGTTGAAACCCTGTTGTTGGAAGAGGAAGGTCTTTATTGCTCTACCCTGAGCAAGCTGGTGCCCGGGGTAGACTGCTCCCCCCCCCCCCCCCATACCACTGAACACAGGAAAAGGCAAGCAGAGGTAGCTGGGTCATTCCATGCCAAGTGGTCCAGTGCCCCTCACTCAACCATCTCAGAAATTGATTGGGACCTCTAATGAAGTTATCCAAATTGGGGCATGGTCTCAACTAGGTCCAGAGGTGACAGAGGCTATGAAACTCTGCCCCTTC
The DNA here is from genome assembly GCF_902459505.1 of Geotrypetes seraphini. Classification (NCBI taxonomy): domain Eukaryota; kingdom Metazoa; phylum Chordata; class Amphibia; order Gymnophiona; family Dermophiidae; genus Geotrypetes; species Geotrypetes seraphini. The sequence continues at coordinate 175,165,088 of NC_047091.1, read as the reverse complement.
CTGGGGTTAGTTCAGCTCCTCAGACAGAAAGTTTCCTGGAGGAACCTCCAGCACTCCCCCTCCTGGTCAACTGGAGGAAAGGCAAGCTCAGAAAGGGAAACAGCTTCAGGAGAGGGGGAAGGGGAGGAAAATGACAAACCAGGAAGTGGAGGAGGAGAGTTTAAAAGGAAGAGCCAGGATCAGAACCAGGGGGTCCCAGAGTGAAGGAAGGACGTGGAGGACCGGGAGAGAGCTGTAACTTATTCCCAACTGAGGTAGGAACCTGCTGAACTGAAGTTTTTGCTTACAGAGGACTAAGTAAAAAGGCTGCATCTTAAAACTGTCTCTCAGAGGCAGGGTTGCATGAACTGTGCTCCTGGCAGGATGCGAAGGACTGTCAGCTAGAACTCTGAACTGACTGAACTAAACTGAGAAAGGCGGTGTATTTTGGGAAAGCCCGGGGCTTCTGTGAGGGGAGATCTGTGAGGAAAGCGGACCCCTAATTCTGTGAAAATCAAAGCTTATTCTCCTACCTCCCCAGACTGTTTGTTAGTGTTTGTGTGACTCTTGTTTGGGTAACCGGGCTACGGCCGTGACAGGCTCCTCTACTTGGGCCATGTTTTTATATCCATGGAAGATATCGAGTGGGGACCAACATATATCTTTTTGGTAAACATCATGACTAATTTTGGCTTTTTTGAAATTGTTGCCCAAATACTATGATAAAACAACTACAGACCGTTCAGAACACAGCTATCAGACTCATCTACTCGCTCAGCAAATTCGACCACGTCACCCCCGCCTATGTAGACTCTCACTGGCTTCCGATAAAAGCAAGAACTCAATTCAAACTCTACTGCTTACTTTTCAAAGTAACCCATGGTATGGCCCCCAATTACCTGAACAACCGTCTTTGCCGCTACCGACTACCCAGATCAAGAAGAACTCAGAATCTTTTCACCTTCCCCCCTCATAATGGTACCCGACGTAAGAAACTTTACGACAGCCTTCTAGCAACTCAGGCAGCGAAAATTGACCCCCACCTTCACCAAACTGATGATCAAAACAACAGACATCAAAGTGTTTCGGAAAGAAATCAAAACATTTCTTTTCAAAAAACACGTCCTTATTTAATATTCCCCTCCCCAATCACACATGCACTCTCCCCAGCAAATAACACACTAGTCTTCCCCTTGAACCTCATTTACCAAAAATATCCAAACTCCTAAATAAGCATCTCCCTTAGGTATCCATTTAACCTTCTCCTAAATAAGCATCTCCCTTAGGTATCCATTTAACCTTCTCCTAAATAAGCATCTCCCTTAGGCCCTTAGGTATCCACTTAACTGATTCCTTCAAAGTTAGGTATCTTTCTTCAGTTGCCTATATTGTTTTCCCCACTGAACCTTGTAACTACTTGAAACCTGTCAAGTTATTCTATCGATAAATCCAGATATCTTATACTTGTATTTCTATACCACAACATGTAATTTACTTAAATCGTTGTAATGTAATTCTCTCGGGAATGTCCTGATCTCTTTTAACTGTAATCCGCTTAGAACCGCAAGGCACAGGCGGAATAGAAATCACAAATGTAATGTAATGTAAATTGTGATCTGCTGCATTGTAAATAACTCTTGACCTGTAAACCGCACAGAACCGCGAGGTCGCTGCGGCATATAAGAACCAATGTAATGTAATGTAAAATTGGACCAGTTGATAGCGCTGCACTATTCCCGGCATAGCGAATTTTACATCTACCTTCGACTTAGCAGCTTGCATCAGTTTTTCTTTATTTCTAGCGAAATAAACTATTTCTTAGGCTTGAGAGCTAATTCGAAGCCTGCCAACAGAAGAAACGCTTCTCCAGACATGTTTTCTTTCATTCTTGTGTCTTGCTCAAGAGATTAGCAAAGCTTATGGCTTTCATAAACATAGCAAAGATGAGTTGTGGTTTCTTGAGTCCTTGAAATGAATTTGACGTTTATAAAAAAGGGCCTTTTATCTTCTTTGTGCCCTTTGAAATGAAATGAAGGCAAAAGTCATGGCTTTAGTACTTTTGTTGCTGTCGTTGAGAAATTCTTCACATAATTGCGCCTGCCTTTTCTGAACATGAGTGTATGGCTGAATTCAAGGAGGCGTGGGATAGGCATGTGGGATCTCTTAGAGAGAGGACGAGATAATGGTTACTGAGGATGGGCCGATTGGATAGGCCATTTGGCTTTTACCTGCCATCATGTTTCTATGTTTCTATAACTATAAAGTTCTATGACATCACAATGCAGGGGTAAAGAGCCTTAGCCAATAGGGAGAGGAGATGCAAATGTTAAGAGCCTTAACCAATAGGGAGAGGAAGAGATACTGGATGCTGTGGATGGGTCATTTGGCCTTTACCTGTCATCGTGTTTCTATAACTATAAAGTTCTATGACATCACAATGCAGGGGTAAAGAGCCTTAGCCAATAGGGAGAGGAGATGCAAATGTTAAGAGCCTTAGCCAATAGGGAGAGGAGGCAATAGTTGATGCTGTGGATGGGCCATTTGGACTTTATCTGCCATCATGTTACATTGTTTCTATAACCATAAAGTTCTATGACATCACAATACAGGTGTAAAGAGCCTTAGCGTATAGGAAGAGGAGATGCAAATATTAAGAGCCTTAACCAATAGGGAGAGGAAGAGATACTGGATGCTGTGGATGGGCCATTTGGCCTTTATCTGCCATCATATTTCTATGTAACAGTGCGCTGGTTCTATTGATGCAACCTTGGAACTAGTGGTATAGTAAGGGGAGGTGCTGGCGCCCAGCATCCTCTCTGCCCCCCCACTCCTTACCTGCCCCTAATTACCACACGCACGCCCCTTCTCTTCCTTCGTACCTCTTTAACTTTCGTGGAGAGAGCAGCAATCCCAACCCGCTGCTCGTGCCAACGCCGACTCTTCCCCTGACGTCACTTCCTGGACTCACGTGAAAGAGGTACGGGGAAGCACTTTACTACCAATGGGGTTGTGCAACCGTTCCTTCCGTTGTGGTGCGTTTATCCTCTAGGAATGGCTTACTGAATTTATAGCACTCGAGGAATAAAGCAAGAGCGTGATACGACTTTTTTTTTCTCTAGATCCTGTTGAAATTGACATGGGGCAGTGCTGGTTTTTAAACCGAAAGGGAAGCTTTTATCCTAGATGAAAACGGATGTTCTGAGGATTGGATAATCCAGTGTACAGTCGACTCCACCTAAGTGCACGTCGGTTAAGCGCACGCTTCGGTTTTCCGCAGCCTACCACCAGGGTCCCGTTATTTTTTTTTTTTTTTTACATTAAAGTCAATGGACGTAAACTCCAGATATTTGCAATTTGGATAAGCACACAATCCGCTTATGCGCGCTGATGTCATAGGTCCAACCTCTATTCTTTCACTTTACGTTCACTTTGGTTAAATGCAATCACGTTCTGATGGGGAATGGCTAGGCTTCAAACAGCAGCTTAAGCGCTGGGACAGCTGGGAAAGCGAGTGCTCCACTTCCACTCAAGCTGTAGGGCATAGCTTTCCTGTACTTTAGACCCCAGCAGCCCACGTGCCCTATTTAAACTGAGCCGGCTTAATTACAGCCTCCCCCACCCCTCCCCCCACTCCTGTTAAGCGCACACTCCATTTAAGCGCACGTGGCGATCCGGTCCGAAGGGCGTGCACTTAAGCGGAGTCGACTGTATCGCAAACTGTGTGCTGCGGGACATTAGTGTGCCCCGGAGGAATCCAATTGCACCCCAAAATGACGGCGAGGAGGAGAGGCACCGGTGCCGGCTGACTACTTAACAGGATGTGCCTCTCACGGCGCCAGCCTGCCGGCATCTCTACTGCTTCTCCTCTCCTTCTGCAGCACTGGTGGGGACGGAGGGGGGGCGCATGCCGGTGGTAATAGGAGGCTCAGGGCGGTGGCTGGCAGACATCCGCACTTGCACGTCTATCATGCATGCACATAACATCATTGTATCGATGTCCGCACATTTCTGGGCACCCTCCAGCCGCAGTCCCGAGACTAGTGTGCCAGCAGCTTAAAAAGTTTGCGACACACTGGGATAATTCAAGAAGCCTGTTAGAGCAGAGCTAGCTTAAAGAAATGCCCGTTATGGATTATGTTATTGTAGGCATGCAGAAAACCAGTTCTGTTTGTGGCTCTGGAGGTCTAAGATGGGGAACCACAGTGAGAGTGGAAGGAATAAACAGTGGGTGTCTCCATTAGCTAAGCAGTCCAATTTGTCCAGAATGCTGAAAATGTTTCCAGAATTCCAGAAGTGATAGAATTTGTTACCTATCCAAGCGTCTTATAGAAATTTCATTAGTGCTGCTCTTAAGTTCTAAAGATTTCTACACACTTTTTGTTTGCTTCAGAGGCATCCATGGATTTTTCTAATAGGACCCGAAACTGGTGCATACGTAATTCTGCCGAATCTTTTCAAAAGGGAAAAGCCGATAATATGAAAACATTTAAGAAAACGTTTTGCTTAATGTTTTCCCAGAAGAGCTGGCTCCTAAGAAAGATTTGGGATCTTTCAGCTCTAGCGAGTAACAACCCTAAACTCTTCTTCCCTACTAGTATTCCTCAATTCTCCTCCCTTCCCCAACCTCTCCCCTCTGCCTCCTCTATTTAATCTCTCCTAACCTCCCCTGCATCTACTGTGTAAGCGTCCCCCCAAATTGTAACTTCCTGGAAATGCCCAACTCTCTTATACTATAATCCGCTTAGAACTGCAAGGTACAGGCAGAATAGAAGTCACTAATGTAATGTAATGTAATGTAATTTATTCTGCAAATCACATAGTGGAATAGTGTTGTGTATTTCTGGGTGATTTCTAAAGCTGTGATATTCATCATCAAAGATTACATAGCACTAGCTGGGGACCTGTGACAGGATGTGCAAAGGGTGTGTACAATGTAAAGTAAAAAAAAAAAATGCATGGCTCTAATTTGGAGGAAGTGGGAAAAAAATGCTAGATCAGCTTTAAAATCCTAAACTCAGCAGTGAATTTGGCAACGGTGTGCAGGAATATGACTGCAAACACGGAAAACGAATCCCCGCTTAGTTTCATTCTTGGTGCCGTGCCACAGACCTTGAATGATCTCTGGCTTCCTTCTCGTGTCTTTGCAACTAGAGATCCTCTGTGTTTGTTCCATACTTTTCCTAATTCCTGTTATTATTTTTCCCTACCCTGGAAGTCCATTCTATGTATTTACAACCCTTTCCATGAGAAAAGTAATCCCTGATGTCGCGTTTAAGCGGTGCGTCTTTTGAACCTCTATACTGTGATAACTTGGTCTACGGCAGTGGTTTCCAACCCTTTCCTTGGAGTCCTCGGCCAGCTGAGTTTTCAGGATATCTGCTGTGAATATGTGTGCGATCTACATGCTGTGTAGACAAAATATGCCAATCTTTCTCATCCATATCACTGCACAACAATTTTTTGGTTAAGTCTTGATTCCTGAAAAGTTTTTGGTGATTATGACAGGTACCAACTTGGTATGCTCAAATATGGTTTTGGTTTTACTGCATCACGTAAGAACTATGAGAAATAGACATTTTTATGTTTACTGACAATAAAATATATAGTCAAGTTTACGTTTCGCACAAGCGACTAAATGAAACAGAATTAAAAGTGTTTTGCTCCCGAGTTTCTTTTATATTCAGTGTCTGGTGCATCACGTTGTAGCATCCAACAATAGTCGGCAAGCATTGACGGATTCCAATTGCCCTGGTATCGTTTCTCCATCGTAGCTATGTCTTGATGAAACCTTTCACCATGCTCGTCACTCACAGCACCGAGATTTGCGGGGAAGAAGTCCAAGTGTGAATGGAGGAAATGAATCTTGAGTGACATATTGCACTTCATTCTCTTGTATGCTTTGAGAAGTTTGTCTACCAGCTGAATGTAGTTTGGGGCTCTGTAATTGCCCAGAAAATTGTCAACAACGTCTTTCAAGGCTTTCCAGCCAATTTTTTCCGGCCCAACTAACAGATCTTCAAATCGCTTGTCACTCATAACATGTCTGATCTGGGGGCCAACAAAAATACCCTCTTTGATCTTGGCATCAGTTATTCTTGGGAACATCTGTCTTAAATAACGAAAACCTTCCCCTTCCTTGTTCATTGCTTTCACAAAATTCTTCATGAGTCCCAGTTTAATGTGAAGAGGAGGCAAAAATATCTTTGTCGGGTCAACAAGCGATTCATGTGCTACATTTTTCTGTCCTGGAACTAACTTTTTACGGAGTGGCCAGTTCTTTCTAGAATAGTGCGACTCTCTGTCTCGGCTGTCCCATTCGCAGATGAAACAGCAGTACTTTGTATAGCCAAGCTGCAGTCCTAGTAACAGAGCAACGACTTTGAGGTCTCCACAGATATTCCAGTTATACCTGGTATACTGGACATACTTTAGTAACATTTCCATATTCTCATATGTTTCTTTCATATGTGCTGCATAGCCAACAGGTACTGAAGGATAAACGTTGCCATTGTGCAACAGAACAGCTTTCAGGCTTAACATTGACGAATCAATGAAAAGACGCCACTCTTCCGGGTTGTGATCACAACCAAAGACCGAGAACAATCCTTCAATGTCACAACAGAAACAGAGACTGTCGACTTGTGCAAAAAATTTGGTTATATCATGATGCCGGTCTCGAAACACAGAAATTTTCGTACCTGGTGATAGCAAACACCATTCCTGCAGTCTCGAACCTAGCAGCTCAGCTTTTGCTTTTGACAGACCCAAATCTCTGACCAAATCGTTCAATTTGGACTGTGTTATCAGATGTGGATCGCCTGATGAGGATGGTTCAAAATCCGGGTCAATGTCACTGTTAGAACCCTGCACTGCAGTTTCTTCATCTGGTTCGTCTAAGGTCCAATCCTCTGGTGGTTTCGGAACTGGAAGACTGTCATCATGTGGCATGGGTCTCATTGCTGAAGGCAGATTAGGATATTCAATTGACTTCTTGTTTTTGGCAGAGAAACCAGACACATTAGTCAAACAGAAATAACAGTCCGTCACATGGTCTTTCTGTTCTCGCCATATCATCGGAACAGCAAATGGCATCGTCTTTCGAGTACCTCTGAGCCAGGCTCTCAGACTAACAGCACATGTCGCACAGCAAATGTGAGGCGCCCATTGCTTGTCTTGATCACCTATTTTGCAGCCAAAATACAGATGATAGGCTTTCTTTACAAGGGCAGTCATCGAACGTCTCTGAGGCGTAAGTGTATATTCCCCACAGATATAGCAGAATGTGTCGCGGCTGTTACGACACCGACGAGACATATTGCCCGACACCAAAACGTCTATAGCATCAAGCTTACTTACTGTTATATTGCTACAGCTACTATACTACTATACTTTACTATACTGATACTATATACACACACGGACTATCTATATTAACCAAATGAGCAGGATCGGTGTATGGAAGCCACCATTATAGCATGGTGAGACAGCGCAAGCTCGTTCAGACCTGCCCAGACATGCCCAGGATGTCATCTTCCATAAAACAGCTTCCAACCTGGCTAGATTTTATGCATGGACATACCCAGGCGGCACAAACCGTTGTTGATAAGACACTTATGGGAGAAAAAATTGTTTGCATCCAAATATAAGAAAAAATCACGACAAAATTGAAGATTTCTCTGAAATGGTACGTGATGGGTAATTTTTGATGTAATATTCATGATCAGCACCCAAAATTCTATAAGAAACACCCAGCAGTGTTCAGGAAGCAAAAACTTTGTTGTGCAGTGTATTTATTGGTACCCTATCTTTCAAATTAATAATCGGGATCTACTACAAACACTGAATAGCACCAAGAAAATCTAACTATATTAAAAAGAAGCTATCATATTTTTCGCTTCATAAGACACACTTTTTCCACCCCAAAAAAGAGGTGGAAATAAAGGTGCATCTTAAGGAGTGAATGTAAAAAAAAACCCAACCCAAAAACCCTACCTTTTTTCCCATCCTGGCGGTCCTGCGCGCTTTCTGCGCTCCTGCTTCAGTTCCGCTGCTCTCTTCCGGCAGCTGCACAGCGGTGCATAGCGGTCCCGCAAGAACTGACAGGCAGCCATTCTGAGTGCAGCAAGGGACCAAGCAGGCACACAAAAAGCACGCACATGCCTCGTGTACCACTGTGCCACTGCCGGAAGAGAACAGGGGAACCAAGGCAGGAGCGCGGGAATCATGCTGGACTGCCGGGATGGGGAAAAAGGTACTGGGGGTGCCTGCCTTTGCCTTGTGGCTGGCTGTCTTGGGGTTGGCTGGCTATGTTGGGGCTGGCTGTCTTGGGGTGGGTTGGCTGGCTGGCTGCCACTACATGTGCCTACCATTAGATGTGCCCACCAATAGACGGACTCTTGTCCTAGCCTACCACTAGACCACCAGAGGGGGCACAGGGTACAGGACATACCATTTAGTTCAGAATTTTTCTTTCTTGGTTTTTCCTCCTCTACAGGTAGGTGCGTCTTATGGTCAGGTGCGTCTTATGGAGCGAAAAATACAGTATTTCATTTTCTTAATCATAATACTTTCCAAATTTCAACCAAATTTATTAATAACAATAATAAATATAACACACATACATCTATCACATATTACTTATTACGTAATATTAGAAACCCCCCCATACACACACACACTCAAATACAAGTCATCAGACTAAATCTGTTCTAATATGATGTAGTTCATAGTATAACCACTGACCAATAAATGAGTCTTTTAATTCTTGAACATAACACATGGCTACATTTTTAAAATATATTTATTCTTCATGAGACAGTAGATGATTCAGCGTCTCCAAAGTCCACTCCTCTGTAACTATTATTGCTGGATAGTAAACAGTCAGCCTGACACAGAACTGTGTTTCATTATCAAGCGTCTTCAGGAGCTGAAACTTAATCTCCATGCAATCCTTTCAATAGTACTTTATCATAAATCGGTATCCCTTCTCCCACTCAGGAACAGACTGGGATGTTTTTTAAATGTCCATGTGGCTTTTGCCAACACCTTTTCCACCTCTTTGTCCATCTGAAGACCATCACACAGATACAATCACACCTAACTACTGCACAAAAATACTTTAAATACAGTTGGGGAGAGGGGTAATTTCATAACAGAGCCCCCTTGAACCATCCTATGTGAAATATTCAAAATATGGATAATTTAGAAAGGCAAACAAAAATAAATCCCTCAATATGTGCTGATATAAAAATAATAGAAATATAACATACTAGTCTTATAGCCCGTTATATTAACGGGTGCTAGAATATATGTGTGTGTGTCTATGTTTATTTCTTTCTCTCTCTCTCTCCTTAGCCGCTTTCTGTATTTCTGTCTTTCTTTCTGTCTTTATTTTTCCTCGGCTGTCCACCCATTCTCCCTTCCTTTTACCTTCCCTGTGTCCACCACCACCCCTTCACTGCTCCTCTTATCCAGCAGCACCCCTTCTCCCTTTTTTTTATCTCCCCCTGTCCAGCAGCACCTCTTTACTGTCCCCCTGTCCAGCAGTAGGCCTCCCTTCCTTTTTCTTCCCCCCCCCCGTCTCTTCCCCTGTCCATCAGCACCTCTTTCCTATCCCCCTGTCCAGCAGTAGCCTCCCTTCCTTTTTCTCCCCCCCATCTGTTCCCCTGTCCAGCAGCACCCCTTACCTTGTGTCTGGCCTCTGCTGACAGCCGCGGCGGCCTGCAGCCGCCAAGAGCCGCAGTGGCCAACAGCCTCTGCCTAAGCGCGCATGCGCACTCCCTGGCCTCCGCCGACAGCTGCCGCGGCCTGCAGCCTCCAAAAGCCGCCGTGGCAGACAGCCTCCGCCTAAGCGCGCATGCACACTCCTACCTGTGGGGCCCTACAGCGCATGGAAAACCGAATACGCAGGTGGGAGTGCGCATGCGCGCTTAGGCTTTTATTATATTAAATGTACAATCCCCTAAATCTTTCAACCTCCACCAATTTTACCAACAATACTTATCAGTGAGACTGTGAATCTATTTTTAAAAATCTGCGCTTGTAGGACCTGCAAAGGGGAGCAGGAGCTTCACGCTGTTTATTCAACAGACAGAAACTGCTCCCTCCAGTTCCCCAACTCCTCATTGGTCCAACTTCAGCAAACATAATTTAATTCATATTAAATAAATCATTATTGAAAAAGATTTTTTTTGTAGACTGTTTAGATTTATTCCTTTTACTAAGCTGCGTTAGCGTTTTTAGCGCACGCTAAACCCGCGCTATGCGGCTAGAACTAACGCCAGCTCAATGCTGGCGTTAAGGTCTAGTGCGCAGGGCAATTTAGCGCGCGCTATTCCACGTGTTAAAGCCCTAAAACGGCTTAGTAAAAGGAGCTCTATAACTTATCTGGATCATATGTAGCAAACTTCCATAGAGGCCTTGGAGAAGTGGACATGGAAGGAGCTGCGATAGAACTGGCATAACTGTGGGTGCCTAAGTATATTTTAAGAAAAAACAACAACTTTCTATTATGCATTGGAGGCTTGGCATATGCAAATTTATCAAATGCAGAAAAAAGGAAGAACCCCTCCCCCCAAGCACCAAGTAACATGAAAAACAAAGAAGCAGAGAGGACCAAGTAATCAAGCTGACAGTGAAAATACGCAAATTTATCTCATGCATAATCATACTGGCATCTTGTAAATCCGATTGGCCGTTAACAGAACAGGTTTGAAAATAATGTGCATGAGGATAAGCAGCATCAAATTGGTTTTACTACTTAGGATCTCGCTAGGGACTTGGGTTTTGGTCACTGTTGGATACAGGGTACTGGGTTTGATAGACCTTCAGTCTGTGCCAATACAGCAACACTTATGTTCTTATGTGAGCCAAGATAGGTCAGTTAAGTCATTGTGACATCACTGATAAGGTTGACTCTTAGGCATTGGTGGAATGAGGCCTTATGACATCACAATCTCAGCTCTGGAATGTTGCTACTCTTTGGGTTTCTGACAAGTACTTGGGACCTGGGTTGGCCACTGTTGAAAACAGGATACTGGGCTTGATGGACCTTCGGTCTGTCCCAGTATGGCAATGCTTATGTTCTTATGACAGTGTACAGCAGGCCTCGGTATTGCTCAATGGTGCGACCTCACCTTGAGTATTGCCGTTCAGTTCTGATCTCCTTATCTCAAAAAAGATATAGCATCGCTAGAAAAGAAGAAATTTTCAAAGAAGAGTGGTTAAAATGATAAAGGAGATGGAACTCCTCCCGTTTAAGGAAAGACTAAAGAGGTTAGGGCTGAGACAGCTGAGGGGAGATGTGATTGAAGTCTACAAAATCCTGAGTGGCGTAGAACGGGTAACAAGTGGATCAATTTTTACAGCATCAAGATTTACAAAGACTAGGGGGACACTCGAGGAAGTTACAGAGTGAAATGACAGTGATGCCTTGGAATCTGAACTTAATCCATTTCAGAACCCTGTTCGGGTTCCAAAGCATTCGAGTTCCAAGACAATTTTTCCCATTGAAAATAATAGAAACTGGATGAATCCGTTCCTGGGTCCCACAAACTGAAATTTTAACAGTAAATACACTGGATTTTAAGGTAAAATATTAACAAATATTCCAAAGAAGCGTTCGGATTCTGGGGCAAAATTTACTACAAAAAAAAGTTCGGATTCCAAAACGTTTGAATTCTGGAGCGTTCAGATTCCAAGGTACCACTGTACTTTTAAAACTAATAGGAGGAAATATTTTTTCACTCAGAGAATGGTTAAGTTTTAGAATGCACTGCCATAGGTTGTGGTAAGAATGGTTAATGTAGCTGGTTTAAAAAAAGGTTTGGACAAGTTCCTAGAGGAAAAGTCCGTAGTCTGCTATTGAGACAGACATGGGGGAAGCCACTGCTTGCCCTGGATCAGTAGCATGGAATGCTGCTATTATTTGGGTTTTTGCCGGGTAATTGTGACTTGCATTGGCCTCCGTGACGACGGGATGCTGGGCCGGATGGACCATTGGTCCAACCCAGTAAGGCTATCCTTATGTTCTTATGATGCAACCATCATTGCGGAAAAACTGACAGCGAGTGACAGAGCAATAACCTATAACTTTAAGTTTGAAGTGGTTCTTAGTTTACCTTCAGCCTCTGTGACTTCATACACAGTGCAGAAGACGGGACGCTCGCTTGGAGACTCTTTGAAGTGGATAAGAGAGAATCAGATAAACAAACTGGATAATGAACATGCTACATTGACGTGTACGGCATTAATTTGGTCCTGTTTTGCTATGGAAAATTGGTCTTCCAGCTTAGTGGTTTAGAACTGTTTGCATAGAATCCATAATTCAGCGAGTCAGAAGTCAGAATAAATAAACAATTATGTCACTCACACAAATGACTGCGGAGTAGTGTTAGCTAGCGTGGTAATTAAAGTGGTATAACGACACTTGTGTAATTTTTTATTTATTTATTAAATTCAACTGGTTAGGCGCCAATAATTAAAAAAAAAAAAAAAAAAATTCTCTTGGCTATGCATCTTAAAATAAAAACATACAAATGAAAAGCAGATCAGGATTTTCAGGCTAGATTTTCTGACCTTCGCCTTTTGCTGCTTTGCCAAATAGTTTCTATAAATGCTTGGGCTCCTTTTATCAAGGTGTGCTACGGGGTTAGCGCGTCGGACATTTCATCACGCGCCAACCCCCGCGGCAAGCCAAAATACTAACGCCTCGTCAATGGAGGCGTTGGCGACTAGCGCGGCAGGCGGTTTAACGCGCGGTATTCCCCTACTGCACCTTGATAAAAGGACCCCATGGTCTTGTTTTCCAGGAAAAAGAAGTCTCGGCATTTACCTCAAAGTCTCACCTTTTGTCCTTTTTGACTTCCCCCTCTTTTACTAAGGTGCGATAACCGATTAGCGCGTGCTAAACGCTTACACATCCATAGACTAACATGCATGCGTTAGCGTTTAGCACGCGCTAATCGGTTATCGCACCTTATTAAAAGAGGGCCTTTTTGTTTACTGTTTCCAGCAAGAAATTCTAGAGTCGTCCAAACTATTGCCAAGACCCGCAGGGCTAATTGTTTTTCTGTTTAGAAATATTAAAAGAATACAAATAAAAAGATAGTATTACCACGTGATAAAGTATTCAGCCGCAGATGGTTTACGATTGAGGTTTATTATGGTTTATTAAAATTTCATTCACTGCCCTTCCTAAGCACCTATCAGGACGGTTTACAATTTAAAAACGTTTGAACATAAAAGCAAAGGAACTCCATTAGTTAAAGGAAAGTAAATCACTCGTACGACACAGGACAAAAATGAAAGCGGACAAAAAAAAAAAAAATTCAAATTAGGTCAGTGAACTCTCAACACAGACCCACCATTCACTCCCATCACTCCAAAGTCATTTTTCAAAGAGATATGTCTTTAAGGCAGCGCAAACTTTCAGGTAGGAAGGGTCAAGGCAAATACGAGAGGGAAGAGTATTCCACGGTGAAGGAGTTGTACGGTAAAAAAGGACTACACTTCTCCCTCCCTATTCGCGGTTTTGGCAATCGCGGTTTCGGATATTCATGATTTTTTTTTTGCCTGGCTCCCCCCCCCCTTACAGAATCATTCGGAGGCAGCCCACATCGACCAGAACCGGCCCCAGGACTTGGATCAGGGTGAGGAGGGTGGCGGTGATCGGTGGCGAGCAGGAGCACAGCCCTCAGCCGTGGACGCAGCTCCGGTGGCAACTTCATGCGCGGACCTTGCCTGATGGTCTAGCGGTGACACAGGGCAGGAGCGATCTTCCTACACTCCTGCTCACGAGACTATTAGTTCCCGTTATAGTCTGGTGAGACCACGGGAACTCACAGCACGGGCGCACCTCACAGCTCTGCATGGGGCAGGAGTGTAGGAAGATGGCTCCTTCCCCACGTCACCGCTAGACCACCAGGTAAAGTCCGGGAGTGGGTCAGAGTCGGCCAAAAAGTTATTCGTGAATTTTCCTTATTCGCGGGCCGGATCTGCCCCTAACCCCCGCGAATAAGGAGAGAGAGGTGTACTCCTGGTGGGCTGTAACATAGCAGTTTGGAAAAGGCTTACACACCACAAAGAAATTTAAATAGCTTTGTCACCTCTCTGTCTACTATTTACCCACTCACCCCTCCCCCTTCCTCTGAAAGTATCACTAAATTGCTTTCATGTTTTCATGTGGGTCAGTTTTGAGAATTTATATCTGCTGTGTAGATTGTGTGTATATGAAAAATGAATGGAAAAAATTGCATTACAATTAGTAAAGGGGATGGGATCTGGGGCAGAGCTTGGGTGGGCCTAGGGAGGTCTGTGGTTGGGGAACTCGGTTGATATTTAGGGGGTACTTAGCATGAAGTAGTTGAGAAACACTGCTGTAGGCAATCAGCTGGTGCCAGTGCCTCTCCTTCTCTCCGGCCCTCTTCCCTGCTGGCACCCCCTACTGGTGTCTCAGGGCCCGTCTGGAGGGCCTCTGCACATGTGTGGACTTAAACGTGATGATGTCACACATATGCGTGATGTCATCACGGCGACATCCGTGCATTTCTGGGTGCCTCAAGCCGTGGCCACTACCTTTAGTGCACCCCGGCTCGGGAAAGTTTGAGAGACGCTGATCTAGGTGCTTGCACTTATGCGTGACCCTTGCGGGAGTAAATATTTAGAATACTTGCACTTATAGACATGAGTTTATACTTACCTGTGTGAATGCCAGCAGGGTGCCTAGGCACTTTTGACTTACTTATTTATTCAATTTTCTATATCGTTCTTTCAGGGGAGCTCAGAACAGTTTACAATGAATTTATTCAGGTCCTCAAGCATTTTTCCCTGTCTGTCCCGGTGGGCTCACAATCTGTCTAACGTACCTGGGGCAGTGGGGGGATTAAGTGACTTGCCCAAGGTCACAAGGAGCAGCGTGGGTTTGAACCAACAACTTCAGGGTGCTGAGGCTGTAGCTTTAACCACTGCACTACACACTAGAGGTCTGCATGGGAATAGGGATCGTGGGAATTCCGCGGGTCCCGCAGGAATCCCCCCTAACCCACGGGACTCCCACGGGGACCCCCCTCTGGCCCACGGGACCCAACGGGGATGGAAGGTTTTGGAAGTAGGGTTCATCCATATAATATAATGGACACGTCGGCCTTAGTAAAAGAGGGAGTTTATAAGTTAATTACCTGAACAGAAAACAAAAAAAGGGTTCCACAAGGAAAACAGCAGCGCAAACACAAAAGAAACTGTGGAATTGATGATCCTGTCAGAAGTAATTGCTGCTTTTTATGGGGATGGGTGGGAATGGAGGTAATTCCTTGTGGGGATGGGTGGGGATAGAGTGGATCCTGACAGGGACGGGTGGGATTTCTGTCCCCGTGCAACTCTCTACTACACACTCCCTGAGCTCTTATTTGTAAGGGGGGGAGGGGGTGGCAAGGGCAGAGCATGGTCAGGACTTCGATTTGTGCCAGGTCTGGGCACTTAAATGTTAGGCACACTGATACCAAGATGCACTAGCACTCTATAACTAGTGCCATTAAAGTAAACACTACCACGTGTCCTCAGGTCATCTAAAAGGAAGCCTCCACTGATAGGATTGTCCTCTAATCTCTTACCCTTTTGGATTCCAGGAAGAGCTAAGAGTGCGCATGTTAAGGCCAGGCTCTGAGGGACAGACATAGTTAATGACGGCAAATAAAGACCTGAATGGTCCATCCAGTCTGCCCATAAATTATACCCATTAAAAAAAAAAATGATTAAATTAACTTGACTCTTCTTTGGTATTTCTGGGTCACAGACTGTAAAGTCCACCTGGTATTGTCTTAGGTTCCAAATGCTGAAGTTGTCATCTAATTAAGCCATTGTGACATCACTAATGAGGTTGGCTCTCAGGCATTGGTGGAATGAGGCATTATGACATCACAATCTCAGCTCTGGGATGTTGCTACTCTTTGGGTTTCTGACAGGTAACATAGTAAATGACGGCAGATAAAGACCTGAACGGTCCATCCAGTCTGTCCTTCAGTTATAACCATTAAAAATACAGGATTAAATTAACTTGTCTCTTCTTTGATATTTCTGGACCATAGACTAAAGTCCATCTGGTATTGTCCTAAGTTTCAAATGCTGAAGTTGCCGTCCAAGCTCCCTCCAGCCTATCCAACCACCCCGTTGTTTGCAGGACATCTACCGTAAAGTCTGGCCAGTAACGACCTCACATCCCAAGTTAGTGAAGTTCCCATTGATGCCCTCCCCAGCCCATCCTACACCGAATCACCATATATGGGACACAAACTGTGCAGGTCAGCACAATACCGGCCTTAGTTTTTGATTTTACATCCTTCATTTTCTAATTAGAGACCCTCTTATTTTTATCCCACACCTTTTTGAGTTCCATCACCGTTTTTCTCTCCACCACTTCCCTTGTCCATGTGGGACAAAACGCCCCTTAGAGAGTCGAGAGTGACTACTGCTGGTTTCTTTAATCCCCTCTCTGAGCAGTGTGGGCAGCCCGCCCCGCACTTCCCTCTTCGTATATGCAGAATATAGGAGCTCTTTAAATCACTGTCGGTCTGATTAACGGCCTGATCAACAGTGCTGTACTCCAACTGGTGTCTGTCGAGCACATACAGTTCAGCCCCTGAGCTTGGCTTGGCTTTCTTGTTCTCTGTTCGGTTTGTGACCACTGAAGAGAAACTGTTGAACGGTCTGTGCAGGACACGAGGGTTAATAACATAGGCCTGTTCCATCAGAGGAGCTGCGTTTCTCGTTTTTCTTTTTAAGTTTTAAGTGGCATGCTTTTATTTTTAGAGAATAGAGTGGATGATGTCTACCTTTCAGTGGTTTGAAATATCATGCTCATTTGTATTTGCCACGAGTTTTATAAGCTTTGTTAAACCTTGTCAGACAGATTTGTTTTTAAGCTATAAGGAGATATTTTGCATGACCACTGAAGCTCTTGAAATCTTTTCACCTCTGTGGACTTCAAAATGACATCTTTGAATTCACAGAGATGCCTAATTATGCAGTTCCAGGCTGGTCCTGGTTTTGAACTTATATCCCAAAGCAGTGTGGGATTTGTAGTCTCTGATACTACCCATTAAAATCAGTGCTGCATGTCCCATTATGCCCCAGGATGGGCTGCTCAGAAATCCAGGGCGGTCCCAAAATCTCCAGCCTGGAACCAGGTAATTTGGCGTCTCTGCATTCAGATTGCTTACCGGGTTGGTGCAGTGGAGGTCTGATGACTCCAAGCCGGTCAGTTTTGGTTTGGCTCAGTTGCACATAATGGCTTATGGATGTCTCTTTTAGGAAACCTTTTTTAAACCCTGCTAAGCTAACTTCTTTACACGTTGAGTGAAGAAATATTTTCTCTGGTTTGTTTTAAATCTACTACTTAAGTAGCTTCATTGCATGCCCCCTAGTTCTAGTATTTTGGAAAAAGTTAACTAGCAGGTTGTGGGGTGGTATACTTAGGAGTAATGTCATGAAATTATTTTTCAAGGAGAGGGTGGTCGATGCCTGGAATGCCTTCCCGAGGGAGGTAGCAGAGATGAAAACAGTGACGGAATTCAAAAAGAAATGGGGTACAACACAGAAAAAATGACTGCATGGTGTTTTGATGACGAATCAAGCTGTGAAGAACCAAGGCTGGTACCCGGCAGACTTTTATAGACTGTGTCCTGTATATGGCAAGACTGCTTAGGATAGTCTAGAGACGGCTTCGACGGCAACTCCAGTAGTGCTGGCAGACTTCTACAGTCTGTCCCCTTTAAATGACAAGAAAGATTGGAATAGGCAGGAGTGGGCTTCGATGGCAATTCCGGTAGTAAATGATGGCAGATAAAAACCCGAATGGTCCATCTAGTCTGCCCAACCGTACCCTCTCTTTAAATTACTAGTTTCATTTAAATTGTCCTTTTTTCCTAGATATTTCTGGGCCAGAAACCCGGTACTGTGCTTAGGTTCCATCGACTGGAGACTTCGTCAAAGTTCACTCCAGCCCATCTAAACCATCCCAGCCGTCGAAGCCTTCTCCAGCCCATCCTCAACCGAATGGCCATATGTGGGACACAAACCGTGCCAGTCTGCCCAGTACTGGCCTTAGTTGGACCATAAGGACAGTTCTGGGCAGACTTCTTTGATCTTTGTCCCAGAAATGGCAAAAGAAATCTAGGATCGGGTATTTTATACCACATTAATTGTTGGTTTAATCAAGAATTAATAGTGGCCCGGATTCTCTAAATGGTGCCGTTGTCAGCAGCAGCCTTGAAAGCCTCCGCCAATCGTGTGTCAGTCATGCGACGGCACCGTATAGAGCGGTATATCGCAAACTGTGAGCCACCCGAGATTCCAGGGGTGCCACGAGACGCCGGGAAGGAGGAGAGGCGCCTGCTGACTGCCTACAGGATGTGCCTCTTGCCGCGAGAGGAACGTCTAAAGGAGGCACATCCTGTAGGCAGTCAGCCGGCGCCTCTCCTCCTCTCCGCGCCTCTTCCTTTCCAGCACCTCCACCACTGGCGGCTCCACCCGCCGTATGGAGGGCCTCTGCGGATGTCGACCTGATGATGCCACGCGGGCGTGTGACGTTATCGCGTTGACATCTACGCTTGCCCGGATGCCCTCGAGCCGCGGCTTCGCAGAGTTTGCGAGCCACTGGTTTAGAGAATCGTGTCTCCGGCAAAAGTAGGTTTTCCAAGGCCTACATTTCTGGCGCCTTTTTTTTGACGTGCATCGTGACTTCAGAGGTGCGAACCGGCACCTACAGTGGTGTTAGTGCTAGTAGACGCCTCCGGGGGCGCAATTCCGGCACAGTTTGTTTAGGTGCCTTGAAATTTTATTGAAATACCGCTTGAAACAGCGTTTCCCTCTTAACTTAGGCACCTAAGTTAAGGCATCATTTATAGAGTTTTCCCCCAATGAGCGTAACGGTTGGACAGACTGGATGGACCGTTCAGGTCTTTATCTGTCCTCCTCTCCTATGCTATTATGAATATTACCCTCTTAGTAACCCTAGATAAGATTTTAAATTCCTCCACTTATAAATAGCAAAGCAGGACCAAGAAGCCAGACTGCAAGATTCTGAATTGTGTATCACAATTTATGGCATTAGACATTTTCTCCACTATAAAGATGTTCTCGGTCTCGCGACCCATTGGGAATTGGTTTGGCAAAGGGAAGAATGGTTGTTTAAGTGTTTTATCACTGGAAGCAGTAAGCAGTAATCAGTAAGTCATTTTGTGAATTCTTATGGTGTTACAGAGTAGCCTCATATAATGATTTTGCAATAATATGAAAATGATTTAGACATTTTGATAAGAGGAAGGTTTATGTTCTGTATGAGAATTAACAGTCAACTTATTTGTACGTACATACTAGAGGATGTGAAAATAGAGACATAAGAATAGCCGTACTGGGTCAAGACCAATGGTCCATCAAGCCCAGTAACCCGTTCTCACGATGACCAATCCAGGTCACTAGTACCTGGCCAAAACCCAAGGAGTAGCACTATTCCATGCTACCGATACAGGGCAAGCAGTGGCTTCCCCCATGTCTTTCTCAAAAACAGACTATGGACTTTTCCTTCAGGAACTTGTCCAAACCTTTCTTAAAACCAGCTACGCTATCCGCTCTTACCACATCCTCTGGCAACGTGTTCCAGAGCTTAACTATTCTCTGAATGAAAAAAAAAAAAATTCCTCCTATTGGTTTTAAATGTATTTCCCCGTAACTAATTTGAGTGTCCCCTAGTCTTTGCAATTTTTGACAGAGTGAAAAATCGATCCACTTGTACCCGTTCTACTCCACTCAGGATTTTGTAGACTTCAGTCCTATCTCCCCTCAGCTGTCTCTTTTCCAAGCTGAAGAGCCCTAACCGTTTTAGTCTTTCCTTATACGAGAGGAGTTCCATCTCCTTTACGATCTTGGTCGCTCTTCTATGAACCTTTTCTAGCACCACTATATCCTTCTTGAGATAAGGAGACTAGAATTGAACGCAATACTCAAGATGAGGTTGCACCATGGAGCAATACTGGGCATTATAACATTCTTAGTCTTGTTAGCCATCCCTTTTAAAATAATTCCTAGCATCCTGTTTGCTTTTTTGGCCGCCGCCGCACATTGGGTGGAAGATTTCATCGTATTGTCTACGATGATGCCCAGATCCTTTTCTTAGGCCCTAGCATCCGGTAACTGTGATTCAGGTTATTCTTCCCAATGTGCATCACTTTGCATTTGTCCACATTAAATTTCATCTGCCATTTGGACGCCCAGTCTTCCAATTTCCTAAGATCTGCCTGCAATTTTTCACAATCCACATTGTTTTAACAACTTTGAACAGTTTAGTGTCATCTGCAAATTTAATCACCTCACTTGTTCCAATTTCCAGATCATTTATAAATAAGTTAAATAGCACCGGTCCCGTACAGACCCCTGTGGCACTCCACTGTTTACTCAACTCTATTGAGAAAAATGGCCATTTAACTCTACCCTCTGTTTTCTATCTGATAACCAATTCCTAATCCACAACTGAGCTTTGCCACCTATCCCATGACACTTAAATTTTCTCAGGAGCCTCTCGTGAGGAACTTTATCAAACGCTTTCTGAAAATCTAGATACACTATATCAACTGGCTCACATTTATCCACATTTTTATTTACATCTTCAAAGAAGTCAAGCAAATTGGTGAGGCAGGATCTCCCTCGGCTGAACCCATGTTGACTCCGTCTCATTAAATAATGTTTGTCTATGTGTTCTACAATTTTATTTTTTGTAATTGTTTCTACCATTTTGCCCAGCACTGAAGTGAGACTTACCGGTCTGTAATTTCCCGGATCTCCCCTGGAGCCCTTTTTAAAAATCGGCATTAACATTGGCCACCCTCCAATCTTCAGGTACTACAGATGATTTTAGCGACAGGTTACAGATTAGTAACAGCAGGTCAGCAATTTCATGTTTGAGTTCTTTTAGTACCCTGGGATGTATACCATCTGGTCCTGGTGATTTATCACTTTTTAACCTGTCGATTTGGCTTAGTACATCTTCCAGATTCACCAAGATTTATTTCAGTTCCTCTGCGTCATCTCCCTTGAAAACCATTTCTGATTCAGGTAGATCTCTTACATCTTCTTCTGTAAAGACCGAAGCATATGAATGATGAAAAGCCACATTATCTTCCTTCATAGAATTTTATTTATTTTTTAACTGTTAAACTTTGTCCTATGGTGAAGCTTCTATTCCTTGTATGTTTATAAACCATTTGATGTCATTGCGTGTCTTAATCGCCTCTGTTTTGTGTTTTGATTAGGTGATGCCTGAGCAGGTTGGTAGCTGAAATAAGATCTTAACCTCGGCACTCACTGAAATTGCTCCTCCTGCGAATTTGTTGTCCCCTGGTACCCCTTGGACTTATGCCTTTTCAAAAAAAATAAAATAAAAGAGAGAGGATCGTCTGACAGACCAAAAATAGAGAAAAAGCAAGATCATTGTTCTTTGGTTCTCCACCATGAATTAAATTAGGCGGATTATAAATGTTTTAAATAATAATAATAAAAAGATAATAATAATGCAAGAAACAGGTCCTGAAAAGACAGAATATTTCACAAAGCTGATCCTTTCCCATATAAATCGTCCAGCATAATGTTTTAGTATTAGAACATAAGAATATAAGAATAGCCTTACTGGGTCAGACCAATGGTCCATCAAGCTCAGTAGCCCGTTCGCACGGTAGCCAATCCAGGTCACTAGTACCTGGGCAAAACCTAAAGAGTAGCAAAATTCCATACAGAATCTCAAAGAAGAGCAATATTCCGGAATCACAAGAGTAACAAAAGATTCTAGAACTCCAGACAGTAGCAACATTCTATGCTACCGATCGAGGGCAAGCGGTGGTTTCCCCCATGTCTTTCTCAATAACAGACTATGGACTTTTCCTCCAGGAAATTGTCTAAACTTTCTTAAAACCAGCTACGCTATCCGCTCTTACCACAACCTCTGGCAACGCGTTCCAGAGCTTAACTATTCTCTGAATGAAAAAAAAAACACATTTCCTCCTATTGGTTTATAAAATATTTCCCTGTAACTTCCCTGTATTGTAAGTAAGCTTACTGAACCATCTTCTCATAGAACAAAGATCGTTTACTTCCTTACTTAGCAGATGAATTTGCAGTGGGTTTTTTTTTTATTATTATTAATAAAACTAGATGTCAGGAGAGCTTTTCATCACTCATTATCTACCTCTGCTACTGCAGTTGCCACAGATGAGGTAGTAGGAATTAACTTATGTCGCATGTGATATACATTTTAATTCTATGTCAAATTCTACAATTAGCAAGGCAGTAACTGATGAAATTTGCCTCTCCTTTTTTAACTGACCTTTTGTTGGCCTATTTAATTCTCTTCAATTAGACCATCAACTGCATATTTGTACAATGGTAATGTGGGATTCTAACGCCATTACGGAAGCAAACGACTGTTCAGCCATTCCCTAAGAAGAGAAACCCCCCAGCTTGAACAATGCTGCATCTTTTTGATGGTTTCCAATTTGCATTTATATACCTACAGTAGAATCCTACAGAAAATAAATCTAGACCAAGTTATCGCCTGCTTAGATCAAGCAAACGTCATGCACACCTGACAATCGGTGCAACTGACAAATGATAGCCCTTTTAGATCTCGGTGCAGCTTTCAAGTTGGTTGATCATTCTCTGTGAACTTCTTGACTTCTGGAGCTTGTTGTGCGGGTGCTACTGTGTTGGATTGGTTGTCTCGAATCCTCTTTTGACAAATTTAAATCTCAACTCAAGGCCTACAACTCAGTGGCGTGCCAAGGTGGGGCGGTGGATGCAGTCGTCGAGTTCAGGCAGTACTGGGGGTGCATTGAAGAGTTGCAGAGCTACAGGGCTTCGACTGTTAGCTCTATCGGTCCACTCCCCAGAAAATAAAGTTGACGTCAGAGGGAGCAGAGGTCTGGCAGAGCCGACAGCTGCATGCCTTTAGACTGAGGCTCTGTGACTGCTCAACGCACCCCCTCCGTATTGGACGGAGGGAGAGCACAAGGAGGGATGACGCGCCTGGAGTAGAGGGATGCTCCGCCTTGGATGGCAACCTAGTCAGGTACGCCTCTGCTACTACTTCTCCATCAAGATTCCAGATACTTCTCATGTACATTAATGGATTTACCCCCAAATTCTGTATCTAGCCCCATAGCTTGCACACACAAATCAGTGCTGATAATTAGCAATTAGCACATCATCATTATTGATGCTTTGGCACTAATTAGAACTTAATGTGCACAACTTGGTTGGCGCATTCTATAAATTGCTGCATGTCAGTTCTAGTAGGCGATCAAATGCTAATATTAGTACCGTCTGATACTCATAAGTTCCTGGCACAGTGGAAGGGACCCGCCACTTTAGCAGAGAAACTAAACCAGGTAGACTACAGAGTGAAGGATGAGAAGAGCCAGATACAGACATACCAAGTCAACCTGCTTAAACCCTGGAGGGTACCGAGAGGTTTTGGCTCTAATCAACATAGGATGATGACCTGGGGCCCCAGGTGATGGACAGCACGAGTGGAGCAAGTTAACATGGGAACATAAGAATAACCTTACTGGGTCAGACCAATGGTCCATCAATTCCAGTAGCCCGTTCTCATGGTGTCCAATCCAGGTCCCTAGTACCTGGCCAAAACCCAAGGTGTAGCAACATTCCATGCTACCAATCCAGGGCAAGCAGTGGCTTCCCCCGTGTCTTTCTCAATAACAGACTATGGACTTTTCATCCAGTATCCTGTCTTCATTGAGGCCAATCCAAGTCACAAGTACCTGGCAAAAAACCCAGATAGTAGCAGCATTCCGTTTCTCAGCAATTCTGTCAGGGTCGTAATGCCGATGTATTTTTGGCCCAAGGGCGTTTAGTGTTTTCATGGTTTCCACTGGATGAGATATGTTTCTTTATCGTGTTTCTCTGGATTCAGGCCTTCTGTGTAGTGCTGGTAATGATCTTCAGGACTGTTTTGCATTATTCAACTGAAAATGAGTATCCTATGTCTTGTCCATGTTGGTTATGGGCCAGCAGTGCATATGTGCAAAAGATTTGGCCTTAAATGCCAGGAACTGCATGTAACGGAGAAAGATACAAGATTCCTACCGAGACGACCTTCCTTTGGCATCAATTCTTGAGTGATATTGGGCTTGTTGGAAGATGATACGAAACACATGCATTTTATTAGTTTGATTATTGCATTTTCAGCTTGACTTGGCTGGCTGTGGATCTGCAGGAGATATTCCCCAGAGGTCTTCTGGACCGCATGTTTTGCGTTAAAATGAATATTGAGGGAGTCAACTTGCTGGTAACTTCAAAACTTGTTGTATATAGACCCTGGTCGGATTCTGCTCCCTGTAGCTGGATCCAAGATGGTCGCTGCATGTCTGCTGCAGTGAGGACGCCGTTGAAAGTTTCCTCTAACTATGCCGAAAAGATGGGGAAGGAACGTCGGAGGAGCCTCCCGGCGACCCTTAACTCCAGCGGTTACCATTGATGATTTTCTCCGACGCCTACAACGGGAGCAAGAAGAGTCGGGTGCCAGCTCGCTGGGGACGCCGCCGGAGAGTAGCGCGGTGGTGAGATCCCCTGGGCTCGATGTCACTCTCAGCCCCGACATCAGGAAGCCACCCCTTCAACCGACGCCGCAAGCAGCTAGCTCTCCACGGGACCAGAATGCACCCAAGGAGGTAGCTTCTTCTTCGTTCCCAGAGGCTAGCATGGAGGGCTTGCCGAATACAACAACGCAGAGTGACATGCTCTCTCTGCAAGGACTTGCGACCGGGACAACAGAGGCTGGGGGAATACAAGACGCCACTGAGGTAAAGCTAATTTCAGAACATTTAGATACTACAACATTACAACTTTTTTCACCTACAAAACCCCCTAAAGTCACACTTGATGCATTATGGGACTTGGTAGTGAATTTGGGGAATTCTTTAAATCCTCAAATAAAAAGTTTGGACAAAGAATTAAAAGAACAAAAAGAAGAAATAAATGTCTTAAAGCAGGATATTTCTCAACTAAAAATAGAGTCACAAAATACAAGTAAGGAGCTAATGTTTTTGAAACAAAATCAAGATTTGTTGGTTAAAGATAATATAATACTCAGGAGGAAGTTGGAAGCTCAGGAGAATAATGGTCGAATTAATAATTTGATATTTATAAATTTTCCAAAGATCTTGTCAACTTCTCCTAGAGAAATGGTGAAAAGGTATTTTATGGAAATATTGGAAATTCCTGAAAGCTCCTTACCTCCTCTTACAAGAGTTTATTACCTTCCTGCCAAGCCCCTATCCAAAAAAGAAGGAAAAATTGAGGAACCCCGGGAGAGATCATTGGACATTTCCGCAATACTGGAACAATCGGATAGAGAATTGGCTGTTCCAGCCACTCTCTTGTTGTCTGTTGCTTTGGCTCCAGACAAGGATTCGATATTAAAACTTTTCTTTAAAAATAGGTCCAAAGACTTCCTGGGACATCATATTCAGATTTTCCCCGATGTCTCCAGAGAGACTCAAAAAAGAAGGAAAGAATTTCTACTTCTAAAACCTGGAGTGACTCAAATAGGGGGTATTTTCTTTCTGAGATATCCATGTAAATGTGTGGTTAGATATTTATCATTGAAGTATATTTTTACAGAACCGTCTCAACTGATTAGTTTTCTCTCAGCGAAACGTCTTGAAAAAGGAATAACAGCGCCCATGGAAGGTTAGCTCCCCGCACTGTAGTAAGACATGGATTTTCTTTTAATTAATTTGATTTATATTTGTCCTACTCTTTAAATCTTGGATTCAATATATGGAGGACTAGTGTGTGATCAGCTAGATCATTATTACTTTATTTATCTATTTTTATTTTCAACTGAATTATGATTGTGGTATCTTAATTTTGGAAATTTAGTTCAGTATGTTGTTTGATCTCACTTTACTGTACAAGATGTATATGCTTGGTAATACTGTAAAATTCTATAAATAAATTTTAAAAAAAAAATGAATATTGAAGTTCAATCGAGTTAGAGAATGGCAATACCAGTAAAGAGTTATTTTTATGTTAGAACTGAGCTCTGGATGTGTTTCAGTCAAGAAATGGAACAATGTGCCTGCTAGATGCAAAAAGGGAGTCTTTACATTTGGAAACGTACCTTTTGCAAACTTCTGTATTAACTTGCAACATGACACATCGACTAGCCACTAAAAATTTATGACAGTGAGAAGGATATAAATGTTTTATGTTTCAATAATTTTTATTGATGACCGCACAACGGAACATAAACAGGAAGTGCTTGGTAAAGCGCTGATCACCCAATTGCTAGATGAAAAAATACCCACCTAGCCTCCCACCACATGGGTATCAAGTTTCAAGTTTATTAAAAAAAAAAATTTTTAAACTGCTTAATCAAATTTCTATATATAGTTTGTACATTACCAACTCACATTACTAACAATACCAGTTACAATCCACCACAGAACCCTTGGATCCCGTTAACCAAAGGCCAAGCCCCCCCCCCCAACAATTACCCACCAGCCCCCAACCAGTTCCTAAACCCCAGCCTCCCCCATTCCCCTTTGGATATAAATGCTTTAAACAAATAAATAAGAACATAAGAATTGTCGCTGCTGGGTCAGACCAGTAGTCTATCGTGCCCAGAAGTCTGCTCACGCGGCGGCCCTTAGATCAAAAATCAGTGCCATAATGTTTTGGTTCAGCAGGAACTTGTTTAACTTTGTCTTGAATCCCTGAAGGGTGTTTTCCCCTATAACAGCCTCCGGAAGAGTGTTCCAGATTTCTACCCTCTCTGGGTGAAGAACTTCCTTACGTTTGTACGGAATCGATCCCCTTTTAACTTTAGAGAGTGCCCTCTTGTTCTCTCTACCTTGGAGAGGTTGAACAAACCTGTCTTTATCTACTTTGTCTTGAATCCCTGGAGGGTGTTTTCCCCTAAAACAGACTCCAGAAGAGCGTTCCAGTTTTCCATCACTCTCTGGGTGAAGAAGAACTGCCTTACGTTCATACAGAATCTATCCCCTTTTAACTTTAGAGAGTGCCCTCTTGTTCTCTCTACCTTGGAGAGGTTGAACAAACCTGTCTTTATCTACTTTGTCTTGAATCCCTGGAGGGTGTTTTCCCCTAAAACAGACTCCAGAAGAGCGTTCCAGTTTTCCACCACTCTCTGGGTGAAGAAGAACTTCCTTATGTTTGTACGGAATCTATCCCCTTTTAACTTTAGAGAGTGCCCTCTCGTTCTCCCTACCTTGGAGAGGGTGAACAACCTGTCTTTATCTACTAAGTCTATTCCCTTCATTATCTTGAAAGTTTAGATCATGTCCCCTCTCAGTCTCCTCTCCTTCCCTTTTTATGCTGCTTGCAAATTACTTCTCCACAAATAAGGAGGAGAAATGTTAATTCATCCATTCTTCAGTTTCACATATTTTCGAACAGGAGATGCCAACATTTTTCCAGTTTGAAAATGGTTAAGAGGTGGACATTATGGGCATTGTATGCAAACAGGCCTCATGCATATTCATTGGGGAAATCCTGAAAACCCAACTGGGTTGCGGCCCTCAAGGTCTGAGGTTGCCCACCCCTGTTATAGGGACCGGTGCAGAATCATTTTGAGAATTTGGGTATAGAAATTGGTTCATCTTTGCAGTAAGCTGTTTCCACGAGTAAATAGATTACGTTTATAAATGGAGTTTTACAGGAGATGGGAAAAAGTTGAAATATGTCTGCGACACAGGAGATGAGATTGGAACATACATGGAAGAGTGTAATGGGTGGGGATTTAATTGTATTAGGACTGCATCCAAAATACAGTGTTAGATCACTGTTTTAGATCTACTGGGAGGAAGAAAGGTCTTTCATGGGAAAAGCAGGGTGTGGGAACAAAAAGTTTGGATAACAGATGCCTCTTACAGGTCTTTTCAATGCAACTCATGGGGCCAAATATTTGTTTCGGCATGATTTAGCCATATATAGTTTGTCCTGAGAACATTCAGTTGCAGACATCACATAACATTTGGTATATCTTGGTTGGTGATGCTAAAATGACAATGCATAGATTTAATGTCGAAAACCAGGATAAACATCAATTTTAAAGTAACCCTTTCTTGCCCAGAGAAGTTCTAGAAGGATTACTTTAGTCCAGGGGTTCTGAACCCAATCTTTAACCCCTTAATATATTCAGACTAAAGCAGGGGATTCAGAATCTCGGAGAGAGCGAGACCAGAAGGCTTTGAGCATGCGCAAATGCTCAAAGCCCAGTCCAGCCCAGCACAGGGAAGAGGGAGGATCTCCGTCGCACCGCCCAGCCTAGCCCAGGCCAGAAGAGGGAGGATCTTCGGACACCGGCACCTCCTGTGCATTGGTGCTTGTGCTGGTGCTGGTGCCCAATCGGGGTAAGCGATGTCGTTGTGGTGCTCGGGGGGAGGGGGGATGTAGGATCGCAGGGGAAGGGGGGCGATGCGAGTGGGGGGGAGGATGCCGGTTCGCAGGAGAGATGCCAAATCTTGGGGGGGGTATGGAGCAGCGTAAGTGGCCTCAAGGGGGAGGGGATTGGGCAACGCCGGTAGCCTCGTGGGGGGGGGGTTAAGGAGGAGGTGGAACGAATCAAAGCGAGTTTCCCTTACTTCCTATGGGGAAACTCGCTTTTATATATGAGCAATTTGGTTTACGAGCATACTTCTGGAATGAATTATGCTCGTAAACCAAGGTTCCACTGTATTTTTATTAATTTTTGGGAAAATACATACAATACAACAACAGCAAACATTTAGAACATAGCAGAACCAGTAAGGTCTTCCATGTTATTCCTTCACAAAGACCTACAGGATCCAAACCCCTCACCAATGGACCCCCCCCCCCCCTCACACACACACACTGAACCCCCTATCCCCCCCTCACCCCCCAGAACTCCAGTGTCAAAAGTTCAAAAGCAAACTTCTGACTCTATGGGACAATCCCTCCAAAACAGGAGCCAATATTCTCCTAAATGTCCTCCACGGACCTGGACCACTCCTCTGGACATCCAGATATTCAAATTTTAACAAAGTGAACATTTCATTTCTCCACATAGTAAGGGTGGGCACCTCAGCTTGACGCCACATTTCCGGGCCAGTAAGGAAGCTTTTTGCAGTAACAAGTTACCCCCTCTAGACAAGCCCAAATGAACCACCTGAGAAAAGAGCAGAACATCCGCCCTCAAAGGAATCTGTTTACGCAGAACAGACTGCTGGTATAGTGCTACAAAAGACCAAAATGTTTGAATACTGCATCCAACACTGGTCGCCGTCCATGAAGAAGGACACGGTACTACTCGAAAGGGTCCAGAGTAGAGCGACTAAAATTGGTAAGGGACTGGAGGAATTGCTGTACAGTGAGAGATTAGAGAAACTGGGCCTCTTTTCTCCCTTGAAAAGACAAGACTGAGAGGGGACATGATCGAAACATTCAAGATAATGAAGGGAATAGACTTAGTAGATAAAGACAGGTTGTTCACTCTCTCCAAGGTAGGGAGAACGAGAGGGCACTCTCTAAAGTTAAAAGGGGATAGATTCCATACAAACATAAGGAAGTTCTTCTTCACCCAAAGAGTGGTGGAAAGCTGGAACGCTCTTCCGGAGGCTGTTATAGGAGAATATACCCTCCAGGGATTCAAGACAAAGTTAGACAAGTTCCTGCTGAACCGGAACGTACGCAGGTAGGGCTGATCTCAGTTAGGGTAGTGGTCTTTGACCAGAGGGCCACCGTGTGAGCAGACTGCTGGGCACGATGGACCACGGGTCTGACCCGGCACCGGCAATTTTTGTGTTCTTCTGTTTGGAATGCTCTGCCAGGCATACTGCGTTTTCGTGCTGGAGAGATCAATTGTAAGAAAATGTTGAAAACGCAGCTCTTTGTTAATGCTTTTTCTATGAAATGCTGCTACTTTTATTCTTCCTGTAAGATATAGTGCCAACGAATATCTAGGTTTTAACTTGTTATAGTTTTATTGTTGAATGTTTTATTGGTACGATATTTGTCTATTGTTTGTACATATCCATGCGACTAAAGAGCGATCAGTATATTATGTGTCTAACCAATATGTTAACCGCATAGTTTTATGTGGTATACAAATTTTTAAATAAATTTTTTAGAATGGGGGAAGATGGAGGGAGGGATGCTAATGGCAGAGAAATTGTCGAGTCAAGGGTTGCTGAGGGTAGAAGACCTGCCAATTCCTGTTGGAGCAACAGGGACGCTACTGGGAGAGAGCGTGGGTAGATTTAAATATAAACTGAGACACCTAGTTATGGGCCATATTTTGGGCCTAAAAATATCAGTTTATATTCAGATATATACAGTATCTGGGGCACTAGTCACGAACCTCCAGATTCTATAAATGGGGTGCAGATTTCCATGTGCAATAGTGTACGTTATCCCAAGATGGGTGTGCAGCGTTAAATTGGCTAATGAACAGATTAGTGTCAGTAATTGGGTGCCATTGACCAATTGGCGTTAATTGTCTATTTGGTGTTTTGCGAAGCATTATTCTATAAAGATTTGCATTTAGATCTTATACCATACCACTCAAAAGAGGCTGTGGCCATGGGAGAGGCATGGGTGGGTCAAGGGAATTCACGAAAGATGCACACAATATCACTGAATACTGGTGATATACATCTAAATTAAGCACCAGGATTTATACCAGGTATAACCTGGTGCACATTCTCATGTCCAGAGTTCGGCATGGAACTTAACTCCAAGTCCTATTCTATAAATGGCGCCCAATTTGGAGTATCATTTAGGCGAGCAGTCCACGTGGATTTTTTTTAACATCGTGTTTTGAGCATCATTTTCTGAATCTAGTCCACCATAATTTGCTTGAAATTGCATAGAAACACGATGGCAGATGAAGGCCAAATGGTCAATCCAGTCTGCCCATCAACAGTAACCATTATCTCTTCCTCTCTCTAAGAGATCCCAGAGGCCCATCCCAGGCTTTCTTGAATTCAGTCACAGTGTCTGTCTCCACCACCTCTTCTGGGAGACTGTTCCACGCATCTACCACCCTTTCTGTAAAAAAGTATTTCTTTAGATTACTCTTGAGCCTATCACCTCTTAACTTCATCCTATGTCCTCTCATTCCAGAGCTTCCTTTCAAATAAGAGACTCGACTCATGCGCATTTATGCCACATAGGTATTTGAACGTCTCTATCATATCTCCCCTTTCCAACCTTGAGATCTTTAAGGCTGTCCCCATACGCCTTAGGACAAAGACCACGTACCATTTTAGTAGCCTTCCTCTGGACCGACTCCATCCTTTTTATATCTTTTTGAAGGTGTGGCCTCCAGAATTGAACACAATATTCTAAATGAGGTCTCACCAAAGTCAATACCTCCTTTTTCCAACTGGCATTACCTCTTCCTGTGCACCCTAGCATCCTTCTAGCTTTCACCATCACCTTTTCAGCTGTTTGGCCACCTTAAGATCATCACTTACAGTCACACCCAAGTCTCGCTCTTCTGTCGTGAACATAAGTTCTTCACCCCTAAACTGTACCGTTCCTTCGGGTTTTTGCAACCCAAGTGCATTTCCTTAGCATTACATTTTAGTTGCCAAGTTTCAGACCATTCTTCAAGCTTCGCCAGGTCTTTCTTTATGGTATTCACACCATCCGGGATGTCTACTCTATTTGCCGATTTTGGCAATAACTTCTTTCCTCTCCCTCGCAAACTGCAACTGTAGTAGTATGCAATTATGTGGGTGAAACATTTATTTATTTATTTTGAATTATATCCCGTCCTCTCGGAAAGCTCAGGACGAGTTACAGGAGAACATACATATTTTTTATGCATTTATGATTTTATGTGGTGAATAAATTTAACATTGAAGTTTTGGACGTCTCTTCTGATCTGGTTTTATTTTTTGGTTTGTTTGTTTCCACAATGAATATGCATAAGAGAGGTTTGCATGCACTACTTGCGTTGTATAGAAATCTGTCTCGTGGTACAGGCTAGGTGGTTCCCCAAAACTCGGCAAAGCACCGTTTCCCAGGCCTTTCCTTATCCCTTGCCAACTTGAAGGTCTAGATGTTAAGGTGTCGCATCACCTGTTAACGGAAGTATCGGCTCTGCTTGTTTAGAACTGCGATGATCTCGGTGGCGCCTGTTTAAGCTGGACTACCAATTATGCCAATTTATTACAAAATGGATAACCCTGCATTCACATCACGAGAGAGTAATTTAGCTATCCTGCTAGGCCGGTCTTTCTCTGTGCCTCTGTGGTTTTGCTAGACTTTAGCTCTATCAAATTACGCTGATTGGCATTGGAGAATATCATTGTTCACAATTTCAATGAGTCACGTTAGTGTCCTTATCTGGTATGATGATAATAAATGATCCTTGTGGAGAGTCGCCCTGCTGTTAAAGGAAATGATAGAATCTCGTTAACCTGCTTCTTTTTTAACCAAGGAAGCATCTTGAAAAACTTGATTGCTGTAATTTTTTTTTCTCGTGCTCTCTTTATGATCCTGTTTACTGCTGTACTTGTCTCCTCTTCTCCAATATTCTCATGACATTTATGAATGCGAAGATACTCTCACAAACTTCCTTTGCTTTGTCCTGTAATATTAAGGTTATTACATTCTTCTACGTAGTGCTCGTATGCTTTGGAATTCCTTAGCAATATCTCTTTGGTCATTAACCTCGGTCGATAGGTTTAAATCAGATCTGAAAACTTTTCTTTGTTTCGGGAGGTGAGGGGATAGGAGGAGAGTCATCTGTGCCCGCTGACTGCCTACAGGACATGCGTCTCGGCCAGTGTGTCGCGGCACGCCTGAAATCTCAGGAGGCACACTGTTTGCGATACACTGTTTTAGACTGTAAGCCAGCGTGCCACAAATTTTGTGAAGCCGCGGCACACTGCACTCGGGGCCAAGGCTGACGGGCATCTGGAAATGCGCAGGCGTTGACACGATGACATCACGTGCACGCATGACATCATCGCATTAAAGTGCATGCAAGCATGGACGTCCTCCAGCCGCGGTCCTGGAAAAGGAGAGGGGCAGAGAGGTACCGGCCAGGAGGAGATTCACCGCGTTGGCTCACTGCCTACAGGACGTGCTTGTTGCTGTGAAGGCACGCAGGTGCAGTTAAGGGCTCGCGCGCTAGTGAGAAAATTAGTGTGCGGCCATTTTGACAAAATAGAAAAATCATCCATTTCCCAGAAGTGCTGGGGATAGCGCAGTCAGAAAACAATAAATGGCACTAACGAAATACCCAGCGCTGCAAACAATCCATACAGCAGTGCTGAATATTGCTTCACGCGTTCTAGGATTCTCAGAACGCCACCCAAAGCAGCAGCTAAGGGATGGCAGCGCTCCTCGTCGATCTATTTTCAAACGCGTGAATTCAGTCCTGCTGTACTTTGTAATATTTTTTTGCTAAACCTTGTACAGTATAATCTCGTTATAGCGGACTCGCTTATAACGGAACCTCGTCTATAGCGGACGAGGTCCGCTGGTCCCGGCCGAGCGCCCTTATAAACTTGCAGAAAATTATTGCATATTGCGGGATCGCTTTTAACAGACTTTCAGATATAACGGACAACCAATTTGGTCTCCCAGAGCCGCTTTTAGCTGTAGTTTTGTTCGGCTATAACGGACATACAGGCTCCGCCTACAAGGCGCGTGGCGTGCCGGTGATATAGTATCAAAATGCAGCCCAGAAGAAAATGCCAGAGCACTTTTCTTTCCAGTACAGTGTGACATAATGCTTTAGAACATCTTTTATTGTTCTGGTTTTGCCATCATTTCGTGCCATACCAATGTTTTTCTGAGTTTTGTTCTTGATGTTGCTGATATGGCTTGTGCAGTGACTGTTGTTCATCGATTGTACGTTGTTTCAAGTTGACCTGAATAAAGTTTTTAAAAAATGCAGCTCTGGATATAACGGACTCTGGATATAACGGACTGTTTTGCCAGGTCCCTTGAAGTCTGTTATAACGAGATTATACTATATATTCATTTATAGTATACTCATTTAATATATATTAAATGAGTACAAATGAATTTAATGAATATACAAGGTTTAGTAAAAAAAAATTTTTAAAAAGCACAGCAGGATTGAATTCACGTGTTTGAAAATGGATCGATGAGGAGTGCTGCCTTCCCTTAGCTGCTGCTCTGGGTGGTGTTCTGAGAATCCTAGAACGCGTGAAGCAATATTCAGCACCGTTGTGTGAATTGTTTGCGCTGAATAGTAAAAGGGCCTCTGAACGTGGGAAAACTTAGGCCCTGATTCTATAAATGGCACCTAACTCCTAGGTGCTGCTGAACGCAATTGTCAATCACCCTTTAGGCACCTAAGCAATCTTACGGGATGGTAGGCCATTGAAATTCTGGCCTACATTTCAAATAGACATGGCCGCTAAACTGATTGAGGCAAGGAAACCTCCCTGCCGTGATCAATTGAGTGGCCGCAGCTGCAGCAGGGAACCCTGAACCCCATTGCAAGTCGGCTGGCAGAAGGGATGTCCACTCCCTCCCACCGCCACCTCCGAACCCCCACACTGTCTACAGCAGAAGGAATGCCCAATCCCTCCTGCCACAAAACCCTACATAAACCCCGGCAGGAGGAATGCCTACTCCCTCCTGCCACAACCCATTAAACAAACCCTGACAGGAGGGATGCCCGCTCTCTCTCTCTTACTGGCACCCTCTCCCAAAACCCCTGCAGGAGGGGTGGTTACTCCCTCCTGAAAGCGCCCTCCCCTAACATCCTCGGCAGGAGGGATGCCCACTCCCTCCTGTCAGCACCCTCCCCCCAACATCCCCAGCAGGAGGGATGCCCACTCTCTCTTACTGGCCCACACAGACCCCCCCCCCCACATACCTTTAACAAGAAGGCCAGCCAGAGGGATGTCTACTCCAGCCGGCAGGCCCGCCTCTTCAGAAAGGCAGGCCTTCCTCTTCCTGGTGCATCTTGGGATGCACCAGGGAGGGACCTAAGGCCCTGATTGGTCCAGGCTCCTAAGGCCCCTCCCATAGGAGGGCTTTAGGCACCTGGGCCAACTGGAGTCTTAGGCCTCCTTCCCAGTGCATTCTGGGATGCACTGGGAGTGGCCTAAGATTCCGATTGACCAGATACTTAAAGCCACTCTCATAGGTGCACCAGGAAGGGGAAGGCCCGCAATTCTGAAGGGGCGGGCCTGCTGGCCAAAGGGAGTATGCATCCCTCCGGTCGGCCTTCTTGTTAAAGGTACCGAGGGGTCTGGGGGGGTAGGGGTTTGGTGAGGTGCCAGCAGGAGAGAGTGGGCATCCCTCCTGCCAGGGATTGTTTAGGGGTTTGAGGCAGGAGGGATGCCACGGACAGTGTGTGTGTGTGTGTGGGGTTCGGGGGTTCCCTGCCGCTGTCACTCAGCTGATCGCAGCAGGGAGATTCCCTTTCCGCAGTCAGCTCAGCGGCAACACAATTCTCTAAACGGCATCTGTGACATGGACACCAGTTAGAGAATTGGGGTGGTTAGGCGGGGTTAGGTCAGACTCAATTCTGTAACAGACAGATGCGATTCTATATAGGACGCCCGTGTGCGACTCTCAAAGCCACTTAGGCAGCTGCTGAGACCGGACGTCCTATACAGAATCAGGACCTGTATGTCTAACTTTTTTTTTTTTTTTGCTGTGATGATTTTTTGTATCTTGGGTTACTTTAAGTCTGTCAGATTGAGGTGACCGGTTCATAGACAGTGGAGCGCAAGACGTCAGCGCGCTGACAATCCAGCGCCGACAATTCGGTGCAAAACAGAAGCGCGTGGGGGAAAAAGTAATTTTTAAAGAGCTCCGACGGGGGGTTTGGGGTGTCAACCCCTCTACCTTATTGGTTAGTGTTCGCGCTGCTGTTGGAGGGGGGTTCGGGGGTTGGAAACCTCCATTATAGCGAAAACGGAACTTTTTCTGATTTTTTTCGGGAAAAGTTCCGTTTTCTCTATAATGTGGGGGGTTTCACCCCCCACCCCCCCTTGCAACGGCAGCGCGAACACTAACCAATAAAGTAGGGGGGGGTTGCCACCCCAAACCCCCAGTCGGAGCTCTTTAAAAATTATTTTTTCCCCCGCGCGCTTCTGTCTTCCGCTGAATTGTCGGCGCGCTGGCGTCTGGCACACGATTATCCCGTCACCGAGGTGACCATTAGCTAGGACATCTCACACAGTACATGGTATCAGAATTTCACTTATACAGGGATGACTTGCTTTTCATGTCACCTCTTATTTGGGGAAATTATTAAACTATTTCTTCCTTAGCAATATTGATCACATGTTGAACTGATTCAAGCCGTTGAAGTCCTCTGCGTGACAGTCCACCATTAAATTCTGCCGCTACGAGTATATTAGAATTTCGAATTCCACCCTGTCTCTTTGAACTGCAAAGGAACACCGTAGGCCTGAAATGCATTTTATTTCTCAGCCAGACCCAGACTTTCTGTCACCACATTCTTTTTTTTCCAGGACGTAAATGATTGTGGTGTGAAGCACTGACGATGTCTTATCAGCCGCCATTATTACTGACATTATGCATTGAAATGTAAGGGGTCGTCTGCTGGCGTACAAATCATTAGCTAGTCGTAGTCTGATAAAGGCTGAAGAAGCATTAAGGGTAGCCCTTGTCTGACGTTAGGAAATGAGCATCAAATGCTCTGATTCACTGAAGGGAGAAAATCTATTGTCCACGGTGAAAGTGTTTATTAGGCGGTAAAGTGTTCAGGCGGTGGAACAGGGTGGGCCACAGGGGCCGTGGAATTGATTTACAGTCAAGCCTCGGTTTACGAGTGCTGCGTTTTGCGAGTGTTTTGCAAGACGAGCAAAACATTTGGAAAATCCGCGCCTCGGAAACGGAGCTTGCCTCGATTTGCGAGGCCCCCCCCCCTGCGATCTGGCATCCCCCCTCCCAAGATGCTCAAGACCCAGCACAAGCAACAAGGAGGATCTTCAGGTACCGGCATGTCCTGTGCGTTGGTGCTGGTGCCAGAGCGGGGTAAGCGATTGTTTTTGGGTGGGTGGGTGAGTGGGGAATACTGGATCACAGCAGGGGGGGCGCGCAAGTGGGAGGATGCCGGATTGAGGGGGGATGTTGGATCATGGGGGGTGAGGAGCAGCGCCGGTGGCTTCGGGGGGGGAGGGGAGATGGAACAAATCAAGTGAGGTTCCCTTACTTCCTATGGGGAAACTCGTTTTGATATACGAGCAATTTGGTTGACAAGCATTCTTCTGGAACGAATTATGCTTGTAAACCAAGGTTCCACTGTATTAAGGTGCGCTAACTGATTTAGCGCAAACTAACCCCTCTCTTCTACGAAACTGCGTTAGTAGTTTCTAGCTCGGAGAGCCGCGCTGAATGGCCTGCGCTGCTCCCGACGCTCACAGGAACTCGAGCGTTGGGAGCAGCGCGGGCCATTCAGCGCGGCTCTCTGTGCTCTCTCTGCGCTAAAAACCGCTAGCGCAGTTTTGTAGAAGAGAGGGGTAAATGTTAAGGCATCCATTATATCCTAGCATCTTAGCATTTAGTGCGTGCTAATCTTTAGCATGCGCTAAATTGATTAGCGCACCTTAATTAAAGGACTCCTTAATGCCTAAGCCTCTCACAATAAACATACATAATATTTTTTAAAACCCCCAAAAAACATAGGGGTCCTTTTACTAAGGTGCACTAACCGATGTAGCACACATTAGCTTGTAAATGCTAAGGCACCCATTATATTCTATGGATGCGTTAGCATTTAGCGAGCGCTAATCGTTAGCGCGCGCTAAATCAGTTAGCGCTCCTTAGTAAAAGGACCCCATACTATGGGCTCCTTGTATTAAGGCGCGCTAGCGGTTTTAGCGCGCGCTACAATACCGCATGCGCTAAATGATAATGCTTCCATAGAGCTTGCGTTAGTATTTTTCATTTAGCGCGTGGTTAGCGTGCGCTAAAAACGCTAGCGCACCTTAGTAAAAGGAGACCTATATCTCTCAAATTATATGAAACAGAAAAATAACAAAAATTAGTGTGCGCTAAATCGGTTAGCGCACCTTAATAAAAGGACTCCTTAATGCCTAAGCCGCTCACAATAAATGTTAGTGCGCACTAAATCGGTTAGCGCGCCTTAGTAAAAGGGCCCCATACTATGGGCTCCCTATACTAAGGTGCGCTAGTGATTTTAGCGCGCGCTACAATACCGCACACGCTAAATGCTAACGTCTCCATAGAGCTTGCGTTAGTATTTTTCAGTTAGCGCATGTTAAAACATTAGCGCACCTTAATAAAAGGACCCCTTGATGCCTAAGCTGCCCACAATAAATGTTAGCGCGTGCTAAATCAGTTAGCGCGCCTTAGTAAAAGGACCCTATACTATGGGCTCCTTTTACTAAGGTGCACTAGCGGTTTTAGCGTGCGCTACAATAACGCATGCACTAATTGCTAATGCCTCCATAGAGCTTGCATTAGTATTTTTCGGTTAGCGCGTGCTAAAAACGCTAGCGCACCTTAGTAAAATGAGCCCTATATCTCTCAAATTATATGAAACAGAAAAATAACAGAAATTAGTGTGCGCTAAATCGGTTAGCGCACCTTAATAAAAGGACTCCTTAATGCCTAAGCCGCTCACAATAAACGTTAGCGCGCGCTAAATCAGTTAGCGCGCCTTAGTAAAAGGGTCCCATACTATGGGCTCCCTATACTAAGGTGCGCTAGTGATTTTAGCGTGCGCTACAATACCGCACGCGCTAAATGCTAACGTCTCCATAGAGCTTGCGTTAGTATTTTTCAGTTAGCGCATGTTAAAACATTAGCGCACCTTAATAAAAGGACCCCTTAATGCCTAAGCCGCTCACAATAAACGTTAGCGCGCGCTAAATCAGTTAGCGCGCCTTAGTAAAAGGACCCCTTACTATGGGCTCCTTTTACTAAGGTGCGCTAGCGGTTTTAGCGCGCACTACAATACCGCACGCGCTAAATGCTAACGCCTTCATAGAGCTTGCATTTGTATTTTTCATTAATGCGTGCTAAAAAAACGCTAGCGCACCTTAGTAAAATATCTCTCAAATTATATGAAACAACAGAAAAATAACAGAAAAAATCTTGATCTTGCTTTCTTTTCAAGGATGAATTGCATCTCACAGAGTGTATATAATATCCTTGTATCAATAAAAAGCTTGAATGAAAAAAATGTGTTTTTAACAATTTTCTAAACTGCAACACATCCCTACAAAGTCGTATAGCTCCTGATATTTTTATTTCATAAGGCTGGACCCGCAATAGAGAAACAAGAATTCATTGTAGTAAAAGTATCGGTGTCAGGTCAAAAGCGCACTGGGACAAAGGCACGAGCAGACAATTGAGCGCAGCGCGGAGGCGCGCGCCAAAGAAAATGACTGTTTTTAGGGCTCCGACGGGGGGGGGGGGCGTGGGGGTAGAATCCCCCCACTTTACCTAATACAGATCGCGCCGCGTTGTGGGGGGGTTTGGGGGGTTGTAACCTCCCACATTTTACTGAAAACTTCACTTTTTCCCTGTTTTTAGGGAAAAGTGAAGTTTACAGTAAAATGTGGGGGGGTTACAACCCCCCAAACCCCCCACAATGCTGGTGCGATTTGTATTAAGTAAACTGGGGGTGCTCCCAACAAAACCCCCCCGTCGGAGCCCCTAAAAACAGTAATTTTCTTCGGCGCGCGCCTCCATCTTGCGCTCAAATGTCGTCGTGCGCCTTTGTCTTCCGCGTTGTTGTCTATGAACCAAAAGTATCTCACCTCCTCCCTTTTACGCACATCCAATAGTAGACAATTTTCCGATCTCAGTGATCTAGTCGGCCTATACAATATCAAACACTTTAGCAGATAATCAGGTAAAGTGCCATAAATCCCCCTGCTGAACTAATTTCAGAATTTCGAATTGCACCTGGAAGCAAATCGGCAACCAATGAAGCTTCTTTAAAATTGGAGAAATGTGTTCAAAACGGGATGTCCCCAACCAGATCCTACCAAACGTGTCTCCACACAGCATCGGCACGATGCACAAAGATGTTCCTTTCCCCCTGGTGCAGAAAGCCGTCCTCGCAGAGAATCATTAAACCAATCGTTTGGACGAGTTTTATCTTGAGCGCCTATAAGCTGTCATAAGAACATAAGACTAGCCTTACTGGGCCAGACCAATGGTCCATCAAGCCCAGTAGCCCGTTCTCACGGTGGCCAATCCAGGTCACTAGTACCTGGCCAAAACCCAAGGAATAGCGATATTCCATGCTACTGATCCAGGGCAAGCAGTGTCTAGTGTCATCTGATACTTATTTCTAGAAAACGCTAAAGCGGTTCATCCACTCTTAAAGGTAATAAATAGAAATAAAACAAAGAAAATAAAATAATATGGTATCTTTTTATTGGACTAACTTTATAGTTTTTATTAGCTTTTGAAAGTAATACCTTCTTCAGATTAGAAATGAAGAAAGATTGACAAATGGAATATATAAGTGAAACATAAACACATTGTAATGACAGTCAAACAGGAAGAGACGGGGTGGGGTGGAGTAAATACACAGAGAGAAATGGATGACTGATGAGAAGGTGGCAAAGCAGAATATTTCTATGGTTTGTAATGTGATAGAAAACCCAGATATTTTTAAAGTCCTGCCTAATGGGTGTCAAAATATTTCATCATTTTAACAAGTCATTTATGCAGTGCTCTGGTGTTGCAAAGTGTTCGTCCACTGAAGTGTCACCCCTTTGTTAGCTTTGTAGTATTAAATATTCTCCCCCCCTCCCACAAATCCAGCCGATGGAGGTCTGCGTTTTGTTGTTTTTAAGCGCTAACAGTTGCTGGCTACATTATCCCTCTGATATTCAGTGTCGGGACATATCCGAACACTGACACTGAATATTGGGGGATTTTCTGCCATTCCAGAGCTTATGCGGACCTGGCTGATATTCATCCGGGACCGCATAAGATTTATGCGGCCCCAGTTGAATATCAAGCCAGGCCTGCATAACATCTTAAATAAATAAATAAAATAAACCCCCACCTTGTTCCCCCATCCTGACCATGCCCGAGATTTCCCCCCCCCCCAAGCCGAGGGAATTCTAAGATGTTCCACAGGAAAACAGGAGAGATCAAAGCAAAAGACAAGAAGTGTAGAAATGATGATCTTGATCCAAATGATGCAGTTCAATAAATCGATCCTAAAGTCTTCATAACTAAAAAGTGATGCTGATTTCTTCAATAAAATGTTATAAATTATTATCCCAGGACAAGCAGGCAGCATATTCTTTACGCATGGGTGACGTCACCGACGGAGCCCACGGTACGGACCTTTTTACTAGAAAGTTCTAGTTGGCCGCACCGCGCGTGCGCGAGTGCCTTCCCGGCCGACAGAGGAGAGCGTGGTCCCCAGTTTTTTCGTTTCCGCGGAGCGAAGAAGACGTGCGTTTTTCAACTCCGATTGAAATCCTCTTTTGCCTTCCCGCTCGCGTTCTTTTTTTTCGTTTTATTTACCTTCGGGTTCTTTTTTATTTCATTTCCAAAAAAAAAAAAAAAAAAAATTATTTTCTTTTTGTTTCGTTTTTTGTCTTTGCCCCGGCGGGGCCTGTTGTCACGATCCAGGCCTCGGGGTTTGATTTTGCGGAGGCCGTGTTCACATTCATGCCCCCGCAGCCCGGTTTTAAGAAGTGCCAGCGGTGTGCACGCCCGATCTCCCTCACTGACCCACACAATTGGTGTTTACAGTGTTTGGGACCGGAGCATCGGGCGGACTCGTGCACCCGCTGTGCCACTCTTAAAAAACGCACTTTGAAGAATCGCCAAATCCAGCAAAGTCTGCTGTTCGGCACCGGCCCGACTATGGACTCGACTTCTTCAACTGCGGCACCATCGAAGTCGGCACCGACCACCTCGACACCGCCTGACATTACATCGGCGCCACCGGCGCCAGGTAAGCCGGCTAAGAAGCCTTCCACCCTTGAGCGCCCTCCCACCTCGGTGGCGACACCGGCTCTTTCGGCTCCACGCCGAACTAAAAAGCGCTCCGCTCCGATATCGGTGAGTGCCTCGTCATCGGCCGCCTCATCGCCGGAGCGTAGAGCGGCACCCATGGAACCAAAGCAGAAAAAAGTGGTTCCGGTGCCAACCCTGGATGACCGCATTGCGGCCATCCTCCAGGATAAGTTGCAGGAACAACTCCAAAAGCAACTTAAACAGCTCTTGCCCTCTATCCTGGCACCGCTGCTTTCGGTACCAGACCGGCCCGAGCCCCACACCGTCCAACCGGTATCCACGCCATCGGTACCTATGGACCCCTCCATGCCCATTCTCTCGGCACCGCATATCCATGCCCATGCCGAGACCGTAGCTCTGACGACATCCGATCCTCCTCGGGACCGAGCGGAACACCGGTCTTCCCGCGAACCTGACCGGCACCGTTCTTCCCGGGACCGAGACAGACACAGGTCTTCATCCCCCGGTACCGTCTCGGTACGCTCAGGCAAGTCTCGGTCTAAAGCTCATCATACCGAACCTTCCACTCCAGTCTCTCGGCACGCACACACCGATGTCAGAGACCCGGACCTCTGGGAGGAATCTCCCCTCGGTACCGAGGAGGATGCATCGTCGTCGGACGAAGAGCCCTCGGCCCCCGATACCACATCTAAACCTGAGCATTCTTCTTTTTCAAAATTCCTCAGGGAGTTATCAGGAGCCTTATCTTTGCCTCTGGAATCCGATTCCAAGAAGTCACAAGCTTTCCTGGAGGCATTAGATTTCGATCAACCTCCTAAGGAGTTCCTGAAGTTACCCGTGCATGACATCCTGCGGGAAACTTTTTATAAAAATTGGGAAAATCCATTAACTGTCCCTGGGGCACCCCGTAAACTGGATAGCCTTTACAGGGTTATCCCAATCCCGGGATTTGATAAACCCCAGCTGCCCCATGAATCTCTCCTGGTTGAGTCCACTTTAAAAAAGACTCAAGGCTCCAGTGTATATGCCTCTACCCCTCCTGGCAGGGAGGGCAAAACTATGGACAAGTTTGGCAAGCGGCTCTACCAGAATGCCATGCTTGCCAACAGGGCAAACAATTACTCTTTCCACTTTTCATTCTACCTGAAACATCTGGTAATGCAACTCTCCGCCATGCAAAAGTACATGCCGGAGCACAAGGTTCCACTATTCCAGCAGCACATCTCCAGCCTGCTTCAACTTAGAAAATTTATGGTGCGCTCCATCTATGACTCCTTTGAGCTCACCTCTCGTGCATCTGCCATCGCTGTGGCCATGCGCCGCCTGGCCTGGCTCAGGGTCTCTGATCTGGATGTCAACCATCAGGACCGACTAGCCAACGCCCCATGTATGGGAGACGAATTGTTCGGAGAGTCTCTGGATACCACCACACAAAAACTCTCCGCCCATGAGACCAGATGGGATACTCTCATTAAACCAAAGAAGAAGGCCCCTCCTGCTCGGCCTTACAAACCACAGTCTTCATACCAGCGCAGGTTCTCCGCTAGGCCGCTTAACCCGCCTTCACAGCAACCTAGGCGGGCTCGCCAACAACACCACAACCAGGCTCGTGCACAGTCTAATCAACCTGCCAAGCCTCTTCCTCCTGCCAAACCTTCTCAGCCCTTTTGACTCCTCTCTCCAGGGCTTAGCCAGTCTTCCACCCTCATTGCCTCTCCCTCAACCAATCGGAGGCAGGCTCCACATTTTTCTCAGCCGTTGGGAGGTCATCACATCGGACCAGTGGGTCCTCAACATCATCCGCCACGGCTACTCTCTCAACTTCCAGACTCTTCCACCAGACAATCCTCCCGTAGAGTCTGCTTCTCTTTCAACTC
Organism: Geotrypetes seraphini; assembly: GCF_902459505.1. Lineage (NCBI taxonomy): Eukaryota > Metazoa > Chordata > Amphibia > Gymnophiona > Dermophiidae > Geotrypetes > Geotrypetes seraphini. The sequence goes on along the minus strand of NC_047091.1, from coordinate 175,121,235 downwards.
AAACCCCCCTCCTCCTGAGGGAGGTCCAATCCCTCCTTCTCCTCAATGCCATCGAAGAAGTACCTCTGGAACAAAGGGGCCGGGGATTCTACTCCCGTTACTTTCTGGTTCCAAAAAAGACAGGAGACCTACGTCCCATTCTCGATCTCAGGGACCTCAACAAATGTCTTGTCAAGGAGAGGTTCAGAATGCTCTCCCTTGCCACGCTTTACCCTCATCTCTCTCAGAACGACTGGCTATGTTCCCTGGACCTCAAAGAGGCCTACACTCACATACCAATCAATCCAGCTTCACGTCGCTACCTAAGATTCCAGGTGCACCATCGCCATTATCAGTACAAAGTGCTACCTTTTGGCCTCGCTTCATCACCCAGGGTGTTCACCAAATGCCTCATTGTGGCGGCGGCCTTCCTCAGGTCTCACAACCTCCAGGTGTTTCCCTACTTGGACGATTGGTTGGTGAAAGCACCTACGTCTCCGCTTGTGCTACAAGCCACTCATCATACCATCTCTCTCCTCCACCTCCTGGGGTTCGAGATCAACTACCCCAAGTCGCATCTGCTTCCCACGCAGCGCCTTCAGTTCATTGGAGCAGTTCTCGACACCACACTGATGAGGGCGTTTCTCCCCTCCGACCGTCAGCGGAACCTGCTCCGCCTGTGTCGTCAGGTGCTCCTTCATCACTCCATCTCTGCCAGACAGATGATGGTCCTCCTGGGCCACATGGCCTCGACGGTGCATGTGCTTCCCCTGGCACGACTCCACCTCAGAACACCTCAATGGACTCTGGCCAACCAATGGTCGCAGACCTCGAATCTTCTTTCTCATCCCATCTCTGTGACATTGTCTCTTCAGCAATCTCTACAATGGTGGTTGAACTCCTCCAATCTTTCCAGGGGCCTTCTTTTTCATCTGCCCCCGCATTCCATGATCATCACCACGGATGCCTCCCCTTATGCATGGGGTGCTCACCTGGGAGACCTACGCACCCAAGGTCTTTGGACCCCGCAGGAGCGTCTTCATCACATCAATCTCCTGGAACTACGAGCCATGTTCTATGCTCTCAAGGCCTTCCAGCACCTTCTTTGCCCTCAGGTTCTGCTCCTGTGCACGGACAACCAAGTTGCCATGTACTACATCAACAAACAGGGCGGCACCGGATCTCGCCTCCTTTGTCAGGAGGCTCTTCGCATTTGGACCTGGGCCACGGCCCGCAGTCTCTTCCTCAAGGCTGTCTACATCCAGGGTGAACAGAACTCCCTGGCCGACAATCTCAGCCGCATCCTTCAACCTCACGAGTGGACCTTGGACCCTCCCACGCTCCACTCCATCTTTGCTCGCTGGGGCACTCCGCAGGTGGACCTATTCGCAGCTCCTCACAACCATCAGCTGCCCCAGTTCTGCTCCAGACTCTTCTCTCCTCATCGTCTGGCCCCGGATGCATTCCTTCTCGACTGGACGGATCGGTTCCTCTATGCCTTTCCTCCTCTACCTCTGATGTTGTGGACTTTATCCAAACTCCGCAGGGACGGAGCCACCATGATCCTCATAGCTCCCCGGTGGCCTCGTCAACACTGGTTCTCCCTCCTGCTTCAGCTCAGCTCCAGGGATCCCATTCCTCTGCCTGTGTTTCCTACTCTACTTACACAGCAACATCAGTCTCTACTACATCCCAATCTGTCTTCGCTCCACCTGACAGCTTGGTTTCTCTCGGGCTGACCTCTTCAGGAAATCTGTCTCAGCCTGTCCGTCTCATTTTGGACGCCTCCAGGAAACCGACCACCCTCCAATGTTACCATCAGAAGTGGACCAGGTTCTCCTCTTGGTGCCTCCGTCATCATCACGATCCCACCTCTTTAGCGGTGGAAACTGTTCTGGACTACTTGCTCTCCCTGTCCAATGCAGGCCTCAAGTCTAACTCTATCAGAGTCCATCTCAGTGCCATCACGGCATTCCATGAACCTGTCTTAGGAAAACCTCTCACGGCTCACCCTCTGGTTTCCCGATTCATGAGGGGCCTCTTCAACATCAAACCACCTCTGAAGCCTCCTCCGGTCGTCTGGGACCTGAATGTGGTTTTATCTGCCCTCATGAAACCTCCCTTTGAGCCGCTTGCCACAACTTCGCTCAAATTTCTGACATGGAAGGTGCTTTTCCTCATTGCCATCACCTCTGCCAGGAGGGTTAGTGAGCTTCATGCACTGGTTGCCGATCCACCGTTCACTATTTTTCACCATGACAAGGTGGTTCTGCGCACCCATCCAAAGTTCCTTCCAAAGGTGGTCTCAGCTTTTCACCTCAACCAGTCCATTGTGTTGCCTGTTTTCTTCCCGAAACCTCATTCACATCCCGGAGAACAGGCATTGCACAGTCTTGACTGCAAGCGTGCCCTGGCTTACTATCTTGATCGTACAAGGGCTCACCGCTTGTCCCCTCAGCTCTTCCTGACCTTCGACCCAAATCGTTTGGGTCGACCGGTCTCTAAACGGACGCTATCCAACTGGCTTGCAGCTTGCATCGCGTTCTGTTACGCTCGGGCCGGTCTGTCACTAGACGGCGCTGTCACGGCCCACAGGGTAAGAGCTATGGCCGCTTCTGTTGCTTTCCTCCGTTCCACACCCATTGAGGAAATCTGCAAGGCGGCCACCTGGTCCTCAGTTCACACATTCACTACTCACTACTGTCTGGATGCTTTCTCCAGACGGGATGGGCACTTCGGCCAATCTGTACTTCAGAATTTATTTTCCTAATGGCCAACCATCCCTCCTCCCTCTTTGTTAGCTTGGAGGTCACCCATGCGTAAAGAATATGCTGCCTGCTTGTCCTGGGATAAAGCACAGTTACTTACCGTAACAGGTGTTATCCAGGGACAGCAGGCAGATATTCTTACGTCCCACCCTCCTCCCCGGGTTGGCTTCTTAGCTGGCTTATACTAACTGGGGACCACGCTCTCCTCCGTCGGGCGGGAAGGCACTCGCGCACGCGCGGTGCGGCCAACTAGAACTTTCTAGTAAAAAGGTCCGTACCGTGGGCTCCGTCGGTGACGTCACCCATGCGTAAAGAATATCTGCCTGCTGTCCCTGGATAACACCTGTTACGGTAAGTAACTGTGCTTAATGTTTACTCAAAAAAAAAAGTGATGCTGGTCAATCAATAAATCCGTATAATACACAGTAAAAGTACTGTGGCATAGATCCGATATGGTCGGTGTTTAGGTCATAAAGACCTTCTTCTGCAGTCCAAATCCGATACTGCTACAGGTTTCGGTATGTTGATAGGCATTCGGAGTACGGTGTATTTGGAAACGGAGTAGTGAAAGATAGCTTGCTGAGTGAGCGGTCCAAAAAAGATGCCCCCCAACCTTGCCCCAGCCCGCAGCCTAACCTTCCCTCTCCCAAAGGCCCCCCCAATATGTCAGGCCCTCCCCCTCGGGCCTACCTTTGTCCCTGGTGGTCCAGAGGAGGGCAGAAGCGAAGCCCCCTTGCTCCTTCTTCTTGGTTCCATACTCGCCACAAAGAACTCTGCGATCTTCACAACTACAGTTTTTAGTTGGTCCCTCATTCCGCCGACTCTTCCTCGATTTTCATGGGAATTCTTCATTTTCTGTCATGGCTCCCACTCTCTGGAATTCTCTGCCTTTTTTTTAATCTCCGTTCAGAAAAATCATTGAAGAATTTCAAGACACAATTAAAGGCCTACTACTCTTCCTTGGCTTTCTTAATTTTCTAGGTAACTTTTCTCTAAAGTTCCAATTTTGGCTTTATCTCAACTAGTGTGGGCAAAACAGACTTTAGTTTTCTCCCCCTACCATATTGTTCCTTCCTTCCTTTTCCCCAACCTTTTATGTTTTATTGTAACTTACCATCTCCCTCTTTTCCTCATATTTCTTTGATGGTTTGACTGTTTAACTGTATTTTATGTTTTGTTAATTTATTTGTTCCCTATCATATTTAATTTTTACATTGATTTATTTTAAACTTTTATTGGAAACCGCTTAGATTTACCTTTGGTTTTATATTTGTGGTATATCAAATAAATTGAACTTGCACTTAATCGTGGCTCCTCAAAATGGCTGCCTTGACCTCTCATGGCAGCTCGTGGTACTGCAGGAAGTATCCGCTTTATTGATTACCCCCTTCAGTACTATTTCTCACTCAGAGAGGCTCTTGTGCATAGAACTCTTGAGCAAGAAAAGAACAGGGCATATTTAGACACCACTGCAACTTTTTCATTACATGAACAAATTCACTCGTCTGCCATCCATCTGCACCATTCTAGCTAACTTGAACAATTTTCAAATCTCTTGGTGACTCCCTGGTCCTGTTTTAACAACATCTGGATCTGTGAATTATTAATTTCGCATGAATCTCAAATGAAACATTTACATCATTGACATAATTCTGCCAGATCTCTGCAGAGAATATTCTTGGAGACAACTTCCCTGTTTCAGGCGCCAGCTGGTGTGGTGAGTTTTCGAGGATCATTCAAATTTAATGCAAATTTCTCAAAATCAGCAAGGCAAATGGATGCATTCCTCTCCTTTTTTGGAACCTCTACAGTCTGTGCCAAATTTTCATTGGAGGCAAGTAGAGCAGTTTTTAGCTTTGCGTTCAGTCTAGACAGCCTTGGCATGGCTGAGCTTGACACCTATTTCAACATTGGTTTGAGAATTGTTTTTCCCCTTACTTATTCCCTGTTCTAAGATTTTTCTCTGTTAAACTGTGTGACAATCTGTTCACATAAGAATTTGTCTTTTTTTTCTGTTTTACTAGCATTAAAAGGGTTTGCAAACGGAGGCAACGAGAGCCTCAATCTTGTCCGGGGGTATGCAATTCCGGTCCGCCAGAGCCAGGTGAGGTTTTCAGGATATCCACAATGAATATTTATGAGATGGATTTGCATGCGCTGCCTCCTTGAGATGCAAATCTATCTCATGCATATTTATTGCCTCACCTGGCTCCGGCTCTCGAGGACCGGAATTGTCTACCCCTGATCTAGTTGCATTTTCAGGATTTCTCCAATGAATATGCATGAGATTTGCATGCATTGCCTCCATTGTATGCAAATAAATCTCATGCATATTCATTGTGGAAATCCGGAAAACTGACTTGACTAGGCCAGGGGTAGGCAATTCCAGTCCTCGAGAGCCAGAGCCTGGTCAGGTTTTCAGGATCTCCACAATAAATATGCATGAGATAGATTTGCATCTCAAGGAGGCAGCGCATGCAAATCCATCTCATACATATTCATTGTGAATATCCTGAAAACCTGACCTGGCTCCGGCTCTCGAGGACCGGAATTGCCTACCCCTGGACTAGGCTTTCCAGATTTTGCATCTGGTAAAGGAGGACACATAGGTCACCCCGTTCCACCCCTAGGTCTGCCCCATTCCACCTCCCAACCCCAACCCCACACAAACCTCATCTCTTCGGGCCGGATTTGGCATGCATCTGCGCATGTGCAGATGCATGCCCGACTCGGCCCCAATCTTACCAGCTTTTCTTTTTTTTTGTTTGTTTGTTTCTTTAAATCTTTATTGATTTTCAAACTTTGATAGTGCAATACAATTGGTAAACCGTAAATACTGCATAGAACGCACTAATAACTACACAATTATTACATTAAACAATCATTTACTCCCATCCTCATCTTGATTATTAATACAATAATACATATGATGTGATTTCAATATTATCATTAAATAATTTAACTCCTCAGACAAAGTCCCGGGTTTTGAAAAGCCATCTGGACAGTCCTCTGAAAAGAGGACATGTCCGGGTAAATCCGGACGTCTTGTAACCCTAGACTTGGCAAGGGCTGAGGTTGGTCACTACTATTACTACAGCTTATCACTTATATAGCACTGAAAAGCGTACGCAGCGCCGTACATTTTGACATTTATAGGTGGTCCCTGCTTGGAAGAGCTTACAATCTAATTTGGACAGATAGACAAGACATATAGGGTTGGGGATGCAGAACCTGCATGCCTGCTTGGTCCCACGCTGCACTCTGAATGGCTGCCTGTCAGTTCTCGTCCATCGTAATAATGGCTTGTGGACTTCTCCTTTAGGAAATTAGCCAAAGCATTTTTAAACCCTGCTAAGCTAACCACTTTCACCACAAAAAGGCGGGTGAAGATGGAAGAGCGGTTAAGGTTCATGGTGCCAAATGCCATAGTTGTTCAGGTTCCAATTGAACCAGAAGGCTAAAAATCTGGAAAGTGGCTAGAAGATAGGTATGTAATCTAATCTAATAGCCATGTATTGATGCCCTTGAGCATATCAAGTCTATATCAGCACATTACAGAAGGTCTAATAACAACACAAAATGTAATGTAAACCACACAGATAGTATATTCACATGAGCACAAACATTTTCAACATGTATTTTTGCACAAAGAATAAAAAAGACAGCACTGATAATTAGTATTACCAGTCTTCTTTTAAAATATTCATTCTGGGAGCTACCAGATAACAGGTTATTCCTAAGATAAACAGCATAAAATTTGTTTTCCTCCTCGGGATCTTGCCAGGTACGTGTGACCTAGGTTGGCCATTGGGCTTGATGGACCTCTGTTTCAGTATGGCAGTTCTTACGTTCCTCACCCTCCTCAACCTTTGCAGTCACAGTCCTTTCGATTCTATTCCAGTACTGCACCCTGAAGTGCACAAACAGGATGGGACTAGCTGGGATTCTCTCCCTCCTAGGCACTTTTGAACTCTTGACAGTATGTCCAGCTCCAAGGATCTCAGCATAGGTCTCCCACGCACAAGTGCACTGTACTAAAATCAGCCATCTGACGACAAGGTAATTAATAACTTAATAGAAAAGAGCTGTGTATGCAAATTAAAGTTCACAAAAATACAAACCTTGAAACTTCCAATTCAGGTTCAGGTTTTTTTTTTTTCATATACCACAAATATATTAAAAGTTTAAGTGGTTTACATAGTTGATTAAAAATTATAGGGGACTAGTCTTTAAACCCATTACATTAACGGGTGCTAGAATATATGTCTGTCTGTCTTTCTTTCTTTCTTTCTTTCTGTCTCTCTCTCTCTCTCCATGACTCCCTTTTTCTGTCTGTCTTTCTGTCCCTCTCCCTGCCCCTGTGTCTTTCTTCTTTCTGTCTGTCTCCCTCCCTCCTGCTGTCTGTCTGTCATTCTTTCCCTCCATTTCCCTGTGCAGTAATATTTCCACCCCACTTCCCTGCAACAGCATTTCCCTACCCCCCCCCACTTCCCTGTGCAGCAGCAGCAGCAGTATTTGTCTTCCCCTCCAGGTCCCTGTGCAGCAGTTGCAGCATTTCCCCCACCCCTTCCCTTCTCTTACCGTGATCTTGCCTACTCCGTTCGGCCCCTCCCCCGCATTCTGGCCTGCTGCGATCTGGCTGCTCCGTTTGGCTCCTCGTGGCTGGAGTCCTCTTCTTTGTCGGCCCCCCCTTCCCTTCCCTTCCCGTGGTCTTGAACTTCGGTGTGGTCTGGCCTGCTTGCCTTGCCGTATTTTTTTTTTAAGTTGAAAGACGCGGCGACGGTTCCTCTCATGATCCCCACCTGCGTCAGAAGTCCGACGCAGGCGGGGATCGTGAGAGGAGCCACCGCCGCGTCTTTCAACTAAAAAATGCAATATGGCAGGGAGCAGGTCAGACCGAAAAACAGAACCGTAAGCCACGCATGCGCACTTCCTATGGGTCGCTACAGCTTACGGAAAAGCAGTGCACGCATAGGAAGTGCACATGAGCGGCTTACCGTTTTATTATATTAGATGCATAGACAGAGACCTATGCACAAAAAAACCAGACATCCCAAGGGTAGGAAGTTATATAGAAACATGATTGCAGATAAAGGCCAAATGGCCCATCCAATCTGCCCATCTGCAACATCCATTATCTTCTCCTCTCCCTATTAGCTAAGGCTCTTTGCAACTCCTTCCTATAGGCTAAAGCTCTTTACTCTTGAATTGTGATGTCATAGAACCTTATGATTATAGAAACATGATGGCAGATAAAGGCCAAGTGGCCCATCCAGTCTGCCCATCCGCAGCAAGTATTATCTCTTCCTCGCTCTAAGATATCCCATGTGCCTATCCCAGGCTTTCTTGAAATCAAACAAACAAGAACTGGGGAAGGGAAAAATTGGATGAGGGGGTCACATTGTATATTAACTCTGTTCCAACTGCACTGATGGGAAAGCAGGGGGGCAGGGTGAAGGAGTGGACGAAAAAGTTAATTTCGGGTTGCAATTGAAAAAGCAAGAGAAAAGTAATATACTTAAGAACATAAGAATTGCTGCTGCTGGGTCAGACCAGAGGTCCATCATGTCCAGCAGTCTGCTCACATGGCAGCCCCTAGGTCAAAGACCAATGCCCTAATTGAGTCTAGCCTTACCTGCGTACATTCTGGTTCAGCAGGAACTTGTCTAACTATGTCTTGAATCCCTGGAGGGTGTTTTCCCCTATGACAGACTCCGGAATAGCATTCCAGTTTTCCACCACTCTCTGGGTGAAAAAGAACTTCCTTACGCTTGTACGGAATCTATCCCTATCCCCTTTTAATTTTAGAGAGTGCCCTCTTGTTCTCCCTACCTTGGAGAGGATGAACAACCTGTCTTTCTCTACTAAGTCTATTCCCTTCAGTATCTTGAATGTTTCGATCATGTCCCCTCTCAGTCTTCTCTTTTCAAGGGAAAAGAGGCCCAATTTCTCTAATCTCTCACTGTACGGTAACTCCTCCAGCCCCTTAACCAATTTAGTCGCTCTTCTCTTGACCTTTTTGACTAGTACTGTGTCTTTCTTCAAGTATGGCGACCAGTGCTGGATGCAGTATTCCAGGTGGGGGCGTACCATGGCCCGGTACAACAGCATGATAGCCTTCTCCGATCTGTTCGTGATCCCCTTCTTAATCATTCGAAGCATTCTGTTTGCCCTTTTCACCGCCGCTGCACATTGCATGGACGGCTTCATTGACTTGTCCACCAGTAGTCCCAAGTCTCTTTCCTGGGGGGGGGGGGGGGTCTCTCCGAGTACTGCACCAAACATCCTGTATTTGTGTACAAGATTTTTGTTACCAACATGCATCACCTTACACTTGTCCCCTTTTTTTTCTTTTTTTTCTTTTTTTTTTTTAAATTATTATCTTTATTAGCAATTGCAAAGGGAACATACAACCAGGATCACAACAAGCAGAACAAACAGATCAGGCATAGATACCAACTCTAGAAACCCATGGCAGCTAAGGAGTCACAAAACAGGAACCCAATGCCCAACACAATTGACATTTTGTTTTTGAAGAACAAAACCCCCCAAGCAGACACTCACAAACCAAGCGGGCATTAACTGTCTGTTCTAGCTCGGAGCCGGAGGACTTGACTCACTTGTCCCCTTTAAACTTCATTTGCCATGTCGCTGCTCATTTCTTGAGTGTGTTTATGTCATGTTGCAGGTCTTCGCAATCCTTCTGTCTTCACTACTCTGAATAACTTTGTATCGTCTGCAAATTTTATCACCTCGCTCGTCGGACCAATTTCCAGGTCATTTATAAATATGTTGAAGAGCACGAGTGCAAGCACTGAACCCTGCGGCACTCCACTCGTGACGCTTTTCCAGTCCGAGTATTGTCCATTTACCCCCACTCTCTGTTTCCTATCCGCCAACCAGTTTTTAATCCACGTGAGTATTTCACTCTCAATTCCATGGATCGCAATTTTTCGAAGTGGTCGTTCATGCGGGACCTTGTCAAACGCCTTCTGAAAATCCAAATATACAATGTCGACCGGGTCACCCTCGTCTATCTGCCTGTTAACTACCTTGAAGAAGTGCAGCAAGTTCGTCAAGCAAGATCTTCCTTTGCTGAAGCCATGCTGGCTGGTCCTCATCAGATTGTGTCCCTCAAGCTGGTCAATGATGCGGTCCTTTATCAGCGCCTCTACCATCTTTCCCTGTACCGAGGTCAGATTCACCAGTCTGTAGTTTCCTGGCTCTCCCCTCGAACCTTTCTTGAAGATTGGCGTAACATTCGCCACTTTCCAGTCTTCCGGAATCCTTCCCGATTTGATCGACAGATTGGCTATTAGTTGAAGCAGTTCAGCTATGATCCCTTTCAGTTCCTTGATTACCCTTGGATGGATGCCATTCGATCCAGGGGATTTATCATTTTTAAGCCTATCAATCTTCCTGCATAACTCTTCTAGATTGACTGTCAACCCAGTCTGTTTCCCATCTTCGTTTCCTGCGTATAGCCTGTCGGTTTCTGGTATGTCGTATATATCCTCTTCGGTAAATACAGATGCAAAAAATGTGTTTAGTTTGTCGGCAATGGCTTTGTCCTACTTTGGCACTCCCTTTATTCCATGGTCATCCAATGGCCCCACTGCTTCCTTCGCGGGTTGTTTCCCCTTAATATATCGAAAGAATGGCTTGAAGTTTTTTGCCTCCTTGGCTATTTTTTCCTTGTATTCTCTTTTGGCCCCTCCTACCGCCTTATGGCACCTGCTTTGATGTTGTTGTGTTTTTTCCAGTATTCGTCCGCTTTTGACCATTTCCATTCCTTAAACGAAGTCGTCTTGTCTCTGATCGCTTCCTTCACCGCTACTGTGAGCCACGCCGGTTCCTTGTTCTTTTTCCTCTTGGATCCCTTGTTGATACGTGGTATGTATAGATTTTGCGCTTCGGTGACTGAGTCCTTAAAAAGGGACCATGCTTGCTCTAGTGATTTTACAGTGCTTATCCTCTTCTTAATCTTCTTCCCCCACCATGAGTCTCATTGCTTCATAATTTCCTTTTCGGAAGTTCAGTGCCGTGGCGGTCATTCTGGATCGATGTTTTGCCCCTGTGTCCAGGTCGAAGCGGATCATATTGTGATCACTGCTTCCCAGCATCCCTTCTACTTCTATACTTTGTGCCGGTCCACATAGTCCTTTTAGAATTAAGTCCAGAATTGCATTTCCTCTCGTATTTTCCTTGACAAGTTGTTCCAGGAAGCAATCACCTACAGCATCCTAGGTTACAGTTTATCCCCGGATAATTGAAGTCGCCCATGATAACTCATAATAATAATTATTTATTTTCTTATATACTGTGTTGCCTCCCTTGCAGTTGCGTTTAGTTGTGATTTGAACTTGGCGGAGTAGGTTTTGATCTTAAGGAAGATCCTTCCAAAGGGTTGTTGCTACCACAGTGAACCACAAAGTCCTATTTGAGTTTAAGCGTACTTTGTCAGAAAAGAGGGAATTCCTTACCCGTTCCCACTATTTGCTCTATCACCTTGGACAAATTACTTAAACTCCCTGCACTAAATTTTTCATAGCAAACTGTCCACCTCAGGGACATTGTTACCATGTAACATATATAGACAGCTGGTACTATGGGTGTAAGTATTAGCATGTCATATTGGGTTAAATGGTTTCACATTGCGTTAGATTATATGGGTCTTTTTAGAATTCCAGAGTTCTTTCTTCTCTCATATATTCATGCTTCTCCAATTTACTATGTAACATCCTTCTTCTTGCATTTTGTAATTCGCTGATTGTCCAGCCTTCTTTCTATGTGAACCGCCTAGAAGTCAGTTTGACTATGGCGGTATAGAAAAATAAAGTTATTATTATTTTATACCACTCTATTGAAAATGAGCTTAGCTTGAGTTTTCCACTCCATGCTTACCTTTCTAAGAGTAGAAACTTTGAATGATCTTACAGAAACGACCAGAACAGAACCTAAGCACGCCATATTCTGGAAAAAAACTGAAAACTCATCTCTTTGACCGTTAATCACCTGTATCCTCTCCCTCCCCCTCCCCCCTCTCCCTCCCCCCCTTCTACCTACCTCTTCTCTTCTCCCTCCCCTCCTCCCCCCTCTCTATAAGTCGCCCTGAGCCTGCCTAGGTACGAGCGACGCAGAAATAGAAGATTAGATTAGATTCTATAATTGCAACAAGGTCAGGAAACATATTCTTTTCGTAGCTGAGGGCATAACTGCATTATACACGTCAAAAATATATATATTTTTTTCTTAAAGATGCATTTGTGAGTACTGTGGTGAGGTTTGAGGTATAAATGGAGTGTTCCTGGGGATCTTTGTTGTATGGCTGTGAGTCGCGGGACTGAATAGCGGCGAGTGTCATGCAGCGAGCATGCAAGTGAGGCCTGCTGTTAAGGGTCACTGTGCTGTAACCCATGGTTCTTCCTGTGTTTTTAATGGCTTTGTGACTGTATAGATTTTTGCACAAAAAGCCAAGGCTACAGAAAGATCAATATCTCTGTTAATATGAGGCACCTGCCCTCCCAGAACTAGCCTGTGGCCACTGGGGCCTATCAAACCGCTGCTTGCGTGATGCAGAAAAGCTTCTCTCTTGAGCTGACCACCTCCTTTGCATTGTGCTCGTATTTCTAAATGTTTCCATGTGTCATTGTGTCTCTGCGGCCTGCCCTTCGCAATCAAGGATGGAGACGGTATCTCTTTTTGTCAGCTCCCACTATCGTCCAGGTCTCTCTTAGTTTTCAAATCAGCCATGATGAATGTCAAGAGTATGCAGGGTAGGGCCTCGCTTGCCTACCGCTGGCGTTTAAATCAGCAGCGCCATGTAATCACGTGGCCAGGGTCAAATTCACGAGGAGCTCGCTGCGCTTGGCCAACCTGGCAGTCTTTGCGGCTTGCCGATTCAGTTTGCCGAGTTTCATTTGCTGTTGGCGACACCGCGTTTCTCTGTGTTGCGGTTACACTGCACACGTCCGGATACCCCCCAGACATGGCCTCCTTTTGAGAACACGTCCGGGGAACGTGGCACTTGGTCTAGGTTTTGGAAAAGCTTCTGGCAACGAGCGACGTCCTTTAGGCAGTCGGCCGGCGTCGGCACCAGTGTTCCCTCTAAGGATTGATGAGGTGTGTGCAAAAAAAAAAAAAAAAATGCATGAGCGACAAGTTACATACTCCACAAATTTATGAGCAGGCGCGGAGGACGAGTGCCCGTGAGATTGTGGGAGGGTTAAATACTCAAAACTTAGAAGAATAACAAATTTTGCACTTAACACCATCAGTTTCTGAGTAATAAAAAAATTTCCCCACGGAGCACGTGCTGTGCTGTGCCATGCGGTAAATCCGTTTCAACATAGCATTCAGCCGGTTCATAGACAACGGCGCGAAAGACAAAGGCGCGCCCGGACAATTGAGCGCAGCGCGGAGGTGCGCGTCGCTCAAAATTACTGTTTTTAGGGGCTCCGATGGGGGGAGTTTGTTGGGGAAACCCCCCACTTTACTTAATAGACATCGCGCCGCGTTGTGGGGGCATTGTGGGGGGTTTGGGGGATTGTAACCCTCCACATTTTACTGTAAACTTAACTTTTTCCCTAAAAACAGGGAAAAAGTGAAGTTTTCAGTAAAATGTGGGGGGTTACAACCCCCCAAACCCCCCACAATGCCCCCACAACGCGGCGCGATGTCTATTAAGTAAATTGGGGGGGGGTTCCCCCCCGCCCCCCCCCCTCGGAGCCCTAAAAACAGTAATTTTGAGCGGCGCGCGCCTCCACACTGCGCTCAATTGTCTGGGCGTGCCTTTGTCCCGGCGCGCTTTTGACCTGACACCCATTCAGCCAACCACTTTGTTTTAAAACCCAAGCACCTCTTCTTGCCTGTGTTACATAAACTTGCCTCAGCTCGCCGCTTAGACATGGCCATGAATTATTTAAAAATAATGAATTCTTTGATATTTAAAGTAACTTAATCCTATATAATAAAACGCTAGCTGCGCATGCGCACCCCTATCCGCGTGTTCTGTGAGGTGTAGGTCCGTGGCCGCAGGAGTGCGCATGCCAGCCTTACTGGTATGTTCATGCTGTTCTTCGGTCTGCCCCGCTCCTTGCACGGCACGGCGTCGCCCGAGGAGATCATCGCAATCCCGCAAATCAGAACGGTCTTACTTTTGAAATCTACTGACCTTATGCATTCCACTGACCTCATTCCCCATACTCAGATCAATCAAGATGCGGTGCCGCGCCGGCGCTTGGCCTGAGCCGCCGCCGCCGCTTCCTCTCACCTCCGCCCGCGCTCGATTCCAGTCGCGCCCACTGAGTAGTTTAGTGAGCGCCACGAGAAAAATTATGAGCGACGCCAGTGAAAATAGTGAGCGACCGCTCATGCGCTCAGCTTAGAGGGAACATTGGCCGGCACCTCTCCTCCTCCCCAGCGTGCCGGGGCACACCTGAAATCTGAAGAGGCACACAATTTGCGATACGCTGCCTTGCACACTATGAGTTCAAAATCCAATTAGCAGCCAGTGCAGTTTCCTGAATTTGATTTTAAAAGAGTTTGCCACCAAACTCTTAGGACGCCTGGTGACACCTAAGTCGAGGCACCCTCCGTCACCTGAAAAGTAGGTATGGTTAGGCCTAGGGGTGGCCTAATATACTGTGCCCATCTGTAGGACACCTTGTGACACTTAATCATGCCTAGGCACCGCTATGCGGGATTCGATAAGCAGCGCCTAGCAACCAAGGTGAGTGACACCTTCAGTGTAATCACTGCTAGGTGCCATTTATAAAATCCAGCCCTAAGATCCGGATTCTGTAAATTGCGTCCGGCTTGTAGGCAGCTGTAGGCGTCCTACAACTGTCTAATCAGCCAAACGGGACACACGTTATTTTAAAAAATGCTCCCCAGGCAGGCCGCCTATGTTGGAAATGCCTCTGGGAGCCTAGGGAGGCCCGCCTAAGCTCGCCTAAGGCTAGGCGGTAGCCTTAGGCGGCCCTACGCATCTCCCTAGTAGAGCGGGAGATGCTTACAATGTAGACCAGCAAAATGCTGGCCTACATTGTAAGTAGATGCGGCCGCTGTACTTAATTGCGGTAAGGGATCTCCCTGCCGCGATTAGTATAACGGCCGCGACTGCGGCCGCCAGTCTCTCCCCTCTCCTCCCCCTTCCCCTAAACAAACGAGGCATGAAGGATGCCCAATCCCTCCTGCTGAAAGACCTCCCACCCGCCCCCGACGATTGCCGGCAGGAGGATGCCCAACCCCTCCTACTGGTAGGCCCCCACCCTTTCCCGAAGATCGCCAGCAGGAGGGTACCCAATCCCTCCTGTCGCCCCCCCCCCTCAACAATCCTCCCCTCCCTTGAACCCCCCCAATGATGTATTTGTACAATTGTGATGAAAATAACTATTAAAAGAGGCTGGTACAGTTTGCCTTTGCTATGTGATGAAGGAAGAGATCTGACCAGCTAAGGTGTCACCTTAAAAAAATCATTTGGCTAGGAAAAGTCATTTTACTGCTTTCATTGAAGTGAAAAGAGGATGGAGGGGTTGGGAGTTAGTCAAGTTATTCTCAGCGTTTTCAAGCTTCAGACCCCAACAGTCGGCTTGGTTTAAAAGAGTTGACTTTAGAATAAAATTAATTTTCATGTTTTTTAGACATTTGGCGATAATGCATAAGGCTGAGAAAAGAGCATTCTAGTGAAACAGAGATTTTGGCAGTTGGAACCCAAGCACAGTACCGGGTAAAGCTTTGGATTCTTGCCCAGAAATAGCTAAGAAGAAAAAAAAAAAAAAAAAAATTTAAATTGAATCAGGTTGGGCAGACTGGATGGACCATTCGGGTCTTTATCTGCCGTCATCTACTATGTTACTATGAAATATATGTTTTTGATAGATTTTAGTTATGCGAGAAGAATTTAGCGCTCCTTTTACGAAGGCCTAACGTGCCTAATAGCGCGCGCTAAACCGCCGAACGCGCTAGCCGTTACCGCCTCCTCTTGAGCAGGCAGTGGTTTTTCGGCCAGCGCGGGGGTTGGCGCGTGATGAAAAGTCGCGTGCGTTAAACCAGTTAGCGCGGCTTCGTAAATGTTTAAGCGAACTTTGACGGTTTTGTAGTTTTGCACTTTTTTTTTTTTAAGATGGTCGTGTTCATGTGTGGCATGAAGGGATTTTTAGTTTGATTTTATGTTGATTTTATTTTTAGATTATAAATGTTATAAGAAATAATATGTGCAATGTATTGTTTGATGAAATATTACAAGAACATAAGAAAAGCCCCTGCTGGCTCAGACCAGTGGTCCATCGCGCCCAGCAGTCCGCAACTGCTTAGGTTTAAGCGGTCTAGAAATTTTTAAAATAAATATATATATGCAGAACTTGAAGGAAAGACTACATTCTTATTCTCATACAGGCATGTTTATTTGCAGCACATTAATTGGGCACTCAGGGCTCCTTTTACTAGGCTGCGATAGCGTTTTTTTAGCGCGCGCCCTGAACCCACGCTACGTGGCTAGAGCTAACGCCAGCTCAATGCTGGCGTTAACATCTAGCGCGCACAGCAATTCAGCGCTCGCTGAGCACGCGTTAAAACCACTTTCGCAGCTTAGTAAAAGGAGCCCTCAATTTAGGAAACTTATACAAGGGAAATGTGCCACAAAATAAATATTGCGAGAAAGCTTGAATTATTAATTATGCTGGATCAGTATAAACCAGTGGTCTCAAACCTGCAGCCCCGGGGCCACATGCGGCCCGCCAAGTACAATTTTGAGGCCCTCGGTATGTTTATCATAATCACAAAAGTAAAATAAAACAGTTTCTTGATCATATGTCTCTTTAGCTATAAATGACAATATTATTATTAAGACAGCCACAAGGATAGATTTATAAACTATAAAGAGTTTTACCTCATGCATAATTGTCACCATTAATAATAAAACCCTAAGCGCACATGCACACTTAGGGTTTTGTGATCCCTGCCGCCGTGTTTTCTGCTCCCTAGCTGAATTCTATTATAGAACACGGTGGCAGGGAACATCCCGGAGCTTCCCCCCCTCCCACCCTCACTCACCAACCGCTGCCGACACCTTCAAAGAAGCCTGGTGAGGATTGCGGCCGACTGTAGGAAACTTTGCAGGCCGCACAGCATCTCGATAGCACGTTTCCTCTGACGTATGCGATCGCACCAGAGGGAACGTGCTATCGAGATGTAGAGCGGCCTGCCAGGTTCGCAAAAGCCAGCCGCGATCCTCACCAGGCTATAAACAACTATGCTGGGCTGGGGGAGCAGGTAAGGGGTGCTGCTGGACCGGGGGAGCAGGGAAGAGGTGCTACTGGACCGAGGGGAGCAAGGAAGAGGGACCGGGGGAGCAGGGAAGAGGGACAGTGGGAGCAGGGAAGAGGTGCTGCTGGACCGGGGAAGCAAGGAAGAGGGACAGGGGGAACAGGGAATAGGTGCTGCTGGACCGGGGGAGCAGGGAAGAGGTGCTCCTGGACAGGGGGAGCAGGGAGGAGGTACAGGGGGAGCACGGAAGAGGTGCTGCTGCACAGGGAAGTGGGGTGGGGGAGAGAAATGCTGCTGCTGCTGCACAGGTAAATGGAGGGGGAGGGGATGCTGCTGCTACTGCACAGGGAAGTGGGGTGGGGAGGGAAATGCTGCTGGGGAGAAAAGGGGGCTGGGGCTGAAAGGGAAAATATTGGAGAAGGGGGTTGGGGGGGTAAAAATGGGTTTGGAGCTGGAGCTGGGACTGAAAATAGGGGACATGTGAGGGAAGGAGGCTTTACTAGCACCTGTTAATGTAACGGGCTTAAACACTAGTTTCTTTAATAAGACATTAACTATTTTCTCTGAGGCCCTCCAAGTACCTACAAATCCAAAATGTGGCCCTGCAAAGGGTTGGAGTTGGAGACCACTGGTATAAACTCACTCTGTTTGAAGTTCAAATGCATTCTTCCTTGTTTCTGCTGGTTGGAGTGGTGAGGGAGGTCTTGTAACTGTTCAGAATAGCTTGAGATGTAGATCCTTGCTGGCAGAGAAGTCTTCAATTTGCAGAGTGGATGGAAGCAGAAAATGGAGAACGTCTTGACTTGGCACCGATGAGGAATGCAGCAAAGGTCCGGAGCATTCAGCAAGGGGCTCGGTGAGAATCTGCTTTTATGTTTCTTGTTGGGCTTCAGGAGTTAAAAGTCATGTGCATAGTAACTCAATCACAATTCAGGGTTGGTTGGAACTGTTTCTTTCTGGGTTTGGAAATGGATGCATGGAAAAAAGTGGCTTGAGCCAGTTTAGCTAGCCACATGTTTCCTGGCTGTCCGGGAACTGAGAAAGACATCCCAGAATGCACATGACAAGATTGAGGGGCGCTGATTGGGAGTTTCAGATAGAGCTTCTTTACGTAGATAAGTGTAAGGTAATGCATGTTGGTATCAGAAATCCCATACACGAATACAAGATGTCCGGGGCGGTACTTGGAGAGATCCCCAAGAAAGAGACTTGGGAGTACTGGTCGACAAGTCAATGAAGCCGTCTGTGCAATGTGCGGCAGCGGCAAAAAGGGTGAATAGAATGCTAGGAATGATTAAGAAGAGGATCACGAACAGATCGGAGAAGGTTATCATGCCGCTGTACTGGGCCATGGTATGCCCTCACCTGGAATACTACGTCCATCACTGGTCACAGTACATGAAGAAGGACATAATACTACTCGGAAGGGTCCAGAGAGGAGCGACTAAAATGGTTAAGGGACTGGAGGAGTTGCTGTAGAGTGAGAGATTAGAGAAACTGGGCCTCTTCTCCCTTGAACAGAGGAGACTGAGAGGGGACATGATCGAAACATTCAAGATAATGAAGGGAATAGACTTAGTAAATAAAGACAGGTTGTTTACCCTCTCCAAGGTAGGGAGAACGAGAGGGCACTCTCTAAAGTTGAAAGGGGATAGATTCCGTACGAATGTAAGGAAGTTCTTCACTCAGAAAGTGGTGGAAAACTGGGACGTTCTTCCGGAGGCTGTTATAAGGGAAAACACCCTCCAGGGA
This sequence comes from Geotrypetes seraphini, assembly GCF_902459505.1. Lineage (NCBI taxonomy): Eukaryota > Metazoa > Chordata > Amphibia > Gymnophiona > Dermophiidae > Geotrypetes > Geotrypetes seraphini. The sequence goes on along the minus strand of NC_047091.1, from coordinate 175,102,468 downwards.
TTCAAGACAAAGTTAGACAAGTTCCTGCTGAACCAGAACGAACGCAGGTAGGGCTGTTCTCGGTTAGGGCACTGGTCTTTGACCTGGGGGCCGCCACGTGACCGGAATGCTGGGCGCGATGGACCACTGGTCTGACCCAGCAGCGGCTGTTCTTATGTCAAAATTTAGCTCCTCTTCTTAGAGAATGATGGTAATTAACCCTTCTGTGCCAATGGGTGGTACTTTACGTTAGCCACTGGTTGACCACTTACTAGTTCTTGGTTTCAGGCTATCGATGGTCTGAAGGAGGAGGAAAAGGTCAGATAGTCTGTCTGGGCAAGTTACAGCCACACAGTTTTTTTTTTACAAGCTATTTTTATATTTCTGTATTCAGCGCATTTAATAACTCTGTAGATTCATCATATCATATGCTACAATAGGAAAGGCTATTTATTACTACAGTATTTATTTTAAAAGGTCACGCACTTGTAGCATGTATCATGCTTCAAGTGGAAATAGGTTCTTTGAAGCTTATTTCCACCTCCCTCCCCCCCTCCCCCCCATTGTAAAGCCGTATGTTAAGGTTGTCTTTTCTTGGTATCATTGCCTTCAAGAGGAATGGGTAAAATGGAACAGTTCAAAGCTAGCGTTGTTGAGCTTGGCACACACCAACTGTTAGTACAACACTTTGCCATAATACGGACGAGGAGATATGGAACATTAGAGTTATTAAAAATCCATGAAAAGCCTTGACTGTTTGGTTTAGGCTAGAAGTGCTGATTTCCATTTATGACTCCTGCTTTCGCAACAAATCCACAATGCATTTATATTCTTAAGTATACCTGACCCGACATGCGATAAAATTCAGTGTAGCTCAAATGGCTCAAAAAGGAAGAGGAATGGTTTCTTTTTATTAGGAGATACCTTGTGTTGTGGCAGGGCTTCTAAACCCTGCCCTGGTGACTCGTAGCAAGTTGAGTTTGGGGGAGAAGCAGGGACCACAGTTATTACCGGAGCCGCCGCAGGCGGCTTGGCGATGTTGACTGTGTCGAGATTTTGTTGGAAACGTTTTTGTTTAGGGACGTACATCAACGCTGATTTCCTATATGTATATATATTTTTTTTATTAACCCCCTCTTTTACTAAGGTGCGCTAACCGGATTAGCGCGTGCTAAATGCGAACGCGTCCATAGACAAACCATGCCCGCGCTAATCCGTTAGCGCACCTTAGTGAAAGAGGGGGATAGTGTTTTGAAGTTTATTAAATCATTTTTGTTTTAATGTACAGTACGCCCCCGATATTCGCGGGGGTTCCGTTTTAGAAACCCCCCGCAAATGTTGAAAAACCGCGAATACGGTTTTTTTAGCAGGGGAGACAGGAGAGGGCAGCCGGAGCGCCGGCGAGTGAAGGAAATAACTCGCGGCATGCTCCGACCGCCTCTTCCTGTACTAAAGTCGGGCCTCACCAATCAGGAGCTGCTTTGACACACAGCTCTTGATTGATGAGGCCCGACTTTAGTACAGGAAGAGGCGCTTGGAGCATGCCGTGAGTTATTTCCTTCACTCGCCGGCGCTCCGGCTGCCCTTTCCTGCCTGGTCATTCGTGGTCTGAAAATACCGCTAATGACCGGGACCGCGAATCGCGGACCACAAATTTGCAGGGGAGCACTGTATTTGTTATAAATTATATATGTTTGTTGCAATTTGGATAGAAATGTTGATAAGAGTGGAATATGAATTTTTCAGATCAGTAAAGAAATTGAAAAAATGAATATGCATGAGAGAAATGGGCTTATATAGAGTCTCTAGTATACGTATACAGATTTATCTTGTGAGTATTCGGTGTGAGTATCCTGAAAACTTTACTGTCTGGACAGATGTGAAACGCTTTGCCTTGTGTTGTCGTTCTGTTCTGGTTTTTTTGAATTTATTTACCAACTTTTCACTGCTCACCTCACCAAAGACCTCCAAACCAAGTTATAGTTATAAACAAATATATATAAATACAAAGCTGCACGATAGTGTAGCTAAAGCTCCAATTTTGGACGAGCCTGAGCCCAAAGTGAGTGGGCATAATATGTTCGCTCTGCCCCTGCTTTCTCCTCGCTAGTTCTTTCCTCCCTTTTTTTCTGCCTCTATCCACTAAAATTTCACATTTTTTCTATTTCTTGTATGTCCCTTCTCTCTGCCCCCTCCCTCCATTCCCTCTACTCCCTCCCAGTATCTCATCTCCCTTCCCCCCTCTATGGCCTGATGTCTCCTCATTGTCCTTTTTCCTCCATCATCTTTCTGTCCTATCTCTTTCTTTCTTCCCCCCCCACCATGGTCCATCATCTTTCCCCACCATGCTTCAACCCTTCTCCCTCTATCTTTACTGCTGTTGGTCCTTTCCCTCCTCTCCACGTGTGCCACCATTTCTCATTCTCCCTGTCTTTTCTATTCAGCAGCAGTCTCTTGCTCCCTCCCTTCCATCCCTGTGTCCAACATCTCTCTCTTTTGTCCCAATTGTCATCCAGAAACTTTCCCTCCCTCCCCATCACCCTAGTCCAGTATCTGTCTCTCTCTTCCCTGTCCCCATCCCATTGTTCTCCATCTCTTTCTCTCCCTCCATTCTATTCCCGGGCCATAATTTTTTTCTTCGTCCCTCCTTCCAACCCCCCCACTCCCAGTATGCATCTTTCAAATCTCCTTTGATCTTCTTTAAAACAGCTCCAGGGTTCACCCATGATCCAGCATCTCTTTCCCTTCTCACGACTCGGATCTGAGGTTTCCCTCCCTTCCCCTCACAGTCCCCATCTCTCTCTTCATAGTTAAAAATGTTTGGCTATGATCTGGAGGAACCACTTATACAAACATCCAGAAAACACTATTTTTTTTTTTTTTTTGCATCTCATAAAGCACCGTGATTATGAAAAATAAACGAGATGGATATCATCATAATCTTCTGGAAAAAAAACAAATTTCTAACGGGTCACAATTCCCTTCTCTCTAGTAAAGCTGTCAAGTCTAAGCTGTCCTTTGTAGGATTTCCTCCTCCTCCTCCTTGAAGGAATAAAAAAGATGGCCTTGCTGATTGAGCAGAAGCCCATCCTCTGGTACTGCCAAAATCCCTTTCATGTAAGTCTTAAACAAATACAGTGGAAGAGATATAGGAGACATTGCAAAGTTCAGAATTTGCAGATTTAAATAGTCTCTTACTCTTCTCTTCATCCGTTGAAATAAAGCACTGGGGTCAGTGTGCATAGCAAGAGTGAACGGTGCCCCTCTTCCCGCACCACTTCCCTGTAGCTCTTTAACTTTGGCACGAGCAGCAAAGAACTTGCTTGTTTCAGCTTCGGAGCTTGTGTCAAAAGTCACATCGGAGAGAGCTGCGAAGCCGGTGTGAGCAGCAAGTTCTTCGCTGCTCGCACCAAAGTTAAAAAAGTATGGGGAAGACATGTGTGTATGTGGCGAAGGGAAGCCTGGTAAGGGGGACAGAGGTGCCAGTGCCCCAAGGAAGACCGTGCCCAGGGCGGACCCCCCCCTGCACCTCCCCTTTCTACGCCACTGACTGTGGCACTACTGGACCAACCCAGCCTGGACAAATGTTACCTGAATAGAGGATTGTTTCATTTTGGGGAGCCTCAGATCCTGAGCGTTGAGCTTGATCTTCTGATCCCAAACGTGTATGTGTATATATCCAGATAACTACAATATTGCAAAAGTGAAATGGGGAAATATAAATAAACTACACTTCTCCCTCTGTATTCACGGTTTCAGCAATCGCGGTTTCGATTATTCGCGGTTTTTAGTTTGCTGGCTCCTCCCCCCCAAATTACATCAGCTTGCATAGAGAAATTGCTGATTCCAAGCGTTTACAGAGAAAATTGCCGATTCCCAGCACTTTCTTCACCGTGTTTTGCCTCTCCTTCAGGAACAGGCCAGGTCTCCCACCTTGTTATTCGTGGTTTCACCATATTCACGATGGTTTTTAATAGAAAAGAGCAAATAACATATGAAAAAGTTATTTGTGTTTTTTCGGTATTCGCGGGTCTCTTAATCCCCTATCACAGCAAATACGGAGGGAGAAGTGTAGGGCAAAAAAAACTCCACTTAAAGGTAGCTGAGAGTCTGCTCAAATGGAAGTAAAAGCCTCAGGTTTTATCGGCAGAGCTCAAGCTCAAACCACCACCTCCACATCATTGGCTGAAAAACTTCCATAGAGTGACAACTCGCTGTTGAGGTTTCAAATGATTGAGGACTGAGATATTTTGCAACTGAAACCACTGTGAGTATTTAAAGCAGTCTGTTCAAATGCCAACGTTTCACAGCGCAAAGCCGTTTCTTCAGGGCTAATCTGACCTTGCTTGAATCTTCACAGAGTGACAGTGTTGTGCTCATAGAGAATGACACGGTGACAAAATTCATCACCGTTCCCATAACCGCGGGAAACCATCTTCATGTCATTCTTTAAGGAGAGAAGGAAGAATCAGAGTATGAATGGCCACAACCACTGACCCGCAAGCTTTGCTTTGAAGAATGCTGGTGTAGAAGGACTGAGGTTGAAACAGACACTACAGAATGACAGTCTCCGGTATCCAGAGCAGATATTGTGATGTCATAATGCCTGATTCCACCAGTGCCTAAGAGCCAATCACATCAGTGATGTCACAATGGCTTCATTATCCTTGGCTCACATAAGAATCAGAGTATGAATGGCCACAACCACTGACCCACAAGCTTTGCTTTGAAGAATGCTGGTGTAGAAGGACAGAGGTTGAAATAGACACTAGAAAATGACATGGGATTATTTCCCGCGGTTATCCGCGGGGACGGGAACGGTGATGAATTTTGTCACCGTGTCATTCTCTACTCATGATCTCACGATGTCACTCTATGGAAGTTTTTTAGCCAATGATGGTGGTGGTTTGAGCTTGAGCTCTGCCGATAAAACCTGAGACTTTTTCTTCCATTTGAGCAGACTCTCGGCTTCCTGTAAGTGGAGTTTTTTTGCACTACTTTGTGTTTATATCCAGTATACGAACAAGAACTTGCCAAAGTATCTAGAAGCCAAACTGGAAATTGCCAAGTTCTCTGGAGCTGGGTTAGCAACTTTAATGCAGTGGCAGAAGAAGACAACCTTCCCTTATTAGGGTTGCCATGTGGCTCCAGAAAATACGACCACGTAACCCCCCTGGTTCGAAATGCCCGTTGGCTGCCAATTAATCAAAGAATCTCATACAAAATCTCTTTAATAACGTTTACAATGATTCATTCTAAACTGCCCCAATTTATCCCATATGAGCCACCCCGCAGTCTTAGATCGTCTGATCGTAAATTGCTGACGGTCCCCTCCCCTTCGTATAATAAGAACCAAAAGGCACGACATTTTTTCAGTCGTAACCCCACAACTTTGGAATACCCTACCAGCTCTCATAAGAGAAGAAGCCAACCTTGAACGTTTCAAAAGTCTACTCAAGAGTCATTTATTCAAAGAAGCTTTTAACATTTGATTTAATAATTTACACTATCCTTTTAACTCCCTTAAGGAATTAAGCAGCAATGAGCCCTTTCCTTTTGTTTTTTTCCTCATTTAGCTTTCGTTCCTTTCCAATTTGTATAGTTGATGTTTCTCTATAATTGTTTTCTTTCTGTATCTGTTAATGGCATTTTTATTATGTTCATGCTCTGTTTTTTCTTTTCTTTTTTTTATTGTAAACTCGCTTAGAAATTGGATAAGCAGTCAAATCAAATTTTAATAAAATCTTGATGGATTGAGACATCCGGGTTTTACTTCCCTTGAACGCAACAGAAGTAAAACCTGGATTCCTCAATCCGTCCTCCTTTTTCTGGAGCCTTATGGTAACCCTACTCCTTTCCCACAGAGATGGTGAACAGACCAGACCAACTGATACCTAGACAGATAAAAGATTGCTATTGCCCTTGTCCCTCCAAATGAAATGTCAAATACTATTACTGATTAAGAACATAAGCAGTGCCTCCACTGGGTCAGACCAGAGGTCCATCATGCCCAGCAGTCCGCTCACGCGGCGGCCCATCAGGTCCAGGACCTGTATAGTAATCCTGTATCTGTACCCTTCTATCCCCTTTTCCTTCAGGAAATCATCCAATTCCTTCTTGAACCCCAATATCGTACTCTGCCCTTTCACACCCTCTGGAAGCGCATTCCAGGTGTCCACCACCCTTTGGGTGAAGAAGAACTTCCTAGCATTGGTTCTGAATCTGTCCCCTTTCAACTTTTCCAAATGCCCTCTCGTTCTTGTAGTTTTTGAAAGTTTGAAGAATCTGTCCCTCTCCACTTTCTCTATGCCCTTCATGATCTTGTAAGTCTCTGTCCCTTCTAAGCCTCCTCTTTTCCAGGGAAAAGATCCCCAGTTTTTCTAATCTTTCAACATATGAAAGGTTATTAATACCTTTTATCAATTGTGTTGCTCTTTTCTGAACCCCCTCGAGTATCGCCATATCCTTCTTAAGGTACTGCGACCAATATTGGACACAGTACTCCAGGTGCGGGCGCACCATACACCCGATACAATGGCAGGATAATTTCTTTCGTTCAAAACAGCAGTCAGGGAGGCTAAATTCCTTATGGAGGAGTCTCTAGCAAAGAACATCCAGAAGGGAGATAAATCCTTCTTCAGGTATATCAGTGATAGAAGAAAAAACTCAGGCGGGATTGTACGTCTTAGGAAACCAGACGGAGACTATGTGGAAAAGGATTCGGAAAAAGCCCAACTATTAAATGAATACTTCTGCTCAGTCTTCACCCGAGAAGCGCCAGGGCTCGGCCCTCAGCTACAGACAAGGGTTGGCTCAGTTGACCCGTTTAGTAACTTTGAGTTTACGCCCAGCAGTGTCTACGGTGAGCTGTCAAAGCTCAAGGTTAACAAAGCAATGGGGCCGGACAACCTGCACCCCAGGGTGCTTAGGGAGCTGAGTGATGTCTTGGCGGAGCCACTGTCCGCGCTCTTCAACCTCTCCCTTAGTACAGGCAGCGTCCCGTTGGACTGGAGGACGGCTAACGTCATTCCACTCCACAAGAAAGGCTCAAAGATGGAGACAGCAAACTACAGACCAGTGAGTCTAACATCGATAGTGAGCAAACTAATGGAAACTCTAATCAAACACCAATTAGATAAGATCCTGGATGAGGAGAATCTACGGGATCCCCGACAACATGGATTTACTAAGGGGAGATCCTGCCAATCCAACCTGATCAGCTTCTTTGACTGGGTAACGGAGAAGCTGGATATTGGGGAGTCCCTGGACATCGTGTACCTGGACTTTAGCAAAGCATTCGATAGCGTACCACACCGCAGGTTACTGAGCAAGATGAGTTCTATAGGATTAGGTGACACATTGACGAAATGGGTTGGGAGCTGGCTTGGAGGTAGGCTCCAAAGGGTGGTGGTGAACGGCACCCCCTCCGAAATGACGGAGGTGATTAGTGGAGTACCACAGGGCTCAGTCTTGGGCCCAATCCTATTCAACATTTTTATAAGAGACTTGGCAGAAGGGCTTCGAGGTAAAATAACATTATTCGCCGATGACGCCAAACTGAGTAATGTAGTGGGCAAATGCACAACAGACGAAGATTCAGTGCCCGACAACATGATGCACGACCTACTCCTACTGGAGCGATGGTCTAGGACATGGCAACTCAACTTCAATGCCAAAAAATGCAAAGTTATGCACCTGGGCAGCCAGAATCCATGCAAGTCTTATACCCTTAATGGCGAGATCCTAGCAAAAACGGTAGCAGAACGAGACTTGGGGGTAATCGTCAGTGAGGACATGAAGTCTGCCAATCAAGTGGAGCAGGCTTCGTCCAAGGCAAGACAAATCATGGGCTGCATACGAAGGGGTTTCGTCAGTCGTAAGGCGGAAGTCATTATGCCATTGTATAGATCCATGGTGAGGCCCCACCTGGAATACTGTGTGCAATTCTGGAGGCCGCATTATCGCAAGGATGTGCTGAGACTGGAGTCGGTGCAAAGAATGGCCACCCGGATGGTCTCGGGACTCAAGGATCTACCATACGAAAAACGGCTTGACAAATTACAGCTATACTCGCTCGAGGAGCGCAGAGAGAGGGGGGACATGATCGAGACGTTCAAGTATCTTACGGGCCGCATCGAGGCGGAGGAAGATATCTTCTTTTTCAAGGGTCCCACGACAACAAGAGGGCATCCGTTGAAAATCAGGGGCGGGAAACTACGAGGTGACACCAGGAAATTCTTTTTCACTGAAAGAGTGGTTGATCGCTGGAATAGTCTTCCACTACAGGTGATTGAGGCCAGCAACGTGCCTGATTTTAAGGCCAAATGGGATCGGCACATGGGATCTATTCACAGGGCAAAGGTAGGGGAGGGACATTAAGGTGGGCAGACTAGATGGGCCGTGGGCCCTTATCTGCCGTCTATTTCTATGTTTCTATGTTTCTATGATAATATCTAGCATTCTATTCACCTTCTTAGAGGCCGCTGCACACTGTGCCGACGGCTTCATAGTCTTGTCCACTATTACCCCCAAGTCCTTTTCTTGGGTACTTTCACCCATTACCAGCCCTCCCATCGTTTAGCTGTACCTCGGGTTTCTGTTTCCTACATGCAAGACTTTACATTTCTCTACATTAAACTTCATCTGCCATCTCGTTGCCCACTCTCCCAGCTTGTTCAGGTCCCTTTGTAAATCTTCATAGTCCTCTTTAGTCCTAACTCCACTAAATAGTTTGGTGTCGTCTGCAAATTTTATTACTTTGCACTTCGTCCCTATTTCTAGATCATTTATGAATACATTGAACAGCAGCGATCTGAGTACCGACCCCTGCGGAACACCACTCGTGACCCTCCTCCAGTCCGAGAAGTGGCCTTTCACTCCTACCCTTTGCTTTCTACCCGCCAACCAATTTTTGATCCATCTATGTACATCTCCTTCTACTCCATAGTTCTTCAGTTTCCGAAGTAGGCGTTCATGGGGTACCTTGTCAAAGGCTTTTTGGAAGTCTAAGTATACGATGTCTATGGGGTCCCCTTTGTCCATTTGTTTGTTAATTCCTTCAAAAAAGTGCAATAAGTTCGTTAGGCATCATCTTCCCTTGCAGAAGCTATGTTGGCTTGTTTTCATCAGATTATTCCTTTCTAGATGCTCATCGATGCTGTCTTTTATCAGCGCTTCCGCCATCTTCCCCGGAACCAAGGTCAAACTTACCGGTCTGTAGTTTCCCGGGTCACTTCTCGATCCTTTTTTAAAGATGGGCATAACATTAGCCATCTTCCAATCCTCCGGGATCACGCCTGTTTTCAGGCTGTAGTAGTTCCACTATTTCCTCCTTTAGTTCTTTCAATACCCTAGGGTGGATTACGTCCAGGTCCGGAGATTTGTCAGTTTTTAATCTATCTATCTGCTTGTGTATGTCTTCAAGGCTTACCTCCATGAATGTTAATGTTTCTGCTTGATCTCCTTTGAAGATTTTTGCAGGTTCCGGCACGTTGGCTGTGTCCTCTTTTGTAAATACTGATGAAAAGAACATGTTTAGTCTATCCGCCACTTCTTTTTCCTCTTTCACCACTCCTTTGCTATCTCCGTCATCCAGCGGACCCACCTCCTCCCTTGCCGGCTGCTTCCCTTTAACATATCTGAAGAACGGTTTGAAATTTCATGCTTCCAGGCTGAAAGGCGTACACAGTGCTACACATTTTGACATTTATAGACGGTCCCTGCTCGGAAGAGCTTACAGTCTAACTTGGACAGACAGACGTGACATATAGGGTTGGAGATGCAGAACCCAAGGTGAGAGGATTTAGGAGTCGAAAGCACTCTCGAAGAGGTGGTCTTTTAACTGGGCCTTGAACACTGCCAGAGACGGAGCCCGCCGTAGGGATTCGGGCAGCTTGTTCCAAGCATACGGCGCAGCAAGGCAGAAGGGACAGAGTCTGGAGTTGGCAGTTGAAGAGAAGGGTACAGATAGGAGGGGCTGACTGGCTAAGCGGAGCTCACAAGGGAGGGGGGGGGAATCATAGGGGGAGATAAGTGAAGAGAGATAGTGAGGGCAGCTGAGTGAGTGCATTTGTAGATCAGTAAGAGGAGTTTGAATTGTATTCGGAAACGGGTGGGAAGCCAGTGAAGTGACTTTAGGAGAGGGGTTACCAGGGCCGGATTAACCAATAGGCCTACAAGGCACATGCCTAGGGCCCGACATTGTCAGGGGGGCCCCAGGGCTGGCATCATAGGGAGCAAAAAGGGCAGCTGCTCTGGGCCCCACAGATCCAGGGGGCCCCGCGGTCCGAAGTGCTCTATTAAAAAGCTAAATTTTCCTTTTCAGAAGGGTCCGACATGGCAGCTGTTCTCACAAGCTGCCGGCGGCTGCCCCGAAGCTTTCCCTCTCTGCAGCGATCTGCCCTGTCGGAAACAGGAAGTTGCGGCAGAGAGAAAACTTAGGAGCAGCCGCCGGAAGCTTGTGAGAAATGCTGCCATGTCGGACCCTTCTGAAAACGAACCTCCCGGACGACGCTGCCCTTAAGTCTCGCGGCCGCCACGACTACACTGTCTACTGCTGCTGCATCAGCTGATTCACATGCCTCAAGTCATGCGGCCGCCATGCTTTAAGACGCTGTGCTCCCGCCTTTCTCTGTCTTCGCCGCTCGTGGTCGCCTGCACCCTCCCGACTGCTGTCGCGTCTTGGGTTTGCCTCGTCCTCCTGGCTGCCTGCACTTGAGGTAACTTGATTGTTTTTATCAAGTATTTCCTTTCTGAACTGGCTTGAATAACAACAAAACAATTTTAACGGCATTTCCCTGGTTGTATGTGGCTCTGGTTTGTTTTTGCCCCCCTGCCTTTATTAGTTTTATTGATATGTATGTTTTCTATTTAATGTGTTTTACCTGCCATGTTGCCCCGAAAATAAGACAGCGTCTTATATTTACTTGGGGCCCACAAAAGTCACTAGGTCTTATTTTCGGGGTATGCACATGACTATCTCTCCCTTCCTCTCCTTCACCCCAATTCTTCTTCTTTCTTTTCTCTCCCCCACAGGTGCAGTATCTTCCCTCCCCTCCCTCCCATCCCTCGTGCAGCCTTGCCCAGTTTCTATCCTTCCCTCTCTCCCATCCCTTGTGCAGCAGAACCCTTGAGCACCCTCCGACCCCCCACTGCGCAGCCGAACCCCCCACTGACCCTCCATCCTTCCCTCCTCACTGACCACGAACGATCCCTACCTTCATGCGAAGCAGCGTCGGGCCGGCAGCACTCTGAACAGGCTGCTTGGCCTTCTCCGTTGGGGATTTTACTCAGTCATGCCTTAGAGTGAAATTCCCGACGGACAAGGCCAAGCAGCCTGTTTAGAGTGCTGCCGGCCCGAAACTGCTTCGCATGAAGATAGGGCTCACTCCATATTGGGTGAGGGTGGATCTGTGTTCCGTGTGTATGAAAGACATGATTTTCTGTTAGCATTGACTAGCCTTGCTTGGCGAAATGCATCGGGCTTGGTTCTTGGGAGCACCTTGAATTAACCTGATTTGAATCTCCCTATTTTCTGCCAATCTTCTTTTGTTTCATGTTGGATTCTTTGGTGGACTATTTGCCTTGTTGTTTCGTTACAAGTTAACATACCTGGAGTGGAACGTACTAGAGGAGTTACAGATTTGGTTGTTTATACATATGGGTTACGGTTGGTTGACGTAGAGTGAGGCAGTTGAGAGGCGTTGTAAACCTGATTATTAGTATAGACTTATATTTCGGATAGTATTACTGCTTTACCAATATATTTGAGCACTTTTATATACGTATTGAAAGGGTTCAGAGTTAATGTCCTGGTGGGAAGGGAAGGAAGGGGGGGATTTGTTCAGAGATGTTTGGGGGTGGCATAGAAGAAAAACTGTGCACTGGTATGCTAATCTTTGTTTTGAATTTTTAAAAAAGAAAGAAATACAGGTGGAAATAAAGAAGTAGATAAGAAAACGGATAAATGGGGCGGGGCATGGTGGGGTGTGGGCGGGGCAGGGCCAGGGGGCCCCAGTGTACTTGGGTGCCTAGGGGCCCTCGAAGAATTAATCCTGTCCTGGGGGAAACGCGAGTATAGCGGCTCTCCCGGAATATGAGTCATGCAGCCGAATTCTGGACGGATTGGAGGGGAACGAGATGGCTAAGCGGAAAGGCCTGAGAGTAGCGAGTTGCAGTTCATGTGTCAGGTGGCAGTCACATGCCCTAGTGAGCCAAACCAATTCCACCCTTGGGGCAGACACCTGGTCATCCACTGGGCGAACCATCGCACTAAGAAAACTGAGGGTGGGTCCAGCATCATGTCTTCATCTAGCTGGGCAGCTTCTCCCCCTTGAACTGGACACATCCAACACTCGGGATGATAAGAACAAAAGAGTGTCCAGGAGGTGCTGGTTACCTTTCCTTTTCGTCTCTAAAAATTTGAAAGGCAAACATCACAGAAGGTGAAACTCAACAGAGCCTCTGGATTTTATTTTATTTCAAAATATTTATAGAGCAAGGGTAAAATTAACGTTGAGCAAGCCTGGCAAAAAGCCAGGGGACTGCCTGCTGCTGTTAACTACACCATTTATTTTGATAGAAACATGCAAGGCGGCGGTGGCAGTGCTGAGAGTTGAGTGCCCCCCTGATCCTGGTCTTTACCCCTCCCCCCACCTCCCCTACAGCCAGTAAAGAACTTAAGCATGCAGGCTGTTGCTGGGGGGGGGGGTCTAAGTCCTGCGAAGAGAGCTGTTTGCTCCCAGCTCATATCACGAGACTTTGAACCCTGTGGTAGCCGAGATGAACCACTTTACGATCTCTACTGGCTGATGTGAACTGCCAGAAAAAAAGAACCGGTTTTCTTCAAGATACAATAGAATAACTTAGAACAACTTCTGATTGACCCCAGCGGTGTCGCTGCGTGAAAATCAAGTTTTAACACACATCGTCTATACGCACCAGAGTGCTTTATAGTGCAAGTTGATTAGAAACATAGAACATAGAAACATAGAAAGATGACGGCAGAAAAGTGCTATAGCCCATCAAGTCTGCCCACTCTACTGACCCATCCTCTTAAGTCTATACCTAGTGACCAATTCTTCAGATCGATCCTCGTTGGGATCCCACATAGGCATCCCATTTATTCTTAAAGTCCAGCACGCTGCTGGCCTCGATCACCTGCACCAGAAGCTTATTCCAACGGTCAACCACTCTTTCTGTGAAGAAATACTTCCTGATATCACCATGAAATGAGTATAAATACTCATCTTAATTTTATGTTCAATAATTTTTTTTATTGAGTTTTAAAAATAAAACATACATCACAGAAATCTTACAAAGAATATTATCTCAACTCAGTTAATATATTATGGATATATAAATTCAAAGAAATCACCAAATCAATTATCACCACAATACAAACACGATAAAGTACTTCCCAACACTCCCTCCCCCCTTCCCCCCCTCCACCCACCCCATTCCCAAATATTACTGATAAATAGTGCTTCACTTTCTGATTACAAATTAATGAGTTCATTACAAAACTGTGTGCTCTGATTGATAATTGGTGTATATAAGGTTCCCAAGTCATCCAAAATTTACTCTGTTTTTTATAAGATGGGGAGGTCGCCCTGGCTTCCATAATCATAAGAGCATGAAATGCTGCCCTCCAATGCCAACTTTATTGCAGAAACATGGCTTGGGGGTACATATGAGTATTTATATTTCTAAGATGTAATAAACTTGCACTATAAAGTACTTTCAAGATAATTAGACCGATGACGAGTCTGGTGCGTATAGACTGCGTGTGTTAAAACTTGATTTTCACGCAGCGACATCGCCGAGGTCTATCAGATGTTCTTAGTTGCTCTAAGTTATTCTATTAAGGTATCTTGAAAAAACAGATGCATTTGTATATACAGTATAATCTCGTTATAACGGACTCGCTTATAACGGAACCTGGCCTATAGCGGATGAGGTCCGCTGGTCCCGGCCGTTCGCCTTTATAAACACACAGAAAATCATCGCATATAGCGGACTTTCGGATATAACAGACAACCAAGTTGGTCCCCAGACCCGCTTTTAGCTGTAGTTTTCTTCGGCTATAAGGGACTTGCAGGCTCCGCCAATGATACAGTATCAAAATGCAGCCAGAAGTGACTGTTGTTCATTGATTGTACGTTCTTTCAAGTTGACCTGAATAAAGTTTTTTTTAAATGCAGTTCTGGATATAACGGACTGTTTTTCCAGGTCCCTTGAAGTCGGTTATAACGAGATTATACTATACCGTATATTAAAAAAATTTTTGAAACCTATCTAAGATGTATTAGAAAAAAAACAATGGCATCCCTTGAGGCTCTCCACTAGTGAGGACCTTTAGCGACCCACACATCTAAGTGCAAGCCTTTTGCATGTGAAAGCACTAGGTTTTACAAAATTGCACACACAGCTAAAGAGCAGTGGCATAGTGAGGGGTGAGGGGGCAGTCCGGCCCGGGCATCATGTTGGTGGGGGCGCCGACACCCCTCCTCCTCTCTGCCCCGCCTCTTCCCATTCCTCCCCTTCACACACGGGCCCCCCTTCCCCCAAACCTCTAATTGTTTACGGCATTCAACGACATGCTCTTCCGCCGACGTCACTTTCGGGTGCCACACATAGGAAATGACATCAGAGGGAGAGCCGACGGGGGTCGCAAGGAGCATGCAGTTGACCGCTGCGAGCAACAACTTCAACTAGAGGCACAAGGGGAGGGGGAGGGGTGCGCATGGCAGTAGGGATCGGGGAAGGAGCAGGGAGGCAGGAGCGAGGGTGGGGGAGGGGCGCCTCCGTCCCGGGCACCTCTCTCCCTCGCTACGCCACTGGGAGTGGCGTGCCAAATCTCAACTTTTCCTCGCCGGTTGAGCAGTTTTCGTCATATCTTCCCCTCAATTCACTCTTCTGAATCCAGGTGCAGATGAGAAGCTATTTGGGAAAAGGGGTGGTGGGTGGGGGGATGGAAACAAGTGTCATTGGCAATACTGAAGGTTTTTCTTTTGTATTCTGTTGCAAGATGGGACGTGTGCTTTTCTTCCGTTGTTACTTTTTTGGGTGGGGCCATTTATATATCAGCTGTTTATACATGTCAATTCCAGACTTTTTTCCTGTCTTGTAGCTCATGGTGAAGCAATTGTTCATTGATTATTGGTAGTCCTGTAAACAAAGCTGCGGCCTGATTATTACCATCAGTAAAGTGTCTGTTTTATTTATCGATAACATTGTTGCTGAGGATATAATTGCGCGAGTACAGCGAGGGGTTTTTTGTAATCATGGAGGGTGATGGGTTAGAAGGGGTGTGAGGGGACGATAACTTGGCCTTTCCAGATCCATATGTTAATATGGCCATATACCAGCAGCGCCAAAATTGGCCTTAGTGCGTGGGATAGGACCACGGTGGGGCTATTGCAGGCCGCTTCTTAACTGCTTAGTAAAAGTACTCCAAAATTACCTCCATAGTTATACTAAGGGCTCCTTTTACAAAGCTGCGCTAGCCGAAAAATTACCGCCTGTTTAAAATAAGGTGGTAGCGGCTAGCGCATGCGGCATTTTAGCGCGCCTTTGTAAAAGGAGCCCTAAGGCATGGAGAAGTAAACTAGCATCATAATTCCTTTCCCTTCTACAGTCGCTAACGGTGTCAGGTCAAAAGCGCGCCGGGACAAAGGCGCGGGCAGACAATTGAGCGCAGCGCGGAGGCGTGCGCCGCAGAAAATTACAGTTTTTACGGCTCCAACAGGGGGGGGGGCGTGGGGGGAACCCCCCCACTTTACTTAATAGAGATTGCGCCGCGTTGTGGGGGCGTTGTGGGGAGTGTGAGGGGTTGTAACCCCCCACATTTTACTGAAAACTTCACTTTTTCCCTGTTTTTAGGGAAAAAGTTAAGTTTACAGTAAAATGTGGAGGGTTACAACCCCCCAAACCCCCCCACAACGCCGGCGCGATCTCTATTAAGTAAACTGGGGGGGGCTCCCCAACAAAAACCCCCGTCGGAGCCCCTAAAAACTGTAATTTTCTTTGGCGTGCGCCTCTGTCTTGCGCTCAGTTGTCGGCGCGCGCCTTTGTCTTTCGCCGAGTTGTCTATGAACCGTCGCTAACATCAAACAAGTAATTGCGAAAGTTCTTGATCTCATGGAGGGATGGATGTTAGAATTTGGACTTAAGCTTAATTCTGAAAAAAAACCTAAATTTTTCCTTGCCACTTCTCATAAGAACATAAGAATCGCCTCTGCCGAGTCAGACCACAGGTCCATCATGCCCAGCAGTCCGCTCCCGCGGCGGCCTCCTATGTCAATGACCTGTACGTGATCTATTACTCTAAAGCATTTGTACTGTACAGTACCCTCTAATTATACCCTTCAATCCCCTTTTCCTTCAGGAATTTGTCCAGCCCCATTTTGAAACCCAAAATCGTGCTCTGCTTTACGACCTCCTCCGGAAGAGCATTCCAGGTGTCCACCACCCTCTGAGTGAAGAAGAACTTCCTGGCGTTTGCTCTGAATCTGTCTCCCTTCAGTTTTTCCGAATGCCCTCTAGTTTTTGTTGCCCCTGCCAGTCTGAAGAATCTGTCCCTCTCTACCTTCTCTCTACCTTTCATGATCTTGTAAGTTTCTATCATATCCCCTCTAAGCCTCCGCTTCTCCAGGGAGAAGAGCCCCAGTTTCTCCAAGGTTCTCCATGCCCTTTATCATTTTTGTTGCTCTTCTCAGGACCCTCTCCAGTATCGCCATATCCTTCTTAAGGTACGGCGACCAGTATTGAACGCAGTACTCCAGATGCGGTCGCACCATCGCCCTATACAGCAGGAGGATAACCTCCTTGCTTCTGGTAGCGATACCCTTCTTGATAATGCCCAACATTCTGTTCTCGCCAAGATATCGTGCCTCAACTAGAAATAGTGCATTTTTTTAAATATAGTTCCAGTTTTATGAAATAGTTAGCCTGTAGAATTGAGAAAGGTAGAATCTATCAAATTTTTAAAAGACATTTAAAGGCATTATTTTTTTTTTTTTAACTGGCCAGGTAACATTGTCTACCTGGCTGGGACTAAGAAAAATTTGTTAAGACTGAAAATTATCACAAAATTCTGCAGTGAGATTGATTTACAGTCTGAAAAAAATATGATTCTGTATCTCAATTGCAGTGGTTACCGGTGGAGGCGCGGATCGTTTTCAAATTGGGTTGTCTGTATCATAAAGTCTTAGCTGGGGATGCTCCTAACTATCTGACAGAATTATTTTGTTTTACATCTTTAAAATTCTCTCGAAGTGCTAAGGCCCTTCTGACTTTTCCATCGGTGAAAGGCTGTAAATCGAAGAGGCATCATAACCGGATGCTCTCATATCAGGCTGCTTTGTGGGATAAGGAGTTGAAATCTCTACTATTGATACTATTGATATTTTTATTCCATTTTCTATACCGTTCTCCCAGGGGGAGCTCAGAACGGTTTACATGCATTTATTCAGGTACTCAAGCAGTTTTCCATTTCTGTCCCAGCGGGCCCACAATCTTTCTAATGTACCCAGGGCAATGGGGGGATTAAGTGACTTGCCCAGGGTCACAAGGAGCAATGTGGGTTTGAACCCACAACCACAGGGTGCTGAGGCTGCAGCTTTAACCACTGTGCCACACTCTCTACAGTCGCTTTTTTGGCTGGGCTGAGAACTTTTCCGCTGCCCCTCGTATTGTGATGTCATAATGCCTCATTCTACCCGTGCCAAAGAGCCAACCTCATCGGTGATGTCACAATGGCTTGGTTCAGTGTGCCGCCCGAGATTCCAGGTGCGCCGCGAGACTCCAGGGAGGAGGAGAGGCACATCCTGTATGCAGTCAGCTGGCGCCAGCACCCCTCCACACATCTTCCCTTCCAGCTCCCCTCACTGGCTGCTCGGGGCCCCGTCTGGAGGGCCCTCGTGCAGGTTCGGATGTCGATGTGATGGCATCACGCATGCGTGTGACATCGTCGCGTCAATATCGGCACACTTCCGGATGCTCTTGAGCTGCGGCCACAAGGTTTAGGGTGCCGCGGCTTCGCAAGGGTTGCAAGACACTGTACTAGATGCATTTACCTCATTGAAGCAAAAAAATGTGGAATAACTTGTTAGTTTCATTGCTCCACATCTTGTTAATTTATTTATTCAATTTTCTATAGCATTTTCTCAATGGAGCTCAGAACGGTTTACATGAATTTATTCAGGTTCTCAAAGCATTTTTCCCTTTCTGTCCCAGTGGGCTCACAATCTATCTAATGTACCTGGGGCAATGGGGGGGATTAAGTGACTTGCCCAGGGTCACAAGGAGCAGCATGGGTTTTAACCTACAACCGCAGGGGGCTGAGGCTGTAGCTTTAACCATTGCACTACTCTAGAAATCAAAATGTAGTAAAAAAGAGCCAAGTCTAGGACAATCAAGCCATTGTGACATCATTGATGAGGTTGGCTCCTATTGGTGGAATGAGGCATTATGATGTCACAATACCAGCTCTGGTTATCAGAGGCTGAAACTTTTCTCACTATTTATTTATTCAATTTTCTAAACTGTTCTCCCAGGGGAGCTCAGAATGGTTTATGTGAATTTATTCAGGTACTCAAGCATTTTTCCCTGTCTGTCCTGGCAGGCTCACAATCTATCTAATATACCTGGGGCAATGGGGGAGGGAATTAAGTGACTTGCCCAGGGTCACAAGGAGCAGCGGGGGTTTGAACCCACAACCTCAGGGTGCTGAGGCTGTAGCTTTAACCACTGTGCCGCACTCTCCCCTTATCTCCCTCTTATCTACATTTTAGGAAACAACTTAAGACTTATTTATTTTCTAAGTTCTTGGGTCTTTAGTGTCTTATTCTCAGCCATTGTGTATTTTTAACTAATTTTATGCAAACTGCATAGAACTTGAAGGTGATACGGTCTACAAATGAATTTTTATGTTATGCTATGAAAAGAACTTATTTAAGACCTTTCTTAAGAGCTCCTCAGTTTCTAGCCAACAGACCCCCCCCCCCCCAACTCTGCTAATCCTGGGCAAAACTAAAGAGCACTTGCAATGTGCATTCGTGTCTTAGAAAAAGGTGCATGATGGGATTATAAAGTGCCTGGATTATGCAGAGCAAGTCCTTTGCCTTAGCTATTAGCAAAACCCCAGCGTAGCATACTTAAAGCTCCAAATCGTCTTCAGTACTGTAATCATTCCCATCTCATCAAAATAAAAGCTCGATTCCATTCCATTTAGTTACTGATTCTCTTATCGCAGTACAAATTAGCAGCACTTGAGCAAGATCATAAAAAAGGAGATTTCCCACAAGTGCACACTAACAAATCTCGTTTTAAGACGCACTTATTTGCATCTGCAATAGTCAACATTTGCAGGCACGAATTATTCTGTCATTCTGTTAGAATTACTCCAGCCGCAGGAGTCCAGAACATAACATAAGAACCTAAGAAGAGCCTTACTGGGTCAAACCCCAGTGGTCCATCTGGCCCAGTATCCTGTTTTCATGGTGGTCAATCCAGGTCACAAGTACCTGGCAAAAAACCAAATAGTAGCAATCTAATCTAATCTTTAGTCTTATATACCTGGTCATTCCCTCGAGGGACTCGGGTTAACAAAATTTAGGTAAATAATGCATTCTCCCTCCATATTCGCGATTTCAGCATTCACGGTTTTGATTATTCGCAGTTTGTAGCTTGCAGGCTCCTCCCCCCAAATGACGCCAGCTTGCATAGAGAAATTGCTGATTCCAAGCGTTTACGGAGAAAATCACAGATTCCCGGCACTTTCTTCACCGTGTTTCGCCTCTCCTTCAGAAACAGGCCAGATCTCCCGCCATGTTCTTCGCGGTTTCACCACATTCACTCGCGATGGTTTTTAATAGAAAACAGCGAATAACATAGGAAAAAGTTATTCACGTTTTTTTCTGTATTCGCGGGTCTGTTAATCCCCTATCATAGCGAATACGGAGGGAGAAGTGTATCCTCTTTCAGTTATCAGTTAAAAATTTCTTAAACAAATACGTTTACCGAATTTTTCTAAACTAGGTCAGAGAAAAGGAAGTTCTGATAACCAAAGGAAGACCATTTCAAATTTTCACCATAGTAAATGCCAAAGAATGTGAAAGCTTACCTAAAGTTTGAATCCCTCCAACAGAAGGGGAGATTAATTTGAATTCAGAATACCGCTGAGAAGTTGATCTATGGAAAGAGCAAATTCAACCATGCTTTTCGCTCTCCATTGGCTCCCAGTTTATATTAGAATTCAGTTTAAATGTTTATGTATTGTTTTAAAGATTTTACATGGTATCTTTGCTCCTCTTGTTTAGAGATTTTCATATGCGAGAGGCATTAAATCGATTTAAACTTTCTCTTCCTTCTAGGAAAGGAATTCATGGAGTTAAAAATTTTAGCAGCTCTCTGGCGTTTAAAATTTCCTCAACAATGGAATGAACCTCCCAGTTCCTTCCAACTCTTCCGTAAACTTCTAAAAAAATTTTTATCCACTAAACATTTTGAAAACTAACTCATGTATTTCAGTTTACTTTATTTTTAAAATTTATTTTTAAAATTTTATTTTTTTAATTTATTGTTCTCTGGCGTTTAAATTTCCCCAACAATGGAATGAACTTCCCCTAATTTTGAGGTGTCCCAGTTCCTTCCAACTCTTCCGTAAACTTCTAAAAAAAATTTTATCCACTAAACATTTTGAAAACTAACTCATGTATTTCAGTTTACTTTATTTTTAAAATTTATTTTTAAAATTTTATTTTTTTAATTTATTGTTCTCTGGCGTTTAAATTTCCCCAACAATGGAATGAACTTCCCCTAATTTTGAGGTGTCCCAGTTCCTTCCAACTCTTCCGTAAACTTCTAAAAAAAATTTTATCCACTAAACATTTTGAAAACTAACTCTTGTATTTCAGTTTACTTTTATTTTATTTTTTTAAATTTATTGTTAACTGCATCGAGCTTCCTTTGGTTGAAGACCCGGTATATAAGGTAAAGTTTTGGTTTAGTTTAATTTATGTATATTCCTAGTAGACTGAAGACGATGAGAATTAAGAGAGAGGAAACAATGGGGAAAAAAATCCCATATACTGTAGACCAGTAGTCTCAAACTCAAACCCTTTGCAGGGCCACATTTTGGATTTGTAGGTACTTGGAGGGCCTCAGGAAAAAATAGTCAATGTCTTATTAAAGAAATGACAATTTTGCATGAGGTCAAACTTTTTATAGTTTATAAATCTTTCCTTTTGGCTAAGTCTTAATAATAATAAGAGACATATGATCAAGAAACGGTTTTATTTTACTTTTGTGATTATGATAAACATACCGAGGGCCTCAAATAGTACCTGGCGGGCCACGAGTTTGAGATCACTGCTATAGGCTAAGGCTCTTTGCACCTGCATTGTGATGTCATAGAACTTTATGATGGCAGATAAAGGCCAAATTGCTTATCCAGAGCATCCACTATCTCCTCCTCTCCCTATTGGCTAAGGTTTTTAACATTTGCATCTCCTCTTCCTATAGGTCAGTGGTCTCAAACTCAAACCCTTTGCAGGGCCACATTTTGGATTTGTAGGTACTTGGAGGGCCTCAAAATAGGACCTGGCTGGGTTGGAGGGCAGAAGGGAGAACAGGACAATCAAGCCATTGTGACATCACTGATGAGGCTGGCTCTTATTGGTGGAATGAGGCATTATGACATCACAATCTCAGCTCTGCTTCCCAAAGACAAACAGGATGTCATGGTTACAGTTTAGCCAGTGGTCTCAAACTCAAACCCTTTGCAGGGCCACATTTTGGATGTGTAGGTACTTGGAGGGCCTCAGAAAAAAAAACAGTTAATGTCATATTAAAGAAATGACAATTTTGCATGAGGTAAAACTCTTTATAGTTTATAAATCTTTCCTTTTGGCTAAGTCTTAATAATAATATTGTTATTTATAGCTAAAGAGACATATGATCAAGAAACTGTTTTATTTTACTTTTGTGATTATGATAAACATACCGAGGGCCTCAAAATAGTACCTGGCGGGCCGCATGTGGCCCCCGGGCCGTGAGTTTGAGACCACTGCTGTAGACTCTTAAAAACAACATTAGCACACTTAAACTGAACCCTCCAATATATTCCATGCTACTGATCCAGGGCAAGCAGTGGCTTCCCCGTATCTGTCTCACTAGCAGACTATGGACTTTTCCTCCAGGAACTTGTCCAATCCATTTTTAAAACCAACTATTTAACCGCTCTTACCGCAACCTCTGGTAATGCATTCCATTCTCTGAGTGAAAAAATATTTCCTCCTATTGGTTTTAAAAGCATCTCCCTGTAACTTCATCGGGTGTCCCCATGTCTTTGTAATTTTTGATGGAGTAAAACAATCGATCCACTTGTACCCGTTCTACTCCACTCAGGATTTTGTAGACTTCAATCACATCTCCCCTCAGCCGTCTCTTTTCCAGCTGAAGAGCCCTAACCGTTTTAATCTTTCCTCATACGAAAGGAGTTCCATCCCCTTTATCATCTTGGTCGCTCTTCTTTGAATCTTTTCTAGTTCTGCTATATCGTTTTTGAGAAAAGGAGACAAAAATTGAACGTGATACTCCAGGTGAGGTCATACCTTGGCGCGATACAGAGGCATTATAACATTCTTAGTCTTGTTTACCATCTCTTTTCAAATAATTCCTAGCATCATGTTTACATTTTTTGTTCGCTGCCGCACAATAACACCCAGATCTTTTTCTTGGGCGCTAACTCCCAAAGTGTACCCTAGCGTCTGGTAACTATGATTTGGTTTATTCTTCCCAATGTGCATCACTTTGCGTTTGACCACATTAAATTTCATCTGCCATTTCGGTGCTCAGTCTTCCAATTTCTTAAGGTCTGCCTGCAATTTTTCATAGTCTGCACATGTTTTTTAACAACTTTGAACAGTTTAGTCTCATCTGCAAAATTTAATAAGAACATAATAAGAACATAAGCAGTGCCACCGCTGGGTCAGACCACAGGTCCATCCCGCCCAGCAGTCCGCTCCCGCAGCGGCCCAACAGGTCACGACCTGTCTGAATCACCCCTTGGTTTCAGTACCCTACGATCCCTTTGTCCCTCAGGAATCCGTCCAATCCCTGTTTGAATCCCTGTACTGTATTCTGCCTGATCACTTCCTCCGGGAGCGCATTCCATGTGTTCACGACCCTTTGGGTGAAGAAAAACTTCCTTGCATTTGTCTTGAACCTATCCCCCTTCAGTTTCTCCGAGTGCCCCCTCGTACCTGTTGTCCCTCTCAGTCTGAAGAACCTGTCCCTATCCACCCTCTCTATGCCTCTCAGGATCTTGAAGGTCTCTATCATATCTCCCCTGAGCCTCCTTTTTTCCAGAGAGAAGAGACCCAGCTTATCCAGCCTCTCGGCGTATGGGCAGTTTTCCAGCCCTCTTACCAGTTTCGTTGCTCTCCTTTGGACTCTCTCAAGTACCGCCATGTCCTTCTTGAGGTGCGGCGACCAATACTGAACGCAGTATTCCAGGTGCGGGCGCACCATCGCCCGATACAGTGGCATGATGACTTCCCGCGTCCTGGTTGTGATACCCTTTTTTATGATGCCCAGCATCCTGTTGGCTTTTTTCGACGCTGCTGCGCACCCAAGTCTCTCTCAAGTCCGCTGTCTCCCAGCAGTGCCCCCCCCATTTTGTAGTTGAACAACGGGTTCTTGTTTCCTATATGCATGACCTTGCATTTCTCAACGTTAAAGCTCATTTGCCATTTGTTTGCCCAGTCTTCCAGCTTGTCCAGGTCCCTTTGCAGGTCCTCACATTCCTCCCTGGTCCTAACCCTGCCGCAGAGTTTGGTATCGTCCGCAAATTTTATAACGTCGCATTTTGCCTCCGTTTCCAGGTCGTTGATAAATATGTTGAAGAGCAGTCACCTCACTCGCCATTCCAATAGCCACATCACTTATAAAGAAGTTAAATAGCAGTAGTTCTAGAATAGATCCCTGTGGCACTCAACTATTTACTCTCCTCCATTGAGAAAAATAGCTATTTAACCCTATCCTATGTTTTCTGTCCGATAACCAATTCCTAATCCACAACTGAACATTGCCTCCTATCCCATGACTCTTTAATTTTCTCAGGAGCCTCTCATGAAGAACTTTGGCAAAAGCTTTCTGAAAATTTAGATAACCCTACATTGACCGGCTCACCTTTTATCCACATGTTTATTCATACTTTCAAAGAAGTCAAGCAAATTGGTGAGGCAAGACTTCCCTTGGCTGAAACCACGTGGACTCTGTCCCATTAAATCATGTTTGTCTACGTGTACCACAATTTTATTTTTTATGATTGTTTCCTCTATTTTGCCTGGCACTGAAGTCAGGCTTACCGGTCTGTAATTTCTCAGATCGCTCCTGGAACCATTTTTAAAAATTGGCGTTAACATTGGTCATAAGGTGAATATTGTGACTCGCTGGACAAATGACAACTGCACCAACTAACAAAGGAAAAAAAGAACATCAGAATAGCCTTACTGGGTCAGAACCAATGGTCCATCAAGCCCAGTAGCCCGTTCTCACGGTGGCCAATCCAGGTCCCTAGTTCCTGACCAAAACACAAAGAGTAGCAACATTCCAGCATCCCAAAGAATATCAAGATTCCAGGCAGAATCTCAAAGAATAGCAAGATTCCGGAACTCCAGTGAGAGCAACATTCCAGAGCTGAGATTGTGATGTCATAATGCCTCATTCCACAGTGCCTCAGAGCCAACCTCATCAGTGATGTCACAATGGCTTAATTGTCCTACACTTGGCTCATGTAAGAACATAAGAATAGCCTTACTGGGTCAGACCAATGGTCCATCAAGCCCAGTAGCTCGTTCTCACGGTGGCCAATCCAGGTCCCTAGTTCCTGACCAAAACACAAAGAGTAGCAACATTCCAGCATCCCAAAGAATATCAAGATTCCAGGCAGAATCTCAAAGAATAGCAAGATTCCGGAACTCCAGTGAGAGCAACATTCCAGAGCTGAGATTGTGATGTCATAATGCCTCATTCCTCAGTGCCTCAGAGCCAACCTCATCAGTGATGTCACAATGGCTTAATTGTCCTATACTTGGCTCATGTAAGAACATAAGAATAGCCTTACTGGGTCAGACCAAAGGTCTATCAAGCCAAGTAGTCCATTTTCACGGTGGACAATCCAGGTCACTAATACCTGGCCAGAACCCAATTAAAGAACATGAAGAGGTCTTTTTACTAAAGTGCCAGTGTGCTATAAGTAAGATGCCTTAACTGCAGTATACAGCCCATAACCTGCCCAGTTCCCATCCCTAATAGTAATCAGTTAGAGGCCATATTACTAAAGGGTAGTAAAATCTGAGCATACCATGTCCTAAACCAGGGCTTTCCCATGCACTGAGCCTAGATTTTACATATCCTTTTTAAAAATGTATTTTTTTATTTTTTTGTGCAGGTCTTGCATTAATGTCATCTGCAAAATATTGATGCAGGAGTTTCAAGTTTATTAAAATACTAGTCTTTAAGCCCAGTACATTAACGGGTGCTAGAATAGATGTGTCTGTCTGTCTGTGTTTCTTTCTCTCTCTCTTTCCTTGGCCACTGTCTGTGTCCTTCTATCTTCCCCCCCTCCCCAAGCAAAACTGTCTGCCCCCAGCACGCCCCCTTTCCCTCTCCCTGACTGTCTATCCGTGGCCCCCTTCTGTATTCACCCCAGAGCAAAGCTGTTTGCCTCCAGCACAGACCTCACCCCCAAAGCAGTCCCCTTTCCCTAACTGTCTCTCCATGGCCCCTTCTGTCTCCCCCCCACAGCAAAAGCCGTCTGTCCCCAGCACACTTCCCCCCCCCCAAAGCAGCCCCCTTTCCCTCTCACTGTCTCTCCATGACCCCTTCTGTCTTCCCTTAGTGCCCCCAGTGCCGCCTTTCATGTCCTTAGTGCCCTCAGTGCCCCCAGTGCCTCCTTCCCGTGTCCTTAGTGCCCTTTCCTATGTCCTTAGTGCCCCCAGTGCCTCCTTCCAATGCCCCCCTCAATGCCTTTTAGACTTTGTTCCACCCACACCCTCCCCCCGAAGCCAGCCTGCCTGCCTCCCATCCCCCCTGTGCAGTAGAACCTTTAATTTCTACCCCCCCCCATTCTCCCATACAGTCGAATTCGCCATTTGCAGCATGTTTCTATCTACCCCGTCCCCCCCCCCACGCCACTACTGCTGCCATGCAGCCGACCCCACTGACCCTCCCATCGTGAGACGAACACAAACCTCCGGCCTGCAGCAGCTCCATAGCACTCTAAACATTCTGCTTCGCGGCCTTCTACTGTCCCGATTTCCTCGGCAGTGAAAATCAAGACAGTAGAAGGCTGGAAGCAGAATGTTTAGAGTGCTGTGGAGCTGCTGCAGGCCGGAGGTTTGTGTTCATCTTGCGGTGGGAGGGTTGGATGGTAGGCTCAACCCGTCGGGCCGAATGGTAGCCGTGTAGACACCTCCTTGGGCAGCAAGGTTCGGACGCGCACCGCCACGCGTTTTCGTCCACCCGGGGCTTCGGCGCCATCGACGGAGGGAAAGAGGCGCAAGACGCGAGCCGCTTCATCTTGTTTCTTCGGCAGCCGCCCCCTCCCCCGGAGCGACTCTGACCTCTACCGGGCCCTCCAGTAGCTCACACTCGCACATCCGTGCTCTCCCAGCAGGGAATTTTGAAAGCTGCGGCGCGAGGTGGAGAGCAGGGAGGCTGTGGTGACGTAAAACGCGCGCACGCGCACTCGTGTTTCCGCGACGGATCAGGGAACACGACTTTTGAGTGCGCATGCGCGGCCTAGCATTTTATTATATTATATTTGATTTGATTGCAAAATCCAAATCCAATGCAATTGACATTTAGTTAGGAATTAAGTTTAAAAAACAAACGTAACAGGACAATTGGAACTATTTTGACAAAACAAAAACATGTAAAAAAGGGAGTAAAAAAAAATTAAGGATTAAATACAATTCATAAACAAATAAAAAAGGGGTAGGTAATAAAAAAAGAGGTTGAGGAGGGTTACCCACTTAATTTTCGCTTACCAGCGCTGCTAGTTGACTGTACAGTATCCTAATATAATAGAATTTAAATGATTTAATTAAAAGTGTCCTGAAAAAGCTGGATTTTTAGAAGACTTTTAAACTTATTTAGTAATTTTTCTTCTCTTATATTGATCGGGAGCATAGAAACATAGAAAATGACGGCAAAAAAGGGCCATAGTCCATCAAGTCTGCCCACTCCAATAACCCACCCCCCTGACTTTACTCCCCTAGAGATCCCACGTGAGAATCCCATTTTCTTTTAAAATCTGACACGCTGTTGGCCTCAATCACCTGCACAGGTAGTTCGTTCCAATGATTGACCACCCTTTCGGTGAAGAAGTACTTCCTGGAATCACCATGAAACTTCCCTCCCCTGGTGGCTGAGGGTCCTCTAAGACAGAAGATATCATCTTCCACCTTGATACGGCCCGTGATATACTTAAACGTCTCAATCATGTCTCCCCTCTCTCTTAGTTCCTCAAGTGAGTACAGTTGCAATTTATTTAGCCTTTCTTTATATGTGAGATCCCTGAGCCCCAAGACCATCCTGGTGGCCATTCGCTGAAGCGACTCAATTCGAGCGAGTTCCAAATCTGAGGGGCTGTAACAGAAAAAAATCGTATCCCTCCTTGAGTAAACGAATTTTAGCGAAGGGACGACTAGTAAAGATTTTGTGGGAATGTAAGATGTAAGAGGCCGTTAAAGGTCTTATTCTATAAGCGACATCTGAAATGGCAGGCTCCTAGAAAAATAGCATACGCTGCATGTCGGTCACATTCAGGCGCCACTTCGGGCCTCTTTTATCAAACTGCGCTAGCAATTTATAGCGCGGTGAGCCGTGCTGAATGGCCTGCGCTGCTCCCACTGTTCATACAGTTCCTGTGAGTGTCGGGAGCAGCGTGGGCCATTCAGCGCGGCTCTCTGCGCTAAAAACTGCTTGCGCCGTTTGATAGAAGAGGCCCATAGAGAATCGCAGCGACTGACACCTAATGACGAACGCAGGCGCTATTAATCTAGGCCGGGGCTTTAAAGGCCTACATTTCTGGCGCTTAGATTCAGCGTAGAATGTGTCTAGCAGCACTTGGTGATGGCTAAGGCTAACTCCGCCCCTAAATATGCCCATTTAGGCGTGCGGCATCACTAAGCGCCACTGGACACCCAGATTTTAGCTGCTAGTCCCTGGAGGTGTCTAGCAGCGCCTATTTTTTTTGTGTGTGTGTTTTAATTGGCTTTTAATGGCCTGATCAATTATCACTAATAAACAAAACACTATCACAATGATGGAAAACAAAGATGGTATGCCAATAATCTTAAAGCATAAGCACAGCAAGAGACCAATCTAGAAGGAGGAAAAAGCCTCAGACAGGGGCCCGCCCACCTCCACAAAGGTGGAAAATTGGTGTTAGAGTGATCACTTCACTGGCTAAAAACCCCCTGTGAAAGATGGTCCAAGCAATGTGCTCTTGTTAATAATTGCTTTAAAAAACGTATTATTGTGTGAGACAGATGAAAAATCAACTTATCTTTTTCTGAGATCGGTACACCTAACGGTGGCCAGCGTTTCACTATTAAGCTGCCTCAGGGTGTAACGTATCCGATCGCACTGAAAAGAGCACAAAACTCAAATTAGAGTTAAAATCGCGTAAAACCGATGTAAATCTTCAAACTGTTTATATAAAACTTCATAGAGAAACCGGCAACATACCTTTTCATGCCGCCAGCCGCGTCTCAAAAATCCAAAGATGGCGGCATGGAAAGCAAGCCAGATTAATTCCTCCCGGTGTAATGGCGCGAACGCACGCCAACACCGGAAGTGGCAAATCGGCTGGAGATACCGATAATAGCACAAAATGATACATAGGTGAAGTTACGCTGTTGACAGCAAAATGTCCTTAACATCAACGGGTCGTCACAAAAAAGCATGAATCGTTTAAAAAATCCTAGAATCTAAAATTCAAGCGATTCTCATATGTATTGATATATTTTTATATTTTATAATTGTTTTTGTTAATTTCTGACTATTATGTCATTTTTATTTATATGTATATGTGTGCACATATATACACATTTTAATCTTTTATCTTCTATGAATGTGTGTACGTTGTCAGTGCTTAATTCCAAATATACAACCCAAAAGCATTGAGGAAATGTTAAGAAATTATCACTCCATTTAAAGCCGATTAAAACAATTAAGTTACGTGGCCCTTACCAGAATTTCCCTCTAAGCGTTCCTATGTTAACCCAATGTTAACCAGTTAGGGGTACATTCTATAGTAAAAAATCGACACCGAAAAGGTTGGCGCTTAGCACGATTCTATAAATTGCCTCGGGAGTTAGATGCAGCTTATAGAATTACGCACAGCAACCGTACACATGACTCTGCTGCGCGACTCATCTTCTGTCAACCTCGCTACGCTCATGTCACCCCTCTCCTTAAGTCACTTCACTGGCTCCCCATCTGCCGTCGCATACAGGTCAACATCTTATTGTTGATCTACAAGTGTGTTCGTTCTGCCGCCCCTCAATATCTCTCCTCGCTTCTCTCGTTATACACCTCCCAGATAAGTCGCTCTTAGCGTTACCCTTCTCCTCCACTGCCAGTGTCAGCTAGGGCGCTGGTCTTTGACCAGAGGGGCCGCCGCGTGAGCGGACTGTTGGGCATGATGGACCACTGGTCTGATCCAGCAGCGGCAAATCTTATGTTCTTATGTTGGGTGCGCAGCAATTAACCTCAATAATTGGATTCTAACAATGGCGCCCATTGAAATTTGTGCGTACGGATCTGGTTGTGTGCTATTCTATAAGGCGTGATGCCTAACTCTAAAAGGCCATGGGAGGGGGGGCATAGGCGTGTCGGGGGCGTTCCAGAAAGTTACATGCAATCTTACAGAACACTGCCTCGGTTCGCATAACATGGGCGCCAGCATTTACACCCGGGTTCAGCAGGTGTAAGCCTGCCACCCAAATTTAGGCATGGGAATCGGCACTAAGTGCATTATATGAAGCAGTGGCTGTAACTCCGGGTAGGCCTGGGCAAGCCGGGGCCCACCCAGTGTATGCTCTGGCCCACCCAAAATTTTAGCTCTTTTAGTGTGGCTGGCGGGGACTCCCAAGCCTCACCAGCCGAGGACCTCCTCCCCACCGAAAAAAAATTTACATGTTGGGCGGCCGCCGGC
The DNA here is from genome assembly GCF_902459505.1 of Geotrypetes seraphini. NCBI lineage: Eukaryota > Metazoa > Chordata > Amphibia > Gymnophiona > Dermophiidae > Geotrypetes > Geotrypetes seraphini. Next base: position 175,072,254 of record NC_047091.1, on the reverse strand, counting down.
ACTGTCCCAGAGCCGCCACTGTTCCCAGCCGCAGTCCACTGTCTCCCTCAGGCATGCTCCGTTTTCATTTGCATGAAACTTTGCGTACACGCACAGACGCTGGTGGCAGCGGTTCCAGGACACTGCTGGCGGCCACCCAACATGCAAACTCTGTAGCGGGGAAGAGGTCTTCAGCTGAAGGGGCTTGAGGGTCCCCACCATCACAGGTATGCCATTTACCTTGCGAAGGCCGCAGAGCATAAATTAAATTTGAGTATGCTTTTTTAATTGTTGGGGTGGAGATACAATTTTTGGCCCACCCACTTTGCTCTTGGGCCCACCCTAAATCAGCTGACTGATTACCACTATGAAGGGCAAATGTCTTATATAGAATTATGCTTAGTGCTGATTTTTGAGTATCATTTATAGAATTCCCCCTCCCCCCTTTGTGCTGTATACACCCTCTCTTGTACCCTGCATTCATCCCAGGCTTTGCTTTTAGCTTGTTCCTCTTCATCACTCATCCATTTGGCTAATTCTCATTATTCCTTTATTGGGGGAGGTTTACATGCTACATGTTATGTGGTAGTGTTGTGTGTGGTTTTTTTGAGTGTTTTGGCTTTTCCCCTCTGTGCTGTCTTCTTTCTGAACAGATTCTCAGACAGCAATCAGTGTCTGTTTCCCTCACTTATTCAACCTGTCTGAGGTGACTGACAGCAAAGGTAATCAACGTTAGCATCTCCTGTCAGCTCCCACGCTCTCCCTTTTGTGATTCCTGGAGTTCTGATTCTAAGAACAATTATGCAGAAATGAAGTGGATCATTAATTACCAGGGCGTGCACCACGGAAGCGCTCTGCGAGTAAAAAAATTCCAGTAGTCGGTAGCAGATAGAATTCTAAGCTACACATTTCAGCCTCTCAGACCACTGGACTGGCAAAATATCCCAAGCCCTGAACTCAAGCATCAAACGGACATAAATTTATATAGCAGAGGTGATGCATCTCCCATTACAGGCAGTCCCCGGGTTAATTGTATACCATGTTTTTTTATCGCAGTTGTGCTTTCTGTTGTTCTTGCATAATAAAACAGATTTGAACATAAAGGACGAGTTACGTTTTTAAAGCTGTTCTTAATTCGGATTTGTATGCAACTCAGAACTTGTAGATTTTCAGATTCTCGCTAATTACCGCTGCTCTATAATGAGTTGGGGATACAAAAGCTGAGATCGTTCCATTTTCCCCGTTTGAATATTTTTTCATACAAAAGTTAAAAGTTTTTAGGATACTGAATTAGTCAACATATTCTGATCATAAATATTTATGAATGCTAAATTTAGAGATTTTTGTAAATGTTATATATCTGCTCCACATTTTTTTATATATATATCTTTATTGATTTTCAAACTTTGACAGTGCAATACAATTAATTTAACATAAACACTACACAGAACACACTTTAAATACACAATTAATACATAAAACATTCACTTTCTCCCTCCCTCCTCTCCTAATACAAGACATATATACATGTAATTACAATATTATATATGAGTAAATGTAGCAGACCAGAATACATACCCCTTCCCCTACCCCCGCCCTGGGTGTGTAAGGAAGTCTAATCAAAGGAAGGATGCATGACAGTTATTGCGACTCAACAAATGCTGTCAATGGACTTCACGCCATCTTAAATGCATTCCTATTACCCAAACATTCCGCATTCCTTCGTTTATACTTTGATCATTTTGATCATTGTCTTTGTTGACCTTTTTTGTGGAGTATTTTGTTCATATTTTTGTCGATCTTATATTTTACCCCTTTAACTGAGGGATAATTTAACTTTAAACAATTCCTGCAATTAAAAGATGAGTTATTTTACCACCATTGAAAGAGGTTGTGGTAAGAGCGGATAGCGTAGCTGCTTTTAAGAAAGGTTTGGACAAGTTCCTGGAAGAAAAGTCCATAGTCTGTTATTGAGAAAGACATAGGGCAAGGCACTGCTTGGCCTGGATCGGAAGCATGGAATGTTGCTACTCTTTGGGGTTTTGCCAGGTGAATTGGCCACCGTGAAGATGGGATGCTGTGCTTGATGGGCTATTGGTCTGACCCAGTATGGCTGTTCTTATGTTCTTACATGGGCCAATTATAGGACAAGCCGCTCCTGATTGGTGTAGCCCGACTTTAGTACAGGAAGAGGTGGTTGGAGAATACCGCGGGTGATTTCCTTCACTCGCCGGCGCACCAGCTGCCCTGTCCTGCCTCTGAACTGCCAATTCGCGGGGGAACACTGTATATAATTTTCCTTTGTATTTCTTTTCTTGGTCCCTACCATTATTGTGGACTAAATAATCAAATTTTCCTATTGTTGGGTGATTTGTTTCACTGTGAAAGCTAAGTGGCTTTATTATCATCGATCTGTATTCAAGTATTGTATGCTTGTCTTTAAGATTGTAAAATAGCAAATTAAAAAAAAAAAAAGATAAGTTCTTAAAAGGCGAGACTACTAATTGAATCAAATAGGAAGGCGCCCAGCCATGATATATGTTAAACATTAAAATACTCACTTTAAATCTAATTCTGGCTTCTATCGGTAGCCAACAACGGAGTAACGTGATCATATTTGGTAGCAGAACAAATAGGCTTTGCTGCAGTATTTTGAACAATTTGCATTTTTCTAATCAGGGCCTTATTACATTCCTACATAAACATTATTTATTCCCTCCTCCCCCTCCCCCCCCTTTTTACTAAGCCACAGTTGAATGGTGTCAGGTCAAAAGCGCGCCGGGACAAAGGCGCGAGCAGACAACTGAGCGCAGCGTGGAGGCGCGCGCCGAAGAAAAAGACTGTTTTTAGGGGCTACGACGGGGGGTGTGGCGGGGGAACCCCCCCACTTTACTTTATACAGATCGTGCCGCGTTGTGGGGGGTTTGGGGGGTTGTAACCCCACACATTTTACTGAAAACTTAACTTTTTCCCTGTTTTTAGGGGAAAAGTTCCGTTTTCACTAAAATGTGGGAGGTTACAACCCACCAAACCCCCCCCAACGCCGCCGCGATCTGTATTAAGTAAAGTGTGGGGGGCTCCCCAACAAAACCCCCCATCGCAGCCCCTAAAAACAGTCTTTTTCTTTGGCGCGCGCCTCCGTCTTGCGCTCAGTTGTCGGCGCGCGCCTTTGTCTTCCGTGTTATTGTCTATGAACCCAGTTGAATTCGTATGAGCATCGGATTATTTAGCACCCCGGGCCGTGATAGAAACCTTTACCGTGGCTTGGTAAAAGAAGGCCTTAATGCAGGTCATAAATAAAGATGAATGCCGTATTTTCTCATATATATTCCCCTCCCACATATTTATTTATTCAATTTTCTATACCGTTCTCCCAAGCGAGCTCAGAATGGTTTTACATTACTTTATTCAGGTACTCAAGCATTTTTCCCTGTCTGTCCGAGTAGGTTCACAATCTGTCTAATGTACCTGGGGCAATGGGGGGATTAAGTGACTTGCCCAGGTTCACAACCCCACAAGCCTGTAGCTTTAACCACTGCGCCACCCGCAGGTTAGCGCACTTTTGACTTGTTAATTGTTGCATAGCCCGCACTTTTCCAGTATTTTGAAGATCAAAGAAAAAAATAATCATGACCGTTAAAAAAAATACGTTGACCGGTGTCATGAGGACAAATGCATTTTGTTTCCTTTCCATTGTCTTTTCCGATATCGCTAAATTGTCGTGAACGCTGCAATAGAACAACTTGTAAAATTTAAAAACATGTGTTGGAGGGGTTTGTTTAAAAACATCATCTAATATAATAAAACCCTAAGCCGCGCATGCGCACTCTTACCTGCGTGCTCCTGTTTTCCGTGCGCTTTAGGTCCCCGCAGGTAGGAGTGCGCATGTGCGGCTTAGGGTTTTGTCAGCTTCAGGCGGCACGGAGGCTGCCGGCCGCGGCGGCTCTTGGCATCTGCAGGCCACGGTGGCTGTCGGCGCCTGCAGGCTGCGGCGGCTGTCGGTGGAGGGCAGACGCGAGGTAAGGGGTGCTGCTGGACAGGGGAAGAGACGGGGGGAGAAAAAGGAAGGGAGGCCTACTGCTAGATGGGGGAGCAGGAAAGAGGTGCTCGGGGGGAAGAAAAAGGAAGGGAGGCCTACTGCTGGATGGGGGAGCAGGAAAGAGGTGCTGATGGACAGGGGAAGAGACAAGGGGGAAAAAAAGGAAGGGAGGCCTACTGCTGGATAGGGGGACAGGAAAGAGGTTCTGCTGGTCAGGGGGGAGATTAAAAAAAGGGAGAAGGGCTGCTGCTGGATAAGGGGAGCAGTGAAGGGGTGGTGGTGGACACAGGGAAGGTAAAAGGAAGGGAGAATGGGTGGACAGCCGAGGAAAAAGAAAGACAGACAGAAATACAGAAAGCGGCAAAGGAGAGAGAGAGAAATAAAGACAGACACACACACATATATTCTAGCACCCGTTAATGTAACGGGCTATAAGACTAGTTCTGAATATAAAAGCTTGTAATGCCCGCAGTCAAGTATAACCTGCAGTGTGCCCCTTCAAAATGTAATATCATGCATTACTCACGGGGTATATTCAAGAAAATACAGTACAAGTAAAAAAAAAAAAAAATACCCCCAAATGAAACAAACAATACAGGACAATAAAACGGCTCAGCCACTATCCATCATTATGAAAATGGATTGTAAAAATCTGCCAATTAAGGCTGCCTGCGTGTTTCTGATCTTTGCGTGCAGTGCGCGCTAAAGTCTGTAACTCGATTGAGCTTAATACAGAGTAACTGATTGTCTTATTAACTGACGGTCCGTAACTGCGAATGTTGTACTGTAGTCCAAATGTGGCTGTTTTAATAGTAGAGCCCCAGTCATGTTTTTTTTTTTTTTTTTGAGCTAGAGCCTTCTCATTTCTCAGTCCTTTGTTCTCTTTCTCGTCTCCGACTCGCTGTGGGTTTATTTAATTAGTGTTGAATTTAGTACACACTGCATATTTCTCTTTTTCCCGAGCTCCTTGCGGGGACCACTGGCACGCTCTTCGTTTTGCATCGAGGCACAGGCCTGACCCCTCCCCCCCCCCCCAACAAATTAAATTAATAGGGCAACGTCTGCTTGTGGCCAGAGATGACACTTGAAGGGATAGCCGTGTAATTCAGTTTAATTTGCTGGTGTTGCTCGAGGAAGCCTTCCGTGCTGCTGCGGAAGACACATTAGGTCGGTTAGTGCCACTTCATTGATCCAAAATGAACCACCTGAATGGCGTAGAGGGCCTGATCCATCATAAAGAATCGGTCAAGGGTCAGCGGTTCGATCTCTGTTCTAAGCTCTGCGTTATTAACTGTTCCGCTCCATTCTGAGATTTCTTGGGGCCGGGATAACTGATACGTTCTCGTAGTGCTGCGAATGCAGAAACCTGATGCAGCTGTGGGAACTTAATCCTTGACACCAGTAACCGAATAGGAGCAACACCGGGATCAAATTCTGTCCAAGTCAGTAGCGCCAGCCTTGTGCAGGAGCGGCAGAAAGTCTGATGTGCTCTTTTCAGTTTTTTATCACCTTCGCTTGTGTTCTGTTTTCCTTCGGGATAAGCTGATTTTATAATAGAGAATTACAAATGCAAAGCTAAGGGCTCCTTTAATGAAGGTGCGCTAATCGAAAAACTACCGCCTGCTTAACGTGCTAGCGTGCGCTGAAACCGCTAGCGCACCTTTGAAAAAAGGAGCCCTAAGTTTCTCTCCTAACGGTAAACTGTATCCTATATAATAAAAGACTAAGTGCACATGCGCACTTAGGATTTCGTGTTGCCTGCCGCTGTGGTGTGTGTTCCGTGGCAGCCAACCCAGCGGCAGGGAACATTCTGACCACTCCCCTCCTCCCGCCCTCACTCACCCTGGAAGCCAGGCAAGCTCTCTCCCTGCCCGCGTCCTCGGTAGGGAACACACCTCAGCCCTCACTCGCCGCCGCCGCCGCTGCTGCTGATCCTCCTGTAAAGAGCAGCCTGCGATGGTGGCCGGCTTTAGCGAACCTCGCAGGCCGCTCTCCAACTCGGTAGCACGTTTTCTCTGACGCGATCCCGTGCATCAGAGGGAGCGTGCTACCGAGGCTGGAGAGCGGCCTGCGAGGTTCGCTAAAGCCGGCCACCATCGCAGGCTGCTCTTTACAGGAGGATCAGCAGCGTGAGAGGAGCCGCCGCTGGCACTTTTAAAACTTAAAACAAAAACCTTCAGCCGCAGCAGGCCAGCTCGCGGAAGGGAAGGGGGAGGGGCCGAACGGAGCAGGACAGCTCAGGTAAGAGAAGGGAATTGCTTCAGCAGGAACCTGGAGGGGAAGGGAAATATCACTGCTGCTTCTGTAAAGGAAAGTGGGGGGGGGGGGGTAGAGAAGGGAATGGGGGTGTGGGGGAAAATGCTGCTACTACTTCTCAGGATCTGGAGGGGAAGGGAAATACTGTTGCTGCTTCTGCAAAGGAAAGTGGGGGGGGAGAGAAGGGAATGGGGGTGTGGGGGAAAATGCTGCTACTACTTCTCAGGATCTGGAGGGGAAGGGAAATATCACTGCTGCTTCTGCAAAGGAAAGTGGAGGGGGGAGAAGGGAATGGGGGGTGGGGGAAAATGCTGCTACTATTTCACAGGGACCTGGAGGGGAAGGGAAATACCGCTGCTGCTTCTGCAAAGGAAAGTGTGTGGGAGGGGAGAGAGACAGAAAGAAATACAGACAGACAAAGGAGGCCAGGGAGAGAGACAGACAGAAATAAAGACTGACAGGGGACCAGAGAGACAGACAGAAAGAAAGACAGACAGACAAAGGGTGCCAGGGAGAGAGAGAGAAAAATAGCAGGCGGGAGAGAGACAGAAAGAAAGGAAGAAAGAGACAGGAGCAGGGAGAGAGACATAAATAAAGAAAGACAGACAGACAGGCATATATTCTAGCACCCGTTAATGTAACGAGCTTAAACACTAGTATTATGTATATTTGCCTCAACCAAACTACGTCACCCAGACATAGAAAAACACACACCCCTTTCACACACCCTCCAATCAAAGAAGTCAAATGGAAAAATCCGTAGGACGGCCTCCTAGCAACACAAGCAGCAAAACTATATAACCAAATCTCCAACCTACTGATAACCACTCCCGACTACAAGATATTACATAAGAACATAAGAAGTTGCCCCCGCTGAGTCAGACCAGAGGTCCATCTTGCTCAGCGGTCCGCTCCCGCGGCGGCCCATCAGGCCTAGTGCCTGAACAGTGGTCCCTGATTAATTTTGTAACTTACCTCTAATCCCATCCCTATAATCTACCTCTACTCTTATCTGTACCCCTCAATCCCTTTGTCTTCCAAGTACCTATCCAAAGCTTCTTTGAACCCCTTTAGCGGGCTCCTGTTTATCACATCCTCTGGTAGCATGTTCCATGTATTCACCACCCTCTGTATGAAAAAGAACTTCCTGGCGTTTGTTCTAAACCTCTCCCTTTTCAATTTCTCTGAGTGCCCCCTTGTACTTATTGATCCCCTTAATTTGAAAAATCTGTCCCTGTCTATTTTTTCTATGCCCTTCATGATCTTGAAGGTTTCTATCATGTCTCCTCTAAGTCTCCGCTTTTCCAGGGAGAAAAGCCCTAGCTTTTTCAGTCTGTCAGTATATGAGAGGTCCTCCATGCCCTTTATTAGCTTAGTTGCTCTTCTCTGGACCCTCTCAAGTACCTCCATGTCCTTCTTGAGGTACGGTGACCAGAACTGAACACAGTACTCCAGGTGCGGGCGCACGATACAGTGGCAGGATGACTTCCTTTGTCCTGGTCGTGATACCCTTCTTAATGATACCCAACATTCTGTTTGCTTTCCTTCAGGCCGTGGCACACTGCGCCGACGCCTTCAATGTTGTGTCTACCACCACTCCCAGGTCTCTTTCAAGGTCGCTCACCCCTAGCGCTGATCCCCCCATTTTGTAAGTGAACATCGGGGTTTTTTTCCCTATATGCATGACCTTGCATTTCCCTATGTTGAAACTCATTTGCCACTTTTTGGCCCATTTATCCAGTGTTGTCAGATCTTTTTGGAGATCTTCGCAGTCCTCCATGTTATTGACCTTGCAATATAGTTTGGTGTCATCCGCAAATTTAATAACCTCACATTTTGTTCCTGCCTCCAGGTCGTTAATGAATATATTGAATAGGAGCGGTCCCAGCACCGACCCCTGTGGAACTCCGCTCGTGACCCATTGCCAGTCTGAGTAATGTCCCTTTACTCCGACCCTCTGTTTCCTGTCCGCCAGCCAGTTTTTGATCCATCGGTGGACCTCCCCTTGCACCCCGTGGTTCCATAGCTTCCTTAGCAGTCTTTCATGTGGTACCTTGTCGAAGGCTTTTTGGAAGTCAAGGTAAATGATGTCTATAGATTCCCCTTTATCCACCTGGCTGTTTACCCCCTCAAAGAAGTATAATAAGTTTGTGAGGCATGACCTGCCCTTGCAGAAGCCATGCTGGCTCGACTTTAGCTGCCCATAGTTGTCGATGTGTTCCCAGATGCTGTCTTTAATCAGTGCTTCCATCATCTTTCCCGGGACCGAGGTCAAGCTCAACGGCCTGTAGTTTCCTGGGTCTCCCCTTGAGCCTTTCTTGAAGATGGGTGTGACATTTGCTATTTTCCAGTCTTCCGGAATCTCTCCAGTTTTTAGGGATAGGTTGCATATTTGTCGAAGTGGCTCAGCTATTTCGTTCCTTAGTTCCTTGAGTACCCTTGGGTGAATGCCATCCGGACCTGGCGATTTGTCGCTCTTTAGCCTGTCTATCTGCCTGAGGACATCCACCTTGCTCACCTCTAGCTGGACCAGATTTTCATCCTGCTCTCCTTTTACGATCTCCTCAGGCTCCGGAATGTTGGTTGTGTCCTCCCTAGTGAAAACTGACATGAAGAACTTATTTAGCCTGTCAGCTATCTCCTTTTCCTCTTTTACCACTCCCTTTCTGTCCCCATCATCCAAGGGTTCCACTTCCTCCCTTGCTGGTTGCTTCCCCTTAACGTACCTGAAGAATGATTTGAAGTTTGTTGCTTCCCCTGCCAGTCTCTCTTCATATTCTTTTTTTGCTTTCCTAACCACTCGATGACACTCCTTTTGGTGTTTTTTGTGTTCCTTTTGGTTCTCCTCTGTTTTGTCCTTTTTCCATTTTTTGAATGATGCTTTCTTGTCACTTATCGCCTTTTTCACTACATTTGTTATCCACACTGGGTTTTTGTTCTATTTTTTTTGCACCCTTTCCTGTACTTGGGGATGCACAGGTTCTGTGCTTCGTGCACTGTGCCCTTGAGTATGGTCCAGGCATTTTCTACAGACTCCATCTTCCTTGCGCTGTCGTTGAGTTTCTTTCCCATCATTTTCCTCATGGCATCATAATTCCCTTTTTTTGAAGTTAAGTGCAGTCGTTGTAGTTCTTTTCACCTTTGATGATCCAATTTCTAGCCTGTACTGGATCGTGTTGTGATCGCTGTTTCCTAGTGGGGCTAGTACCGCCACCTCCTTAGCGGGTCCCCCTAGTCCGTTGAGGATTAGGTCAAGAGTGGCATCACCCCGTGTTGGTTCCGTGACCAGCTGTTTCATGAAACAATCCCTCGTGACCTCCAGGAATTTGGTCTCCCTCGTGCAGTTTGAGTGCCCAATACTCCAGTTTATTCCCGGGTAGTTGAAGTCTCCCATCACCACCACACTTCTGCTTTTGCATACCTGCCTCAGTTCAGCCTCCAGATCCTGGTCGATTTCTTCCGTTTTTTCCAGGTGGGCGATAGTACAGACCCAATTTTATGTCTGCTCCAGTTCCTCCTGGTAGCTTAACCCATAGTGATTCCAAGTCGTCCGCCCTTACTGTTGTTTCCATCCTGGTTGAAGGTATGGAATCTTTTATATATAGCGCTCTTCCTCCACCCTTTTTGTGTGACCTATCTCTCCTGTAGAGTTTGAATCCTGGTAAAGCCACATCCCATTCATTGTCATCAGTCCACCACATTTCAGAAAAGAAATAAAAACGATACTTTTCAAGAAATCACTGAAACACTCTTAACATCTCAAATACCTTCCCTCCTCCCACCTTCGTCCCGCCCCACAGATACTATCTATTCTTCTCCTCAGCTTCTCTCAAATTCACCGATGATCTTCCATTGTAGCCCACCGTTTATAACTCTTTTGTAATCCACCTTGAACCGCAAGGTAATGGCGGAATAGAAATCTCTAATGTAATGTAATATTAGATCCTAGTATGTGTTAAGTTAGAATAATAACTTGTAACATAAACATGTACTGAAATTCTGGCAAATCCTGTACAAATCATAACCTGTTAACTGTATACCACGTATGTTTAACCTGTAACCTTTTCAGAGCTCTTTGAGGGCAACGGGATGGAAAATAAATAAATAAATGTGATCCTACTCCCTGGAATGCCTACAGTACAAATGGTTAAAATACAACCTGGTGAATTGAAGTGTCTGTGTTTAGTCACCCACCTTTCTGATATAGCCTTCAATCCTTAACCCTACTCCTCTGCCCTCCAACCCAGCCAGCTGATTAATTGTATCCATGACATCCTGTTTAGATTGTAAGCTCTTTGGAGCAGGGACTGTCTTCTTTGTGACTCTGTACAGTGCTGCGTGCGTCTGGTAGCGCTATAGAAATAATTCATAGTAGTAGTGGTATTGTGAAGAGTTTCAGTCTTTGGGAAGCAGAGCTGAGATTGTGATGTCATAATGCCTCATTCCACCAATAAGAGCCAACCTCATCAGTGATGTCACAATGGCTTGATTTTCCTGTGATGTCATAATGCCTCATTCCACCAATAAGAGCCAGCCTCATCAGTGATTGTCCTGTACTGCCCTCTGCCCTCTGACCCAGCCAGCTGATTAACCATTCCCCTTAACTGTATCCATGACATCCTGTTTGTCTGTCTTGGCTGTTTAGATTGTAATCTCTTTCGAGCAGGGACTGTTTTCTTATTGCGTGCGTCTGGTAGCGCTATAGAAATAATTCATAGTAGTAGTAGTAGTAGTAGTAGTGTGAAGAGTTTCAGTCTTTGGGAAGCAGAGTTGAGATTGTGATGTCATAATGCCTCATTCCACCAATAAGAGCCAACCTCATCAGTGATGTCACAGTGGCTTGATTGTCCTGTACTCCCCTCTGCCCTCCAACCCATACAGCTGATTAACCGTTCCCTTTAACTGTATCCATGACATCCTGTTTGTCTGTATTGGCTGTTTAGATTGTAAGCTCTTTGGAGCAAGGACTGTCTTCTTTGTGACTGTACAGTGCTGGGTACATCTGGTATAGCTATAGAAATAATTCATAGTAGTAGTAGTGTGGAGAGTTTCAGTTTTTGGGAAGCAGAGCTGAGATTGTGATGTCATAATGCCTCATTCCACCAATCAGAGCCAACCTCCTCAGTGATTGTTCTGTACTCCCCTCTGCCCTCCAACCCAGCCAGTTGTATCCATGACATCCTTTTGTCTTGGCTGTTTAGATTGTAAGTAGAGAATGACACGGTGGTTGTTACCTGCGGCTAGCCGCGGGTAACCCGCCAAAACGGTGACCCAAAAAAAAGGTCACCGCGAGTTCGGGGACAAGGCCATTCACCGCCCCGTGGAGCGGTGAATGGTAGCACGGGGCGGTGAAGAAGTAGTGAACGCGCGGTGAACGAGCGTTCGATCCGGCAGCCCACTCTCTCCTGCCGGCCGGCCATGCATCTCCCTCCCTCCTTTTCCCTTACCTTTTCTTCTTGAAACTGGCGATTTCTATAAGGCTACGAGCTGTATTACAGCCGGAGCCTTGAAGCCTGCTGGAAAAAGTCTCTTCTGACGCAACTTCCTGTTTCTGGTTGCATCGGAGGAGACTTTTCTAGCAGGCAAGCCGTCGCGACTTCAAGGCTCCGGCTGTAATACAGAAATCGCCAGTTTCAAGAAGAAAAGGTAAGGGGAAAGGAGGGAGGGAGGGAAATGCATGGCTGGCCGGCGGGAGGGAGCTGCTGGACCGCGTGAAGGGTGCTGGGGATGGGGGGGTGGAGAGGAGAAGACGCTGAAGACAGGGACGGTGACGGGGCGGTGCAAGAGACAGCGGGGACGGTAACGGGGACGGCAGAGACAGGGATTGTGGTCCGGGGATGTGACGGTGACAGAATTTTTCCCCTTGTCATTCTCTAATTGTAAGCTCTTTCGAGCAGGGACTGTTTTCTTCTTCTTTGTGACTCTGTGCAGTGCTGCGTGCGTCTGGTAGCACTATAGACATAATTAGTAGTAATCGATCAGTGGGGAGATTTCAGCTGTCGAGGGGCAGCCGGCTAAGCCTTAAAATGAAACTGGCTTTGAAAATTAGCCCCTGACACACAGAAAAAAAATAAATAAATAAAAGATCACATTGGCATAGGTTTTTGTCATTTGCCTGCATGATGGTTGATAGTTAGAATTCCCAATGTCTTTAATAGACAGTATATTGGTTATATAAAGTGAATAAGAAAGGTATATGTAAGGTATTTCAGCATTTTGCCAGTGGCCCATACGTTCCCACTGTGTTAATCCTAATGCAGTGTGATCCTTGCAAGAGAACAAGGGGTTTCATATTTTATTCATGCTGCTCTCTGAAAGGTTTTCTGTGTCTCCAGAGGGTGCATATTTGGAGGTTTATAATGATCTGTGTTATCATTAAGCAACTCTGTCTTCTCGTGTAAACACTCCATTTGGAAACCTCGGCTTAGTCCTTCTCCACGTCTGACCTTTAAGCTACTGGGGGGCGTTTTCAAATCAGCCATTACTCAAGGGAGAGGGGTGTCACGGGCAGGATTACTCTGAGCTCATGTTTGAAAGGTTGTCTCAGTCACTGTTGATAAGAATAAGCCATTCACTGATCAGATCTGACACGGTTGTTACCGTGTTTCAAGATCGAGAACCCACCTAATCGGTACTTACTGAACAAATAGACGTCTGGGATTTTTGCAAAGCACAAAACACAAATGGCAGACTCCCTAAATGCTGCTATGACTGTTCTAGGAATTGCCACAGGGCCACTGCTTGTCCTGGATCCGTAGCATGGAATGTTGCTACGTTTTGGCTTTTTGCCAGGTACTAGTGACATGGATTGGCCACCATGAGGATGGACTACTGGACTAGATGGACCATTGGTCTGACCCAGTATGGCTGTTCTTATGCTCTTATGTGAGCCAAGTATAGGACAATCAAGCCATTGTGACATCACCGATGAGGTTGGCTCTTGGGCATTGGTGGAATGAGGCCTTATGACATCACAGTTTCAGCTGTGGAATGTTGCTACTATTTGGATTTCTGCCAGGTTCTTGTGACCTGGATCAGCCACTGTAGAAACAGGATACTGGGCTAGATGGACCACTGGTCTGACCCAGTAAGGCTATTCTTATGATTTTGTTCTAGATTTGAGCATAAGACCCCCCCATTTCGTACAGCTGTAGCTTCACCTGTTCCCTAAGGCTCTGACAGAACAAGTGCTATAAATTTCTACTCTAATACAAGCAAGATGATTCTTAGGGCTAGATTCACTAAGGGCACGATCCGATCCGTGTCCGGGGGACTGATTCACGAATCGCCCTCATGCAAATTTTTTAATTTTTTTCTGGTTTTAATTTTTTGGGAGCCTGTGGTTTTAACCCGCTTAAGCCCGTGGGTTAAAACCACGGGCTTGCAATGCGGGGAAGGGTGGGAGAGTCAGGGCAGCTGGAGTTCAGAAGAGTCGGGGCTGCAGGAATTTGGGGCAGGCAGGAGAGTCAGGACTTCAGGAGTTGGGGGCAGGCAGGAGATCAGGGCAGCGGGAGAGTTGGGGCAGCAGGAGTTGGGGACAGGCAGGAGATCAGGGTAGCAGGAGAGTCGGGGCTGCAGTAGTTTGAGGCTGCAGTAATTCGGGGCAGGCAGGAGTTGGGGACAGGCAGGAGATCAGGGCAGCGGGAGAGTCGGGGCAGCAGGAGTTGGGGGCAGGCAGGAGATCAGGGCAGCGGGAGAGTTGGGGCTGCAGTAGTTTAAGGCTGCAGTAATTCGGGGCAGGCAGGAGTTGGGGACAGGCAGGAGATCAGGGTAGCAGGAGAGTCGGGGCAGCAGGAGTTGGGGACAGGCAGGAGATCAGGGTAGCAGGAGAGTCGGGGCAGCAGGAGTTGGGAGCAGGCAGGAGATCGGGGCAGGCGGGAGAGTCTGAAAGCAGGAAGCAGGGCAGAGAGCAGGGCGGCAGAAGGCAGGGCAGTCGGAAAGGACCTGAGCGACTGGTCCTCAGCGGTCGCTTGTTTGTGATCGGCCAGCCCAGTCGGTGTTACAGGGTTTTGGTTAGTGAATCGCTGCCTGCCATCTTTTGAATGCCGTTCCCCTCCCCCCTCATTTGCATGCGCGGATCGGAGGATGGTTGGGACACAGGTTAGTGAGTCAGTTCGGAGGGAAATTGGGTCGCAAAGGGTATGGAGGGGGGTGAGGGCCCATGCAGTTTCTGGGGCCCAGGGATTATTAGATTCCAGATTCCCGGGTCACTGTTTTTTAGTTGGTTGGGATTGTTTTGTGGACCCTGACTCCCTCATGGGGGTTTTGTTGATGGGGTGGGGTGGGTGGGGTGAGTGTTGTAGGGGGAGGGGTTGGGGATATTGGAGGATTGTTGTTGATTGTTTCTTTTCTTGTGGCATTTTTTTATATGGCATTTAATTCAATAAAAAGGTTCTAACTCTAAAATCTATTCAGCATTGCGAAAGGGCTGTAAAAATCTGCAGATTTAGTTTGTAAAGAATGAACACACAATCCCAGTGTAGTAAACCAAACTATAGCTGAATTCAGCAAAACAGGATTCTTAACCCCAATTCTTTGTTTATTTAAGTTTTTGGTTGTTGTTGTTTTTTTAATAAGTTAGGAAAAAGCCTCAGAATTCTGGCATCCACCAAAGAATCTTTTGGAGAATCGTGTTTTTATTTAATATTTTTTTTAATGTTTAATAATTTTTATTGAGTTTTAAAAATAAAATATACATAACAAAAATCTTACAAAGAATATCATCTCAACTCAGTTAATACATTGTAGATATATAAATTCAAAAAAATCAACAATCAATTATCACACAATACAAACACCATCAATAATAATAAAACCCTAGAGCGCGCATGCGCTCTTGATAATTCGTGATTCCTGGCGCCGTGAGGTGTGCTTCTGTGGCAGTATTCTATTTGATACCTCTCGGCGCTTGCAGGGGCTGGAGGCGCGTGCGGTGGACAGAAGGCGTGCGACTGTGTTCTCTCCCTGTCCTCGCCGCGTCACCTCCCGCCCTCACTTGCTGCCGCCACCACCACAGATCCTCCTCTTCAGAGCAGCCTGCGATCGTGGCCGGCTTTAAAGAACCTCACAGACCGCTCTCCAATCTCAGTAGCACGCTCCCTCTGACACACGGGATGTGCTACCGAGTTGGAGAGCGGCCTGCTAGGTTCGCTAAAGCCGGCTAACACGAATGCAGGCTGCTTTGAAGAGGAACAGGCCAGAAGATGCCGGGATGGAGGGAGGGTAAGAAGGGGATCAATACCGGGAGCCAGGGGGAAAGGGAAAGGGGGCTGCTTTGGGGGGAGGGGTGTGCTGGGGGAGACAGAAGGGACCATGTTTAGGGAGAGGGAAAGGGGGCTGCTTTGGGGGGGAGGTGTGTGCTGGGGGCAGACAGCTTTGCTCGGGGGGAGGGGGGGAGGAAGAAGGATACAGACAGCGGCCAAGAAGAGAGAGATAAAGAAACACAGACAGACACATTTATTCTAGCACCCGTTAATGTAACAGGCTTAAAGACTAGTAATAAATAAAATGAAATGGAATGAAGTCCTGCGCAGAATCTACGTGAAGTGAGGGACAAGCAGTAGACTCAGGGGTCCCGGATAAGGCCACCGTCTCTCCCTCCCCCCCTCTAAAGTTCAATAATTTTATTGAGTTTTAGAAATAAAATATACATTATTTAATATTTTTTTTACTTCTTCAAGCTTTCCAGGATTCAGTTCAGTACAAATGAAGCTAATTATAGAAAATCAGAACTTTGTCTTTCCGTATTTGCGGTCTCAGTCCGACGTGACCATTGTTTCGTGGCACTTCAAGCTGTTGCGTCAGGGACAAATTGAAGACTGTTGAAATTCAAACTGTGGCTGATAGCATTCTTCTCCAGCTTTAACCTGCTTCTATAAAATCCCACCACGTGTATATAAGTAATGTATGCTGTAGGCATGTTCAGGGCAGAGCGTGTGCAGAGCCATGATGTATATAAGTGGTTTATAAAATATTAGAACTGCTGCTAAGCAGGGGTAAATGTTCTTGTGTAGAGAATTGCACAGGGTCAAATTTGTCCCCATCCATGCAGGAACTCAATTTCCCTGCCCGTCCCCGCAAGTTTTGTCTCTGTCCCTGCCCCATTCCTGTAAGCTCTGCCTTAACCGCACAAGCCTTGGACACTTATGATTTGAAAGTGTTTGAGGCTTGTGCAGGTGAGGACGGAGCTTAGGCATTGGTGGAATGAGGCATTATGACATCACAATCTGAGCTCTAGAATGTTACTACCTATGTTTTGAAAGTGTTTGAGGCTTGTGCAGGTGAGGACGGAGCTTAGGCATTGGTGGAATGAGGCATTATGACATCACAATCTGAGCTCTAGAATGTTGCTACTTAGGATTTTAAAGTGTTTAAGGCATGTGCAAATGAGAACAGAGCTTGCAGGGACTGAGCAGTAACAGGAAAAGAACTCGCGGGGACGGGACAAGAAAATGAGTTCCTGCGGGGACAGGGAAAAATTTGTGTCTGTGTCATTCTCTGTTCGTGTGTTCACTATAGCTACAATGTCTCTAGACTAAAGAGCTCCACCTGCTGTCCACATTGTTAGTCTGCAGTGACATCATTTTTGAGCACGTTCTCAGGTCCAGTGGAACAAAGAGTTAATAGAACTGTCATTTTTATAACCAATAGTCGCATTTATGTGTCACTTGTACATGTAAATATGTACAGGATACCAACACTTTCACACACTTACATATGTGTGTAAGTGACAGCAAAGCGACTTAGCAGGTGCCACCATCTCAAGGTAGAAGGTGCCTACCAGAAAATAGGAGTGGTTAAGAGGGATTTTGGGTATAGTTTGATTTTAACTCGGGCGTACTCATTTAGGCCAAGAAAACCCTGGCATAAATGGAATGCGCCTAAGGTTTCAATGCCTTCTGGCACCTAAGACTGCTTAGGCGGGCGCTGCTAGGCGTGGTTCTATAAATGGCACCTAGAAGATGATTGACAATTGAATCAGGGCCTGGATGCATTTGTGGAGCAAAAAGAAAAGGCAGGGACGTGAGGATGAGAATCCAGAACCATAGATTGAAATGGCATCACCATATTTAGGCCCTCTTGTACTAGTTGTTTCTACCATGGCCTGTAGAGCAAAATGCTCTGATGCGGTTCCGACACGTGTTGGAGTAACGACAGAGCATTTAGGCCTGGATTCGCTATAGGGCGCTGATATTTATTTATTTATTCATTCAGTGTCCCATACCATTTTCCCAGGGGAGCTCAGAACAGTTTACATGAATTTATTCAGGTCCTCAAGCATTTTTCCCTATTTGTCCCTGTGGGCTCACAATCTATCTAATGTACCTGAGGCAATGGGGGATTAAGTGACTTGCCCAGGGTCACAAGGAGCAGCATGGGATTTGAACCCACAACCTCAGGGTGCTGAGGCTGTAGCTTTAACCACTGCGCCACACTCCCCATTCTCTTCTTGGTTGGACTTAGAACTTTTCAGCTGACCCTTGTATTGTGATGTCATAATGTCTCATTCCACCAATGCCTAAGAGCCAACCTCATGGGTGATGTCACAATGGCTTGGTTTCCATATACTTATGTCAGTGGTGTACTGCGGGGGGGCGGTCTGCCCCCGAGTGCAGCCTTAGAGGGGGTGCATAGCCGGCCAGGTCCCTTTACCTTCATGGCGCCAGAAGTTGCGTCGGAGACGACCTTTACAGCAGCCATATGCAATTACAACGCTTGGCTGCTGTAAGAAGGTAATTTAGACTCGCGGCCACAGGGCAGGGAGGTTTGTCGGACTGGGCCTGTTGTCGGTTGGTCGGTCGGGGGGGAAGGGAGGAAAGATGGAGTGGAGAGGAAAAGACGTTTAAGGGAAATGGGTAAAACAGAGGAGGGAAAAGGATGCTGAAAGCACATGGGGAAGACAGAGGGGTGGAGAAGGATGCTGAAAGCACATGGGGAAGACAGAGGGGGGAGAAGGACGCTGAAAGCACATGGGGAAGACAGAGGAGGGAGAAGGATGCTGAAAGCACATGGGGAAGACAGAAGGGGGAGAAGGATGCTGACAGGACATGGGGAAAACAGGGAGGAGAAGGACGCTGAAAGGACATGGGGAAGACAGAGGGGGAGAAGGACGCTGAAAGGAAATGGGGAAGAGAGAGTGGGGAGAAGATGCTGAAGGGAAATGGGGATGAGAGAGTGGGGAGAAGACGCTGAAGGGAAATGGGGAAGAGAGAGGGGGAGAAGACGCTGGCAAGGAAGAAGACAGAGATGCCAGACTATGGGGGGAGTGGAGGGAAGAAGATGGGTGCCAGACCAATTTGGAAGGGGGGGAGAAAGGGAGAGCAAATGGAAGACGCAGAAAGAAGAAAGACAATGGATGGAAGGAATTGAATGAGAAGATGAGGAAAGCAGAAACCAGACAACAAAGATAGAAAAAAAAATTATATTTCTTTTTCTTTTTGCTTCAGGATAAAGTAGTATATTAGTTGTGTTGATAAAAATTTATAAACAAAGCCCTGCTAGCTGAACATCTCTTTCTCCAGTTCAGCAGCCAGAACTTTGATTTATAAGGATGGAATAAGCTAAATATTGCAGTACTGAGGCTTGTATGGATGCTGCGGGGACGGTGACGGGGCAGTGAATGGGATGGCAGTGACGGGATGGTGACGGGGACAGTGCAGTGACTGGGGCAGATTTTTTTTCCCTGTGCCATTCTCTAGTGCTCATGTCAAAAGCTTCCCTCTGAATCAGCTTACTGTTTCCGCTTTTGACTGAGCACCATGTTGCCGATCTGAAGTTCTGTTGATGCCAAGGGTAGAAGGAGGCCTGTTGCCGATCTTAAGTGTCATCGCGGGGGGGGGGGGGGGGTGTTGCAGATCTTGTTGCCAAAATCGGAAAGGTGAGGAAGGGAGAAAGATGGGCCTGTGGTGGATGGAGAGAAGGGGGCAGATGATGGAAATAGGGAGAAGGGGCAGATGATGGAAGTGGGGAGAGAGAAGAGGGCAGATGATGGGGGAAAAGGATTGAGTTAGGGAAATACTGGAGGGGGTGAGGGAAAGAGGTGGCGAGCTGTAGGTAGACAGTAAAAAAGGAAATTGATTAGAGGGTAGTAAGAATGTAATCTAGATGGATGCAGAAAATAAATTGAAAAGGAAAATTAGGGAAGAAAGGGATTGCAGAAGAGAGGTGTGGGAGAGGGAAGGAGAGGAGAGAGATGCCAGACCAAAGGGGGAGAAAGGAGAGATGGAAGGGGGAGGCATACAGTTTCTGGAAGGGGCATAGAAGGAGAGAAGATGCCATATAGGGAGGGGCAGAGAGATGGCAGACAGTGGACGGAAGGAAGAGAGTAACAAGAAGAAGAGGAAAGCAGAAACCAGAGAAGACAAAGGTAGAACAAAAATTTTCTATTTATTTATTGCTTTAGGAGACATGTGTCACTGTTTCTGTGGTGTTGCATTGTATGCAGAGTCCAGCTTCTTGCTGGTTCAATTTAACCTTTGTGTATGTATTTCTATTTTATCCCCCCTTTTTACAAAACTGTGGAGCGTTTTTTAGCGTCAGCCGTGGTGGCAGCAGATCTGATGCTCAGAATTCTATGAGCGTCAGAGCTGTTACCACCGTGGCTAAAATCCACACTACAGTTTTGTAAAAGGGGGAGGGGTTAGTTTGTGATGACGTATTCCATACTAGGCGAAGGTGTTTTCTGTGTTCTGTTAGTTCGAAAGACATGGTTTTCTGTTAGGATTGACGGTGTAGGATTGATCTGTACTAGTCTGGCTTGTTTAGTTTTGCAATGGGTGTCTTGATGTACTGCTCACTGCAGTATGTAAGATGCTGCCTTTTCCTAGGTACTCATGTGTGACGTGTGGCTTGTTACTAAAAATCATGTTTTTTGTACAGATGGAGGGGTGCCAAAAAATGATGGGCCCCAGGTGTCACATATGCTAGGTACGCCACTGACTTGTGCCCATATACTAGATGCATTTGCCAGATTGAAATGAAAAAATGTCAAGATAGGTGTGGAATAACTTGTAAGTTTCATGGCTCCACATTGTGTTTATTTAATTTTCCATACTGTTCTCCCAAGGGAGCTCAGAACGGTTTACATCACAGGTGTCAAAGTCGGTCCTCGAGGGCCAGAATCCAGTCGGGTTTTCAGGATTTCCCCAATGAATCTGCATGAGATCTATTTGCATGCACTGCTTTCAATGCATATTCATTGGGGAAATCCTGAAAACCCGACTGGATTCCGGCCCTCGAGGAGGGACTTTGACACCCCTGGTTTACATTATTCAGGTACTCAAGCTTTTTTTCCTGTCTGTCCTGGTGAACTCATAATCTGTCTAATGTACCTGGGGCAATGGGGGGGATTAAGCGACTTGCCCAGTGTCACAAGGAACAGCGTAGGCTTGAACCCATAACCTCAGGGTGCTGAAGGGTAGCTTTAACCACTGCACCGCACTCTCCTAAAAAGCGGCCGCCAGTCACATGATGGTGCCCTATAGAGAATCATGCCTCCGAGAAAGATAGACGTTGGAAATGTAGGCCAGGATTTTCCACGCCTACCTTTCTGGCACCTGTATTGCCGTGAATCGCACCTACATAGGCGCTTTACGGCTTCAAATGCCACTTCTGGCATTAGCCACGCCAATTGTGGCGTTAGGCGCCGTAAAGTACCTTGGTAGGCACGACTCCAGCGCTTTTATTTTGGCACCAGTAGGCACTTTAGCATTGCAGTTTTTTTGCCATTTTAAATGGCACCGGTAGGTCGCTTACTGGCACAAAACTTTAGGCATAATTCTAGAATTTCCCCCTTAGCGTTCCAGGCTGCAGTAGAAACCTCTACCACAGCTTAGTAAAAAGGGGAGGGGGGGAATTAGAGTTGCAAAGGTAATTATTTTTTCAGAAATGACTGTAAATTTGCATTCTTATTTTAGGGGCAGTTTTACTTAGCTGCGTTATGTGCTAAGGCAGTGTTTTTCAACCTTTTTACACCTATGGACCGGCAGAAAGAAAATAATTATTCAGTGGAACAGTATCGGTTCATGGACCGGTGGTTGAAGAACACTGGGCTAAGTTATGGGCCAGACCCCGCCCATCTCTGCCCAATCTCCACCCCAGACCCCGCCCCCATAACAGTACTAATTGTAACACTATTTTTTCCATTCATTTTTCACAGATACACAATATAATCTTATTAACACATAATGGTTAACCAAAAAATTAAACTAGACAAAGCACACTGACAGCAGATGTAAATTCTCAAAAATGACATAATTCAATCACTAAATTCAAAATATCATTCCCCCCCTACCTTTGCTGTCTCCCTCCCTCCATGCTATGCCTTAACTTCTGGCCTGCTCCTGCCTGGCCATTTTATGCCGCCCCCGGTGTTATCTTCAGGCCGGCTCCCTCTTCCTCACTGATGCAGTGCCCCAAAGCTGTGGGCAGCAGCTAATTGCGTGTCCCATGCCTCATCTGGAAGCCTTCCCTCTGACGTTGCAACGTCAGAGAGAAGGCTTCCGGTTCAGGCGCAGGACGCGCGTAGATGCTTTTGCACTGAATCAGTGAGGAAGAGGGAGCTAGCTCAAAGATAATGCCGCATCGATCGCATCGTGGACCAGCGGTTGAAGAACACTGTTTTGGGCCTGATGCACTTGCCGGCCCTGTGGACTGGCAGGAAATTTCTGTGGACCGGCACCGGTCCACGGACCGGTGTTTGAAGAACACTGTGCTAAGGTGTGCCTAACGGAGCTTAAAATGGTGCACTGTGGGATGCACTTTGATATCCTGCGGTTAGTGCTAGCGTGTGTGCACACGAAAAAAAAATTTAAAATTTTTTTTTACTCAAGGGTTTTATCTGGGGTGTTGAGAGAGGACGCTCCTGTGCTAACCTGAATCGCAGTTACCGGATGCTAGGGTCCACCTTGGGGGTTAGCGCCCAAGAAAAGTATCTACGTGTCATTGTAGACAATATGATGAAACCTTCCGCCTAATGTGTGGCGGGGGCCATAAAGATAAACAGGATGATGGGAATTATTAAAAAAGGGATGGTTAACAAGACTAAGAATGTTATAATGCCTCTGTATCGCTCCATGGTGCGACCTCATCTGGAGTATTACGTTCAATTCTAGTCTCCTTATGTCAAGAAAGATATAGCGGCACTAGAAAAGGTTCATAGAAGAGCAACCAAGATGGTAAAGGGGATGGAACTCCTCTCGTATGAGGAAAGACTAAAACGGTTAAGGCTCTTCAGCTTGGAAAAGAGATGGCTGAGGGGAGGTAGGATTGAAGTCTACAAAATCCTGAGTGGAGTAGAACGGGTACAAGTGGATCGATTTTTCACTTCGTCAAAAATTACAAAGACTAGGGGACACTCGATGAAGTTACAGGGAAATACTTTTAAAACCAATAGGAGGAAATATTTTTTCACTCAGAGAACAGTTAAGCTCTGGAACGCGTTGCCAGAGGTTGTGGTAAGAGCGGATAGCGTAGCTGGTTTTAAGGAAGGATTAGACAAGTTCCTGGAGGAAAAGTCCATAGTCTGTTATTGAGAAAGACATGGGGGAAGCCACTGCTTGCTCTGGATCGGAAGCATGGAATGTTGCTACTCTCTGGGATTCTAGAATCTTGCTACTCTTTGGGGATTCTGTATGGAATGTTGCTACTCCTTGGGTTTTGGCCAGGTACTAGTGACCTGGATTGGCCACCGTGAGAATGGGCTACTGAGCTTGAAGGACCATTGGTCTGACCCAGTAAGACTATTCTTATGTTCTTATACATTACCGCTTGCTCACTGCTTATAGCTCATGGATACCACATGAGCCTTTACCACCTACAAACAGACAGCAATAAGCACACATGTCCTAATTTTTTTAATGGCCACATGCCAATGGCATTTTTATACAAAAAGAACCAACTGCAATAGAATAATAGTCCAAACAAAATACACTTCTCCCTCCGTATTTGCAGTGATAGGGGATTAACAGAACCACAAATTCAGAAAAAATACAAATAAGTTTTTCATATGTTATTCGCGGTTTTCTATTAAAAAAAACATCGTGAATATGGTGAAACCACGAATAACATGGTGGGAGACCTGACCTGTTTCTGAAGGAGAGGCAAAACACGGTGAAGAAAGTGCTGGGAATCGGCGATTTTCTCTGTGCACGCTGGGAATCAGTGCTTGGAGAAACGCGCCAAAATTTTTATCTGCACTCATGGATGATGGGGAGAGGAGCTGGCATGCTAAAAAAAAACGCGAATAATCGAAGTCACGAGCGTAAACACTGCGAATACAGAGGAAGAAGTGTAACAATTGTTTTGTATGAAGAAGAGACTATTGTGACTTTATTATAGAGTATCTATATCCTGCCAGGGGAAAATATTTAGCAACGTGAGTCCTCAGTTCACAGTCAGTTTTGCCGACTGACCCCCTCCCCACCCCCTCCTCAACAGAGGGTTACTTCCTGGAACTAAAGCCAATAGGGTACAATCATGTGAAACATCCCCGGACCCCTCGCAATGTGTGAATAAGTGGAGCATTTCTATTTATGAATAAGTGAAAATCAATAATAATAATAATAATAATGTTAAAGCCAAAATCCCATCATATGCAAAATCAATACAGGTCAACGGCAGTCTCTTAATTCATTCAAACTTGTAATCCAGTGATTTGCCTCCAAACACACTGTAGTAACAAAGAATGGTATTAGTTTGAATAAAACAATACTCATGAACACTTTACTGATACAGTATGTTCCCTGAAGTAAGTGGTAGCTGGATTCAATATTCTCTGAGCAGCGCGTAATGGCCAGGCTTGACAGAGCTTCGTTCCAGAAGATTGACTTCCTTCCTGCAGGAACCCGTTACTGTGAGCAAAAGGCCAGCGTGGGATGAAAATTGCAACATTAGTGAATTTACTCAAAACTTGGTGCCTATTCAATAAAAATCCAAAAATGAAAACCTAAATAAACCTAGGAATTTAGGAAAAAAGTTTTTACTCTCTAATAGAGGCCTGGGATTTGAACCCTGAACCTTTGCACCAGGGGCAGGGACTGTAACCCCTTGGCCAAAATTAGTGATTTGCCGTTAATTCAAGGAACAGAAGGCCATTTTTATGATTGCAGTAAAAATGGTCTTAGTGCATGAGAGAAACTTGCACAAAGGCGCATAAAGGCCACTTTTTAGTGCAACTTAGTAAAAGGACCCCTTAAATTGCTGTGTAGATGGCCACCTAAAATGTAGCCATTAGACCAGGGGTGGCCAAAAGGTCGATCGCGATCGACCAGTCAATCCCAAAGGCAATGTGAGTCGATCGCGGAGCCCATCCAGGGCTCTACGATTGACTCGCGTTGCCTTTGCATTATCTCAGTTCCCCGATGCCACAACAGGCCAGCAGCGATTACAGAAGTGCCGGGCAAGCCAGCCTCCCCCCCTCTCTGCGGTGTCGGGAAACAGGGAGAACTCGGCGGCAATGGCGGTGGTGGTGGTTTGGGGGCCTGTTCCCAGATGTCGGCAGTGGCTTGGGGGCCTCTTTCCAGACCACATCCCAGGTGGTGGCTTGGGGAGAAAATGAATGAAGGGGAGCATGGAGACAGAAAGAATGAAGGGGGGCATGGAGACAAACTAAACTAAACTAAACCTTAAGTTTATATACCGCATCATCTCCATGGAAGTAGAGCTCGGCATGGTTTACAAGAACTTAAAAATGAGAAAGGGTAGGAAAAGGTTTACATAAGGTTTACAAAGAAAGAAAGGGGGCAGGGAGAAAGAAAGAAAGACAGCAGGGAGAAAGAAAGAAACAAAGGAGGGCAGGGAGATAGAAAGGGGAGGGGGCAGGGAAAGAGGAAGGAAAAGGGGGAGGTAATGGAGTGAGTCAGGTGGCAGAGGACAGACAGGGAGAGAAGGACTCATGGAAGGACAGAGATGTTGGTTGGAGAATGGAATGAGGTCTGGAGGGGATGAAGCATGCAGGAGGCAGAGAGGAGTGAAGAAATATTGCATGCACAGTCAGAAGAAGAAAGTGCAACCAGAGACTCTTGAAATCACCAGACAACAAAGGTAGGAAAAATGATTTTATTTTCAATTTAGTGATCAAAATGTGTCCGTTTTGAGAATTTATATCTGCTGTCTATATTTTGCACTATGGCTCCCTTTTACTAAACCGCAATAGCTTTTTTTAGCGCAGGGAGCCTATGAGTGTCGAGAGCAGCGCGGGCATTCAGCGCAGCTCCCTGCGCTAAAAACCTCTATCGCGGTTTAGTAAAAAGGGAGGGGGTATATTTGTCTATTTTTGTTTGGTTGTTACTGAGGTGACATTGCATAAAGTCATCTGCCTTGACCTCTTTGAAAACCCCCCAAATATAAATGATAATTAACATTTTCTCTGCGTACAGTGCGCTTTGTGTTTTTTTTTTTTAATTTTATTGTTGATCGATCATTTTGACTTGGTCATTTTAAAAGTAGCTCGCAAGCCCAAAAAGTGTGGCCACCCCTGCATTAGACAATTAAAAGAAGTTTGGTCTTAGGCCTGTATTTTTTTTTTTTTTTTTACCAACTATATAGCCATGTAATAGTGTAGCTTTCACACCAAGGGGTCCTTTTATTAAGGTGCGTTAAATGCTAAGACATCCATTATATTCCTTTGGGCATCTTACCATTGTAAAAGGACCACCACATGCCTGCCTCACCAGCTCACCCTTCACAGTAGTGAGAGCGTGTTTTGCTTTCTTCTTCCGTAGCCACTGGCGTCGCCACAGATTTAAACACAAGAATGGGGGTGGGTTAGGGAAGGAAGTAGGGTTACAGGAACCAGACCGACAGCTGGATCAGGGCGCCACAACCCCTGGAGCCAGCAACAGCTGGGAATGAATAGCAGGAAACAGTTCTCTACGTTACGATGTTAGGTGCTTTTCATAACGATCCAGATTGTCAACGGTCAAGGACAGAAGGGCTGGGCTCAGTGGTTGAACCCTGTATGTCAGTCTTTATATTCTAGTGCAGGGGTAGGGAACTCGGGTCCTCGAGAGCCATATTCCAGTCGGGTTTTCAGGATTTCTCCAATGAATATGCATTAAAAGCAGTGCATGCAAATAGATCTCATGCATATTCATTGGGGAAATCCTGAAAACCCGACTGGAATATGGCTCTCGAGGACTGGAGTTCCTTACCCCTGTTCTAGTGGGATATGAAAACCCAAGGGTTCTAGGTTTCATAATTATAGTTTGTAGTTTATTAAAACGTGGTATGAGCATACTGTCAAGTCAACATGGATTTAGGCAGTTTACAATAAAAATATAACTAAATAATTAATAGAAAAGAACGCCATAGTCTCTAAATAGGACAGACCTAACTCATACATACTTAAACAAGTAGAGATTAAAAAATAAGCCTATTGCATCTCATTACTCTGCATCCCCAGGTATGCTAATATAATTTCCATTCCTCCTCAGCCTGTATATTGAATACCAATTTTTTTAAAAAATGTTTTTTTAAAATAATATTTTTTTTTTTTCAAAACCATTTCTGCTTGGATAACTTTAGGCAAAGATGGGAGAAGCCACTGCTGTCCCAGGGATCGGTAGCATGGAATGTTCCTGTTGTTTGGGATTCCGGAATCTTGCTACTCTTGAGATTCTACATGGAATCTTGATACCTTTGGGTGTTCCAGAATGTTGCCAACTAACTCAGTTATTTGCAAAGCTGGAGGAGTAGCCAAAGGTTAGAGCAGCAACCTGAGGACTGGGGAAGCTGGAGTTCAAATCCCACTTCAGCTCCTTTGATCTTGGGCAAGTCACTTCACCTTCCATTGCTTCAGTTACAAGCTAACCCCCTCTTTAACTAAGCCTGATAGCATGGGATGACGCGTTAAATGCTCTTGACATCCATAGGAATTGAGCGTCGGAGCATTTGCTGCTTGGCATTCACTCCCGCGGCTTATTAAAAGGGGGCCTAAAGTTGTAAGCCCTCCGAGTAGAGCAAATTATCTGTTGCCCACGAACTACTGAGAAAGTCAAGAGCGAACATCTAAATCCAGTATTTTGTGGCTAGACAAAAAGTTGCCTCCTGTTCTCTTGCCCGCAGGAAAGTCTACAAAGACAAGTAGATTTTGGGCAAAGACGAGCAAAATTTGTAGAAGCTTACCTGCTTTTCCTTGAGGAGAATCAAGCTGATATCTTACGAGACAACGAAAAGGAAAAATCTACTTATATTGATCATACTTATAGGAAGACTGGGAATTTTTCAAAAAACCAGTTGGGACTTAGGAAACGATATATCTGAAGTAAATGTGTAAATATAGCATAAAATGAACCAGAAAGAGCAGGTAACATGATAGGAGCAGAAAGGGTTCTTGAACCGAAAGATTAAGAACAGCAACCAATCCATCGTAAATGAAAGAGCTGACCTTTGAACGGGACAGAGATTATTAACCTAAATGAGGTAAATTGTTTTTGCAGGAGAGCCACTTTTGTCTTGATGTCAAATCCGTTTTTCATGGTATCATTGGAAAGCAGCTTGACGAGGAATGGAATCAATGAAACTCCTCTTCAATTTGGCTATAACTCAGGTCTTTGACATTCCTATCGACTCTGCAAGAAACTGAAATCTTTCTGGAAATGAGTACCACCTACTTGCTCATGCCTAGGGCATAGTGCAGAAAACATAGTAGATGACGGCAGATAAAGCCCCGAATGGTCCATCCAGTCTGCCCAACCTGATTCAATTTAAATTTTTTAATTTTTTTTCTTCTTAGCTATTTCTGGGCAAGAATCCAAAGCTCTACCCGGTACTGTGCTTGGGTTCCGACTGCCGAAATCTCCGTTAAAACCTACTCCAGCCCATCTACGCCCTCCCGGCCATTGAAGTCCTCCCCAGCCCATCCTCCCCCAAACGGCCAAAGCTCTGGCTCACACTCAACTGACCGACCCAAAAGTTTGCAGCCCCATTTTAATAGGTTGTGGAAGCAGAAATTGGGATGTATAGATCAATGCATCACCAAAAGTGGATCTTATTAATTGCCAAAAAGTCTTAAAGGAGTAAAAATACAAATGTTATCTAATAAATCAGCCCCAAGAGTTTTTGGAGGGAAGATCTCAGATAGGTTGCTAATATATTCAAGTCAGCTAGAAGAGCTTTTCAACCAAGGCAACCATATTGTAATCATTGATCTTCCACCAACCTCCTTAATTTTATAAATGTGCAAACTGCAACTATGGGCTCCTTTTCCTAAGCCGCGTTAGGGCATTAACGCGCGGAATAGTGCACGCTAAACTGCCGTGCGCGCTAGACGCTAACGCCAGCATTGAGCTGGCATTAGTTCTAGCCGTGTAGCGCAGGTTTAGCGCGCGCTAAAATGCGGGCGCTAAAAACGTTAACGCAGTTTAGTAAAAGGAGCCCTATATCATTTGGGTGTGCAAAAATGCAAATCTTCAACTATGCAAAAATTAATTATATAAATAATTTTTTTAAAAAGTTTTTTGTTCATATACTTGTTAACATTTCATCCGTATAAAAAAAAAACCATCATGGTCATTGTCAGCTATCAAGGCCACATTTCTTAGACACTTCTCCCTCCGTATTCACGGTTTCAGCATTCGCGGTTTCGATTAGTCATGGTTTTTAGTTTGCTGGCTCCTCCCCCCCAAATTAGATCAGCTTGCATCGAGAAATCGCTGATTCCAAGTATTTACAGAGAAAATTGCCGATTCCCGGCACTTTCTTCACTGTGTTTCGCCTCTCCTTCAGGAACAGGCCAGGTCTCCCACCATGTTATTCGCGGTTTCACCATATTCACGATGGTTTTTAATAGAAAACAGCGAATAACATATGAAAAAGTTCTTCGCGTTTTTTCTGTATTCGCGGTTCTGTTAATCCCCTATCACAGCGAATACGGAGGGAGAAATGTAGTTTAGAAACGGCTAGTAACAGCATTTGACACCATACAACCTGTTCTAAAACACACTCAGGCCCGGATTCTATAAACAAGGGGGCTGGCGGGGGGATGCCCACAATATTGAGGGGGGGAGGTTCTGGCAGGAGGGAATGGGCATCCCTCCTACTGCGTGATGTTCAGATGATATTCATGGGAGGGAGGGGTTCTGGCCGCAGGGACTGGATATCCCTCCTGCCGGTAGTCTTTACGGAGGGGAGGGGACGGGTTGCTGCTAAACTTATTGCGGCAGGGAGATCTCTTGCCGCGATAAGCTCAGCGGCAACCCGATTCTCTTAACCGGTGCCTGTGAAATGGACGCCGGTTAGAGAATCGGGTTATTAGGCTGGCTTAGGCGTCTGTCCATCAGGACAGATGCAATTCACTATAGGACACCCGTGTGCGATTCTCAAAAGCTGCTTAGGTGGCTTCTGAGACTGGACGACCTATATAGAATCTGGCCCTCAGTGAAGTTATTAGGAAATACTTTTAAAACCACTGGAAGGATATGCTTTCTTACTCACAGAATAGTTACGCTTTGGAACTCATTGCCAGAGGATATGGTAACAACAGTTAACGTAGATGGATTTACTCACAGAATAGTTACGCTTTGGAACTCATTGCCAGAGGATATGGTAACAACAGTTAACGTAGATGGGTTTAAAAAAAGGTTTGGACAACTTCCTGGAGGAAAAGTCCACAGTCTGCTATTGAGACAAACATGGGGGAAGCTATTGCTGTCCCGGGGATTGGTAGCATGAAGTGTTGCCATTGTTTGGGATTCTGGAATCTTGCTACTCTGAGATTCTGCATCAAATCTTGATACTTTTGGGGGGTTCCAGAATATTGCTACTTATTTGGATTTCTGCCAGTGGATTGGCTAGATGGACCACTTGGTTAGATGGACCACTGGTCTGGCCTAATATGTCTATTCTTATGAGGTTGTACTTGTGCCATGATATTTGACAACAATATTGCAAAAGGTGAAGTGGGGAAATATCATTAAAGTAGTGCAAAAAAAATGTCCACTTAAAGGTAGCTGAGAGTCTGCTCAAATGGAAGAAAAAGCCTCAGGTTTTATCGGCAGCGCTCAAGCTCAAACCACCACCTCCACATCATTGGCTGAAAAACTTCCATAGAGTGGCAATCGCTGTTGAGGGTTCAAATGATTGAGGACTGAGATATTTTGCAACTGAAACCACTGTGAGTGTTTAAAGCAGTCTGTTCAAATGCCAACGTTTCACAGCGCTAAGCCGTTTCTTCAGGGCTAATCTGACCTTGCTTGAATCTTCACAGAGTGACAGTGTTGTGCTCATAAAGAATGACACGGTGACAAAATTCATCACCGTTCCCGTCCCCGCGGATAACCGCGGGAAACCATCTTCATGTCATTCTTTAAGGAGAGAGGGAAGAATCAGAGTATAATTGGGCACAACCACTGACCCACAAGCTTTGCTTTGAAGAATGCTGGTGTAGAAGGACTGAGGTTGAAACAGACACTGAAGAATGACAGTCTCTGGTATCCAGAGCAGATATTGTGATGTCATAATGCCTCATTCCACCAGTGCCTAAGAGCCAATCACATCAGTGATGTCACAATGGCTTCATTATCCTTGGCTCACATAAGAATCGGAGTATGAATGGCCACAACCACTGACCCTCAAGCTTTGCTTTGAAGAATGCTGGTGTAGAAGGACTGAGGTTGAAACAGACACTAGAAAATGACATGAAATTATTTCCCGCGGTTATCCGCGGGGACGGGAACAGTGATGAATTTTGTCACCATGTCATTCTCTACTCATGATCTCACGATGTCACTCTATGGAAGTTTTTTAGCCAATGATGGTGGTGGTTTGAGCTTGAGCTCTGCCGATAAAACCTGAGGCCTTTTCTTCCATTTGAGCAGACTCTCAGTTACCTTTAAGTGGAGTTTTTTTGCATTACTTTAATGATATTTGACAAGTCACTCCACTCTGATAAATTTATGACTTTCACACTCTTCAGTAGATTGAAAACGTACTAACTTCCAAAGTATCTGACAACAGTAGCAATATCAGTGTCCAAGAGGATCTTCAGAATGCCGGCAGAGCAGCGTAACTCCCACTGGCGCCACGCGTCCTTGATTCCCATTTTAAGTTAGAGGGTTATTTTTTAATCAATTTTTCTTCCTCAAACACCCACATTGTTATTATAGATTTCTTTTTCCTAACATGATCGTAATGACTGTAATGGTTAACTTATCTTTGCGATGGCACCTCCTCCGACGTTATACCCGTTTCAATAACTTCCTTCGGGGATGAGGTGAACACAATGTAAGTTGCATCTAGCGCTAACCTGTACGTCCTTATGTTGCAAGATTGTCGGATGCATTTTCCCTTCTAGTCTTATGAGGGGCATTCAATAATTTATCTATCTCAGTAGGAAAGAACAGAATTTTAAAAAACTTTTTGTTTTATTTTACAATATAGTCCCCTGATAGCTCCATACACTTCATCCACTTTTCCAGCAATGACTTTAACCCCTTTGAAAATACCAGGACATCACATCTTCCTTGACATCTTCATCACTTGAAAGCCACTGTCCATGGAGAGATTTCTTCAAAACTTGGAACAGGAAATAATCCGAGGGAGCCAAGTCAAGATTGTAGGGTGCACGAATACAGAATGTCCAGTGCTGTACTTGGAGAGAGCCCCTAGGAAAGAGACTTGGGAGTGCTTGTAGACAAGTCAATGAAGCTGTCTGCGCAATGCGTGGTGGCAGCGAAAAGGGCAAACAGAATACTAGGAATGATTAAGAAGGGGATCACAAACAGATCTGAGAATGTTATGTTGCTGTACCGGGCCATGGTGCACCCCTACCTGGAATACTGCATCCAACACTGGTCGCCATACATGAAAAAGGACATAGTACTACTCGAAAGGGTCCAGAAATGGTTAAGGGACTGGAGGAGTTGCCGTACAATGAGAGGCTAGATAAACTGGGCCTCTTCTCCCTTGAAAAGAGGAGACTGAGAGAGGACATGATCGAAACATTCAAGATATTGAAGGGAATTGACTTAGTAGAGAAAGAGAAGTTGTTCACCGTCTCCGAGGTGAAGAGAGCGAGAGGGCACTCTCTAAAGTTAAAAGGGG
Organism: Geotrypetes seraphini; assembly: GCF_902459505.1. NCBI lineage: Eukaryota > Metazoa > Chordata > Amphibia > Gymnophiona > Dermophiidae > Geotrypetes > Geotrypetes seraphini. The sequence goes on along the minus strand of NC_047091.1, from coordinate 175,039,940 downwards.
ATAAATTCCGTACAAACGTAAGGAAGTTCTTCTTCACCCAGAGAGTGGTAGAAATCTGGAACGCTCTTCCAGAGTCTGTCATAGGGGAAAACACCCTCCAGGGATTCAAGAAAAGGTTAGATGAGTTCCTGCTGAACCAGGTAGGGCTATACTCAAATAGGATACTGATCTTTGACCAAGGGCCGCCATGTGAGCGGATTGCTGGGCACGATGGACTACTGGTCTGACCCAGAAGCAGCAATTCTTATGTTCTTATGGTTCAGCTGCTGAAACTCACATTCTCAGATGACAGCCTGTGTTTGTTGTGACATGTGCACCGGCGCATTGTCATGAAGAAACACGTCTGCTGTGAGTTAGTCTCATCTTTTCTCCTTGATTGACTCCTGCAAAGGGATCGTCATGTTGGCGTAACTCTTCCCAGTTATGATTGTCTTGTGTGGCATGAACTCCAGAAGCAAAAATCCTTCATCATCCCAGAAGACAGTTGCCATGACTTTGCCTGCAGATTTTTCTGTCTTGAACATGTTGGGGGTGGGGGATGACTTATGCTTCCACCGCGTTGACTACATTTTGGACTCAGGATCTCTGTGATAGACCAAAGTCTGATATCCAGTCACCAAACAATAAAAAAAAAAATTCAGATGATCTTCATGGAGCATCTCCAAGTTCTGACAGCACTGGAGCCTCATGGTCTTCTGACATGGTGTCATGCTTGGAACCCATCTTGCGCTAACCTTGAACAGCTTTTCATTAATTATTTTCCAAACTGTACCTGCCAAGATGCCCATTTCTTCAGGTAGTTGGGAAACCTTAATTGATTTGTCTGTCAAAATTAAATCCTCGATTTTCTTGCACATTTTGGCCATCCAGTGTGAGGGTCATCTTCAACGGACTCTCTACCCCTCTTAAACTGCTTGCTCCAAAGTTTTACTTTGTAGGACGATGGGGCAAAATCACCATAAACTGTAGTCATTACCTTTGCTTCTAAGAATCTCCTTTGGGTTTTTTTCCTTTCTTTTGTGAGAAATTTTTGGGCTCCTTTTACGAAACTGCGTTAGCGGCTTTATCGCACGGGACTTTTCATCACGCGCTAACTCCCGCGCTAGCCGAAAAACTACCACCTGCTCAAGAGGAGGCGGTAGCGGCTAGCGTGGCCAGCAGTTTAGCGCACGCTATTACGTGCGTTAAACCGCTACCGTGGCTTCGTAAAAGGAGCCCTTTATCACTGAACGGTGCTCCAAATCTAGCAGTTTCTTACTTGATTGGTGTGAAGACTCTCCTGACATCCTGTCTCTTGGAATGTTAGACTCGCACTGAGCCTCAACTGTGCACGAGTAACCCTGAGACATGTCGCAACATGCACAGACTTGTTTCAACACGCTTGCTACTTTGTTTCATACTCGGGTAGATAAATGACTGAACATCCCTCATATGTTCCTCATTCCTGAAGTCATTTAAATAACTTCTAAGCACTGGGACTCGCATCACATTTGGGGAAACTCTCCTTGCTAGAATATTCCCCATTTTAGACCATGGACACATATTCTCTTAACAGTAGTGATTAGGCCTTCACATATATACCAGAAATATGCTTACTAGCTTACATGTCTTTATCGTTGACCTCTAAATGGTTTTATAGAATAACTTGAATATATTCTAATAATAGTGAGCTCCTGTTGTTACTGGCCAGACTTTACGGTAGATATCCTGCAAACAACGGGGCGGTTGGATAGGCTGGAGCGAGCTTGGACGGCAACTTTAGCATTTGGAACCAACGACAATACCAGATGGACTTTAGTCTATGGCCCAGAAATATCAAAGAAGAGTCAAGTTAATTTAATCCTGTATTTTTAATGGTTATAACTAAAGGACAAACTGGATGGACCGTTCAGGTCTTTTTTTCTGCCGTCATTTACTATGTTACCTGGCAGAAACACAAAGAGTAGCAACATCCCAGAGCTGAGATTGTGAGGTCATAATGCCTCATTCCACCAATGCCTAAGAGCCTCAGCAGTGATGTCACAATGGCTTGATTAGATGGCAACTTCAGCATTTGGAACCTAAGACAATACCAGGTGGACTTTACAGTCTGTGACCCAGAAATACCAAAGAAGAGACAAGTTAATCTAATCATGGATTTTTTAATGGGTACAACGTATGGGCAGACTGGATGGACCGTTCAGGTCTTTATCTGCCGTCATTTACTATGTTACTATGTTATAATAAATTATTAGTGGACTTAGAAGCAAAGGTAATGCCATCTACTACAAACATGACAGCTCGGCTAGTGCTTTTGGTAAGTAGGCCTGTAGCCAGTATCAACCTTGGGTATAATGCAACCTCAGTATAACGGGCTTGGTTGCCAAGGTTTTTAACATGTGCATCTTTTGTTAGCTCTCCTAGGAAACAGTACAAAAGGTTGGTGCTGCCCACCCTGGATAAGTAGTTTGCTCTCGTTTGTTACATATCCTAAAAGGCACAATATTTAATAAATGTGTCATAGAAGAACAAGGCATAAGCCATTACCGCCAATGGCTATCACAGCTTCCAGCAACATATGGATCTTCCTGGGAAAGAAGGCAAGGCGTAAATTTGGCTTCATTTTGCCTCTCCATTTGTTAAAAATATGAGTCAAACCATGTGTTTGCAACATGATAACTATTAATTGATGATTCGTATATGAAAGCCAGCCCATTAGCTCAAGTAGAGGTTAGCCTGCTGTGTCTACAGATAAGTTCTCTGCAAAGTGGCATCGAATGGGCTCATTGCTGGAGCCAGAGATGTCTAGGATTCTTGTCTTGATGGTTATGCAAGTCAACTGTCTATAATATTTGGGGTAATACCTGTATTTACCAGATTAAAACCGTCAAAAATGACAGACTAGGGGACACTCGGTGAAGTTACAGGGAAATACTTTTAAAACCAATAGGAGGAAATTTTTTTCCACTCAGAGAATAGTTAAGCTCTGGACCGCGTTGTCAGAGGATGTGGTAAGAGCGGATAGCGTAGCTGATTTTAAGAAAGGTTTGGACAAGTTTCTGGAGGAAATGTCCATAGTCTGTTATTGAGAAAGACATGGGGAAAGCCACTGCTTGCCCTGTATCGGTAGCATAGAATATTGCTACTCCTTGGGTTTTGGTCAGGTACTAGTGACCTGGATTGGCCACTGTGACAATGGGCTACTGGGCTTGATGGACCATTGGTCTGACCCAGTATAGCTATCCTTATGTTTTTAAGTGAGCCAAGTGGATAATCAAGCCATTGTAACATCACTGATGAGGTTGGCTCTGAGGCACTGTGGAATGAGGCATTATGACATCACAGTCTCAGCTGTGGAATGTTGCTCTCATTGGGGTTCCGGAATCTTGCTATTCTTTGAGATGATAGAATGTTGCTACTCTTTGGGTTTTGGCCAGGAATTAGGGACCTGGATTAACCACCATGAGAATGGGCTACTGGGCTTGATAGACCATTGGTCTGACCCAGTAAGACTATTCTTATGTTCTTAAGTGAGCAATTAAGCCACTGTAACATCACTGATGAGGTTGGCTCTGAGGCACTATGGAATGAGGCATTATGACATCACAATCTCAGCTCTGGAATGTTGCTCTTATTGGGGTTCCGGAATCTTGCTATTATTTGAGACGCTGGAATGTTGCTACTCTTTGGGTTTTTGCCAGGTACTAGTGACATGGATTGGCCCTGTGAGGATGGGCTACTGGGCTAGATGGACCAGTATAGCTGTTTTTATGCTCTTATGTGAGCCAAGTTTAAGACAATTAAGCCATTGTGACATCACTGATGAGGCTGGCTCTGAGGCACTGTGGAATGAGGCATTATGACATCACAATCTCAGCTCTGGATTGTTGATCTCTTTGGAGTTCCGGAATCTTGCAATTCTTTGAGATGCTGGAATGTTGCTACACCTTGGGTTTTGGCCAGGTACTAGGGAGCTGGATTGGCCATCATGAGAACGGGCTACTGGGCTAGAGGAACCATTGGTCTGTCCCAGTAAGGTTATTCTTATGGTCTTACGTGAGCCAAATATAGGACAATTAAGCCATTGTAACATCTCTGATGAGGCTGGCACTGTGGAATGAGGCATTATGACATCACAATCTCAGCTCTGGAATGTTGCTCTTATTGGGGTTCCGGAATCTTGCTATTCTTTGAGACGCTGGAATGTTGCTACTCTTTGGGTTTTCGCCAGGTACTAGGGACCTGGAATGGCCACCGTGAGAACAGGCTACTGGGCTTGATGGACCATTGGTCTGACCCAGTGAGGCTATTCTTATGGTCACCTTATTCTTTTATCCTTCACGCATTAGGGATTTGACTCAGTAAAGGCTTCTCTCCATTCTCTGTGAAAAAAAGACTTTTTTGAATCCAGCCCTAGCTGGAGAAATCTATAAAGTCCACTTAGACTCCTAGCCGATGTAGGCCCCTGATAGGCTTAATTGCTGCTGATAACACTTGATAACTGGCATTAATTGAAACTGACAGGCACCTAACTTGGCAGGCGTGATTCTTCCAAAGGTAGGCAACTTTTCCAAAACACCTACCTAAAAGTGGGTGTGGTTGGGGGCAGATCATGGTATATTTTGGAGTTTGGCACCATTGTGCATCTAACTTAGGCGCAAGCATTTAAGCCTAGAAGACCAGCATAAATACGGTGCGCCTAAAAGTGAGGACACCATATTACAGATCATAAATACTTTTGCTTGTCTAAAGCTGTTTTAGTAGATATACAGTGCTATAAAAACTGTATCGTAAACTTATAAATTGCTTATTAGATAATTCTGTTTGATATTGAAAGGCGGCTCTGCACGGGGCAGGAGCATAGGAAGATCGTTAGTGGAGGCTGATGGCGGCCTGCAAGGAACTCTACAGCACTGGCGATCCTCTCTGCAGGCTGCGGTAATTAGCTGAAACTAAGACCGGGAGGCCAGGGGGGAAGCTGGAGGACGCTGCAAAGAAGGGGGGGAACATACAGGCCTTCAGGGGGTGGGGGGAAAGATTTATATGCTATAAAGAGTTTTACCTCATGCAAAATTGTCATCCATAATAATAAAAGGCTAAGCGTGCATGCGCTTTTCAAAAATCGTGATTCCTGGTGGTGTGAGGTGTGCTTCTGTGTCACACCTCACGGCGCCTGCGCTAGCTGGAGCCGCGTGTTCCAGAGACTCCTCCCGCTGCCGCTGCTCTTCAAAGCGGCCTGCTGAGGTTCGCCAGCCGCTGTAGCGAACCTCGCAGGCCGCTCTCCACCTTCCCAATGCTGATAAAAAAGGAAATCCAGGTAGGATGGAGGCTGCGATCGGCAGCGACTGCTGCTACTCCTCCAGCCGCCTAGCTCCTCTCCGCCGGCCCCGGACGGCAGCCCCCTCCACCCCGTCCTGATCACGAGGGAGGCCGTGCAAGGGGAAGGGGAAAGTGAGGAAGTGTCTCTAGCACCCGTTAATGTAACGGGCTTAAAGAGCTAGTTTCTTTAATAAGTCATTAACTATTTTTTCTGCAGCCCTCCAAGTACCTACACATCCAAAATGTGGCCCTGCAAAGGGTTTGATACCACTGGAATAAGCATTCTTATTCCATCAGATTCAGACAGAAACTCATAAATCCCTCCTTTAGACCCAGAAATTCATGCCACAGGATAAATATAACAAAAATCTGCCCCGAAATATGGAAGATTTTGTCAATTTCTTCACCTGCGTCTCAACTCTGATATTAGTCTGCATATAAGACCCTGAGACACTTGAAACTCATACAGTATGCTATAAATATTACAAAGCGGTGTGGAAAAATGAGCCGTCTGAATAATGATAAACGGCTTTTAATAGTACCATAGGAAGAGCGAGTGCCATAAAGTGCCATTTACAGCCATCAGGAGTCCCCTAGTTCTCGAAGCATTGACAGCTAATCCTCCTTGAATGAGACTATAGATCCTGGAACACTCATCCTCTTTTGTAATATCAAACTGGGCTCTCTGGCTGCAGTGGCTTATCCTCAGCCTGTAAAATGCACCAGATGACATACATCATTAGTTTTGCGCTGCAGCATTCAATCCGTGGTCATTGGCAAGTCACTGGGAAATTTTGCTTGTCTCCATTTTCACTTTTGCTTATGACTTGGCTAAAATCTCTCTCAGTTGTCAACTTTGCTCTAATATACTGTAGACACCACAAAAAACTCCTGTGGTAGTTATAGCATCTCCTTATTTACCCACCATACTCTATATACCATAATTTTCACTCCATAAGATGCACCTGACCATAAGACGCACCCTAGATTTAGAGGAGAATAACAAGAAAAAACATTCTGAACCAAATTTTCCCTGCCAGGCTCTGTACCCAACCCCATACTCCTTGTCAGGCTCTGCACCCTGTCCCCCTCCCTGTCAGGCTCTATAGCCTGTATCCCCTCTGGTGGTCTAGTGGTAAGTAGGGACAGGGCACAGGGCGGGCAGGGACAGGGCAGGCAGGCCCCATACCCCTCATGTACCCTAAATCATCACCCCATACCCACCATATACCCACAGTACCTTAAATCATCCCTCATACCCCCTACATACCCCCAGTATCTTTTTTAATCATACCCCCCATACCTTTTAAAATCCCTCCCTCCCTCCCTAGACGGCTATCCTGGTATTTTAAACATCCTCCACCCTCAGTACCTTTTAAAATCCCTCTCTCCCTAGACGGTTATCCTGGTATTTTAAACACCCCCCCCCCCGGTACCCTGCTTTGGCCCGTGCTGTTTTCTGAATGGCTGCAATCAGTTCTCGCGAGTCTGAGAACTGATCGCAGCCATTCAGAAAGCAGCACGATCGAAGCAGGAGCGCAGAAAGCTTTGCTCCTGACCTCCGTGCTCTTCTGACCTCCGCGCCACTGGCTGAGAAACAGGAGGAGACAGCTAGCGAGGGAGAGATCACACTGGACCGCTAGGTTATTTGCAACAAGTTGCGGCGGATGGCAGGCTTGCAGGGGGGGGCTAGGATTTTAAAAAGATGCGGCAGCGGTGGGCGTGCAGGGGGGTTGTTTAACAAAGGTGAAACGGGCATGTGGCGGCGCAGTGGGCGGGGTGTTTTGAAAAGCTGCGGCGGCGGGAGGGGTGTTTTAAAACGGTATGTGGGGGGTACATTTTTTTGTACCTTCGCTACATAAGACGCACCGAGATTTCCACCCACTTTTGGGTGGGAAAAAAGTGCATCTTATGGAGCGAAAAATACGGTAATTAAAAAGTAACGAGAAAAAAAAAGGACCTCAGAACTCAAGCCTTCTTAAAGCCAGTAACAGGCTAATACTTTTTCTTTCACTGGTCTCAAAAACATCTATTCGTATTAATCCACATTTCTCAAATTTGTGAGGAGCAAAGAAAGTTTCAGAAAACATCCAGAAATCCAGTACAGAAAATGGCCATTTTCAAACCAGAAAAAGCATTCAAATTGTTGTTTTGAAAAGGGTCATTGCTAGATGCTTTTGAGCTCAGCGTATGTATTTTTTAGGACCATTTTCGAAAAAATTGAAAAATGCACGAAAAGAAGCCATTAAGAGATATGGGGACCAGCATTCTTAGTAGACTGGCCACAAAGACTTCCCAGCAGAGCAGTGGGGCACTGCAGTGGACTTCACAAAAAGGATCCCAGGTACACATCTCATCATAACCCCCTTACAGTGTTTGGGGAGTTCTCCAAAACCTACTGCACCCACCTCTAGAGAGTGACATGGGGACAAATTTGTCCTCATCCCCACAGGAAGTCAATTTCCCCATCCCGTCCCTGCAGGTTTTGTTGCTGTCCCTGTCCCATTCCTGTAAGCTCTGCCTTAACTGCACAAGCTTCAAACACTAATGATTTTAAAGTGTTTGAGGCTTGTGCAGATGAGGAAGGACCTTAGGCATTTTTGGAATTTGGCATTATGACATCACAATCTGAGCTCTAGAATGTTGCTACTTAGGATTTTAAAGTGTTCGAGGCTTGTGCAGATGAGGACAGAGCTTAGGCATTGGTGGAATGAGGCATTATGACATCACAATCTGAGCTCTAGAATGTTGCTACTTAGGATTTTAAAGTGTTTCAGGCTTTTGCAGATGATGACGGAGCTTAGGCATTGGTGGAATGAGGCATTATGACATCACAATCTGAGCTCTAGAATGTTGCTACTTAGGATTTTAAAGTGTTCGAGGCTTGTGCAGATGAGGACAGAGCTTAGGCATTGGTGGAATGAGGCATTATGACATCACAATCTGAGCTCTAGAATGTTGCTACTTAGGATTTTAAAGTGTTTGAGGCTTGTGCAGATGAGGACAGAGCTTAGGCATTGGTGGAATGAGGCATTATGACATCACATTCTGAGCTCTAGAATGTTGCTACTTAGGATTTTAAAGTGTTTGAGGCTTGTGCAGATGAGGACGGAGCTTAGGCATTGGTGGAATGAGGCATTATGACATCACAATCTGAGCTCTAGAATGTTGCTACTTAGGATTTTAAAGTGTTTGAGGCTTGTGCAGATGAGGACAGAGCTTAGGCATTGGTGGAATGAGGCATTATGACATCACATTCTGAGCTCTAGAATGTTGCTACTTAGGATTTTAAAGTGTTTGAGGCTTGTGCAGATGAGGACGGAGCTTAGGCATTGGTGGAATGAGGCATTATGACATCACAATCTGAGCTCTAGAATGTTGCTACTTAGGATTTTAAAGTGTTTGAGGCTTGTGCAGATGAGGATGGAGCTTGCAGGAATGGGGCAGGGACAGGAAAAGAACTCATAGAGACAGCACGGGAAAATGAGTTCCCACGGGGACGGGGAAAAATTTGTCCCTGAGTCATTCTCTACCCACCAGTGACCACTGAGGGAGTCTAGGGGCATCATGCCTACATTCCTTTAGTGGTGCTCTGATCTGTTTGGGTATCTTTTTTGGCACCTATTTGTTACTGAAAGGGGTCTAGTTTCTTACGTTCAAATTTTGCCCTCAATGTTTTCTAGAATGTTTCTTTATTACAGAAAAACATCCAAATTATAAGACCACCCCAGGCCCACCAAAATCACGCCTCTAACGCTCCACTTGACATTTAGACGCACTGCATAGAAAACCGTCAAAAAATTGTTTGCAAAAATAGCAATTTGGATGTTTTGGAGGGAAAAAAACACCCATCTGCCACTTTTAGGACTTTTATTTGTTTTTGAAAATGAGCCCCATAGTATTATGTAATTTATTTACCATATTCTCTTATTTGGTTCTACTGGTAAAAAAAAACATCTGCCCACAGTTAAAAGGAAGCTCCTTTTATTGGTCAGGCAGCCAAAACTCTGTTAGCTTTGCCTTGCAAGGCCCGTCTCTTACCCTGGGTCTCCCCCTGGCTGATGGGGAACTAAGAGCCTTGTTAAAACAGTGACCTAGGCCCAAGGAACGGCTAAGCACTTGTTCTAAATTAAAGATGGGAAGAGGGGGGGGGGCTTAATTTGTAGACAGAAATGACACATCCGCAGCACTGGCCAGCTATGGTTCTGTTTTGGGGGGGGTTTTGACACAGACATCCAGGGTCTATGCAGCAAGCCTGTGGCCAGACATTATGAACAAAAGCTCTCCTTTTGATTTATTTCTGAAGAGAGGTTTCATCTGAAATAATCCTTGCACATGCCATTAAAACTCAGTGTGCTGATATTCGACTCCTGCAGCGAAACATGAAATCTTTCCACTCTTTTCGGTTCCGGGCAATTAAGTTTAAGGTAGCATTTTGCTTTTCTATCCTCTTTGCTGATTTGCTTTAGCTAATTAGAACTATTAACGAGCCTTATAAATACAAAACTGTCCCATCCTGTAGAAAATGATGGAAGAAAATCACCCTACAGCCGATCTAATCTGTCCATCCACACCAACTGCTCCACTCTACAATCCTTTCCTGTCTTGCAGGGGTCTTCTGTGTTTTATCCCATGCTTTTATGAATTTGCCCCTCACTTTTTCTGTAAACGGAGAAAACGACAGCAGATAAAGGCTTCAACCAGTTTGTCCACCCACATCATCTCTTCCTCCCCCCCTAAGACAGGGGTGTCAAACTCAATCACATTAAGGGGTTGAAATCCAAAAACAGGGCCAGACCCCGCCCAACTCCATCCCAAACCCCGCCCTCATAATAGTACTAATTGTAACAACATTTTTTCCATTCATTTTTCATATATACACACACAATATAATCTTATTAACAACACATAATGGTTAACCACAAAATTAAACTACACAAATCTTCTCAACCTTCATTCCTACCAGAACACAGATAAAACGGGACCAAAAACTAAAAGTTCTAATATATATAAACGAAACCCTAAGATTCAAGAGTCTGACTCTGCATGCAGTACAACCCCAGAGACAAAGAAACAAATGCATTTCTTCCTGAGCAATGCAAAAGTTAGACAGCAGGTTAAAATGCTCAAAATTGACACCATCCAATCACTAAATTGAAAATAAAATCATTCCCCCCTACCTTTGCAGTCTCCCCCCCTCCATGTTGTGCCTCATCTAAGTGCCTTCCTCCAGCGGGTGTCTTACCTTCTGGCCGGTTCCCTCCTCCTATCTGCCACAGTGCGCACCAAGTCGCAGGCAGTGGCCCCTCGCGCGTCCTGCGCCTCATCCGTAACCATTCCCTCTGATGTTGCAACGTCAGAGAAGGCTTCCGGATGAGGCGCACGACGGGCGTAGGAGCCGCTGCCCGCCGCTTTGTGCACTGCGGTAGTGAGGAGGACGGAGCCGGCCAGAAGATAACACCAGGGGCGGCAATGAAAACGCTGCATTGCACTGCAGGCCGCATAAAACAGCCAGGTGGGCCGGATTCAGCCCGCGGGCCTCGAGTTTGACACCTGTGCCCTAAGAGACCCCACATGCCTGTCCCACGTTTTACCGAGACTACTCCTGAATCTTCCTCCCTTCACCCTTTTTCCATGACCCTTTACTTCAGAGCCTCCTTATGCCATGGAGGTATTTAAAAGTCTTTCCATCTCCTTATACCTTGTAAAAGTCTTCACACCTTAGTTCTATATTTATTTGTTAGGGTTTATTTACCACCTTTCAGAAGGTGGTGGCTGTGTTAGTCCACTTTCCAAGGTAATATAAAGAAATAAAACAAAAAAAAAAAAACAGAGGAAATAAGGTAATTCCTTTTGATTGGACTAACTCGATGCATTTTGTGATGAGCTTTCGAAGGTAATCCTTCTTCTTCAGATCAGAAATCAACAAATGTTGACAAATATCAGTACAGTGTTCCCCCGCGAATTGGCGGTTTGCGAATCGCGGACTCGCTCATTCGCAGCCTGCTCTGACCGCCTCTTCCTGTAGTAAAGTCGGGCTACACCAATCGGGAGCTGCATGTCAAAGCAGCTCCTCATTGTTGTAGCCTGACTTTACTACAGGAAGAGGCGGTCGGAGCAGATCACGAGTGATTTTCTTCACATGCCGGCGCTCCAGCTGCCCTCTCCTGCCTTTTGACAGGCTGCGTTTTTTTGAAATTCGCAGGGTTCCTGAAACGGAACCCCCGTGAATTTCAGGGGAGTACTGTATATATAAGGAAAACATGAAAGCATTTCAGGGATAGGAAGAGGGAGGGGTGGACCCACTCAAATATAATTTGGAATGTAAACCGATGGTTTATATTTGGCTATTCTTCCCCTTTGATGGCCTACCACCTGCCCTCCCTCCTTCCTGGTAGTCTCACCTCTCTGCCACCACCGTTGCAAGCCCCCCTGAACTGGCAGACTCCTACCCCCACCGGAACATCAGCTAGTACTCCCTCTCTCCCTCACAAGCGAGAGTAACACTCCCCCAGGCTTACCGTGATTTCCTGGTGGTCTAGTGGTGCACTGGGGGAGGAGCAATTCCCACTCACTTCTGCCCATTCTTCCTTCCACCTGCTAAACTGGAACGTATGCAGGTGAGGCTGGACTCATTTAGAGCACTAGTCTTTGACCCGGGGGCCACCACGTGAGCAGACTGCTGGACACGATGGACCACTGGTCTGACCCAGCAGCTGCAATTCTTATGTTCTTATGTTCTAGTAAAAATGGCCGCCAAGACTTCCAGCAGCAGTCTCGCGAGACTGGAAACCTCGGCAACCATTTTTACTGCAAGAGAAAGAATGGGCAGGAGTGAGCGGCTCACTGGTAGAGCTGCTGCCTCTGCAGCCAGAGGTTGTGAGATGAAATCCTAGTACTGCTTCTTGTGACCCTGGGCAAGCCACTTAATCCTCCAGTGCCCATCACTTTGAATTACATTACATTAGGGACTTCTATTCCGCCTATACCTTGCAGTTCAAGGCAGATTACAAAAGAGCTAACTGGACATTTCCAGTGAAGTTACAACAGTTTTGGGGTTGTTGTTTTTTTTATTTTTTTTTGGTTACAAGGGAGGAGAGGTAGCTGGATTAATTCCGGAAGAACTTGCAAATTGGATATTAAATTGACTGTACGTTACTGTGTGATATAACAAATAGAACTGTGTGATATAACAAATAGAATGTAAGCTTTGAAATGCCAATGCCACAAAAAAGTGGTATTCAAGTCCCCGTTCACTTTCCCAACATGCCACTAGACCACCCGGAAATCCCAGTAGGCCTGGGGGGTGTTGCTTTTGCTTGGGAAAGACTATAGGAGCACTAGCTGATGTACCGGTTGGGGCAAGAGTACAGGTTTGAGGAGGGGGAAGACTCGGATATAAACCAAGACCCCTATTTTTTGGACCATCTTTTTTTTACCCCCAAATCTCGGTTTATATTCAAGTATATAGGGTAAGGTGTGTGAGCAAAATGAAAACCAATCTCTTAAAAAAACTTTAAACAATTTTAGTTGCGCTCAAAAATTTTTTTGTTGTTGTTGAATATAGAGACTGTATTACTGTTGGAAAAGAGAATAGCGCGACAGACACAGCGTGAAAACGCAGACGGGGGTGAGGGGGGGGGATCTTGGGCCTGGTTCTCACAATTGGGATGGGATGCGGTGATTGCCAAGTGCTGTGACTCTGTATTAGGAAGCAGACTTTTCAGACTCATTCAGAGGTGAGAGTCCTAGACTTTCGGAAATGTTAAATGTAGAGGAAAGGGTTTAGCGAAAGGGATTAGTCAGCTTTAAGTCTGGTTATGTGCAGGCAGGCCTCCTTAGATATGTGAAAACTGCCAAAGTAATAATAGATTAATTTATGCTCCGTGGTACCAGAGTTGCTGAAAAGAACATTACGGTATTAGCCTTCATAAGAGGGACTGGAATGTACAGTAATAATCTTGATCATGACTGCAGGTGCTATAAACCTCCCTAAATATAAACCAGTGAATGTGTTTTTCCATATTTTGTGCTTAATAAAACTGTAGCTTGTCTGCCTATTAAAGTGTGGCAGGTCTGTGGTATAACTTGCAATTACATTTCATAAATTCTGCTGCTCTGAGACAGACTGGATGGCCCAAAGGCAAGTGTAGCGATGATGTCCAGCAGAAGGTCTGGGTTGAATTCCCAGACTAGGGTCGTGCCCCCCAGCTGGGCAGAGCAGTATGTATTAGAGACATTTTTGTTTGAAGCGGCCCTTAAAGAAAGACACACCGAGCAAAAAAAAAACCCATCTAAAATACAGCGCTCATTTACGCAAGCCGCGCTAGCGGTTTAACGCGCCTGATAGCGTGCGTTAAACCGCCGGCCGCGCTAGCCGCTAACGCCTGCCTTGAGCCAGGCGGTAGTTTTTTGGCCAGCGCGGGGGTTAGCGCGTGATTAAAATTACGCGTGTTCATCCCGCTGGCGCGGCTTGATAAAAGGAGCCCACAGTGATTTTCCACCAAAAAGGTAGACATTTTTCTAATTTTAAAAAAAAAATAGTAGCCATTTTTGGCGGTTCATAGACAGTGGAGCGCAAGACGTCAGGGCGCTGACAATTCGGCGCAAGACTGAAGCACGAGGGGGAAAAAGTAATTTTTAAAGAGCTCCGACGGGGGGTTTGGGGTGGCAACCCCCCCCACTTTATTAGTTAGTGTTCGCGCTGCTGTTGGAGGGGGGTTCGGGGGGTTGGAAACCTCCATTATAGTGAAAACGGAACTTTTTCTGATTTTTTTCGGGAAAAGTTCAGTTTTCTCTATAATGTGGGGGGTTTCACCCAACCCCCCCGCAACGGCAACGCAAACACTAACCAATAAAGTGGGGGGGGTTGCCACTTCAAACCCCCAGTCGGAGCTCTTTAAAAATTATTTTTCCCCCGTGTGCTTCTGTCTTCCGCCGAAATGTTGGCGCTGGATTGTCGGCGCGCTGGCGTCTGGCACGCGATTATCCCGTCACCTTTTTGGCACTGGAGTTTTGAATGTTTTGTTGCAAGCTGTCAAAAATCAATTTGGACATCAGATTTCAAATACCCCTCCCACATGTGTGAAGTGCTTTAAACAGATATACCGGTAAACCTTTTTTTTTTTTTTTTTTGCTGCCTGGTTGGTAGTCAATATCATACATGACAAGGCTTTCGAGAATAAAAACCGCGCCGCATGGGTTAAAGCTGAGAAACAGAACCCCCTGCAGGGATCATTATTGCCCAGAGATCACAGTTGCACGGAGAGCTCATAATCCTCTCACGCAGCGCAGCTGAATACCTGAAGTGAAGTTTTAATTGAAAAACAAAGTATGGGAGGGGAGGATAAATACATGGAAGGAAGAGTGAAAGCAGAAGAGGTTTGAAATCAAAGACGGACCCAAAATCAAAGGAAAACCATTGAGGGCTGCTTTTAATAAGGTGTGCTAGCGTTTTTAGCGCACACACAAAATTACCGCCCGCTAAACCGCGGTACGCTTCTAGAATAACACCAGCTCAATTAATCCAGAGCACTGCTGCAAAGCTGATTTTTGGAAAAGATAAATTTGACCATGTGACCCCTTTGCTCCTGAGTCTTCATTGGCTCCCGGTCTATCTTAGAATTCGATTCAATTGTGCCTGCATCTCTTTCAAAATTCTATATGGCGCTTTTATTCCCCTGGTTCCCTTATTCTGGAATGCTTACAGATTTTCCTTTGGAAGAGGCAGCCAACAATTCAAACTCTCCCTTCCATCTAGAAAAGGAATTAAAGGAGTTAAGATCTTCGGTCAATCTCTGGCTTTTAAACTTTCTCAACTATGGAATGAACTCCCCTTAATTCTGAGGATCCCCAGTTCGTTCCAATCTTTCCGTAAATTTCTAAAAAAAACTTTTCTATTTGCCAAACATTTTGAAAACTAATTTCTTTTGAAACCTTTGTTTTAACTTCCTTTAGTTTTTATTTAATTGTTGTAAACCGAGTCGAGCTTCCTTAGGTTGACGACCCGGTATATATAGTTTAGTTTTAGTTTAATACAAAATCCTGAAAAAATCGGATCATATAACTCCTTTTTATAGAAAACTGCATTGGCTTCCGATAGAAGCTAGGGTTGGATTCAAGTTTGGATTACTTTGATATAAGGAGCTGTTCGGTCTTACGGCAAACTACCTGTAGGACCATTTTGAATTGGCAATATCGAAACGATCGATACAAAGGTTTTTTTTTGAAAGATTACTTTCATATCAGGCTGCAATCAGAGACAAGGAATTTAGTTGGCTAATAGCTAACGCTACATCATACAAACATTTCAGGAAACTCTTGACAACTCACTTCTACCTACATTCTTGGATTGATCCTTTACGCAGATTGTCTTGACCTTCTTCCCTGTACCATTTTTTGCCCTGATTGTACCACTGTTCGCTGATTGTTCCTATTTTCTCTGTTTGTACCATTTTTCTCTGCCACCATTTTCGCTGATTGTCCAGCCCTTCTTTGTTGTAAACCGCCTCGAACTACTATGGCTTTGGCGGTATATAAGAAATAAAATTATTATTATTTGATAAATTTCTGTAATATAATTATGTTTTTGTAGTTCCTGAGATTGTCTCAGAATCTTATAGCTGTGAACCGCATTGAACTATATGAGGTTATGCGGTATACAAATGATAATGTAATGAATCAGAATCGGCCGATCCATGTGAAAACACACTTACACACCTTAAAGACTAGCACCTAAGAGTTTCCATGGGGATCTGCCAAGGGGGTGTGGCCATGGATGGGTTAGGGGTGTTCCCTTACAATGGGCACAGTGCTATAGAATTTGGGGCATCCATGCCCAACTTGTGTGCCAGGATTACACCTAGTTTCAATAGGTGTTAACTCCTCGCACTCCAAATTGAGTGTGGATGCCAGGGCGTTGATCCTGGAACGCCCATTGTAGAATGCCACTCAGTGCTGATTTTTTGAGGGCACTGAATTTTGAGTGCCGTTTATCGAATGTTTTTTCCCTACGAGTGTGCATGGCCTTGTAGGACTAGAGCAAAAGATGGAGTGAATGGAGGCAGGACATGGGAAGGCGTGCTTAGATTTCTTGATCACGCTTAGACCGCTTGGCTTGTCTCCCCTTGGGCTCCAGTGAGAGAGAGAGAAAAGCCTCAAAGAGCGTAAGAGAGCCTTTGAATGAGTGTGACTTGGTATCTCTGCACATTCTCCCTTGCCTCCAGAAATTCTCCTTCCTTCAATGCATTCCTCTCTTTCTCACTCTCTCTCTCGCCCGGCCTCTTACTTCGTGTCTCTCTCCCTCCCCTCCCTTCCTCTCTCATTTGCATTCAGCAATTCCTAGATCAAAGCACTTTGCTTAAAACCAGTGGTCTCCAACTCAAACCCTTTGCAGGGCCACATTTTGGATTTGTAGGTACTTGGAAGGCCTCAAAATAGGACCTGGCTGGGTTGGAGGGCAGAGGGGAGAACAGGACAATCAAGCTATTGTGACATCACTGATGAGGCTGGCTTTTATTGGTGGAATGAGGCAGTATGACATCACAATCTCGGCTCTGCTTCCCAAAGACAAACAGAATGTCATGGTTACAGTTTAGCCAGTGGTCTCAAACTCAAACCCTTTGCAAGGCCACATTTTGGATTTGTAGGTACTTGGAGGGCCTCAGAAAAAAATAGTTAATGTCTTATTAAAGAAATGACAATTTTGCATGAGGTAAAACTCTTTATAGTTTATAAATCTTTCCTTTTGGCTAAATCTTAATAATAATATTATAATTTATAGCTAAAAAGACATATGATCAAGAAACTGTTTTGTGATTATGATAAACATACCGAGAGCCTCAAAATAGTACCTGGCGGGTCGCATGTGATACCCGGGCCGCGAGTTTGAGACCACTGGCTTAAAACACATCGTCCTGTTTTAGGATGGGGGGCGCTGCTCTCCAGCTTAAAAATAATCTTATTTTTGCTAATGTAATATTTGTGCACTTCAGTAAAAGAAAGGAGGAAGGGAAAGGGACTTGTATACTGCTTTTTTGTGTGTCATTACACACTCAAAGCAGCTTACGTATAAGCAGGTACTTATTTTGTACCGAGGGCATTAAGTGGCTTGGCCAGGGTCACAAGGAGCAGCGCTGGGATTCAATTCTGCAACCTCAGGGTGTTGAGACAGAAGCTCTACCACACTTAAAATGATATGAGCTCTCCCCCTCCCTCCCTTTGTCACCCTTGGATTCTTTGTGTTAAAGATGATGACGCAAACCGTTTTGTCATGTGCACACATCCACATGCAACATGGAGGGAAGGGGGCGAGGTTGGTAATAATGTGGTTTATTGCGTGTTACTGAATTCTGTTGTACCTGGTACTATAGACTCCTTTCCCCTGGCGCTCACTGCTTACATATGTCTCTCTCATGCAAAGATTGCACTTTTCTGTTACCTAATATAAGATTTATTCTACTTTATAGCAGCATAGAAGATGTGATGGCTCCTACTGATAATGTGTTTATGGAATTACTCCTTCTGATTGCATTGACATGATGGCGTTGCTTTGACTCTGCTCTAGTGATCGGGTGATGACGGTAGAACAGCAGAAAAGCAATTACAGCTCCGCTATTAATGGGCCTCAATTTGCTATCTCCCTCCCCCCCTCCCTCCCCCCCACCCGCATGCCACCACTTGTAATTTGTGAAGAACCTTGGCAGCGTTAGCACTTTCCATTTGCTGCTGTTAACGCTTTCGGGAGGGGAGCTTGAGCATCCAGCCCTGTTAACTTCCTCCTGGGTCCGGTTCTCGGGATGCAGGCAGGTGTCTGCTCACGTAGGCAGGCGGCAGGAGTGACCGTAATTTTCTGCAGCGATGATCAGTTCCTGCGCGTGCAAGTAGTTAACATAACCTAAAAATGTATTTCTATGTTGCAAAACATCTCACGGTTCAATGCGGTGTTCGCAAAAATAAAGCTGAACGTTGCCAGTAAATTACATTTAAATGACATTTACAGTATCGTTCAATAATCTACAAATATTTAAAAATAGGTACGTTATTAAAAGCTTTCTAAAATGCAAATAAGCCTTAGACATTCTGACCCATGGCCCGAACAAGAGTGCCAGTGTGCAGCTTGATAAGATAATTGCCGACTTATAAATCAAACGAGTATAACCTTTAACTGCTGGGAACTTGAAAAAAAAGATAAATTACGCAACGAATGTCCCCAAGAAGCAAATATGATATGATCGAGACTTTCAAAATACCGAAAGGAATCGACAAAATAGAGCAGGAAAAAAAATTATTTACAATGTCCAATGTGACACGGACAAGAGGACATGGACTGAAGCTAAGGGGGGACAAGTCCAGGACAAATATCAGGAAGTTCTGCTTCACCTAACGAGTGGTGGACACCTGGAATGCTCTCCCAGAGGAGGTTATTGCGGAATCCACCGTTCTATGATTTAAAAACAAGCTAGATGCACATCTCCTTACGAGAGGCATAGAGGGGTATGGGTGACTAAAATTACGCCAGGTATACACCTGGCTGGGCCTCCGCGTGTGCGGATCGCCGCACTTGATGGATCGAAGGTCTGATCCGGAGATGGCGGTTCTTATGTTCTTATAATGCCTCATTCTACAGTGCCTCAGAGCCAACCTCATCAGTGATGTTACAATGGAGTAGCAACATTCCAGAATCCCAAAGAGTAACAAAAGATTCTAGAACCCCAAACAGTATCAAGATTCCAGGCAGAATCTCAAAGAATAGCAAAATTCCAGAACTCAAAGAGTAGCAACATTCCAGAGCTGAGATTGTGACACGGACAAGAGGACATGGACTGAAGCTAAGGGGGGACAAGTCCAGGACAAATATCAGGAAGTTCTGCTTCACGCAACGAGTGGTGGACATCCTGGAATGCTCTCCCAGAGGAGGTTATTGCGGAATCTACCGTTCTAGGATTTAAAAGCAAACTAGATGCACATCTCCTTACGAGAGGGTGACTAAAATTACGCCAGGTGTACACCTGGCTGGGCCTCCGCGTGTGCGGATCGCCGCCCTTGATGGACCGAAGGTCTGATCCGGAGAAGGCACTTCTTATGTTCTTATAAAATTTGATTCATCAAATATTTGGGTGTTTAAACCAGTGTTTTTCAACCTTTTTACACCTATGGACCGGCAGAAATAAAAGAATTATTCTGTGGACCGGCATCGGTCCGTGGACCGGCGGTTGAAGAACACGGGGCTAAGTCGTGGGCCAGACCCCGACCATCTCTACCCAATCTCCACCCCAGACCCCGCCCCCATAATAGGTGGTTTATATCGCTAGATGCAGTGGTAACAGCTCCAATGCTCATAGAAATTCTATAAGCGGCAGAGCTGTTACCGCTGCGGCCGGTGCTAAAAACCGTGCTACGGTTTTGTAAAAGGGGTGGGGATTGTTCGGTGGGGCTCCATTAAGGCCTCTTTAAGTTACCCTCTGGAAGCCACAATCCGATGCTCCTGGCTTTATGGTGGTGATATTTTTCTTGGAATAATGTTGCTTGCAGTGCTCTCTGCAAGCTGTGTTATTAAAATTACATAGTAATTAGCTCTTTTGCCTATATTTGCATGATTTGCATCTCATTATTCTGTAACCAGTGGTAACTTTAACATATATTACATGTCCCCTCTCAATCTCCTCTGTTCGAGGGAGAAGAGGCCCAGTTTCTCTAATCTTTCGCTGTACGGCTTAAGTGAGCCAAGTATAGGACAATCAAACCATTGTGACATCACTGATGAGGTTGGCTCTGAGGCGCTGTGGAATGAGGCGTTATGACATCACAATCTCAGCTCTGGAATGTTGCTCTCATTGGGGTTCCGGAATCTTGCTCTTCTTTGAGATGCTGGAACGTTGCTACTCCTTGGGTTTTGGCCAGGTACTAGTGACCTGGATTGGCCACCATGAGAACGGGCTACTGGGCTTGATGGACCATTGGTCTGATCCAGTAAGGCTATTCATATGTCCACAGGCAGGCTAAATTTTCAGGATATAAAACCATTCTTGTTCAACAAATTCCTAGCAGATCAGTAAACCCTGCACGCTCCCTGCTCCTCAAGACGAAGGAAAATGCTCTAGTTACGGACTGTCTCTACTCTTCAACCTTCCCCCTCATCTCACCCACCCTCTCGGGTCTCCGTATCTATACCTGTACTGAGACCCTACCTCTGTTCATCTAATGAGTACTCCTTGTATTCCCTACTTCCTTTGTTCTCGACTCCGACCTTACCATGGTCCTTTATTATTTCTACTCCAATGTTACATGTAATTATATACTTACTTTTCATGTACAATTTTCAGTTAGCTCTTGTTAAACGCATTGAACTTCACGGTGTATTGCCATATACATATAAATTCTTATGTTATGTTATATCCATAATGCATATGCATGAAAAGATTTGCATGCACTGCCTCCTTGGTATGCAAATCTCTCTCATGCATATTCATTGTGGATATCCTGAAAATCCGGCCTGCCTGTGGGACCTCAATGACTGGAATTGAGCAGCCCTGTGCTATGTTCTCTCCAGAAAATTAAATAAATGTTTTGCAGGGACATAGTGATGGTTTCCTTTTCTCCAATATATTCCTAAAACCTCTCTAACCAATATGATATTTTAACCTTCCCCTGGGGCTGACTTTAGCATCTTTTTGCACTTAATTTTAACACTTCAAATGGAAAGAAATAGAACCGTGAGAGACAGTTTCTACAGACTGGAAGACTGAGTAATGTATGGTATATAAAGATGAAGAAGGTTTCAAGTGAATATTGACCCAGCGGGTACAGTAGTGTCAGGGTCATCATCTTACATGCAAAATGCTGGTCTTTGTTCTGTAATGCATCACATTACATTTTTTTTCCATATCTTTATTCATTTTAATTTATAACATTTTATTGAAGGAATATACAAGTATACAAAAATATAATACAAATTGAACTCATAACAATTATATTCATAAAAATATTTGTCAAACATAGTTCTATTATTCCTCCAAAATATATTTCCACATTATCTACAATAAACCTTAATACATTCTCAAGTTCAAACCCCCCTTTTTCAATTCCTCAATTCCCTCCTCCTCCCATCCTTACCCCTTTTAATTATATGTAAATCTTTAATTAAAGAAATAAAATAACCCGAAAACTAAAAGTCAACTTCAAGTGCAACATATTATCAAGCCATGTACAAATAAACAGCACTTAATTCCATCAACTGATATGATGATATAATAAAAATATATCCCTTCCCACCCACCCACCCTTTCAGATGGCAAAAAGACAATCAAGAATAATGCAAATGATCAAACAAACAAAATTGAGATCAAATAATAAATTAAAGGCATAGCCCCTCTCCGCTCCCCCCCCCCCCCACCCATCCTGGACGTGTATAATCAAAGGGCAAAAACCAATAATCAATCTTTACCAATTTTTATCAATGGGTCCCAAACCTCCTTGAATTTCTTATAATGTCCCAATTGTATTGCACTCATACGTTCAAATTTATAGGTTTGGCACAAGGATTCCCACCAAAAACTATAATTTAACCTATCCCAAGTTTTCCAGTTTTTTCAAAATTAGCTGTATGGCAACTCCCGTCATAATGAGAAGTAGTCTATTATTATATGAAGTTATTGGACTCTTTGGCCCTCAATAACGTACCAAAAGCATATTACATTTAATTTACCAGGCATACATATTTTATTGGGAACAATGACTTCTTGCAATAACTTGTGGTACTGCAGTACCCCTGCAACTGAGTGGCAGCAGGTTCAGGACAAATGTCAGGAAGTTTTGTTTCACACAGCGCGTGGTGGGTGCTTGGAATGCACTCCCGGGGGAGGTTGTGGCGGAGACTACTGTACTGGGATTCAAGCGCAGGTTGGATGCACACCTTCTTGCATATCATATTGAGGGATACGGTAAAGTCGGGTCTCCAAAAAGGAGTACCTAAATGGGCCGCCGCGTGTGCGGAGCACCGGACTGGATGGACCTCGGTCTGATCCGGTGAAGGCGTTTCTTATGTTCTTATGCAACAACCAAAATGAAAAAAAAGGAGGACCTGTGGTCCACAAACATACTGGTAAACCCAAAACAAAAAAGAGATGAACGATAATCTCTGGGGGCATGCATGTATGCAACGCAGTGACATTGCACGCATGCGTGTATGCCGGTGACAGGTCAAAAGCGCGCCGACAACCCAGCGCAGACAACTGAGTGCAAGGCGGAAGCACGCTGAAGAAAAACAGTATTTTAAAGGGCTCTGATGGGGGTGTGGGGGAGGCAACCCCCCCCACACACTTTACTTAACAGAGATCGCGCCAGCATTATGGGGGGTTTGGGGGGGGTTGTAACCCCCCACATTATACTGAAAACTTCACTTTTTCCCTAAAAAAGAGGGAAAAAGTTAAGTTTCTAGTAAATGAGGGGGGTTAAAACCCCCCAAACCCCCCACAACGCCGGCGCGATCTCTGTTAAGTAAAGTGGGGGGGTTCCCCACCAACACCCCCCGTCGGAGCCCCTTAAAATACTGTTTTTCTTCGG
The DNA here is from genome assembly GCF_902459505.1 of Geotrypetes seraphini. Taxonomy (NCBI): domain Eukaryota; kingdom Metazoa; phylum Chordata; class Amphibia; order Gymnophiona; family Dermophiidae; genus Geotrypetes; species Geotrypetes seraphini. The sequence continues at coordinate 175,017,080 of NC_047091.1, read as the reverse complement.
CGCGCTTCCGCCTTGCGCTCAGTTGTCGGCGCGCCTTTGTCGTCACGCGCTTTTGTCTATGAACCATGTATGCCTTCCTGCCCAATGAACAGGTAGTTGGGGGGGGGGTGGAGCTGGGACGTAACGGGGTGAGGATGGGTAGAACTGGGTGGGCCTGGGGGGCGGGCCTAGGGGTATGGGTTTTACTAACGTAAAATCTGGTAACCCTACCCTTAAGTCAGGGATAGGCAATTCCGGTCCTCGAGAGCCCGGTCGGGTTTTCAAAGATTCCCGCAATGAATATGCGCGAGATTAATTTGCACGCACTGTTTCCATTGTATGCAAATCAATCTCGTGCATATTCATTATGGGAATCTTGAAAACCCGACAGGGTTGTGGCTCTCGAGGACCGGAATTGCCTACCCCCTGCCTTAGGTGAAGGCATGCTCTTTAGGGGTGGGGGGGTCCTCTTCCAGGAGGAAAAAAATAGCACGGAGTGCGGAATATTTGGCATCCAAATAATTCTGGATAAGATCGTGAACCAGCGCTGACCTGAAAAAGGCACTCTTCCATCTTGATTTATCTTTGTGCATCAATATTTCTACACTGAGCCAGCATTGACTACACACAAATGTGGCAGCTCCACAGTACTAAGATTACTAGTCAGTGGGGGGAAAAAAGAGAATGATATGGAACAGAGCTCCCTTTAGGAGACTCATCAGTCTTCATCGTCTGTCATCTGATATGCAGAACCTCTGTAGGCTGTGCTCGCCTTGCTTTGCCTCGTGAAGCCTCTGCCTCAGCCTTAGTGATGCTCTTGAGGCATCGGCTTTTGGCAGATGGTCACAGCACATGTAGGAGACCGCCTTCCAGTCGACCAGAAACAAAGAAAATATTTCATTCTGCCTCCCATCCCCTCCCCGCCCGCTTTGGTTGTCAAGCATGTTCTCTATCCAGCTCCGTACACATCAGGGAATCGTATACATTGAAAAACATTTTCATTTCGTGTCATTTCTCATATTGTTCTGGTTTTCCTTGTCTGTTTCTTTTTTTCTTTTTTTTTTCCCCAACATCCATTTTATTTTTATTGCGTGCATATTTTGCGTGGCACGCAAACTGAAAGCACAAATGACAGAAACTATATTAGTCTTATGGTGTTGAAAATGATGTAACGTGCGAATATCACTGATGTTTTCATGGTAATTTAAAACAGCCATATGTTCTTTTTGCAGAGCTGTTTTCCAGGTAGAAGAGTGCATTAGGATTATAAATTCATTTCCTGTCCTAAAAAAAAATATTATGAGCATCCATGATTTTAGGTGTGGAAAGGCCTGGATCTATCTAATGCAGTGGTTCTCAACCCTGTCCTGGAGTCCTTCAGCCAGTCGGGTTTTCATGATATCCCTAATGAATATGCATGAGAGAGATTTGCATATAATGGAAGTGGCAGGTATGCAAATCTCTCTTATGCATATTCATTAGGGATATCTTGAAAACCCGACTGGCTGGGGGAGGTTCCCCAGGACAGGGTTGATAACCACTGATCTAATGGATTCCCCTAAGTCAAAATGAGCAACTCCGGTCCTCGAGGGCCGGAATCCAGTTGGGTTTTCATGATTTCCCCAATGAATATGCATTGAAAACAGTGCATGCAAATAGATCTCATGCATATTCATTGGGGGAATCCTGAAAACCCGACTGGATTCCAGCCCTCGAGGACCGGAGTTGCCCTCCCCTGCCCTAGGCTGTAGGGGAGGCAACAATAGGGGAGGAGTTCTCTCAAAAGGGGCAGCACATTTTTCGCTGTGGGTCCTCTTTTTTTAAATTTTTTATCAGCTGCTTTCCCTTACTAACTGCAGCCATTCATAAGGTTACCAGACGTCCGTGAAACCCCGGACATGTCCTGTTTTTAGAGGACTGTCTGGGTGCCCGGATGGATTTCCCAAAACCGGCAGTTTTGGAAAGGTTTCGGAAGTCCCTAACCTCGGGGCTGTGTCTGGATGGTGTCTGCGCATGCACGGATGGCGACTCAGTGAGTTCATACGCCTGAGTGCAGGCATGTGACCGCAGACGCGGTCCCGTTCTCGGGGAGGTTCGTATGGGGCAGCGCAGAGGGCAGAACAGGGCAGAGCTGGGAGCAGAATGGGGCGGGGCAGGGCGGGGCGGGGCTGGTGGGCGGGAAAAGGTGGGGCCTGTTGTCATCATTTTTTTAATAGAGGAAATCTGGCAAACCCTAGCTATTCAACACACTTTCTTAAAGGTTAGGGGCTAGTCCAGGGGTGTCAAATGTCGGTCTTTGAGGGCCGCAATCCAGTTGGGTTTTCAGGATTTCCCCAATGCATATGCATGAGATCTATTAGCATACAATGAAAGCAGTGCATGCAAATAGATCTTGTGCATATTCATTGGGGAAATCCTGAAAACCCGACTGGATTGCGGACCTTGAGGGCCAACATTTTTTTAAACATTTTTATAAATGATATTGCTGAAGGGTTGTCGGGTAAGATTTGCCTCTTTGCGGATGATACCAAAATCTGCAATAGAGTAGACACGCCGGATGGTGTGAATAACATGAGGAAGGACCTGGCAAAGCTTGAAGAATGGTCTGAAATTTGGCAGCTAAAATTAAATGCTAAGAAATGCATTTGGGCTGCAAAAACCCAAGGGAACGGTACAGTTTAGGGGGTGAAGAACTTATGTGCACGACGGAAGAGCGAGACTTGGGTGTGATTGTATGTGATGATTTTAAGGTGGCCAAACAGGTTGAAAAGGTGACGGCGAAAGCTCGAAGGATGCTAGGTTGCATAGGGAGAGGTATGGCCAGTAGGAAAAAAGAGGTGCTGATGCCCCTGTATAAGACTTTGATGAGACCTCATTTAGAATATTGTGTACAATTCTGGAGGCCTCACCTTCAAAAAGATATAAAAAGGATGGAGTCGGTCCAGAGGAAGGCTACTAGAATGGTATGTGATCTTCATCATAAGGCGTATGGGGACAGACTTAAAGATCTCAATCTGTATACTTTGGAGGAAAGGCGGGAGAGGGGAGATAATGATAGAGACATTAAAATTCCTATGTGGCGTAAATGTACATGAGTCTAGTCTCCTTCATTTGAAAGAAAGCTCTGGAATGAGAGGGCATAGGATGAAGTTAAGAGGTGATAGGCTCAGGAGTAATCTAAGGAAATAGTTTTGTACAGAAGGGGTGGTAGATGCATGGAATAGGCTTCCAGTAGAGATAGTGGAGACAAAGACTGTGTCTGAATTCAAGAGGGCCTGGGATAGGCACGTGGGATCTCTCAGAGAGAGAGAGAGAGAAAGAAAGAGATAATGGTTACTGTGGATGGGCAGACTGGATGGGCCATTTGGCCTTTATCTGCCATCATGTTTCTATGTTTCTATTTGACATCCCTGGGTTTTGAAAAACTGTCCTGACCCCCAGACATGTCCTTAAAAAGATGACATGTCCGAGGAAATCTGAACGTCTGGAAGCCCTAAGTTGAAGAAAGTGAAGTTTATTAAAGGACCCAACACGGCTTGTGTTTCAGTGAAGCGCCATCTTCAGGGGGTCACATGAAGGTCTCAGAAAAAGATTGCTTTAGAAACATAGGAAGATGACGGCAGAAAAGGGCCACAGCCCATCAAGTCTGCCCACTCTACTGACCCACCTCGTTAAGTCTGAGTGCTAATGACCTAGTTCCTTAACTCGACCCTCGTAGGGATCCCACGTGGATGTCCCATTTATTCTTAAAGTCGAGCATGCTGGTGGCCTTGATCACCTGCACCGGAAGTTTGTTCCAGTGATCTACCACCCTTTCTGTGAAGAAATACTTCCTGGTGTCACCACTAAATTTCACTCCTCTGAGTTTGAGTGGGTGCCCCCTTGTGACCGAGGGTCCCTTGGGAAAGAATATGTCGTTTTCCACCTCGACACGACCTGTGACGTACTTAAATGTCTCAATCATATCACCCCTTTCCCTGCGCTCCTCTAGAGTATAGAGCTGCAATTTGCCCAGTTTTTCTTCGTATGAGAGACCCTTGAGTCCGGAGACCATCCTAGTGGCCATCTGCTGGTCCGACTCAGCTCGAAGCACATTTTTACGGTAATGTGGCCTCCAGAATTGCACACAATATTCCAGATGAGGTCTCACCATGGTTCTGTAAAGTGGCATTATGACTTCAGGTTTGCGGCTGACGAAGCTTCTATTGATACATCCCATCATTTGCCTTGCCTTGCATGATTTAGCCACAACTGTTCCATTCATATCTTTGTGGGGTGAAGGAGGTGGGGTCGGTGAGCACTGGGGGAGTGTGGGAGGCTCATGACTTCATCCTTCCACTGGTCAGTCTGGGCACCTTTTTGGCACTTATTGTTAAAAAAAACAGGTCTTGCCCCAAACGTCCAAATTGTGCCCTGAACATTTTGTTAAAATGTTTGCTTATTGCAGGAAAACATCCAAATCATAACCCCGCCCTGGTCCCGCCCAAACCACACCTCTAACATGCCCCCTTCACATTTAGACGCACTGCAGACAACCACCATAGAAAATGGGTTTCCAAAATAGTGAATTCAAAGGGTTTGTTGAGCAAAAAAAGTCCATTTGCCCCTTTATGCCACTGTTTGGACTTTTTCTTTTTCAAAATCGAGTCCCAAAGTATCCTATAGACTAGAGAAAGGTAGAGAAGGCAGACCAAATAATGGTTTCCATGGTAAATGGGAAAAGACCATTTTGCTAATTGCTTAAAGATGTAATGAAATGAATTTTCTTATATCTGTGCAAGCCAACAATGACCTCAGCATATTATAAATTGCAGCAACTCCCCATATTTTGGGATACATATGATTTTGCTTGGAACTAATAATATTGTATGATGAATAATATAATATAATTATCAGTACTTATGATGGAAGAAATTCTTGGAGAAAGTGCCATGTTAAAATAGTGGCAATTAGCTACGAGAGAGAACTTTTTATGTTAGGAACATAGATTATATTATTTAAGCCATATTTTCCTTGGTGGATGATTCCTGCTGTAGAACAAAAGAAAGGGAACGGAAACCTGGGGAGTGGGATAGAGCATGTCAACCTTGAGAAAGAGAGATTGTTCACCCTCTCCGAGGTAGAGAGAACGAGAGGGCACTCTCTAAAGTTAAAAGGGGATCGATTCCGTACGAACGTAAGGAAGTTCTTCTTCACCCAGAGAGTGGTGGAGAACTGGAATGCTCTTCCGGAGGCTGTTATAGGGGAAAACACCCTCCAGGGATTCAAGACAAAGTAGATAAAAACATGTTTGTTCAACCTCTCCAAGGTAGAGAGAACGAGAGGGCACTCTCTAAAGTTGAAAGGGGATAGATTCCGTACGAACGTAAGGAAGTTCTTCTTCACCCAGAGAGTGGTGGAGAACTGGAATGCTCTTCCGGAGGCTGTTATAGGGGAAAACACCCTCCAGGGATTCAAGACAAAGTAGATAAAAACATGTTTGTTCAACCTCTCCAAGGTAGAGAGAACGAGAGGGCACTCTCTAAAGTTGAAAGGGGATAGATTCCGTACGAACGTAAGGAAGTTCTTCTTCACCCAGAGAGTGGTGGAGAACTGGAATGCCCTCCCGGAGTCTGTTATAAGGGGAAACACCCTCCAGGGATTCAAGACAAAGTTAGACAAGTTCCTGCTGAACCAGAACGTACGCAGGTAAGGCTAGACTCAAATTGGTCACTGTTTTTTGACCTAAGGGCCGCCGCAGGAGCGGACTGCTGGGCACGATGGACCACGGGTCTGACCCAGCAGCGGCAGTTCTTATGTTCCTATTTTTTATTTCTATAAACTCAAAATGAAATACTTGTAGAAACACATGAATAAAAAGTCCTATAAACGTAATGTCCTAATTGTGGAAGGATCCAGTTGATGACGCGATGCAGTCCGTGTTTCGGCCTTCTGGATGATTCTTGCTTTCACAAAACAGAATTTTTTTGTAATTCACCTGTAAATTTAGGGGTCAATATTTAACGTGATCTAACTAGGCAAGAGAGGCTCCTGGCGGGTTAAATCTCATATGTGGAGTTAATCCCCAATTTTCTGTGGCGCTATATCAGCACTAATTGCAAAGCTCAAAACCGATGTTTTTGTTGGCAGTCCAGGGGTAGAGTCAGCGCTTAGGGGCCATTTTACTAAGCTGCGGTGAGCACTAATGCATGAAAATCCACTATTTTGCGGCGCGCTCAGGCGTCCCGTGCTAGTTTTGGCATCTGCGCGTGTTTCCCACCTGCTAAAAAATTATTTTCATTTTATAGCGCTAGGGGCGTGTTTGGGGGGGCGGAGAATAGACGTGCCCAGCGTTAATCGTTTAGCGCAGCTACGTCGCCACATGCTAATGATTAACACATAAGAACATAAGTATTGCCTCTGCCGGGTCAGACCAGGGGTCCATCGTTTCCAGCAGCCCGCTCCCGCCGGCAGCCTTCCAGGTCCTTGACCTGTAAGTTCCCACCACCTGAATTGTTTATGCCCTAATCCTGAAGTACCCTGTATAGTACCCCTCTATCTATACCCTGTAATCCCTTTCTCCTTCAAGAAGTCATCCAGGCTCTTTTTGAAGCCCAATATCATACTCTGTCCTATCACCTCTCCTGGAAGCGCATTCCAGGTGTCCACCACCCTCTGAGTGAAGAAGAACTTCCTAGCATTCGTCTTGAATCTGCCTCCTTTCAGTTTTTCCGAATGCCCTCTTGTTTTTGATGTCCCCGCTAGCCTGAAGAATCTGTCCCTCTCCACCTTCTCTATACCTTTCATGATTTTATAGGTCTCTATCATGTCCCCTCTAAGTCTCCGCTTCTCCAGGGTAAAGAGCCCCAGCTTCTCCAGCCTTTCGGCATATGCAAGGTTTTCCATGCCCTTAATCATTTTTGTTGCTCTTCTCTGGACCCTCTCGAGCATCGCCATATCCTTCTTAAGGTGCGGCGACCAGTATTGGACGCAGTACTTCAGATGCGGGCGCACCATTGCTCTAAACAGCGGCAGGATAACTTCCTTCGTTCTGGTAGTGATACCTTTTTTGATCATGCCCAACATTCTGTTCGCCTTCTTTGAGGCCGCTGCACATTGTGCCGCTGGCTTCATCGTTGTATCCACCAATACCCCCCATAACCACCACGGTTAGTGCCTGAGCTCTTAGGGCCGGGCTCTGTAAATGGTGCTTAAATAGGCCGCGTCTACAAAACTGGACACCAGCCACGTGTCTGTCACGCTTAGGTGCGGTGAACAGAATCACGGCTAACGACACCTAGGGGCTCCTTTTTACTAAGGTGCGCTAGGGTTTTTAGCGCACGCACAAAATTACCGTGCGCTAAACCGTGCGCTACGCTTCTAGAATAACGCCAGCTCAATGCTGGCGTTAAGGTCTAGTGCGCACGGCAATTTAGCCCGCGTTATTCCGTGCGTTAAGGCCCTAACGCACCTTAGTAAAAGGAGCCCCAAAGAAAAATCTTAGACGCCTGCAATGTAGGCCAGCATTTTCTACAGTGCTGGTGTCTAAGTTGTTTAGTGAATTGCGCCTAACACGCCCTCCCCCTAACCACGCCCACTTAGGAATACAGCCTGTTATATTAAAAAGACATAAAAAATTTACAATTAATGGAGTAAAATTAATTATATTTAAAAATAAAAGCACAGATTAAGAGATAAATTTGTCAAATAATTAAGACAGTACTATTTGACAAATTTATCTCTTAATCTGTGCTTTTATCTTTAATATAATTAATTTTACTCCATTAATTGTAAATTTTTTATGTCTTTTTAATATAACAGGCTGTATTCCTTTTCTTATTATTTTGTATTTCACTGATTGTTCAGGTTTTCCTTTTTGGAAACCACCTAGTAATTCTTTTGATTAAGGTAGTATAGAAAAATAACGTTATGTTATGTTGTTAGGCCTTAATGCGCACTTCTGCGAGTCATTCGTAAATAGGGTTACCATGTGGCTCCAGAAAAAAGAGAACGGATTGAGACATCTGGATTTTTCTTCCATTGAAAGCAATGGAAGTAAAACCCGGATGTCTCAATCCGTCCTCCTTTTTCTGGAGCCATATGGTAACCCTATTTAAAAATGACTCGCAGAAGTGCGCATTAAGACTACTCTTTACTGCTGTTTGATAAATGGGTGATAGTGTCCGAAGATCTAAAGGCGAAAAAACAGTGTGACAAGGCAGTGGCTGCTGCCAGAAGGATGCTGGGCTGTATAAAGAGAGGCGTAGTCAGTAGAAGGAAGAAGGTGTTGATGCCCCTGTACAGGTCATTGGTGAGGCCCCACTTGGAGTATTGTGTTCAGTTTTGGAGACCGTATCTGGCGAAATACGTAAGAAGACTTGAGGCGGTCCAGAGGAGGGCGACGAAAATGATAGGAGGCTTGCGCCAGAAGACGTATGAGGAGAGACTGGAAGCCCTGAATACGTATACCCTAGAGGAAAGGAGAGACAGGGGAGATATGATTCAGACGTTCAAATACTTGAAGGTTATTAACGTAGAACAAAATCTTTTCCAGAGAAAGGAAAATGGTAAAACCAGAGGACATAATTTGAGGTTGAGGGGTGGTAGATTCAGGGGCAATGTTAGGAAATTCTACTTTACGGAGAGGGTGGTGGATGCCTGGAATGCGCTCCCGAGAGAGGTGGTGGAGAGTAAAACTGTGACTGAGTTCAAAGAAGCGTGGGATGAACACAGAAGATTTAGAATCAGAAAATAATATTAAATATTGAACTAAGGCCAGTACTGGGCAGACTTGCAGGTCTGTGTATGGCCATTTGGAGGAGGATGGGCAGGGGAGGGCTTCAATGGCTGGGAGGGTGTAGATGGGCTGGAGTAAGTCTTAACAGAGATTTCGGCAGTTGGAACCCAAGCACAGTACCGGGTAAAGCTTTGGATTCTCGCCCAGAAATAGCTAAGAAGAAAAAAAAAAAAAAAAATTGAAATTGAATCAGGTTGGGCAGACTGGATGGACCATTCGGGTCTTTATCTGCCGTCATCTACTATGTTACTATGTTAATTGATTAAGGCCATTTTTAAATACATTTTTTTTTCTTGGCATGAAAAAGAAAAATAAGGAGTTTTTGTAAATGGCCGTGAAATTCTTCAATCTCTTCCCTCCTTGAGAGTTTCGCATTTATCGTGCCAGTATGTTATAACTAGTCATCACTAGGGTGGCATACGAGAGAAGTTTGTTGCATATATTCATTTGCATTGAAATGTTCTGAGGATCAGGGAGGGATTTTTCATCTTTTTCCTTGGGGTATTTTATGAACACAGATCAATTTTTGCACCGTACAGTCCGTTCTAGTTATTCACACGTTTGTGACACGCAAATTCGCCTAATCTAATCTAATCTTTAGTTTGTATATCGGGTCATCTCCCGCTGGAGCTCGACTCGGTTACATATAATTAAGACTAGAGTATATAGCAGAAAACATAAGAGAAGAAAGAACTAATTAAAAACTAAAGTACATAATAAAAGCGTGGAGGGGCATAATAAAAAAACGTCTAAGTTCCCTTTTGGCCTAATGCCTTAAACGTTGAAAGTAGAAACAGGGAAAATGTCCATTATATTAAAAAAAACGTCCAAAAGGATGTTTTTTTTTTATAATGGCTTGCGTCTACATTCAGCTGTTTAAACGCTCAGACCACCACTACGTCTAAACTTACACCATATAATCAACCTAAAAAAAGCCTAAGCCTCAAACGTCCAAAACAAGAGCTTTTAGGCGAAGGAGGAGCCAGTCCTTCGCCTAAAAGCTGGATTCTGTAACTGGTGTCTGTCAAAAACAACACCGGTTACAGAATCCCCCCCCCCTATAACGATCCGGGCAGGAGGGAGCCCAAGCCGTCTTGCCCCACGGCACCGCCGAACCCCCGACTCGATCAGGGCAAGAGGGAGCCCAAGCCCTCCTGCCCTGGCGAACCGTGACCCCCCCCGCTGACATCGGGGCAAGAGGGAGCCCAAGCCCTCTTGCCCCTTGATCCCCAAACCCCCCCCCCCCCCGGCCAAGTCCGATGGGGCCAGGAGGGAGCCCAAGCCCTCCTGGCCCGGTGACACCCTCTAACCCCCACCCCCCACTAAAATACGGGCAGGAGGGATCCCAGGCCCTCCTACCCTCGACGCAACCCCCCTGACCGAACCCCCGATCAACCCCCCTGCCGACCTGCGACTCCCCCGCCGACCCCATGATCTCTCACACCCCTTCCCCGTACCTTAAAAATTGTTGGTCGGATGGACGGGTGCCAAGCCCGTCTGTCCAACAGGTCAGCCATCTTGGGAATGGCTGGCCTTAGGGCCTGATTGGCCCAGGCGGCTCAAACCCCGCCCACAGGTGGGGCTTGAGGCGCCTGGGCCATCCTGAATCGGCCCAGTTGTCTTAGGCCCCTCCTGTGGGCGGGGCCTTAGGTACATGGGAACCTAACCCTATTTTCCCATAGGATCCACTGTTCACTTTCCGTAGTTTTGAGGTGCAATGTGAACTGCTGAAACCTAGCTTCTATTTTCCCAAAGACTCCATGTTTTGTTATTTGCGATATCATGGTTTGCGAACATTCTCGTGAACCATACTACCACGAATAACGAGAATGGATTGTACATTTATGCATTTAAAAACACGAAAGAGCGATTTTACAAAGTGTTGCAGGACCTGGGTTGTGGACTTGTCGGCGGACTTGGGAACCTGGGATATTTCTGCTAATATTAGGGCGCTGCCCTGTCTGACGCAGAGTGTCTGGCTCCGGGAGAGTTATTATAGAGTTCGGCTGTGAGCCTATTATGCACAGCATCAATTATATTATAGTGGGGCACTCTTTCACCAATCTGGTCTGATAGTTCAAGTTCAATTTATTTGATATGCCGCAGATATAAAACTGAGGTTAAAATCTCAGCGGTTTACAATAAAAAAGGGGGGGTTGGGGTGGACGAACGCAGATGAGTAGAAACATAGAAGATGACGGCAGAAAAGGGCTACAGCCCATCAAGTCTGCCCACTCTGCTTACCCACCCCCTGTCTATGCCCTAATGACCCAATTTCCTGATCTTGACCCTCGTAGGGATCCCACATGGGTATCCCATTTATTCTTAAAGTCTGGCACGCTGTCTGCCTCGATCACCTGCACTGGAAGCTTGTTCCAATGATCAACCACTCTCTCTGTGAAGAAATACTTTCTGGTGTCGCCATGAAATTTTCCGCCCCTGAGTTTGAGCGGGTGCCCTCTTGTGGCCGAGGGTCCCTTGAGAAAGAAAATATCATCTTCCACTTCGACACGTCCCGTGAGGTACTTAAATGTTTCGATCATGTCTCCCCTCTCCCTACGTTCCTCGAGAGTGTAGAGCTGCAATTTGTTCAGTCTCTCTTCGTATGAGAGACCCTTGAGCCCCGAGATCATCCTGGTGAACGATATACCTACTGGACAGACATGGAGAACTCCTTTGGGTTTGCCTTTTGGACCTAAAATCAAGCAGTTTTGGATGCAAGGGGTGACCTATATGTCCGTTCTCCTGAGCAGGCCTATTCAGGCCACGGCGCTCCAGCTCGTCTTGGACAGGCCCGTGGCGTATGGTCGTATGAATAGTGGACTTCGCCTGCTGTGCCGTAAAATGTGTCTGATTGCCTGTAAATGTATAGTGGAGAGTTGGACGAGTGCAGACCTCCCCTCCCCCCCCCGGCATTCTAGCATTGGCGTAATTTGCGACATCAGTTGGTGAGCAAATGACGCACACAGAGAGAGGGATGCCAGAGGGGCCAGGAAACGAAAACTATTATTCCGGCATACTTGGGACCTCTATCTGCAATCTTTGCGTCCTAGAGGGCGCAGTCTGTTATTAAATACTTTAGAGTAGCAGTGGAGAAGTAAGGGAAAGGCGTTCCACCCCGGGCGCCATGTTTGGGGGAGCGCTGGCACCCCTCCTCCTCTCCGCCCCGTCTCTTCCCTCTCTTCCCCTCCCGTGCACCCCCTTCCCTTCCCCCGCTCCTCTAGTCATTCACAGCCGCGAGCAACGACGTTTAGTGTGCTCCTCGTGACTGCGTCGTCTCTCCCGCTGACATCAGCAGGAAAGGTGACCGCGTCGTCTCTCCCACTGATGTCGGCAGGAGAAAGACGACGGGATCACAAGGCGCACGTTGAAGTTCTTGTTGCTCGTGGCGGTGAACGACTAGAGGTACAGGGAAAGGGGGAGTGCGTGTGACAGGGGGGATCAGGGAAGGAGCGGGAGGCATAGATTGGGGAGGGGTGCCACCCACCCTCGCTACGCCACTGTAGAATAAGGGGGAGGGGGTTTAGCTGGGAGTTTCTAGTATGGTGGGTGAGCCTGTGGGGGGAGGGGGGAGGGATTCCATTTATAATAATAATAATAATAATAACTTTATTTTTGTATACCGCCATACCCCGAAGAGTTCTAGGCGGTTCACATTATTTAGACAGAGATTACAAGTGGTTACATATCAAATTGATCATGGAGTAGTTTGACAGAGATTACGAGTGGTTACACAAATTGATCATAGAGTAGCAGACAGCAAGGAGAGAGTATTTACAAGTGATTACATATCAAAATGGTCATAGAGTTGCGAACAGCAAGGAGAGAAGTAGTGGGAAGAGGAGGGAGAACAGGGGGGGCGAGGATCAGAAGGGGGGGGAAGAGGATTGGAAGGGGCATTGAGGGTCTTGGTCTCGGAATAGGTGAGTTTTGAGTAATTTTCTGAAGTCGAGGTAGTTGTGGGCCTTGAGGACCATTTGGGCTAGCCAAGGGTTTAGTTTGGCGGCTTGGAAGGCGTAGGTTTTGTCTAGGAATTTTTTTGAGTGGCATAGTTTTAGGGAGGGGAAGGCGAAGAGTTGAATTTTACGGGCGTTCTTGTAGTTGTGGTTAAGGGTGAAGTGAGGGGTGATGTAGCTTGGGGATAAACCAAATAACGTTTTGTAGCAAAAACAGGCGAATTTGAATATGATTCTGGATTCTAGAGGGAGCCAGTGAAGTTTATGGTAGAAAGGGGTGATATGGTCCCATTTTTTCAGGCCAAATATGAGGCGGACTGCGGTGTTCTGGATCATCCTTAGTCTCCTGATGGTTTTCTTTGTGGAGCCTAGGTAGATGATGTTGCAGTAGTCCAGTATGCTGAGTATGGAGGATTGCACTAGGAGGCGGAATGAAGAGTCGTCAAAGTATTTTTTTATGGTGCGGAGTTTCCATAGAGTCGAGATACTTTTCCTGACTGTGATATCAGTGTGTTTCTCGAGGGATAGATGTTTGTCCAGTGTTACTCCCAGAACTTTTAAGGTTTGTTCAAGGGGGAATGTGGATCCTTTCACTTGAATAGTGGTGTCTTTGATTTTGTCATTGGGGGTTGCTAGGAAGAATTTTGTTTTGTCTGGGTTTAGTTTTAGTCTAAAGGTTAGCATCCAGAGTTCTATCTGACTAATTATGCTTGTGAGGGAGTTGAGGAGCTCTTGAGTGAAACTGGTTAGAGGGATGACTATGGTAATGTCGTCTGCGTATATAAAGAATTTTAGCTTGAGGCTTTGCAGGAGGTTTCCTAGGGAGGTGAGGTATATGTTGAACAGGGTGGGGGACAGGGGGGAGCCCTGTGGCACACCACAGGAGTTTTCCCATGGGTAGGAAAGAGAGTCGTTTTTGAAAACCCTGTAGGATCTGTTCCGTAGGAACCCATTGAACCAGTTAAGAACCTGGCCGGAGATGCCAATGTAGGCAAGGCAGTCTAGAAGAATGTCATGGTCGACTAGATCGAATGCACTGCTCAGGTCCAGTTGTATGATCAGGGCACTGGTTCCCCGACTGAAGAGTGTGTGTATGTGGTCTAGGAGGGAGGCTATGATGGTTTCGGTGCTGTGGTTGGAGCGAAAGCCTGATTGGTTGTCATTTAGGATATCAAATTTATCTAGGTATGTGGTAAGTTCGGCGTTTACCACCCCTTCAGTCATTTTGGTGAATAGCGGGATACTAGCAATAGGTCTGTAGTTGGATGGGGAGCTAGATGGTTCTTTCTTGTTTTTTATGATAGGAGTTATTGAAATGTGGCCTTGTTCTGCTGGGAAACTGCCAGTGGTTAGTAATAGGTTAACCCATGCTAACATATTGGTCTTAAAATGGATTGGAGCAGTTTTCATAATGTTGGGGGGGCAGGTATCCAGTCTGCAGAAGGAGTTTGAATATTTGTTAAAATATGTGTTGAAGGTTGGCCAGTCGATATTTGTGAATTGATTCCAGCTTAGGTCTGTTCTGGAACCTGGGTCTAGTTTGGGCCTGTTTGAGTTGAGAAGGATTGGGAAGTCCCCGTGGGGGTTGGTTGGGGCAGGTATCGATGATCTTAATTTTTGTACCTTAGTGTTAAAGAAGTCTGCAAGGGTGTTCGCGGTTAGAGTGGGTTCGTTTACGCAGGTGTTGGCGAGGGTTTCGAGGTTGTAGAGGTCGTTGACCAGTTTGAAAAGGTTACTGCTGTTGTTTGAAACATTTCCAATTTTATGGGCATAGAATTTTTTTCGTTTGTTCTTGGTAAGGTTTTTGTAGTTTTTTAGTTTGAGTCTCCATGTAGTTCTGTGTTCTTGGGCTCCAGATTTAATCCATTTAGTGTTGGTTGCTGCTGTATTAATCCGATAGGCTGTAATTGTTTGCTTTTTTTTTTTTTTTTTCACCTGCGATGCCTTAATAAAAACAGATTTGAACATAAAAACATGAGAGAAAACCACCCCCGGACTTGTCATGTGTCAAATATCTCGTGAGTCCCTCGCCGGAAACTGGGCTTAGCATACTTTTCCCCTGCAAGAGGTGCTACCACTTCGCTCAATGTTTATTTCTCTTATTTTCTTTGGCCTTTTTGCGGTGTCAGGTCAAAAGCGCGCCGGGACAAAGACGCGCCCAGACAATTGAGCGCAGCGCGTGCCGCCGCGCCGCTCTAAATTACTGTTTTTAGTGCTCCGACGGGGGGGGCGTGGGGGGGAACCCCCCCACTTTACTTAATAGAGATCGCGCCGCGTTGTGGGGGCGTTGTGGGGGGTTGTAACCCTCCACATTTTACTGAAAACTGAACTTTTTCCCTGTTTTTAGGGAAAAAATTCAGTTTACAGTAAAATATGGAGGGTTACAACCCCCCAAACCCCCCATAACGCCGGCGCGATGTCTATTAAGTAAACTGGGGGGGGTTCCCCAACAAAACCCCCCTTCGGAGCCCCTAAAAACTGTAATTTAGAGCGGCGCGGTGGCGCGCACTGCGCTCAATTGTCAGCGCACGCTTTTGTCTTTCGCGCCGTTGTCTATGAACCCCTTTTTGCTGTCATTTCAAGCTTTCTAATTGTCTTCTCGCTTCCTCGTGCTAAACCCCTTTCAGTTGATTTGGATTTACAGGAAAGGCTTTTATTTATTCAATTTTCTATTCCCTTCTCCCAGGGGAGCTCAGAATGGTTTACATGAGTTTATTAGGATCAAGTTTCGAGTTTGTTAGGATTTTATATACCGCCTGTCAAGGTTATCTAAGCGGTTTTACAATCGGGTACTCAAGCATTTTCCCCTGTCTGTCCCATCGGGCTCACGATCTATCGAATGTACCTGGGACAATGGGGGGGATTAAGTGACTTGCCCAGGGTCACAAGGAGCAGCGTGGGTTTGAACCCACAACCTCACGGTGCTGAGGCTGTAGCTTTAACCACTGCGCCACACACTTCCTTGTCAAAAGGTTCTCATGTTGGCAATTAAGTCGGCGGGGTGCGCTGTGCGAGCGTCAATGTCTGGCCCGCTCTCTTAAAATCATTCTAGGGTTGTCATCGACGTACAGCACTGCTCGTGGAGGGAAGCAACTCTACCTAAAACCAAGTACGATCACCCTTAACGCAGGTCTTCTAGCTAATTTTGCACAGGCCGCTGTGCGATGAAGAGTAACGATTTCAAATGCTGTCCTTTCTGTCTTTCCGTAGAGTGCTATTGACACTCTGCCATCTCTCCCCGTGTTCCATCTGTCAACCCACAGTGCTTCTGGTTTTTAATGGATTGCTCATCTGCTATGGCGTGCTCACCTTCACTTTTTCAATGCTGTGACAGTATCTCGGGGACTTATTCTGTCCCGTACTTTGCTCTCTACCCATGCACTATTTAATACAATTAGAGCATGACTGCTGCAGACATTGTAGATGTTTCTTTCCCAGGCCTGTAAACCATAACTTGGTTCAGTCACGCTTTGAATGTTGACTAAAATGAGCGCTCCCTTTCCGGTGGATAGCTGTGGTGCGGTGTCCAGGGCAGTATTGTTTTAAGGAATTTGCCAAAATGCACCCAGACCACGCCACCTACTGGAAACCAGTGTCATCAGTTAGAATGAGCAATGGTTGGCTCTAATATGATGGGAGATGCTATGATGTTTATTGATAATAAATTGGGCGGGGGTGGGGAAGAATTTGAGGCTGTAGTAGGATGTAACATAGCAAGAAAATAAAAAAAAAAAAAAAAATCAATTCCTCCGCTCCTTTCAGCAGCTCCTCACGTGCACATGAAACACAGAAACATAGAAACAGACGGCAGATAAGGGCCACGGCCCATCCAGTCTGCCCACCCCAATAACTCTCCCCTACCTTTCTCTGTGATGAGATCCCACGTGACAATCCCATTTTGTCTTAAAATCAGGCACGCTGTTGGCCTCAATTACCTGTAGTGGAAGACTATTCCAGCGATCAACCACCCTTTCGGTGAAGAAGTATTTCCTCGTGTCACCGTACAGTTTCCCGCCCCTGATTTTCCACGGATGCCCTCTTGTTGCCATGGGGCCTTTTGAAAAAGAAGATATCCTCTTCCACCTCGATACGGCCCGTGAGATATTTAAACGTCTCGATCATGTCTCCCCTCTCTCTGCGTTCCTCGAGTGAGTATAGCTGCAATTTATCCAGCCGTTCCTCATATGGGAGATCCTTGAGTCCCGAGACCATCCGGGTGGCCATTCGCTGGACCGACTCAAGTCTCAGCACATCTTTGCGGTATTGCAGATGGAGTCTCACCAAGGATCTATACAATGGCATAATGACTTCGGGCTTACGGCTGACGAAACTCCTACGTATACAACATATGATTTGTCTGGTCTTAGATGAAGCTTTCTCCACTTGCTTGGCCGTCTTCATGTCCTC
Source organism: Geotrypetes seraphini (assembly GCF_902459505.1). NCBI lineage: Eukaryota > Metazoa > Chordata > Amphibia > Gymnophiona > Dermophiidae > Geotrypetes > Geotrypetes seraphini. The sequence goes on along the minus strand of NC_047091.1, from coordinate 174,999,962 downwards.
ACTGACGATCACCCCTAAGTCTCGTTCTGCTACAGTCCTCGCTAATATCTCGCATGGTTTACATTCAGGTACTCAAGCATTTATCTATCTGTCCTGGTGGGCTCATATTCTACCTAATGTGCCAGGGGCAATGGGGGGATTAAGTGACTTGCTCAAGGTCACAAAGAGCAGCATGGGATTTGAACCCAGAACTTCAGAGTGCTTGAGGTTGTAGCTCTATGCACCCATGCTGCAAGATATTACATAGTATGTGCATGGATTTGCACATATTCTAACAAAGTATCTTTTTAAATTTCATCTGGGGTTTGAAGGATGATTTTTTTTGTTGTTTTTTTTTCGTGCATCTGAGACCCAACTGCTGTTGAAATAATTGCATGACGATGTGTACAGTCAACTTGTTCCAGAATCGCTTTGGGTTGACATGTCAGTGCTTTGCTCGTTTCTAAATCTCATCTCTTGTTTTACTCGGTACGGTACCTGTAGCATGACCAGCTGGCCTTTTTCTCCGCGTGGGGTGTTACAGAGATGCCGGAGCCGGGCAGAGTTTGATCGGCCTCGTGCTCCACCGAGAGCCATCAAAGCGAAACCCTTGGACTTGTCATGGTCGGCAGCACTGCTGAGAAGCTCAAGGAGAAAGTGGTGCGGGCAAACCACATGGAACCTTCATTTGGAATGCAGGCGTGTTTTCAATGAGCCGAGACTGAAATTGATTTTTGTGAAATGGCAGTGCATTGGCAATTCATTTTCAAGCAAAGGTAGTATCAGTGAATTGTGCCCGGTGAGGCCAGAGAAAGCAACTAATCTTCCTTCCCCTGCTGCCTCCTCTCTCCCTCCCCCCCCCTCCCCAAGTTTCAGTGGAAACTAATTGAATTCAGTTCATACGCCTCACCAGAAAAGCCTAATTTAAAATTAGCTGAACTCTGAGCAGTAGTCATAGAAAGAATAATTTACAGTTTGTACCTCACCATTTATTAAAGCGACGTCCCGGTGTGTTGCACTATTCAGTCGTGCCAAAAGCAAATCCTTCCAGCCCTGCGTGCTCTGCCTAACCTTCGGCATATCACTTTATTTCCCCACGCTTCAAGTTTACTCGGGGGCAAGTGGGTAACGGCGACGATTGACACCGTTTTTCTTCACTCCACCCCCTCCCCATGGAAGTTGGCGTACAGTTTGGGAGTCGAGAAATAAGCTCCCAGGCCATCATCGCCAAAGGTGACTAGGGAGGATGTTTTTGTTGATTTATGAATTCGAGGCATCGAAGGATCCTCCAGTGACACGTCCGACGTATATCTAAATGATTGTTATAGCATTTCAGGTGCATTCATGCAATCGCCCCAGGAGTTCATGGATTGTACACTGAGCAGGAGACAATATAGCCATTAACGTTGCATTATTCCCCTGTTCTCGCCTCATCCTTAGCCCGGCTTTTGCTCTCCTGCTCTTGTTGTGTGAGAATGAATTATTTTTTTCATTATAGCTGAGTAAATTGGGACACAGCCACAGGCTCAAAGAAGCAATATTGCAGAAAGCAGACCTCTTTTTTTGTTTGGTGGTTTGTTTTTATATCAGAAGATAATGTAATGAACACTTTAATGGAGTGTAGTGCAAGAGACACCGACTCTCCAGATCAGATTGCAGAACTTGGGAACATTCATTCCCCCTTGTGTCTCCCTCCATTGTTATGACATAAATGAGTTTCATTACTGGAAGTGAAATCCTCTTAAATTGGGTTGCACTCTACATCCAAGACGAAATGTCCTTTGATTTTCATGCCAAACAGCTTATCTTTGTTCCTTGTTCCTTTGCCAGGATCCTTTTATTATTTAATGCAGGAAACGGGGAACCTGCTCTCACACCCCTAATGTAAGAGATTAAGCCTTGTTCGATCATTCTTTTTTTTTTTTTTCCATTGCTATAAAATTTGAGAAAAGTTTGAATAAGGCCCTTTGAGTGTGTTTCTTTTTTCCTTTTGGGGGATCGTGGAACATTAAAACGGAAGTGAGCTTTGACGGTAGTTTCAGAGTTGGGAAGTAAGACCAGTGCTGGAGAGACTTCTAATCTAATCTAGTATTTCTGAGTTGCTCCATGCTTGAACAGGTTCAAGAATGCTACATTTATAGAAGTTTGAAGAAGGCAGAATTATGAATGGAGAAATAGGGAAGAGAGAATGGAGGTTTTTTGACTATACGGTACCGGTATGGTATTTGAGTAACATAGTAGATGATGGCAGATAAAGACCTGAATGGTCCATCCAGTCTGCCCAACTTGATTCAATTTAAATTTTTAAAATTTTTCCTTCTTAGCTATTTTTGGCCAAGAATGCAAACCTCTGCCCGGTACTGTGCTTGGGTTCCAACTGCCGAAATCTCCGTCAAAACCAACTCCAGCCCATCTACACCCTCCCAGCCATTGAAGCCCTCCCCGACCCATCCTCTCCCAAACGGCCATATACAGACAGACACCGGGATTTAGTAACATTAGGCATTTTGAGTGAGTTGTCTACGGTGTGTATCTTTCAAAGAGAGTTTTTTAATTTTTTCGGAATCTGTTGTAGAATGTTTCCGTCCTGATTGTAAGTCGGGAGGTTGTTCCAGGTCTCGGTGCCAAGATATGTGAAGAGCGAGCCGAATGCGCGTTCGCATTTAACCCCCTTTGAGAGAAGGGAGGAGTAGTTGGCGCCATGTCATCTTTCTGGTTGACGTTGACCAGGAATTGACAAATACGTTTACGAGCAGTTCTACGGTTTTGGCGTACTGGATTTGGAACATTATGCATGGTAGTTTGAAGGTGATACGAGTTTTGACAGCCAGCGGTGTAAGTTCTTAGAGCAAGGTGAGACGGAGTCAAATTTTTATAGTTTGAATACCAGTCTAACCGCCATGTTTGTTCAGGAGAGTAGAGTTTAAACTGAATAAATGGATGTTCTCCATTCTGTTGGTCTTGCTGCTGTGATAAGGGAACATTAGATCATATGTTGTTTTATTGCCCTAAAGTTTATGATTTTTGGCAGCAGGTATGGAGTCATATTCAGATATTACTGCATATAGATATTTCTTTAACATATGCTTGAGCTGTTTTCAATGCTTCTGTCAATATAACTAAAGATCATAAGATATTAATAGCGATTCTTACTAATTCAAACCATCTGAAGAACCTGGAAGAATGCGTCCTTACTATCCTTTCAGTTTTGGTGGAATTCTGTATGTTTGACTGGGACATCTGAGGCAGCAATTATGGAAAACAGAGGCAAGAAGGCCAAATTTCATAGGATAAGATAACCTATTCAAGAATATGTGGATAATAATGGACGAATGTATGTTGAAGAAATGAATGTGTATGTATGTGTTGGGTTGATGAGTTGTGAATCACTCTCTACATTGGGGATGTGGGGTAGGTGGGTTATTTTGAAGCATGGTTCCTGTGAATTTTCAAATACCCTATGCAATGGTTATGTTTTGTATTTAGGAACATATGTTCTCTCCCTTTTGGGTTTTTCCTAATGTATATTTCAAAATTTAATCAAATTTGGAACTGAAAAAAAACCCCATTTATGAGCCGTTCTGTGTTTTTTGCGTACGGGATTTGGAACATTATGCATGGTAGTTTGAAGGTGATATGAGGTCTGATAGGTGGCCAGTGTAAGTTCTTATAGTAAGGTAAGATGGAGTCAAGTTTTTTTAGTTTGAATATCAGTCTGACCGCCATGTTTGATTAGAAAAGTAGAGTTTAGACTAGAGATGTGCATAGGAACGGGGATTACGGGAATCCTCCCAGGTCCACGGGACTCCAGCGGGGATCCCTCCCCTAGGTCCACGGGACTCCCATGGAGATCCCCCAGGTCCAAAGGACCTCCACTGGTTCTCTGGGTTTCTCACGGAAATGCCAGTCTATCTTTGTTCCAGTGTTCCCTCTGAGCGTCTTTGATCCCTCAGCGCACCAGTTGCTGATTGCCACTCACATGGGAGAGCTCTGTGCATCCACCAATCAGGGAGACAGAGCTGGAGCTTGATGGCCAATCATGAGCACTTCCTTGTAGAAGTGCTCCCAGATTGGTAGATGTGCAGAGCTCTCCCAGTAGTGAGCCTTGGCGTTAGACCTCCCCTTAAGAATCTCATTGGCTTAAGCCTGCCACCACTCTGTAATTTTGCTTAGGAGCGCGGGAGAGGCTGGGCAGCATAACTGTGCAGCTCTGGAGCCAGACTACATTGCATTAAACTGCTTCAGCCCAGCAGGTAACAACATTAAATGTGTAACTTAAGAGAGAATTGCTACACAGGGCAACTTTTTTCTATAAATCAAATTTTGCCCTAAATCTACTTCTTTGGGATAGCATTTTGTTGATATGCCAACCCCACCTGATTGGGGAGAGGGAGGGAGAAGGGGTATCGGTTTTATGCCTGTTCTGGCAGATGTCTAACTTTGTCTTGAATTTTCTGTAAAACTTAATTAAAACTAAAATCAAAACTGTCAGAAGTAATTGCTGCTTTTTAGATGGGGGAAGGAGGGGTTCCCTTGTGGTGTCGGATGGGGACAGAGGAGATTCTGGTGGACGGTGATGGATGGGAATGGGCAGGATTCTGGCGGGGACGGGTGGGATTTCTGTCCCTGCGCAACACTCTAGTTTAGCCCCGCATAGAGGGAGTTGCAATAATCCAGCTGAGACTGTAAATGGTATAAAATCAGGTCCGGATCAAAGCTGGAGTGGGCATCAATGGCAACTCCAGTAGCTGGGAAGTAAGAGTGGTCCTGGAGAGACGTGTACAGTCTGTGCCCCAAAATTGGCAGGGAGAAATAGAAATTAAATAAGAGGGTTGTTCAAAAAGTATCAGACCTTCATTTTTCTTGCGCAAACAAATAAAGCTGGAGAGGCGTGGTTTGGTGCACGTATGTAGGCGACCCTAATGCGCATGCTTGAATTTTTTCCCGCCTACAGAAGCTGCCAGTCGCCAGCAGGCCGCTGATGAGTGAGGAAGTGTAAGTGAGCACCGCTGGATTTTCTTTTTGACAAAATGACAGAAAAAGTTGAACAACGCTACTGCATTAAATTTTGTGTAAAGCTTGGCGATTCCCAAGTAGAAAACGATCCGCAAGATTCAACAGGCCTTCGGGGACGAAGCGACGGGCACCAGACAGATAAAGGAGTGGTTCAGCCGCTTGAGAGATGGCCGCACATCAGTGGAGAGTGAAGCACGTCCTGGTAGGCCCTCAACATCCAGAAATGAGATCATCATTGACCAAGTGAGGACCCAGGAGCATCGAATCACGATCGGAGAACTTGCAGACGAGGCGAGCATCAGCGTTGGATCCGTTCATTCCTTTTTGACTGAGGATTTGGGCTTCAGGAGAATTTCAGCGAAGTTCGTGCCAAAGCTGCTAACGCACCTGCCCATTCTTCACATTTGATACGGTGTTTCCTGACCAAACCCAACACACCTGTGATCCCTCAGGCTCCCGACTCTCCCGACATGGCTTCATGTGACTTCTGGCTTTTCCCTAAGCTGAAAATGCACCTGAAAGGGACCAGATTTCAGTCAAGAGAAAGAATGCGACGGACCAGTTGCGAGCAATCTCAAAAGAGGCGTTCCAGCGCTACTTCCGACAGTGGCAGAACCGTTGGAAGAAGTTTGTGGCAGCCCAAGGGGACTACAAGTATTTTTTATGAATAAAACTCTGATACTTTTTGAGCAGCCCTTGTATATCAGCAGGGTGCCAAATTCAACTCTGGCCACCCTGTTAAGCAGAATGGATGGATCGTGCAGGTCTTTCATTGCCGACATTTACAATGTTACTATGAGGTGCCTGCCTTTTCTATCATAAAATCTCATATTTCTCCAGCTGATCAGAGGAATATATTGTTTCCAGAGGAGATGATTTACCCATTTTCAGTCTGAGGTTCAAGCTTGGATGGAGAAAAAGATTCTTTGCACGGAGAGTGGTTAAATTATGGAAAATGCAGCCGAATGAGACAGTTCCAAACACTTCGCTAAACATTTAAAATTAAGTTGAATGCCTTCCTGGCACTTAATGCTGGTTATTTGCATTTGTTCAGATTCTAATTGGTAGACGGGAGTCAGGCGAATTAGTTTTAAATTCATTAATTTTTTTATCCCTCTGTTAACTTAGTTTAAGAAGACTTGTTTGCTATGGAATTGTTAATTTTTTGTCAGTTGTCCTGGATGGTGTTCAGATGGAGAAGCGAAATTAGATATAATAATTTGTATACATATCTGCCCTGGATGGTAGATTTGCGAAGAGAGAGATGGCAAAAACTAACTTTGGGTCAGTGCCTGGGTGGTCACAGGCCTACTCATTTTTTTCTCATGCCCGCCCAGTCTGTCGATGACACCTTGAGACACCTCAATGGCACCTCACTCATCTTCTCCACCCCAAATCGACATTGCTTCTCCGTGGGACTGTGGTCTGGCATCTGCCCATCTGATCTGAAACACCTCCCCCCACCCCCCGGTCTCTCAGAACTGTCGCTGGCGACGTTTCTTATAGGCAACACTGCAGGCTTTCCTCTGCCACATCCCGCCTTGATAATGTTACTTCCTGGTTTTTTTCACTGGTAGAGACACAGTTGAGGGGAGCCTGCAGGGCCAGGCTAAATCTGGGCACACCCAAATGGGCAGGTCTGGCTATGCCCTTGCTTTGGATTATTTATTTACATGGCGATAGATTCAGTATATGAAGCCCAAAGTTAGGCGCTGGGATACTGTTCCCTCGAAGCTGACTGGGAATCTTCCACCTACTGTCCTACCAGTAGAGGGTGCTGTTTTATTGTCACATTTTCAATAACGAGGAACTAGAGATCTGAACGGGGATCGCGGGAATCCTGCGGGGGTCCCACGAGAATCCCCCCTAACTCACGGGACTCCCGCGGGAATCCCCCCTAACCCACGGGACTTCCACGGGGACCCCTCTCTGGCCCACAAGACTCCCACAGGGATGGAAGGCTTTGGAAGCAGGGTTCGTCCATATAATATAATGGACACATCAGCCTTAGTAAAAGAGGGGGTTTATAAGTTAATTACCTGAACAGAAAACAAAAAAAGGGTTCCACAAGGGAAACAGCAGCGCAAACACAAAAGAAACTGTGGAATTGATGATCCTGTCAAAAGTAATTGCTGCTTTTAATGGGGACGGGCGGGGAAGGAGGTAATTCCTTGCGGGGATGGGTGGAGACGGAGAGGATCCTGGCGGGGATGGGTGGGGACAGAGAGGATCCTGGCGGGGCCGGGTGGGGAAGGAGAGGATACGGGCGGGGTGTTATTTCTGTCCCCGCGCAACTCTATATGAGGAACAAGCAAGCTATGCAGGACTCCAGAAAACCTGCCTGTTCCTAGTGATTGAAAACATAGTATCGAAACACTGCCCCCTACTGGTGGTGATGCAGTTGGAGGAATCCCGCTCACTTAGAGGGAGCAATGGCTGGGATGCAGGGCGCTAAGCACAAATTCAATAATGGCACTTCTGCATCGAATTGTTGTTCTAGAACACTAGCTAGAGTCCACATTTTTGCGCCAGACTTCAAGATGCAAGCATTTATACCGGCCAAAGGCTCGTATTAATACTCGCACCTATCTACTGGCATTTATTTATTAGGATTTATATACCACCTTTTTGAAGGAATTCTTTCAAGGCAGTGTACAGCAAGGATAATCAATAGACAATTACAGCTGTAAAAATATTTAAATTACAATACAAAGTATGGCATAGTGTGCTACATTACATTATCAACACAATATGCAAAAAAGACAGGGGTATGCAATTCCGGTCCTCGAGAGCCACAGGCAGGCCAGGTTTTCAGGATATCCACAATGAATATGCATGAGAGAAATTTGCCTGCACTGCCTTCTTGGTGTGCAAATCTCTCTCGTGCACGTTCATTGTGGATATCCTGAAAACCTGGCCTGCCAGTAGATCTCGAGGACCGGACTTGGGCAGCCCTGATGTATGAGATGGAGTTGCATGCACTGCCTTCTTGGTATGCAAATTTCTCTCTCATGCATATTCATTGTGGATATCCTGAAAACCTGGCTTGTCAGTAGATCTCGAGGACCGGACTTGGGCAGCCCTGATGTATGAGATGGATTTGCATGCACTGCCTCCTTGAGATGCAAATCTATCTCATGCGTATTTATTGTGGAAATCCTGACCTGCCTAGGAGTCCGGATTTTACTAAAGTAAAATCTGGTAACCCTAATCAGGAAGGATGCAAATAGCCCAAACCAAAAAATTGCATAGCCCTACGTGCTTCTCGCCAATGTAGCTAATTAATTAGTGACCCTGTTCGATAAGTGCTTGCCCAGTTATGCACCTGGCTTTGGGTGCAAATTAAAAAATTTGGGGCACGCTGCACAGCCACTAAAGCTCTCAGCCGTTTACATCAAACACATCAGCAACTGTTCAAATCCTGCCAAGTAAAACATTTCTAGCTCTTGCCAAGGCCCTTAAATCTGATAACAATGTATTCCATAAACTAGAGGCAATAATAGTAAAAAAAAAAAGAAAAAAAAGAGAGAGAACGGGAAAGGTTTTAACACACTTTACTGACAGCACGACAGGGTCCTTTCACCAAGCTGCGATAAGTGCTTGCGCGTGCTTACCACGGCTTGAAAGGGCTCACCATGAGACACACTGGGGTGTTCTGTGATCATTTTACACTCTATGTGGAGGGGGGGGGGCATGCCTGGAGGTGGAAGAGTGAACGTTTCGGTGCTAATCAGTTAGCACATCGGCAATGCTGACGCACTATTGGGTCCTTTTATTAAGGTTTACTAACTGAATTAGCACACGTTAAATGCTAAAAGGCCCATTATTTTTTTTATGTGTGTTTTGGCATTTAGCATATGCTAGTCATTTGTATGCAGTGGAAGCGGTGAATGCAAATAGATCTCATACATATTCATTGTAGAAATCCTGAAAAACCTCTTTATTGTAAACCGTTTCTATCCCATGTACTGTCAAATGTATCTTTGTTGTAAACCGCTTCGAACTTCACAGTATAGCGGTATATAAGAAATAAATTATTATTATTATTATTATTATTTGAGGACCTCTGCTTTATAGGGCAAATAAATTGATATGGCTGCAGTAACGCCAACAAACACTCCGCATCCAGATGAGCAATTCCCTCTCTTATCTCCCCCTATGATCCCTCCTCCCCCCCTTGAGCTCCACTCTGCTGGTAAGTCCCTCCAATCTGTGCCTTTCTCTTCCTCTGCCAACTCTAGACTCCACCCCTTTTGCCTTGCTGCGTCATATGCTTTGAGCAAGCTGCCCAAATCCCAATGGCGGGCTCCGTCTCTGGCGGTGTTCAAGGCCCAGTTAAAAGCCCACCTGTTTGAGAGTGCTTGAAGTTAGATTGTATGCTTTTCGGATCAGGGACCATCTATAAATGTCAGCCCACCTCTTTGAGAGTGCTTTTGACTCCTAGCTCCTCTCACCTTGGGTTCTGCATCCCCAACCTTACATGTCATGTCTGTCTGTCCAAGTTAGATTGTAAGCTCTTCTGATCAGGGACCATCTATAAATGTCAGCCCACTTCTTTGAGAGTGCTTTCGACTCCTAGCTCCTCTCACCTTGGGTTCTGCATCCCCAACCCTACATGTCATGTCTGTCTGTCCAAGTTAGATTGTAAGCGCTTCTTATCAGGGACCATCTATAAATGCCAGCCCACATCTTTGAGAGTGCTTTCGACTCCTAGCTCCTCTCACCTTGGGTTCTGCATCCCCAACCCTACATGTCATGTCTGTCTGTCCAAATTAGATTGTAAGCTCTTCTGATCAGAGACCATCTATAAATGTCAGCCCATCTCTTTGAGAGTGCTTTCGACTCCTAGCTCCTCTCACCTTGGGTTCTGCATCCCCAACCCTACATGTCATGTCTGTCTGTCCAAGTTAGATTGTAAGCTCTTCTGATCAGGGACCATCTATAAATGTCAGCCCACCTCTTTGAGAGTGCTTTCAACTCCTAGCTCCTCTCACCTTGGGTTCTGCATCCCCAACCCTACATGTCATGTCTGTCTGTCCAAGTTAGATTGTAAGCTCTTCTGATCAGGGACCATCTATAAATGTCAGCCCACCTCTTTGAGAGTGCTTTCGACTCCTAGCTCCTCTCACCTTGGGTTCTGCATCCCCAACCCTACATGTCATGTCTGTCTGTCCAAGTTAGATTGTAAGCTCTTCAGAGCAGGGACAGTCTATAATAATGTACAGTGCTGCGTACGCCTTTCAGCGCTATATAAGTGATAGAATAGTAGTAGTAAATATGATCTACTTTCTGTGGCTTGCGGCTGGACTGTATCCTGAGCAGTACAGACAAGATATTTTTTTCATTTATTTATTCAATTTTCTATACCGTTCTCCCAAGGGAGTTCAGAACTGTTTACATTAATGTATTCAGGTACTCAAGCATTTTTTCCTGTCTGTCCTGGTGGACTGGGGCAATGGGGGAATTAAGTGACTTGCCCAGGGTCACAAGGAGCAGCGTGGGTTTGAACCCACAACCCCAGGGTGCTGAGGCTGGAGCTTTAACCACCACTCGTAAAGTCAATTCTTTGTTAAATGTATTGTTATGGGGCAAAATTTCTAAAGGTTCATCAGGTTAACATAGGAGGTTAATGGGATAAATCCAACTCCTCCAATCTGGTGAGCTGAATTTGCATCAAATCACAAGGTCCCCAGTTTAGGTTGTTGGGAAAGGTTGTGGGTGTTCCCAGGCAGGAGTTTTCATTAAGTTGTTCAGCATCTGCACAGTTTTGATTGTACAAATATTTAGGGTTAGATCTAGCCTGACAAATGTTAGTTAGCTAGAACAAGTTACAATTTTTATATGTAGATCTGGTCAATTAAAGTTTTTTTTTCCTTGCCCCGGCTGTTTTTACTGCTCTTTTTTCCTCTGTTGTTTATTTGGAACCAGGCTGGGATCTGGCACCACGAGTCTTCATTTGCACTTCTGGGAATTTTCTTCTTTTTCCTTCCAGACGTAGTTGGTTCACTGCAGTGGTCATTCTCAGTTAGGGGTTATCTAGCCTAGAGGCCTTATTTGGCAGACTGACTCCCACATGGTGTGCCCAAGATGCACCACACTGATCAGTCACTTCCATTTTTCAAGATGGCAGTGCGGCAGCAGTTAGCTTAGCAGGGTTTAAAAAAAGGTTTAGATAATTTCTTAAAAGAGAAGTCGGTAGGCCATTATTGAGATGGCTTGGGGAAATCCACTTCTTATTCCTAGGATAAGCAGCTTAAAATCTGATTTACTATTTGGAATCTAGCTAGGTCCTGGGTTGGCCACTGTTGGAAACAGGATACTGGACTTGATGGTCCTTCGGTCTGTCCCAGTATGGCAACTCTTATGTTCTTATGTGAGCCAAGTATAGGGAAATCAAGCCATTGTGACATCACTGATAAGGCTGGCTCTTAGGCATTATGATGTCACAATGATGAGGCTGATGATGTCACTGATGAGGCTGGAATGAGGCATTATGATGTCACAATCTCAGCTCTGGCATGTTGCTACTCTTGTGTTTCTGCCAGGTACTTGGGACCTGGGTTGGCCACTGTTGGAAACAGAATACTGGACTTGATGGACGTTCAATCTGTCCCAGTATGGCAACTCTTATGTTCTTATGTGAGCTGAGTATAGAACAATCAAACCATTGTGACATCACTGATGAGGTTGGCTCTTAGGCATTGGTGGAATGAGGCGTTATGACATCACAATCTCAGCTCTGGAATGTTGCTACTCTTTGGGTTTCTGACAAGTACTTGGGACCTGGGTTGGCCACTGTTTGAAACAGGATACTGGGCTTGATGGTCCTTCGGTCTGTCCCAGTATGGCATTTCTTATGTTCTTAAGTGTGCATTGCTCCTGCCTCTCATCTTTAGGGGATTTGGGGAGGGACCATGCCACCAGGGCAGACATAGAGGAGGAGGGGCAGTCAGGGACCTGCCAGCAAATTTGTGGGGATGGGCTTCAAGGAGGGAGTGACCTGCATCTTACCAGCATTTGTGGGGTGAGGAGGTTAAGTTCCACGTGGGCCGACAGGAATAGAATTACCAGGTGTGTGGATTTCCCCTCACATGTCCTCCTTTTTGAGGACATGTCTGGGGTACCGGATGGATTTTCAAAACCCGGCACTTTATTGGGGTTTTGAAAAGCTTCCTCGAAATTGCGTCGGGGCAGTAGGGCATCCGTGCATGCCCTCCTGCCTGACGAGAGCAGGAGGCAGGGCTAGGGTGGGATTGAGGGCGGGACTGGGCCATAACTGGGTAGGGATAGGTGAAACTGGGCGGGCATAAGGGGCGGGTCTAGGAGTCCAGATTTTACTAAAGTAATATCTGGCAACCCTAGTCAGGAAGGATGCAAATAGCCCAAACAAAAAAATAGTATAGCCCTACGTGTTCACGGTTCTGTTGGGTTCCCCTTTCTTAGCCCCTGGTTTATTCACACTGGCTATTTCCATGCTATTCGTTTACTGCATTGGGGAGCTCAAGCTTTGAATTAGGCTTCGATTAAGAAGCTGTTTGCTGAATGTCAAGGTACAGCTCTAATACAGGCTTGCTACGGTGGCCCTCTAGGTCAGTGGGCTTCAGTGTGTAGCTGCCGAAGTCCTCCATTGCAGCCCACAAGCACTTGAAGAGCTCTTCAGAATGCATTAATTTCAGTCTTGCCCACTTGATATAGGAACTGCAAACCATCGCTTAAGCTCCTCTTTTACTAAGGCGCGCAAACCAATGAACGCACACTAATCGATTCAGCGTGTGCTAAACGCTAACGCATGAATGTTAGTCTATGGACGCGTTGGTGTTTAGCCCGCGCTAATTGGTTTTCGCACCTTAGTAAAAGAGGGGGCAAGTGTCTCATTCATGGACTTGTCTGTTGTTGACAATCCAAAATAAAGTGAGTTTTTAAAGTACTGTATATCCTCGAAGCGTTGAAGAATCAATTCTAGGATTAAGTTTTAATGCTTTATTACCCAGTCTGAGCAAGCAGATCAAGGCGGTTTGCAAAATTAGTGGCATGTATAGGCTTGAAATCTTTTGGTGGCCCTCAGGGCTTTCTCGTATTCAAACTGTGGACCTTTTCATGAAAAAGGTTGGCGTCCAGTGCTCTAGATCCTACGCTGTCTTGGCAGGTGACTTACAGCGGCGTCTGAATATCCGAAGCAAATTGAGTCCGGTTTGGAAAGCTGAGTAAATCAAATCCAGACTATTTTAGGGATTAAAGAGATAAAACAGCACCTTGTAGGGATATAATATTTGTTCTTTTGTGTGCTTGATTTCACTTATTGATCCTTTCCAGTTGGGAGACCAAACAGTGAGTGTAATTGTGCTCAGAAGGTGAGAAATTGAAACACTGGAACAGAGGCATATAAGAAACAGAAACATGATGGCAGATAAAGGCCAAATGGCCCATCCTTAGCATCCACCTTCTCCTCTCTCCTTATTGGCTAAGGCCCTTTACACCTGCATTGTGATGTCATAGAACTTTATAGTTATCGAAACATGATGGCAGATAAAGGCCAAATGGCCCATCCTTAGCATCCACCTTCTCCTCTCTCCCTATTGGCTAAGGCTCTTTACACCTGCATTGTGATGTCATAGAACTTTATGGTTATAGAAACATGATGGCAGATAAAGGTCAAATGGCTCATCCAGTCTGCCCATCCGTAGCATCCACCTTCTCCTCTCCCTATTGGCTAAGGCTCTTTACACCTGCATTGTGATGTCATAGAACTTTATAGTTATCGAAACATGATGGCAGATAAAGGCCAAATGGCCCATCCTTAGCATCCACCTTCTCCTCTCTCCCTATTAGCTAAGGCTCTTTACACCTGCATTGTGATGTCATAGAACTTTATGGTTATAGAAACATGATGGCAGATAAAGGTCAAATGGCTCATCCAGTCTGCCCATCCGTAGCATCCACCTTCTCCTCTCCCTATTGGCTAAGGCTCTTTACACCTGCATTGTGATGTCATAGAACTTTATAGTGATCGAAACATGATGGCAGATAAAGGCCAAATGTCCCATCCGTAGCATCCACCTTCTCCTCTCTCCCTATTGGCTAAGGCTCTTTACACCTGCATTGTGATGTCATAGAACTTTATAGTTATCGAAACATGATGGCAGATAAAGGCCAAATGGCCCATCCTTAGCATCCACCTTCTCCTCTCTCCCTATTAGCTAAGGCTCTTTACACCTGCATTGTGATGTCATAGAACTTTATAGTGATCGAAACATGATGGCAGATAAAGGCCAAATGTCCCATCCGTAGCATCCACCTTCTCCTCTCTCCCTATTGGCTAAGGCTCTTTACACCTGCATTGTGATGTCATAGAACTTTATGGTTATAGAAACATGATGGCAGATAAAGGTCAAATGGCTCATCCAGTCTGCCCATCCGTAGCATCCACCTTCTCCTCTCCCTATTGGCTAAGGCCCTTTACACCTGCATTGTGATGTCATAGAACTTTATAGTTATCGAAACATGATGGCAGATAAAGGCCAAATGGCCCATCCTTAGCATCCACCTTCTCCTCTCTCCCTATTGGCTAAGGCTCTTTACACCTGCATTGTGATGTCATAGAACTTTATGGTTATAGAAACATGATGGCAGATAAAGGTCAAATGGCTCATCCAGTCTGCCCATCCGTAGCATCCACCTTCTCCTCTCCCTATTGGCTAAGGCTCTTTACACCTGCATTGTGATGTCATAGAACTTTATAGTTATCGAAACATGATGGCAGATAAAGGCCAAATGGCCCATCCTTAGCATCCACCTTCTCCTCTCTCCCTATTAGCTAAGGCTCTTTACACCTGCATTGTGATGTCATAGAACTTTATGGTTATAGAAACATGATGGCAGATAAAGGTCAAATGGCTCATCCAGTCTGCCCATCCGTAGCATCCACCTTCTCCTCTCCCTATTGGCTAAGGCTCTTTACACCTGCATTGTGATGTCATAGAACTTTATAGTGATCGAAACATGATGGCAGATAAAGGCCAAATGTCCCATCCGTAGCATCCACCTTCTCTTCTCTCCCTATTGGCTAAGGCTCTTTACACCTGCATTGTGATGTTATAGAAACAAAGAAACATGATGTCAGATAAAGGCCAAATGGCCCACCCAGTCTGCCCATCCATAGCATCCACTCTCTCCGCCTCTCCCTATTGGCTAAGGCTCTTTATACCTGCATTGTGATGTCATAGAACTTTATGATTATAGAAACATAGAAACATGATG
The DNA here is from genome assembly GCF_902459505.1 of Geotrypetes seraphini. Classification (NCBI taxonomy): domain Eukaryota; kingdom Metazoa; phylum Chordata; class Amphibia; order Gymnophiona; family Dermophiidae; genus Geotrypetes; species Geotrypetes seraphini. Next base: position 174,984,710 of record NC_047091.1, on the reverse strand, counting down.
GCAGATAAAGCCAAGTGGCCCATCCATAGCATCCACCTTCTCTTCTCTCCCTATTGGCTAAGGCTCTTTACACCTGCATTGTGATGTCATAGAACTTTATAGTTATCGAAACATGATGGCAGATAAAGACCAAATGTCCCATCCGTAGCATCCACCTTCTCTTCTCTCCCTATTGGCTAAGGCTCTTTATACCTGCATTGTGATGTCATAGAACTTTATGGTTATAGAAACATGATGGCAGATAAAGGCCAAATGGCCCACCCAGTCTGCCCACCCACAGTAACCATTATCTCTTCCTGTCTCTAAGAGATCCCACGTGCCTATCCCACCCTTTCTTGAATTCAGACAGTCTCTGTATCCACCACCTATTCCGGGAGACACTTTACTGTAAGACTACTTCTAAAGGTGGCTGACACTTAAGCAGACTATAGCCCAAGCTACTGCTTGAAGCTATTATGAATTCTGTCCCTTGTTTTTTTTAATGGCATAATTAACCTGCCTAACGGGATGCCTTAGGGAAACCAAATGTAGTTTTACTGTTTATGAAGCTGGCAGAGGTGGTGTTTCTTGCCAACTTTTTCATATCGTGTGACCTATAAATTCCATTTAATAGCTAATCTGTCACCTCCACTCCTTGTACCAGAAAGCTTGTTTCCTTATTAATCTGTTAATTTGCCCTGGCAGAACACATTTGCCAACTCCTAGTTGGAAAACATTACTATATTAATGCGTTGCATTGTAAATAATTTATCTCTGCAAGGGCTGCTCTTAGGTTCCTGTAATGTGTCTTTCTGACGCCGCGTTATTCTTGAAACTGTAATATAATTTTAATAAAAAAGATCATTATCAAAGCTTACACAGCACCAGTTTCCGAAGCACCTAATTAGTCAATACCGTGAATTACTCAGTGTTGCTTTCGGTACGGCTAATAACTTTGGCGTAAAACTGCTGAAATGGGGTTGGTGATAGTAAGGCATGCTGATTCGCTAAACTGTATGCAAATGTGATTGTGTATTTCTAGGAAGAAATTGGTGGGATAAGCAGAGAAAGTTTATAGGGCTACCTTGCCCTGTGCCAAGAGTGCATTCTGAGCAATGGCAATTAAACTGGGAACATAAGAATATAAGAATAGCCTTACTGGGTCAGAACAATGGTCCATCAAGTCCAGTAGCCCATTCTCACGGTGGTCTATCCAGGTCCCTAGTACCTGTCCAAAACTCAAGGTGTAGCAACATTCCAGCATCTCAAAGAATAGCAAGATTCCGGAACCCCAACGAGAGCAACATTCCAGAGCCGAGATTGTGATGCCATAATTCCTCATCCACAGTGCCTCAGAGCCAACCTCATTAGTGATGTTACAATGGCTTGATTGCCCTATACTTGGCACACATAAAAGCATAAGAACAGCTATACTGAGTCAGACCAATGGTCCATCAAGCCCAGTAGCCTGTTCTCATGGTGGCCACTCCAGGTCACTAGTACCTGGCCAAAACCCAAGGAGTAGCAACATTCCAGCATCTCAAAGAATTCTGGAACCCCAATGAGAGCAACATTCCAGAGCTGAGATTGTGATGTCATAATGCCTCATTCCACACTGCCTCAGAGCCAACCTCATCAGTGATGTCATAATGGCTTGATAGTCCTATACTTGGCTCACGTAAGAACATAAGAATAGCCTCACTGGGTCAGACCAATGTTCCATCAAGACCAGTAGTCCGTTCTGAAGGTGGCCAATCCAGGTCCTTAGTATCTGGCCAAAACCCAAGGAGTAGCAACATTCCAGCATCTCAAAGAATAGCAAGATTCCGGAACCCCAATGAGAGCAACATTCCAGAGCTGAGATTGTGATGTCATAATGCCTCATTCCACACTGCCTCAGAGCCAACCTCATCAGTGATGTCACAATGGCTTGATTGTCCTATACTTGGCTCACGTAAGAACATATTAAGAATGGCCTTACTGGGTCAGAACAATGGTCCATCAAGTCCAGTAGCCCATTCTCACGGTGGCCAATCCAGGTCACTAGTACCTGGCCAAAACCCAAGGTGTAGCAACAATCCAGCATCTCAAAGAATAGCAAGATTCCGGAACCCCAATGAGAGCAACATTCCAGAGCCGAGATTGTGATGTCATAGTGCCTCATTCCACAGTGCCTCAGAGCCAACCTCATCAGGGTTCATAGATAACCCCGCGAAAGACAAAGGCACGCGCCGACAACTGAGCGCAAGACGGAGGCGCGTGCCGAAGAAAATTACAGTTTTTAGGGGCTCCGACGGGGGGGTTTGTTGGGGAGCCCCCCCAGTTTACTTAAGAGAGATCGCGCCGGCATTATGGGGGGTTTGGGGGGTTGTAACCCTCCACATTTTACTGTAAACTTAACTTTTTCCCTAAAAACAGGGGAAAAGTGAAGTTTTCAGTAAAATGTGGGGGGTTACAACCCCCCACAACGTGGCACAATCTCTATTAAGTAAAGTGGGGGGTTCCCCCCCACACCCCCCCGTCAGAGCCCTAAAAACAGTAATTTTCTGTGGTGCGCGCCTCCACGCTGTGTTGAATTGTCTGCGCGCGCCTTTGTCCCAGCGCGCTTTTGACCTGACACCCCTCATCAGTGATGTTACAATGGCTTGATTGTCTTATACTTGGCTCACGTAAGAACATAAGAATAGCGTTACTGGGTCAGAGCAATGGTCCATCAAGCCCAGTAGCCAATCCAGATCACTAGTACCTGGCCAAAACCCAAGGAGTAGCAACATTCCAGCATCTAAAAGAATAGCAAGATTCTGGAACCCCAATGAGAGCAACATTCCAGAGCTGAGATTGTGATGTCATAATGTCTCATTCCACACTGCCTCAGAGCCAACCTCATCAGTGATGTCACAATGGCTTGATTGTCCTATACTTGGCTCACGTAAGAACATATTAAGAATGGCCTTACTGACTCAGACCAATGGTCCATCAAGCCCAGTAGCCAATTCTCACGGTCACTAGTATCTGGCCAAAATCCAAAGAGTAGCAACATTCCAGCATCTCAAAGAATAGCAAGATTCCGGAACCCCAACAAGAGCAACATTCCAGAGCTGAGATTGTGATGTCATAATGCCTCATTCCACTGTGCCTCAGGGCCAGCCTCATCAGTGATGTTCCAATGGCTTAATTGTCCTATACTTGGCTCATGTAAGAACATACGAATAGCAATACTGGGTCAGACCAATGGTCCATCAAGCCCAGTAGCCCGTTCTCATGGTGGCCACTCCAGGTCACTAGTACCTGGCCAAAACCCAAGGAATAGCAACATTCCATGCTACCAATACATACGAATTTCTCGCTGTGGATCTTGAGAGAAGCAGTTCTGCTTTAGCCCTAAATAAGGAAGGTTTCCACACTTGAGCTCCTCCACGAACCCTTGAGAAAGCCTTTTGGGCGAAACGGGTCCCGTCGGGGCTTGCTAGAGACACTGCATTGAAATGATAAGTAAAAATAATTTATGCTGTCAACTAGTTTTTATTTCTGGATTTTTATATAGAAGTAAATAGACAAGGCACACCACACAAGGAGGCAAAGAAATGAGCCAAAGCCAGATACAGTTGCTGGATGCTTTTATATTAATGGCTTGAAAGCCCTATTACTATCCTGGTGAGGACTTTAGTTGCTGTCGTTGTTTCCAGTTATCCTCACTTTTTCATCTTCTATGCCTTTTGGATCTTGAGAGAAGCACCGTCATTGGAAACCCTGGGGCAAACAGCCTCCTTTCAATCTACAGCAGGGGCGTCAAAGTCCCTCCTGGAGGGCCGCAATCCAGTCGGGTTTTCAGGATTTCCCCAATGAATATGCATGAGATCTATTTGCATGCACTGCTTTCATTGTATGCTAATAGATCTCATGCATATTCATTGGGGAAATCCTGAAAACCCGACTGGATTGCGGCCCTCGAGGAGGGACTTTGGGGACACCTGCTATAAACTATAGCATAAGGCAGGGGTGGGCAACTCCGGTCCTTGAAGGCCGGAATCCAGTCGGGTTTTCATGATTTCCCCAATGAATATGAATGATCTATTAGCATACAAGGAAAGCAATGCATGCAAATAGATCTCCTGCATATTCATTGGGGAAATCCTGAAAGCCCGACTGGATTGCGGCCCTCCAAGAGGGACTTTGACACCCATGATCTACAGGAAACCTTGTCTGTACTCTGGTAGAGATACCAAAACAGAAATAACGCCGGTGCTAAAGAACCAACGAGGAAACTCCAAAAATTAGCACCATACGAGAAAAAGTTCAAATTAAAAAAAAAAAAGGTGCACAAGTTTATTGATCAAATAACCTGAGAGGCGCCTGGGGCAGTGCCACCCCCACTCTTCTCCACCCCATGTCGCCGACCCTTGTCCCGTACCTCTTCAACTTTCCTGGTGCGAGCAGCATCACCAACTTGCTGCCCGCGTTGGCTCTTCCTCTGACGTCACTTCCTAGGTGCGGGACCCGGAAGTGACATCAGAGTGAAAGCCAACGCTGGTATGGGCAGCAGGTTGGTGTTGCTCATGCCGGTGAAGAGCTAGAGCAGGGGTCCCCAAAGTCCCTCCTTGAGGGCCGATTCCAGTCGGGTTTTCAGGATTTCCCCAATAAATATGCATTGAAAGCACTTCATGCACATAGATCTCATGCATATTCAAGGGGAAAATCCTGAAAACCCGACTGGATTCGGCCCTCAAGGAGGGACTTTGAGGACCCCTGAGCTAGAGGTTCCGGAGGGGGAGGGGGCAGTGGGAATGAGTGGGGGGTGGGTGGAGAGGACAGGTATCGAACCCCCCCCAAAGACGGCATCCGGGGCGGACTGCCCCTGCACACCCCCCACCACCACCACCTTATTTAAAAATGACTCGCAGAAGTGCGCATTAAGACTACTCTTTTTTTTTTTTTTTTATTATTTATTTATAAAATTTTTACAATATTTCCAAGCATATACATCTTGTACAGTAAAGTGAGATCAAACAACATGTTAAACTAAAATTACAAAATTAATGTTACTACAAGGAAATACTAATCTAGCTGATCTCACACTAGTCCTCAATATTATTGGATCCGTAATTAAGAGTAGAACATATATAATTCAAATTAATTAAATAAGAAAAATCCTTATCTGACTAAAGTGCAGGAAACTAACTTTCCACGGACGTTGTTATTCCTTTTTCTAGACGTTTCATTGAGAGAAAGCTAATCAGTTGAGATGGCTCTGTAAATATATACTTCAATGATAAATATCTAACTACACATTTACATGGATATCTCAAAAAGAAAATACCCCCTATTTGAGTCACTCCAGGTTTTAGAATTAAAAATTCTTTCCTTCTTTTTTGAGTCTCTCTAGAGACATCAGGAAAAATCTGAATGTGCTGTCCCAGGAAGTCTTTGGATCTATTTTTAAAGAAAAGTTTTAATATCCAATCCCTGTCTGGAGCCAAAGCAACAGACAGCAAGAGAGTAGCTGGAACAGCCAATTCTCTATCTGATTGTTCCAGTATAGCCGAAATGTCCAATGACCTCTCCCGGGGTTCCTCAATTTTTTCTTCTTCTTTGAATTGGGGCTTAGCAGGTAGGTAATACACTCTTGTAAGAGGAGGTAAGGAGTTTTCAGGAATTTCCAAAATTTCCATAAAATATCTTTTCACCATTTCTCTAGGAGAAGTTGACAGGATTCTTGGAAAATTTATAAATCTCAAAAGACTACTCTTTACTGCTATTTGATAAATGGGTTATAGTGTCCGAAGATCTAAAGGCGAAAAAAACAGTGTGACAAGGCAGTGGCTGCTGCCAGAAGGATGCTGGGCTGTATAAAGAGAGGCGTAGTCAGTAGAAGGAAGAAGGTGTTGATGCCCCTGTACAGGTCATTGGTAAGGCCCCACTTGGAGTATTGTGTTCAATTTTGGAGACCGTATCTGGCGAAGGACGTAAGAAGACTTGAGGCGGTCCAGAGGAGGGCGACGAAAATGATAGGAGGCTTGCGCCAGAAGACGTATGAGGAGAGACTGGAAGCCCTGAATATGTATACCCTAGAGGAAAGGAGAGACAGGGGAGATATGATTCAGACGTTCAAATACTTGAAGGGTATTAACGTAAAACAAAATATTTTCCAGAGAAAGGAAAATGGTAAAACCAGAGGACATAATTTGAGGTTGAGGGGTGGTAGATTCAAAGGCAATGTTAGGAAATTCTACTTTACAGAGAGGGTAGTGGATGCCTGGAATGCGCTCCCGAGAGAGGTGGTGGAGAGTAAAACTGTGACTGAGTTCAAAGAAGCGTGGGATGAACACAGAAGATTTAGAATCAGAAAATAATATTAAATATTGAACTAGGCCAGTTACTGGGCAGACTTGCACGGTCTGTGTCTGTGTATGGCCGTTTGGTGGAGGATGGGCAGGGGAGGGCTTCAATGGCTGGGAGGGTGTAGATGGGCTGGAGTAAGTCTTAACAGAGATTTTGGCAGTTGGAACCCAAGCACAGTACAGGGTAAAGCTTTGGATTCTTGCCCAGAAATAGCTAAGAAGAAAAAATTAAAAAATTAAAAATTTAAATTGAATCAGGTTGGGCAGACTGGATGGACCATTCGGGTCTTTATCTGCCGTCATCTACTATGTTACTATGTTACTACATCACTGCCTACATGGTCACATTTCACCAATGCAGCCTGCATCAGAGGTCACAATCTGAGGCATCAAAGTCACACAACCAAAAGTGAAAGCAAGAACCTTCCCTGGATATGTGTACGGATGATGTATGAGTTCTTAGATGCACCACGAGTTTTTATGTAATTGAGAGGTTATGGTAAAAGCAGGCAGCGTAGCAGATAGCGTAGCTGGTTTTAAGAAAGGTTTGGATAAGTTCCTGGAGGAAAAGTCCATAGTCTGTTATTGAGAAAGATATGAGGGAAGCCACTGCTTGCCCTGGATCGTCAGCATGGAATGTTGCTAATTTTTAGGATTCTAGAACCTTGCAACTCTTTGAGATTCCGGAATCTTGCTATTCCTTGGGATTCTGCATGGAATATTGCTACTCCTTGGGTTTTGGCCAGGTACTAGGGACCTGGATTGGCCGCTGTAATTTAATCTTCAGACAGCCGGCAGCATCAGCAAGGTGTGCCTGCTGTCGCTGGCCTGCCTCTCTGCACTGCCTTCATGTTGCCACATAGACAGGGCCTGCAGAGAGGCAGCATCTGAGGCAGCTTAAAACACTGTCCACATTTGTATTGAACGGACCCAACATGGGCCGTTTTCTCAGGGCCTCTCCTGGCCTTTGATTAATTTCCTATAATTTCCTGGCCATCTTTCCTATAGGCCGATGCTCAGAACCTAACGTCAGAGCTAGGGCCAATTAGAGCTGGAATACTACTGGCGTCAATCTGCGCAGAATATTATTCTTGGGTCTGTTTAATACAAATGTGGACAGTGTTTTAAGCTTTCCCTGACGAAATAAATTGAAGATTTTGAACATTGTTTCCGCATTTTTGTTTTGTTTGGGTCGATATTTTCTCTGTGGAAACTTGGGTCCTCGTTTTTACTTTTCGTTGATTACAGCTTCTGGGGCAGGTCGGCGGCAGCAGGGTCACCTCATCGCTGCTGCCAGCTGCCCAAAGATTAAATTATAGCACCCTTGCACAAGGAGGACATAGGTGGGGGAGTTGGGAGAGATGGTTAAACTTGCACAGGCTCCCCCATTTTTAAAAAAACTATAATCCTCTAAAAAGAGGACATGTCTGGATTTTTCCGGATGTCTGGTAACCTTAGCTACGCTATTGAAGTCCTGAACCCTTTGAAAATTCACCTTCTTCGCAGATGGGGCTGACCTAATTTAGCATTTTTTGTGGGGGAGAGTGATTTTTCTCTCTCTCTATTTATTTTTTTTTTTTTTCAGAACTCGAAGTCACGATTCACATAGAATTACTTTGGCAAAACGAAGCAGCCGTAAAAGCTTGCATGCTTTTAATTTTTTTTACAGCACCTTTCTTAGCACCTCTGTAATCACTGTGCAAACATCTCATCTGTTCGCCATTTGAAAGTCTCTTGGACCGCAGTGGCATTTATTATACAGCTCTTAAGCCAGAAGAAAAAAAGCTCTTGGAAAATGCAGTGAGAAAGGCAAGATGCTCAGCACGCATAGGCTTGGGGTTTGGCGTTTCTATTTGTTTTGAGAATAGTTTTAGCCGCCTAGGGGGGCAGACCACTTGGAATCAATCAACGTATGTTAAGTATTTCGGGGTTAGAATCTAAGAATACATACTTGAATTTTCTTTGACAATTCTGTCCAAAGAGAAATAGAACCATGTGGATGTTTTAAAAGATTTCCTGTAAAACTGATAAAAGAATTGCACAGCTGCGTACAAAGAGCCAAGAACGGAATCGCGGCCGCACGTCAGCATTGACTACCACCACCTCAGAATGCAGACCCGGATGTTCCACCAGGGGCTAGATTCTCTAATCTCGGTGGTAAAGTCCGACGTGCTGCTGTGCGCAACCGTAAATGCAACGATTTCAAAAAGATGAGTCGTTCTCGGGGAAAACCGCGCGTGCAAATGCGGTTCTTGGAGGGTCGCCAGATTTACGTGAGGTGAGTCGCTGGTGGTAGCGATCGGCACATGTGCAGAATAGACCACGATAAGAGGCGGACATGTGTGCATGTGTTGAGGAAAACACATGCACACATGTCTGCCTCTTATCGTGGTCTATTCTGCACATGTGCCGATCGCTACCACCGGCGACTCACCTCATGCCAATCTTTTAAAAAGTAGGCATGCATATCGTGCACGTGCCTTATTGGCGCGTGTCACATGGGATGGCATGGTTGGTTACGAAGGATAGAGAACTACCAGCAAACGCTACGTTGCTGTGTCAATCATAGGCGTGCCGGCGCAATTGGATAAAAGGGAAGGGAGGGAAGGTGCAAGCATCAACTTTCTACAAGCGCACATTAGACGCACCTTTAATGGACGTGCTCAAGAAGCGTGTTTTTGAGATCTTTTTTCCCCAAAAAGCTATACACATCTCCCTTGTTATTCACGGGGGATAGGGGCAGAGCTGGACCGTGAATAGAGAAATACTGCAAATATCCGGCTCTGACCCACCCCAGCCTCCCTCCTGCCTTCCCTGGTGGTCTAGCAGGCTTTCGGGGCAGGAGCGATCTTCCTACGCTCCTGCCCCGTGCAGATCGCCAATAGAAAATGGCTGCCGTGAGCTCCCATAATATCTCGAGACTACGGCGGGAGCTCACGGCAGCCATTTCCTATTGGCAATCTACACGGGGCAGGAGCGTAGGAAGATCACTCCTGCCCCGAAAGCCCGCTAGACCACCGGGGGGAAGGCAAAAATATGGGTTTGGTTTTTTTTCCCCTCCCCCCCCAAAAAAATCTCGATTATGTGAAATCGCGAGTGCAGAAACCGCGAATGGGGAGGGGGAAGTGTAATAATTTTATGATGATCCACAAGCAGAAGCTCAGAAAAGTCTACGGTGGGCTGTTCTGATAATCGGCTGGTAAAATACGACCGTCGTTAAAGGCATGGTAAGTTTTGAGAATCCTCCTCTAGGTACACCGGGCTGAAGGGATTCTTCTGCCACCCATCCAAGCACCTTTTATCCTGAGTGGCTGCATCCCATCAGACCCATCCTATAAAAGGGCACTGAGTTTCACAGGTCCGTCACTTTTAGGTCATTGTAAACTACGTAGATTTCACCATCAAACCACCACAGTCCAAGAGAGCAGGTCTAACAGGGCACTGGTGCTCAGACTGACTGGTGCTTCTGAGGAGGGGGGTCGCTAGGGAACAGGAGGAGGAATGTCTGCAAACATAACACTTGTTTGGGAGAAGAGCGTTACTTCCAGTAGACCAGGGGAGTCAAAGTCCCTCCTCGAGGGCCGCAATCCAGTCGGGTTTTCAGGATTTCCCCAATGAATATGCAAAAGCTCTATCTGCATGCACTGCTTTCATTGTATGCTAATAGATCTCATGCATATTCATTGAGGAAAACCCGACTGGATTGCGGCCCTCGAGGAGGGACTGTGACATCCCTGCCCTAGACTCAAAGGTGCTTAAAAAGTAAGTTGAACCCTAGTCATAGGCGCCAATGTTTCAAAAATGATAAGAATCCAAACACAATACGAATTTCCCCTCCCTATGAAGGAACTTGCTCGGTATTGGGGGTTCTCAGCATCCACTGGCACCCCCAATTGCTGGTTGCTATGGCCCTGGCTCTGGAGGTAGGAAGTATTTCATTTCATGACATTCAACGTCAGTTTCTTGTTTCTGAACATGTTCATAACCCACAATGACAATCAAATTGGTTATTGGTTATCACAATCCTGTTCAATATATTTGTGAGTGACATTGCTGAAGGGATAGAAGGTAAGGTTTTTCCTTTTTGCGGATGATGCCAAGATTTGTAACAGAGTAGACACTGCGGAGGGGGTGGAAAACATGAAAAAGGATCTGCAAAAGTTAGAGGAATGGTCTCCGTGCAGAGCCGTCATCAAAATGGCTGCCGTGAGTTCCCGTTCTAGTCTCGAGACTACAGCGGGAACTCACGGCGGCCATTTTGATAACGGCTCTGCATGGGGCAGGAGCGTAGGAAGATCGCTCCTGCCCCACATCACTGCTAGACCACCAGGTAAGATCCGGGACGCAGGAGGGAAGCGGGGTTGAGTCAGAGCTGTCTAAAAAACTTATTTGCGATTTTTCACAATTCGCGGGCCGGCTCTGCACCTAACCCCCGCGAATACTTCAAACTGTGTGCCCCTTGTCAAGTCTCTGATTCCATTTATTGATGAACAAAACATGAATATATATATATATTTTTTTTTGCTGCATTTTATTTTCCTTATTTTGGATAGATAATAAATTCCTGAACCATAGCTCTGTAGACTTCTTTTTCTGAATGAGCCTCCGCCACCCCCCCCCCCCCCATTCAACATCCCCTGGTCTTCTCTACTTCATAAAAACAGCCATACTGGGTCAGACCAATGGTCCATCTAGCCCAGGGGTGGGCAGCTCTGGTCCTCGAGGGCCAGGATTTCCCCATTGAATATGCATTGAAAGCAGTGCATGCAAATAGATCTCATGCATATTCATTGGGGAAATCCTGAAAACCCGACTGGATTGCGGCCCTCGAGGAGGGACTTTGACACTTCTGCACTATACCATGAGTTGAATAAGAGACACGTCCAGAAATTTTATAGACTACTGTAGTATCTTGTTGGTAATAAAATAAAAATCTAAACGGCAAACGGGTGAGTGTTAAACTAGTCAACTTCCTAGAGCAGGGCTTCTGAACCCAGTCCATTTGGCACACCCAGCCAGCCAGGTTTTAGGATATCCGTAATATGCATGACAGACTTGCATGCCCTGCTTCTGGTATTGAGGATATCCTGAAAACCCGACTGGCTGGGTATGTCCCAAGGACTGGGTTGAAAAGCACTGCCCTTGAGGTACAAATCTGAACACCAAAAAGGTGAGTGTTAAGTAAACTGGGCACGCCCCCTGGAAGTGCTGGGCTGAAAGGGGCATTGACCCCCCTCTGCCTACCAGACACCGCCCAACTTGAGCAGGCTGCGTCCTGCCGGGGCTCGTGGGCCCGCAGCAGTCAAAGTGCTGTAAATTAATTTGCAGCTGGCTCACCCTTACACTTAACATGTATACCCCACAGTAATACTTCTAAAAATGTCACTTGGAGGCACGCCAAGCCAGCTGGGTTTCAGGATTACCAAAATGAATACTGAATACTAGGTTTTTTTTTTTGTAAATGTATCTCATACATATTCAATTGGTGTGCCTACAGCTACAGTTGAGAAGTAGAGAATGACATGGGGGACAAATTTTTCCCCGTTCCCGTGAGAACAAATTTTCCTGCCCCATCCCCGTGAGTTCTTTTCCTTCCTCTGCCCCATTCCTGCATGCTCCGTCCTCATCTGCACAAGCCTCAAACACTTTAAAATCCTAAGTAGCAACATTCTAGAGCTCAGATTGTGATGTCATAATGCCTCATTCCACCAATGCCTAAGCTCTGTCCTCACCTGCTCAAGCCTCAAACACTTTAAAATCCTAAGTAGCAACATTCTAGAGCTCAGATTGTGATGTCATAATGCCTCATTCCACCAATGCCTAAGCTCCACCCTCATCTGCACAAGCCTCAAACACTTTAAAATCCTAAGTAGCAACATTCTAGAGCTCAGATTGTGATGTCATAATGCCTCATTCCACCAATGCCTAAAGCTCGGTCCTCATCTGCACAAGCCTCAAACACTTTAAAATCATAAGTGTTCGAGGCTTCTGTGGTTAAGGCAGTGCTTACAGGAATGGGGCAGGGACAGCGACAAAATTTGTGGGGACTGGTGGGGGAAATTGAGTTCCTGCAGGGACGTGGAAAAATTTGTCCAGGTGTCATTGTCTACACTGCACCAGTCTAGAAATCAAAATGTAGCAGAAGTGAGCCAAGTCTAGGACAATCAAGCCATTGTGACATCACTGATGAGGTTGGCTCTTAGGCATTGGTGGAATGAGACATTATGATGTCACAATACCAGCTCTGGTTATCAGAGGCCGAAACTTGTCACACTATTTATTTATTCATTTTGCTTTACTGCTCTCAAGTAGAAAATGTCATGAGGACAAAATTTTACCAGTCCAAACGGGAACTCGTTTTCCCGTCCCATCCCCATGGGTTCTTTTCCTGCCTCTGCCCCATTCCTGCAAGCTCCGTCTTCATCTGCACAAGCCTCAAACACTTTAAAATCATAAGGGTTCGAGGTTTGCCCAGTTAAGACAGAGCTTACAGGAATGGGGCAGGGACAAGGACAGTGACAAAACTCGCGGGGACAGGTCGGAGAAATTGAGTTCCTGCGGGGACAGTGACAAATTTGTCCCCGTGTAATTCTCTTTTGAGAAGCACTGTTGTAAAGGGTTCATAGTCATTTGCGCGCGGGACTTTGGCGCGCCGACATTGCAGTACAGACAAATCGGCGCAAGACGCCAGCACGTCACCTAAAAAGTTCCTTTTAAAGATATCCGAAGCGGGGTGTAAATGGGGAGCCCCCTCAGTTTACTTCATACTCTCCGCGCTGCCATTGGGGGGTGGGGTTGGGGAGTTGGAACCCTCCATTATAGAGTAAACTTAACTTTTTCCTGATTTTTTTAGGGAAAAGTTGTTTTCTCTATAATGTGGGGGGGGGGGGGTTGCACCCCCGATGCCCCCCCCCAACGGCAGCACAAAGAGTATGAAGTAAAGTGGAGGGGGGTTTCTCCCCCACACTCCCTGTCGGAGCTCTGTAAAAGTAACTTTTTAGTCAGCGCGCTGGGGCCTTGCGCCGATTTGTCTGCGCTGCAATGTCAGCTCGCCAAAGTTTCGTGCGCTTTTGTCCCGTCACCGTTGTAAAGTGGTAGTTCTGAAACCTGTCCTGGGGGACCACCAGCCAGTCAGGTTTTCATGATATTTCTAATGAATATGCAACTTTCTCTCATGCATATTCATTAGGTATATAATGAAAGCTGGATGGGCTTTTGGTCCCCTCAGGACATATTTGACAACCACTGTTGTACAGGATATGTACGGGCAAAGCGAGGTTGAGCGGCACCCGGGGCGGAGGCGCCCCTCCCCCGCCCTCTTCTCCACCCCATTCTGCTCCCAGCCACGCCCTGTTCCGTTCCCTTCCCCCACACGAACCTCATCTCTTCTTCCCCGAGCTCGGGACCGTGTCTGAAGGCCTCTGAGCATGCGCTGATACTATGCGAAGATGTCATATATGCGCGCGCATACATGTGACATCATCGCATTGTATCCGTGCATGCTCAGAGGCCCTCCAGATGTGGCCCTGAGCTCGAGACTTTCCAAAACCTGGATAACCCTATTTCAAAGGGAAGAAAGTTCTAGAACAGTGGCCCAGTCAACCCAGTCCTCAGGGACCGCCTGGCCAGTCGGGTTTTCAGAGTCTCTGTCATCCATATTCATATCCTGAAAACCTGACAGGCGGTCCCTGAGGACTGGGTTAAATACCGCTGTTCTAGAACAAAAGAGACCTAATGTACGGCCCAGAGGTGGAAGAGTGAGGAGCGTAAGGTAGAATGCTTTTCTTGGATGGATATTGCAGAATGAAGAATGAGTTGAAGAGAATATTGAACAGATTTGAATGCTAAAAAGAAAAGGAGAGAGGAAAGCGTGACCTGGTAGCTTACACTGAAGTGCCGTAAAGTGAGAGATGAGAGAAACTGGGCCTCTTATCCCTTGAAAAGAGGAGGTTGAGAGGGGACATGATCGAAACATTCAAGATAACGAAGGGAATAGACTTAGTACATAAGGACAGGTTGTTCACCCTCTCCAAGATAGAGAGAACGAGAGGACACTCTCTAAAGTTAAAAAGAGGATTGATTCCGTACAAACGTAAGGAAGTTCTTCTTTACCCAGAGAGTGGTGGAAAACTGGAACGCTCTTCTGGAGGCTGTTATAGGGGAGAACATCCTCCAGGGATTCAACACAAAGTTAGACAAGTTCCTGCTGAACCAGAACGTACGCAGGTGAGGTTAGTCTCAGCAGTGGCGTACTAAGGGGGGGGGGGGGGGGGGCGGTCCGCCCCGGGTGCCAGCCATGAGGGGGTGTTCCCGGCCTTGCCGTTCATTCCCCCACCACCACCACCCCCGAAGGACTGCTCGCCCCACTGACCTTCCTGCACCACCTGTGAAGCAGCCCGCAGCAGGATCGCGACTTCAGCGATACCTGAGCTGCTTGGGCGCTGCTTCCTGCGCCGCGGTCCCGCCCCTCCTCTGACGTCAGAGGAGGGGCGGGAACGCGGCGCAGGAAGCAGCGCCTAAGCAGCGCAGAGATCGCTGACGTCGGGATCCTGCTGCGGCTGCTTCATAGGTGGTGCAGGAAGGTCAGTGGGGCGAGCGGTCCTTCGGGGGTGGTGGTGGGGGGGGACTGAACGGCAAGGCCGGGAGCATAGGTAATGCTGCTTCATAGTGGTGCGGGGAGGCCAGGGGGCGAGCGGTCCTTCGGGGTGGGGCGGGCGGGCAGGCAGGCAGGCTTTCAAGGAGGAGGGGGTGACAGACAGGCAGGAAGGCCTTCAAGGGGGGACAGGCCTTCAAGGGGGGGGACAGGCCTTTGGGGGTGTGTGCAGACCTTCAAGGAGGAGGGACAGGCCTCCAAGGGGGGGCAGGCAGGCCTTCAAGGGGGGGACAGGTAGGCCTTCAAGGGGGGGACAGGTCTACAAGGGGGTGGGACAGGCCTTCAAGGGGGGAACAGGCCTTGGGGGGGTGCAGGCCTTCGGGGGGGGGGTGCAGGCCTTCAAGGGGGGGGCAGGCCTACAAGGGGGAGGGACAGGCCTTCAAGGGGGTGCAGGCCTTCGGGGGGGTTCAGGCATTCGGGGGGGTGCAGACCTTCAAGGGGGGGCAGGCCTTCAAGGGGGGACAGGCCTTCAGGGGGGTGCAGGCCTTCGGGGGGGGAGCAGACCTTCAAGGGGGGGGACAGGCCTTCAAGGGGGGACATGAAGGCAGGCCTACAAGGGGGGGGACAGGCCTACAAGGGGGGGGAGGACAGGCCTTCGGGGGGGTGCAGGCCTTCGGGGGGAGTGCAGACCTTCAAGGGGGGGGGACAGGCCTTCAAGGGGGGGACAGGCAGGCAGGCCTTCAAGGGGGGGACAGGCCTACAAGGGGAGGGACAGGCCTTCAAGGAGGTGGGACAGGCCTTCAAGGGGGGTGCAGGCCTTCAAGGGGGGACAGGCAGACCTTTAAGGGGGGACAGGCCTTTGGGGGGGACCCTGGTTTAGAAGTACATGGAGGGAAGGGGGTGTTCAAAGAGACGTGCATATGCCAAACTTTGGGGGGGAGGAAGAAATAATGGGTCTGAAAATAGAGGAGAGGGAGAAGAGATGATGGACCATGGGATTTAGGGAGGGAAGGAACAGAAAGGGAGAGAAATTGGACACAAGGGATGGTGTGGAGGAGGGATAGAGATACTGGATAGGAGGGTAATTGGGAAAAGAAAGGGAGAGATGGTGGACTCGGGTGGTGGGGAAGGAGGGAGAGATGCCGGATGAAAGGGTAGTTAAGAAAAGGTGGATCTGTGGAGGGAGATGAAAAAAAGGAAAGATACCAGACTTCCTGGGGAGGGATGGGAAATGGAAAGGGAGGACAGAGTTGGCAGATGGATGGTTAGCAAGAAGAAAGAAGGAGACCCCAAGTTATCAGAAGAAAACCAGAGCCTTGGACCAACAAGATTTGAAATATAACCAGACAACAAAAGGTAGAAAAATTAATTTTATTTTCTGTTTTGTGATTATAATATGTCAGATTTGAAATGTGTATCCTGCCAGAGCTGGTGTTGGACTGCAAACGTGAGCTAGGATTTAACAGAGAGAGGAAAAGTCCTTTTTGTTTCTTTATTTTATTTATACCACAGCGCCAGTGTGATTAGGAGAAGCCAAAGGGGGTGAAAAAGCTATAAAACCCACCAGGAGTTTTGAAAAAAATCACCCAACTGGGCAGGAAAATCGAATTGAAAAACCAATTCAATAGGCTGAATCGAATCGAAATTTTTTTTCCTGAATCTGGCAGCATTAGTTTGCGCTACTGTCTTAGACTTTAGGACCTGGGATTGGGGAGAGATGGCATCCTCAGTACTTTATAATGCAAGTGAAACGAGGATTTGGTCAGACTTTTGAAGGGTCTGCAGAAAAAAAAATATTGTATAGGCCGGGGACATGAGACAGCAGGAAATGGGAACTTTTCTTCCTTCTATTTTTGTGAATGGAAAGGCTGAGGATGTCAGAGAGTTCAGTTAAAATATGTGCTTTATAAGAAAATATAATAATGTGTTTTATAAAGTTTATAGCATAGCTGGCCTACCCAGTGAGGTGTTCCTAGTGGTGGTGGTGGCAGCGTGTCAATGTGTTGAGAGGAAGAGGTGGTCTGGGAAATTCTGCTGAGCAAACTCCGGGCCCATTTCCACCCCCCAGTTAGTCCACTCCACTCAACTGGTTCACACACTGAGTGGGTCTTTGGGTGTTGTTTTGGGATCTCTTCCAGTGGTTTATCAGTATCTCCTTCTGGTCCAAGGAAGGAAACTTTGTTATCCTTAGCATTGACCTACAGAATATGTTTGTAACAGCGCTGCTTGTGTGGCATTAGGTTATGTAGTGATCGAAAGAAAAAAACAGACCTTTGCACATTTTTGCACTATATGGTGGGTGTATGAGGAGATTCACATTTCCTGCACAGCTAAGTCCATGTGAAGTTACCTTGTGCTGTATTTGACATCTAGCAAGGTCTCTGTTTGAAAGGAAAAATCTAAACTTAAAAATGAAGTGGCCAGAAGTTATGGTAAAAGCAGATAGTGTAGCTGGTTTTAAGAAAGATTTGGACAAATTCCTGGAGGAAAAGTCCATAATCTGTTATTAAGACATGGGGGAAGTGTCTGCTTGCCCTGGATCGGTAGCATGGAATGTTGCTACTCTTTGGGTTTTGACCAGGTATTAGTGTCCTGGATTGGCTACCATGAGAATGGGCTACTGGGCATGATGGACCATTGGTCTGACCCAGTTAGGCTATTCTTATGTTATGTTCTCATCTGTAGGGGCCTTTGTTTTCACTTCTTATTTTAATGTATTTTTTTCCTGGGAACTTATCAGTGTTTTTTTTATAATGGGAACAAAAATGGAAGAGAATTAATGTGTGTGGAATGGGGGGGTAACTAATTTCTTCAGCTAAATAATTCAATCCACTTCAAACAGACATAGGAGAACTCACGCACCATTCACACACCCTCCAACCAAAAACGTCAAAAGAAAAAAACTGTTCGACAACCTCCTAGCCATTCGAGCTGCAATACTCGACCCCCAACTCTACAACCAATTGACATCGACCACAGACTGCAAAACCTTCAAAAAGAAATAAAAACCCTTCTATTCAAAAAACACATAAAACCGAACTAACACAATCAGAACTGTCCCAAGCATCACCTGCAACTACTCCATATGTACTTCTGATGTCATGACAATTCAGACATAATTTATGTTATGTTATGTTTGGAATATAAGAAAATTTTCACTGCCTGTTTCTATTCTGACCATTTATTCCGTTTCATGGTCATTACAAAAAAATATTTTTTTACATGGGGGGGGGGGGGTGTCAAAAAATGATGGGCCCCGGGTGCCACATACCCTAGGTACGCCACTGAGTCTCAGTTAGGGCACTGGTCTTTGACCTAAGGGCCGCCGCGGGAGCGGACTGCTGGGCACGATGGACTACTGGTCTGACCCAGCAGCGGCAAATCTTATGTTCTTGTTCTTATGTTCATAGCACTCTATCAAACTGATTTCACGATGAATGTTGGGTCTACTGGCACAAATCACAAAATGTTCAGATTGAAATATCTGGATACACAACTACAAAGCCAGATTTTGCCTGGCACCATGTGATGGTAGAATTGACCAGCAACTATCTGGCAGACCACAATTAAGCCCCGGAAGAAATACAGGCCCTCCTGTATATGGGGCGGACATTTAGACTTTTGACTATGCTAGTAAGTATTTAGCGTACTATCCAGCCTTGTGGTTAGACATGAAAAACATGGACTTTCAGTGGCGTAGTAAGGTGGGAGAGGGCAGACCACCCCGAGCGCCATCTTGGTGGGGGTGTCGTCATCTCTCCACCCTCCCTTCCCCGTACCCCCATACCTCTTTAAAATCTTTGCCAGCATGAGCAGCTACTGTTGTCTGCTGCTCGCTCCAGCCTGGCTCCCTCTGAAATAACTTCCGGGTCGCGGGGCCAGAAAGTGACATCAGAGGGAAAGCCAATGCCAGCATGAAGCGGCAGGCCAGAGAAGCTGCTCACGCTGGTGAAAATGTAAAAAGCTGCGGGGGTGGGAAGGGAGGGCGCAAGTGTGGCATGGAGACACAGAAGGAGCAGGAAGCGGAGAGGATGGCACGGGGGGTGGGGGGGGAGGGAGGGGGGTTTCTGCAGAGGATCTTGAAGAGCCAAGAAATAAAGCTAAAAGGATCATCCTTGATACAAAGAGGTCTGTCAGGTAATCATACTCTAATGCTGAAAGTTGGGGCTATATCTTTGGTAATGTGGACTGAATGGGTTAGTGGGTCTTGTTTTACTTTCATCTACTATGTTAGTATGTTACTTCAATGATTTTGATTTAATTGCCAAGTCAGTGCTGTTATTTCGCTCTTGTAGTGCCACTTGAAGTAATAAGAACATAAGAATAGCCTTACTGGGTCAGACTAATGGTCCATCAAGTCCAGGTCACTAGTACCTGGCCAAAACCCAAGGAGTAGCAAGATTCCATTCAGAATCCAAAGAATAGCAAGATTCTGGAATCCCAAAGAGTAACAAAAGATTCTAGAACTCCAAACCGTAGCAACATTCCATGCTTCCGATCCAGGGCAAGCAGTGGCTTCCCCCATGTCTTTCTCAATAACAGACTATGGACTTTTCCTCCAGGAACTTGTCCAAACCTTTCTTAAAACCAGCTACGCTATCCGCTCTTACCACATCCTCTGGCAATGTGTTCCAGAGCTTAACTAGTCTTTTATGATAAATCCTATTTTTACAATGGAGATGACTTAAGGGGTTTCCTATAGGGAAACTAGTCTTATAAGATTATCATGCTAGTATGTCTGTCTTTGCTGCCTCCAATGACTTTGGAACCAGTTATCTGATTTAATATAACATTCAACATACAGCTCCTACCTCTCTAACCCACCCACCCCTTTTAACAAAACAGCAAAAGCGGTGTTTAACACAGAATGCTCTGCGCTGCTCCCAACACTCATAGGAAGTCTATGAGCGTCGGGATCAGCGCAGAGCTTTCAGCGCACCGGCCTATGCTAAAAAATGCTTTTGCATTATATTTATATTTGGTCTTTTCACTAGTGACGCTGTTATCAAAATTGTAAGTCTTATGTTGAACTGTACCTGCAGCATTGCCTTGGGTGACTTTCTTCATAAAGACAGTTTAAAAAATTCAGATAAATAACTAAGGGCTGCTTTTACGAAACAGTGGTAGAGGTTTCTTCCACAGGCTGGCGAGGTAAATGCTCCGACACTCAGGGGATTCAAGAAAAGGTTGGATAAGTTCCTGCTGAACCAGAACGTACGAATGGTAAGGCTAGACTCAGTTAGGGCGCTGGTCTTTGACCTAAGGGCCGCCGCGGGAGCGGACTGCTGGGCACGATGGACCACCGGTCTGACCCAGCAGCGGCAATTCCTATGTTTTTATGTTCTATCAGCATCGGAGCATTTACCTCGCTGGCCTACCGTAAAAACCAGCGCAAATAAATAAATACAGTGAACAGGCGAATCGGTACCAACTTAAGACTGTGAGCCCACCGGGACAGAGAGGGAAAATGCTTGGAGTTCCTGATTGCTTTGGTGAATCTCTTCCTGAAAGCCGGTTAATAAATCTATAATATGATTAAAATAAAACCATCAGGAAATCAGGCAATTTTGTTTAGGGAATTCTGGAAATTCTTGGAGTCGAGGTGCAGGAAGGATGATTTGGAAAGGAGTTGAGGATAAATGTGAAAATGTCCTTAGGCCTCTATGACCCCCCCATCCTTTTACTGAACCACGAAAGCGTTTTTTTTTAGCGCAGGCTGGCGCGCTGAATGCTCCTCGTCGCTCCCAGGAACTCTATGAGTGTCGGGAACAGCGCAGAGCTTTTAGCGCACCAGCCTGCGCTCAAAAACGCCTTCACAGTTTTGTAAAAGCAGGGGAAACAGGCTGTTTTAATTCAGCTGAAGTGTCAAATCTGAATGTACCGTAATGCCATTGAATAGTTTTAATAGCCATAGAAACCTAGAAAGTGACGGCAGAAAAAGGCCGAGGCCCATCGAGTCTGCCCACACCATTGACCCACCCCCCTATTTAATCGCTCTCTGATGACCTTTCCCTCGTAGAGATTCGACATGAGCATCCCATCTGTTCTTAAAATCCGGCACGCTGCTGGCCTCGATCACCTGCCCTGGGAGCTTATTCCAGCTGTCAACCACTCTTTCGGTGAAGAAGTATTTCCTGGTGTCGCCATGAAACTTCCCGCCCTTTATTTTCAGCGGGTGTCCTCTTGTGGCCGAGGGTCCTTTAAGAAGGAAAATATCATCTTCTACCTCGATACGACCAGTGACATACTTAAACGTCTCAATCATGTCTCCTCTCTCCCTACGTTCTTCGAGAGAGTTTAGCCGCAATTCGTTCAGCCTTTCTTCGTATGATAGATCTTTGAGCCCCGAGACCATCCTGGTGGCCATTCGCTGTACCGACTCGACTCTCAGCACATCTTTACGGTAATGTGGCCTCCAGAATTGTACGCAGTGTGATGTCATCAAAGATTTTTAAAACTACCCTGCAATTAACATCAAGCTTTTTGAAAGCTGCTTTGCTGTTGACTAGTATTTAAAAATCATGCAAATGTCTCCACCAAAACCCGGAAACTAGCCATCATGAATGTTCATACTTCTGGTTTTTTTTAAAATATATGTAGTTTCCACTTTTCCATTTTCTTCTTGTTACACTTTGTCCTAAAAGCTGCATTTATTGGAGTCAAAGATAATACAGTGCATAAGAAGCCAACTAGTTTTCTTGGCGGTATGACTGTGTGTACCATATGCTTCCTTATTTCTTTGAGCTTGGAGCAGACCTGGGATGTTGGCTAATCCACTGAAAGCCATCTGGCTTCCCGAACTAGAAATGTTCCAAACAAAAGCTAATTTTAACAGGACGGTATTCAGATCCTCCTTAGAACAAATCAATCATTTGCATCCAGCAGACAAGGATGGCTCTCCGTACCTGTCCCAATTCCGCTTTAACTCGGGAGAGTGGAACGCTGGAAAGCTGTTCTTTGAAACCCTTCAGCATAGTCATATAGAATGTTATAGTCGCTAGTCAACAGTTTCCCGTTTGTGTCTACGCCGTCCAAGGAAAATGGTCTTTCTGCGTGATTTTTCCCTCTACTGCCTACTCTTGGAGGAATCTGGTTTGGGCTGTGTTCTCACTTGGTTGCTTTCAGCTGAATTAATTCTACATTTTGTAAAGTACTGTGGCTGATTGCCATTATCATGGAGGCTGGCATCAGTGTGTGGGGGGGGCACGGTCTTCCTAAGGGCACGGTGGCACCCCTCCTCCTCTCCCCCCTCCCTGCTCACCCGCCTGCTCGCTTCCTTCCCGCTCGCTCCTCTCCCCTCTCCTTATTGTGCTCACCCCTTTCCTTCCCCCGTACCTTTTTTGGCGCTTTTCTGATGTCACTTTCAGGATCTGCACCTAGGAAGTGATATCAAAGAGGGTACAGAGAAAGGGAGGGGTGCCCCCGCCCTAGGTGCCCCTGCCCTAGGTGCCCCTCACCCTTACCACTGGTTGGCATCTTTTGTCAAAGGTGTGCATGGTTTTGCTGGAGTACTGCAACACACCATTCTCCTCACAGAATACTTTGGCACAGGGGTGCCTACACTTTTTGGGCTTGCGAGATACCTTTAAAATGACCAAGTCAAAATGATCTACCAGCAATAAAATTTAAAAAAACACAAAGCACACTTTACGCAGAGAAAATGTTAATTATCGTTTATATTCCGGGGGGTTTTCAAAGAGGTCAAGGCAGATGACTTTATGCACTGTCACCTCAGTAACAACCATACAAAAATAGAGAAATATACCCCCTCCCTTTTTACTAAACCGCGATAGTGGTTTTTAGCGCAGGGAGATGCGCTCAATGTCCTGCGCTGCTCTCGATGTTCATAGGCTCCCTGCACTAAAAACCGCTATTGCGGTTTAGTAAAAGGGGGCCATAGTGCAAAATATAGACAGCAGATAAAAATTCTCAAAATGGGCACATTTTGATCATTAAATTGAAAATAAAATAATTTTTCCTACCTTTGTTGTCTGGTGATTTCATGAGTCTCTGGTTGCATTTTCTTCTTCTGACTGTGCATCCAATATTTTTTCCCTTCTTTCTGCCTCCTGCATGCTTCCTCTCCTCCAGACCTCATTTCCTCCCTCAATTTTTTCTTCCTCTCTCCCTCCCCTCCTCCCCTTTCTTTATTTCTCTCCTTTCTTTCTGTCTCCCTGCCCCCCCCCTTTATTTCTGTATGTGTCTTTCTCTCTCCATGTGCCCTTTCTTTCTTTCTGTCTCCCTGTCTTTCTCTCTCCATGCCCTTTCTGTCTCCAATTGTGGCAGGGAGAGAGTGTCAGGAGGGAGGAATTCCTCTGTTCACCAAACCTTTCAGAGGTTTCAAGGTTCAGGAAACTGCTTTGCTTATGCTGTCCTGACAATGGAGAGGCTATCATGCACACTGTGTGGACTCCTCCCACTGATAATATCAGAGAGCTAATATTGATTCTTTTGAAAGATTCAGAATTTTTTTTCAACCTGAGAGCAGTATAGAGGGAGAGAGAACACAGTTGGTATGAGAACGGGGAAGTGAGCAGTATGGATTAGAGAGAAACAGTTTGTCTCTCTCTGGTTAATAGTTTTGTGGGATCTGGCAGAGAATTTCTCTAAGAATCTGGTTACCTCTATACAGAGAGCTCTGGTGATCAGCGTCCCATTTCTCTCTCCATGCTCCCTTTCTGTCTCCCTGCCCTGTGAGCAAAGAACACCGCATTTTTTTTTGCTACTTTAGCTTGTCTGCAGTGTTCTTTGCTCACAGGTTTAAAGACAATAGACTGTTTTCAGTCCAATTCTTTATATGTGAGTTTGCAAACTATTGGACCCCTGAGGAAGGCGTGTTTGCCGAAACACGGACCGTGTAGGGTCCGGTTGGATTTTTATCACTGTATTTTTTATCATTGTACTTTTTTAATTGAATTTTCATTTTTATATGTCAGTGTTTAATAAATTATTTCTAGAATATCTGTATCCACAGTTTTTTGTTTTCATCGGTGGATTGTTTTCACTGTGGATTATGGGGTCTCCCCATTTTTCTTTGTTGGGCAGACTAGATGAGCCATTTGGCCTTTATCTGCCATTATGTTACAATGTTTCTAAAACCATAAAGCCCTATGACCTCACAATGCAGGTGTAAAGAGCCTTAGCCTATAGGAAGAGGAGATGTAAATGTTAAAAGTCTTAGCCAATAAATGGTTACTGCAGATGGGCATTTTTTTGCTTCTTCAGCTTATCTGCGGTGTTCTTTGCTCACAGGTTTAAAGACAATGGATTGTTTTCAGTCCAATTCTTTATATGTGAGGTTGCAAACCATTGGACCCCTGAGGAAGGCGTGTTCGCCGAAACACGGACCGTGTAGGGTCCGGTTGGATTTTTATCACTGTATTTTTTAGCATTGTACTTTTTAAATTGAATTTTCATGGTTTTATATGTCAGTGTTTGATAAATTATCTCCAGAACATCTGTATCCACAGTTTTTGTTTTCATCTGTGGGAAAGGTTAGGCACCGAGGGCCAGAACCTGCAATTGGGTTAGGTGCCTATTCCATGTCAGTCACGCTTAGACGCTCAATACAGAATCGTGCTTAGCGGTGCCAAACTTGAAACTTAGGCGCCTGTAATATAGGCCAGGGTTTTAAAGGCCTACATTAAAGGCGCCTAAATCTTTCTCTGTCCCTGCAAACATCTATTTTGGTGTTAGGTGCTGATAGGTGCCATGGGACAGGCATCTATCATTTAGGCCCTCTTTTACTATGGTGCGCTGATTAGCATGCGCTAATTGATTTAATGCGTGCTAAACGCTAACGCGTATATGTTAGTCTATGGGGTTATAGTAATGTCTCAAATTTTTTTTAGCTTTGGCACATTAAATAGAGGAAATGTTTTTCACGGTACATTATAATTGAAAGTATAAAATTGCAAAACCAATAAAAAATTAAATTTGAGAGTTATTTATTTAAAGTTCTTTAAGCTACGTATAGGTGATTGTAACAACGGTGAAACTAAAGTAGATAGAATAGAATTGCTAATCAATGCAAAGGATGTGCTTTTTTCTGAGTTCAAATTAACTTAAAATGCGGCTCGATAGTCGACAAGCAAACCCACATTTCATCATCCACCATCTGCAGTCATTCTTTTTTTATTATTATTATTTAATTTCTGTCAGAGCTGAAAATCCAAGTTCTCAAAGATAAGAAGATCCAACCGCTAACAAAGCCTTTATTACTTTGTTGCTCGTGTTAGAATAACTGCTGCATAAAAAATTAAAATTACTTGCCGTTAGTTTTCAAGAACCAGTCAGGTCAAAGAGTGATGCTGGTCTGGGCGGTTGTATCCCTACGCACACAGGTGCGCATAACATTGACAGACTCTTGTGTACGTGTCATCTATTCTAGTGTAGACTTAGGAAGGGAATTTTTAAAAACAAAGTACAATTCTGGAATCTCTTGTGGCACGCCCAGAATCTCTTGGGGGCTTTCCACTGTGCTGTGGCACACAATTTGAGAGACACTGTTTTATAGAATTGCGCTTATCTCCTAATTAATTAATTTTTATTTTTTTTTCCATTTATGAGCTTGTTAAAAGCTCATAATTGAAGCCAATTTATTAAGTTAGGCCCCCAACTTTAAGCCCCGTTTATAGAATCGGGGCCCAAATGCAGGGGAAATCCATCAAGCCCCGGTCTGGGCCCATTTCCTCATTAATAATAATAAATAATAATAACAGTTTATATACCGCAGGACCGTTAAGCTCTAAGCGGTTTACAAAAGATTAATGAAGTACAAGTTGAGAGAAGTTAAGGGATTAGTCAACAAGAGGGGATGGGACAAGAGAACCGTTATAGACTGGAAAGAGAGGAACGGGTCAACTGTCTAGATATTTCAGGAACAGAATTAAGCTGCATGCAGATCTTAGATTTGCATGCAAATTCCAGTGCCTAACCTTTGGTGCTATATATACTGTAGAATCCGGAGATTAGCAACTTGCCCAAGGGCACAATTAGCCGTTGTGGGATTTGAACTGGGATCCCCTTCTTTTCGGTTTGCTGCTTTAACCATTAGGCCATTTTTCTTTTTTTACCATAAATATTTATTAAAATTTTTAGCATAGAAAACACAAGAAAAACAGCAACAGGCAAATACAAACATCAGTCATGACACTTCTCATAGACAGCAACCATCTAGCTAGAAACATAAATCATCACGCAAATGAAGGAATCATGACCAATACAAATACCCTGCCCAGATTAAAACAAACCACACCCCAAACACCCACCCCATTCAATCCCCAAACCCACCCCAAACCCTCTCCCTCCTAACCCAAATCTAGCCCCGTGTGGAGTGAGGAAGTCCGCCAGGAGACATAACCAGGCCATACTTTCCGATAGGGTTCCATACGCCACTGGCGCAAAGCAGTCAATTTATACATCGATTGAATAGTATCCAAACGATTAAGTAATTGTCCCCGCTCCGGTATTTTAGCAGAGCGCCAACAACTAGCTAAAGCTACCCTCGCTAGGGTCACCATAAAAATCGCCAAACGATGCTCCTGGGGGGAGAAACCCCGGGAAAGGCATATTAAGCAAAGAAGCATTCCATCAAAACTGGGACATGCTTCCCCACAATTTGGATCAGCAACTCCCCACCATATTCCAATATTCCTTAACCCTGGAGCAGGTCCACCAAATATGGCGAAAGGAACCCACATATCCACACCCCCGCCAACATTGATCAGAAAGAGCAACCCCAAAGGAAAATAGTTTCACTGGTGTCAAATACCAGCGATAATAAAGTTTATATCCGTTCTCTAATAAAGAAGAAGTAATAGGTAAAGAAAAAAGGCATCGATAACATTTACCCCACTCCTTGTCATCTAAGACTTTCCCTATTTCCCTCTCCCAGGCACTACGATAACTGTCCTCTGGAGCTTCCCGCAATAATAAGGCCTGATACAAGCGAGAAATCCCTCCCCGCCCAATCCCAGTCCTCAAGGCCATTTTTCCACTCCACTCTGATTGTGGTTATAGGTAGAAGGATATTTGTCATCAACGTGATCTTCTTGTTGGTTATATCAAGTAGATCTTGCCTGTTGGTGATATTTGGGGTCCTACTGAGGACATATTAATTGTTTTTCACATAATTGTTCTATTTACCTTTCTTTTATGGTAGGGCTTCCATAACCTGGTGACCCAAAGCCCGGTATACCTTGGAGATGCAATGGAGTTGTTGAAGAGATTATAGACCAGTGTATCGCAAACTGTGTGCCGCACGAGATTTCAGGTTTGCCGCGAGCCGCCGGGGAGGACGAGAGGCGCCGGCTGACCGCCCACAGGACGTCCCTCTCACGGTGAGAGGCACATCCTGTAAGCAGACCGCCGCCTCTCCTCCCTAGAGTCTCTCCCCCCTCTCTTCTTTTTCAGCACCCCTCACTGGCAGCTCAGGGCCCCGTCTGGAGGGCCTTCATGCATGGGTGGACATCGACGTGATGACATCACGCATGTGCGTGATGTCATCGTGGCGACGTCCGCGCACTTCCGGGTGCCCTCGAGCCGCGGCTCATCAAGTTTGCGAGACACTGCTATAGACAGTACAAAATATTGCAGTTAGGGTGATCTTTTTGATCTCTAAATATATCATATATTATTATAATATATGATATATCTAAATTATATCATAATTATCTAAATTATATCATATATTATTAAATTACATTGGTTGCCAGTACATGCAAGGATAAATTTTAAGCTTTGTGTGATGGTTTTTAATATTTTATATGGCCAAGGACTATCATGTCTGCTGGAATTAGTCTCCTTGTTTGTAGGTAGATGAGGTCATGTTTTAAGGAAGCAGTTTTACCTTCAATTTCCTTCCCCAAAACAAATTAGATCATTTACGCACAGGTTATCTGTTTGTGGCTCAGGTACTAACCACAAGTATTCAGTGGCCCTAACCAATTAATTCCCACTGAATATCAGTAGTTGGGCAATTTTAAGGCTCCTTTAACGAAGGCGCGGTAGCAGTTTAACACCGCTACCGCCTCCTCTTGAGCAGGGAGTAGTTTTTTGGCTAGCGCGGGGGTAGAGCCGTGATTAAAAGTCGCGCGCGTTGAAGCCGCTACCGCCGCTTCGTGAAAGGAGCCCTAAGTGAGCAGGAGCCTCTCCTGTATACTTAAATCGCTTTGAATATCACCCAGATGGTTTAAAGCTTATGGGTAAAAGGCGAAATGTAGAATTTGATTCTATTTTAACTGCTTTTATTCTCTTTTCCTAGGCTGCGTCTTCTGCCTTGAGCAGCTTGGGCCATGTCTACACTGCCATTGGAGATTACCCGAATGCGCTGGCTAGCCACAAGCAGTGCGTTCTCCTCGCTAAGCAATCCAAAGATGAACTTTCCGAAGCGCGGGAACTGGGGAACATGGGCGCTGTCTATATTGCCATGGGGGACTTTGAAAACGCCATTCAGTGTCACGAGCAGCACCTGAAAATCTCCAAGGAGCTGGGAAACAAACGGGAAGAGGCGCGGGCCTACAGCAACCTGGGCAGCGCTTACCATTACAGAAGGAACTTTGATAAGGCGATGTCTTATCACAACCACGTACTGGAGCTTGCACAAGAGCTGTCGGAGAAAGCGATTGAGATGCGGGCCTATGCTGGCCTAGGGCATGCCGCCCGATGCATGCAGGACTTGGAGCGCGCGAAGCAGTACCACGAGCAGCAGCTGGACATCGCCGAAAGTCTTAAAGACCAGGCAGCAGAGGGGAGAGCTTCATCCAATCTAGGTAAGGAAGGAGCAAATACTAATACGCCAGAGTACATAATTTGTGAAATACATTGGGTCAGAAATTGTCAAAGAGAGTCATTTTTAGGGATGTTCAGTCATTTAAAAGGCAGGGCAAATGTCAATGGTATTTCCCAAGTTCTTCAAGGTTGGGGTTTTTTTTTCCCTACAATGAAATGATTTCTTTCCCAACAGGACAAGGGGAAAAAAAACCAAACGTTTGTTTTGTTGGTGTTTTTGTTGTTAATAATGCATACAATTTGCAAAACGAGTCTGCAATCTTCATAAAGAGTGCACATATTTTACAATAAAATTTTGCAATGAAAAAAATTCAAGAAACTCCCCACCCCCCCAAAAAAAAAACCCCCAAAACTTGGGGGGTGCTGCAGCATGCCTTGTCATTTTCACACTGTGTAGAAATTTTCAATGTCCTGCCCTTTCTTTGCACACTCCACTCTAAAAACTGAAATGCAGTGCTTAAAATGCCCGTTCTCCACCCCATGTGTCCTCTACGGAAAACAATTAAAAACTATTTTGTGCATGCTAATGCAAAACTTACCGTAGATCACCCGAGTACGACCCACGGTAAGCTCTTTTAAGCTGTGTTAGGCTCACATTAGTGTCTAATGCAGCTTAGTAAAAAGGATGGTAGATATGTAGAACAGTCTCCCGGAAGAGGTGATGGAGACAGAGACTGTGTCTGAATTCAAGAAAGCCTCGGATAGGCACGTGGGATCTCTCAGAGAAAGGAAGAAATAATGGTTACTGCGGATGAACAGACTGGATGGCCCATTTGGCCTTTATCTGCCATCATGTTTCTATAGCCATAAAGCTCTATGACCTCACAATGCAGGTGTAAAGAGCCTTAGCCAATAGGAAGAGGAGATGCAAATGTTAAGAGCCTTAGCCAATAGGGAGAGGAGGTGATAATGGTTACTGCGGATGGACAGACTGGATGGGCCATTTGGCCTTTATCTGCCATCATGTTTCTATAGCCATAAAGCTCTATGACCTCACAATGCAGGTGTAAAGAGCCTTAGCCAATAGGAAGAGGAGATGCAAATGTTAAGAGCCTTAGCCAATAGGGAGAGGAGGCGATAATGGTTACTGCGGATGGACAGACTGGATGGGCCATTTGGCCTTTATCTGCCATCATGTTTCTATAGCCATAAAGCTCTATGACCTTACAATGCAGGTGTAAAGAGCCTTAGCCAATAGGAAGAGGAGATGCAAATGTTAAGAGCCTTAGCCAATAGGGAGAGGAGGCGATAATGGTTACTGCGGATGGACAGACTGGATGGGCCATTTGGCCTTTATCTGCCATCATGTTTCTATAACCATAAAGCTCTATGACCTCACAATGCAGGTGTAAAGAGCCTTAGCCAATAGGAAGAGGAGATGCAAATGTTAAGAGCCTTAGCCAATAGGGAGAGGAGATAATGGTTACTGCAGATGGACAGACTGGATGGGCCATTTGGCCTTTATCTGCCACCATGTTTCTATAACCATAAAGCTCTATGACCTCACAATGCAGGTGTAAAGAGCCTTAGCCAATAGGAAGAGGAGAGAATGGTTACTGCGGATGGACAGACTGGATGGGCCGTTTGGTCAATATCTGCCATTATGTTTCTATGTTTCTAATACAATTGAGGGTTATGTGATTTCCCAAAGTAACATGGAGAGCAGTGGGATTTGAACTGGACTCTCTTCACTGTTAACCTGGTGCTCTAGCCAGCAGGCTATTTCTCCAGTTCAAATTGAGATCAGTCCATAAAAGTATGAAGTCAGTAAAATTGCGGACGTTTTTGACTAGTTTGTAAATGAGGGTCTTTCAGTATCTCTGTTACATAAGGAACTCTATACACCAGGGATGTCAAAGTCCCTCCTCGAGGGCCACAATCCAGTCGGGTTTTCAGGATTTCCCCAGTGAATATGCATGAGATCTATTTGCATGCACTGCTTTCATTATATGCTAATAGATCTCATGCATATTTGTTGGGGAAATCCTGAAAACCTGACTGGATTGCGGCCCTCGAGGAGGGACTTTGACACCCCTGCTATACACCCTGAAACGGGAAGTCTTGGGTAGAGCTGTATTGGGAGGTGGGGACCGGAGCTGGGTATTTCGCTGCAGGACTTGGATGTGGGTTGTCTTATTAAACGCATTCTCACTCTTTCGGTTAGTGCTGAGTCGCGGGAAAATCAATTTGTGGTTTTGCACCCTGCATATTTCACACGAATGCTGTTGTTTAAGTCCGGCTGGTTGAGATGCGCAAAGTGTCAGCGGGGGGAGGGGGGGGGAGAGAGGGGTACAGTTGCCTTTTCATGCCTTTTGGGGATGTCCAGTGGTTAAAATACTTTGGCGACAGAATGTTTCCTTCTCACCTGTGGGTCTCCTTTTAGACAAATTTAAGGCTTTACGTCTCATCTCCTGTTTTCATAAGCTTTTGGTTCAGAAGTCAGGGTTATTTTAGGGGGGTCTGCACATCTGCTCTTTTTGGGTATGGTCAAGTACGCCGTTCCTTTCGACAGAAAAAACTTTTCTGGCCACCCGGGGAGATTACATTACAGAACCATTTTGAGAGGAGCCAGCTTGACTACTATCGTGTTGGAAGAAGCGGGGTGATATTTGGACATTGGATTTATCCCCTGAAGTAGCCTTCTAGGCGAAACAGAAAGACTTTTCTGTCGGGACAAGGAATTGAGAACTTTTTGAGTCACTTCACACCTTCAGATGAGTGGATGTTTTCTCTTTTAATATTGTTCTAGACCCTATGCCTTAACAACCGCTTATATCAGTAAAGTTGAGCTGTAGCCCTCGCTAATATTTTAGTCAGTTTGGGATTCTGTTCATCCTTTTGATATGTTCCAGTATATTGGACTTTGCTTACACTGCTCACCCTGAAAAAATCTTTGAAAGACATTAAAACTTTGTATGAATGGAAACTATTTATTTAAATGTACACGGAGTTTTTTCATAAATCAGTGATGATGTGAGTTGGTTCGGGCACTTGTGTAGTCCCGACCCCTCACAATTGAGGTTTATTTTTCTCCGTTGTTCTATAATTTTCCATATTGATGGTGTGATGTCAAGAATTTTTATAAATGTGGTTTGAATGATTCCCTGCTACTAAATACCATTCACAATATGTTTTACATACATTTTGATCATATACGATTGTATTTCCTGATACATTTAGTTGAGATTACATTACATACATTCCCTTCCATATCGGGCTAGAAGCCTTATTCTCAATTCTTTGTGAGTACCCTGAATGGGCGTGGAGACTGGCCCCGTTGATCCCAAGGAGAGAGCTGTGTTGGGGGGGAGGAGCTAAGGGTTACATTGTATAAATGCGGTGATTTCCATGTTTCTCCTTTTCTGATTGCATTTTGAGATACCTTCAATAAAAATGGTTATACCTTAAAAGTATGAAGTCAGAGCGGTCACAGGCAACCCAAATGTCTCATTTGCACCTACGTTCCCGTGCTGTTCTCCTGGCATCAGCTAAAGCTTTTGGGAACAGTTGAAGATGGGCATTGTGACCTAGATTCTGTAAAAGATGCCTTCAGTAAGGCGCCTACGTCGGCACGCTTAGCAGATCTAGGCTTGATTTTTTAATAGGCTCAATTGGAACTGAGAATTGAAAGCGCCCTCGAAAACCAATCAAAAATGAGGTTAAAAAAATTCATTAGCTGGAAGGCACCTACCTCGTCAATATAGGCGTCTACACTGAAGCGCTTTTCAGGAAGTAGGCGTGTTTAGGAGCGGATTTGGGACAGAGTTTGAGCATGGGTTCAGTTAGACGCTGGTATAGTAGGTCAAGAAAACCCAGGCCTAATATACTGGTGCCTGTCAATTCAGTTGCCTCTAGGTTCGAGTCTACAAATGGTGCCTAACTTTGATTGCAAATGCATAAGAACATAAGACTAGCCTTACTGGGTCAGACCAATGGTCCATCAAGCCCAGTAGTCCATTCTCACGGTGGCCAATCCCAAAACCCAAAGAGTAACAAAAGATTCTAGAACCCCAAAGAGTATCAAGATTCCGGAACCCCAATGAGAGTAACATTCCATGCTACTGATCCAGGGCAAGCAGTGGCTTCCCCCATGTCTTTCTCAATAACAGACTATGGGCTTTTCCTCCAGGAACTTGTCCAAACCTTTCTTAAAACCAGCTACACTATCCGCTCTTACTACATCCTCTGGCAACGCATTCCAGAGCTTAACTATTCTCTGAGTGAAAAAATGATTTCTTCCTATTAATTTTTAAAGTATTTCCCTGTAACTTCATTGAGTGTCCCCCTAGTCTTTGTCATTTTTGACGGAGTAAAAAGTCGATCCAGTTGTACCCGTTCTACTCCGCTCAGGATTTTGTTGACTTTGATCCTATCTCCCCTCAGCTGTCTCTTTTCCAAGCTGAAGAGCCCCAACCGTTTTAGTCTTTCCTCATACGAGAGGAGTTCCAGCCCCTTTACCTTTTTGTCGCTCTGCTTTCTCGGTGCCTTCCAAGTTAGGCGCTGTTTATAGACTTTGGCCCTGTGTAGCTCAAAGAGTTTTTGAGAGCTGCAGTGAACAAAATTTCAGAAGTGGCCGCGGGGTACGCAACCTAGTCTTTCCCCTAAGTTTGGAAAACACTGGGTAGTGGCTTATAATAATGAGAACGAATGCTAGGAAGTTCTTCTTTACCCAACGTGTGGTCGACACCTGGAACGCACTTCCAGAGGACGTTATAGGGCAGAGAACAGTTTCGGGGTTTAAGAAAGGATTGGACAATTTCCTGCTGGAAAAAGGGATAGAAGGGTATAGAGGAAATAGATATGCGTGAAAATACGGTAATCTAGTACAAAATAGTTTTACAGTCCACACAACTCCCCTATTCAATTTAAAAATAACTGGATGTGCATTGATGGTTTAAAGAGCGGTGAATATAGCTGCAGAGACTGGCCTCTCTCTACATTCTTACAGGAGGTACTGATTAAAACCTCATGCCGAAGAGTTGGCTTTTTTAACTACAAAAATATAAGGGGTAACATTCAGCCCTTGGCGGTTGATGTATTTTTTGTTTTTGTTGTTGTTGTCGTCGTCGTTTTACGAGCATTAAATATCAGGGTATGTGCGGCTACCCAGAACATAAGAGGAGTGGCCTAGTGGTTAAAGCAGCTGCCTCAGCAGCCTGAGGCTACGAGTTCAATTCCTGCTGCAGCTCCTTATGACTCTGGGCAAGTCCCTTAACACTACAAAACAAGTCCCTGTCTAAAATATGTAAGCCACGCCGAAAAAAGCAATATCCATCCCCTTTCTAGTCAAAGAAGAGCAACCAAGATGAGAAAGGGGGTGGAATTCCTCTCACACGAGGAAAGACTAACATAGGGCTCCTTTTACTAAGGTACGCTGGGGCTTTTAACAAGAAGTGTAGCGCGCGGTAATTTCCTGCGGGCGCTAAAAACGCTAGCGCACCTTAGTAAAATGATGGCAGATAAAGACCTAAACGGTCCATCCAGTCTGGCTCTTCAGCTTGGAAAAGAGACAGCTGAGGGGATCTAAGGCAGCCTTCAGAGGCTGCCCGAAAGGTGTTTTTACCCTTCTCCCTCGTTATTCACAGGGGATAGGGGTAGAGCCGGACCGCGAATTGACATAAACTGCTAATATCTTCTCGGCCGGCTCTGACCCACCCTGCCTCCCTCCCGCCTTCCCCCAGCATCCCGGCCTTACCTGGTGGTCTAGCGGGCTTTCAGGGCAGGAGCAATCTTCCTACGCTCCTGCCCCGTGCAGATCGCCAATAGGAAATGACTGCCGTGAGTTCCCGTAGTCTCTCGAGACTGCAACGGCACCAACGCACAGGACATGCCGGTGCCGGTGCCCAAAGATCTGCATCCTTTACTTTGCTGGGAGAGAGCATGAACTCGCAGGCCTTGAGCATGCGCAGATGCTCAAGGCCAGCAAAGAAGAGGATGAAGATCTTCGGGCACCGGCATGTCTTGTTTGTTGGTGCCGGTGCCGGTGCCAGTGGCCAGATGGGGGTAAGCAGCATGTTCAGGTGGATGCTGGGGGATTTCAGATCACGGCTGGGGGGGAGGGGGGGTGCAACGCGAGCGGGGGGATGCAGGATCGCGGGGGGGGAGGGTGGCGGATCACATGGGGGAAGCCTTCGGTGGGAGCAATGCCGGTTCTCGGGGGAGGGGGTAGAACAGCGCTGCTGGCCTCGGGGGGTGGGGGTGGGTGGGAACGTATCAAGCGAGTTTCCCATAGTTCCTATGGGGAAACTCGCTTTGATATACGAGTATTTTGTTTTACGAGCATGCTTCTGGAACGAATTATGCTCGTAAACCAAGGTAACACTGTATAAGAAGATCCCAATCAATAAGAAAGCCTTGATTGCTTTGTTGCTCAAGTTACGATAACTACTGAATAAAAACTAAAACTAAAATTACTTGCTATTAATTTTCAAAGGTCAATCAGGTCAAAGAATGATGCTTGTCTGGGCAGTTGTATCCTCACGCATACAGATGCTCATAACATTGACAGACTCTTGCATATGCGACGTATATGTCATCCATTCTAGTGTATACTTATGAAGGGAATTTTTAAAAATAAAGCAAAATTCTGGAATCTCTTCAGCGCACACAGTTTGAGAGATACTGAAATAAACAGTACGTCCAGCAAGAGATAGAAGAAGTAGATGAGCTAACTGGCTATACCTCTATGGATCTGAAATGATCTCTGGGAGGGAAAGACCCATAAAAAAAGGCAATACGCTCTGCTTTGGGTTTTGGACAGGTACTAGTGACCTGATTTGGTCACCGTGAGAACGGGCTACTGGGCTTGATGGATCTTTGGTCTGACCCAGTGAGGCTATTCTTATGCTTTTATGTGAGCCAAGTATAGGACAATCAAGCCATTGTGACATCACTGATGAGGTTGGCTCTTAGGCACTGTGGAATGAGGCATTATGGCATCACAATCTCAGCTCTGGAATGTTGCTCATTGGGGTTCCGGAATCTTGCTATTCTTTGAGATGCTGGAATGTTGCTACTCCTTGGGTTTTGGCCAGGTACTAGGGACCTGGCTTGGCTACTGTGAGAATGGGCTACTGGGCTTGATGGACTTTGGGTCTGACCCAGTATGGCTATTCTTATGTTCTTACGTGAGCCAAGTATAGGACAATGAAGCCATTATGACATCACTGATGAGGTTGGCTCTGAGGCACTGAGGAATGAGGCATTATGACATCACAATCTCAGCTCTAGAATGTTGCTCATTGGGGTTCCGGAATTTTGTTATTCTTTGAGATGCTGGAATGTTGCTACTCCTTGGGTTTTGGCCAGGTACTAGTGAGAACGGGCTACTGGGCTGGATTGTCCATTGGTCTGACCCAGTAAGGCTATTATGTTTATGCTGAGGAAGTTTAAGCATGGTTTACTCGTATAAACAGTATTGTCACATTGTGGCTTTTTGAAGTTTGCACTTACATTTTTCCTGAAAAAATAATAATGTTACTAGAATATCTAACTTGAATACATGTTTTGAGAATGAAACCTTCAGAATCACTTTTCCATCGTGAAAGTCTGTGGGAAAGTTGGCTCTTGTTTTCACCTGGCACTCGGTTCATTTCTCGACGCTAACTATACTTGGATGTTACCACCATCGGGTAATTGAAACGGGTCTGATGGATTGCTTAATTTCATTTAATAGCTGACTCTTCAAGAGCTAAGAGAAGAACAGAAGGTGGAACAGAGGATAAACATCCACATCTCTGTCTTTCTAATTATTCCTGCCTCATATGTTCTCCTCCTTTGCACAAATTAATGCACATTTGAGAGGTTAAATGGTTTACAAAGGCTAGGAGGTCCCCTGAGAAGGTTCCCGTGAAAAGTGTGCCACCGAGCATGTGACAGAATGTTTTGTTAAAAAACGAGAAAGATTGGGTTTCAATTTTTTTCTTCCTGGCAGCTTCTTCTACATTGTTTGTTGTGGTTCCAGCATTCCTCGGAGGGACAAGCAGGATATGAAACCCTTCCAAATGGGCGACGCCATCTGACGGAGCCCAGATTGGAGAAGCAGAACTAAAGCTGCAGAGTGATAACGCTGTGAATGCGCAGGTCCTCCTGTGACAAGGAGCTTTTTCTGTAGATCCCAGAAATCACCTCTCTTTTGAACTCAAGTTTAAGGGCTCCTTTTAGTAAGGTGCGTTAATAATAATAATAACTTTATTCTTCTATACCGCCATAGTCGTGAGACTTCTAGGCGGTTCACATTGAAGAGAGCTGGACAGTCAGCGAGTTACAAAATGCAGATAGTCAGGGATCAGTTCTTGGGCCCATCTTGTTCTATATCTTCATAAACGACCTAGAAGATGAAACAACAAGTAATTTAATCAAGTTTGCAGACAACACAAAACTATGTCGGGTAGTTGGGTCACAAAAGGACAGAGAAGAACTTCAGAGAGGTTTGAACCAGCTAGAGAAATGGGCAGAAAAGTGACAGATGAAGTTTAACATAGAAAAGTGCAAAGTGATGCACCTGGGTAAGAAAAACAAGGAACATGAATATAAAATGTTAGGTGTGACACTGGGCAAGACCGAACAAGGAAGGGACCTGGGGGTGCTGATAGACAGGACCCTGAAGCCGTTGGCTCAATGCGCAGCGGCGGCAAAGAAGGCAAACAGGATGTTGGGTATGATAAAGAAGGAAATCACGAGTAGATCGGCGGATGTCATAATGCCGCTTTACAGAGCAATGGTCAGACCACACTTGGAGTACTGTGTCCAACACTGGTCTCCCTACCTAAAGAAGGATATAACCCTACTGGAGAGGGTGCAAAGGCGAGCCACGAAGCTAGTTACAGGTATGGAGAATTTGAGCTACAAAGAACGCCTCGGAAAACTGGGATTGTTCACCCTCGAGAAGAGAAGACCGCGAGGGAACATGATAGAGACTTTTAAAATACTAAAAGGATTTGACAAAATAGAGCAAGAAACATCGTTATTCACATTGTCAAATGTGACTCGGACAAGAGGTCATGGACTGAAACTGAGGGGCACCAGGCCTAGGACAAATATTAGGAAGTTCTGTTTCGCACAACGAGTGGTGGACGCTTGGAACGCTCTCCCTGAGGAGGTCGTGATGGAGACCAACATTCTGGGATTCAAGAGCAAGTTAGATGCACACCTTCTCGCAAATCACATTGGGGGATACAAGTAAACAAGGAACACCTGGCTTGGCCTCCGCGAGTGCGGGTCGCCGGACTGAATGGACCTAGGGTCTAATCCGGCGAAGCCATTTCTTATGTTCTTATGAATTACAGTATGCAGAATCTTAAAAGAAAGCGAATTACAATTTACAGATTGTTAAAAATTGTTAAAAAATTTCAGACTTTTACGTAGGAGTGGACATATTTGAAATAATAGAATTTGATTTAGTGTTTGGTGTAGATACTTTTTAGGTGATATTTCTGTCAAATAAGGCAGTTTTT
Source organism: Geotrypetes seraphini (assembly GCF_902459505.1). Taxonomy (NCBI): domain Eukaryota; kingdom Metazoa; phylum Chordata; class Amphibia; order Gymnophiona; family Dermophiidae; genus Geotrypetes; species Geotrypetes seraphini. The sequence continues at coordinate 174,946,554 of NC_047091.1, read as the reverse complement.
ATGGCTTTTCTAAAAGGCGTCGTAGGTCAGTCTAGCTCAGTGGTCTCAAACTCAAACCCTTTGTGGGGCCACATTTTGGATTTGTAGGTACTTGGAGGGCCGCAGAAAAAATAGTTAATGTCTTATTAAAGAAATGACAATTTTGCATGAGGTAAAACTCTTTATAGTTTATAAAACTTTCCTTTAACAGTTAAAAGGAAAGATATATAAACTATAAAGAGTTTTACCTCATGCAAAATTGTCATTTCTTTAATAAGACATTAACTATTTTTTCTGCGGCCCTCCAAGTACTCTATTTTTTTCTGCAGCACTCACATTTAAAGTTCAATATATTTTCTTTCTCAAAACTGGCACATTTCAATCACTAAATTGAAAATAAAATCAGTTTGGTAATTTCATCAGTCTCTGGTTGCACTTTATTCTTCTGACTTTGCATCCAATACTTCTTCCCTTCTTTCAGCCTCCTGTATGCTTCCTCTCCTCCAGACCTCATTCCCTCCCCCAACTTTTTCTTTCTTTCTCTGTCTGTCTTTCTCTGATTCCGTGCCCCATTTTTTGCTTTGTTTCTGGTTCCCTGTCCCCCCTCCTTCTTTCTTCCTTCCTCCGTGCCCCATTTTTTGCTTTTTTTTCTGGCTCCCTGTTCCCACCCCACCTTCTTTCTTTCTTTCTTCCTTCCTTCCTGCCCTCCCCCATGCCACCGCCGCTGCGGAATAGGCTGCTGCTGCTGCTGCCGCTATCGGGAACAGGCCATCTCCCTGCTTCTCTTCTGTATGGGGCCAACCAACTCTCGCTGCCCGATGTCAATTCTAACGTCGGAAAGGACGTTCCGGGCAACCAGGCAGCGATTGGCTAGCCAGAACGTCCTCTCGACGTCAGAATTGACATCGGGCCGCCAGAGTTGGTCGGCCCTGCAGGGAAGAGAACAGTGGACCGCCCCCCCCTTAGTACGCCACTGGAGCAGCAGTGTGTCTGGCCGGCTCGTTCGTTCAAAGCCGCGGGTGGCGGCTCCTTGCGAGATCCGCGCCTGCGTCTGAAGCCTCTCTGATGTTGTGACATCAGAAAGGCTTCCGATGCAGGAGTGGATAGCGCAAGGAGCCGCCAACCCATGGCTTTGAGCGAACGAGCCGGCTGCTGCTCCAAAAGGAAGAAAATGATGGCCTCCAGACCGCGGGCCGCAAATAAAACCTGGAGAGCCATATGCGGCCCGCGTGTTTGAGACCGCTGGTCTAGCTCCATTAATGTGATTGTTTAGCCAGTGTTGTTTGTTACAACCCCCCACAACGCCGGCGCGATCTCTGTTAAGTAAAGTGGGGGGGGGGGGGGGAGGTTCCCCACCAACACCTCCCATCGGAGCCCTTTAAAATACTGTTTTTCTTCGGTGCGCTTCCGCTTTACGCTCAGTTGTCTGCGCTGGGTTGTCGGCAAGCCTTTGTCGTTGCGCGCTTATGACCTGTCACTCTATTTTGCTATAATCAAAGGATTCTTTTAAAATTATCGCTATACCACCCCCTTTTTTCCAGTTTCTAGATAGTGGTATTATTTTGTAACCCTGGGGTAGCCTTAACGCACGCTAAATTGCCGCGCGCACTAGACCTTAACGCCAGCATTGAGCTGGCGTTATTCTAGAAGCGTACCGCGCGGTTTAGTGCGCAGTAATTTTGCGCCTGTGCTAAAAACGCTAGCGCACCTTAGTAAAAGGAGCCCTAAGTTTCAAGTTTAATAAAAAATTGATAAAATCGCTAATCTTGCTATACTAAGCGAATTGCAATAAAATATTGGGTACAATTAAAAACAATAGTTTAACACTACAGACAACACAGGATATCGACTAACTGGTACAAGAGGGTAAAAATGGAGAAGTACAATCTTTTGGAGAAAAGAAACAATAATGGCAAATACGACCGGACCGGGGAAAAAAAAATCAACTAAAAATCGAGCTAGGAAAATTTAGCAGCTCTAAGCATCCTTAAATAGAAAACATTTAAGTTTACTCTTGAGTCTGTAAAAAGGCAGGAGAGGGCAGTGGGGCGCCAACAGGTGCAGTAAATCATACCCGGTATGCTCCAGGGGGGAGAGGAGGAAGAATCGGATGTGCAGAAGACTGATTGGCTGACCGGGGGGGGGGGAGAAGAGGAGGAATCGGCTGTGTAGGAGGTTGATTGGCTGACTGGAGGAGAGAGGAGGAGGAATCGGCTGTGCAGAAGGCTGATTGGCTGGCCGGGGGGGGGGGAGAAGAGGAGGAATCGGCTGTGCAGGAGATTGATTGGCTGACTGGAGGGGAGAGGAGGAGGAATTGGCTGTGCAGAAGGCTGATTGGCTGGCCGGGGGGGGGGGGGGGGAGAAGAGGAGGAATCGGCTGTGCAGGAGATTGATTGGCTGACTGGAGGGGAGAGGAGGAGGAATTGGCTGTGCAGAAGGCTGATTGGCTGACCGGGGGGGGGGGGAGAAGAGGAGGAATCGGCTGTGCAGGAGGTTGATTGGCTGACTGGAGGGGAGAGGAGGAGGAATTGGCTGTGCAGAAGGCTGATTGGCTGACCGGGGGGGGGGGAGAAGAGGAGGAATCGGCTGTGCAGGAGGTTGATTGGCTGACTGGAGGGGAGAGGAGGAGGAATTGGCTGTGCAGAAGGCTGATTGGCTGGCCGGGGGGGAAGAAGAGGAGGAATTGGCTGTGCAGGAGATTGATTGGCTGACTGGAGGGGAGAGGAGGAGGAATTGGCTGTGCAGAAGGCTGATTGGCTGGCCGGGGGGGGGGGGGGAGAAGAGGAGGAATCGGCTGTGCAGGAGATTGATTGGCTGACTGGAGGGGAGAGGAGGAGGAATTGGCTGTGCAGAAGGCTGATTGGCTGACCGGGGGGGGGGGGGGAGAAGAGGAGGAATCGGCTGTGCAGGAGGTTGATTGGCTGACTGGAGGGGAGAGGAGGAGGAATTGGCTGTGCAGAAGGCTGATTGGCTGACCGGGGGGGGGGGGGGAGAAGAGGAGGAATCGGCTGTGCAGGAGATTGATTGGCTGACTGGAGGGGAGAGGAGGAGGAATTGGCTGTGCAGAAGGCTGATTGGCTGGCTGGGGGGGGGGGGGAGAAGAGGAGGAATCGGCTGTGCAGGAGATTGATTGGCTGACTGGAGGGGAGAGGAGGAGGAATTGGCTGTGCAGAAGGCTGATTGGCTGACCGGGGGGGGGGGGGGAGAAGAGGAGGAATCGGCTGTGCAGGAGGTTGATTGGCTGACTGGAGGGGAGAGGAGGAGGAATTGGCTGTGCAGAAGGCTGATTGGCTGACCGGGGGGGGGGGGGGAGAAGAGGAGGAATCGGCTGTGCAGGAGATTGATTGGCTGACTGGAGGGGAGAGGAGGAGGAATTGGCTGTGCAGAAGGCTGATTGGCTGGCCGGGGGGGGGGGGGGGGGGAGAAGAGGAGGAATCGGCTGTGCAGGAGATTGATTGGCTGACTGGAGGGGAGAGGAGGAGGAATTGGCTGTGCAGAAGGCTGATTGGCTGACCCGGGGGAGGGGGGGAGAGAAGAGGAGGAATCGGCTGTGCAGAAGGCTGACTCGCGGACTCATTCCCTTTATTTTCTGACCAGAAGAAGTAGTCAGAAAATACCATGAATAACTGAGATTGAGAATTTGTGGGAGAACACTATATTCATTATTTTTATTGAAAGATGGTCCTTGAGCCTGTTGTCTATTTTAAGATGGTTTTATATTTTTAGGTGGTTGACAAGGCTATATGTTAGTAGCCCAATCAGGCATTTGCACATCACACTAACCTGAGAGCAAATGCAAACCTTGGTTAATCAGAGTAGTGAAGACGCAGGGGGATTGTGAAGATCTGTAACGTGACATAATCAGGCTTGAGGAATGGGCATCGACATGGCAGATGAGGTTCAACGTGGATAAGTGTAAAGTGATGCATGTCGGTAACAAAATGCACGAATACAGGATGTCCGGGGAGGTACTTGGAGAGACCTCCCAGGAAAAAGACTTGGGAGTTCTGATCGACAAGTCAATGAAGCCTTTCATGCAATGTGCAGCGGTGGCGAAAAGGGCAAACAGAACGTTAGGAATGATAAAGAAGGGGACCAATAACAGATCGGAGAAGGTTATCATGCTGCTGTACCGGGCCATGGTGTGCCCTCACCTGGAGTACTGCTTCCAGCACTGGTCACCGTACATGAAGAAGGACACGGTACTACTCGAAAGGGTCCAAAGAAGAGCAACTAAGATGGTTAAGGGGCTGGAAGAGTTGCCGTACAGCGAAAGACTAGAGAAACTGGGCCTCTTCTCCCTTGAGCAGAGGAGATTGAGAGGGGACATGATCGAAACATTCAAGGTACTGAAGGGAATAGACTCAGTTGATAAGGACAGATTGTTCACCCTCTCCAAGGTAGAGAGAACGAGAGGGCACTCTCTAAAGTTGAAAGGGGATCGATTCCGTACAAACGTAAGGAAGTTCTTCTTCACCCAGAGAGTGGTAGAAAACTGGAACGCTCTTCCGGAGTCTGTCATAGGGGAAAACACCCTCCAGGGATTCAAGACAAAGTTAGACAAGTTCCTGCTGAACTGGAATGCATGCAGGTAGGGCTAGTCTCAGTTAGGGCGCTGGTCTTTGACCTGGGGGCCGCCGCGTGAGCGGACTGCTGGGCATGATGGACCATCGGTCTGACCCAGCAGCGGCAATTCTTATGTTCTTATGAGGGGAAAGGGGAGGGTCTGGGTAGGGACAATCTCTCTCTCTTGCAACAATTTTAAATTCTTAATTGAAAAACAGTGATGAAGTTTTCTCTTGTTAGGCTTATCTCTCACACTTATTGTACTTTAGAAAGATTTCTTCAAAGAGGAGAGGCCTCAGATCCCATGCGTTGTCAGTGATTAACTCTTCATCGGCACTCTCCCCCTCCTGCCCGATCCTTATAATGATGTCAAAACTTTCAGAGAAACTTTTAAGGAACTTAACTTGAAGAACTTAACTCGATTAGGCAGGGATTCTTGTTATTTCTTATTATATGCTGTGCTTCTGTTTTCTTTGCTGTGCTGGTCCTTTCCTGCCGACGTGGAGCTAGCTGACGTTTCGCGGTATAGCTGCATCAGGGCGGTAGACTCTCGGCGAATGTGTAAACGCTCAAATCGGTACTTGCCCTGGGCCCCCCATGCCACGGGGGGCCCCAAAGCTACCTGAAGCTGAAAGAGGGCCCAGGTTGCAAGCAAGCTTTGAGGCCCCCTCCAAGCTTTGAGGCTCAATCATGTCTAGCACTGACCCTGTCTTCTTGATTGACTTTACATTCAAACATCTGGAGACTACCTTTCCCATCAGCCCTCTAATTCTGTTTATCAGAGAACTACAACTCCCAGTTCTGTTTCCCTCTTACATAAAGCAGCATCAGGACACTCTTTCCTCCTCATTCTCTAACCTTGGGCACAGGTTTTTGCACTTAAGTGTCCAAAATTGCATGCATCATTTATAGGACAGTGCACGTTAATTGGCAAATTAGACACTACGTGGCACCGACAACCAATTATCGCCAATAATTTGAAGTTAATTTGCTGTTGTGTCCATAATTGCATTTAAATCACAATTCTGTGCCACATTTCACCTGAAGGGTCTTGAAACTTAGCACAACAAATCTGTAGCTTGTAACTGCAAGGGGTGTGGATGTGTGGGGGGGGGAGACATGGGCGGGTCAGGGGCGTTTCCAACACTTACATGACAAGATTCTGGAATAATGGTGATTGCACAGCATAATTGCCTGCACCTAAATGGTGAGTAAATAAGAACATAAGAATAGCCTTCCTGGGTCAGACCGGTGGACCATCTGGTCCAGTACCCCATCTTCACGAGGCCAATCCAAGTCACAAGTACCTGCAAAACCCCAATTAGTAGCAACATTCCAAAGCTGAGATTGTGATGTCATAATGCCTCATTTCACCAATGCCTAAGAGCCAACCTCATCAGTGATGTCACAATGACTTGATTGTCCTTTACTTGATTCACATAAGAATAGCCTTCCTGGTCAGACCAGTGGTCCATCTAGCCCAGTTCCCCATCTTCCCGAGGCCAATCCAAGTCACAAGTACCTGCAAAACCCCAAATAGTAGCAACATTCCAAAGCTGAGATTGTGATGTCATAATGCCTCATTCCACCAATGCCTAAGAGCCAACCTCATCAGTGATGTCACAATGACTTGATTGTCCTTTATTTGATTCACATGAGAATAGCCTTCCTGGGTCAGACCAATGGTCCATCTAGCCCAGTACCCCGTCTTCACAGAGGCCAATCCAAGTACCTGGCAGAAATCCAAATAGAAGCAGCAGTCCATTCCACTGATCCAGGGCAAGTCTCAACAGCAGACTATGGACTTTTCCTCTTTCGTTCACAGCACCGTAAAGCCTATATTTTGGTGTCCTTTTCAGAATTATCTCCAAAATTTGTGTCTCCAGCTTCCAGTCGGGCTCTGATCACACCCATTTCAGTCAATGAAATGTGATACTTGAAAATTAAGAACACGTCGCAAAACAGGGCCACTTTTCGCCAACAGCAGGCTGCTTCACGGGCAGCGACTAACGGGGAGTTTTGAAATCAAACCTTTCCCTTAGGGACGGCAAAGAAAGCAGGCACCAGCCATGGGCCTCCTTTAGTCGCTGGCGCCGAAGCAGCCTGGCATTGGCGAAATGCGGCCATGTTGAACAATTTCATTAAAAAGCGTGTTATATTGTAACCTCTTCGATCTATTGTTGGTGTTCACAGCTAGGTTCTGGGGATCACGACTGCCTCCGTCCCTTCTATCTTGCTGCACTGTATGCCTAGAACAGACCGCCTGAGTCGGTACATCAGGCTCCGTCCCTGGCCGTATTCAAATCCAAGCTAAAAGCCCACTTTTCCGAGGCAGCTTTCAACTCCTCGCTTCCGCTCACTGTAAGATGCCTACGTCCATCTTAGCATTCTCTCTCTAAGAAACTCCCCAACCCTATATGTCTTGTCTGCCTGTCCAAATTAGATTGTAAGCTCTTCTGAGAAGGGACCATCCTGCATATGTTAAATGTGCATGTACGCCGTTCAGCGCTATAGAAATGGTAAATAGTAGCTATGAACATAAGAACATAAGACTTGCCTCTGTCGGGTCAGACCGGAGGTCCATTGTGCCCGGCAGTCCGCTCACGCGTCGGCCCCTCAGGTCCAGGACCTGATAGTGCTCCTACCCTAAAACTCACATACACTTTTCGATTTTGTCCTGTAAACTAAACTAAACTAAATCTTAGGTTTGTATACCGCGCCTTCTCCGCAAGCGCAGAGCTCGGCATGGTTTACAGAAGTTGAGAGGAAAGGAACTACAATGAAGGGATAAAGGAGAGGGACTAAGAAGATTGAGAGGGACCGGATGCTAGAGTACGGGAGGTAATTAGATTTTTGAAAAGAGCCAAGTTTTCAAGTGTTTGCGGAAGGATTGGAAGGAGCTTGAATTTCTGAGCGGGGGTGAGAGGTTGTTCCAGAGTTCTGTGGTTCTAAAGGGGAGGGATGTTCCAAGTTTTCCTGCGCGGGATATACCTTTTATAGAGGGGAAAGACAGTTTCAGTTTTTGTGAGGGTCTAGTGGGGTGTGGGTTTGAGGAGTTCCAAAAGAGTGGGATAACGGGAGGAAGGACGCCATGTAGTATCTTGAAGGCTAAGCAGGCACATTTATAGAGGACTCTGGAGTATACTGGGAGCCAGTGAAGCTTGGAGAGGAGTGGGGAGACATACCCTGCAATCCCCTTCGCTTCCAGGAAGTCATCCAGCCCCATTTTGAAACCCAGTATTGTACTCTGTCCTATTACCTCCTTTGGAAGTGTGTTCCAGGTGTCCACCACCCTCTGAGTGAAGAAAAACTTCCTTGCATTCGTTTTGAATCTGTCCCCTCTCAGTTTTTCTGGATGACCTCTTGTTTTTGTTGTCCCCGCTAGTCTGAAGAATCTGTCCCTCTCCACCCTCTCTATGCCTCTCATGATTTTATATGTCTGTATCATGTCTCCTCTCAGTCTCCGCTTTTCCAGGGTAAAGAGCCCCAGTTTGTCTAACCTTTCGGCATATGAAAGGTTCTCCATTCCCCTTATCATCCTAGTTGCTCTCCTCTGAACTCTCTCAAGTATCACTAAATTATACTGTCGGACTGTCTATAAAAGCTGTGTTAATTTATTTTGGTCTTGTCTTGGCCGTTGGCTATTCTGATTCTTCATAATTCTACCCCAGGGCTGAGTTCATTTTCAAGGTGTTGAGTAGATACGATTCTCCCCTCATGGTTCAGTGTGAAAGGCAAGCTGTGGAACTTTGGGCTAGATTCACAAAGCAAACCGATCGTGTGCCGACCCCTTAGCGACCCCGGCCCGGATTCACTTACCCGTCTTCCGACCATCCTCCGATCCGCGCAGGCAAATGAGGGCAACGGCATGCAAAGTTGGCAGGGACGCGATTCACTGAACAAAACCCTGCAACACCGACCGGGCCGGCCGATCCGGAAAAAAGCGACTTCTGAGGACCAGTCGCTGAAGCCCTATGCGACTGCCCTGCCTTTTTCAGCCCTGCTCTCTGCCCTGTCAGCCCCGATCTCCTGCTGCCCCGAACCTGCCTGCTTTCCAGCCCCGAATTGGAACACCCTGCCTGCCCGCCCCAACTCTCCCACCCTTCCCCGCACTGCAAGCCCGTGGGTTTTAACTCGCGGGCTTAAGCGGGTTAAAACCACGGGCTCCCAAAAGTTCCTCCATCGCCTAAAACAGGGATCTGAAAGTCCCTCCTTGAGGGCCGCAATCCAGTCGGGTTTTCAAGATTTCCCCAATGAATATGCATTGAAAGCAGTGCATGCATAGTCATTGGGGAAATCCTGAAAACCCGACTGGATTGCGGCCCTCAAGGAGGGACTTTGAGACCCCTGGCCTAAAAGTTCCTCGATCGCGCAGTGTAAAAAAATAGAAGAAAAAAAACAAACCCAAAACAACTCCGACGGCCTGGAGGTCCCGCGCATGCTCAGACCATCTACAGATGGCCTGCGCATGGATCACTATAGCGCGATCCGTGCCTGCAGATGGGGGCGTTCCTCCGATCGCCCTCATCTGCATGTTGGAGTTTGATGAATTCGTCGGACCTGCCCGGATCCAGCCGATTAGTGAATCCTGGCCCTTGTTTGTATTACAAACTGCGGGAGGCACTGTGAGGTGTGTTTTTTTTTTTTGTCAGCCTAAGCAAATAAAAATTAAGAGGGTGTAATGGTTCATTAAGAGTATCAAATAGAAAACTAGAATAACAAGTCCCTTAATAGTAATCCAGTTACAAAAGCTTAATGATGCTTTTACAGAAACGTCAAATAGCTCCCTCCGATTATTAACATCTGAGAGAATGGAGTTAAAAAAAATTAAAAAAAAACAGCCACCACACACTGAACAATTAAAAAATGGCACATTGCTAAATGTTAAGTATGTGATATATTGAAAGTGTCGCGCTTCTCATTTCCGTATCTAGAACGCACTGCAATACCATGCTTCTGATATCTGCTCTGGGCTTCTGGCATCTTCCCTGTCTTTTGCAAAGCCGTGCAACAAAAGCCCCAAAGCCCTTTAACCTTTTCCTATCGTAATAAATTTTACGTCACGCTGGTTCCAATCGTAATTATTTTAGCAAAGTTTAGTATTATTCACCGTTATCATTTACAGCTATTGTAAACATAATGTAAATAAGTCATAAGTCTGTAAATTCAAATATTTTCTGTTCCTGGCTCTTTATTAGTCCACATAAAATAATTCCATCCACATAAAAGTAAATCATCCACATAAGAGCCTTAAAGGACCTAGTCCGCTAGGGATACAGGACCCAAAACAGTCCGCATTTCGACAAAAAGTCTTCTTCAGGGGTCCCTGGGGGTCCTATAAAGGTGAGTACGTGGGAAACAATTGTGTGGTGAGCCGGAAGTGAGACACTGCTTGTGTTTGCAACATTCTAGAGCTCAGACTGTGATGTCATAATGTCTCATTCCACCAATGCCTAAGCTCCGTCCTCATCTGCGCAAGCCTCAAACATTTTAAAATCCTAAGTAGCAAAAATCAAAAGGAACTGAACCCAAAATATCCACAAAGAAGAAAATTCAGAGAAAACCAAAAAAACTCTGTGGAGTGACGATGTTCCTAAATGGACTTTATTTGAAAGTGTCAAAGTTCCAAAGGTCCACTGAAATCATCCACATAAAATAATTCCATCCACATAAAAGTAAATCATCCACATAAGAGCCTTAAAGGACCTAGTCCGCTAGGGATACAGGACCCAACACGGTCCGCGTTTCGACAAAAAGTCTTCTTCAGGGGTCCCTGGGGGTCCTATAAAGGTGTGTACGTGGGAAACAATTGTGTGGTGAACCGGAAGTGAGACACTGCTTGCATTTATGTGGATGATTTTAGTGTACCTTTGGAACTTTGACACTTTCAAATAAAGTCCATTTGGGAACATCGTCACTCCACAGAGTTTTTTTGGTTTTCTCTGGATTTTCTTCTTTGTGGATATTTTGGGGTCAATTCCTTTTGTTTTTTGTTTTTTTCTTTATTAGTCCATACAGACTGTTTATCCACGATGGCAACGACATTTTTGGAATGTCCCGTCACACGATAGGAAAAGGTTAAATCCCTATGGGCTTCGGGGCAGTTTCTGCAGTGGCAGCTACTAGCGTGGCTTTGTAAAAAAAAAAAAGGGAAGGGTGTATACTGCAGCCAAAGTTGTACGTGCAAATCTTTGCCCGTTGCCAATTTGCGTAGAGAATTAACTATTTAATAAGCCAATCAGCGCTGATCATTGCCAATTAATAGCAATTATTAACACTGATCGGCAGTAATCGGAATTTAAGCGCACAACTTTCTAAGCACGTTCTGTGAATTGGCGCACATGACTTCTAGTGCATGGATCAAGGAGGGTGTGGCCAGGGACGGGTCATGGGCGCGCCTTAATGTTAGACCCACCGCTATAGGATACGCCCCACCCGCGCGCAGCAAGGCACTGATATTTAGGTCTGGTTTTCGTTGGCATAATTGCTTGTGCCCGGGGGCTCCTTGTACTAAGGGGCGCTATGCGTTTTAGTGCCCGCTAAATATTAGCGTGCTCTGACCACACGCTAAACGCTAACGCATGCATGTTAGTCTATGGATGCGTTAGCGGTTAGCGCGCGTGTAGATTTAGCGCTAAAACACTTAGCGCAGCATAGTAAAACGGTGGGCAAATGTTAGTTGTGTGGATGGGCGCTACTTGGATTTCCATAAACTGCGCCTAAAATCTAGAGGTGGTTTATAGAATTGCGCCAAGTGCCAGCCTTTTTGGCGCCAAATATTTAGGCAACATATACAGGAAATTGGCCCTAATTGAATACACTAAGAACATAAGCAATGCCTCCGCTGGGTCAGACCTGAGGTCCATCGCGCCCAGCAGTCCGCTCACGCGGCGGCCCAACAGGTCTAGGACCTGTGCAGTAATCCTCTATCTATACCCCTCTATCCCCTTTTCCAGGAGGAAATTGTCCAATCCTTTCTTGAATCCCAGTACCGTACTCTGCCCTATTACGTCCTCTGGAAGCGCATTCCAGGTGTCCACCACACGTTGAGTAAAGAACTTCCTAGCATTCGTTTTGAATCCGAATGCCCTCTTGTTCTTTTATTATTCGAAAGTTTGAAGAATCTGTCCCTCTCTGCTCTCTCTATGCCCTTCATGATCTTGTAAGTCTCTATCATATCCCCTCTAAGTCTCCTCTTCTCCAGGGAAAAGAGACCCAGTTTCTTCAATCTTTCTCTATCTCTCTCTCTCCCTTTCTCTCTCTCTCTTTCTCTCTCTCTCTCTCTCTCTATTTCTGTCTTTCTCCCTTTCTTTCTTTCTAGCTCTCTCTCTATATATTTCTCTCTGTCTCCCTTTCTCTCTTTCTTTTTGTCTCTCTTTCTTTTTGTCCCTCTCTCTATGCCCTTCATGATCTTGTAAGTCTCTATCATATCCCCTCTAAGTCTTCTCTTCTCCAGGGAAAAGAGACCCAGTTTCTTCAATCTTTCTCTATCTCTCTCTCTCCCTTTCTCTCTCTCTCTTTCTCTCTCTCTCTCTATTTCTGTCTTTCTCCCTTTCTCTCTCTCTTTCTTTCTAGCTCTCTCTCTATATATTTCTCTCTGTCTCCCTTTCTCTCTTTCTTTTTGTCCCTCTCTACTCTCTCTATGCCCTTCATGATCTTGTAAGTCTCTATCATATCCCCTCTAAGTCTCCTCTTCTCCAGGGAAAAGAGACTCAGTTTCTCCAATCTTTCTCTCTCTCTCTCTCTTTTTCTCTTTCTCTCTCTCCCTTTCTCTCTCTTTCTTTCTTTCTCTCTCTCTCTCTCTCTCTCTCTTTGTCTCCCTTTCTCTCTCTTTCTGTCCCTCTCCACTCACTCTATGCCCTTCATGATCTTATAAGTCTCTATCATATCCCCTCTAAGTCTCCTCTTCTCCAGGGAAAAGAGACCCAGTTTCTCCAGTCTCTCAGCGTATGAAAGGTTTTCCATCCCTTTTATCAGACGCGTCGCTCTCCTCTGAACCCTCTCGAGTAACGCCATGTCCTTCTTAAGGTACGGCGATCAATATTGGACGCAGTACTCCAGATGCGGACGCACCATCGCCCGATACAACGGCAGGATAACTTCTTTCGTCCTGGTTGTAATACCCTTCTTGATTATGCCTAGCATTCGGTGAGCTTTAGTTGTAAAGGAGGAAATGGCTGTGTTACATATCAGCAGTGGAGAATAAATAACTTCATATTCTACAGGATTTAGTTATCTGAATCTCTTCGGACCTCAGATTGCCATGTGGTAGCGTAACTCACTCACTCACTCAAACCATTAACATTTCGTTATCCCAATTGTTAGACTTGACAGCTAACTTTTTTGGTGGAAAAAGAGCCTTGAATCGTGCTCGTTGGCTTGAATCACTAGCAGTGAACTCATGTATGCATCTGTGTTTGAGCACAGGGGAGCTCAGCTTTCCCCCAAAGTATCAGGAAACCAGCTGCAGTCGGCTCAAACCAGTGTCCACTCCACAATGTGCCTCTCGGCTCACTCGGGACATGATTTCTCTAGTACCACCTGTGGCTTGTGCATGTGGTTGCTTTTAACATCTAAATGCCGTTACAGGGAAAAATATTTTGCTGCAGCTGAATTAAAATTCAGCTTGGGGGGAGGAAGTCTGTAGCAGAAAACTCCATTTAAAGACGCATTGTTGACTAGGTGTTTTTCAGCTCTGATGATTTTTAGCAGCTTAACTTGCATAATAAATACTAGAAGTTCTCACGTTTAATTGATGAGTTAATTATTTTCAAAGTGATGCTCAGTGGTTTCGAAATTTTCCTAGACCAGCTCTTTCCTTCATATTAAAAGTGAAAATATTGCAAAAGATTAGAAAAGCACTTGTACCTAGAAAGACATTCAGGTCCAAATGCTCTAAAACCAGGGGTGTCCAACCTGCGGCCCCGTGAAGTATTTTGTGCGGCCCCAGTCGAGGCGATGCAGTGTTTTCCTCTGCTGCCCCCGGGTGTTTACCATCTTGCTGGCTCCCTCCTCTGTCTTGCTGCAGCGTTAGCGTGTTTGTGCGGCCCCAGAAACATTTTTTCCAGCCAATGCAGCCTAGGGAAGCCAAAAGGTTGGACATCCTTGTTATATAATGCCTCATTCCACCAATGCATAAGCTCTGCATAAGCCTCAAACATTTTAGAATCCTAAGTAGCAACATTCTAGAGCTCAGGTTGTGATGTCATAATGCCTCATTCCACCAATGCCTAAGCTCCGTCCTCATCTGCACAAGCCTCGAACACTTTCAAATCCTAAGTAGCAACATTCTAGAGCTCAGATTGTGATGTCATAATGCAGGGGTGTCCAACCTGCGGCCCCGTGAAGTATTTTGTGTGGCCCCGGTCGAGGGTGATGCAGTGTTTTCCTCTGCTACCCCCAGGTGTTTACCGTCTTGCCAGCTCCCTCTGTCTTGCTGAAGCATTTGCGCATTTGCACGGCCCCAGAAACCTTTTTTTCGGCCAATGTGGCCCAGGGAAGCCAAAAGATTGGTCACCCCTGCTCTAAACGGTGCCTAAATTAATGATTCAATTTAGTTGATTGAAAAGCACCATTAGAAAAAATAATAATTACCTGGTAGGCACCGAACTCGGTAGTCTTATACCACTTCGGGGTAGGCATCTATTCCGAGGCACCTACCGGAAAGTAGGCGTGGTTGGGGGTGGATTCTGAGCGTGGTTTGACTTAGGCACCAAACTTAAGGTGCACTCATATAGGCCAAGAAGATCCTGGCATTAATGGGAGGGCTCGTAAGGCTTGAATGCCTACCAGCGCCTAAGACTGCGTAGGTGCCATTAGGCACGATGATATAAACGGCGCCTAGCAGGCTATTGACAATTGCGCTCAACGTCACCTTCAAGTTAGGTGCCGTTTACAGTATCGGGGCCCCAGCATTTCCGTATGTTAATGTGTATGGCTTAGTGGTTCCCAGCTTGTGGTCTGTGGACCTCTAGTGATCTGTGAAATCATTATAGGGCGTCTTCAGGATAAGGAGAGAGGAAAAATGTCTTTTGATGCTGCTATAATCAATGAGGGTGCAGGATCAGCAGTGGCTGCAGGGGGATTGGAGGTGGCTGTGCATCTGGATCTGATGTGGTTAAGGAGGTGGGCCAGCCAGTGGTGCAGGAAGGGAGGGACGGGGGGGGGGGTAAACTGCCCTGGGCACCATCTTGGTGGGGGTATTAGCACCTCTCCACCTCATCCCGGTGTCTCTTTAAATTGTCAACTTCTCTGTCCTGCTGCTTGCGCCAGCCATGTTCCCCTCTGAAACCACTTCCGGGTCGCAGGACCAGGAAGTGACATCAGAGGGAAAGCCAATGCCGGCACGAACAGCAGGCTGGAGAAGCTGCTTGCGCTGGCAAAGATCTAAAGAAGTGCTTTGGTAAGGGAGGGCGCAAGTGTGGTGCTGGTAGGGAGGGGCGTAGAAGGCGCAGGGAGGGTGCCACTGCCCCAGGCACCTCCTACCCTCACTACACCACTTTGGCCAGCAGAGAGTGACCGGAGACAGTGATGGAGGCCAGAAACAGGAGCACTGGGAGCATCAGTACCCTGAAAGGCCTCGGGACATTAATGCGGAACATTAGGTGAGGGGTGGATTGGATGCTGTGGGCACAGTAAGGGTGAGCGGTGTCCGCTCCCCACCCCCCGCTGCGGGCATGCCCCCTTCCCTTTCCCCGTCCCTTTCTCACTTCCCCAGCATGAGCAGCGTGCCCACGTCGGTGTCCACTCGCCCTGTGACATCACTTTCTAGGCGTCCTGGAAGTGACGTCGGAGAGAGAGCCGATGTACGGGGAAGGCTAGGGGCTCACACATGGGGAGGGGAGGGGGAGAGGCCCCCTCTTTCTACACCACTGATTGCATGGGAGAGGGAACAGGTTTGGTGCTGACAGGAAGGAGTCTGAAAAAGAATAATGGGGATGAAGTTGGGGGTCCCTGGCCTTCTTGGGATCCACAGAACTAAGAACATAAGAATTGCCGCTGCTGGGTCAGACCAGTGGACCATCGTGCCCAGCAATCCACTCCCGCCACGGCCCTTAGGTCAAAGACCAGTGTCCTATTTGAGTCTAGCTTTACCTGCATACATTCTGGTTCAGCAGGAACTTGTCTAACTTCATCTGGAATCCCTGAAGGGTGTTTTCCCCTATAACAGCCTCCGGAGGAGCATTCCAGTTTTCCACCACTCTCTGGGTGAAGAAGAACTTCCTTATGTTTGTACAGAATCTATCCCTTTTCAATTTTAGAGAGTGCCCTCTCGTTCTCCCTACCTTGGAGAGGTTGAACAAACCTGTCTTTATCTACTTTGTCTTGAATCCCTGGAGGGTTGTTTTCCCCTACGACAGACTCCAGAAGAGCGTTCCAGTTTTCCACCACTCTCTGGGTGAAGAAGAACTTCCTTATGTTTGTACAGAATCTATCCCTTTTCAATTTTAGAGAGTGCCCTCTCGTTCTCCCTACCTTGGAGAGGGTGAACAACCTGTCTTTATCTACTAAGTCTGTTCCCTTCATTATCTTGAATGTTTCGATCATGTCCCCTCTCAATCTCCTCTGTTCGAGGGAGAAGAGGCCCAGTTTCTCTAATCTCTCACTGTATGGCAACTCCTCCAGCCCTTGTCTAACTTGGTCTTGAATCCCTGGAGGGTGTTTTCCCCTATTTGAATCCCTGGAGGGTGTTTTCCCCTATTTGAATCCCTGGAGGGTGTTTTCCCCTATGACAGACTCCGGAAGAGCGTTCCAGTTTTCCACCACTCTCTGGGTGAAGAAGAACTTCCTTACGTTTCTACGGAATCTATCCCCTTTCAACTTTAGAGAGTGCCCTCTCGTTCTCGCTACCTTGGAGAGGGTGAACAACCTGTCTTTACCTACTAAGTCTGTTCCCTTCATTATCTTGAATGTTTCGATCATGTCCCCTCTCAATCAAAACTGCTTACTTGACCAATACAGACTTTACTGTGAATCATCTTGCTTTCCCTCTCAGGTTTTACTTTTTCGCAAAGGCAACAAAACATTTGCTTAGTTTCTCCCTGAAGACCAGGTCACTTTGATAGCAGGAGTGCTGGCTAATGCCTTTCTTGTCAGGAAAGTGCATTAAAAATGCATTCAGAGCCAATTAAAAGTGGAAGCAAAGTCTTAATTTTCTTTTCATTTGTGAAATACGACCTCAGCAAAACAATCGGACTGGTTACGGTGTACCTGTGATTGTGTTACCCAGCAGGAGCGCTGGCGTCAGCCACTTTGCTGAGACTGACCTTTTCAGTTCGGTTGGGAGTCGTCGGAATGAAATGCTTTCCACCTTCCCCCAATTGATTACGTTATCTAAGAGTATGTGACACAGGCCAGTTGCCGGAGCGCTATATGGGAAAATATAATATAGATCTGATGCTTGACAAGTACAAGGTGATAGACCAGGGTCAAGTCGGAAGCTTTTGGGGCCTTCACAACAAGAACGTCTGGAGTTTACCCAGGAATCTCACCCATGTAGGCATTATCAAACGGGACAATATTTTTAGGTTCAATGGCATGACCGAATGGCTGTAGCACATGACACTCTATCAAACTGTGCAGCTGAAGAATTCATTATTAAATCCAAGTTTCAAGTTTATTCATGGCTTGATATACCGACCATCACAAGTATCCGGGCGGTTTACGATGTAAAAAATTAAAAAGGTCTAATGTTATTTGTGATTTGGGTGGGGTAAAATAAAAACTATAATGAATTAAGACTGATTAGAAGCGAGAGTTTTGGGGGATAGGGAAGTTTTAATTACAATGATAAAGAGTTACGACTGACTTAATTACACATTTTGGTGGGCAAATGTTTGTTCCACATATAAATATGAGAGAATGAATGCAGAGTGTTTGGGATCTTAATAAAGCTTAATACCATGATAAAGCTTAACCCCCCTCTTACAATTTTGACGTCGGAGAGGAAGTTCGGGGCCAGCCAATCGCTGCCTGACTGGCCCGAACTTCCTCTCCGACATCAAAATTGACGTCGGGAAGAAGCCAAGAAGCAGCGGCGGCGGCCCAGGGTTTCAATCGGCGCAGCAGGGAGAGAAAGTGATCGGCCGTCCTGGTGCCCCGCGCACAGCTTCGGGACGCTGTCCCTGAAAACAGGACATTTTTGGTGTCCCGAAGCGGTGGGTCAGGAGAACGGGACGGTCGGCCCGAAAACGGGACTGTCCCGTTGAAAACGGGACGTATGGTCACCTTAAATATAGAGCAAGTGTTAAACTTTAAAGAACAAGGCTGAATCCACCGGTTGGATACGGTGGCTCCAAAGGGCCTAAATATGGAGGTGGTATGGGCTACGCTGTTTTAGCTCCTCCCTGAGTAGCATGGGGGTCAGCTGACTAGGGGAATAATCCAGAATCAGCTTTGGAACCAACTGTTAGGAATAGACAGCTAGGAGATTTTCATTTTGAGTCATTTTCCGTGCCATTTGAAGGAATTTCTATTTTGTTTGTTCAGGGTTCCCCCCCCCCTCCCCACCATCACCACCACTTTGTGTCGTCATGGCCTTGAATTCAAGTTTGAGATTAACACACACATTTGTGTCCAGAAATGCAGCAATGAAAACACATTCTGTGATATCCAAGGGTGCTTTTACCCCAGTGGAGAATGTTAATTTTGACCCAGTGCAATAAACAGTATACAGTATATTGAAGATAATGAAGGGAACAGACTTAGTAGATAAAGACAGGTTGTTCACCCTCTCCAAGGTAGGGAGAACGAGAGGGCACTCTCTAAAGTTGAAAGGGGATAGATTCCGTACAAACGTAAGGAAGTTCTTCTTCACCCAGAGAGTGGTGGAAAACTGGAACGCTCTTCCACTTGACACTAAAGCATCAATGTGCATCAGTAACCTTAGTTAGGTATTGGGAGTAACACTGGACCAGAGCCTGACCATGAAAGACCAGGTAGACTCCTTGATTAGAAAAATCTTTCTCACCCTCTGGAAGCTTCGGTCCATCAGAGCTTACTTCGATGCCTCTTCATTTCGAATTCTGGTACAATCCCTTATACTGAGTCAACTCGATTATTGTAACATCGCCTACTTGGCACTCTCCCAGAAGAATAGGCGACAATTGCAACTGGTACAAAATGCAGCGGTTAGGCTACTTTGTGGACTGAAGTTTGATCATGTAACACCTTCCTATCGACTTCTACACTGGCTGCCGATGGAGGCACGTGTGAAATTCAAGTTTGGTTTTTGCTTCAAGGTACTTTATGGTTTAGCCCCTAAATATATAACAGACCTTTTCTCTTTCACAACCAACAAGACATAGGCGAAGCTCACACCTGAACTTTGTTTCTCCAATGGTTAGAGGTTGTAAATTTAAAAGTCATCACCAACATCTTTTCTCACATCAAGCAGCATTATGGGGTAAAGATCTGGAACAACTGCTCATGCCTACTACTTATAGGGAATTCAGGAAACGCCTAGAAACACATGTGTTCCTGAAATACTTAGGAAACCAACCTATACAATCTTAGTCCTCAACAAACGATCTCTAGAATTGTTAATCACTAAGTCTGTACTTTGTTTATTCAACTCAATCTGTAACATCTTTAATCATTGTAAACCGCATAGAACTTCATGGTCCTGCGGTATATTAAAATTGTTATTATTATTATTATTTATATAATGTAGGAGATAAGTCCGATCTCATTTCAGAGAGAATGTAATAGGATGGTGTAATGGTTTCCGCTTTGAGCCAGGAAAACTTCTAGAAAAGAGGCTGTCATCCTAAGTGAAAAGTCCTGTTTTGGTCACTTTCTACATTTAGACATCTTAAACAGGGCCAGCCCGATTGTTAGGCAGGATTAGGTAATTGCCTAGGGCGGCAGCTTCTGGGGGACAGCAGAGGACATCTGGAGTCAAAACAAAATAGGTCAAGACAACCACATAGATTGAAAGATATAACAGGAGAATACAGATTTCCAGTGCTCTGTTTACTTTCTAGGAGGGTGGTGGTGGGCTGAGCATGATTGCTGAGGGGGGCCAAGAAGCCTGAAAATAAATTGGAAAAGGTAGAAGGCTGAAGGTTTGGTTTGCCTAGGGTGCCTAATACTTTTATATCAGCCAGCCCTGAATTTAAACCAGGGCTTCTCAAATCCAGTCACTGAGGGTCACGGAGCAGTCTGGATTTCAGGATGTTCTTAATAGCTACTAGAGAATGACACAGAGACAAATTTGTCCCTGTCCCCACGGGAACTAAAATTTCCCTGTCCCGTCCCCATGAGTTTTGTCCTTGCTCCATTCCTGTAAGCTCTGCCTTAACCGCACAAGCCTCGAACAGTTATGATTTTAAAGTGTTTGAGGCTTGTGCAGATAAGGACGGAGCTTGCAGGAATGGGGCAGGGACAGGAAAATGAATTCCCACAGGGATGGGGAAAAATTTGTCCCCGTGTCATTCTCTACATCACAAGATCTGCCCATGTAAACTCATGAAAACAGAATTACAGTAATCCATAGTAGATGAAACCAGCTATACAAGGCTCTGCTGTGATAAAACAGGACCGTAATGAACACAAAACATATTATAAAAAAAAAAAATACAAATTACAGTAAAATCTTGGATTGCAAGTGACTTGGTTTGCAAGTGTTTTGCAAGACAAGAAAAACATTTTATTAAATTTTAACTTGATATACAAGCAATGGCTTGCAATATAAGTAAATACAGTATACACACATCACAACTGAGCCGATGGTTCTTCTCTCTTTCTCTCTCTCCTCTCTTTTTTTCTCTCTCTCTCTCTCTTCTCTCTTTTTCTCTCTCCTCTCTCTCCTCTCTTTTTCTCTCTCTCTCTTCTCTCTTTGCTCTCTCCTCTCTCTTTCTCTCTCTCTCCTCTCTTTTTCTCTCTCCTCTCTCTTTTTCTCTCTCTCTCTTCTCTCTTTGCTCTCTCCTCTCTCTTTCTCTCTGTCTCTCCTCTCTTTTTCTCTCTCCTCTCTCTTTTTCTCTCTCTCTCTTTGCTCTCTCCTCTCTCTTTCTCTCTGTCTCTCCTCTCTTTTTCTCTCTCTCTCGTCTCTCTTTGCTCTCTCCTCTCTCTTTCTCTCTGTCTCTCCTCTCTTTTTCTCTCTTCTCTCTCTCTCTCTCTCTCTCTCTGTCTGACACCACAGGAGTGTAGTGACTGTTCTAAACGAGCGAGGTCTTGCAATACAAGTACGTATAGTATTTTGTATTAAAGTTTTGGGGTTGTGGAACGAATTGTCTGAGTTTCCATTATTTCCTATGGGGAAATTTGCTTTGATATACGAATGCTTTGGATTACAAGAATGGTTTCAGAACAAATTATGCTCGTAAAACAAGGTTTGACTGTATTTAAAAAATAACCTTCAAATGACTCTACATAGAAAACACAAAGGGGCAAATTCTATAAGAAGCGCCCAAAAGTTAGGCACCGAAATAGGCACCGTTCAGTGCTGCTGTTTAGTGAATCACGCTGAGCGGCACCTATTTTGGAGGCGCCCAGTAAATAGTCCAGCTCTAGGCGCAACTAAAAGTTAGGCGTCCATGCGACCGTCTAAGCACGCTTAAGTGTAGCGATTCTGTAACAAGGCGCCTAACATGAAGCCACGCCTAACGTGCATAGCGCCTATTTTTTTTGAAGGCCGCCTAAATTTGTAGAGGCGCCTTGTTACAGAATCGCTCTTTCTTGATAGGCGCCTAAGTTTCAATTCTTGCTGATTGAAAAGCTTAATTGAGCTTGTTATTCAATTTCGATAGGCGCCTGCCTAGTTGGGCGCCTCCAAAATTGGTGCCTAACATTAGGCTGCAGTTACAGAATTTGGGCCTTAAGGCCTTTCTTGGTCAGAAAAGTAAATTGACTATCCCAAAGTTGATCTTCCCAAGTGCCGTGGAGCGCAGTGACTAGAGAACCTAAGAAATGCCTTCACCGGATCAGACCTTAGGTCCATCTAGTCCGGCGACCCGCACAGGCGGAGGCCCATCCAGGTGTTCTCTGCTGAAGACCTTGTTTACCCGTATCCCTCAATGTGATTTGCAAGAAGGTGTGCATCCAACTTGCCCTTGAATCCCGGAATGGTGGTCTCCGTCACAACCTCATCTTGCATTGGCAAGATCTGGTGTTCGCGCTGATCGCCATCGGAATTGCTGCTGTCCAGTGAGCGAGGCCAGAAGTTCTTGGTCGTCCAAAAACAGTCGACCGTGCCAAAGTTTAATAAAGAGTTTTGTCATTGCTGGTTGCTTTCTGTGTTGTCCAGTGAGTGCCGGTCAAGGCCATCATGGGACCTAAACTCGGGAGAAGAGAAACATCATGTCTTGTGTATTGGTTGATTTCCTTTCATCCCCACCCCCCCAAAAAAAAAAAAAATGGAAAGGAAGAATGCAAGATGGAAACAATGCTCTCGTATGCAGCCAGTAAATAAGAAGCATTTTTAAAAGTCAGGCTATCGTACTAAGGATGTGAGCTAAAGTGAAATGCATCGATCTACCCTTAGACTGAATGCAACTTTTCTTTCTTTTCTCAATATGATTGATCAACCACATTTTTTTAAAGACAGACCGAAAGCATTACAAGGCAAGATTGATTTTTTTTTTTTTTTTTGCATTAGATATAAAATCACAGTTGTGAAATATACGTGCCTTAAAGCTATAACAAAAGCAAGATACTCATTGTAACCTGGTGTGGTTTCTTGAGCGTATTCAAAAGAACATGATTACGGTATATATACTGTATATGTAGCTAGGTCAGTGGTCTCCAACTCAAAGCCTTTGCAGGGCCACATTTTGTATTTGTAGGTATTTGGAGGGCCGCAGAAAAAATAGTTAATGTCTTATTAAAGAAATTACAATTTTGCATTAGGTAAAACTCCTTATAGTTTATAAATCTTCCCCCCCTCCCCCGAAGGCCTGCATGTTCCCCACTTCTTTGCAGCGTCCTCCAGCTTCCCCCCTGGCCTCCCAGTCTTAGCCTGCAGAGAGGATCACTGGTGCTGTAGCGTTCCTTGCAGGCTGCCATTGGCCTCCGCAACACGTTCCCTCTGCCGCGGTCCTGCCCCTCATTTGGCATCAGGGGCAGGATCGCGGCAGAGGGAACATGCTGCTGAGGACCACTGCAGCCTGCAAGGATCGCTACAGCACCGGCGATCTTCTCTGAAGGCTGCAGTAATTATCTGAAGGTAAGAGTGGGAGGCCAGGGGGAAGCCAGAGGACGCTGCAAAGAGCGGGCAGCACTAGTAGAGGCCACGGGCCGCAAAATAGTACCTGGTAGGCCACATGTGGCCCCTGGGCCACGAGTTTCAGACCACTGAGCTAGGTAGACATGAGTATATTGTATATCAGTGGTTCCCAACCCTGTCCTGGAGGACCAACAGGCCATTTGGGTTTTCAGGATATCCCTAATGAATATGCATGAGAGAGATCTGCATATAATGGAGGTGCCAGGAATGCAAATCTGCTCCATGCATATTCATTAGGGCTGTCCTGAAAACCCGACTGGCCTGGTGGTCCTCCTGCTGTATATTGTAGTGAAAATAAAAAAAGTCTGTATTTGCCAATGCAAGATGACTGTGTTTTAGGGGAAAATTGCACTTATATTTTCTGGTAGTATGACTCATGTAGACGGATGAATAAATAAGTGGAGATGTAAATACTCGTCCATGTTTGCATGCTATTTGTTTGTTTTAATTCTTTTCTGGTGGTTTTGTAGGCTGTAAATAGAATAGTTCAAACATCTGGTGCTTTTTGGGCCGCAGGGCTTTAAATCCTGATTCTGTGCCCTTCTCAAAGGCCGATTTTCTTTCCTGTAGGAGCGGAAGGGTTTTGACAGCGCCCTTCCGTTTCTATCCACTGTTCACCATTTCATGGTTGTTGATATGCCAGTCAGCCTAATATTCCCAGTTGGGATTCCAGAAGAGCGTAATCCGAGGGTCCTTTCTCTGATGGTGTAAACCAGGGGTGTCCAACCTGCGGCCCGAGGGCCGCATGTGGCCCTGTGAAGTATTTTGTGCGGCCCTGGTCGATGGCGAAGCAGTGTTTTTCTCCGCTGCCCCCGGGTCTTTACCGTCTTGCCAGCTCCCTCCTCTGTCTTGCTGCAGCGTTTGCGCGGCCCCAGAAACATTTTTTTCGGTCAGTGCAGCCCAGGGAAGCCAAAAGGTTGGACACCCCTGGTGTAAACGGTGGCAAGACCTTCGAGGTTAGAACATCTGACTCCTGCAGAGTGCCTGAACTGGAAAAGATGGTTTAGTTTATTCTCTGATTAACATAAAGTGTAGAACACTCATGATTATATAAAGTGCATAATCTATGATGATACCTTAACCCCAAAAGGGTTTCAACCTATTGACTGAATCTCTGGGGTATACTGAGGTCTTTTTCCTCTGTTTTAGCACTTTATATAATCGTGAGTGTTCTACACTTTATGTATATAATCGTGGTAGTTGAACACTTCACTAGGATCTCCACTTATTTGATTCAGTTTATTCTCTGTAATATTTTTTTTTAATTTAAGGTGAGGATGGAAATTTAAAACATGAGCACATAATTGGATTCTGCAGAAAACAACACAAGTTTGTCTGTTCAAATCAGGTTGACACATTTTCCAGTTATTTTCATGCTTCCAGGTAGAGAGTGACACGGTAATCATTACCACGGTAATTACCACAGTAATGGAGCACTCTGAAGGTATTTACCCAGTATTACTGCAGTAGTAGTAGATTATTCTGGGGTAGTGCCTCGGGAATGGGAACCGCGGCCTTGGTGACACTGTGTTAATGGGGACACAGACCGGCACTCCCCACAGTCTACCTTAATAGATCTTAATTTTATTGTTGGTAGATAAGAACATAAGATTTGCCGCTGCTGGCTCAGACCAGTGGTCCATCGTGCCCAGCAGTCTGCTCAAGCGGCGGCCCTTAGGTCAAAGACCAGTGCCCTATTTGAGTCTAGCCTTACCTGCGTACGTTCCAGTTCAGCAGGAACTTGTCCAACCTTGTCTTGAATCCCTGGAGGGTGTTTTCCCCTATAACAGCCTCCGGAAGAGCGTTCCAGTTTTCCACCACTCTCTGGGTGAAGAAGAACTTCCTTACATTTGTACAGAATCGATCCCCTTTTATCTTTAGAGAGTGATCTCTCGTTCTCCCTACCTTGGAGAGGGTGAACAAACCTGTCTTTATCTACTTTGTCTTGAATCCCTGAAGGGTGTTTTCCCCTATAACAGCCTCCGGAAGAGCGTTCCAGTTTTCCACCACTCTCTGGGTGAAGAAGAACTTCCTTACGTTTGTACGGAATCTATCCCCTTTCAACTTTAGAGAATGCCTTCTCGTTCTCTCTACCTCAGAGAGGGTGAACAACCTGCCTTTATCTACTAAGTCTATTCCCTTCATTATCTTGAATGTTTTGATTATGTCCCCTCTCATTCTCCTCTTTTCAAGGGAGAAGAGGCCAGTTTCTCTAGCCTCTCGTTGTACAGCAGCTCCCCCCCGTCCCTTAACCATTTTTGTTGCTCTTCTCTAGACCCTTTCGAGTAGTACTATGTTCTTCTTCAAGTACAGAAACCAGCGCTGGATGCAGTATTCCAGGTGGGGGCGTACCATGGCCCGATATAATGGTATGATAACCTTTTCAGATCTGTTTGCGATCCACTCCTTTTTTTTTGTTTGTTTCTGTAAGACAACCTACACTTTATTTATTCACAGTTTTAATTTATAACATTTTATTGAAGAAATCCAGTAAATATACAGTAATGTAATACAATAAAATAGTCATTACATTAAAATTAATATGGTGATCCGCTCCTTAATCATTCCTAGCATTCTGTTTGCCCTTTTCGCCGTCGCCGCACATGGCGCGGACAGTTTCATTTTAAAAGTAGTTCGGGAGCCCAAAAAGTGTGGGCACCCCTGATCTATTGGTTTGCTTTTACATTGAAAAAAAGCACTAACCCCTTCCCGTCCTCCTTTTTACAAAGTCGTATTGCCAAGCCGCACAAGCTAAATGCCAAGCCATCCATTCTGTGCCTATAGGTGACTTAGCATTTAGCTTGTGCAGCTCGGCAGTGTGACTTTATAAAGAGAGGGGGTAAGTTATTTACCGTAAGTGTGATATTCTGAGGGCTGTTTTTTATAGGATTGCAATTGTGTCTGTTTTGTTGCAATTTTGTGAACTGAAATCTTGGGACAGGACTGAATAAAAACTAAAAATTTCAATATTGATAGAACTAGAATAAAATAAGAATTAGAATTCCATGTTTTGTGCATGAATAATTAGAACTAAAATTATTGTCTGGACTAAAACCACTAATATTGAGCAGATGTTTGGTTTTCTGTGCACAATGCAGAACCCATCATGCTTCACAAGTTGTACTTTTATAGATGTTCTTTCAATCAAAATAAATTAGAAATCACACACACACACACACACATACTCTACAGGCCTTAGACCCATAAAATTGTATAAAATCGTCTTTCGGCTTTCAGTGGGGAGATGTGGGGAAGAAAATTAATACTGTGAGGATGATGAGGGGACGAGGATGAAATTGCGGGAACGGTGAGGGGATGGGCATGGATCTTTGCCCCTGCATCACTCTCTACTGCCAGGCTGCTTTAGGGGGTCCTTTGCCACAGTGTTTTAACAGTAGATGTGAATTCACATGTTTAAGTGTATTTTAATGTAATGTAATTTATTTCTTATATACCACTACATCCGTTAGGTTCTAAGCGGTTTACAGAAAATATACATTAAGATTAGAAATGAGAAAGGTACTTGAAAAATTCCTTTACTGTCCCGAAGGCTCACAATCTAACTAAAGTACCTGGAGGGTAATAGAGAAGTGAAAAGTAGAGTTAGAGGAAAAATAATAATAATAAGGGCCTATTACACTTCTCCCTCCGTATTTGCTGTTTCAGCATTTGCGGTTTTGATTATTCACGGTTTTTAGCTTGCTGGCTCCTCCCCCAAAATTACATCGGCTTGCATAGAGAAATCGCTGATTCCAAGTGTTTACAGAGAAAAATCGCCAATTCCCAGCATTTTTTTCACCGTGTTTCGCCTCTCCTTCAGGAACAGGCCAGGTCTCCCACCATATTATTCGCGGTTTCACCATATTCACGATGGTTTTTAATAGAAAACAGCGAATATCATATGAAAAGGTTATTTGCGGTTTTTCTGTATTTGCGGTTCTGTTAATCCCCTATCACAGCGAATACAGAGGGAGAAGTGTACAGTTAGCGCAGTATCAGTGGGAGACACGCTGGCCTCCAGTGACCACAACATGGTGTGGCTCAACCTCAAAAAAGGCTTCTCTAAATCAAACACAGCAACGAGGGTCCTCAACTTTAGGGAGGCAGATTTCGACCACATGAGAGACTTTGTCCATCAAGAGCTGCAAAACCATGCAGAAACTGACAATCCGGAAACTATGTGGTCAAATCTAAAATCCATCCTGAACGAAGCATCTAGCCGCTACGTAAAAACAGTAAGCAAACGCCGGAGAAACAAAAAACCACAATGGTTCAACAAGGAAATTTCGGACCTCATTAAAAGAAAAAAAGAAGCATTTATCAACTACAAACATCTTGGGAAAAGGGAGGCAAAAGAAGACTATCTGGCCAGATCTAAGGCTGTCAAAAAGGCAGTCAGGGAAGCCAAACTTCAAACAGAGGAAGATTTAGCACGGAGCATTAAAAAAGGGGACAAATCCTTCTTTAGGTACATTAGCGACAGGAAGAGAAACAAAAATGGAATAGAACGCCTTAGGCAATCAGATGGAAACTACGCAGAATCTGATACTACCAAGGCAGAACTGCTAAACGAATACTTCTGCTCAGTATTCACCTGTGAAGCACCGGGAAATGGTCCACAACTACAAATAAGAGACAGCCAAAATGATCGGTTTCGCGATTACGAGTTTACACCTAGTAATGTCTACCACGAACTTTCAAGACTCAAAGTTGACAAAGCCATGGGGCCAGACAATCTACACCCCAGGGTACTCAGAGAGCTGAGTGAAGTTCTGGCTGAACCACTATCTGTACTCTTCAATCTTTCCATGCGCACGGGAAAAGTACCCCTAGACTGGAAATCAGCTAACGTAATTCCACTCCACAAAAAGGGATGCAGAACAGAGACAGGAAATTACAGACCGGTGAGTCTTACATCCATAGTGTGCAAACTCATGGAAACACTGATCAAACAGGAACTTGACAAAATTCTAGACGAAGAAAGTTTACGCGATCCACATCAACACGGATTTACCAGGGGAAGGTCCTGCCAATCTAATCTGATTGACTTCTTTGATTGGGTAACCAATCATCTGGATGCCGGTGAGTCCCTTGACGTGATATATTTGGACTTCAGCAAAGCTTTTGATAGCGTCCCACACCGCAGGCTGTTGAACAAACTAAAATCAATGGGATTAGGGGATACATTCACTACATGGGTAAAGGATTGGCTAGATGGTAGGATTCAAAGGGTGATGGTAAACGGTACCCCCTCCAAAATGTCAGCAGTGATGAGTGGAGTACCTCAGGGCTCCGTCTTAGGGCCGATTCTATTCAATTTATTCATAGGAGATTTGACCCAAGGACTTAGAGGAAAAGTATCACTGTTTGCCGACGATGCCAAACTATGCAACATAGTTGGCAAAAGCAGTGTGCCTGACTTTATGACGCAGGACCTAAAACAGCTCGAGCAGTGGTCATCAACTTGGCAGCTAGGCTTCAATGCTAAAAAATGTAAAATAATGCATCTAGGCAAAAAAAATCCACACAGAACTTACACACTAAATGGTGAAACCTTGTCCAGGACCACGATGGAACGTGATTTAGGAGTGATCATTAGCGACGATATGAAGGCTGCCAATCAGGTAGAGAAGGCTTCATCCAAGGCAAGACAAATGATGGGATGTATCCGTAGGGGTTTTGTCAGCAGAAAACCTGAAGTAATAATGCCACTGTACAGATCCATGGTGAGACCTCATCTCGAGTATTGTGTTCAATTCTGGAGACCACACTACCGAAAAGATGTGTTGAGAATTGAGTCGGTTCAGCGAATGGCTACCAGGATGGTCTTGGGGCTCAGGGATCTCACGTATGAAGAAAGGTTAAAGGAACTGCGGATGTACTCATTGGAGGAGCGAAGACAGAGAGGAGACATGATTGAAACCTTTAAGTATATTACTGGGCGTATAGTGGTGAAAGATGATATCTTCAGTCTTACGGGGCCCTCGGTAACCAGAGGACACTCGCTGAAAATCAGGGGAGGGAAATTTCAGGGTGATGCTAGGAAGTACTTCTTCACCGAAAGGGTGGTCGATCATTGGAACGAGCTGCCTAAGCGGGTGATTGAGGCCAGCAGCGTGTTAGATTTCAAGAGGAAATGGGATATTCATGTGGGATCTCTAGGAGAGTAAGAATCAGGGAGTGGGTCATTGGTATGGGCAGACTCGATGGGCTATAGCCCTTTTCTGCCGTCAATTTCTATGTTTCTATGTTTCTATGTTTCTAGGTATGCACCAAATGCTAATTGTCACTTGTGCAATTAACATGGGTTCCCGAGGCAATGACCTCTGGATTCTGTATAGGTTGCCCAGATTTGGGTGTGAATTACCATATATACTCAAATTCAAGTCGATCTGAATATACGTCGAGATCCCCATTTTCCTCCCAAAAAGGAGGAAGAATGGTTGACTCGAATATAAGTAGGGCGAGAATTTGCTGGAGCCAGTCAGGAAGCCGGTCAGCCAGAGCGCGCTCCTTCTCATGCCGCTCAGCGGCAGAAGAAACCGGAACTGGCGGTTAGCAGTGGGGCAGGAACGCGGAAAGCTCGCTCCTGCCCGCTGCACCTCTGGACCACCAGGGATCGGCAGAGCAGGTACGACAGACAGGGCAGGGAAGGGGTCAGGCTGCAGAGCCTTGCGGCGGCCTTCAATAAGTCTGGGAGGGGGGTGCTGGCTTGAATATAAATTGGGACCCCCCATTTATGGTCCAAAAATCCCGGTTTATATTTGAGTATATATGGTGGTCAGTTAGACACTACGAGTAACAGTTATTGGCATTAGCAACACCTAAGCCCTATTCTATAATTTGTGCACCTAAATTTCATAGTGGGGAACTACAAAAAGGGTGTGGCCACAGGCATATGTGGGTTGGCGGCATCTCTTGAAATTAAGAGCAATATTAGATTTGACTCTTTGATTCCCCTTAGTGGGAAACCTTAACAAGAACTGTCGCAGAACGGGATCTGGGTGTAATCATTAGTGAAGATATAAAGACTGCCAATCAGGTGGAGAAAGCTTCAACCAAGGCTAGACAGATGCTGGGTTGCATCCGAATAAGTTTTGTCAGCCGAAAGGCTGAAATTATAATGTCGTTGTACAGGTCCATGGTGAGACCTCATCTGGAGTACTGTGTTCAGTTTTGGAGGCCACATTATTGAAAGGATGTGAAGAGAATGGAATCGGTTCAGCGAATGGCCACTAAGATGGTCTCAGGACTCAAGGATCTCCCATCTGAAGACCATCTAAGCAGGCTGCAGTTATATTCTCTCGAAGAACACAGAGAGAGGGGAGACATGATAGAGACGTTCAAATATCTTACAGGCCGTAATGAGGTGGAAGAAGATATCTTTTTCCCTACGGGTCCCACGGCAACAAGAGGGCATCCGCTCAAACTCAAGGGTGGGAGACTTCATGGTGACATCAGAAAATACTTCTTCACCGAAAGGGTGGTTGATCGCTGGAATGGTCTTCCACGTCAGGTAGTTGAAGCCAGCAACGTGCTCGACTTAACCCTTTCAGGACCATAAGGATCGTAGGCCAATTTTTGTGGTTTTGACGACATTTTTATGGTAAAAAGGGCTTGCAGATGCCAAAAAATTGATTTTTTTTTGTGAAATATCATTATTTTTATTTAAAAAATCACACTTCTGGCTTATGGACAGTGTGGCAAGTGAATCTTCTCGTCAATCTGGCAACGACGCTAATGAATGAATGTCGGAACCAGTTTGTTTACATAAAGGCAGTATCATATGGAATCCGTACATATCAAATTTAGAACTGTAGACTATCCCAATCAAAATTGATAGGATTTTAAAGTTATGGGACAAATATGTCCCTTGGTCCTGAAAGGGTTAAAGAAACGATGGGATAAACATGTGGGTTCACTCCGGGGAAATGCTTAGGGGGAGGATTCTTTTAGAGGGAGGGTTCTTTGAGTGGGCAGACTTGTTGGGCCGACGGCCCTTTTCTGCCGTCATACTCTATGTATTCTATCCTGCTGTTCAAGAATTACAATTCACAAATTAGCATTTCCTTCTCTGAAAGGTATTAAATGCACTGGGAAGCTTAAATAAATCTTTAACTTTTAAATTGGTGAGAATTTGGAATGGACTTCCAAATTCTCTAAGACTGGTAGATCAATTATTTCAGTTTCGAAAAAGTTATAAAACCTGGTTGTTTTCACAATAGTTAATTTGATTTTAGCTGTCATATAGTAACTTTAAGCAATTCAACATACTTTTTTCTAACCTTTTCCATCCATCTAATCCCTTCTTGAGGGCCGCAATCCAGTCGGGTTTTTAGGATTTCCCCAATGAATATGCATGAGATCTACGTGCATGCACTGCTTTCAATGCATATTCATTGGAGAAAACCTGAAAGCCCGACTGGATTGCGGCCCTCAAGGAGGGACTTTGAGACCCCTGAGTCATCCAACCAATTTCTGTTTTTATCCCACAGTTTTTACTTGTTTCGTTTCATTTTTTAACGAACTGTAAACCGAGTCGAGCTCCTTAGGGAGTAGATTCGGCCTATAAAATAAAGATTAGATTAGATTATAGAATACCTGCATTTATGCTCTTAATTGTTATAAGTTGGTTACCTGTTTGTGCTTCCCAGGTCGTGTGCTCTCAATAATTATCACCCTCTCCCACCCACCCCTTTTACAAAACTGCGATAGTGATTTTTAGCGCAGGCTCTGCACTGCTCCCGATGCTCATAGGAACGCTATGAGTGTCGGGAGCAACGCAGAACGCTAACACATGCCTGTTATCCTATGGACGCGTAAGAGGTTAGCACACGCGTTGATATAGCGCACCTTTGGAAAAGAGGGCCTAAGTGGCAAAACACGGCCCCATATTGAGTCTTAGCGGTGTTCATTGAGAGCTCTTCCTACCCTGTTAATTAATAAAATTGTTGTTTGGACCTCTTTTGTTGTTTTTTTCCCCTTTTTTTTTGGGGGGGGGAGGGAGACCAATTATCTGGCCCTACTCTACTCGACTGGTTTACCGCTGTGGAGTCTGTTGCTTTCTTTTTTTTACGTACAGGGCTCCTTTGACTAAGGTGCGCTAAGCATTTTAGCGCGCGCTAAACGCCAACGCGTGCATGTTAGTTGATGGGCGCATTAGCGTTTAGTGCGTGCGTAGATTTAGTGCGCGGTAAACATGCGCTAAAATGCTTAGCGCACCTTAGTAAAACAGGGGGACATAGATTGCAAGCTGCGTAGACGCTTTTACAATGGTAAAATATTGAATCTGGGTATGTTTCTAATTAGTGACGGGTAATGGATGGGGGAGTATTGAAAATTTGTGGGTGTAAACAATGCATATTGTTTTTGTGGATTTTGTATTTAAAATGTTTGATTTGTGTTGGGATAATTGTCTATCGATTGTGTATGATTTTTATGCACTCCAATTAGATATAGGCAGATTATAAGTAAATAAACGAAGCCAGTGGCATAACAATGATTGGGCCTAGTGGTCACAGACCCATCCGGTGGTGGTGACTCATTCTCCTCTCTTCCTCTCCTCTGGCAGCCTGGCATCTGTCCCCTCTCTGAATCCCCCGTCCCTCCCCTGCCTACCTCAAGGTGTCCCAGCAGTCGCAGTGATTCATCTTTACTACCCGCACCTGCCCCCTACAGGCTTCCCTCTGCCATGCCTCACCCTTGCTGTTGTCACTTCCTGTTTCCTCACCAGTGGGACGCAAGAAAAGTAAGCCTGTGGGGGCCAGCGTAGGCAGTAAAGATGAATCGCGGCAGCCACCAGGACACCTCTGAGGTAGACCAAAGAGGGAGAGGGAGATTCGGAGAGGGGGGGAAAATGCTCAGCTAAGAAGGAGCTTGATAGAAGGCTCTAGGTTTATTGAAGAGACACATTAGCTAATAGCAGCATTGTAGCTAATCTCCAAACGGACCATTTCTAACAAGACCCCCCCCCCCCCAGCAGGATTGTAGGCAGAGGACTCCCGTTCAGCTTAGAGGAAACATGACGAGTAGGTAACCTAGCTTCAGACCTTTGGTTCTGTTCCATGTCTCTGAAGTGGTTGGCAAGACTTCTAAATGTCTGGGGAGTCTGAGACATGAGGGAAAAGGAGTCGTAGGATGGGAACTGAGGGCAGCTGCTTCAGCTAACAGGAGTTACTTTTTCGTTGTTCAGCAGTGACGTTGCCTACATTTTTTCTATGTAGAAAAGAGCAAGTTCTTCTCTGTTGCTCCCCTGTGGTCTTGCCACTGTCAGAGACACGTGGACACATATACGAGAGAGATTAATCATGCTGATGGCTTTTGTAGCAGGCTTTGGCAAACATGTCCAGGAAATAGAAAGATAATGGCGATGATAATAAATAAGAACTATATTTTCTAGCTAAGGAGGAAGTACACATTTGGCCGGATAATAATATATATATATTTTTTCCCAGGAATTGCTTTGCACTTTATCCTGCTCATAGACTTGTCCTGTAGCTGGACAGGGGCCATCCATTTTTTGTCTAGAGCCGCAGCAGAATGGCGATATCGACTCATTCCCCCCCCCCCCCCCTTCTCCTCAGATCCCGGACAAGACAAGCCAAAACCATTCCGTTTGTTTCAGTGCTGTCATGGGCACAGCGGATGCTACCAGCAGAGGGTGGAATTTGTAAGCAAGTTTCTAGATCAGGGGTGTCAAAGTCCCTCCTCGAGGGCCGCAATCCAGTCGGGTTTTCAGGATTTCCCCAATGAATATGTATATAATATAACTAGACAGGTTTTTTAATTTAAATATACAGTACTCCCCCGATATTCGCGGGGGTTCCATTGCAGGAACCCCCGCGAATCTTGAAAAACCGCGAATACGGTTTTTCATGGGGGAGACTGGAGAGGGCAGCAGGAGAGAGCAGCCGGAGCGCCGGCGAGTGCAGGAAATCACTCGCTGTATGCTCCGACCGCCTCTTCCTGCACTAAGTCGGGCCAATGAGGAGCTGCGTGTCAAAATAGCTCCTGATTGGATAAGGCCCGACTTAGTGCAGGAAGAGGCGGTCAGAGCATACAGCGAGTGATTTCCTGCACTCGCCGGCGCTCCGGCAGCTCTCTCCTGCCTCTCCCGCTGCCCTCTCCTTGTCGGCGATTCGCGGACCGCGAACGATCGGGGGAACACTGTTCTGTATTTTTATTAAATAGCACAAATCGTAACACTATGGGCTCCTTTTACAAAGCAGCGCTAGGGCCTTAATACGCGGAATAGCGCACGCTAAATTGCCGCACGCGCTAACCGCTACCGCCTTCTTTGGAGCAGGTGGTAGATTTCTGGCTAGCGCACGCTAATCCGGTGCGTGCATTAAAACCGCTGGTGCGGCTTTGTAAAAGGAGCCCTATATTATGCATTAAACATAAATGAATCCATAATGCACTTCCATTTACTAAAATCTGTATTATCCCACAATACAGTGGAAGAAAACCTGGAGCTTGTACTCAGTCCATTCCCAAGCCTTTTCTGATGAAAATAAAGCTGTTCCACATCATAGTCTGCGTGTATTATTTCATTTCTCCAGTATTCTTCAATGTTCCAACCAGCATACAGTGGTACCTCGGTTTACGAGTGCACCGGTTTGCGATTGTTTTGCAAGACGAGCAAAACACTCGCAAAATCGGCGCCTCGGAAACCGAGCATGGCTCGACTTACAAGCGCCCCCTCCCCCCCCCGCGATCTGGCACCCTCCCCCCCACCGCGATCGGGCACCACCCTACCACTGCTTACTGTCATCTGGGCACCAGCACGGGCGTGTCCTGTGCGTTGGTGCCAGTGCCTGAAGATCGGCCTCCTCTTCTTGCTGGGCCTTGAGCATCTGCGCATGCTCAAGGCCTGCAAATTCACGGAGGCGTTTGGCTCACGTGTTGATTTAGCAAGCGATAAACGTGTGCTAAAACGCTTAGCGCACCTTAATAAAAGAGGGCCTTAGTAAAAGAGGGAGTACATTTTATTCCAAGTCGGTATTTGTTTACTTGTATGTCCCCTGAAGAAGGCATTCCAGACAGCCGAAACTGGGATCCTAGTCGGGACCTTAGCTTTGTTGTCCAGCCAGGTAAACATACTGGGACTTTTAATGCTAATAAATGAATTTGTTGGTTGTTGTATGACATCTTGCTTGCCTTTTTTTGTTTGTCTCTCTATGCCAGGGGTGTCAAAGTCCCTCCTCGTGGGCCGCAATCCAGTCGGGTTTTCAGGATCTCCCTAATGAATATGCATGAGAACTATTTGCATGCACTGCTTACAGAAAAACATAAGCAGTGCCTCCACTGGGTCAGACCAGAGGTCCATCATGCCCAGCAGTTCGCTCTCACGGCGGCCCATCAGGTCCAGGATCTGTATAGTAATCCTCTATCTATACCCTTCTATCCCTTTTTTCTTCAGGAAATCATCCAATCCCTTCTTGAACCCCAATATCGTACTCTGTCCTATCACACCCTCTGGAAGCGCATTCCAGGCGTCCACCACCCGTTGGGTGAAGAAGAACTTCCTAGCATTGGTTCTGAATCTGTCCCCTCTTAATTTTTCCAATTGCCCTCTCGTTCTTGTAGTTTTCGAAAGTTTGAAGAATCTGTCCCTCTCCACCTTCTCTATGCCCTTCATGATCTTGTAAGTCTCTATCATGTCCCCTCTAAGCCTCTGCTTTTCCAGGGAAAAGAGCCCCAGTTTCTCTAGTCTTTCAGCATTTGAAAGGTTTTGCATACTCTTTATCAATCGTGTCGCTCTTTTCTGGACCCTCTTGAGTATCGCCATATCCTTCATAAGATACGGCGACCAATATTGGACGCAGTACTCCAGATGCGGGCGCACCATCGTCCGATACAACGGCAGGATGACCTCTTTCGTTCTGGTTGTAATACCTTTCTTGATAATACCTAGCATTCTATTTGCCTTCTGAGAGGCCGCTGCGCACTGTGCCAACGGCTTCATTGTCTTGTCCACTATTACCCCCAAGTCCTTTTCTTGGGTCTTTCACCCATTACCAGCCCTTCCATCGTATAGCTGTACCTCGGGTTTCTGTTCCCTACATGCAAGACTTTACATTTCTCTACATTAAACTTCATCTGCCATCTCGTCGCCCACTCTCCTAGTTTGTTCAGGTCCCTTTGTAAGTCTTCACAGTCCTCTTTAGTCCTAACTCCACTAAATAGTTTGGTGTCGTCTGCGAATTTTATTACTTTGCACTTCGTCCCTGTTTCTAGATCATTTATGAATACATTGAACAGCAGCGGTCCGAGTACTAGATCTCATGCATATTCATTGGGGAAATCCTGAAAACCCGACTGGATTGCGGCTCTCGAGGAGGGACTTTGACACCCCTGCCCTAGACGGACAGTGACTGTGTGATTGGAGTTACCAGATTTTGCATCTGGAAAAAGAGGGCACGTGGCCCTGCCCCGTTCTGCCCCCCTCCAGCCCCACGCAAACCTCATCTCTTTGGGCCGAGTTTGGGGTGCATCTGCGCATGCAGATAGATCTCGTGCATATTCATTGGGGAAATTCTGAAAACCCGACTGGATTGCGGCCCTCGAGGAGGGACTTTGACACCCCTGCTCTATGCAGTTGAACATCCTTTTCGCCTTGGCCACCTCCGTGTCCCGTTGTTCCACAAAGTCGTGTTAGTACATGTGTTAAACTTCTTCATTTTGAAATCAAGGGTGTTGGCTTTGGGAGCCACATTTTATTTAAAGTTTCCAAGCAAATGTCTTGTGAAATTTAAGGACTGTGAATATGTATTTTGGGACTCTATGCAGCTCG
The DNA here is from genome assembly GCF_902459505.1 of Geotrypetes seraphini. NCBI lineage: Eukaryota > Metazoa > Chordata > Amphibia > Gymnophiona > Dermophiidae > Geotrypetes > Geotrypetes seraphini. The sequence continues at coordinate 174,909,991 of NC_047091.1, read as the reverse complement.
AACAGGTTCTGCAGCGTCATGAAACTATTAATTAGTTTCCACTTGAATTAATTATAATTGGAGTTTAGATGTATTTCGCACCATAAATAGATCTTTGATCATGATTATATTTAACGGTATCTTTAAATAAATATCAGAATATATTCTCTCGTTATGTGGACTAGCCGAAATCCATGCCGAAATCCATGCAGGATTTACACCCTAAATGGCGAGATCTTGACAAAAACTGAAGCAGAAAGAGACTTAGGGGTGATTGTCAGGGAAGACATGAAGTCTGCAAACCAAGTGGAGCAAGCTTCATCCAAAGCAAGGCAAATCATAAGTTGCATACGCAGGAGTTTCGTCAGCCGTAAACCTGAAATCATTATGCCACTGTATAGATCCATGGTGAGACCGCACCTGGAGTACTGTGTGCAATTTTGGAAGCCACATTACCGCAAGGATGTGCTGAGACTGGAGTCGGTTCAGAGAATGGCCACCAGGATGGTCTCGGGACTCAAGGAGCTCCCATACGAGGAGCGGTTAGGGAAGTTGCAGCTCTACTCACTCGAGGAACGTAGAGAGAGGGGAGATATGATCGAGACATTCAAGTACCTCACAGGTCGCATCGAGGTGGAAGAGGATATCTTCTTTTTCAAGGGTCCCGCGGCAACAAGGGGGCATCAGTGGAAAATCAGGGGCGGGAAACTGCACGGTGACACTAGGAAGTTCTTCTTCACTGAAAGGGTGGTTGATCGCTGGAATGGTCTTCCACTTCAGGTTATTGAGGCCAGCAGCGTGCCAGATTTTAAGGCCAAATGGGATAGACATGTGGGATCTATCCGCAAAGATAGATAGGGAGGGTCATTGGAGTGGGCAGACTTGATGGGCCGTGGCCCTTATCTGCCGTCTATTTCTATGTTTCTATGTTTCTAGAGGAGATAGTGGTTATTGTTGTAGGGAATTTCCCTTAATGTCTGCAAAATTTTGTAATCTCTTTTTTGATTATTATTTGTATAAATGATAATGTTTAAAATTGAGAAATAATTTTTAAAAAAAAAAAAAAGTTTCTTCGAAGTCCAAATTGTAGCACAGATGCTTTTATGCACTGAAAATTCACAGTTGCTGTGGAACCTTTGTAGGCCGCAATGCCTTTGCATTAGATCAGCGTAAACTAAGGCACTGCCTCCAGACTCTCAAAATCAGATGTGAACCCACTTAAGGAGCCCTGTAAGCGTGGTTTATGGCACAGTTGCCGGTTCTATTGATGACATTCAGAGAGAAATATTAATCTTAGTAAATGAATAATTGCCATTCCTCGCGTCCAACAGCCACTCAAAGCGCAAACAAACAACAAGCACACGTCTAAATCTTGAAAGCCAAATTTATCCCCTATTGCTGAAGACGTATGGTTTGGTAGCTAGGGCAGTGGGTAATGAATGGAAAAGAAAAGCCAGCAGAAAGTGAACAAAAACTGAAGCCTTTAAACCATTAGTTTGTCAATGCCGGGAACCAAATGTCTGGCATAAATAAGATTTATAACATGGTAAACTGAGAATGCTCTGCAGCTGCCTAAGGAGGAAGGAAAGAGGACAGAAAGCTTTCAAAACAACAAGCCAACGAAAAAAAAAAAAAAAAAGAGAGGAAGTTTCGTGTCCGTGCTTTCTAGAATTATGAATAGATAAATGAATGCAAGTGTTCAGAGAACAGATGGAGGGACCCCCTCCTATTGTCACGATGCACATTCTTTCCAAAATTTTGCGAATCGAACTTCTCATTCACCTCCTCCGCAGCTGAATGGAGTTTATTGAGGTGGTCCGCCAGCGCCGCCGACACAGAGCGGGTAATTTCCTGGATCCTGTCACCCACCGGGATCGTAAAAGACGCGGGCTCCGCCGCCATCTTGGCCGGGGGTGACTGGAGTTTCTCGCGGGCCGGTTTAGTCGCGCAGATGGGTATGCCTGGCGCTGCTGCACCTCTCAAATGACCCCAAGCAAATCCGGGCAGCCTGCTCCCACAGACGGAGGTTAGATGGGAGTCGGAGGGGGGGTTTAAGTAAAAGAATATAGCTGGTTTAACGAGGGTAGGAGCGGAGCTCGCCTCTCCCCAAAATTCTGGCAATTTCTTTCCAATCACTGCAATTAATAATAATAATTTATTTTGTATACCGCCGTACCCAGGGAGTTCAAGGCGGTTCACAACAGATAGATGAATTACATACAGTGCGATTAGAAAAAAAGAAGAATATAACAAGGCAATCGTAGGGTCAAATTTGTTTACATTAACAATTTGGGTGAGGGAAGGGCTAAGTACGGGGTACATACAGTGTGTGCTGTAGTAGAAACATAGAAAGATGATGGCAGAAAAGGGCTATAGCCCACCAAGTCTGCCCACTCTACTGACCCTCCCTATCAAGACTTGAGTGTCTTATTAGGCCTCTGTAGGGATCCCACATAGATGTCCCATTTATTCTTAAAGTCAAGCACGCTGTTGGCCCTGGCCACTTGCTCCGGAAGCTTATTCCAGTGGTCCACCACTCTTTCCGTGAAGAAATACTTCCTAATGTCACCCCTAAATTTCCCTCCTCTGAGTTTGAGCGGATGTCCTCTTGTGGCCGAGGGTCCCCTGAGTAGGAAGATGTCATCTTCTACCTCGACACGACCCGTGATGTATTTAAACGTTTCAATCATGTCTCCCCTCTCCCTGCGTTCCTCCAGAGTGTAGAGCTGCAGTTTGTTCAGTCTCTCTTCGTACGAGAGACCCTTGAGCTCCGAGATATTCCTAGTGGCCATCCGCTGAACCGACTCGACTCTAAGCATATCTTTGCGGTAATGTGGCCTCCAGAATTGAACACAGTAGTCCAGGTGAGGTCTCACCATGGTCCTATACCGTGGCATTATGACCTCAGGTTTCCTGCTTACGAAACTTCTATTGATACATCCCATCATTTATCTTGCCTTGGATGATGCTTTGAGTTTAAGAGAGGGGGGAACAGTTGTGATGACGTTACGCACATATACTTTCCGTATTTTCACTCATATACCGCGCACCCGTGTAAAATGTGCATACGGGTATAGCGCGCAGGAAACTGGCGGGACCACCGGAAGAGGAAGCAGCGTAGACGCAGGGCTCACAGAAGGACCGGGACCGCCGGAAGAGGAAGCAGCAGGACAACGGTAGGAGCTTCTACATGATGGGGGGGGGGGTCGGGAGGCTGTGGGGGTGCGAGCGGTCCTTCGGGGTGGGGGTGCGAGTGCATGCGAGTGGTCTTTCGGGGTGGGGGTGCGAGCGGTCCTGCGGGGTGAATCGGACATCGGGGGGGGGGAACGATGTAAAAAAAATGTATACAACGCGCTCACGCGTATAATGCGCAAGGTTATGCACTGTTTGTAAAAATCGTGTATAACGTGCGCGTTATATGCGTGAAAATACGGTACTCGTATTGCAAGACCGTCCTAAGGTTTTATCAGCTTCCTGACTCTTCTCTTGCAAAAACTTCTCAGTGACCTGGATCAATATCAACATATTGAACGTTCTGATATATAATTGAGCATTTACATGGGATTTTTTTTTTTTTACTGCTCATTTTTTAAAATCAATATTTTGCTTGAACCAGGGTGACACCAGCATGAGGTCCTGAGGAGGAAAAGCACATCAGTTCTTTGATTTACCAAAAATTTTTAGCAGTGAGCTTTCAAAATGTTGAATCATTAATCATATAAAAATAAGTAAAGCAAAAATAATATTGACAATCAGAATTAAAAAGAATCTGTCTTACTGTATGTGTTTGAACTGGCAACTGAATTAACTAAAAAAAAACAAAACAAAAAACACTCTAGCACTTCAAAGAATGGATTAAAAGAGTTAAAGGACTGGGTCTGTGCACTGTCAGGAAGAGAACCTGTGTGTTTAATCCTTAGGCTGGGTTTCTGCTCCACAGGACCAGGTCTGCGGTTGCAGTTGAGGCAGGGTATACAGTCTTTGTGCAGAGACAGGTTCAGTCATTCATTGGTGAAACAGAACAATCAGTCTCTGAACCCCTTACTGAAAGGGTGGTAGATGCGTGGAATGGTCTCCCAGTAGAGGTGGTGGAGACAAAGACTGTGTCTGAATTCAAGAAAGCATGGGACAGGCAGGTGGGTCTGTTAGGGAGAGGAGGAAATAGTGAATGCTGTGGATGGGCCATTTGGCCTTTATCTGCCATCATGTTTCTATGTTTCTATAACCATAAAGGTCTATGACATCACAATGCAGGTGTAAAGAGCCTTAGCCAATAGGGAGAGGAGGAGATAGGGGATGGGCCATTTGGCCTTTATCTGCCATCATGTTTCTATGTTTCTATAACCATAAAGTTCTATGACATCACAATGCAGGTGTAAAGAACCTTAGCCAATAGGGAGAGGAGGAGACAGTGGATTGGCCATTTGGCCTTTATCTGCCATCATGTTTCTATGTTTCTATAACCATAAAGGTCTATGACATCACAATTACATTACATTACATTAGGGATTTCTATTCCGCCTGTGCCTTGCGGTTCTAGGCGGATTACAATATAGAAAATATCTGGGATATTCCAGTAGAGTTACATTTCAGGGTAAGAGTAAGTTACAGGAACAGTGATGAGTTATGATACTACAATTTCACAGAAGATAATACTTATTACAGAAGATAATACATATAACAGAAGATAATGCATTTTACAGGGTAATACATGTCAACTCGATCGGTTAAATCGGGTGTAGTGTAGAAGAATTAAAGTACATTCTAGATCACAGATAAAAGATAATATAGGTGGGTATTTCCGAGGTCGTTGAATTGGGAGCTCATTAGGTGGTGGTTAGATTGATGGGAGATATTTTTTGAACAGTAATGTTTTTATTTCTTTGCGGAACTCTTTTATGTCTGTTGTTTTGGTCAGTAATTTTAAGATGTCAGAGTCTATTTTAGCTGCCTGTGTCCCCAGGAGGTTGTCGTAAAGTTTCTTGCGACGAGTACCGTTGAGTGGTGGGTAGGTGAAAAGGTTCTGTGTTCTCCTTTTTCTTGGTGGGAGGTAGTGGTGAAAACGGTTATTTAGGTAACTGGGTGCCGTGCCGTGGGTTACTTTGAAAATGAGACAGTAGAGTTTGAATTGTGTTCTTGCTTTTATTGGTAGCCAGTGGGATTCAAGGTATGCATTGGTAATGTGGTCGTGTTTGCTGAGTGAGTATATGAGTCTGAGGGCTGTGTTCTGGATGGTCTGTAGTTTTTTTATTGTGTTGGTCGGGCAAGGTAAGTAGAGGCTGTTGCAATAGTCTACAATACTTAGCACAAGGGATTGGACAATGATCCTGAATTGCTCTTTGTTAAAGAATTTTCTGATTTTTCTTAGATTTCGCATTGTGAAGAATGCTTTTTGGGTGATTTTTTGGATTTGTGTTTGCATTGTGCAGCGTCTGTCTAAATGTATTCCTAGGATTTTGAGGGTGCTCTGTATAGGGTACTTGATTGAGTTTATTTCCAGTTCTGTTAGGGATGGTTTTTTGTCCTTCTCTAGTAATAAGAATTTAGTTTTGTCAGAATTCAGCTTCAACTTGTGTTCTGTCATCCATTTTTCCACTGTTTCCAATGTAGTTTTCAGGCGTCCTGAGGAGATTGGGTTGTTTATGTCGAATGGAAGGAGGATGGTTATGTCGTCCGCATAGCTGAAAGAAGTAATGTTTAGGGCATCCAGGGTGGTGCCTAGGGAAGCTATGAATAGGTTGAAAAGTGTGGGAGAGAGGGGAGAACCTTGTGGTACTCCGCATGGATTGGACCATGGTTCAGATAGAATGTCTTTTGATTTGACTCTGTATGTTCTAGTTTTAAGGAAGCCTTGGAACCAGTTATGAACTTTACCTGAGATTCCTATTGTGTCTAGTATTTGGAGAAGTATGGAGTGGTCCACCAGATCGAATGCAGCTGAGAGATCAAATTGGATGATTAGCAGTCTGTTTCCTTGGCTGAGGTGACTTCGAGCTATGTCTAGTAGAGATACCAGAAGAGTTTCTGTACTGTGGTTGGTTCTGAATCCGGATTGGGATGGATGTAGGATGTTGTGGGCTTCTAGGTACATGGACAATTGTTGTGCGACTAGTCCTTCTATTATTTTGATGTATGTTGGGATAGAAGCGATTGGTCTGTAATTTGATGGGTTATTTGTTGGACCTTTGGGGTCCTTCAGTATAGGCGTAATGCAGGTGTAAAGAGCCTTAGCCAATAGGGAGAGGAGGAGATAGGGGATGGGCCATTTGGCCTTTATCTGCCATCATGTTTCTATGTTTCTATAACCATAAAGTTCTATGACATCACAATGCAGGTGTAAAGAACCTTAGCCAATAGGGAGAGGAGGAGATAGTGGATTGGCCATTTGGCCTTTATCTGCCATCATGTTTCTATGTTTCTATAACCATAAAGGTCTATGACATCACAATGCAGGTGTAAAGAGCCTTAGCCAATAGGGAGAGGAGGAGATTGTGGATGGGCCATTTGGTGTAAAGAGCCTTAGCCAATAGGGAGAGGAGGAGATAGTGGATGGGACATTTGGTGTAAAGAGCCTTAGCCAATAGGGAGAGGAGGAGATTGTGGATGGGCCATTTGGTGTAAAGAGCCTTAGCCAATAGGGAGAGGAGGAGATTGTGGATGGGCCATTTGGTGTAAAGAGCCTTAGCCAATAGGGAGAGGAGGAGATAGTGGATGGGACATTTGGTGTAAAGAGCCTTAGCCAATAGGGAGAGGAGGAGATAGTGGATGGGCCATTTAGCCTTTATCTGCCATCATGTTTCTATGTTTCTATAACCATAAAGTTCTATGACATCACAATGCAGGTGTAAAGAGCCTTAGCCAATAGGGAGAGGAGCATGGGTGAGACACAAGCAGGATCTCATGCGCTTTGCTGACAGAATACTGAAAGTTAGGTGGCTGCACTTACAGCGTGGGAGTCGGCTTTATCTGCACTGATTGTGAATTACACTAGTGTTCTATAAGGGAAGTGGGGTACCTCGGTTTCATCAAAGAAAATGTTGCCTATCCCTAAGGTTACAGATTTGTCATCTTAACATCCACATTTTCTGCAAGTACATTCTTCTAGTAAATCGACAGGCATCCCAGCCTGTTGATATCTTGTGTACCCCAAAATCAGTAAAATCATTTAAGCAGTTTACAATAAAATGGGGTGAAAAGGAAGAAGCACAAAGACAAGGGAAGCACACGAGGCAGGAATAAAAATCAGAGAAAACTATAAGATAGATGGGGTCAAAGAACTAGTGAAATGAAGGAGCAAAATGTATAATCATGGATTGCAATTGTTTTGTCCATCTCCGACACTAACAAAGAAAAGTTTAAGCCGCTGTTTTACTGTGAAATATTTAAAGAAAACACGACTAGCTTTTTGAGTATGTCCCAGATTTTGGAATTTTTGGAATGTTTGTGTTTTTCTTGGATCAATTATTTCTAGGACTGTGGTTCCTTCCCCCCCCCAGGATGGTATTATTTCTTCAATGGGACAAGATTTTTAAGAAAGGGATTAGGGAATTATTTCACAAATCCTTTATTCTAGGTCAAAAATGTATTTTACCACATTGGTCCGAAGAAAGTCCACCCTCATTTTGGCATTGGAGGGCAGCGTTTCATGCTCTTATGATTATCGAAGCTGGGGCGACCTCCCCATCTTATTAAAAAAAAAAACAACAGAGTAAATTTTAGATGACCTGGGAACCTTATATACAACAATTATCAGTCAGAGCACACACTTTTGTAGTGAACTCATTACATTTGTAATCAGAAAGTGAAGCACTATTTTTTAGTAATATTGGGAATGGGATGGGTGGAGGGGGGAAGTGGGGAGGGAAGGAGGAGGGAGTTTTGGGAAGTACTTTACCGCGTTTGTATTGTGGTAATAATTGATTGTTGATTTCTTTGAATTTATATCCACATTGTATTAACTGAGTTGAGATAATATTCTTTGTAAGATTTTTTGTTATATATATTTTATTCTTAAAACTCAATAAAAAATGATTGAACATAAATAAAATGTGACTATGCAATGGGTTTGGTTTTTTTTTGCCAGTTTCCCCCTGCTCCTTTGGACTTCCGGATCCATTGGAACTGGCCGTTCCCGGGCTACGCTGCCACCATTCTTTATTGACAATTTCCCAGGACCTACTTTCAGAACCCTTCACCAAACTAAGCAACCATTAATGTACCAAGGGGAGGGGCAGTGGTTCCCTGGTCCATTGGCACAATGATCCACTGACTGGTCCATCCAATTTTAAACCCCATTCCTTCCTCCCGCTGTGCCTCCTTTAGCCCACAAGGCAAGTAATAGAGGCAGGAATTAGGCAGGTCCTGGCTGTCACCCCCCCAACCACGTGCCCCATTACCCCTTCTACCAAAAATAGCAGGCAGTCTCTAAATATGATGAATATAGCCGCAGCTCTGTTTATTAATCATGATAACAAATAACATTATCAACATAATATTCAAATAAATTAACATTAATTAACCAACCCGAGCTGCTCCCGAGCTACCAGATACATAGCAGCAAGAGTCTAAGGGGTGGCATGACCACATGCCCCTTTAACCAGGCTGCCTGACCCCAAGGCATGGCTTCCAGCCAGGACTATCCAGATCCCGATGTTATAAGTGCTTACCACTGCTAGTAAAAGGGAGCCCTAGAGGTCAAGAAGGAATTGTGGCACTGGTCTCCTGCTCAGTGGAGAGGGAGAGCAGTGTTCAGGGTGGCTTCTGGGTCAGCCACTGACACCATATAGAAACCGCTGCTGGTGACGTGAAGAAATGGTACACAGGCTTGGGGTGTGGGAAGGAAGGGAGAGAGAAAATCTGCTGCACAGGCTGGGGCGGGGGGGAGAGAAGGGAGGGAAAGAGAGAGAGATGCCCGTCCACTTTGGGCCCAGGCCCACCTAAAATTGACTGTCTGGTTATGCCACTGGTAAAAAGGCCCCTAAGTGTCTGATAGTTGTCTTAAGGAAAGTTACTCGACCCTAAACAATTATCTGTATACTTTTATTTTGAAAGTTAATGCAAAATTCATGAGTAGAAAGTATTCATAGACTTGGAAACAAAGTGAAAATTGCTCTTTTACTGTGCTGCCTAACCACTGGGGTGGGAGGCCATTGAAGTTTCAACCAAGTTAGAGATCATATTGCGTGAGATGTGGCACATGGAACATGTAAATGAAAGTGCTTGGCTACCAGGAAGGAAAGAGAGATTTGTGGCAGCTGTCCCGTGCTGACTAAATGTTCAGTGGTCCAACTTACACCGGTGTGACTGGCCTGTTATTCTCCAAGTGATGACAACACCATGGAAACACACTCAGCAAGATGCAGCCTGGGCTCTTCAAAACCTAACATTTCTTTCCACAGTTTGAAGAAGCATGCTTTAAAGTGAAATTCGGTATTAATTTCAGGCCATCTCAAACCGGTCACCCAGCGCCTACGTTTTCTTCCCAGGCTTCTGTGTGGCATTTTCCAGTGAGTGTTCAGAAGGGACCTATGCTTTACTTCACCATGCAGAAAAAGGAGAACAAGTGTGGAGTGGAACAGAACACGTCAACCTTGGGATAAGCAAATTATATTTTAATGAATTCAAAACAAATACAAAATCACATAAATCAAAGCACATATGTCAAAAGTCCTATGGACGTAATGTCCTTATGTTGGAGGGATCCAGCCAATGACCCTACACAGTCTGTGTTTCGGCCCCCAGGTGGAGGCCTGTTTCAGGGGTGTGTCTATGAGTCTAAAAATACTACGAACGTTTGAAAAGCCTAATAGAAGATTTGAACACAATGTCTCGAACTTTCTGTGAGCCTTTTCAAACGTTCATAGTATTTTTAGAGACTCATGGACACAGCCCTGAAGCAAGCCTCCACCTGGAGGCCGAAACACGGACCGTGTCAGGTCATTGGCTGGATCCCTCCAACATAAGGACAGGATCTACAGCAGGGAAGGTCTGAAGGACCAGTTCCGGATTCTAGGAGGGAAGCTGAAGACCAGAACACGTTCTCGGAGATCCTGCCAGTATCCAGGGCCAACGAGAAGAGGCAGATGGAGCTGCAAGCAGTCAACGCATGGATGAGGCGCTGGTGTGAGGAAGAAGGATTCCACTTCATGCGCAACTGGACGACGTTATGGGGGAAGAGCAAACTATTCAGGAAGGATGGATTCCACCTCCGCGGAGACGGAACGAGGCTACTTGCAAGCAACATTAAGAGAGAAATTGAGAAGTTTTTAAACTAGGAAGAAAGGGAAAGCCAACAGTCGACCAAGAGTCGATGGTTCAGGAAATGGTATACCCAGAGGATACCGTGCAGGAAGATAGTGGGGAAGACTCACTGGATCATAGGCAAGACAGAAATCCTGACGGATCAGAAGGGACACAAGAGGGAAGGAAATGCAAGAAAGTAATAGGCCGCCAACTCAAGTATATGTACATGAACAGAAAGAGCCTAAGGAATAAGATGGTGGAATTGGAAGCTATGGCACAAAAAGATAACCTTGACATCGGCATCACGGAAACATAGTGGAACGAGGAAAATGTCTAGGACACTGTGCTACCGGGTTACAAGTTATACCGCAGAGACAGAGTAGGTCAGAAAGGTGAGGGTATTGCCATATATGTCAAAGAGGGAATTGAGTCTACTGGAAAGAAACAAAAAATAAGGTAGAGTGTCTATGGGTCAAAATTCCGGGAACAAATGGAACAGAAACGAAGATTGGCATCTACTGCCAATCCCCAGGGCAGTCCGAAGAAATTGATGGGGAAAGGACGGACGAGATTAAACGCAACTGCCAGGGAGGCAACGCAGATATCATGGGTGACTTCAATTATCCGGGGATAGACTGGAACCTAGGCACTTCCGGCTGCAGTAGGGAGACCATAGGATGCTATAGGCGATTGCTTCCTGGAACAACTTGTAAAGGAAAATACGAGAGGAAATGCAATTCTGGATTTAATTCTAAATGAACTATGAGGACCGGCGCAAGGTGTAGAAGTAGAAGGGATGCTAGGAAGCAGTGATCACAGTATGATCCGCTTCAACCTTGACACAGGGGCAAAACATCGATCCAGAACAACAGCCACAGTCCTGAACTTCCGAAAAGGAAATTACGAAGGGATGGGCCTCATGGTGGGGAAGATTAAGAAGAGAATAAGCATTGTAACAATGCTAGAGTAAGCATGGTCCCTTTTTAAGGACACAGTCACTGAGGCTCAAAATCTATATAAACTGCGTATGAACAAGGGATCCAAGAGGAAAAAGAACAAGGAACTGACGTGACTTACTGTAGCGGTGAAGGAAGCGATCAGAGACAAGAAGACTTCGTTTAAGGAATGGAAAAGGTCAAAAACAGACAAAAACTGGAAAAAGCACAAACAGCATCAAAGCAGGTGCCATAAGGCGGTAAGAGGGGCCAAAAGAGACTACGAGGAAAAAATAACCAAGAAGGCAAAAACTTCAAGCTGTTCTTTCTATATATTATGGGGAAATGACCTTCGAAGGAAGCGGTAGGGCCGTTGGATGACCATGGAATAAAAGGAGTGCTAAAGTAGGACAAAGCCATCGCCGACAAACTGAACACATTTTTTGTGTCTGTATTTACCGAAGAGGATATATACAGCATACCGGAAGCCAACAGGCTATACGCAGTAAACGAAGATGGGAAACTGACAGGGTTGACAGTCAGTCTAGAAGAGGTATGCAGGCAGATTGATAGGCTTAAAAACGATAAATCCCCTGGACTGGATGGCATCCATCCGAGGGAATCAAGGAACTTGAAAGGGGCTATAGCTGAACTGCTTCAACTAAAAGCCAATCTGTCGATCAAATCAGGAAGGATTCCAGAAGACTGAAAAGTGGCGAATGTTACGCTGATCTTCAAGAAAGGTTCGAGGGGAGATCCGGGAAACTACAGACCGGTGAGTCTGACCTCAGTACCGGGAAAGATGGTAGAGGCGCTGATAAAGGACCGCATCTTTGATCACCTTGACGGACACAATCTGATGATGGCCAGCCAGCACAGCTTCAGCAAAGGAAGATCTTGCTTGACGAACTTGCTGCACTCCTTCGAGGGAGTTAACAGGCAGATAGACGAGGGTGACCCGGTCGACATTGTACATCTGATTTTCAGAAGGCGTTCGACAAGGTCCCGATGAACGACTACTTCGAAAAATTGCGAGCCATGGAATCGAGGGTGAAATACTCACGTGTATTAAAAACTGGCTGGCAGATAGGAAACAGAGAGTGGGGGTAAATGGATAATACTCGGACTGGAAAAGCATCACGAGTGGAGTGCCGCAGGGTTCGGTGATTGGACCCATGCTCTTCAACATATTTATAAACAACCTGGAAATTGGTACGACAAGTGAGGTGATTAAATTTGCAGATGATGCGAAGTTATTTAGAATAGTGAAGACACAGGAGGATTGTGAAGACCTGCAACGTGACATAAACATGCTTGAGAAATGGGCCGTGACATGACAAATGAGATTTAACTGAGTAAGGTAAGTGTAAGGTGATGCATGTCGGTAACAAAAATCTTATACACAACTACAGGATGTCCGGGGCAGTACTTGGAGAAACCCCACAGGAAAGAGACTTGGGAGTACTGTTCGACAAGTCAATGAAGCCATCCATGCATTGTGCGGCAGTGGTGAAAAGTGCAAACAGAATGCTAGGAATGATTAAGAAGGGGATCACGAACAGATCGGAGAAGGTCATCATGCCGTTGTACCAGGCCATGGTACGCCCTCACCTGAAATACTGTGTCCAGCACTGGTCGCCATACATGAAGAAGGACATAGAACTACTCGAAAGGGTTCAGAGAAGAGCCACTAAAATGGTTAAGGGGCTGGAGGAGTTGCCGTACAGTGAGAGATTAGAGAAACTGGGCCTCTTCTACCTTGAAAACTCATAATTAAAGCCAATTTACTAATTAAGTTAAGCATTTACTTATACACCTATCTTTAGGCGCCTCTAATAGAATTTCACCCTAGGGGCTAAGCAGTTAGCGTGGGGTAATGCAAATAAGCTATCTGATTAGTGCAGGAATTCTCACTATCTGTCCCTCAGACATACCTCTTCCAAAAAAAGTTTAAATTATTTTTTAGCATGCAGTTGGCATGCACATATGTGACACTTAGCACAGGACTCCTGAGCACGTCACATGACATGCCACTTTAAGCACCTAACCCAGCTTAGTAAAAGGGCCGCTTATTTTCCAGACCAGACTTGACAAATATCTGCAAACACAATTTTGCTAAAGTCTGATATACAGATTATTTGGAAATATAACCTCTAGTGGTAATCATGCAAGTCCTTGAGGTCCACAGGCAGGCCAGGTTTTCAGGATATCTAATCTAATCTAAAACACAATTTCTGAATCGCACTAATACTGAAGAATTCAAGGCAATTTTCACCACTAGGGGCACCATTTTGAGGTCTTTGCCAAACTGACCAGGAGCAATTGGGCTTTGCTCCTGCCTGACATCCCTGGACCGTAGCGGACCCCTTTGGACCTCAGCAGACCCCCTAAAACGCCTCCGGACCTCCCCCCCCCCCCGGACCATTAATGAGTTGACACGTAACCAGTAGGGCAGGGGTAGGGAATTCTGGTCCTCGAGAGCCGTATTCCAGTCGGGTTTTCAGGATTTCCCCAATGAATATGCATTGAAAGCAGTGCATGCAAATAGATCTCATGCATATTCATTGGGGAAATCCTGAAAACCCGACTGGAATACGGCTCTCGAGGACCGGAGTTCCCTACCCCTGCAATAGGGGATTGGACAGGCTGGGGGGGGGCAGTAGGTCTGAGGGGAACTCACTGCCACAGCTTCAGGCCACAGTTTATTGCAGCCTAATGCTCCCATATGGTCAAAGAACCCTAGCAAAAAGCTTGGGTTATTTTACCATGTTTGGGGGGCTCTAACGCAACTTGCAGATATCACTACAAGTCGTGTTAGGAGATTTGCATGGTAATGAGATGCAGAACATTCATGCGCATGTTTTCTATCTCATTACTTTGTAATGTGCGGCGACTTAAATACCACTCTGCTATTTTTTGGAAAAGCAGCGTTAGTACTGTTTAAGTCATGGCAAGTGCCGATTGCCGTGACGTAAAACCCTAATGCTTCTTGATGAATTCCCTCCCTAAATTCTCTATATAGTACTGAAAAATTCAGTGCCCAATAAAAAAAAAAAAAAATTAAGGTTAAATGCCATTCCATAAATGGTGCTCAGGGTTTGTGCTCCATTTATAGCATGGCATTTGGTTCTGGAATCGGCACCTAATTTTGGGCACGAGGATTTACACCAACTGAAACGGGATAGAAATTTTCATGCCGAAATTTACGCGAAGATCCCAGCACCTAAAGATGCATGCGTAAATTTAAATTAACGCCAGTTAGCTCCAATTATTGTTCCTAATTGGCTCATTTGGCAATTAAATGGCTTGCCCAAATTGAGCGTGCACCCAAATTTACGCATGCAGTTTTTAAGGTTATACTTTAAATCCTTGGATTGCAAATAACTTGGTTTGCAAGTGTTTTGCAAGACAAGCAAAACATTTTATTAAATTTTTACTAGATATACATGCAAGGTCTTGCAAGACGAGTACATACAGTATATGCACGTCACATCATCACAATAGAGCCGATAGTTCTTCTCTCTCTGACGCTGCGGGAGTGTAGTGACTGTTCGAAATGAGCGAGGTCTTGCAATATGAGTACATGCAGTATACACACATCACAACTGAGCCGATGGTTCTTTTCTCTCTCTCCTCTCTTTCTTCTCTCTCCTCTCTTCTCTCTCTCTTTTCTCTCTCCTCTCTCTTCTCTCTCCTCTTTTTCTCTCTCTCTCCTCTCTTTTTCTCTCTCTCCTCTCTCTTCTCTCTTTCTCTCTCCTCTCTTTTTCTCTCTCCTCTCTCCCTCCTCTCTTTCTCTCTCGCTCTCTCTTCTCTTTTTCTCTCTCTCTCTCCTCTTTTTCTCTCTCGCTCTCTCTCGCTCTTCTCTCTCCTCTCTCTTTTCTCTCTCCTCTCTCTTTTTCTCTCTCTCTTCTCTGTCCTCTCTTTTTCTTTCTCTCTCTCTTTTCTCTCCCCTCTCTCTCTTCTCTTTCTCTCTCTCTTTTCTCTCTCCTCTCTCTTTTTCTCTCTCTTTTCTCTCCTCTCTTTTTTCTCTCTCTCCTCTCTCTTTTCTCTCTCTCTCTTCTCTTTTCTCTCTCTCTCTTCTCTCTCCTCTCTCTTTTCTCTCTCTCTCTTCTCTTTTCTCTCTCTCTCTTTCTCTATCTCTCTCTCTGACACCACAGGACTGTAGTGACTGTTCTAAACAAGCGAGATCTTGCAATACGAGTACATACAGTATACACGTGTCACATCATCACAACTGAGCCGATGGTTCTTCTCTCTCTGACGCTGCAGGAGTGTAGTGACTGTTCTAAACAAAGTCTTGCAATATGAGTACATACAGTATACACGCGTTACATCATCACAACTGAGCCAATGGTTCTTCTCTCTCTGACACTGCAGGAGTGTAGTGACTGTTCTAAACAAGCAAAGTCTTGCAATACAAGTACGTATAGTATTTTGTATTAAAGTTTTTGGGTTGTGGAACGAATCGTCTGAGTTTCCATTATTTCCTATGGGGAAATTCGCTTTGATATATGAGTACTTTGGATTACGAGCATGCTTCCGGAACGAACTATGCTCGCAAACCAAGGTTTTACTGTATATAGAATTAGGGCATAAATGAAATGAAGCCTTCTAACCCCTAAAAAACACTTCTGCACAAACCTAGTTGAGATATTATTGATGAACCATGCCATAATTTTGAACGCATGTTATTATCTCCTTTTGGATAAGGGACAGCATTTTATCCCCCCCATAGAATATAAGGGACACGCTAAATCAGCTAACGAACCTTAGTAAAAGGACCTCTTTATCTGTTATGAAGCTTGGCATTGCAGAGCATCGTCTCCCCCCCCCCCCCCCCCCCCCCCCCGTGCAGAGCGTTTCCACGTCGCTGATTCGGCCTATGTTGAAGCCTGCGCTCATGATCGTCTTAAACTGCTCCATCGGTGGAGGAAGGTCTGCTCGGCCACTGCTGTGAATTTTAAAGCGTTCTTAATCAATAACATAGCAATGGACGGAAAGTTAAACCAGCTAACGACGACCGGATCTGTGATTGCTTTCGAAAACTGTCATTATGTCCAAGCGGGATGTGTAGCAGATTGATTGTGAGGGACACACATTTTTCAGCTTTTGTTAGTAATAGGCATAGCTGGCGCCGTGGGTAATGGTCAGTTTTATAAAAGCTACTTTGTAATCTATAATGATTTCAGAGCGACGGGAGCTCTTTATGTGTAAGTAATCAGAACATTCTGATAATCGATGAGTCCTTGCATACAGATGTTAGAAGAGAGACTTCACTTGTGAGTATATTTCTATCCATTTTACTCCATCTGTTGCAGAGGTCTGTTTATTAAACGTATTGCAATTTATTAACCACCTTTTTATGAAGTGATTCGCCCAAGGCCGTGTACAGCAAGTTTTTTTTAAAATCAGGTACTATCAGAAATCTGACTTTTTGCTCTCATTTCCATACCAAATATCACAGTATCATAGGATAATGCCACTGGGTTATCTAATAAATTATTAATTTGGTCCCAAATTGATTTCCAAAAATTCATAATATATGGGCAATGAAACAATAAATGATCTATTAGACAAAGAACTATCTAATTTTTGCACCCTAACAGGGGTCCATAACGCTCTATGTAACAGAAAAAACTAAGTTTGTCTCATAGATGCAGACACCGTACTAATAATGACTGGTGTTGCCATTCAGCAAATTACATATAATTGGAAGGATTGGAGGAGATTAAATTATAACTTTTGGTGGAATTCTTTATGCCATATCTATAAAATGGAAAGGTTTATTGCTTTACAAAGGGGATACTTTAAGAAATTTCAGGATGTGTGGAAACCATTAACAAAATATTGTAAGGATTAAGTAAAATTATTTCCCTTTTATTTATCAGTTCAGGATGTAGGGAGGGGAGTATTTTATTATTACATATATTATATAATAATGGAATATATGGTTGGGAGGGATGGGAAAGGGGAAGGGATAAAAATTTATATAATGTACTAATGATTGTTTATAAGTGATATATTTATTGTTACTGTGAATGAATATATTTTACACTTAATGTAATTTTGAAAATGAATAAATAATTTACAAAAAAAATTAAAAATAAAATCAGATACTATTAAGTATTTTCACTATCTGTCCCAGCGGGTTCACAATCTAACTAATGCACCTGGGGTAATGAAGGGTTAAGTGACTTGACAAGGAGCAGAGCTGGGATTGAACACACAGGCCCTGATTCTCTAAAAGTGCGTCCCGATTTTAGGCAGCTGTAGGCGTCCTACAGCTGTCTAATCAGCCAATCGGGATGCAAGTTTTTTAAAAAAAATGCTCCCCAGGCAGGCCGCCTATATTGAAGGCGAGGCCCGCAAGACACCTAGGCCCTGATTTTGAATAGGACGCCCGGGAGAGGCGTCCTATTCAGAATCGGCCTAAACTAAACCCCGATTCTGTAACCGGCGTCCATGTTACAGACGCGGGTTAGAGAAACGGGTTAGATTAGAAACAGCCCGCTACACTTATCGCGGCAAGGGATCTCTCTGCCGCTATAAGTATAGCGGGCCGCGGCCCCCTGACCAGGAGGGTGACCAAACCCTCTGCCCGGAGACGCACCCCCCCCCGACACTACCGTCCGCACCCCCCGACATTACCGATCCCCCCTCCCCCCCGACAATATCGATAGCTGGCAGGAGGGTGCCCAATCCCTCCTGCCCGAAGACGCACCCCCCCCGGCGCTAACCCCCCCAAACCTCCACTCCACCAAACCTGTTCTTAGAAGGGTCTTGCACGTCTTGAGCCGGCAGGCACGCCTGGTCGAAATGAAGCGGGCCCGCCCCTTCCCGGCCCATCCCGCCGAAGCCTAAGGCCTGATTGGCCCAGGCTCTAGAAGCCTGGACCAATCAGGCCTTAGGCATAGCGGGCCTGCCCATCCCCACTTAATCTAAGGCCTGATTGGCCAATCAACCTTAGACTTAGTGGGGATGGGCGGACCCGCTATGCCTAAGGCCTGATTGGTCCAGGCTTCTAGAGCCTGGGCCAATCAGGCCTTAGGCTTCGGCGGGATGGGCTGGGAAGGGCATTTTGCTGGCCTACATTTTAAGCTTCTCCTCTACAAATTGGGGGGGGGGGGGCATTGTTGGGAGACAGCAGTCTTGAGAGAGACTTGGGTGTGCTGGTGGATGCATCACTGAAGCCATCTGCACAGTGCGTAGCAGCCTTGAAAAAAGCCAACAGGATGCTGGGCATCATAAAGAGGGGCATAACAACCAGGACGCGGGAAGTCATCATGCCATTGTGTCGAGCGATGGGTGTGGTTGTAAAACTACAAAAAGGTGGTATACAAGTCCCAATCTCCTTCCCCGATGTCATAATGCCTCATTCCGCCAATAAAAGCCAACCTCATCAGTGATGTCACAGTGGCTTCATTGTTCTAAACTTGACTCACTTCTGATATTGTATTGGAGGGGAGTGTGGTGCAGTGGTTAGAGCTACAGCCTAACCACTGAGGCTGTGGGTTCAAACCCCGCACTGCTCCTTGTGACCCTGGGCGAGTCACTTAATCCTCCACTGCCCCATCAAGACAGATAGGGAAAATGCTTGAGTACCTGGTTGTAAATCGCTTAATACATCTTGTCTGAGCAGTATATCAAATCCAAATCCTACCATGTAGCCAGGCCAGGTGCAGATCTATAAATGGCACAAGATAGGCAATGTAGAGTCAAGTGGCAAAAATTGATGGGTGGCTAGACTCAAGGCAAATTCTACATACGGTTAACCAAGATATTAAGCTACCGTGTGTGTAGCAAGCTAGTCCAGGTGTGGAGTGAGTTTATAGTCAGGCTTTTTATTATAAAGGATGGGGAGAGGGTCTAGGAACCTGGAAAGGGGAGTACAGGGATGTAGTTTCCCTTAGGATGACTAATACGGTTACACTGATTCTGCAAATGACATCAGTAAAATCCGAACCCCTAGTCCCTCCCCCCCCCCAGCCCCACCCCCACTGCCTGTTCATCAGGCAGGAAGGCAGTGCGACGCAATGACGTCACATGCATGAGCGCGTGTGCATGATGTCACTGCGTTGCATCCTGACGCGATTTATTTTCAAAATCCGGACAAAGTGCCGGACACCCAGACATGTCCTCAAAAGGAGGACATGCCCGGGAACGTGCGGACGTCTGGCAACCCTACTCATATACACCCAGCAAGTAACTTAGATGGGCAACTGAGGATGGCAAACACCTTCCAGCACTTTAAGAAACTTCTAAAAACCATCATTATTTTATTTGTGCAGGCTCTTTTAAACTGATAAATAGTACTGTTTGTTGGGAAAATATGGATAGAGAATGAATAGTTTTTATGCTATGTTATTGTCTCTATTTATTTCCTGCATGTTATTACCAGGTTTGTATTTTATGTATGTGTTTTGTAATCTGCATTGGTTATAGGCTGGATATGTTTGTTGAATAAATAACCAAACAATAAAATCCCGTCCCTTGTGAGATCCTATACCACATATGGCTGGTTACAAGAGTTTGGAGGTAGAGATTGACACGGTGACAAAATTCATCACCGTTCCCGTCCCCGTGGATAACCGCGGGAAATAATCCCATGTCATTTTCTAGCGTCTATTTCAACCTCAGTCCTTCTACACCAGCATTCTTCAAAGCAAAGCTTTTGGGTCAGTGGTTGTGGCCATTCATACTCTGATTCTTATGTGAGCCAAGGATAATGAAGCCATTGTGACATCACTGATGTGATTGGCTCTTAGGCACTGGTGGAATGAGGCATTATGACATCACAATATCTGCTCTGGATACCAGAGACTGTCATTCTGTAGTGTCTGTTTCAACCTCAGTCCTTCTACACCAGCATTCTTCAAAGCAAAGCTTGCGGGTCGGTGGTTGTGGCCATTCATACTCTGATTCTTATGTGAGCCAAGGATAATGAAGCCATTGTGACATCACTGATGTGATTGGCTCTTAGGCACTGGTGGAATGAGGCATTATGACATCACAATATCTGCTCTGGATACCAGAGACTGTCATTCTGTAGTGTCTGTTTCAACCTCAGTCCTTCTACACCAGCATTCTTCAAAGCAAAGCTTGCGGGTCAGTGGTTGTGGCCATTCATACTCTGATTCTTATGGGAGCCAAGGATAATGAAGCCATTGTGACATCACTGATGTGATTGGCTCTTAGGCACTGGTGGAATGAGGCATTATGACATCACAATATCTGCTCTGGATACCAGAGACTGTCATTCTGTAGTGTCTGTTTCAACCTCAGTCCTTCTACACCAGCATTCTTCAAAGCAAAGCTTGCGGGTCGGTGGTTGTGGCCATTCATACTCTTGATTCTTCCCTCTCTCCTTAAAGAATGACATGAAGATTGTTTACCGCGGTTATCCACGAGGACGGGAACGGTGATGAATTTTGTCACCGTGTCATTCTCTATTTGGAGGTACAGTATAATCTCGTTATAGCGGACGAGGTTCGCTGGTCCCGGCCGAGCGCCTTTATAAACATGCAGAAAATCATTGCATATAACGGACTTTCAGATATAGCGGACAACCAATTTGGTCCCCAGAGCCGCTTTTACCTGTAGTTTTGTTTGGCTATAATGGACATGCAGGCTCCGCCTACAGGGCGCGTGGCATGCCAGTGATATAGTATCAAAATGCAGCCCAGAAGAAAATGCCAGAGCATTTTTCTTTCCAGTACAGTGTGACATAATGCTTTAGAACATCTTTTATTGTTCTGGTTTTGCAATCATTTCGTGCCATACCAATGTTTTGCTGAGTTTTGTTCTTGATGTTGCTGATATGGCTTGTGCAGTGACTGTTGTTCATCGATTGTACGTTGTTTCAAGATGACTAAATAAAGTTTTTTAAAAATGCAACTCTGGATATAACAGACTGTTTTGCCAGGTCCCTTGAAGTCTGTTATAGTGAGATTACACTTCTCCCTCCTTATTCGCAGTTTCAGCAATTGTGGTTTTGATTATTCACGGTTTTTAGCTTGCTGGCTCCTCCCCCCAAATTACTTCAGCTTGCATAGAGAAATCGCCGATTCCGAGCATTTACAGAGAAAATCGCTGATTCCCAGCACTTTCTTCACCGTGTTTTGCCTCTCCTTCAGGAACAGGCCGGGTCTCCCACCATGTTATTCGTGGTTTCACTATATTCACGATGGTTTTTAATACAAAACAGCGAATAACATATGAAAAAGTTATTTGCAGTTCTGATAATCCCCTATCCAAGCAAATACGGAGGGAGAAGTGTATACTGTACTGCTGGAGAAAAAGTAACAAACATGTAGCAATTTGATTCAGAGAGGTTAATTATTACTGCGTCCTCTGTGCACTTTTGAAGTAACTGCATATCACCTCAAAGGAAGTGATATGCATGCGTAGTCCATCCTACCTTGTCCATTCCTTCGGCTGCTGTTATCAGCTGTAATATAACTTGTCAAGGACAGCATGAAATGTGTTTTTCATTAGAATATCAAGGTGGTAACCTTGATGGTTTGTGTACCGTCCCATAGGAAAAGAGATATGATCTAACTTTTCTAGCCAAACCACTCACATCCATCATAACCTTTTTCTTCTGTTCCCTTTCCCTTGATTAATGGCTTCAGGGAGTTTTATGTACCCCCTGTAACAAAAAAAAAAAAAAGGCCAGATTCCCTCTGCTTCTCCCTCCACGACTTGTTTGAAGTAGTAGCTGAAGTGAATTTATTGTGAGGCATATCTTGGTCTTAAACTCTGCTCAGCTAGGACTAGGAATGTGCTTTGAGCTGTAAAAGTAAAGGGAATCCTACAGGCAGTCCCCGAGTTACAGACGCCCGACTTAAGTATGACTCATACTTAAGAACGTGATTGCAGCTTCATTTGATTTCACTGAGCAGTATTACTCCTCCACTTCTCCTGCAGCAGATTCAGGAATGATGCATGGCCACATTAAGAACAGCGTGTGGTTGTGCATGCTGTACCTTACAGGGAACCCTGGTAGGGACAGTCGGCCCTTTTGTCAGCTGGGAGCAGAGGGAAGCAGCAAGAAGCCTAAAATCTACAGGTTCTGAGTTACATACCAATCTGACTTAAGAACAGCTTTAAAAACGTAACTCGTTCTTAACCCGGGGACTGCCTGTATTCAACAAGGCTGTGGTTTAGAAAAAGATGTCGCTTATTTTGAGACACTATTTTCAATTCTGTGTTCTTTTCCCCTGTTGAGAATATAGTGCAAGCAGTGCTTCATTTCTGGGGGAATGGCCTGGAACTCTGTCCTAGCACTTCTTTAGAAATTCCCAAACACAAGAGTTTCTTGCTCTAGCACAGTGGTCTCAAACTCAAACCCTTAGTGGGGCCACATTTTGGATTTGTAGGTACTTGGAGGGCCGCAGAAAAAATAGTTAATGTCTTATTAAAGAAATGACAATTTTGCATGAGGTAAAACTCTTTATAGTTTATAAAACTTTCCTTTAACAGTTAAAAGGAAAGATATATAAACTATAAAGAGTTTTACCTCATGCAAAATTATCATTTCTTTAATAAGACATTAACTATTTTTTCTGCGGCCCTCCAAGTACTCTATTTTTTCTGCAGCCCTCCCATTTAAAGTTTCATATCTTTTCTTTCTCAAAACTGACACATTTCAATCACTATATTGAAAATAAAATCATTTTCCCTACCTTTGTTGTCTGGTGACTTTATTTTTCTGTGCTTTCAACTATGTTTCCAGGGCCTTCTTGTCTTTTGACTGTTTTTCTCTCCGTCTTCACTTTCTGCCTTGCATCCATCTTTGGCATTAACTTAATATTCAATTTTTCTGCTTTCTTTTCAAAATCTACGTTTCTATGTCTTACCTTTCCTTCTATCTCTCTCTTCTTCCATCCCTATTTCCATGGTCTGACATCTCTTTCCTTCCTTTTCTCCCTCCCTCCTTCTTTCCTTTTCCCTGGTCTTGCATCTGTCTCCTTCCCTCCCCCCCTTGCCCTGGCATCTCTCCCTCCCCCTCTATGGTCTGATATCTCCTTTCCTTCCCTCCCTTTCATGAACTTGGCATCTCTTGTTCCTCTCCTCTCCCTTGTGTTCCTTCACTCTCTTTCCACAATTGGGTGCAGCAGCACAAAAGCAGCATTTCCCTTCCCCCTTTCCTGTGCAGGAGAGGCATTTCTCTTCTCCTTTCCCTATGCAGCAGCAGCAGAAGCAGCATTTCCCTCCCCCCCTTTTCCTGTGCAGGAGAGGCATTTCTCTTCCCCTTCCCTCCCTCTCCCTTTCCCTGTGCAGCAGCAGCAGCATTTCCCTAGGGTCCTCCTTTTCATATGCAGCAGAGCATTTCTCTTTCCCCTCCCCTTTGGTTTCCTTCCTTGTGTAGCAGCAGCGTGTCTGGCCGGCTCCCAATCGATCATTCCGTTCAAAGCCGCGGGTGGCGGCTCCTCGCGAGATCCGCACCTGCGTCAGAAGCCTCTCTGATGTTGTGACGTCAGAGAGGCTTCCGATGCAGGAGTGGATAGCGCAAGGAGCCGCCACCCGCGGCTTTGTACGGATTGATCGACTTGAGCCGGCCAGACATACTGCTGCTCCACAAGGGAAGGGGGAAGAGAAATGCGCGAGGAGCCGCCGCTGCTTTACAGTTGATCATCGTGTCCAGACTGCGGGCCGCAAAATAGCACCTGGAGAGCCACATGCGGCCCGTGGGCCGCGTGTTTTAGACCGCTGCTCTAGCACCTCTTTTCCAGGCAGACTGGAGGGCAGACTGGAACATAGCAGAGAAAATAATCACGGTACTCCCTAATCCAGCCCTTCTTCACTTACTCCTGCCCATAAGAACCAACTTTTTCAAATGATTTAGGGGGATGAATACAACTCACTCTTCCCTGGAGAAAATCAAGGAGATTGCCCAATATTGAGGGTGCTCAGTCATCCATAGCACTCACAGAGCTGACACCTATGCTCCTGCCCCATCCCTCCCTCGGCTCTATAATTCCATTTTCTTATTGTCTACAAATTAAGCCCTGAGTGCAAGGGATATGTATGAGATTGACATTACGACATTATACTCTTATGCCTCAGTGGGGGGAGGGGTAGGTGTTGTATCTGCTGGGAAGATTAGTATTCCATAACACCCAAGAAGAATTTTTCCAAATGGTAGGAACCGTTTAGAAAGCTTCCCCTTGTTGTGGTTTTTAGAAGGTCATGGTTTGAGATTTCCCATAAATGCATGCTGGTTTGCCCGTCAGTGGCATCCGGTCAAACGTAGACCGTGGTAGCTTAGTCATGACATGAAACAGTGGGATTCTGTAAATTTGAGGGAAACAAAATCATACATAGGATTGTATACAACATTCTAGCGGCGCTCCACTAGTACAGTTCCTGAGAATATGGTGAAAGCAGTTAGCTTAGCAGGGTTTTAAAAAAAGAAGTCTGGACAAGTTTCTAAAAGAAAGCCTCTAAACCATTATTAAGATGGACTTTGAAAAGCCCACTGCTTATTTCTAGGATAAGCAGCGTAAAATCTGTTTTATTCTTATGGAATCTTGCCAGGCGTTTGGACCTGGATTGGCCACTGCTGGAAACAGGATATTGGGCTTAATAGACCTTCGGTGTGTTGCATTATGGCAGTGCATATCTTTTTTTATTCTTATAATATGGAGAATATAGCATGCAGCTGTTGTAAAAGGGAGAATGTTCCTCTCATGTTTTAAGCGTGTAAGATTCCCTACTTGTCATAGTTTAGTACCGTGTTTCTCCGAAAATAAGCCCTAGCATGATTTTCAGGGTAGGTCTTAATATAAGCCCTATTCCTGAAAATAAGCCCTAGTTGCCGGCAGCAGCAGCGCTCTCCCCTGCGACCCTTCCATCTCTCCCACCCATCCGAACCCTGACCACGAGACCGAAATACAGTACCTTATAACAAACCGCATCGTCGGCAGCACAGGCCCCATCGCGGATGATGTCATCAGCAACATGGCAGAGGAACGCCCGGGCGTGAGAAAGCCACGATGGGGCCTGTGCTGCTGACGATGCTGTTTGTTATAAGGTACTGTATTTCGGTCTCGCAGTCGGGATTTCGGATGGGTGGGAGAGATGGAAGGGTCAGCAGGGAGAAGGGGGGTGCACAGCGAGGGGATGGGTGGGATTAAAAAAATGTTCCACGGGGCTTGGGAGGAAGGGAGGGATAGAAGCTTCAAGAGTTCTGCTGCACAAAGGATGGGAAGGAGGGAGGGATAGAAGCTGCAAGGGTTCTGCTGCACAGGGGGATGGGAGGGAAGGGGGAGAGATAGAAAGATACTGTACAAGGGGATGGGTGAGAGGGGAGGAATGATGCTGCACATGTGGGGGAGAGAAATAAAATAAAATTGGGGTGGAGGAGAGGAAGGGAGAGATGATCATTGTACATGAAAAAAAAATAAAATAAGACATCCCTAAAAATAAGACACTGTCTTATATTAATTTTGGGCTCAAAAAAGGCACTAGGTCTTATTTTTGGGGAAACACTGCATCACTTTAGGAATAAAAGCTACTTTGTTCTCAAATCCCCAACCTAAGGCCGTCCTCTTTACCTTTTATAATTCACTAACATTTAAAAATATTCAGTGCATTTCAATTTTGTAGTTGTTAAGTGCCATCGACTTGTGCTCGAGCCCTAGCGACTTAATGAATTGCGGATCTAAAAAGAAATCGGTTTTGTGTTAGTCCAGTAAGGTCCTCCATCCAGTGGCGTAGTAAGGGAGGGCGGTCCATTCCGGGCACCATTTTGGTGGGGGTGCCGACACCCCTCCTCCTCTCTGCCCCTCCACGTACATGCCCCTTCCCTTCCCCCGTACCTCTCGTTGAAGTTGTTGCACGCGGCAGTCAAAGACGTGCGCTTCGCGGCCCCCATTGGCGTCACTTTGGGGTGCCGCGCAAAGGAAGTGACATCAGAGGGAGAGCTGACGGTGTCGTGAGGAGCACGTCGACCGCCGCAAGCAGCAACTTCAACAATAGGTATGGGGGAAGGGAAGAGCGGCCCGCAGGGGAAGGAGCAGGAGGAAGAGATGAGTGTGGGGGAAGGGCGCCATCGCCCCGGTCGCCTCGCACCCTTACTACACCACTGCCTCCGGCGTCATCCCCACGATTGTTCTCAATGTGTCCAACCATCTGATTGCAGGTCGCCCTGTGCGCCTGGTTCCTACGATCTTCCCAAACGTGATGTCCTTCTCCGGTGATCTCTCTCTTCCGATGGCGTGACCAAAATAAGACTGTCGTACATAAGAACATAAGAAGTGCCGCTGCTGGGTCAGACCGGTGGTCCATGAAGCCCGGTAGCCTGGTCTCGCGGTGGCCAATCTAGGTCACTAGTACCTGGCCAAAACCCAAGGTGTAGCAACATTCCAGCATCTCAAAGAAGAGCAAGATTCCGGAACCCCAATGAGAGCAACATTCCAGAGCTGAGATTGTGATATCATAATGCCTCATTCCACAGTGCCTCATAAGAATTGCTGCTGCTGAGTCAGACCAGTGGTCCATCATGCCCAGCAGTCTGCTCATGCGGCGGCCCTTAGGTCAAAGAACAGTGCCCTAACTGAGACTAGCCTTACCTGCGCACGTTCTGGTTCAGCAGGAACTTGTCTAACGTTGTCTTGAATCACTGGAGGGTGTTTTCCCCTATGACAGACTCCGGAAGAGCGTTCCAGTTTTCCACCACTCTCTGGGTGAAGAAGAACTTCCTTACGTTTGTACGGAATTGATCCCCTTTCAACTTTAGAGAGTGCCCTCTCGTTCTCTCTACCTTGGAGAGGTTGAACAAACATGTTTTTATCTACTTTGTCTTGAATCCCTGGAGGGTGTTTTCCCCTATAACAGCCTCCGGAAGAGAATTCCAGTTTTCCACCACTCTCTGGGTAAAGAAGAACTTCCTTACGTTTGTACGGAATCTATCCCCTTTCAACTTTAGAGAGTGCCCTCTCGTTCTCCCTACCTTGGAGAGGGTGAACAACCTGTCTTTATCTACTAAGTCTATTCCCTTCATTATCTTGAATGTTTCGATCATGTCCCCTCTCAGTCTCCTCTTTTCAAGGGAGAAGAGGCCCAGTTTCTCTAATCTCTCGCTGTACGGCAATTCCTCCAGCCCCTGAACCATTTTAGTTGCTCTTCTCTGGACCCTTTCGAGTAGTACCGTGTCCTTCTTCATGTACTGTGACCAGTGATAGATGCAGTACTCCAGATGAGGGAGTACCATGGCCTGGTACAGCGGCATTATAACCTTCTCTGATATGTTCAGGATCCCCTTCTTTATCTTTTTTTATTTTTTTTTTTAATTCTTTATTAATTTTCAAGCTTTGACAGTGTATTACAATTAATATAACTTTAACAGAGTGCATAAAATACACTATATTACACACATTATTAAAGAAAACATCCATTTCCCCCCCTCCTCCCAATTATTAATATATTAAATCATATTATTTATTACAATATTTTATTTAAATATTTTTAAACTCTTCCAAATATTTTCCCCTCCCTTCCTCCCACCCTGGATGTGTAAGGAAATCTAAGAAATAAAAGATATCTCTCTATTATTGTATGTTAACAAATGCAGTCAATGGGCTCCATACTTTATTAAATGTATTGCTATGACCCAAGCATTCCGCATTCATTCTTTCATATTTCTATGTATTACACACACTTGCCCACCAGAATGTGTAGTTAAGTCTGTCATAACATTTCCAGTTCTTTGTGATCACACATTGCACGGACGGCTTCATCGACTTGTCAATCAGAACTCTCAAGTCTCGTTCCTGGGAGGTCTCTCCAAGTAACTTCATCCTTTGAGTGAGATACAGTGTTCTCCCGCGGATTTACGGTTCGCGAACGCACTAATTTGCAGTATTCTCCAAACGCCTCTTCCTGTACTAAAGTCGGGCTACACCAATCAGGAGCTGCATGTCAAAGCAGCTCCTGATTGGTGTAGCCTTACTTTAGTAACAGGAACAGGCGATCGGGGCATAGCATGAGTGATTTTCTTCAGTCGCCGGCACTCCAGCTGCCCTCTCCTGCCTTTTGACAGGCAAAAAAAAACATATTTGCGGTTATTCGAAATTCGCAGGGGTTCCTGGAACGGAACTTCTGCGAATATCGGGGGAGTACTGTAGTCGGTTTGATCTCTTCCAGAATCGATTTGTTAGTTCTTTTAGATCAAGATACAGCTGCATACAAGAAAAGAAACCCTCTCCCCCCCAAAAAAACCAACCCAGCAGAATCACAGTGCAGAAGAAACCTAAGGAGTTAAGCGAAGGGGTTAAGGAGAAAATGAGAAGTGAGAATTCGGTCATGTTCCACACAATCTAATCGAATCTGCAGTTTCTGGGTTGAAGGCGACTTACAAGTCACAGGATTAACAACATAGTAACATAGTAACATAGTAGATGACGGCAGATAAAGACCCGGATGGTCCATCCAGTCTGCCCAACCTGATTCAATTTAATTTTTTTTTTTTTTTAATTTTTTTCTTCTCTGGCTGCAGTTGGTGCTTTCGAAAAGCGCTTTTACGTCGCGGTCCACCTACTCCAGAAGAGATATGAGACAGGGCAAATAGTGGAAACCGGTCCCGCTCTTATAAGAATAGCCTTACTGGGTCAGACCAATGGTCCATCAAGCCCAGTAGCCCGTTCTCACGGTGGCCAATCCAGGTCACTAGTACCTGGCCAAAACCCAAGGAGTAGCAACATTCCATACAGAATCCAAAGAATAGCAAGATTCCGGAACCCTAATGAGAGCAACATTCCAGAGCTGAGATTGTGGACAATGGCTTAATTGTCCTATACTTGGCTCATGCAAGAACATAAGAAAAGCCTTACTGGGTCAGACCAATGGTCCATCAAGCCCAGTAGTCCATTCTCACAGTGGCCAATCCAGGTCACTAGTACCTGGCCAAAACCCAAGGTGTAGCAATATTCCATGTTACCAATACAGGGCAAGTAGTGGCTTCCCCCATGTCTTTCTCAATAACAGACTATGGACTTTTCCTCCAGGAACTTGTCCAAACCTTTCTTAAAACCAGCTACGCTCTCTGCTCTTACCACATCCTCTGGCAACGCATTCCAGAGCTTAACTCTTCCTCCTGTCCTGATCACAAATAAGTGGTGCTATGTGCAGATTGCTAGTCCAACGGAGGTCATGAAAGTGACATTAGAGGAAGAACCGACGGTGGTGCGACAGCAGGTTGGGGGTTGCTGCTCACACCAGGAACATTACGGAGGTATGGGGGAAGGTAGGCGACGCCCACTTGCAGCCATGGGGGGGACGACAGAGCGGAGGATGGGTGCCTGTGCCCTCACCAAGATGGCATCCCCTTACTATGCCACTGGGCCTGGCTACACTACTGCTTAGGTCACCTTTGTAAGTCCCTAAACGGGGGAATGGGACTTGATATACTGCTTTTTCTGTGCGAAGTGTTGTGACTTGCCCAGTCACAAGAAGCTGTAGTGGGAATCAATCTCACAACCTCAGGGTGCTGAGGCAACTACTCTCCACACTACTACTCCTACTATTATTGATTATTTCTATAGCGCTACCAGACGCTGCACAGAGTCACAAAGAGGAAGAAAACAGTCCTTGCTCGATAGAGCTTACAATCTAAACAGCCAAGACAGACAAACACGATGTCATGGATACAGTTAAGGGGAACGGTTAATCAGCTGGCTGGGTTGGAGGGCAGAGGGGAGTACAGGACAATCAAGCCATTGTGACATCACTGATGAGGTTGGCTCCCATTGGTGGAATGAGGCATTATCCCAGGACAAGCAGGCACAAGTGGGTGACGTCATCCGACGGAGCCTCGATGCGGACGCCTCACAAGCAGACTTGCTTGAAGAAACTCGAAGTTTCGAGTCGCCCGCGCCGTGCATGCGCGAGTGCCTTCTCGCCCAGCGCAGGGCACGTCTCCTCAGTTCTTACTTTTCAGTGGAGCCGAGAAGTCCGTCTTTGACTCTCTGCGTGAAGTATTTTCACTTGTGGGGAGCAAGCAAAACAAAAAACTGCAGACTTTGTACACGATGCAGGCAGACTTTATTTATAACAAATAAAACATTAGATAAAACATTAGATTAAAAACCTTTTACCAGGCAAGGGACCCAACACGGTCCGTGTTTCGTATAATCTTCATCAGGGGTCCTTCAGGGCTCCTCGTCACTTCTGGAATCTCTCTGGAAACAGCGATGGACCCAGGATTCTCCAAGATGTCCAAGTACCGCTTCCTTGTATCAGTAATTCAGCGCAGGCACATTAGTTACCTAGTAGTATTTTCACTTGTGCCTTCCTTCGACCGCGGTTTTGTGTTCTTTTTGTCACGAATCGCTGTTTTCTGGTTTGTTTGTTCGTTCGACCGGGCAGGCCTCGTGGCCGCAGCCCCGCGGCTTCGATCTTGCGGCGGCGCTTTTTCGGCCTATGTCCCGGCCTGCAACCGGTTTCAAAAAGTGTTCCAAGTGCCAGCGTGCGATTTCCCTCACGGACCCACATCGACGCTGTCTTCGGTGTCTTGGGCCTCAACATCTCCCGAAATCGTGCCGGCCTTGCTCATGTGGCATCACTGATGAGGTTGGCTCCCATTGGTGGAATGAGGCATTATGACATCACAAGCTCAGCTCTGCTTCCCAAAGACACTACTAACCTGATCTGGATTTAAACCCATTATCCTGGAGGAGAAAGGCTGTATAATGTTATGAGGACAGTTCCCCGGAGCCGTTTAGTCTTTGAAAAGCAGCAGAGTCAAAGGGGTCACATTGCAGAACTCACTTATGCCATGCGGTGTGCGAAGTAATAATTTATTTCCTTGAACAAAGGGCAATGTAAAGAAAATTTGATGCGTCTGAATTCAAGACAGTAGACTTTGTGTGGCATTTCTGCTAATATCGTGCAAGATAAATTTAGTTTGGGGGGTTCATCTAGTTCTGTGCTCATCTCTTTGTGTCCTATGTTCGAATGTAATGAAACTGACCTTTTTTCTCTGTGGATTTTCTAAAAATAATTTGCAGAATATGCCACATGAATTGCTTTTAATTAAATTTCTTCTGGAGTCAGGTAGTTATAACCTAAGAACAGAACCAGGCAGACATCTACGATCTATGGCTCAGAAATAGCAAAGAAAAAAGACAATTTAATCATGCATAATGTGTGTACCTACTGGGCAGACTGGATGGACCATTCAGGTCTTTATGTGCAGCCTGTTACTATGATACCGTGGAATCGCCTTCTCCAGGAAGTCAAGAAGCTTATTCTCAAGAAAGATTATTTAAAATACAAAACCTTGATTGTTCAATTTGGCCTTTTCCTGAGTGATGGTAGTTGTGATGGTGGGGGAGGAAATTGTCATTGTAATTAGGAACAATTAGGAGATTCTGGATATGTCTGCCAAATAAGGGATCGCATGAGAGCAAAAAACATATCTAGTCTTATCCATTGCATTGAAGGTCTTAGCCAGAAGCTATACAACAGGGTCACTTCTAGAATCCTTTAATCATGTGTCCATTGGGCTTTTACATTTACATAAGAAGAGCCATATTAGGTCAGACCAAATGGTCCATCAAAGTTAGTTTCTGTTTCCAATTGTGGCCAATCCAGGTCACAAGTACCTGGCAGAAACTCAAATAGTAGCAAGATGCCAGGGCTGAGTTTGTGATGTCACAATGAGAAATGAGAGGGTAGTGGTTAATGGAGATCGCTCTGAGGAAAGGGGTGTCACCAGTGGTGTGCCTCAAGGTTCTGTTCTTGGGCCTGTTCGTTTTAACATTTTTATAAGCGCTGTTGCTGTCAGGTAAGATTTGCCTCTTTGCGGATCATACCAAAATCTGCAAGAGTAGACACGCTGGCGAAGCTTGAAGAATGGTCTGAAATTTGGCAGCTAAAATTTAATGCTAAGAAATGCAAGGTCATCAGTGTTCTCCCCAGAATTTATTTTCCAGCCGGGTGGGGCGGGACGGGGAAATTTGGGGGTGGGGGAAAAATCAGTGTGCGCTATTTTTATTAGTTCGGTGTTCTCCCTAGCGTCTTATAGCCGGATGCTCCGCCCGGTTATCATCTCGTATGACATTGCGAGATGACAGCCGCGAGATCTAGGGGCATAGGCAGATCTACTGTGTTTCCCCGAAAATAAGACCTACCCTGAAAATAAGCCCTAGTCAGATCGACCCTCGAAGCCCCTCCCGAATGTTTCCGACACTCCCCAGTTCACCCGTGGTAGCGCTTTCTCTCACCCCACCCCCATGTTCAGCATCTTTTCTCTCTTCTCACATGAGATCTATTAGCATATAATGAAATCCTGAAAGCCCAACTGGATTGTGGCCCTTGAGGAGGAACTTTGAGACCCCTTATGACTGAAGTAATGATTCCTCTAGTTCAGGGGTCTCAAAGTCCCTCCTCGAGGGCCGCAATCCAGTCGGGTTTTCAGGATTTCCTCAATGAATATGCATGAGATCTATTAGCATACAATGAAATCCTGAAAACCCAACTGGATTGTGGCCCTCGAGGAGGGACTTTGAGACCCCTTATGACTGAACTAATGATTCCTCTAGTTCAGGGGTGTCAAAGTCCCTCCTCGAGGGCCGCAATCCAGTCGGGTTTTCAGGATTTCCTCAATGAATATGCATGAGATCTATTAGCATACAATGAAATCCTGAAAACCCAACTGGATTGTGGCCCTCGAGGAGGGACTTTGAGACCCCTTATGACTGAACTAATGATTCCTCTAGTTCAGGGGTGTCAAAGTCCCTCCTCGAGGGCCGCAATCCAGTCGGGTTTTC
The DNA here is from genome assembly GCF_902459505.1 of Geotrypetes seraphini. Classification (NCBI taxonomy): domain Eukaryota; kingdom Metazoa; phylum Chordata; class Amphibia; order Gymnophiona; family Dermophiidae; genus Geotrypetes; species Geotrypetes seraphini. The sequence goes on along the minus strand of NC_047091.1, from coordinate 174,877,062 downwards.
AGGATTTCCTCAATGAATATGCATGAGATCTATTAGCATACAATGAAATCCTGAAAACCCAACTGGATTGTGGCCCTCGAGGAGGGACTTTGAGACCCCTTATGACTGAACTAATGATTCCTCTAGTTCAGGGGTGTCAAAGTCCTTCCTCGAGGGCTGCAATCCAGTTGGGTTTTCAGGATTTCCTCAATGAATATGCATGAGATCTATTAGCATACAATGAAATCCTGAAAACCCAACTGGATTGTGGCCCTCGAGGAGGGACTTTGAGACCCCTTATGACTGAACTAATGATTCCTCTAGTTCAGGGGTGTCAAAGTCCCTCCTCGAGGGCCGCAATCCAGTCGGGTTTTCAGGATTTCCTCAATGAATATGCATGAGATCTATTAGCATACAATGAGATCCTGAAAACCCAACTGGATTGTGGCCCTCGAGGAGGGACTTTGAGACCCCTTATGACTGAACTAATGATTCCTCTAGTTCAGGGGTGTCAAAGTCCCTCCTCGAGGGCTGCAATCCAGTCAGGTTTTCAGGATTTCCTCAATGAATATGCATGAGATCTATTAGCATACAATGAAATCCTGAAAACCCGACTGGATTGAGACCCCTGATTTACACCATTTAGGCACCTGAAATATAAGCGAGGGTTTTAAAGGCCTTCATTTCAGGTGCCTAAGTCACGCTGGCCCATAGAAACACCCACCTAGGCGTTAGGTGCCACTAAGCGCATTGTGATAGCTGCTGTCTTTTATACACTCGGATAGGCGCTTATCTCCCAATTAAATTATTTTTAACCAATTATTGAGGCTGTTAAGGGTATTTTGCCAATTAAGTTACGTGCCCTTTATTGAATCAGCCTCTTACTGGGAGGTGCGCTAAAGACAGCTTTTCACAGCTTTAGCGATGATCGCTGTTACCGACCCGATGCACAAAACGGCCCACCGCGTGTTTTTCTCCTCGATTGCTCATTTTCTGATCCAGCCTTGCAAATTAGCTAAAACCCCATGCAAAATAGCCACGCAATTGATGCACTAACATCGCCTGGCTATTCCAAATGGGGTTTTATCAATCATAAAACCCAACTGCTCGAGACCTGTTGGTAATGTGTTACCTGGCCAAAACCCAAAGAGTAGCAACATTCCAGCATCTCAAAAAATATCAAGATTCCGGAACCCCAATGAGAGCAACATTCCAGAGCTGAGATTGTGATGTCATAATGCCTCATTCCACAGTGTGTCACAGCCAACCTCATCAGTGATGTTCCAATGGCTTAATTCTCCTATACTTGGCTCATGTAAAAACATAAGAATAGCCATACTGGGTCAGACCAATGGTCCATCTAGCCCAGTAGCCCCTCCTCACAGTGGCCAATCCAGGTCACTAGTACCTGGCCAAAACCCAAGGAGTAGCAACATTCCATCAGGGCAAGCAATGGCTTTCCCCATGTCTTTCTCAATAACAGAGTGTGGACTTTTCCTCCAGAAAATTGTCCAAACCTGCATTAATCTCCTCTTTATCCCTTCACAGAGCAAGCCAGTGGCCTTGTGATATATGGATTTTTCTCTGCTCTTCATGGTTAGAGAGTAACTTGCCAATTATGTGTCTTTTAATGGCTTCTTTTACCTTCATTTTTCATTTTTTTTCTTTTTGATATATGCGAAGGCTGTTCAAAAAGTATCAGACTTTTATTCATAAAAAATACTCGTATTCAGATACAACAATCTTATACTAATTTCCTTCAGAGTAGGCCCCTTGGGCTGCCACACACTTCTTCCAACGGTTCTGCCACTGTCGGAAGCAGCGCTGGAACGCCTCTTTTGAGATTGCTCGCAACTGGTCCGTCGCATTCTGCCTGATGTCTTCTCTTGACTGAAATCTGGTCCCTTTCAGGACTCATCACCAGTGATCACTGTGCTGAGGAAGTTGAGATCACAAATCACGGTCTCCAGCATGTCCTGTGCCATCTCCAAACGGAGTTGCTTCTGCTCGATCGTTAGCAGCTTTGACACGAACTTCGCTGAAATTCTCCTGAAGCCCAAATCCTCAGTCAAAATGGAATGAACGGATCCTACGCTGATGCTCGCCTCGTCTGCAAGTTCTCCGATCGTGATTCGACGCTCCTGCATCACCAGGGTCCTCACTTGGTCAATGACGATCTCATTTTTGGATGTTGAGGGCCTACCAGGACGTGCTTCACTCTCCACTGAGGTGCGGCCGTCTCTCAAGCGGCTGTACCACTCCTTTATCTGTCTGGTGCCCGTCGCTTCGTTCCCGAAGGCCTGTTGAATTTTGCGGATCGTTTTCCACTTGGGAATCGCCAAGCTTTACACAAAATTTAATGCAGTAGCGTTGTTCAACTTTTTCTGTCATTTTGTCAAAAAAAGAAAATCCAACGGTGCTCACTTACAATTCCTCACTCATTAGCGGCAACTGGCAGCTTCTGTAGGCGGGAAAAAATTCAAGCATGCGCATTAGGGTCGCCTACATACGTGCACTAAACCACGCCTCCCTAGCTTTATTTGTTTGCGCAAGAAAAATTAAGGTCTGATACTTTTTGAACAGCCCTCATATAGGCCCTCGTATGCAAGACAACATAACAAGCGCTGAAAACATTGGAAAAGAAGCATTTCTGGGGCAGAAATGATCAAATAATTAAGGTTTGCTGGGGGTTTTTCCTTCCACACATTTTGGATCTAAGGTTTACACAAATTTATGGTAAGAATTCTAAGATTAAACACTTTAAAACTACAGCATGGACATAAGAGGCAAATCTACATGAATGCAAATTTAGCAAAGGAAAAAAACAAGCAACCGTTCTCTCTCTTTTATTTATTCTGATCTTCAGAAACAGAACAGAAAACAGGAGCGTTCCATCTAATCTTGCTGAGGTCTGGCTTTATTCTTTATTTAATTTTTTTTTAAATAAACAACAATTGTGCTTAACAGGCAACATTACGATATTAGTACATCCACTATTTCTATTAATGAACAAAATAAGTCAAAAAGGTAATACAAAAATAAATCCATTTTCCTATTGGATCAATATAATATAACAAAAAAGAAAAAAAAAAACATACTTATTTTAAACATAGTCCTCAATAATAATGGAGAGAGGAGACAAGGAAAGAAATTCTTCCAGGAAAGATCACATATTGCAAATTAAAAGGAAATTAAGTGAAAACCGATGGCTAAAATAAAATAATAGACTTGAGTTGTACCGAAAATCACTATGGTGCAAACAAAACTCCTTTTCCTTCTAAAAAGAAACGTAGTTGATGTGAATCATAAAAAATATATCTATTGTTTTGAAATACAACAAAGCATTTACAAGGAAATCTTTAACTGAAAAGAGGCTCCTAATGATACAACTTTTTCCCGGTATGTAAGGAATTCTTTCCTTCTGGTCTGAGTCCATTTTGAAACATCCGGGTATATATATATTCTTTCTCCCAAAAAAAGAAACTTGTTTTAAACCAGGGGTCTCAAAGTCCCTCCTTGAGGGCCGCAATCCAGTCGGGTTTTCAGGATTTCCCCAATGAATATGCATGAGATCCATGTGCATGCGCTGCTTTCAATGCATATTCATTGGGGAAATCCTGAAAACCCGACTGGATTGCGGCCCTCAAGGAGGGACTTTGAGATCCCTGCTTTAAACCATAATACAATCTCAAAATCATTTCTTTATCCTGATGGAATACAAAGGATACTATCAATGTAGCTCGTCCGGACAATTCAAGATTTGATGATTCCAAAAGGGTTGATAAGTCTTGTTCGGTAGTTGTCTCAGTCTCTTTTATTGTCCTTTTTAGATAATAAATCTTCTGCAAAGGTGGTATATTCATTTCCGTAATTTTTAATATAGAAACCAAGAAATCCTTAAAAAATTCCCTAGGAGTTTTAAATTTAGACATATGAAAATTTAAAATCCTCAGAGGTCTGGCTTTATTATCTTGGGCTCACCCCTCTTGGTTTAAAAGAAATAAAAACCCTTTGGATCTTTACTTTTCTTGCTTCAAGACTAGATGCTGACTGGCTCCCCCAAGTCCTCTCTCTGACCCTTTCATGCTGATGAAATTGTTCACTCCCTGCAGCTCCCATGCCAAAGCCCTGCTTTCAAGTTTATTTATGGCTGTACTCCCTCTATTCTCATTTATCTCTTGCTATGCCCCCTTCTCTTAAGCTTTCTCCTAAGCTGCATAACATGACATAAAAATCAACTTATATACCGCAGAACCGTGAAGTTCTATGCGGTATACAAACAATAGGATATTACAATTAGTTGGAAAAGTTAGTTACTCAAATATATGGCAAATAAGTATGTTTTTAAATGCCTCCTAAATTCCAAATAAGAATTGGAGGACACGATCCTTGCCCCATAAAGCCGCCTGGTAAGGCAAAAGATGTTGGTGATTTTTTTTTTTTAAGTTCAGAGAAGAGCAACAAAAATGATAAAGGGCATGGAAGACCTTTCATATGCTGAGAGGCTGGAGAAACTGGGGCTCTTTTCCCTGGAAATACGGAGACTTAGAGGGGACACGATAGAAACTTACAAGATCATAAAGGGTATAGAGAAGGTAGAGAGGGGCAGATTCTTCAGACTGGCGGGAGAAACAAAAACAAGAGGGCTCTCGAGAAAATTGAAGGGAGACAGATTCAGAACAAATGCCAGGAAGTTCTTCTTCACTTAGAGGGTGGTGGATACCTGGAATGCGCTTCCGGAGGAGGTGCTAGAGCAGAGTACGATTTTGGGTTTCAAAAAGGGGTTGCACAAGTTCCTGAAGGAAAAGGGGATTGAGGGGTATAGTTAGAGGGGTACTATATAGGAAAAAATGTCTTAAGTAAAGGATCACTTACAGGTCAAAGACCTGGGGGGCCGCCGCGGGAGCGGACTACTGGGCACGATGGACCTATGGTCTGACTCGGCAGAGGCGAAGCTTATGTTAACCTTTTAAGGGCGGAAAGACAAAATTCAAATGCGAACTTCTGTGTTTATTAGTTGCAAAAGAAAAGAGATCGGTTGAATATTTAGGGGTAACCCTGAAACAAAAACAACCAAGCTTAAACTTCACCTGCGCCTCCGCCGGAAACCAATGTAATTCCCGAAAGAAAGGTGTTATATGGTCATATTTCTTCAGCAGATAGAGGCCCTCTTGTACTAAGGTGCGCTAACCGAGGTTAGCCTATGGACACTAATTTGATTAGCGCGCACTAAACGGTTAGCGCACCTTAGGGCTCCTTTTACTAAGGTGCGCTAGCGTTTTTAGTGCGCGCACAAGATTTGCGCGCACTAGCTGAAAACTTACCGCCTGCTTAAAAGGAGGTGGTAGCGGCTTGCGCACGCAGCATTTCAGCACGCGCTATTCCACGCGTTAAGGCCCTAGCGCACCTTTGTAAAAGGAGACTTTAGTAAAAGAGGGGATGAGTGATAAAAATTACTAGGAAAAAAAAATGAGAATGTTATAGAAACATAGAAACATAGAAATTGACGGCAGAAAAGGGCTATAGCCCATCGAGTCTGCCCATACCAATGACCCACTCCCTGACTTTTACTCCCCTATTGATCCCATGTGAATATCCCATTTTCTCTTAAAATCTGACACGCTGTTGGCCTCAATCACCTGCTGAGGCAGCTCGTTCCAATGATCGACCACCCTTTCGGTGAAGAAGTACTTTCTAGCATCACCCTGAAATTTCCCTCCCCTGATTTTCAGCGAGTGTCCTCTGGTTATCGAGGGCCCTGTAAGACTGAAGATATCATCTTTCATCTCTATACGCCCCGTGATATACTTAAAGGTCTCAATCATGTCCCCCCTCTCTCTTCGCTCCTCCAGCGAGTACATCCGCAGTTTTTTTAGTCTTTCTTCATATGTGAGATCCCTGAGCCCCAAGACCATCCTGGTAGCCATTCACTGAACCGATTCAATTCTCAACACATCTTATAATGCTGCAACATCTCAAAAAAGATATGGCGGAATTAGGTACAGAGTAGGAAGAATAATGAGGATGAGATGATTTTCCTATGAGGAAAAACGAAAGTGACTAGGACTCTTCAGCTTGGAGAAGAGATGGCTGAGGGGAGATATGATAGAGTGAAGCGGGTAGATATGAATCGTTGGTTTACGCTTTCCAAAAATACAAGGATGAGGGGGCATGCAATAAATTGCTAAGTAGTAGATTTAAAACAAACCAGAGAAAATATTTCTTCACTCAACATGTAATTAAACTCTGAATTTGTTGCTTAGCAAGGTTTAAAAAAAGGTTTGGATAATTTCCTAAAAGAAAAGTTCTTAAGCCATTATGTTTATTAGTATTTATATAGAGTAAACCCCCGCGACTTCACGGTTCGCGAATCGCAGACTCAGTAATTCGTGGTATTTTCCAACCGCCTCTTCCTGGTACTAAAGTCAGGCTACACCAATCAGGAGCTGCTTTGACACACTCTCTGGCATGTCAAAGCAGCTCCTGATTGGTGTAGCCTGACTTTAGTACCAGGAAGAGGCGGTCGGAAAATACTGAGAATGATTTTCAGCCCCTGCCGGCAGCTCCTAAACCGCATTTGCGGTTTTTTGAAATTCGCGAGTGTTCCTGGAATGGAACACCCGCAAATTTTGGGGGAGTACTATACCGCTCTTCATTGCAACATAAGTGCGGTTTACAACAAAATATATATATATTTTTTTAAAGAGGTAAAAGAACCCCAATATTTAAAGATGGACTTGGGAAAATCTACTGCTTATTTCAAGGATAAGCAGCATAAAATCTGTTTTACTCTTTTGAGATCTTGCCAGAATCCTGTGCTTAATGGACCTTCAGTCTGTCCATTATGGCAGTTCTTTTTTTTTTTTTGTAAATCTTTATTCATTTTCAATCTTACATCAAGTGTACAAACATCAAAACAATAAAATTAAACATATCACTTAACAATCTTTCTATTTTATCTTATAATACATAAAATTACCTCCCTTCCCTCCCATCATTCCCTCTATTATTTTCCCAATTATGAATAATAATATATAAAACCTCCCCCTTCCCAACATTAGACAGTGTATATTTCAATAGAAAATGGTGTCTACTCATTACAATAAGATGTTAGTGGCTCCCAAATTTTATTAAAATTATTATAATTCCCTTGTTGTATAGCTATTGTTCTTTCCATTTTATAAATGTGACATAATGGGTTCCACCAGAAATTATAATTGAGTCTACTGTGATTTTTCCAATTATTTGAGATATGTTGAATGGCGACTCCTTTCATGATCAATAAAAGTTTATTATTATTTGATGATATTTGGCTCTTTTTCCTCATTGACATACCAAATAGTATTGTATCATAAGATAATGCCACACGCTTTTCCAATAAACAATTTACTTGATCCCAAAGTGAATTCCAAAAGGCTAAGATAAAGGAACAATAAAACAAAAGATGATCTAAAGTCCCTACTTCAAGATTATAGTGCCAGCATCTATTAGACTTTGAACTATTTAACTTTTGTAATCTAACTGGGGTCCAAAACGCTCTATGTTATGGCAGTTCCTAAGTTAAACAGTCTTAATACTGCCTCACAATACACTTCTCCCTCGTCATTCGCGGGGGATACGGGCAGAGCCGGACCGCGAATGCCGAAAAACCGCGATTATCCGGCTCTGACCCACCCCCCACCTCCCTGCCGCCTTCCCGACCTTACCTGGTGGTCTAGAGGGTTTTCGGGGCAGGAGCGATCTTCCTACGCTCCTGCCCCGTGAAGATCGCCCTCAGAAAATGGCTGTAGGGAGTTCCCGACGTAGTCTCGAGAGACTACGGGAATTCCCATTTCCTCATGGCGATCTGCACGGGGCAGGAGCGTGGGAAGATCGCTCCTGCCCCGAAAGCCCTCTAGACCACCAGGTAAGGCCGGGAAGGCGGCAGGGCAGAAAAAAGACTGTTTTTTAAATTTTCCCCCTCCCCAGAAAAAAATCGTGATTATATGAAACCGCGAGTGCAGGTACCGTAAATGGGGGGGGGGGGGGAAGTGTAATACCATTTACATATGATTGTGCTACTTACTCGTTCCCTTTGAAACAATCTTATGTCTGACATTCTAGATCAGAGGTCTTCACTGATGTTTAAGCGAGAACAGTTCTGGGCCCAAAGGGGCTGAAGGAGCGCTGACAAATATCTTCCTACCCGGGCCATGATGTCGATAGCGCTTCTCGACATTCATTCCTACCAGAACACCTGGCCTCGGTCGCACAGTGAACCCTATGCAAATACAGGCCCACAAACTAAAAGTCCTAATAAACAGAACTGAAACCCATGATGGCAGACTCTGCATGCAGCACACTACCGGAGAAATAGAACCATGAAGTGATGTCAGAGGGAGAGTCGAGGCCGGCACGGGCAGCAGGTGGGAAATGTTGCTCATGCCTGTGAAGAGTTAAAGAGGCCCGGGGGAAGGGAAGGCGCAGAGGGGGCAGCGAGCTAGGGTGCCAGCGCCCTGGGCGCTTCCTACCCTCACTAGGCCACTGATGGGAGGAGAACACTGGCTTCGTTGCTGACAATCGGCATTGCCTAGTCAGAGCCTGAGTCCTTTCATTTAAAGTCCATTAGCCAGGTGTTGGAGTTGCTTTTGTGTCACAGAGCTTGCAGCTTTGTGATCAGTAATCTTGGCTTTCGGATGGTTACAGCGCATTTGATATAATTGTCAAGAGAATGCGTTAACAGTCAGCGTGAGAGCTTCTGAACTCCCCCTAACAGAAGGTTACCTTTCCATGGGCTAGATTCACAAAGCAAATCGATCGTGTACCGATCGGTTTGCGACCAGATTTCCCTCGGGCCCCTTTCACTAACCTCTCCTGCGATCTGCTTCGAATCCGTGCGTGCAAATGAGGTGAAATGAATGCAAAGTAGGCAGGGACGCGATTCATAACACAAAATTTCACATCCGACTGGGCTGGCTGATCGACTGAAGAAGCGACTGCTGGGGACCAGTTGAAAACGTCTTTCCAACTCTAGAAGCCCTGAATCGCCACATCGCCGCCCCGGTTTCTTCCTGCCTTTCTTCCCCGAATCTCCCCTGCCCTGAGAGCCCATGGTTTTAACCGCAGGGCTAAAAACTAATAATAAAATTTAAAGGTTTAAAAAAAAAAAAAAAAAAAAGACTGCGGCTCTGATGGGCATGCACAGACCATCTACAGATGGTCTGCGCATGCATGGGGATCGCACAAAAGCGATCCGTGCCAGCAGATGGGGGTGTTATTCCGATCACCCCCATCTGCATATTTTAGTTTTCTGAATTTGTCAGACCTGCCCAGATTGGGCAGGCTGGTGAATCTGGCTCCATGTGAAAGAGAGTGCCAGCGTAGCAGGACTCTTAAAAGAGAAGGGTGAGCGCTTGTGGCTGGAAGAAGTGACAAGGCCGGAGAGTGGATAATGCACTTTCATTTGATAAATAGCTTCTACGGTGGGAATGCTTCATGTCTTTGTTGCTTTGTTTTGTCTAGCGTTGTCTGCAGAATCTCGAGTCCTGTTTAAAAAAGAACCATCGGAGGAGCTGTGACGGGGAGGAGGGAGAAAAAGTGAATTAGCTCAATGTCGATTTTGCTTTGGGCTATTTTGGGGGTAGAAATATTAAGGCAGGTTTTCTCAACATGGAACTATGTTTTGTTTGGGTTTAAAAAAAAAAAAAAATTCCAAAAACACAACTTGAAGAAAGGGCGTGTATAGTTTCAAAAACTTAAGAACCACAACATCTCTTCCGCTGATCATATGCAAGGCACTTCTTTAAAGCAGTGTTCTTCAACCTTTTGACACCTATGGACCGGCGGAAATAAAATAATTATTTTGTGGACCGGCAGTTGAAGAACACTGGGCTAAGTCGTGAGCTAGATCCCACCCATCTCCACCCAATCTCCACCCCAGACTCCGCCCCCATAATAGTACTAATTGTAACATTATTTTTTCCATTCATTTTTCATATATACACACAATATAATCGTACACTTCTCCCTCATCATTCGCGGGGGATACGGGCAGAGCCAGACCGCGAATGCCGAAAAACCGTAATTATCCAGCTCTGACCCACCCCCACCTCCCTGCCGCCTTCCCGGCCTTACCTGGTGGTCTAGAGGGCTTTTGGGGCAGGAGCGATCTTCCTACGCTCCTGCCCCGTGCAGATCGCCATCAGGAAATGGCTGTAGGGAGTTCCCAACGTAGTCTCGAGAGACTATGGGAACTCCCAGCAGCCATTTCCTCATGGCGATCTGCATGGGGCAGGAGCGTAGGAAGATTGCTCCTGCCCCGAAAGCCCTGTAGACCACCAGGTAAGGCCGGGAAGACAGCAGGGAGGAAAAAAAGATGGATTCTTTTTACATTAAAACTGTTTTTTTTTTTTATTTTCCCCCTCCCCAGAAAAAATTGTGATTATATGAAACCGCGAGTGCAGGAACCGCGAATGGGGAGGGGGAAGTGTATTAACAGCACATAATGCTTAATCACAAAATTAAACTACACAAAGCCCACTGTATGCTTCTCAACATTCATTCCTACCAGAACACAGATAACCCCAATGCAAATATGGGACCAAAAACTAAAAGTACTAATATATACAAACCAAACCCTAAGATTCAAGACTCTGCATGCAGAACAACCCCAGAGACAAAGAAACAAATGCATTTCCTCCTGAACAGACAAATCGATCACTAAATTAAAAAATAAAATCATTCCCCCTACCGTTGTTGTCTCCCTCCCTCCATGCTGTGCCTTGCCTTCTGGCCTGACCCCCGGTGTTATCTTCGGGCCGGCTCCCTCTTCCTCAGTGCTGCAGTACACAAAGCCGTGGGCAGCGGCTTCTCGTGCGTCCTGCGCCTCATCTGGAAGCCTTCCCTCTGACATTGCGACGTCAGAGAGAAGGCTTCCGGTTCAGGCGCAGGAGGCGCGTAGGAGCCGCTGCTCACGGCTTTGTGTACTGCAGCACTGAGGAAGAGGGAGCCGGCCCGAAGACAACGCCGCATCGATCACATCATGAACCGGCGGTTGAAGAACACTGCTTTAAAGGATGCCCCAAGGGGCCCTGGTAAGAGCCTGTTCTATAGAGGAACATAAGTACCTACTTGAATTTATAGAATACTAGCCAAACAAGTTGTATTCGGTACATGCCTACAATTTAGGTGTGAGCAATTTAGTGCAGACACCTACCGTATTTTCACGCATATAACGCGCGCGTTATACGCGTTTTTACCTACCGCGCATACCCCTCGCGCGTTATATGCGTGAGCGCGGTATACCAAAGTTTTAAAACATAGTTCCCACCCCGCCCGACGCCCGATTCACCCCCCCAGCAGGACCGCTCGCACCCCCACCCCGAACGACCGCTCGCACGCGCTCCCACCCGCACCCGCATCCACGATCGGAGCAAGAGGGAGCCCAAGCCCTCTTGCCCGGCCGACTCCCCGACGTCCGATACATCCCCCCCCCCCGGCAGGACCACTCGCACCCCCACCCCGAACGACCGCTCGCACGCGCTCCCACCCACACCCGCATCCACGATCGGAGCAAGAGGGAGCCCAAGCCCTCTTGCCCGGCCGACTCCCCGACGTCCGATACATCCCCCCCCCCGGCAGGACCACTCGCACCCCCACCCCGAACGACCGCCGACTTCCCGACAATATCGGGCCAGAAGGGAGCCCAAACCCTCCTGGCCACGGCGACCCCCTAACCCCACCCCGCACTACATTACGGGCAGGAGGGATCCCAGGCCCTCCTGCCCTCGACGCAAACCCCCCTCCCCCCCAAGAACCTCCGACCGCCCCCCAGCCGACCCGCGATCCCCCTGGCGACCCCCACGACCCCCCCACCCCCCTTCCCCGTACCTTTGGTAGTTGGGCCAGAAGGGAGCCCAAACCCTCCTGGCCACGGCGACCCCCTAACCCCACCCCGCACTACATTACGGGCAGGAGGGATCCCAGGCCCTCCTGCCCTCGACGCAAACCCCCCTCCCCCCCAAGAACCTCCGACCGCCCCCCAGCCGACCCGCGATCCCCCTGGCGACCCCCACGACCCCCCCACCCCCCTTCCCCGTACCTTTAGTAGTTGGCCGGACAGACGGGAGCCAAACCCGCCTGTCCGGCAGGCAGCCAACGAAGGAATGAGGCCGGATTGGCCCATCCATCCTAAAGCTCCGCCTACTGGTGGGGCCTAAGGCGCGTGGGCCAATCAGAATAGGCCCTGGAGTCTTAGGTCCCACCTGGGGGCGCGGCCTGAGGCACATGGTCGGGTTGGGCCCATGTGCCTCAGGCCGCGCCCCCAGGTGGGACCTAAGGCTCCAGGGCCTATTCTGATTGGCCCACGCGCCTTAGGCCCCACCAGTAGGCGGAGCTTTAGGATGGATGGGCCAATCCGGCCTCATTCCTTCGTTGGCTGCCTGCCGGACAGGCGGGTTTGGCTCCCGTCTGTCCGGCCAACTACTAAAGGTACGGGGAAGGGGGGTGGGGGGGTCGTGGGGGTCGCCAGAGGGATCGCGGGTCGGCTGGGGGGCGGTCGGAGGTTCTTGGGGGGGAGGGGGGTTTGCGTCGAGGGCAGGAGGGCCTGGGATCCCTCCTGCCCGTAATGTAGTGCGGGGTGGGGTTAGGGGGTCGCCGTGGCCAGGAGGGTTTGGGCTCCCTTCTGGCCCAACTACCAAAGGTACGGGGAAGGGGGGTGGGGGGGTCGTGGGGGTCGCCAGGGGGATCGCGGGTCGGCTGGGGGGCGGTCGGAGGTTCTTGGGGGGGAGGGGGGTTTGCGTCGAGGGCAGGAGGGCCTGGGATCCCTCCTGCCCGTAATGTAGTGCAGGGTGGGGTTAGGGGGTCGCCGTGGCCAGGAGGATTTGGGCTCCCTCCTGGCCCGATATTGTTGGGGAGTCGGCGGTCCTTCGGGGGGGGGGGAGGGATGTATCGGACGTCGGGGGGGGGGCATCAGGCTTTCAGGATGGGGACAGACCTTCAAGGGGGGACAGTGCACGGAAGTCAGGGGGGGTGAACGGAGAGTCGGGACAGCGCACGGAAAGTCAGGGCGGGCGAAAGGAGCGTCGGGCAGCATGCGCGGTATACCCGTGAGCGCGGTATATCAAAGTTTTTGTGCAAATCATCGTGATTTCTGCGCGCTATATTCGTGTGCGCGTTTTATACGGGTGCGTGTTATTTGCGTGAAAATACGGTAACTACAGCAGCTACCACGTAACTTACAATATTCTATAATTTATGGAGTAGATATTCACATTTTTTTCCCATCCCCGTGGGAACTCATTTTTCTGTCCCAGCGAGTTCTTTTCCTGCCCCTGCCCCTTTCCTGCAAGCTCCGTCCTCATCTGCACAAGCCTCAAACACGTTAAAATCCTAAGAAGCAACATTCTAGAGCTCAGATTATGATGTCATAATGCCTCATTCCACCAATGCCTAAGCTCCGTCCTCATCTGCACAAGCCTCAAACGCTTTAAAATCCTAAGTAGCAACATTCTAGAGCTCAGATTGTGATGTCATAATGCCTCATTCCACCAATGCCTAAGCTCTGTCCTCCTCTGCACAAGCCTCAAACGCTTTAAAATCATAAGGAGCAACATTCTAAAGCTCAGATTGTAATGTCATAATGCCTCATTTCACCAATGCCTAAGCTCCGTCCTCATCTGCACAAGCCTCAAACACTTTAAAATCATAAGTAGCAACATTCTAGAACTCAGATTGTGATATTATAATGCCTCATTGCACCAATGCCTAAGCTCCGTCCTCATCTGCACAAGCCTCAAACACTTTAAAATCCTAAATAGCAACATTCTAGAGCTCAGATTATGATGTCATAATGCCTCATTCCACCAATACCTAAGCTCCTCATCTGCACAAGCCTCAAACGCTTTAAAATCATAAGGAGCAACATTCTAAAGCTCTGATTGTGATGTCATAATGCCTCATTTCACCAATGCCTAAGCTCCGTCCTCATCTGCACAAGCCTCAAGCACTTTCAAATCCTAAGTAGCAACATTCTAGAGCTCAGATTGTGATGTCATAATGCCTCATTCCACCAATGCCTAAGCTCCGTCCTCATCTGCAAAAGCCTCAAACACTTTCAAATCCTAAGTAGCAACATTCTAGAGCTGAGATTGTGATGTCATGATGCCTCATTCCACCAATGCCTAAGCTCCGTCCTCATCTGCACAAGCCTTAAACACTTTAAGGAAAAGAAACCACTCAGAAAAGTAAAGTCTGGTCTGAGTCTCTGCTTGATAGCAGGACATGAGAGTAGCTGCGAGCTGTATAAATATTAGTGCTGGTTGCACACAGTTTTTGTATCTGTTTTGATCAGGTTAATTGAATGTTATAACGTTAAATTGGTATGTTGGCTACAGAGCAGAACAGAATTGAAGTGTGGGGGATTTTATTCCCCATTTCCCCCCTTCCAGTTATGTCTTCCATTACAGTGTTGCTTGATTGCTTTTGTACAAACTGAGGGGGCAGCAGCAGCTCCCTGGGGAGGCGGAGTTGATAGATGATAGACAGCATTCTGCAAGCACCTTGCAGGTTCAGATGCATAACCCGAATGTTCAGGACTACTAGACACATCTGCAGGAAAGATGATTACAGAGGTAAGAACTTAATTATGGAGCTAAAGTTGTGTGTGTACATTGTTGCACCTAGATGATGTATGCACACAACTTAATTGATTTGTTTGGCCTAATCAGTGCTGCTAATTGGCAATTGTTTTCAGCAAAGCAATGTGGAACCAATCCCAGAAGTTAAAACGATGATGTTTATTACACAATGTAATAAAAGCTGTGTTTTTATTGTTGTATTTGAGGACCCATGAAGAAGGCAAATACTGCCGAAACACGGCCCGTGTAGGGTCTGGATATCTGTTTACAGCAAGTGACTTTATTATTTGAAGCTATTTGTTGGCTTTTATTACATTGTGTATTTATTTTAATTTTGCATTGATGCACAGGTATGGGCCTAAGGCCCCGATTGGCTGAAGTGCTAAATCTGTGTTAAATCTGTGTTAAAACGCTTAGCGCGACTTTGTAAAAGAGGCGCCTGAAATGTAGGCCTTTAAAATCCTCACCTACATATCAGGCGCCTGCATTTATATACAGGCGCCGCAAGCCGCAATTTATACATTTCAGGCGTTTGCGTTTATACACGGGCACCGCTAGCCACAATTTATACATTTCAGGCATTTGCGTTTATACACGGGCGCCGCTAGCCGCAATTTATACATTTCAGACATTTGCGTTTATACACAGGCGCCGGTAGCCGCAATTTATACATTTTAGGCACCTGCGTTTATACACGGGCACCGCTAGCCGCAATTTATACATTTCAGGCATTTGCGTTTATACACGGGCGCCGCTAGCCGCAATTTATACATTTCAGGCATTTGCGTTTATACACGGGCGCCGCTAGCCGCAATTTATACATTTCAGGCATTTGCGTTTATACACAGGCGCCGGTAGCCGCAATTTATACATTTTAGGCACCTGCGTTTATACACGGGCACCGCTAGCCGCAATTTATACATTTCAGGCATTTGCGTTTATACACGGGCGCCGCTAGCCGCAATTTATACATTTCAGGCGTTTGCATTTATACACGGGCGCCGCTAGCCGCAATTTATACATTTCAGGCGCCTGCGTTTATACACGGGCGCCGCTAGCCGCAATTTATATATTTCAGGCGCCTGCGTTTATATACAGGCGCCGCTAGCCGCAATTTATACATTTCAGGCACCTGCGTTTATACACAGGTGCCGCTAGCCGCAATTCTGAAAACGGCCCCGAAGCATGATTGACACGCGTCCGACGCCTTCTTTTTTTTTTTTTTATAGGCGGCGGCCGATTCAGGCGCCGTTTTATAGAATCAGCCCCTTTGTGCACCGCCTTGCTGTGGCTCGTCGATCAAAAAGATGGGAAAGAAAAAAAAAATCCCCAAATGATTTGTGAAGGGAAGGCGGTTAGGCATAATTACCAACAGAATGGCGGCACCGGTAGACGGTCTTAACATCTCTGGAAGAGTGCAGCTGCTGGCCCAGCTGGTTCTGCTTTATTTTCATTTTCATTTTTTGTCATTCATCATTCCCTAATCAGCTCTAGAAGAATGAGCATTTCCATTAACTTCTCAATTGTCGACATTGTTCAGTTTTACTCACCAATAGCTTGCTGCTGACAGAGCCTTCAAAGCCGTTAAGAAAACCTTTTTTTTCCAGCTACAGTCATCTGCGATCTAAACAAAACTGTGTCAATATTATATTTCTATGTTCTTCATGACAGGGTTATAGCATCTATTTTATAGAGCAGTCAACTGCACGAGGTTGGATTTTTTTTTTTTTTTGGGGGGGGTTTACCTCTCCTGTTGTATTTTGAAAGCACTTTTCAAATGTTTGATGATTTCTTGTACGACAGAATAATTACACTATGTAACCAAAAAATGTTTTTTGTTCCTAGGTAATAAGTGTTCTTTCTTTCCTCCCTTTTACTAAGCTGCGGTAGAGGTTTATACCGTGACCCGGAGCGCTAAATGCTCCCACGCTTACAGACTTTCTATGAATGTCAGAACAGCGTCACACAGTTAGCGCCTTGGGTAATTTTTTTTTTTTTAGGTATTTATATACCGCCTATCAAGGGTTATCTAAGCGGTTTTACAATCAGGTACTCAAGCATTTTTCCTTATCTGTACCGGTGGGCTCACAATCTTATCTAACGTACCTGGGGCTATGGAGGACCGAGTGACTTGCCCAGGGTCACAAGGAGCAGCGCTGGATTTGAACCCACAACCCCAGGGTGCTGAGGCTTTAACTTGAACCACTGTGCCACACGCTCCTTTACTGTGGTTTAGTTAAAGGGAGGAAGTTAATTACT
Organism: Geotrypetes seraphini; assembly: GCF_902459505.1. NCBI lineage: Eukaryota > Metazoa > Chordata > Amphibia > Gymnophiona > Dermophiidae > Geotrypetes > Geotrypetes seraphini. The sequence goes on along the minus strand of NC_047091.1, from coordinate 174,860,209 downwards.
TATGCCACAGAAATTTAGAAAATGGCTATCATTCTCCTCAGACTTTACTTTTGTGACTAGGACATTGATATTTTGAAACTTACCTTTTTTTGCATAACATTCCAGATTGATTCCAAGCTGAGTAAACTTAGGTGCAAACTAACTTTGCTAACGCGCAAACATACGGCAAACGCATTTTGCAATGTATGCGGCCAGTTTATCAAGACAAGAGGTAAAAAAAAGTACTCCATAGAAGCATCTGTTAATATGTGCGATGCCTACAGGGCATATTTCGGCAATGCCTGTTGGGGGATCAAGACAAACCTTGGGCACCGCACTTCACATGCCAGTACTGCCAAATAAACTCTGGAAGGTAAGACCGTTTTGTTTCACATCAGGATGGCCGAATTTTCTGCTATAAAATTAATTAGAATATTTAATTTTTTAATTTGTTGTTTGAAAATATATCATATATGAAATATGTTGCGAGAATCTCGTACACGTTAGTCATAGGTGAAATAAATGTATCGTTTTCATTACCACAATTTCATTTTGTTCTACAGCAGGGGTGTCCAACCTGTGGTCCGAGGGCCGCATGCGACCCCGTGAATTATTTTGTGCGGCCCCAGTCGAGGGCGATGCAGTGTTTTCCTCTGCTGCCCCCGGGTGTTTACCGTCTTGCTGGCTCCCTCCTCTGTCTTGCTGCAGCATTTGCGCATTTGTGCGGCCCCAGAAACATTTTTTTCAGCCAATGAGGCCCAGGGAAGCCAAAAGGTTGGACACCCCTGCTCTACAGGATGGTACAGAGAGGAAAAGAGAGCCACGAAGTTTGATTTCCCAGGAAGTTGGTGGGAACCCACTGACCAGTCAAGCAACGGCTACTTCTCCATAGTGGACCCTTCCAAAAGTCGGACTGGCAAGCATGCATCTGCTGTCACATATCCTGACATTCCTTCATCCATTGCCCCGGTGCCACATTGCCTTGAGCTCCCCATATCCACTCCCTCAGAGAGAGAGCAGCTGTCTTCAGAAGAGAGTAGCAAGTCAGAGAGTAAGGGAGATGTTTTAGATCCAATTGACTATGAATTGTTATTTATTTGATAAATAAAGGACTTTTATATGACAAATAGTGTTCACCAATCCTATTGAGACATATCCACTCTTTGCTTTGCGATTTTGAGTTCGTGGATTTGGTTCTCCTATGTTTATCTCTATAGATCCAATTTTACAATATCAGTGGTACAGCTGATGAGAGCAACCCAACTATCCAAACCAAAAAGACCTCAATGACTTGATCAGAGTTCTTGGTCTTACCAAGTCCAGTGCCGAGCTTTTGAACGTCTAGACTCAAGCAGTGGAACTTGTTGGATGAAAGTGTGGAAGTCACTGATCAGAGGAAGAGTGGCCAAACTTTTTCCACCTGCTTCACCCAATCAAGATGGGCTCTGCTTCTGCCACAATGTGACCAGTCTGAAGCACTTGGAATCACCTGCAATCCAAAAGATTGGCGTCTCTTTGTTGACAAAAGCATCAAAGCCGTGTTGCTCCATAACGGGAACAAGTACCCGTCTCTTCCACTGGCTCGCTCAATGCATCTCGAAGAGGATTACAACAGCATCAGGACCTTACTAGGTGCCTTGAAGTGCGATGATTATGGCTGGGAGGTCATCGGAGACTTCAAAATGGTGGCATTCCTAATGGGTCTTCAAGGCAGTTATACCAAGTTTCTTTGCTATCTCTGCCTTTGGGACAGCAGGGACACAAAGGCGCACTACCAAAGGCAGAAATTCTGTGAGTGTCAGAGCTAATACCGCTGCGGCTGGTGATTTAAAAAAGTCTGAAGCGGCTTCGTAAAAAGGGTGCATTAATTGGACGATAGGCGCCTATCCAAGTCTATAAAAGATAGGAACCTATTACATGGTGCTTAGCGGCGCCTAATGCCTAAGTGGGCGATTCTATGGGCAGAGCGTGATTTTAGGCACCGCTAAGCGCATTTCTCCCCAAACCTACCCACTTTTTTACTAAGGTGCGCTGACCGATTAGTGCGCGCTAATCAAATTAGCGTGCACTAAACGCTAATATGTCCATAGACTAACATGCACGTGTTCGCGTTTAGCGTGCACGAATCAGTTTGCGCACCTTAGTAAAAGAGGGCCTTAGATGCCTGAGATGTAGGCCTTTAAAAACCTTGCCTACATTTCAGCCGCCTAAGTTTTTACGTAGGCGTTGCTAGCCGTGATTCTGTAAATGGCGTGTGACTGACATGTGACTAGCGCCGGCCGATTTAGGCGTCGTTTATAGAATCAGCACCTTACCGCTGGGAACAAAAATAATCATTTTATGTAGTGTGATCAGTGCCAATGATTTATTAAATCATGACAAGATAAAACAAATTAAAAAAAAATATGCTACAGCTGATTTTATCCTGAAAATAACTCATTGGAAGAAACGCACAAATGTATCGGAAAAATTAGCTCTAACACAAGAGCTTTTCTGCTCCAAGCTATGTCAGAGCTATGAGGAGGAAAACACACCGGCTAAATACGAGTACTGTTGAACCAAATCGACTTTGGTATTTAGAATGATATTTTTTTTAAGAGATGAAAAAGAGGCTTAATATTTTTCTTGCATACATAATTAAACTGTGCATTAACCCCCCAAAAGAAATCTTTATAGAATTATGGCCCCTTTTCTTCTTCAAAGGGGTTGAGCTAAAAGCTTGCTTTGAAATACCAACTAGGAGATTATAATAACATTAGCCCTGGAGCTAGATCTCAAGAAAGCTTGGCTTTGCTCTCTTGGTCACAAGAAGTCAAGTCAAGTCTCTTTCCTATGGTGGATGAGCTCTTCAAATTTTATGTCACTCCTCTTCATTACCAGTACTTTGCAGCTCACTCGTCTGGTTTTTTTTTTTTTTCAACAACACATAACTTATGTTTAAGCTACAGGTATGAGAAAATGAATACCGACATACTAGGACATTCTAAGATATTTAACTTAGTTTAGGGTCCATTGACGTCTGTTGTACAATTGTTATAGGCCCAAATTCACTAAGCAAACTGATCGTGTACCGATCGGTTTGCGAGCCCTTTGCAACCAAATTTCCCTCCAACCCCATTCACTAAAGCCTGTAGCGATCCGATCCTGACCCTCCCATGCAAATTAGCAAAACCCCATGCAAAAATAGCCAAGCGATTGATTCACTAACAATTGCTTGGCTATTTTGAGTCAGGTTTTACTACTGACAAACCCGACTGCTGAGTTACCGTCAGGTCTGCAGGTTTTTTGACAGGCCTGCCTGTCTTTTTTATTCATTTTTTCCATGGTGGCACACACGCAAAATATCTGCCCCATTAAAAAAATGAATAAAAAAGACAGATAGGCCTGTCAAAATAATGTACCCCCACACATAAACACGCCCCCCCCCAAGCATGGTTGCCCCCCAACCGGCACGGCCCTCGCCCCCCTCCCAACATGACTCACTCACCCCTGGCACCAAAAAGTTGGGAGCAGAAGGGGTGCTCAGTTCCTCTTGCTCCTAGGCCTCCCACCCCCGGCCCACCCACCCTCGGTACCTTTAAAAGAGTTGGGAGCAGGAGGGCTGCCTGGTCCCTTCTGCTGCTTCCAGCAAGGCATCCTTCATCTTCGGGAGCAGGAGGGATCCTCCTGCTCCTACGCCAATCTTCGGGAGCAGGAGGAAAGTCCTCCTGCTCCCCGGGCTGCTGCTGTGCAATAGTGGCCTTAGGCCCCGCTCCAGCGCATCATCTGATGCACGGGGAGGACCCTAAGGCACTGATTTCCTGAGGCAACTCAGGCTTCTCCCAGGGAGATTGGGGCTTAGGGGGGGGGGGGTGTCGGCAAGGCCAGTGTGTCAGGCCAGTGGGTGGAGCTAGTGGAGGCTCTCCTGCCTTCCCTGCTCTGCCCTGATCTCTTCTTCCCTGCTCGCCAGACTCTCCTGCTCTCTGCCGCCATTCCTCACAGTGCAGGCCCACTTTAAAACCACGGGCTTGCACTGCAAGGAACGGCGGCAGAGAGCAGGAGAGTCTGGGAGCAGGCAAGAGAGATCTGGGCAGAGCAGGGCAGGCAGGAGAGATCGGGACTGAGCCCTGAGAGCAGTGACAGGAGGCTGCTTCTCCTGTCACTACTGTCAGGGTGTGCGCATGAGCGGAGATTGCTCTGAGTAGGGGGGGGTGTAGGGGGCGTGTTAACGATCGTCCCCATTTGCATGCTGGCCTTTAGTGAATTTGTCGGTCGGCATGCAAACGGAAACGGATCATGTACGGTTTGGAGGTTTAGTGAATTTGGGCCATAGTTCTTTATCCTTATTTTTTTGCTGGTATAATTCAAACACATAAGGTGGGGGAAGGGGAGGGATATATCTTTAGTGTGATTCCTTGATGTAATTGTGGGGTGGGGGAGAGCTTATATTGTTGCAATGCCATTGATCAAATTTAAGTGCTTAGTTGTTATTGTTACTGATATGAATTTTGTGTTCCACTTTTTGTTAATAATGGAAAATCAATAAAGACATTAAAAAAAACACAAAAAAACCAACAACACATAACTGTTTGTTTATATGAACTCTTCTCTTAACAGTAGCACAAATACGTTGGTGCTACATTGACACAAAAGACAAAAATGGGGAACAAAAAGAGCAAACACAGTTCCTCAACATTGCTAAATACATCTAGTAAAGAACGATATTTCCATAGTTTTTACTTACGGGTAGGGTTGTCCTTTTACCTCAAGCCAACTTATTTATTTATTCAGGGGAGCTCAGAACGGTTTACATGAATTTATCAGGTCCTCAAGCATTTTTCCCTGTCTGTCCCGGCAGGCTCACAATCTATCTAATGTACCTGGGGTAATGGGGGGGGGGGGGGGATGAGGGGATTAAGCGACTTGCCCAGGGTCACAAGGAGAAGCATGGATTTGAACCCCAACTTCAGGGTGCTGAGGCTGTAGCTTTAACTACTGCGTCACTCTGGAAATCAAAATGTAGTAACAGTAAGCCAAGTCTAGGACAATCAAGTCATTATGACATCACTGATGAGGTTGGCTCTTAGGCATTGGTGGAATGAGGCATTATGACGTCACAATACCAGCTCTGGTTATCAGAGGCTGAAGCTTTTCACACTATTCATTCATTCAATTTTCTACACCATTCTCCCAGGGGAGTTCAGAAGGGTTTACATGAATTTATTCAGGTCCTCAAGCATTTTTCCATGTCTGTTCCGGCAGGCTCACAATCTATCTAATGTACAGATTACTGTTCTGGGATTCAAGCGCAAGTTGGATGCACACCTTCTTGCAAATCGTATTGAGGGCTATGGTATATCTGGGTCTCCAATCAGGAGCACCTAAATGGGCCGCCACGTGTGCGGATCACCGGACTGGATGGACCTCGGTCTGATCCGGTGAGGGCTTTTCTTATGTTCTTATGTACCTGGGGCAAAGGGGGGGAGCGGATTAAGTGACTTGCCCAGGGTCACAAGGAGCAGCGTGGATTTGAACCCACAACCTCAGGGTACTGAGGCTGTTGCTTTAACCACTGCGCCACTCTAGAAATCAAAATGTAGTAACAGTAAGCCAAGTCTAGGACAATCAAGCCATTGTGACATCACTGATGAGGTTGGCTCTTAGGCATTGGTGGAATGAGGCGTTATGACGTCATAATACCAGCTCTGCTTATCAGAGGCTGAAGCTTTTCACACTACTCATTCATTCAATTTTCTACACCATTCTCCCAGGGGAGCTCAGAATGGTTTACATGAATTTATTCAGATACTCGAGCATTTTCCCTGTCTATCCTGGTGGGCTCACAATCTATCTAATGTACCTGGGGCAATAGGGGGATTAACCTTTTCCTATCATAATAAATTTTACGTTACGCTGGTTCCAATTGTAATTATTTTAGCAAAGTTTTGTATTGTTCACCATTATCATTTACAGCTATTGTAAACATAATGTAAATAAGTCATAAGTCTGTAAATTCAAATATTTTGTGTTCCTGGCTCTTTATTAGTCCATACAGACTGTTTATCCACGATGGCAACGACATTTTTGGAATGTCCCGTCATCCGTGACACACGATAGGAAAAGGTTAAGGGCTCCTTTTAGGAAATCTACCGCCTGCTCAAAAGGAGGCGGTAGCGGTTAGCGCGTGCAGCATTCCGCGCGTTAAGGCCCTAGCACATCTTTGTAAAAGGAGCTCTAAGTGACTTACCCAGGGTTACAAGGTAAATGAAAAATGTATTTTTTTTTTTTTTTTAGGGTGCTAATAATCCCTCCCTTGTACAAAACCGCAAAAGCGTTTCTTAGCGCAGGCCGGCACGCTGAATGCTCTGCACTGCTTCTGATGCACATAGGACCTCTAAGAGTGTTGGGAGCTGCGCAGAGCATTCAGCGTGCCGGCCTGCGCTAAGAAACGCTTTTGCGGTTTTGTAAAAAGGAGGGGGGGGGAGGAATGTAAACTATTTAAATAAATGCACCAGGGCAGTCTTATTACAGTAATTGAGTTGGGATTTTTATCCTTATCACCGTGCCCAAAGCAGAAAGAAAACCACGCACGCAGTCTCTTCATAAGAATATTCCGGCGGAACTGCCAACGGTATAGCTAGGATCCAATGGTTGAAAAAATTTAGATGGGCAAAATCACATTTCCTAGGGTAGTGGGGGTTAGGAACGGGTCTCTTCCTAAATAGGAAGCAGGGGAGAGGTAATTTTGAAAATCAAAACGTATCTGCAATAAAGCTTGGGTAGGTCAAGGGTCAAGCTTTCTGTGGGTACAGTCAAAGCAGTACAGTGAGAGACTGGAGAAACTGGGCCTCTTCTCCCTCGAACAGAGGAGATTGAGAGGGGACATGATTGAAACGTTCAAGGTACTGAAGAGGATAGACTTAGTAGATAAGGACAAGTTGTTCACCCTCTCCAAGGTAGGGAGAACGAGAGGGCACTTTCTAAAGTTGAAAGGGGATAGATTCCGTACGAACATAAGGAAGTTCTTCTTCACCCAGAGAGTGGTGGAGAGCTGGAACACTCCTCTAGAGTCTGTTGTAGGGGAAAACACCCTCCAGGGTTTCAAGACAAAGTTGGACAAGTTCCTGCTAAACGTACGCAGGTGAGGCTGGACTCATTTAGAGCACTGTCCTGAGGGCCACCGCATGAGTGGACTGCTGGGCAGGATGGACCACTGGTCTGACCCAGCAGCGGCAATTCTTATGTTCTTATATAAATTATATTAATTTCTCTGATATAAATTATATTAATTTCTCTGATTAGGGGTTTGGAGCGTGTGTGGATCTTGGGGTTTTGTATGTAGAGAAGGATGGTACGATCAATATCTGTGGGATGTGAAAGAAGAGTTTAGGATAATAGGAATGTGTCGAGATTTCTGTTGCAGGTTGGGGCATCTAAGTTGAGGGAATAGAAGTTGAGGGAATAGAGCCTAGTGTATTTTGGAGGTTCAATAGCAGTGTATGTATATGAAACGTGCCATGTAGGGAATGTCTGGGGAAGAGGTTTGTATGTATAAGAGACCACAGAAAGGGGTGCTGAGGGCCTGGTCTGAGAACAGTTCTGACTGTTGTGGTGGGGGAGGGAGGAAGATGACCAAGGTGGGTCTTCACAGAGGGGGGGAGTATGGAGTGCTATAGAGGAGAGGTGTCTGAGGTGTGTTGGATTTTACAGTGGAGGGGAAGTGTGAGTCTGCAGGGAGGGCACGAGGGGGGTACACTGGTAAGAGGTGTCCAATGTGAGTGTGCAAGAGAGGGGAAATTTCCCATGGCTACAGGGAGGAGTTGAGGGACATCATGGCGGGTTTAGGGAAGACTCTGTGCTTCCTCCTCTTTCCCATGGAGACAGCCCTGTGGTTAAGCCCTGTGGTTGTAGAATTCATAACTACCTGATAAAATGTTACAGAGAGATTTTGTGCCCTTTCACTGGGGCTTAAAAATCTGGCCTTTTTTTTGTAAAGCATTCACATTTAATAGTTTTACAGCTGTCGGTTAATGTGTGATATTAGTATGATTTATTGATTTTAATGTGTTTATTTCCGTGAGATTTATTATTTTTGTCTGCTATGTTTCATTTCTACGGATTGTCATTTTTACAATGTTTTATTCCACTTTGGGGTTAGAAAACCAATTGATAAGCTTAATTCAATAAAGTCAAGTGAACCCAGGTCCTCCCGATGGCAGTGTACAACACAGCCATTGATAGGGTTGCCAGATTTCCTCTTAAAAAAAACCAGAGGACACCTGGCCCTGCCCCGTTCCGCCTCACCCCCATTCTGCCTCCAGCCCCGCCCCAACATGAACCTCCAGTCTCCTTCTTTGAGCTCGGGACCGCGTCTGGAAAGTCTCTTCAGTATGGTATGGTATTGTTTGACATCAATGCAATGATATCACGTGGCACATACATATGATGTCATCGTGACGATGTCTGCACATGCTCACAGGGCCTCCAGATGCGACCCCTGAGCTCAGGGATTTCCAAAACCTGGACCAACTGCTGGGTTTTGGAAATCCCTCAGAGCACCCAGGCATAGAGAATGACACAGGGACAAATTTATCCATCATCCCCAAGAGAACTCATTTTCCCGTCCCGTCCCTGCAAGTTCTTTTCATGTCCCTGCCCCATTCTTGCAAGCTCTGTCCTCATCTGTCCTCAAACACTTTAAAATCCTAAGTAGCAACATTCTAGAGCTCAGATTATGATGTCATAATGCCTCATTCCACCAATGTCTAAGCTCCGTCCTCATCTGCACAAGCCTCAAACACTTTAAAATCATGTGTTCGAGGCTTGTGCAGTTAAGGCACAGCTTACAGGAATGGGGCAGGGACAGAGACAGCGAGAAAACTCACGGGGACAGTACTGGGAAATTGAGTTCCTGCGGAGACGGGGCCAAATTTGTCCCCGTGTCATTCTCTACCCGGACAGTCCTCTAAAAAAGGACATGTCCGGGTTTTTCCGGACATCTGGTAACCCTAGCCATTGAGCCCACCAGGCTGGCCTTCCTCAATTTTGGTTCCTGTTCAGCACTAACTTTTTCCTTTATTATTTTTTGTGTTTCTGGATGTTCTCTACATGTCCACTTGTATTTATTGTCCCTGTTTTCTCGGGTTGTTTTGCTTTATGTGCTTTTTATTTGGCATTTTTACAAAAGCAATGAGCATAATTCAATAGCAATAAGCTATTACTGTTGCATGTCTTATGTAATTATTTCTTTTATAAGCTGCTGTCTTTAGGTACAGTGGATTCATCTGTTTTTGATATGTTTACCAAGGCTTTAACCAAATCATAATTAATATGGTCATTACAGTATGAAAACAACTGTTTAACAGAGTTTAAAAGTCCTTTTTTTGTTGATTGCGGGTGTTTAATTCCGCAGTCGTTTGTCATAATGCAATCCAAGAAATTGAGGGGCCCGTTTAATAAACCATATTAAATGTTAACATTTGCTTGTAACTGTGTGTAATCTAATCTAATCTTTTACTTGTGCGTCGCACATACCTAAGCAGACTCAAGGCGACTTACAAAGACAAGTGACACGAAGCGGAGAGAGGCAGGGAGAGAAGGGCAGGAGACATGGGGAGAACATTTGGGCAGGGGAAGATCTGAGATGTTCAAGTGTCAAAGAGGTGGGTTTTCATTTTTTTCCAGAATGTGGTGTAGTTGGGTTCCGTTCTGGCCGTTTCAGTGAGGTCATTCCAGGTTTTCACCCCTAGGAAGGTAAGCATAGAGTGAAAAATTTGCTTGTATTGGAGATTCTTTGTTGAAGGAAGGTTTAATAGGAGATAGACCATGCCTTTGAGAAGAGCTGGATGAGTGGAGTTGCTGAGTTTCCGTGCGATGGAATGGATAACCAGTGTAGTTGCTTGATGAAGGCTGATATCGAGTCGTATTTTTTCAGGATGAAAATTAGTCTTACAGCTGTGTTTTGCATGAGTTGTATTTTATGGATCAGAGCGGAGTTGATTCCCATGTAGGCAGCGTTACAGTAGTCCAGCTGTGGTAGGATCATCGACTGTACAATCAGAGCAAAGTGATGCTGATGAAAGTATGGTCTGATGAGTCTCAGTTGCCTCATGGTGAAGAGGGACTTTTTCCGGATATTAGAAATTTGAGCTTCCATGGTTAGCGTGGAATCAAGAATGCAGCCTAGGATTTTGGATGTTTTATCGATAGCGAGGGTGTGGCCCGATCGGAGAGTGATGGTTGTCAGTGCTGTCTGTTGGGCTGTTTGGAAGTATGATTTTGGTTTTGATTTGGTTTAGTTTTAGCTTATTGATGTAATACTGTAACCCATTCTGTGCTCAAAAGGGTCCAGAGAAGAGCAACTAAAATGGTTAAGGGGCTGGAGGAGTTGCCATACAGTGAGAGATTAGAGAAACTGGGCTTCTTCTCCCTTGAAAAGAGGAGAAGGAGAGGGGACATGATTGAAACATTCAAGGTACTGAAGGGAATAGATTTAGTAGGTAAAGATAGGTTGTTCACCCTCTCCAAGGTAGGGAGAACGAGAGGGCACTCTCTAAAGTTAAAAAGGGATAGATTCCGTACGAACGTAAGGAAGTTGTTCTTCACCCAGAGAGTGGTAGAAATCTGGAACGCTCTTCCGGAGTCTGTCATAGGGGAAAACACCCTCCAGGGCTTCAAGACAAAGTTAGACAAGTTCATGCTAATTTGACCCCAGTAATATCCTCCCCCCCCCCCCAAAAAAAAAAAAAAGCTAAACAAATCGTTTGGAGTAAAGATGTGATTTTTCAGAGGCGTAGCAAGTCATACCATCCCCCCCCATACCATCACTTGGTGATTTTTCCATGGCTAGTACCAAAAAAAAATTCCATTCAGCAGAAATTCCAAAGTCTTAGTAATGGCAGCAATGATTAACAAACTTTTTTTGTAAATCTTGTATTGCGCTGCAGATCCGTCGCTAAAGTGGTGCACGTTTTCGATTCCAGGAATAAGATGGTTCATAAAGACAATTAAAGCTTTCAAAATGGCATGAACTGCAACCGAGTCATGCTGCCAGAAGCCACTAGTTATGCAGAGACTCCAATTCTGAAGTCCTGAGCCAGAAGTGAAGTAAAGCTACAAAGAACGCCTCGAAAAACTGGGATTGTTCACCCTCCAGAAGAGAAGGCTGCGAGGGGATATGATAGAGACTTTTAAAATACTAAAAGGTTTCGACAAAATAGAGCAAGAAACTTCGTTATTCACATTGTCAAAAGTGACTCGAACAAGAGGTCATGGACTGAAACTGAGGGGTGGCAGACTCAGGACTAACGTCAGGAAGTTCCGCTTCACACAGCGAGTGGTGGACGCTTGGAATGCTCTCCCGGAGGAGGTGGTGACAGAGACCGCCATTTTGGGATTCAAGGGCAAGTTGGATGCACACCTTCTTGCAAATCACGTTGAGGGATGCGGGTGAACAAGGTGTCCATTAGGGAACACCTAGCTTAGCCTCCGCGTGTGCAGATCGCCGGACAAGATGGACCTAAGGTCTGATCCGGTGAAGGCATTTCTTATATGTTCTTATGACACATGGACAATGAAAGGGAGAACAGAGTTCAGGTGAATGTACTGAACTTGCAATGAATCACCAACTTAAATGTTCATTTTGATGGGCCATTTACAAGAGTACGTGAAAGCAGTGAATGTCGTAACCTGGGTTAGCATGGCAAGCCCACCACACAATTTCATACCTCTAACTCATTTGCATATTACACAATAGGATGCCAAAGAATGAATAATGCATGCATTTGAGACCTACCTTCTGGCCAAAGCAGGTCAAATATGAAACAAAAACAAAAAAAAGATGCTCTTTCAAGTGATATAAAAAAAATTGGATGATGTACAGCTTGGAATCAGTCTGAAATGTTCTGCAAAAAAGGTATATTTCAAAATATCAACAACCCGATCACAAAAGCAAAGTTTGGTGGAAATTATAGCCATTTTCTATACTTTTGTGGCATAGTCAATTAAGAAAGAACACTTATTACCCAGGAACAAATCAAATCAAATCAAATTTTGTTACATAGTGAAATCAACCTGAATGAGTTGACATTAGTATTCAAGCTCGTTGAGTACAGATAGGAATTGTGCTGTATTTTTCTTCAGAGGCTGGATTGCTACAGATATGGAGCCAGAAAAAGAAACGATCAGTCTAGTGAACACAGAATTATTACAACTTTCTTACTGATTCATAGAGCATAAAACTACTGAAGTATCCAAAGTGATTCATTCTCCATATCTCCTCCTTTCCCGATGAAGGTATTAATCAAGCCTTCCTCTTGCTCGTTCTGTTAATTTTTTTGTATTAATTATCTGCCTCTCCTGTAAATCCACCTCAGGGGCGTATAACTCATGAGAAGAACTGACGAGGAGATACTGTAACGTTCCCAACATAAATTAGTCTGTACAGATGGCATGATAACTTCTTTTTTTTTGTTGTTTTGTTACAATGTTGCAGACTGTACTGTGGCTTAAAGCTATACAATCCAAGAGACATACAGTAGATATACCTCGTAGATCAGGGATCTCCGAGTATTTCAAGAGAAGGACCACAGTCATAGGGCATTTAAAACCATGGAAAGAACATAAGAAGTGCCTCTGCTGGGTCAGACCAGAGGTCCATTATGCCCAGCAGTCCGCTTAAGAAGTGGCCCATCAGGTCCAGGACCTGTATAATCCTCTGTCTATATCCTTCTATCCCCTTTTCCTTCAGGAAAACATCTAATCCTTTCTTGAACCCCAATACCGTACTCTGTCCTATCACACCCTCTGGAAGCGCGTTCCAGGTATCCACCACCCTTTGGGTGAAGAAGAACTTCCTAGCATTGGTTCTGAATCTGTCTCTTCTTAATTTTTCCGAATGCCCTCTCGTTCTTGTAGTTTTTGAGAGTTTGAAGAATTTGTCCCTCTCCACTTTCTCTATGCCTTTGTAAGTCTCTATCATGTCCCCTCTAAGCCTCCGCTTTTCCAGGGAAAAGAGCCCCAGTTTCTCTTAATCTTTCAGCGTATGAAAGGTTTTCCATACCTTTTATCAATCGTGTCGCTCTTTTCTGGACCCTCTCGAGTATCGCCATATCCTTAATAAGGTATTGCGACCAATATTGGACGCAGTACTCCAGATGCGTGCACACCATCGCCCGATACAATGGCAAGATTACTTCTTTCGTTCTGGCTGCAATACCTTTCTTGATAATACCTAGCATCCTGTTCGCCTTCTTAGAGGCCGCTGCGCACTGTGCCGACGGCTTCATTGTCTTGTCCACTATTACCCCCAAGTCCTTTTCTTGGGTACTTTCACCCATTACCAGCCCTCCCATCGTATAGCTGTACATCGGGTTTCTGTTTCCTACATGCAGGACTTTACATCCAGTAGGTGGAGTGGGGCGATTCCTGAGTTTACTGAAAGAGGTTCAGGCTCCCCTTTAGAGTTTGATTTTCTTACCTGGCATAGTGCCATCATCATGCTTGACTATGAAGTGTAGGAACCCCACTGGTTTAGCTGTCTTTGCCACTGCTGTGCATTAGAACATAAGATTTGCCGCTGCTGGGTCAGACCAGTGGTCCATCGTGCCCAGCAGTCTGCTCACGCGGTGGCTCTTAGGTCATTACCGCAAGGTTTGAGACTGTAATCTGTATTCATATAGTGATTAATTTTTGACATGGAAAAACAATTTTTTAACTGTATGTGTTAATTATGGTTTACTGAGATTTGATTGTCTGTTTTTATTAGAATTGCTTTTAGAATTATTATTATGGAGATCTTGATTGCTTAGTCCAGGGGTAGGCAATTCCGGTCCTCGAGAGCCGGAGCCAGGTCAGGTTTTCAGGATATCCACAATAAATATGCATGAGATAGATTTGCATCTCAAGGAGGCAGTGCATGCAAATCTGTCTCATGCATATTCATTGTGGATATCCTGAAAACCTGACCTGGCTCCGGATCTCGAGGACCGAAATTGCCTACCCCTGGCTTAGTATTATGGGATAAAAATAAATAAATAAATAAATATATATATATATATAATTTTTTATTTTTTTTTTGCTTTTAGTCTGCCTATCCTATTTTTAAATGGAGTTCCTTTCTTCATGAATGTGGATTATATATTGTACACCGCTTGGATCCTTTTTTAGGCTGTTATGCGGTATAGAAAGTTTTTAATAAACATATTTAACGCGCGCTATATGCCAACACGTCCATAGAATATAATAGGCGTGTTAGCATTTAGCACACGCTAAATCAGCTAGCACGCCTTAGGGCCTGTTTTACAAAGCCGCGCGGTAAAGAGCTTCAGGGCTGTTGCCGCGCGGCTTTGTAAAACAGGCTCTTAGTAAAAGACCCCCTTTAAGAATTGAATGAGCATTGGAACATTTACCTCACCAGCCCACGGTAAAAACCTCTACTTTAGCTTGATAAAAGGAGCCCTAAAATATTTGATTATTGTCCTTTCTATAAAAAAGCAATAAATTACTATTTATTTATTCAATTTTCTATACTTTTCCTAGGGAAGCTCAGAATGGTTTACATGAGTTTATTCAGGTCCTCAAGCATTTTTCCCTGTCTGTCCTGGTGGGCTCACAATCTATCTAATGTACCTGGGGCAATGGGGGGATTAAGTGACTTGCCAGGGTCACAGGGAGCAGCATGGGTTTGAACCCACAACCTAAGGGTGCTGAGGCTGTAGCTTTAACCACTGCGCCACTCTAGAAATCAAAATGTCGTAAAAGTGAGCTAAGTCTAGGACAATCAAGCCATTGTGACATCACTGATGAGGTTGGCTCCTATTGGCGGAATGAGGCATTATGACGTCACAATACTAGCTCTGGTTATCAGGGGCTGAAACTTTTCACACTATTTATTATTCACTCAATTTTCTATACTATTCTCCCAAGGGAGCTCAGAACAGTTTCATGAATTTATTCAGGTACTCAAGCATTTTACCCTCTCTGTCATGGCAGGCTTACAATCTATCTAATATACATGACTTGCCCGGGGGTCACAGGGAGCAGTGCGGGTTTGAACCCACAACCTCAGGGTGCTAAGGCTGTAGCTTTAACCACCGCACCACACTCTCCCCCTTGCATAATAATACTGTGGGTTATCAGTAGGTGGCTAATGCTGCCTTCTGAAGAAATCATTTTGTTGCATTTAAGTTTGTTGGGGCATCGTTATTCTGGGATGTTGCTAGAAGTCAGTACACTGGGTTCCCCGTCACTTTGCAAAGATTCTTTTTTTTTTCCTTTTCTTCGTACAGTCCTAGAATCCGGAACATTCTACGTCTTTTGTCTGATGTACACGACCACGATTTAGTGGATTTAATCCAGTGCATTTTGATGTATTCATTATCAGACATCTGTTGGCATCTGCTTTCACCTTATGAATCACTGTGTTCACAGTTTAATTTGCGAGGCTGCCGACAGTTTTAGATTGTGAGGATATCAGTAATATGCAGGAGAGAGATGTTCCGTCCTGTTAGTATTCACATCTATCTCATGCATATTCATTAGAGATATCATGAAAACCTAAGCCGTTGGCAGCCCTTGTGTGTGCAGTGACACAGAACGGTAAGAGCAATCCATACTTGCAAACGACTGCTATATGATTTGAACGCATAATTAAATCTCTGAACATCAAAGGAACCAGTACAGACCCTCTTCCGCCATTCATTCTAAAACATCATTTTTCCATTTTTGGTTCCCATATTCTCCAAATCATTCACAATTGGCTTGTCTCAGCGAGTCTACCTGCGGATTGGAAACACTCCGTCTTATATCCTTGTTACTCCCCTCCCCTTCCTTTTATTTTTATTTACCATTGTAATTAAAATTTCCCTATCCCCCAAAACCTCTCGTTTCCAATAAGTCCTAATTTGCCATAGTTTTAGGTTTACCCTCTTTTTATTTTACCCCATCTAAATCAAAAATTATATTAGACCTTTCTAATTTTTAATATTGTAAACCGCCCAGATACATGTGATGGTCGGTAATCAAGCCATGAATAAACTTGAAACTTAAAAATCCAAAAAATATCTCCAGGGATTGCACAAATTATCGATCTATTGTCAACCTCTCAGTCCCGATTATGTGGACAAAACTCAAACATTACATCCCAACCAAACTGGTTTCCGTAAGAACCATTCAACAGAACACTCCCTTTTAGGTCTCACCACAACTATCCGTTATTTCCTTGATCAACAAAAATCAGTGAATCTCATTTCACTGGACCTTGCCACAGCTTTTCATACAATAGATCATCAACTTCTGCTCCTTAGACTAGCGTCTACTGAACTCTCAAACCAGGTTCTTGAATGGTTTAAATCCTACTTTTCCGAAAGAACTTCTTCTGTATACTTCAGTAACTCCATATCAAAGTCTTTTAAAACTCACTTTGGCATTCCACAAAGTTCAATATTATCCCCTTTGTTATTCAATATATTTACCTTGCTCCACTCTGTCAGTCAATTGGTTTCACTGTTTACGCATACAACGATGACATTCAAATTTTACACATCATTATAATAATAATAATAATTTTATTCTTGTATACCGCCATGCCCAGCGAGTTCTAGGCGGTTCACTTCAATTAATTTAGATCTGCGAAGACTCGCGGATCTACAACATTTTATCAGAATTGCAAGCAGCGATGAGGATGAGGGAGGAAGGTAAGGTAGAGAGAGAAGATCTAGAAGGAAGGAGAAGAGCAGTATGAGGGGGGGGGGAGGTTTTATTGCAAGAGTAGGGGGGGTTAAGGGTCCTGTACGCAGAATAGGTGAGTTTTGAGTAATTTTCTGCAGCCGAGGTAGGTGGGAGCCTCGAGTACCATTTGGGCTAG
This sequence comes from Geotrypetes seraphini, assembly GCF_902459505.1. NCBI lineage: Eukaryota > Metazoa > Chordata > Amphibia > Gymnophiona > Dermophiidae > Geotrypetes > Geotrypetes seraphini. The sequence continues at coordinate 174,843,387 of NC_047091.1, read as the reverse complement.
CCATGGGTTCAGCTTAGCCACCTGGAAGGCGAAGGTTTTGTCTAGGAATCTTTTGAGATGACATAGTTTTAGAGAGGGGAAGGCAAACAGCTGAATTCTGCGGGATTTCTTGTTGGTGCAATTTAGATTGAAGTGAGGATTGATGTATCTTGGCGATGAACCAAATACTGTTTTGTAGCAGAAGCAGGCGAACTTGAATAGGACTCTGGATTCGAATGGCAGCCAATTAAGTTGGTGGTAAAAACGGGGTGATGTGTTCCCATTTGTTCAGGCCAAAGATGAGGCGGACGGCGGTGTTCTGGATCATTTTTAGTCTCCTGGTGGTTTTCTTCGTGGAGCTCAAGGAAATAATATTGCAATTAATCCATCGAACCCAAATGATATTTCTGCCATTAACCTCAAATTAGATAAAATTCATGACTGGCTAACTTCAAACATGTTCTCTTTACGCATTACAAAAACATCCACTGTTCTCTTCCCCTGGAAAGGAGGGCTGCAATTAGTTTCGCCAATACCCATCAATAACAGCCCACTTGAATCTACTATATCTGCGGAAACTTTAGGTGTCATTATTGACAATAAACTCGCATACCGTCCTCAAATTAGTGCCTTGATCAAAAATTGTTTCTATAAGCTCAGGATGATCCGATCCTTAGTTCCCCTTCTGGATTCTAAGGCTCTTACCATTTTAATTCATTCTCTCATCATTTCTAAAATCGATTATTGTAATTCCCTTTACAAAGGATTGTGTCAAGAAGGTATTAGGCGTCTCCAACTCATTCGAAATACGGCCATAAAAATGATTACGAACTCGAAAAGATTTGATCATGTTTCCCCATTATTAAAGAACGCATATTGGTTACCCACTCCTCACCGAATTACATATAAAATTGCTTTATTAACTTTCAAAAGACTAATGTCCCCGCTTTCCTGGACAGACTTTTAATACCGTACGATCCTCCCAGAACACTAAGGTCCGCCTCACAACATAGCCTCAACGTCCCTTCTCTTAAAATAATTGGCACTCGTCGAGCCACCATTTTTTCAATCACTGCTCCTTTAATCTGGAATTCTCTCCCACTTTTTTTTTAGAGCAGAACAGAGTTTGGACCAATTCAGGAGTAGTTTAAAGTGTTTAAAGATGCCTACGAATGAGTTCTCAATTCCTCCAGTCTTTTAATTTTGAAGCCAATCCCTTTTTTTCTTATCCTATTGTGTTATCCTTTCATGTTTACTTTATTTAAAAATTGTAGTTCTATCTTTTTTCCCTCTTGTTAATAATCACCCTTTCCCAATCAACTATGTCCAGTTGTATGAAGATTATGTCTACTATCTGTTGTTGGTTTCCCCATTTTATATTTTAGCTTTTTAATTGTACAACGCTTTGAATGTTATGTTAAATGTTTAATCAAATTTTTCATAAACTATGAAACTATTTGATTCATCATATCACGCTTCCTAGTGCCTGACATCATCACACAAAGACTTAAAGCCCGGTCTCCCGCGGTGTTCTTTCACTTTGTCGCAAGCATTGCTTCGAGACATATTTCTCCACGTTTTTATCTTGGTGCTGGACTATATTGCACGTTGTTGCGCTCTACTCTGTTCTCCTAATAAGAAACACCTCGGACCCCTGAGGAAGATGTTTTAATCGAAACACGAACTGTGTTGGGTCCTTGTTCCCCAAGAACAAAGGTGGACCACTTTGAAACAACATTTTATTGACTCAATAAAGTGCCTGCATTAAGTTCATCAGTTCTGCAGTTTCCTTTTTTGGGTTTTCATTTGATCCCTAACAAACAAGATCCAAACATGTTCAATTCACTAGCTAAGGGCAACAGGGTACTCGACCGTTTCTTATCCCACCCCTTCGGTTCTAACATAATAACATGGTAAATGTTGGCCGCTGTAGACTTGCTCGATCCATCCTGTCTGCCCAGCAGGGTGGCCAGAGTTGAATCTGACATTCTGCAGAGGCTCCGCTGCTTCGTGATTAAACAATGGTTTTACTTATGTCCGGATTCTGTAACCGGCGCCAATATTGTTTCAATCATGCATAGGCACTGGTTTCAGAATTGCGCCAGTGTACAGCGGTGGCCAAGAAAGCAAACAAAATGCTAGGAATTATTATAAAAGGGATGGTAAACAAGACTAAGAATGTTTAAATTCCTCTGTATCGCTCGAGTATTTTATTCAGTTCTGGTTTCCTTATCTCAAAAAAGATATAGCGACTAGAGAATGACACGGTGGCAGTTACCCGCGGGTGGGGGAAGTTCTCACTGAGGGCATGGGGACAAGGCCATCCACCGCCCCGTGGAGCAATGAATAGCCTTGTCCCCGCAGTTAAGGGAGGGAAGGCGCGCAGTCACCGATCACGCACGGCCCCCTCCCTACCTCCGGCCAAATCTATCTCCCTCCCTCCCTCCCCCTTACCTTCATGGCACTTTAGAAAAGAAACTGAAGCCGGTGAAGCCTGCCTGTGCCGCCCTGCAGTCGCGTGTGTGTGGGTAGAAGCTTCTCCTCTGACGCAACTTCCGGTTGCATCAGAGAAGAAGCTTCCGCCCACACACGCGACTGCAGGCGGCAAAGGCAGGCTTCACTGGCTTCAGTTTCTTTTCTAAAGCACCGCGATGGTAAGGGGGAGGGAGATAGATTTGGCTGGAGGGAGGGAAGGGGCCACTCGCGATCGGTGACCGCGCGCCTTCCCTCCTTTAAGTTTCTTTATGCCACAAAGGTAAGGGGGAGGGAGAGAGATTCTCGGGCTGCTGAAGGACAGTGAAGCGGCGAGAGGGAAGGGTGGATGCTGTGGTGAAGGGGGACGGTGGTTCGGTGATGGGGCAGTGACGGGGACAGATTTTTTTCCCCATGTCATTCTCTAATAGCGACACTAGAAAAGGTTCAAAGAGAAGCGACCATGATGATAAAGGGGATGGAACTCCTCTCGTATGAGGAAAGACTAAAAAGGTTAGGGCTCTTCAGCTTGGAAAAGAGACGGCTGAGGGGAGATTTGATTGAAGTCTACAAAATCCTGAGTAGAGTAGAACGGATACAAGTGGATTGATTTTTTTACTGCATCAAGATTTACAAAGACTAGGGGACATTTGATGAAGTTATAGAGTACTGTATTTTCACGCATATAATGCGCATACGTGTATAACACGCATACGCGTATAGCGCGCGGGTCCAAAGCATTTCTGTAAAAAAAATTTTTTATATAGCACGCACACGCGTATACCGCGCATGCTGCTATAACCTCCTCCTACTCCCGTTTACTCTTCTGGCCTGCGAACTGGCATCCTCGGAGTGAGCGAGACCAGAAGGCTTTGAGCATGCGCAAATGCTCAAAGCCCAGTCCAGCCCGGCACAAGGAAGAAGGAGGATCTCCCTTGCACCGCCCAGCCCAGCAACAACGAGGGAGGATCTTCGGGCACTGGCACTGGCACGTCCTGTGCATTGGTGCTGGTGCCGGTGCCCAATCGGGTAAGAGAGGTTTTGCGGTGCTGGGGGGGGGATGTAGGATCGCAGGGGAGAAGGGTGACACGAGCTGGGGGGAGGATGCCGGTTCGCAGGGGGGGATTCCGGATTGGAATGAAAAAAAAAAATTGTACAATGCGCTCACGCGTATAACACGCAAGGTTATGCACGGTTTGTAAAAATCGTGTATAACGCGTGCGCTATATGCATGAAAATATGGTAATACTTTAAAAACCAATAGGAGGAAATATTTTTTCACTCAGAGAATAGTTAAGCTCTGGAACGCGTTGCCAGAGGACGGGGTGAGAGCGATTAATGTAGATGGTTTTAAAAAAGTTTGGACAGACAAGGGAGAAGACACTGCTTGTCCTGGATTGGTGTCATGGAATGCTGCTATTATTGGGGGTTTTTGACAAATACTTGTGACTTGGATTGGCCTCTATGAAGATGAGCTACTGGGCTAGATGGACCATTTGTCTGACCCAGGATGGCTATTCTTATGTTCTTATCTTTGCATGAATTGCACCTACTTAGGTGGTTTAGGCCACCTAATGCCACTTTTGGCATTGGCAAAGCTTACTTTGACGTTCAATCTGTTTTTTTGCCATTTATGGGACCCAGACCTTAGAAGTCTGCCTGGCATTGGTCTTAACTTCTTAGCCTCTGAAGCTGCCATCAGAGCTCACTCCGGACCTCCTAGTTGTCACCAGCAGTGAGCAGGGTTGCCTCCCCACTGCTCGGGCCTGCCTCAGCCTTCCCTCTGGTGTCACGTCCTGTTCATGGGAACAGGACGTGACATCAGAGGGGGAACTGAGGCTGGCACCAGGAGCGGCGTGGAAACCCTGCTCGCGGCCAGTGACATCTTGAAGAGGTGTGGGGAGGGGAGACTGCATTTGAGAGACCCCCCACCAAGGGAAAAGGGGGGGGGGGGATGCCAGTTGCCTCTGCCCTGGGCATCAGCTTTGCTTGCAACACCACTGCTAGTGAGGGAAGGAAGAGAGAAGCGGATGCTGGTTCGAGGGGTGGGTAAACCTGTCTGAAGTTTTGCCTAGGACGCGCAAAAAGCTTGCACTGACACTATAGATAACCTAATAACGCTGCTCTTGTAATTCGGTAGCCCTTTATCAATGCAGAAAATGTGAAAACGGGGCAGGAATTAAAGCTAAGAATATGCTTATGAAGACGCATGAGAACACCTTAGGGATCTAAGAACCACTCGGGGACGTAAGACATTGGAAATGGAAAAAAGGCACAAGAAAGCGAGCATTAAAGGATGTATGAAGGAGCTACATTTAATCGCCTGTAATTAAATATAATCATGCTATCCACCTGCCAGTCTTCCCAGCATTCTAACACTTGGCCTTCTCTTTACAGCATCATTATAATGTAAACCGTGAATTACTTGTTTGTTCAGACCATATAATAGACCTTTAGCTGCTGATTCAGGCTTGGCAAGATGAAAAGAATGCTGAAAAGTAGTCAAGAGACGCATTGTTAATCCAATAAAAAGGTAATACCTCGTATGTCTGCTGGCTTTTATTTCTGAACGTTCAAGGGGGACTAATGTGGTATTCACGCTATTTTGTATCTCTCCATTAAGGACTCCTTTTACTAAGCTGCGCTAGCGGTTTTAGCGCGCGCTGCACTGAGCTGGCGTTAGTTCTTTGGCGCATAGCGCGGGGTTAGCGCTAAAAACGCTAGCGCACCTTAGTTAAAGGAGCCCTAAAAGTGTGGCTGGCATCCAGGGGCTGATTTTCCCAACTGGGTGCTAATAATAATAATAACTTTATTTTTATATACCGCCAACAATCTTGCGACTTCTAGGCGGTTTACAATGAAGAGAAACTGTACAGACAGCGAGTTACAGAGTATAACAGTGAACATCTGAAAGTAACAACAATAGTAATAATAACAACAGTTTATATTCTGCAGGACCGTGAAGTTCCATGCGATTTACAATGGATTCGACAAATTCCATAAATTAATTGGCACATTCATAATTAGAGATTAGAGGATAACAGTTTACAGGATCAGATTTGGGTGGGATTATGAAGGGGGCTATTGTCCTGATTCGTTACCTAGGTATTTCAAGAACAGGTATGTTTTTAGGTGTTTCCTAAATTCACCATAGTTGTTTGTGTGTGTAATTAGTTTTTCTAAGTCTTTGCCCCATAAGGCTACTTGATACGATAGAAGTTGTTGATGGTGTCTCTTATATTTGCATCCTCTAGCCGGTGGGGAAACAAATTTCAGGTGTGTTCTTCTCTCATGTCTGTTGGTTGGGAATGAGAAGAGGTCTGTTATATATTTAGGGGCTAGACCAGATAGTACCTTGAAGCAGAGACATCCCAGCTTGAACTTCGTGCGTGCCTCCATAGGCAGCCAGTGCAGGAGTCGGTAGGAAGGGGTTATGTGATCGGTTTTCTTCAGCCCGAAGATCAACCTGACTGCCGCATTTTGTTTCAGTTGTAGTCTCTGCATTTGCTTCCGGGAGATTGCCAGATGAGTAATGTTGCAATAATCAAGGTGACTTAGTATAAGGGATTGTATCAGAGTTCTGAATGCTGAAGCGTCGAAGTATGCTCTAATGGACCTAAGTTTCCAGAGAGTAAAAAACCCTTTTCTGACTAGGGAGTCCACATGGTCTTTCATAGTTAGACCTTGGTCCAGTATTACCCCCAGAATCTTTATTGTTGGTTGAATAGGGTAGTTAAGATTGTTAATGCGTATTGATTTTGTCGTGATATGTGGGTGTGGCGAGGCTATAAAGAATTTAGTTTTATCTGAATTGAGCTTCAGTTTGAATTCTGTGGTCCATTGTTCCATCAGGTTTAACGCTTCTGTTGCTGTGGGGGTGGTTTCCGAGGGAGACGTATTAAACGGGATAATGATTGTAAAATCATCCGCATAACTGAATACTTTTATACCCTGCTGGGCCAGCTGCATGCCTAGTGATGATATATAGACGTTAAAGAGTAGTGGGGATAATGGAGACCCCTGTGGAACGCCTGATGGGTTTCTCTATGTTTTAGAGAGGTTGCAGTTGAAGCGTACTTGATATGTGCGGGTCGTAAGGAATCCTCGGAACCAGTCAAGTACCTCACCTCCGATGCCGATTGCGTCTAAGCATTGTAGCAATTTGTTGTGATCCACCAAGTCGAAGGCCGAGCTCATATCAAATTGCATGATTAAGGCATTATGGCCCTTGCTGAATAAGTTGCGTAAGTATTCTAGGGTCGCTGCAATCACCGTCTCAGTGCTAAACAGAGGTCTGAAGCCAGACTGTGTTTCATGTAGTAGTGAGAACTGATCAAGGTAGTCCATCAATTGGGTATGTACTAAACCTTCCATTATTTTTACGAAGAATGGAATGGATGCTACCGGTCTATAGTTGGTTGCTGATGTTAGGGATTGTTTACGATTTTTTGGGATTGGGGTGATTATAATGTGACCGTTGTTCGTTAGGAATTTTCCGCTTTTGAACTTATTGGTCATATAACTCCACAGTGTTAGTTTAAAGTCTAATGGGGCTGTTTTCATAATATTGGGGGGACAGGGATCTAGAATGCAGTGTGATTTAGTATATTTGTTATAAAGTTTTATGAAGTTGTTCCATTCTAGATCCTGAAAGGAGTTCCAAAACATATCCACTGGTATTTCATTTTCATGTATGTTGGCTATTTGATGTGCATGTGTGTTGTTTGTTGGGCAATTGTTCCTTAGGTTCACAATTTTTGAGTCAAAGTGTTGTGCTAGTTCGTCTGCTGATGGAAGTTTTGTGTCGTGCATGGATTGGTTGTGGCGTGTGGTATCAAATAAATTTGTAACCAGGTTGAACAGTTCTTTAGTGTTGATTCCTTTTGAACTCATATTGGATGTATGTATTTTGGATGAGTAGAATGATTTTCGTTTTTCTTTTATCAATTGTTTGTAGTCCTTTATGTTGGATCTCCAGTTGTTCCGGTCTGATAATTCTCCTGTTTTATTCCAGATCCTTTCTAGTCGTCTTACTGATTGTTTCATTTGTAATAGTTCAGAGTCGAACCATTTATTATATTTATTTGAGCGGTTTGTTCTGTTTCGTTTAGGGGCTATTTTATCTAAGATGGATGTGCTTGTTTTCGTCCACTGTTCCCAGAACTCATCCCTTTCATTTATCTCCTCGCGCGATTCGTAGTGTGCCCAGTATTCCTCTGGGTTAATGTGGCCCCTTGTGAGATGTTCTTTTTTTTTATCTTTGGGTGAGTTTTTTCTTTTGGTTGATTCCAGATTAAGTTAAAGTAGTAGGTGAAATGATCAGACCAGATGTCGTGGTACCAGGTACCGTCGGATATGGAAATAGTGGGATTTAGGATTTCTTTTGAGGACATAGCTACCAAGTCTAACTGATGGCCTTTTTCATGAGTTTGTGTGGATGAAGGGAGACTGTAGTTGAGTGAGGATAGGAAGTTTTTAAAATCTTTTGTATCGGGATTGTTCTCGTTCTCTAAATGTAGGTTTGCGTCTCCTGCTATGATGTTGTACGACGGAGTAATTGAATTCTGTAGAATGAATTCGTAGAAGTCCTCTCTGGCCTTTGACCAGCTTTTTGCCGGGACATAAAATAGAATGCAGGAGAGGTAATCGTCTAGATTCTTGTTACTAATTTTGCATGCTAGTGTTTCTAATTGGCTGGTTATCTTGAAATCTATAAATTCAAGTTCAAGTATTGCCTAAAGGCCTGCAACGTAGCCACACTGTCGAAAAGTAGCTCCAGGAGGCGCGAAGGAATCGGTATACGAATGGTATGTTCGCTTAATTCACGCTAGTAAAGTGAAATTAGGGGGGGGAACATGATTGGCACATGCACACTTACCCCCCTCTTTTACAAAGGTGCGCTATGCTTTTTAGCACGTGCTAAATATTAGCGCTCGCTAAACATGCGCTAAACGCTAACCCGTGCGTGTTATCCTATGGACGCGTTGGCGTTTAGCGTGCCCTAATCGCACGCTAAAACACTTAGGCCCTGATTCTCCAAAGTGCATCCCGATTTTAGGCAGCTGTAGGCGTCCTACAGCTGTCTAATCAGCCAATCGGGATGCACGTTTTAAAAAAAAAAATGCTCCCCAGGCAGGCCTGAAGGCGCCTCCGGGAGCCTAGGGAGACCCGCAAGATGCCTAAGCTCGTCTAAGGGCCTTAGGCGGGCCTTAGGCTGAACCTAGGCGGCCCTACGAGTCTCCCTAGTAGAGGTGAAGCTTAAAATGTAGGCCAGCAAAATGCTGGTCTACATTGTAAGTAGACGCGGCCGCTATACTTATCGCAGCAAGGGATCTCTCTGCCGCTATAAGTATAGCGGGCCGCGGCCTGTCCGATCGCTGGCAGGATGGTGCCCAATCCCTCCTGCCCGAAGACGCACCCTACTGACACTACCGACCGCCCCCCCCCCTACACTACCGATCTCCCCCCCCCGACAATATCGATCGCTGGCAGGAGGGTGCCCAATCCCTCCTGCCCGAAGACGCACCACCCCCCCCGGCGCTAACAACCCCCAAACCTCCACTCCACCAAACCTGTTCTTACGGCGAGATGGATCTTGCACGTCCAACCGGCAGGCAAGCCTCGTCAAAATGAGGCGGCCCCACCCCTTCCCGGCCCATTCCGCCGAAGCCTAAGGCCTGATTGGCCCAGGCTCTAGAAGCCTGGACCATTCAGGCCTTAGGCATAGCGGATCCGCCCATCCCCACTAAGTCTAAGGTCTGATTGACCAATCAGGTCTTAGATTAAGTGGGGATGGGCAGACCCGCTATGCCTAAGGCCTGATTGGACCAGGCTTCTAGAGCCTGGGCCAATCAGGCCTTAGACTTCGGCGGGATGGGCCGGGAAGGGGCGGGCCCGCCTCATTTCGACGAGGCTTGCCTGCTGGCTGGACATGCAAGACCCATCTCGCCATAAGAACAGGTTTGGTGGAGTGGAGGTTTGGGGGTTGTTAGCGCCGGGGGGGGGGTGCGTCTTCGGGCAGGAGGGATTGGGCACCCTCCTGCCAGCGATCGATATTGTCGGGGGGGGGGAGATTGGTAATGTCGGGGGGGGCGTCTTCGGGCAGGAGGGTTTGGGCACCCTGCCAGCGATTGGTCAGGGGGCCACGGCCTGCTATAGTTATAGCGGCAGAGAGATCCCTTGCCGCGATAAGTGTAGCGGGCCGTGTCTAATCTAACCCAATTCTCTAACCCGCGTATGTAACATGGACGCCGGTTTACAGAATCGGGGTTTAGTTTAGGCCAATTCTGAATAGGACGCCTCTCCCGGGCGTCCTATACAGAATCAGGGCCTAGGTGTCTTGCGGGCCTCGCCTTCAATATAGGCGGCCTGCCTGGGGAGCATTTTTTTAAAAAAACGTGCATCCCGATTGGCTGATTAGACAGCTGTAGGACGCCTACAGCTGCCTAAAATCGGGACGCACTTTTGGAGAATTAGGGCCTTAGTGCACCTTTGTAAAAGAGGGCCAAAGATTTTGCGGTAAGCACAGCCTGTGTGCGCATGCCCAAATTTAACCGGAAGTGCAAGCACACATCGGCGATGTTCTTCTATGCAAATCTGAAAATTCTTCGACAGGAAACAATTCCTACTTTTGGTACAATCTCTTATCCTTGGACTAATAGACTACTGCAACATACTATACCTCCCATGCCCAGCGACCATGATAAAGCAATTACAAACAATACAAAACACAGCCCTAAGACTCATCTATTCATTGAAAAAATATGACCACATCACAGAGGCATACCACGACTCACACTGGCTCCCAATACAAGCAAGAGTACTCTTCAGATTCTCCTGCCTACTATTCAAGGCTATTAATGGAGAAAGCCCAATCTACTGGAATAACTGACTAACTCAATCCTCCTCATCCAGGCACAGGAGAACCCACTCACTTTTCACACACCCACCATCCAAAAATGTCAAACGAAAAAAACTATATGACAACCTAATAGCCACCAAAGCAGCTAAACTGGACAGACAAATCACTATTCTGCTGTCCTCAACCACAGACTACAAAACCTTCAAGAAAGAAACTAAAACCCTACTCTTCAAAAAATAAATTAAACCTATTTAATACGACCAGTTCCTACCCAAACCCCACCTACCCACTATATACCCATAACATATTCTAATATGCTTCTAATTACCCAACATTTATCACCTTAATATCTTTACAACTTTGGTAATTCTTATGTAACTCTTATGACATGTCACAATTCTTGTAACCTCCTGTAAATCCGCCTTGAACCGCAAGGTATTGGCGGAATAGAAGTCACTAATGTAATGTAATGTAAATGTGAGCCTTTCAAAAATTGTTTGCACTTAAAAACTTTAAAAGGCCAAGCCCAGATGAGAAACAGGTTCCCCCCCCCCAACCCGGAAGCATAACCTCTGCAGGAACGGCTGGAGTAGGGGTACCATATTTGAAATCGTAAAGTCCCGAATACAAGGCTCCGCCCCTGCCCCAAGCCCCGCCCCGTTTCACCACTCAGACCCACCCCCACACAATCTTGTCTCTTTCCTGCCGGGTTTGGAGAACCTCAGAGCATACGCGGATACATATGACATCATCAACGCATGCTTTGAGGCTCTCCAGACGCGGCCGGGCTTTCCAAAACCTGGACAAACTGACGGTTTGGAAAGTCTGTCTGGGCACCCAGGCATGTCCTCTAAAATGAGGACATGTCCGGGGTTTTTCCAGATATCCGATAACCCTAGGCTGGAGGTTTGTTTTCCCAAGAGGATCTTAAAACAGGCTGAGGCAATAAGAATGTCATCCTGCATTGAGGGTGGAGATGATGGGAGAGGCTTCTAGAGGCAATATCTTCATATAATGAGTTAAAATGTTGTGTGATCGTGGCACCCAAAAAGAGGGGAAAAAAAGCCTCAGACTAATGTAGCAGTATAGAACCTAAAGGTACAAATCAAAACTGCTTTAAATACTTTCACTGGCAAAAAAAAACTCCCTCACAGAACAGCTCAGGTTTAGAAACGGGCAAAGTCACCCGGAGGCACGTTCAAGGACTTAGCTGACAAAAGACGACTTGAGCTCCAACGCTGTCACGTCTTCTCCAGTCTTCCCCAACGACCTTGTTTCACCAATATTTGGCTCATCGAGACCAGCCCCAGAACAAAGTCCTTGAACGTGCCTCTGGGTGACTTTGCCCTTTTCTAAACCTGAGCTGTTCTGTGAGGGAGTTTTTTTTGCCAGTGAAAGTATCAAAAGCAGTTTTGATATGCACCTTTTGGTTCTATACCGAGGTTTTTTCTCCCTCTTTTTGGGTGCATGCTGGGTTTGAAGAGGGGGGTACCTTGGGGCCACGATCACACAACATTTTGACTCATTATCTATAATAATAAAATGCTAGCCGCACATGCTCACTCTCGCCGCGTGTTCCCTGAGAGCTGATCTGTCGCACTAGGCGAGAGTGCGCATGCGCGTTGCACGTCACCAGCTGACGATCGCCTCCACAAGCCAGCTCCCAGCCAGCCGACGATCGCCTCCACAAGCTGGGACTGGGGCACAAAGAGCGCCTCCTGCCCCCCCCCCTCCCCTGGGACGAACCGAAAAACGGAGCTGAGAGGAGTCCAGCAACTTTCTGAACCGGCTCTTGCGATGACCCCACCACACGGGACCTGAGTCCTTTGCCGCCCCATCCTTCCCTTCCCGCAGACCCGACTATAAACCTGGCGATTCCAGCGTGTGCAGCAGTCTTCACACGCTGCTTTGGGCCCTTCTACTGCCCTGATTTGCTCTGCTGCATCTCTGATTTTGTCATCAGGGACGTGCCAGAGTAAATCGGGGCAGTAGAAGGACCCGAAGCAGCGTGTGAAGACTGCTGCACACGCTGGAATCGCCAGGTTCATAGTCGGGACCGCAGGAAAGGAAAGGGGGGTAGAGGAAACGTTAATGCTGCTGCACAAGGAAGTGGTGTGAGGGGATGGAAATGGAAGGGGAGGGAATGCTGCTTTGGACAGACAGACAGACAGAGGGAGGAAAGGAGACAGAAAGAAAAGAAGAAAGACTCAGGGGCAGGGAGATACACAGAAAGACAGACAGGCAAAGGGGGCCAGGGACAGAGAGAGACAGAAAGAAAGACAGCGGGAGGAAGAGAGAGACAGAAATAAAGACAGACAGACATATATTCTAGCACCCGTTAATGTATTGGGCTAAAATACTAGTATGAACATATATTTTGTGTGTCCTCGTATGATTTGTTAACACAGAGATAATATCTTGCAATTTGGGGAGATGGTTAAACTTGCTATTATCAATATGGATGCGTTGTGGAAGGCTATTGAAGTCATGGACTCTAACCTTATGAAGGCAGTGATTGTGTGACTATCTCTACCACTGTAGGGTCCCAAAATGAGACCTTGTGGGCCCATGGTTGAGCGTATTATAAAACACGAAGGACAACTGTTGCGATCGAAGCAGTTAGAAGTTGACATTGGCCCTCTTTTAATAAGGTGCGCTAACCGATTAACGAGCGCTAATTGATGTAGCGCACGCTAAACGCTAACGCGTGACTTTTAGTCTATGGATGCGTTAGCGTTTAGCACGCACTAATTTGATTACCATGTGCTAATTCGATTAGCGCGCACTAATTGGTTATCGCCCCTTAGAAAAAGAGGGGAATTGTTAAAGAAAGCTTTTTGATTCAAAGTAGAGAATGTCACGGTGACAAAATTCATCACCGTTCCCATCCCCGCGGATAACCGCAGGAAATAATCCCATGTCATTTTCTAGTGTCTGTTTCAACCTCAGTCCTTCTACACCAGCATTCTTCAAAGCAAAGCCTGAGGGTCAGTGGTTGTGGCCATTCATACTCTGATTCTTATGTGAGCCAAGGATAATGAAGCCATTGTGACATCACTGATGTGATTGGCTCTTAGGCACTGGTGGAATGAGGCATTATGACATCACAATATCTGCTCTGGATACCAGATACTGTCATTCTTCAGTGTCTGTTTCAACCTCAGTCCTTCTACATCAGCATTCTTCAAAGCAAAGCTTGCGGGTCAGTAGTTGTGGCCATTCATACTCTGATTCTTATGTGAGCCAAGGATAATGAAGCCATTGTGACATCACTGATGTGATTGGTTCTTAGGCACTGGTGGAATGAGGCATTATGACATCACAATATCTGCTCTGGATACCAGAGACTGTCATTCTTTAGTGTCTATCTCAACCTCAGTCCTTCTACACCAGCATTATTCAAAGCAAAGCTTGTGGGTCAGTGGTTGTGGCCATTCATACTCTGATTCTTCCCTCTCTCCTTAAAGAATGACATGAAGATGATTTCCCGCGGTTATCCGTGGGGACGGGAACGGTGATGAATTTTGTCACCGTGTCATTCTCTAATCCAAAGGAAGCTGGAGTATAAGGAAAACTATCACAGGAAGAATATTTTGAGATTTTTGAATATTCCCAGGTCCCCTATCATGTTAGCAGTAGAGATGGCACGGAAATAGCTATGCGCGGTATTATTAATTCCAATGGAGAGCGTGTGATCTAATATGAGAGCGTAATATCTTATTATTAGAAGAGGACCGGGAAGTTGTGCTCCAACTGATATAGGGTTACCAGATTTTCCCCGAAGGAAAATCCGGACCCATGGCCACGCCCCTAGGCCCGCCCAGTTCCACCCCATTCCACCTGTGCCACGCCCCCCAGACGGCTTCTGTGCATGCCCGGATGCGACACAATGACATCGTGGGCACGTGTGTGCCTACGCGTCATGCCGCTGCGTGGTGTCCGTGCATGGGCAGACGCCCCTTCCCGACACAATTTTAATAGGAAGCTTTTCCAAAACCCGGAAATAGTGCCACATTTTGAAAAGCCGTCCAGACCCCCGGATATGTCCTCGAAAAGGAAGACATGTCTGGTGATATCCGGACGTCTGGTATCCCTAAGAACATAAGAAGTTGCCTCCGCTGGGTCAGAGAACTCTCTGGAGGCGGTTGCCGAAAGAACTCTCGTCGTGACATTTGCTTTGGAATTTGATAGAGACTTTATTCTTCGAACTTATTTCAGGCATATTGAATGACAGCACAAAAGAAAATCCAACTAAGTCTGCAGTTAATAAAGCAACAAGCAAAAAACAAAACACAAACTGCAGACTATGTTCAAGATGAAGGCAATGTTTATTAGACCAAAGGAATTGCAGTGGATATACCGTATTTTCACGCATATAACGCGTGCGTTATACACGATTTTACAAACCGAGTATAACCATGCACGTTATATTCGTGAGCGCGTTGTACACATTTTTTTTTACATATTTCCCCCTCCCCGACGTCGGATTCACCCCGCAGGACCGCTCGCACCCCCACCCCGAAGGACCGCTCGGGGGGGGGGGCATCAGGCTTTCAGGGTGGGGACAGGACTTCAAGGGGGGACAGGACTTCAAGGGGGAGAGGAGAGTCGGGGCGGGTGAAAGGAGAGTCGGGGCAGCCAGAGGAGAGTCGGGGCGGGCGAAAGGAGAGTCGGGGTGGCCAGAGGAGAGTCGGGGCGGCCAGAGGAGAGTCGGGGCGGGCAAAAGGAGAGTCGGGGCAGCCAGAGGAGAGTCGGGGCGGGCGAAAGGAGAGTCGGGGTGGCCAGAGGAGAGTCGGGGCGGCCAGAGGAGAGTCGGGGCGGGCGAAAGGAGAGTCGGGGTGGCCAGAGGAGAGTCGGGACGGGTGAAAGGAAAGTCGGGGCAGCCAGAGGAGAGTCGGGGCGGGCGAAAGGAGAGTCGGGGTGGCCAGAGGAGAGTCGGGGCGGCCAGAGGAGAGTCGGGGCGGGCGAAAGGAGAGTCGGGGTGGCCAGAGGAGAGTCGGGACGGGTGAAAGGAAAGTCGGGGCAGCCAGAGGAGAGTCAGGGCGGGCGAAAGGAGAGTCGGGGCGGCCAGAGGAGAGTCGGGGCGGGCGAAAGGAGAGTTGGGGCGGCCAGAGGAGAGTCGGGCGGCGACGGGAGAGTCGGGACGGCATGCGCGGTATACGGGTGTGCGCGTTATATAAAAATTTCTTTACAGAAATGACAGTTTCCCGCGCGCTATACCCATGTGCGCGTTTTACACGGGTGCGCGGTATATGAGTGAAAATACGGTACAACCTTATTACCAGCCTTCTTTTTTGCTTTTTTGTCGCAATCGCTACGCACTTTCATCCTGAGACTTTGGTTCTGGAAGGCAATTGTTTGGTCATTTTTATTGCAGTTTGTCCTAATCCTTATTTACCATGGACCCCTGAGGAAGGCGTGTTGTCCGAAACACGGACCGTGTTGGGTCCCTAGGTTGGTAATAAGGTTGTATATCCACTGCAATTCCTTTGGTCTAATGAACATTGCCTTCATCGTGTACATAGTCTGCAGTTTGTGTTTTGTTTTAGGCATATTGAATGAGCAATTTCTTGTTTCAGCTATTGGTCTGTTTCCTAATACCGTATTTCACAAGTGTCTCGGAGAAGGGGGGAAGGACTTGTTGGCATTTTGGCCTAGAGTCCTGGCTCTGGGTGTCGGTTTTATATTGAAATTTCCAGCTAAGGCCGTCTTTTACAAAGGCGCTAAATCAACGCGCGCGCTAACCGCTAACGTGTAATAATAAGCTATTTAAATTAACGTGGAGTCCATTGACAAATTTTATTAACACTGATTAGCTGGATTATCCCCTTATTTCCTATTTGATTTACACATCCAGGGAGGGAGGGAGGAGGGTATCATATTTTCTTGTATTCATTGACCAAATAAAAGTGCCTTTTATGATTTTGACCCCATGTACACATTGTTTTTGTTCTTGAATTAGGGTGGGAGCGGGGGGAAAAATGTTTTCTAGTATTTCTTTGATCGATTGTAAGTGCTGTCTTGAAGTCAATTGCATGTATATTTTAAACCACTGTTTTTGAATGGAAAATTAATAAAGAGTTAAAAAAAAGGTATTCAAATAACAGAAATTTCATAAACCTGTGTGACAAAGTGACAAGCGATCTCCTGAAAACCTTCAGTGCTACCCCTGAGCTGGCAGCAGGGCAGCTTTGGAAAGCAATACTAACTGATCCAGTGGTGTAGCTGTGGGTGGGCCAGGCCCATCCAGCAAAAGCACCACACTGCCCTCTCCTCCTCTAAACTCCATGGCCTCCCAACATCTCCTCTCCTATCTCCAAACCTCGTCCCTCCCTCGTGTACCTTACAGGTGTCTTTGGCTCCAATAGCAGTCCATTTCTGCTGCTGGCATCGGCCACCCGGCCTTTCCTCTACCGCGTCCTGTCAGACAGGAAACATAAAGTGACAGCAGCAAGGACAGGACGCGACAAAGGGAAGCCTGGGTCTGGCTACGCCGCTGAGCTAACCTCCCTTTAGGATATACAGTGGTGCCTCGCATAACGAACGCCTCGCACAGCGAACGCTGCACACAACGAACTTCATGTCTTGATTCATACAACGAACTTCGTTTCACACAACGAAGTCGCCCGAGCTGCGTTACTCACTGCGCTTAACTGCCCTCTCTCACAGCCCTTCGCCTGGCTCCCTGTGCAGTGGCGGACCGTCGGCTCGCCTCCTTTTATGGAGGGGCCCGGCGCCTACTGCTGATGCGTTGGGGGGGGCGGAGCTACTCTCGCCGCTTCCCCGATGCTAGAAAAAAAAAAAGAAAAGTTAAGTCCCAGTTTTTGCCGCTGAGACTCTGCCCTCTCTCACTGTATACAGTCGTCCTTTTAAGATAAACTCAATATTTTTTATATATCATGGCTTCTAAAAAAAGCAGGAAGGTGATTTCTGTTGAAATGAAATGGGAAATAATTAGAAGGAGTGAATGTGGGGTAAATTTATCTTTTTTTATGTCATCTTAGCATATTATATGCTACAGAACGAATTATTTTTTTTAACATGTATTGTTATGGGAAAACGCGTTTCACATAACGAACTTTTCGCATAACAAACTTGCTCCTGGAACGAATTAAGTTCGTTGTGTGAGGCACCACTGTATAAGCGGTATAGAAATAGAAATTTACATTCATGTAAAAGCATTTCAAAACCATTTGAGGCCGCGTTTAGCGTCGTCCATCGTGACACCTGCGCTCCAGTGTGTGGGCAAATGAGGCGCTAACCCCCTTTTACTGCCGTCGTTAGGCTTTGAGTGTCGGCAACCAAGAGAGGAAGCTGTCTCTCAACATCCCTGTCCCCTGCGAAAATGTCACCACAATTCGAAGGGCCTAATTGCCGAGCTACTGGCAGGTCACACGAGCTGGGAAGAATATCTCCGCTCAGGTGGGTTATTGCTGTAAAAATGTGAGGCGGTGGGTGCAAAGGGGGGTTAATAAGCTTTTCCCTTTGCAGGGCTAAGGTTACAAATCCTTTTACATGAGAATGACTTCTGTTCTCAATTTATCCTGACCTTTCTTTGACCTAAAGTAGAGTTATTGTACGCTATCTCATCGCGAACGCTTTTGTCAAGTCGCCGTTTTTATTTATTTCAAGTTTGCATGCGGTGACTGAGATCTTGGCTTTGCTCTTTGATGGATGTCGGCAGGTACTAGTGTCCTGTGTTTATATCTATTGCTTAATTATGCATTTTACTGATCCTATATCATCCGACTCCGGTCCCCAGGATGCAATTTGCCATCTAAAGATTGCATTTATGCTTAAGTTTGATCATTTCACTAGTGTAATATTGTTAACAGAATTGTAAGGGGTTTTTTTTTTTTGGCCTGACTGTGTCTGCCATAAATTTTCTTGGGTGGTTCTTCTTCAGAAATGTGTTTTAATAAATCCCAATAAATATATAATTGGTTGTCATTCACAAATGCTCCACCAAAGTTTTGCTTCGAATCCTGGACAGAGGGGGGAGAAAAAAACTGCAGAAGATTCTCAGATTTAAGGGGCAATTCACCCAATGGCACTAAAGTTTGGATTCTCTAACTGGCTCTGAATTTTTAAGTGCCAAGAGACGCCCAAGCTCGGAAAAAAAACACCATTCAAATGATATTTTTAACTGAGTTTCAAGGCGCCTACCAGCGGCTAAAAAAATTGGTGCCGGAATCACACCTCTGTAGGCGCTTTAAGCTACCTAACGCTACTGTGGGTGTGGCTAACACCCTCCCTAATGCTACTGTGGGCGTGGCTAACACTGGAAGTGGAGTTAGGTGGCCTGAAGCACCTATGGAGGGGTGATTTAAGGCAGCTGCCTATATTGACATCCTGTTAGCGTGTGCTAAGCATATTAGCATGCGCTAAACCACTTTCAAATTTTTTTTAGCTCCACTAAACGAAGCAAATGTTTTTCATGGCACATTATAATTGAAATTATAAAATTGCAAATCCAACAAAAATTTAAATTTGAGAGTTATTTATGCATGGGCCATTGTAATAATGGTGAACCTAAAGTAGATAGAATAGAATTTCATAAGAACATAAGAATAGCCATACTGGGCCAGACCAAAGGTCCATCAAGCCCAGTAGCCCGTTCGCACGGTGGCCAATCCAGGTCCCTAGTACCTGGCCAAAACTCAAAGTGTAGCCACATTCCAGCATCTCAAAGAAGAGCAAGATTCCGGAACCCCAATGAGAGCAACATTCCAGAACTGAGATTATGATGTCATAATGCCTCATTCCACAGTGCCTCAGAGCCAACCTCATCAGTGGCTTAATTGTCCTACACTTGGTTCATGTAAGAACATAAGAATAGCCTTTCTGGGTCAGACCAATGGTCCATCAAGCCCAGTAGCCTGTTCGCACGGTGGCCAATCCAGGTCCCTAGTACCTGGCCAAAACCCAAGGTGTAGCAACATTCCAGAGCTGAGATTGTGATATCATAATGCCTCATTCCACAGTGCTTCAGAGCCAACCTCATCAGTGATGTTACAATGGCTTAATTGTCCTATACTTGGCTCACGTAAGAAGATAAGAATAGCCTTACTGGGTCAAACCAAAGATCCATCAAGCCCAGTAGCCCGTTCTCACGGTGACCAATCCAGGTCACTAGCACCTGACCAAAACCCAAAGAGTAGCAACATTCCAGCATCTCAAAGAATAGCAAGATTCCGGAACCCCAATGAGAGCAACATCCCAGAGCTGAGATTGTGATGTCATAATGCCTCATTCCACAGTGCCTCAAAGCCAACCTCAGCAGTGATGTCATAATGGCTTGATAGTCCTATACTTGGCACACGTAGGAACATAAGAATGGCCTTACTGGGTCAGACCAATGGTCCATCAAGCCCAGTAGCCCCTTCTCACAGTGGCCAATCCAGGTCACTAGTACCTGGCCAAAACCCAAAGAGTAGCAACATTCCAGCATCTCAAGAATAGCAAGATTCCGGAACCCCAATGAGAGCAACATTCCAGAGCTGAGATTGTGATGTCATCCTCACAGCCAACCTCATCAGTGATGTCACAATGGCTTGATTGCTAATCAATGCGATGGATGAGCTTGTTTTTTTTAGTGCAAATTAACTCAAAACATGGCTCAATAGTCTACAAGCAAACACACATTTTATCATCCACCATCTGCAGTTGTTCTCTTTTTTTTCAATTTAATTTCTGTCAGAGCTGAAACTCCGTTCGCAAAGATAAGAAGATCCAAACGATAACAAAGCCTTTTTTGCTTTGTTGCTCAAGTTAGGATAACGACTGCATTAAAAAAAAATTAAAAAATGACTTGCCGTTAGTTTTCAAGGACCAATCACGTCAAAGAATGATACTTGTCTGGGCAATTGCATCCTTATGCACGCAGATGCTCATAACATTGACGGTTCATAGACAACGGCGTGAAAGACAAAGGCGCTCGGACAATTGAGCGCAGCGCGGAGGCGCGTGACGCTCTAAATTACTGTTTTTAGGGCTCCGACGGGGGTGTGTGGGGGGGGGAACTCCCCCCCCACTTTACTTAATAGACATCGCGCCGGCTTTATGGGAGGTTTGGGGGGTTGTAACCCTCCACATTTTACCCCCCACAACGCCCCCACAACACGGCGCAATGTCTATTAAGTAAAGTGGGGGGGGGTTCCCCCCCACGCCCCCCCGTCGGAGCCCTAAAAACAGTAATTTAGAGCAGCGCGCGCCTCCACGCTGCGCTCAATTGTCTGGGCGCGCCTTTGTCCCGGCGCGCTTTTGACTTGACACCAACATTGACAGGCTCTTCCGTACGTGACTATTCCAGTCTATACTTATGAAGGGAATTTTTTTTTAATAAATTAAAATTCTGGAATCTCTCATGGCACACCCAGAATCTCTTTGGGGCACTCCACTCTGCCGTGACACACAGTAGGAGAGACTCTGCGCTAAACGCGAAAGACATCCTTAGGAATATAATGAGCGTCTTTAGTGTTTAGCACTCGCTAATCCTTAGCATGCGCTAACGTACTTAGAGCCTACTAATCATTAGCATGCGCTAACACGTTTTCTGCCCTTTAATGAATTCCCCCCCTTGGAGCTGAACACACATTGTTAATTAATCTATTTTATTTTATTTTTTTTCCAAATCTTTATTCATTTTAACATATACATCAAGTGTACATTAAAATATGAACACAACATATTACATTATCACTTGATAATTCCATAGCAATATATAACTAAAAGATTTATATCCCACCCCCATCTCATATCTATACATGAATAATATTATTCCTATGTATATTAATCAATTAAATTATGCACATCTATATTGAATTATCATAACCCACCCATTCCCCCATTCTTTCAATTATCATATAAGGAAAAAGAATAATAAATTAACATTAATCATTATGATAATTTATTATTGGCCTCCACACTAGAGGTCTGCACGGGAACGGGGATCGCGGGGATCCCGCGGGTTCCCCCCCTGGCCCACGGGACTCCCACGGGGACGCCCCCTGGCCCACGGGACTCCCACGGGGATGAAAACAGCCTACCTAAATTCTGGCGATGCAGGTGTGCAGCTTACAAGTCCAGCGTCGCGGCGGGAAATAGCCATGCTGAGCAGTGAGCTCAGCACGTACACAGATGAAAGCCTTGCTTGCTGATTGGTCTGGCGGCCCCGCCCCGCCGTGCCGCCGGACCAATCAGCAAGCAAGGCTTTCATCTGTGTACGTGCTGAGCTCACTACTCAGCATGGCTATTTCCCTCCGCGACGCCGGACTTGTAAGCTGCACGCCTGAAAAAGAAATTATCCTGGCCGGGGTCGGTGTCATGCTCCGGAGCTTCTACAGTCTTCCTATCTCCCTCTCCCTTCTACCTGCTTCCGGCCACACCCCCTGCTCTGTGGCTCTCTTCAGCAACTCAGCAGCAGCGATCGACACAAGCTTCTGACTTCGGGGCCTACCCTCTGCGAGTCCCGCTTGTTTGAACTTCCTTTTTCCACAAAGGCGGGACTCGTAGAGGGAAGGCCTCGATGTCGGCAGCTTGTCTTGATCACCGCTGCTGACGAGTTGCTGAAGAGAGCCGCGGAGCAGGGGGTTTTTGCCAGGTGCAGGTAGAAGGGAGAGGGCCAGATGCAGGACTCGTGGGTGAGGGAGGAGAAGAGAGAGAGAGAGGGGAGGAAACAAAAGGACGGGTGGGGATGGAGGGGATTCCTCGCGGGGACGGGTTGGGACGGAGGGGATTCCTCGCGGGGACGGGTGGGGACGGAGGGATTCCTCACGGGGATGGGTGGGGACGGAGGGATTCCTCACGGGGACGGGTGGGATTTTGGCAGGGACGGGTGGGATTTCTGTCCCCGCGCAACTCTCTACTCCACACATCTTTAAATCTGTTAAAATGACCATTTTGTATTGCAAGTAAACGTTCCATTTTGTACAGATGACACACTGAGTTCCACCAGAAGCTGTAATCTATTTTATTAGCGAATAGACTATATTGATAATAGTGGACCCTATGTTAAATAATGTGCATTAAATAACAACACAATAGGTTCCTTTTATGAAGTTGCGTTAGCGGTTTAACGCGCGCTAAACTGCCGGCCGCGCTAGCCGCTACCGCCTCCTTTTAAGCAGGCAGTAGTTTTTCGGCTAGCGCGGGGGTTAGCGCGTGGCAAAAAGTCGCACGTGTTAAACCCGCTAACGCGCCTTCGTAAAATGCTGTGATGGGAGAATACCAACCAGTCAGGTTTTCAGAATATCCACAGTGACTATTCACGAACTGATTTGCGTGCGCTGCCTCCTTGGTATGCAAATCTATCTCGTGCATATTCATTGAAGCTATCCAGAAAATCTGACTAGCTGGGGCTCCCCCTGGACAGGTTTGGAAATCACGCTGTAAATGTAACATAGAAACATAGAATATGACGGCAGAAAAGGGCCACCGGCCCAACAAGTCTGCCCACTCCAGGACCCTCCCCCCTAAGCACTTCCACGAAGTGAACCCACATGCTTATCCCATTTTTTCTTAAAATCGAGCACGTTGCTTGCCTTAATTACCTGAAGTGGAAGATCATCCCAACGATCAACCACCCTTTCGGTGAAGAAATACTTCCTAGTGTCGCTCTGAAATCTCCCACCCCTGAGTTTCAACGATGCCCTCTTGTTGCTTTTGGTCCTGTAAGGAAAAAGATGTCTTCTTCCACCTCAGTACGGCCAGTTACATATTTGAACGTCTCTATCATGCCTCCACTCTCTCTGCATTCCTCGAGAGAGTATAGCTGCAACTTACCTAGACGTTCCTCATATGGGAGATCCTTGAGTCCTGAGACCATCCTGGTGGCCATTTGCTGAACCGACTCCACTCTCAGCACATCCTTGTGATAATGTGGC
Source organism: Geotrypetes seraphini (assembly GCF_902459505.1). Lineage (NCBI taxonomy): Eukaryota > Metazoa > Chordata > Amphibia > Gymnophiona > Dermophiidae > Geotrypetes > Geotrypetes seraphini. The sequence continues at coordinate 174,820,191 of NC_047091.1, read as the reverse complement.
TTCCAAAATTGAACACAATATTCCAGATGAGGTTTCACCATGGCCCTGTACAACGGCATTACAACTTCGGGCTTCCGGCTGACAAAACTTCTTTGGATGCATCTCAGCATTTGCCTAGCCTTGGATGAAGCTTTCTCCACTTGATTAGCCGTCTTCATATCTTCACTAATGATTCCTCCTAGGTCGCGTTCTGCAGCAGTTCTTGTTAAGGTCTCACCATTCAGATATGCTGGAGAAGGTATTATTCCCCCTGCCGCATCCGATATCCAAGTTGATGTGGACTTATCTTCCAGTCCCCTGACGCAGCCACTTGGCGAAACAGGGCCTGTCGGGAATACTGAGTTCATTCTTTGAAAAGTGTGTCTGGTTCCGTATTGGAGCAACGGATATTTATTTCCACTGCTTGTGGGAGATGAATGGAAGATAAGTGCAAGCTTTTACTGTTTTTTGCTGGTTTTTTTTGCAGTTTAACTGGTATATCTCAAACTGTATCTTTATGAATCTTTTCCATGGAGTTTTTTGACCTGGGATGTGTTTTGTATGGCAGTTTATAACTGAACATATAGTTTCTTGGTTGTTTCCTTGAAACACTGAGGTCTTTTTCTCCATGTTAGTTACTTGCCTTTCAGCCTGTTTCCTTCCACTATTAGCAGCTTTATTCTGAATATTTGTTGGTGATTTTTTTGGATATTCAGCTTGTATACTTTTTGACAAACTAGGGTTACCATATCTCTTCCTGCAAGAAATCAGAGGACATGTGACCCCACCCTCAGTCACACCCCATTCTCCCCCCCCCAGCCCCGCCCTGTTCTGTCTCAGCCCTGCCCTCAAGCAAACAAGTTTCAAGTTTATTTAAAATTTGATAAAAACGCTTATAAAAAAAATTTCTAAGTGAAGTACAAAGAAACAGGGGATGCTTTAAACCAGGGGTGTCCAACCTTTTGGCTTCCCTGGGCCGCATTGGCCAAAAAAAAATGTTTCTGGGGCTGCACAAATGGGCAAACGCTGCAGCAAGACAGGAGGGAGTTGGCAAGACGGTAAACACCCAGAGGCAGCAGAGGAAAACACTGCATCGCCCTCGACCAGGGCCACACAAAATACTTCACTGTACCGTATGCGGCCCTTGAGCCGCAGGTTGGACACCCCTGCTTTAAACAATTAAACTTAAAAACAGACCAAACAAATAAAGGACGATTTACAAACAGATGGAAAAAAAAGGGTAGAACTATAATGGTTTAAGGAGAGATAACAATGAGGGAAAAAATAAAAGGGCGGGGACACAAGAAGAACAAAATCTTTTAAAGGAGGGAGGGGAGTGTAAGTAATAAGTATTGTTCTATTTGGATAAGTACCTCTTGTTTCTTTACCTAATCCTTTTTATTTGTTTACAAATTGTATTTAATCCTTTAATTTTTTTTTTCTTCCCTTCCTTTTACATATGTATTGTTTGGTAAATAGTACTAATTGGCTAGTTTAATTATCAGGACTATTTTGGTTTTTTAACCCAATTTTATAAATAAGTGTAAATCGCATTGGATTTGGATTTTGCGATCAAATCAAATATTTTAAATAAACTTGGAACTTGACTTGATTTCCCTACATTGTGACTTTATGTAACCAAAGTCTTCATCTTGTTATTTTTTTTCGCTGACTGTCCAGCTCTTCTTGTTGTAAACCGCCTCGAACTACTATGGCCTTGGCGGTATATAAAAATAAAATTATTATTATTATTATTAATGTTTTTAAGTTTCAAACGTGTCCTTAAAGAGAAAAGTTCTTAAGGAACTCTTGAATCTATCTAGAGAGGGTTCTTCCCTAAGGTAGACTGGAAAGAGTTCCATAATTGGGTGGCAGCACTGAGCTCGGGGCTGCATCTGAGGGGCCTCCAAGCATGTGTGCGTGTGACGTGATGACATCACGTACATGCGTGGATGCCCTCCAAATGCTCCTAAACCCAGACGAATTGCCGGCTTTTTGAAAAACCGACCTGACACCCAGACAGACCACTAAATAAAGGACAAGTCTGGATAAATCTGGATGTAGGGTAACCCTAGTGCAGATGCTGCTTCCTGAGATCTGTCTTTTCCGTGTTAGCGTCTTAATATTCAAAGTTTAGTGCAACGAATGCAGTGCCATGGCATAAATTTTGTAATTCAAACCTGAACAAGAAAATAGTCCAGGTGGAATTTCTAAATAGTGGCATCAGCACATGAGGGGTAGAAATAGATACCTGACTTGGCCAAGTTTCATCCTACCCAGGGCTGCTTCAGGGGCACATGATACCAGATAGGTGTAGATCAGTGATTCCCAACCCTGTCCTGGAGGACCACCAGGCCAATCGGGTTTTCAGGATAGCCCTAATGAATATGAATGGAGCAGATTTGCATGCCTGGCACCTCCATTATATGCAGATCTATTTAATGCATATTCATTAGAGCTATCCTGAAAACCCAACTGGCCTGGTGGTCCTCCAGGTCAAGGTTGGGAACCACTGGTGTCGATTATAGCTAACGTCAACCTGATTTTAACAAATTCTTATTCTTGGTTTCTAGTTATTTTTGACGGTCTGGCATCTGTAAACCAACTGCAAACTGATTGATAAATAAATAAGACCCTTTGTTATCAATTTAAACCAGTTCTCACTGATAAACCCTTGTGTTTTCAAAGGTAAACTTAAGTTTAGGGGAAAGAGATGGAGAAGTGGTAGAACTAGAGGATGTGAATTGAGGTTGCAAGGTGGTAGACTTATGATCAACATTAGGAAACACTTTTTTAAACGGAGAAGGTGGTAGATACCTAGAATGTCCTCCTGGTGGAGAAGGTGAAGACAAAGACTGTGGTGGAATTCAAAAACACAGAGGATCCCTTTAAAGAAAGAGGATGGGTTGAAAATAACACTTTAATGACCCCACGGTAGTCAATATGGTCAAAACAACTGGGCCATCACATAGTTAGTTTGTTTGTAGAGCTAAATTTTTTAAAAAATTTTAATTTTTAATTTTAGCAAAGCAATAAACCCAACAAAGAAAGAATGTTTAAAGCCACATATGGAAATTATTCTTTCAAAAATGAGCTCAGTAGGAAATATTGTTCATAACACCACGCTACCACATTATTATTCAAAAATCAGAAAATTCATAAAGTGGGGGGAAAGGTCCTCTGTATCCACAACTCATATGCAGGAAAATCCTGCTGCAGGAGTTGTAAGCTCTCTCTATAACCCAAAATGGATAATTTAAAGATGAAACATCCTTGGACCTTATAGTATGTGTGTGATCAATAAAAATACCGTGAAAAATCAACAATAATTAATTCTCTCCAAATGTGCTCTTTCTTATAGTCTTAATAATTGTCAAAGTATTTGTTTTAGCCAGTGTTAAGTTTCTGATATGAAGGCTTGATTTAAATGCACATCATATCAGAACCTTCCTCAACTAATCTTACAGCTGTAGTTTTCTGATGGTCAATCATCTGTAATATATGTTTTTTTCCTTTAGGTGGCACTGTAAGTGCAAAGTCAATATAAGTTAAAAATGGTTGCCCTGTACGGCAAGTGATGACTTTTCCATCTATAGAGAGAAATTTGGAACGATGACATTAAAATAAAACCAGATGAATTAATGTGTTTCGTTTCCTCTTGTTGGAATATTGCCAGCCCAAGTCCAGTTTTACAATATTTTCTTTATAAAAGGATTAATTTGAAAAAGGGTCATTTATAAGTAATCTTAATTAACAGATTTATTGTATGTGAGGTCTCAGTTTTAGCACTCCAGATGTCTGTTTGGCTTATTTCTTTTCCACTCAAACAATTTAAGGTCTTCCAGTCCATTAACCTATTAGCAAAATAGTTCATAATCTAAGCAGTGTTCTCAAACAGAGCTATGCAAAGAAGGTTAGCATTAGGACAAAATTAGAAAAACATGGCTGCTTTTGTTTTAAGTTCTTAAATACTTGACTGAGAAACAAGGAAACAATAAAAGTGTAGTTTTGCATGGGTTGTTGAGCTGTAAATACAAGTGGATAAAAAAATGCTGATGGAAAATAAGGTGAACCCTGATGAAGACTATACCGTAAAAGCCAGTCTAGCATTTTTGCAGGAATTGTAACTAGAGGCAAAGTGTTTCTTCTAGGATTCAACACGACAAAGAGTACAATAAATTTTACATTTGATTTGCTTTTGTTAAAATGGCTGCAATGCAAGCTTTAAGGTCAAAAGAAGGTTAAAAGTATCAGTCGAGCACTCTTTTCCTTTGTCTTCCCCTTTTTCTTAACATACCTCCCAGATTCATTCATTAATTCATTCAGTTCAATTTTTTATACTGTTCTCCCCCAGGGAGCTAAGAATGGTTTATATGAATTTATTCAGGTACTCTAGCATCTTTCCCTCAGTCCTGGTAGACTCACAATCTGTCTAATGTACCTGGAGCAATGGGGGGATTAAGGGACTTGCACAGGGTCACATGGAGCAGGGTGGGTTTGAACCCATGACCTCAGGGTGCTAAGGCTTCAGCTTTATCCACTGCGCCACACTACTAACATAGAAACATGATGGCAGATAAAGGCCAAATGGCCCATCCAGTCTGCTCATCTGCAGCATCCACTATCTCCTCCTCTCCCTATTGGCTAAGGCTCTTAACATTTGCATCTCCTCTTCCTATAGGCTAATGCTCTTTACACCTGCTTTGTGAGGTCATAGAGCTTTATGGTTATAGAAGCATGATGGCAGATAAAGGCCAAATGGCCCATCCACAGCATATCTACTATCTCCTCCTCTCCCTATTGGCTAAGGCTCGTAACATTTGCATCTCCTCTTCCTATTGGCTAAGGCTCTTTACATCTGCATTGTGGGGTCATAGAGTTTTATGGCTATAGAAACATGATGGCAGATAAAAGCCAAATGGTTCATCCAGTCTGCCCATCTGCAGCATCCACTATCTCCTCCTCTCCCTATAGGCTAAGGCTCTTTACACCTTCATTGTGAGGTCAGAGCATTATTGTTATGAGCTAAAGCTATTAACACCTGCATCGTGAGTTCATAGAGCATTATGGTTATAGAAGCATGATGGCCGATAAAGGACAAATGGCTCATCCATTCTGCTCATCCGCAGTAACCATTATCTCCTTCTCTCTCCAAGAGATCCCACGTGACTATCCCACACTTTCTTGAATTCAGACACAGTCTCTGTCTCCACCACCTCTTCTTCGAGATTATTCCACGTATCTACCACCCCTTTCTGTAAAAAAAAGTATTTCCTTAGTTTACTCCGGAGCCTATCACCTCTTAACTTCATCCTATGCCCTATCATTCCAGAGCTTCCTTTCAATTGAAAGAGATTCACTTAGCAGACAATATTACATTGTAGCTTTACGGGGGTAACCGTTCTCCTCGAAAATTGTGAATGTATCTCGGAGCAACTGAAAAAGGAGGTAAGATGGACAGGATAGGTATAATAATGGCATTTCGCATCTCATGGAAAATATTTCAAAGGTGGCTTCCTCTGAAACAGGTAGCTTAAGAGAACAAGGACAACTCTTTCTTTGGTAAAGTTGTTTCAAAACATATTAACTGAGACCTCTTTTTTATGTTTCTTTGCTAGGAATAATTCACCAGATGAAAGGCGACTATGACTCTGCACTCAAATTACATAAAACACATCTGTCAATTGCTCAGGAGCTGAATGATTATGCTGCACAAGGTAGAGCCTATGGCAACATGGGAAATGCTTACAATGCCCTTGGTATATATGACCAAGCCGTTAAATACCACCGACAAGAACTTCAGATTTCAATGGAAGTCAATGATCGGGCTTCTCAAGCATCCACACATGGGAACTTAGCTGTGGCATATCAGGCCTTAGGTGCCCACGACAGAGCACTGCAACACTACCAAAACCACCTTAACATTGCCCGAGAACTACGGGATATACAGAGTGAAGCTCGCGCACTTAGCAATTTAGGAAACTTTCATTGTTCTCGAGGCGAGTATTTGCCGGCTGTACCCTATTACGAGCAGTATCTGCGCTTATCTCCAGAGCTTCAAGATATGGAGGGGGAAGGGAAAGTATGTCACAACCTCGGATATGCCCATTATTCCATTGGAAACTATCACGAGGCCGTCAAGTTCTACGAGCAAGATCTCGCACTGGCTAAGGACCTACACGACAAGCTGAGCCAAGCCAAGGCTTACTGCAATCTTGGTCTAGCATTTAAGGCTTTAATGAACTACAGCAAAGCCGAAGAATGCCAGAAATATCTGCTCTCCCTGGCCCAGTCTTTGAACAACTTTCAAGCGAAATTCCGAGCCCTTGGGAACCTTGGTGATATTTTTGTATGTAAAAAAGATGTAAACGGTGCAATAAAATTTTATGAACAGCAATTGAGCCTAGCCCATCAGGTGAAAGACAGAAGACTAGAAGCCTCTGCTTACGCTGCATTAGGAACGGCGTATAGGATGATACAAAAATACGACAAAGCTTTGGGATACCACACACAGGAACTTGAGGTCTACCAAGAATTAAGTGACGTATCGGGTGAATGCAGAGCCCATGGCCATCTCGCTGCTGTGTACATGTCCCTTGAAAAGTACACAATGGCGTTTAAGTGTTACGAGGAGCAGTTAGAACTTGGGCAACGGCTGAAAGATCCCAGTATAGAAGCCCAAGTCTACGGTAACATGGGCATTACCAAGATGAACATGAATGTAATGGAGGAAGCGATTGGCTACTTTGAACAGCAGCTGGCCATGCTACAGCAGCTGAGTGGCAACGAATCTGTGCTGGACAGGGGACGAGCGTATGGGAATTTGGGAGACTGCTACGAGGCGCTGGGCGATTACGAAGAAGCCATAAAGTACTATGAGCAGTATTTATCGGTAGCCCAGAGTTTAAATCGCATTCAGGATCAGGCGAAGGCTTACCGCGGCCTTGGCAATGGACACAGGTAACAAATATTAAGAATCAAGATATGACTTTCTGTATGTGATTGTAAAATAATAACAAATATTTTATATAACGGTGAAATGTTCTTTGGTAGGGCTATGCAATTCCAGTCCCTTGAGGTTCATGAACAGGCCAGGTTTTCAGGATATCCCCAATGAATATGCACGAGAGAGATTTGCATGCACTGCCTTTCTCATGCATAATTCGTTGTAGATATCCTGAAAACCTCGAGGACCGGAATTAAGTGGCACGTTATTATCTTCGTATGAGCTCCATCATTAACCTTCTGTATTTTCCCTCTGTTGGATGTACCAAAGAAGGCTTTTGTGGTAAAGGATACAAGCTAAAATGCACTTTGCATCTGCTCTGACTTTATTTATTTAAGGTATTTATATGCCACTTATAGGTGCCTATCAAAATTATCTAAGCGGTTAACAATCAGGCACTCAGACATTATCCCTATCTGTCCCGGTGGGCTCACAATCTATCTAAAGTACCAGGGTCATTCATATCCCTCATAACCAAAATCCTAGGTAGGATACAAAAGAAAACACTTGAACATAGGTGAACAAACAGGTGCAATTCATAAACTCCATCAAAATATACATATAATATATATATATATATATATAATACATATAATATAATACATATTATATAATATATATATATAATACATATAATATAATATATATCGCCCAATCAGCCTTCTAGGTGGTGTATCAAGTTTCAAGTTTCTTTATTTTTGATATACCGTCTATAAAAATACATGCCTAGATGGCGTACATTATAAAAAATTATAAGAAACAATTAAAATAAGTAAATAAAAACAATAATGTATCAAATATTAAAAATATTGGACAAATTCAGATTAACGTACATGAAACGGAAGGAAAGTAAGGGAGGGAGAGGTTGTTTAAAATCCATCGAAGTAAAATGAATAAAAAAAGGACGGTAAATGAGGAGTGGTAAGGACATTAGGAAGGGGGATCACTTCAGAAGAAGTATTAGATGTTTCAAAGCTACACATGAATCAAGGAATTAAAAGGCAGAGGCTGATGCTAAAGAGTGAAAGCATCTTTAAAGAGGAAGGTTTTAAGTTTTCCGAGGGAGTTCTCCAATTGAATGTCTAGTGGAAGGGCATTCCAGAAGAGGGGGGCGGTAACTGAGAAGATGGATTTGCGAGTAGTGTCGTGGAACAATTCCTGTATTGACGGTATAGAGGGTAAATTTTGATTATTTGATCGGAGGTCCCTTGATGATGAGTATGGGATCAAAAGTTTGTCTATGAACGCCGGTTGATTAGAGTTTTTTGTCTTAAAAACATATTAACCCCAACCCCCTCTTTTACAAAACCGCAAGAGCGGCTTTTAGTGCCGGCCGGCACACTGAATGTTCTGTGCTGCTCCCAACACTCATAAAGTTCCTGTGATTATCAGGAGCAGTGCGGATCATTCAACGCGCCAGCTGGCGCTAAAAACCACTTTTGCGGTTTTGTAAAAAAAAAAAAGAAAAAGATCTAATTTTTCAAAACATAAAGATAATAAAACAATACTGTCAAATTCTGATAACATCATAACCCATCACAGATTTTTAAAAGCCTTATAAATGCATCTTGTTTCAGGTTATAAATTGTTAAATTAGTTGCTTATTAGCGTCATTCAATAATTGACTTTAATTAATGCTGATTGGCAATAATTTGCATTATGCCTGTAACTGCATTCAGTTGGTTTTCTATAATCGTAGGGCCTAATTCTGCGCCTAAGTTGTAAGCAGCGCTCCGCACGATTGTCAGTCAACTGTTAGACGTCCTTTATAGAATAACGCCTAGTGGCATCCAAGCAGACTTCGGCATCGCTAGGGGCTAGATTCACAAAGCAAACCGATCGTGTACTGGTCGGTTTGCGACCAGATTTCCTTCGGGCCCCATTCACTAACCTCTCCTGCGATCCGCTTCCAATCCGTGCATGCAAATGAGGAGAAATGCGTGCAAAGTAGACAGGGACGCGATTCACCAACCAAATTTTCCAAACCAACTGGGCTGGCCGACCACCCCAAGAAGCGACTGCTGGGGACCAGTCAAAAACGTCTTTCCGACTCTCCGAAGCCCTGCTCTCTGCTGCCCCAAATCCCTCCTGCCTTCCGCCTCGATGCTCTTCTCCTGCCTGCCCCGACTGTCCCACCCTTCCCCGCAGTGCAAGCCCGTGGTTTTAACCGGCGGGCTTAAGCGGGTTCAAACCACGGGCTCCAAAGTTAAAAAAAGGAAAAAAAAAAAAAAAATCTCTGTTGGGCCTGGAGGTCCGGCACATGCGCTGGTATCGCTATAGAGCGATCCGGACAGGCAGATGGAGGCGTTCCTCTGTTCGCCCCCCCCCATCTGCATATTTTAGTTTGGGGAATCCATCGGATCTGCTCGGATTGGGCACGGATCGGTCCGGATTGAGCAGGTTCATGAATCTAGCCCTAGGTGTCCTAAAGGAAGTGCCAGTATGTTAGGCCTATTTAACCGGTGACCACCTCAGATGCATAACAATGCTTAGGTCAACCCCGCCTATTCTCTTCCTCCATGACCACGCCTACTTTTCAGGTAGGCATCAGGAGTTGCAGGGCACCTTTGATTTAGGCGTCGCTAGGCGCCACACGGTATTACGCGCGCAACCTTAATTGGTATTTTTATGGGTTTTTAATGGTATGTCATACCATTTAACCCATTAAAACCAATTAACTTAGGCTTTTTCAGTGCAAATGAAAGTAAGGGCTCCTTTTACAAAGGTGCGTTAGCGTTTTTAGCGCACGCACTAGCTGAAAAACTACCGCCTGCTCAAGAGGAGGCGGTAGCGGCTAGCGCGCGCTGTTCCGCGCGTTAAGGCCCTAATGTGCCTTCGTAAAAGGAGCCCTAAGTACCTTAAGATGAAACTTTGATGGTTTGGCCCAAATTAGACCATTTGCCGCCTTCGCTGCGGTTAAATTCTGGCGGCGGCCTGAAGATTGACGCGTCCTTTTTACTAAGGCGCGCTAGCCATATTAGCGCGCGCTAAGCACTGGACTATAATGGACGTGTTAGCGTTTAGCGCGTGCTAAAACGTCTAGCACGCCTTCGTAAAAGGAGCCCTGAATTTTCATCAAAAATCCTGGGGGGAGGGGGTTTTCTTGGACTCTTCCCTTTCTTTATCAAGTCAAATCAATAGTATAACGAAAAAAATGTTTCTTCGGTCTTCGGATGTTGAGAAGGGTCCTTCGTTTGTTTCACCTATAACATTTGGTTGTTTTGGTTCAGGCGATTATACTGGCTCGTTTGGATTATTAATTCCCTTTATATTAGCTTAAGTAAGTGTGACTTGAAAAGGCTGTAACTTATTCAAAACGCAGTGGCCAAACTGATATTTGGCAAGAATAAATATGATCATGGCTTTATAAAATAAGGATTTGGATGTCCATGCAATATGGATGTTTAAATGCAGGTTTTTGGACAGGCATTTGGTCCTATATAACTGGGAAGACACATTTAAAATGTGCACGGAAATGCTAACGACTCCTTTAATTTTTTGTAGGGCAATGGGAAATTTGCAACAAGCGCTTGTATGTTTTGAGAAGAGGCTTGTGGTGGCCCACGAATTAGGAGAGGCATCCAACAAAGCCCAAGCCTATGGAGAGCTGGGAGGTTTACACAGCCAACTAGGAAATTCCGAGCAAGCCATATCCTGCCTTGAACGCCAGCTAAATATCGCTAGAGAAATGAAAGACCGGATACTTGAAAGCGATGCCGCTTGCGGCCTTGGGAAAGTCTACCAGCAAATGGGCGAATATGACACCGCCTTACAGTACCATCAGCTTGACCTGCAGATAGCGGAAGAAACAAACAATCCGACGTACCAAGGCCGAGCATATGGGAACCTTGGACTTACTTACGAGTCGCTGGGTACCTTTGAGAGGGCTGTGGTTTACCAGGAGCAACACCTCAGCATTGCAGCGCAAATGAATGACTTGGTGGGCAAAACTATAGCCTACAGCAGCTTAGGAAGGACACATCATGCCTTGCAAAACTACTCTCAGGCAGTAATGTACCTGCAGGAAGGTAAGTTTATGCACTCACGCCTTTTCGTTATTATGGGTTTTTTTTCCCTATGATATCCTTTTTTGAGGGGGTGAAAAATTTGATTTCTATGCTAAGTCTTGAAAACAACTTGTGGTATCTGGGTGCCATACTGTATATAGAATCTGGGGGTAGGGGATTCAGGTGAACTGTTTATAGGATAACACCTAGCACCTATGTACGTAATTGCCAATTATTTACACCAGAGACGCAACTACTCTATAAACCAGGTACACTGTAGAATTGCCCTTTTAATACTGATCTTACTCACAAAAACGTACACTTTTACTTCTGGACACAAGGGGGTGCAAAAGAGCCTCTTAGAAAATTGCCAACCTTTCTTTGTGGGTAAAAGCAGTGGTGTAGTAAGAGGGGTGGGGGGTCCACCTCGGGCGCCACCTTAATGGTGGCGCCAGCACCCGTCCTCCTCTCTGTCCGTCCCCCCCCCCTGGTTCCTCTCTCTGTCCCCCCTCCTTTCTGTCCCCCCCCCACACTACCACGCGCACATGTTGTTTCCCTTCCCCCTACCTCGTTAACGTTTGCGGCACGAGCAACGACCCCAACCAGCTGCTCGTGCCAGTGTCGGCTCTTCCTCTGACATCACTTCCTGGTCCTGTGAACGTTAACGAGGTACAAGGGAAGGGAGGCGCATGGCGGAAGGGGGTGGGGAAGGAGTGGGTGGGGGCGGAGAAGAGGGTGGGGGAGGGGAACCACCACCCCCCGGGCGCCTATCACCCTCGCTACGCCACTGGGTAAAAGTATACAGACTGTGAACAACATACTGCATTCTCTCTAGTCTATTATTAAAAAGTATGAGTTTTCTGAAGCCTAGGGTAGTGCTATTAATGGAGGCAAAATTTCTCTCCTCCACCCTGTTCCTCCACGGTGACCAGCATTGCTCTCCTCCACTCCTTACTTCCCCCCAAAGATCACCGGATCTCTCTCCTTACCTCTCCTCACAGTTATGACACTTGGCTGACGCAGGGCTTTGAGCACTTGTGCTTGCTGAAACCCAGGCCTTGCAATGACCTATGTTAGAACTGTGAGTAAAAGGTAAGAAGAGGGATCCAGCCATTGTAGGGGATAGAAGGTGGAAGATAGCAGTGCTGGTTGCTTTGAATTCGGGGAGGGAGGTGGGGGGGGGCTGTTATTGGAGGAATCTAATTTTGGTTTTAAGATGAAATTTTCAGGATTTTTTTGATGCTGAAACAGAGGGGTGAGCCATTATTAAAGGCGGACTATTATTAGAGAGAATTCGGTACATACTGTTCCCCGCATGGAAAGGGCCAGATCCTTGAATTGCGTATGCTCGGAGATTTCATTGAGAAATTTTCATTCTTCCTTTATCTCATGCACTTTGTATGATACAGAATCTCCATGGCAACAGTACGTCTTAGGATTTTCAAATAATGCTTTGTCTTGAAAATTGTCTTGCAAGGCTCCAGGTCCGCAAGCCTTGCAAGGAGTATGAAAATTGCCTTCTAAGAATAGTACCTACAAGGGGAAGGGATTTTGGATTTAGTTTAGGCTTTTTTCAGGATTTGCTCAAGGCACATTACATTCAGGTAATGTAGGATCCCTGTCCCTGGAAAGCTTACAGCCTGAGGGGTGCTTTTACTAAGGTACGCTAATAGTTTTAATGCATATGTTCCACTAGACCAGGGGTCTAAATAAGCTCAACCTTACTTAGAACTTTTGAAATCCTACAGGGGAGGCATTGGTCATTTTTAGTCTAACCTTTAAAGTATAGCACAATACAATTTAAGATGTTGTTTTTTCAGGCTACTATGAACCTTTTTCTTTTTCTCTGCATCCAAGGTTTGCGATTGGCAGAACAGTTGTGCCGCAGAGAAGATGAAGCTAAAATTAGGCATCGTCTGGGGCTTTCCCTTTGGGCTAGTGGGAACCTGGAAGAGTCCCAGCATCAGGTAAGAATTAGCAGCAACCTGAAAATAAATGATAAGATGGTAAGTCTATAAATTGGCTCCTCCTTGTAGGGGCCTCAAAGGGGCATGCTTAGCGCCAGGTCTGTAATGGCTTAAGGGCACGCTTCAGCCATTATAGAATATTAGTGTAAAGCTGCATTAGTGCACCAAGAGTTAAGCATAGCTACGTATGACGGATCAAAGGCTAGCATTAGTGGATGTGCCTAAGAGTGCCATGCAGTGCACACAACTGATCGTATTCAGTAGGAGGCGTACATTGCTTGGTGACACAGCCATGTGTGCATCCCCAGACATTGCATGTTAAGCACAAGGCCAGCTCAACCACCTGACCAGGTGAGGTTCTAACACAGGGCGCCAAAATCTCTGGCCCCTGAGCTCACCACCAGTGCTTCATCTGGTCCAAAGCTTTCTCTCTCATCTCTCTTGGTCCAACATTTCTCTATAGCCTCTAGTTCGGCATTGCCCCCTCTCCTCTCTCCCTCCTTACCCCCCTCTCCTCTTTCCCTCCTTACCCCATGGCCCTTTAAGCATTACCATGCTTGCCAATAGCAACAGCATGCACAGCACACTGCTTTTGGCCAGCCCTGGGTCTTCCCTCTGCTGCATCCCGCCTCTCTCTGATGCAATTTCCTGTCTCTTTCAAGATGACCAATAATATCATGAAACATCATCACGAAACAATGCCTCCAATTAGTCAAGTTTCTTTATTTTTGATATACCGTCTATCAAAACAAGTGTCTAAACGGTGTACAATATCAAAAGAGTGAAGAAAACAATTAAAATAGGTAAATAAAAGCAATATTTTATCAAATATTAAAAATACTAGATGGATTCACGTTGACGTACATGGAACAAAAGGGAAGTTGGGGAGGGAAATGTTTTTTAAAATACATCGAAGTAAAATTTGTAAAAAAAGGAAGGTAAATGGGGAGTGGTAAAACATTAGGATGGGGATTGCTTCAGAAGAAGCATTTGGTGTTTCAAGGCTTCACAAGAGTTAAAGGTTTGAGAAGCGAAATCTGGTACTAGAGAGTAAAGGCGTCTTTAAAGAGAAAAGTTTTAAGTTTGGCTTTAAATTTTTCAAGAGAGTTCTCTAATAGGAGATCTAATGGGAGGGAATTTCACAGAGAGGGGACGGTGACTGAAAAAACAGGTCGCGTATTGATGGTATGGAAAGTAGGTTTTGATTGTTAGATCGGAGGACCTTGGATGATGAGTATGGGATCAAAAATGTATCTATGAACACCAGTTGGTTATAGTTTTAAGTTTTAAAGGTGAGGAGGAGTATTTTATAGGTGAGGCGATGAGTGAAGGGTAGCCAATGTGCTTTGCGGAAGAGAGGAGTGACATGGTCAAATTTTTTTGCATGATTGATTAATTTGAGAGCAGTGTTTTGCAATAGTTGTAAACGGCGGATTTCTTTCTGGAGTATACTTGATAAAGAGCATTGCAGTAGTCTATGGTTGACTATGATTACAAGAGAGTGAATCAGGATATTGATAGAGTGGGTTCAAGAAAAGAAGAGATAGAGCGGATGAGCCTAAGCTTATGAAAACATTTCTGCATAACTGCACTAATTTGTTGATGAAAGGCGAGGTCCTTATCTAGAATGACTCCGAGAAATTTGACTTTACTGTCCATTTGAATTGGGGAAGAATCAATACAAATGGGTAGACATAGATGTTCATCTGGAGAGAGCGAAGAAAGGACACAACTAGTTTTAAGGATGTTCAATGAAAGTTTGTTATGCCGAAGCCAGAAGCTGATTTTATTGAGTTTTTGATTGATTTCAGTTATTTCATCAAGTGATGTAGGATTTAGGGGGTGGAGTAGTTGGATATCATCGGCATATGTAAATACAATGAAACCTATAGATTGGGCCAAAGTAAGTAATGGGGTAAAGAATATATTAAAGAGAAGGGGAGAAAGAATTGAGTCTGGGGGGACTCCATAGCTTTGGTAAATAGTGGAGGAAATAGAGTCATTGAAATTAACTTTATAGTTTCGGTCCTGAAAGTAGGAAGAGAACCATTGCAGAACTATACCAGAGATACTGATAGATTCTAATCGTGTAAGGAGTAGGGAATGATCAATTGTGTCAAAGGCAGATGTAAGGTCTAAGGAAATCAGAATTGGGGATTTTCAATGGTCTTTAAAGTAGTGGATTGAGGTTGTTAGACCGATGAGAGAGTTCAGTAGAGTGATTTTTTCGGAAACCTGTTCAATAGGGGTGCAGAGCATTCGTTTTCTCACCAAAATTGGACAGTTGATTGAAGACCAGTTTTTTGATTATTTTAACTAAACAAGGCAAGTTAGCAATAGGACGGTAATTAGTGATTTGGTTTTCGGATATCTTTATTTGTTTGAGCTTTGGAAATGCAAGAGCAGATTTTTCCAAGAAGGCGGTATGTAACCGGTAGAGAGGCTTTTATTGAACATGTCAAGTAGAAATGGACCGAAGATATTGAAATGATTTTTAAGAGGCAAATTTCCTAGAGTTATTCCTTGGGTTTAGACACAGGGTTATAGCCTTCAGCTCATCAAGTGTAGGCAGACAAAAGTCAGAAAAAGAACTGAAGGAAAGTGAATATTTGGGTAGAGGAGAAATAGGTGTTTTAGACACTGAAGTGCTAACAAGTGGTGTTCGTACACCTTTGATCTTTTGGTCAAAATGTTCAGCAAGGGCTTGCACTATAGGTTGGTTTGAGTTAGGGCCGGGTGAACGAACAATAGAATATAGCGCTGAAGAGTATTTTTTCTTGGCTGCCTGTAATGATTTCATATAAAAGGTAGCTTGTTCTTTGTATTTCTTTAGTGTGGATGGGGAGCGCTTGCGTCTCCAGAGTCTTTCAGAGGAGCGTAGCTGACAGCGGAGGAAAGAGAGTTCCTGACTGTACCATGTTTGGGTTTTTTTTTTATTGAAGAGGAGGAGTTAGTGTGGGAATGAATGAGAGCCAAACAGTCCACATACGAGAGGATATACCTGAGTTATATACTCATATTATTCTAATCTAATCTAACTTGCATTTTATATACTGGATCATTCTAGCAAGGACTCGAGCCAGTTAACAAAGTTTAAAAGAATAATGAAGGTACTATTTTGAGGCCCTCGGTAGGTTTAAAATAAAACACTTTCTTGATTATATGTTTCTTTAGCTATAAATGACAATATTATTATTAAGACTTAGCCAAAAGGAAAGATTTATAAACTACAAAGCGCTTTACCTCATGCAAAATTGTCATTTCTTTAATAAGCATAGCTGATATAAAGAAAGGTTTGGACAAGTTCCTGGAGGAAAAGCCCATAGTCTGTTATTGAGAAAGACATGGGGGAAACCACTGCTTGCCCTGGATCGTTAGCATGGAATGTTGCTACTGTCTGGAGTTCTAGAATCTTTTGTTACTCTTTGGGATTCCGTAATCTTGCTATTCTTTGAGATTCTGTATGGAATCTTGCCAGGTACTAGTGACCTGGATTGGCCACCATGAGAATGGGCTTCTGGGCTTGATGGACCATTGGTCTGACCCAGTAAGGCTATTCTTATGTTAAGTACTATTTTGAGGCCCTCGGTATGTTTATCATAATCCAAAAGTAAAATAAAACAGTTTCTTGGTCATATGTCTCTTTAGCTATAAATGACCATGGGCTCCTTTTATCAAGGCGCGCTATGGGGGTTAGCGCGTTGGGCATTTCATCGCTAACCCCTGCGGCAAGCCAAAAAAACTAATGCCTCGTCAATGGAGGCGTTAGTGACTAGCGCGGCAAGTGGTTTAATGCGTGGTATTCCGCGTGTTAAACCCCCTACCCCGCCTTGATAAAAGGACCCCAATAATATTATTATTATTAAGACTTAGCCAAAAGGAAAGATTTATGAAGAGTTTTACCTCATGCACAATTGTCATTTCTTTAATAAAAACCAGATACCAAAATCCACAGAGAAAACAAAAAGAAAATAAAGAAAGCAAAGAAAACGAGTGATCAAGAGGACCGGAAGGGGTATCAGACAACCCGGCACACAAAGATTGAGTGCTGGGGGCAATTCCTCATTTAACCCCACGGACCCTCCACCACCTAATTATATATTTTTTTGTAATAAGTTTTGCTTGACTGTGTTGCTCATTTCTTAATACTTATTGTGACTATTGTATTGCTACATTGTGTAACAAGTAACTATTACTTAGCTTTAGGCGTTCAGGGGAAAGATTTTTTATCAGCAGGCTAAAGCTAAGTAATAGTTACTTGTTACACAATGTAGCAATACAATAGTCACAATAAGTATTAAGAAATGAGCAACACAGTCAAGCAAAACTTATTACAAAAAAATATATAATTAGGTGGTGGAGGGTCCGTGGGGTTAAATGAGGAATTGCCCCCAGCACTCAATCTTTGTGTGCCGGGTTGTCTGATACCCCTTCCGGTCCTCTTGATCACTCGTTTTCTTTGCTTTCTTTATTTTCTTTTTGTTTTCTCTGTGGATTTTGGTATCTGGTTTTTACTGAAAATATCTAAGTAACAAGATTGTGGAGTTGCCATTTCTTTAATAAGGCATTAACTATTTTTTCTGCGGCCCTCCGAGGACCTACAAATCCAAAGGGTTTGAGTTTGAGACTACTGGACTATATCCTCCATTCACTTTGGCGTCTTTTTTTTTTTTGTTCTAACAACTTCTGTTTTTGTTTGCCTCATTGCAGCTTACCTCACGCAATTTTTTTTCCCCTTCTGTTAAAGGTTGTTTACATAAAAAAACACGCAAGTCAGCAACTTTCATATCAGGCCGCTCATTGGGATTCTGAGTTTCATCCTTAAGTAATTAATTTTGTATCTTGTATGCATTTAAAAAAAAAATTTTAAACTCATTTGTACGCAAAATTTATTGTGGATTAATATGTTTTTATGAATCTGTTTATTATGCATGTGTATTTCTCCGATAATGTTTCAGCCTTTAATTTTTGTGCATCGCATTGAACTGAAAGGTATTGCAATTCATAGATAAATGTTTATGTTATGTTAAAAGGTATAGACGTTCATATTTGATTCCACCAGATAAGACACCAAACAATATCGTCTGTGGCACCAAAGCACTGGTTTTTTTTGTTCTCCTATAGAACCCTAAATTATCTGGAAACAACACACCTGCATTTACAGCTTATAAACGCCGAAGAACAGAAGCCCTAATTAAAAGTGATTTTGCAGTTTTTCTCCAGCAAATGTGAATCCCATTCATAATATTTTCCTTGTGCATTTATTTTTGGATAGCCTGAAGGGACGTGCGTCTTAACCCGTTAATTAGTCTAATTAAAGCTACCACTACCACCCAGCATTAAGCAGTCAGTACCCATGAAAATGCATTAATTTGGCGTAAAGGCATAGGAGTTAATTTTAGAAATGCTTTTCCTTATGTTAAGCCTATTTTGCATGTGGGAAAGGGTTGTCTATAGAATTACACGGCAGTGCCATAAAGCTGAATATCCCGGAGCCATCATATGGCTGGAGATGCTGGGATAGTCCAGGATTTCTGACCACCCATCCTGGTGCATTATACATCGGTTCAACTTATTCAGATGTGGCCAGACCCAGACAACCACAAGTTTCAAGTTTATTATGGTTTGATAAACTAAACTAGACCGTAAGCTTATATACCGCCCCTTCTCTACAAAGATAGAGCTCGGCACGGTTTACAACAGATTTGAAGAAAGGAAAATATAATATACCGCTTTAATACCAAAGCGGTTTACAATATAAACCAATTTTTAAAACAATCCAAAATAATTAAAAACAAGGCAAAGGACGTGTATATGTGAATTTGAATTGTCACGACATGGCACAAGAGGGAAAAAGAGGAGGGTTTACAATTTATAAAATTAAAAAACTGAAAAGGTAATGGTTTAGACGCTGATCCTGAGTAGAGTGGATTATTGTAATTCACTATACCTGGGAGTTGTGAAAGGGAAGTCGAGGGCTTTGCAAATGCTTTTCAACTCCGCTGCAAGATTAATCACAGGCGCTCCTAGGAGTACCCGTATGACTCCTGTGTTGAAGAAACTACACTGGTTACCTATGCAACAAAAAGAATGCGGTTTAAGATTGTTGAGATTATACATCAGACATTATATCCTGCTTCCCCAAAGATCTTACAAGAATTCTTCCAGATCTTTAAACCCAGAAGAGAGCTTAGAGACGTAAATGAGATGAAATTAAGTTTGGAGGGTAGAATGTCGACTTTGCACGCTAGGATCGGAGCATCAGTGATATCTGTGGCTGGCGTAGAACTATGGAAGGCCTGCGGTTGTGTATGGGGAGGATGAATTTTAAGAAAATGCTGAAAACTCAATGCCTTCTTATGCTAAGATGTATTTCAGTTGATAATTGCCTTCTAGAATTTTTCTGACATAGATGCATGATCTAAAGCTTGTTTGTACTTTTGAACTGATTGAGTTTGTGCTCCATCCCTATTATAACAGGGAAGATTAATGATGTTGTCTTGACACGTCTTTGTGATATGTGATAATCGAAGGGAAACCAGATTCTATGTATGCCATATGGAAACCGCATAGTTGTATGCGGTATATAAATTTTTTAATAAATTTCAAAAGCATCCTTAAGGAGAAAGGTTTTATAATAATAAGAATAATAATAACTTTATTTTTGTATACCGCCATACCCCGAAGAGTTCTAGGCGGTTCACATAAGTTAGACAGAGATTACAAGTGGGTACATATCAAGTTGATCGTAGTGTTGCAGACAGCAAAGCGAGAGTAGTTACAAATGGTTACATATCGAATTGAGTCATAGAGTTGCGAACAGCAAGGAGAGGAGTGGGGAGGAGAGGAGGGAGAAGGGGGAGGGGAGTGGATCAGAGCGGGGGGAGGATTGAAAAGGGGCATTAGGGGTCTTGGTCTCGGAATAGGTGAGTTTTGAGTAGTTTTCTAAAGTCGAGGTAGTTGTAGGCCTTGAGGACCATTTGGGCTAGTTTGGCGGCTTGGAAGGCGTAGGTTTTGTCAAGGAATTTTTTTGAGTGGCATAGTTTTAGGGAGGGGAAGGCGAAGAGTTGAATTTTTTGGGAGTTCTTATAGTTGTGGTTAAGGGTGAAGTGAGGGGTGATGTAGCTTGGGGATAAACCAAATATTGTTTTGTAGCAAAAACAGGCGAATTTGAATATGATTCTGGATTCTAGTGGGAACCAGTTTTAAGGTTAGTTTTTAAATGATTAGAATTGGTGTCCAGTCTTAATGCTAAGGGGAGGGCATTCCATAGAGTGGGAGCGCCTACATAATAAATGGTTTTGCGAGTTGTGCCATAAAATAACTGACGAACAGATGGGAACCATTAAGAAGATGCTGCTGAGATGATCGTAAAGTACGCGAGGTTTCGTACGGGATCAGAAGTCTTTCGATAAATGAAGGGGAGTGATTGGCCTGAACGTTGAACACAAAAAATAGAATTTTAAATGTGAGATGGGCAACCAGTGGGCCTTTTTCAAAAGAGGCGTGACTCGGTCAAACTTCTTTGCATTGAAAATAATTTTTACGGCAGCATTTTGAATAATTTGTAATCTCCTAGTCTCTTTGGGGGGGGGGATTACATTATATTACATTAATGACTTCTATTCCGCCCGTACCTTGCAGTTCTAGGCGGTTTACAAAATAATCTAGCTGGACATTTCCAAGGAGAATACAATTTAGGATTTTTGAATTGCAAAAGAAAGAAAAAAAAAAAAAATGATAACTGGACAAGTCCAGGAGAATTATAATTTAGGGATTTGTATACATTTCCTGGAGAATTGCAATTTAGGGAGTTGTTTACATGGATGGGACATTGTGGAGAATGAAGTAGCAAAAGAGGAAGAGATTTTGGGGAAGAATTTACAAGGGAAGGGGGGGGCAGGGGGAAGAGTTAAGACAGCTGGATAGATTTTTTGAAAAGCAGGGTTTTAATGTCTTTGCGAAATGATTGAAAGTCGCTCGTTGTTGTCAGTAAGTTGGAGATGGGATTCCATAGTAAAGGGAATTACAGTAGTCTAGGGTGGAGATGGCCAAGGAATGAAAGAGGATGTTAAGAGATTTTGGCCCTCTTTTACTAAGGTGCGCTAACCTATTCGCGCGCTAAACGCTAAGTCTATGGACGCGTTAGCATTTAGCGCGCTACTCGGTGAGCGCACCTTAGTAAAAGAGGGGGGTTTGCGTCTAGAATTGACGCAAGGGACCGTATCATCTTGAGTTTAAAGAAACCTTTTTTGAATTAAGGAACTCATTTGTGTCGCTTTATCAAGAATTACACCTAAGAGTTTAATATCTGATACTAGCTGAATTGGGGGTGGAAGAAATGCATAAAGGCACCAGTCGTGGAGGCCTAAGAAAACCTAATTTCTTACATTTGGTAACTAAGAAACACCGGATTCTTCCCCATGTCTTTGCTGCTCATCCAGATTCCAGTACAAATAGAACTAGGACCAAATTTTCTCTTTTTTTTTTTTTTCTTTTTATTCCTTCCCCACCCCCACCCCCAATTTACAACTTAAGTCTTCATTTCCCAAATTTAAGAAGCCGGTTTATGGTGACTGCGTCTTGGGCTGTGCATAGACTTCTTATGTCCCAAGCTTTGTTCTTTCCTTATCTTTTTGAAATGGAAAAAAACTGCGTTAATATCACAGGAAACCAGCACAAGCAGTCAAAGAAAGCAGAAGCCAGGGAGGTAAAACCCACACCTAAGCATGATCGAAAAAACCCCACACAAATTACCAGTAAATCACCATCAGGTCCTTAATTCCAAGCTCTCGAAAGCCAGTTTTAAAAAAAATATCCTTTTAGGGCTGATTTAAATTGGATCAGCAATTTCCATCTCACGTAGGAGACCGCGGGAGATTATTCCATACGAGTAAAGGGGCGAGAGCCGGTATTCCAGCCCTATACATCGACTTGGTTGTAATGGAATTACTGTGATGTTTTTGTTGCCTGGGTGAGACAGAATGTCATCCGGGAAATGTAATAATGTGCATTCTTCTCTTTCCCTGCAGCTTTACAGGGCCTCAGCGTTATTCGAAACAATTCGGCATGAAATCCAGCTCAGCACAGACTACAAGCTTTCCCTTTTTGATCTGCAAACATCGTCGTACCAGGCCCTGCAGCGTGTGTTGGTTAGCCTTGGTAAGCTTTCTCGTTTGCCGCAGAGAGACGATGGAAACTGGAAAAGCGTTACTCTCAGAGTTTTCTGAGTTGGGTTTGCATGCTGTTGACATTATTTTACTAAAAGATGAAAATATTTATGTGTATATCGCCTATCAAGGTGGTTTGCAATCAGGTACTCAAGCATTTTTCCTATCTGTCCCGGTGGGCTCACAATTAGAGAATGACAAGGTGACAAAATTCATTCTTTAGTGGCTATCTCAACCTGAGTCCTTCTACACCAGCATTCTTCAAAGCAAGGCTTGAGGGTCAGTGGCTTTTCCCACTCATACTCTGACTCTTCCCTCTCTCCTTAATGAATGATACGAGGATGGTTTTCCGTGGTTAACTGTGGAGACGGAGACAACTGTCCCTGTGTTATTTTCTATGGCAAATCTTATGTTCTTATGTGATCCAAGTATAGGTCAATCAAGCCATTGTGACATCCCTGATGAGGCTGGCTCTTAGGTATAATGACATCACAGTCTCAGCTCTGGAATGTTGCTACTCTTTGAGTTTCTGCCAGGTACTTGGGACCTGGATTGGCCACCGTGAAAATGGGCTTCTGGGCTAGATGGACCATTGGACTTAACCAGTATAGCTATTCTTATATTCTTAAGTGAGCCAAGTATAGGACAATCAAGCCAGTGTGACATCACTGATGAGTTTGGCTCTTAGGTATTGGTGGAACAAGGCATTATGACATCACAGTTTCAGCTCTGGAATGTTGCTACTCTTTGAGTTTCTGCCAAGTACTTGGGACCTGGGTTGGCCACTGTTGAAAACAGGATACTGAGTCTGACCCAGTATGGCTGTTCTTATGTGGGCGGATCATGGGTATTCCTAAAAGTTATGCATATTGTTATAGAATACATCCAATCCATGCACAACTTAGGTACAAGCATTTTAGCCTGATTTTATCTGGCCTCAAGGGAAGCGCCTAAGTTTTGCGACACACACAGGCATGAAGCGTGATTCTATAAATGGTCCGCATGCCTTGTAGAATCACGCTAAGCGTTCTTCTAGTTGGTAACAATTTGGGGGGTTCTTTATATAAAATCAGGCCCTTAGTACATCATTTAAGCTGGATTTAAACTGGTTTGTAGGAGTGGAGGAGTAATATAGTGGTTAAAGCACTGGGCTGACAACCATTGGCACTGCTGCTTTTTGTGATTGTGGCCAAGTCACTAAACCCTCCAATGAAGCAAACAGACCATGAGGAGGAGTATTCATAGCCTAAAGGTTAATGCAGGGGACATGGATTTGATTCCCACTGCAGCTTGTTCTGACTCTGGATAAATTACTTAACCGCCCTAGGTACAAAATAAGTACCTGTATATAATTTATTTAAAAAAAAATTTTATACCATTTACATCAATTAAAACATGCATAAGATAAAAACAACTCTCCAATAATTTACCCAACCTCCAAAATATCCAGTGTTCCCCTCCGTAGAATTACAAATTGTTAAACATACTCTCAAATATTTCAAATGTAACAAAATGTGGCCTCAGGTACACCTCCTACACCCTTAGTAGTGTTCAATATCGGTGGGAATACCAGTGTTTTCATTCCTCATTGGCTCACATTCTTTTTTTTGCACTTATTTAAGTAAATTTTTTTAAACTTTTAAACTTTTTTATCCACCGTGCTCTTTTTAGAAGTTGGGACCAAATTAATCATTTATTAGATAACCCAGTGGCTTTATCCTATGATACTGTGATATTTGGTATGGAAATGAGAGCAAAGAGTCAGATTTCTGCGAATAATAATAAATTACTACTTATAATGACCGGTGTTGCCATTCAGCAAATTACATATAATTGGAAGGATTGGAGGAGATTAAATTATAACTTCTGGTGGAACTCTTTATGCCATATTTATAAAATGGAAAGGTTTATTGCATTGCAACGGGGATATTTTAAGAAGTTTCAGGATGTGTGGAAACCATTGACAAAGTATTGTAAAGATTCATTTGAAATTGTTTCCTTTATACTTATCGATTTAAGGGGTAGGGAGGGGTGGGAATTTTATTATTACATGTTTTATATGATAATGGAATATAAGGGTGGGTGGGGTGGGAAAAGGGAAGGGATATGTTTTTATGTAATATATCAATGATTGTTTGTAAGTGATGTAGCTAATGTTAATCTGAATTAATATATTTAACACTTAATGTAATTTTGAAAGTGAATAAAGAATATTTAAAAAAAAAAGAAGTTTCCTTGAGATTATTCTATTTAAAAATGTTCAAATAAGTTGTATACTTAGCTTATCATGCTACTGGGTTACATGATCCGACATGTTTCGCAACAATTTGCTTTATCAACGATCCCCCAGAGCCATTGTGTTCACCATCTTACACACAGGTTTTTGAGTTAATTCGAGACAAAGTACTTTGAGTAAGATGGTGAACACAATGGCTCTGGGGGATCGTTGATAAAGCAAATTGTTGCGAAACATGTCAGATCATGTAACCCAGTAGCATGATAAGCTAAGTATACAACTTATTTGAACATTTTTAAATAGAATAATCTCAAGGAAACTTCTAAAAAAGAGCACGGTCGATAAAAAAAGTTAAAAAGTTTAAAAAAGTTTACTTAAATAAGTGCAAAAAAAGAATGTGAGCCAATGAGGAATGAAAACACCGGTATTCCCACCGATATTGAACACTACTAAGGGTGTAGGAGGTGTACATTTGTTACATTTGAAATATTTGAGTGTATGTTTAACAATTTGTAATTCTACGGAGGGGAACACTGGATATTTTGGAGCTTGAGTAAAGTATTGGAGAGTTGTGTTATATGATTCCCAACCATAAATGAAACAGATTTAAACAGTGCCATCTTTAGTGTAAGATAAAAACAAACCATATCATAAAATCTACATAATAGAACAATTTCATCTCTTCAGTTGTCAAGTGATAAGCCACAAGAGTACAACAGCAAACATGGTTCAACAGATTCTTAAATTCAAAAACCGACTAATAAAGTGCAGTGCCAAACGGCTGAGTTTTCAACTGCTTCTTAAGCTGAAACCAGTTTACGCACAATCGCAATTGGCCCACCAGAGCCTCCCACATTTTGACACTGGCAATACAGAAAGTCATCGCTCTAGTTTCTGCATAATTTCTTTGCTTGGATTGGAACCACAGAAAGGTGGTATATCAAATCCCTTTCCCCGCTTCCTTTCTAGTAACAGAGCATCAAAAAGGGAAAACTACTCGAATACCTGAATGTACACCACTTATATAAATGCTAAAAAATAAACCCCTACTTATTCAATGGCCCCCTGTAATAATTATCACTAAGTTTGATTATAAGACAACTAGTTTTTTAGCCCGTTACATTAACGGGTGCTAGAATAGATGTGTAGACTTAGGCATTTCTTTCTTTCTTTCTGTCTCTCTCCCTGGCTCCCTGTCTGTCTGTCTCTCCCCCTGTCTGTCTTTCTTTCTGTCTCTCTCCCTACCCCCTGCCTGTCTGTCTTTCTTTCAGTTTCTCTCCCTGGCCCCCTGTCTGTCTGACTTTCTTTCTCCCTGCCCACTGTCTCTATCTTTCTTTCTTTCTGTCTCTCCCCCCTGTCCAGCAGCACCCCTTCCCTGCTCCCCCTGCCCAACAGTAGCCATTCTCCCTTGTTTTTACCTCCTTCCTGTCCAGTAGTACCCCTTCTCCCTTCCCTGCTCCCTGTCCAGCATCCGCCAGGCCAGGCAGCCTCGGGGCTTTTGCTTGGCCGAACCACCTCACATTATCGAAGTGGGCCGGCCTAGCAAATGCCCCGTGGCTGCTTGATGAAACCGGGGCTGCTGCTGCCGCTGCTGGTCCAGGGGTGAGAAGAAGAGGTGTCCTGGCGGCGGCAGTGAAGTCAGAAAGCAGAAAGTCAGCCAGCATCAGAGATTGGGTCAGGAAATCAGCTGAGGCAGGCACTGCGCATGTGCAGCACGGATCACAAAGCTCGGACGCACGGGGATTGAAGTGCTCATGTGCGCTAAGGGTTTTATTATAGTGGATGCTAGAGGGTTAGAGAGAGAACATGGCGGGAGATAGAGTGCTGGATTAAAACTGGAGCTTGTATGCTTACTGACCCAATGTGGTAGAGGAAGATAAGGACTATCCTGGATACGAAACGGACGTCCTAAAAGTTGTCAAAATTTTATGACTGGGACCTGGGATGTAGCCTTAGCAACGCATAGATCAGAATAACAAGGTCGACTGCACAGACCAATCGGCTTTTAGCAGTTGTCTGCTTTGATGTTACTAGGGTAATTCCCCTCCTTGGAGGACCAATGCATGCAAATCTAACCAAAGATTATTCATTAAGGTTATCCTGATAGCAGAGCACATTGTTGCACCTCCAAGACTCAACTGGGAGCCTTTGCTCCAGTAAATCCTGTACCTCCTGATTATTTGTTCCACCTCTTTTCTCACTTTTTCTTTCTCTCTCTTCATACTCTGTAAAGATAGCATGACCAGACCATTGGCTAAAGTGAACAAAATGACCTTTAATTGCATGGTGCACACAGCAGAATTAACAGGAATACGTTCCTCACACAGGCTGTTAACTTGTTTTTTATTTTTTTTAATTCTTTATTCATTTTTTATATCAAATACAAAGTGCAAGCACATGAACATTCACGTAACGTACCATATTGCACTCTATTCCAACAATAAAATATAAAACTGTTTTATCCCCTCTTCCCACCCGGATATGTATAATGTTCATTCATGAAACAAAGGGACATAATAGTAATAATAATAATAATGATAATAGTTCATATTCATATCTTACAGTATTTTGTTAACGGGCCCCAAATTTCCTTAAATTTACTATGATGTCCCAACTGTAGAGAATTAATATTTTCAAACTTATATATCTGGCATAGGGATTCCCACCAGAAACTATCATTTAAGTTCTCCCAACTTTTCCAGTTTTTTCCTTATCAGTTGCATGGCTACTCCTGTCATGATGAAGAGCAATTTGTTTTGATTTGCATTAATTGTTTTTTTGGGTAATAAAATTGTTCCCAATAATACTATATCATATGATAATGCTAGTGGAACGTCCAATATTGTGATCATTTGACCCCAAACGGATTTCCAGAATTTGAGTATCAAGGGACAATGATAGAGCAAATGATCCAATGTCCCTACATCAAGATGACAGTGCCAACATCTATCCTTTGTAACCTGACAGGGGCCCAAAAAGATCTATGCAACAAGAAAAACCAGGTCTGTCTCATGGATGCTGAAGCTGTACATCTCATTCTCCAATTCCAAATTTGTGGCCATAGAGACGCAGAAATCTGTTGCAGACAAAACAGCTGGGAGTTTAGTATTTAAAAAAAAATGTTTCTTCCTGCTCTGGGCCTCCCTGACATCTGGCTTTCTTGAACCACACCTTCCCTGCTCTGACCCGACTGAACCATTCCCTCCCTGCTGAGCTATTGGGAGCTATACTAGAGGTCTGCACAGGAACGGGGATCACGGGAATCCCACGGGTCCCGCAGGGGGTCCCGCGGGAATCCCCCTTAACCCACGGGACTCCCCCTCTGGCCCACGGGACTCCCACGGGGACCCCCCCTCTAGCCAATGGGACTCCCACGGGGATGGAAGGCTTTGGAAGCAGGGTTCGTCCATAATATAAAATGGACACGTCAGCCTTAGTAAAAGTAGGGGTTTATAAGTTAATAACCTGAACAGAAAACAAAAAAAGGGTTCCACCAAAGAGATTCCACAAGGAAAACAGCAGCACAAACACAAAAGAAACTGTGGAATTGATGATCCTGTCAGACGTAATTGCTGCTTTTTATGGGGACGGGCGGGGATGGAAGTAATTCCTTGCGGGGATGGGTGGGGACAAAGAGAATCCTGATGGGGACGGGTGGGGACGGAGAGGATCCTGGCGGGGATGGGTGGGATTTCTGTCCCTGTGCAACTCTCTAAGCTATACTTCATAAGGTGCCCCTGTGCTAGAGTATTGTTAAAGGGGCCGACAAGTTCCTATACACTCCATCACGTCCGGTATCTTCTTTCAAAAAATAATATCAGCAATATGAATGGGAAAGCCTACGGCAAAGAGCAAAGCACAGGGTAAAGTTAATTTGCAATAAGACAGCTAGGACCAGAATGCATGATCGTGTGAATTTGATGAGTGCAAGAGAGCTGAAATCTTACATAGGAAGTTGCATAGCATAATTGAACATAACCTCTTGCTGTCTGGCCTTGTAACTTTTTTTTTGCCTTAGGTCATCATGATGAAGCCTTAGCTGTGGCAGAAAGAGGAAGAACCAGGGCATTCGCTGATCTTCTGGTAGAACGTCAGACCGGGCAGCAGGATTCGGATCCCTACTCACCTGTGACCATTGATCAGATCTTGGAGATAGTCAATGGCCAGCGGGGGTTGGTCCTTTACTACTCGCTGGCTGCAGGATACCTCTACAGCTGGCTCCTGGCTCCTGGCGCAGGTAAGGCGGACAGCTATTTTTTCTATATGCTTCAGAATAATGTCCATCTTCAGTGCTGCGTTGTGAGCATGGAGACTTTTACGGGAGAAATTCTAAATAATTCATGTAGCTGCGGCATACATGGTACTTTTACTGGGTTCATAGACAACGGCGCGAAAGACAAAAGCGCGCGCCGACAATTGAGCGCAGCGCGCGCCACCGCGCCGCTCTAAATTACAGTTTTTAGGGGCTCCGACAGGGGGTTTTGTTGGGGAACCCCCCCCAGTTTACTTAATAGACATCGAGGCGGCGTTATGGGGGGTTTGGGGGGTTGTAACCCTCCACATTTTACTGTAAACTGAACTTTTTCCTAAAAACAGGGAAAAAGTGAAGTTTTCAGTAAAATGTGGGGGGTTACAACCCTCCACACTCCCCACAACGCCCCCACAACGCGGCGCGATGTCTATTAAGTAAAGTGGGGGGGTTCCCCCCCACACACACCCCCGTCGGAGCACTAAAAACAGTAATTTAGAGCGGTGCGGCGGCGCGCGCTGCGCTCAATTGTCTGGGCGCGCCTTTGTCCCGGCGCGCTTTTGACCTGACACCCTTTTACTGTCTGTATCTTGCATCTGTTGTTCAGAGAGACTTACGTCATTGTGCTAGTTTTTCTTTAGAAATTATGCAGCGTAAAAATTGACAGACAAAAAGCACCTGAATATTTAGCAGCTGCTATTTGTGGAAAAAGCAAGGTAAAATAGTCCTGTGGAAGGTCCCTCCCGGGCAATCCCAGGATGCACCGGGAAGGGGAAGGCATACCATTTTGGAGTGGCAGGCCGGTGAGTAGAAAGGACTGGGCATCCCTCCTGCTGTCTACTGTATCAACAGGTACAGGGAGGTTCGGAAGGCGTGGAGGGAATGGGATATCTGTCGGCAGGAGGGAATGGGTATCTGTCCTTCCGTGTTTTTTTGGAAAGGGGAGTGGAGAATGGGAGGGGTCAGTTCGACGGTAGGAGGGAGTGGGTATCCCTCTTGCTGACTTTTTGGTACCGGGGTCATTGCAGGGGGGTTGTTGGGGGGTATAACTGTCATCGGTGGTGGTGGGGGCTCAAATTTTTTTTTTTTTAATGGGATTAGATGTTGTGCATGTATAACAGATGTACAACATCTGTGCCCATTAAAATTTGTTTTTTTTTATAAAGGCTTCCTGTCCTGAATAGCTGAGTCAGTTTTGTAACGACTGGTGGGGCGGGATTAGGGCAGACTCAACTCATTTGCAATGGGAAGCCTTTTGAGCATGGATTGCTGTTTGGAAATCGGCCCAAACTTTGGCCTACAGCGATCCGCCCGGCCTGCCTTAATGACTATGCTTTGGGCATCTAGCCCTGAGTTAATTGCCTACCACCCAATTATAAGCTCATTCTTTCTAATTATCGGCACCGATTAAGCCTATTAAATAATTAATCTCCCCTTTTCCTAAGGCGCGCCAGCCAATTTAGTGCACGCTAAATATTAACGCACGCTAAATGCTAACGTGGCCATAGAATATAATGGATGTGTTAGGGTTTAGCGCGTGCTAAATCGGTAAGCGCGCCTTAGCAAAAGGACCCTTAAGTTAGGTGCCTTGATCGACTCGGTACGCCGATACTTCAGGGGCTATTTCTAGATCTAGGCCCAGGTGCCTAACTTTAGGTAACCTTTTTTATTAATTCTTTATTCATTTTATAATTCACAAATAGTGTACAGTAAATATCAAACAATTAGAATACAATATCACATGAAAATCTACCATATCATACAACAAAAAGATATAACCCCCACCCCTCCCACTTCCATATACAACAAAAAAAATATACCACATGAATATAATATCTTATCATCTAATATAATAAAATGGTAAGCCGCGCATGCGCACTTCCTAAGTGTGTGCCGGTTTTCCATGAACTGTAGCGACACATAGGAAGTGCGCATGCGCAGCTTACAATTCTTTGAAAGACGCGGCGGTGGCTGCTCTCACGATCCCCGCCTGCGTCGGACTTCCGACGCAGGCGGGGATCATGAGAGGAGCCACCGCCGCGTCTTTCAACTAAAAAAAAAAACAACCAAAAACAAGGCGGATGTCGGCCCGATGGCTGGAGTTCACCGCTGAGTCCGGTGAGGAGTGCTTCCCTCAACTGGAACCGTCGGGTCTAATTCAAATACTCCCGGCAGGTCGGGAGGGGGCGGAGCAGGCTCGCACGCCTGGCGGGGACCGGACAGGAACTAGACTCCCTGCAGGAGCCAGCCTGATGGCTGGAGATCACCGGACTGGACAGGGGGAGCAGGTAAGGGGGTGCTGCAGTACAGGAGGAGCAGGGAAGAGGTGATTCTGGACAGGGGGGGAGGTAACAGGAAGGGAGGCCTACTGCTGGATAGGGGAAGCAGGGAAGAGGTGCTGCTAGACAAGGGGGGGGGAGGTAAAAGGAAGAGAGAAGGGCTCCTGCAAAGGAGAAGAGCTACTGCTGGATATGGGGAGCTGGAAATGGGGTGATGCTGAACAGGGGGAGATAAAAGGAGAAGGGCTACTGCTATATAGGGGGAGCAGGGAATGGGTGGGGATGCTGCTGGACAGGGAGGAGGTAAAAGTAAGGGAGAAGGGCTGCTAGCACCCGTTAATGTAACGGGCTAAACAACTAGTTCATATATATTATTGATAGAAATCCAACCCCCCCCCCCCGATCCACATGTAAGAATTAAAATTGGGAAAAGTGTAAATTATTCATTAGAATAATTTAAAAATGGCCCCCACACATCCTTAAATTTATTATAGTAACCTTTTTGAACTGCCAACCTTTTGAGAATTAACCCCCTTGGCATGTGGCAATGTGTGATGCCCTGAGACGAGCCACAGAGAGCAGCATTTTTCCGTGAACGTAACATAGTAAACGATGGCAGATAAAGACCCGAATAGTCCTGTAATCACAATTTCATCATTAAATTAAAATGTCTTTTTTGCTCCGTGACTTCTGGGCCAAAGACCTTAGAATTCGATCCGGTACTGACCTTGGTTTCCAGCTACTGGAGTTCCGGTCGAAACTCACTCCAGCCTATCCAAACCACCTCTTTTGCGCGGAGTCAGACCGTGAGGCAAATTGCCCCCATTGATCCTCTGTGCTCATCCCACGCTGTTTTGAAATTCCATCACCGTTTTCCTCTCCACCCCTTCCCTCGGGAAGGCATCCCAGGCACCTACCACCCGCTCCGTGAAAAAAGAATTTCCTAACAACACTCTTGAGTCTACCTTCCCTCTAATTTTACCAATTTCCCTTCTCTGGAAAAGATTTGGTCCTATATTAATACCTTTCAAATATTACTAAATTAAATTATGCCGAATGCAGAGTTAGTCAGTGAGGCAAGGCACAAAATCATGCTAAGTGTTGGTTAGTTACGCCCCTGACCTCCTTAGCAGCTCTTAACCTGACAGTTCAGAATTGGTTCAGAGCGATGTGATTACACGTATTAACTTACAGGGTATCAATTTGACCAGCATGTGGGATCATTTCTCTAAAATTAACTGCTGTGTTTTCCCTTTGCTTTGTGGGCTCTTTGTAAAGATGAAAAAGGGGGGGGTGAGGGGGGTGTTTGCCGCTCAGTTTTGATTTCGCTCTCTGGGTCGTGTCTTTGTGATTGATGCAGCGGCATAAGTGATCACTGCTACTCTAAAATCCTCTGTTATTCATTTTGTCACCGCAATGCTGTCACGTGAAGGAAACTGCAGAATCCCCGTGCGGCCAGCGATGCAGTTTTTAAAGCTGAGCAGCTGTCTGACGGTCGCCAGTGGTCCGATTTATTGCCAACCTGCCCCTCCCGATCCTGCGCCCCCACCCTGCCCTCGGGCTGGTCATTGCAGTCTTTTGGAAAGAGACAGACATTTATGTTGGAGTGCGTGACCGCATTTTACAATTTTCAGCACATTATGATATAATAATAACCCCCCCAGGGGACAGAGCTGTAGTACAGCTCACTTTTAGGCACTCCAGTGCCACGCAGTGGGAGTCTCTTTGTGGATGATACCAAAATCTGCAATAGAGTGGACACCCCGGATGGTGTGAATAATATGAGGAGGGATCTAGCGAAGGTTGAAGAATGGTCTGAAATTTGACAGCTAATATTTAATGCTAAGAAATGCAAGGTCATGCATTTGGGCTGCAAAAACCCAAGGGAACGGTACCGTTTAGGGCAGGGGTCCCCAAAGTCCCTCCTTGAGGGCCGAATCCAGTTGGGTTTTCAGGATTTCCCCAATGAATATGCATTGAAAGCAGTGCATGCACATAGATCTCATGCATAGTCATTGGGGAAATCCTGAAAACCCGACTGGATTCGGCCTTCAAGGAGGGACTTTGGGGACCCCCTGGTTTAGGGGATGAAGAACTTTTGTGCATGAAAGAGGAGCGGAACTTGGGTGTGATTGTATTGTGATGTCCTTAAGGTGGCTAGACAGGTTGAAAGCTAGAAGGATGCTAGGTTGCAAAGGGAGAGGAAAAAGGAGGTATTAATGCCCCTGTATAAGACTCTGGTGAGACCTCATTTAGAATATTGTGTACAATTCTGGAGGCCGCACCTTCAGAAAGATATAAAAAGGATGGAGTTGGTCCAGAGGAAGGCTACTAGAATGGTATGTGATCTTCATCATAAGGCGTATGGGGACAGACTTAAAGATCTCAATCTGTACTTTAGAGGAAAGGCAGGAGAGGGGAGATATGATAGAGATGTTTAAATACTTACATAGTATAAATATGCAAGAGGCGATTTTCTTTCAATTGAAAGGAAACTCCAGAGTGAGAAGGCACAGGATGACGTTAAGAGGTGATAGGCTTAGGAGTAATCTAAGGAAATACTTTTGTGTGAAATAGTCTCCTGGTAGAGGTAGTGGAGATAAAGACTGTCTGAATTCAAGAAAACTTGGGACAGGCATGTGAGAACTATTAGGGAGAAGAGGAGATAGTGGATGATTTGAATGGGCCATTTGGTCTTTATCTGTCATCATGTTTCTATAACCATAAAGCTCTATGACCTCACAATGCAGGTGTAAAGAGCCTTAGCCTATAGGAAGAGGAGATGCAAATGTTAAGAGCCTTAGCCAATAGGGAGAGGAGGAGATAGTGGATGCTGCGGATGGGCCATTTGGCCTTTATCTGCCATCATGTTACTATGTTTCCATAACCATAAAGCTCTATGATCTCACAATGCAGGTGTAAAGAGCCTTAGCCTATAGGAAGAGGAGATGCAAATGTTAAGAGCCTTAGCCAATAGGGAGAGGAGGAGATAGTGGATGCTGCGGATGGCCCATTTGGCCTTTATCTGTCATCATGTTTGTATAACCATAAAGCTCTATGACCTCACAATGCAGGTCTAAAGAGCCTTAGCCTATAGGAAGAGGAGATGCAAATGTTAAGAGCCTTAACCAATAGAAAGAGGAGGAGATAGTGGATGCTGCGGATGAGCCATTTGGCTTTGATCTGCCATCGGGTTTCTATGTTTCTACAATAGCCCTTACAGATATAAGAACAAAAAGAAATCTATTATATGCTAAATGAAAGGTCCACGAAGCCCAGTGTCCTATCTCAGACATTGGCTAGTCAGTTTTCCCTACTTCTGCATTCAAAATTTACTGAAAAAGGTGTGAGATGTCAATGAAATGTCCCTTGTTGTTGCATGTGGTCATCAAAAGATTCTGGAAACTTCACCTTCAAAAAGATATAAACAGAATGGAGTACATGAAAACATAAGAATTGCCGCTTCTGGGTCATACCAGTGGTCCATTGTGCCCAGCAGTCTGATCATGCGGCAGCCCTCTGGTCAAAGACCAGCGCCCTAACTGAGACTAGCCCTACCTGCATACGTTGTGGTTCAGCAGGAACTTGTCTAACTTTGTCTTGAATCCCTGGAGGGTGTTTCCCCCTATGACAGACTCCGGGAGAGCATTCCAGTTTTCTACCACTCTCTGGGTGAAGAAGAACTTCCTTATGTTTGTACGGAATTTATCCCCTTTCAATTTTAGAGAGTGCCCTCTCGTTCTCTCTACCTTGGAGAGGTTGAAGAAACCTGTCTTTATCTACTTTGTCTTGAATCCCTGGAGGGTGTTTTCCCCTATAACAAACTCCAGAAGAGGGTTCCAGATCTCTACCACTCTCTGGGTGAAGAAGAACTTCCTTACGTTTGTACAGAATCTATCCCCTTTCAACTTTAGAGAGTGCCCTCTCGTTCTCTCCACCTTGGAGAGGGTGAACAATCTCTCTTTATCTACTAAGTCTATTCCCTTCATTATCTTGAATGTTTCGATCATGTCCCCTCTCAGTCTCCTCTTTTCAAGGGAGAAGAGGCCCAATTTCTCTAATCTCTCACTGTACGGCAACTCCTCCAGCCCCTTAACCATTTTAGTCATTCTTCTCTGGACCCTTTCAAGTAGTACCGTGTCCTTCTTCATATATGGCAACCAGTGCTGGACGCAGTTCTCCAGGTGAGGGCGTACCATGGCCCGGTACAGCGGCATGATAACCTTCTCCGATCTGTTTGTGATCCCCTTCTTTATCATTCCTAGCATTCTGTTTGCCCTTTTCATCGCCACTGCACATTGTGCGGACGGCTTCATCGACTTGTCGATCAGAACTCCCAAGTCCCTTTCCTGGGAGGTCTCTCCAAGTACCACCTTGGACATCCTGTATTCGTGCATGAGATTTTTTGTTACCTACATGCATCACTTTACACTTATCCACGTTGAACCTCATTTGCCATGTCGATGCCCACTTCTCGAGCTTGATTATGTCACGTTATAGATCTTCGCAATCCCTCTGTGTCTTCACTACTCTGAATAACTTCATATCGTTCACAAATTTAATCACCTCACTCATCGTACCAATGTCCAGATCGTTTATAAAGATGTTGAAGTGCACAGGTCCAAGCACCAAGCCCTGCGGCACCCCACTAGTGATGCTCTTCCAGTCCGAGTATTGTCCATTTATCCCCACTCTCTGTTTCCTATGCTCCAGCCAGTTTTTAATCCATATGAGTATTTCACCCTCGATTCCATGGCTTGCAATTTTCCGAAGTAGTCGCTCATGCGGAACCTTGTCAAACGCCTTCTGAAAATCCAGATATACAATGTCGACCGGGTCGCCCTTGTCTGTCTGTCTGTTTACTCCCTCAAGAAGTGCAGCAAGTTCGTCAAATACGATCTGCCTTTTCTAAAAGCAGTGGGAAGGCTGCTAAAATGATTGGTGGTCTTCAGCATGGGGTGTATGGGGACAGGCGGAAGAGGGAAGAAATGAGACATTTAAATACCTACATGGCATTCGGCTGTTGAGATGGTAGTTACTCTGATTGGTACTCCTGAGCAGGGTGGATTTGATTTAAATCAAATCAGTTTAAATCCCGATTTAAATCACTAGTCAGAAAGGCTTGATTGAAATCATGCCGGTGACATTATATAAATGCATTAATGGAATTCAATTACCCCAAATATTTAAACATTGCATGACTATACAGCCTCATTAAAAACGAATCCTTATTTCATGGACTATAAAGTATCTTACCCACCCCCCACCGCCTCTTTTATAAAACTTTGAAAGTGGTTTTTAGCGTCAGCTGGCACACTGAATGCTCTGCACTGCTCCCGACACTCATAGAGTTCCTACGAGCGTCGGGAGCAGCGCAGAGCATTCAATGAGCCAGCCTGCGCTAAAAGGGGGGGGGGGGGTTAAATAGAAAGCTATCTGTAGATAGATTTTTCCTCAAAACAGCATTTTTATTTTATTTTTTAAATCTTATTTAAATTTATTTTATTTTTTTTTTAATCACTGATTTTTATCCACCCTGCTCCTGAGTAACATCTGCTCCTATAATTTATATAACTGACTTGTTTGTAGCAGCAGCTGTTCCTTAAAAAGAGCTGTTAGTTTTGTTGGCTTGATACAGTGG
Source organism: Geotrypetes seraphini (assembly GCF_902459505.1). Lineage (NCBI taxonomy): Eukaryota > Metazoa > Chordata > Amphibia > Gymnophiona > Dermophiidae > Geotrypetes > Geotrypetes seraphini. The sequence goes on along the minus strand of NC_047091.1, from coordinate 174,783,657 downwards.
TTCTGAAATATATGGTGGGGAGTTAAAATGCTAGCCCTAAGGCAATTTGTTGGACTAAATTCTTTTTCACCTCTCTTAAGATATGTTGTATCTGAGGGTAATTTGACAGAGCACTTATCTTCATTCAAGCATGAAAGACTGGAAGAATACAGAGATTTGGTATGCGAGTATATGGTTGCACTTCCCAAATTCTGGAACACATTACTACAGGTTTTGTGGCAGACTCAAGGCTCCTTTTACGAAGGAGCGCTAGCGTTTTTAGCACACGATTAGCGCATGCTATTCCGCGCCTTGAGGCCCTAACGCACCTTTGTAAAAGGAGCGCTCAGTCTGTACTTTTTAGAAAACAATTCAAAGCACTTTTTTGTTTCAGCAAGCTTTTGGATAATTTTGATACAATTTTATTGTTGGGTCAGTGATGCTATATTATTTTTATGATTTGTCATCTTTGTAGTGCGTCTCCGATGATGTTATTGTGAATTTTATTTTGTAAAGCCACCCAGAATTGTAGATTCAAGGGGGGGCTGGAAAGTTCTCAGCCTAACCAAGAAGAGAATGATGTGGATATAGTTCCATCAATGATCTGAGGCAATGTCAAAACATAGAATTTCGTTTTTGCAAATTGATACTTAGCGAAATAAGATAACGCTCTTTTCAGCTACAGTGGCAAAATAAGGCTCAGAATTTAGGAAGTTGGTTGGTTGGGCTGAAGACTTTTCAGCACCCCCTCGTATGTAATAAAAGTGAACCGAGTATAGGACAATCAAGCCATTGTGACATCACTGATGAGGTTGGCTCTTATTGGTGGATTGAGGCATTATGACATCACAATCTCAGCTCTGGTTATCAGAGACAGGATGTCTTCACACTATGAGGAATTGCTGAAAAGTTCTCAGCCCAACTAAGAAGAGATTGGGTGTCAGGTCAAAAGCGCGCCGGGACAAAGGCGCGAGCAGACAATTGAGCGCAGTGTGGAGGCGCGCGCCGAAGAAAAAGACTGTTTTTAGGGGCTACGACAGGGGGTGTGGGGGGACCCCCCCACTTTACTTAATACAGATCGCGCCGCGTTGTGGGGGCGTTGTGGGGGGTTTGGGGGTTGTAACCCCCCACATTTTACTGAAAACTTAACTTTTTCCGTTTTTAGGGAAAAAGTTACGTTTTCAGTAAAATGTGGGGGTTACAACTCCCCAAACCCCCCCACAACGCCGCCGCGATATGTATTAAGTAAAGTGGGGGGGGGGGCTCCCCAACAAAACACCCGTCGCAGCCCCTAAAAACAGTCTTTTTCTTCGGCGCGCGCCTCCGTCTTGCGTTCAGTTGTCGGCGCGCGCCTTTGTCTTCCGCGTTACTGTCTATGAACCAGAGATTGACTTGGATATGGTTCAGTCAATGGTCTGAAACAATGACAAAGCACAGAATTTCGTTTCTGCAAATTGGCACTTAATGAAATAAGATAACACACTTTTCAGATACAGCGGCAAAATAAGGGTCAGAATTTAGGAAGTTGGTTGATTGGGCTGAGAACTTTTCAATACCCCTTCATAGTGTGGAATAAAAAATATATATTTATATATATATATATTTTTTTTTTAATCAGCCTTGTGCACCAAATTCATGCATAGAAACATAGAAAGATGACGGCAGAAAAGGGCTATAGCCAATCAAGTCTGCCCACTCTTCTGACCCACCCCATTAAGTCTGAGTGCTAATGACCTAGTTCCTTAACCCGACCCTCGTAGAGATCCCACTAGGACGTCCCATTTATTCTTAAAGTCAAGCACGCTGGTGGCCTTGATCACCTGCATTGGAAGCTTGTTCCAGTGATCTACTACCCTTTCTGTGAAGAAATACTTCCTGGTGTCACCATTAAATTTCCCTCCTCTGAGTTTGAGCGGGTGCCCCCTTGTGACCGAGGGTCCTTTGGGAAAGAAGATGTCGTCTTCCACCTCGACACGTCCTGTGATGTATTTAAATGTCTCAATCATGTCCCCCCCCTTTCCCTGCGTTCCTCTAGTGCGGGGGTCGGCAACCTGCGGCTCCAGAGCCGCATGCGGCTCTTTTCCACCTTTGCTGCGGCTCCGGTAGTGTGTCACGCAGGCATGCAGCTTAAGTCCGGCGTCGCGGCGGGAAATAGCCATGCTGAGCAGTGAGCTCAGCACATACACAGATGAAAGCCTTGCTTGCTGATTGGTCCGGCGGCCCCGCCCCACCGGACCAATCAGCAAGCAAGGCTTTCATCTGTGTAGTGCTGAGCTCACTGCTCAGCATGGCTATTTCCCCCGCGACGCTGGACTTGTAAGGTACACGCCTGAAAAAGAAATCATCCTGGCCGGGGTCGGTGTCATGCTCCGGAGATCTACAGCCTTCCTATCTCCCTCTACCTGCTTCCGGCCACATCCCCTGCTCCGCGGCTCTCTTCGGCAACTCAGCAGCAGCGATGGACACAATCTTCTGACGTCGGGGCCTACCCTCTGCGAGTCCCGCTTGTTTCAACTTACTTTTTCCACAAAGGCAGGACTCGTAGAGGGAAGGCCTCGATGTCGGCAGCTTGTCTTGATCACCGCTGCTGACGAGTCGCTGAAGAGAGCCGCGGAGCAGGGGTTTGTTGCCAGGTGCAGGTAGAAGGGAGAGGGCCAGATGCAGGATTCGTGGGTGAGGGAGCAGAAGAGAGAGAGAAAGAGAGAGGGGAGGGAAACAAAAGGAAATCTTTCATACTGGGCTGGGCCGGAGTGGAGGGAGGGTGGAAAGATTCTAGCTACAGGGTGCAGTAACAAAGGAAAAGGGGGGGAAAGCTGAAAATGGAGATAGTGACACAAAGAAGAGAAAGGGTAAGCAGGACCTACTGAATAAGGATAGAGATACAGAGGGGACATGAAGAGGAGGTGAAATAGAGACATAGAAGTAATGCTGAAAAAGTGTGTGGGGGGAGATAAAGACATTGAAAGGGCAAATGGTGAACATGGCGTAAAGATAAGGACAGAGACAAATGAAGATTCTGAAAAAGTGGTGAGATAGGGATATAGGTGAGATGGACACAAAGAAGGGTGATGCTGGAAAATAGGTGGAATGGTAATTCTGACAGACACAGAAGGGAAATGCTGGATCAAGGAGAGATGGGGCTCAGGCTGGATGGAATGAGGAGAAATGCCTTGTTGGCCCGGAACTTCCTCTCCTACGTCAGAATTGACGTCAGGGAGCGGAATGCTGGTCAGCGCAACACTTCTGCAGGGAAAGCTTGAGACGGCGGTGGCTTGGGGGCTGTTCCCCGATTACGGTGGCAGCAAACCGAGTGGCTTGGGGGACGGCACGGAGACAGAAAGAAGGGGGAACAGGGAGACAGAAAGAAAAAGTTGGGGGAGAGAATGAGGTCTGGAGGAGAGGAAACATACAGGAGGCTGAAAGAAAGGAAGAAAGATTGGATGCACAGTCAGAAGAAGAAAGTGCAACCAGAGACTCATGAAATCACCAAATAGCAAAGGTAGGAAAAATGATTTTATTTTCAATTTAGTGATCCTGTATATAGCATTAAGATAAGAAACAATATATGCAGTGTTAGATTTGTTTTATAATGGTTTTGCGGCTCCAAGTTTTTTTTTCTTTTCGAAAACGGGTCCAAGTGGCTCTTTATGTCTTAAAGGTTGCAGACCCCTGCTCTAGTGTGTAGAGCTGCAATTTGTTTAGTCTTTCTTCGTACGAGAGACCCTTGAGCCCGGAGATCATCCTAGTGGCCATCCGCTGAACCGACTCAACTCTAAGCACGTCTTTACGGTAATGTGGCCTCCAGAATTGCACACAGTACTCCAGATGAGGTCTCACCATGGTTCTGTATAGTGGCATTATGACTTCAGGTTTGCAGCTGATGAAGCTTCTACTGATACATCCCATCATTTGCCTTGCCTTGGATGAGGCCTTCTCTACTTGTTTGGCAGCTTTCATGTCTGCACTGATGATTACTCCCAATTCTCGTTCTTCTGAAGTCCTAGCTAGTGTTTCTCCATTTAAGGCGTAAGTCGAACTCATTCCTAAATAGGAATTATATGCATGCTTTCCCTCTCTTATTCTTGCAAAATCCTGCTATGTAGTTTGCACAAATTTCCAAGCTTATTTTATGCAGGCATTTGAGAAATTCTGGGGGCAGTTCCATAACTTGGTACCTTGATGTAGTCAACGTATCGGGCGTGCACTGAACCCCACAGGATCTGGACGCTCCTAAAGTTTTAGCATACGAGCATGAAACCATATTGGCATTTTGAACTTTAGCCACGATCCCTTATGCCAGGTCAGTGGTTGGCGTAAGTTGTTGTAGCTAAGTGCGCTATGCAACATGCATAATTGAAGAAGAAGAAGAATAGCTTAATTTATATCCCGCTATATCTTGCAGTTCAGAACGGTTCACATCAAGATAAACTGCATAGTATGCAGCGAGAATACATCGAAACATAGCAAAACACATTGCATAGGTAGAGATAGTCAAACCAGCAAGAAATGGAAACATATTTGTCACATAAGTGGGTCTTCAAAGATCTAGAAACTTAGAAACATAGAAAATGACGGCAGAAAAGGGCCACGGCCCATCTAGTCTGCCCACACTAATGGCCCACCCCCTAACTACCTCCATGAAGAGATCCCACATGCCAATCCCATCTTTTCTTAAAATCTGGCACGCTGCTGGCACGCTCCTTTTACTAAACCGCGATAGCGTTTTTAGCGCACGCTGCATTTCCACGTGTATTTAACCCGCGCTACGCGGCTAGAGCTAACGCCAGCTCAATGCTGGCGTTAGCGTCTAGCGCACGCGGCAGTTCAGCGTGCGGTAAGCGCGCGATAAAACCGCTATCGCAGCTTAGTAAAAGGAGCCCTAAATGTTAGATATGAAAATGAATTCAGAAAGCATTCTCTAAACTAGTATATTGCAAACTGTGTACAATTCTGGAGGCCGCACCTTCAGAAAGATATAAAAAAGGATGGAGTCGGTCCAGAGGAAGGCTACTAAAATGGTGCGTGGTCTTCATGATAAGGCGTATGGGGACAGACTTAAAGATCTCAATCTGTATACTTTGGAGAAAAGGCGGGAGAGGGGAGATATGATAGAGACGTTTAAATACAATCAGCAAAAAATTGTTATTAGCCTAGTGGTGGGGATACCCCATTTAAGTACATTTATAATAGGTGGAGAAGTATAATTTCCTGCGCCATTCTGAACCGTGTGGACGGAGCAGGAGAGAATGTGATTGTCCTGACGCAGCCGTTGTTCGGCGAAACAAGAGCCTTGTTGGTGACATCCAGTTCCTTGTCTTTTGTCAGCGTGAGAAGTGCTATAGCAGGAAGATCTACTCGCTGCTGTTTGTGGCATCGTCAGAAGATAAGTGAACTGTTTTGTTCTTTTTCTGGCTCCCTGTGCACAGTGGTGGCTTTGGTCCCGTTTTGAAAAATTACATTTGGAAACGTGTGGAGTTTTTTTGCCTATGATACAGAGCAGGACTGGCTTAAGAACTCATTGGGTTGTCGTCCGTACATTGTTGATAAGTTGAGGCTTTTTCTCTACCTATTATAAATGTACTTTCATGGGGTATCCCCACCACGAGGCTAATAACAATTTTTTGCTGATTGTATTTATATTTTGGTATTGAGATTTGGATTCTTGAGAGACGTTTAAATACCTATGTGGCATATGAGTCAATTCTCTTTCATCTGAAAGGAAGCTCTGGAATGAAAGAACATAGGATGAAGTTAAGAGGTGATAGGCTCCGGAGTAATCTGAGGAAATACTTTTTTACAGAAAGGGTGGTAGGTGCGTATAACAGTCTCCCGGAAGAGGTGGTAGAGACAGGGACTGTGTATGAATTCAAGAGGGCCTGGAATAGACACGTGCGATCTCTCAAAGAGAGAAAGAGATAATGGTTACTGCGGATGGGCAGACTGGATGGGCCATTTGGCCTTTATCTGCCATCATGTTTCATGTTTCTATAACCATAAAGTTCTATGACATCACAATGCAGGTGTTAAGAGCCTTAGCCTATAGGAAGAGGAGATGCAAATGTTAAGAGCCTCAACCAATAGGGAAAGGGGAGAGGAGGAGATAGTGGACGCTGCAGATGGGCCATTTGGCCTTTATCTGCCATCATGTTTCTATGTTTCTATATAAGCCGTTGTTCTTTATTCCTTGTAATGCATGATCATCAATAAAAATTGTTTTAACATTAAAAAAATTTAGGCTTGGATATTACACATTAGCGCCTAGGGCAAATGTGTACGCAAATCCAATTAACATCAGTTATTGATTGTTGATGCCTTATTAACTCTTTAAGTTGCACATTTATCTGCCCTAGGTCAGCGTTTCTCAACTTGGTCCTGGAGTACCCCCTTGCCAGTCAGATTTTCAGGATATCCATAATGAATATGTATGAAAGATATTTGCATAAAATGGAGGCAGTGTAGTCAGGTGACGTTTATCCATATTCATTGTGGATGTCCCAAAAACCTGACTGGCAAAGGGGTTACTCCAGGACCGAGTTGAGAAGCACTGCCCTAGAAGACCAAACGTAGGCAACCTTTATAGAATTCAGTGGTAAGTATCTGAATAGTCCAGGGGTAGGCAATTCCGGTCCTCGAGAGCTGGAGCCAGGTCAGGTTTTCAGGATATCCACAATAAATATGCCGTGAGATAGATTTGCATCTCAAGGAGGCAGCGCATCTATCTCATACATATTCATTGTGGAAATCCTGAAAACCTGACCTGGCTCTGGTCTCGAGGACCGAAATTGCCTACCCCTGATCTAGTTGCATTTTCAGGATTTCTCCAATGAATATGCATGAGATTATTTGCATGCATTGCCTCCATTGTATGCAAATAAATCTCATGCATATTCATTGTGGAAATCCTGAAAACCTGACTTGACTAGGCCAGGGGTAGGCAATTCCGGTCCTCGAGAGCCAGAGCCTGGTCAGGTTTTCAGGATATCCACAATAAATATACCGTGAGATAGATTTGCATCTCAAGGAGGCAGCGCATGCAAATCTATCTCATACATATTCATTGTGGATATCCTGAAAACCTGACCCGGCTGGCCTACCTCTGATCTAGTTGCATTTTCAGGATTTCTCCAATGAATATGCATGAGATTATTTGCATGCATTGCCTCCATTGTATGCAAATAAATCTCATGCATATTCATTGTGGAAATCCTGAAAACCTGACTTGACTAGGCCAGGGGTAGGCCATTCCGGTCCTCGAGAGCCGGAGCCAGGTCAGGTTTTCAGGATATCCACAATAAATATGCCGTGAGATAGATTTGCATCTCAAGGAGGCAGCGCATGCAAATCTATCTCATACATATTCATAGTGGATATCCTGAAAACCTGACCTGGCTCTGGTCCCGAGGACCAAAATTGCCTACCCCTGGAATAGTCCATGCTGCCTCTCTTATTCTTGTAATATGTCATCTTTCGTTGCCATTAAATGTTTGCAAGCTCATTGCAGATTCTATTTTTTCTCCCCTTCTGCATCAGCTCTACTCTTTGTATCTTTCTATAGGCATTTTGAAGTTTCATGAATATTATTTGGGTGAGAGCATGGTGGAAAATTCTGGCGATTTCCATGAAACCAATAGCCTGAGTCTTCAAACTGCAAATAATTCAAATTTGGAGCAGTACATAGCCAGCGTGCGGGAGGCTCTTGGTGTGGATTCTTTTTATACCAGGTAAAATTTCAGCTGCGTTTTCTCGCTTTGAATTTCAAGGCTGGTGTATCAACAGGCACTAAGCCCATCATTTTGCATGGTTGTTCCTGGGATAGTCCTCGTAAGATTTACCCCCATCTTTTACAAAGGTGCGCTAACCGATTAGCGCACGCTAACGCGTCCATAGACTAATATGCAAGCTAATCGGTTTGCGCACTTTAGTAAAAGAGGGCCTTAATTTTATTTAAAATTTGTTCGATTGTCTAGCCTGGATCCTAGGCGATAATACATTAATTTAAAAAAAAGGGGGAGTACAAAAGTTAAATCAAAGACATATACAAATAAAATACGTAGACACAACATACAATTAAACGAGAGGGAAGAACTGCAATAAAATCTAGGAAAGAGAACATTAGTGGTTTTAAGAAAGGTTTGGACAAGTTCCTGGAGGAAAAGTCCATGGTCTGTTATGGGGGAAGCCACTGCTAGCCCTGGATCGGTAGCATGGAATGTTGCTACTCTGTGTTTTGGCCAGGTACCAATGATCTGGATTGGCCCCCGTGAGGAAGGCTACTGGACTAGATGGACCATTGGTCTGACCCAGTATGGCTGTTCTTATGCTCTTACCTGTGCCAAGTATAGGACAATCAAGTCATTTCAACATCACTGATGAGGTTGGCTCTGAGGCACTGTGGAATGAGGCATTATGACATCACAATCTCAGCTCTGGAATGTTGTTCTCATTGGGGTTCCAGAATCTTGTTCTTCTTTGAGATGCTGGAATGTTGCTACTCCTTGGGTTTTGTCCAGGTACTAGGGACCTGGATTGGCCACTGTGAGAACGGGCTACTGGGCTTGATGGACCATTGGTCTGACCCAGTATGGCTGTTCTTATGCTCTTACTTGTGCCAAGCCATTGCAACATCACGGCTGAGATTGGCTCTGAGGCACTGTGGAATGAGGCATTATGACATCACAATCTCAGCTCTGGAATGTTGCTCTCATTGGGGTTCCGGAATCTTGCTATTCTTTGAGATGCTGGAATGTTGCTACTCTTTGGGTTTTGGCCACCGTGAGAACGGCCTACTGGGCTTGATAGACCATTGGTCTGACCCAGTAAGGCTATTCTTATGTTCTTAATGAGGAAAACAATAGGAACGAAGGGGAACTCATTAGGCTTGATTACCTATATTCTATAAAGGGAACCCAAAATTGGTCACGGATCTCAGATCAGCGTCCAAAATAATTAGTTAATGGGCTCCAATGTTTTAATCATTAACAAGCACTTAATTGCGCTAATTATGATTTGGGCACCAATCTAGCTGTGTGTTATTCTGTAACAGGGGGGCGCCTAAATTGGATCGCGTGCGACTCAAAAGGGGGCATAGCCTTGGGAGGGGCTTGGGCTTGTAAGGGGGGGGTGTTCTTGCAGTGCTAATATAGAAGGGGATCTACGCCCAACTTGCTCGCCGGGATTTATACCAGATTTCGGCCGGCATAAGTCCTCACACCCAAATTTCTACAAGGAATTCAAGGGGAAATTCTACAAATGGCGCATAAACGTAGCGCCCTACCGGCACCTAAGTTAATTAAGAAACACTGGCAAAAAAAACGTTAAAACTAAAGTGCCTACCCTTGCCTAAAAAACTGCTCCAGAATCCACTAGGCCTCCTGATGCCACTATGGGTGTGGCTAACGATGGAAGTGGCGTTAGGCAGCCTAAGGCGCGATTCACGACCAAGGTAGGCGCTGGAAAACCCTGGTCTACCTTTCCGGCGCCTGTCTTTCCCAGAGGTGCAATTCTGAATACGGCGCTGTTGCGCGATTGACACACTATCCGGGCTTCGGCGCTCAGATCCGTCCTATTAAGATGACACATCCTGGTGCGCCATGTATAGAATAATGTTGAGCACCGATTATTATTATTATTTTTTTATTGGCGCCTAATTTTCTACGCTGTTTAGAGAATTTCCCCCGTGGTTTGAACTTTTCTTAAAGTTTGGGTCCCATGTGATAGAGTCAAAGTCACTTTGCAACAGCTGCCTCTGCATTAAGAGAAAAACAGTCTGACTCGGCAGTGTTTATTCAATAAAATGTCCTTAGGAAATTCCTAGTACATATTCATTAAATTGCTAGGACAAGCAGTCTTTTCTTTATTACGGATGTGCACAGGCCAGAAATTCTCAGTTTGGCATTCTATCCCGATTTTTGGATTTGATTCATTGCACAAATTTGATTGACAATATTTTTTAATCTGTGCTGATTTTATATATCTTAGGGGGGTCCTTCCTCTTACTAAGGTACCAACTTAGCGCTAAATGCTATGGCCACGTTAGCATTTAGCGTGCTCTAATTTTTATCGCGCGCTAAATCGGCCACTGCACCTCAGTAAAAGACCCACTTAATTTGTAGATTGATGTAAGTTAAGCCCCGCGGTGGTATTAGCGCTGATGCTCATAGGAATTCTATGAGAGTCGGAGCTAAAACCGCTGCGACGGGCGATAAAAAAGCCCAACATGGCTTTGTAAAAAGGGGGAGGGGGTAAATGAGGTTGGTGCGCATCAATATTTGTAAGGTCAGCGAATTCACATCTCTAGTCTTTATTGAAACGGGTCCCTTAATTGGATAGGTTTATCTGCTTTACTGTGTTTCCCCTGTGATAGAAATAGCCACTACCCCAACAACCACAGTGAAAAACAACAATAAATAACTCTTTTCACCATAGATGGTGCATTGGATGAGAATGCCACTATAGTATGTATCCATCTAAACAAAAAATGCACAGGTTAAGTCAAACACAAAAAGGAGGAAAAAGCCTCAGAAAACACAGCACAAGCCAGCCGCTAAAACGGTTCAAGGCCAGACTGAACAAAACCTCACAGGCATAAAAAAAACCTCCTTGGCAAAAGATAAGTACCGTATTTTCACGCATATAACGCGCGAGTTATACGTGTTTTTACAAACCATGCATAACCTTGCGCGGTATACGCGTGAGCGCGTTGTACAAAATTTTTTTTACATAGTTCTCCCCCCCCCGACGTCCGATTCACCCCCCCCCCCCCGCAGGACCGCTCGCACCCCCACCCCGAAGGACCGCTCGCACGCACCTGCACCCCCACCCCGAAGGACTGCTCGCACGCGCTCCCACCCGCACCCGCATCCCCACCCTGAAGGACCGCTTGCACGCACTCCCACCCGCACCCCCACCCTGAAGGACCGCTCGCACGCACTCCCGTCCTCTTGCCCCAGCCAACCTCGGCACCCCCGACACGATCGGGGCAAGAGGGAGCTCAAGCCCTCTTGCCCCAGCCAACCGCGGCACCCCCGACACGATCGGGGCAAGAGGGAGCTCAAGCCCTCTTGCCCCCCCCGACACGATTGGGGCAAAAGGGAGCCCAAGCCCTCTTGCCCCGCCGACTCCCCAACTCCCCGACAATATCGGGCCAGGAGGGAGCCCAAACCCTCCTGGCCACGGCGACCCCCTACCCCCACCCCGCACTACATTACGGGCAGGAGGGATCCCAGGCCCTCCTGCCCTCGACGCATACCCCCCTCCCCCCAACACCCGCCCTCCCCCAAGAACCTCCGACCGCCCCCCCAGCCAACCCTCGAACCCCCTGGCCGACCCCCAAGACACCCCCACCCGCCTTCCCCGTACCTTTATGTAGTTGGCCGGACAACTACATAAAGGTACGGGGAGGGCGGGTGTTGGGGGGAGGGGGGTATGCGTCGAGGGCCCATGCGTCGAGGGGTATGGTCGGGTTGGGCCCATGTGCCTCAGGCCCCGCCCCCAGGAGGGACCTAAGGCTCCCGGGCCTATTCTGATTGGCCCAGGTGCCTTAGGCCCCACCAGTAGGCGGAGCTTTGGGACGGATGGGCCAATCCGGCCTCATTCCGTTGTTGGCTGCCTGCCGGACAGGCGGGTTTGGCTCCCGTCTGTCCGGCCAACTACACAAAGGTACGGGGAAGGCGGGTGGGGGTGTCGTGGGGGTCGGCCAGGGGGGTCGCGGGTCGGTTGGGGGGGCAGTCGGAGGTTCTTGGGGGGGGCGGTCGTTGGGGGGAGGGGGGGTTTGCGTCGAGGGCAGGAGGGCCTGGGATCCCTCCTGCCTGTAATGTAGTGCGAGGTGGGGGTAGGGGGTCACTGTGGCCAGGAGGGTTTGGGCTCCCTCCTAGCCCGATATTGTCGGGGAGTTGGGGAGTCGGCGGGGCAAGAGGGCTTGGGCTCCCTTTTGCCGCGATCGTGTCGGGGGTGGGGGGGCAAGAGGGCTTGAGCTTCCTCTTGCCCCGATCGTGTCGGGGGTGCCACGGTTGGCTGGGGCAAGAGGACGGGAGTGCTTGCGAGCGGTCCTTCGGGGTGGGGGTGCGAGCGGTCCTGCGTTGGGGTGAATCGGACGTCGGGGGGGGGGAACAGGTTTTCAGGGTGGGGACAGGACTTCAAGGGGGAGAGGAGAGTCGGGGCGGGCGAAAGGAGAGTCGGGGAGGCCAGAGGAGAGTCGGGGCGGGCAAAAGGAGAGTCGGGCGGCGACGGGAGAGTCGGGCAGCATGCGCGGTATACGGGTGTGCGCGGTATATAAAAATTTCTGTACATAGATTTGTGTTTTCCGCGCGCTATACCCGTGTGCGCATTTTACACGGGTGCGCGTTATCTACGTGAAAGTACGGTAGTTTTTTTTTCCGCTATCTTGATTTTCGTCGATTAATTGCATGCACAAAGCAATTTCAGACAAAATAAAGGTTTGTTTTAATGCCTATGAAGTTTTTTGTTCAATCTGGCCTTGAGCCGTTTTGGCGGCTGGCTTGTGCTGTGTTTTCTGAGGCTTTTTCCTCCTTTTCATTTTTGATTTAACCTGTGCATTTTTGGTTTAGGTGGATACGTACTATAGTGGAGTTCTCATTCAATTTATTTATTTTAAAAATTTCCATACCGTTTAAAACCTAAACGGTTTCCATATCTTTACATACATAATTCAGTAAAACAAATAAGATCAAACAAACATAAACAAATAATCCTCATAAGATCGACTATAAAAGAATGAAAGCCACACCAGGCTTATACAAGGAATCATATAAAAAGAATTACGTATTTTTCGCTCCAAAAGACAACACTTTTTTCCCCACCCAAAAGTGGGTGGAAATGGCGGTGCATCTTATGCAGCGAAGATAACATTTTCAAACACCCCCACCCAACCCGTCATAACTTTTTTAGTGTCCCACTCGGGGGTACGCGGGCTGACCACCGCCCACCCCCTGCCGCTGATCCCCGCTTGCCTGCCTGCCACCGCCACTGCTCCCTGCTCAACTCCAATGCGCCACAACTCCAGGAAGGGAAGGGCCAGCGCGCAGTGATTGCACATCACTGGTCCACAAGCCTTCACCCGACGTTAGTTCTGATGTTGGAGAGAAGGTCCGGGCCTTCTCTCCAACATCCTGGCATCGGGGGAAGGCTTGTGGGCCAGTGATGTGCAATCGCTGCACGCTGGCCCTTCCCTTCCTGGAGTTGCAGTGAGTAGTGGCAGCGGCGGTGGACTGGGGGCAGAGGAGGAAGAATCGGTGGCGGGTAGGCAGGCTTTGGCATGGCAGGGAGGGAGGATGAAGGACAAAGGCTGGAAGGCAGTGAGGGGGAGGGGGCACAAACATGGGACATGGGAGGGAAGGAATAGAAAGGGACAATTGTTGGGCCTGAGTGAAGAAAGAAAGGAAGGAAAGAAGGAGACTCATAAAATAACCAGACAACAAAGGTAGGAAAAATGATTTTATTTTTAATTTAGTGATCAAAATGTGTCAGTTTTGAGAATTTATATCTGCTGTGTGTATTGTGTGTATATGAAAAATGAAAGTAACAGCCTGGCAGGGAAGGGGAGAAAGGGTGCAGAGCCTGGCATGGAGGGGGGACAGGGTGCAGAACCTGGCAAGGAGTGTGGGGTTGGGTGCAGAGCCTGGCAGGGAGTGAGGGGGAATGGATGCAGAGCCTAGTATATATTAGTACACAATTTGGTTCAGAATGTTTTTTTCTGTTTTCCTACTCTAAATCTAGGGTGCGTCTTATGGTCAGGTACGTCTTATGGAGCGAAAAATTTATTGATAGACAATATCCGTTGCCATCTTGTACATTGCATGCTGGGATGGAAATACACATAGGGCCACAAAAGGTCCTTGATTGTTAGTATAGCCACAGTGAAGATTGGTCGTGTCCATGTGCATACCTTTGGTCTGAAAACCAGATTAATTTGCCCTTTTATCAGCTGCAGTAAGTAAAGAGACATAAGCTTGTCCATTCCTGCACACTAAGGCCATTTTTTTTTTCCATGCACTAATTTTCCCATTAGAGCATGGCTGTTAGTGCATGAGCTTCTACTGCCACCTATTTTGTAGGCGGTAATGGGTCTTAGCGCATGGCGATGTAGCAACGTTGATTAGCACAAAACACACCTACTCTCTGCCTCCCTGACCTGCCCCCAGCATTAAAAATTAAAATCCATTTTCTAGCATGCGGGAAGCGTGTGCCAGTCACAGAATTACCCCTGGGTGCTTAAATGCACCCTGTGGTAAAGCCTTTTTTTGCCGCCATAAATATGTGTCAGTGCTTACCACAGTTTAGTAGAAAGACCCCACAGTTTGGTGATTTTCCAGACCAGACGTGGTGGTGACTTTTAAGGGCAAGAACAAAAGAAAAAGCACCATTGGGTCATCAAGTGTGGGATAATCAAGAGTTCTCTATTGATTAACCCGATGGGGGCTGTGTTTCAGCGTCAAAATGTCTGCAACAGGACTCAGACGGTTAGCTCATAAGTACCAATCCAGAAATGTACCCCCCAAAATGTCTTCCTCACATAACGCTGTGAATTGACGTCCTCAAAGCGGCGCCGCTGTCTGACACCCCCCCCCCCCCCCCCCCGATGTAGGCGTTTTGACGCCAAACAAGGCCCGTGTCTGGTTCATCAGTAAAGAACTCCTGATTATCCCACACTTGACCGCCCTCAGTGCTTTTTCTCTTGTTCTCCGTGCTGTGTGCTTTGATTCTCTCTCTCTCTCGTGTTGCATGTGACCTTTGAGGATCAGCTTTGTGTATCTCTGGTTCAGGGAACGCCAGTCCTCCCTGAATCGGCATCCTCGCCAGCTGCTTAGTCAACGTGCATTATCCATCTGTTTCATTTCTGCTCTCTTATACGAGTCCAAAATGCTGGAAAATCGCAGTTTCTTATTATTCATGGGCCTATTCCAAACAGCTATTAACAGTGAATACTCGGTGATTAATTCTTCTGGAAATCTGCTTTCATGTTTTGTTTATACATTACAGTACACTTTTTTTGACTGCAGCTTGTGTATCTAATTTGTATTCTACCCAGTGCAATATCATTTGTAATTCTGACAAGTCCTTACATACATTTATTATTTCTTTATAGTCAAATTAATAATCTTCTCAGTGGGGTTTAAGTTTGGCTCCCGAAGGTAGTGTTCAGCGATGTCTTTCCTGTTTGATAGGATGCAAACATTGTGACAGCTCCATAAGCAGCCACTGTGTATATAACATTCTCCTAATACATGATTTCCCTGTTGAACAATTTAATGAATTTAAACAACGTATTTAGGTCTCATCCGCATTTCAATTAACCACGTTTCACATATTCATTAAAAAAAAAAAAAAATCGATTCTGCCATCTCAGGAGAGCTATTTTGGAATCATAATCAGAGCTTTTTCACCTGTCAAATTTTCAACATTCCACTTGGCCAAGCTCCGTTCTTACAAATGCTATGGATTAATCTTAAGATTTTTGATTGCTTGTTTGCTGGTTTATATGTTAGAAATTATTTACCTTTTTTTTTTTTTTTTCAATAAATTCTTATCCCTTCCCCGTCCCTCCCACCCATATAATTCCATAATCATAAAACATATAATAATAAAATTCCCCCCTCCCTACCAAATGATTGTTTGTAAGTGATGTATTTATTGTGAATGTGAATGAATATATTTAACACTTATTGTAATTTTGAAAATGAATAAAGAATATTAAAAAAAAAAAAAAAAAGAAATTATTTACCAACTTTTTGAAGAAAGTAACTTAGGGTTCCTTTTACGAAGCCGCGTTAGCGGTTTAATGTGCGTGCTAATTTGCCAGCCGCGCAAGCCACTACCGCCTCCTCTTGAGCAGGCGGTAGTTTTTCGGCTAGCGCGGGGGTTAGCACGTGCTAGAAAGGGGCGTGCAATAAAGCCGCTAACGCGGTTTCGTTAAAGGAGCCCTTAGTATTAATATTTGGATATACCGACCATCGCAAGTATCTGGTCGGTTTACAATAATAATAGATAAAAATTATAAAAATTTGAATATAAAAAAAACAAATTAAAAATAGGGGGGGATAGTATCTATACAAAGACTTGATTACGAAGGGTATAAGACAAAAGGGAAAGGGATGATTTTTAAATTACATTGTATCAAGGTAGTATGCAAAAGAATAAACCAGAAAAAGGCAATAAACCATTACAACAGTAAAAAATAGTGAAATACACATTATGGTACAGAATGCTACTTTCAACACAATAGACAGGAGGACATGTTAATAGAAAACAGAGGAGGAACGTGTACACGCCGTTCTCGAAAAGTCGTGGATCTTGACTTATAGGTGTTTTAGAGTGGAGATCAAAACAGCAGATCAGCTAGAGCGGGGGTCTCAAAGTCCCTCCTTGAGGGCCGCAATCCAGTCGGGTTTTCAGGATTTCCCCAATAAATATGCATTGAATGCAGTGCATGCAAATAGATCTCATGCATGTTCATTGGGGAAATCCTGAAAACCCGACTGGATTCTGGCCCTTAAGGACCGGAGTTGCCCACCCCTGTTTTAGCCTCATAAGAATTTAAAAAAAAAAAAAAAAATCTCCACGGAATTCCTCTAAAGAAAAACCCTGGTTGCAAAGGATGCAAAGTTGATGCCCAAATTCTGCCAATAGCTCTGTCTAGTAATCACTCTAGAACAGTGGTTCCCAACCCTGTCCTGGAGGAACACCAGGCCAATTGGGTTTTCAGGCTAGCCCTAATGAATATGCATGAAGCAAATTTGCATGCCTATCACTTCCATCATATGCAAATCTCTCTCATGCATATTCATTAGGGCTAGCCTGAAAACCCGATTGGCCTGGTGTTCCTCCAGGACAGGGTTGGGAATCACTGCTCTAGAACAGTGGTCACCAATCATGTCCTGGAGAAGCACCAGGCCAATAGGGTTTTCTGCATAGCCCTAATGAATATGCATGGAGCAGATTTGTATGCCTGTCACTTCTATTCTATGCAAATCTCTCTCATGCATATTCATTAGGACTAGCCCAGGGGTCTCAAAGTCCCTCCTTGAGGGCCGCAATCCAGTCGGGTTTTCAGGATTTCCCCAATGAATATGCATGAGATCTATGTGCATGCACTGCTTTCAATGGGGAAATCCTGAAAACCCGACTGGATTGCGGCCCTCAAGGAGGGACTTTGAGATCCCTGAGCTAGAGCAAAGTCCAAGACGCACAACACATTAAGGGCTCCTTTTACGAAAGCGCGTTTGGGCCTTAACACGTGGAATAGCGCGCGCTAGCCGCTACCGCCTCCTCTTGAGCAGGTGGTAGTTTTTCGGCTAGCACGTGCTAATCAGGTGCGTGCCCTAAAAACGCTGGCGCACCTTCGTAAAAGGAGCCCTAAAAGACCCAATACAGGCCGTGTTTTGCCTACGCAAGGGCTGCATCGGGGCCTCAGTGAAACCAAATCGGAACCCCCTCCTCCCCTCCTAAGCAAAGTACCAGCAGTTCAACAAAATGTCACTGTAATCCCCTCAGGCATCTGAACACTGAGTATCCATCGAGTTCAAAAAACTTCACTTCGGAAGCAAGTAACTTTTTTCAAGCAGTCTTATAAATCCAAAGACAGCCAGAGTGGATAAACAACCCCGACAAGAGCCCCTCGTTTCGCGGCTTCCCGCTGATTCACGAGAAATAGACTTGCCGTCACGATAGAGATTTTGGTATGAATAAGTCACATGTTGCACTTTTGGTATCTTTTCACTTAAAGCAGGCGTCGGCAAACCTTTTTACAAGTTTCAAGTTTATTAGGTTTTTTTATAAGACCGCTTATGCAGATTATCTAAGCGGTTTTACAATCAGTTACTCAAGTATCAGGTACTCAGCCAATTTAGCCAAATGTTTGATCCAAGATCTACAAAGAGCCGCAAGGTGTAGCTTCTCTCCCCCTCCAACCCCTCGCAGGTTTCTGCACCTCTCTTCTCTCCCTCCCTCCCCTGCCTCTCTAGGCTCTGACCCTTTAATCTCCCTCATCCCAACGCCCACCGCCCCAGGCCTACCAGCAGGAGTGTTTGTGGCAGGAGCATGGCTCTCTCACTCTTGCCTCCTTACGACTGTCTTCTAAAATGTCTGCCGAGTCCTCTCTTGGCAGCTCGCTATACGACAGGAAATGCGGCGAGAAGCTGCGAGAGGTCAGCTATGAGGAGGCAGGAGATTCTCATTGGTAGGACAGAGAGGCAGGAGGTAGGAGCTGCGAGGAGGCAAGAGAGAGAGAGGCAGGAGTTTCTGATTGGCAGGACAGAGAGGCAGGAGGCAGGAGAGAAGGCAGGAGCTGCGAGGAGGCAGGAGATTCCGATTGGCAGAATAGAGAGGCAGGAGAGAAGGTGGGAGCTGCGAGGAGACAGGAGATTCCGATTGGCAGGATAGAGAGGCAGGAGAGAAGGCGGGAGCTGCGAGGATGCAGGAGATTCCGATTGGCAGGAGAGAAGGCAGGAGCTGCGAGGAGGCAGGAGATTCCGATTGGCAGAATAGAGAGGCAGGAGAGAAGGTGGGAGCTGCGAGGAGACAGGAGATTCCGATTGGCAGGATAGAGAGGCAGGAGAGAAGGCGGGAGCTGCGAGGAGGCAGGAGATTCCGATTGGCAGGACAGAGAGGCAGGAGAGAAGGCGGGAGCTGCAAGGAGACAGGAGAGTCCGATTGGCAGGACAGAGAGGCAGGAGGCTGGAGAGAAGGCGGGAGCTGCGAGGAGGCAGGAGAGTCCAATTGCAGGACAGAGAGGCAGGAGAGAAGGCGGGAGCTGCAAGGAGGCAGGAGATTCCGATTGGCAGGACAGAGGGGCAGGAGGTAGGAGAGTAGGCAGCAGGAGAGAGAGGACTGCGCTTCTGCCACAAAGACCCTTGTTGGACCACCAGGTTTGAGGCCATGGGGAGGGGGATTGTGGGGTTGGGAGGGAGATTAAAGGGTCGGGGCCTGGAGAACCGCAGCCACGTGCGAGAAGAGCTGCATGTGGCTCATGAACCACAGGTGCCGATCAAAGCTTGTCAAAAAATGTTTTAAATTAGTCCTGTTAAAAAAAAAAGTTATCTTATTTCCTTTTCTTTTGTTTAGTTTTATTTATATTTCATTATCATCCTATTTATTTCCTTTAAAATGGACTAACATTGGCAACCACAAGTTTATGGAGAAAGGCATTTTCACATCTTCACCTTGACTTAGCCAGCAAAAATGCACCCACAGAAATAGCGAATGCAAATAACTGTATACGAAGTGGCGCTGAAAGAATCTCGGCCCAGCCAACTTCCTAAATCTGATGTTATTTTGCAGACTAACGAAATAAAGTAACACTCTTTTCAGCTACAGTGGCAAAATAACGTCAGATATAGGAAGTTGGCTGGGCCGAGCCCGATGACTTTCCTGTACCCACAGCAAATTTGAAAGCAAAACTTGTACACATACCAAGGCTGTGAAAACTGAGGCAGAATCAATGGGCTAATAATAGTCATAGAAACTTAAACTTTAACATGATGGCAGATAAAGGCCAAATGGCCCATCCAGTCTGCCCATCCGCAGCATCCACTGTCTCCTCCTTTCCCTATTGACTAAGGCTCTTAACATTTGCATCTCCTCTTCCTATAGGCTAAGGCTCTTTACACCTGCATTGTGAGGTCATAGAGCTTTATGGTTATAGAAACATAGTAACATGATGGCAGATAAAGACCAAATGGCCCATCCACAGCATCTACTATCTCCTCATCTCCCTATTGGCTAAGGCTCTTAATATATTTACATCTCTTCTTCCTATAGGCTAAGGCTCTTTACACCTGCATTGTGAGGTCACAGAGCTTTATGATTATAGAAACATAGAAACATCATGGCAGATAAAGGCCAAATGACCCATCCAGAGCCAAAACTATCTCCTCCTCTCCCTATTGGCTAAGGCTCTTAACATTTGCATCTCCTCTTCCTATAGATTACTCCGGAGCCTATCACCTCTTAGGGTTCCTTTTACTAAGCTGCGGCAGCGTTTTTAGTGCGTGCTACAGATTAGCGTGAGCTAACCCCCGCGCTATGCGGAAAAACTGACGCCAGCTCAATGGAGGCGTTAGCATCTAGTGTGCACGGCATTGTAGCGCGTGCTAAAACCGCTAGCGCAGCTTAGTAAATGTCGCACGCGCTAGACACTAACGCCTCCATAGAGCTGGCGTTAGTTTTTTCGCATAGCACGGGGGTTAGCGCGTGCTAAAAACGCTACCGCAGCTTAGTAAAAGGAGCCCTTAATTTCATCCTATGCCCCCTCATTCCAGAGCTTCCTTTCAGACAAAAGAGATTCAACTCATGCGCATTTACGCCACTTAGGTATTTAAACATCTCTATCATATCTCCCCCTCTCCCGCCTTTCCTCCAAAGTATACTCTTTTATTCATTATGTAGCTGCTTTTTGCATATGGATTTTAATTTTTTTTTTTTTTTTTGCCTGCCAGCTTCAGGTACTTTACCAGTGAAAAATAATGTATATACTCTTAAAAATGAAGAGGGAAAAAAAAATCATATGCATATTAGCTCCACGACCTAATCCTACTCTTTGCCCTCTTCAATTTCCCCTGGGTAAAAATGTGTGACCTGTTCATTCCCATTCGATATTTTATCCAGGGAACGGATAGGCAATTTTTCCCCTCCCTATTTGATTCCTAGAAAGCAAAGTTGCATTCGCTTAAACTATTCCATCAAAAATAATTAGGGAGATCTTTTCTTGTCTTGCTGATTTATGTCAATAAATTATAGCAGATTGCACTCCTACGCTTGGCCTACTTTTTTGTCTGCTTGTTTTAACGTGACTGCATGCCATGTGGGAGCTTAATGAGAAAATACGCTGGCAAGTAGTGCGTTCAGAGTCCTCCATAAGTTAATGGTCTCCATCTGAAGGGGTGACATTTTAGAGTAATATGGTTTAATGAATCGACAGTGCCAAAAAGACTCTACTTCTAAATGGGAGAGTACGTTACCAAGCCCATTTGATACTAAAATGATCATTTGTTTCTCGACTTACACAAGATGTAACATGGAAAACCCCAAAGAATTCAAAAGATTTAAAGAAGAGCATTGTTACAAATTTAATTGACATTAAATGATCTTGAGGTTTTTTTGTAACATTTGCTAATAAGTTTTATGCTTGCCCTGGATCGGTAGCATGGAATGTTCCTAATCTTTGGGTCTTGGTAAGGTACTAGGGAGCTGGATTGGCCACCGTGAGAATGGGCTACTGGGCTTGATGGACCATTGCTCTGACCCAGTGAGGCTATTCTTATGTTCTTACGTGAGCCAAGTATAGGACTATCAAGCCATTATGACATCACTGATGAGGTTGGCTCTGAGGCACTGTGGTATGAGTCATTATGACATCACAATCTCAGCTCTGGAATGTTGCTCTCATTGGGGTTCCGGAATCTTGCTATTCTTTGAGATGCTGGAATGTTGCTACTCCTTGGGTTTTGGCCAGATACTAAGGACCTGGATTGGCCACCTTCAGAACGGACTACTGGTCTTGATGGAACATTGGTCTGACCCAGTGAGGCTATTCTTATGTTCTTACGTGAGCCAAGTATAGGACTATCAAGCCATTATGACATCACTGATGAGGTTGGCTCTGAGGCACTATGGAATGAGGCATTATGACATCACAATCTCAGCTCTGGAATGTTGCTCTCATTGGGGTTCCGGAATCTTGCTATTCTTTGAGATGCTGGAATGTTGCTACTCCTTGGGTTTTGGCCAGGTACTAAGGACCTGGATTGGCCATCTTCAGAACGGACTACTGGTCTTGATGGAACATTGGTCTGACCCAGTAAGGCTATTCTGCTGGCTTTTATAAAGCTGCGATAGAGGTTTCTACCGTGGGCCGGCAAGGTAAACTGACTATTATTCAAAGCAATAAATGGCACAGCCCCCAATTACCTAAACAACCGCCTGTACCAAAACACCACCACTAGGCAAAGAAGAACTAAGACCCCTTTTACCTACCCCCCACTCAAAGGCACCCAGCGCAGGAAGATAGTTGACAGTCTGCTGGCGACGCATGCAGCGAAACTGGACCACACTATCTCCAACCTGCTGATAACAACAAACAACTACAAATAATCTCGCAAAAAAATCAAAACCCACCTATTCAAAAAGTTTATACAGATGGCTTAACCCCAACCGGACACCCCCTCAACGCAACTCCCCCCTCCTCCCCCCCCCCCCCCTCACCAGTTCCCTTCTCTTTAGCCTCAAGCATGTCAACTTCTTCCCTAACGGTATATATACTGGATCTGCACTATTTCCTATTTGTACAGCATCTTGTAGCTCTTGAAATATACAGCTCCGTTATTCTTGTAACTTCTCCTGGAAATGACCAGAATTCTCTCTGTAATTATCCTAGAAATGTCCAGTTGTCTCTTTTGTAATCCGCCCAGAACTACAAGGTTGAGGCGGAATAGAAATCAGTAATGTAATGTAATATAATGTAAATGCTCCAAAGTTTATAGAATTTTTACGAGCGTCGGAGAATTTGTAAAAGGAGCCCTTAATTATGAAGAAACAGCGATTAGTTTCCCCCCATGAAAAAAAAAAGATGTCTGGGTTTTAGTTGATTAGACCTTCCTACTTTAAAAGGCACCTCTAAAGAGTGCCATGGTACCAGCCTGCCCGTAGCCATTAAGGGAACCTCTTTCACGAGCCTTTTTGAATTTCATCACTGTTGTCTCCACCACCTCCTCCTGGAACTGTGCGATATCTGTTCCTTTTTTTAATCCGTGTCTTGGGAACACTAAACATAAAAAATTTGTTTTGTTATTTTTGCTTTTTTCCCTCATCACGGTCCACATGTTGCGTCCTGGCACCTTTCGGCCAAAGCGTTCTACATCCGATCTTCCTCTTTCCTTGCCTACAAAGCAATTCATTTTAATTTAAGCCAGTTATTGAGCCAATCAAAGGCCCTCTTTAACAAAGCCGATTAGTGTGGCGGCCTGCGGTAATCGCGCCGAAGCCCATTGGAAATTAACGGGCTTCGGTGCTGTTGCTTGCATGACGGCCGCTAGCGCAGCTTCGTAAAAGATGTTAAATAATTAAGGGCTCCTTTTACGAAGCGTCGGAGAATTTACCTTTCCGGCCCATGCGGTAGAAACCTGTACCGCAGCTTTGTAAAAGCCAGCATAAGTTAGGTGCCTAGGCGCACCGATCTAGCCGCCTACCTTCAAGGCATCTTTTATGAAATCTGGTCCCAAAACCCCATTGATACAAATTTGGTAGAATAACAGTAATCTTATATACCGCTTCAACCTCACAGCTCAGCGCGGTTTACAAGAAAGAGAACTGCGCATACGCAAGGAAATGACAATTCTGTTTGAAGAATTCAAGGAGAAAAACTGGGAATATAACAGTTGAGATACTAAGGGCTCCTTTTATGAAGCCGCTTTAGCAGGCGGTAGTTTTTCGGCTAGCGCGGCTTCATCCGCCAACCCCTATCCAACTATAGCAGACCATCGTCCACGGGCCCCTGAAGACCGAAGTAGCTAGGTCTGGCTGGGCAAAGATCTTATCCCATAGGGCAGCTCTGCTTTTGGATGTCAAAAGTTAACCCTTAAAATGAGAACCCTTGCTGGTCAGCTGCAGCCACCTTTAAGTTTGGAAGCTGCTGTGTATATTTCTTGGAAAATAAAATACAAACGAAGGGTTAACTGAAGCCCTAAGCGTGACTTAGGGCTCCTTTTTGGAAGGTGCGCTAGCGTTTTTAGCGCACGCGCTACCCGAAAAACTACCGCCTGCTCAAGAGGTAGCGGCTAGCGCACGTGGCATTTTAGCGTGCGCTAAGCGTGCACTAAAACCACTAGCGCGCCTTTGTAAAAGGAGCCCTTAGTAAATTACCAAAATAGAAAAAAAATAAGCAAGCATGCATTGTACGTTCTGCCTACAGGAAAACATGTTTGTGGATTGGTTTGTTTTGTTTTGGTTTTTTTTGCAAGATCTTCCATGAAGGAAGACTGAGTAATGGTGTCAGGTCAAAAGCGCGCCGGGACAAAGGCGCGCGCAGACAATTGAGCGTAGTGCGTAGGCGCGCGCCGCAGAAAATTACTGTTTTTAGGGCTCCGACGGGGGGGCGTGGGGGAACCCCCCCACTTTACTTAATAGAGATCGCGCCGCGTTGTGGGGGGTTTGAGGGGTTGTAACCCCCCACATTTTACTGAAAACTTCACTTTTTCCCTGTTTTTAGGGAAAAAGTTAAGTTTACAGTAAAATGTGGATGGTTACAACCCCCCAAACCCCCCATAACGCCGGCGCGATCTCTATTAAGTAAACTGGGGGGCTCCCCAACAAAACCCCCCGTCGGAGCCCCTAAAAACTCATTTTCTTCGGCGCGCGCCTCCATCTTGCGCTCAGTTGTCGGCGCGCGCCTTTGTCTTTCGCGGGGTTGTCTATGAACCCTGAGTAATTAGTATGACTTGATTTATTAAATCCATGGCCACAACATTTAAAAAATAATATATCCATTTGGATAAAAGAAGGATTAAACCACATCGGTAAGGGACGGTTTAGTAATCTTTAAAGTGAATAGCAGTTCTAGTCTTCCATTAGGAAGGAAATGATTGTTCACTAAGCCAGTACATATTGAATACAGAATTGGATTGGATCTTGAAATGCATGGATTTCAAATCTTGTCTAAAGGATGAGGTAACAATGCAATCTATAATATCTTGTACTTCGAATACATTACATGGATGGACTAACTCATCAATATACTGTATAATAAAAAAAAAGAGAAAGGCCTTTTAGTTTTTGATCCTTGAAGTGGTGCCACTTTATTTCACCGCGTCTGCTTTTTATTACATCTAATGTATCAATTGATACATCTTTGATCAATACGCTATAACGCGATAAATTGCTTAATACGGTTTTAAACTAGCAAAATGACTCGACGTGTCAATAAGATTAGGGTGGTCATCCATGAAAGAAAATATTCAGGGAAAGTGCCATTTTTTTTTTTTAAATACTTTATTCATTTCATATCTTAAATCAAGTACAATAAATATAAATATCACTTTCAAATACACTTGACATCTTATAAATAACCCTTATAAAATATAATAATATCCCCCTTCCTTATATAATTACGAAAAATATATTCTTTTATTATAATCAAAAAATACCCAACCCCCTCCCTCCTTTATTTTCTTAAACTTTTTAATTCGGGGAAGAATAATTTTTAATCTTTACAAATGGCCTCCACACATCCTTAAATTTGTTATATTGCCCTGTACTGCCGTGGAGGATCCTTCAGGGAAAGTGCCTTTTGAAGATGCCAGCACAGAGTTAAACCAGTGTAAATCTTGTGTTATTCACACAAGCTCATTTCTGTTATTTGCAGAAGATAACCACAGGCTTAGAATTTAATCCTACTTATTCACACACCCCCTAGCCCCCTTCCCCCACCTCAATTCCATGTTATCCAGCCTTCATAGTCTTAGGGCTCCTTTTACCAAGGTGCGCTAGCGTTTTTAGCGCGCGCTAACCCCACGCTATGCGCCAAAAACTAATGCCAGCTCAATGCTGGTGTTAGCATCTAGCGCGCACTAAAACCGTGGTGAGGCCTTAAGAGGACTGGCTTATGGAAAAGCTCTCTAAATACCGGTGGCGAATGCTTAGTCAATTGCACTAAAGCAGTGGTTCCCAAACCTGTCCTGGGGGACCCCCAGCCAGTCAAGGTTTTCAAGATATCCCTAATGAATATGCATGAGAGAGATTTGCATACCTGTCACTTCCATTATATGCAAATCTCTCTCATGCATATTCATTAGGGATATCTTGAAAACCTGACTGGCTGGGGGGTCCCCCAGGACAGGTTTGGGAACCGCTGCACTAAAGGGATAAGAGCGCGAGACGTTAAAGATGACACGGAAGCAACTACCAAGGGACCATTTTTCAAACATCCTTCGCAATTGCCAGCTCTGTGTGCGTTTTTGCTCCCTCGTTCTCCCCCTTTTTTACTAAGGTGTGCTAAATATTAGACCGCGCCCATTATATTCTATGGACGCGTTAGCGTTTAATGTGTGCTAAAACGGCTAGCGCGTCTTAGTAAAAGGACCCCTTTATGACACGGTTTCTAAATTTAAGTATCATTTGAGTATTTTTATTTATTTATTTATTAGGATTTATTAACAACCTTTATGAAGAGATTCACCCAAGCTGGCGTACAGTAGGTACATTTTCACATAAAATGTGTTTTGTGAACAGCATAACAATAGCGAAATGATGAAATATACAGTAAATATAAATACAACCAATGAGGTAAACTTGGAAATGGCAAATCGAATCCTAGCAATGGCGCTAAAAAACTCTTGCACGGTTTTGTAAAAGGGGAGGGGGAATAACATAAGAACATAAGAATTGCCGCTGCTGGGTCAGACCATCGTGCCCAGCAGTCTGCTCATGCGACGGTCCTCCGGTCAAAGACCAGTGTCCTATTTGAATCTAGCCTCACCTGCGTACATTCCAGTTCAGCAGGAACTTGTCTAACTTTGTCTTGAATCCCTGAAGGGTGTTTTCCCCTATAACAGCCTCTGGAAGAGCGTTCCAGTTTTCTACCACTCTCTGGATGAAAAAGAACTTCCCTCTCGTCCTCTCTACCTTGGAGAGGTTGAACAAACCTGTCTTTATCTACTTTGTCTTGAATCCCTGGAGGGTGTTTCCCTTATAACAGCCTCCGGAAGAGCGTTCCAGTTTTCTACCACTCTCTGAATGAAAAAGAACTTCCTTATGTTTGTACGGAATCGATCCCCTTTTAACTTTAGAGAGTTCCCTCTCTTTCTCTCTACCTTGGAGAGGTTGAACAAACCTGTCTTTATCTACTTTGTCTTGAATCCCTGAAGGGTGTTTTCCCCTATATCAGATTCCGGAAGAGCATTCCAGTTTTCTACCACTCTCTGGGTGAAGAAGAACTTCCTTACATTTGTACGAAATCTATCCCCTTTAAACTTTAGAGAGTGCCCTTTCGTTCTCTCCACTTTGGAGAGGGTGAACAATCTCTCTTTATCTACTAAGTCTATTCCCTTCATTATCTTGAATGTTTCGATCATGTCCCCTTTCAGTCTCCTCTTTTCAAGGGAGAAGTGGCCCAGTTTCTCTAATCTCTCGCTGTACAGCATTAGCATATAGCATGCGCTAAATCGATTAGCACACGCTAATTGGTTAGTGCACCTTAGTAACAGAGAGCCTTACTTATTTGTACGAGCTTTTTTTCTACAGCGAAATGTTGTGAAATACTCCTTTTTGATCAAAATGACTTTGTGAGATTTTATTTTAAATTTTAGAGAAGGGAATGATGTATAGTAGGGTTACTTGTTGCAGTTTGTTTTGTTGTGAAGATTATGTGACATATTCTGTTTGTTTTATTGTAATCTGCATAGGTTGTAGGCGGCGAAGAAAATTTAAAAGTAAATAACCCCCCTCTTTTACAAAGCTGCGCTAGCATTTTTAGCGGCGGCAAGAACTCCGACTAAAATGCGATAGCCTAAGGGACATATACCCAGGGCTCCTTTTACGAAGGTGCGTTTGCGTTTTTAGCGCACGCACCGGATTGGCGCGTGCTAGCCGAGAAACTGCCGCCTGCTCAAGAGGAGGCGGTAGCGGCTAGCGTGCGCGGCATTTTAGCGCGCACTATTCCCGCGCATTAAGGGCCTAACGTGCCTTCGTAAAAGGAGCCCCTAGTGTAACTATCATTGTCTTTAAGCCAGGTTTTAGCAATCAGGAATACGTCCCAGTTTTTAATCTGTGAGGTCTTTTAGTTGATTTCTTTGATATTTACTGATCTGGCATTTATGAGGGCGATAGATACATTTTTTGTTGTGGGAGGGTATGAGAAAAAGAGGATTTTTCTTAGGTTGTGGGGGCTGTGCTGGGAGGGGGGTTTTGGGGTCAGCATATCTGTCCTGGTTGGATAGCCTAGAACAGTGTTTTTCAACATTTTTACACCTATGGACCGGCAGAAATAAACTAATTACAGTCAAACCTCGGTTTACGAGTACCGCGGTTTGCGAGTGTTTTGCAATACGAACAAAACACTCCCAAAACTCTTACCTCGCAAACCGAGCGCCGTCCCGATATACGAGTGAATTAAGCCATCCGCTGTCCCGATAACGGAAGCAGTCTCCCTCTACTCTTGACGCTCTAGCTTCCTTTGCAATTGGCAGGTGCTCTTCTCACGTGCGTGCGCCTATGTTCCGAACAAGCAAACTTTTTTTTCTCAAGGCCTCCCCTTCCGCCGCCATTCGCACTCCCAGCCACGTGCGCTCACTTTTAACCAATGAGCGCAGGCCGGTGAGCTGCGGCTGTAGCTGTATAGGAGCATGCCCAAAAAATCAACGGAGAGGGAAGGTGTCTGTTCCTCTCTGCCCAGGACTGTTCTCCGTGTTGCCTGGCTGTGATAAAGGGCTGAGGAGGAGCGGATGGATGCACCATGTCCACCACCCAGGGCTGTCTTTACTTGCAACCCTCGCTGCTGGTGTTGGTGGTGGCAGCAGTAGAAGAGAGGGTTTGGGGCTTCGCTGACTGTGCTGCTGAGAGGGGAGGGGAGATGAGACACGCCAGTGAGGAACTGGTATAACCTGGTGGAGGACGGAGGAGATGCATCGTCCTGAAGCAGGAGGCAGCTGTACGGGGACCCCAATGGAAGGAAGTGACCCTGCTGAAGGGGCTGCAGCACCCGGACATCATTCAGGCAGGTACCCACCCCTGGACCACCATAGAAAACCTTGGTTGTGGAACAAATCGTTTGAGTTTACATTGTGGCCTATGGGGAACTTTGCTTTGATATACGAATGCTTTGGATTACGAGCATGCTTCTGGAACGAATTATGCTCGTAAACCAAGGTTCCACTGTATTCTGTGGACCGGCATCGGTCCGTGGACCAGCGATTGAAGAACACTGGGCTAAGTCGTGGGCCAGACCCCGCCCATCTCTACCCAATCTCTCCGCCCCCATAATAGTACTAATTGCACCTTGCACGTCCCGTGCCTCAACTGGAAGCCTTCCCTCTGACGTTGCAACGTCAGGGAGAAGGCTTCCGGTTCAGGCGCAGGACGCGCGTAGGAGAGTGGCTTTGTGCACTGAATCAGTTAGGAAGAGGGAGCTGGTTCGAAGATAACGCCGCATCGATCGCACCGTGGACCGGCGGTTGAAGAACACTGTTTTGGGCCTGATGCACGTGCTGGCCCTGTGGACCGGCAGGAAATTTCTGTGGACCGGCACTGGTCCATGGACCGGTGGTTGAAGAACACTGGCCTAGAACACTAGACAGTTTATTGGCGTTCTTATTTGTTTAGAGACTGAATGCAGAGAGCAAGTGATACTGCAGGCTGTTTGGTTTTATTACAATCTGCAATCTGATTTCATTATGAGTTTCAATTATATTTTATTATGAGTTTCAATCTGATTGTGTGATTCAATCTGAGGTCTGCGAGAGGCACTTAAACGGCAGAGGGTTACTTATCTGAGCTTTACAGAGTGAACAGGACTTTAGGCTCAGTCTTTTGACAATTTGCTTGACATTCCGTCTCGAGGAAAATCTACCCAAGACGTTACGGCATGGTTCTGCCTCTTTATGTCTTTCCTATTATACTGTACAAGGCAAATTATCTGTATTCACAGTCGGTTGCAAAACACATGACTTGTTGCAAATAAAATTCAGGGTCTTGTTTAGCACCTGGTCTTTAGGACAGCTATATCGGCCTTCTCATAAAGCAGGCCTGCACAACTTCGGCCCTCGCCAGGCCAGGTTTTCAGGATTTCCCCAATGAATTTGCATGAGATCTATTTGCAGGCACTGCTTTCAATGCATATTCATTGGGGAAATCCCAAAAACCCGACTGGATCCGGCCCTCGAGGAACGGAGTTGTGCAGGCCTGTCTTAAAGAACAATTATTTCGTATTTACCAAATACTAGTTTGTCGTTCTTATCTTGCAAGAGAAAGAAACAGTTTTCGACAACTGTTCCTCAAGGCTTGGGTATTTACAGTGGTGTAGTAAGGGGGAAGGGGTGGTCCACCCCGGGCGCGGTCTTCCTAAGGGCGTGGCACCCCTCCCCTCCGCCCACCTCCCGCTCCTCTCCTTACCACGTGCGTGTGGCCATTGCCTTCCCCATACCTTTTTTACTTCCCCGGCGCGAGATTGCTGCTCGCGTTGGCATCGGCGCTTTCTCTGATATCACTTCTGTAAAGAGTGATAAAAAAGTTAGGTATCAAAAATCCGTGTGCTAAAATCATATTCATAATCTAGGCGCCCAGATTCTATTATAGAATAGAGCGGAAGTCGGCATTTTTCACGTCAATGTGTAGACACTGTCACTTATATGTAAACCGTCTCTAGTATTAGCCAGTATATAAATGGTAAAAATAAATAACCATATTAAAGGCAGGTATAATTGTCAGCGCCTTCAGGTTGGCCCTTTCATGCGCAACTTATAGTATTCTCTAAGTTTTGCTCGTGTGTGTGTGACCTGCCCATGAGCACATCTCCTTGCAGTTATGCAATATGGCACTTAATGCTACTTTGTAGTGCATTTATGCCTGTGACTCCCATTTACCCCAATTTTGGTGCTTAGCTTCCATATGAGCACCAAAGGTTAGATGTCAAATTGGTGCCTAACTTGTGGTGCACTATAGAGAATTAGTAAACTAGAGGGTAAGTAACAACATAAGAATAGCCATACTGGGTCACACCGATGGTCCATCTAACCCAGTATCTTGTTTTCAACAGTGGCCAATCCAGGTCTACCAAGTACCTGGCAGAATCTCAAAGAGTAACAAGATTCCAGAGCCCAAAAGTGTAATAAGGTTACGGAATCCCAAAGAGTAGCAAGGTTCCAGAACCCGAAAGAGTAGCAAGATTCCAGAACTCCAAAGTGTAACAAGGTTACGGAACCTGAAAGAGTATCAAGATTCCAGAACCCTAAACTATAACAAAGTTCCAGAACCCGAAAGAGTAGCAAGATTCCAGAACCCCAAGTATAACAAGGTTATGGAACCCCAAAGTGTAACAAGGTTACAGAACCCAAAAGAGTAGCAAGGTTCCGGAACCTGAAAGAGTAGCAAGATTCCAGAACCCCAAGTGTAACAAGGTTACAGAACCCCAAAGTGTAACAAGGTTATGGAATCCCAAAGGTTAACAAGGTTATGGAACCCCAAAGAGTAGCAAGGTTTCAGAACTTGAAAGAGTAGCAAGATTCTGGAATCCCAAAGTATAACAAGGTTCCAGAACCTGAAAGAGTAGCAAGATTCCAGAACCCCAAGTGTAACAAGGTTCCAGAACCCAAAAGAGTAGCAAGATTCCAGAACTCCAAAGTGTAACAAGGTTACGGAACCCAAAAGAGTAGCAAGGTTCTGGAACCTGAAAGAGTAGCAAGATTCCAGAACCCCAAGTATAACAAGGTTACGGAACCCAAAAGAGTAGCAAGGTTCCGGAACCCAAAGTATAACAATGTTCCAGAATCTGAAAGAGTAGCAAGATTCCAGAACTCCAAAGTGTAACAAGGTTACGGAACCCAAAAGAGTAGCAAGGTTCTGGAACCTGAAAGAGTAGCAAGATTCCAGAACCCCAAGTATAACAAGGTTACGGAACCCAAAAGAGTAGCAAGGTTCCGGAACCCAAAGTATAACAAGGTTCCAGAATCTGAAAGAGTAGCAAGATTCCAGAACCCCAAGTATAACAAGGTTCCAGAACCCGAAAGAGTAGCAGGATTTCGGAACCCCAAATGTAACAAGGTTCCAGAACCCGAAAGAGTAGCAGGATTCCATTCTACTGATTCCAGGGCCAGCAGTGGCTTCCACCATGTCTGTCTCAATAACAGACTATGGATTTTCCCTCCAGGAACTTGTCCAAACCTTCTTTAAACTCAGAAACGCTAATTGCTGTTACCACATCCTCCAGTATCCTAACCTTAGGCAAACCCTATTTATGTCGGAGTTTTTGTGGTCCAAATACCAGTGCCTATGTTCAAAACAGGTGCCTATATTGAATAACATGCCCACAATCCTCCCCTAACCACGTCTACTTTGTGGTGGTCGCCTACCAAGTTAGGCTTTCCCTTCCAATTAATTGTAATTTAATCCGATAATGAGGTGCTAATTGCTTGTTAAGCTTTTTAAATAATTAGGCATCTTTTGTAGAATCTGGGCCTTTCTGAATATTGAGACTATAGTACCGTATTTTTCAGACCATAAGACGTACTTTTTCCACCCCAAAAAGGGGGTGGAAAGGGGATTGCGTCTTATGGACTGAATACACTGCGTGCACACACACACCCCCTCCCCCCAATTTCTTTTTTAGTAGCGGTGGTCCAGCGCGGTCTCCTGGACAACTGCCTTTGTCTTAGAAGAGCGATGCAGGAGCGCAACCTTTGCACTTCCTGCCTGGTCGCGCTGCTCTGTGATTGGATGCCGCAGACAAACCAGTGCAGTTTATACAGCACTGGATCTATGTTCCCTCTAAGCTGAGCATCTGAGCAATCACTCGTGCATTTTTGGAGCATCACTCTCAGATTTTACATGGTCGCTCACAAAAATGCTTGCAAATCTGGAAAATTGTTGGTTTTTGGAACTAGTTGCTCATATGAATTTTTTTTTTTTTTTTTTTAGAACTTGTTCACATGAGAAAAAAATTGCATTCACCCAGCCAATCCTTAGAGGGATCTTTGCACTGGAGTAATGTGGTCTGTACTTTTTGTTCCTGTCAAGAGTCTGGCAGCAGTACTTTGAATTAGAGAATTTCCCCATCCTGCCCCCCACTAGTTTTGTCGCGGTCCCTGCCCCATTCCTGTAAGCTCTGCCTCGAACAGTTATGATTTTAAAGTGTTTGGGGCTTGTGCAGATGAGGACGGAGATTAGGCATTGGTGGAATGAGGCATTATGACATCACGATCTGAGCTCTAGAATTTTGCTACTTAGGATTTTAAAGTGTTTGAGGCTTGTGCAGATGAGGACGGAGCTCAGGCATTGGTGGAATGAGGCATTATGACATCACAATCTGAGCTCTAGAATGTTGCTACTTAGGATTTTAAAGTGTTTGAGGCATGTGCAGATGAGGACGGAGCTTAGGCATTGGTGGAATGAGGCATTATGACATCACAATCTGAGCTCTAGAATTTTGCTACTTAGGATTTTAAAGTGTTTGAGGCTTGTGCAGATGAGGACGGAGCTCAGGCATTGGTGGAATGAGGCATTATGACATCACAATCTGAGCTCTAGAATGTTGCTACTTAGGATTTTAAAGTGTTTGAGGCTTGTGCAGATGAGGACGGAGCTCAGGCATTGGTGGAATGAGGCATTATGACATCACAATCTGAGCTCTAGAATTTTGCTACTTAGGATTTTAAAGTGTTTGAGGCTTGTGCAGATGAGGACGGAGCTCAGGCATTGGTGGAATGAGGCATTATGACATCACAATTTGAGCTCTAAAATGTTGCTACTTATGATGTTAAAGTGTATGAGGCTTGTGTAGAAGAGGAAGGAGCTTGCAGGATTGGGGCAGGGACAGGAAAGAACTTGCGGGGACGGGAGGAGAAAGTGAGTTCCCGCCGGGACGTGGAAAAATTTGTCCCCCGTGTCATTCTCTACTTTGAATTAACTGCAGATGCTAAGCCAAGAAAAAGGATGTTACAATAGTTCAGCCTACATGGTACGAAGGCATGGAAAAATAACTTTCTCAGAGACTTCGATGTCCTCTGGTCCGCATGATTCTAGAATGGAGGAACTAAAGGTAATAGCCGTATGAGTTATAGAGGAAAAGGGGAGAATAGATGAATGTCTTATAACATTTATTTAGCCTGCGTATATGCTTTAAGCCATGTTTATCCATAGGGCACTTGACACCTTATAATGATTTCTTTTTAATGCTTGACCGAGTGCCATCTAACAAACAGAGATTAGAAATGTCAGCCCATGTAATCTAAGTAATGCATTATTCATTTTTAAATGAATAGATAAGAGTTATGAACTAGTAGGAGCTGCACTGGGGGAAAAAATATTAAAAACTGAACTTACATGTTCAGAGGAAATAGCTAAATATTGTTTTTGAAAACCCTTCTGCGCTGTGGTGCATTGGGTAATTTTAACTGCTTCGAGGCCTTCAAGGGATAGATGGTTTATAAAAATAAAATACAGTGAAGCTGTATTCCTTTCCTTTATTAAGAAATGCATTGGAAACATGTAATGTCTTCTCTGTGTATTTGTTTGGGTACTTCGGTGTATCGCAGCTCTGTTATTCAAGTTCCAAAAATTACATGTAGCTCAGGTTCTGGATAGGTTTTAGCCCAAAACAATGCGTTCTCAATGAAGGTCGTACAGACATAGAAACATAGAACATAGAAACATAGAAATAGACGGCAGATTAGGGCCACGGCCCATCTAGTCTGCCCACCCCAATGGCCCTCCCCTACCTTTCTCTGTGACTAGATCCCACGTGTCTATCCCATTTGGCCTTAAAATCAGGCACGCTGCTGGCCTCAATCACCTGAAGTGGAAGACTATTCCAGCGATCAAAATAATTTCCTGGTGTCCCCGTGCAGTTTCCCCGCCCCTGATTTTCCACGGATGCCCCCTTGTTGCCGCGGGACCCTTGAAAAAGAAGATATCTTCTTCCACCTCGATGCGGCCCGTGAGATACTTGAATGTCTCGATCATGTCCCCCCTCTCTCTGCGTTCCTCGAGTGAGTACAGCTGCAACTTATCCAGCCGTTCCTCGTACGGGAGATCCTTGAGTCCCGAGACCATCCGGGTGGCCTTTCTCTGGACCGACTCCAGTCTCAGCACATTCAAAGAAGTTTTTTAAGTCTAAATAACATGGGTTCCATTGTCTTTTATCAATCCTACAAAAACCTCACAATACAAAGCAATAAATTTTTGTAATAAATTTTTTTCTTATTAAATTGTTTATAACACTTATATGTATTAATCAATGTCTAATGGGCATGAAACAAAAAATTCAATCACTTATCTCAAAATCACGTAATCCCCCCCCCAAATGGCTGCGTTAAGCAATCGTATCCCCGGTTTCGCCACTCACAGCGGCTTCATCGAGGGTCAAGTCACAAAGGTAATAAATCGGGTGGAAACCCTCGGATTCCCAACGTCTCTGCTCACGTCAGGGCAATTGCGTGCTTTCACTTTCTTGTCAAGAGCGCCAGCAGCAGCCGGGAAGGAGTGGCAAGAAATGCCAGCCCGCGGTCGGGGGAGAACGAGGTGTGAGAGAAGTGCCAGTCACTGCAGAGGAGGGGAACATAAGAACTGCCATACTGGGACAGACTGAAGGGCCATCAAGCCCAATATCCTAGTTTCAACAGTGGCTAATCCGGATCCCAGGTAACCTAGCTAGTTTCCAAGTAGCAAAACAGATTTTATGCCGCCTATCCTAAGAATAAACAGTGGATTTCCCCAGGCCATCATATTACTCTATCACATGAATAGAGCATTCGACGCAGGTCAACGTTTGGAGGGAACAGAGCAGTAACCTTTGGATGTCCAAAGGAAAGCTGAGCCTTTGAGATTCTTGACAAAGGCATAAACGCCGAAACACTGTCTGTGTCGCGTCTTCGAGTCTTCGCAGTGCTACAGTCAATAAAGTGTATCTTGAATTTTACACCCGTGGCTGAATTATTTGACATCTTATCCTCACGACTCCTCTGGTGTTGCATTCCTGTGTAAAAAGCACAATGTCCTAAATAAGGACTTTACGCGCAATCCTTATGACTGGGAACCGGTGCTGTTCCCAAAATAATGGTGGGACGTGATCTAATCTCTTAGCATTATAGGAGTATTTTTGCAGCAGTGTTCTGTATTAATTGGGATACCTACCAATAAGTAATTAAGGACATAAGAATTGCCGCTGCTGGGTCAGACCAGTGGTCCATCAGTCCGCTCACGCGGCGGCCCTTGGTCAAAGACCAGCGTCCTGAGACTAGCCCTACCAGCGAACGTTCTTGTTCAGCAGGAACTTGCCTATCTTAGTCTTGAATCCCTGGAGGGTGTTTTCCCCTATAACAGCCTCCGGAAGAGCGTTCCAGTTTTCCACCACTCTCTGGGTGAAGAAGAACTTCCTTAACGTTTGTACAGAATCTATCACCTTTTAACTTCAGAGAGAGCCCTCTCGTTCTCCCTATCTTGGAGAGGGTGAACAACCTGTCTCTATCTACTAAGTCTATTCCCTTCATTATCTTGAATGTTTCGATCATGTCCCCTCTCAATTTCCTCTGTTCGAGGGAGAAGAGACCCAGTTTCTGTAATTTTCACTGTATGGCAACTCTTCCAGCCCCTTAACCATCTTAGTCGTTCTTCTCTGGACCCTTTCGAGTAGTACCGTGTCCTTTATGTACAGCGACCAGTGCTGGACGCAGTACTCCAGGTGAGGACGCACCATGGCCCAGTACAGCGGCATGATAACCTTCTCCAATCTGTTTGTGATCCCATTTTTTATCAATCCTAGCATTCTGTTCACCCTTTTCGCCGCCGCCATCCATTGCGCGGACAGCTTCATTGACTTGTCGATCAGAACTCCCAAGTCTCTTTCCTGGGAGGTCTCTCCAAGTACCGCCCCGGACATCCTGTATTCGTGCACAAGATTTTTGTTACCGACATGCATCACTTTACACTTATCCACGTTGAACCTCATCTGCCATGTCGATGCCCATTCCTCGAGCCTGATTATGTCACGTTGCAGGTCTTCGCAATCCCCCTGTGTCTTCACTACGCTGAATAATTTCGTATCATCCACAAATTTAATCACCTCACTCGTTGTACCAATGTCCAGATCGTTTATAAAGATGTTTAAGAACACAGGTCCAAGCACTGAGCCCTGCGGCACCCCACTGGTGACACTCCTCCAGTCAGAGCATTATCCATGTACCCCTACTCTCTGTTTCCTATGTTCCAGCTAGTTTTTAATCCACGTGAGTATTTCACCCTAGATTCCATGGCTCACAATTTTCCAAAGTAGTCGTTCATGTGGAACCTTGTCAAACGCCTTCTGAAAATCCAGATATACAGTATCGACCAGGTCGCCCTTGTCTATTGTAGCAGGGGTGTCCAACCTCAGTCCTTGAGGGCTGCAATCCAATCGTGCTTTCAGGATTTCCCCAATGAATATGCATGGGATCTATTTACATGCACTGTTTCCACTGCATGCAAATAGATCTCATGCATATTCATTTTGGAAATCCTAAAAACCTGACTGGGCAAGGGCTGAGATTGAACATCCCTGAATTACAGTAATCTAAGTGAGTAATTATGAGTGTGAGAAGCAGTATATTCACAGCCCAGTTACCTAAGTATCGCCTTAAATTGCAAATTCTTTGCAAGGCCAGAAAGGAACATTGGATTATATGTGAGATGCCTGGAGCAAAGGAAAAGTTTATTATCCCATACAACTCTGAGGGATAGAATTGTTTTCTTTACCCGAATTAGCTGGTTTTGAAAGCAATAGAATTGTTTCCTTTACCTGAGCGGGTTGGATTTGAATTGTGAGCTGGAATGGCATGAATCTGGTTCTAGAAAACATGTTTGAAAGTTAAGAATTAATTTATGTAATTTAAGCTATTCTGCTATCTTGCATAATCAACGTTCAAGTGATCTTAGTGAACTGAGTCCCAGGTGTCATGGACCTACTGCATCAGAATTCATTCCACTAGAGCAAAAACATTCTACTGCATTGGTATAGCATAGGGGTAGGCAATTCCGATCTTCGAGAGCCGGAGCCAGGTCAGGTTTTCAGGATATCCACAATGAATATTTATGAGATGGATTTGCATGCAGTGCCTCCTTGAGATGCAAATCTTTCTCATGCATATTTATTGTGGATATCCTGAAAAGCTGACTTGGCTCCGGCTCTCGAGGACCGGAATTGCCTACCCCTGGTGTAGCAGAATCGAGATAAAAGATGACTTCAGCATGAACAGTCTTGCCAAGAAAGCTCACAAAATAAGAGAGAAATAAAAATCTTTCCTGAAACTCAGATTGTCATGTGACGTTTAGAAGACGTGCTGACAGCTGCCTGGAAATTTATGAACAGTTTGTGAATGGAATTCTTTCCCAGATAACTGTCTACATTTACATTAAAAATACATGGCCTGGCTATAAAACTTGGCGTTCCATACATATTTTATAAAGCTGTTGGATGCTGGCTGCAAGACAGAAATGACAGGAATTAGCTTAACCAGTGGAGGGATTTGTATGGTAGAAAATCATAAAATTTATGCAAGCCAAGGGTTTGCTTCAGCCCTGCGGGGTATTCTTAAAATCAGTCATTTTAACTCCATGAGCTGGTTCTGCAGGATTTGCCATGGAAAGCAGCCTCATTATTGGCCTCTAGGTTTGTAAAAATAAGCAACCAAATTGTAAGGATGTCTATGGTAGTAAGTCTTATTTGACCATGTCCAGGTCTATGGGACAGTAAAGTTTTCTCTGCATACAGATAGAACTGTATTGTGTGTTTTTTGGATGGTAGCCTTGGAGATGGGCTAAACTAAAACTACTCAATTGCCAGGTTCTCTAGGTAGCAGAGTTATGCTTATTTCCCATTATAGAAACATAGAAACATGATGGCAGTTAAAGGTCAAATGTCCCATCCACAGCATCCACTATCTCCTCCTCTCCCTATTGGCTAAGGCTCTTAACATTTGCATCTCCTCTTCCTATAGGCTAAGGCTCTTTACACCTGCATTGTGAGGTCATAGAGCTTTATAGTTATCAAAACATAGATGACAGATAAAAGCCAAAGGCCCATCTGCAGCATCCACTATCTCCTCCTCTCCCTATTGGCTAAGGCTCTTTACACCTGCATTGTGAGGTCACAGAACTTTATGGTTATAGAAACATAGAAACATGATGGCAGATAAAGGCCAAATGGTCCATCCACAGTAACCATTATCTCCTCCTCTCCCTACTGGTTAAGTCTCTTAACATTTGCATCTCCTCTCCCTATTGGCTAAGGCTCTTTACACCTGCATTGTGAGGTCATAGAGCTTTAGGGTTATTAAAACATTGTTGGAAAAACTTTTCTACTAGGGTTATATGCCTCAGAATTTGGAGTCTTTTTTACCCAAATAGGGTTATCTTGTGGAAACACTCCACTTGCTCCTGCTCACTTCATTGGCTATAACCCACCCTCACTATCACTAAAAGTTATTTTATATTATTAATGAACTTTTTTCGTCATTAAAATTAATTATGAGCAATCTAATTAAACTTTAATTTATTTCTTCATGGAGTATCGACTCCACTATTTAAAACAGAATCGGCAGGAGCTTATGCAGTGCTTGGGAAGGACCTTGCTGTTATTAATTTCCTCGACGCAGCGGGGGTGCTGTTTAGCCCCGCGAAACGCAGGCCGCGTCGAATGAATGAGGGGAGGCTATTTATATAAGCAGTGGTCTGAATTTCACTTATTTAGCAAGAAACATAACGCCAAAAAGATAAGAAAAAACTGCAAAAGATAGAAATCAGTTTTACACCTTATGCTTGCATTAGTCTGCTGATTCCGTGCCTTGATGCATGGAGATGGATAGCTTGAAATATCAGGTAAGACTACTGGAAGGAACAGTGATGGAACTCGAAGACAGAATCCGAGCACAGGAGAAGATTCTAGTGGAGTACAGCCCAAACGACGATGTCAAGGAACTAGAAATGTTCATAGAGGAAGCTCATCAGCACCATGTAGAGATCCCAGGGCTGGAAAACAGTACTCAGGAAACTCAGGAAACCGATGTGAGGAGAGAAGACACCCATGCAAACACAGAAGAAACCGAAGACGAGGTAGGAGACAACCGCACACCAGGAGGAATAGTGAGACCACAGGAAGACATCGCCCCACCCAAAGAACAGGAAACAATTTCAAGAGTATCATTGGAGAAGGAAGACTGGCCCTACTCCAAGGACGTGGACCAACGCCCCCCAAGGAACTCCCGAATAAAGAAGATGGGGATCATCGTAGGCGACTCCATCATACGACATGTGGACAGCTACACCGCAGGAGGAAGAGAGGACAGAGTTGTCACCTGTCTGCCTGGAGCAAGAGTGAAGGATGTGACCAACAGGATCTCCAGGATCATAGATGGAGCAGGGGGAGAGGACACCGCTGTACTTATCCACGTGGGGACAAATGATGTGAGCGGGCGGAAGTATGACAGGGAAGAGCTGAAGGGCCAGCTCCGCTTTCTCGGAAGACAACTGAAGATCAGGGAGGTGAAGGTGGCCTTCTCCGAGATCCTCCCAGTACCAAGAGCGGATGGAAAGAGACAAGGGGAATTGCAAGTAATCAACGCCTGGATGAGACGATGGTGCGAAGAAGAAGGCTTCGACTTCGTGCGCAACTGGACGGCGTTCTGGGGAAAAAGCAAGTACTACAGAAAGGACGGACTACACCTCAACAAGGAAGGAGCAAGAGTTTTGGCAGGCAACATGAAGAAGGCAATCGAGAAGGCTTTAAACTGAAAGATAGGGGAAAGCCGACAGTCGACCACCGGTCGATGGTACGGATAGCAGGATGCCCCGACGAAGAAGCCAAGGACAACTACACCTACACAAGAGAAGACGACCTCACAGCCAATAAGGGAGAAAAAGCAGGAAGGGACAACTCAGACATAGGAGGGGACGACCACACAGCAAAAAAGGGTGATAACACAGGAGCAGTAAAGGATACCAAAATTGAAGCTACAGGGACGGCCAAGAGTAGAAGGTCCAAAAAGGTAACACGAAGAGAACTTAGATGTATGTATACAAATGCTAGAAGTCTGGGTAACAAAATGGGGGAACTAGAGACAATAGCAAGACGTGACATATTGGATATCATTGGCATAACAGAAACATGGTGGAATGAAGAAAACAAATGGGACACAGTACTACAGGGATACAAACTGCATAGAAGAGATCGAATAGGGCAGAAAGGTGGAGGTATTGCTCTATATGTTAAGGAGGGGATAGATTCTGTTGAAATGGTTAAAACAGAAAGGAAAGAGAAGCTTGAGTCACTCTGGATCAAAATTCCTGGTCAATATGGCGCAGATATGAAAATTGGCCTTTACTATCGTCCACCAGGACAGGCGGAGGAAACTGACGCAGAAATGATGGAGGAAATCAAACAAGAATGCAAGACAGGCAATGTAATTATATTGGGAGACTTCAATTTCCCAGGGATAGACTGGAAACTAGCAACCTCCAACTGCGGCAAGGAAGCCAAGTTCCTGGAGGTGCTAGGGGATTGCTTCCTGGAACAAATGGTAAAAGAGCCGACAAGAGGCAACGCCACCTTGGACTTGGTCCTAAATGGCCTCACGGGACCGATAACAGAAGTGGAAGTCATAGTTCCACTGGGAACGAGTGATCATAATGTAATCAACTTTAAACTACACATCAGGAAAGGGAAACATGCCAAAACCTTAACCACCACCTTGAACTTTAAAAAGGGTAAATACGATAGCATGAGAGCCATGGTAGAAAAACGACTCGAGAAGATGATGGACAAACTTGAAACGGTTGATCAGGCATGGACACTACTGAAAAATACTATCACAGAAGCACAAGATCTCTACATTCCGAAGATTTCCAAAGATCGGAGAACAAAGAGCAAAAGAGAACCGGCATGGCTTACCATACAGGTGAAGGAAGCCATAAAAGAAAAGAAGGACTCTTTCAAAAAATGGAAATGCATAAAGACAACCGAAGCCTGGAACAAACATAAAGATGATCAGAAGAAATGTCACAAGGCGGTGAGGAATGCAAAACAGGAATATGAGGAAAAAATAGCCCAGGAGGCCAAAAACTTCAAGCCCTTCTTTAGATACGTGAAAGGGAAAAAACCTGCAAAAGAGGCAGTGGGACCCCTGGACGACCAGGGAAGAAAAGGGTACGTCAAGGAAGATAAACAAATCGCAGACAAACTAAATTCCTTCTTTGCGTCCGTCTTTACGAAGGAGGACACCTCAACAATACCTGAAGCGGAGAAAGTGTTTGCAGGAGAAATAGAAGACAGCCT
The DNA here is from genome assembly GCF_902459505.1 of Geotrypetes seraphini. Lineage (NCBI taxonomy): Eukaryota > Metazoa > Chordata > Amphibia > Gymnophiona > Dermophiidae > Geotrypetes > Geotrypetes seraphini. Next base: position 174,741,665 of record NC_047091.1, on the reverse strand, counting down.
CACCACAGTTGAAGTGGACTTAGACCAGATATACTATCAGATCGACAAACTTAAAAGCGACAAATCCCCTGGACCGGATGGGATTCATCCGAGAGTCTTAAAGGAATTGAAGGTTGAAATCGGAGAGTTATTGCAAAAACTTGCAAACCTGACAATCAGAACTGGACAGATACCGGACGACTGGAGGATAGCGAACGTCACCCCAATTTTCAAAAAAGGATCGAGAGGGGAACCGGGCAACTATAGACCTGTGAGTCTTACGTCTGTCCCTGGCAAGATGGTTGAAGCACTGATCAAGGATAGCATAGTCCGGCACTTGGACGCATATGACTTAATGAAACCCAGTCAACATGGATTCAGGAAAGGGAAATCATGTTTGACTAATTTACTCCAATTTTTTGAGACCGTGAACGAGCAAATCGATAGTGGGAAGCCGGTGGACATAATATATTTGGACTTCCAGAAAGCGTTTGACAAAGTTCCACACGAAAGACTTCTCAAGAAACTACATAGCCATGGCATAGAGGGGGATATACAAAGATGGATAGGCAAATGGCTGGAAAACCGAAAGCAGAGAGTGGGCATAAATGGGAAGTTCTCCGACTGGGAGAAAGTGACTAGTGGTGTGCCCCAGGGCTCGGTACTTGGGCCGATCCTTTTTAATATTTATATCAATGACCTAGAGGAAGGAACATCCAGTGAGATCATCAAGTTTGCAGACGATACAAAACTATGCCGGGCAATCAGATCGCAGGATGATAGAGAGAAACTCCAGAGCGACTTGTGTCGGTTAGAAACATGGGCGGAGAAATGGCAGATGAAATTCAATGTGGAGAAATGCAAGGTAATGCATTTAGGCAATAAAAATAAGGAATACGAGTATACAATGTCAGGTGCAACTCTGGGGAAGAGTGAACAAGAAAAGGACCTGGGTGTGCTGATAGATAGGACCCTGAAGCCGTCGGCACAATGCGCGGCAGCGGCAAAGAAGGCAAATAGAATGTTGGGCATGATAAAGAAAGGAATCTCGAGTAGATCGGAGAAAGTTATAATGCCGCTTTATAGGGCAATGGTCAGACCACACTTGGAATACTGCGTCCAACATTGGTCTCCCTACCTAAAGAAGGATATAAAACTGCTGGAGAGGGTGCAGAGACGAGCAACAAAACTGGTGAAGGGTATGGAGAAACTGGAATACGAGGACAGACTTATAACACTAGGATTGTTCTCCCTTGAGAAAAGGAGACTGCGTGGGGATATGATCGAGACCTTCAAAATACTGAAAGGAATCGACAAAATAGAGCAGAGAAGATTATTTACATTGTCCAATTTGACACGGACTAGAGGACATGTAATGAAGCTAAGGGGGGACAGGTTCAGGACTAATGTCAGGAAGTTCTGCTTCACTCAGAGAGTGGTTGACACCTGGAATGCCCTCCCAGATGAGATTATTGCGGAATCGACCGTCCTAGGCTTCAAGAGCAAACTAGATGCATATCTCCTTAAGAGAGGCATATAAGGATATAGTGGAATATAAATTACGCCAGGTGTACACCTGGCAGGGCCTCCGCGTGTGCGGATCGCCGGACTTGATGGACCGAAGGTCTGATCCGGAGAAGGCAGTTCTTATGTTCTTATGTTCTTATGTTCTTATGTTCTTGAGCTGGGATGTTTGAAATAGTGGAGTTGATACTCCATGAAGAAATAAATTAAAGTTTAGTTAGATTGCTCATAATTAATTTTAATGATGATTGAGGATTGAGTGACTTGTCCAGGGTCAAAAGGAGCAGTGCTGGATTTGAACCCACAACCTCAAGGTGCTAAGCCTGTAGCTCTAACCGCCGGGCCGCTACTTCCTCCTTCCTCTATAATTTACATGTATACATGTGTGCCCTGAACATAAGAACATAAGAAGTTGCCCCCGCTGAGTCAGACCAGAGGTCCATCTTGCTCAGCGGTCCGCTCCCGTGGCGGCCCATCAGGCCTAGTGCCTGAACAGTGGTCCCTGATTAATTTTGTAATTTACCTCTAATCCCATCCCTATAATCTACCTTTACTCTTATCTGTACCCCTCAATCCCTTTGTCTTCCAAGTACCTATCCAAAGCTTCTTTGAACCCCTGTAGCGTGCTCCTGTTTATCACATCCTCTGGTAGCGCGTTCCATGTATCCACCACCCTCTGGGTGAAAAAGAACTTCCTGGCGTTTGTTCTAAACCTCTCCCCTTTCAATTTCTCTGAGTGCCCCCTTGTACTTATTGATCCCCTTAATTTGAAAAATCTGTCCCTGTCTATTTTTTCTATGCCCTTCATGATCTTGAAGGTTTCTATCATGTCTCCTCTAAGTCTCCGCTTTTCCAGGGAGAAAAACCCTAGCTTTTTCAGTCTGTCAGTATATGCCCTTTATTAGTTTAGTTGGTCTTCTCTGGACCCTCTCAAGTACCTCCATGTCCTTCTTGAGGTACGGCGACCAGAACTGAACACAGTACTCCAGGTGCGGGCGCACGATACAGTGGCAGGATGACTTCCTTTGTCCTGGTCGTGATACCCTTCTTAATGATACCCAACATTCTGTTTGCTTTCCTTGAGGCCGTGGCACACTGCGCCGACGCCTTCAATGTTGTGTCTACCATCACTCCCAGGTCTCTTTCAAGGTCGCTCACCCCTAGTGCTGATCCCCCCCCATTTTGTAAATGAACATCGGGGTTTTTTTCCCTGCTCATATGAACACCCACCTGCAAAGTATGCATCATGGAAGGTGGGTGTATATGTACAGAATATGTGTGCGTGAACATATGCGCATAGATGACTATTATAGCATTTACATACGTACTCACCATGCAAAATCTATGTGGCTCCTTGCAGAATTGCCCCCATAGCGGGTATTAAGGACTAAATTCTATTTATGGTGCTCAAAAAAAATCAGCGCCCCAAAAAGCGCTGGCATACGCTTACGCCGAGTGTAGGTGCAGCCCTTTGCATCAACGAAAATGTGGTGCAAATGCCTATGCCAAAATTTAAGCGCAGAGGCCCTAATTCTGTAATTATGCCCCTGATCTGCCTATTCCCCGCCCATTTCTGCATCCCCTTTTTTGACCCGCATGTCAAATTTAAGCATGGATTCTAGGCTAATTAGCTTGTTGTTTAATTAGATTGTGTATGCAGTTTGGGTACATGACCAAACTTGCACGCATAATTTTTGGCGCTTTTTATAGAATTAGGGGGTAAACGGAAGACCTTCCAATAGAACCAGCTCTAGCAAGAATTCCAGGAAATTTGATGGAACGTTTTTCAGGTTAATTTCTGTCTCATTTATTTATTTTTAGTATTTGTACACTGCTTAAATTTGAAGTTAAAGCAGATGAAGTTCAGTGTAGAGAAATGTAAAGTCTTGCATGAAGGAAACAGAAATCCGAGGTACAACTACACGATGGAAGGGCTGGTAATGGGAGAAAGTAGCCTAGAGAAGGACTTGGGGGTACTGGTAGACAAGACAATGAAACTGTCGGCACAGTGCGCAGCGGCCTCTAAGAAGGCGAACAGAATGCTAGGTATTATCAAGAAAGGTATTACAGCCAGAACGAAAGAAGTTATCCTGCCGTTGTATCGGGCGATGGTGCGTCCGCATCTGGAGTACTGCGTCCATTATTGGTCGCCATACCTTAAGAAGGATATGGCGATACTCGAGAGGGTTCAGAAAAGAGTGACGAGATTGATAAAAGGTATGGAAAACCTTTCATATGCTGAAAGATTGGAGAAATGGGGGCTCTTTTCCCTGGAAAAGCGGAGGCTTAGAGGGGACATGATAGAGACTTACAAGATCATGAAGGGCATAGAGAGAGTGGAGAGGGACAGATTCTTCAAACTTTCAAAAACTACAAGAATGAGAGGGCATTCGGATAAATTAAGAAGAGACAGATTCAAAACCAATGCTAGGAAGTTCTTCTTCACCCAAAGGGTGGTGGACACCTGGAATGCGCTTCCAGAGGGTGTGATAGGACAGAGTATGGTACTGGGGTTCAAGAAAGGATTAGATGTTTTCCTGAAGGAAAAGGGGATTGAAGGGTATAGATAGAGGATTAATATGCAGGTCCTGGACCTGATGGGCCGCCGCGTGAGCGGACTGCTGGACATGGTGGACCTCTGGTCTGACCCAGCAGAAGCACTGCTTATGTTCTTATGTAAAGCCTAAACGGTTTATATTCAGGTGCTCAAATATCTCTCCCTATCTGTCCCGGTGGGCTCACCATCTATCTAATGTACCTGGGGCAGTGTAGGATTAAGTGACTTGCCCGGGGTCACAAGGAGCAGCGCTGGGCTTGAACCCACTGCCTCAGGGTGGTGAGACTGCAGCCCTAACCACTAGGCCTTTCCTCCACTCCAAGCTCCCTTCTCCCCCATTAGGTGTACTTTTGATCTTCTTGGGAAACAAATTATATAATTAGAATGTTATTTTTTTTAAGTCTGCTTTCTAGATAAAGGGGAGAATTATTTATAAAACATTCCAAAATGTGCAGTTTATAAAGAGAAGGGAGTTCAAGAGAATTGTGGGTGACCATGCCGAAGAATAGATTTTCTGCTTGGATTGCTGCACTGCAGTGTTTTTGACTAGGCAAAGAAAATTGGACTAGGTACATTAATGAGCATTAAAGATGCACCGATTCAGAAGAGACACCGGCCTCTCCGTTTTCCTCGGCGGCGTACAATACGAATGTTTGAGAGGGGAAGTTTGATCATTAAACTACGCTTTTACTCCAGGCGTTCCGATGTCTCAGGAGTCTGTCAGGAGAGAGAAATGGAGTGCATTGCTCTTCAGATTCTGATTGACCTCTCACTCTCCCTGAAATAAGGAAGTATAATGACACGCTCTTGGTGCTTTAGGGCGTCAGCTGCAGCAGGAGAGTCACTATTTAAACAGTCGCCTCTTGGGAAGTAGATAATCAAAGGCTGTTTCACGATTCAGCACTATATTTCCTACGGACGATGAGCTTTCTGTGTAATGTGGTGTTTTGTGGGAGAAGGGGAGGGGGGAAAGGGTGCAGAAATTCAAGATACACTTCTCCCTCCGTATTCGCTGTGATAGGGGATGTACAGAAAAAAGGCGAATAACTTTTTCATACGTTATTCGCTGTTTTCTATTAAAAACCATCGTGAATATAGTGAAACTGCGAATAACACGGTGGGAGACCCGGTCTGTTCCTGAAGGAGAGGTAAAACACGGTGAAGAAAATGCTGTGAATCAGCGATTTTCTCTGTAAACGCTTGGAATCGGCGATTTCTCTATGTAAGCTGATGTAATTGGGGGGGGAGGAGCCAGCAAGCTAAAAACCGTGAATAATCGAAACCGCGAATGCTGAAACCGCGAATACGGAGGGAGAAGTGTAGTTCAGAATGCCCTTCCGTCTGACCTCCCAACTCGAAACCTTTCTTGAAAAGTTCAAGTAGAGAATGACACGGGGAAAAAATCTGTCCCCGTCACCGCCCCGTCACCGGCCCACCATCCTCTGCACCGCCCCGTCACCGCCATTCCATTCACCGCCCCGTCACCGTCACTGCCATCCCTTTCACCGCCCCGTCACCGCCACTGCCATCCCATTCACCGCCCCGTCACCGTCCCCGCAGCATCTTTTGGGATCTTTAACTCATCATCGCTAGGACTCGAATCTGAGTCCGTGGCACCTAACATAGAATGGAATTAGTATGGCAAAGTAATGAAGAATGGTCCAGCAGCCCCTACCCTCCCTCCACCTCACCTTATATTCGTTCCGAGTTTGCCGGCTTCCTTTTTCCCTAGCCGCACGCGTTCAAAAAGCCGTGCATTTAGCCAGCTCCCTCCCTCCACCTCACCTTAAATTTCGAGTTTTCCGGCTTCCTTTTTTCCGAGCCGCACGTGTTCAAAAATCCGTGCACGCGCGGCTGCGCGAGTCAATCAAACTTCTCCTCTCCTGCAACTTCCTGTTTCCGGTTGCGTCAGAGGAGAAGATTGATTGACTCGCGCAGCCGCGCGTGCACGGATTTTTGAACACGTGCGGCTCGGAAAAAAGGAAGCCGGAAAACTCAAAATTTAAGGTAAGGTGGAGGGAGGGAGCTGGCTAAATGCTACGGGTGGGCGGGCGGTGGCTGCGGGGACCGCGCGATCCTTGATACCTCACTGCGGAGACAAGACCATTCACCGCCCCGCGGGCGGTGAATGGCCTTGTCCCCGTCGCCGCAGCGACTGCTAGTTTTCTTCCCCGTTTTCGGCAGGTGACCCGCGGCTAAAATGCGGTGGCCGCGGGTAAACCGCCACCGTGTCATTCTCTAAGTTCAAGTCTAAACTTAAAACATTCCTTTTCAAACACGCTTATGACCTCTGATTTCTTCTGTTTCAATTAGAGTCCTAACAGTTTTTCCTTGCAGTTGGCATTGCTACATTAAAACGCTTCTTTTGATGCGAACCCTAATCCTGCCCTCTTGTTTCCCTCGCATCCTTGCCTATTATGGATTTTTTTTTTTTTAAATCTCGATGTATTTATTCACTTACCTGTGTGCCTGCCTCTCCCTTATTGGTTCCAGTAAGTCGGTTTGTATTGTTTATCCCTTCTAATTTTATTTTTATTTTTTATCCTGATAATTGTTTGGGGGTTTTTCAGGTCCAAAATTTTAGCGAGACATATTAAACAAATTGCTTCTCATAACACTATTAACACAAAACTTGGGATATTAAAAGATGAAATCCTTGAAATGAAACTCCCCCCACCCATCCCATTTGCAGAGGGTGAAAAACCAACATCCATCCACATCTACATGCTTGCATCTCCTTTCTTTCACTATAATTCAACTATTATCCTGATAAGGGTTAACCGTTTAGGTATATATTTGATAAACTCTTGCCTTGAGAACTGGATCACCAGCTTTCAGCTTGGTCCTCAGGGTCCACTTGGCCAGTCTTGCTGTCTGAATATCCATAAAGAAATATACTGAAAAAAGACAAATGCCACTCTGGTTTGGACAAATAGCCACTGGGGGGGGGGGGGGGGTGTTCTTTGCTAGGGATGAGGAAGAAAGGTAGCAAGAAAAAAGGCTAAGGAGTGTGGAGAACATCACAGAGGATTCAAGAAGAAAGGACAAGATTGTGGGAGGGAGTATGGAGGTGGGGGTCTTGTCTCTAGTTGCTGGGAAGATACGATATCTGGCCACCCATCCCGTAGCGAGAGATTCTCTTCACAGGCCATTGAAAGTCTGTCAGGTAGGAGGGCGTCACGGTGACGGGAATTGCTGGGAATATCTAGGGTTGCCAGATTTTACGACTGAAAAATCCGGACACCCTAGGCCCGCCCATCTCCACCCCACTCCCGCCCTAGCTCTGTCGCCACTGCCTGCTTTAGTCTGGCGCGGATTTCCTCCTGCCCAACGCGATTGAGAGGAGGCTCTTCAAAACCCAAAGTGCCAGGATTTGAAAAGCCGTCTGGACCCCCAGACATGTCCTCAAAAGGGTTTCAGCGCCAGCAGGGGCAGTAACTGCTCTGGCGCTGCCGGCACTAAAACCCGCACTATGCGTTCGTAAAAGAGGGGGGCAAGTTTTGAGCTGGATGCTAAGCTCCTGCCTTCTTTTTCCTGCCCTAAATTCATCTTTCGTGCCACCCACTTTTTTTGGTGCTTCTAAATTTGTGGGTTTAATACAATTTCGAGTACTGGTATAAAGTTAGAAACTTAAGCCTTACACTTACACATCCAGAGTGGCTGGGTGGGAGGAGGGAAATGTATTTTGAGGATTTAAATTACTTAATTATAATATTGTAATCACATCATATGTCTTATTGTATTAATAATTGAGAGGAGGATGGGAGAAAATGATTGTTTTATGTATTACTTGTGTAGTTAATAGTGCGTTTCATGCAGTATTTTTATGTTTAATTAATTGTATTGCACTGTCAAAGTTTGAAAATCAATAAAGATTAAAAAAAAAAAAAAACTTAACCCTTAGTCAATTTTCAAAAAGCCCTGTTCTGTTCCAGCACTGCCCCACTCTGTCCGTTCCGCCCCATCCCCACATGAACTTTGTCTCTTCTTCTCTGAACTAGCGCCGTGTCCAGAGGGCCTCCGAACATGCGACGTGATGCCATTGCATCACATCCGTGCATACTCAGAGGCCCTCCAGACGCAGCCCCAAGCTTGGGGCCTTCCAAAACCCGGACAAATTGCTGGGTTTTGGAATCCCCACCCCCCCGGGCACCTAAAGAGGGGACATGTCCGGATTTTCCCGGACATCAGGTAACCCTAATGATTTCTCATTTTGGGCTACAAAGCACGCACGCATAGTGCTCCTTTTACGAAGCCGCATTAGCGGTTTAATGCACGTAATAATGGGCTTTGAGGGAGGGTGGGGGAAGGGTTACATTTATATTTATAGGATATAATGATAAGATGTTCAAGTGGTCTAATTAATAGTGTTAATTATGAATTTTTGTACACTTGATGAAAGTTTAAAAATGAATAAAGGATTAAAAAAAAAAAAAAAATTGCCGGCCACACTAGCCGGTACCGCCTCCTCTTGAGCAGGCGGCAGTTTCTCAGCTAGCGCAGGTTAGCGCGCACTAAAAAGTTGCGTGCGATAGAGCCGCTAACGCGGCTTCGTAAAAGGAGCCTATAGTCAGCAGGTTTTATATTAGAAAATGGTCCCTCACTGCAGGAGAAATGTGTTTCCCAAAGCGGGGTTCTAGGTAAGGGATGTTCCCTAAAGCTCCTCTCATCAATACTATCTGAGTTGTATAGTAAGTGAAGGACTAAACAAACATATGTCATTTAATTTATAACATTTTATTGAAGGAAATAAATAAATATAATATAATACAAATAGATTTTCATTTCAAATAGATTCACAATTATGATATTTTCATACATATTTCTATCATTCCTCCAAACTATATTTCCATATGACCCATATCAACCCCCCTACTCCACCCACCTCCCTTCCCCCCTCCCTTCCCCCCTAGTGGGAGTAGGGGGTTGGGTGATATGGGTGTAAACCACAGACAACATTGTGATCATAAGTGTTACATAACTGCATTACAGTGGATTTTGTCACGTTTCTTCATTGTGCCTTAATAAAGATATAACCTCCCCCCCCAAAAAAAAAAAGGTCAGATTTTCTTCAAGAATGTTCTAGTTCAGTGGTTCCCAACCCTGTCCTGGAGGACCACCAGGCCAATCGGGTTTTCAGGCTAGCCCTAATGAATATGCACGAGGTAAATTTGCATATAGTGGAAGTGACAAGCATGCAAATCTGCTTCATGCATATTCATTAGGGCTAGCCTGGAAACCCGATTGGCCTGGTGGTACTCCAGGACAGGGTTGGGAACCACTGTTCTAGTTAATAATACATCAACTAACACAGGGGTGTCCAATGTCGGTCTTCGAGGGCCGCAATCCAGTCGGGTTTTCAGGATTTCCCCAATGAATATGCATGAGATCTATTTGCATGCACTGCTTTCATTGTATGCTAATAGATCTCATACATATTCATTGGGGAAATCCTGAAAACTCGACTGGATTGCGGCCCTCGAGGACCGACATTGGACACCCCTGAACTAACAGCATTCTCTTCATGGTGGGGTTGCTACCTTCTCATTCCAGGTCAAACAGGCTAATCCAGCCCTGGTTTTGTCCTATAGAAAACATAATACATTTGTATTTCTCATTCGTCCATTGTTTGCCCTTAGAAAAATCATCCATACGTGCCTTGGGCAAAAGCCAGGTCTGGATTATTCTCTCTAGCTTAGGGCTGCCCAAGTCCGGTCCTCGAGATCTACTAGCAGGCCAGGTTTTCTGGATATCCACAATGAATGTGCATGAGAGAGAGATTTACATACCAAGAAGGCAGTGCAGGCAAATCTCTCTCATGCATATTCATTGTGGATATCCTGAAATCCTGGCCTGCCAGTTGATCTCAAGGACTGGACTTGGGCAGCCCTGCTTCTACCTGATGGGGGAAGGAGTAGGGTTACCATATGGCTCCAGAAAAAGGATGGACGGATTGAAACATCCGGGTTTTACTTCCTTTGAAAGCAATGGAAGTAAAACCCAGATGTCTCAATCCGTCCTCCTTTTTTCTGGAGCCATACGGTAACCCTAGGAAGGAGGGATGAAGGGGGGGACTCGTTACATAGAGGGCGAGGGTGTCAGTGATATGTTTTGAATCTGAACGAGATGTACAAGTAAATGAGGTATAAATTTCATAAGCACAACTTCATTAATAGTTCTTTTAAGTTCCTCTTGTTCGTTGCACGTGGATCCAGCTGCTTGTATCTCCATAGGAATGCGTGCTGACCGCTGAGAGTGGACAGCTGCCTCTGTTACATAACCTCCTTCTGGTCCCCTTTGGGCTGTCGTTGTCTTCAGAATCAGACGGAATTTGTTTAAAGAGCTCCTTCCTGGCTCTGCTCGGGGGGACTCAGCTGCCGGGCAAGATCCCAGAGACAAACATCTGGGCACACTGTGTGCGAGGCTTCTTCCATTGCCCAAAGCAAAAGGAGCCAACACACTGCGGAAAAAGCTGCAGCTCTTATTACCATGAGCTATGCAAGATCCTAGCAGCAACGGGAGGGGCGGGAGGCATTTATTTTCAGTTGTCAGTCCCCCCCCCCTTCTCCCCCACTACAGCACCGTTATTGTTTACTGAGGCTTTTATGCCAGTGGCATGGGACTCCTTCCCTGCCACACAGAGAATTTGTCATTTGTCACTATAGACAGCTTCGTGCGATTGCTGCAGTTCCTCTGGGTCTCTCATCTTCTGTGGTGTTGAACGCTCTGCAGTGCCTTTTCTGTCAACACTGTCCCCGTCGTTTTCTGCTTCCGTAGCCCCCATTTCAAGCCTTACTTCCAAGCTGCACAGCGGGAAGAGTCTGCGCTACTCAGCCCACGCTCCCTTGACCCAGATGGGCCGCCGACGCTCGCTCCTTCCCTACCAGCTGCCGATACAAAAAGACTCTGGGTCACTGACCTGGAATAAAGTCATCGCTCCCTGAACGGGACACGCCTTGAGCTCGAATCGGGAAAGGCGAGTAATTCAAATCGGAAATCTCAAAATCCAAATCCAGATGCTTTGCAGCTGAAGGGTTGTGTCTCTCGTGTCTTCTCGTGGTTTTTGACTGGCGGAGCCTACCAATAGCTTGTGTTACACACGTGCCTTGAATTTTGTATTCTCTTACATAAAAGAATGGTTAAGTGACCTCTTCCACCCTCAACATTTGTTTGGTCTGTAATATTGGCCGCTTTGTTGCTGTAGGGTTGGAAAGGGCTAATGCATGGTGCGCATTTAAAACTAGCGTTAGCAAAAGAGAGAGGTGGCATTTTTGCCACAGCAATATATCCTGTGCTTGCGGAGAGGGCGGTGGGCGGCTAATGCCTGGAATGCGCTCCCGAGGGAGCTGGTGCAGAGGACAACGGTGACAGAGTTCAAAAAAGTGTGGGATGAACACGGAGGATCTCGAATCAGAAAATAGGCCAGTACTGGGCTGACCTAACTTTGGGCCAAGCCAAAGTAGTTTTGTTTTGGACTCACTTAGCTTCATATGTCCAGTAAGGGCCCAAGATTGAAGTTTCGTTATGCATTCTATAATATTCTTGGTGAGATTAGTAAGATTCGAATCTATCTCGAGAAGGACGAAGATGTCATCTGCATATGTATACGGTATTTCAAAGGGGGAGAGATGGAAAAGCTTCAAGGTGGACATATAGATATTGAAAAGAACAGGGGACAGAGGTGATCCCTGCGGGACTCCGCATAACGGCTTCCAGGCTGATGGCCTGGTGCCATTCATATTAACGGTGTATGAGCGAGATCGTAAGAATGTTGAGAACCAGTCTAAGACAGTAGAATCAATACCTATCTCAGAAAGTCGGTAGATCAGAATGTTATGGTGAACGATGTCAAAGGCCGCAGATGGGTCAAATTGTAATAGAATAATAATAATAACTTTATTCTTTTATGCCGCCATAACCAAAAGTTTTAGGCGGTTTACACTAAAAAGAGCTGGACAATCAGTGAAATACAATAATACAGTAAAAAATACAAATATTTGTAAAATAGAATTTCAATAATAAAACTTATTACAAGAGTGTAGTTGCTGAACCTTTGAGATTAGAGAGACCAATAGAGCTTTCTTTCTGTCTTTCTTTCTCTCTCCCTGCCCCCTTTCTTTCTGTCTTTCTCTCTCCCTACCCCCTTTCTTTCTTTATTTCTCTCTTCCTGCCCCCTTTCTTTCTTTCTCTCTCCCTGCCCCCCCAAGCCGCTGCCACCGTTGCTGATTTCTCCAAGCAGATGCAGCAACAGGTACATGGAGCCGCGACTACACAAGCCTTCCCCTCCCTCCCCTGACATCAATTCTAACGTCGGAGAGGAAGTTCCAGGCCAGCCAGGCAGCGATTGGGGAGGGGGAGGCTTGTGCAGTCGCGGCTGCACGCACCTGATCTGTGCTGATCCGAACTGCGCTGATCTGAGCAGCGTCGGAGAAATACCGGGCTCCATGATTGCCTGTCCCATTGTCCCCACGCACAGCTTCGAGATGCTCTTTCGGCATCCCGAAGCTGTGCGTGGGGACAATGGGACAGGCGATCTAAAAACGGGATGGTCCCATTCAAAATGGAACGCATGGCCCATACCTCGCCCTATGCACCCTAGCATCCTTCAAGCTTTCGCTGTTGCCTTTTCAACCTGGTTGTCCACCTTAAGGATCACCTGCTCTATATTTATGGAAATCTCTTCCCGTTGAACTTATACTAAATTTAGATGCCTTTTAAAAACCTATTTCTTTTGTTTGGCCTATCCTTAAATTACTCTCAATATTCAAGATCTTTGGGGAACTGGAACCTGGGGAAGGTCTCTAGGCTACAGCTTAAAGGGTTAAGTGATTTTATTTTAATTGGGGGGGGGGATATTGTTTTATTTCTAGTTTTGTACCTTGGTTAGGTCTTGCTTTGCACTTTTATCTTGTTAATGGAGTTCCTTTTTGTGTTTAGATCTGGAAACCGCTCTGCTGTTATTGCGAAGGGCGGTGTATATGAGTATTATTAATACTCATAAGTATTAATACACATAAACATAACCTCCTAACACACCCAAGTCCCGCTCCTCTTTCATGCACAAAAGTTCTTTACCTTAAATATTCTTTACTGTAAATATTTTTTTGCAAAACTGTACCATTCCTTTGTGTTTTTCTAGTCCAGTTGTATGACCACTGGGGTTGGCAAATGCCCTCCAAGTACATTAATCAAGGAGTCTGCTTTTCAGTGGAATATATGCGCTGTTCGTGCTGATAGAGTAAACCTGACAGAAAGTGCAGGAAGAATAGTGTGATTCCTATACAATTCAGGATCACGTAGGACTTAAAAGGAGTTAAGGGAGTAAATATTTTAAGAGCCATGAAATATTCATTATCCTCCATGAATCATTCTTAATTAGAAGCTCTGGCTTTCTGCTTTCTCTGGAACTCTTATCTGATAAATTTTTCTTCCTTGACTAGCCTGCAGGACTTTTGCAGGCTTTGTCTCCCTCGGACATTTTACACTCGGGCTGATGGTCTTACACAGGAGAGGAGAGGACCCATGTGTGCGAATATTTTACAGTTGTTCTCCAGGCCTGCTTTTTTTGTAAGTGCACGACGGAAGAGCGGGACTTTGGGCGGGATTGTATGTGATGATCTTAAGGTGGCTAAACAGGTTGAAAAGGTGACGGCGAAAGCTAGAAGGATGCTAGGTTGCAGGCGGCCAGTTGAAAAAAGGAGGTATTGATGCCCCTGTATAAGACTTTGGTAAGACCTCATTTAGAATATTGTGTACAATTCTGCAGGCCGCACCTTCAAAAATATATAAAAAGGATGGAGTCGGTCTAGAGCAGGGGTGTCAAACTCAATCATATGAGGGGTCGAAACCTAAAACAAAGGCTAAGTCGCGGGCCAAATTTTTAATTAAGATAATTAGGGGTTATTTTATTAAGGTACGCCACGCTAAATGTGCACCTTAATAAAAGGACCCCTTAGTCTTAGTAGAAGTATAGGGTTACAACCTCTCCAACCCTACACCAGCTCTATGATGGGCCAAAATTAAAAACAGAAGACTAAAATAGCTGGGAGGGTGCAGACGACCACGAGCGGCGACGGCGAAGGTAGAGGAAGGCGCTCGTGAATGCCAAAGCCACAAAAAGGTGGTATACAAGTCCCCATTCCACTTCCCTTTTGATTGTAGCCACAGAAAAGCAGTATATTATATTCAGTTAAGGAGCTGGGAGGAGCAGGGTGCAGGCCACTCATTCCTCATATCCAGTATCTCTTTCCCTCCCTCTGTGCATCCAGTTTCCCCCTCTCATCCTCAGTCCCCTCACTGGATCTCTCTCTTCCCTCCCCTCCACAAGTTCAACACCCCTCTCCCTCCTTGCTCACCCCTCCACACCCCATACATCACCTCTCTGCCTCCTTACATCCCCCACCACCACCGATTTTAGTGATCTCCCTCTTATCCGATTTGACGCTCCTGTGCCAGATCCACAAGAAGCTTCGGTGTCGGTGTCGGCATCAGCGTGTTTGTGCTGCTGCTGGTTCCGTATGACCCAGGGTGCAGGCAGCAGGGAGGACCAGGTGGACCCAAATGTCGACGGCAGCAGGGAGGACCAAAAAGAATGCAGGCTGCTGGGAGGGTCAGCCGGGAGAGTGCAGGCAGCCAGCCAAGCGAGTGCAGGCGGACCCGAATGTCGAATGTGAAGAGCGGAGGGAGCACAGCATCGCACAGCTTAGCAAAACACGGTGGACTCCCGGCGGGCCAGCTTTATTGGAAATTTTAATTTGTCTGGCGGGCCAAATTCTAGTACACCGTGGGCCAGAGTTTGACCCGTCTGGTCTAGAGGAAGGCTACTAAAATGGTATGTGGTCTTCATCAAAAGGCCTATGCAGAAAGACTTAAAGATCTCAATCTGTATATTTTGGAGGAAAGGCAGGAGAGGGGAAATATGATAGAAACATTTAAATACCTACGTGGCATAAATGCACATGAATCGAGTATCTTTCATTTGAAAGGAACTCTGCGATGAGAGGGCGTAGGATGAAGTTAAGAGGTGATAGGCTCCGGAGTAAGCTAAGGAAATACTTTTTTACGGAAAGGGTGGTAGATGCGTGGAACAGTCTCCCGGAAGAGGTGGCGGAGACAGAAACTGTGTCTGAATTTTGGAAAGCCTGGGATAGGCACGTGGGATGTCTGATAGAGAGGAAGAGATAATGGTTACTGCAGATGGGCAGACTAGATGGGCCATTTGGCCTATATCATGTTTCTATGTAAATCCCGATCAGAGAAAAGGTCGGGAGGGGAGGAAGAATCCTTTAATTCTCTCCATTAGTAGAAAAATGAAACATGGCCTGTGGTAGAGTTGGACATAATTCTGCAAATGCAGGGTGTTTAGACAAAGTGCCTACAGGCTCAAGGACTTAAGAGCCGCATCAGCCATCGCCAAGCCCTGCAAATGCAGATGCAAAAATTATGTGAATAAAGGTTTGTGGGCCACAGGCTCATCGCCCCATTTATCAAGGTCTCTTCTGCCTGAGCTGTTGCCACCACTGAGAAGCTGTGTGCAGCCTTTCTAACCCACAGAGGTTTAAACTGTAAAAGACTCCCAATTTGCTGGATCATATCGGTGACACTTCAGATATAGTATCACTGTCATGCCCTTTAAAAGAATCATCTGTAATGTGGAGGCCCAAGAGTTCTGCCCCTAGGAAGGAGTGTTTTTTTTTTCCCCAACTGCATCAAAACATGCTCTTTTTGTCTGCTTTTAAAGGGATAGGTGCTTTTAGTTCAATTCCGTTCACCATCAAACCTGTCTTTAATTCTCAGCTCCCAAACTGGTTTGCACAGAAATCCTCGGTGGCCCATGGAATTTGCATATGTCGTATTTTTAAAACTACCTTTCTAAGTGTAAAATGGTCTTATTGCCCTTTCTATGTATTTGGATTTTGTTTTATTCCGGAATAAACTAGTTCAGGCTCAGTTGTGATGATGTGATGCGTGTATACTGTATGTACTCGTATTGCAAGACGTCGCTCATTTGGAACAGTCACTACACTCCCGCAGCGTCAGCGAGAAAAGAACCATCGGCTCAGTTGTGATGTGTTGTATTGCAAGACCTCGCTTGTTTAGAACAGTCACTCCATTCCGCAGTGTCAGAAAGAGAAGAACCATTGGCTCAGTTGTGATGATGTGACGCGTGTATACTGTATGTACTCGTATTACAAGACTTTGCTCGTTTGGAACAGTCACTACGCTCCCGCAGTGTCAGAGAGAGAAGAACCATCGGCTCAGTTGTGATGATGTGACACGTGTATACTGTATGTACTCGTATTGCAAGACTTTGCTCGTTTGGAACAGTCACTACACTCCCGCAGTGTCGGAGAGAGAAGAACCATCAGCTCAGTTGTGATGTGTGTATACTGTATGTACTTGTATTGCAAGACCTCGCTTGTATATCAAGTTAAAATTTAATTAAATGTTTTGCTTGTCTTGCAAAACACTTGCAAGCCAAGGTTTTACTGTAGTTTGCTGCATAAAGATAGGACTGTTTCATGAGGTCCCATTTATTGGACACTGAATATTGGCACTGATTCAGCTAAGTGCTGACTCCGCCCCTGGGATACCTCACAAATACCCTTTTACTCAGGCACTAACCTCTGATTTTCTGCTGTGATAATTGGTAAAGTGGTACTGAAAATTAGCAGATGGCCCCGAACAATCAAGTTAACCAGTCAGCAGCCGTTTCTGGCCCATTAAATCATTTTGATATCGACCAGTATGTGAGTTTGTGTAAACGATTATTCTTAACGTGCATAAGGTACGTGCAATTGTTAGCGCCTGTGTTCGAGAATTCTCCTTTACTCCTTCTAGTTTCAAGTTTTAATAAAATTTGTTGGGTCGCTTCTTTGTTATTCAAAGCAATGAGCAAATCTAAAAACATGTAGTACATTTCTCAGTGCGGGGAGACGACATTATTAACCTAAGTCGGGCAATGAAACAAAACAGATCCAACAGGAAAATAGAGCAGGAGCTACAATATTTGACAGTAAAAGAGACAGATAGGGGTAAAACGATAGGAAGGGGAAAGACCATATATAGGTCTCATAAAAATTAAGATAGTGGGTGGTGGTGAATGACTCCCCCTCCGAAACGACAGAGGTGATAAGTGGAGTGCCGCAGGGCTCGGTCTTGGGCCCAATCTTGTTCAACATCTTCATAAGGGACTTGGCTGAGGGGCTTCAGGGTAAATTAATGTTATTCGCCGATGACGCCAAATTATGCAATATAATGGACAAGAACACAACAGGACCTGACAACAAATCCAAGACCGATAGTATGGCACACGACCTCCTCCTACTGGAGAATTGGTCCAGGACCTGGCAACTAAACTTCAATGCCAAAAAATGCAAGGTCATGCACCTTGGCAACAAAAATCCATGTAAGACTTACACTCTTAATGGTGAGATCCTAGAGAGAACTGTAGAGGAACGAGACTTAGGGGTAATCATCAGTGAGGACATGAAGACTGCAACTCAGGTGGAGAAAGCTTCATCTAAAGCCAGACAAATCATGGGTTGCATACGAAGGAGTTTCATTAGCCGTAAGCCCGAAGTCATAATGCCATTATATAGGTCCATGGTGAGACCCCATCTGGAATACTGTGTACAATTCTGGAGACCACATTACCGCAAAGATGTGCTGAGACTTGAATCGGTCCAGCGAATGGCCACACGGATGGTCACGGGGCTCAGGAATCTCCCGTATGAGGAACGGCTGAATAAATTGCAGCTCTACTCCCTAGAGGAACGCAGGGAGAGGGGGGACATGATGGAGACATTCAAGTACCTCACGCGCCGTATCGAGGTGGGGGAGGATATCTTCTTCTTCAAGGAACCCACGTCAACACGAGGGCATCCATGGAAAATCAGGGGAGGGACATTGCATGGCGACACCAGGAAATACTTCTTCACCGAGAGGGTGGTGGATCGATGGAATGGTCTTCCGATGCAGGTGATTGAGGCCAGCAGTGTGCCTGATTTTAAAGCTAAATGGGATCGAAAGGTGGGATCTCTTCGCAAAGGGAGGTAGGGGAGAGTCATTGGTGTGGGCAGACTTGATGGGCCTTGGCCCTTATCTGCCGTCACTTTCTATGTTTCTATGTAAGTGATAAAATTCCGAAGGAAATTCCTTGAGTCACAAGGAATTAAATTAGCAATTAAAAGTCTCTTTCTGAAGATTTGGGAGCCATTGTCAAAATTTTGCAAAGAGCGATTGCTAGTGCTGCCCGATTCAGAGAAAAATATTTCAATTCGATTCACCTTGTTGAATCGATTTTTTCGATTCGATTCACTGTTAATGACACAGCTTTTTAAGTTTAAACATTTTATTTAACCAAGGCAATATCATATCAAAAATTCCCAGCTTCCATCCCCAGCCCCCCAGACTCACCAGCCCCCCTGCCGATTCCCAGCTTCCATCCCCAGCCCCCCTGCCGATTTCAGCTTCCATCCCCAGCCCCCGAGACTCACCAGCCCCCTGCCGATTCTGAGACCCCCCTGCCGATTCTCAGCACCCCCTGCCGATTCTGAGCACCCCCTGCCGATTCTGAGCCCCCCCTGCCGATTCTGAGCACCTCCTGCTGATTCTCAGCCCCCCCCCCTGCCAATTCTGAGCACCCCCTGCCGATTCTCAGCCTCCCTGCCGGGTCAGTTACTTACTCAACTGGATGTGGAATCGCGGGGAAGAGAAGAGAAATGCGGAGACAGACAAAAAATACCCTTTGCTTCTGACTGGTCCACTGCATGAGGTCTGCTCGCTCCCCCTCCACGCTCTCACGTCCTTTCGTTTCTTCTGATGTAACTTCCAGTTTTGTAAAACCGGAAGTTACATTAGATGGGAACGAGTCTGGCGGCCGGCAGTGAAAAAAGAATGAACTTTAATTGGGATGAATCGGTAAGTCCATTTTTTACAGAACCGATTCGAATCGATTCACCTGATTCGAATCGGTGAACCGATTCGAATCGTGAATCGGGCAGCACTAGCGATTGCTGATTATGCCCTTTGGTCATACACGTCCAGGGTGGGTGGATGGGAGGGCGGGTTGGAATGTATTTTTCAATTCTCAATTAGAGTGTAGTTCTTAGATATAATATGGGGGGAGGGGGTGAAAATCTTTTTGTCATAGATTATAATTGTAATTGTATTTAAGTGCTTTTATAGAATTATATGATTGTATTTTATTTTGTGCTTACTTATGGCTTTAAATGAATAAGGAAATTTAAAAAGGAAGCATTTCAATTTGCTTTTGAATCTGTCTATATGACATTCTTCCCTTATATATATGGGAAGGGAATTCCACAGTTGAGGAGCAATGCTGAGAAAATGTATTGCCTACTGGTATTAATGGCTTTCAAAGAAGGGATTACCAGCAAGTGTTGGCTATCAGATCTAAGTGATCAAACGGGAGTATAAAGGCCGGGGTTTTGATCTCCCTGGTCCGCAGTCGGGAAAAGGGGCGACCTCCCTTCCGCTTCCCCTTCTTCTCCTAACCCTCCCCCCCTCCCTCACTGATTGGCGTTTCCTAGCCTCCTCCCTTCCCCCTCCCCCCCCTCCTATCTATTCGCTCCGGCTTTGGCCGATTTGGCCTCGCTCCTCCCTATATGGGATCGGAGCTTGTTCTATTCCACAGTTGAGGAGCAATGCTGAGAAAATGTATTGCCTACTGGTATTAATGGCTTTCAAAGAAGGGATTACCAGCAAGTGTTGGCTATCAGATCTAAGTGATCAAACTGGAGTATAAAGGCCGGGATTTTATGACGAATAGATTTGAAAGTTAATAGCCACTTCTGCCTTATCTGTGGCTTCCTCAGAGAGCACTTCTTGCAGACCAGGGTACTCTGCCTTTCGTGGAGGAGGAGCCTAATGGTTAGTGCAGTGGCCTGAGATCCGGGCAAACCGGGCTCAGTTCCCACTGTATCTCCTTGTGACTCAAGGAAAGTTGCTTGTGGTAACAGCAGTTAATGTAGATGAGCTTTAAAAAGGTTTGGACAAGTTCCTGGAGGAAAATTCCATAGTCTGCTATTGAGACAGACATGAGGGAGCCACTGCTTGCCCTGGGATTGGTAGCATGGAATGTTGCTACTCTTTGAGATTCTGCATGGAATCTTGATTCTCTTTGGAGTTCTGTAATGTTGCTACTTTCTGGTTTTTTTGCCAGGTACTTGTGACCTGGATTGGCCATCGTGAACACGGGGCTAGATGGACCATTGGTCTGACCCAGTATGGCTATTTTTATATTCTTGGGTGAGCCAAGTAAAGACAATCAAGCCATTGTGATATCCCTGATGCGGCTGGCTCTTAGGCATTGGTGGAATGAGGCATTATGACATCACAATCTCAGCTCTAGAATGTTGCTACATGGATTGGCCACTGTTAGAAACAGGATACTGGGCTAAATGGACCATTGGTCTGACCCAGTATGACTATTCTTATGTTCTTACGTGAGCCAAGTATAGGACAATCAAGCCATTGTGACATCACTGATGATGCTGGCTCTTAGGCATTGGTGGAATGAGGCATTATGACATTACAATCTCAGCTCTGGAATGTTGCTACATGGATTGGCCACTGTTAGAAACAAGATACTGGGCTAGATGGACCATTGGTCTGACCCAGTATGACTATTCTTATGTTCTTACGTGAGCCAAGTATAGGACAATCAAGCCATTGTGACATCACTGATGATGCTGGCTCTTAGGCATTGGTGGAATGAGGCATTATGACATCACAATCTCAGCTCTGGAATGTTGCTACATGGATTGGCCACTGTTAGAAACAAGATACTGGGCTAGATGGACCATTGGTCTGACCCAGTATGACTATTCTTATGTTCTTATGTGAGCCAAGTTTGGTGTCAGGTCAAAAGCGCGCCGGGACAAAGGCGCGCCCAGACAATTGAGCGCAGCGCAGAGGCGCGCACCGCTCTAAATTACTGTTTTTAGGGCTCCGACGGGGGGGGGCGTGGGGGGGAACCCCCCCACTTTACTTAATAGACATCGCGCCGCGTTGTGGGGGCGTTGTGGGGGGTTTGGGGGGTTGTAACCCCCCACATTTTACTGAAAACTTCACTTTTTCCCTGTTTTTAGGGAAAAAGTTAAGTTTACAGTAAAATGTGGAGGGTTACAACCCCCCAAACCCCCCATAACGCCGGCGCGGTCTATTAAGTAAAGTGGGGGGGCTCCCCCCCACACACAGCCCCGTCAGAGCCCTAAAAACAGTAATTTAGAGCGGCGCGTGCCTCCGTGCTGCGCTCAATTGTCCGGGCGCGCCTTCGTCTTTCGCGCCGTTGTCTATGAACCGCCAAGTTTAGGACAATCAATCTGTTGTGACATCACTGATGATGCTGGCTCTTAAGCACTGGTGGAATGAGGCATTATGACATCACAATCTCAGCTCTGGAATGTTGCTATTATTTGGGTTTCTGCCAGGTACTTATGACCTGGATTGGCCACTGTTGAAAACAGAATACTGTGTTAGATGGACCTCGTATGGCTATTCTTATGTTGTTATGAATGTGTGCCTTTTGAAGTATTTAATGAGTGTGGAAAGTGCATGGTTTGACCCGTGTTGAAGAAAAATATACTTTTAGATGCCAACGGGCAGCAAACTGCAGGCCAGTGTTTACCTTGACATTCCAGGTGTTTTATTCTTTCTTGAGGAAGTTACATTCTGCAGCCTTTCCAATTAGGCTATAAGAGAGATGACATTACAGAGATCGTTAGCCTCTGTGGATTAATTATATCATGAAATGAATAAGGGAAAAGCAGCAACCTTGATTTTGTTACGTTAATTTCAAATTTACCTTACACAAAAATGAAAATAAATCCAAACAAAGTGGACTTATAACACAGGTATCTTATAAATAGATAATGCAGTTTACTTAGGGCTCCTTTTACTAAGCCGCGTTAGGGCATTAATGCGTGGAATAGCGCATGCTAAATTGCTGCGTGCGCTGGACGCTAACGCCGCCATTGAGCTGGCGTTCTAGCTGCGTAGCGCGGGTTTAGCGCACGCAAAAATGCTGCCTGCGCTAAAAACGCTAACGCAGCTTAGTAAAAGAAGCCCTTAAGGGCCGTTATACAAAGCTGCGGCAAAAAAAGTCACCTTGCACGCCCTTGCACGGGTTTTTCCCGGTTGCTAATGCCACTTTTTGCCGTTGGGTACGTGGCCGTTAGTGTGTGGGTCCTTAGTCCACGCATTTTGCGGGTGGTAAGGGCTCACACACGGCTCACACGTGAATTTTGTCTATCGCGCCAACGTTAAAAGAGCGTTTGAGACCACAAAGAACCTTGCTTTCGATTCCAGGCGCAAGACGAGACAGGCCAAACTTTTCTGCCTCAGTACGTTAGCAGAAACCTAGTTCTTGCCTTATAGGAAAGGATGGTCTTTTAATTAAGGCCAGAGAAACCACTTAAATTGATTTTTGTCCGGTCAGACAGCTTAATTAAATCTTGTTTAATATTGTCCAACTCCTTCTTAACTTCTGAAATGGTTGAACTGCAAAGCTGAGGAAAGGTTTGTGAAAAGAATTGTAGCCTGGCTTAATTGAAACCACTCCTTTCTCAAGCGGGAAGGGCTCAAATGATTCTATATAGAATGCCTCGCACAGAACAAACTTGCATGCATTTTGTATCTAACTTTGGATGCAAGCATTTACCCTAGACAAAAGCGAGACAAATACTTGTACCCCCAACAGGTGGCAGTTAGGCGCCCAGATGCAGATTTTCTATACCGCGCCTAATTTCTGGGAACAGCCCTGACCTGTCCATGGCCCTCCCATGGCCCACCCTCTTTTGGAGTTGTGCCCAATCATAGGATGTAGGGCATAGCCAGATGTAACTCCTAATTACTGCCAATTAGGGCTAGATTCACAAAGCAAACCGATCGTGTACCGATCGATTTGTGACCCCTTTACTATCAAATTTCCATCCGGCCTGATTCACTTACCTCTCCTGCGATCAGCTTCGAATTTGTGCATGCAAATGAGGTGAAACGCATGTAAAGTAGGCTTTGACGCGATTCACAGCACCAAATTTCCGATC
The DNA here is from genome assembly GCF_902459505.1 of Geotrypetes seraphini. Taxonomy (NCBI): domain Eukaryota; kingdom Metazoa; phylum Chordata; class Amphibia; order Gymnophiona; family Dermophiidae; genus Geotrypetes; species Geotrypetes seraphini. Next base: position 174,718,535 of record NC_047091.1, on the reverse strand, counting down.
CGACTTGGCTGGCCGATCACCTGAAGAAGCGACTGCTGGGGACCGGTCGAAAACGTCTTTCCGACTGGAAGACCTGCTGTCTGCCCTGCAATCTATCCTACCTGCTCACCCCGAATGCTGCCCTGCTCTGCCTCGATCTTCCCCGAATCTCTCCTGCCGCATCACCATTCTCCTGCCTTCCCTGAAGCTCTCCTGCCGCATCACCGTTCTCCCTCCCTTCCCTGAAGCTCTCCTGCCGCATCGCAGTTCTCCTGCCCTTCCCTGAAGCTCTCCTGCCGCATTGCCGTTCTCCTGCCCTTCCCTGAAGCTCTCCTGCCACATCGCCATTCTCCTGCCTTCCCTGAAGCTCTCCTGCTGCATTGCCATTCTCCTTCCCTTCCCTGAAGCTCTCCTGCCGCATCACCATTCTCCTGCCTTCCCTGAAGCTCTCCTGCTGCATCACCGTTCTCCTGCCCTTCCCTGAAGCTCTCCTGCCGCATCGCCGTTCTCCTGCCCTTCCCTGAAGCTCTCCTGCCGCATTGACGTTCTCCTGCCCTTCCCTGAAGCTCTCCTGCCGCATCGCCGTTCTCCTGCCCTTCCCTGAAGCTCTCCTGCTGCATCGCCGTTCTCCTGCCCTTCCCTGAAGCTCTCCTGCCGCATCACCATTCTCCTGCCCTTTCCTGAAGCTCTCCTGCCGCATCGCCGTTCTCCTGCCCTTCCCTGAAGCTCTCCTGCCGCATCGCCATTCTCCTGCCCTTCCCTGAAGCTCTCCTGCCGCATCGCCATTCTCCTGCTCATCCCCGAAGCTCTCCTGCCCTTCCTCGCCCAGCGAGCCTGTGGTTTTAACCCGCGGGTTTAAAGCGGGTTTAAACCACGGGCTCACAGGGCTAAAAACTAACAAAAACATTTTCAAATTTAAAAAAAAAAAGGTTGCAGACGGGCATGCACAGACCATCTCTAAGAGCAATCCGTGCAGGAAGATGGGGGCGTTCCTCCGATCGCCCCCATCTGCATATTTTTCATTCCTGAATTCATCGGACCTGCCCGGATCGGACCCCAATTGGGCAGGTTAGTGAATCCCAGCCAAAATACTTGTCAGTGCCAATAACTGATAGCTATCACCTAGCTAATTAGTTTATACACCCAACTTTGGGCTACATATACAGAATCCGGGGTCAGAGGAGTAGAAATAAAGCAATTCTTTGTTTCTTGAGACACAAAAAGAGTGAGCAACAAATCATTTCAAGGACAGAAGTAGAAACAATGGGGTTGAGCATTTCGCTGACCGCCAATGGAATTATTCCCACAAATTCCATGTCCGACAGTTTTCCAGAACTGGCTAAAGCATAGTGATATTCAGCACTTAGCCATCTCTGGGAACCACATGAAGACAACGCCGTCTTACGTGCAGTTCTATTTATGCGTTAGCCTTGGGCTGGTTAGGCGTTAAAGTTTCATTAAAATTTGATAAAATCGCTTAGCAAGATTTCTAAGCGAGTTGCAATAAAAAGATTTTGGGGTTAAAAAAAAATTACAATACGGATAACAAAACTAAATTTGGATATTTGACTAACAGGTAACACAAGGTTGGAGGGTATGATATACAGTACTCCCCTGATATTTTCAGGGGTTCCGTTCTAGGACCCCCGCAAATTTCCAAAAACCGCGAATACGGTTTTTCGCCTGTCAAAAGGCAGGGAGAGGGCAGCCGGGGCGCCGGCGGGTGCAGAAAATCACTCGTGGTATGCTCCGACTGCCTCTTCCTGTTATTAAAGTCAGACTACACCAATCGGGAACTGTTTTGACACGCCAGATAGCGTGTCAAAGCAGCTCCTGATTGGTGTAACCATGACTTTAGTACAAGGAAGTGGTGGTCAGAAAATACCGCAAATTACTGAGTCCGTAATTCACAAACCGCAAATTTGCGGGGGTTTACTTTACAATTGCAAAAGAAAAGGAGAACATTTAAGGTAAGGGCAAAAGGACCGGGGCAAGACAGTGTTTCCTCGATAGTTGATGGACAGAGTCTAGAATTGAAGATCGTCATAGTATAAGTGCTTCTTTAGTTTAAAACATTTTATTGAAGGAATCAAATAAATATACAATAGTACAATATAATAAAATATTCATTACAATTAAATTCAAAATTCTAATATTCCATACATATTTCTATCATTCCTCCAAAATATATTTCCATATTACCTATTCATACTTTTATATACTCCCCCTGTACCCTTCCCCCTCCCTCCTTCCCCCCCTTCCCTTCCTCCCATAGTTTTTATTTCCAATTATAACATTATGGGCTCCTTTTACAAAGCCGCATTAGCGGTTTAATGCACGTAATAGCGCGCGCTAAACTGCCGGCCGCGCTAGATGCTAACGCCAGCATTGAGCTGGCGTTAGTTCTAGCCGCGTAGCGCGGGTTTAGCGTGCGCTAAAAAGCTGCATGCACGAAAACCGCTAACGCGGCTTCGTAAAAGGAGCCCTATAATAAATGAATTAAACAAATATACAATTCAAAAATTTCCAAACAAATTACCATCAACCACCATATTCCCTCCCCTCCCCCAGAATGGAAGATGACACAAATTACAATGCAATGAATGAAATGCAATGAATGTTTCTAAAGCTTCAATATAAAACATTAAGGGGTCCTTTTATCAAGCCGGACTAGTGGGGTTAGCGCGTCGGACATTTCATCTCGCGCTAACCCCCGCGACCGGCTAAAAAAACGAATGCCTGCTCAATGCAGGCGTTAGCGGCTAGCGCGGAAGGCGGTTTAACGCGCAGTATTACGCACGTTAAAACCCCTACCGCGGCTTGATAAAAGGACCCCTAAGAATCATACTTCGTGCTTTAGAGGAAAGATTTTGAATATATGGGTCCCAAATTTTTAAAAAGAGACGAGTTCATCTAGGAAATGTACGAACCTCCCAAACCTCAAATAAAAATGAAACGATTGCATTGGTTCCTCCAATGCCAAAAACTAGAAGGATCTTTCTGTAACCAATATGACAAATGACTTTTAAGTAAACCCTTAAAGCGGTTGAGATTTTTTTCGGTTCTCAGATTGGTGGGAAGCGAATTCCAGTATTTCGGAGCGACGACAGAGAAGATGTCCTGGCGTTTGGTACTAATTATTCTTAATGATGGAATAGTCAATAATTCAAGATCCGTTGATCTAAGTGTTTGGAACGGTTCATAGGGAATGAGATGTTTATAAATGAATTCGGGGGGGGGGGAGTCTTTATTATTAATGTTTTAATTGTTAATAGTGAAATTTTATAATAAATCCTGTATTTAATTGGGAGCCAGTGAGCCTTTTCCAGCAGAGGGATAACATGGTGATTTACGGTGAAAATTCTGGCAGACTTAGCATCGGACATCAAGATCCCCCGTTCATTCCATACCGCAAGAAAGACGCAACGTCTTAAGCTGTCCTTCCCCTCCCCTCATTGGGTTCAACGGAAAAAAAAATATTCAAGACCACCTTCGAATCCCGGGGCCCCAGAATCTGGAATAGACTACTCTTACACTTATTTCATTCGATTTCAATCCCGTTGTCCCCAAAGAGCTCAGAATGGGTTACTGGTTAAACATACATATTATATAGTTAACAGGTTATAATTTAACATAATTACATTACAAGTTTGCAATACAAGGTTGCATCCTAACTTGATACAAACCATGGGTCTAGTACACTTCCCCCTCCTTATTCGCGAATTCCGTATCTACGGATTCGCTTATTTGCAGTTTTAAACCAAAAAATGCATTTTCATTTTTCAGGCTATTTTAAGCCCTGTAAGCCCCCCCCCCCCCCCCTTAAGCCTTACCTGGTGGGCTAGCGGGTTTTCGGGGCAGAAGCAATCTTCCCACGCTCCTGCCCCGTGCAGATTGCTCCCAGGAAATGGCTCGAGAGACTACGGGAGCTCAAGGCAGCCATTTCCTGTGAGCGATCTGCACGGGAAGCGTGGGAAGATCACTCCTGCCTGAAAACCTGCTAGACCACCAGGTAAGGCTGAAGAGAGAGGGGGGCTAACAGGGCTTAAAATAGCCGGGGGAAGCGGGGATTAGGGGCAGAACTGGCCCGAATATTATTTGTGGTTTTTTAATATTCGTGTGCTGGCTCTACCCCTAACCCCTGTGGATACGGCGGGAGAAGCCACATTTACATTAGATAATAACCAGATGTTAAATTTAGAATGTGCATTAGATATTAAGACTTAGGCCACACAGAAATTCCCTGCCCGTGGACTGTGTGTTTAACTCACCTGCTGTAAGTTATGCATATCCTTGCTACACTTATGCCAGCTCGATGTCCCATATATTTACATTATAAAACTACAGAAATATCTCAATGAATATATAACTTCCTCCATCATAAAGCATATAGGGGCATCTTTATCGCCTTCAATTAATTTAATAGTTACCTACCTGTGAACAATTTGTAGGAAAGAATAAGGGAGCATGTGTTTTTGGCTTTTTTAAATTTTACCTCTATACTTCCCCCTCCATATGCGCGGTGGTTAGGGGCAGAGCTGACCTGCGAATACTTAAAAAAACTGCGAATACGACGGGAATTCAAGGCAGCTATTTCCTGTGAGTGATCTGCACAGGACAGAAGCGTGGGAAGATCGCTCCTGCCTGAAAACCCACTAGACCACCAGGTAAGGCTTAAGGGGGGGTCTTACAGGGCTTAAAATAGCCGGGGGAAGCGGGGGTTAAGGGCAGAACTGGCCCAAATATTATTTGCAGTTTTTTTTTTATATTCGCGGGCCAGCTCTGCCCCTAACCCCCGCAAATATGGAGGGGGAAGTGTACCAACAAATATAGCGTTACCAGATTACAATTTTCCATAGTTAAACTGAACAGTGCATGGTTTTTTTAATACAAGTTTTTATCCTGATGTGACACATTTGGGATCTAGTCCAATGTACATTTCTCTGTAATTTCTTTGTCACGGGCAGGTAATGACTGTCACTCCTCCTTCCTTGTGTGCGGGGAGCCTGCTAAAACTTGATAGCCTAAGGCAGTATTTTTCAACCTTTTTACACCTATGGACCGGCAGAAATAAAAGAATTATTCTGTGGACCAGCATCGGTCCGTGGACCGGCAGTTGAGGAACACTGGGCTAAGTCGTGGGCCAGACCCCGCCCATCTCAACCAATCTCCACCCCAGACCCCGCCCCCATAATAGTACTAATTGCACCTTACACGTCCTGTGCCTCATCTAGAAGCCTTCCCTCTGACGTTGCAACATCAGAAAGAAGGCTTCCGATTCAGGCGCAGGATGCCTGTAGGAGCCACTGCCTTTGGCTCTGTGCACTGAATCAGTTAGGAAGATGGAGCTGGCTCGAAGAAAACGCCGCATTAATCCCACCGTGGACCGGCAGTTGAAGAACACTGTTTTGGGCCTGATGCAAATGCTGGCCCTGTGGACCGGCAGGAAATTTCTGTGGACCAGCACTGGTCCATGGACCGGTAGTTGAAGAACACTGCTCTAGAATGTTGCTACGTATGATTTTAAGATGTTTGAGGCTTGTGCAGATGAGGACAGATCTTAGGCACTGGTGGAATGAGGCATTATGACATCACAATCTGAGCTCTAGAACAGTGTTTTTCAACCTTTTTACACCTATGGACCGGCAGAAATAAAAGAATTATTCTGTGGACCGACATTGGTCCGTGGACCAGCGATTGAAGAACACTGGGCTAGACCCCGCCCATCTCTACCCAATCTCCACCCCAGACCCCGCCCCCGTAATAATACTAATTGCACCTTGCACATCCCGTGCCTCATCTGGAAGCCTTCCTTCTGATGTTACAACGTCAGAGAGAAGGCTTCCGATTCAGGCGCAGGACGCCCGTAGGAGCCACTGCCCGTGGCTTTGTGCGCTGAATCAGTTAGGAAGAGGGAGCTGGCTCAAAGATAACGCTGCATTGATCGCACCATGGACCGGCGGTTGAAGAACACTGTTTTGGGCCTGATGCACGTGCTGGCCCTGTGGACCGGCAGGAAATTTCTGTGGACCGGCACCGGTCCATGGACCGGTGGTTGAAGAACACTGGCCTAAGGGACATATCATACCTAGTGTAATTCCATCATTGTCTCCCCCTATTACAACTTCAGGAGAATGTTAAAGACTTACTCTTCTCCTTATAATGACTCATCTCGATCCAATTTGCTGTCTAGAATCTAATTGCTAATGTAGTAACCGATACCAATCTTATCGTAAGCCACAACGATTCCTTTATTGGAAATTGCGGAATGGAAGAAACTATGGGCTCCTTTTACGAAGCCGCGTTGGCAGTTTTAGCGCGCGCAGCTTTTTAGTGCGCGCTAAACCTGCGCTACGCAGCTAGAACTAACGGCAGCTCAATGCTGGCATTGGCGCCTAGTGCAGCTGGCAGTTTAGCGCGCGTTAAAACGCTAACGCGGCTTCGTGAAAGGAGCCCTATATTTTATGGTATGGAATATTGGCATTTAACTGGCCAAGGGCTGAGTTTACCCCAGGAAACCCCCCCCCCCCCAAAAAAAAAAAAAAAAAAGAACCAGTTTTGAGATATTCACTAACTGGACATTTTCAGCGGCAGTAACTGATGCTTAACTTATTGAATGCCCAAATTTTAGGCACTGGTATGTGGCATCTACTGAATTAGGCCCCAAAATTAGTTTATCCCTTGAATCGGCAGATGGTGAGACGGCTGCTTTGCATAACTTGACGTTGAACGAGAGCAACGGTGCCAAGGTAACGTTTGGAGATGCAGATCTCCCACAAGAGCCGTAGAAATACATGTTGCCTCGGAGCAACAATGCCAAATAAAGGGTTTAAGCACCTACTGTCAGGTGCCATTTGGAGAGTCAGGCCTTGAGAGCTTATGGATTTAATCACTGCATTGATACTTAAACATGTGCACTCCCCTATACACCCCCCAAACTCTTTTGTACTGGCATATAAGTGGCTCCTGCAGCCATAAGGGCTATTGGGGTGGTAGATAAGTGGGTCTAGGGGATTCTGGAGGTGGTTTGGGGGGGCTTACCATGACCTATAAGGGAGCTGTAGTGAGGAGAAGACATGGCACCCTTTTTGTGAAGTTCACAGCAGTGCCCTGGAAGGTACCCCACTATTTAGGTGGCACGTCTGGGTGTTCAGTCCATCACTTTGCAGACCCCTCCCACGTCCAGCAGGGCTTGTTCTAGGCGTTTTTGACTTGGACGAAAAGTTGGACGAAAATGTGGTATAAAGCGAGCTTATGGATATACAGAACGTAATTGAAGTCCTTTATTCCCTCTGCCTCTTCTCTACTTCGAGTCTTCCTGTTTTCATCTTCTGTAGGTTAGATACGTTTTTTTAACACAATCACCCGTCTGATGCTTCATGAATCTTAGCTGACCTTGTTACTGCAGTAAATTTGCAGTCACAGAACACTGCCTCTTTTTTTTTGTCCTCTTTTTATTTTCAAGAATTATTCATAATAGTGAAATTATGTCTTTTGGCTAGAACGGGCTTCTGCTCTGCATCAGGAGCTAAGCAGAGCATCCGACTTACAAAAACAAACTTTAATTAGGCTTTTTACGTTATGAGGCTACGAGTGCATTTGCTGAGCAGCTCAGGAGGGTGCAAATATAGACCTGGATATTTCTGTTTGGTTTTCGCATATTTGGGGCCAGATTATATGACAGAATGCCTGTGGAAGGATCCCAAAAAGACACCTATTTTTATAAAGGCAGCAGAGATGCGCTTGAAAACATCCAGGTCCCAATTTTGCAAAGGCAGAATAGGGATGTCAAAAAATGCAGAATGTCCAAATAGCAAGGGAATATGTTCTGAGCATGTTTTGGTGGGGCTAGGGAGTAGGGAACGAAGAGAGAGGGGAGACATAATTGAGACCTTTAAGTATATTGCGGGACGTATAGAGGTCAAAGATAATATCTTCTGTCTTACAGGGCCCTCGGTTACAAGAGGGCACTCGCTGAAAGTCAGGGGAGGGAAATTTCATGGTGATACCAGGAAGTACTTCTTCACCGAAAGGGTAGTCGATCATTGGAACGAGCTACCTCAGCAGGTGATTGAGGCCAACAACGTGTCAGATTTTAAGAGAAAATGGGATATTCACGTGGGATCTCTAGGGGAATAAAAGTCAGGGAATGGGTCATTGGTGTGGGCTGAGGCCCTTTTCTGCCGTCAATTTCTATGTTTCTAGGGTTACCAAGTGTCCGTGCATGAGCGGACTTCCTCCCTGCCCGGCGAGCTTAAGGGTGTCACCTAATGGCTGAAGTCGGATCTTATGATTTTGGGGTTCCAGAAAGATCCTGGCACCTGAGTACTGCAGTGAGCAATTTAGGCATTTGGGGGAGGCAGGGGAATATAGAATACTTTCAAAATGTCCCTAAATAGTTGCAAATGAAAGTTCATGATACAAGATCCCAGCCCAGGTTCTGACTGAGCTGGAGGTTAAAATAAGCAGGAGAAAACTTCTGGGTCAAAAAAAAAAAGCGCAGGTTGACTAGAGAGAAATGTCTAGCAAAAGAACGTTCTTTTTAAAAGCTGTAATCAATAAGATTGTCTCAGAGCAAATATATTCCATGTGCTTTTCATCCAGTTTTCTTTTAATTCAAATAACATTTTAATCTGCAAATATTTCCAAAAACTGTTTTATGTGTATGCCAACTTATCTTTCCACTTGATAAATGATTTAAAAAAAAAAAAAAAAAAAAGGCTCGACAAAACAAATACACCACAGAATCCCATTAATTTTTACTGCAGGAAGGTGCATTATGTGAACGATAAAGCTGAAAAATTTAATATTCCGTGATCTTTCCATATTTTCTTGGTGGCTGAAATTATTGGATTGTTAATTTTATTTCCTCTCTCCTCCTGTCTGATGCCGTCTAAAAGTAGAGTTTTAACAATTCCTTTTCGAAAATCACTCACTGAGGTGAGTCTAACACCCTGTGTATTTTACAGCGCTGAACTGGACAGGGTACATGTATCCTTTTCCCTACTGGCCTGTGAAGTCGATTTTATTTTTGGGTTTTTTTAATTCTTCTGTGCTTTTCCTCGGATTTGAAGTCAAGACTTCCCACTTGCTCCAAATATTTCTCCAGTGTATATTTTTTTCTTTGCTAACTCGCTCTTTTACTAAGGCGCGCTAGCCTATTTAGCACGTACCAAACGCGGACGTGTCCATAGAATATAATGGGTGCATTAGCGTTTAGTGCGTGCGCTAATTCGGCTAGCGCGCCTTAGTTAAAGGATCCTTTTACGTCATCTTGAGCTGTAGTTAAGCAATAAAGGGGCCCGTTTACTAAAATACGTCGAACAGTCAGGGCCCGATGCTCAAAAGTCCCCGTTAAAATCCTGTGGGCCGTTGTAGTTCCGATAAATTTTCCGATTTCTAAGCGATGAGCGATGCTCAGAAAACTCTGCATGCCGATAAGGTTCGCGGAAATTCCATCAGATCAGCCGTTGGAGAAAGCGACGGACATTTGCACATATGCACGGAAAGAGGAATTAATGTGCGCACGCGCCAGGAAAAGCTACGTCTTAGGCACGCATGGGAGGGGCTGGAGAGCAAGTGTGAACATGCTTGGGAGGGAGGGCAGAGATGGGGAGATGCTATAATACAAAAGAGAAGGGGAGGTGTGTCACACAGCTGAAGATTTGCTTAGGGCATCAGTTACCCTTTGGATGGCCTTACTAGGGGTTGTTGATGTTCTCTTAGGGAGCGTTGATGGCTTTAGAGAAAGGACAAGCGTCCCTCCATCTAGGGGGGCAGCGGCGACAAAAGGGCCAAGGCCATTGCCCGGGGACGGGAATGGGAGGGGTGGTGTGGAGGGGGCAAGGGAAAAGAGGCGGAGGGGAACAGGCAGAGAGCCAATTAGGAGCAGGGACATAGGCACTGGGGGCGGGGAAAGGGAGGTGGGGCGACCAGAACTGAGGTGGAGGCTGCAGTTCAGACTTTGCCAAGGGAGCGTCTTAGGCACAGCATATGGCCGAGAAAAAACACAGCGTTATATATTTTGTTAATAGCAAAAGAAGTGGCAACGTATAGCCCTGCAGAAGCAAGCGATGTAAACACTCAGAGGCATGTCTCCTTGCTTGGATGGCGGGGAGGCCATGTGGCATTGACTTTGACATCTGACAGGTGAAGGGCCCCTTCCTTGAACGGGATGAGGAGAAGGCGGGGACAGCTTGAATGGCTCTCCCAGGAGAACGACGATAGCCCGGCCACATAGGCTGGGCAATCCACGGATGAGTTGCTTGTTGTAAGAACCGATATACAGCAATATTATGCTGTATAATGGTACCTAGATTGTAGAGAACGTTTTTCTTAACTTTCTTGAACCAAATAATACTGACAGGAACAAGCCTCGGAAAACGGTGTAATTTATCTCATACTGGAATATCTTCCAAGAGAAGAAAAAAAATTTTCTACTCCTGATGACATCATAGGCTTGAACCCGTCATTCCTACCATTATTTAGACTATCAATTCAATTACTTAATTAATTGCTTTATTAATAATTAATTAATTATTTTCTCTTGGTAGAAATTCCAGTATGAGATAAATTACTCCGTTTTCTGAGGCATATTGCACTTAACCACAGCATAGAAACACTACTTGTAACACTACTAGACACAGCTCGACAGCAAATTAGCAAAGGCAAAAAGATGATGCTAATCCAACTTGACCTCTCCGCAGCATTTGACCTGGTCGACCACTCCATACTGCTACAGATACTTGACGCCATTGGGATCTCAGGCAAGGTCTACAATTGGTTCCAAGGATTCCTCAAATCAAGAACCTACAGGTTAAAGTCCAATAATATCAAATCAGAACCATGGTCCAACCCATGCGGAGTTCCACAAGGATCACCTCTATCACCTACGCTTTTCAACCTCTTTATTTCCTCCCTTGGAGCCACTTTAGATAACTTAAATGTTACATCCTTCAGCTACGCAGACGACATCACCATACTCCTCCCCTTCGACCCATCAGAGCCCACCACTACAGCAAAACTGGAAATAACCCTAGATGCAGTGGGAAAATGGATGGTAGACCACAAACTGAAACTAAACTCAGATAAAACAAAATTCCTTCTGCTCGAAAAGGCCAAAACTCCCACCATTACAGAACTGAAAATTAAAAACACCAAACACCAAATACCCAATACAGCCCGAACTCAAACTCCTAGGAGTAACGATAGACAGATGCTGCACAATGCAGTCCCAAATCAATAAAACATCCCAGAAAGCTTTTTTAATTATGAGAAATCTACGTAAAATAAGAAAATTCTTCGACCCAGCACAATTCAGGCTAATTGTCCAATCCCTAGTCTTAGGTCTACTGGACTATTGCAATTCCCTCTATCTACCTTGTCCTGCCAACATGATAAAACAACTTCAGACTATACAAAACACTGCCCTCAGACTGATCTACTCCCTGAGAAAATATGATCCTATTACAACTGCCTTCCTAGACTCTCACTGGCTACCTATGCAAGCACGAATTCAATTCAAATTCTACTGTCTATTATTCAAAGCATTAAACGGCTCCGCCCCCCCTATCTAAACAACCGCCTAAACCAGATCCTCACCTCAAGACAAAGAAGAACTCCGAACCCTTTTGCCTTCCCTCCACTCAAGGGCACTCAGCGCAAAAAGATGTTTGATAACCTTCTGGCAACGCAAGCAGCAAAACTTAACCACTCCATCTCCAACCTGTTGACGGCAACAGGCGACTTCAAAACTTTTCGAAAAGAAATCAAAACCCTACTTTTCAAAAAATTTATCCAGATATCTTAACCCAACCCTTCCTCCTCCTCCTAGATAAATTCTCCCCCAAAACCTCCACACAAATAATCTCTTCCTCCCCAAAACACCAACCAAGTATTCAGATCCCTGAAATGTAACGTAATCTTATTTGTACTCTAACTGTAATCTATTTGTTATATCACACAGTAACGTACAGTCAATTTAATATCCAATTTGCAAGTTCTTCCGGAATTTATCCAGCTACCTCTCCTCCCTTGTAACCAAAAAAAAAAACAAAAAACACCCAAAACTGTTGTAACTTCACTGGAAATGTCCAGTTAGCTCTTTTGTAATCCGCCTTGAACTGCAAGGTATAGGCGGAATAGAAGTCCCTAATGTAATGTAAATTTTAGCTGACGGAACATTTGGTGCAAATTTCAGGGCATGGCCCAGTTCTGAATATCCGGGCATGAAGCCGGAAGTGGACAAATATGCGCTGACCGCGACTGGATGGATATCAACCCCTTAATCTAAAAGTGCATGCATGAGTTAACAATACCAATGCGTTTTCTTAAAAACTGCTTTCCAAAGGAAACAGAGAAAATAATTGTGCTTTAATATTAATCCATTGTTTTGATTTTTTTTTTTTTAATTCAAATAAACCAGTATTATTTAAGCAGCTTAACCAGCTCTGGTGGTGTTAAGCCCTGACCCTGCTGTATTCTGGGGTGTATGTATCACTCCTTCGTCTTCATAGGCAGAGACCCAGAATGCAGTGGGATAAGGATGCAATAAAACTAGGCTTAAATTAATCTGCTGGTTGATGTGGGCCAGGTGGAGAGCGCAGTGAGCTGATCGCAGTGAGTCTCCATCTTGCGGATCTGTTTTCAGCTGTTTCCAAACACAGGAATGGTAAGGAAAAGCTGCAGTGATTGTTCAATATTTGATCATAGCACTGGAAGAGATAAGATATCTTGCAACATTCCTGGGCGTCCTTCGGCACGGGGGACGGATTTAGTGGTGCCAGTTCTAAAAGACAAGCCAGTTTTTGATCGGAACCTCCAATAAACTTAAGGCACTGTCATGATTACAGCTGATGGATAACATACGCTGAGAAAGGAAGCTCATAATGAGCTCTTCATTTGTGCTTAAAAAAAAATCTTTGTATGAAGATAAGTTCTCATTAAGTGACAGCATTTTGAAGTGGTTAATCACGCGGCGCTGAGCTGCGGTTTGGCATCTGAAGACGAGGCCCCCGCTGGCTTTGCTGTATGGATTCCACAAGAAATCACCTCTCTCTTCAGTTTTAATTGTAGCATGTTCAGAAAACAACCGATTTTGTAATGAGGTTGACTATATATGTGTCCACATAAACCACCCCAATAATTTATCAACTTCCCTGGAAGTTTATCCCTCTCCAGTCTACATTTAGATGCCTTTTTTAATGGGTTGTTTTTTTTTAATTTGAAAGAATGATATAAATTTGTATGAAATATTATTATTATGATTCTTATTGTATTGAATGTATTTTTGTATTATCCTATTGTATTGATTATTTGACTCTTTCAATAAAATTGTTATATATAAACTTAATGGGTTGTTTTTTTTAGTTTATAACATTTTATTGAAGGAATCCAATAAATATACAATAAAATAATCATTACATTTAAATTCACCATATAAATTTTATCATATGTCTATCATTCCTTCAAAATATATTTCCATATTACCCATTACATCTCTCAAAACATACACTCCCCCTGTTTCCTTCCCCCTTCCCATACCCCCATACTCCTCTCCCCCATTCCCCCCCATTGTTTTAATAATAATTATAACATTGTAATAAATGGATTAAACAAAAATACAATTCAAATAATTCCACACATAAATTATCATCCCTCCTATTCCCACCCTTACCCTTGAATGAAAGGTGGCGTCAAGTATCAAGTATAAAAATGCAAAGAACGTTTCCAAAGCTTTTTTTTTTTTAACCCTGAAAGCTTAATTCACTGATTTTCTCTGCAGCACTGGAACTGTTTGCAGAAACAGGGGGATAACTCCCCTATGTGCTTCATAATCCACCCCCCCATCCCCACCCAACGCCTAGTCCAGGGGTAGGCAATTCCGGTCTTCAAGAGCCACAGGCAGGTCAGGTTTTCAGGATATCCACAATAAATATGCATGAGATAGATTGGCATCTCAAGGAGGCAGTGCATGCAAATCCATCTCATACATATTCATTGTGGATAGCCTGAAAACCTGACCTGCCTATGGCTCTCGAGGACCGGAATTGCCTACCCCTGATCTAGTCTAATTAGGTCATTGCAGTGTAGGATTGCCAACTGAATCCAGATTCGCCCAACAGGGTTGATCCAGTCCTGAGTTTACCCTATTGCGTGCAAAGACTTGTAGTTTTGATTTACCCATCCCATTCCCTGAGAAAAGCAAGACATTAGGTGATCTTTCTTGAATTGACCTTATTTTGTTAAAAAAAAGTGCGTTCTCTATATCGATTAGGGTACTGGGCATGTCCTGGAGGGATTTCCAAAACCTGGCAGTTTGTCCGGGTTTTGCAAGGCCCTGATCTTGGGGCCATGTCTGGAGGGCCTCTGTGTATGCGTATGATGTCATTGCGCCAGTGGCCATGCAGGTAGCTCCGAGCTCGGGGAAGGAGATATGAGATTTGTGTGGGGGCAGGGCTGGGGCTGGGGCAGAATGGGGTAAGGCCAGGTGTCCTCTTTTATTAAAGAGGAAATCTGGTAACCCTAGATTAGGGGGTCAATATTTAACCATCTAATCTGCATAGCATTTTATCTGCTCTCTCTTTCCTATTTGACATTGTATTTCTTTTTTTCTCTTTCTTATTTTAGTTCGTACCCCGTGAACTGGCTAGAAAGCGTACTGATTAGGCGATATATGAAAGATGAAATAAACTTGGAAACTTAGGGCCCAATATTGAGTTGGCGGCAATCAGCTAATTGCTGACTGCTGCCGGCATTGTCCCTGGAAACTCACAGCTAGGCCATGTCCAGGCTCCAGCGCTGAATATCCAGGAATACGGAACCAATGCGATATGTAGTATATGCTGGCCTTGGTGAACCACATAAAGATAGGACCGACTTAACTGGCCAGTGGCTGACTCCGCCCCTGCAACACCTTCAAAATAGCTTGTTTCAAGTTGGGCGCTAAGGGCTTGATTTTATAAATGCACCTAGGTTAGGTGTCGTTAGGCATCCTAATTGCAGAATGCAGATTTTCGTTAGGCAACTTAAATTAATTTTTAGTGGGTTAAATTGCTTGGTAATTGACCACACGATTAAAAACCCATCCAAAAACAATTTTTTTAAAATGTTGCGTGGGGTTATCTGGAGGTTAATGTGTTGAGCGAGGAAGAGGGATTGTGTGGAGAAACTATTTTTTTTTTTTTAATTATTTTAAAATTTTCTATACCGTTTAAAACTAAACGGTTTACATGAATTACTTACATAAATTATAAAAGAACATAATAACAAACAAACAAAGTCCTAAAAATATATCTGCAAAGTAGCAGCAAAAGCTTAACTAAAAAGATCATGAATAATTCTTCAGCTAAACCAGAGAAAATTACTGACTAGAAAAAGGCGTCTACAAATAATTGTGTCTTTAGCAATTTTCTAAACGGGCCCCTTTCACTTGGGAGTTCTGATTGACAAGTCAATGATGTCGTCCGCGCAATGCGCAGCGGTGGCGGCGAAAAGGGCAAACAGAATGCTAGGACTGATTAAGAAAGGGATCGCAAACAGATCGGAGAAGGTTATCATACCTCTATACAGGGCCATGGTACGCTCCCACCTGGAATACTGCATCCAGCACTGGTCACCGTACATGAAAAAGGACACAATACTACTCGAAAGGGTCCAGAGAAGAGCGACTAAAATGGTTAAGGGGTTGGAGGAGTTGCCCTACAGTGAGAGATTAGAGAAACTGGGCCTCTTCTCCCTTGAAAAGACAAGACTGAGAGGGGACATGATTGAAACATTCAAGATACTGAAGGGGATAGACTTAGTAGATAAAGACAGGCTGTTCACTCTCTAAGGTAGGGAGAACGAGAGGGCACTCTCTAAAATTGAAAGGGGACAGATTCCGTACAAACTTAAGGAAGTTCTTCTTCACCCAGAGAGTGGTGGAAAACTGGAACGCTCTTCCGGAGTCTGTTATAGGGGATTCAAGACAAAGTTAGACAAGTT
The DNA here is from genome assembly GCF_902459505.1 of Geotrypetes seraphini. Lineage (NCBI taxonomy): Eukaryota > Metazoa > Chordata > Amphibia > Gymnophiona > Dermophiidae > Geotrypetes > Geotrypetes seraphini. The sequence goes on along the minus strand of NC_047091.1, from coordinate 174,702,572 downwards.
CTTGCTGAACCGGAATGTACGCAGGTGAGGTTAGATTCAAATAGGACACTGGTCTTTGACCTAAGGGCCATCGCGGGAGCGGACTGTTGAGCATGATGGACCACTGGTCTGACCCCGCAGCGACAATTCTTATGTTTGTATTTGGCCCACAAGGGAGTTCCATATTTTAACTCCACCAGTCTCCACCAAACTTGGGTTCGCTTTCGTTTTCAGTAAAGCTAAATTGTCAGAATGCAATGACCTGCTTGATAAATAACTAAGCATATTATTTTTAAACAACTCTGGTATGATTCCATACAAGAACTGGGGACAGATCATTACCGCTTTATATTGCATTCTTCAAACAACTCGTAACCGGTGCAGTTGTTGGAGATAGGGCGAAATGTGGTCATATTTCAACAATCCAAATAGCGATCTTGCTACTGCGTTTTGAGCTACCTGCGGTGCCCTGCACATTGCTTTTGTTATTCCAAGGTACAGGGCATTGCAGTAATCAAGTCTCGACAAGACCATAGCCTGAACGACTGTATGAAAATCATATGGCGATAGCATGGGTTTTAATCGATGTACACTTCCCCCTCCCCATTCGCGGTTTCTGCACTCGCGATTTTACATAATCGCAATTTTTTTCTGGGGAGGGGGAAAATTTTTTTAAACATATTTTTTACCTCCCTGCCGCCTTCCCGGCCTTACCTGGTGGTCTAGCGGGCTTTCAGGGCAGGAGCGATCTTCCTACACTCCTGCCCTGTGCAGATCGCCATGAGGAAATGGCTGTAGGGAGTTCCCCTCGTCTCGAGAGACTATGGGAACTCACAGCAGCCATTTCCTCATGGCGATCTGCACGGGGCAGGAGCGTAGGAAGATCGCTCCTGCCCCGAAAGCCCTCTAGACCACCTAGTAAGGCCGGGAAGGCGGCAGGGAGGTGGGGGTGGGTCAGAGCCGGATAATCGCAATTTTTCGCCATTCGCGATCCGACTCTGCCCGTATCCCCCGCGAATAACGTGGGAGAAGTGTAACAAGTACATTTGTGCAAACCATGCTTGTACTGCCCATCCAATTTGCCCAGTGACCCATACAAAACTTGAGGTCTGATGACGCCCGGGGATACGGGCAGAGTCGGATCGCGAATGGCGAAAAACTGCGATTATCCGGCTCTGACCCACCCCCACCTCCCTGCCTCCTTCCCGGCCTTACAAGGTGGTCTAGAGGGCTTTCGGGGCAGGAGCGATCTTCCTACGCTCCTGCCCCGTGCAGATCGCCATGAGAAAATGGCTGCTGTGAGTTCCCATAGTCTCTCGAGGCGAGGGGAACTCCCTACAGCCATTTCCTCATGGCGATCTGCACAGGGCAGGAGTGTAGGAAGATCGCTCCTGCCCCGAAAGCCCTCTAGACCACCTTGTAAGGCCGGGAAAACGGCAATAGTCTATTAATTTAAACCCCCCCCCCAAAAAAAACCCCAACACTTGGGGCTCCTTTTACTAAGGTGCGCTAGGGCTTTAACACGTGGAATAGCGCGCTCTACATTGCCGCGCGTGCTAGACCTTAATGCCAGCACTGAGCTGGCGTTGGTTCTAGAAGCGTAGCGCACGGTAATTTCCTGCGTGCGCTAAAAACGCTAGCGCACCTGAGTAAAAGGAGCCCTTGATCTCAGAAGAGGATAATCAGCACTAACCAAAGAAAACCAAGCTTGTAATATTATCCAAAGATGTATAAATATATAATGCTTGAGGCCCCCTAGAAAAATTTGGGGCCCTAAAGCATTACCATGGGATACGCTCAATATTTTTGTATTTTATTGGTTGCAAGCAGTTTTTTTTATATATCACTTATATCCTTTTTTTTTTATATATATTTTATTTTTATATGCAAATTTAACAATTTTTAATATCAGAGGATACCAAGAAAAAAAGGATTCTTACACAAGGTTTTACAATAATTATACATACAACACAAAATTCCTCTTCAAGCCCACAAGTCTGGGGAGACATGCTACATATCGACTAACAAAAAATACAAATACCTCAGTACCCTGGGGTTGTGGGTTCAAACCCCGCGCTGCTCCTTGTGACCCTGGGGAAAGTCACTTAATCCTCAATAGCTCCAGGTATGTTAGATAGATTGTGAGCCCACCGGGACAGATAGGAAAAATGCTTGAGTACCTGATTGTAAACCGCTTAGATAACCTTGATAGGCGGTATATAAAATCCTAATAAAACTTGAAAACTAAACTTGAAACTACAAAGAAAACGAAGAATTGGTTCTTGATTCATATCCTAACTTGTTTACATTCAGGTACTCAAACATTTTTTCCCTACCTGTCCCGGCAAGTTCACACTCGGTCTAATGCACCTGGGGCAGTGGGGGCTTAAGTGGCTTGCCCAGGGTCACAAGGAGAAGGGTGGGATTTGAACCCACAACCTCAGGGTGATCAGGCTGTGGCTCTAACCACTCCCTTTTACAGTGTAAAGTTCTTTTAAAAGCCCAGCACATGACTTTAAGAGCAAAAGCCCTCGATTCTGGGATCTTTGGGCACTTGAAACGTGAACGGCCGGACATGGCCTGAACCAGACCAAAACCATTTTGTTGTTTCGGCGCCAACTGCGAGACAATTTGTTTCTGGATATTCGCGCGTTTACGTGGCTCAAAATGTTTGCAGACTCGAGGCTTGCCTATTAAACAGGAGAGGTTGCTTTGTTTATAGGTCAAGCTTAGCGCAAGCCAGAAGCAAAAGGGACCACCTCGAGCTCCCGTTAGGTCTTTGGCATTTCTGCTTCCACTCACGACTGGAGAGCCATTTAGCACCAGCTGTGAAAGTAGCTTCAGTGTTACAGACGCTTGTTTGCTGGGAAATGGATCAGAAAAAAAAAATTGATGAAGCTATTAACACCTTTCTGTTCTTATTAAAAGAGGAATACCATAACAGCAACACTTGTAAAATGGGATTTCTACCTGCGGTCTTTTGGGAGGCTTTAATTAAAATATTAGCTCTCGCTTTTAGATAGGCGGAAAATGTAGGTGGGGGAGCAAAGGAGCATTAAAAAAAGTATATACACACATTTCTTAATATAAATTTGACCTATTTTTGTGCATCATGGTTATAGCCAAAATCGATTATTGTAATTCTATTCTACTTAACATTACACAAAAAGAAAAAAGAGGGTTGTAACTAATTCAAAATACAGCTGTTAAACTTATCTATAATGCCAAAAAATTTGTTCATGTCACGCCCTTAATGATAGACTTTCATTGTCTCCCCATCAGCCACCGAATTACCTTCAAAATCTTATTTTTAGTTTATAAATCTTTAATTTTTAATGAACCTCAATTTATCACCAGAATGTTAATCCCTTATAACACCTCTCGGTCTCTACGTTCGACATCACAAAACCCTCCTAACCGTTCCTTCTCTAAAAATTATAGGCACCAGAAGACAAGATATGTTTTCAGTTATGGCCCCACAACAGTGGAACTCATTACCACTGTACATTAGAGAAGAAAAAGTTCTTACCTCATTTAAAAAACTCCTAAAAACTTATCTTTTTAATGACGCTTTTAATCTTTCTCCTTCCGACCTATAACCAGTTGCTTTAAGTCCCGAAAATTTTTTACCCTCCCTTTCGTTTTTCCCCTTTTTGTTTTTTTCTCTTTAATAATAAAGAATTGTAACTTTTCCTTCCTACCCACCCGACTCAGATTTGTAAATCAGAAATTACTTTGTTAGTCTTCGTTTTTCTGTTTCTTATGAAGTTGTACATCGCTTAAGTTCCGCCATTATTAAGTCAGAAATTCCTGCAATGTTTCCTATATAGATTTAGGGCTCCTTTTACAAAGCCACGCTAGCGGGTTGAACGCGCGTGACTTTTTTATCACGCGCTAACCCCCGCGCTGGCCAAAAAACTACTACCTGCGCAAGAGGAGGCGGTAACGGCTAGCACGGACGGCAGATTAGCACATGCTATTAAACCGCTAGCGTGGCTTTGTAAAAGGAGCCCTTAGAGATTTGCAGTGGTGTCGATCAATAATATTTGTTTCCATCAATATCCATTTGGTACCATACAAGGTTTATATTTGGTTTATAAGTCCTTGTCGGACAGGTATCAGCTTCATGCCAATTATCAAAATGTTCTGAAATCAAAAAATGAGATTTGATGATGATGTTTAGGCCTTTAAAACCCTTGCCAACATTTCAGGCGCCTAGGTTTTTACATAGCGCCGCTAGCCACGATTCTGTAAATGGCACCTAAGTTTGATTGCTGTGCGGCCGGCCGGCATCTATTTAATAGGCGCCATTTATAGAATCCTACCCTTGGTCGATTGTGAATATAACATTGTGCACGCAATCCTAGTAAATTTTCAAAGAGGCCGATGTAGGCGCGTAACTTTCAAGGTGAGGTCTATCAATTTTTTTGAACATCGGGCCCTGTGATTTCGGGGGATGGCTGCGCGCATATGCGCGAGTCGAGAAATCAAGTTCTGAGATGATCGGTAGACGTCATGTGGCCTTTCCCTTGAAGACAGCTCTCCGTTTTGTGTTTTCCTGTTGCAGGGCCTGTGCTAGCAGTGAAACTGAGAGCGAGGCCGGGGACCTAATGGACCAACAGTACGAGGAGATGAACAACAAGCTGAATTCCGTCACAGACCCGACTGGATTCCTGAGAATGGTCAGCCGGAACAACCTCTTCAACAGGTGAAAGCTCCACATGGTTCAACTCATGCAGGGGTATCAAATGTCGGTCCTCGAGGGCTGCAATCCAGTTGGGTTTTCAGGATTTCCCCAATGAATATGCATGCACTGATTTCATTGTATGCTAATAGGTCTCAAGCGTATTCATTGGGGAAATCCTAAAAACCTGACTGGATTGCGGCCCTCGAGGACCGACATTTGACACCCCTAAACTAATGCATAATTTTTTTTTTGGGGGGGGGAGCCAAAGAATTTCATGAATCCAGGTTTAGAGCTAAACGGTATCCCAGTTTTAAAATAAGAGAAATATATTTTTTGCATCTCATATTTGGCTCTTTTTTTTTGGGGGGGGGGGAACTGGAAGTAAATCTGTGAAAATTGCTACAAGTCAGCAAAATTGTTCCCTGTGAAAACCTGAACTGACCCAGTACCTAAGGCCTCTCTGTGATATATCCTGGAAAAAAGGGGATTAAACAGGAAGGCAGATATTAGCATGTTTTTGGTTGCGTACAGAAAGGGATAATGATGAAGAAATGTATAAAATCCACTTGCCTTTCCAAATCTGAGTTCTCAGCAAATTACAGAGAAGCTTAGAGAAATGACGGTGACTTGGTGATCACAGCTGTGATACACAGAGAGCGACAGGTAGGATACATGGGAGTCGGCCATTTTTGATTGGAAAGGAGGCTCCAGAAAGAGGAGCCAAACAAATGAGGCAAGGAGACACTCGACAAGAGCAAAATATTTCTGTGCAGAAAAAGTAGCCTCCCAGTGGAGCTGGTAGAGATGAGTACAATATTTAACTTGAAACAATTTTTATTGAATAAGTCAGACAGAGAAAACCGTCAAAATGACTCCCCTCCTAATACAATATCCAAAGCACTATAAAAACAGTACAATCAAAGCAGCGAACGCCCTCCCGACCAATGAGAACAGGTTGAGGGGATGGGGGTGGGGCTATTGCTCCGGATTTTATTTAACTAAAATCTGCTAACCCTAGCTTAGCGCCAAGTTTAAAACATCACCTTGGCGACAAAATTCTGCTAAAGAAAGCCAGTGCAAGTTAGGCTGAGCCATTTTTCCTTTATTATCTAGTATGGCCTCTTGTTGTTGACAACATTTCTTTTGCAGCGCTGGCTTTCTTCTCTGTCTGTAGCTCCATTTTAAAACGCTGTTTGTCTCTGGCTTACTGTTTCAGTATGGCCCTTTATATGTAAACTGCACGTTGTCTATATCTTCGGTTTACCTCTTGGTCCGTAGCCCTGATTAACCATTGAAAAGGGCTATAGCTCAGCCGGTGTAGGTTACCATATTAAAAAAATAAGATAAAATCCGAACATATAACCCTGCCACGTTCCATCTCTAGCCCTGCCCCGATCTGTCCCAGCCCCGTCTGGCTCTGCCTCCAGCCCCGCCCTGTTACGCCCTCCCACCCCGCCCCCCCCCCCCCCCCCCAGAAAGCTTCATCGCTTTGTGAGGAGCTCCGGCCACTTCTGGAGGGCCTGGAGCCCGGCCAGTCCTGTATGCGGATTTTCCTGGATGTCTGGTAACCCTAAAACAGTATGGTAATGCTCCATTAATTCAGGGGCATGAGATGGCTTCAGTCCTACAGCACTCCAACTTATGCACACTCCTGCTTTAAAATAAAATTGACACTGGTATTTAAGAATTCTCATTTTCTTATTTAAAAAGAGGTCTCATGAAATGGGTGTTACAGAGCCATAACCCATCCAGTCTTGCAGAAATGGACTGAAATGAATAAATACACATCTATAACTCCTTGGTTAATACCTCCCTTTCCCACTCCCTCACCATCACTTACTGACTGAGCATGGTCTAAACCTCTCCTCCCTCTCCGGGTTTTACCATCTGACTCCTTCGGAGTTGCCTTGTGTGATTGTAGCTTTCATATTCTTGTATGCTTTATGAAATTGTTATTTGTTCAATATTGTTATCATACACTAGTCTTTAAGCCCATTACATTAACGGGTGCTAGAATAGATGTGTCTGTCTTTCTTGCTTTCTCTCTCTCTTTTTCCTCGGCTGTCCACCACCACCCCTTCCCTGCTCCCCCTATCCAACAGCAAGCCTTCTCCTTTCGTTTTACCTCCCTCCTGTCCAGCAGCACCCCTTCACTGCTCCCCCTGTCCAGCAGCAGCCCTTCTCCCTTTGTTTTACCTCCCCCCTGTCCAGCAGCAGCCCTTATCCCTTCGTTTTACCTCCCCCCTGTCCAGCAGCACCCCTTCACTGCTCCCCCTGTCCAGCAGCAGCCCTTCTCCCTTCGTTTTACCTCCCTCCTGTCCAGCAGCACCCCTTCACTGCTCCCCCTGTCCAGCAGTAGGCCTTCTCCCTTCCTTTTATCTCCCCCTACCCAGCAGCACCTCTTCCCTGCTCCCCTGTCCAGCAGTAAGCCTTCTCCCTTCCTTTTACCTCCCCCCTATCCATCAGTACCCCTTCCCTGCTCCCCCTGTCCAGCAGCAGCCCTTCTCCCTTCATTTTACCTCCCCCCTGTCCAGCAGCACCCCTTCACAGCTCCCCCTGTCCAGCAGCAGGCCTTCTCCCTTCGTTTTACCTCCCCCCTGTCCAGCAGTACCTCTTCCCTGCTCCCCCTATCAAGCAGCAACCCTTCTCCCTTCATTTTACCTCCCCTTGTCCCTGTATTTCTCTGTTGCACCTTGCTTGCCTGTCTCTTTGTGGCCCCCTTCTGTTCCCCACCCTCCCAGAGCAAAGCATAATTGCTATCTGCCCCCCAGCACACCCGTTCCCCAATGCAGCCCCCTTTCCCTCTCCACTTCTTACCAGCATGGGACACCTCGCAGCACCAGCACGACAAACTCCACCGTTGCTGAGACAAACCACTGTATGTCACTCAATCCACTGCATGCCTCCAAGCTCGCGCACGCGCCACAAGCCACCCCACATGTCGCAAATGAAATGCGGCACGGAAGCACACAGCATGGCGGCAGGGATCATGGCCTCCTAAGGGCGCATGCGCGCTTAGGGTTTTATTATAGAGGATTTGGCATCTGCTGCACATGTTTTTTGTATTTTGTGCATTTGCCTAAAAATCTTAAGAAAAATATTTGAAATCAAAATAAATACACATCGCTAGTACATTCCCTACTTTGTTAGGGAATGTGAGGAGCTACTGCCCAGAACCCTTGAGGAACAAACAGCCTGCTGTTTCAACACAAGCCTTCAAGCCTTCTGCGACTTTTAGCTTTAGAGGGAAAAACAAGACTGGGTATGTTGTAAGAAAGTGCATTGAATTGTGAGTTAAAAGCATGCTGGCTTTGCCCTTTTAAGAAAGATTCTCCCCTGTATGAGCTGTGCCCAGGACCCTGAAATCTATAATCTACACCTGCCTCTTGCCTGTACGCAGTGTGTTGGCTGTGGATTGTAATTATCAGCTTCCTGCAGCGGCGATATAAACTGTGTTCATCTTACAGCCGTGCGCCGTTTCTCCAAGGGATAGCACTGCGGTTCTTTCCATTCCTCCATTTATTTTCTGTTCTATATAACCTGCTTTGCCTCTGTCGACAAAGAGGTGCGTTAGATGTTTTCTGCACCGCTTAAAATAAAGTGTTTTTAAGAAGTACCTGGTCGATTTCTCAAAATATGAACTCACCTACGTTGCTTTGTTTCTTTTGTCGCCTTCCAGTATCTTTTCCTGTGGCGTGCTTTTTAAAATACCTTTTTAATAAGCTGTACAGTTTTTACTATTCATTTTTTGTATCAGGGCTTGTGAAAACTTTGTAGTATGTAAAAGGCTATCGAAATGCTGCATTAGCATAAGTGGCTGTGATTCTGAAAACAAAGGCAGCTCATTGTAGGGACTGACGCTTCATGCGCTTCTAGGATTTGCTTTGTTTTAAAACATGATGACTGATATAGAGGATGGAGGCTTCAGCTTGGCTCACACAGACACCAGCGGCATACTGTTAACATGTGATAGGAGGGAAGAACTAAGGGAATTTAGATGGAAAATGGTATCTTGTCAGTGGCAATTCTGAGTAGTTGGACGCAAAGGATTTCCTAAGTACACCTTGCATGGGGAAGCTATTGCTTATCTTGGGATTGGTAGCATGGAATCTTGCTACTCTTTGGGGTTCTGGAATCTTACTATATTTTGGGGTTCTGGCATCCTGCTACTCTTTAGGGTTCTGTAATTTTTTTACTCTCTGGGATTCTGGAATCTTGTTACTCTTTGGGGTTCTGGAATCTTGCTACTCCCTGGGTTTCTGGTATCCTGCTACTCTCTGGGATTCTGAAATCTTGCTACTCTTTGGGGTTCTGGCATCCTGCTACTCTTTAGGGCTCTGTAATTTTTTTACTCTATGGGATTCTGGAATCTTATTACTCTGTGGGGTTCTGGAATCTTACTACACTCTTACTACACTTTGGGGTTCTGGAATCTTACTACACTTTGAGGTTCTGGCATCCTGCTACTCTTTGGGGTTCTGGAATTTTTTTTACTCTCTGGGATTCTGGAACCTTACTACTCTTTGGGGTTCGGTATCCTGCTACTGTGTAGGGTTCTGGAATTTTTTTACTCTCTGGGTTTCTGGAATCATACTACTCTTTGGGTTCTGGCATCCAGCTACTGGTTAGGGTTCTGGAATTTGTTTACTCTCTGGGATTCTGGAATCTTGCTACTCTTTGGGGTTCTGGAATCTTGTTACTCCCTGGGTTTCAGGTATCCTGCTACTCTCTGAGGTTCTGGAATCTTGCTACTCTCTGGGGTTCTGGAATCTTGCTACACTTTGGGGTTCTGGCATCCTGCTACTCTTTAGGGTTCTGGAATTTTTTTTTTACTCTCTTGGATTCTGGAATCTTGCTACTCTTTGGGGTTCTGGAATCTTGCTACTCGTTGGGGTTCTAGAATCTTGCTACTCCCTGGGTTTCTGGTATCCTGCTACTCTCTGAGATTCTGGAATCTTGCTACTCTCCGGGGTTCTGGAATCTTACTATACTTTGGGGTTCTGGCATCCTGCTACTCTTTAGAGTTCTGTAATTTTTTTACTCTCTGGGATTCTGGAATCTTGCTACTCTTTGTGGTTTGGTATCCTGCTACTGTTTAGTGTTCTGGAATTTTTTTTACTCTCTGGGTTTCTGGAATCATACTACTTTTTGGGGTTCTGGCATCCTGCTACTGTTTAGGGTTCTGGAATTTTTTACTCTCTGGTGTTCTAGAATCTTGCTACTCTTTGGGTTCTGGCATTCTCCTACTGTTTAGGGTTCTGGAATTTGTTTACTCTGGGATTCTGGAATCTTGCTACTCCCTGGGTTTCTGGTATCCTGCTACTCTCTGAGGTTCTGGAATCTTGCTACTCTCTGGGGTTCTGGAATCTTGCTACTCTTAGGGGTTCTGGCATCCTGCTACTCTCTGGGGTTCTGGAATCTTGCTACTCCCTGGGTTTCTGGTATCCTGCTACTCTCTGAGGTTCTGAAATCTTGCTACTCTCTGGGGTTCTGAAATCTTACTACTCTTTGGGGTTCTGGCATCCTTCTACTCTCTTGGGTTCTGGAATTTTTTTTACTCTCTGGGATTCTGGAATCTTGCTACTCTTTGGGGTTCTGGCATCCTGCTACTGTTTAGGGTTCTGGAAATTTTTACTCTGGGATTCTGGAATCTTACTACTCTTTGGGGTTCTGGAATTTTATTATTCTGAGGTTCTGGAATCTTGCTACTCTCTGGGGTTCTGTGAGGTATTTGTGACCTGGATTGGCTACTATTGGAAATAGGATACTAGTCTTGAAGGACCATTAGTCTGACTCAGTGGGCCTGATTCTGGAAACAGCATCCTGATTGTAAGTAACGGTAGGCAACCTACCACTGTCTAATGGACTAATTGTGAAATAGACATGGCTTACGCCAGAAGTGGCTTTAGGTGTCCATAGGCACGAGTCAGACTCCTTAAATATAGGCCTGTAAAATAGACACAATTCTGGATGTGGTGCTTGACATGCCATAATTAATTATTACTTATTTTATATTGATTATAATAATTTATTTAATTCATAAATATTGCTGTCCAAATTTTATTTCATTCTAAAATTTAATAATTAAATATAAAAACTCCTAGAACTCAAAATTTATCATAGTCAGGGATTCATTTATCATTAAAAAAAATCAACACTCGAAACCGACAAAAGAACTATGCTGTAGGTATAAGTAATAATGAATTATGGTAGGGAGGATGGGTTCAAGCCGGTGAAGTTTTCTGTCTCTTGAAAGAGATCCCAGGATGGGAAAATTCACTCCATAATCTGAGGCTTATCAAATTTAAAATCTAAAATTAATATTAATAAATGTTCTACAGTTCATTTTGACTTTTTCAATGGTTCCTGAGATATATATATTTAATCTATAGATAACCATTTATTTTGTAGTTTTTTGTTGTAGTACAGTAGAACGGGGCATAGGGTAGATCCATGCGTAACTCCTAATCACTGCTAAATATATGCATGTAAATGCCAATAATTGATTGTTATAACCCAATTGTCTAATTAGTTTATGCAACGATCTGTCATCCGTGCTCAACTTTAGGCAAGCCTCTATGGAATCCGGTGGTCCGTGCTTATAAATTTGGAATTTAGAGCTGGCTCCAGGATACTGTTCTTATATAAAACACTCTGCTTTCCATCTTTCACAAATCCAGATGCAGTGATCCCTTGCTAAATATTATATGCATGCATTAAGGGCAGATGTTTCATCACAGTCGGTTTCCTAGGAAACCGTGCTATTCTGTATATGTCTTAGGAACATCAAGCCATTCAATAAACTGCATATTCTGTGGTGATAGCTTTGTCTTTCTGCAGGAACATTACTCTTGTCTCATTATTCCGGAATCTACTGTACCTTGATATACGGTGACATCTGCAGTTGGGTCCAGTAGGTTTGAGGTGGGTTTTGGAGAGCTCATCATACAATATAAGGGGGTTATGGTGAGATGCCTATTTGGGACTCTTTGGGGTCCTTTTATTAAGCCACGCTAGCGGGGTTAACGCGGGCGACTTTTCATCACACGCTAACCCCCGCGCTGGCCGAGAAATTACCGCCTTCTCAAGAGGAGGCGGTAGCGGCTAGCGCGGACGGCGGTTTAGCGTGCGGTATTAGGTGCGTTAAACCGCTAGCGCGCCTTTGTAAAAGGAGCCCTGTAAGTGAAGTTCACTGCAGTGTCCCCTAGGGTGCCCACTGCTCTGCCGGGATGTCTGTTTGGCCGGTCTACTAAAAGGGATGACCCCCCCCTTCTACATCCCCATGGCTCGTTTTGCGCATTTTTCTTTTGGCTGCTTTTATTCGTCCCGAAAATAGTTCAGAAAGATCGACATACATCTAAGAAATGGCCATTTTCAAAACAAAAAAGATAGATGTTTTACTGTTTTAAAAGACAGACGTTATAAATGCCGGCTTTTCTTAATTACTAGTCTTAAAGCCCGTTACATTAACGGGTGCTAGAATAGATGTGTCTGTCTGTCTGTGTTTCTTTCTCTCTCTCTCTCCTTGGCCATTGTCTGTGTCCTTCTATCTCCCCCCCCCCCCCTCAAGCAAAGCTGTCTGCCCCCAGCACACCCCTTCCCCCCAAAGCAGCCCCCTTTCCCTCTCCCTGACTGTATCTCCGTGACCCCCTTCTGTATTCACCCCAGAGCAAAGCTGTTTGCCCCCAGCATAGACCTCCCCCCAAAGCAGCCCCCTTTCCCTAACTGTTTCTCCATGGCCCCTTCTGTCTTCCCCCCACAGCAAAGCTGTCTGTCCCCAGCACACTTCCCCGTCCCCCCCCCCAAAGCAGCCCCATTTCCCTCTCCCTGTCTCTCCATGGCCCCTTCTGTCTTCCCCCCAGAGCAAAGCTGTATGTCCCAAGCACACTTCCCCCCCCCAAAGCAGCCCCTAGTGTTTAAGCCCGTTACATTAACGGGTGCGAGAGTAATGTCTGTCTGTCTGTTGTTTTTTTTTCTTTGTCCCATCCTATGTCCTTAGTCTTAGGGCCCCCTGTACCGCCTTCCATGTCCTTAGTGTCCCATTCTATGTCCTTAGTGCCCTCAGTGCCTCCTTCCACTCTAAACATTCTGCTTCGCGGCCTTCTACTGTCCTGATTTCCTCGGCAGAGAAAATCAAGACAGTAGAAGGCTGAGAAGCAGAATGTTTAGAGTGCTGTGGAGCTGCTGCAGGCCGGAGGTTTGTGTTTGTCTCGCGGTGAGAGGGTTGGATGGTAGGCTCAACCCGCCGGCCCCGGAGGTCCGCCCGCAGGCACGACTGGTGGCCGTGTAGCACCTCCTTGGGCAGCAAGGGTCGGACGCGCACCGCCACGCGCAAGGGGCTCTCCTCGACCCGGGGCTTCGGCGCCATCGATGGAGGGAAAGAGGCACGAGCCGCGCAGTCAAGGAAAGCGCGCCCGCTTCATCTCGTTTCTTCGGCGGCCACCCCCCCCCCCCCCCGGCTGCGACGCATCTGAGCTGGGGGAGCCAGCATCAACCCTTTCCCCCCCATCATCTGTGGGCGCAGCGACTCCGACCTTTACCGGGCCCTCCAGTAGCTCACACTCCCACACACACACATAGAATTTTTCTTTTTTCAACCATCTTTATTTTCTCTTCTTTATTAATTTCCAGGTACTTTAGTTAGATTGTGAGCCTTCGGGACAGTAAGGGAATTTTTTAAGTACCTTCTTACTTCTCATTTATAATCTTAATGTATATTTTCTTCAAACCGCTTAGAACCTAACGGATGTAGCGGTATATAAGAAATAAATTACATTACATTACATTACATCCTTGCCCTCCCAGCAGGGAATTTTGAAAGCAGCTACACGCAGCGGCGCGAGGTAGAGAGCAGGGAGGCTGTGGTGACGTAATACGCACGCACGCGCACTCTTGCCAGCACACCCCGACAGATCAGGGATCAGGGAACACGCGGCGCGAGTGTTTTATTATTATAGATGACGGGAATAGCCATGCGGGTGATAATACGCAATTGGAAGAACTATGATCGACTTAACTTTTCTTTCTGGTGGGCGAACTTATGCTCCAGCTACAAATATGAAAAAATGAACGCTGAAATCTTGGGGCATAGTAATGTATTTAACTTGGTGTGGGGCCCATTGGCATCTTTTATTGCTTCTATATAGCTGGCATTTCTCCTTAATTTTTGTCTGATTTCCTTACACATCCAGGGTGGAAGGGAGGGGGGTAGGAATGTATTACTATTTTAAATAAGAGTGGGTTATTGGAAGGATAATTGCATTTATATTATTGATTAAGTAAAGTGGGTGGGGGGGAAGATTACTTTCGAATATTTGTAAGTTCAAAGTGCTTTTCTTGATTTGTTATAAGTTCAGATTCATTTGTATTGCACTGTTACTACTTGAAAATCAATAAAGATTTATAAAAAAAAAAAAAAGATAGACGTTTTACTGTTTTGAAAATGGTCATGTTCGCTACTGGATTTTTGGACATTTTCCACAAAACATCCAAATTCTGATTTAGATGTCATATTGAAAATGCCCCTCCACACAGCAAAAATTATATAAATGTAGACCTGGGTTGGGTGCCCCGCGACCAAGTCTCACAGAAATATGAACACAACGGGTATTACAGGTCACAATCTTACAGTCTCTCTCGAGCTTGGATGTAGGCCAGGGCCAGATAAATCCAGTAGGCCAGAGGATTGGCAATTCCAGGGTCTTAGTCCTAGCACTCAGCCCTCTCGCCCAGCTGTTGTCAAAGAAACAGGAAGAGGCCAACGCGCAATTGGAACAATCTGGAACTCTTTATTGAACTTGATTGTAGATGTCAAACCCAACAATTTCCAGTTTCTTTCAGTGTTGGCAGTTAGCTGATTCACAGGTTCATTTTCTTCACATCCGATTCACAATAAAAGCACTTTTCTTTCTCTCAGTCCTAGAATCTCATTTGTTCTGAACCTTCTTAGGTTCCCTTTCCCTCCTCTCCTGCTTGCTCTGTTGCAAACTCTATTGGGACCTTCTCTCTGCAGGCAATCAGTACTCCAGGAGTCTCCTTCAGCACTGGGGCTCTGGCGGGAAAAATAGGATGACCAGAAGCCAGGAACTCACTCTTTTTTTTTCCTTGTTATTGCACCTCCCAGTGGCGTAGTAAGCATAAGTGGCTCCCCTCCCCTCTTCTCACCCCCCCCGCGCAAACACGCCCCCTTCCCTTCCCCCATACCTTTTAAATTTTCCAGGTGGGAGCACTGTGTCGGCTATCCCTCTGATGTCACTTCGCAGGCGGGCCCGGAAGTGACATCAGAGAGAGGGGACTCCAACGTGGGCAGCAAGTTTGTAATACTGCTCACGCAGGGAACATTAAAGAGGTACGAGGGAAGGGAAGGGGCACACGGCAGGGAGGAGGTCAGGAAGGAGCCACCCCCTCCCACTGGAAAAAAAGGTCCTCCCACTCCTCCTGCTACTCTTCACTATCCATTTCAGCTTAGTGCCACTGACCCTATGAAAAGTCCACTGTCTTTGTCTTTATGGCAGAGGCATTTTTCAAAGGGGGAGGGGCACATAAAATTAGAAAGGAACTCCATAGATAAGAAGGAAAGACCTAACATAACATACAAGAAAACCTTACATCCATCAATATAGGGTGCTTCTCCAAGGATAAGCAAGCATAATATTTTCACATATGGGTGACATCATGTACAGAACCCAGTACGGGCTCTGCCAAGTCTACTGTCACTTTAAATCTTTAGTCCATGCCTTACCATAGATGTGCAGGTGCCTTTCTGCCTGACGATGGCTTGCAGGATCATCGGTTCTTAGTTTTCCATGGAGCCAAGAAGCTTTGTCTTTCTTACCTCGTCAGTGCGTCAAACTTAGAAGTCTTTTTTGTGCCTTCCCGATATTAGTTTTTTTGCTATTTTCTTCCCATTTCATCTTTTTCATTTTTTAGCATTTCCCTTGAGCTTGGTTGAATTCTGTCAATTTTTTGATTTTTGCCCTTCGGGCCACTTCCATTTTGTTTTTTACCTGGGGAGCGTAAACGTTTTTTTGCTATACTTTTCACATGATCTCCCCGGGTAATTGAGCCTTTTGACTTCCCGTCAGTCGTTTTCCCCTCCGTGTCAAAAAGGGTGCCGAGCGGCTTCAAGAAATGTACTCAATGTAATCGAACCATCTCGGGCTCTGACCCCCCTATAATTGGTGTGTTCAGCGTCTGGGTCCTGACCATCTCGGATCATTCCATGTCAAGTGGGTCCAGATCTCCCCACTCAACCGTCTCAGACATTGATGACATTTTTTCAGGGACCTCTAATGAAGATATCCAAAGATTTGGGGCATAATCTCAACTAGGTCCAGAATTAGGGGGCCCCTTTATTTGGGCCACTTTTTTGTATCTATGGAAGATGTTGAGTGGGGATCTTCCTTGAAATTGGACTAGTTGACATGGAATTACTCATCTCTGTTTCTGTAAGCAAAAGAGGTCACTGAAAGCCTGACACATCCAGTGTGATAAACCTTTTGGTTCGGCATCGACATTGAGCAGGGCAGGTAGGTCCGGATTTTCCTATAGGCTAACTAGGCTTCAGCCTAGGGCCTCAAGATCAAGAGGGGCCTACATTCAAATTGTTAGCAAAATTAAAATTGCATTATTCTAAAAACAGTGAACACTAAAACACTGAACCGAAAATAAGGAGAAATTCTACGCTTCGGGATCGGAACCGGCTCCGGTCGCAACGGGGCGCCGACTCGGCTTCTCCCTTTCTTTTTCTCGCCCTGGGAGGAGGATCGGGGAGGGAAAGACGTCAGTCCGGAAACAGCTGGGCAAAGCCCAGCCCCGCGGGGAGAGAGGCAAAACGTGGATCCGTCAGGACAGGGCGGCCCAGACTGGCATCGGGGGGGTTTCAGTGGAAGGGGGATGGGAGGCAGGCAGGCTGGCATCGGAGAGGGGGTGGGGGGGTTTAATGGAAGGCAGGCAGGCAGGATGGCATGGGGGGAGGTGTTCAATGGAAGGCGGATGGGAGGCAGGCGGGCATCGGAGGAGGGGGTGAGGTGAGGAAGGACCCACTGGGGGCACTATGGGCATAGGAAGGGGCAATGTTGTATGTTATGTTTGAGTAGTTATTGTTACAAGTACTATATATGGTGCTGAGAATAAATGTCCAAATAAGTGTTCTCGACTTTTTTTTATTTATTATCCGTGTCACATTTTTTATAAAGGTTAGTACCAATAACAACATGTTTCATTTAACATATTGATATATATCACAGGAATGATGTATTTTATTATCTCTCATGTAATTTACAAACTTAAAAATGGGAGGTGAAAGGGCCTCATAAGTGGAATAGCCTAGGGCCTCTTTTCATCTAAATCCGGCCCTGAGGGCAGGGTTTCGGGACCTGATGCTCAATCCGCATCAACACCAGCATCGGTATCGACACCGCGTGCCCTGACACCCACTAAGGAGCATGGAATATCGGGCTCTTTGCAGTGACAGGCCTTGACATTGTCTTCATCTATGCCTCATCCATCGGGCGAGGCATCACGTAAGAAAGTGAAGAAGCGAAAACGTTCCTCCCCCTTCTAGGCATGGCACAGCGTCCGCACAAATGTCCACCTCCTCGCAAAGTAAACATAGACGCACCTTGGATCACATCCCATCACTGTAGATCATTTCTCCTTCCAGGTGCATCTCAACAACGAGATCTCCCACGCCGAGATAACATGCACCATATGCCGCTTCCACGTCGAAGTCTCTTCTGGGGCGCTCTCCGACTCTCCAGGAGGAGATCCAGGCCATCCTCAAATAGAAGGAATGAATTCTGCATCGTTTACTGCTGTCTAAAAACAATCCAAGTAGAATGTGACGTTTCATTGCGTTCTTCGTCTCATTAAGAGTAGAGTATTTGTTTTCCCTCTAACCCTTCGCTGCTTTCTAGGTTGACACTAATGATATGTGCTGCAGAAAATAAGAAATAAAAGCAGCAATTAAACTCCATAAATTCCTTTGTTCAGTCAGCATTATTTTGACGCTGTTTTGACTTACAGTACGGGAATGGAGTGGACACATGGGATTTTTTTTTTTTATTTCCTCTCGGTTGAAAGAACTTAACTGAAGAATATGCAAAGGTTACAGCTTGAATGTAAAACCGCGAAGGCTATTTGTGAACCTCATAAAAGACAGCCAGCTCATTATTAATAGATAACCAAGTGCAGGGCAAATACAGTTGCCAAAAGTCACGCAGGTAATAACCCCCCTTTATAGTGCTCAAGGGGGCCTGACAACTTTCAAAGAGACCTTTTTACCAGGCTCTGTAGGGTGCTAATGTGTCCCTCGCGCAACTTAAAAAATGGCATACTGTGAGACACACTCAGGCGTTCTGTGGTAACTAATAAACCAGCACATGTCAACCACGCACTAAAAAAACATGGTGGCGTGCCAGGGGTAGAGAATGGGCATTCCTGTGCTACTAACTGGTTATTTTTATGTATTTATTTATTTAGGTAGAAACATGATGGCAGATAAAGACCAAATGGCCCATCCACAGCATCCACTATCTCCTTCTCTCCCTATTGGCTAAGGCTCTTAACATTTGCATTTCTTCTTCCTATAGGCTAAGGCTCTCTACTTCTGCATTGTGAGGTCATAGAGCTGCTCATCTGCAGTAACTATTATCTCTTCCTCTCTCTGAGAGATCCCACGTGCCTATCCCAGGCCCTCTTGAATTCAGACACAGTCTCTGTCTCTACCACCTCTTTCGATATTTGTAAACCGCCTTTTTATTTATTTAGGTGTTTATATACCGCCTAGCAGGTTCTCAAGCATTTTCCCTATCAGTCCCGGTGGGCTCACAATTTATCTAACATACCTGGGGCGATGGAGTATTGAGTGACTTTCACAGGGTCACCAGGAGCAGTGTGAGTCCTTACAAAATGGTTGACAGTAAGTGCTAACATGGTAATTGTTTCTATTGCAGTTTTCTATGGAAACCACTTAATATACTCATGGGCACTCTAATTTCAATAATTCTACTAACATCAATGCCACTATAATTCAAAATTCAATTTTCTTATATTGAAATATTGAAATTATGACTAAATAACTACTTTGCCAATTGTTTCTATTGGCCATATGCTAATGAAGGAGGAGTGGCCTAGTGGTTAGGGGTGCAGCCTCAGCACCCTAAGGTTGCAGGTTCAAGCTAGAAAATGACTCAGGGAAAAAAAATCTGTCCCCGTCACCGGACCACCGTCCCCTTCACTGCCCCGTCTCCGCCATCCCCTTCACCGCTCTGTCCCCGAACCCGCCGTCCCCTTCACCACCCCGAACCCGCCATCCCCTTCACCGCTCCGTTCCCGCAGCTTCCACCCTTCCCTCTCGCCATCTCACCACCCTTCAGCGGCCCGAGAATCTCTCTCCCTCCCCCTTACCTTCGCGGTGTAAAGAAACTTAAGGGAGGGAAGGCGCGCGGTCCCTTCTCGCCCTCCCTCTGGTGCTTTAGAAAAGAAACTGATGCCAGCGAAGCCTGCCTGTGCTGCCCTGCAGTCGCGTGTGTGTGGGCGGAAACTTCACCTCTGACAATTGTCATTTTATAAACACAAATAAAACAGAGCAAGGTTCAAC
The DNA here is from genome assembly GCF_902459505.1 of Geotrypetes seraphini. Classification (NCBI taxonomy): domain Eukaryota; kingdom Metazoa; phylum Chordata; class Amphibia; order Gymnophiona; family Dermophiidae; genus Geotrypetes; species Geotrypetes seraphini. The sequence continues at coordinate 174,683,304 of NC_047091.1, read as the reverse complement.
AAAACCCATCTCCCCTCCCTTACACAAATATCCCTTTCACTATTGTGAAAACTGAACAAACCAAATTACTACAGAATGCTACATAGAAAAATCAAGCTAACAGAATACTTCAGTCACACATGGTAGGAATAGTGTTAGGGGAGAGCAACTAGGGCAACTGCCCCTTGGTCAGAGAGAGAGCCCTAAGCCAGCTGGAAGCTAAAGAAGCTCAGCCTGGACATAGCAGTCCCCAGTTATGTCTAATACCAACTCTAGCAGGATGCATATTTCAAATCTGAAATATTCTAATCACAAAATATAAAATAAATTAATTTTTTTTTCTTTTTGTTGTCTGGCAATTTTATTCTTCAAATCACATTGGTCTCAGTCTTTGGTTTTAGGTTCCTTCTGTCTTCATCGTGGCATGGCTGGGTCCTGAAGGTAAAATAGGTGCAAGAGGAGCTGGGGAGAAGATGCCGAGTCTGACATGGGTGCAATTTTTTTAACCACAGGAGTAAGACTTTTCACCGCTCCCATGGGGCGCTAAAAGGTCTTGTCCCCATTCCTGCGGATTTACTGCGGTGACCCGCGGTTTACCGCGGTAAACAGTCCCCATGTCATTCTCTAGTTCAAGCCCAGCGTTTCTCCTTGTGACCCTGAATAAGTCACTTAACATTCCTTTGCCCCAGGTTACAATAGATAGATTGTAAGCCCACTGGGACAGGTAGGGAGAAATATAGTAAAACTTTGGATTGCAAGTAACTTGGTGTGCAAGTGTTTTGCAAGACAAGCAAAACATTTTATTAAATTTTAACTTGATATACAAGCAGTGTCTTGCAATACAAGTACATACAGTATACACATGTCCGGATTTAGCTACACCTACTTCGACCTTAGGCGTTCTAGGTTCCCCTTATAAATGCAATCTAGGTGCCTTCATTTTTTTGTTTTTGAAAGATTGATACTTTTTTCTGTCCCTACTTAGAATTTTTGGTGCCATTTAAAGAATTTGGTCTAAAGTAAGCTTACATTAAGCTGTGATCACTTACAGCAGCACTCTAGCTGGCATAAATGCACATTTTTAGATTTTATCGACTATGTATACCCTTTTATGCTTTATTATGTATGTAAACTTGTAACCTGTCTTGAGCTCTTCTGGGAGGGCGGGATATAAATCCAAATAAATACATAAAAATCAAGCTCTAATGACCGTAGTAGGTCAGACATTTAGAATAATGGTTTTGCTAATGGGTTGGCTATATGGACTACACTTCTCCCTCCGTATTTGCGGTTTCAGCAATCGCGGTTTTGATTATTCGCGGTTTTTAGCTTGCTGGCTCCTTCCCCCAAATTACGTCAGCTTGCATAGAGAAATTGCCGCTTCCATGCATTTACAGAGAAAATCGCCGATTCCCGGCACTTAAGAACATAAAAACATAATAATCGCTGCTGCTGGGTCAGACCAGTGGTCCATCGTGCCCAGCAGTCCGCTCCCGCGGCGGCCCTTAGATCAAAGACAAGTGCCCTAACTGAGACTAGCCTTACCGTATGATGCCTCTCCTTCAGAAACAGGCCAGGTCTCCCGCCATGTTATGCGCGGTTTCACCATATTCATGATGGTTTTTAATAGAAAGCAGCGAATGACATATGAAAAAAGGTTTTCGAGGTTTTTCTGTATTCGCGGGTCTGTTAATCCCCTATCACAGCAAATACGAAGGGAGAAGTGAATTAGAAAATTTGGTAAACATGGAAAAGAACCCTGAGTGTTTAGAATTAGCCTTGTAAGAAAGGTGACAAAAAATGGCCGACCAGCGGGACTGGAAGAGGCCAGTCCTGTAGCAGATTCTGGGCATGCTTGGAACTGATTAGGAGGGTGGTGGTAGGAAAGGGTTGAAAGTTCAGGGAAAAGATATGGAACGGGAGCTGGTGTTGGGCTGAGCATGGGAATTTATAAGTTCTTCTCCCCCCAAAAGGAAGAACTGCATTTGGCCACACTGGATCGACCAATTTGGCATGTTAATGTTTTCATTGACTGTGTTTCTGTATTAAGTAATATTTGGTATTAAACTGTGATGCATACCATGGGGTGGAGGAACAGGTTAGGGGGCTGAGAACCAGAGAGAGCATGGTTCAAATTAGAGAATGACACGGTAACAAAATTCATCACCGTTCCCGTCCCCGCAGATAACCGCGGGAAATAATCCCATGTCATTTTCATTTTCTAGTGTCTATTTCAACCTCAGTCCTTCTACACCAGCATTCTTCAAAGCAAAGCTTGCGGGTCAGTGGTTGTGGCCATTCATACTCTGATTCTTATGTGAGCCAAGGATAATGAAGCCATTGTGACATCACTGATGTGATTGGCTCTTAGGCACTGGTGGAATGAGGCATTATGACATCACAATATCTGCTTGCGGGTCAGTGGTTGTGGCCATTCATACTCTGATTCTTCCCTCTCTCCTTAAAGAATGACATGAAGATGGTTTCCCGCGGTTATCCGCGGGGACGGGGACGGTGATGAATTTTGTCACCGTGTCATTCTCTAGTTCAAATCCCATTGACATGTCTTTCGACTTTGAGCAAGTCATTTAATTTCTCACCGCCTCAGATGCACATTTAGATCTGAAAAAGTGGACTCTGATTAGATATTGGCCCCCAAATCTCTAAGTATACACGGTAATCTAATCTGGGATTTATGAGTCACCTTATGCCTCATGCAGTGGCCTAGCAGGGTGAGAGGCACCCCTCTCCCACCCTCTTCTCCGTGCCCCACCCCCATCCGCTCCTCCTCCTCCTACTGCGTGCATTTGCCCCTTCCCTTCCCCCGGTACCTCTTTAACGTTCCCGGCACGAGCAGAAACCCCAACCTGCTGCTTGCGTCAGCGTCAGCTCTTCCTCCGACATCACTTCCTGGGCGTGGGTCCAGGAAGAGACAGTGTTGGCGTGAGCAGCAGGTTGGGGTACGAAGGAAGGGGTGTGCGTGCACGGTAGTAGGGGTGGGGGCAGGGAAAGAGCGGAGGGTGGAGAAGAGGGCGGGTGCTGGCGGACAGGCCCCTCCCCTTCTACTACACCACTGGGTTCAAGGCGACATACAGTACAAGTTAAAGAGATGCGATTTAGTATAGTACAAGGATGCTACAGGAAATGCATTACAAAGCAGAGATAAACTGGTCCTGTTTAAAGAGTGGCACTGTGAGGTAAAAGGCGGGAGTAACTTTTAGTCCAAAGTCAAGCGTTGAAGGCGTTAGTGAGACTCGACATGGCTGTGTTTCGGTCAGTCGGTGAAGCGTCAAAATCACGCGAGACAATCGCGCGCAGACAAAGCTGGGCCGACAGTCGCCCGCAGGACATCAGCACGCCGGATTTAAACTGAATTTTAAAGCGCTCCATGGGGCGGTGGGGGAACCCCCCACATTACAGAGGAAACTGAACTTTTCCCCTAAAATATAGGGAAAAAGCCTGTTTCCTCTATATTGGGGGGTTCCTCCCCAAAACTCCCCCCAACGGCAGCGCCAACACTACTAAGTTAAATGCGGTGGTTCCCCCCCCCCATACCCCTCCTCAGAATGCTTTAAAATTCAGTTTAAATCCAGCACGCTGATGTGCTGCGCGCGGTTGTCAGGCCGTCTTTGTCTCGCGTGTTTTAGTCTATGAACCGGTCAGCCTGCATCAGGAGTCAATTGGACCTTATAAAAAGAATAAATAAATAAGCAATTAAAAGAGGAATGCATAAATACAAAAAACATACCGATACCTAACGTATAAGAATTCCAGTCGCTCTTACTGTATTTGAATTCATTTTTTTTTTCCTTTTGTGTGTTTGTTTTTGAGAAATAGATCGTTTTATTGTGCGCTTTATAAATGTTGTGAACTGCTCTGTTATTGTATAAGGAAAGGCGCTGTACATTAAGGGCTCCTTTTACGAAGGTGCGCTACGGGTAACATAGTAGATGATGGCAGATAAAGACCCAAATGGTCCATCCAGTCTGCCCAACCTGATTCAATTTAAATTTTTTTATTTTTTCTTCTTAGCTATTTCTGGGCAAGAATCCAAAGCTTTACCCGGTACTGTGCTTGGGTTCCAACTGTCGAAATCTCTGTTAAGACTTACTCCAGCCCATCTACACCCTCCCAGCCATTGAAGCCCTCCCCTGCCCATCCTCCACCAAACGGCCATACACAGACACAGACCGTGCAAGTCTGCCCAGTAACTGGCCTAGTTCAATCTTTAATATTATTTTCTGATTCTAAATCTTCTGTGTTCATCCCACGCTTCTTTGAACTCAGTCACAGTTTTACTCTCCACCACCTCTCTCGGGAGCGCATTCCAGGCATCCACCACCCTCTCCGTAAAGTAGAATTTCCTAACATTGCCCCTGAATCTACCTCAATTTATGTCCTCTGGTTTTACCATTTTCCTTTCTCTGGAAAAGATTTTGTTCTACGTTAATACCCTTCAAGTATTTGAACGTCTGAATCATATCTCCCCTGTCTCTCCTTTCCTCTAGGGTATACATATTCAGGGCTTCCAGTCTCTCCTCATACGTCTTCTGGCGCAAGCCTCCTATAATTATCGTCGCCCTCCTCTGGACTGCCTCAAGTCTTCTTACGTCTTTCACCAGATACGGTCTCCAAAACTGAACACAGTACTCCAAGTGGGGCCTCACCAATGACCTGTACAGGGGCATCAACACTTCCTTCCTTCTACTGACTACGCCTCTCTTTATACAGCCCAGCATCCTTCTGGCAGCAGCCACTGCCTTGTCACACTGTTTTTTCGCCTTTAGATCTTCGGACACTATCACCCCAAGGTCCCTCTCGCCGTCTGTGCATATCAGCTTCTCTCCTCCCAGCATATACGGTTCCTTCCGATTATTAATCCCCACGCACCTTTAGCGCGCCTTTGTAAAAGGAGTCCTAATTAAAATAAACCATAAACCATCTGTTTGTTATGAGCGAGCGGCCACTCTCAAATCCTATTTCAAGTATGTGGCATAAAGCAACGTAGAGGATTTTCTTGGACGTGCTGTTTGCGATGCAATAAATACCAGCTGCTACTTCAGTGCCAGCATCGCCAATTCACTGAAGCAAACAAAAGATAAAATATTAATGTTCAAGGATCTCGGCCAAACGGCGCCGTTTACAGTAGGTAAGAAAGGCACGCAAATGAATCAATGAGATTCTAGCCATGTGAACAACCACTCTTCGTTTACACGCTGAAACCTCTTTAGAAAAATTTAAAAGCAAACTAAAAAGCTACCTATACAAAGATGCATATGAGTCTCAGATTAGATAACTTTTTTTTTTCTTCTATTAATAATCTTAGGACGAAATATTTAACTTTAACCTGATCTGTATATAGGTCATTAATTTCCCTATTTACTTTTAGACCAAGTCTTATCAAAAACAAAAAAAAATAAAATAAAATAAAAATTTTTAATAACCCTCCTGATGCTGTTCTTCCCTAAATGTTTTTCTAAATTTTTTTTTAAACAATTGTAATTTATCCCTTCCTTCCTTATGTATCACTAATCAATTATGGATAAAATTGTATGTTAATTGTTTCAAAAGGTTTTATCTGTACCCCCAAATTATTATTATTGTTATACGCATTGAAAATACTTGATATTGGGTTTATATCAAAATTTCAATACCGTATTTTCACGCATATAACGCGCGCGTTATACGCGTTTTTACCTACCGCGCATACCCCTCGCGCGTTATACGCGTGAGCGCGGTATACAAAAGTTTTTCTACATAATTCCCACCCCGCCCGACGCCCGATTCACCCCCCCCAGCAGGACCGCTCGCACCCCCACCCTGAACGACTGCTCGCACGCGCTCCCACCCGCACCCGCGATCGGAGCAAGAGGGAGCCCAAGCCCTTTTGCCCGGCCGACTCCCCGACAATATCGGGCCAGGAGGGAGCCCAAACCCTCCTGGCCACGGCGACCCCCTACCCCCATGGCCCAACCCAACCATGTGCCTCAGGCCGCGCCCCCAGGTGGGACCTAAGGCTCCAGGGCCTATTCTGATTGGCCCACGCGCCTTAGGCCCCACCAGTAGGCGGAGCTTTGGGACGGATGGGCCAATCCGGCCTCATTCTGTCGTTGGCTGCCTGCCGGACAGGCGGGTTTGGCTCCCGTCTGTCCGGCCAACTAGCAAAGGTACGGGGAAGGGGGTGGGGGTGTCGTGGGGGTCGGCCAGGGGGGTCGCGGGTCGGCTGGGGGGGGCGGTCGGAGGTTCTTGGGGGGGGCGGTCGTTGGAGGGAGGGAGGGGGGTTTGCGTCGAGGGCAGGAGGGCCTGGGATCCCTCCTGCCCGTAATGTAGTGCGGTGTGGGGGTAGGGGGTCGCCGTGGCCAGGAGGGTTTGGGCTCCCTCCTGGCCCGATATTGTCGGGGAGTCGGCCGGGCAAGAGGGCTTGGGCTCCCTCTTGCTCCGATCGCGGGTGCGGGTGGGAGCGCGTGCGAGCGGTCGTTCGGGGTGGGGGTGCGAGCGGTCCTGCTGGGGGGGGGGATGAATCGGGCGTCGGGCGGGGTGGGAACTATGTAGAAAAACTTTTGTATCTCGTGGGCTCTTATTAGACTCTCTGCTGTGTCTTCCAGAAGGGAGGATATTTAGTGGGCAAGCCATAAGCTTCTAATAAAAGCATTTATGAGGGGGCGGTCGGAGGTTCTTGGGGGGGGGCGGTCGTTGGAGGGAGGGGGGTTTGCGTCGAGGGCAGGAGGGCCTGGGATCCCTCCTGCCCGTAATGTAGTGCGGGGTGGGGGTAGGGGGTCACCGTGGCCAGGAGGGTTTGGGCTCCCTTCTGGCCCGATATTGTCGGGGAGTCGGCGGTCCTTCGGGGTGGGGGTGCGAGTGGTCCTGCCGGGGGGGGGCAGGGCAGGGCGGGTAAACGGAGAGTCGGGACAGCGCACGGAGAGTCGGGGAGGGCGAAAGGAGAGTCGGGGTGGCCAGAGGAGAGTCGGGGCGGGCGAAAGGAGAGTCGGGGTGGCCAGAGGAGAGTCGGGGCGGGCGAAAGGACAGTCGGGCAGCATGCGCGTTATACCCGTGAGCGCGGTATACAAAAGTTTTTATACATAATATTGTGGTTTCTGCGCGCTATACCCGTGTGCGCGTTATACACGGGTGCGCGTTATCTGCGTGAAAATACGGTAAACTTGAAACTTAAATTGACGCCTTGTCCATACGCCATTGAAAATGTGCACTTTAGAGCGAGCCTTGAGAAAGGAAATGAGAGATAAGTGTCAGTCTGTTTGGCATAAGCGTTATCAGCAGCAGAAACAGAAGCTGATCTGCTTTCCTCCATGCTCAGAAACAAACGTTAAGAGCTCATTTCTCCCTGGGATAGAAAATACCTCCCTTTCCCTTCATAATCTACATTATCAAATGCTATAAAGCTCTTTATCAATACACACTGTATGAAATATGAGGTACTACGCTTCAGCAGAAAGAGACCTATAAAATACGGAGTGGAGTGGAATGGGTAGACACGAATTGCATGTGTATTCTTTCCAAAAATACTAGGATTGGGGGGCACATGGAATGAAGCTACTAAGTAGTAAATTTAAAACAAACCAGTGAAAATATTTCTTCACTCAGCATGCAACTAAACTCTAGAAATCGTTGCCAGAGAATGTGGTAAAAGTAGTTAGCATGGTTTAAAAAAGGTTTGGATAATTTCCCAAACGGAAAAATCCATAAGCCGTTATTAAGATGGACTTAGGGAAATCCAGTGCTTAATTCTAGGATAAGCAGCACAAAATCTGTTTTACTTTTTAGGGATCTTGCCAGGTGCTGTGTTTGTGACCTGGATTGGCCATTGTTGGAAACAGGATACTGGTCTGGATACTGGTCTGGATACTGGTCTGTCCCAGAATGGCGACGCTTATGTTCTTATGCCAGTGGTCTTCGCTAAGTTCCAGATTTCTACCACTCCCTGGGTGAAGAAGAACTTCCTTACGTTCGTACGGAATCTATCCCCCTTTTAACTTTAGAGAGTGCCCTCTCGTTCTCACTACCTTGCAGAGGGAGAACAAACCTGTCTTTCTCTACTTTGTCTTGAATCCCTGGAGGGTGTTTTCCCCTATAACAGCCTCCGGAAGAGCGTTCCAGTTTTCTACCACTCCCTGGGTGAAGAAGAACTTCCTTACGTTCGTACGGAATCTATCCCCCTTTTAACTTTAGAGAGTGCCCTCTCGTTCTCACTACCTTGCAGAGGGAGAACAAACCTGTCTTTCTCTACTTTGTCTTGAATCCCTGGAGGGTGTTTTCCCCTATAACAGCCTCCGGAAGAGCGTTCCAGTTTTCTACCACTCCCTGGGTGAAGAAGAACTTCCTTACGTTCGTACGGAATCTATCCCCCTTTTAACTTTAGAGAGTGCCCTCTCGTTCTCACTACCTTGCAGAGGGAGAACAAACCTGTCTTTCTCTACTTTGTCTTGAATCCCTGGAGGGTGTTTTCCCCTATAACAGCCTCCGGAAGAGCGTTCCAGTTTTCTACCACTCCCTGGGTGAAGAAGAACTTCCTTACGTTCGTACGGAATCTATCCCCCTTTTAACTTTAGAGAGTGCCCTCTCGTTCTCACTACCTTGCAGAGGGAGAACAAACCTGTCTTTCTCTACTTTGTCTTGAATCCCTGGAGGGTGTTTTCCCCTATAACAGCCTCCGGAAGAGCGTTCCAGTTTTCTACCACTCCCTGGGTGAAGAAGAACTTCCTTACGTTCGTATGGAATCTATCCCCCTTTTAACTTTAGAGAGTGCCCTCTCGTTCTCACTACCTTGCAGAGGGAGAACAAACCTGTCTTTCTCTACTTTGTCTTGAATCCCTGGAGGGTGTTTTCCCCTATAACAGCCTCCGGAAGAGCGTTCCAGTTTTCTACCACTCCCTGGGTGAAGAAGAACTTCCTTACGTTCGTACGGAATCTATCCCCCTTTTAACTTTAGAGAGTGCCCTCTCGTTCTCACTACCTTGCAGAGGGAGAACAAACCTGTCTTTCTCTACTTTGTCTTGAATCCCTGGAGGGTGTTTTCCCCTATAACAGCCTCCGGAAGAGCGTTCCAGTTTTCTACCACTCCCTGGGTGAAGAAGAACTTCCTTACGTTCGTACGGAATCTATCCCCCTTTTAACTTTAGAGAGTGCCCTCTCGTTCTCACTACCTTGCAGAGGGAGAACAAACCTGTCTTTCTCTACTTTGTCTTGAATCCCTGCAGGGTGTTTTCCCCTATAACAGCCTCCGGAAGAGCGTTCCAGTTTTCTACCACTCCCTGGGTGAAGAAGAACTTCCTTACGTTCGTACGGAATCTATCCCCCTTTTAACTTTAGAGAGTGCCCTCTCGTTCTCACTACCTTGCAGAGGGAGAACAAACCTGTCTTTCTCTACTTTGTCTTGAATCCCTGGAGGGTGTTTTCCCCTATAACAGCCTCCGGAAGAGCGTTCCAGTTTTCTACCACTCTCTGGGTGAAGAAGAACTTCCTTACGTTCGTTTGGAATCTATCCCCTTTCAATTTTAGAGAGTGCCCTCTCGTTCTCCCTACCTTGGAGAGGGTGACCAACCTGTCCTTATCTACTAAGTCTATCCGCTTCAGTACCTTGAATGTTTTGATCATGTCCCCTCTCAATCTCCTCTGTTCGAGGGAGAAGAGGCCCAGTTTCTCTAATCTCTCACTGTATGGCAACTCCTCCAGCCCCTTAACCATCTTAGTCGCTCTTCTCTGGACCCTTTCGAGTAGTACCGTGTCCTTCTTCATGTACGGCGACCAGTGCTGGACGCAGTACTCCAGATGAGGGCGCACCATAGCCCGGTACAACGGCATGATAACCTTCTCCGACCTGTTCGTGATCCCCTTCTTTATCATTCCGAGCATTCTATTCGCCCTTTTCGCCGCCACCGCACATTGCGCGGACAGCTTCATCGACTTGTCGATCAGAATTCCCAAGTCCCTTTCTGTGTATTTTAAATTGTGGATTTGGTTTCTTCTTCTTTCCGTAGTCCACTGCATTCCTCCAGGAATCTGTCTGGATGCCAACTGCTATTTCAATAGCTAAGAAATATTACAAAACAGATTTTTCATATCTGTGTGTTTAGTTTTCTACACCAAATAAATTACTTCCTTTTTTTTTTTTCTCTTTAGAGAAAATGCAATCTTACTGCCCAATTTGTTAGAAAATCTGCAGTTCTCTCTGTTTTCATTACCTATTTACCAGTCTTGTTTATTTAGCAGCAAAGCAGGGTAATCGCTCTCTGTGCACGCCATCGTCCTTATCTGACTTACTTTGCTGTCTCTGAGCTCTCCGGCAAACATGTCAACCATGTTGACCATTTTAAGAGACTATAACTCACCCCACTGCTGGCTGCTGGTCCGTAAAGCAGATACTTAATTCAGCTGAATTATGCCACAACAGACTAATCAATTTTTTTTCTATTTAGGCAGAATAATTTCAGCGCTTCAGCTTTTGATTTTCCTTAACCACCCGCTGAGACTTGCATTTTTTTTTAATCTTCAATTTAACCAACCACACATTGAAAGGGAGCACGTTCTACTTCGGTCAAGATAACTTCTCAATTTCTTTGCTCATCTTCCTTCTCGGTCTCCGTATGGTTTGGTTTTAGTCCTAGAGGGAGAATATTTGGCCCAGAAATGAATGCACTGACCTGTGAATCATTACCGTATTTTCACGTAGATAACGCGCACGTATAGCGCGTGAAAAACACAAATTTATGTACAGAAATTTTTATATACCGCGCACACCCGTATACCGCGCATGCTGCCTGACTCTCCTTTCGCCCGCCCCGACTCTCCTCTAGAGACCCCAACTCTTTTTTCACCCGCCCCGACTCTCCTTTCCCCCTTGAAGTCCTGTCCCTACCCTGAAAGTCTGATGCCCCCCCCCGATGTCCAATTCACCGCCCCGCAGGACCGCTCGCACCCCCACCCCGAAGGACCGCTCGCACGCACCCGCACCCCCACCCTGAAGGAGCACTCGCACCCCCACCCCGAAGGAGCGCTCGCACTCCCACCCCGAAGGACCGCTCGCACCCCCACCCGAAGGACCGCTCGCACCCCCACAGCCTCCCCCCCTCCCCCATGGAGAAGCTGTCTACCTTGTTTCCGGATGCCAGCAAGCCCAGCTGTTTCCTCTGCCGGTGGTCCCGCCCCTTCTCTGAGCCCTGCTGTGCTGCTTTTTCTTCCGGCGGTCCCGCCCTTTCTCTGACGTCAGAGAAAGGGCGGGACCGCCTGAAGGGAAAGGGGGGTGGGGGAAAATACTGCTACTGCTACTGCTTCTGCACAGGAAAGGGGGGGATAGGAGGGAAATGCTGTTGCTGCTGCATAGGGAAGTGGGATGGAAATGCTGCTGCACAGGGAAATGGGGAAAAATGACAGGCAGCAGGAGGGAGGGAGACAGAAAGAAAGAAAGACACAGGGGCAGAGAGAGGTACAGAAAGACAGACAGAGAAAGGGGGCCAGAGAGAGAGTCAGTGGGAGAGGGAAAGGGGGCTGCTTTAGGGGGAGGGGTGTGCTTGGGGCAAACAGCTTTGCTCTGGGGGGAAGACAGAAGGGGCCATGGAGAGACAGGGAGAGGGAAAGGGGGCTGCTTTGGGGGGAGGGGTGTGCTGGGGGGAGACAGAAGGGGCCATGGAGAGATAGGGAAAGGGGGCTGCTTTGGGGGGAGGTGTGCTGGGGCAGACAGCTTTGCTCTGGGGTGGGAAGACAGAAGAGGGCCATGGAGAGACATTTGGGGGGGAGGTGGGTGCTGGGGGCAGACAGCTTTGCTCGGGGGGGAGGGGGAGACAGAAGGATACAGACAGTGGCCAAGGAGAGAGAGATAAAGAAACACTGACAGACAGAAATCTATTCTAGCACCCGTTAATGTAACGGGCTTAAAGACTAGTAAGAAATAAAAATAAAACTACTTGCCATTAGTTTTCAAGGACCAATCACCTCAAAGAATGATGCTTGTCCGGGCGGTTGTATCCATATGTACACAGACGCTCATAATATTGACAGACTTTTGCGTACGCGGCGTACATCATCTATTCTAATGCATACTTAGGGCTCCTTTTACAAAGGTGCGTTAGGGCCTTAAAGCGCGGAAGAGCGCGCGCTCAAATGCCGCGCACGCTAGCTGCTACCGCCTCAGCAGGTGGTAATTTTTGAGCTAGCGTGCGCTAATCTTGTGCGTGCGCTAAAATCGCTAGCGTACCTTAGTTAAAAGGAGCCCTTAGGAATGGAATCGTTAAAAAATAAAGTTAAATTCTGGAATCTCTCGTGGCACACCCAGAATTCCTTCGTGGCGCACCACCGCCCAGCAAAGCACGCCCATAACACGCCTCCACCATGCCCATCTCGTGCTCCGAACGTACAGAGGCTGGAATACCTTGCTAGACACACAGCCGTGGCACACAGTTTGAGAAATACTGTAATATTACTGAAAATACGGAAAATTTCACCACATTGCCAATGCCTACCTAGACTCACACTGGCTACTGATACGAGCCCGAATCCAATTCAAATTTTACTGTCTATTATTCAAAGCAATAAACGGAACTGCACTACCTAAACAACCGTCTAAACCGTAACCGCACATCCAGACTAAGAAGAACCCAGATCCCATTCTCCTATCCACCACTCAAGGGAACTCAGCGCAAGCGCCTCCTAGCGACACAAGCAGTGAAGCTGGACCCTTCCATCTCCAACCTGCTGACAACAAGTAACTTTAAATCATTTCGAAAAGAAATCAAAACTCTGCTATTCAAAAAATCTATACAGCCTTCTTACCCCCCCCCCCCTCGCATCCTCCCTCGCATCCTCCCTCCTCATTGCAAATTTCCAGCTGACCTCCTACCCCTCTGCTAATATCTCCTCAATGACTCTATCAATTAACCAACCCCAAACTGCATCTTCCCTACAAGTATACCTCAATTCTCCACCCTTCCTTCTATCTCTCACCAATGCCTCTACTATGTAACCGACCCTAAATTGTAACTTCCTGGAAATGTCCAGCTTTGTTCTATTGTAATCCGCTTAGAACTGCAAGGTACAGGCGGAATAGAAGTCAATAATGTAATGTAATGTAATACTCTAATGCCGTAACCTATCCCTTTCAGGCACTTGGGTTTCAGGGTAACTAGAAGATTCATACTTTAGTGCATTTCTGCTTTAACAGATCTCATGAATATTCATTGGGGATAGCCTGAAAACCTGATTGGCTGTGGGGTCAATAAGACAGGAAGAGACATGACTTCTGTAATTTATTGCCTCGTTAACACTTTCTGTTATGTGATCCTGCTTCACAAAGGACCTAAAAGTAGGTTTCAATGTAGCAGCAATGCATCAAAAAATAAAATAACATAGTCAAACAGCACGAAATTAATAAAACCTGTTCCCTCTCTCTCACCAAGACAGGGAGTGGAACAACTTAACCCCAGACAATACCAGGCTCCAAATATACTTCTATGCCTCCAGATTGCTTCTGCAGCTGGCGGATTTTATTGTCAGCCGACGGTGACATTTTCAGAAGGTCAAAATCCATGGCAAAGTGACTGGAGGAGAATTACAAGGGAAGCTGACATGGCAGGATAACAATTTGAAAAAAAAAAAAAAAAAGACAAGAAAAGGAAAATGCTGGCAAAATAGAAACATTGAGCAGTGTTTAAAACTAGCAGGCTTAGGGGGATAGAGAAAATATAATGATCCATGTGTCCAAGGGGGGAGGGGAGAGGCTTAGAGGAAGCAGACAAGAGCTGTCATGTTAGAATTGGAAGATACAAGTAGTATCTGGTGAGAGAGAATAACAATTAATATTTACATATACAGTGGATTTCCATATAGATTAAAACCTCATGATATACAACAGAGATAAATAAAATATATGTGCCTACTCATGTGACCACGTCAGAGAATCTGCTTTATTGTTGAAACCACACATGAAACTTACAGCCATCATATAATTTGGCTTTTTATTGTATACTCTGTTGCCTAGCAATGGGAGAGAATGCAGCACAACCCAATAAATTCTCATTAATGGAAGCTATATACAAGGGACCTCATTTTTATCTTTTTTTGTTGTTTTGGTTTTACAAAAAAAGAAAGGCAGAGCACTTGTGTTTTCTTCATTTCTATGATTTGACAGATATTATTTAGAACGTCTCTCCCACTTCCTTTGTAACACAGAAACATAAAAACATAATGGCAGATAAAGGCCAAATGGCCCATCCAGTCTGCCCATCCGCAGTAACCATTATCTCTTCCTCCGTCCGAGAGATCCCACGTGCCTAGCCCAGGCCTTCTTGAATTCAGACACAGTCTCTGTCTCCACCACCTCCTCCGGGAGACCTTTTTTCATGCATCCACCACCCCTTCTGTAAAAAAGCATTTCCTGAGATTACTCCGGAGCCTATCACCTCTTAACTTCATTCTATGCCCTCTTATTCCAGAGCTTCCTTTCAATTGAGACTCAACTCATGTATTTATGCCACGTAGGTATTTAAACATCTCTATCATATCTCTCCTCTCCCGCTTTTCCTCTAAAGTATACATATTGAGATCTTTAAGTCTGTCCCTATACGCCTTACGATGAAGACCACGCACCATTTTAGTAGGGTTCCTCTAGACCAGGGGTGTTAAAGTCCCTCCTCGAGGGCCGCAATCCAGTCAGGTTTTCAGAATACGCATGAGATCTATTAGCATACAATGAAAGCAGTGCATGCAAATAGATCTCATGCATATTCATTGGGGAAATCATGAAAATCCGACTGGATTGCGGCTCACGAGGAGGGACTTTGACACCCCTGCTCTAGATCATAGAAACATAGAATATGACGGCAGAAAAGGGCTGTAGCCCATCAAGTCTGCCCACGCTAATGACCCACCCCCAGACTTCACCCCGCTAGAGATCCCACATACATATTCCATTTCTTTTTAAAATCGAGCACGCTGCTGGTGTTAATCACCCGCAATGGAAGTTCATTCCAATGATTGACCACCCTTTCGGTGGAGAAATACTTCCTGGCGTCGCCATGAAATTGCCCGCCTTTGATTTTCAGCGGATGACCTCTTGTGATCGAAGGTCCTTTAAGAAAGAAGATATCGTCTTCCACCTCGATGCGGCCCGTGATATATTTAAAAGTCTCAATCATGTCCCCCCTCTCTCTCTTCGTTCCTCGAGCGAGTATAGCTGCAGTTTATTCAGTCTTTCCTCATATGGGAGGTTCTTGAGTCCCGAGACCATCCTGGTGGTCATTCGCTGAACCGACTCGATTCTCCGCACATCTTTTTGATAATGGTATGGTCTCTAGAATTCTGTACAATTTCTAAATGGGGTCTCACCAGAGTCTTATACAGGGGCATCAAGTCCTCCTTTTTCCTACTGGCCATTCATCTTCCTATGCACCCTAGCATGCTTCTAGCTTTAGATCCACCTTTAGATCATCACCATACAATCACACCCAAGTCCTGCTCCTCTTTTGTGCACAAAAGTTCTTCACCCCTAGAAGCTGTACCGTTCCCTCAAGCTTTTGCCGCCCAAATGCATGACCTTGTATTTCTTAGCATTAAATCTTAGCTGCCACGTTTCAGACCATTCTTCAAGCTTTGCTAGGTCCTTTCTCATGTTAATCAATCCATCAGGGTGTTGGCATCTGCAATAGGGGCATCTGTAAAGAGGCAAATGCCCTTCAACAATATCGCTTACAAAAATGTTAAACAGAACAGGCCCAAGAGCCAAATCTTGAGGCCTACCACTAGTAGCATTCCTTTCCTCAGACAGATCTCCATTGACCGCGATTCAATGTCAACCAGTTCCTGACCCAGTCTGTCACTTTGGGGCCCATCCCAAGAGCATTCAGTTTATTTATTAGATGCCTGGGTGGAACGCGGTCAACGGCTTTGCTAAATACTCTCCATCTAGCTCACTCCCTCTATCTAATTCTGTGGGTCACCCAGTCAAAGACGTTGATCAGATTTGTCTGAGAAGACCTGCGTCTAGTAAATCGAGAGGGGTATAGATAGAGGATTACTGCCCAGGTCCTGGACCTGTTGGGCCACCGCGTGAGCGGACTGCTGTGCACAATGGACCTCAGGTCTGACCCAGCGTAGGCATTGCTTATGTTCTTATGTACTCCTCTGCCCTCCAACCCAGCCAGCTGATTAACCGTTCCCTTGAATTGTATCCAGGACATCCTATTTGTCTGTCTTGCCTGTTTAGATTGTAAGCTCTTTCGAGCAGGGACTGTTTTCTCACTCTTTGTGACTCTGTACAGGGCTGTGTACGTCTGGTAGCGCTGGAAATAATTAATAGTAGGAGTAGTGATTCAGGGTTCCCAGTAATGGCAATTCTTATGTTATAGTGTTTGTTAAGTCACATGCGTCTCTGTCTCATTTGCATGACTTCAGTTAGCCAGCTCTATGGCACTGACCCTGAGCATGCCGGTATCTATAACAGAACAGGAGAATTGCCACGCTGGGACAGAGCAAAAGTCCGTCAATCCCAGTATCCTGTTTCTAACGGTGGCCAACCCAGGCCCCAAGGACCTGGCGGAAACCCAAAGAGTAGCAACATTCCAGAGCTGAGATTGTGACTAGAGAATGACACGGTGACAAAATTCATCACCGCTCCCGTCCCCGCGGATAACCGCAGGAAACCATCTTCATGTCATTCTTTAAGGAAAGAGGGAAGAATCAGAGTATGAATGGCCACAACCACTGACCCACAAGCTTTGCTTTGAAGAATGCTGGTGTAGAAGGACTGAGGTTGAAACAGACACTACAGAATGACAGTCTCTGGTATCCAGAGCAGATATTGTGATGTCATAATGCCTCATTCCACCAGTGCCTAAGAGCCAATCACATCAGTGATGTCACAATGGCTTCATTATCCTTGGCTCCCATAAGAATCAGAGTATGAATGGCCACAACCACTGACCCGCAAGCTTTGCTTTGAAGAATGCTGGTGTTGAAGGACCGAGGTTGAAATAGACACTAGAAAATGACATGGGATTATTTCCCGCAGTTATCCGCAGGGACGGGAACGGTGATGAATTTTGTCACCGTGTCATGTGACGTCATAATGCCTCATTCCACCAATGCCTAAGAGTCAGCCTTATCAGTGATGTCACAATGGCTTAATTGTCCTAAACTAGGCTCATATAAGAGCTGCTATACTGGATCAGACCAAAGGTCCATCAAGCACAGTATCTTGTTTCCAACAGTGGTTTGAGTTTGAGACCACTGACTAAACTGTAACCATGACATCCTGTTTGTCTTTGGGAAGCAGAGCTGAGATTGTGATGTCATAATGCCTCATTCCACCAATAAGAGCCAGCCTCATCAGTGATGTCACAATGGCTTGATTGTCCTGTTCTCCCTTCTACCCTCCAACCCAGCCAGGTCCTATTTTGAGGCCCTCCAAGTACCTACAAATCCAAAATGTGGCCCTGCAAAGGGTTTGAGTTGGAGACCACTGATTTAGATGGATATAAGTAGTTGAAGGTGGATTACATATGAATTTGTCGGGACACAGAGGCTGCTGGCATGTCACAGACTAGCAGATTTATCAAGGCGTAAGCTTTTGAGAACGAGATGCATCTAAAGAGCTGGACTCTTGTCCCCAAAAGCTTATGCTTCAACAGACCTGTTGGTCGGTAAGAAGCCGCCAATCTCTATCATTTTTTTGCCATCTGGAAGTGAAGACTCTCTTGCTGACTCCTGAAGCTTTCCTAATGTTTTAAAATAAATATTAAAGATAACCAACTGACCATAACCAGTCCAGTTCTCAGCTCCCAGTAGTTGCCATGGATACATTATAGTTCAACCTAATTTCACGTTGAACTATAGAATGGTGAGAATGTAGACGTAAATGTTACAGGTCAATAAAAGGCATTGTGATTTTTTTTTTCAGTTTTTCCCTTTTATTTTCTCACCTTATACTGCCTTGGCGGACCCTGAAAAGTTATGCAAAATGGAAATGTTTGTTTAGGTAGTAATTAGCGTTATACTAATAACAGCAAAATATCCAGTACACAAACAGCTGGTTAGGTCCTGTTGAAAATCAGCCTCAGTGCTTAGCTCTGCAGGGTTTAAATTTTAGATTCAGTATATTTTAGATCAGAGGTAGGCATTTTTAAATCCAGCCCTATATTGTCATCTAACACGGGGACAGGCAACTCTGGTCTTTGGGTGCCACAGGTACATCACGTTTTCAGGATGTCAACCATGAATATGCATGAGATCAATTTGCATGCACTACTTCCATTGTATGCAAATCTGTCTCATCTGTATTCATTGTGAATATCCTGAAAACCTGTGGCACTCGAGGACCAGAGTTGCCTTTCCCTGTGTTAGCTGCAGTGGCATACCATGTTTCCCCCAAAATAAGACAGTGTCTTATATTAATTTGGGGTCAAAAAAATGCACTAGGGCTTATTTTTGGGGATGTCTTATTTTTTTCATGTACAACAATCATCTCTCCCTTCTTCTCCTCCACCCCAGTTCTTCCTCTTTCCTTTCTCCCTCTCCCCCATGTGCAGCATCTTTCCTCCCCTCTCACCCATCCTCTTGTGCAGCTTCTTTCTATCCCTCCCTCCCTCCCTCCCATCCCCCTGTGCAGCAGAACCCCACCGACCCTCCCACCGTGAGACTGACATACCTCCGCTCCGAGGCCTCCTAAAGCAGCAGGGGTGGGGTTGATGAATTGACGAGTCAGATTTTTTTCGGCAAATCGGGCAGCACTAGTGTCAGGGATGGAGTCAGGGAGTGTCGGGGACATTCGGGGGTTGATCTTAACTAGGACTTATTTTGGGGGTAGGGCTTATATTAGGAGCATCTTTAAAAATCATGCTAGGGCTTAATTTCGGGATAGGTTTTATTTTCGGGGAAACAGGGTAGGAGGTGCCCGGGGTAGTGGTGCTCTCCCTGTGCTTCCCCCTCCTCTCCGTGCCTCCGCTCCTTCCGCGCTCCACACTGCAGCATGCTTCTTGCACCAGCTTCAGATTTCTGTCTGATGTCACTTCCAGGCCCCTTGACCTGGAAGTAATTCAGAGGGGGGAGCAACAGGCAGGAGAATTTGTTCTTGCTAGCGAAGATCTACAAAGGTACGGGGGGGAAAGGCATGGCACGAACGTTGTGGGGCAGGGTGGAGAGGTTCCAGCGCCCCCACTGACCTGGCACCTGGGGCGGTCCGCAACTCACACCCTCCCCCGCCTTTACTATACCACTGGTTAGCTGAATATATGGTGCTGATTCAGTATATGGTGGTCAAAATTTGGCACCAGAAAAAAATCAGCAGTAAGGACTAAATTCTCCAAACGGCATCCCGAAGTTAGGCGAAGGTAGGCATCCTAAAAAGCGTCTTAACAAACCAATCAGGACGCACGTTAAAAAAAAAAAAAAATGCAGGCGCTGCTCGTAGGTGCTTGTCTCACGCTTACAGAGACGCAAAGGGATGCCTAAGGCCAGCATTTTTTTTATTATTATTTATTTATTTAATATAAATCCTATTTTATTGATGCACAATCGGCAAATACACAATACCAAACAGGAATGCAACCAGGTCAAGATCACCAAAAGTCCCCGTCCCGAGTACAAACGCAACCTCCACCCCGGAAACCCCCCCGAACCCCTACCACACCCCCCAAAATAGTAGAGAAAGCAGAGAAACGGCTGAGCAAGCTGTGTTCTTATGCTGCCCAGCCAGCACCCAACAGGACAACCCTGCCCCAACCGCCAAACCCCCCCCCCCCCGAATTGAACCCCCATCCTACTCAGCTAATAAACTGCACTCGCCAGTCCATCTATACCCACCAACCACACTCAACCAAACACCACACCATCCATCCCGGGGAAACAGCCGAGGGCACACGGTATCATCATCTAAAATAGAGAATGACACGGTGAAAAATTTCATCACCGTTCCCGTCCCCACGGATAACCGCGGGAAATAATCCCATGTCATTTTTTAGTGTCTATTTCAGCCTCAGTCATTCTACACCAGCATTCTTCAAAGCAAAGCTTGCGGGTCAGTGGTTGTGGCCATTCATACTCTGATTCCTATGTGAGCCAAGGATAATGAAGCCATTGTGACATCACTGATGTGATTGGCTCTTAGGCACTGGTGGAATGAGGCATTATGACATCACAATATCTGCTCTGGATACCAGAGACTGTCATTCTGTAGTGTCTGTTTCAACCTCGGTCCTTCTACACCAGCATTCTTCAAAGCAAAGCTTGAGGGTCAGTGGTTGTGGCCATTCATAATGATTCTTCCCTCTCTCCTTAAAGAATGACATGAAGATGGTTTCCCGCGGTTATCCACGGGGACAGGAACGGTGATGAATTTTGTCACTGTGTCATTCTCTAAAATGAGTTTAAGACCACACTTCTGGCCCTTGGGGAAAACGATTGAATATAGGAGTCCCAGGTCTGCAGAAAACCTTTTTTTTCTGCTTGAAGGATAAGCGGTCATGGCACTGCTCCCAGCATCAAGTTACGAAAGCGATTCCTCCAAGCCCAGGAAGCAGGTGCGGTCGCTTGCATCCAGACACTAAGTATGATCTTCTTTCCTATACCAGCAGCCTTCTGGATCTGCATCCGATGTCCCCGAGCAGACACCCTCAAGGATTCATAGTGATCCAAAAGCAAGCCCACCGGCGACATTGGAAGAGGTTGGCCAAAAAGCCATTCCAAAAAGCGGATTACGGCCCTCCAAAAACCTTTCACTCAAGGGCAACCCCAAAATGCATGTGAAAATGAATTGCATCCCTGTTGACATTTAGGGCAGGTCGGGGAAGAAATACCCCCAGTTTTGTGTACCCGCTCATGGGAAAAATATGCTCAATAGACCACCCGAAATTGACATTCCCTCAGTTCGGCGCTGACAGAAATACGATTAATAATGGAAGGGAAATTCAAAGACTCGACAGGCATGCCCAAATCCCTCCCCCAGCGATGCCCCAAAGCGTCATAAGACTTCCAAGGTGCGAGACATCATAAAGCGCCATGCAACGCAGACACCGTCAAGCCACTAGCATGAAACTGGGCAAAAAAGAGACAAAATTGGTGACCCAAATGAAATCGTATACCCGTGTGAGCCAAGGACTACACATAATGATGAATTTGTTTATAGGCAAATAACCTGCTCCCACCCTCCAAGGAATGGAGCATGGGAAGAGCTCCCCAAGATTTCATAGCCCCCTCAGCGTCCAATAAGTGTTCGAGAAGGAGCAAACCCTCTCCAGTCCATCGCACAAAGATGGGGTTATCGCTGCCAGGAAGGAGCTGCGGATTACCCCGAATAGACAACTGATCCAAAACCTGAGGGTCCCCCTCCCAGCAGCCCGACTAAGGCCCTCCAGCAAAATCGCCAAGACTGTAGAAGAACACTGGACTAAAATGGGGGGGGCGGGGGAGGGGGGCAAAAGGCGGACGGGGATCTGGGACAACGAAAACAGGTGCCAAGGGTGAAAAAGAGCAGATTTGAAGTCCCGAGAAAGATAATCATCACTCCATAAGTTATTTATTTATTTAAAAATTTATATACCGCGTAAAAACTATGTGGTTTACAAAATTACATGCATACATATTTAAAAATGCTAAACATGTTTCAACAAGACAAACACAATAAAACATTAACAGTATCATTATTAAAACCTTCCTTTAAATTCGTCCTACAAGATGGAAAGACAAAATCTCATAAAAATATTTACAGGACGGGAAAATAGCGTAAACAGAAAAATAGCATTGGCACAGGAAAGCATTGACAAATAATTGCGTTTTCAACATTTTCATAAAGTTCAGTTTCCCATCACAAAATTGCAGAATACCGGGCAGCGCGTTCCAGAGCTTGGCGCCAGTCACAGACAGCATTGTTGCCCCGATCTTAACATCGTACCCTCCAAACTCAGTTTCATACTATTTTCTAATCTCAAACATTTTCTGGGTTGGTAGATTTCAAAAAGCCCCTCTAGTATCATTGGAGAAACGTGATACAGAATTTGAGGTAACCGATGCAATTGTTCCAACACTGGGGTTATATGAGTCATTCTTGAAACCCCGGTAATCAGTCTTGCGGCAGAGTTAATTAATATCTGCAGTGCCCCCATCTTCACTTTAGTAACTCCCAAATAAAGAGAATTGCAGTAGTCCACTCTGTTTGCACCACACTATGGAAATCATATGTTGGTAACATAGGTTTTAATCTATATAACAATTGCATATAACCTAGAGGCTGCACCATGCAACCACAAATTAACAAAACAATACAAAAATCTTTCGCAGTTATGAGAAACCTTAGACAAGTCCGAAAATTCTTCGAAAAAAACACAATTTCAGCTCCTAGTACAATCTCTAATCCTAAGTATCCTAGACTATTGCAACATCCTCTACCTCCCCTGCCATGCAATAATGATTAAAGAACTACAGACAATTCAGAATACAGCTCTGAGACTCGTCTACTCACTGAAGAAACATGACCACATTACTGAGGCATTCATCAATTCTCATTGGCTTCCAATCCAGGAAAGAATACAATTTAAATTCTACTGTATACTATTTAAAACTATAAATGGAGACAGCCCACCCTACCTAAACGACCGCCTCATCCAAACCACCTCTACCAGGCATAGAAAAACACACACCCCATTCACTTACCCCCCAATCAAAGAAGTAAAACGGAAAAAACTATACAACGGACTACTGGCCACTCAGGCAGCGAAGATAGACAACCAAGTCTCAAACCTATTGACAACAACCCCAGACTACAAGATGTTCAGAAAGGAAATAAAAACTATACTCTTCAAGAAATCCCTTAATAAAGCTTAATACCATGATAAAGCTTAAACCCCCTCTTACCATCCCCTTCCTAACCTCAGATCCTACTTTTCCCTCTCTTGGAAACCTTCTCTGATCTAACATTGTAACCCTTCTTCCATAACTCTTTTTGTAATCCGCTTTGAACCGAAAGGTAATGGCGGAATAGAAATCTGTAATGTAATGTAATGTAACCTATCCGCATGGTTTGTGCCGGAAGTGGCCTTAGGCATCCATAGGTGGTCCTATATACCTCCGTGGGCACGAGACCGGTACCTTAAATGTAGGCCTTTAAAATGCTGGTTTACATTTAAGTCGCCTATGTTTGTTTTGGTTTTTTTTAATGCAATTCTGGATACGGCGCCATTGACACGCGGCAGGCGCCCTTTTTGCGGGCACCTGCCGCGGCACCCTTTATAGAATTGCTAACGCTCCTGTTTGAATAATCGTTCTGAACGATCACTCTTTGTGGCTCATGGGAATGTTAAAGACGCATAAGGTAGCTCTAGCGTGCAGTACCGTCACGCCGCTGGTGTCAATGGAAGGTGACTTGCCGTGTGCACTGGGAATCGAGACCAAAGGTCAATGATTCACATCATGAATGTCGTCTTCTCTGACAGACGGGATCTTGTTTTTGATAAGAGCCCGGCCTGTTCCTTTTTTTTAAGATAAACTCCTGAAGATGTGGAAATTCCTTTTCAGATGAACCTGACTCGATTTTGATAGAGAACAAGCAGGTCCACTATAACATATTTCTCCGCTGTTCATGGTTTCTGCTGTATCATCAGCTAAGCAGCGCCACCTGCTGGAAAATTAAAGGATACAACACCAGAAATCAGTAAGCAAGTTGCCAGTGATAGTTTTGTGTTCGTTCGATCTTTATCTTTGTCTTTATTGGAAGTTTCTATGCCACTACTAATGACTGGGGAGTCTGTTCAGAGCGGTTGTCAAAGACATCTGTAATGGATTTTAAATACAGATTCAAATGGATTCCACTGTGATTGCTGTCGGCCTCTGAGCTGCTTGGCTAGGGTAATATGTTTACATTTGCATTATTACACCATTATATATGTATGCTGTGTTTACACAAGATTGCAGTTAACCATTCTAACTAAGTATGCTATATTTACACCCTCCTAAATAGGTTAACCATT
Source organism: Geotrypetes seraphini (assembly GCF_902459505.1). Classification (NCBI taxonomy): domain Eukaryota; kingdom Metazoa; phylum Chordata; class Amphibia; order Gymnophiona; family Dermophiidae; genus Geotrypetes; species Geotrypetes seraphini. The sequence goes on along the minus strand of NC_047091.1, from coordinate 174,659,365 downwards.
ACGACTAAGTAATTATATTTCCATGCATCCTACATAGCTGTACCAATGTGTACTATATTCGTCCTGTTTGCTCTCGTCCTAGATAATTCTAGTTACACTTGTCTTAATTTATTTCCATTTACTATATTCATCATATCTTAAACATTTCTGGAAAGATGCACCATGTGAATACATGTCATGTCATGTCCTCCTGTCGTGTTCCAGTGGGGGGGGGAGGGCTATTTTCCTCTATGGCGCTTCCTCTCTCTGTCGGCTCATTAAATGTATTGTATGTCAAAGTAATGCATATTTTCAATCATGCCATTACCAGCTGAGCAAGGTTTGGGCCCACAAGTAGGGAGAGAGGGCCTCTTTCAGCTCCGTCCAGCATGAATAGCCATTTTACAAACTGAAACATTCAAAGATGTGCTGAGAGTCGAGTCGGTACAGCGAATGGCCACCAAGATGGTCTCGGGGCTCAAAGATCTATCATACGAAGAAAGGCTGAATGAATTGCTGAACGTAGAGAGAGAGGGGACATGATTGAGAAGTTTAAGTATGTCACTGGTCGCATCAAGGTAGAAGATAATGTTTTCCTTCTTAGGGGACCCTCAGCCACAAGAGGACACCCGCTGAAAATAAAGGGCGGGAAGTTTCATGGCGACACCAGGAAGTACTTCTTCACTGAAAGAGTGGTGGACAGCTGGAATAGGCTCCCAGTACAGGTGGTTGAGGCCAGCAGCGTGCAAGTTTTTAAGATCATTTGGGATGCTCATGTCGGATCTCTTCGAGGGAAAGGGTCATCAGAGAGCAATTAACTAGGGGGGTGGGTCAATGGAGTGGGCAGACTCGATGGGCCTTGGCCCTTTTCTGCCGTCACTTTCTATGTTTCTATGTTTCTAAAGTACTAGAGACATGGAGATATTGGTGGCAGTATGGGAACATCCTTTTTTTTCATTTATTTATTTTTAGTCTAGTCTAGTCTCACGTTTTTTTCCTGTCTATCCTGATGGGCTCACAATCTATCTAATGTACCTGGAGCAATGGGGGGATTAAGTGACCTGCTCAGGGTCACAAGGAGCGGAGTGGGTTTGAACCCACAACTTCAGGGAGCTGAGGCTGTAGCTTTAACCACTGCGCCACTCTAGAAATCAAAATGTAGCAAAAGTGAGCCAAGTATAGGACAATCAAGCCATTGTGGCATCACTAATGAGGTTGGGTCTTATTGGTGGAATGAGGCATTATGATGTCACAATTCCCGCTCTGGTTATCAGAGGCTGAAACCTTTCACACTATTTATTTATTCAGTTCTCCCAGGGGAGCTCAGAATGGTTTACATGAATTTATTCAGGTACTCAAAAGTTTTCCCCTCTCTGTCCTGGTGGCCTCACAATCTATCTAGTGTACCTGGGGCAATGGGGGGATTAAGTGACTTGGATTAAGTGACTTGCCCAAGGTCACAAGGAGCAGTGTGGATTTGAACCCACAACCTCAGGGTAGCTCTAACCCCCCTGCGCCACACTCTCCCCATTATAAGATGGCTATACAGATGTCCATGTGAAGAAGTAGCATAATGATTACAGCAGCCTGCTGTGAGCCACACCAAAGAACCTGGGGTTGCAGATTCAAATCCCACTTCAGGTTTTGGAAGGTCTCTCTCTTATTATTTTTTTTTTTTTAACTGTAAGCCCTCTAAAGACAGAAAAATGCTTAGTATGGCTTCCTTTACTGCATTTAGGGCTCCTTTACTAAGGTGCGCTAGGGCTTTAACTCGAGGAATGGCGCGTGCTACATTGCCCCGCGTGCTAGACCTTAACGCCAGCATTGAGCTGGCATCAGTTCTAGAAGCGTAGCGCGCATTAACTTCCCGCGTGCGCTAAAAACGCTAGCGCACCTTAGTAAAAGGAGCCCTAAGTAGAACTGCTCAGTCAGATCACCTTTCTGTAACCTGGATATGCCAATAACCAGGTCCTAAAAACGGACGTCCATCTTTTTCAACATAGAAACATAGAAAATGACGGCAGAAAAGGGCCAAGGCCCATCCAGTCTGCCCACACTAATGGCCCACCCCCTAACTACCTCCATGAAGAGATCCCACATGCCAATCCCATCTTTTCTTAAAATCTGGCACGCTGCTGGCCTCAATTACCTGTTGTGAAAGATTATTCCAGCGATCAACCACCCTTTCGGTGAAGAAATATTTTCTGATGTCGCCATGAAATTTCCCACCCCTGATTTTCAACGGATGCCCTCTTGTTGCCGTGGGTCATAAGAACATAAGAAGCGCCATCTCCGGATCAAACCTTCGGTCCATCAAGTCCGGCGATCCGCACACGCGGAGGCCCTGCTAGGTATACACCTGGCTTATTTTATAGCCAACCATATCTTTATATGCCTCTCTCAAGGAGATATGCATCTAGTTTGCTTTTGAAGCCTAGGACTGTCGATTCCGCAATAATCTCCCCTGGGAGAGTATTCCAGATGTCAACCACTCTCTGTGTGAAGCAGAACTTCCTGATATTAGTCCTGAACTTGCCCCCCCTTAGCTTCATTTCATGTCCTCTTGTCCGTGTCAAATTGGACAATGTAAATAGTTTTTTCTGCTCTATTTTGTCGATTCCTTTCAGTATTTTGAAGGTCTCGATCATATCCCCACGCAGTCTCCTCTTTTCAAGGGAGAACAATCCCAGTGTTTTAAGTCGATCCTCATATTCCAGTTTCTCCATACCCTTCACTAGTTTAGTTGCTCGTCTCTGCACCCTCTCCAGCAGTTTTATATCCTTCTTTAAGTAGGGAGACCAATGTTGGACGCAGTATTCCAAGTGGGGTCTGACCATTGCCCTATAAAGCGGCATTATAACTTTCTCCGATCTACTCGAGATTCCTTTCTTTATCATGCCCAACATTCTATTTGCCGCTGCCGCGCATTGTGCCGACGGCTTCAGGGTCCTATCTATCAGTACACCCAGATCCCTTTCTTGTTTTAAGGAAAAAGAGATCCTCTTCCACCTCGATACGGCCTGTGACATATTTGAATGTCTCGATCATGTCTCCCCTCCCTCTGCGTTCCTCGAGTGAGTACAGCTGCAACTTACCCAGTCGTTCCTTGAGTCCTGAGACCATCCTGGTGGCCATTCGCTGAACCGACTCAACTCTCCGCACGTCTTTTTGATAATGCGGCCTCCAGAATTGTACACAGTATTCCAGACGGGGTCTCACCATGGATCTGTACAACGGCATTATGACCTCGGGCTTACGGCTGACGAAACTTCTACGGATACAGCCCATGATTTGTCTGGCCCTGGATGAAGCTTTCTCCACTTGATTGGCAGACTTCATGTCTTCGCTAATGATCGCGTCCCTTCCCCTTCTGCAATCAGAGTTGGACATCAAGAGGTTTTTTTGAGGAAAAGACACTTGCTTTTCAAGCTGGAAAAACGAATTCTTGAATGAGCGCCTTGATTGCACACTCACAATCTTATTATGTATTTAGAACAGGGGTAGGGAACTCCGGTCCTCGAGAGCCGTAGTCCAGTCGGGTTTTCAGGATTTCCCCAAAGAATATGCATGCACTACTTTCAATGCATATTCATTGGGGAAATCCTGAAAACCCGACTGGAATACGGCTCTCGAGGACCGGAGTTCCCTACCCCTGATTTAGAAAGTTGATGAAAACTTTCCTGTTTGAAAAATTTGTACGATAACTTTATTGCTGTATTCCCTGATTTTGTACTTTCACTGAAATGTAACAGTTCTCTTGATGTGAACCGCCCAGAACTATTGGTTGGTCGGTATACAAAAAATAAAATTATTATTATTATCTTTTGGCCCCTCCTTAATCCCAACCAGAGCACGCCCAGACTACACTCCCTTGCCATATGGACATACTGCAAGTTTAAGACATCCAAAACACGAATGTAGCATCTAAAATAAGGACCTTAATGTTAGATCCACACCAAATTTTCCGTGCATGTCAGGGAGGTCCTGAGGGGTCTGTTTTGAATCCACATATATGTGTGTATGTTCTGGAAAGCAGGTTTTGTTAGTTCTGCAAAGAGAATGGCACGAAGACAAAAGTTGGTCCCCACAAGCTTTAACCCCCATACCCATCTTATCCCCGCAAACTCGAACTCCCCCCCCCCCCCCCACGAGTTCCATCACTTTTGATAAAAGATGACGGCTCGCTTTTTGTACAAATGAGATTTTGTACTGTTGTATGGGCAGGGCGTGAATGGAGCTTGAGTTATGAGGACAGGGATGGGGTGGGAACAAGCTTTGTCCTCGTGTCATTCTCTAGCTCTGCGTGTAACCTCTCCGTTACTACTTTGATAAGATGAGTTTGATCTCAGCTTGTTCACTGAAGTTATGTTTTCCCTTTGTCTTCAGCCCCAGTGTACCCAGTGTATTTTATTCAAGGACAAGTAGACAGCATATTCTCACATGTGGGTAGGGTTACCCATAGGCAGCGGAACGCTGCTTTGTTTGTGGTTGCCCAGGAGCTCTGCCCTGGCACATGACCTCTAAATAGCTCCCGAGTCCCCCCCCCCCACCTCCTCCCGGCACTTTAGTTTTAAATCTTCAGAGCTGCCATGCAGCGTCCATGAGCAGGCCTGCCCCCAGAAGTAGAATGAAGGGTTCCAGGGGCGGCCCGCTGTTTGACGCTGCGCGGTGGCTGCGTGGTGCCTGCCTGAAGATTTAAGCAAACACCGAGAGAAGGGTGGGTGGGAGGGCCAAAACTTCTGTGGCCTCCCCCCTTCCGACACCGGGAGAAGGGTGGGTGGGAGGGCCAAAACCCCTGTGGCCTTCCCCCTTCCGACACCAGGAGAAGGGTGGGTGGGAGGGCCAAAACCCCTTTGGCCTCCCCCCTTCCGACGCCTATGGGGTTACCAGACGTCCAGGAAAACCCAAACACTGTCCGGGTGCCCGGAGGGATTTCCAAAACCCCAAAGTTTGCCCGAGATTTGGAAGTCCCCCAAGCTAGGGGGCTGCATCTGGAGGCCGTTATCAAATCAAAACCGGTGCATTCCATCCGAATCTCCAGCGGGGCAACAGCTCAGAATCTAGCAAACGTTATCTAGGGTTCCCAGAAGTAGTTCTCTAGCAAGCTCAGAAAAATATCCAACCCGGCTTTCAAAAAACACATTAGCAATGAGGCTTAAGTCTCAAAGCTACAGGTTCTATCTGCAGCTAACATCAGATACTGCTGGACATTCGAGGAGATTGTCAGAAGAGTAACTCATAATCTCTTACTGCTTGTCAGAAGCTGCTTCTTCTGAATTAATCAGTGCTGGCTGTTCACCTTGTCCTACTCTTGTCATGTAATATATATAGTTTCACAGTCCAGAATTCTAGGGTAAGCACCCTGTTCTATCCATCTTTAAGTAACTTTGAATAACTTTATTAATAAAGAATAAGCACCAAGATAGTATAAATTTAGCATATTTTGGAATCATATACTCAGGTAGACAACATTATTTCCCAGTACTGACCTTTAAGTGAAATACTGGCTATTTGAGAGTTATTTATTTAAAGTTCTTTAAGCTACGTATAGGTAATTGTAACAACGGTGAAACAAAAGTAGATAGAATAGAATTGCTAATCAATGCGATGGATGTGCTTGTTTTTGAGTGCAAATTAACTCAAAATGCAGCTCAATAGTCGACAAGCAAACACACACTTCATCATCCACCATCAGCAGTCATTCTTTTTTTTTTTTTTTAATTCAATTTCTGTCAGAACTGAAAATCCAAGTTCGCAAAGATAAGAAGATCTAAACCAGGGGTGTCCAACCTGCGGCCCCGTGAAGTATTTTGTGCGGCCCCGGTCAAGAGTGATGCAGTGTTTTCCTCTGCTGCCCCCGGGTGTTTACCGTCTCGCCGGCTCCCTCCTCCGTCTTGCTGCAGCGTTTGCACATTTGTGCGGCCCCAGAAACATTTTTTTTCGGCCAATGCGGCCCAGGGAAGCCCAAAGGTTGGACACCCCTGATCTAAACGCTAATAAAGCCTTGATTGCTTTGTTGCTCAAGTTAGGATAACTATTGCATAAAAAAATAAAAGTAAAATTACTTGCCGTTATTTTTCAAGGACCAATCACCTCAAAGAATGATGCTTGTCTGGGCGGTTGTATCCTTATGCACACAGACGCTCATAATATTGACAGACTCTTGAGTACATGACGTACATATCATCAATTTTTGTGTATACTTATGAAGGGAATTTTTTTTTTAAGTAAAATTCTGGAATCTCTCATGGCACACCCAGAATCTCTTCGGGGTATACCACTGTGCCTTGACATACAGTTTGATGGTGATCAGATTTAGTCACATAAATAATGCACACTATTTTTTTTTTTAATTTACATGTTTGTTTGTTTGTTTTTTCCAACTATTTCTTTACAATCCTTCAATATAGTCTCCCTGCTTTGCAATGACAGAGTCCCAACGTCCGGGAAGCTTCATTATTCCATCCAAGACACCATTTTTGTTCAGTTGCCGAATGGCTCGGGTAACGGCGGAAGAAAGCTCTTCCAGCGATGCAAAACGATGTCCACGCATAGGTTGTTTTGACTTTGGAAAAAGGTCGAAGTCTGGTGGACTCATGTCTGGACTGTAGGGAGCATGAGATGACACCTCCCAGCCGTATTCGCGTAGTTTTTCAATGACGAGATGCAGAGTTCCATCTTCCCCACGACCAAAAAAATTTTGACGAGCTCAATCAAAGTCAAACAAATGATGATTTTTGCTTATGATATGAAGGCATCATCATCACAGACAAAGTTCCATGTGGAAGAAGTGTCACGGCAGTGTAATTATCGTGATTTTTTTGCAAAAAAATGCACAGAAAAATGCACAAAACCCGCCCATGGTGGCCAATCCAGGTCACTAGTACCTGGCCAAAACCCAAGGAGTAGCAATATTCCATGCTACCAATAATTTTTAAGCTTTTCAGAACATTAGTCCTTTGTATTAAATTTTTGCTGTTATCAAGTGCTATAATCGCGGTACTGATTTTTCTAAGCACAGAAAGAATTTTTACTTATCTTGCAATCCGCTTGATTAATAAATCACTACTGGCCCAAACTGCATTTTGTTGGAGTGCCCAAGACTTTTTCTGTCACTCGTTCAGCTCTTCTATTTAATCCAGTTCGACGGGACCTGTTTCGCCACAAACTGCGGCTTCATCAGGGTTTAGCGGTCGGGATTTTATCAGCATTCAGGCTCATATAGTTCAAGCGTAAAAATTCTTTGTGGTCTTAGAAAAATCAGTACCATGATTATAGCACCTGATAACAGCAATAGCAGGTAAAAAGAGCCACACGCTCTCCTGACATTAACAAGTATATTGGGTGTTGGTTTAAAGAATTTTGGAAAAAAACAAAAAAAGGAAAAAATATTTATAAAATAAAATTAAGATAAAAAATTTTATACAAAAGATTAATGTTCTGAAAAGCTTAATATCAGTAGCATGGAATATTGCTACTCCTTGGGTTTTGGCCAGATTTTAGTGACCTGGATTGGCCACCGTGAGAATGGGCTACTGGGCTTCATGGATCTTTGGTCTGACCCAGTGAGGCTATTCTTATGTTCTACGTGGACCAAATATAGGACTATCAAGCCATTGTGACATCACTGCTGAGGTTGGCTCTGAGGCACTGTGGAATGAGGCATTATGACATCACAATCTCAGCTCTGGAATGTTGCTCTCATTGGGGTTCCGGAATCTTGCTATTCTTTGAGATGCTGGAATGTTGCTACTCTTTGGTTTTGGGCCAGGTACTAGTGACCTGGATTGGCCACCGTGAAGATGGGCTACTGGGCTTGATGGACCATTGGTCTGACCCAGTATGGCTATTTTTATGTTCTTACGTGAGCCAAGAATAGGACTATCAAGCCATTGTGACATCACTGATGAGGTTGGCTCTGAGGCATTGTGGAATGCAGCATTATGACATCACAATTTCAGCTCTGGAATGTTGCTCTCATTGGGGTTCCGGAATCTTGCTATTCTTTGAGATGCTGGAATGTTGCTACTCTTTGGTTTTGGGCCAGGTACTAGGGACCTGGATTGGCCACTGTGAGAACGGGCTACTGGACTTGGTCTGACCCACTAAGGCTATTCTTATGTTCTTAAAGTAAAAATTTTGAATAATCTACGATAGTGTTGTTAAAACTAACGGTTTGGTCGATGAAAGAAATCCATCACCACGACTATCAAAGATGAAAGACTGTATCATCCTTTGTGCGGTGCTCCGAGACACTTTCTTTCACTTTTATAAGTAGATCTTTAGGAACTAATGAATGGATAAGACGTTCTGTCCCCAAAATACTACATCGACAGCAACATAGAAACATAACGTATCGCAACTACTTTTGCTTCATCTGCTGGAAGACATTTTCCACAACTTTCAGGTTCTTCATGAGCAAAAAAAATGGAAATAAGGGGACAGGGAAAATCATAATCTTAAGTCATGATTTTTCTCTTTGCGTAATAAAAAGCCAACTTCACAAAATCCGTTTATGACTTTGATTCTTCGCCAGACTCCATTAGGACTGCTGACATAAACCTCACTCTCCTTCCAACACAACAAACTACTTTAAAATGTCTCTCTAGCAGTGATTTTTATTTTATGTTTGGAGAAAGTTGTATGTTTTGGGAGATGTTGCTATAGGACACAAGTATTTTTTCTCCAAGGGTTTTGCTTTCTTTTGTCACGGAGGTTCCATCAAATGGCACATTTAGAGGGGCATAATCAAAAAAAGCGTCTAAGTCCCCTTTTGGCCTAAGTCCCTAAACGTTCAACCCAGAAGCAGGGAAAGTGTCCATAACCAAAACAAACGTCCATGTTTTAATTATGGCCTTCCTCTGCCTAAACGCCCAATCTCCACTATGTCTACAAGTACCCCCACAGCACGTCTACACTTTTTAGCCATAATGAAACAAAAACACGCCTAGGCCACAAACGTCCAACAGAAGGGCTTTTAGGCGAAGGAGGAGCCAGTCCTTCGCCTAAAAGCTGGATTCTGTAACCGGTGTCTGTCAAAAACAACACCAGTTACAGAATCCCCCCCCCCCCAACAGCGATTCAGGCAGAAGGGTGCCCAAGCCCTCCTGCCATGTCAAACCGCGACCCTCCCCCCTCCCGACAACATCGGGGCCCAACCAGACCATGTGCCCAAGGCCTATTCCGATTGGCCCAGGCGCCTAAGGCCCCACCATTAGGCGGGGCTTTGGGACTGATGGGCCAATCTGGCCTCATTCCGTCGTTGGCTGCCTGCCGGACAGGCGGCTTTGGCTCCTGTCTGTCCGGCCAACTAAACAAAGGTAAGGGGGATGGGGGTGTCGTGGGGGTCGGCCAGGGGGGTCGCGGGTCGGCTGGGAGAGCGGTTGGAGGTTCTTGGGGGGGGCGGTCGTTGGGGGGAGGAGGGTTTGCGTCGAGGGAAGGAGGGCCTGGGATCCCTCCTGCCCGTAATATAGTGCGGGGTGGGGGTAGGGGGTCGCCGTGGCCAGGAGGGTTTGGGTTCCCTCCTGGCCTGATGTTGTCGGGAGGGGTCAGGATCGGTTGGGCCAGGAGGGTTTGGGCTCCCTCCTGGCCCGAACAACTAGCGGGGGGGGGGGGGATCGCCAGGGCCAGGAGGGCTTGGGCTCCCTCTTGCCCCGATCATGTCGGGGGTGCCGCGGTTGGCTGGGGAAGAGGGCTTGAGCTCCCTCTTGCCCCGATCATGTCGGGGGTGCCGCGGTTGGCTGGGGAAGAGGGCTTGAGCTCCCTCTTGCCCCGATGTTGTGTGTGGGGGGGGGGAGTGATGCATCGCGGCAGGAGAGATGCCTCATCTCCCCTACCGCGATGCCATCACTCCTCTACCCGAACTGGTTTTATTTCGTCTAAGTGAAAAAGGTCTAAGTGCCCACTAAACTGTATTGGTTATAGGTGTTGTAAGGCTAGGTGTAGGTCGGCCCACCTCCCGCCCACTGCCCGCCCTTTCCCCTCCTCTAAACACACCTCTTTTCTCTCTGTGCATTTAGAGGCAGGGGAAAGGCCTAAGTTGGTTTTAGATACGTCTAAAAACCAGCTTTGGTTATGGGTACTTGGATGATCAGGCTTTTTGATCATCCAAGTAGCCATTTAGGACACTTTTTAGACGTTTTTTTTTTTTAATTATTATTACCCCGTTAGTATTTTCTGAGCAAGTTGTATGTTTTGGGAGTTGTTGCTACAGGACACAAGTATTTTTTCTCCAAGGGTTTTGTTTTTTTTTTGTCGCAGAGGTTCCATCAAATGTCATGTTTAGTATTTCCTGAGTTATGACTGCTGTTTCCCGTATTAGTCATTGAGAAATAAACCACAGCAAAGGGACAGTGGATGTAAATTCATTTAGCAGAATCTCGGTCTTCAATTTTCACTGTTTATTATGGGCTTTTGAAGTAATGACTGTCGCAGCTTTCATAATGCAGCTCTAGGCAAAGTGTCTGCCACTGAACAATCCTATTTTGTGGTATTTCTTTCCACAGACGTCTGCTGGATCTTGGATGCTTGGAAGGCAAAGTACTGATCGCCTGAATATAGCATTCTTTCAAATTAATTTGATCCTTCTCGTTCATATTTATAAAGAGCTATTTTATAATCCAGTTATGTTGTGATTTTTTTTTCCCCTCTTTTAATTGGAACAAAGGCATGTTGTTCTGTGGATGTCAAGCCAGATATGGACGAAAAGTGATGAGCATTTTCATTCAGGAAAGTATTCTGTGCATTACAACTAAATATTCACCAGTTGCAGTTGTGTAATTTGTAGTTCCTCGGAGAGAAAGACAGAGGGAAATTCTATAAACGGTTGCTAAACTCAGATGCCAGTACATAAGAACATAAGAATAGCCTTCCTGGGTCCATCAAGCCCAGTAGCCCGTTCTCACAGTGGCCAATTCAAGTCACTAGTACCTGGCCAAAACATAAGGAGTGGCAATATTCCATGCGTCCGATACAGGGCAAGCAGTGGCTTCCCTCACATCTTTCTCAATAACAGAATATGGCCTTTTCCTCCAGGAACTTGTCAAAACCTTTCTTAAAACCAGCTACGCTATCCGCTCTTACCACATCCTCTGGCAACGCGTTCCAGAGCTTAACTATTCTCTGAGTGAAAAAAAAAGTTCCTCCTATTGGTTTTAAAAGTATTTCCCTGTAACGTCATCGAGTGTCCCCTAGTCTTTGTCATTTTTGACGGAGTGAAAAATCGATCCACTTGTACCCGTTCTACTCCACTCAGGATTTTGTAGACTTCTATCATATCTCTCCTCAGCCGTCTCTTTTCCAAGCTGAAGAGCCCTAACCGTTTTAGTCTTTCCTCATACGAGAGGAGTTCCATCCCCTTTACCATCTTGGTCGCTCTTCTTTGAACCTTTTCTAGTGCCGCTATATCTTTCTTGAGATAAGGAGACCAGAATTGAACGCAATACTCCAGGTGAGGTCGCACCATGGAGCGATGCAGGGGCATTATAACATTCTTAGTCTTGTTAACCATCCCTTTTTTAATAATTCCTAGCATCCTGCTTGCTTTTTTGGCCCCCGCCACACACTGGGCGAAAGGTTTCATCGTATTGTCTACGATGATACCCAGCTACTTTAACTTCTCTTACCACATCATCTGGCAACGCGTTCCTCTGTTAATTGGGAAACTCCATTTGAAACCGCAATCAACATGAAATTTAAAGTGCCTACCAGCGCCTAAACAGAAGGTGCCAGAATCACGCCTCTGGAGGTGTCTACTGGAGCCTGACACAGGAAGTGGTGTTTGGCACAGTAAAGTGCCTACATAGGCACGATTCATGGTAAAGATAGATGCCGGAAATGTAGGCCTACATTTTCGGCGCCTATTTTTCCCGGAGGCGTGATTCTCTAAACAGTACCATCGCGTGATTGGCACTCAATCAGCGGCCGCTTTTTAGGCAGCCACTGATATCAATTCTATTTAGAGAATTCGGGCCTTAATGCGTTTATGTCTGAGATTAGGGAGACTCGTTCGTTTAGTTGTTTATTAATCTCATTTTTATTCCACCGTGCTGTAAATGTCCAAGGTGGACAACAAAATGCATTAAAAATACTGTACAATGTCCCATATCTAGCTAGACAAATTACGTACTTTGATCCTGCAAACAACCTTTAAAAGCTGCTTCTGTCATCTGAGACAATTCCAAAATCTCCATAGATTGAAAAGAGGAGTCTCATCACAGTGATCCATGTGATAATGCTGCAACTACACAACTGTAACTTCACATTTATTGGTCAAACCAAAATGAGTTTGCATCAGCTCCAATTAATCGTGAATGCTGCAGCACGCCAGGTCCTTGGGCAAAATGGCTGCCGGAGCCTCCAGCCTGCAGAGAGTGCAATTTACTAAAGGACCGAAAAAGCTAATATAACTCAGATCTACAGATGCAAACGTTTTGATATGAGTATGTTAGGCCACAAAAGATTTCTATAAACCAGAGCTAGAATATTGTATCTTTAGAATTTATTCTAATAGCCCCTGCCACTCTGTAGTGACGTGCCTTCAATACATCATTTGACAACAAAACTTCTCCACTATGTTCGAAGTAGATAATGTGGGGTTTTTAAATGGTCATAGTGCTAGAGATGGTAGTCTTGTCCAATGGCATAGTAGGGGGGGGTGGACCATCCTGGGTACCATCTTGGTGGGGGCGCATGCACCTCTCCCCTGCCACACACCACGCTCTTGCCCTTCCTTCCCCTTCTACCTCTTTAAATCTTCACCAGCGTGAGCAATTTCTCTGGCCTACTGCTTGCGTTGGCCTGGCTCCTCTCTGAAATCACTTCCTGGAGAACGTCAAATGGGCAGGAGACCCTGGTGAGCGAGTTAACAGAAGACAAACAGAAACCAGAGCCTGGGACCAACATGATTTAAATAATAAAATGACCAGACTACAAAAGGAAGAAAAAAAAAAATTTATTTTCTATTTTGTGATATACAATACTCCCCCAATATTCACGGGGGTTCCGTTCCAGGAAGCCCCGCAAATGTTGAAAAACTGCGAATACGGTTTCTAGCAGGGGAGACAGGAGAGGGCAGCCGGAGCACCGGCGAGTGAAGCAGCTCCAGATTGGTGAGGCCCAACTTTAGTACAGGAAGAGGCGGTCGGAGCATACCGCGAGTGATTTCCTTCACTCGCTGGCGCTCCGGCTGCCCTCTCCTGCCCAGTCATTTGCGGTCGAAAAATACCGCGAATGACTGGGACCGCGAATTCGAGCACTGTATGTCAGTTTTGAAATGTGTATCCGCCTAGAGCTGGTGTTAGACGAGTGTGAGCTAGGCTGGCATGGGGTTGCAGTGTGCAAAGGGTGGGTGAAGAGGCTACGAAATAAACCTGCCAGGATGTTTGAAAAAAACACTCAATTAGGCAGGAAAAGTGAATCGAATTGAAAAATCGATTCAATAGGCTGAATCAAATTGAATTGAAATTTTTTTTTCCCTGAATCGGGCAGCACTAGTTTCTATCAGCCGTAAGTCTGGCACCCAAAGTCAGACGCAATCTATGCATTGTTCTGGTATTCTATAACGGTTGGGCGTTCTGTAAGGAATAGCAGCTGAGCGCCAGTCTCTTCAGCACCTAGATTTCAGCGCTATTTATAGAATTTCTCCCCAAAAAAGTCAACATGGGATGCCACGAAAAAGACTGAATTCCTGTTTGTAATGTGGTTTTGGTTTTTTTTGCCTTTTCTCTTTGGCACTATAAATTACACTCTGAACATGCACTGAGCAAAGGAGATGGCTCAATAACTCTTTTTTTCTTTTATGCTGGAAAAGTTGTGCCACTCACATTTCAAATGATCTTCCAGAAATGAAAGATGGTGACTCATTTGCTCTAAAGACAAATGTAAACAAGCCCATAATAACATTTGTCAGACAATTCATTCAACATGCTGGTTTTTCCATGAGTAGAGACCACATTTCTTAAATGAAAAAAATATATATTTTTTTTTCCACCGTATTTGCCTTTTAAACCTATGGCAGTTAACATTGTCACTGATGAACTAAAAAGAAAACACACATTTTCCACATCCAGTCAAAGAGAGAATGTATTTTTTTTTCAGCAGTATCCAAAGATATTAGTGAAGTCTTGGTATCTTTCCCATTTGTCAGAAAATGATGTTCAGGATAGAACAGAATAGTTCTATATTAGTCCATTAATAATTTGGGGATAAACCTGATGGAGTTTTAATAATATAGAAAGATCACTAGGGAACACTTTAAGTCACTAGTCCAGGGGTAGTCAATTCTGGTCCTCGAGAGCCGGAGCCAGGTCAGGTTTTCAGGATATCCACAATAAATATGCATGAGATAGATTTGCATCTCAAGGAGGCAGTGCATGCAAATACATCTCATGCATATTCGTTGTGGAGATCCTGAAAACCTGAGACCGGAATTGCCTACCCTGCACTAGTCCACCAGCTTCAGAGTGTGTATTGGATCAGTGGCTCTTAAACCTGTCCTGGGTTTTCAAGATATCCCTAATGAATATGCATGAGGCAGTTTTGCAAATAGAAGGTGACAGGCATGCAAATCTGCCTCATGCATATTTATAAGAGATATCTTGAAAACCCGACTGGCTGGGGGTCCCTCAGAACAGGTTTAAGAACCACTGTATAAGGGTACACCGTCAAAAACGCGCCGGACATTGGCGTGGTGACATTTGCGTGCAGGACATATGTGCACCACCACTTTTAAGCCTTTCCGTTAGCATTGGGGGAGGGAGTGGCGGGGGAATCCCCTCACTACATTTACAAGTCCTCACTCTCCCATCGGGGGGAACCCCCCCAAGTACACTGAAAACTTCCGTTTTCCTTTCCATTTTCGCTGTCCAGAAGTTTTCAGTGTAGTTGGGGGTTCCCCCCCCCCACACCCACCCCACATCCCCCCCCAACGGGAGCTCAAGGACTTGTAAATGTAGTGGGGGCTTCCCCCACACACACCCTCACATCGCAAATGGAAAGGCTTAAAAGTGGCGGCATGCATAAGTCCTGCGCATTAATATCGCGGCGGGATTGTTGGCATGCCAAAGTCCGGCACGCTGTTGATGGATCACCCTGTATATAAGTAGGGATACCAGATGGAGACGGCGCCTGGGGCAGACTGCTTCCCCCCGTTCCTTCTCTTACTGTACTATAGTCCAGACGGTGACCTGTGAAATGGCGCCAACAATTCCCCCCAACATTTGCGTGCAGAACAAATGCACGCGCCACCTTATGCCTTCTCGTTTGTGCTCTGAAGGGGTGTTTGTGTGAGGGAACCCCCAACTACACTCGGGCTCTCATTCAGGGGGGTGGGGCGAACCCCCACTACAATTACATCTCGCGCTCTCACCATCTTACAACTCGCTCCAGGGGAGGGGGGGAGACAATTCCGCCTCGACAATTCCCCTCCCTTCATGCACGAACTTGTCGCTGTGCGCTTTTGACGGAGCAGAATTGTCGGCATGCCCAGTGTCCTGCGCGCTAATGACGGTGTACCGTCCAGACTGAAGAGCCTTAACCTATATATACTTTTTCAGCAATAAACAATTCAAAAGCAATTCCTTCCTATTTATTTAGATATTAATTCTGATATATTGTATACCAAAATACTAACATGGTCTATATAGGCCACTTTTACAAAGCCACGGTAGCGATGCACTTAAACCCATTCAGTTCCTATGGGCTCCGGTGAATTTATCGCCACAGCATCGCTTACGCGGATTTGCAGAAGGGGCCCCTATATTTCCCTAATCAATTAATCCCTGACTGGTTTTGTTTTGCAGAAGTTCTCAAAGTATGACCAGCCTGTTCAGTAATACCATGTCTCCTGTGAAGGACAGTACTTCCTCCTTACCCAGAAGTCAAAGTTCTTTCAACAAATCTCCCCTTCGAGCGCTCTATGACCTACTCATCGCACCAATGGAAGGGGTAAGTGATTCCTCGATTGGGGTCATTCTGTGTCAAGTGGTTCAGAGCTCCCCACTCGATCATCTCAGAAATTGCTGACATTTTTTTCAGGGGATGCGTTATTTATTTATTTTTTAGTTAGTTAATTTTCTATACTGCATTCGCTGGTCTGCACCAGGTGTTTCGTTTTGATTGTTGTGGTTTTATAAAACTTAATAAAACATTTTTGAACCAAAAAAAGTTTTCTAGACTGTTCTCCCAAGGGAGCTCAGAACGGTTTACATGAATTTATTCAGGTACTCAAGCAGTTTTCCCTCTCTGTCCCGGCGGGCTCACAATCTATCTAACGTACCTGGGGCAATGGGGGGATTAAGTGACTTGCCCAGGGTCACAAGGAGCAGCGTGGGTTTGAACCCACAACCTCAGGGTGCTAAGGTTGTAGCTTTAACCACTGTGTACAATTTCCCCAATCCTCTTCTTGGTTGGGCTGAGAATTTTTCAGCAGCCCCTTGTATTGTGATGTCATAATGCTTCATTCCAATGCCTAAGAGCCAACCTCATCCATGATGTCACAATGGCTTCCCTATACTTGTGCCCATTGACTAGATGCATTTGCCTTATTGAAATGAAAAATGTGGAATGACTTGTAAGTTTCATGGCTCAGAACGGTTTACATGAATTTATTCAGGTTCTCAAGAATTTTCCCCTATCTATCCTGGTGGACTCACAATTTATCTAATGTACCTGGGGCAATGGGGGGATTAAGTGACTTGCCCAGGGTCACAAGGAGCAGCGTGGGTCTGAACCCACAACCTCAGGGTGCTGAGGCTGTAGCTTTAACCACTGCGCCATGATCTCAGCCAGGTCCAGACTTAGGGACCCCCTTTATTTTGGCCAAGGAAAATTCTGAGCGGTTTTTACCTTTCTATTATTTGACTTTTGTAACTTGGCAAGAGCAGACACATTCAGTTGGGCAGGGCATGAATCCACACAACAGAAGGAAGCTCAGCTGTATCCGAATAATAGTTTCAAGCAAAAGAAACTCGTTCTGATTCATGGTTGATCCGATACCCTGGCAGTGTTAGGTGCCATATGTAGATTATGCAAAGCTCCTACCGCTATTACTGCAAATCATTTCTGTCGTACTCAGCCTCTGTTCCAAAGAACTTACAGTCTTCAAGGTAGACAAACAGGACAAATAAAAGAATAGGAAGCTTGATTTCTTATGAAAACAATTAAAACGAGAATATGTAGTATCAAAAAGGTGGGTTTACGGGTTAGATTTTTAGAGGAAGCAAGACAAAAAAAAAATCACAAAGGGCCTTCAAGTTCCGGGCAATCAAATTGAAATGTGTAGGACCCAACACGGGCCGTGTTTCAGCGCACTTGCCTGCATCAGGGGTCAGGCGATGATGTATCAAACCAAAAGAAACTGGAGTACATACGATATGCACCTGGCAAGCTCTTAAGGACGCCGTGGGTCCTCACACAGGGTTTACGATTGTACACCGATAATACAAATCAAGCAAGTCAGTGGATAAATGGTGTCTTCACCACGCCAAAAGCGAAACTGTGCACAAGAGTACTGTAAAAAATGTCATTTTATCCACTGACTTGCTTGATTTGTATTATTGGTGTACAATCGTAAGCTCTGTGTGAGGACCCACGGTGTCCTTAAGAGCTTGCCAGGTGCATATCGTATGTACTCCAGTCTCTTTTGCTTTGATACATCATCTACTGACCCCTGATGCAGGACCTTGTTGGGTCCAAAAAATTTGATTGCCAGTAACTTGAACACCCTTTGTGCGTTTTGGTCCTACTTCCTATGTGGCTTGTACCTTGGTTCCCTCTCTGCTGTTCTGTAGATTTTTTAAGAAATCCATAGAGGGATCGTGACGCACAGGCTCAGGAAGTTTATTGTGGTGGAAAATATAGAGTCTGGAGTTGGCAGTAAAGGAGAAGAGCGCAAACAAGAGTGGCTGATTGGATGATCGGCATTCGTGAAGAAAGATGAGAGAGGAGAGGTGATGAAGAGCTGCCGCATGAAAATCACTCAATTAGCTTACACGCCCAGGTGATAGAATACCTTCAGTTACGCACATAACTTATAGGAAAAATCAGTTGCAAATTGGCACTAACAATATAAGTCTCTGTTTCAAGGATTAAAGACCAGGGGTAGGACCGCAGAAAACGAACGCAAATGGGAACAGAAGTGTAGTAGAACCGGAAAGCGTCTCAGAAGACTTTGTGAGGAGCTAGCTAAATTTAAAAAAGGACAAAGCGCAGGGGCCTGACGGGATACATCCCAGGGTACTCAAGGAACTCAGAGTCTGGCGTCGCCATTGTCTCATCTTTTCAATGCTTCCTTAGGGTCTGGTGTGGTCCTGGACAACTGGAAAAGGGCGGATGTGGTCCCTCGGTACAAGAGCGGAAGTAAGGAGGAGGTTGGGAATTATAGGCTGGTTAGTCTGACCTCGGTAGAGGTAGTGGAGATGAAGACTGTGTCTGAATTTAAGATAGCACGGGACAGGCATGTGGGATCTCTAAGCTTGAAGAAGAGATATTGGATGGTGTGGAAGGGCAGACTGGATGGGCCATTTGGCCTTTATCTGCCATCATGTTTCTATAACCATAAAGCTCTGTGACATCACAATGCAGGTGTAAAGAGCCTTAGCCAATAGGGAGAGGAGGAGATAGTGGATGCTGAGGATGGGCAGACTGGATGGGCCATTTGGCCTTTATCTACCATCATGTTTCTATGCTTCTATAACAATTACACACATAATTGATGATCTACAATTTGAACTTGGCAGGCAGCATCGCCACACCTAACTTTTTGGCGACCTGTAGAGAATTACCGCCTTGTGGTTCAGAAAGAGAAGTTTGAACTGTAGGAGGAAACAGAGGTTGAACCCAAATGAAGTGACTTAAGAAATAGAGTTATATGAGTGTAATAACACTGCTGGAACATAAACAATGCATCTGAAGTCTGAATAAATTGGAGAGAGAGTTCAGTAGGAAACCAGTGAGAGACAAGTTGCAGTATCTAAAAGTAATGATGAGCATTTGGTAGATAAGAACATAAGAAGTTGCCTCTGCTGGGTCAGACCAGAGGTCCATCTTGCCCAGCAGTCTGCACCCGCGGTGGCCCATCAGGTCCATGACCTGTTAGGTGGTCCCTGACTTTTCCTATAACCCATCTCTACTTATATCTTTACCCCTCAATCACCTTATCCTTCAGGAATTTATCTAAACCTTCCTTGAACCCCCCATAGCGTGCTCTGCCCCATCACAACCTCCGGGAGCGCGTTCCACGTGTCCACCACCCTCTGAGTAAAGAAGAATTTCCTAGCATTTGTTCTAAACCTATCCCCTTTCAATTTCTCCGAGTGCCCCGTTGTACTTGTGGTTCCCCAAAGTCTGAAGAATCTGTCCCTGTCTACCTTTCAGGATTTTAAAGGTTTCTATCATGTCTCCTCTAAGTCTCCGCTTTTCCAGGGGAGAATGGCCCCAGCTTTTCCAACCTGTCAGCGTATGAAAAGTTTTCCATGCCTCTTACCAATTTAGTCGCTCTTCTCTGGACTCCCTCAAGTATCGCCATGTCCTTTTTGAGATACGGCGACCAGTACTGGACGCAGTACTCCAGATGCGGGCGCACCATTGCACGATACAGCGGCATGATGACTTCCTTCGTCCTGGTCGTGATACCCTTTTTGATGATACCCAACATTCTGTTTGCTCTCTTTGAGGCTGTCGCACACTGTGCCGATGCTTTCAATGTTGTGTCCACCAACACACCCAGGTCTCTTTCAAGGTTACTCACCCCTAGTAATGGCTTTTTGTTCAACCCTGTATTTGCCATTGTCGCTCAGGAGCAACTTGTGTATTCTATAGCTCTTAGGGGAGATCTGCATCTCCAAATGCCTGTAACTTTGTCACTGTTGCTCTCGTTCAACATCAAGTTACGTAAAGCAGCCGTTTTCACCGTCTGCCAGTTAAAATGCTAAAATCATTAGGGCAGCTAAAGTTTTATTTGTCGCTATCTTAATTATCACTGGTAGGACTCGGTGATACTGAAATACTTCCCATCTGTTTTTGTGGTGCACCGTGAATAGTGCGCAGGGCATTTGCGCCCTGACAATTCCACTCCGACAAGTGCGCGCATGAAGAGAGTGTGATTTTCGGGGCACAATTGTCAGTGTAGTGGGGATGGGGGGGGGGGCGTTTGTGGCAAGGTTAAAATTGAAGCGTGTCGAACGAGAGGGCTATTCTAGTGGGGAGGGGTTCCCCCACACCCTCAGAGCGGAAGAGCCGGGCTTCGGGAGGAGAGCGCTAGTTTTAAGTGAACTGGGGGGGAGTTTCCTCTCCCAGATCCCCCTTAATGGAAGTGCGAGGACACACACACATACACACACCCTTAGAGTGCAAATGGGAAGGCGAGAGATCGGTGAGACCATCGGCGCACATTTGTCCTACGTGCTTTTGACGGGTCACCGTTTTTGTAATAGTGAATCACATATGCTAGAAACATGGAACTCTGCAACCTATTTCGTGCTCACTGTTGATGCCAAAGTTATCTCAGCTGGATTTATTTCACACCTCTCTGGATTATATCACCCAGGTGACATCATCAGGGAGGGAGCCTTTCTTCCATTTACTGTATTTTGCACAACATTCAGTCTTAGTTCAACATTTTCCTCTGCCAAAAGAACAGTTGGTTACAAGCCCCAGAAGGCTTTTTAGTATGAGCTAGAAATGTTATGTTAGAGTGGCCAAATGTATTCTCCGGACTAACCAGTTGGAAGTATAACAATCCAGCATAGGCCACAAGATAATGCTCTTTCATCCAGATGTGGAAAGAGTTTGGAAAACAATTAAATCTATTTTCATCTTTTTAAAGTTTCACGTAGAGTAGGGAAAAATAGCGTAAAAAGCCCTACATATTAATTTGCTTGCACTAATATGAAAGGGTTTTGTTTCTTGTCCAGTGATCAAATTTTCTGTGACTTTTCAAGGAAAAAGAAGCAAAAATATTGGCAAAAAAAAAAAAAAAATCACTGGCTGTTTAGGGTAGCAAACTTATCTCAGTATGGGACTCTGCCAATAGGGCCGGAATCCAATCGGATTTTCAGGATTTCCCCAATGAATATGCATGAGATCTATTTGCATGCACTGCTTTCAATGCATATTCATTGGGGAAATCCTGAAAACCCGATTGGATTCTGGCCCTCGAGGACTGGACTTGCCCATGTCTGGTCTAACTTCTACAATGGGTTAGATCAGTGATCTCAAATTCGCGGCCCACCAGATACTATTTTGAGGCCCTCGGTAGGTTTATCATAATCACAAAAGTAAAATAAAACAGTTTTCTTGATCATATGTCTCTTTAGCTATAAATGACAATATTATTATTAAGACTTAGCCAAAAGGAAAGATTTATAAACTGTAAAGAGTTTTACCGCATGCAAAATTGTAATTTCTTTAATAAGACATTATCTATTTTTTTCTGAAGCCCTCCAAGTACCTACAAATCCAAAATGTGGCCCTGCAAAGGGTTTGAATTTGAGACCACTGGCCTATAGAAGAGGAGATGCAAATGTTAAGAGCCTTAGCCAATAGGGAGAGGAGGAGATAGTGGATGCTGCAGATGGGCCTTTGGCTTTTATCTGTCATCTATGTTTTGATAACTATAAAGCTCTATGACCTCACAATGCAGGTGTAAAGAGCCTTAGCCTATAGGAAGAGGAGATGCAAATGTTAAGAGCCTTAGCCAATAGGGAGAGGAGGGGATAGTAGATGCTGCGGATGGGCCATTTGGCCTTTATCTGCCATCATTTTTCTTTGTTACTATGTTACTAAAGTTCTATGACCTCACAATGCAGGTGTAAAGAGCCTTAGCCTATAGAAAGAGGAGATGCAAATGTTAAGAGCCTCAGCCAATAGGGAGAGGAGGAGATAGTGGATGCTGCGGATGGGCCATTTGGCCTTTATCTGCCATCATGTTACTATGTTTCCATAACCATAAAGCTTTATGACCTCACAATGCAGGTGTAAAGAGCCTTAGCCTATAGCAGTGGTCTCAGACTCACAGCCCGCCAGGTACTATTTTGAGGACCTCGGTCTGTTTATCATAATCACAAAAGTAAAATAAAACAATTTCTTGATCATATGTCTCTTTAGCTATAAATTACAATATTATTATTAAGACTTAGCCAAAAGGAAAGATTTATAAACTGTAAAGAGTTTTACCTCATGCAAAATGATCATTTCTTTAATAAGACATTAACTTTTTTTTTTTCCCGAGGCCCTCCAAGTACCTACAACTCCAAAATGTGGCCCTGCAAAGGGTTTGAGTTTGGGACCACTGGGTTAGATATATGTTCTGGTTTCGTAGAGACGACGTGCCTTTTGGAATTCTTTTGCAATCAGATCTCAAGAAGGTTTTTATTTAAAGAACAAGAACTAGATATTTTTGGAATATTCATGTACAAAGCAACATAGCTGAGGATCTGTCAACACTCCTTTCACAGCAGAAAAGAAATTCAGTAGTTTTGCATTTTTAATATAATGTATTCATTTCTTCCCCATTTTTTGACTTTTGTTCAAATACAAATATAGACAAGGTCACATCATCGTCAAATAATTTATCGTCAAATCATAGTAACATAGTAGATGACGGCAGATAAAGACCCGAATGGTCCATCCAGTCTGCCCAACCTGATTCAATTTAAATTTTTAATTTTTTCTTCTTAGCTATTTCTGGGCAAGAATCCAAAGCTCTACCCGGTACTGTGCTTGGGTTCCTACTGCCGAAATCTCCGTTAAAACCTACTCCAGCCCATCTACACCCTCCCAACCATTGAAGCCCTCCCCAGCCCATCCTCCACCAAACGGCCATACACAGACACAGACCTGCAAGTCTGCCCAGTACTGGCCTAGTTCAATATTTAATATTATTTTCTGATTCTAAATCTTCTGTGTTCATCCCACGCTTCTTTGAACTCAGTCACAGTTTTACTCTCCACCACCTCTCTCGGGAGCGCATTCCAGGCATCCACTACCCTCTCCGTAAAGTAGAATTTCCTAACATTACCCCTGAATCTACCACCCCTCAACCTCAAATTATGTCCTCTGGTTTTACCATTTTCCTTTCTCTGGAAAAGATTTTGTTCTACGTTAATACCCTTCAAGTATTTGAACGTCTGAATCATTTTATTCCAGAACGTTTACAAAAACAATAAACAAGTATACAAGGTTTGCAACCCCCTGTCCACCCCCAAATAAATCCATACCATCAACCGCACAGAGAAATAAATGGTAGCAGCAGGGTCTGGATTCTTATGACCCCCACACCCCCTTCCCCTAGCTTCCTAGGAGAGGCTCCACCCCAGTGACCTTCCCCTCCTCCCACCAAGAGCCCTATTAAGCAATTAATTAAAAAGCATAAAAAAAAGTGATAAAGGCTGAGCACACTCGAGAAGTCCCAGCGATGGCTAGTACACCACTGACTTCTGCATTGAAGAAGCAGGACAAGGAGGATGGGGAGAAGCTCGCGAACTGGCTGGCAAAGCTTTGGCATCTCTGCCAGCCCTTTAAAAGGTGCTGCAGTTGTGGAAGGGGGGCTCAGGCCCCCCTCCCGTGGCTATGCCACTGCATGTCAGTAAATGTATCTTAAGTGGTTTGCAAAAGTTAAAATCAGGGGAAATTAAAAACAAAAAAAAGAGACTATAGATATGTTTGGAGGGTGGGGGAATACAATGAGAAATTGTTCTAATCACTGTCTTGATTAAACAGCTATTCCAGTCGCCTAGAGCCTGAATAGGGATGAGCGACACACAGAGCACATTACAGGGGTTCAAGGAAGGTTTGGATAGGTTCCTAAAGGATAAGGGGATTGAGGGGTACAGATAGAAGTAAAGGTAGGTTGTAGAAATGGTCAGGAACCACTTCACAGGTCATGGACCAAATGGGCCGCCGCGGGAGCGGACCGCTGGGCGCGCTGGACCTCTGGTCTGACCCAGTGGAGGCAACTTCTTATGTTCTTAAATGGAAGTTTAGATTACATTAGATTAGATCTTGATTTGTGACCTGCATATATTGCACCTTACCAGCTCTAGAATCTGGCTCTCTTTGGCATAATGGCGCAGAGAAAACATCCCCGGAAAAGGGAAAAAAAAAACTTCACGCAGCGTGCTGTTGTACAAATGGCACTCTTGAGCTGCTTGTTGATTTACCTCCCCCCCTTTTACAAAACCGCAAAAGCGTTTTTTAGCGCACGCCAGCACGCTGACTGCTCCGTGCTGCTCCCGATGTTCATAGAGTTCTCTGAGGTCGGGAGCAGCTCAGAGCATTCAGCATGCCGGCCTGCGCTAAAAACTGCTTCTGCATTTAAAAAAAAAAAAAAAAGGATGGGGGCGTTTAGACTGTCCACAAAGTATATTTTTTATTAATGATGGCACAGTGTCAGGTCTGTGCAGTACAAATTGTATATAAATTGCCAGTTCCCCAAAATCCTATTAGAAAACAAAGCTGCAACGGTTGTTCTTTTTCAGTTCTTTCACGTCTGCGTTCAGACATTCCACTCTCCTGCTTTTCGTTTCAGAGGCGCGTATAACAGAGTTTAGAGATTCCTTTGCTGAGGAAGAAGTCTTAGAACTTGAATTGTTCGAACAATTCAGCAATTTTCTTTCATGGAGCCCAAGAACCAAGCACCAGGGTCAGTTGTTTCTCTGTTCAGAGCTCTCATGAAGACACAACCAGCACCTGTTCTCATCACTACTAGCCCTTCTGTTAAAGGAAAGTCGAGCTCCAAATAACACCCAACAGGATGAATTGCTTCTTTACTCTTTCCAAAAATACCAGAACTATGGGGGCATGCGTAGATTTAAAACAAACTGGAGAAAATATTTCTTCTCTCAGTGTGTAATTAAACTCTGGAATTCATTCCAGAGCATTTGGTGAAAGCAGCAGGGTTTAAAAAAAGAAAAAGATTTGAATAATTCCCTAAAACAAAAATCCATAAGTCATTATTAAGATGGACGTGGGGGAAATCCACTGTTTATTCCTAGGTTTTACGTTTTGGGATCGTGCCATGTACTTGTCACCCGGGTTGGCCACCTTTTCGAACACAACCTTGATGGACCTTCAGTCTGTTCCAATATGGCAACTCTTATGTTCTTATGATTCAAACTTGCCTCCTGGCAGTTCCATACACCAATATTTTCTACCCTCTTCAAACTCAGGACACACATACATTTTCAAATATGTCATGTAGCACACAAGAAGTCACTGTGGAAATGGGAGTGGACTCGTTTGGTCGAAAGAATAGCCCCCAACAGAAGCTGTAAGGATCAAAAGTTGACAGTCCAAGAGGAAGAAGTGGAGAGTGTACAGTGTGCAAGTTAGTTTATCTGCTTCATTAATTGATTTTGGTTGGACATCAAAGTGGTTTATAAGTAGAAAAACATGTGAATCTGGAGCTAAAATGGAAACAAATATAAATCTAATCTAATCTAATCCTTAGGTTTGTATACCGCATCATCTCCACGTTCGTAGAGCTCGACACGGTTTACAGTAGGAGAAATAGGAAGGAACTACAACAGAGGGTTAGAGGTAGAAGTGTGAAAAAAATTTAGAGAACTTGGGATGCCAAGATATAAGAGTTTCCTTGATTCCTAAGCTGGAGGAAGACTTACATTTTTTGAGAAAAGCCAGGTTTTCAGATGTTTGCGGAAAACTTGGAGAGAGCTCAAGTTCCGAAGAGGGGAGGTAAGGTTGTTCCAGAGCTCAGTGATTTTGAAGTGGAGGGAGGTCCCTAGCTTTCCTGTGTGGGAAATGCCTTTTAGCGAGGTGAAGGATAGTTGTAATTTGTGGGAGGATCTGGTGGTATTAGGGTTTGAGGAATTCCAAGAAAGAGGGATAAAGGGAGGGAGGATACCATATAGGATTTTGAAAGTTAAACAGGCGCATTTATAGTGGACCCTGGCGATTATCGGAAGCCAGTGGAGCTTGGCCGCGGCATTCTGAATCCGTTGGAGTCTGTGGAGGTTTTTCTTAGTTAGGCTTAAGTAGATAGAGTTGCAATAGTCCAATCTGGAGAGGATGATGGATTGGACAAGGAGGGCAAAATGTTTTTGATGGAAGCAGGATCTAACTTTCCTCAGCATGTGAAGGCTGAAAAAGCATTTTTTTTACCAAGGATTGGAGGTGGTCATTGAAGGACAATGTGGAATCAATGATGATGCCCAAGACCTTGCTCGAGAACTCAAGCTGCTATATGGCCTATTTTAGATAGAATATAGAAATTGGAATTTGAGACTTCCAGGTGGGAATGTATCAATCTTCAGTAGTGTTTGAGCAAAGGATCTGCCAACATGGAGCTTTTCTAAAGTGCATGGAGGAATTCACATGTATGTAGCAGCACGTGCGGTGGGAGCAATCATTTAATAGTTGTCCATACGTTAATATTTCAGCACCTATTGTGTACATATGGACATAAGACGTATGTGGTAACACTTTCAAAACCTACATATCTAAATGCGCCAATCTAGGTGCCTAATTATAGGCGTCTTTTATAGAATCAGGTCCTGAATTTCTAAGCAAAACGCGTGGAGAGGCATAATTTTAAAAAAAAAAAATCTATGTCCCCTTTTGGCCTAAGGCCCTAAACGCTGAAAGTAGCAGCAGGGAAAATGTCCATTCTCAAAAAAAAAAACCGTCCAAAATAAGGTGTTTTTTTTTGTTTTTTTTTTAGAATGGCCTACCTCTGCGTTCAGGAGTTTAATCACCCGAACCACTACTACGTCTAAACTTACAACACATTATCAACCAAAAAATAGCCTAAGTCCCAAACACCCAAAACGAGACCTTTTAGGTGAAGGAGGAACCAGTCCTTCGCCTAAAAGCTGGATTCTGTAACCGGCATCTGTCAAAAACAACACTGGTTACAGAATCCACACACCCACCCCCCTGCAACGATCGCGGCAGGAGAGATGGCTCATCTCCCCTATCGCGATCGCCCCACCCCCGATCTGCCACAAACCACGGCATGAGAGATTGGGCATCTCTCCTGCCACAGGTCGCAGTAGTTTGGGGGTGGGGCGATCGCGGCAGGGGAGATGAGGCATCTCTCCTGTTGCGATCATTGCGGTGGGGAGGTAGGCAGGTTGCCGGGGCCGCTGAGCTGATCAGCTCAGCGGCCCCTTTTCAGAACTTATACCTGTTTTGACTTGGTTTAAGTCAAAACGTATAAATTCTGACTGGGCAACCTGCTCAAGTTTTTGGTTATACTTGCTGTACGTAGTCTAAGTCGGCCCACCTTCCGCCCTTTCCCCTCCTCCAAAACGCCTCTTTTCGCTCTAGGCGTTTAGAGGCAGGGAAAAGGCCTAAGCTGGTTTTAGATACGTTTAAAACCAGCTTTGATTATCGATACTTGGATGATCTGGCTTTTTGATCGTCCAAGTACCGATTTAGAACACTTTTTGGCCTTTTTAAATTATTATTATTATTATGAGCCCCTTAATATTTAAGAGCAAGAAGGTTGTCCTGCCACTTTAAGAAAAAAAAATAATAAGCTTGGCCTGTCAATGTAAAACGTTCCTGATTAACCCCATGCTCTTTCAGCTCAACCTACCTGGAGTTCTCATCATGGTAACCACAGAAATCCTGTTCACGGATGTACTATATTCCCATGCTTGGCATATTATAACTTTCACAAAATGTTTCCTTCTCCTCCTTGAATGGATTTCCAGTCCAGACTGTCTTTCTGCTGTTGACTTTGGCAGTTCGTACCAATTTCCAACCACACTCTTTGTAAAGAAATTCTGCCTGCTTTGTCTAATTTCTAATCTTCCCTTCATATTCAGTTTGACTTCTTGAAACCTTGTTTTAAGTTACTAACCAGATTACACAATTTATTTGATTGAACCCATTCCTTTCCTTTCCAGAGTGTACGTACACCTCTGTGAGATCATCACCACCCCTTGGCTTCCTTCCAATAAATTTCCTTAGTTGCAAGAAAAAAAAAAAAGGTCAGGCTTATGTTTCTGAAACTCATATACACAAGTTCATGCAGATTTTCATGTTTACTAATGGCTTCACTTAAGAAGTACTACAAAACAAGAATTTGGCAGAACAACTTAAAATCCCCTTTCAAAACCGACATGGCGCTCAATCAAAAAATCATTTAAAGTTTAATAAAATGACAAATCAGTACGAGCCCAAAAGATTAAATAATAAATACGTGGAGGGGCATAATAAAAAAAATAACGTCTAAGTCCCCTTTTGGCCTAAGGCCCTAAACGTTGAAAGTAGAAGCAGGGAAAATGTCCATTATCAAAAAAAAAGTCCAAAAGGACTTCCGGAACATTCCGGAATCCCAACATTCCGGAACATTCCGGAATCCCAAAGAATAGCGAGATTCCATCCTACCGATCCCAGGGCAAGAAGTGGTTTCCCTCATGTCTGTCTCAATAGAAGACTATGGACTTTTCCTCCAGGAACTTATCCAAATATATATATATTTTTTTAAACCCAGCTACGCTAACTCCAGTAATGTGTTCCAGAGCTTAACTATTCTTTGAGTGAAAAAAATGCTTCCTCCTATTGGTTTTAAAAGTATTGCCCTGTAACTTCATCGAGTGCCCCCTAGTCTTTGTCATTTTTGATGGAGTAAAAATTAATTTTGGTATTGGTCGTGTTAGCCATTTAAGTAGCACAGCTGAATATACATATGACCAGCGATTGTGCTGGGATTTACACATTTGCCCTCCAGATTCTATACATGATCCAATAACAGTAGCCCACATTGAAAAACTCCCCTCCCCCACCTTAATGCCAATCTTAAGTTTCCAGTTTCCAGTGCAAAAAAGTGAGAAAACCTCCCATGTATTAATTTACTTATCATATATTTACATACATATGCCATAAAAACACACGTCCATTAAACCCCGACATGAATCGTGTTTCCAGTATTCTCACCGAGTTCTGCTTCGGGAAAGGTCCTTTTAGCAAACATAGCTGCTTGCCATGCCGATGTTTCTCTTTTTAGCAAAAGCACATGTGACTTTATTCATTAAGCAGGTTCTCACATTTCATGTCCACTGGTTGAAGGGTAAGATAACTTAGCAAACCTGTCTCATCTTTTCTTAGAAAAGCGTCACCGCATCATGTAAGTACTTCAGTCATCTGACCTTGGTTATCAGCGTGGCATGATTCTGGAAAGAAGCGATGGCAGCCTTATTAAATTTCTAAGCTCCCAAAAGCTAAGACTTGAACTACTGGTGCTAAAAAACCAAGCAAGCCTCATTAGGGAAGCAACAGACGGTGGATTTGTGAGCCTGCATAATAGCCGCATGCTTTAAATGTTAAATCCAGACAGTGACAAAGAGCTTTGACGGTTTTGTGAATGCCTTGGGGTATCTAGTCTTACAGGAGCTGTGCTCAAAATGTAGAGTGTTGAGCAAATGGGTGGATGAAAGAAAGATCTATCCAGGGGGAGAATGACTGATAGGGCGACAGTTGGTAGGAAGACATGGGGGAACATAAGATTTGCCGCTGCTGGGTCAGACCAGTGGTCCATTGTGCTCAGCAGTCCGCTCACGCGGCGGGCCTTAGGTCAAAGACCAGTGCCCTACTTGAGACTAGCCTTACTTGCGTATGTTCTGATCCAGTAGGAACTTATCCAACCTTGTCTTGAATCCCTGGAGGGTGTTTTCCCGTATAACAGCCTCCGGAAGAGCGTTCCAGTTTTCCACCACTCTCTGGGTGAAGAAGAACTTCCTTACGTTTGTACGGAATCTATCCCCTTTCAACTTTCGAGAGTGCCCTCTCATTCTCCCTACCTTGGAGAGGGTGAACAATCTATCTTTATCTACTAAGTCTATTCCCTTCAGTATTTTGAATGTTTCGATCATGTCCCCTCTCAGTCTCCTCTTTTCAAGGGAGAAGAGGCCCAGTTTCTCTAGCCTCTCGTTGTACGGCAACTCCCCCAGTCCCTTAACCATTTTTCTCGGTACTACTTGCCCTAGATCAGTACCTACTCCTTGGGTTTTGGCCAGGTACTAGTGACCTGGATTGGCCACCGTGGGAATGGGCTGCTGGGCTTGATGGACCATTGGTCTGGCCCAGTAGGGCTGTTCTTATGTTCTTATGTGACAATTGGTAGGACGACAGTTGGTAGGATTCAGGTAGGCCCTACCAATTGTCGTTCTTTGAACTGACATCCTGGCTGCAGCTTGATTTGTTTGGATGAAGGATCGAAGTGATGATTACGTGTTATATTTGAGTCTTGAGGATTTGGAAAGTGTTTCCTCAACAGTCCACTGCTGAGTGATCGACATCTTTTCCTCACTACTCTTATTTGGATTGTTGTTCTCATCGTAGAGGCCTTCCGAGCTTTCTCCTCAGTGTCTACCTGCTATATGTGCCCCTGCCTCCCCAGGCACCACTTCTTCCAGTCTTCTCCCAGCTAACAGAATCTCAAAGTCACACTCCCCGATCTACCTCCCTCACCTCCCCTCCATTCTTGCATGTAGCCAAGGCGAGGGTAAAAGGGGAAGGCCCTGTGAGAACAGGGCTGCCGACGGGAGTCCCACGGCTTACCCGGAAGCCTTCCCTCTGATGTCAAAGGGAAGGCTTCCGGGTCAGCCACTGGCTTGTGAAAAAGTGCGGCTGGAAAAGAGGCAGGGAGCACTGGTGAGACAATTGCTGGCAGAAGTTGACTGCGGTGCTGCTGCAAGAGGGGAGGCGGGCAGCTCCAGCGTCCAGTAGGCTTGGGCCAGGAATCGCTGATAATCCAAGGGCAAATGTCGTCAGAGTTAACTGTGGTGCAGCTGCAAGAAACGAACTGGAGGGGAGGAAGGGAGCACCGGTGAGCCTGGAATCACTGACATTCTGAGGGTAACTTATTTGGAAAATTTTCCAGCTGAAAGAAGTGATCTGCATATTGAACTAGTAGAAAGACAATTCTACCAATTGTCTTCATATCAGTTGTCGCAGACCCTATTCAGGGTCTTCAAGTAAGATGATTTTTGTAAACAACAGGATGGGGGGAGGGGGCGGAATTCATCAAGGTGTGGTAAAAGTTCACCTTTTGTTGCACCTTGATTCCACATGTGGGATCTCGGTATTGCAGGATGTTGAATCTTGGGACAAAAGAATAACACCTCAGAAAAAGTGCTATTCCAGTGGCACAGGAGCATTGGGCCGCAAAGCCATGATCCGATACTCCCAGATCAATGTCCCCCCCAGGCATCCGTCCCCTCTCATAGTAACATAGTAGATGATGGCAGATAAAGACCCGAATGGTCCATCTAATCTGCCCAACCTGATTCAATCTAAAAGTTTGCTTGGGGGAGGGGTTTCTTCTTCTCTTTGGGTATTTCTGGGCAAGAATCCAAAGCTCTGCCCGGTACTGTTCTTAGGTTCCAACTACTGAAGTCTCCATCCATCTACACCCTCCCATCCATTGAAGCCCTCTCCAGCCCATCCTCCCCCAAACGGCCATATGGAGACACACACCGTGCAAGTCTGCCCCTCACCCCATCCCCCAAGAAACCAAAACACTGCCGTCCAAAACATCTTCCGATGTTATTAAGTCTTTACTATCATTCTGTTATTAAGTCTCTATCCTCAAACTGTATTCTCTATTGTCATGTACCATCCTGGAAATGTCCAGTTCTCTTCTTATGTAATCCGCTTTGAACCGCAAGGTACAAGCGGAATAAAAATCACTAATGTAATGTAATGTACTGGCCTTAGTTCTTCAATATTTACTATTATTTTCTGATTCTAGATCCTCTGTGTTCATCCCATGCTTTTTTGAACTCCGTCACCTTCTTCCTCTCCAGCCCCTCTCTCGGGAGCGCATTCCAGGCATCCACCACCCTCTCCGTAAAGAAGAATTTCCTAACATTGCTCTTGAATCTACCACCCTTCAACCTCATATTATGCCCTCTGGTTTTACCATTTTCCTTTCTCTGGAAAAAATTTTGTTCTACCAATTTAACTACCTCCTTGCATAAGGGTGACTCACTCCCCACAAGAACAAAGCAACCCCCCCTTCTCTTGATAGTATTTGTGGACGGGGGGGTCTTCCTGAGTCCGCGGGATCTTTGGGCAGGAGCGATGCGCAGTCACTCCTGCTCATCCTGTGTCGGCTTCAAAATGGCATGACTTCCACTAGTGGTCGTGTTTTCATATAAGGAAGTCATGTTAGGGTATTTGCATAACAATGAGATGCAAAATGTTCATTTGCATATTTTGCATCTCTTTACTACCTAATCTGCGACAAGTTAAATATCATCATGGTAATTTTGGTCAAGTGGCATTAGGGCCTTTAAGCCCCAAATAACAGGGACAGACAAGCTCTGCAGGACTCCAGGGAAGCCTGCCTGTCCCTAGCAATTGCAAGCACAATGTTGAAGCA
The DNA here is from genome assembly GCF_902459505.1 of Geotrypetes seraphini. Classification (NCBI taxonomy): domain Eukaryota; kingdom Metazoa; phylum Chordata; class Amphibia; order Gymnophiona; family Dermophiidae; genus Geotrypetes; species Geotrypetes seraphini. The sequence goes on along the minus strand of NC_047091.1, from coordinate 174,627,036 downwards.
TTGCCCCCTACTGGCAGCAATGCTTTTGGAGGACTCCTGCTCAGCTTGGAGGGAACAGTGATCCCTTATGTCCAACTGCCAGTGTAATATTTTTCTATCCACTGATGGGCTTATTTCATTGCTCCTGAGCTCTCTTAGTCATGCACAGTGCAGGATTTTGCTATCTGCAAGGAAAGGGAAGACAAAAGAAGAGGCACGGTCGCAGGTATCAGGTTAGGGTTACCAGATTTTACAAAAGTAAAATCCGGACACATGGCCACGCCCAGTTCCGGCCCTGCCGCAAACCCCTTCTCGAGCTCAGAGCCGCATTTGGAGAGACCTCTGAGCATGGGAGACCCGGAAACCTGCAACAAGCACAATGCCAGGTGCGGAAACCCTGAGAGAACATGCAATGCGATGACATCACATGCATGCACACATGCGTGCGATATCGCTGCGGGGCATGCATGCATGTGCAGATGCCCTCCAGACACGGCTCAGAGCTCAAAGCTGTTCCAAAACCTGGATAAAGTGCCGGGTTTTGAAAAGCCGTCTGGACGCCTTGACAGTCGCGTAATGCCAACCTGTTTACCTACCCTTCCCCAAAGGGATGCACCTACAAAAGATTCTTCAATAGAACTCTCTCATACCAAGCTGGCAGATGGACAAACTGCCTGACCACCCTCATCTCATCTGCCCCATCTTACTCATCCTTCAGGAAATCTCTCCAATCTTTCCTCTATGACAAATTTCTGGAACCTCCCCCCTCACCAAATAATCAAATGCTACCATCCTATAACTGATACTAGTTGTCTTCCCGACATTCACCTCCCTGCATTGGTTTTGTACACTGCTTTGTTCCTTATAATGCCTCTCGCACTACCTCTCCACTATATACATATCTCTGCTGTATATGTACAGTCTCCTGCACTGTTTCTTTGCTGTATAAATATCTTTACTGAATATGTACAGTTCGCATTGTATCTTCGCTGTAAATGTACAGTCTCTTACACTGTAAACCGCTCTGAACTGTTTGTGGTACTGCGGTATATAAAAAATAAAGTTATTATTAGTATTATTAAAAGAAGGACATGTCTGGGTAAATCCGAGCATCTAGTAACCCCTTGTCAGGTCTGCTAGCGCATTTCCATTTAACCCTTTCAGGACCAAGGGACATATTTGTCCCATAACTTTAAAATCCTATACATTTTGATTGGGATAGTCTACAGTTCTAAATTTGATATGTACGGATTCCATATGATACTGCCTTTATGTAAACAAACTGGTTCCGACATTCATTCATTAGCGTCGTTGCCAGATTGACGAGAAGATTCACTTGCCACACTGTCCATAAGCCAGAAGTTTGATTTTTTTTTAAAAAAAAATAATGATATTTCACAAAAAAAATCAATTTTTTGGCATCTGCAAGTCCTTTTTACCATAAAAATGTCGTCAAAACCACAAAAATTGGCCTACGATCCTTATGGTCCTGAAAGGGTTAACCACGTCAGCTTTTGGTTTGCTGACTTGGGGGCGGTGGCTTGTTCTAGCCCTCTTCCACTCCCTGCAGGAACTTTCTCGTTTGCTCTGATTTGCACGCTAATGTCAGCAGCAAGATCTCCCGAATTTTCTATCATAATTTAGCACGGCACTAAGCTATTGTAATGGACACTTCATATTTATTCTGTAGTCGAATTAAACATGCAAAGGGATATAATTCCTACCGTAATTGCATCATAAATAGAATGGTGTAAGCGCTGTGAATTCATATTTATGGCTTCTGTTCCATGTAGTAATCTGCTGTAATTTTCCAGTCTCTTAGATACAGAAAGGATGTTAAACTGCTCCACTGAATTTAAGGAATATTAGCAGAGGAAACATCTATCTTCTGGGTAGTTAGTGGATTAGATCAGAGTCTGCAAGAAAGCTCGCCGCCTAATCCATTTCCCCATTACTAGTGAAAGATGCTCACTTCCAAAAGTTATAGTGGCACTGGACAAGTGGGGAAAGCCTGTAGAGAATGGGTCATGGAGTTCTTTCTAATCTCTTTGCACGCGTGGGGATGCATTCTTCCATCTGTGTTTTGTCTTTGTGCATATATCTTTAGTTTGTGTGCGTGTGGTAGGGACACAGTCAACCAATTAAAAATATACGTATATAAAAAGCTGATACATATACAACATAGATCCCAAAATATGCAGTCTTCCAATCCTTTTTGTGATGGACCCCAACACGGTCCGTGTTTCGGCTATAAAAGCCTTCCTCAGGGGTATATAAATGTAGTTGGTTGACCGCGTCCCTTCCCCACTCCTTTTTGGTTTTACGCTTTCGCACGTGGGGTTGTGTTTCCTCTGTATTGTGGGCTGTCATGTCTGTTTGCATGTACTCGTGTGTGTATGTTTGTTTGAGTTTACTGGTCACTAAACCAGTTACGTTCCACTGGATATTAGCAGAGAGCCCTGCACAAGAGCCTCCTGTGGTCATTTAATTGACTGAGTTTTGGCTGGTTAGTTTCTTTCTAGCACCCACCTTTCCTGTGCCTGACCATACAGATATGTAATAATCTAAACAGGCAGTAATGCTATCTTGACCATTGCCCAGACAACAAGCCTTCTATGGCCTCTCTCTACCCTGTCAGACAGAACTGGCTTTTCAAACATAAGTGTTTCCATTAAGACTTTGTTGATATAGCTTTCAATCCTTAACCCTACTCCCCACTGCCCACCAACCCAGCCAGCTGATTAACTGTTCTCTTTAACTGTATCCATGACATCCTGTTTGTCTGTCTTGTCTGTTTAGATTGTAAGCTCTTTGGAGCAGGGACTGTCTTCTTTGTGACTCTGTGCAGCGCTGCGTACGTCTGGTAGCGCTATAGAAATAATTCATAGTAGTAGTGTGAAGAGTTTCAGTCTTTGGGAAGCAGAGCTGAGATTGTGATGTCATAATGCCTCATTCCACCAATAAGAGCCAACCTCCTCAGTGATGTCACAATGGCTTGATTGGCCTGTACTCTCCTCTGCCCACCAACCCAGCCAGCTGATTAACCTTTCCCCTTAACTGAATCCATGACATTCTGTTTGTCTGTCTTGGCTGTTTAGATTGTAAGCTCTTTCGAGCAGGGACTATTTTCTTACTGCGTGCGTCTGGTAGCGCTATAGAAATAATTTGTAGTAGTAGAAAGAGCATGGAGCACCATTAAATCAGCAAGTCGCCTATTTTATAAATATATTACAAAGATCAATAAAAATATAGGGCTCCTTTTACTAAGGTGCGCTACCGTTTTTAGCGCACGCAGGATATTACCGCGCGCTACACCACACGCTACGCGGCTAGAACTAATGCCAGCTCAGTGCTGGCGTTAGCGTCTAGCGCGTGCGGCAATGTGACGCACGCTATTCTGCGCTTTAATGCCCTAACGCAGCTTCGTAAAAGGAGCTCATAGTTTGCAGACAGCACTGATGCTGTGCTTTTAATCAAATCCCTGTGTGACAACCCCTGAAGTCTTCTTTCCTATAGCAATTCTTGCAAACTATTTGTTCTAACTGTATAAGTCCGTGGGCCCATTTAAAATCTGTATTATGAGTTTATCTGGCCTTTCTTTGCTTTTTTTTGTTGTTTGTGTTAAAGACAACTCCTGCCTTGGTAAAGCTAACCATGTGTTAAATCCCAGATTCTTGCAGTGCAGCTAGATAAATGTCACCACTAGAGGGCAGAGCTACACTATGGAACGCAGACAGGCTTTGTTTGTAGCTTTTTCCCCTCTTAGTCTTGTGAACACAGATATTTTTACTAAAGGGTTTAACATCATACATCAATCAAATACAAAATTGAGAAGAATAAACCCTTTACACAACAACAAGTACGTGAGCAAATGCCTTTTTCTAGTAGACAAAGAGCTCCTTTTACAAAGCCGTGCTAGCGGTTTTATTGCACGCTAGCCGGAAATCTACCGCCTGCTCAAAAGGAAGCGGTAGCGGCTAGCGAGTGCGGCAATTTAGCGCGCGCTATTCCGTGCGTTAAGGCCCTAGCACGGCTTTGTAAAAGGAGCCCTAAATATTAAGCGATCAGGCCAAAGTAATTTTAAAAAATATGGGGTCATAATAATAAATAATAATATAATATAATAAAACGCTAGCCGCACATGTGCACTCCCTCCTGCATGTTCCGTTTTCCTTGCGCTGTAGGGCCCCGCAGGTAGGAGTGCGTATGCGCGGCTACCGTTTTATTATATTAGATATTGGCTGCTGGTAGGGGCTAGAGTGATGCTGAATCTCAAGGTATTGCATGGAATGGGTTCTGTTTAGGGTTGTTTTTCGTCCTGTTGTTCGGTCTGGCCTGCTCGCCTTGCCGTATTGTGTTTTTTAGTTGAAAGATGCGGCGGTGGATCCTCTCACGATCCCCGCCTGCGTCGGACTTCCGACGCAGGCGGGGATCATGAGAGGACTGCCGCCACGTCTTTCAACTAAAAAATACAATACGGCAAGGCACGCAGGGAGCAGGGCAGACCGAAGCTCCGAATTGAACTGCTAGTTGGCCGGCTGCCTTGCCGGAGTTATTTTTCAGTTTACAGGTGCTGCCACGGCTCCTGTCACGAGCCGCACCTGCTTCAGAGAAGACTTCCGATGCAGGCGGGGATCGTTAGAGGAGCCGCGGCGGCACCTTTAAACTGAAAAATAACTCCGGCGTGGGAGTCGGCCAGACCGCGGGAAGATTAGGGGCATGGAGAAATCCTGTTGCTGCACAGGGAAATGGAGGGGGAGGGAATTCTGTGGCTGTATCGAGCGATGGTGCGCCCGCATCTGGAGTACTGCGTCCAATACTGGTCGCCGCACCTTAAGAAGGATATGGCGATGCTCGAGAGGGTCCAGAGAAGAGCAACAAAGATGATTAAGGGCATGGAAAACCTTGCATATGCCGAAAGGCTGGAGAAGCTGGGGCTCTTTACCCCGGAAAAGCGGAGACTTAGAGGGGACATGATAGAGACCTATAAAATCATGAAAGGTATAGAGAAGGTGGAGAGGGACAGATTCTTCAGGCTAGCGGGGACATCAAAAACAAGAGGGCATTCGGAAAAACTGAAAGGAGGCAGATTCAAGACGAATGCTAGGAAGTTCTTCTTCACTCAGAGGGTGGTGGACACCTGGAATGCGCTTCCAGGAGAGGTGATAGGACAGAGTACAATGTTGGGTTTCAAAAAGGGCCTGGATGACTTCTTGAAGGAGAAAGGGATTACAGGGTATAGATAGAGGGGTACTATACAGGGTACTTCAGGATTAGGGCATAAACAATTCAGGTGGTGGGAACTTACAGGTCAAGGACCTGGAGGGCCGCCGCGGGAGCGGGCTGCTAGAAACGATGGACCCCCTGGTCTGACCCGGCAGAGGCAATGCTTAGGTTCTTATGACTTTTCCAGAGTCACAAGAAACTGCAGTAAGAATCAAACTAGAGAATGACACGGTGACAAAATTCATCACCGTTCCCGTCCCCGCGGATAACCACGGGAAACCATCTTCATGTCATTCTTTAAGGAGAGAGGGAAGAATCAAAGTATGAATGGCCACAACCACTGACCCGCAAGCTTTGCTTTGAAGAATGCTGGTGTAGAAGGACTGAGGTTGAAACAGACACTACAGAATGACAGTCTCTGGTTTCCAGAGCAGATATTGTGATGTCATAATGCCTCATTCCACCAGTGCCTAAGAGCCAATCACATCAGTGATGTCACAATGGCTTCATTATCCTTGGCTCACATAAGAATCAGAGTATGAATGGCCACAACCACTGACCCGCAAGCTTTGCTTTGAAGAATGCTGGTGTAGAAGGACCGAGGTTGAAATAGACACTAGAAAATGACATGGGATTATTTCCCGCGGTTATCCGCGGGGACGGGAACGGTGATGAATTTTGTCACCGTGTCATTCTCTAAATCAAACTCACGACCTCAGGGTGTTCAGGCAGTTGCTCTAACCACTAGGCCACTCATGAAGACAGATTGAACTGGTGTTTCTATGTAAATTCATTCTTTCTTCAGGCAAATAAGAAATGTGGGTTATAGGAAGAGGTGCTGCTGGATTTGACAGCAAATGCCAGAGAGCCAGAGGTTTCACCAACATATCTAATTTGTCTCCAATTGAGACATCTGCACTGATATTCAAATGGGGAGGGGGGGATTTTACAAGGACAAAAACTATTCGGCAGTGATTAAGGAAAAGAGAAATGAAGGCAATTAAGTACAAGCTGTCTAGCAAAGAAACTCCCAGTAAGAGCTCTAAAGCTAATTATAAGATTTCCTGAAAGGGTTGAAAAAACAGAAATGTTCCTGATATCACCCAAGTCGCTGCCATCTCAAAGGAGACTTTTGCCTGTTTTCTTTGCATTTTCATGGAACTGTTTTTGTCGCATGCTAGTTAACGAGCTGTGTAGTGACATATAAATGTCACATCAAAAATCCTAATTTATAAAAATAAATAGCCATACAAACAGAAAAAAAACCCCGACCAATCAAATCAAATCAAAAGCAAAAACCTGCAGTTGATGACTGAGAAATAAAAGAGCGAAGGAGACATGTGACATGGAAGAACAGCGGAATAAACTAAAAAGATGCTTAATTATTAGGAATTATCAGGAAAGGAATGGAAAACAAAGACGAAAATGCTATTATGCCCTTGTATCGCTCTATGGTTTGGCTGCTCCTCGAATACTGGTCACCGTATCTAAAAAAAAAAAAAAGATGTAGTGGAATTAGAAGCGGTACAGAGAAGGATGACAAAAATGATAAAAGGGATGGGACGACTTCCCTGCGGCTAGGGCTCTTCAGCTTAGAGAAGAGACGGCTCAGGGGTGATATGACAGAGGTCTATAAAATCATGAGTGGAGTGGAAAGGGTAGATGTGAATACTAGGACTAGGGGACATGTGATGAAGCTTCTAAGTAGTAGATTTAAAACAAACCGGAGAAAATATTTCTTTACATAACATTTTAGGTAACAAAATTCTAGAATTGGAGGCTGAAATAAGGAATGCCGACCTAGATGTGGTGGCAATATCTGAAACTTGGTTCACGGACTCACATGGGTGGGATATGGCTATACCGGGCTACAATCTACTTCGTCAGGACAGAGAGGGCAGGTTAGGAGGAGGGGTAGCTCTATACATTAAAGAGGACATCAAAACCACCAGGATCACAGATGTCAAGTCCACCGGGGAGTCCCTCTGGGTAAACCTGGCAAGAGGCAGAGAAAAATGCCTGTATCTAGGTGTGGTATACAGACCCCCAAGACAACTGGAAGACATGGACGCAGAATTAATTGAAGACATAGAGAATATCACTCTACGAGGAGAAGCTGTACTGCTAGGCAGCTTCAATATGCCTGATACAGACTGGAACTCATTTTCAGCGACAACCAGCGGTAGCAGGAGACTCTTAACCTCCATAAAGGGAGCATGTCTCAAACAAATGGTAACGGAGCCCACTAGGGCCCAGGCGATCCTCGACCTGGTACTCACCAACGGGGAAAGCGTCTCAGAGGTCTCAGTAGGAGATACGCTAGCCTCCAGCGACCACAACATAGTATGGTTCAACCTTAGGAAAGGCTTCCCTAGATCAAACACGAAAACAAAGGTACTCAATTTCCGGGGCACAGACTTCGCACGCATGGGAGATTTCGTCCATCGGACGCTGCAGGACCAAGCGGAGACCGATGATGTAGAAGCTAAGTGGTTAACACTGAAATCAACCATACATGAAGCAACTAGCCGCTTCATAAAATCAGTAAATAAACGACAAAGAAACAATAAACCCCAATGGTTCACCGTGGAGATCTCGCACCTCATTAAGGAGAAGAAAAAAGCGTTTCTCTCCTACAAGCGCACGGAGAAAAGAGAGGCAAAAGTAGAATATAGGACCAGGTCTAGAGCGGTCAAAATGGCAGTTAGGGAGGCAAAACTTCGAGTGGAAGAAATTCTGGCAAAAAAAATTAAAAAGGGGGACAACATAAGAACATAAGAAACGCCTTCACCGGATCAGACCTAGGTCCATCTTGTCCGGCGATCCGCACACGCGGAGGCCTAGTTAGGTGCTCCTTGTTGGAGACCCGGGTTTCCCTGTCCCTGGCTATGATTTGCAAGAAGGTGTGCATCCAACTTGCGCTTGAAACCCTGAACACTCCACAAGCTCCTCTGGGAGAGCATTCCAAGCGCTCACCACTCGCTGTGTGAAAAAGAACTTCCTTCTTCAGGTATATTAGTGACAGAAAAAGGAACACAGGCGGGATAGTACGCCTTAGAAGACCGGATGGAAGTTACGTGGAAGCAGATTCCGATAAAGCCGAACTACTGAATGAATACTTATGCTCAGTCTTCACCTGTGAGGCACCGGGACACGGTCCGCAGTTGAAGGCAACACAAAGCACAGAAGACCCGTTTCAGAATTTTGAGTTCACACCAGGTGAAGTTTACAGTGAACTGGCAAGACTCAAGGTGAACAAAGCCATGGGACCAGACAATTTGCACCCAAGAGTGCTCAGAGAATTGAGCGATGTCCTGGCGGAACCGTTGGCTGAGCTATTCAATCTCTCCCTAAGTAAGGGGAAAGTTCCCCTGGACTGGAAATTAGCTAATGTCGTTCCTCTGCATAAAAAGGGTTGCAGGGCAGAGGCTGCAAATTATAGACCGGTGAGTCTCACATCAATAGTGTGCAAACTCATGGAAACACTAATTAAAAGCAAATTGGACACGATCTTGAATGAAGGGAATCTTCGGGATCCCAATCAGCATGGATTCACCAAGGGTAGGTCCTGCCAATCCAATCTCATCAGCTTCTTTGACTGAGTAACAAGAAAGTTGGACTTGGGAGAGTCTTTGGACGTCATGTACCTGGACTTCAGTAAAGCTTTTGACAGTGTCCCACACCGCAGGCTGCTAAGCAAGATGGAATCGATGGGGTTAGGAGAGACACTAACTGCATGGGTCAATGATTGGCTGAGTGGCAGACTTCAGAGAGTGGTGGTTAATGGTACCCTCTCTAAAACATCGGAGGTGACCAGTGGAGTGCCGCAGGGCTCGGTCCTGGGTCCACTCCTTTTCAACATATTCTTAGGGGATCTGACTCAAGGGCTTCAAGGTAAAATAACACTATTCGCCGATGACTCCAAACTATGTAATATAGTAAGTGAATGTAGTTTACAGAATTATATGGCGTAGGACCTGCTTACATTGGAAAGTTGGTCCTCAACCTGGCAGCTAGGCTTCAATGCTAAGAAATGTAAGGTCATGCACCTCGGAAGCGGAAATCCATGCAGGACGTACTTCTTGAACGGAGAAACTTTAACTAGGACTTCAGCAGAACGAGATTTAGGAGTAATCATCAGTGCAGACATGAAAACTGCCAATCAAGTGGAGAAGGCTTCATCTAAGGCAAGGCAGATATTGGGTTGTATCAATAGAAGTTTCGTCAGCCGAAAGCCTGAAGTCATAATGCCGTTGTACAGGGCCATGGTGAGACCTCATCTGGAGTACTTTGTGCAATTCTGGAGGCCACATTACAGTAAAGATGTGCGCAGAATTGAATCGGTTCAGCGGACGGCCACCAGGATGATCTCGGGGCTCAATGGTCTCTTGTACGAAGAGAGACTGAACAAATTGCAGCTCTACACTCTCGAGGAACGTAGGGAGAGGGGAGATATGATCGAAACATTTAAGTACCTCACAGGACGTGTCTAAGTGGAAGATGATATTTTCTTTCTCAAGGGACCCTCGGCCACAAGAGGGCACCCGCTCAAACTCAGGGGCAAAAAATTTCATGGCGACACCAGAAAATATTTCTTCACAGAGAGAGGGTTGATCATTGGAACAAGCTTCCAGTGCAGGTAATCGAGGCAGACAGCGTGCCAGACTTTAAGAATAAATGGGATACCCATGTGGGATCCCTACGAGGGTCAAGATAAGGAAATTGGGTGATTAGGGCATAGACAGGGGGTGGGTAAGCAGAGTGGGCAGACTCGATAGGCTGTAGCCCTTTTCTACCGTCATCTTCTATGTTTCTATGTAATCGAGCCATTGTGACATCACTGATGAGGTTGGCTGTTAGGCATTGGTGGAATAAAGCATTATGACATCACAATAATAATAATAATAATAACAGTTTATATACCGCAGGACCGTGAAGTTCTATGCGGTTTACAATGATTAGAAATGTTACAGATTGAATGAACAAACAAAGTATAGATTTAGCGACAATCTGAGCTCTGGAATGTTGCTACTCTTTGGGTTCCTGCCGGGTACTTGGGACCTGGATTTGCCACTGTTGGAAATAGGATACAGGGCTAGGTGGACTATTGGTCTGACCCGGTATGGCTATTCTTAGGTAAAGTGAAATTTAATTTTTTAATTAAATGTTTTTGTTTAATTAATGTTTTTGAAATTTAATTATTATTGGTGAAGGATTCAGTGTTATAAATTGGGTTGTACTATACAAGCCTTCAAAGACTTCAGCGGATTCAGAATACCGCGGCCAAACTAATCTTCGCAAAAAGTAAATGTGACCATGTCTCCCCCACTCCTGTCCACTGGCTTCCAGTAGTCTCTAGGGTCCACTTTAAATGCGCTTGCCTAACTTTCAAGATCCTACGTGGCATCCATCCTCCCCTGATCCCTCTATCTTGGAACGCCTCGAATCCTAACATCACCAGAGCCACCCAACAATTCAAACTATCCTTCCCCTCATTAAAAGGCATATCCCATCCTGGAAAACTAGGGTCATCCCTCTCCTTCAGAAACACTGAGCTCTGGAGCAACCTTTCTACCCCGCTTCGGAATCTGGGCCCCCTCCAACTTTTCCGAAAACATCTGAAAACCTGGCTATTCTCAAAGATGTAATATGTCCTCCTCTTTGCTCTACTGAGTCCCTCTAAACTTCCTCTTTACTGTCCTGTTACCCTCTTTGAATTTCCTTCTCTACACCTTTTCCTGTAAACCGTGCTGAGCTCTACGATTATGGAGATGATGCGGTATACAAATTAAGGTTTAGTTTAGTTTAGTAATTTTAATACGAAAACTTGTGAATAAAAAACATTGCAGGCAATGTTTTGTTGGCGATTCCCTCCTTCCACTTAGTACGGTTGGAGGTCCATAGAAAGTCTTTATTTAAAATAGCTGCTCCGAAGTTATGGAATCCTTTACCATCAGGAAAGCATGCTTGGTCTGGTTTTGGGGTTATTTAAGAATGAGCTTAAGACTATTTTGTCTTATTCTTAAATATTACAGAGTCACGATGCTGTTTGCTGCTAATTTTGGAAATTTTTTTTATGTCGAGTTATGTTTTGTATAGTATTCATGATGTTTTCTGTGGTGACCTGTCAAATGCGCGCGGGACATTGGCGTGCCGACAGTTCCGCCCCGACATTTGCACGCAGGACAAATGCACGCCGCACCCTATGACTTCCCGTTTGCGCTCTGAGGGGGAGTTTGGGGGGGTTCCCACACACACACTCGCGCTTCCGTTGAGGGGGGGTGTGGGGGACCTTCCCACTATACTTAAAACTCACGCTCTCCTCCCGATGCCTTCCCGTTTCCGCTCTTTTGCTCTGAGGTGGGTTGTGGGGGGAACCCCCCCCCCCTACTATCGCGCTGTCGTCAATTGAGCCCTGAAAATCCCGCTCCCTTCATGCACGCACTTGTCGGTGCGCGCATTTGCCAGAGCGGAATTGTCGGGGCGCAATTGTCTTGCGTGCTATTGACAGTGTATGATGTCTTTATTGTGTACTAGTATTTTAGCCTGTTACATTAACGGGTGCTAGAAAATATGGTCTGTGTGTCTTTATTTCTGTCTCTCTCTCCCTCCCGCTGTCTGTCTCTCTCCCTGGCCCCCTTTGTCTGTCTGTCTTTCTGTGTCTCTCATTGCCCCTGTGTCTTTCTTCTTTTCTTTCTATCTACCTGTCTCTCTCCCTGCCTCCTATGCAGCAGCATTTCTCTCCCACCACTTCCCTGTGCAGCAGCCCAGCAGCATTCCCTCCCCCTCCATTTTCCTCCCCCCACACCACTTCCCTATGCAGCAGCAGCGTTTCCCCTACCCCCCCTTTCCCTTCCCATGGTCTGGCCGGCTCCCTTAGTCCCTTACCGCCTCCCCCCCCCCTTCCCTTCCCTCGGTCCCGACAAACCTTCCGATTCCAGCAGCGTCTGCAGCACTCTATACACTGCTGCTTCGGGGCCTTCTACTGCCCAGCAAATCAGGGCAGTAGAAGGCCCCGAAGCAGCGTGTGTAGAGTGCTGCAGACGCTGCTTAAATCGTAAGGTTTCAGGACCTGCAGCCCTTGCCAGACCCGAAGCAAGCTCTGGGGGTTTTGGGGTTTTTTATGCGGGCCCAGCCGGAGCAGGAGGAGAAGCCTGGGAGGCAGGAATTAAAGTCCGTTGGGAGAGGGGAAGAGGGAGGAGAGCAGCTCCTCTCCCTTCCAGCTCAGGTCCGGCCCCCGCTGACGTCGCCCTGGCCAGTTCACACTACGAAGCTGCGGGAGATGCTGCGCTGTACGGCCTCTTCTTTCTGCTGCCGCGAGCATGGGTTCTGGGGAAGGACGGCAGCGGAAAACTTACAGGAATGTAGGGAGGGAGTACTATATACTGCAACTTACAGCCTTCTCATAAGATCTTCAGATGTGCTCCTTATAGATTTTGTGCTTCTTGGCTTTATCCTTCAGACGGCGAGAGCCGCCGCAGCCGACAGGCTCCGCGCCGCCGCGCTTATGCGCAGTCCTACCTGTGGGTCCCAACAGCGCACGGAAAACGGGAGCACGCAGGTGGGAGTGCGTATGCGCGCTTAGGGCTTTATTATATTAGATGCTAGAATCTAATCAAAAGAGCCAAAATGCATAGCATTACTGTTTTTTTCCTTATTATAGCTAGTATTGAAGACTGACCCAAATCTTTATACTGTAGTATTTTCACTTCACACTATTTCACAGACATATGCTTCTACGCACTGTTGTAAATGGTTGCAAATGCCAGTGTTGAAATGAACTGTATGTGGTTACAGACCCCAAACGTGACCCTGTAGTGCACGATCCAAAAAGAAATCTGTTCACCTAACCCGGGGAGATGAGCTCAGCCATGTAATTGCAGTCGTTACACAGAAATCAAGTGTTACGTTGGCCTTCAAGTCTTTCAGCTTGAGGAGGCACCATCTGTTTGTGCTTTGGGATGCCGAAGAGTCCTGGAGCGCCAAAGCCCGCAGTTTTATAATCTCAAAAAAACAAGGAGGAATGGAGGGAAGTATAATACAAAAATTTCAAAAAAAATCACTCCAAAACAAAAGCAACCACACAAGCCAAGAAAGCTAGCTTATTACTTAAGCGAAAGAAAAGCCTCAGACACACGGAGAGGTGGACCCACACTCTTCCACCCAAGCATCATCGGCAAAAAAACTTTCGCACAAGTTTAAAGTTAGCAGGTGGGAGCAAAAAAATAGCCAAGAATGATTAATGGTAAAAACCACTGAACACAAACAGGCCAGGCCGACGATCGTTTCGTGGCCGGTAACCACTGCTTCCAAGTTTATTATTTGATTTGATTAATCGCCTATTCCAAGTTCTAGGCGATGTACAATTGCTAAAATAGCCAAATATGGGTAAACAATTCACACAGACATAAATTTAAACAAATTAATATGGCAAATACAAATATTCCTATACAAAATTTAAATCAATTAGATTAAATAATTAATACATACAATATCAAAGTGAAAGGAAAAATCATTAAGGGGTTAATAATCAGAGTTTAATTCAAAACATTTAGGGTAAAAACAAGAGGAGGGGAAACAAATAATAGTTTGTAACAAAGTATTAGATAAAAGAAACGAAAGCATTATGTTTATTCATTAAAAGCATCTATAAAGAGAAAACTCTTAAGTTTGGACTTAAATTTGTCCAAATCTTTTCCCCTCTTATATAAAATGGGAGGTCATTCCAAGACTGAGGAGCAGTTATAGGAAAAATAGTGTGACGCCTCGTATTAATAACTTTTAATGAGGGGATAGCCATTAAATATTGGTCTTGTGATCTCAGAGATCTAGAAATAGAATAAGGAATTAAAACTCTAAAAATAAAAGCAGGGGTTTTAAATAATAAAGATTTAAAAGTGAGCAAGCATAGGGCCTTAGTGCCAAATCCAGGCTATCAGTACGCAGATCCTAACTTTTGTATTACAATTTTATAATCTAGCCTATGGGTAGGCAATTCCAGTTCACGAGAGCCACAGGCAGGTCAGGTTTTCAGGATCTCCACCATGAATATGTATGAGATGGATTTGCATGCATTGCCTCCTTGAGATGCCAATCTATCTCATGCATATTTATTGTGGATATCCTGAAAACCTGACCTGGCTGCGGCTCTCGAGGACCGGAACTGCCTACCCCTGATCTAGCATTATCAGATGAACTCCGTTACAAGGTTTCGTTTGTAAAGTGGGGGAGTGCGTGGCGCAGTGGGATCCAGATCGCTTTACTGTCTTTCCTAGGTCATATGTTGTATTTTTACTACTAATATTTTGTATTTTGCTGATTGTCCAGTTTCTCTTTTGTGTAAACCGCCTAGAATTCCTCTGATTGTGGCGGTATAGAAGAATAAAGTTATGTTATGATAGAGCAGGGATCTCAAAGTCCCTCCTTGAGGGCCGCAATCCAGTCGGGTTTTCAGGATTTCCCCAATGAGTATGCATTGAAAGCAGTGCATGCACATAGATCTCATGCATATTTATTGGGGAAATCCTGAAAACCCAACTGGATTGCGGCCTTCAAGGAGGGACTTTGAGACCCCTGTGTTAAAGCAACAGCCTCAGCACCCTGAGGCTGTGGTTTCAAACCCAAGCTGCTCCTTGTGACCCTGGGCAAGTCACTTAATCCCCCTTTGTCCCAGGTACGTTAGATGGCGTGTGAGCCCACCAGGACAGACAGGGAAAAATGGTTGAGTACCTGAATGTGAACCACTTAGGCCAGGGGTATCAAAGTCCCTCCTCGAGGGCCGCAATCCAGTCGGGTTTTCAGGATTTCCCCAATGAATATGCATGAGATCTACAATGGTACCTCGGTTTACGAGTGTACCGGTTTGCGAGTGTTTTGCAAGACGAGCAAAACATTTGCAAAATCGGCTCCTTGGAAACCGAGCGTACCTCGATTTGTGAGCGGCACCCCCCGCGATCCAGCACCCTCCCCCCGCGATCCAGCACGCTCCCCCCCGCGATCCGGCACACCCTCGCTATGATTGGGCACCCCCCCCATCACAATTGGGCACACACATACACACCCCCGCCGCTTCTTACTGTCATCTGGGCCTGGGCACCGGCACCAGCATGTCCTGTGCGTTTGTGCCGGTGCCCGAAGATTGGCATCCTCTTCTCGCTGGGCCTTGAGCATCTGCGCATGCTCAAGGCCTGCGAGTTCACGCTCTCTCCAAGATTCTCAGAGATCTCGGAGAGAATGTGAACTCGCAGGCCTTGAGCATGCGCAGATGCTCAAGGCCCAGCAAGAAGAGGAGGCCGATCTTCGGGCACCGGCACCAACGCACAGGACATGCCGGTGCCAGTGCCCAGGGCCAGATGACAGTAAGAAGCGGCAGGGGGTGCCGAATCGCAGGGGGGGTGCCAGATCACGGGGGGAGGGTGCTGGATTGCAGGGTGGCCTTCGGGGGGAGCAATGCCGGTTCTTGTGGGGGGGGGGGGATAGAGCAGCGCCGCTGGCCTTGGAGGGTGGGAACGTATCAAAGCGAGTTTCCATTATTTCCTATGGGGAAACTTGCTTTGATAAACGAGCATTTTGGATTACGAGCATGCTCCTGGAACGGATTATGCTCGTAATCCAAGGTACCACTGTATTCGTATACAATGAAAGCAGTGCATGCGCATTCATTGGGGAAATCCTGAAAACCCGACTGGATTGCGGCCCTCAAGGAGGGACTTTGACACCCCTGACTTAGGCTGTAAGTGGTACATAGCTAAATAAAGCTGAGACAATACACCCTGATATGGGCTATTTACTTTTTTATTCTAGGCTTTTGGGTTTTATGTTCAGTAGAATATTCAGTGTTAATCTCTTGTGTTGTACAACATTCATGTACAACGATGTCCCACAAACTTTCTCGAGCCAAGGCACGCTAAACGAATTGCCTGGGGGGGGGGGGGAAGCTGCAGAGCAAATACACTTGTAGGTTATTAAGAGGAGTCTGGACGGTATGCGGAAACTAATAGCGAGCCAATGAAGTGACCTGAGGAGAGGGTTGGTGTGGGCAAAGTTGACGCACTCCGTTACCAGTATTGTTTCATTCTCTGGATATGTCTCTACAAACTGCTTATTTTCTCTTGTTCCCCAGGGACTGATGCATTCCAGTGGTCCTGTGGGACGACATCGACAGCTGGTGTTAGTTTTAGAGGGAGAACTTTACCTCATCCCGTTTGCTCTGCTGAAAGGGAGCGCCTCTAACGAGTACCTCTACGAGCGATTCAGCCTCATTGCCGTACCCTCCATACGATCCCTGAATCCAAACTCCAAGGTACAGTCCTCGTTCAGCCTTGAGCCCCAAAACTTGTGTAATATATGAGCAAAGTCGGAGAGCTGTTTTCTGAATGCAACAATTCAGATGGGCGGTTATAAATGAAAAAAAAACTCTGTGGAGTGACGATGTTCCTAAATGGACTTTATTTGAAAGTGTCAAAGTTCCAAAGGTACACCGAAATCATCCACATAAAAATAAATCATCCACATAAGAGCCTTAAAGGACCTTGTCCGCTAGGGATACAGGACCCAACACGGTCCGCGTTTTGACCAAAAGTCTTCTTCGGCTCACCACACAATTGTTTCCCACATACTCACCTTTATAGGACCCCCAGGGACCCCTGAAGAAGACTTTTTGTCGAAACGCGGACCATGTTGGGTCCTGAATCCCTAGCGGACTAGGTCCTTTAAGGCTCTTATGTGGATGGAATTATTTTATGTGGATGATTTCAGTGGACCTTTGGAACTTTGACACTTTCAAATAAAGTCCATAGAGTTTTTTTTATTTTCTCTGAATTTTCTTCTTTGTGGATATTTTGGGTTCAGTTCCTTTTGATTTTTGCTACTTAGGATTTTAAAATGTTTGAGGCTTGCGCAGATGAAGACGGAGCTTAGGCATTGGTGGAATGAGACATTATGACATCACAGTCTGAGCTCTAGAATGTTGCAAACACAAGCAGTGTCTCACTTCCGGCTCACCATACAATTGTTTCCCACGTACTCACCTTTATAGGACCCCCAGGGACCCCTGAAGAAGACTTTTTGTCGAAATGCGGACTGTTTTGGGTCCTGTATCCCTAGCGGACTAGGTCCTTTAAGGCTCTTATGTGGATGATTTATTTTTATGTGGATGGAATTATTTTATGTGGATGATTTCAATGTACCTTTGGAACTTTGACACTTTCAAATAAAGTCCATTTAGGAACATATCACTCCACAGAGTTTTTTTTGGTTTTCTCTGGATTTTCTTCTTTGTGGATATTTTGAGGTCAATTCCTTTTGTTTTGTGCGGTTATAAACGCCCAGATTCTATATATGGCGTACAAGATTGGACGGTGGTCTGAGAAAGGCCCCAAATTAAATTGGCTAACCAGCCAATTAGGCTCAGATTCTATAAACAGCGCCTAAGCACGCCAATATTGCAATCAACTGCCTAGGTGACGCCAAGGCAGATTTAGGTGGCGCTAGGCGCAGTAGGGGTAGGCCCCAGTACTTTAGGCCAGGTTTTATGAGGCGCCTAGCGACATCTTAAGTCAGCCACGCCAATTTTCCACCCCTACCCATGCCTACTTTTCAGGTAGATGTCATTAGGGTACCGTGATTTAGGCGTCGATGGCCGCCGCTCTGAGTTCTGCGCAGAGCTCTTAATTGGTTATTTTTAAAAAACATTTTATCAATTAACGTCAATGGCGGTGTCCATGATCACACCATTGAAGCTAATTGAATCAATTTGGATTGCATGCAGATTTATTTAGGCGTCACTAGGCATCCACCATTAGGGCGGCAGTGGCGTAGTGATGGTGAGAGGCGCCCAGGGCGGTGCACCCCTCCCCTGCCATCTTCTCCGCACTCCATCTGCTGCACGCACCCCCCCCCTTCCTTACTCGGTACCTCTTTTACCTTCCCCGGCACGAGCAGCATCACCGACTCGCTGCCCTCGTCGGCTCTCCCTCTGATGTCACTTCCTTGGTGCGGGACCCGGAAGTGACATCAGAGGGAGAGCCGACGCTGGTGCGAGCCACAGGATGGAGTTGCTGTTTGCCCCAGCGAAGAGATAGAGGTACAATGGAGGGGGAGGAGTGGGAAGTTGTGACCCAAACTAGGCACTGGGAATTACAGCTGTTTTCAACAGGCATAAGTCCTGGCACTCAAATTTGGGAACCCCAAAATCAGCACTCAATGTTATTCTATAACGGGGGCTCATCTTTGAGTGCCAATCTTTTTCAGCAATGGATCTTTGAGTGCCTTGTACTGAATTTAACCCAAAATATTTAACCAATATGAAGACCTAAAATTGTCTAAGTGATGCTAAGGATTAATCATTTGATATGCAAAAGGCAGGAGAGGGCAGCTGGGGCGCTGGCGGGTGCAGAAAATCATTTGCGGTATGCTCCAACTGCCTTTTCCTGTGACACACAGCTCCTGATTGGTGTAGCCTGGCTTTAGTACAGGAAGAGGCGGTCAGAGCATACCGTGAATTAGTGAGTACGCGATTCGTGAACCGCGAATTTGGGGGGGGAACACTGTACTTCCTTTTCTAGGAACAAGGCAGTTTACAATGCAACTTCTGCTTTGGGATAGAAATAAACAGGAAATGCAGTCTAATAGAGGAAGAAAGAGAGGGTTAGAATACTGAAATTAAGGACAAGACCTTGAAAGCCAGGCAATCGAGGACTTGTGCAATTAAAGGACAGGAGAAACCAAAACAAAAAGACAAACCCAGGAGATGATTGAGAAGCCCCACCTAACCCCACATATTTTTCAGGTGCAGAATATGTGGGGTAATGTAGGAACAGAATTTTTAAATTAATTGGTTGACCCTAATCTCGCACGTAGCAATGCCCCTTTTTTTATGTACAAATAAATGAGGGCAACAATTAGGAAAGCTTTTTTCTTTTTTTTACTATGGGCAAACACCCTTTGAAAACTGGTTACTTAATTGGTGAAAGCAGTTAGCTTAGCAGGGTTTAAAAAAGGTTGGGATAATTTCCTAAAAGAAAAGTCTATAGGCCATTGTTGAGATGGTTTTGGGAAATCCACTGCTTATTCCTAGAATAAACAGCATAAAATCTGTTTTACTACTTGGGATTTTATCACCGGCCATGACGGTATTAGCTAATACCACCACGGCCGGCGATAAAAACGCCTAACATGGCTTCATAAAGGGGGAGGGGGGTATAATTGGTTTTTGTTTTTTAATGGTGCTTTCAATTAATAGCGCTGATTAACCCAATTAAGAAAATTAAGTTAGGCGCCTAGATTGGCTAGACACTCAGATCTGGGCCCCTAAATTTAGACATCATTTATAGAATCAGATCCTACGTTTGCAGTAATGTCGCTGCGTGAACTGATTAGTGCAGAAACGCTCTCCAGACACACTCCCTTGGCTCTGAAAAATCAAATATTTTTAACAAGTGGTTTGCACGCACATTTTGCAAAAATTGCCGTGGTTAAGCCATTTAAAGCTGCGGGAAGCACGCACTTGTGCATTTCTGCATCTTAGATGACTCAGAAGTCCCACTTAATAAAACGTTGCCACGTTTTGTGGCCAGATCTTAGACTTGTATGTATCTTTTGGATTGCCAGTTTCACCTTATAATTGAATAACTGTTCAGTATTTTAAAATGTTATCTTCATGTATCTCAGTTAACTCAATATCCAGGTCCTAGTATTTGCTATATAAAACCTCTTTAATGATATGCTGGTTTCATTAAAGAAATATCGAAGTTGCTAGTAAAGAATTGTTTAAAAGATTAAACAGTATAGTTGTCTAAATGATCCTTCCTGTCTCTTCCACCTCACTTTCGTCTCGGCCGTTGTGTCCCGCTGTTGCTCTGCATAGGACTGAGCCTTATTTTTAAATTTCTAATGTGCTTAAATTTACTTTATTTTTATTTTTAAAGTCATTTTTGTTTTGTTTTCACCTGTAAGGATTACTTGTTAGAATATGTATATGTCTTTTATCTTTCTCTAGCTCTGCCTTTCCTATCTGAATAGATTCTATGGAGTTCCTTTCTGTTTTAACTGTTACATTGTAAAGCGTTTAGGTCAGTAAAATGCAGGAGCGGTATATCAAATTCTGAATAACCCTAAACATAAGATGACCCCCTAAAGAAGCGAGGCTGCATTGTTGGGTATAGCATTCAAGCAGTAAGAGCGATATGTTTGTGTAAATGCATTACAGAACTTATTAAACTAATAATTCCAAGATAATGATAATAAATTAAAAATTTAACAAGGTTTCTTGGAGCAATGATAAAAATCATACCCCAATAAGCCTCTCATTGGAGGTCCACTGATCCTTGTCTTTCCAATCTTTAGAGCACCGTTATGCCTTAAATTTCTCTCTTTTCTGGATGACTCTTAAATTCAGCAATTAGGATCAAACTGCATTTCATTAATTGTACAGTAAGACAATAAATGTTTATTTCTTCCTTCTAGTCCCATTTGAGGAAGAATAATGCAGCTTATTCCATGTCTACATCAATGGCAGCCGTCATAGGAAACCCTACTCTGCCGTCTTCGGTAATGGATCGATGGCTGTGGGGGCCTATGCCCTCGGCAGAAGAGGAGGCCTATTTGGTGTCTGAATTACTCGGATGCCAGCCCCTTGTGGGTCACATAGCGACGAAAGAAAAGGTGATGAGCGCGCTCACTCAGGCGGAATGCGTCCACTTTGCTACTCACATCTCCTGGAAGCTTGCGGCTTTGGTCCTGACGCCCAATACGGACAGCAATCCAAGTGGCGGCAAAAGCTCCTTCGGGACAACGTACACCATCCCGGAGTCTCTGCAGATGCAGGATGACGCGAGTGACGTGGAGAGCATTTCGGATTGCCCTCCGCTTCAGGAATTCCTCCTAACGGCCGCGGACATCTTGGATCTCAGGCTTCCTATTAAATTAGTGGTTCTGGGATCGTACCAGGAGTCCAGCAACAAAGTGACAGCTGATGGTGTCATTGGCTTGACCAGGGCTTTCTTGGCTGCTGGGGCTCAGTGTGTCCTCGTCTCGCTTTGGCCTGTGCCGGTGGCGGCTTCTAAAATGTTTGTCCACGCCTTCTATTCATCCCTTCTGAACGGAATGAAAGCTAGCGCCTCGCTTACAGAAGCGATGAAAACTGTTCAGAACAGCAAGCAGTTCCCTCATCCATCCAATTGGGCAGGTAATTTAGTATTTATGTCATTGAAAATTATTTTTCAATTTTCTATACTGTTTACGTTGATTAATTCAGGTACTCAAGCATTTTTCCCTGTCTGTCCCAGCAGGCTCTTAATCTGTGTAATGTACCTGGGGCAATGGAGGGATTAAGTGACTTGCCCAGGGTCACAGGGAACAGTGTGGGTTTGAACCCACAATCTCAGGGTGCTGGGGCTGTAGCTTTAACCACTGCGCCACTCTAGAAATCAAAATGTAGTAAAAGCCAATCAAGCCATTATGACATCAGTGATGAGGTTGGCTCCTATTGGTGGAATGAGGCATTATGATGTCACAATACCAGCTCTGGGAGGCTGAAGCTTTTCACACTATTTATTTATTCAGTTTTCTATATTGTTCTCCCAAGGGAGCCCAGAGTGGTTTACATGAATTTATTCAAGTATTTTTCCCTTTCTGTCCTGGCAGGCTCACAGTCTTATCTAATGTACCTGGAGCAATGGGGGAATTGGGTGACTTGTCTGGGGTTATAGGGAGCAATGTGGGCATGAACCCATGAACTTAGGGTGTTGAGGCTGTAGCTTTAACCACTGCGTCACACTCTCCCCGTTCTGTTCTTGGTTGGGCTGAGAACCTGTCGGCGGCCCCCTCATTGTGATGTCATAATGCCTCATTCCGCCAGTGCCTAAGATCCAGTCTCATCGATGATGTCACAATGGCTTAATTGTCCTATACTTGTGCCCTTTTGCTAGATGCATTTACCTCATGGAAATGAAAAATGTCAAGAAAAGTGTGGAATAACTTGTAAGTCTCATGGCTCCACATCATATTTATTTATTTATTAAAATTTTCTATACTGTTCTCCCTTGGGAGCTCAGAATGGTTTACATGAAGATATTCAGGTACTCAAGCATAATTCCCTGTCTGTCCCAGTGGGCTTATAGTCCATCTAATGTACCTGGGGGAACAGGCTGAGGAATTCCCTAAGTCTTCCTTGCTAATACTTGTTTATGAATTTTTCCTCAGGAACTTGTCCAAACCCCATTTGAATCCAGCTGCCCTTGACTCTTTAACATCGACCAGCAACAAGATTTCATAGCTTTAACTGTGCACTGTCTAATTTGTGTTAAATCTGGTACCTCAGTGGTTCTCATACCTGTCCTGAAGGACCACTAGCCAGTCAGCTTTTCAGGGCATCCCCGATGAATATGCATGAGAGAGATTTGCATATAATGGAGGTAATAGCCATGCAAATCTTTCATGCATATTCACTAGGGATGTCTTGAAAACCCAACTAGCTGCTGGTCTCCCAGGACAAGTTTGAGAACCACGGCATTGTCAAATACCCAGAGCTTACAGTATACAGAGTTCCCCCGCGAATTCGCGAATCGCAGACTCACTCATTCACGGTCTGCTCCAACCGCCTCTTCCTGTAGTAAAGTCGGGCTACACCAATCAGGAGCTGGTGTAGCCCTACTTTACTACATAAAAACATAGAAACATAGAAAGATGATGGCAGAAAAGGGCTATAGCCCATCAAGTCTGCCCACTCTACTGACCCACCCCATTAAGTCTGAGTACTAATGACCTAGTTCCTTAACTCGACCCTCGTACAGGAAGAGGTGGTCGGAGCAGACTGCGAGTGATTTTCTTCACCCGCCTGCGCTCCAGCTGACCTTCTTCTGCCTCCCCTGCAATTCACGGAGATTACTGGAACGGAACCACCGCGAATTTCGGGGGAGTGCTGTAATCAGTAAACAATACAGGGTTCTCCACACTGGCCTTCCAAGGCATTTCAATCCTATTTTATAGGATCCATTTCTAGGTAAGGAGTGGGCGGATAAATTTTCCATTCTAATTTACTCTTTGATCACCGTAAATTAGTATAGATTGGGTAAGACTGAAGTGGACAGCGTTGCATTGAAACCTGATCTTACACAACCAGTGTTTAATAAATGAGCCACTAAAAGACAGTAAAATGAAATTCTGTTCAGTCACTACAAACGAAAGTTGAACTAATGTCTATCTCAGGCTGCTCCAATCCACTGAGACATGAACCACCCACTTGTAAACTTGTGCTCGTTGTGGCACAGAAACAACTAAAATTAAAGATTTTATTAGCAACCTGTCAGAATGCAGCCTCGCTTACAAAGTGCCCGTATGCTGCCATCCTTCCCATCAAGAGTCCCTAATAGAATTCAGAATTTATAATCCACACATTGCTAAAGCTAGGTGATTTTTCTGATCTACACAGCCCCATGAGAGCGCTGTACAGAGTCACAAAGAAGTAACTTGTATGCAATTAGTCATAGCTTATATGGCATCTTCAGGGCCCGCTTAAGAGGAGAGCCAGTAAGGTACTGGTTTAGGGCGCTAAAATATAAGGGCACTAAAAGCTCTGCCTCACCCTTCATAACAGCGGGAGCTTATTTCTTTTCTCCCACTCCTGACACCAAGGGGGATGGGCCAGTATGGCCAATATTAGCTCCAGCTGCTCTATCTTACCTGCCCCCTGCATCTAAAATATCCACAGAGTAGTTATTCCTGTGTTCCCCCTAGAGAATGACACAAGGACAAATTTGTCCCCAATCCCGCAGGATCTCAATATCCCCATCCCATCTCCGCAAGTTCTGTCCCTGTCCCATTCCTGCAAGCTCTGCCTTAACTGCATCAGCCTCAAACACTTAGGATTTTAAAGTGATCAAGGCTTGTTCAGATGAGGGCAGAGTTTGCAGTAATAGGGACAGAGCTCATAGGGACAGGACGGGGGATAGAGAGAGCCCGCAGGGAAGAGGGAAATGTGTCCCCGTGTCATTCTGTAGTACCCACCACTGTGCTATTCTTGACAAGGCCAATATTAGGAGCTGACAACCAGGCACTTGCCCTGGGCCCGCAAGCCACAAAGGGCTGCAGGCTTACCTGAAAGTGAAGGAAGCCTAGGCAGCTCCAACACCAGCCCTGGTTCGACAGGTAATGCAGCCGCTTTCTCCCATTTCAGATCATCCCACAATGCCAATGTCAGCATCAGCTAAAGAATGGCACATTGGCAGGAATGGAGGAACAAGTTCCTGCTTTTCTGCAGAGACTTCAGATGCCAGGGGACAGGTAGGAGACGAGGGCTGATACTGGGCCAGCTGGGAGTAGGAATGCTGCTGAGGCTGCACACATAGCCATTGTGGAACAGTGACATCTGGTGGCTGGATTAAGAAACAACAGTTGCAGGAGTCTAGAAGGAGTCTTGGCGCCTGGCCTCTGAGAACTGTGGACTGGATAGAGGCCTGTTGTGGCTACAGAGTAGCTCCCTTCTTTTACCAATTTACTATTATTATTTTTTCCCATTATCAGTTCCTTTTTCTCACCCCCCCCCCCTCCTTATTTTTCTACCCCTCTAATTATTATCATTATTTTATTGTAAACCACCTGGAAGATTCTCAATGGGCAATATATCAAGCTTTTAATAAACCTCAAAACTTGAAAAGGGATATTAAACACGGGGAAAATCCCTGGGTAGTTAATTGTGGCTGAAGGCTCATGGTGCCAGCTCTAAGTTGGAAACTCAAAAGGAGCAGCCAGAACCACACTTAGCCCTCATGAGCTATAGGCCTGAGTGCATAGAACCAGTGTATTTTTACTAAGATGCGCTAATTGCAAAATTAGCAGATTTATTTTTAAGGCCTTTTCTTTTTTGTTTTAGAGGGTTTTTTTGGGTTTTTTTGCAGGTTTTGTGTGCTAAAATAAAGCAAAAAACCTAAAGCCCTCAAAAACAAAAGTTAGTTTTGCAGTTAGTATGTTTTAGAATAATAAACTGATATAGCATGAATTATGGGCCAGAGTCAGAAAATGGCACTCAAAATTTGGCACTGAAAAAAAAATAAAAATTGGCACTGAATGGTCATGTGTAACGCGTTCCGGGATCCACGGCCATCTTTGGACATGAGGAATTACGCCAACTAAAACCAGGTGTAAATACCGCCACACAAATTGCACGCGGATCTATCGGGAACGCCCCCTCTTATCCATGCTTCTCCCATGACCATGCCCTCTTTGTAGTTCCATACGGAAGCACTTTTGCGCTATTCTGTAAATCAGTACCTAAGTGTTATGCAGATCTGTCCAATTTTGATGCCTTGCATACATTAGAATGCTTTTCTTTGCTGAAAATTCAGCATAGAAGTAGTACCTAACATTTGATACTATATATCGAAGTGGAAGATGATATTTTCTTTCTCAAGGGACCCTCGGCCACAAGAGGGCACCTGCTCAAACTCAGGGGCGGAAAATTTCATGGCGACACCAGAAAGTATTTCTTCACAGAGAGAGTGGTTGATCATTGGAACAAGCTTCCAGTGCAGGTGATCGAGGCAGACAGCGTGCCAGACTTTAAGAATAAATGGGATACCCATGTGGGATCCCTACGAGGGTCAAGATAAGGAAATTGGGTCATTAGGGCATAGACAGGGGATGGGTAAGCAGAGTGGGTAGACTTGATGGGCTGTAGCCCTTTTCTGCCGTCATCTTCTATGTTTCTATGTATATAGAATGCCTCTGTTTATGCATGGGCACATATACCATATACAAGTTTATTTTTATGTAGATGTCGAGCGGTCACTTAGCCCCGGCAGACCCGCTGATCACCAGTCAGTTAAGGTTTGATCTTACTGGGTGTTAGGTGGGTGCCAACATGCATCCCCCCACGAGTCTGTCTGGGCTCCAGGTCTTGTCTGCAAACTCCTGTTTCTCTCAGGGTGAGATCTGTTCCAACTTGACTCAACATGCAAATGTGCTTGCTTTGCTTGGCCTGCTGGGAAGAGCTTATACCCAGCAGGTTGTAGCATAGGGCTTCTCCATGGCAGCTTTCTCTCAATGGTGATTGGGGTGATAGCAACTCTACCTCGTCACAGCAGACATGCAGTTTGCACACATTATGTGTGCGAGCGCGTTAGTCCCTGAATTCTATATATGGCACTCAGAATCTTACACACAAATTTGGGCACTCACCCAATTTGTACATGCAATTTAATCGAATAACAAGCCAATTATTGCCAGTAATTGGGCCCCTAGCAATCAATTATTGGTGCTAATTTGGGTTAATTAAAATTTACCCATGCATGTTTAAGTACGAAATCCACATTTAAATTTTACACACGGTTCCAAAAAAGGGGCACGGCTATGGGAGGATCACGGGCGGACCAGGGGGGTTCCTGTGGTTTACGTGCACTGTTATAGGATAAGGGGGATCTGCGCCTAATTTCGGCACAAGGATTTACACCAGGTTGGTGTAAATCCTCGTGGTTAAAATTAGTTGCAGATCCTGGCACTAAGCAATTAATCTAATCTAATGTTCGGTTTATATACTGGGTCATCTCCCGAAGGAGCTCAACTCGGTTTACAGTTGATTAAGTTGGAATGACATAAGATCAAGCCTATAAAAGGGGAAGCCTGAGGATAAAATAATTATCGGTTCAAGCGGACGCGAAGATTAAAATTAAAATATAAAATTAGTTAAAAGGCACCTAACTTACTCCCTTTTAACGAAGCCGTGTTAGGCTTCTTTTTTTTAATCACCAGCCTTGGCGGTTTTAGCTCCGATGCTGATAAAAATTCTTTGATCATCAGATATAAAAAGCCTAACGCTGGCGATATAAAAAGCCTAACGCAGCTTTGTAATAGGGAACGTTAGAGTACCACACCATAAGAAAGAGGGGAGGATAAAATGACAAAACCTTGTTTCAAATAAATCATACTAAAAAAAACAAAACAACTTATGCTCAAAAAAACTTTTTTAATTTGTGCATTTTAATGTAATACCCTAACTACACAATGATCTTCAGGGACAAGGTTATCAGACTCTCTTATACAACCAGACCATTGGATCTCTTATAACGCCTAGTTATTTCATAGCTTTTAATCACTTATCCTTCCCCCTCACTTGTAATTTCAACAATATACAAGGGACATTCAATCATTTATCTACCTGAGTATGAAAGAAAGTAGCAAGTGTGTCTCAAGTTTATTCATACACAGTTGTAGCTCAGTGCGAGTCTAACATTCCAATAGACGGGATGTCAGGAGAGTCCTCATGTGAATCAAATAAGAAACTGCTAGATTTGGAGCACCGTTCAGTGATAAAATTTCTCTCCAAAGAAAGGAAAAAGCCAAAGGAGATCCATGAACACATGACTGCAATTTATGGTGAGTCTGCCCCATCATCCTATAAAGTAAAATTTTGGAGCAAGCAGTTTAAATGGGGTAGCGAGTCCATTGAAGATGTCCCTCACACTGGATGGCCTGTGGAAGCAACTTCCACAGAAATGTGCACGAAAGTGGAGGATTTAATTTTATCAGACAGATGAATTAAGGTTTCCTGAATAGCTGAAGAAATGGGCATCTTGGTAGGTACAGTTTGGAAAATAATTCATGAAAAGTTGGGCATGGCCAAGGCTAGTGCGGGATGGGTTTCAAGAATGCTGACGCCATGTCAGAAGGCCACGATGCTCCGTGAAGACCAAGTGAATTATTTTCATCATTTGGTAACTGGAGATGAGACTTAGGTCTATCACAGAGATCCTGAGTCCAAAATGGAGGCCATGCAGTGGAAACACAAGTCATCCCCCAACCCCAAAAAGTTCAAGACAGAAAAATCTGCAGGTAAGGTCATGGCAACTGTCTTCTGGAATGATGAAGGACTTTTGCGTTTGGAGTTCATGCTACACAAGACAACCGTAACCAGGAAGAGTTAGGCCAACACAATGATCTCTTTGTGGGAGTCAATCAAGGATAAAAGACAAGGAAAACTCAGAGCAGGCATGCTACTTCTTCATGACAATGTGCCGGTGCACATGTCATGGCAATCATAGGCTGCCGTCCGAGAATGTGGGTTTCAGCAGCTGAACCATCCACCCTGAGTCCCGACCTGGCTCCCTCAGATTATTTCCTGTTCCGAGTTTTGATTAAATATTTCCCTGGACAGTGGTTTTCAAGTGTTGAAGATGTCAAGGAAGCTGCGACGTCCTGGTTTGAAGGTCAAACAGAAGAATTCTTTTCAAAGGGGTTAAAGTGTTTGGAGCTATCAGGGGACTATATTGGAAAAAAAAAAAAATTTTTTTTAACTTCTTTTCTACTGAGGTAGATAAATTATTGAACGACCTTCATATATGTCCACAGAAACAAAAACTTCACTTCAGTACTATATAACTGCATCAGGTGTATTTTTGACCTTGTGATTTTGACGTCTATCGGTAGACCTAACTTGCCTCCCTTTTACAAAGCTGCATGGCAGTAGCCCCAAAGCCCTATAAATCTCTATGGGCACTGGGGCAGTTACTGCCGCGGCAGCCACCAGCCTGGCTTTGTAAAAAGGGGGGAAGGGGGTTAAAGTTCCATTTATACTTAGCATAGGTGCTGAATTTTTGAGCCATTTATAGAACTTAGTTATATACGCACAAAAGTACAAAATATGTAGATAAATAGATATATATAGAGAGAGATAATGATATAAAAGAAGAATTAGATCAATTCAATTCTGTTTAGAAAAGGATACATGGAGAGAACACATCAAAGGTGCTTAATTTACAGTGTTTTGGACCTACAGAACTTGGGCAATAATTGCTGCTGTAATTCACCCTTGCCACATGTCTAATGCAGACGGTGCTGTAATTGAATGATAAGAGGGGCCAAATTTTTAAAAAGAAAAATTGAAGGTGCACTGTAACCATTTTGACCCTATTTTTCCTAAATAGGTTTCATGCTTATAGGAAGTGATGTGAAACTGAACAGCCCCTCCTCTCTAATTGGACAAGCTCTGACGGAAATCCTCCAGCATCCTGAGCATGCGCGAGATGCCTTGCGAGTGTTGCTACATCTGGTAAGCATCAAAGAGTTGGCGTGGCAGACTTTGACTTCAGCAGGACCAGTTCTGGAAAAGAACCAGTAAATGTCTTGTACCATTGAGAAGTTGGATTTTCCCTTGTATTCAGGCTAGAAATTGTGGAAGCAACTCTATAACTTGGCGCCCAAATAGGGTACGCTTAGTGCCAATTCTGTAATGACTTCAGGGCCCGCCTAAACTGTTATAGAATACTAATGCAGGGTTCATTGATGCACTGAAATTTAGGTGTAAGCTGGCATTCCTAAAAGCACCATGCAGCGCTTGCAAATTGATATCATTCTATAAGTTGTATGTGTTGCTTGGTGAGTCCCCTCCCGCCTTTGCATCTACGTGCATATGTTATAGAGGAGGGAAGGAAAAGGGGATTGAAGGGTATAGATAGAGGATTAATATGCAGGTCCTGGATCTGATGGGCCGCCGCGTGAGCAGGTTGCTGGGCATGATGGACCTCTGGTCTGACCCAACAGAGGCACTGCTTATGTTCAACAGCACTTTTCATGAGTATGTCAAACTCGTATCTAATGATAAGCTGCTGCATCAGTCTTGCGTTCATTGATGGGTCACACTGAAATATTTGCCCCCCTCCCCTCTTTTCTTCCGATTACGGTTACTTAGGAGCCAGAGGTAAAGTTTAGAAAATGCTTCTCTTTTACCCAGTTCAGTTTAATAGTCCAAGCCCTTATAATTAGCAAATTTACTTTGGGGCCCTTTTATTAAACTGCGCTAAAGAACGGCCAGAACTATCTCCAGCACAGGTCTTTTC
The DNA here is from genome assembly GCF_902459505.1 of Geotrypetes seraphini. Taxonomy (NCBI): domain Eukaryota; kingdom Metazoa; phylum Chordata; class Amphibia; order Gymnophiona; family Dermophiidae; genus Geotrypetes; species Geotrypetes seraphini. The sequence goes on along the minus strand of NC_047091.1, from coordinate 174,597,004 downwards.
CTGCGTGCTGAGGCCACTTTTAGTGTCGCGGTAACGTGGCCCCATTTTCCATTATTCCCATTAATGGCCACACACTAATTTTCCCGTTAGCATGTGGCCTTTCGCACATGAGCACCTATTTTTTTAGGCAATAAGGCAGGGGTGTCCAATGTCGGTCCTCGAGGGCCGCAATCCAGTCGGGTTTTCAGGATTTCCCCAATGACTATGCATGAGATCTATGTACATGCACTGCTTTCAATGCATAGTCATTGGGGAAATCCTGAAAACCCGACTGGATTGCGGCCCTCGAGGACCGACATTGGACACCCCTGCAATAAGGGCTCACGCACGAACCATGCACTAATTGGTTAGCATGCAGCAGTGTAGCTGCACTAACTGATTAAGGCAGACCACAGCTACTCTCCACTCCAGACACACTCTGGGTTTTTTTAGCAAGTGGGAAGCATGCACCAATTCAAAACTACTGCGGAGTGTCTGAGCACAGCCCACGGTAGTGCTTTTTAACATGCAGCAAGCCCGCATTACTTCTTAGCACAGCTTAGTAAGAGGGTTACCATATCTGTCCAGTGAAAAAAAAGGACACGTGACCACGCCCCCCAGCCCCACCCTTACCTCACCCCCCCCCCAGCTCTGCCCCCTACCCCTACCTTCTACCAGTATTACCCTTGCCCTGCCTCAACCCTGGCCACACCACGCCCCCTACTTTTCACCCCTTAGTCCCTCTTCCCATTCTCTGTGCCCTTTTAGTGCTTCTCTCTCCCTCAAACTCCTCCTCCCATGTAGGTGGTTCTCTCTCTCTCTACCTCCCTCCCTGCAACTCCCTTCCCATGGGTACTACTCTCTATCTCCCCCTCCCACAGGCACTCCTCTCTCCCCCTCCCATCAACTCCCCCCATGGGTGCTTCTCTCTCTCTCTCTCTCCTTCCAACCCACCTCCCCATGGGTGCTTTTCTCTCTCTCCCCTCCTCCAACCCTACCCCTCCTGCAAATTCTTCTCTCCCTTTCTCTTTCTCCATCTCCCTCCCTCCAATCCCCCTCCCCCAGTGGGTTCTAGTGGTGCAGGTTCTCTGTCTCTCCAGCCCCAACCCAGCCTGGAATTGAGTTTCTCTCACCTACCGCACACCTTCCTCCTCTGCTGAATATTTAATCTTCGGACCTGCCAACAGCATCAGCGAGGTGAACCTGCTGCCATCAGCCTACCCCGGAAGCCTTCATTCTGAAGCTGTCCTGCCTAAGCAGGAACAGGAAGTCACTGCAGAATGAAGGCTTCCGGGGCAGGCCGATACTCGCTGATGCTACTGGCAGGCCCGAAATTTAAATATTCGGCAAAGGAGGTAGGTGGGGGACAGGGCAGAGGAAAACCCAGACAAACTTCAGATTTAGAAAGACGTCCAGACAGTCGGATAGTCCTCTATAAAGAGGACATGTCTGGGTAAATCTTGATGTCTGGTAACCCTAAAAGGGCTCCTTTATGTTGGTTTCTCAAGGGTGTTATGTAGGAGATTGCAGACACTGCAGAATACGAAAGCTAGATTGATCTGCCAGTCAGACAAATGGGAATGAGCAACTCCAGTGTTGAGACCACTGCATTGGCTTCCTATCGAAGCAGGAAGGCTGTTTAAATTATGTATGTTAATATTCAGTGTTATTCATGGTCCTGCGCCTTTGCCATTCACATTGATTTAGTCATTTTTTTTCCTCTGGGAAAAGTCTTTGCTGAAATGGTCAGTTAAAGCTACATTACCCATCTGTTGATGGTCTTGGATACAAATGTGTCCATTTTTTTAACGATCCCTAAAGATCTGGAATGTTTTGCCAATAGAAATTAGGCTAGAAATAAACAGTGAGATATTTAAGAAACACTCCAAAACCTTTCTGTTTAAGCAGTATTTAAATAATTTAACTTTTTAACTGTAAGTGGTTCTGGCTATGTACTGTATATACTCGAATATAAACCGGGATTTATGGGCCAAAAAATTCTCGGTTTATATTCTGGTCATCCCCCAGTGACCATCCGAAACCCGCCCGAACTTCCTGCAGACCTGCCTTAAGCCGGGACAGGAGGGATCCCTCCTGTCTCCTCCTGCCCTGGCCGACACTAACAATTTTCACCCTCCCTCCTTCCCTCCCTCGCGTACCTGTTTGTTCCCTGATGGTCCAACGTGTATCTCGCGCTGAAATCCTCCAGAAGATTGTAAAGGTAAGTAGCCAGCAGTGCACCCAGCCCGACAAGCAGCAGCGAGCTTTTTGTGCTGCTGGCCAGCTCTGCACCGCTCCTTGATAGGCTGCGGCAAGTTCTTGCGGGATTCGCGGTTCTCACGACAACCTATCAAGGAGCGGTGTGGGGCCGGCCAGCAGCACAAAAAGCTCGCAGCCGCGTGCTGGCCTGGGTCCCCACTGGCTACTTACCTTTACAATCTTCTGGAGGATTTCAGTGCAGGATACACGCTGGACCACCAGGGAACAGGTACGCGAGGGTGGTAATTGTTAGTGTTGGCCGGGGCAGGCGACGGGAGGGATCCCTCCTGTCCCGGCCTACCACTAGGTGGTTTAAGTTAAGGGGAATGGTTACCGGTAATTTGCTGGCTGGGTTAGAGGGCAGAGGGGAGTACGGGGCAATCAAGCCATTGTGACATCACTGATGAGGTTGGCTCTTATTAGGGGGAAGAGGGTACAAGTAAGAAAGGTTGGACAGAGCCTGGCAGGGAGGGGGGACAGTATTCAGAGCCTAGCAGGGAAGGGGGCTTGGTTCACAGCCAGGGAGGGAAGGGGGCTGGGTGCAGAACTTGGCAGGGAGAGGGGCTGAGTGCAGAACCTTGCAGGGCAGGGTGTGATGGAGGGGACACTGGGTGCAGATCCTGGCAGGACAGGGCACTTCAATATTAAGCCCCCGACTTATATTCAAGTCAACCAGTTTTCCTCCTTTTGGGGGGAAAAATGGGGGGACATATTCGGATCGACTTATATTCGAATATATATGGTATGTTCACGTTATCTAACTTGAGCTGGATTATCTTACAGTACAGACTCCCTTATCCAACGTAAGCGGGACCAGCTTGTTGTAGGACAAGTGAAAAGTTGGATAATACGGAAAACAATGGTAACTACTCAAGTAATGCACAACAAACATACTTTGCATAAAGAACAGACATAGGGTATTCGCAAAAGGGGGTACCCTGGTCCAAAAATTGCTGCCCAGAAAAGCATGGTCTTGGCTCAAAAACATGGCTTCCTTGCAGCAAGTGGTGCCGAAATACAGGAAGAGAAACTTTGTGCTGCTTAATGGCGATGCATCGACGTCAATGACCGGATGGGCGGATTAGCGAAGGTCAGATAATTGAAACTGCACTGTATTGTGATCCACTTTGAACCTTATAGGGAAATGCAAAATATAAATTTATTTACTCAGTTTTTTTTAGCCCGTCTTCCCAAAAGAGCCCAAAATGAGTTAGAGATCAATATACACATTGTGAATCAGCAGTAGGGTAGTAACACACGTTCTCTTACACTGATTAATATTTGATTCCAAACTTACTGAATTAGGAGCCCGTTCAGGATGCCCACTCCTTCCTACCAATGGAGGCCCACCCTGTGCCAGGAGTCTCCCTCTGAACCTCCCTTACCCTCCTCCCCCCCCAAAAAAAAAAGTCAGGAGGAATGCCTACTCCCTCCTAGCACCGGAGGCTTCCATGAACCCCACCCTCACCCCCTGAACCCATCCGGTACCTTTTTCATAAGTTGGGAGCAGGAGGGATGTGGTCCCAACTGCTCCAAGGCCTGCCAGTCCAAAATGGCTGCCCCTCCCTGTGCATCACATGATGCACAGGGAGGGGCCTTAGGCCTGTGAGTCAATCATGACCTTAGGCTACAGAGGGAGGAGCCTAAGACCCAGATGAACTATGGATAGACAGGTAAGCGATCGCTAAAACCCCTGGGGGATATTTTTGTGCATAGCCAAGCGAAGTTAGTGCATCAGTCGCATCAGGCCCTTAGGCATATGAATCAATCATGGCCTTAGGCTTCTCCCTCTGTATCCCAGGATACAGAGGGAGGAGCCTAAGACCCAGATGAACTATGGATAGACAGGTAAGCAATGGCTAAAACCCCTGGGGGATTTTTTTGTAACATAGTAACATAGTAGATGATGGCAGATAAAGACCCGAATGGTCCATCCAGTCTGCCCAACCTGATTCAATTTAATTTTTTTTTTTTTTAATTTAATTAAATTTTTTAAATTTTTTCTTCTTAGCTATTTCTGGGCAAGAATCCAAAGCTTTACCCGGTACTGTGCTTGGGTTCCAACTGCCAAAATCTCTGTTAAGACTTACTCCAGCCCATCTACACCCTCTCAGCCATTGAAGCCCTCCCCTGCCCATCCTCCACCAAATGGCCATACACAGACACAGACCGTGCAAGTCTGCCCAGTAACTGGCCTAGTTCAATATTTAATATTATTTTCTGATTCTAAATCTTCTGTGTTCATCCCACGCTTCTTTGAACTCAGTCACAGTTTTACTCTCCACCACCTCTCTCGGGAGCGCATTCCAGGCATCAACTACCCTCTCCGTAAAGTAGAATTTCCTAACATTGCCCCTGAATCTACCACCCCTCAACCTCAAATTATGTCCTCTGGTTTTACCATTTTCCTTTCTCTGGAAAAGATTTTGTTCTACGTTAATACCCTTCAAGTATTTGAACGTCTGAATCATATCTCCCCTGTCTCTCCTTTCCTCTAGGGTATACATATTCAGGGCTTCCAGTCTCTCCTCATACGTCTTCTGGCGCAAGCCTCCTATCATTTTCGTCGCCCTCCTCTGGACCGCCTCAAGTCTTCTTACGTCTTTCGCCAGATACGGTCTCCAAAACTGAACACAATACTTCAAGTGGGGCCTCACCAATGACCTGTACAGGGGCATCAACACCTCCTTCCTTCTACTGACTACGCCTCTCTTTATACAGCCCAGCATCCTTCTGGAAGCAGCCACTGCCTTGTCACACTGTTTTTTCGCCTTTAGATCTTCGGACACTATCACCCCGTCCGTGCATATCAGCTTCTCTCCTCCCAGCATATACGGTTCCTTCCTATTATTAATCCCCAAATGCATTACTCTGCATTTCTTTGCATTGAATTTTAGTTGCCAGGCATTAGACCATTCCTCTAACTTTTGCAGATCCTTTTTCATATTTTCCACTCCCTCTTCGGTGTCTACTCTGTTACAAATCTTGGTATCATCTGCAAAAAGGCACACTTTTCCTTCTAACCCTTCAGCAATGTCACTCACATACATATTGAACAGGATTGGCCCCAGCACCGAACCCTGAGGGACTCCACTAGTCACCTTTCCTTCCTTCGAGCGACTTCCATTAACCACCACCCTCTGGCGTCTGTCCAACAGCCAGTTTCTGACCCAGTTCACCACTTTGGGTCCTAACTTCAGCCCTTCAAGTTTGTTCAACAGCCTCCTATGAGGAACTGTATCAAAGGCTTTGCTGAAATCCAAGTAAATTACATCTAGCATATGTCCTCGATCCAGCTCTCTGGTCACCCAATCAAAAAATTCAATCAGGTTCGTTTGGCACGATTTACCTTTTGTAAAGCCATGTTGCCTCGGATCCTTAACCCATTAGATTCAAGGAAGTACAATATCCTTTCTTTCCGCAACACTTCCATTATTTTTCAAACAACTGAAGTGAGGCTCACCGGCCTGTAGTTTCCTGCTTCATCCCTGTGACCACTTTTATGAATAGGGACCACATCCGCTCTCCTCCAATCCCCAGGAATCACTCCCGTCTCCAGAGATTTGTTGAACAAGTCTTTAATAGGACTCGCCAGAACCTCTCTGAGCTCCCTTAGTATCCTGGGATGGATCCCGTCTGGTCCCATCGCTTTGTCCACCTTCAGTTTTTCAAGTTGCTCATAAACACCCTCCTCCGTGAACGGCACAGAATCTACTCCATTTTCTCATGTAACTTTGCCAGACAATCTCGGTCCTTCTCCAGGATTTTCTTCTGTGAACACAGAACAGAAGTATTTGTTTAGCACATTTGCTTTCTCCTCATCACTCTCCACATATTTGTTCCCAGCATCTTTTAGCCTAGCAATTCCATTTTTTATCTTCCTCCTTTCACTAATATATCTGAAAAAATTTTTATCTCCCTTTTTTTACATTTTTAGCCATTTGTTCTTCCGCCTGTGCCTTCGCCAAACGTATCTCTCTCTTGACTTCTTTCAGTTTCACTCTGTAGTCCTTTCTGCTCTCCTCTTCTTGGGTTTTTTTATATTTCATGAACGCCAACTCTTTCGCCTTTATTTTCTCAGCCACTAGGTTGGAGAACCATATTGGCTTCCTTTTTCTCTTGTTTTTATTGATTTTCTTCACATAAAGGTCCGTAGCCATTTTTATCGCTCCTTTCAGCTTAGACCACTGTCTTTCCACTTCTCTTATGTCCTCCCATCCTAACAGCTCTTTCTTCAGGTACTTTCCCATTGCATTAAAGTCCGTACGTTTGAAATCTAGGACTTTAAGTATCGTGCGGCCGCTCTCCACTTTAGCTGTTATATCAAACCAAACCGTTTGATGATCGCTACTTCCCAGGTGAGCACCCACTCGAACATTAGAGATACTCTCTCCATTTGTGAGGACCAGATCCAATATCGCTTTTTCCCTTGTGGGTTCCGTCACCATTTGTCTGAGCATAGCCAAGCGAAGTTAGTGGATCAGTCGCTTGGCTAGTTTGCATGGGGTTTTAGCTAATTTGCATGGCTGGATCAGAAAATGGGCGATCGAAGGGAAAAACATGCAGTGAGCCGTTTTGTGCATCGGGTCAGCAAATGCGATCGTCACTAAAGCCGTCAAAACTGGTTTTGCGACGATCTCTGATTTTAGTGCGTCTGGGCCTTGGTCTCGCTTCCACGAAGGCTCTTGACAAAATTTTCAAAGGCAAGGAAATGACACTCCAAATGAAGATCAGACTTGTCCACGCACTCATTTTCTCTGCAAAAGCTGGACACTACGGAAACAAGACAGAAAGAAGATTGCCTCCTTTGAGCTTTGATGCTGGAGAAGGGTTTTATGCGCACCGTGGACCTCCAGAAGAATTAACAAATCGATTCTGGAAGAGATCAAACCATGACACTTGAAGCCCAAATGATGAGGTTATGACTGTCTTATTTTGGTCACACCATCGAAAGAGAAAGATCACTGGAGAATGACCTTATGTTTGGGAAGATCGAAGGAACTAGGTGAAGAGATCGACCTGCAGCCAGATGGCTGGACACATTGAGAACAACCATGGGGTTGAAGCTGGTGGACCTTACTGGACTAGCAGAGAACCTATCTCTTTTCCGATCTCTAACTCATCAAGTCGCTAGGACTAAAGCACGAGTCTAGGGCACCTAACAAATGTTAAGACGCCCATAAGATCATAATGAGTGTCCTAGTATTTAACGCTTGCTAATCGTTCGCACTCCATGATGGATTCCCCACTAAGTGCTTAACTACCCTGCCGAAGTGTGCACAAAGCCGTCGCAACGTCAGAGGGAAGGCTTCCGGTTCAGGCGCAGGACGCGCGTAGGAGCTGCCATCCGTGACTTTGTGCACCGCGGCAGTGAGGAGGAGGGAGCCGGACAGATGATAACACTGGGGGGCGGCAATGAAAATGCCGCATCGATCGCACCGCGGGCCGCATAAAACAGCCAGGCGGGCCGGATTCGGCCTGCAGGCCTTGAGTTTGACACCTGTGCCTTACAGATTCGTTTTTTGGAAGCTACAGTAAGAACTAAGACATACTTGTTGTTGTTCTTAGGTGCCATCGACTCGTGCTCAAGTCCTAGCAACATGACGAATTGCGGATCTAAAAAGAAACCGGTTTTGTGCTAGTCCAGAAAGGTCCTCCAGCCCCACCAACTAACTTGTCTGATCGCGGCAGAAGGAATCCCCGTCAGCTGAGCCGGTTTCAGGGAATTCTTGGCGACTCAGCTGATGGGGATTCCCCCCCCCCCCCGCCAGGATCAGCTGAGCCACGGAACCCTACACCCCTCCCCCTCCCCCCCGACATCTCCAAAATCAGTCAGCGCCTTTAAAAAAGCGCTCTCTGCATGTCAGTCACACTTGGGCGTCATTTGCAGAATCGCGGTTGGCAGCGCCTCACCTTAGGTTTTAAAGGCGTACATTTCAGGTGCCTACGTTTTTAGAGAATTACGCTTAGCTGCGCCTGACTCACGCTCCACTCATAGAAATGACCAGTTAAGAGTTAGGCGCCGCCAAGCGCATTGTGATAAGCGCCTGTCTTTTATAGAATCAGATAGGCGCCTACCTCCCAATTAATTTTTTTAACCAATTATTGAGACTTTTAAGGGTATTTTGTCAGTGAAGTTAGACGCCCTTTATAGAATCAGCCCCAAACTGTTTTTGAAGTGAAAACTCTGCTGGGAAAAAAAATAATGTGTATAGATTTGAAAATCAAAATCTGTGTATTGCTTTTCAAATCCTTCCTCTCCTTGCCTGCAGGGAAACTTCATCTCAGTCCTGCCACTGTGGGAGTCGATGCAAAACGTTCAGCCAGACAGAGGAGGGCAGTTTTCTGAAACTTGCTCTCTTAATGGTCCTCTAATGTGTCTCTAGAAATAATAATGTTTATAATAGGGGAACAACCATCTGGTTCAAAAATGTGGATCTCCAGCGAGCAGGAACTTGTTAAATATTACATAAGACGATATTAAAAATATTAAACATACATCAGTGTCCTCTTTAAAAAAAATACTAAAAACTAAGCTGGACAATAATAAAAAAGAATGTTCTAATATGTGACTATCTTTTTTTTATTATTTATTTTAGAAATTTTTACATTATTTAACAAGCATATCATCTTGTACAGAAAGTGCAATTAAGAAAACATAATATTAAACATAACATTAAAAAAATACTTTCTATCCAAAAAGAGGAAATAATTCTCAACTTAATCACACACTAGTCCTCAAAATTAGGATCCAAGACTTAAGAAACGGAGTGATTTAAGGATACAAAATAACAACCAAACGAAATCAGATTATCTGATACTGAAAAGGAGCTAATTATTCCTTGGACGCTGATTTTCCTTCATTCCCAAGGCGCTTCGTGGAGAGGAAGGCTGTCAAATGAGCTGGTTCAAAAAACACATATTTCAAAGTATGATACCTATTACACATTTACAAGGATATCTAAGGAAAAATAAACCCCCAATCTGGGTCACACCAGGTTTCAACATTAGAAATTCCCTTCTTCTCTTTTGAGTTTCCTTAGAGACATCCGGGAAAATTTGAATATGAAAACCCAGGAAGTCTCTGGTTCTATTTTTAAAGAAAAGTTTGAGGATCCAGTCTTTATCTGGAGCCAGAACTACCGTCAGTAAGAGAGTGGCTGAAATAGCCACCTCTCTGTCCGACTGTTCTAATAAAGCAGAAACATCCAGAGAACTTCCCTGGGGTTTTTCAATTACATCTTTCTTCTGAGCATCCTGAGTCTTTATAGGTAAATAAAATATGTGACTATCTTAGTGAACTTTGCTTCCCATTTGTCCAGAGAATTCTAATCCCAGCCTAGTGAGACAGCCTTCATTAGACTGGCAAAAGTTACTTGTGAGTCCAATAAAAAATCATTTTAGCACACGATGACCACCTGGCTTCTAACTGAGGCCCTGATTCTCTAATACCACCGGTAAAGTCTGATGGGCCACTGTCGCGTCTGTAAATGTAATGATTTCCAAAAGACGAGTCATTATCGAAGAACCGCGCAAGAAGAGCGGCCAAGATGTTAAAGGGGATGGAACTCCTTTCATATGAGGAAAGACTAAAACGGTTAGGGCTCTTCAGCTTGGAAAAGAGACGGCTGAGAGGAGATATGATCAGGGCAAGATTAATTCTTCGAGGGCCCCTAGGCACACAAGTACACTGGGCCCCGCCCTGGCCCCGCCCATGTCCCTCCCCCATTTATCTGTTTTCTTCTTTACTTCTTTATTTCCACTTGTATTTCTTTTTTTTAAATTCAAAACAAACAAAGATTAGTATACCAGTGCACAGTTTTTCTTCTATAAACAAATCCCCTTCCTTCCCTTCCCACCTGCTTACCCAGGAATTTAACTCTGAACCCTTTCCATGCATATATGAAATTATTCAAATATTTGTAAAGCAGTAATATTATCTGAAATATAAGTCTATATTAATAACCAATTTACAACGCTTCTCAACTGCCTCACTCAGGGGTGTCCAACTTTTTGGCTTCCCTGGGCCGCATTGGCTGAAAAAAATGTTTCTGGGGCTGCACAAATGCGCAAACGCTGCAAGACAGAGGAGGGAGCCAGCAAGACAGTAAACACCCAGGGGCAGCAGAGGAAAACACTGCATCACCCTTGAGCGGGGCCGCACAAAATACTTCATGGGGCCGCAGGTTGGACACCCCTGCTCTACATCAACCAACTGTAACCCATATGTATAAACAACCAAACCTGTAACTCCTCTAGTACGTTCCACTCCATGTATGTTAACTTGCAACAAACCAACAAGGCAAGTGGTCCACCAAAGAATCCAACGTGAAACAAAAGAAGATTGGCAAAAAATTCAAATCAGGTTAATTCAAGGTGCTCCCAAGAACCTTGCCTGATGCATTTCGCCAAATAAGGCTAGTCAATGCTAACAAAAAACCATGTCTTTCATACAAACAGAACACAGAAAACACCTTCACCTAGTATGACCTCTTCTCGTTTTACAAAACTGTAGTATGGTTTGTAGCCACAGCCAGCGCTAAAAAAATGCTCTACAGTTTTGTAAAAGGGGGGATAAAATAGAAATACGTAGACAAAGGTTAAATAAAACCACCAAGAAGCTGGACTCTGCATACAATGCAACACCACAGAAACAGCAATGCATGTCCCTTAAAGCAAAAAAATTAATAAATAGAAATTTTTTTTCTACTTTTGTCTTGTCTGGTTTCTGCTCTCCTCATCTTCTTGTCAATATCTTCCTTTCATCTTTTGTCCTTCTGTACCACTTCCAGAAACTATATGTCTCCCCCTTCCATCTTTCCCTTCACTCCCATTGGTCTGGAATCTATCTTCTTCCATTCCCTCCTCCAATGGTCTGGCATCTCTGTCCTCTCCTTTTCTTCTCTTCACTCTCCCACACCCCCATGGTCTGGAATTTCACTCTCTCCTCTCCCTTCCCCCTACTTCCATCAGCATCTGCCCCCTTTCTTTCCCTCCAATCCAATTCCATCCAGTATCCTTCCCCATTATGTTTTCCCCCTTTCCCTGCACATCAATTCCATCAGCATCTGCCCCCTTTCTTTCCCTCCAACCCAATTTCATCCAGTATCCTTTCCCCTTTCCCTGCACACCAATTCCATCAGCATCTGCCCCTTTCTTTCCCTCCACCAGCCTTCTAGGTCAGAGGGGGGCCTGCTGAAAAAACAGAGGACTCGGTGGGTTTTTTCCCTTGGCAACGCGGGTCCCCCTGGAAAGATCGGCAGTGTTGGGCCCCCCCCTGGAAAGATCGGCAGTGCTGGGGCCCCCCCGGGAGATCGACAACACTGCCCTCCCCGGCATCACCATCAACCAACCTGAATAAGTGACATCGGAGGGGGTGGACTGGTAGATGCAAAGAGTTGCTGCAAGGTCCCGCGATGACTGCGTCTGCCGATCCAACCCCTCCGATATCACATATCTTTTCCCTGAACAGAGCCGGCAGACGCAGTCATCGTGGGATCTTGCAGCAACTCTTTACATCTGCCGATCCATCCCCTCCGACGTCACTTATTCAGGTTGGTTGATGGCGATGCTGGGGGAGGGCGGAGTTGTCGATCTCCCAGGGGGGGCCAAGCGCTGCCGATCTTTCCGGGGGGGCCAAGCGCTGCCGATCTTTCTTGGGGGGGCCTAGCACTGCCGATCTTTCCTGGGGGGCCCGCATTGCCAAGAGAAAAAAAATAAACAAACCGAGTCCTCTGTTTCATCGGGCCCCCCTGACAACTTTGGGCCCTAGGCATGTGCCTACTTGGCCTATTGGTTAATCCTGCCCTGGATATGATTAAAGGCTACAAAATCCTGAGTGGAGTAGAACAGATACAAGTGGATCAACTTTTCGCTCTGTCAAAAATGACAAAGACTAGGGAACACTCGATGAAGTTACAGGGAAATAGGAGGAAATTTTTTTTCACTCAGAGAATAGTTAAGCTCTGCAATGCGTTGCCAGAGGTTGTGGTAAGAGCGGCTAGCATAGCTGGTTTTAAGAAAGGTTTGGACAAGTTCCTGGAGGAAAAGTCCATAATCTTTTATTGAGAAAGATATGGGGGAAGCCACTGCTTGCCCTGGATTGGTAGCATGGAATGTTGCTACTCCTTGGGTTTTGGTCCGGTACTAGTGACCTGGATTGGCCACCGTGAGAACGGTCTACTGGGCTTGATGGACCATTGGTCTGACCCAGTAAGGCTATTCTTATGTTCTTATAAATGAGGTTCGCGGAGGTTCACAGAGGGTCACCAAATTTACATGAAATGAGTCACTGGTGATGGCGATCAGCACATGTGCAGAATAGTCCACGGAAAGAGGCGTAAATGCGTGCATATGTGGGGAAAAAGCTACGGCACACATATTATGGGTATGCCTTATCGGAACGCAATATATGTACACATCATAGGTGCTATTGGATGGAGGAGAAGGAAAGGGGGCAGGTGCAAGCGTTGGCTTTTAACAAGCACGCATAAGACGCACCTTTACTACATGCGCCCGAGATGCGTGCTTTTGAGATTTTTTTCCCCAAAACTATTATACAACTATACTACTATAATTTATGGGAATGGTTTTTTAAAAATTTTATCATGAGCTACAGCCAGAAACACACACCTGAGAAGCGCTTTTCACGGTACCGGTACCTCCGGATCAGCCGGTAACTTTTGATCGTCAAAAGCCAGTGCCGTGCTCGGAGAATCACCTGGTGATGATGGAGAATCGCATACAGTGCTTGTTTAACTACTAATGGGTCCATTTTCCTACCATTTTAATATTTATGACCGCATTGTAATACCTTTGCATGGCAGAGTCTGAGGCTGCTAGGAAGCTCGGAAAAGACCACGGTGAGCCGTTCTGATAATCACGCGGTAAAATACTGCCACGCTGAACCAGCTAGAGTCGGTTTATTTACCATCGTTAAAGGCATGGTAAGTTTTGAGAATCTGGCCCTGAGTATTAGGACGGAAATGGCTGTTTTAACTTTTCCTGTGTTTTTATAAATTGTGAATGTGATATGTAATCCACCTAAAATTATAGATAGAGCAAGAAATAAATACTGAAATAAAACAGAACTAAATTTATTTTTATTTTTTATTTTTTTTATGATAATTTTTTTTGTAATTTTTTTTTTTTATAAATCTTTATTGATTTTCATACCTTCAGCAATGCAGTACAACAAATGCAACGTAAAATGATACAATAAAAGCACATTTTAACATGCTCATAATCAACCTTTTTCCCCACCCACCCACCCAATAATCATTCAATAGAACATAAATACATAGATTACCATAAAAACTTTACCCTGTTTTAGACAATGAAAACTATCACGTACTTATATCGCCTCTCTCCTCAACTTAAACATGCACAAATGAATGCCCCTTTTGGCTGCGTTTGAGTAAGGAGAGAGAAATTCTCTTTACCTGTCCTATTTACCTGAATAAATGGCTTTCAAACCCATCCGAGCTTTGTAGCTTTGCTGAAATGTTGCGTTTCCTTCTGTGTCTCCTCCAGGTGGAAAAATCACTGCAACGCATCCAGAATGGTCAGCGGAACTCAATGTATACCTCCCAGCATAGCGTGGAGAATAAAGTGGGAGGGGTCCCTGGCTGGCAGGCGTTGCTCACTGCGGTTGGGTTTCGGCTTGACCCGCCAGCTAGTGGCTTGCCGGCCGCAGTTTTTTTCCCAACCTCTGATCCCGGCGAGCGGCTACAGCAGTGCAGTACCACAATACAGTCGCTGCTAGGTAAGGGCTGCAGCAGTGCTTGGTGGCGTTCCAGGCAAAAGAAAGGAAAGCATCACTTCAAAACGTATTCTCCAATTTTGTACTGGTTCAAAATTATTTAAGAACTAACCCCCTCTTTTGCTAAGGCGTGCTGGCCGATTTAGAGCGCACTAAACGCTAACGCACCCATTATATTCCGTTGACGCTAAATCGGCTAGCGCGCCTTAGTAGAAGAGGGAGCAAGGGGTTCTTTTACTAAGGCGCGCTAGCCGATTTAGCACACTCTAAATATTAGCGCACTAAATGCTAATGCACCCATTATACTCCGTGGACGCTAAATCGGCTAGCGCGCCTTAGTAAAAGAGGGGGTAAGGCGCGCTAGCCGATTTAGCACACTCTAAATATTAGCGTGCTAAACGCTAACGCACCCATTATATTCCATGGATGCTAAATCGACTAGAGCGCCTTAGTAAAAGAGGGGGTAAGGGGGTCTTTTACTAAGGCGCGCTAGCCGATTTAGCGCACTCTAAATATTAGCGTGCTAAACGCTAACGCACACATTATATTCCATGGACACTAAATCGACTAGCGCACCTTAGTAAAAGAGGGGGCAAGGGGGTCTTTTACTAAGGTGCGCTAGCTGATTTAGCGCACTCTAAATATTAGCGCGCTAAACGCTAACGCACCCATTATATTCCGTGGATGCTAAATCGGCTAGCGCGCCTTAGTAAAAGAGGGGGTAAGGCGCGCTAGCCGATTTAGCACACTCTAAATATTAGCGTGCTAAACGCTAACGCACCCATTATATTCCATGGATGCTAAATCGACTAGAGCGCCTTAGTAAAAGAGGGGGTAAGGGGGTCTTTTACTAAGGCGCGCTAGCCGATTTAGCGCACTCTAAATATTAGCGTGCTAAACGCTAACGCACACATTATATTCCATGGACACTAAATCGACTAGCGCACCTTAGTAAAAGAGGGGGCAAGGGGGTCTTTTACTAAGGTGCGCTAGCTGATTTAGCGCACTCTAAATATTAGCGCGCTAAACGCTAACGCACCCATTATATTCCGTGGATGCTAAATCGGCTAGCGCGCCTTAGTAAAAGAGGGGGCAAGGGGGTCTTTTACTAAGGCGCGCTAGCCAATTTAGCGCACTCTAAATATTAGCACGCTAAACACTAACGCACCCATTATATTCCGTGGACGCTAAATCGGCTAGCGCGCTTTAGTAAAAGAGGGGGCAAGGGGGTCTTTTACTAAGGCGCGCTAGCCGATTTAGCGCACTCTAAATATTAGCGTGCTAAATGCCAAAGCACCCATTATATTCCGTGGACGCTAAATCGGCTAGCGCATCTTAGTAAAAGAGGGGGCAAGGGGGTCTTTTACTAAGGTGTGCTAGCCGATTTAGCGCACTCTAAATATTAGCGCGCTAAATGCTAATGCACCCATTATATTCCGTAGATGCTAAATCAGCTAGCGCACCTTAGTAAAAGAGGGGGGCAAGGGGGTCTTTTACTAAGGCGTGCTAGCCGATTTAGCGCACTCTAAATATTAGCACGCTAAACACTAACGCACCCATTATATTCCGTGGACGCTAAATCGGCTAGCGAACCTTAGTAAAAGAGGGGGCAAGGGGGTCTTTTACTAAGGCGCGCTAGCCGATTTAGCGCACTCTAAATATTAGCGCGCTAAACGCTAACGCACCCATTATATTCCGTGGACGCTAAATCGGCTAGCGTGCCTTTGTAAAAAAGGGGTCAAGGGGGTCTTTTACTAAGGCGCGCTAGCTGATTTAGCGCACTCTAAATATTAGCGTGCTAAATGCTAACTCACCCATTATATTCCGTGGACGCTAAATTGGCTAGCGCATCTTAGTAAAAGAGGGGGCAAGGGAGTCTTTTACTAAGGCGTGCTAGCCGATTTAGCGCACTCTAAATATTAGCGCGCTAAACGCTAATGCACCCATTATATTCCGTTGACGCTAAATTGGCTAGCGCACCTTAGTAAAAGAGGGGCAAGGGGGTCTTTTACTAAGGCATGCTAGCCGATTTAGCGCACTCTAAATAGCACGCTAAACGCTAACGCACCCATTATATTCCGTAGACGCTAAATCAGCTAGTGCGCCTTAGTAAAAGAGGGGGGCAAGGGGGTCTTTTACTAAGGCGTGCTAGCCGATTTAGCGCACTCTAAATATTAGCACGCTAAACACTAACGCACCCATTATATTCCGTGGACGCTAAATCGGCTAGCGCACCTTAGTAAAAGAGGGGGCAAGGGGGTCTTTTACTAAGGCGCGCTAGCCGATTTAGCACACCCTAAATATTAGCGCGCTACACGCTAATGCACCCATTATATTCTGTGGACGCTAAATTGGCTCGCGTGCCTTACTAAAAGACCCCCTAAATCTCAAATTATTTGGGTGTCTCATAAAGTACAAGAGATACCAGGGAAAGGGATTTTGTATTGGTCATGCGTTTTTCACTAATAGCTGAAGGTGGATTGCATTCAGATAAAGTAGGGGCTTAGTGAAGTTTATACATGAGGAAGTGAAGAATTAAGTGCTCCGTTTACAAAGCCGTGGTATTTCCCTTCGGCAAATGCACCAAAGCCCATTCAATTCCTATGGGCTTCGGTGCATTTGCCACGGGAGAATCACTCCTATAGCTTTGTATAAGGGGCCCTAAGGGCCAAATTCTCCAAACAGCGTTCCAGAGTTAGGCGGCGATAAGCATCTTACCGCCATCTAACGAACCAATTGGAACGCACTTTTTTTTTTTTTAATGCAGGCACAATTCTTAGGTGCCTGTTTCACGCCTTCGGAGGCGCATAGTGACGCCTACAGACACCTAAAGCCAGCGTGGGCGTGGTTTGCACCAAAAGTGGCCTTAGGCGTCCCTTACGCACCTCCGTAGACGCAAGACCAGCACTTTAAATAGAAACATAGAAAGATGACGGCAGAAAAGGGCTACAGCCCATCAAGTCTGCCTTTAAAATGCTGGCCTACACTTGAGGCGCCTATGTTAAAAAAAGAAGCAATTCTGGACACGGCAGGCGCCCGTTTTGCAGGTGCCTCTTCCAGAGTCAGGTCCTAATTACTTGCCCAAGATTGCAAGGAGATGCAGTGAGACTTGAACTTAGCTTTCCTGATTCGCAGCCCGCTGTACTAATCATTAAAGCTACTGCACTGAAACATGACTGATATTCTTGCCTTTAAATTATTGTTTGAGGCCAGTAAATGTAGAATTATTTTAGAAAATTGTTTTAATTACTTCATGGAAAATAAAATGATACAGTAAGAAGTAGGGCTGTACTGAATATTCGTATTCAGTTCAGCTCCATATCCATTATTCGTATTCGGCCAAATAGTGATTTAAATTCAAATACGAATAATCCAGTAGGGCTCTAGTGTGCTAAATCCTACTGAAATAAACATTTGATCTCTGATTTCATGTTGCTTCTTTTATTATTTGTAAGGTTAAAGTTCAATGTCCATTATTCGTATTCAGCCGAATAATATGTTTCATTATTTGCATTCATCTGAATAATAAAATCAGCTATTTAGTGTAGCTCTAAGAACATTGCAATTTGGAGAGCAGCTTATCAATCTTTTTGTAGCCAGGACCCATTTGCCTGGCCACAGAAACCACATAACTCCTCCGGAGGCATGGGTCATTGTCTTTATGCAGGACCCACCCAGGTTACGACCCCAAATGCGGGTTTCAAGACTCTATGTGAGGACCTGACCCACAGTTTGCAAAGCCCTATATAAGAGGTCACCTAGGGAATAACTCATGAGAGGACAGAATAGTTTTCTTATTTTGACTCTAAATGAACTTCCTGATTGTTCGCTTTTTCACTTTCAGTCTGCCCTAGCAAAAGACTGGAATAAGCTCAGGGAAGCCAACAGCACAGCAAATCTATAAAAGTCATGAGGATGATTTTCAGTGGTGTGTGATAACATACTGTTCACAGCCTTGGATGAATCTCCTCATAAAGGTGGTTAATAAATCCCAATAAATAGCAGAAACAAATCTTAAGCGATCACCTGTTTGTCGTTCCGACAACTATGTTTTGATTCTTTCCATTGTCTTAAGATTTTTAGTGGAGTGCACTTCTCTTACAACTCCATTTTGGATCAGTCTTTCCAGTTCTTTCGAATCTCTCTTAAAACTTCCTTATTTCGTATTTCTCCTAACCCCCATTTGGATCAATCTTTCCAGTTCTTTGAAATCTATAAAACTTCCTTATTTCGTATTTCTCCTAACCCCCATTTGGATCAATCTTTCTAGTTCTTTGAAATCTATAAAACTTCCTTATTTCGTATTTCCCCTAACCCCCATTTGGATCAATCCTTCCAGTTCTTTGAGATCTATAAAACTTCCTTATTTCGTATTTCTCCTAACCCCCATTTGGATCAATCTTTCCAGTTCTTTGAAATCTATAAAACTTCCTTATTTTGTATTTCTTCTAACCCCCATTTGGATCAGTCTTTCCAGTTCTTTGAGATCTATAAAACTTCCTTATTTCGTATTTCTCCTAACCCCCATTTGGATCAATCTTTCCAGTTCTTTGAGATCTATAAAACTTCCTTATTTCGTATTTCTCCCAACCCACATTTGGATCAATCTTTCCAGTTCTTTGAAATCTATAAAACTTCCTTATTTTGTATTTCTTCTAACCCCCATTTGGATCAGTCTTTCCAGTTCTTTCGAATCTCTCTTAAAACTTCCTTATTTCGTATTTCCCCTAACCCTCATTTGGATCAATCTTTCCAGTTCTTTGAAATCTATAAAACTTCCTTATTTCGTATTTCTCCTAACCCCCATTTGGATCAATCTTTCCAGTTCTTTGAAATCTATAAAACTTCCTTATTTCGTATTTCTCCTAACCTCCATTTGGATCAATCTTTCCAGTTCTTTGAATTCTATAAAACTTCCTTATTTCGTATTTCTCCTAACCCCCATTTGGATCAATCTTTCCAGTTCTTTGAAATCTATAAAACTTCCTTATTTTGTATTTCTTCTAACCCCCATTTGGATCAGTCTTTCCAGTTCTTTGAAATCTATAAAACTTCCTTATTTCGTATTTCTCCTAACCTCCATTTGGATCAATCTTTCCAGTTCTTTGAATTCTATAAAACTTCCTTATTTCGTATTTCTCCTAACCCCCATTTGGATCAATCTTTCCAGTTCTTTGAAATCTATAAAACTTCCTTATTTCGTATTTCTTCTAACCCCCATTTGGATCCAATCTTTCCAGTTCTTTCGAATCTCTCTTAAAACTTCCTTATTTCGTATTTCCCCTAACCCCCATTTGGATCAATCTTTCCAGTTCTTTGAAATCTATAAAACTTCCTTATTTCGTATTTCTCCTAACCCCCATTTGGATCAATCTTTTCAGTTCTTTGAAATCTATAAAACTTCCTTATTTCGTATTTCTCCTAACCTCCATTTGGATCAATCTTTCCAGTTCTTTGAATTCTATAAAACTTCCTTATTTCGTATTTCTCCTAACCTCCATTTGGATCAATCTTTCCAGTTCTTTGAAATCTATAAAACTTCCTTATTTCGTATTTCTCCTAACCTCCATTTGGATCAATCTTTCCAGTTCTTTGAATTCTATAAAACTTCCTTATTTCGTATTTCTCCTAACCTCCATTTGGATCAATCTTTCCAGTTCTTTGAAATCTATAAAACTTCCTTATTTCGTATTTCTCCTAACCTCCATTTGGATTAATCTTTCCAGTTCTTTCAAATCTATAAAACTTCCTTATTTCGTATTTCTCCTAACCCCCATTTGGATCCAATCTTTCCAGTTCTTTCGAATCTCTCTTAAAACCTCCTTATTTTGTATTTCCCCTAACCCCCATTTGGATTAATCTTTCCAGTTCTTTCAAACCCCCATTTGGATTAATCTTTCCAGTTGTTTCAGATCTATAAAACTTCCTTATTTCGTATTTCTCCTAACCCCCATTTGGATCAGTCTTTCCAGTTCTTTCAAATCTCTCTTAAACTTCCTTATTTTTGGGGGGGAGTTTTCTGCAATACATTAGGAAAATTCAGTTGCAAAGTGTTGTGAAGCCTGTTTTATTTCTATAACTTTCCTTTTCTCTTTTCTGTATACACATGGAGTTCTCTTTTTCTGTTCCTTCTAGTTTTTAATTTTTATTTACATCTGTTTTATTCTATGTAATCCTCTCTGAAAAAAAGTATTTCTCTAGGGTGGTATATCCAAATTTTAATGAACCTGAAGCTTTTTTTTTTTTTTTTTTTCATTCAGAGGTTAAGACCCAAGAAATTACTGATCTTTGTATCAAAAGGAAAAGGGGTGGAATTTATTTAGTTTAATCACCGCATTGTTCCTTTGAGAATGAAAGATTAAGTGCTCCTTTTACAAAGCCGCGCTAGGGCCTTAACACGCGGAATAGCGCATGATAATTTGCAACGTGCACTAGCCGCTACGGCCTCCTTTTGAGCAGGCGGTAGATTTTCAGCTAGCGCGTGCTAATCTGGTGCGTGCGTTAAAACCGCTAGCGCTTCTTAGTCAAAGGAGCCCTAAGTGTACGTTTATTCATTTCTGCTCGGCTGATTTTGAAGAATAGGGAGTTTGAATCACGCATGGTTTCTGCTTGCTTCCAGGTTTGCCTCACCCTGCACTGCAGGCACTTTGTAAGCTTATCACTGCTTCGGAAACTGGAGAGCAGCTAATCAGTCGGGTAAGTGAAAAACCGAGCATGATGGCTTTGAAGTGTGGTTGAACAGAAAGGCTCTGAGTCTATAAGTGGCGCCTACCGAGCTAGACGCCTAACTTAATTTTTTTTTTAATTGGTTAATTGGCGCTAATAATTAAAAGCGCCTTTTAAACCCGATTTAAAAAAATAAATTTTAAAAAATTAAATTTGGGGTAGGCACCTAACTCAGTAAGGCCCCCTTTTATTAAGCCGCGTTAGGTTTTTAAAAAAAAATTGGAGGCTGCTGCGGTAAAAGCTCCGACGCTCATAGAATTCCTATGAGCGTCGGCGCTTTAACTGCAGCGACCTGTGGTAAAAACTCTTAACACTGCTTGATATAAGGGGGCCTAAGTGCCTACACCGAGGTACCCAAAACGTAGGCATAATTAGAAGCGGAGTTTGGGTGTGGAATGAATTAGGCGCTGATATCGTAGGCCAGGGGTGTCAAAGTCCCTCCTCCAGGGCCGCAATCCAGTCGGGTTTTCAGGATTTCCGCAATGAATATGCATAAGATCTATTAGCATACAGTGAAAGCAGTGCATGCAGACAGATCTCATGCATATTCATTGGGGAAACCCTGGAAAAACCGACTGGATTGCGGCCCTCGAGGAAGGACTTTGACACCCCTGGGCCCTAGACCAGACATGGGCATCTCCAGTCCTCAAGGGCCGCAATCCGGTTGGGTTTTCAGGATTTCCCCAATGAATATGCATGAGATCCATTAGCATGTGAAAACCCAACCGGATTGCGGCCCTCAAGGAGGGACTTTGACACCCCTGTTATGCTACTTAACGATTCAGTATAGCAGCTTCAGCGACATGAAATATAAATTGGGGTTAATTGATTGTCTGACTACTCATGTAAAAAAATCTGGGACAGACAGAAGGTCCATCAAGCCCAGGATCCTGTTTCCAACAGTGGCCCACCCAGGTGCCAAGTACCTGGCAGGAACCCAAAGAGTAGCAACATTCCAGAGCTGAGATTGTGATGTCATAATGCCTCATTCCACCAATGCCTAAGCTCCATCGTCATCTGCACAAGCCTCAAACACTTTAAAATCATAAATAGCAACATTCTAGAGCTGAGATTGTGATGTCATAATGCCTCATTCCACCAATGCCTAAGCTCCATCGTCATCTGCACAAGCCTCAAACACTTTAAAATCATAAATAGCAACATTCTAGAGCTGAGATTGTGATGTCATAATGCCTCATTCCACCAATGCCTAAGCTCCATCGTCATCTGCACAAGCCTCAAACACTTTAAAATCATAAATAGCAACATTCTAGAGCTGAGATTGTGATGTCATAATGCCTCATTCCACCAATGCCTAAGCTCCGTCCTCATCAGCACAAGCCTCAAACACTTTAAAATCATAAGTAGAAGGAAGAAGATGTTGATGCCCCTGTACAGGTCATTGGTAAGGCCCCACTTAGAGTATTGTGTTCAATTTTGGAGACCGTATCTGGCGAAGGACGTAAGAAGACTTGAGGCGGTCCAGAGGAGGGCAACGAAAATTATAGGAGGCTTGCGTCAGAAGACGTATGAGGAGAGACTGGAAGCCCTGAATATGTATACCCTAGAGGAAAGGAGAGACGGGGGAGATATGATTCAGACGTTCAAATACTTGAAGGGTATTAACGTAGAACAAAATCTTTTTCAGAGAAAGGAAAATGGTAAAACCAGAGGACATAATTTGAGGTTGAGGGGTGGTAGATTCAAAGGCAATGTTAGGAAATTCTACTTTACGGAGAGGGTGGTGGATGCCTGGAATGCGCTCCCGAGAGAGGTGGTGGAGAGTAAAACTGTGGCTGAGTTCAAAGAAGCGTGGGATGAACACAAAGGATCTAGAATCAGAAAATAAGATTAAATATTGAACTAAGGCCAGTACTGGGCAGACTTGCATGGTCTGTGTCTGTATATGGCCGTTTGGTGGAGGATGGGCTGAGGAGGGCTTCAATGGCTGGGAGGGTGTAGATGGGCTGGAGTAAGTCTTAACAGAGATTTCGGCAATTGGAACCCAAGCATAGTACCAGGTAAAGCTTTAGATTCTTGCCCAGAAATAGCTAAGAAGAAAAATTTAAAAAATTTAAATTGAATCAGGTTGGGCAGACTGGATGGACCATTCGGGTCTTTATCTGCCGTCATCTACTATGTTACTATGTAGCAACATTCTAGAGCTCAGATTGTGATGTCATAATACCTCATTCCACCAATGCCTAAGAGCAAGCTTCAGTGATGTCACAATGGCTTAATTGTCCTATACTAGGCTCACATAAGAATCAGAGTATGAATGAGCCCAGCCACTGACCCTCAAGCCTTGCATTGAAGAATGCTGGTGTAGAAGGACTGAGGTTCAGAGAGACAGTAAAGAATGACAGTCGCTGGCATCCACTTCAAATAGTAAACTTAGTACCAGTTTTCACATTCTGAAGAAAAAGTCCTGGATATTTCCTAACGTGAAAATTCTATAAGAGACACCTAAAGATAGGTGCCTAACTTACCCTTTCTACCAAGGCCTGGAGTGCTAAATGCTCCAATGCTGATCTGACGCTCATAGGTAATTCTATGAAAGTTGGATCACTTAGCACTCTGGGCCATAAATAGTAACATAGTAGATGACAGCAGATAAAGACCCTAATGTTCCATCCAGTCTGCCTAACCTTACCCTCTCTTTAAATTATTGATTTTTTTTTTAAATTCTTTATTTATATTTAACTTTTTGACAAACATATTAATCAAAAAAGGAAAGAAATAATACAATGCCATTTTGACAGCCATTCTATAAAAATACAGTAGTACCTCGGTTTATGAGTGCACCGGTTTGCGAGTGTTTTGCAAGACGAGCAAAACATTTTTGCAAAATCGGCGCCTCGGAAACCGAGCATGGCTCGATTTACGAGGTCCCCCCGCAATCCGGCACCCTCCCCTCCGCAATCCGGCACCCCCCCACCACGATCCGGAACCCTCCCCCCCTCCCGACGCTTCTTACCCTCATCTCGGCACCGGTATGTCCTGTGCTTGGTGCCGGTGCCCGAAGATTGGCCTCCTCTTCTGCTAGGCCTTGAGCATCTGAGCATGCTCAAAGCCTAGCAGAAGAGGAGGCCGATCTTCGGGAACCGGCACCAAGCACAGGACATGTTGGTGCCAGTGCCCAGATGAGGGTAAGAAGCGTTGGGGGGGGTGCCGGATCATGGCGGGGGGTGCCCAATCACATCGCGGGGGGGGGGGGAGTGCCGGGCCTTCAGGGGGAGCAATGCCGGTTCTCATGGGGGGGGAACGCATCAAAGCGAGTTTCCATTATTTCCTATGGGGAAACTCGCTTTGATAAACGAGCATTTTGGATTACGAGCATGCTCCTGGAATGGATTATGCTCGTAATCCAAGATACCACTGTATATATATTCTCAATTTAACAAGGAAAGCAAATATGCCAGCTTGTATCGTTAATTCACACTATCGGAGGCTAAAGCTACGAATTTGAATGAAATATTTCACTGGGAATTATACAAAGGAAAATAAAGATGTGGCTGGACAAGCCCTGAACTTAACTAATTTTTCCGCTGTATCTCCAACTTTATGGAACGCTATTTCACCTCAACTCCGCCTCGAAAATTCACTCAACAAATTCAAGACTAAACTAAAAACATTCATACATAGCCTCTAAATATTTCCTTTCCAACAGTCTGCAAAATAAACATGAACCACTTTTAAGAAGCGATCCCCATTCCTGTTTTTTATCCTCCCCCCTTCCCTTTAATTAATTTGTTTTTAATGATGTAATTATTAACTTTCCCCTCCCCCTTTATCCTCAAGCTCATGTTCATATTTGTAATTTGTCCATTTAATGTTCACATTTCCCCCCCTACAAAAATTTATTTTAGCATTGTAAACCGGCCAGGTGCATGTCAATGGTCGGTATATTAAAATTAATTAAACTTGAAACTTGATTGAGCTAGTATTAAAGTAGCAGGTCTCACGTAGTCACTACCCTTTACCCTTTAGCAGAAATACATTTTGACTACTGCTGAGGTTCAAAAAAATGCCTATCTTTTCCCTTGATAGACCATGACACATTTGCAGGGGTATCTCGGAACGAACATTGCCCCCAATTGCAGAGCCTGGGGTCTCAAAATAAGAAACCGTTTTCTTTTCCTCTGAGAAGAGCGTGACACGTCTGGATACATTCTCACTACTTCTGACATAAATGGAACATCTTTATATTAAAAAAAAAAAAAAGCTTCAGCATCTATTCCCTGTCTGAGTCAATGGAAAATTGTACAAACAGAGTAGCAGTTACCAGTGCCTCGCTGTCAGATCTCTCTAAGAAATTCGTTAAATCCAAGCTATTAGCAGATAAATTCTGCTGGTTTGCATTTGGCTCCTCAATTCTATTAGGTAAATAGTAAATTTGATCCTAACTCTATTAGGTAAATAGTAAATTTTAGAGAGAGGCGGATAGGACGACTCGGGAACTTTCAAAATTTCAGTTAGATATTTCTTAAACGTATCATGTGCTGGCAAATGAGGTTCAACGTGGATAAGTGCAAAGTGATGCATGTCAGTAACAAAAATCTTCGGGGCGGTACTTGGAGAGACCCCCCAGGAAAGAGACTTGGGAGTACTGGTCAAGAAGACGATGAAGCCGTCTGTGCAATATGCGGCGGTGGCGAAAAGGGCAAACAAAATGCTGGGAATGATTAAGAAGGGGATCATGAACAGATCGGAGAGGGTTGTCATGCCGCTGTACCGGGCTATGGTGTGCCCTCACCTGGAGTACTGCGTCCAGCACTGGTCGCTGTACATGAAGAAGGACATGGTACTACTCGAAAGGGGTCCAGAGAAGAACGACTAAGATGGTTAAGGAGCTGGAGGAGTTGCCGTACAATGAGAGATTAGAGAAACTGGGCCTCTTCTCCCTTGAAAAGAAGAGACTGAGAGGGGACATGATCGAAACATTCAAGGTACTGAAGGGGATAGACTTAGTAGATAAGAACAGGTTGTTCACCCTCTCCAAGGTAGAGAGAACGAGAGGGCACTCTTTAAAGTTAAAAGGGGATAGATTCCGTACGAACATAAGGAAGTTCTTCATCCAGAGTTTGGTAGAGATCTGGAACGCTCTTACGAAGTCTGTCATAGGGGAAAACACCCTCCAGGGATTCAAGACAAAGTAGATAAAGACAGGTTTGTTCAACCTCTCCAAGGTAGGGAAAACGAGAGGGCACTCTCTAAAGTTAAAAGGGGATAGATTCCGTACGAACATAAGGAAGTTCTTCATCCAGAGTTTGGTAGAGATCTGGAACGCTCTTACGAAGTCTGTCATAGGGGAAAACACCCTCCAGGGATTCAAGACAAAGTAGATAAAGACAGGTTTGTTCAACCTCTCCAAGGTAGGGAAAACGAGAGGGCACTCTCTAAAGTTAAAAGGGGATAGATTCCGTACGAACGTAAGGAAGTTCTTCTTCACCCAGAGAGTGGTGGAAAACTGGAATGCTCTTCCGGAGGCTGTTATAGGGGAAACACCCTCCAGGGATTCAAATAGGGGAAACACCCTCCAGGGATTCAAGACAAAGTTGGACGTGTTCCTGTTGAACCAAAATGTAAACAGGTAGGGCTGGTCTCAGGGCACTGGTCTTTGACCTGGGGGCCACTGCGGGAGCAGACTGCTGGGCACAACGGACCACTGGTCTGACCCGGCAGCGGCAAATTCTTATCTTCTTATAGATTAGAAAAATTTATAATCCGAAGATTACATCTCCTGGTCACGTTCTCCAGCATTTCTACTTTGAAATGGAGATTGCCACTGTCCTTAACCCAAGTTAAGGCCTGAGATTCAACAACTTTTAATCTGGGTCTCATGTCCATCAAACTTATTTCCCAGACTTGATATTCTATTTTTTTAGATTTGGATTTTCTGAAACATCCGTCGTGTAACGCGCTGTAAGATGCTGCACTTGAGTCCCCAGAGAGAGTTGTAAATTAGATATTGCTTCCCATAATGTTTTCATATCGAAAACCCTGGGTCTTTGCATGGGTACAAGCTCTGTTCCAAGCCCCACTGGTTGAATCAAAGTACAGTAAACCCCCGTGAATTCGCGGTTCGCAAATCGCGGGCTCTCTAATTCGCGATATTTTCCAACCGCCTCTTCCTGGTACTAAAGTCATGATTACATCAATCAGGAACTGCTTTGAAATGCTATCTGGCGTGTCAGCAGTTCCTGATTGGTGTAACCATGACTTTAGTACCAGGAAAAGACGGTCGGAAAATGTGCCCGGCTTCGTAAGTCCAATTTAAGCACCTGCTGGCACCCCAACTGCCCTCTCCTGCCTTCGATCAGCTGAAAAACCATATTCGATGTTTTTCGAAATTCACGGGTGTTCCTGGAACGGAATCCTCGTGAATTTCGGTGGGGGGGGGGTGTACTGTACCTGTAATCTCAGCAGGAGTCGCTTTCAACTTGAGGAAATCTTCAGAGATCTGCTGCTTCTCACTCTCCGAGTGCTCCGATGACCGTCTCAAAGGCTTCTCTGACCACCCCCCTTCCAGAGTCAGCTCCCATGTTCTGTTGAGCAGGAAAAAGAATGCTCCGGGCCCTTTCCTCCTCCATCTTCTCCTCTAGCACCCCAGGGCGACTCGGAAGACTCCTCTCCTCCGGAAATAGAGTGGTGCCCTCAATAGAAAGCATCGACGCTTCGGCCCGCATGCCTCCCACAGCCGAGGAATTCTCCGGTTCTCGCGCTCAAGCTCCGCACTCGAGAAAGACGTCCATCGGGCCAACTGGTGGATTAGATTCCTCCGGGAAGACCCGGATCTTAGAGTTCCTCTTGACCATCGGGAAATGGTAAGAAAAAGTTTCTGCCAGCAAGTCCGCGGCGTCCCGGCACAAGCTACCAGCCCCCATCTCAGTTAAGCAACCTGGGTTTGGCCATTGTTGGATACAGGATACTGGGCTTGATGGACATTCGGTCTGAGCACTGTTCTTGTCCATTTCACTGCAATTCACAGTAAATACTTTTGAGATCAATGCGTTATCCTTCCACATAACATAGGAAAGACTCAAACAGCTGGAAGATTTTTTTTTGTTGTTTAAATCTTTATTGATTTTCAAACTTTGATAGTGCAATACAATTGATAAAATCATAAATACTGCATAAAACGCACTAATAACTATACAATTATTACATTAAACAATCATTTACAGTGGTACCTTGGATTACGAGCATAATCCGTTCCAGGAGCATGCTTGTAATCCAAAATGCTCGTTTATCAAAGCGAGTTTCCCCATAGGAAATGATGGAAACTCGCTTTGATAGGTTCCCATCCTCCATCCCCCCCCCCCCGAGGCCATCAGCGCTGCTCCCCCCCCCCACGAGAACCGACATTGCTCCCCCCGAAGGCCCCCCCCCGCGAACCAGCGCCCTCCCCCCCCCCCCGCGATCCGGCACCCCCCCAGCCGCCATTGGGCACACCCCCGCCGCGACCTGAAGTCCCCCAACCCACCCGAACCCTCTTCTTACTTCAGTGTAGCCTCCGCACCGGCACCAGCATGTCCTGCCGGTGCCCGAAGATCTGCCTCCTGTGCTGGGCCTTGAGCGAACGTGAACTCTCAGGCCTTGAGCATGCGCACATGCTCAAGGCCCAGCACAGGAGGCAGATCTTCGGGCACCGGCAGGACATGCTGGTGCCGATGCCGGTGCAGAGGCTACACTGAAGTAAGAAGAGGGTTCGGGTGGGTTGGGGGACCTCAGGTCGCAGTGGGGGTGTGCCTGATGGCGGGGGGAGGGTGCCGGATAGCGGGGGGGGGGGGGGGCGCTCGGAAATCAAGGCGCGCTCGGTTTCCGAGGCGCCGATTTTGCGAATGTTTTGCTCGTCTTGCAAAACACTGGCAAACCGGTGCACTCGTAAACCGAGGTACCACTGGCTCCCATCCTCATCTTAATTATTAATACAATAAAACATATGATGTGATTTCAATATTATAATTAAATAATTTAACTTCTCAACGTACATTTCCCTTCCCCCACCCACCCACCCTCCCTGGATATGTAAAGAAATCTAATGAAAAGGGAAGAAACATGACCCTTACTGTAATGCAAGAAAAGTAGTCAATGGACTCCATACATCATTAAAGGACTTACTAGTCCCCAAACGTTCCACCATCATTCTTTCATACTTATATGTGGTACACACATTTACCCACCAAAAAGCAATGTTACTTACCGTAACAGTTGTTATCCAGGGACAGCAGGCAGCTATTCTCACTAGTGGGTGATGTCATCAGACAGAGCCCCGGTACGGACGTCTCACAAGCACGTGTTGCTTGTAGAAACTTAAAGTTTCTAGATGCCCGCACCGCGCATGCGCCGGTGCCTTCCTACCCGGAGATCCGGGCGTGTCTCCTCAGTTCAGGTAGCTAGCCTGAGAAGCCAACCCAGGGGAGGTGGGTGGGACGTGAGAATAGCTGCCTGCTGTCCCTGGATAACAACTGTTACGGTAAGTAACATTGCTTTATCCCAGGACAAGCAGGCAGGTATTCTCACTAGTGGGTGACCTCCAAGCTAACCTCAGTGGGATGGAGGGGGAGTTGGCGACTTAAGAGAATAAATTTTTCAATACTGTTTGGCCAAACTGTCCATCCCGTCTGGAGAGGGTATCCAGACAATAATGTGAGGTGAATGTGTGAACCGAGGACCAGGTGGCAGCCTTGCAAATTTCCTCGATTGGTGTTGATCTGAGGAATGCTACTGAGGCTGCCATTGCTCTGACCTTATGGGCTGTGACCTTACAAGGGAGTGATAATCCAGCCTGGGCATAGCAGAAAGAGAT
This sequence comes from Geotrypetes seraphini, assembly GCF_902459505.1. Classification (NCBI taxonomy): domain Eukaryota; kingdom Metazoa; phylum Chordata; class Amphibia; order Gymnophiona; family Dermophiidae; genus Geotrypetes; species Geotrypetes seraphini. The sequence goes on along the minus strand of NC_047091.1, from coordinate 174,567,467 downwards.
ACAAGCCGCCATCCAGTTAGAGATGGTGCGCTTTGATACGGGTCTTCCCAACTTGTTAGGGTCGAAGGAGACAAAAAGTTGAGGAGTGGTTCTGTGTGGCTTGGTGCGATCCAGGTAGAAAGCCAAGGCACGTTTACAGTCTAGAGTGTGAAGGGCCGATTCTCCGTGGTGAGAATGAGGCTTAGGGAAGAATACTGGAAGTACAATGGATTGGTTGAGATGAAATTCGGAGACCACCTTAGGCAGGAATTTCGGGTGAGTGCGGAGGACCACCTTGTCATGGTGGAATACTGTGAATGGTGGGTCCGCCATCAATGCCTGGAGTTCGCTGACTCTGCGAGCGGACGTAAGGGCTACAAGGAAAAGAACTTTCCAGGTGAGATACTTCAGAGGGGCCCTGTTGAGTGGTTCAAACGGGGGCTTCATGAGGTGGGAAAGGACTACATTGAGGTCCCAAACCACTGGGGGTGGTTTGAGAGGAGGGTTAACATGGAAGAGTCCTTTCATAAATCTGGCGACCACCGGATGGGCCGAGAGGGGTTTCCCTTGTAGAGGTTGGTGGAACGCCGCAATAGCGCTCAGGTGGACTCGTATGGATGTGGACTTGAGCCCAGATTGAGATAGGTGCAGGAGATAGTCCAGCACGGAGGATAAGGAAGCTCGCTGGGGTTCCTTTGACTTAGAAACGCACCATGAGGAGAATCTGGTCCATTTCTGGGAGTAGCATTGACGAGTGGCGGGCTTCCTGGAAGCTTCCAAGACTTCCCTCACTTCTTGTGAGAATTGGTGAGGGGTTACGTTGAGAGGAACCAAGCTGTCAGGTGGAGAGACTGCAGGTTGGGATGAAGTAGTGATCCTTGATGTTGAGTAAGTAGTGAAGGAAACACTGGAAGTGGTACTGGTTCCCTGCTGCTGAGTTGAAGTAGGAGGGAGAACCAAGGTTGTCTGGGCCACCGAGGGGCTATTAGAATCATGGTGGCCCGTTCGAGTTTCAGCTTGACCAGAGTCTTCTGGATCAGCGGGAATGGTGGGAACGCATATAGAAATCGTTTCCCCCAGTTCAGTAGAAAAGCATCTGCCTCGAGGCGATGAGGAGTGTAGATCCTGGAGCAAAACTGAGGCAGTTTGGCGTTGTGGGGAGCCGCAAAGAGGTCTATCTGAGGCGTCCCCCATTGCGTGAAGATTTGGTGAAGGGGGTTGGAATGGAGAGTCCATTCGTGCGGTTGTAGCAGACGGCTTAGTTTGTCTGCTAGGACGTTGTTCTCCCCCTGGATGTATACTGCTCTGAGTAAGGCGTTGTGGCGCACCGCCCAGTCCCAGACTCGTAGAGCTTCCTGGCAAAGGAGGGACGAGCCCGTGCCCCCTTGCTTGTTGATGTAATACATGGCAGCCTGATTGTCTGTGCGAATGAGGATTACCGTGTCGTGAAGTAGATGTTGGAAAGCTTGGAGCGCATTGAAGATGGCTCTGAGTTCCAATAGATTGATTTGGTGTAGTCTTTCCGCACTGGTCCAGAATCCTTGGGTGCGGAGACCCTCCAGGTGGGCCCCCCATGCGTAATTCGACGAGTCGGTTGTGAGAACTTTCTGATGGGGGGGAGAGTGCATCAGCAAACCTCTGGATAGATTCGAAGAGGTCATCCACCAAAGTAGAGACTGCCGAAGAGCAGGTGTGACTACGATGCGTTTGGATAGTGGATCGGATGTCTGATTCCACTGTGATGCCAGGGTCCACTGGGGGATCCTGAGGTGGAGTCTGGCAAAGGGTGTCACGTGTACTGTGGAGGCCATATGGCCCAGGAGCACCATCAGTTGTCTCGCCGGTATGGTTTGGTGAGTGATCACCGACTGGCAGAGGTGAAGAAGAGACTCCATGCGTTGCCGGGGCAGGAATGCTCGGAGTCGGGTGGTGTCCAGGACCGCTCCGATGAAGGGGAGGGACTGGGTAGGTTGTAGATGGGACTTGGAGAAGTTGATCTCGAAGCCCAAATTCTGGAGGAAGTAGGTTGTAGCCAAGGCCGCCGAAGTGACCTCTGGGGCTGACGGGGCCTTGATGAGCCAGTCGTCGAGGTATGGAAAGACCTGTAGACCCCTGTCCCTGAGTGCTGCGGCCACTACCACCAGGCACTTTGTGAAGACTCTGGGGGACGAAGATAGGCCGAATGGTAGCACTCGATACTGTAGGTGCAGATTTCCCACCCGAAATCTGAGGAACTTTCGGGAGGCCGGGTGAATGGGGATGTGAGTGTAGGCCTCTTTGAGATCCAGGGAGCATAACCAGTCGTTCTGCTCGAGGAGGGGGTATAGAGAAGCCAAAGTCAACATGCGAAACTTCTCTTTGACCAGGAACTTGTTGAGGGCCCGAAGGTCTAAAATGGGTCGCAGGTCGCCCGTTTTCTTCGGGACGAGGAAGTACCGGGAGTAAAACCCTCGGTTCAATTGGTCTGACGGGACCGTCTCGACCGCCCGAAGCTGAAGTAAGTTTTGGACTTCCTGAAGAAGAAGGGCGGTCTGCGTCGAGCTTGAAGGATACTCTCTTGAAGGATGGTCCGGGGGGACCCGGTGGAGTTGAAGGGAGTATCCTTCTCTTATGATGGAGAGGACCCATAGGTCCGTGGTTATGGCCTCCCATCTGTGGTAAAAAAGATGGAGGCGGCCCCCTATGGGAGAGGCCGAGGTTATGCTCCCGGGAGGGGCGTCAAAAGGGCTGGGGAGCCTTAGGTACAGCGGGTGGCTGGACTTTTTGCTGAGACTTCTGGGGGGGTTGTCTCTTCGCAGGCTGTCTCGCCGCGGGCGTTTGTCTGGGCATGTAACGCCGCTGGTAAATCAGGGGTGGCCTGGAAGGTCGAGACTGTTGAGGTTTGGGTTTGGGCCGTAGGATGGATTGAAAGGATTTTTCATGATCCGACAGCTTCTTGGTAACAGTTTCGATAGACTCATCGAACAGGTCGGCTCCAGCACATGGTACGTTGGCGAGTCTGTCCTGTAGGTTGGGATCCATATCGATAGTACGGAGCCATGCCAGGCGACGCATAGCTACCGCGCTTGCGGCGGCGCGTGCCGAGAGTTCGAATGCATCGAAGGAGGATTGCATCAGCTGGAGTCGTAATTGGGAGAGGGAGGCTACCACTTCCTCGAACTCGAATCGAGCTTGGTTGTCTATGAACGGAGTGAACTTGCGGAGTACCGGCAAGAAGAACTCCAGATAGGAAGAGAAAAAGAAGTTGTAGTTTAGCACCCGTGACGCCATCATGGAGTTTTGGTAGAATTTTCTACCAAATTTGTCCATCGTTCTTCCCTCTCGGCCCGGCGGTACAGAAGCGTAGACCTGGGAGGGATGAGAGCGTTTGAGGGAGGACTCGACCAATAGGGATTGGTGGGAGAGTTGGGGGCCCTCGAACCCTTTATGGTGCACGATGCGGTATCGAGCATCGAGTTTGCTGGGGATCGCCGGTATGGAATACGGCGTTTCGAAGCACTGCATGAAGGTCTGGTCCAGTAATTTATGCAAGGGGAGCCGAAGCGACTCCGTTGGAGGGTTAGGTAAGTGCATGGTGTCCAGATACTCTTTGGAGTATCTGGAGCCCGTGTCAAGGGTCACATCCAGATCATCCGCCATTTGTCGGAGGAATGATGAGAAGGACAATTGTTCCGCCAGCGTCGGTCTGTGGGACGGGCTGGAGGAGGATGAGGCCTCCAGGTCTGTGGACATCGGGGAGTGGCAAGGAGAATCGGGTACCGGTGTCTCCTCGTACTCCGGGCCCCTCGGAGGGGACACCTCTGTTGAGGAGTATCCCCTACGTTGCAGTTTTTTCTGCGGTGACACCTCCGAATGGCGTGAGGAGTGCCAGGATGAGTGTCTCGATCGGTGCCCGTCTCGGTGGCGGGACGGGGATCGGGATCGTATGTGCATCGCATGGTCTCCCGAGGCCCCCAAGTGGATAGGGCTGGAAGCGGTGGATCGCAACTGGGTTTGCGATGCGGGTTCTTGCGATGCTACCCAAGTCTGGTAAGGAGTGCGGAAGAACTCTTCCTGACTATGCCCAGGGCTTCGAGTATCGAGCGGGGGTCTGGTCCCATGTTGGCGCGGAGGCGTAATGGGTTCTAATGGCGGCATATCGGTAAGCGAGGTTTGCCGCGTGGGCATCGCCGCCCTCCCCCGTTCGTCCTCGTCGGTTGTCGAGGTCGAACGGTGTGGGGGAGGGGGAGGGGGCGGACCGCCCCTTTGGGTCGGTACCGGGAGGTCACCCTGTATGGCAGCGATGAGCCCGGGTCCGATGGTCTGCATGAGCTCAACGAATTGAGCTTCCAGCACGGACCGTAGCGAAGCCGATAGGGAGGGATCCGCACCGAAAGGGGGTCCTCCTGCACGGACATCGCGCTCCTTCGAGGTCGAGTGCTTCTGCTTAGCAGCTTTCGGCACTTTGATGACCATTGGTGGCACTGTGGAAGGAAGAGGTACCTGAACCGAGGAGACCGGGGCAGGCACCGACGTCGAGCTCGTGGATGGTGTCGGGGCGAGCGATGCCGGTTTCACCACACTCGATGCAGGGGTGGTCGATGCCGGTTTCGCCCGAACCGGGGAGGTATCAGATGAAGTGGAGGCTGTGGGATCCTTAGCTGCGTCCATCTTGAACATCGATTCCCACAATAGGCAACGCCGCTTGAATGAGCGTGCCGTAAGGGTAGAGCAAGGCCCGCACGATTTCGGGATGTGGTCAGGGCCCAAACACTGCAAACAGCGCCAGTGAGGGTCCGTGAGTGAAATCGCGCGTTGGCACTTGCTGCACTTTTTAAACCCGGTGGTTGGCCGGGACATAGGCCGGAAAATCTCCGCCGCGAGGTCGAAGCCAGTGGGCCTGAGCCACGTGGCCGGCCCGTTCGACCCGCCGGAGGAAATAATCTTCTTTTTTTTTTTTTTTTTTTACGAAAATAAAAGAACTGTTAACTGTAATTAAAAGAAAGGCGAAAACGCGGACAAGGAAGGCAAATTTAACTGAATTCAGCTAGCGCATGATGAAGTTGAACTTCTCAGCTCCGCGGAAAAGAAAGAACTGAGGAGACACGCCCGGATCTCCGGGTAGGAAGGCACCGGCGCATGCGCGGTGCGGGCATCTAGAAACTTTAAGTTTCTACAAGCAACACGTGCTTGTGAGACGTCCGTACCGGGGCTCTGTCTGATGACATCACCCACTAGTGAGAATACCTGCCTGCTTGTCCTGGGATAAAGTGTAATTAACCCTGTCATGGTTCTTCCAATTATGGGTGACCAGTCGAACACCTATTCCTGTCATGATCAGGAAAAGGCGACTTTTATACTTGTCTAAAGCAGGCTTAACATGAAGTAACGTACCACAAATTACCGCCTCATAGGACAAGGGGATAGAGGACCCAAGACTGAGATTTATTTGTCCCCAAATTGACTTCCAGAAACTAAGTATCAGTGGACAAAAATATAACAGATGATCCAAAGTCCCTAAACAGCTGGAAGATTGACAACTAGAGCTGCGCTTTACGTAAACCTACAAACAAAATCATTCATCCACATTTCTGTCTTTATGCTTGCTTCCATTTCTTTTATAAGATACTAGTCTTTTAGCCTGTTACATTAACGGGTGCTAGAACCACTCCTGGGTCCAGTGTGTATTTGTTGTGCCCCTTTACCCAGGTCTCCAAATGCTGTGGTGGATCTCAGTAGAGACAGAGCTGAAAGCTGCTCTATCCATCAGAGTCTTTCCTCTGCTGTGAGCAGATAGACAGATGGTCGCTACGGGTCTACCGTCCACCTACCGGCCTCCCGCGCTCGGCCCTGCCCAAACCGAGAAAACCCCCCGAACTGCGCCGCAGTCGCCGTCTCTGCGTTCCGATTGGCCGGTCCGCGAACGGCCCTTGACCTCCGTCTTTATTTTTGATTGGCTCTCTCAGCATTTTACGGCTCTTCTATTGGCCGGTCGGTCCGCGGGACTCAGAACCGAAACAAATTATGGGCAGAGGCAGGAGGGCTCAAAATCTGACCTGGCTAGCGGCGAACTTCGGCCGCGTCCGGGAAAAAAGAGCCTGGGGAGACCGGAGGAGCGGAGCGAGCTTGTGGAGGTGATCGGCGCCGCGGCTCTGTCCCGGCGGCCTCCGAGCGGCGGCGCTGGGTGCGTGAGAGGAGCCTGCTGCCCGAAGAGGAGGAGCGGCGGGGTCTGAAGAGGCTGAGCTGTGGCTCCCCGAGCTGAGATTTCTGCCGTTGGCTCCTTCGGTCCTGGCTGTCTCTTTCGCCATGTTCTGCCTGTTGTGTGGTGATGTATTAAGCGCGCATGTGCACTCTCGCCATGGGCACAGCGCGACAGATCAGATCTCCGGGAACACGCGGCGAGAGTGCGCATGGACGGCTAGCATTTTATTATTATAGATTAGGATGGTAGCAGGGGAATTTGTCTTAGTTTGCAGATCTACCCTGCTGGCTGCAATAACAGAGAAAACTGCATTATTACGATCGATTTAGTGCAAGTTAGCTATTATTTTCTTTTTTGCTCGAGTGAATTTCATGCTCGCGCAGATTAATAGTGGAGGGTCCTGAAATCTTCTATTTATACACACAAAACATACAGCATTAACCATGATTCTGCTAATTTAGGGCTCCTTTTACGAAGGAGCGCTAGCGGTTTTAGCGTGCGCTAGCCGCTACCGCCTCCTTTTAAGCAGGCGGTAGTTTTTCGGCTAGCGTGCGCTAAAAACGCTAGCGCACCTTCGTAAAAGGAGCACTTGGTGTGTTTATTTTACTTTCAAAATGTATATTCCGCTGATCCCTCTTGCAACAGTTCTCCAAGGACTGCAGGAAGTAAACCTTAAACTCGCCGCCAGACAAAGCCCAGCTCTGGGAAGTCCACCCCACTAAGGGTGTGAAATGAATTTTGTTTCTCTTTCAATTGAATTTTGCTTTCCTCTGTGGCCGACGCTGCTAACAAAGGCGTGAAATGCTGCCAGCGTGGTGGTTTTTTTTGTTAATATGAGAAAAAATGTTCACTGTAAAGCGGGCAGATAGCAACATCCGGGTTCAGTCAGGTCACTCTGTAATTAGAGACATTAATTGGTGGGGGGGCCCGTATGTAGAGTAGAGGTCTGCACGGGAACAGGGATCATGGGAATCCTGCAGTTCCCGTGGGAGTCCCGCGGGAAATCCCCCCTAACCCACGGGACTCCCTCGGGGACCCCCCTCTGGCCCACGGGACTCCCACGGGGACCTCCCTCTAGCCAACGGGACTCCCACGGGGATGGAAGGCTTTGGAAGCAGGGTTCGTCCATATAATATAATGGATACGTCAGCCTTAGTAAAAGAGGGGGTTTATAAGTTAATTACCTGAACAGAAAACAAAAAAAAGGGTTCCACGAAAGAGATTCCACAAGGAAAACAGCAGCGCAAACACAAAAGAAACTGTGGAATTGATGATCCTGTCAGAAGTAATTGCTGCTTTTTATGGGGACGGGTGGGGATGGAGAGGATCCTGGCGGGGAAGGGTGGGGACGGAGAGGATCCTGGCGGGGACGGGTGGGGACGGAGAGGATACTGAAGGGAATGGGTGGGGACGGAGAGGATCCTGACGGGAACGGGTGGGGGCGGAGAGAATCCTGGCGCGGAAGGGTGGGGATGGAGAGGATCCTGAAAGGGATGGGTGGGACGGAGAGGATCCTGGCGGGGACAGGTGGGGACGGAGAGGATCCTGACGGGGACGGGTGGGGACGGAGAGGATCCTGAAGGGGATGGGTGGGGACGGAGAGGATCCTGGCGGGGACGGGTGGGGACGGAGAGGATCCTGACGGGGACAGGTGGGGACGGAGAGGATCCTGGCGGGGACAGGTGGGGACGGAGAGGATCCTGGCGGGGACGGGCGGGGATGGGTGGGATTTCTGTCCATGCGCAACTCTCTATTGTAGAGAAAGAAAAAGGTTCATGCCTACAAGGATTCTCAGCTTGCAGCAATACAAACCAGATAAATTAAGGATGCTGGAATTGGTGATACCTACTTGGAAGGAGCTCCAGATTTTAGAGAATGTGTTTAGGAACCTGGCAAAAACTATACAGATATTTTCTCTCATAGATGTCGTAACGAGGGAAGCCACAGAGGCCATGGTCCCCCCCAAAGATTGGTGTTCTAATTTTAAATCTTCAAGCAGCTGCCGCGTCAATGGGCAAACCTGCCCCGGGGTACTTCATTCTACGCGGGGGTTAGGTGCAGAGCTGGACCGTGAAGTGTGAAAAATCACAAATAACTTCTCGGCCGGCTCTGACCCACCCCTGCCTCCCTCCTGAGTCCCCGGAACCTCACCTGGTGGTCTAGCGGTGAAGCGGGGCACAAGCAATCTTCCTATGCTCCTGCCCTGTGCAGAGACATCATCAGAATGGATGCCGTGAGTTCCCGTTGTAGTCTCGCTCCTGCCACGCTTCACCACTAGACCACCAGATAAGGTTCCGGGGAGGCTTGAACGGCTTAAAAGTAGCCAAAAAATGAATAGTTTTTTTCTAAAAAAGTCACGAATAACCAAATCCGTGGATACTGAAACTGTGGATTCGGAGGGAGATGTGTACTTCCTGGAAAGGCCTGCTCACTAACACTGCGCAGTGGCTGCCTGAAGACTTACAATTACAGATGAGGACGGAGCTTAGGCATTGGTGGAATGAGGCATTATGACATCACAATCTAAACTCTAGATGTTGCTACTTATGTCTTTAAAGTGTTTGAGGCTTGTGCAGATGAGGACAGAGTTTAGGCATTGGTGGAATGAGGCATTATGACATCACAATCTGAGCTCTAGAATGTTGCTACTTATGGTTTTAAAGTGTTTGAGGCTTGTGCAGATGACGATGGAGCTTAGGCATTGGTGGAATGAGGCATTATGACATCACAATCTGAGCTCTAGAATGTTACTACTTATGGTTTTAAAGTGTTTGAGGCTTGTGCAGATGACGATGGAGCTTAGGCATTGGTGGAATGAGGCATTATGACATCACAATCTGAGCTCTAGAATGTTGCTACTTAGGATTTTAAAGTGTTCGAGGCTTGTGCAGATGAGGACAGACCTTAGGCATTTTTGGAATGAGGTATTATGACATCACAATCTGAGCTCTAGAATGTTGCTACTTAGGATTTGAAAGTGTTCGAGGCTTGTGCAGATGAGGACGGAGCTTAGGCATTGGTGGAATGAGGCATTATGACATCACAATCTGAGCTCTAGAATGTTGCTACTTATGATTCTAAAGTGATTGAGGATTGTGCAGATGAGGCGGAGCTTAGGCATTGGTGGAATGAGGCATTATGACATCACAATCTGAGCTCTAGAATGTTGCTACTGATGATTTTAAAGTGTTCGAGGCTTGTGCAGATGAGGACGGAGCTTAGGCATTGGTGGAATGAGGCATTATGACATCACAATCTGAGCTCTAGAATGTTGCTACTTATGATTTTAAAGTGTTCGAGGCTTGTGCAGATGAGGACGGAGCTTAGGCATTGGTGGAATGAGACATTATGACATCACAATCTGAGCTCTAGAATGTTGCTACTTATGATTCTAAAGTGATTGAGGATTGTGCAGATGAGGCGGAGCTTAGGCATTGGTGGAATGAGGCATTATGACATCACAATCTGAGCTCTAGAATGTTGCTACTGATGATTTTAAAGTGTTCGAGGCTTGTGCAGATGAGGACGGAGCTTAGGCATTGGTGGAATGAGGCATTATGACATCACAATCTGAGCTCTAGAATGTTGCTACTTATGATTTTAAAGTGTTCGAGGCTTGTGCAGATGAGGACGGAGCTTAGGCATTGGTGGAATGAGGCATTATGACATCACAATCTGAGCTCTAGAATGTTGCTACTTATGATTTTAAAGTGTTCGAGGCTTGTGCAGATGAGGATGGAGCTTAAAGGAATGGGAAAGGGACAGGAAAACAATGCGTAGGGGCGGGAAAATGAGTTCCCGTGGGGACGAGGAAAAATTTGTCCCCATGTCATTCTCTAATGTTTACCTGTATCCTGTTCTGATGTTGTCGGGGAGGACGGGACATAAAATGAACCAAATAAATAAATGTAAGTACAGTACAAACAGTATCAATAAAGACAGCATGGAAGAACATTCAGACAGCATAATACCAATGAAACATCTAATAAGCACACATTCAGTTAGCATAGATATGATGCTAATGCTTTTCTGCAATACAGCTTAAGGGGCAAAATGCAGATGGGGACAAGATGGTCGTTTAGAATCATTGGTTTTTTGGGTTACTGTTCAGGAGAATGGCACGTTCGATTTCACCCATCTTTTGTCATTCATGCTATACATCTGAATGATTGTGCATGCGGCTGCTAATCTCTGCCTTTCAGTGCACACTGATGCCCTCATATGGTGGGGCCCTGCCCTGGTATAACCCTGCCGAGCTTACTAATGTTGAATGAACAAGAATTTTAAGCCAAATAACATGCGTTGCTTGTGTCTAAAGCCTCTTTTCTCTTTCTCCTTCTTTTTCTGTTATAATCTGCCGCCTGAAGGCTGTTAAAAATATGGTTGGAATGGTAAGTACTGAACTAAAAAGCAGATCACGTTCTAAACCCCCCCCCAAAAAAAAAAAAACCCAACAACCACGGTCTCTGTTTTCAGTCCCTACGCAGAAGCAGAAAGCACTGGTTTTGAAACTGTTTAGCCATTAATATCTGAACCTAAGTGAGCTGGATGTTTCCTTAGATAAAATAGAGTAAAACCTTGGTTTGCAAGCATAATTCGTTACGAAAACATGCTTGTAATCCAAAACACTTGAATTTCCCCCATAAGAAATAATGGAAACTCCACAACCCCAAAACTTTAATACAAAATACTGTATGTACTCATATTGCAAGACCTCGCTTGTTTAGAAGAGTCACAACACTCCAGCAGCGTCGGAGAGAGAAAAGCCATCGGCTCAGTTGTGATGATGTGATGGGTGTATACTGTATGTACAGTGTTGCCCCGGTCATTCGCTGTTCGCAGTCCCGGTCATTCACGGATTTTCCGACCACGAATGACCGGGCAGGAGAGGGCAGCCGCAGCGGCAGGAGAGAGCAGCCGGAGTGCCGGCGAGTGAAGAAAATCACTTGCGGTATGCTCCGCCTGCCTCTTCCTGCACTAAAGTCGGGCCTCACCAATCAGGAGCTGCGTGTCCAAGCAGCTTCTGATTGGTGAGACCTGACTTTAGTGCAGGAAGAGGTGGGCGGAGTATACCGCGAGCGATTTCCTCCACTCGCTGGCGCTCTGGCTGCCTTCTCCTATCTCCCCCGCTAAAAAAACTTATTCGTGGTTTTTCAGCATTCACGGGGGTTCCTGGAACGGAACCCCCGCGAATATCGGGGGAGTACTGTACTTGTATTGCAAGACCTTGCTTGTATATCAAGTTAAATTTAATAAAATGTTTTGCTTGTCTTGCAAAACACTTGCATACCAAGTTACTTGCAATCCAAGGTTTTACTGTATATGGCTTCAGTTTTGCATTGAACAGTAGTTGTTTATTCGCTGAGAGACTACAGATTGTGGGACTGTTGAAGCTAGATGTCATCGTTTACTTGATGGATGATACTTATAGTCCCTTCTAGTTCCTAATTTTCTGCCAGTGGCCTGAAATTGCCTTGAAAAAAGCTGATGCATCTGCGTTGCTTTGGTGCATTTAATTGTTCAGCTTTGGTGCATTTAATTGTTCAGCTTTGGTGCATTTAATTGTTCAGCAGCTCTCATTCCTAAAGCTTTATCAGTGCGTTATCATTTCCGGTAGCATCTTGGGTGTAATGCTGACCCAGTCCTAGAAGGATGAGTGAGGTAACTTGAGCGAATTGTAATACTTTTTCAAGAAACACGCAGACTAGGTCTGCTGGATGATTAAACATTTTAATCGTGAGTAACTGGCCTGGATTTGCAGACAGCATCTGCAATGCAAGCAGGCTTCCTCCTCAGGCTCTGAGAGCCCTTCTTCATAAGAGGAGGCAGGACGCAGCTACAGGAAGGCTTTCGGTCCCGGTGGAGAAAGCCTGCTTGTGTTGCAGACACTGTCTGCAACCCAGACAAGTGCAGTGATGCCAGAAGGGAAGGGAGAGAATAGCTTGGAACAGCAACCTAGTTAAACTCATGATTAAAATTTTATTAAAATTACACTTCTCCCTCCGTATTTGTGGTTTCAGCATTCGCGGTTTCTATTATTCATGGTTTTTAGCTTGCTGGCTCCTCCCCCCCCAAATTATATCAGCTTGCATAGAGAAATTGCTGATTCCAAGCGTTTACAGAGAAAATCGCTGATTCCCGGCACTTTCTTCACCGTGCTTTGCCTCTCCTTCAGGAACAGGCCGGGTCTCCCACCATGTTATTTGCGGTTTCACCATATTCACGATGGTTTTTAATAGAAAACAGCGAATAACATATGAAAAAAGTTATTTGCGTTTTTTCTGTATTTGCGAGTCTGTTAATCCCCTATCACAGCGAATATGGAGGGAGAAGTGAATTTTATAAAAATGAACACTTTAATCAATTTAGTTAATGCAGTTAATCCATGGGCCTGATGCAAACCATATTGCTTCTCCCATGAATATTTCACTTTGTTTGTTGCTTCCACTGCACACCCTAAAAAAAGTGGAGTAAGTGTTTGTTTTTGATCATATAGGAAAAAAGATATATCTGGCTCTAGCTTTTGCTTAGTGTTCAAAAGGGCTGAGAGAGAATGGATGAGTTGACATAGGGAAAAGCTCTAAATGACTTACATTTCGGAATAACATTTTGAGTGCTAAGTAAAGAAAAGCCCAGTTTCAGTGACTGACGGAAAATATATCCATTTGTCTTCAGCTGCATCAAGTGCTGGTACAGCTCCAGGCCGGAGAAAAGGAACATGATTTCGCCTCCACACCGATCCAGGTGTCGATCAGCGTACAGCTCTGGCGCTTACCGGGATGTCATGAATTTCTAGCAGCTTTAGGTATGAATAAAATTTCTTCTCTCCCCCCCCAATTTCTTTATGAACTTCCTTCCCCCACCCCATTTCACAGTTCAGTGTTTGTGGATGTTTAAGGTTCACCTGTGGGGGGGGGGCAATTTAAAAAATATATACCATATTTCTCCAACGATAGGCCACAGCTTATATATTAATTATACAAACCTATGTATTGGGGGCAGCTTACGTAAATGGGCAGCCTATCTATGAACATCGACACTAAGTTTCCCCCCTCCCCCGTACCTTTTTAAAATCCTTGCTTGTTACTATCCTCCCTTGCTGGAGGGGCTGCTTCCTCCAATCTCGCAGCCAGCGACGCAGGGCAGGGCTTCCTGAATGGTTGCCGTCCGTTCTCGTAAGTCTCATGAGAACAGACGGCAGCCATTCAGGAAACACCAGTCTGGTTGACCTTCAAGCTTCTAGAGGAATAGATGCCGTACTGGGATTTAAACACCCTTGATCATCAGTGCCCTGGTTCCAGCAGGAGGGGGAGATTTGAGAGAGGGGGGAGGGGAGATACTGGATCACTGGTGGGGGGAGGTGAGGCGAAAGATACCAGACTGCGGGGTCACAGGGGGCACCGACACAAAAGTTGGCTTAGGGCGCCATAGCCCCTTCTGCTGGCCCTGAATATTAATAATCAGCTGAGTCAAATGAAATAATATCCTCTTTTGTTTACCAACACTCGCTTACTGCAGAAAAAAAACCTGGCATATCGCAGTGTTAGATTTATTTTTTTGACGCAGGGCATATGTCTGGGAGTGGAGAGAGAGTTTGTTCTGCAAATTACCCGCGTCAAGGTTTACTAGGCCATTTTTCTACTGCCGCCTCATAAAAGGGCCCTATAGTTTGTATTCAGCATCAAAGTAGATATCCAGATTCTAATAGCACGATTGTCTGAGATGTTCTTCCACCGGAGACAGTTCTCAAGTAACCGCGTCTGATTATTTAGTGCATCTGCAGTGCTAGTTACCATGGTAACCTCCTCTAGCACAAACGGGGCCGTCCATAACTAGAGAAATGCATATGCAAACACAGGCAGAGTCAAAAATAGACCAGTTCGGTTCCCTTCTCCCCCCTCTTGTATCACCATAGTCGAGTAAATGGATCATTTGTCTTCACCCCCTGCCGTTTCAAAGTGTTTTCCCTTAAAATTCCATTTTTCATGCTAGCAGTGTTGTGAACATTTTATACCAGAATAAACATCCTCTATAAAAAAAAATCCCAAACGCGCATGCTCACTTAGGACGGCGTGTTCCCTGACAGCATGCTGTGTCCCTCCGTGCCGAATTCCATTTTCGAGCACTGAGGCAGGGAACACGCTGGCGACTCCCCCCTCCCGCCCTCACTCACCAACCGCTGCCGCCACCGCTGCTGCTCTTCAAAGCAGCTTGCTGAGGTTCGCGGCCGGCTGTAGCGAACCTCGCAGGCCGCTCTGCACCTTGGTAGCATGTTCCCTCCGACGCACGGGATCACGTCAGAGGGAACGTGCTACCGACGTGCAGAGCGGCCTGCGAGGTTCGCTGCAGCCGGCCGCGATCCTCAGCAGGCTGCTTTGAAGAGGAGGGCAGACGCGAACGGACCAGGAAGCCGGATGCTGGACAGGGGGAGCAGGTAAGGGGTGGTGGTGGACAGCCGAGGAAAGAGAGAGACAGAAAGAAAGACAGACAGCAGCCAAGGAGAGAGAGAGAAAGAAAGACAGACACACACATCTATTCTAGCACCCGTTAATGTAACGGCCCTAAAGACTAGTAACTAAATGTTTCATTTGTAATAGATTGGTAGAAACAGCTTCGAGTCCAATGGTCCATCTAGCCCAGTATCTTGTCTTCACGGTGGAAAATCCAGGACACAAGTACCTGGCAAAAACCCAAATAGTAGCACTGGGGGTGGGTCAGGGGGCGGAGAGCTGGCACGTTCTGCATTAATCAGTCAGCATAGCTGCATTGCCATGCGCCAACCAATAAGCGTACGATTAGCGCATGAGCCCTTAACCATCTTCAAAATAGGTGGTGGAACAATTAGCACGTGGCCATAAATTTTAAAAAAATAGAGAAAGAGGCCATTTAACCCATGTCACTTTGTATTGCAATTCGGGTGAAATCGTCCCTTAGAATCTGCTGTGCCTGAATGGAACTTGTCTCGAGCTTCCACTGAAAAAGGCATGAACAAAATCCAAAATCTCTTAAGAACATAAGCAGTACCTCTGCTGGATCAGACCAGAGGTCCATCGTGCCCAGCAGTCGGCTCACGCGGCGGCCCAACAGATCCAGGACCTGTATAGTAATCCTCTATCTATACCCTTCTATTCCCTTTTCCTTCAGAAAATTGTCCAATCCCTTCTTGAACCCCAATACCGTACTCTGTCCTATCACACCCTCTGGAAGCACATTCCCGGTGTCCACCACCATCCTTTGGGTGAAGAAAAACTTCCTAGCATTGGTTTTGAATCTGTCCCCTTTCAACTTTTCCGAATGCTCTCTCGTTCTTGTAGTTTTCGAAGGTTTGAAGAATCTGTCCCTCTCCACTTTCTCTATGCCCTTCATGATCTTATAGGGTATGGAAAACTTCTCATATGCAGACAGGTTGAAAAAGCTGGGGCTATTCTCCCTGGAAAAGCGGAGACTTAGAGGAGACATGATAGAAACCTTCAAAATCCTGAAGGGCATAGAAAAGGTAGACAGGGACAGATTCTTCAGACTGTGGGGAACCAAAAGTACAAGGGGGCACTCGGAGAAATTAAAAGGGGGCAGGTTTAAAACAAACGCTAGGAAGTTCTTTTTTACCCAGAGGGTGGTGGACACGTGGAACGCGCTTCCGGAGGCCGTGATAGGACAGAGCACATTACAGGGCTTCAAAGAAGGTTTGGATAGGTTCCTAGACAATAAGGGGATCGAGGGGTACAGATAGGAGTTGAGGTAGGTTATAGGAATAATCAGGGACCACAGCACAGGTGATAGACCTGGAGGGCCACCGTGGGAGCGGACCGCTGGGCGGGATGGACCTCTGGTCTGACCCGGCGGAGGCAAATTCTTATGTCTCAGTCATATCCCCTCTAAGTCTCCGCTTCTTCAGGGAAAAGAGCCCCAGTTTCTCCAAACCCTTTAAAACAGGCAATTGTATCATGAAAACTAACAGCTACAATACTTTGTTGGTAAATACAGTCAAACCTTGGTTTGTGAGTAACGCAATTTGCGAGTGTTTTGCAAGACGAGCAAAACATTTTCGCAAATCATGACTCGCAAACCGAGCGTTAACTCAATTTGCGAGTCCCCCCGCCCATGAACAGGCATCGCCCCCCCTCCCCCAAACACCGACCCCCCTCCCCCGCTAACTGGCATCGCCCCCCCCCTCACGAACGCCCGCCCACCTAAAGTGAAGCCTTACCCCCATCTGGCGCCGGCACGCATGTGCCGATTCCCGAAGATCGTGCTGCTTGCCGGACTGGGCCTTGAGCATCTGCGCATGGTCAAGGCCTTCTGGCTCTCGTTCTCTCTGAGAATCTCATTCTCTCAGAGAGAGGCGGGAGCCAGAAGGCCTTGAGCACGCGCAGATGCCGGTTCACCGGGGGAGGGGAGTGGCGTTTGCGAGCGGGGGGGGTCAATGCCGGTTCACGGGAGGGGGAGATGTAGAAGTGCACCAATGGCCTCAGGGGTGTGGGGGGGTGGAGCAGCGCCGGTGGCCACGGTGGGTGGGAGGAGGAGGAGGAGGTGGAACCAATCAAGCGAGTTTCCCTTACTTCTTATGGGGAAACTCGCTTTGATATACGAGTAATTTGGTTTGTGAACATGCTTCTGGAACGAATTATGTTCGTAGACCAAGGTTCCACTGTACGGTTTTCGAATACATATTAATTAATATTATTGCATAACAGAGTATTTGCCACAATTACGTATACAATGTATCTACTGCATATGTGAGTTGGTAAAATCAACATATTCAGAATAGAGAGTGAGCCAGGGACAAATTTGTCCCTGTGGGATCTCAATATCCCTGTCCCATCGGTGGCGTAGTGAGGGTGAGAGGTGCCTGAGATGGTGGCACCCCCCCTCCGCTCCTTTCCCGATCCCGCCTGCTGTGCGCGTCCCCCCGCTCCTTCCCTGATCCTGCCTGCTGTGCGCATCCCCCCCGCTCCTTTCCCGATCCGGCCTGCTGTGCATGTCCCCTCCCCTGCTCCTTCCCTGCTCCTGCCTGATGTTCATGTCCCCTCCCCCGCTCCTTCCCTGATCCTGCCTTCTGTGCGCGTCCCCCCCGCTCCTTTCCCAATCCCGCCTGCTGTGCGCGTACCCCCTGCTCCTTTCCCGATCCCTCTTGCTGTACGCATCCCCCCTGCTCCTTTCCCGATCCCGCCTGCTGTGCACATCACCCCGCTCCTTTCCCGATCTCGCCTGCTGTGCACGTCTCCCCCCGCTCCTTTCCCGATCCCGCCTGCTGTGCGCGTCCCCCCACTGCTCCTTTCCCGATCCCGCCTGCTGTGCGCATCCCCCCCACTCCTTCCCTGATCCTGCCTGCTGCATGCAACCCCCTTCCCTTCCCCATGCCTCTAACTGAAGTTGTTGCTTGTGGCAGTTAGCAACGCATTCCTCATGACCCCATCGGCTCGCCCTCTGAGTTAAAGTCCTATGCACAACACCTGGAAGTGACATCAGTGGTAGAGCCGATGGGGTCGCAAAGAGCACGTTGTTGACCACCGCGAACAACAACCTCAACTAGAGGTGTGGGGGAAGAGAAAGGGGGCCTCCTGTGGAGGGGAGGAATGGGAAGGGGCGGAGAGGAGGAGGGGTGTCGGCACCCCCACCATCATGGCACCCAGGGTGGACTGTCCCCCTCGCGCCCCCCCCTTGCTACACCACTGTAACCCATCCCAAGTTCTGTCCCTGTCTCATTCTTGTAAGCTCTGCCTCAACCACACAAGCCTCAAACACTTACGATTTTAAAGTGTTTGAGGCTTGTGCAGATGAGGACGGAGCTTGCAGGAATGGGGTGGAGACAGGGACAGAGCTCGCAGGGACGGGACTGGGATAGAGAGAACCCGCGGAAAATATGTCCCTGTGTCATTCGCTAATTCAGAACCGATTGATCACCTGCTACAGTGAACCTAAACTAAAGAATCTGAGTTCTAAATTTAGATTACTTTTTTTGAAGGCCTAGAGTAGACAATTTGATTTAAAGTTAATTTGTATCTGCTCTTTTTTTTTTTTAATGAATGAATGCACGGTATTTGGTGAAAAGTATTAGAAGATTAAACCAACAATATTTCAACTATGCTCCATAATACATCAGGAAAACTATTTTTCTCGTCTTCTGTGTATTTTAGGTTTTGACTTGTGTGAAGTTGGCCAGGAGGAGGTGATCCTGAAGACAGGCAAACAGGCCAATAGGAGGACAATGCACTATGCGCTTCAGGCTCTCTTAGCACTCTTTGGTAAGGTCAACATTAGAGGCCGACTGAGTTTCAGTTTCAGCTTTGATGCTGAAAGTGGCCTGAAATCCAGGTTCGGGCATGCTTCAGATTTGGACAGGAATTCTTGTGCATTTTCAGATAAACCAAAATTTCGTTATCCCCTTACCCACTATCCTCCCACCACTGAAACTCCTCCTCAGGTAGGTTTACCAGACGTCTGGATTTCCATGAACATGTCCTCCTTTTGGAAAATCTGGCAACCCTATCCTCGGGTCTTCCTATAAGCCCTGGTGGTCTAGTGGCCTCTTTGGGGCAGGAGTGATCCTCAGTCGCTCCTGCCCATTCCGGTTCCAATCTCAAAATGACTATCATGACTTCCTGCAGCAATCACACGTTTTGACTGTGGAGATGGCATGCTCAACAAAGAATTGATCCTGATGACTCCACAGAATAGAAGTCCAACAACAACAAAAGACTCTGTGGAGACTTTATTATAAGTTCAACTTGATAATCCACATAAAAACCCTAGGACCCAATCCACTGGGAACTTTGGACCCAACACGGTCCGTGTTTCAACAATAGTGTCTTACTCACGCAGAGTAACTGCGGAATCTATTCATTAGGACTGATTAATAATTCACAAGTTCTTGTCTTAGGAGCAACAGGGACCCCTGATGAAGACTCTATTGTCGAAACACAGACCATGTAGGGTACAAAGTTCCCAGTGGATTGGGTCCAAGATGTTTTTATGTGGATTATCAAGATGAACTTACAATAAAGTCCACATCTGGAACATCAACTCTCCACAGACTCTTGTTGCTGCAGGAATGATCAGGGATCACACCTGCCCTGAAGAAGCCATTGAGCCCACTGAGGCCTTGGCAGGGACTGTGGGAGGTGAGAGGGCGGAGTTTGTGGTCAGAGGGCTGGGTGGCACAGGGGGACTTTTTTGTCTGCTGGGGGAGACAGATGATATCGGCTTCAGTTTCAGCTAAAACCCAGCGGCAAATTTCAGCCACAGATTTGGTTTCAGTTGACTCCGAAAACCCCAGTTTTGGTCACCCTCTAATCACCATAATTGCAATCATCTCCCAAATTTGAAGGCCATAAAGTACTTTACTGCTGCTGTTTGCCAGGAATGTGTGCCTTTGTATCCTGTAATAGCGCACATAACTTCATTTAGGTCATGATTTCACAGGAACTCAATTTCCCCATCCTGTCCCCGTGAGTTTTGTTACTGTCCTGGTCCCTGCCCCATTCCTGGAAGCTCTGCCTTAACTACACAAGCCTTGAACACTTATGATTGTAAAGTGTTTGAGGCTGGTGCAGATGAGGACAGAGCTTAGGCATTGGTGGAATGAGACATTATGACATCACAGTCTGAGCTCTAGAATGTTGCTACTTAGGATTTTAAAGGGTTTGAGGCTTTTAAACTTTGACGCGGGCAGTCACCAACTAGCCGCCCTCATCGGCTTCGGGACCCGCACCATCAGAGAGAACGCCGAAGCTGGCACGGGCAGTACGTTGGTGGCTGCTCACGCCGAAGTTATAAAGGGATGGGGAAGGAGGCGCGCGCAGCAGGGGGTGGCAGGAAGAGGGCGGGGAGAAGGGCATCACCGCCCTGTGCGCCGCTCACTCCTCACTCTTACTACGCCACTGGCTGGATACTGTGTGCTATCTTGCAAAATTATCAGTGCACTATTACAAAATGAGATAAAAACAAGAAAAATGATGCAGAAGTCCAGAATTATCTGTGCAACCCCCCCCAGAAATATTTTTTTTAAGTATCTAGGTAACTGAGGTCGACATCACTGCCAACTGCGTACGTGCTTCTTTTTTTTTTTTTGACTTCTTAGTAGTGAATTCACTTCAAAGATCTGTTTATACAGAAAATTTTTTAAGAACAGACTGAACAGATGAAAAGACCCCATGAATGCAAATAGCAAAATAACCGAGCTCATGACGAGTTTGTAGACTAAACACCTCTTGCAGATCATAAACAAGCCAAGGGTATGGAGGACAATAAAGGGTATGGAGGACCTCTCATATACTGACAGACTGAAAAAGCTGGGGCTTTTCTCCCTGGAAAAGCGGAGACTTAGAGGAGACATGATAGAAACCTTCAAGATCATGAAGGGCATAGAAAGAGTAGACAGAGACAGATTTTTCCAATTAAGGGGAACCACAAGTACAAGGGGGCACTCAGAGAAATTGAAAGGGGGAAGGTTTAGAACAAACGCCAGGAAGTTCTTTTTCACCCAGAGGGTGGTGGATACATGGAACGCGCTACCGGAGGATGTGATAAGCAGGAGCACGCTACAGGGCTTCAAAGAAGGTTTGGATAGGTACCTGGAAGACAAAGGGATTGAGGGGTACAGATAGGAGTAGAGGTAGGTTATAGGGAGAGGATTAGAGACAGTTACAAAATTAGTCAGGGACACTGTTCAGGCAATTAGGCCTGATGGACCGCCGCGGGAGCGGACCGCTGGGCAAGATGGACCTCTGGTGTTCTTATGTTCAAGCCTTTTGGTCTCGATCTATTTTCCACTGGCAGGTTGGGCCACTTCTCAGTCGTGTACGTTTATCCTGATTCAGTGCGCCCCGACTCAGAACTTAAGAGTTGGAATAGTATTATATGTATCATGATCAAAATCTAAGAGACGGTCGCTTATTTTTTTTTATTATTATTTTATTTATCTTTATTCATTTTAAAACTTTCAATAAGTGTGACACAATATACAATATACAATCAATTTCATATAACATCACTTAAAACTCTTACAATATTCCTTCAAAACAATTACCCTCCCTCCCCTACCATCATTTCCTCATTCAAAGACCTTAAGTATCCCACCCTCCCCTTCCCTCCCCCAGGATGTGTACAATCAACATAGAAGAAGAAAAATAGTATTAATCATTACAGTATTTTTCTAATGGTCCCCAAACTGTCTTAAATTTCTTTAAATGCCCCTGCTGTATGGCTAGAATACGTTCCATTTTGTAAATGTGACATAAAGAATTCCACCAAAAGATATCATTTAAATGATTCCAATTTTTCGTAATATGTTGTATGGCAACCCCTAAAAATCCAAATACACAAGAAAAGATGTCCAAAAAATCCAAAATTCACAAAAACACCCTCCAAAACACAGGGCTACGCATCAGAATTATAGCCAAAAAAAGGAGAAAAGACCTCAGTGTCCAATAGGGGCTCTAAAAAAGCTTCCCACATAGACGAGCTGGTTTCAGACAGAGTTTGAGGCCAACAGACACATCCTCGGTCAAAAAAAACTCCTCAAAGCTCTACGTTCAAACAGCAATTTGTTCAGATAAGTAACTTTAATGAAAATACTAATGAAAATACTTTAAAAAATAGATTTGTGAGACTCTGAATTTGCTAAGAGAGCTTTGAGGAGTTTTTTTGACCGAGGATGTGTCTGCTGGTCTCAAACTCTGTCTGAAACCAGCTCGTCTATGTGGGAAGCTTTTTTAGAGCCCCTATTGGACACTGAGGTCTTTTCTCCTTTTTTTGCTATAATTCTGATGCGTAGCCCTGTGTTTTGGAGGGTGTTTTTGTGAATTTTGTATGGCAACCCCTGTCATGATGATTAAGAGTCGCTTATGCTCACATGTCAGCATGCTGAAAATGAAAAACACACGGTACAGAAAAATCAAAGTTTTATTAACAGTTGCCTTGTTTTCTTCTTCTTTCATAGATGCTACTGAACTTCCCAAACGCCTTAGCCTCGACAGCTCATCATCTCTGGAGTCCTTGGCTTCTGCTCAGTCTATTTCAAACCCAGTGCCCATGGGGTACCAGAACCCTCCGTTTTCTCCCACTTGCCCTGACAGCATGGCTTCCGATGCTATTTCTGTTTATAGCTTGAGCTCGATTGCTTCATCGATGAGTTTTGTATCAAAATCTGAGAATGTGTCCGAAGGAGGCCAAAGGGGACGACAGGATTATGAAAGACCTAAGAATATTTATCCCCATAGGCCTTCGGTACCACGGAGCCGATCTTCCCCACAAGCTCATGTGTCGGCTAACAAAGAAGAGCAGGAAGAATATGAGGGTTTTTCTATTATTAGCAATGAACCACTGACCAACTATCCAGAAAATATAAGTGTGACGTTTTCGCCCGATCACAAACAGTCCAAGGGAGATGTGTGTGCAGGAATTAAAGTCTCTGTAAGCTCTAAAGGCAGTATAAGCACACCAAATTCTCCAGTTAAAATGACCCTTATTCCCAGTCCAAATTCACCTTTCCAAAAGGTTGGAAAACTTACAAGTTCGGATACAGGAGAATCTGACCAATCTAGCACCGAGACAGACAGTACGGTGAAATCGCAAGAAGACAATAATCCAAAGCTTGACCCCAAAGAGCTAGCTCAAAAAATTTTAGAGGAGACTCAAACTCATCTTATTGCGGTCGAACGTCTTCAAAGAAGTGGAAGTCAAATAATCAAACGTGGTAATTCAAGTGATGGCTCTTTGACTCCAAACAGTGCTTCAATGTTCAGATCCTCAGAAACTAGTGCTTTCAGTAGACCACAGCAGAAAGGTCTTCCCTCTCCAGTTACCGTTAAACCAAAGCCTCCAACAAGGTGCTCATCTCTTCAGAAAGTGAGCTCAGGATATAACAGTCCTACAATATCGGAGACGTCTAACAAAGAAGGGTCAGGTCACAGCAGTCAACCTTCTCCAAGTTCTGATTCGCCTCATTTCAAGTTGAAGTATCCTACTTCTCCATACAGTGGTCATATTTCCAAATCACCTCTTAATATATCGCCAAACTCAGGGCATCAATCTCCAGCAGGAAGTACTCCCTCTCCAGCCCTCTCGTACTCCTCCACTGGCTCTGCTCGTTCCAGCCCGGCCGATGCCCCGGATATTGACAAGTTAAAAATGGCGGCCATCGATGAAAAAGTAAAAGCCATTCATAATTTGAAAATGTTTTGGACTAACACCGCTCCACACTCTTCGGGTCCAGTGAAAATATTGCGTGGAGCTCCTGGAACAATGACTTCTAAGCGAGATGTGCTGAGTTTGCTAAATTTATCTCCGCGCCACAGTAAAAAGGAGGACGATGTGGACCAGCTTGAGCTGAAAGACTTGCCCATACAGCAGCAAATTGGTGCCACACAAAAGAACCCTTCAAATGGGCATAAGTGCCCGGAAAGTACCAATATAGTAACATCGGCTCAGTTAACATCTTCCAGCGGTACTTCAGGGACATTGCGCCCATTAAGACTGCCGTCTGGCAATGGTTACAAGTTCCTGTCTCCCGGACGATTTTTCCCTTCTTCGAAGTGCTGAAGTGTGTTTTTATACAGATGAATCAGTTTGCATTTCTATAAATGGTAAATATTTGCTTTCTGCCCGGCCTGCCTTGATCCAAGTACTTAACCAAGATGTTAACTGAAAAACAATGGCTGAGCAAAAAGCCAGCCGCACTGAACAGTATAAAGGATGCACTTGGTACCGAGTTTCTAGTGAAGAAAACTGTTTTGACGGGCATTTAGCAAATGACTGTGTCAGTTACAGTCAGACTTTGGGCCAGATTCTCAAAAAAAAGGTCATGCACATAACCGTAAAACCTTAATTTTATTTTCTTTTTGTAATAACAGTCCCAGGGAACCAAAAGCTGCTTTGCAAATTAAAGCGTGGGACACATCTGTCATGCGAGAGAAAGTATCAGATTGACATAGAGCATACAATGGCTGCTTCTGTTGCCAGGGATTCATAGCGATGGATAATGAAAGCAAAAAAAAAAAAAAAAAAGGTGAAATATTATCAAATATATTGCTAAAAGTTTAGCGAAATGTGGTATTAACTTATTATAGCACTAACCAGCTCCACAAGTAAATTAAAACTAAAAATATATGTAATTACAGTGGTTATCGTGTTCAAATTAATTTAAACCTTGGAAACATTTCTTGTAGGAATCAAAGCATTTTAAGGAAAATGAGAAATGCACAGGAAAGTTTGTGTTGATGGAGGCCATAGCTGTGATGCCGACAGCTGGAACGCGGCACATAAGAATTATTGTATCTTTGCCCCTCGGTGAAATGTTGTGGCATTGTTACCAAATTTAGCCGCTCATTAGAATTCTGCATCTTAATTCTAGAATCGGAATGAAGTGCCACGAGGAATACTGGGCTGGTTTATTTTAAACTGGAATATTCATGATTTTTCCCTTGATATGGTGTTTCATAAAATTCACATCTGTTCAGACGGGGAAAATCACTTGCAAAGGATTGGGGGGGAGGGGAGGGGATTTTTGGTTTGTTTGTGTTGTTTAACGGATCTCACTTATGTGGATTTAGTCTTGGGGGGGGGGTCAAGAAATGCTGCACGCGTGTTTTGTGAACGGGGACCCTTTTTCTATTAAAAAAAAAAATTGCATCTGTCTCAGTTGTGCATAAAATTTAAAGAAGAGTTCTTTCCAAAGGACTACAATCGTCAGTTACTGTAATGAAGGCTGTGATCGCCTGAAAAACATTTTGTATCATTCAGTAGCTCTTTAGAATTTTCCTTGTACGCAGTGTGTTCAGCCATGTTTGGCCGACATGGACCTTTTTTTGTAAATTAAATTCTTTGTGTCTCCAGACAGCATTAAACTTTTTTATATTATGAAATTTACCATGTAAAAAGAATTTCATATTTTTATTGAAATTGCTAAGGCACTTGGCCTTCTTGCTTTGTGATTTAAGTGTTTATTAAAGCATGAGTTCTCTCTCAAACAGTCTCGTGTGATATGATGTATTTACTAAGTTGCATCGAGTCAGACTGAGCTTCGCTTCGTGCCCTCGTTGCTCACCTGTTGGGCGCCATGACGTGATTTTAAAAAAAATCTCAAGATTAAGGAACCCCATAGATTTATGAAACCAAGAATCTTATTTTCGAAGCATGTGGATGTCTGAAAATACCCAAACAGACGCCCAGATCCCCATTTTGAAAAGGCAGAAAAGGGACACCCAGTACTGCAATACATCCAGACAGCAAGGGGGGCATGTCATTAGCGTGTTTTGGTTGGGACTAGGGAGGCCTCAAAATTAGGATGTCCGACAGTGATAAGTGAATGGCAAGAAATGACCGTGTCTATAAAGGATGTCCTGAATTAAACCTGTTTCAGTCACAGCAGAAGTACAAAAAGGTGCTCCGATTGAGTAGCTGACCACGGGAGGCATTAAGGCATTGTTTCGCAAAATTTTCTAGCCAGTGGCACACTAAATTGGGGGTGCGGCTCGAGAGCACCCGGAAGCATGTGGACGTTAGTGCGATGAAGTCACGTACGTGCATGACATCATCATGTTGACATCCACGCCTGCGTGGAGGCCCTCCAGATGGGGGCACTGAGATGCTGGTGGGGGAGGGGCAGGGGGGCTTAAAAAGAAAAAGCGCGGCGAGGAGGAGAGTTGCCAGGAAGGAGGAGAGGCATGTCCTTTAGGCAGTTCCACCGACACCGGCGCCTCTCTTCCTCCCTGGCATCTGGTGGTACACCTGGAATCTCCCGGGGCACACCGCATTACGGCATGGCACCGCCTTAATCTCTCAGTGGCTGCTCTCCCCTGAAAGTGAAACTAAAAGGGGATACCAGGCTCTATGACAGCTTCATGGATTATGGATATTCTTAAAGTAGGAAGCTAGTCTTAGGAGTAGCCTAGGGCAGGGGTAGGCAATTCCGGTCCTCGAGAGCCGGAGCCAGGTCAGGTTTTCAGGATATCCACAATAAATATGCCATGAGATAGATTTGCATCTCAAGGGGGCAGTGTATGCAAATCCATCTCATACATATTCATAGTGGATATCCTGAAAACCTGACCTGGCTCCGGCTCTCGAGGACCGGAATTGCCTAGGGGACACAGGTTCAAATCCCACGTTAACTTTTTTTTTCTTCCTTTATTGTGAGCCCTCCAGAAACTGAAAAATACCTACTGGCCCGTATTCAATACCAGTTGAAGGTCAGAAAAATTATTGGAGTGGGATCACTCCACACACAAACACAAGTATATTTATTTCGATTTCTATTCTGTCCTCCCCAAAAAGCTCAGAATGGGTTGCAGGCTAACATACATAATATATAGATAACAGGTTACAAAGTACCATAGTTTATTTATTCAATTTTCTATACCGTTCTCCCAAGGAAGCTCAGAATGGTTTCGCTGTCTGTCCCAGCGGCCTCCCAATCTATCTAATGCAGGGGTGCCCAAAAGGTCGATCGCGATCGACTGGTAGATCGCAAAGGCAACGCGAATCGATCGCGCTGCCTTCGCATTCTACTTGCTTCCCTACACAGAAGTGTCCGGCCGACCAGATTTCCTCTCCCCGACATCATTTCTGAAGTCGGAGAGGAAGTTCCGAGCCAGCCAATCGCTGCCTGGCTGGCCCAGAACTTCCTCTCCAACTTCAGAAATGATGTCGGGGAGAGGAAATCTGTTCGGCCTGATGCTTCTGTGTAGGGAAGCAGGGAGAGCTTGGGGTGGCGGTGGTTTGGAGGCCTGTTCCCCGATGGCGGCGGTGGTTTGGAGGCCTGTTCCCTGATGATGGTGGCAGTGGCTTGGGAGCAGGCAGGGAGACAGAAAGAAGGGGGAGCAGGGAGACAGAAAGGAAAAAGAAAGAAGGGGGAAAGGAAGACAAAAAGAAAGGAGGCATGGAGAGAGAAAGACAGAAAGAAAGAGACAGGGAGACAGAAAGAAAGAAGGGAAAAAGAAAGAAAGAAGGGGTAAAGGAAGACAAAAAGAAAGGGGGCATGGAGAGAGAAAGACAGAAAGAAAGAAAAGGGAGGGGGCAGGGAGAGAGGAAGAAAAAGATGGCAGAGGGAATGAGGTCTGGAAGCATACAGCAGGATAAAAGAAGGGAAGAAATATTGGTTGCACAGTCAGAAGAATAAAGTGCAACCAGAGACTCATGAAATCATCAGACAACAAAGGTAGGAAAAATGATTTTATTTTCCAATTTAGCGATCAAAATGTGTCCGTTTTGAGAATTTATATCTGCTGTCTATATTTTGCACTATGGTCCCCTTTTACTAAACCGCAATAGCGGTTTTTAGTGCAGGGAGCCTATGAGCACCAAGAGCAGCGAAGGGCATTCAGCGCAGCTATCGTGGTTTAGTAAAAAGGGAGGGGGAGTATTTGTCTATTTTTGTATAGTTGTTACTGAGGTGACATTGCAGAGTCATCTGCCTTAACCTCTTTGAAAAAACCCTGGAATATAAATGATAATTAACATTTTCTCTGTGTACAGTGTGCTTTGTGTTTTTTTAAAATTTTATTGTTGGTAGATCATTTTGACTTGGTCATTTTAAAAGTAGCTTGCAAGCCCAAAAAGTGTGGGCACCCCTGGTCTAATGTATCTGGGGCAATGGGGGGATTAAGTGACTTGCCCAGGCTCACAAGGAGCAGCGTGGGTTTGAACCCACAACCCCAGAGTGCTGAGGCTGTAGCTTTAACCACTGTGCCACACGCTCCCTAACTTGACACAAACTAGGGTTCTAAAACCAATATACATAACTAGCTTTATAGCCCGTTACATTAACGGGTGCTAGAATATAAGTGTGTGTCTGTCTTTATTTCTTTCTCTCTCTGTCTCCTTAGCCGCTTTTTCCTGTCCATTCTCCCTTCTTTTTACCTCCCCTGTGTCCACCACCACCCTTTCATTGCTCCCTTATCCAGCAGCAGCCCTTCTCCCTTTGTTTTACCTCCCCCCTGTCCATCAGCACCTCTTCCTGCTCCCCCTGTCCAGCAGTAGGCCTCCCTTCCTTTTCCCCCCTGTCCATCATCACCTCTTCCTGCTCCCTTTGTCCAGCAGTAGGCCTCCTTTCATTTCCCCCCTGTCCATCAGCACCTCTTCCTGCTCCCCCTGTCCAGCAGTAGGCCTCCCTTCATTTCCCCCCATCCATCAGCACCTCTTCCTGCTCCCTCTGTACAGCAGTAGGCCTCCCTTCATTTTTCCCCCCTCCCTGTCCATCAGTACCTCTTCCTGTTTCCCCTGTCCAGCAATAAGCCTCCCTTCCTTTTTTTCCCCCCTGTCCATCATCACCTCTTCCTGCTCCCTCTGTCCAGCAATAGGCCTCCCTTCATTTCCCCCCCTGTCCATCAGCACCTGTTCCTGCTCCCCCTGTCCAACAATAGGCCTCCCTTCCTTTTCCCCCCTGTCCATCATCACCTCTTCCTGCTCCCTCTGTCCAGCAGTAGGCCTCCTTTCATTTCCCCCCCTGTCCATCAGCACCTCTTCCTGCTCCCCCTGTCCAGCAGTAGGCCTCCCTTCATTTCCCCCCCATCCATCAGCACCTCTTCCTGCTCCCTCTGTACAGCAGTAGGCCTCCCTTCATTTTTCCCACCTCCCTGTCCATCAGCACCTCTTCCTGTTTCCCCTGTCCAGCAATAAGCCTCCCTTCCTTTTTTTCCCCCTGTCCATCATCACCTCTTCCTGCTCCCTCTGTCCAGCAATAGGCCTCCCTTCATTTCTCCCCCCTGTCCATCAGCACCTGTTCCTGCTCCCCCTGTCCACGGGAGTTAGTACAGGGCCGGTGTCTGACGTTCTCACCAGAGTCCTTGCCGCCCCCCCCTTTCCTTCCCTTCCCGCGGAGTCGATTACCTACCCAGTGATTCAAGCACCATGTGCAGCAGTCTTCACACGCTGCTTCGGGTCCTTCTACTGCTCTGATTTACTCTGGTACGTCCCTAATGACATCATCAGAGACATGGCAGAGCAAATCAGGGCAGTAGAAGGGCCCGAAGCAGCGTATGAAGACTGCTGCACACACTGCTTGAATCGCCAAGGTAGTCGGGTCTGCGGGAAGGGAAGGGGGGTGAGCGGCAAAGGACTCGGACTCCTCTGGTCTGTCGCGGAGGGTGGCCCGGCTCCATTTCTCGATTCGTTCCAGAGAGGGGGGGGGCAGTAGGTGCTCTTTATGGAAACAGCGCTCAACGTCCCGTTCTCCGCCGCAACTTCTTTCCATGTGCCGCGTCCCGCCCTGCCAGAAACAGGAAGTTGTGGCAGAGGGAGCGAAACGTAGCCCCTGGAAAGCTATTTGTCTGAGCGGACATCCGCAGGGAAGGCTCACCGCCCCAGCTCCGTCCTCGTCCGCAGCCCGGGCCAGGCCTCCTGCGCTTTCTCAGCGGCCCGGCTCGCTCGGTTGGTTGTTTTATTGTTTATCTGGCCGCTCCGCTTCCTGCATTCGGCTGCTTTCCGCCGACAGCCGCCTGCCTCAAAGTCCTCCTCCCTACCCTACCCCTAGCATTTTATTATTTAAGATATACAGTTTCAGGTAAAATTTGTCAGTTATAGTGTATATCCTACTATACCAACTTAAATGCTCTTTTTAAGGACTTCTCAGATGTGACTAGTGTCAGTAAAAATTCATACAGCTAAATCTGGTCAAATATCCCTTCCTCATACGTTCAAAAAGCATTGTGAGTTCATATTAGTCATATACTTTAATATAAGTAAAAAAACACATTTTTCCCCTCAAAGAGGAGGAAAAATGGTTGATTCGAATATAAGTTGGGCAGCTTAATATTCAAGTGTCCTGCCCTGCCAGGATCTGCACTCAGTTCCCCCTCCCTTCCTCCTCCCTATCAGTCTCTGCACCCAGCCCCCTTCCTTCCCTGTCCTACCAGTCTCTCCACCCTGTCCCTCTTCCCTCACTGGCTCTGTACCCTGCCCTGTCCATTGTACCTCCTCTCTGCCGATATCCTGCATGCTGCCGCGCCTTCCGTAAGACCTGCGTACCTGAAATCCCTGGTGGTACAGAAGTGTAGCGGGGCAGGAGCATGCTTTCTTTGCTCCTGCCCCGCTGCGTAGCTGGTCGCTGCTGCAAGTTCTGCCAGTTCAGCTGTACCGAGCAGGAACACGCTTCCCGCGCTGCTGCTTAGCACTGCGCAGCTTCATGAATGGCTCCCGTGAATTCTCGCGAGACTCCCCGCAGGGGAGAAGAAGGAAGCGGTGACCCTAGTACATGCCTTGACCACAACAGTTAGATATTCTGCTTGACTGAATCAATGCCAAATCTGTGAACGCTTGAACACTGCGGTGTTTAGGATTTGCAAACCATCGTATGAAGTATCAAAACAACATAAAATATCAACAGTTTGACTCCTGAAGAAGGCACTTAGGTGCCGAAACACTTGCCTTGTTGAGTCAGTTGATTGTTTGCAATAAAGTCCCAGTTGACACATCTCTTCGATCTCTGCTCTCGTTGGTTTTATATTTCCTGCTGGAAAATACGTTACATGCAAGGTGGATGTCTGTTTTGGATGTTATGAGCTGGATGTCTCTAGTCTGACTTGGACTTCCTTTCAAAAATGCCCCTCCACATTTAAGTAGATTGTAAGCTCTTTCAATCAGGGACACATCTGTTACGTGCAGGCATCTGATAGTGCTATAGAAATAATAAATAGTACTGTGCTTCCCCGAAAATAAGCCCTAGCATGATTTTTAAAGATGCTCCTAATATAAGCCCTACCCCAAAAATAAGCCCTAGTTAAGATTGACCCCTGAAGCCCCCCCCTGACTCCATCCCTGACAATCAGACTTGTCAATTCACAACCCCCACCCTGGTGAGACCTAACATACCACCGCTTCGAGGCTTCCTAAAGTAGCAGCGGTGGCAGCGCTCTGAACGAGCTGCTTCGTGGCCTTCCCCGCCGGGGCCTTCCCTCTGCCGTGTCACTGATGACATCATCAGTGATGCAGCAGAGGGAAGGCCATGAAGCAGCCCATTCAGACCGCTGCCATCGCTGCTGTTTTTGGAGGCCCTGGCACAGAGGTATGTCATTCTCACAGTGGGAAGGTTAGTGGGATTCTGCTGCATAGGGGGATGGGAGGGAGGAATAAAAAGATCCTGCACAAGGGGATGGGTGAGAGGGGAGGAAATATGCTGCACTGATTATTATTATTATTAACTGTATCTTTATATACATTCGGGGGGGGCACTGATGCTTCACAGCTGATGAGACCATCTTATAAATGAAATAGACAAGTCTGAAGCATGAGAATGAGTTCTACGATGAATGTTTCACACTCGGATGGAT
Organism: Geotrypetes seraphini; assembly: GCF_902459505.1. Taxonomy (NCBI): domain Eukaryota; kingdom Metazoa; phylum Chordata; class Amphibia; order Gymnophiona; family Dermophiidae; genus Geotrypetes; species Geotrypetes seraphini. The sequence continues at coordinate 174,536,042 of NC_047091.1, read as the reverse complement.
TATACATCTCTCTTTAATCAGGTCATCACACACTTCCATGCTTGAGGGAGCCCAAATCCTTCAGTCCAGGACTACCTCATCCAGATGTCAGCTTTCAAATTATTTTCAGAGCCAGACAAATCCCATGCTAAGCATAAAAATAGCTGTTTCACAACTTTTTCCCCAAAGCCACCGAGCAGGTGAGGAAAAACCGAGCGTTTTCTGTGACGTCTAGCACAACAGATATTCACGGGCAAGCACTCTTTAAAAAATGATGTAAAATCTAAAATAATAAAAGGCTAGCCGCGCATGCGTAACTCAACTGCGTGCTTCTGTAATCCCTGTTCCGTGATATGTAGGTCCGTGGCTTTGCAGGAGTGCGCATGTGCGAGTCCCCAGCCTTACTTAAGTTTCCAGTACCTACCACTCACCGCTAGCGCTGGACTTCCTGCTCTCCGTGTCGGCTCCTCTCACCCTACCTCGGACTTACATGTCAGGCGGGGATCGACAGAGGAGCCGCGGCACCTTTTAAAACCCTCCCCAGCACTGCCGCCATCGTCACTAACTTTTTAAAGTCCGGAAAAGCCGTCGGCCATGAAGTATGCAGGTGGCGTACTTCACAGCCGATGGCTTTTCAAACCGCCCCCCCACCACCACCACCGCCGCCATCGTTGGTAAGTTTTTTTTGTTTGTTTTTTTTTAAACCTGGTAGTCCAGCGGTATCCCTACCTCGCTCTCGCGGCTGCCAACGCTGGAGGGAGCTGTGTTGTTAAGGCCTGGCTTCTTCGGGCAGCAGCAGCATTTAAAATTCGCTGCTGTTGCCGACTTCAGGCCTTACTCTCTGGCGGGTCCTGCCTACTTCCTGTTTTCATGAAGACAGGACTGGCCAGAGAGGAAGACCTGAAGCCTGGCAACAGCAATGAATTATGAATGCTGCTGCTGCCCGATGAAGTTCAAGGAGGAAAGGGAGCAGAGGGGGAGAGAATGGCTTAGAGGGAAGAAGACATGGCAGGGCATGCAGGGAAGGAGGAAGGTATGCCACACCAAGTGAAAAGGAAGGGGGAAGGAGGAGATGCCATATGGAACAGAGAGAGACAGAAGGCAGACACTGGATGGAAAGAGAAGAGAGGGCAGTGAATGGAAGGGGAAAAACAAGAGGGTGAACAGTAGATAAAAGGGGTGAGAGAGGGAGATAGACACTGAATGGAAGTGTGGGGGAGAGGAGGGACAGCCGCTGAATGGAAGTCTGAGGGACAAGGGGAGCAGACGTTGGAAAGAAGTGGGGAGAGAAAGAAAGACAGATAGTGGGAGGGAGGGAGACAGAAAGGAAAGAAAAAAGAGACAGGGGCAGGGAGAGAGACAGAAAGAAAGAAAGACAGCGGTAGAGAGAGACAGAAATAAAGAAAGACAGACAAACATATATTCTAGCACCCGTTAATTTAACGGGCTTAAAGACTAGTTATAATATAACTTTGAAAGATTGGCAAAGTCCAGGGCTGATCCTTCCTATTTACATGTCCATGTATTGATCCTCTCGTCTCAGTGTCTCTGATATCGGTCGCTTAGTTTGATTGACTGAGTTTATTTTCAGACATTATTGCTTAGACACTTGGCAGATTTGCAAATAAGAAATGGCACTTATGTTTGCCGGGCAACACATTTTCTTCCATTACAGGTACTGGTGACTACAAACACTTTCTTTCCTAAGACAGTATAAAGTTATAAAAAACCAATAACTATAGCAGAGTTAAAAATCAGTTTATAGGGCTAAAGTTTACAAATGATGTCCACATCTGGGCACCCCCAAAAAATGGGGAATCTATGTATAGAATCTATTTGGAATCTATGTATAGAAAAAATGACGTGGGAACAAATCTGTCCCTGTCCCTGCGGGATCTCAACATCCCTGTGAATTCTGCCCCATTGCTGCAAGCTCTGCCTTAACCACACAAGCCTCGGATACTTGTGATTTTAAAGCGTTTGAGGCTTGTGCAGGTGAGGACGGAGCTTAGGCATTGGTGGAATGAGGCATTATGACATCACAATCTGAGCTCTAGAATGTTGCTACTTAGGATTTTAAAGTGTTTGAGGCTTGTGCAGATGAGGACGGAGCTTAGGCATTGGTGGAATGAGGCATTATGACATCACAATCTGAGCTCTAGAATGTTACTACTTATGATTTTAAAGTGTTTGAGGCTTGTGCAGATGAGGATGGAGTTTAGGCATTGGTGGAATGAGGCATTATGACATCACAATCTGAGCTCTAGAATGTTGCTACTTATGATTTTAAAGTGTTTGAGGCTTGTGCAGATGAGGATGGAGCTTAGGCATTGGTGGAATGAGGCATTATGACATCACAGTCTGAGCTCTAGAATGTTGCTACTTATGATTTTAAAGCGTTTGAGGCTTGTGCAGGTGAGGACGGAGCTTAGGCATTGGTGGAATGAGGCATTATGACATCACAGTCTGAGCTCTAGAATGTTGCTACTTATGATTTTAAAGCATTTGAGGCTTGTGCAGACGAGGATGGAGCTTAGGCATTGGTGGAATGAGGCATTTTGACATCACAATCTGAGCTCTAGAATGTTGCTACTTAGGATTGTGCAGACGAGGACGGAGCTTGCAGGAATGGGGCAGGGACAGAGCTCATGGATATGGGAAGGGAATAGAGAGATCCCGTAGGGATGGGGAAAATGTGTCCCACATAAGAACATAACATAAGAATTGCCGCTGCTTGGTTAGACCAGTGGTCCATCATGCCCAGCAGTCCACTCCCACGGCGGCCCTTAGGTCAAAGACTAATGCCCTAACTGAGTCTAGCCTTACCTGCGTACGTTCTGGTTTAGCAGGAAGTTGTTTAGCTGTGTCTTGAATCCCTGGAGGGTGTTTTCCCCTATAACAGCCTCCATGTCGTTCTTTGGGATGGGGGACTAGAGAGAGAGAGATATGCTAATCCAGCCCCGCCAAAGTGGGTGGGCTTGCAACTAAACCTGGACAAACTTCCCCAAGTTAAGAAAACTGTTTGGACACCCAGACAGTCCTCTATAAAGAAGATATGTCCAGGGAAACCCGGATTTAGGGTAACCCTACCCTCTCAGGCCTATCTTACAATCGCTGGCAGTCTAGGGTGTATGCAGGGCAAGAGTGATCCGCTGTTGCTCCTGCAGCTGCTGACTCTACTCTCAAAATGACCGCTATGACCTGTAGTGACAATGTGCTTTTTTATTCCAGATGGTACAATGGACTCGTATAATGCCCACAGTGTAGACCAGGATTTCTTTACTTTATTTTAGTAAGAATCTATATCAGTGTCTCTCCAACTTCTATAGCTCCGGCACACTAAACGGAGCAAATGTTTTTTGCGGCACATTATAATTGAAATTATAAAATTTCAAAACCGACAAAAAAATAAAATTTGAAAGTTATGTATTTAAAGTTATTTAATCTATGTATGGGTAATTGTAACAACAGTGAAACTAAAGTACCGTATTTTTCGCTCCATAAGATGCACCTGACCATAAGACGCACCCTAGATTTAGAGGAGGAAAACAAGAAAAAAAAAAAGTTCTGAATCAAAACCCTCCCTGCCAGGCTCCATAACCTGTTCCCTCTCTGGTAGTAGGACAGGGAACAGGGCAGGCTGGCCTAGTGGCTAGCAGACAGGTAGGAGCAGGCAGGCCTCCCCCCCCAGCCTCCCCAGGCAGGCATGAGCACTCCCCTTCCCAGGCCTACCCCCCAGGCAGGCAGGCAGGCAGGCCTGACCTCGCCCTTTTTATTTTTAATTCGGCCACAGGCAGGTAGGCAGGCCCCCACCCTCCCCCCATACCTATTTTTAATTAGGCAGGGCGGCTCCCGTCCCCCCTTCCCGCAGCGTTACCTTTTTTAAAATCTGAGGCCCTCCCTCGCTGGACACAGCTGCCAGGAGCACTGACAGCTGACGCGGCTTCCTCTTCCCTTGCGGCAGAGCGGTGCACAAGGCTGCCGGCCTGGTCCCACGCCGCTTCCAGTGAGAACTCTCCTGGGAAGCGATACGGGACCAGGCCAGGGGCAATGGGGATTAAGTGACTTGCCCAGGGTCACAAGGAGCAGTGCGGGATTCAAACCCACAACCTCAGGGTGTCGAGGCTGTAGCTCTAACCACTGCACCAGACACTCCCACCCTTGCTGCTGCTTTCTTTGTATCCTTTCCATGTTTGAACTCAGTGTCAGGGGTAACACTTCCTGCATTTCCGTTCTGCTGCCACTAGGCAGCTGAATTGTGAAGTCACTGGGAGTTAGTTCTACAGTAGTCAGGTCTAGAGAATTTCAGTGAATGAATTGATAACCAAACCAGTCGGAAACCATTTTTATCCACAAGCAGTTACTTAATCTACCACATTCAATAAACTGAATAATTCCAGGTTGCTTTTAGCACCAGCAGAGCAAGTCTGAATGTGCAAATGAAGTCGTTTCCCTTGTCTGAGGAAAATATCAGTTAATTGGTCTCAAAGGAGGCTGGTATTGACATCCTTTAAAACCAATTAAGTTCTTTTGCCTTTTTCCACACCGGTGTAATCCATTTTCAAGTTCCAGGGTGAAAAGAAAAAGCCTCTCCCCTTTGAACACTTTCCTATTTCTCCTCTTTCAGAGACTCATATAACTTAACTCTGTTAAGTAAATTATATCCATGGCCTGTTTTGCTGTAGTGTGCTAGGAATGGGCCAATTGCTTTGCTTTCGGTCCGAGCTACAAAGAAATCACAGTTAAGGAACAATTTTGTAGGTGGTTCCTGTCATGGGACTTAAACTACTTTTCAGAATAAACACCATCTCCACATCGTTACTGTAATGCAGTTGCTAGTTTCCACATTATCTTCAGTCAACGACTTCCTTCGCTTGCTTTGCGTTGCATGATGGAGTGCAAAAGTCTCCAAAGCTACGGGTGGTTATAAATCTGTTCCACTTGGTATTCAGTCCACAGAAGTTGGTGGTTTTAAATCCATGGATGTATATTCAATACCGGAGCCATGTCCAGTCACCAGCATTGAATATTCAGGTCAGCCACCAGCTTAGCTGTTAATTTAGTTCCATTTAATCCAATGGTCTCAAACTCAAACCCTTTACAGGGTCACATTTTGGATTTATAGGTACTTGGAGGGCCTCTGAAAAAATAGTTAATGTCTTATTAAAGAAATGACAATTTTGCATGAGGTAACACTCTTTATAGTTTATAAATCTTTCCTTGAAAAGAGGAGACTGAGAGGGGACATGATCGAAACATTCAAGATAATGAAGGGAATAGACTTAGTAGATAAAGACAGATTGTTCACCCTCTCCAAGGTAGGGAGAACGAGAGGGCGCTCTCTAAAGTTAAAAGGGGATAGATTCCGTACAAATGTAAGGAAGTTCTTCTTCACCCAGAGAGTGGTGGAAAACTAGAATGCTCTTCTGGAGTCTGTTATAGAGGAAAACACCCTCCAGGGATTCAAGACAAAGTAGATAAAGACAGGTTTGTTCAACCTCTCCAAGGTAGAGAGAACGAGAGGGCACTCTCTAAAGTTAAAAGGGGATAGATTCCGTACAAATGTAAGGAAGTTCTTCTTCACCCAGAGAGTGGTGGAAAACTAGAATGCTCTTCTGGAGTCTGTTATAAGGGAAAACACCCTCCAGGGATTCAAGACAAAGTAGATAAAGACAGGTTTGTTCAACCTCTCCAAGGTAGAGAGAACGAGAGGGCACTCTCTAAAGTTAAAAGGGGATCGATTCCGTACAAACGTAAGGAAGTTCTTTTTCACACAGAGAGTGGTAGAAAACTGGAACGCTCTTCCGGAGTCTGTTGTAGGGGAAAACACCCTCTAGGGATTCAAGACAGTTAGACAAGTTCCTGCTGAACAAGGACGTACGCTGGTAGGACTAGACTCAGTTAGGGCGCTGGTCTTTGACCTAAGGACCACTGCTGGGTACGATGGACCACTGGTCTGACCCAGCAGTGGCAATTCTTATGTTCTTAATAATAATATTGTAATTTATAGCTAAAGAGACATATGATCAAGAAACTGTTTTATTTTACTTTTGTATATAAACATACCGAGGGCCTCAAAATAGTACCTGGCGGGCCGCGAGTTTAAGACCACTGATTTAGTCTATTTGTATGTGACATACTGCCTTTTCTGATGCACAGATCAAGGCTCAGATAAGATACATTCAAGTAAGTAAACGCGACCCGTAGTGGTAGTCGTGTGAAATTATTACCAGGGGTGCCAATTTACTGAAGGCATTGGACTGCCTCCTGCCCGAAGACCTGCCCTGGACCACCAACACTTTCAAAGGTAAAGCCTAAGGAACCATGTCCATGTGGGGGATAGGGGTTTGTGCCGGTGGGGGAGAAGCTGGTCTGCCAGCCTAGGATCATTGGGCCACAGCTTTGCAGCCTGATGCTCACGAGCAGTGAAATAACCCCCAGCAAAACGCTTTGGTTATCTTACTGTGATTTTAGGGCCCTAACGCAACTTGTAGTGTATCATCACGTCATATTAGGATATTTGCATAGCAATGAGATGCAAAACATGCATTTCCATGTTTTGCATCTCATTACTTCCCTAAACCACAGTAACTTGTATATCACTGTGGTAATTTTAGTCAGACAGTATTAGAGCCATTTAAGTCATGTTAAGAGTAAAAAAAATGAGATTTAAGGCTCAAACGTTGCTTGATGAATTCCTCCCTCCCTCTTCAGTTGCAAAAAAGTGAAAGTCAGCTGTGATCTTTGATATGCAAAATGAAGACACAGGCGCATACTAAACAAGTCTTACCATCCTGGAATAATCTTCCACTACAGGTAATTGAGGCCAGCAGCGTGCCCTGAATTTAAGAAAAGATGGGATTGGCATATGGGATCTCTTCATCGAGGAAGTTAGGGGGTGGGTCATTAGTGTGGGCTGTGGCCCTTTTCTGCCGTCATTTTCTATGTTTCTATCCTTATTGCCTTATATCTAATATAATAAAACGCTAAGCCGCGCATGCGCACTCCCACCTGCGTGCGTCCGTTTTCTGTGAGATATAGGGCATCTGAGGTAGGAGTGCGCATGCGCGCGAATCTCTCTCTCTCTATCCGGTTGTCGGCGGCGTCTTCGTTCCTCTCCCCGGCACACCCGAACCCCTGTTCAGCCTCCCATCCGACCCTACCTTCGGCTCCCTTAGTCCCTTGCCGCCCCCTTCCCGCGGTCCCAACAAACGTCCTTACTCCAGCAGGGGCCGCAGCACTCTAAACACGCTGCTTCGCGGCCTGCTACTGCCCTGATTTGCTCTGCCCGACACGGGCAGAGCAAATCAGGGCAGTAGCAGGCCGCGAAGCAGCGTGTTTAGAGTGCTGCGGCCCCTGCTGGAGTAAGGACGTTTGTTGGGACCGCGGGAAGGGGGCGGCAAGGGACTAAGTTGGCCGGTAGCGCTGTTTTTCTGTGATGGAGGTCTGCGCGAGCTCTCCCAGAGCCTGGCCTGCACCAAGACGCGCTCCTACGGCACTACGGCTAACACGCGAAAAGAAAATAAAGGAAACGTTGGCCCCCGCCGAAGAAGCGGAAGGTGGAGGAGGGGCGTGAGGATTCGGAGAGCTGTATGTAAGTGTGTGTGTGCGTGTGTATAGCCGAGGAGGAAGTGCAGCAGGAGCAAGGAGGTGGGGAGAGTGGATTTCCCCTACTTGGATGTCAGGCATCAAGAGGATTGGAGTAAAAGCTTTGGTCCTGTGATCCTCACTCTTTTCCTGGGGCTACTGCTGGACAGGGGGGGAGCAGGACGTAAAGGAGAAGAGCTACTGCTGGACAGGGGGAGGAGGGAATGGGAGGGGTGCTGCTGGACAGGGGGGAGATAAAAGGAGAAGGGCTACTGCTATATGAGGGGAGCAGGGAAAGGGGGGGAGGTAAAAATAAGGGAGAAGGGCTGCTAGCACCCGTTAATGTAACGGGCTAAACAACTAGTATATAATAATAAGGTAAAATACTGCAAATTTAAGTTTTGGCACCAAATCTCTTTTTTTTTCCATCCTTGTACTGTGCTGACTCAAATTTTTCCATATTAATGTGGTTGGGGGAAACAAGAGCCAGCTTAACCGCTGGACAGCCTAGATGCTTGGCTAAGGTCGTGTTTCTGGAGGGACTGCAAAGAGGAGCTGCTGCTAAAGCAAAGTACAGTAAATCCAAGAACCCTCCGTCCATGGTTGTACCCAGAGAAAGGGCTGGTCATTTTCAAGTAGTTCTTTTACCTTGCCAACTAGCTACGCAAATAGTTTTGGGAAATTACTCATGCACTTAAGCAAGGTCTGCACAAGCTTTTCTGTGCGTGGGCTTTGGAAAATTAAGATTACTGTACGCTTCTCCCTCCATATTCGCGGTTTCAGCAATCGCAGTTTCGATTATTCACGGTTTTTAGCTTGCTGCCTACTCCCCCCCCCCCCCAAATGACATCAGCTTGTATAAAGAAATCACTGATTCCCAGCGTTTACAAAGAAAATTGCCGATTCCCGGCGCTTTCTTCACCGTGTTTTGCCTCTCGTTCAGGAACAGGCCAGGTCTCCCAATGTGTTATTCATGGTTTCACCATATTAACGATGGTTTTTAATAGAAAACGGCGAATAACATAGAAAAACGTTATTCGCGTGTCTGTTAATCCCCTATCACAGCGAATATGGAAGTAGAAGTGTATATTAATTGGTTGTTTTCATTTTTATAGCTATTACAGTTTTATGGAGTTGGGGTTACATTCTGTATATTGTTTTAATTGTTTATATTGTATTTGGTGCCTCAATCATGTATGTTTGTTGTAAAATTGCATTGAACCTTGGAAATACTGGGTAATAAACATTGAAACGATGTACCACCCATCAGGGCAGCAGCAGATGGGCAGCGTTGGAGACGGAGGATCGCGTTTGATGCAACAACAGCGATGACATCGAGTTTATACTGTGCAGAAGAAAGGCCCGGCAATCCACTTCCGCATTCTGCCACGAAAACTTGACGATGATCATTAAGTCGCTAGGACTCAAATACGAGCCGTTGGCACATAACAAACATTGAAAATAACTAACAAATACAATGGCATAGCGAGGGTGAGAGGTGCCCAGGCTCCTTTCCCACCTCCTCTGCGCACGCACACCTCTTCCCTTCCCCATACCACTTTAATGCTCCTGGCGCAAGCAGTAACCCCAAGCTGTTGCGTTCGCCAGTGTCGACTCTTCCTCTAATGTCACTTTCTAAGCAGGGGACCGGGAAGTGAAGTCGGAGGAAGAGCCAACCCTGGCGCGAGCAGCAGGTTGGTGTGTGGGAGTGGAAGGGGCACGTGGGTGCGGTAGTGGGGGAGCCAGTGCCCGGGGCAGACCGCTCCCACGCCCCCTTACTGTGCGCCACTGCATAAATAAAAAAGACAAAATGTATTTCAAAACCAAAGTAGGCGCATTTTTCTGCTTTGAATATTTCTCCACAAAATGCATACATTTATTCTTCTGCCTGCTCTTTACCGCTCATGAATTTTCTGGGTTAATTTATGCACATGTAAGCGAGTCTTAGATGTTTTACCTAAAATACTCCTGGGCTTGCCTCCACTCAGCCCAGGTAAAGCTCAACACATGAAACTTGGGAGTCCTTTTACTAAAATACGGTAAGTGCACAGCCTGTGTCCAACTGCTGGGGGGTGGTCCCAGCATGTTCTCATATACTGTAGGTACTGCAAAGAAAAGTTCTTGATTGCATATAAAGAACCCTGTTTAGAAAGGATGTGGAGAGAGTGTCCATTGTTTAATGCTGAACACTCCCAAAGAACTTTACATCCAGTGGGAGTTGTGATTTTAAAATCTGTATCTTGGGGGGAAAATATGCAAGTACTCCCACCCCTATCACCACATTAGTGGGACTGTTTTTGTGTGTGGGGGGGGGGGGGGTTGGGGGGAGGTTAATTGGGGAAAGTGAAAACTGGGAGCAATAATTTAAAAAAGCTGCTCCCAAACATATTTGGAAGGGGATTCCTTGCACATTTTTAACCAACATGCAACTTTTTGAAATCACTGCTTCTGCTCTCCAAAGTGCGCTGATCCGGCAGTGCTCAACCTCTCACAAGACAGCCAAACCCCTCCATGAACCCTCAACACAGGTGACATTCCTAACCTCCCCCATCAAAAAGCTTCTCATCCCCCCACCGCATCTAACTGTCCCCCTTCCCCTACTAATAGCACCCCAGAAATGAAGACCCAACCCCACCCCAAAAGTACAATACCCATCTCGGCCTTACAGGGGGTCCCTAGAGTCTAGGGGGAACAGGAACTAAGCCCACTTGCTCCAGCTCTTATGGTCCACATTGAAAAATGGCTGCCATATCTCCTAGTGGTAATACTGTGGTACTACCTCTAGGGGTCAGCCAGTCAGATGCTTTGGACTCCAAACTTCACCATAAACATACAAAGCCAATAATCAGCCGACAGTGGCCCAATTTATGGGGTTAAGTGCTAACTCTATTCCAGGACTGTCCAGAAGTTAGCTGGTCAGCTAAGGCACTAACTATGAATATTCAGAGGTTCAGTTCACTGCTACTGAATATTCGCTGTTAGCCCTGGACAAGCAATTTAAATGGCCTGGAGCCACTTCTGGACATTTAAATCACTTTGAATGTTGGGTGGTTCCTTTTAAAACAATTTACATCTGCTGTCATAACTACACAAATTTATATTCAAACTTTTTTTACAAATTTATATTCAAACTTTTTATGTATTTTCAAACCTGATGCAAACTGTGAAAACGCACGCAATAAAACCATGCAATTTGAAGTTTTTTTTTATTTTGAGGGAAGGGAAGGTCGGATTTGAAAATAATTTATATTTAATCTTTTCTTTTTTTCTCCCACTTTTTTTTTTTTTAATTATTCACTTGAGAAAGACCATTTTAGTAACTGGCCTGGCTTTGGTTGTAGATTTTTTTCATAAACACGTATATTCAAATATATACGGCCTCTTTTAGAAAGCCACGCTAGCGGCTGCCACGCAGCAACAGCCCCGAAGCCCTTTAAATCCCTATGGGCTTCGGGGCCGTTAGCACAGCGCAGCTGCTAGCACGGCTTTGTAAAAGAGGCCGATAGTTTTTTTTTTCTTAAAATGTTTTTTAGGAATGTGCAATTGCAGCATCAATAATTTTAAAATCCACAATAAATAGACTTTGGCCCCTTTTACAAAGCCGTGGGAGTGATTCCCCCATGACAAATGCACCGAAGCCCATCGTTTCTGCAGCTTTGTAAGAGGGGCTCTGCGTATGTTATAATATAATAGATCTATCTCCATGCCCGCGACGCTGTCTCCCAAGCTCTGTCATTGGCTCACTGGCTGCCCGTAGCTAAACATGTCTTCAAGGGCCTGATGCTAGCGTTCAAATCCTTGCACGACATGACAGCCAAGCTTTCTCCGTAAGTGCCGAACAGGTCCCTCTGCTTGCAGGATGAAATATGCCTCAAAATACCCCTTGGTCATGCCCTTCAACTGCAAACCGTCAAGCGACGTTCCTACTTCATAGAAACAGAAAATGACGGCAGAAAAGGACCACGGCCCATCTAGTCTGCCCACACTAATGACCCACCCCCTAACTTCCTCCATGAAGAGATCCCACATGCCAATCCCATCTTTTCTTAAAATCTGGCACGCTGCTGGCCTCAATTACCTGTAGTGGAAGATTATTCCAGCGATCAACCACCCTTTCAGTGAAGAAATATTTTCTGGTGTCGCCACTGGAACCAACTGTTCCTGCACATCAGATCCCTTGAAGGACCCCTCAACTTTAGGAAAGCAATAAAAACAGACCTCTTCACCTAACTCTCATGACCGATGGATTACAAAGAAAAGTGTATTGCTACTAGAGATCCCAGGATGTGTCACGTTAGGATAAAAAAAAACTACTGTAATTATGGCACATCATAACCTGTAACCCATTCTGAGCTCTTTGGGGAAAACAGGATAGAAAGCAAATTAAATAAATAAATGAATGAATAAATATTCCAATTTGCTCAGCAGCTGATATAGAACAATGCAATGCACAGCACCATCTGGTGTTTGCATATGATAAAGAGTTCAGGAGTGAATTACCTGAGCATAGTGGGTCAGATAAGAACATAAGAATTGCCGCTGCTGGGTCAGACCAGTGGTCCATCGTGCCCAGCAGACCACTCCCACGGCAGCCCTTAGGTCAAAGACCAGTGCCCTGGTTGAGTCTAGCCTTACGTATGTACGTTCCAGTTCAGCAGGAACTTGTCTAACTTTGTCTTGAATCCCTGGAGGGTGTTTTCTCCTATGACAGACTCCGGAAGAGCGTTCTAGTTTTCTACTACTCTCTGGGTGAAGAAGAACTTCCTTACGTTTGTACGGAATCCATCCCCTTTTAACTTTAGAGAATGCCCTCTCGTTCTCTCTACCTTGGAGAGGTTGAATAAACCTGTCTTTATCTACTTTGTCTTGAATCCCTGGAGGGTGTTTTTCCCTATAACAGACTCCAGAAGAGCGTTCCAGTTTTCCACCACTCTCTGGGTGAAGAAGAACTTCCTTATGTTTGTACGGAATCCATCCCCTTTTAACTTTAGAGAGTGCCCTCTCGTTCTCTCTACCTTGGAGAGGTTGAATAAACCTGTCTTTATCTACTTTGTCTTGAATCCCTGGAGGGTGTTTTTCCCTATAACAAACTCCAGAAGAGCGTTCCAGTTTTTCACCACTCTCTGGGTGAAGAAGAACTTCCTTACGTTTGTACGGAATCTATCCCCTTTCAACTTTAGAGAGTGCCCTCTTGTTCTCCCTACCTTGGAGAGGGTGAACAACCTGTCTTTATCTACCAAGTCTATTCCCTTCAATATCTTGAATGTTTCGATCATGTCCCCTCTCAGTCTCCTCTTTTCATGGGAGAAGAGGCCCAGTTTCTCTAATCTCTCACTGTACAGCAACTCCTCCAGCCCCTTAACCATTTTAGTCACTCTTCTCTGGACCCTTTGGAATAGTACTGTGTCCTTCTTCATGTACGGCGACCAGTGTTGCACGCAGTATTCCAGGTGGGGGCTTACCATGGCCCGGTACAGCGGCATGATAATAACCTTCTCTGATCTGTTTCTGATCCCCTTCTTAATCATTCCTAGCATTCTGTTTGCCCTTTATGCTGCTGCCGCACATTGCGCAGACGGCTTCATTGACTTGTCGACCAGTGTTTTCCCTTAGACAAAGAACCTTAATCGACATGAATATTTCCTCATTCTGTGCTTAGACCAAGACACTTTCTTGAACAAGGCCCCCTTTTTGGTACATCTCACCAAATGAATGTGTATAGAGAACGGAATTTCAGAACCATTAATATCTCTGGAGATGATGTCAAGACAGAGCGAAACAGAGCAGCGAAATTACGGAAATTTCATAAAGATCTAGTTTTGATGATTTATAAGTTTCACAGTAATGTCACTTTCTTGAATGATATTTATCAAATGTAAAACTATAACCCAAAATAAAAGAACAGTTCAATAGTAATTTATACATAATGCTAAGTTAAAAAATACAATGCCAAGCCTTTTAAATATTAAACTGGTAAACAAGCATTTTGCTACTGGAGTTCTGTCACCTGTACCTTAGCAAGGGCCACATGCTGACTCTAAATCTGAAAACAGTTTTCATCTATCACATCTTGTTTTTAAGTTATGTGCAAGTTTGTATTTATATCATTTTTGTCAATAATGCTACCGTGAAGTGTCGGTATTTTACTGTTTCTGTAACACAATATTGCATTTTAGGACAGCTCATCGATCACATATTCCTGTAAATTTAAAGTTTATACTAAAAAGTGATTGTGCTGTTTTTCTACCTGTGAATTTTTATATTTCGTTTGGTTTTGCATAAGACATTATAATTATGAACAGATGAGGTTGTGTTAACCATCCTGATAATTTCTGTTATGTCTGCGGACAATTTACTGCACAAGATGGCTTCAAAGTGCATACAAGCATTATTTTTCCTGTAAAGTTGGCAACCAAGATAAAGTGTGGGCACTTCAAGTGTGGGCACCTCACTGTCTGCTATTCTGGATTAACACAGTGACGATAGACAGAAATGGTGATACATTTCAAGACCTAAGAAGTACGTTTGGTTTTGAGAAAAGTGAAGCCAAAATCAAAGAAGGTGTTTTTGTTGGACCCGAAATCCGTGAACTGATCCTTGATGATGCGTTCTAACAGAAGCTGAGCCCAGCTGAATCAGCAGCATGGGAAGCATTCGTGCTGGTTGTTCAGAATTTTCTTGGTAATCACAGATCAGAGAATTATGCTGAGCTTGTGGACAACATGCTGACAGCATATCAGCTAATGGGTGCCAGAATGTCACTTAAAATGCACTTCTTACATTCTCACCTCGACCTCTTCCCACCCAATCATGGTGATGTCAGCGATGAGCATGGGGAAAGATTTCATCAAAACATCAAGGTGATGGAAAGCAGATATCAGGGAAAGTTCAATCCCAGTATGATGGGAGACTATTGTTGCTTCTTGCAAAGAGAGACAAATGTACAGTACAAGCGTAAAAGCAAGCGTCTCAAGCATTTTTGAACATGCTGGCATCACTTTTGTGTGAGTTAAAGAGAGGCGTAAATATATGCTGTAACGTCTCCTTATTGTCTTCGTGTTTATTTTCAGAGTATACTCCTTAAAACAAGCATGGTAGGACACAGTTCATACTCACAATACTGTACCGATATGGCAAACTGTCTATAAAAACAGTAATGTGTATCTCAAAAACCTGACATACTAGCTGAATTTCAATTACAGATCTGAAATCAGCGTCATTAAATTAACTAAGAACACCTCTTAAGTTCTCAGTAGCAAAGAAAAACTTTTTTTGTTGACTAGTGTTATCACTGATTTGTAAACTGTAGTAGCTTCAATGAATTTACAGTGCTCCCCCGTGAATTCGCAGTCAGCAGTTCACGGTCCCGGTCGTTCGCGGTATTTTCCAACCGCGAACCACCAATCAGGAAAGGACAACTGGAGAAGCAGGAGAGGGCAGCTGGAGCGCTGGCGAGTGAAGGAAATCACTCGCTGTATGCTCCGACCGCCTCTTCCTGTACTGCTTTGACACGCAGCTCCTGATTGGTAAGGCCCGACTTTAGGGTGTCAGGTCAAAAGCGCGCCGGGACAAAGGCGCGAGCAGACAATTGAGCGCAGCGCAGAGGCACGCGCCGAAGAAAATTACTGTTTTTAGGGCTCCGATGGGGGGGGCATGGGGGGGAACCCCCCCCCACTTTACTTAATACAGATCGCGGCGCATTGTGGGGGCGTTGGGGGGGATTTGGGGGTTTGTAACCCCCCACATTTTACTGAAAACCACTTTTTCCCTGTTTTTAGGGAAAAAGTTAAGTTTACAGTAAAATGTGGGGGGTTACAACCCCCCACAACGCCAGCGCGATTTGTATTAAGTAAACTGGGGGTGCTCCCCAACAAAAACCCCCGTTGGAGCCCCTAAAAACAGTAATTTTCTTCGGCGCGCGCCTCCATCTTGCGCTCAGTTGTCGGCGCGCGCCTTTGTCTTCCACGTTGTTGTCTATGAACCCGACTTTAGTACAGGAAGAGGCAGTCAGAGCATACAGCGAGTGATTTCCTTCACTCGCCGGTGCTCCAACTGTTCTCTCCTGCCTCTCCCGCTGCCCTCTCCAGTCTCCCCCATGAAAACCATATTCGCGGTTTTTCAAGATTCACGGGGGTTCCTGGAACTGAACCCCCACAAATATCGGGGGAATATTGTATATAAATGGGAACATCAGAGAAAAAAAATTGGTAGCCATCATAGCAGCCGCAATAATGCATGCCTATGTAAGGCTTCCTTTTTCATTCATCAATCCCACTAAAATCCAAATCTTTCTTAGAATGTTTTAGAATTTGTTTGTTAGTTTTAAGGATTTTCAATGAACTCAAAATGGCATTTTATAATCCAATGCAACTATACAAGACCCACCCAAGTTCACTTCCATAAACAGTGGATTTCAAGTTTATGGAGGGGGAGTTTTCAAGCTGCATTAGGGTTTTTAAGTCCCATTATTTGCACATAATGCAACTTAAAAGGCCCTAACGTTGTGTGACTTGTTTTACTATCTGATATTTTGGTCACTATAGGTTACATAGTAATAATAATAATAATAATAATTTTATTTCTTATATACCACTATACCCTAAGTTCGTTGCGGTTTACAAAGAGGATCGTGCCGGGAGAGGGTGCAGTGTTTACAGCAGGAGACATATGTTTACAACAAGATACATATGTTTGGAACAGGATATAAGTTATGTATTAGAACCAGGGATTTGAGATACATAAGCTTTGTGAGTGAGAATGTGCGTGAGAAGTCGGATATTGCAATGAATAAGATACAGGAAATTACAATGTGCATGAGATATTGGGGGAAGTTTACAGTAAGAAGAGGATACATTACATTAGGGACTTCTATTCCACCTATACCTTGCAGTTCAAGGCGGATTACAAAAGAGCCAACCGGACATTTCCCGTGAAGTTACAACAGTTTTGGGTTTTTTTGGTTACAAGAAAGGAGAGATAGCTGGATTGATTCTGGAAGAACTTGCAACTTGGATATTAAATTGACTGTACGTTACTGTGTGATATAACAAATAGATTACAATTAGAGTACAAATAAGATTACGTTACATTTCAGGGATCTGAATACTTGGTTGGTGTTTTGGGGAGGAAGAGATTATTTGTGTGGAGGTTTTGGGGGAGAATTTATCTAGGAGGAGGGGGAAGGGTTGGCTTAAGATAACGATACATTTTTTGAAAAGTAGGGTTTTGATTTCTTTTCGAAAAGTTTTGAAGTAAAACATGCATGCATGTAAAACATGCAAATACATGTAAAGTAGCTCACTACTATGTAAAAACTTCAACTCAACTTGTGGTATGCACTGGGTGCATAATATAATGAAAGATTAGGATCTTAACCTGGATAATCTTCTTTCTGCTAATACACACAGGAGTCTGTACATTGGGTGATCAATCCATGCTTGTAAACTGCTTGCAGAAGGGTGTTAATCACGTCTTTCAGCTCCCTTTCCTTCACCAGAGGAATATGCAGCAACTGTGCATGGTTCAAAATGCAGCGGTTAGGTTGATTTTTGAATTAAAGAAATATGATCATATAACACCCTCTTATCGGATACTGCATTGGTTGGCAATGGAGGCGCGGGTGAAGTTCAAATATATAATTGAGCTCTTCTCTTTTGCAACCAACAAACATAGGAGAAATTTGCATTTGAATTTTGTTTTTCCGCCTGTTAGAGGCTGCAAATTTAAAAAATATCTTCTGTCATCAAGCAGCATTATGGGGTAAGGACCTAGGACATCTGATTATGCTATCTGATTCCAATGTGAAATATCTAGGCAACTAGTTGGTATGGATATTGTAACGAATTACCTAGATCATCATAGTATTATTTCTAATTATCTGGTTATCTAATTTGTCTCTTAATTGTATTCTTTTAAATTTTTTGTAAACCGCATAGAACTTTACGGTCCTGCGGTATATAAATTGATTATTATTATTATTATTCAGTTTGTACCAAAGAAATCGATCTCCACTGTAACAGAAGAAAAAAGGAGGGGCAAGGAATTCTATGAGCGTCAGAGCTGTTAACGCTGCGGCCGACACTGCGCTATGCTTTTGTAAAAAGAGGGGGGTAGTAAATTATTTTCCTTGCACATAAGTTCAACAGTTTCTTTAACAGTGATTGGTAAATATAAATAATCTACAAAAAAAAAAAAATCATAAATAGCCAATATTACAAATAATGTATCAACTGCTTTATATTGTTTTTTATATTTATATATTTATTGATTTTTCAAACTCATCACAAGATAACCTCTTGTTACAGAAAATCAGAGCATTGAATAACAACAAAATACAAGTAAATTTTTTTTACCCCTAAAAGACCAAAAGGTGTTCTTTTAGGTTTAACACAATATAATTATTAAATTACTTAAATTGAAAATCAGATCTTTAAACATAATTATTTTAAGCTCTTATTTGGCCTCAAAACAGTGGAGAAACAAAGGAAAAGATAAAGAGCTCTCAATTAATCATCACTATTTAAGAAAAGAAAGGCATAACGTGGTTCAATAAAGCAGGCCTTTTCTTTCTTATGCAGCCTATATTATTTTTTTCATGTCCAGGAAGCTTAGGAGTTGTTCCGGTACCAAGAATATATATTTAGGTCTCTGATCTCTGTATTTCCTCTGAATATCTACTTATTGTATTTCGCTGAATGTCCAGCACTCTTGATTGTAAACCGCCTAGAAGTCGCAAGATTGTGGCGGTATAGAAGAATAAAGTTATTATTATTATTATTTAATATCAGTGTATCGAATTACATATTTGCATGGATAGCTTAACAAAAATGTTGCTCCTATTTTTCTTACTTCTTCCCTCATACCCAGAAAAAGTTTTCTACGTTCTTGAGTTAATTTTGCAATGTCCGGGAAAACCCAGATCTTCTGACTAAAAAATAGGGTATGTGAGTTATATTCTGTTTTATGAATATTCTTATGCTCCAAACACTTTGAATAGCAAAAGGAAGCTGGGCAAAGCAAAACAGCAATGAAAGTTAATAATGGTAGTTGTCACCCAAAGAATCCCAGCGACAAGAGACAAAAGGCCATCTGTCATCGTTTGTCCTGATATTAGCCTATTTCTGGCTTTCATTGCTGGACATCTGCTTTTGGGCTCCCCTCCCAGTCTGACATTTACTACTTGGAATAGAAATGCTTTCTAACCCTAACTGCTCTCTATTGGAATTTCCCACAATGGGTAAGGTCAAGGCTTACACACACTTGGAACAGATGTGTCACATAGGGACAATGAATAAAGAAAACCACTAATGGAAATAGCTTTAAGAACATAAGAATTGCTATACTGGAACAGACCGAAGGTCCATCAAGCCCTATATCCTATTTCCAACCGTGGCCAACCCAGGTCCCAAGTACCAGACTGAAACCCAAAGAGTAGCAACATTCCAGAGCTGAGACTGTGATGTCATAATGCCTCATTCCACCAATGCCTAAGAGCCAGCCTCATTTGTGATGTCACAAAGGCTTGATTGTCCTATACTTGGCTCACATAAGTACATAAGAGTTGTAATACTGGGACAACAGTAGCCAATCCAGGTCTCAAGTACTTAGCTAGATCCCAATTAGCAAAACAGATTCTATGCTCCTTTAGGCTTCCGCGGCTGGCGTCATGATTGCAGCAGGTTTCCGGGTCTTTGTGCAACTGTGTAGAAAGAACTGATTTTTCAGCCATCATGCTTCAGGGTATACCGAGGTCTGCAGTGTGTCTTTATATATAGTGGGTTCACGGACCTGATTGAGAATGAGGCAGTCTGTGGATCGAGAAATTTGAATTTTTGGCGGGAAAGTTTGTGGGCTCACCTGATTGAGAACAGGGAAGTCTGTTGGCCATGAATTTGAATTTTGGCGGGAAAGTTAATTGGAAATCCAGGTTTGAATGTTGGATATTGGCGGAAGCGTTCGGGACCCAATTTTTTAATGTCTGGAGAGAGAGTCTGGGGTCACCCTTTTAAATTCTGTCAGAAAAGAGGCTGGGTCATTTTGGAGTGGTGGTCTCTGCTCGCCTTGTTGGGCAGACTGGATGAACCCATGAGGGCCCTTTACTTTTTTTTGTTTTTGGTAAATCTTTATTAGTTTTAAATTATTAACAGTGCATATATCCAAATTATAATTGAAATAAAAATCCTGAGGTATCAAACATTCAGTCGAGAGGTACAACCTCATGTGGATAGCACTCATTCCCCAACATCATGCCTACATCCTGTGAGCCTACTTTAGAATCAATTTATACTTGTAAAGGGTGAGGATCAAAACACACACAATTTTGTATTTTTCTGCACATTTTCTAGCATAACTCAAAACCCTCTGAGCATTAGGGGAGCTCAGTTCAGACCTACCAAGATTGAACTGCAAGCACATCTTTCATTGCATTCTACACTAGAGGGCAGTATCGGCCAACTTTTACTGCATGTCTTTACTCTTACGAGTGTGCAGTTAAGGTACCAATGGAATTGGTAGCATCTCCGAGATGCTGGTTTTTCAGAAGCACAAGAAAATGAAACAGAACTGGAGGACATCTCGCATATGCCCTGAGGTGAATAATAATAATAATTTATTTCTTATATACCGCTATACCGTGAAGTTCAAAGAGGTTTACAATAAACATACATTTGACAGTACATGGGATAGAAACAGTTTACAATAAAGATACGTTTAGTCAGTACATGGGATGCAAGTGGGTTACAATACAAGTGGTTTACTATCAAGGTGCATTTTGTCAGTGTAAGGGATACAGGTGGGTTACCATAAAGATACATTTAGTCAGTACATGGATTACAATAAAGATACATGGGGTGCAGGTGGGTTACAATAAAGATACATTATGTCAGTACATGAGATTCAAGGTGGAAAGTATAATTAGTTTCGGGCCTTGGAATTAGGGGGCGAGGTGGAAGGGTCATGGCGAGGAAGAGTTGGGTATAGGAATTTAGAATTTGTTAACTAGTCGAGTTTTCAGGGATTTTCTAAAGTCCGTGTATGTAGTGGCCTCAAGTATGGCTTTCCAAGCCATGTGTTCAGCTTAGCTGCCTGGAATGATAACATTCTATCTAGAAACTTTTTGTATTGGTAAATAACAGTTTCTAGACTAGGAAAATATCAAAATTAGGTGGCGAATTTGTTTCAAATAAAATAGTTGGATTCACAGTGCTGTATCTAGCATGTCTCACATCCAAAACTGGACAAAAATGTCTTTGAATAAAAAATTAAATAAATAAAATAAAAGTGAGCAATGACAACAGGTTGGTTGACAAGTCCAAGGCAGAACTGCATTAGGCAGTAGAGACATCCTCTTAATTGTACAGAACATATGATTGTTTTAAGATTACTTTAAATTTGCATACAAATAAATTGATTTTTTTTTATTTTTTTTTAAATCAAAGGTTTTATGGTTGAAAATAATGATTTGTATACTTTCAGATCAAGTTAAGCCCTCATAGTCAGAGGTTTTTGGTTTTTTTTTCTATGTTGGCCACCACATTTACATATTTTCCATGTATTCAGCATCTCTGTCCGTAAAGACTGCTGTTCACTGCCAATTATATGGACAGCAGGTGAAATTTGTTCTTATCTGTTTAATGTCTTTTCCAGTCCAGACAAGTGGGTTGCCTCCTCCTACCAGTAGATGGAGACAGAAAACAAACTTCAGTGATGACATCACCAGTATAAGGCATGGTATAAGGTGGCAGCCCTGGAGCTTGCCGTTATACTGATGACAACACAGGTCTACAAAACTTGAAAAGCATTATAAGTTAATCTAATAGAAGTCCAAATTACAGCACTATAGTGCCATCATGAACACAGGGTTGCAGTGCTGCATTGCATTGTTGTTGACCTTGCATCGACACATGGCCTCACAAAGCAGCCTTAATGGGTTGCCTTATTGCAGTTCTGCAGTGCAACCAGTGGCATAGTAATGGACGGGCGGGGGGGGGGGCAGTTCGACCAGAGAACCATGTTGGTGGGGGCGCTGGTAACCCTCCTGCTCTCCATCTCTGCCTCATCGCACTCCCCCTCACCTCATGCGTGCACACACCTTCCCTTTCCCCATATCTCTGGTTGTTCATCGCCGCAACAGCTTCAACGTGATCCTTGTGACCACGTCATTCTTCCTGATGATGTCACTTCCGGGTACTACGCATAGGAAATGACATCAGAGGTAGAGCCGAAGGGGTCGTGAGGAGCATGTTGAAGTTCTTGTTGCTCACGGCAGTGAACAACTATGTTATAAAAATTATTATTAAATGGATGGAATTCCATCAATAAGCTATCTTGCTCTCAAAGAGAGGAATATAACTTATAAACCACTATTAATTTGGGGAAGTTAGCTTGCTTGATTAAAACTTAGCTCTGTAATAATAATTAAATATAATATAGGTGAATAATTATTCAAGAACTAAGACTGAGAACATTTATAAGCAAACTGAAAATTTATTTTATTTTTAGAGCAAGTCGGTAGAAGCAGTAGTTACAGATGGGACCTTTTGAGCAGACAATAGGACTATTCATGGGGGATAGGGGCAGAGCCGGACCGCGAAGTGTGAAAAACCATGAATAACTTCTTGCCGGCTTTGACCCACCCCGCCTCCCTCCCGGCATCCCGGCCTTACCTGGTGGTCTTTCAGGGCAGGAGCGAACTTCCTATGCTCCTAACCAGTGCAGATTGCCAATAGGAAATGACTGCTGTGAGTTCCCGTAGTCTCTCGAGACTACGATGGGAGCTCGCGGCAGCCATTTCCTATTGGTGATCTACATGGGGCAGGAGTGTAGGAAGATTGCTCCTGCCTCAAAAGCCTGCTAGACCACCAGGTAAGGAGTAATCTATAGCGCTACTAGACATTTTAAGTCCTGTAGGTAGGCGAGAAGGCCCTAAACTATGCTTTTTTCCCCCAAAAAAAATCACGGATAATCGAAACTGTGAACTCCGAAACTGCAAATAGGGAGGGGGAAGTGTACACACGACAAAATTTTTCTAAGATTAAAGTATCAAATTTACTCACAGTGCTGGCTGAAAAGTCCTTAGAAGACCGCATTGTAGACCCAAAAGCACGTTTGCAGAACAGCACATGTTTGCAGAGGGAGAGTGATGTGGCAGCATGGTGATCCAGCGAAAAAGAGCAAAGAGACAGAAGCACTGATATTTTCTGGCTTTATAGAGGTGGGGGGAGGGGAGGGGGTCCCAGGATGCAGCATAACTCAGGGGCAGTCTCTATCTCACATCCAATCACTGAGCAGGGCAGTCTTGTCATCGGTGATGTCATCTGATTAAATTGTCTTGCAGACTCTGGGGGGCAGGGGTACTGGTACATCCATCCTTTTTTGTATTCGCCTTATCTGTCTGGCCATGTCTTTTGTCCTTTTACTGGCACACCCAGGGAGCAGCAGCGCAGAGCATTCAGCGCGGTTCCCTGCACTAATAACCCCTATCATGATTTAGTTAAAAAAGGGGAGGGGAGATAGCTATTTATTTATATTTATATGCCAAAGTAGCTTTAAAATTTTTTTCCCAGGTACTCTAAGTGCTTCCTTATCTGTTCCAGCAGCCTCAGAATCTAGTTACGGTACATGGGACAATGGAGGGTCAGGTGACTTGCCCAGGGTCACAAGGAGCAGTGCTGGGATTAAACCCACAACCTCGGGATGCTGAAGCAGCAGCTGTAGCCACCAGGCCACTACTCCACTCCAGCTCTAATACATTATCAGCTGCATTATCACATGCACGACCCTCATCCTCTTTTTCATGATACAATGTACTTGGGGGGAGGGGTAGTTATTAATGTGTCTTTTTAAAAAAACATGATTTCTGCCCCTTAATGCGTGTTAAATAGCAAAATTGCACATTTTACTGTAACATACATTAGTATAAGTTACCATGGCCTGAACAATAATGGGATGCAAAGCCAGCGCATGTATGCAAAGCAGCTCGTTATTATGGAAAATCTGAAAACACAGCATGCTGAGCTCAACTCAAGCTGTGTTATTCTTGGAAAAATATTAGCTCAAATGATTTTTCCTGCCTGGGAGAATCGGGCCGCTAATCACACCCTCTCCGAAGGCCATCACAGGATTTGATACCCGCCAGCTAGCCTTCTCCTCTTGCAGGTGAGTAGCCCCCACACTCTGGAATGCACCCCCTAAAAGGCTTCATTTATCACAAAACTCTCTCTGCTTTAGGACACAGGTGAAAGCTTTGCTCTTCAACCAAGCTAGTCACACATACATAAGGAGTGACACTTGGCTGCACATACCATAGCGGGACATATTTATCCACTCCTACCCTATGAGATAATTTTCAGGCGCCAGTCTGAACTCTTTAAACTAGTCCTCCTTATTTTCTTACGTCTATTATTCAATTTTATCCAGCAACATAGTAAAGGGGGGTGCGAACCACCCTGGGACAGTGGGGGGGCTCGCATCTCTCTGCTCCACCCCACCATGCCACGCTTGTGTCATCCCTCCTCCCACCTCGTACCTCTGTAGATCTTCACTAGTGCAAGCAACTTCTCCTGGCTATTGTTCCTGCCAGCCTGGTTCCCCTCTGAATCACTTCCGGGTCATGGGTCCAGGAAGTGATATCAGAGGGAAATCCAATTCTGGCATGAGGAACATGCTGGAGAAAAGCCACTGGTGAAGATTTAGAGATACGGGGGGTGGGGAGGGGAGGGAGAGTGTGAGTATGGAATGGGGGCACAGAGAGGAGGAATGTTTGGGGGGGCACATTGCCCTGGTCATCTCTTACCCTTACTATGTCACTGATCTTATCTGTCTATTAATCCATGCTCGCTAACACCTTATGCTGTCTATTAAAATGTTTTATTGCATATTGCATTGACATTGTAATGTTACATACTGTGCTATATTATATATTGGAATCTAAATACTTTTATTACTGCAATTGTCTATTGCAGGACTGCCCAAGTCCGGTCCTCGAGATCTACTGGCAGGCCAGGTTTTCAAGATATCCACAATGAATATGCATGAGAGAGATTTGCCTGCACTGCCTTCTTGGTATGCAAATCTCTCTCATGCATATTCATTGTGGATATCCTGAAAATCTGGCCTGTCAGTAGGTCTCGAGGACCGGACTTGGGCAGCCCTGGTCTATTGCTTATGTTTGACTTATTCTTGTGTGAATTCCTTCAAAAAGGCAGTAAAAAATCCTAATAAATAAACATGCCTGAGTGCCATCTTAAAGGGACCAGCGATTTTCAAAATTGATTTATTTGAAATATTTATGATTTGCCTAAAACTTAGGCAACTTACAATACATACACCCAAATCATTAGACAGACATTTACAAAGAATCACACTCCTCCACCCTTTGCCCGACAAAACAGCCTAGTGGTGAACTGCGAGACTATCACTATTGGTCACCAATGCTGTTTTAAATCATCTTGTCCAGTGGCTCTCAAACCTGTCCTGGGGGGTTTTCAGGATATCCAAAATGAATATGTACGAGACAGATTTGCGTGGCTACTATTTTCATTACAGGCAAATCTCCCTTGTGCATATTCATTTTGGATGTCCTGAAAACCCAATTGGCTGGGCGAACCCCTGCAGGACAGGTGTAATAGCCACAGCCTTAGAGCACTAGGGGTTTATGTAGGTAGGTTGGTCTATGGGGAGGAAAGAAATACTAATTTTGGAACACTCCCCAAGAGCGTCACTCCATGCATTCGCGTTCCCATGCTTCCAAAGAGCTGAATGAATGGCACTTGTGAGGTTGATTACAAGTTGTGTTATTCATTTATCATGTGAAGTAATTTATATTGAGTTACTGTAGGTCAGTGACTCCTACAGTAAATTGAACTGCTCTAACTTTCCCCCGTTATAACATCACCAACCCCTGGGAATGAGCAGAGGAAATGCACTGAGTACATATTCATTCGGTTTTCTATACCGTTCTCCCCGGGAAGCTCAGAATGGTTTCGAGAATATATTCAGGTACTCAAGCATTTTTCCATGTCTGTCCCAGTGGGCTCACAATCTATCTCATGTTCCTGGGGCAATGAGGGGATTAAGTGACTTGTCCAGGGTCAAAAGGAGCAGAGTGGTTTTGAACCCACAACCTCAGGGTGCTGAGGCTGGAGCGCTAACAACTGCGCTTTGTGACAGCTGTACAAAGTTAGGACAATAAGCTAAACATAACATAAAAATTCACTTGTATACCGCCATACCTCTCAGTTTTAGGCGGTTTACAAAGGTAAAAGAAAGCTATACATAGCAAATAATAAAATTTGTCAAACAGGTAAGTAGTATTCACACTGCTTGTGCTGGATTGGTGGCATGGAATGTACTATTCTTTGGCTTTGGGCCAGGTACTGGTGACCTGGATTGGCCACAGTGAGGACTAGGCTATTCACAAAAATGTAAGGCTCTCTACCCCCCTATACTCAACCTCCAACCCCATTATGCTGTTCCTTCTTTATATTAAGCTTTTGTAAACCGTGCCGAGCTCTATAATTATGGAGATGTGGTATATAAACTTAAGGTTTAGTTTAGTTTAGGGCAACATGGACCATTGGTCTGACCCAGTATGGCAGCTCTTGTGCTTACATGTGCCAAGTATAGGACAATCAAGCCATTGTAACATCATTGATGAGGTTGGCTCTTAGGCACTGGTGGAATGAGGCATTATGACATCACAATCTCAGCTCTGGAATGTTGCTCTCATTATACCGCCTAGAAGTCTGATTAGGCGGTATAAGAAATTTTAAATAAACTTGACTTGAAACTTGAGTTCTGGAATCTTGCTATTCTTTGAGATGCTGAAATGTTGCTACTCTTTGGGTTTTGGCCAGGTACTAGGGACTTGGATTTGCCACAGTGAGGATGGGCTACTGGGCCAGATGGACCATTGGTCTGACCCAGTAAAGCTATTCTTATGCTCTTGCATATGCCAAGTATAGGACAATCAAGCTATTGTAGCATCACTGATGAGATTGGCTCTGAGGCACTGTGGAATGAGGCATTATGACATCTCAGCTCTGGAATGTTGCTCTCATTGGGGTTCCGGAATCTTGCTATTCTTTGAGATGCTGGAACGTTGCTACTCTTTGGGGTTTGGCCAGGTACTAGTGGCCTGGATTGGCCGCCATGAGAACGGGCTACTGGGCTTGATGGACCATTGATCATCTGACCCAGTGGGGCTATTCTTATGTTCTTAGGTTTCAAGTCATTCCCTGCACTGCCTCTTTTAAATACTTAAGCAGACTACCGTATTTTCACGCATATAACGCGCGCGTTATACACGATTTTACAAACCGTGCATAACAATGCGCGTTATACACATTTTTTTTTACATAGTTCCCCCACCCCCGATTCACCCCGCAGGACCACTCGCACCCCCCACCCTGAAGGACCGCTCGCACCCCCCCCAATCATGGAGAAGCTGCCTACTGTTGTCCTGCTGCTTCCTCTGCTGGCGGTCCCGCCCCTTCTCTGAGCCCTGCGTCTGCGCTGCTTCCTCTTCCGGCGGTCCCGCCCTTTCTCTGACGTCTATAGGGCTCATTGGGATCAGTGGAAGAAAAGACTGGGCAAAGAATAACAAAACACTTCCTTTTGCTCTTTTCCCTCTCCTTCCCTTTTGCTTTAATTTTATCTCAATGCAATTTTTGCACCCGTGTCCTTTCCTTCCAATCATGTTAGTCTTCGTTAGCCATCAACTTCCCTCTTTTCAGATAATTTTTCCTTTCCTTGTTGTATATCATTTTTTAAGTTGTATTTTTTTTATACTATACTTATTGTAAACCGTTTAGCTAATACTTGATAGATGGTATATCAAATATTAAATAAACTTGGCATTCAAACTTGATTACAATAGCTAATACGTTGGAGAATGGCAGATGGGGGCCAGTTCTTGACCAAAAAGAGTACCAGGCAATCAGAAAGTCATCAGAGGAGAGTGTAACACAGTGATTAAAGCTACAGGCTCAGCACCCTGAGGTTGTGGGTTCAATTCCATGCTGCTCCTTGTGACCCTGGGCAAGTCACTTAATCCCTCCATTGCCCAAGGTACATTAGATAGATTGTGAGCCCACCAGGAGAAACAGGGAAAAATACTTGAGTACCTGAATAAACTCATGTAAACCATTCTGAGCTCCCTTGGGAGAACAGTATAGAAAAATCCTTCCTCGCCCCGACACCAACTACCACCAGATCTGCCCACAGACACAAACTATCCTTCCCCTCTCTACACGGCATCCTCCACGCAGGTAAACTGGGTAGATCCCTCCTCTCCAAAATCACCGGCCTCTGGAACGACCTCACTGTCCCGCTGCGGAACCTGGACTCCCTCCAACTATTCCGAAAACAACTGAAAACCTGGCTCTTCTCTAGCATATAATCATCTCTTCTCCTGATTACATCCCCTCTTTTTACGCTTTGTAAACTCTCTCTCTTCTCTCTTCCCATATTTTTTTAAACTCTGTAAACCGCGTCGAGCTCCACTTCAGTGGAGAAGATGCGGTATATAAACCTAAGGCTTAGTTTAGTTTAGAAAATTGAATCAATCAATCAAAAGTGACTTAGGGCTAGATTCACTTACCCCCCGATTGTATGCAGGCCGTCAAATTCACAAAAGGCCTGCATGCAAATGGGGATGATCGTTGACATGCTCCCCCCCCCCCCTCCACCACACGGATTGCTAGAGAGCGATCCCGACGCATGCGCAGACCATCTGTAGATGGTCTGTGCATGCGTCTAAGAGCCGTCAAAGTTGCAAATTTATTTTTTTTTTTTAAGTTTTACTAACCTAGCGAGCCCCTGGTTTTAATTTAATTCTTATATACCGCTAATAACCGTGAGGTTTCTAAGCGGTTTACAAAAATGATGCATTAAAAGATAAAATAAACCCGCGGGGAAGGGCAGGAGAGTCGGGGGCAGGAGAGATTCAGGACAGAGCGATAAATATTCGGGGCAGCAGAGAGCAGGGCGGCAATGGAGCTGGAGAGTCAGAAAGGACGTTGGCGACTGGTCCTCAGCAGTCGTTTCTTGGGTTGATCGGCCAGCCCAGTTGGTTTGCTAGATTTCTTTAGTGAATCGGGTCCCTGCTTACTTTGCATGCCGATCCGCGCAGGTAAGTGAATCAGGGCCAGAATAAAATCGGTTTGCTTAGTGAATCTAGCCCTTAGTGAAATGGCAAGCAGGAAGAAAAAGGTCTTCCTTCCAATGTTGCCAAATATAAAATGAGGGCAAGAGTGGCACAGCCGCTTGCGTACACAGCTAACAGTACTGTGAAGAATGGCTCCGTCTGACTTTTGTGAATTCAAGTAATTGACTCAATTCCGGGCTTGCTCTGTTCTTCATTTTCGAACAACAGTATCTTGAAAGATCTGAGATAAATCAAGCACATCATACGATGCACATCTGCAACTATTAAAGAACGCTAGCAAATATATCCAGTTTCTCCACGTAACCGCAGCACAATTATAGCAAAATATGTTGGCATACCGAGCTTTTTAGAACCAACTGATTGCATACATGTTGAACTAATTTATCGGTGCAGTGCTGAGGATGTATTTCAAAACAGAAAAATACACAACACATTGAGATTAAGATAAGTTTCCAAAGTAAGGTAAACAATCTAATAATTAATGCTGAGGCCAATTTTGATGATGTTTTTGTTCTGTCTGAAAGAAAAAAAAAAATGGATCCTGGGTGGCTTTAAGAATCAGAGAAAGCCTTCGACATCTAAAAATAAATATGATCGTTCCTGATAACAGGAAACACAAGACACTTCCCCTCTTGATTACATCAATGTCGTTTAAGTACAATGGCTGACTCTAGCCAGCAATTGCCCTGATTTGCTTTTTGTTTCTCAAATTTAATTTGTAGGAACTTAGGGACCCTTTTACAAAGCTGCAGTAACCTCGTAATGCAGACTTGTTGCAGGTTAAAATTAGGGCTGTTCTAAATATTTGTATTCAGTTCAATGTTGCCTCCAAAAGGGCCCTGAATACATTATTCATACTTGGCTGAATTTCAATTTGAATGGTGGTGGTGTAGAAGGGGCTTCGACTAGTCTTTTAATCCCTATTTGATTCCTTGCAGTAAGATATACTGAAATTCGCTCCAGTCCCAAGGAAGCTACCGCCCAATAATTACAACCCAGATAAAGTAAAAACAACCCCCCCAAACCCAAAGCCATTCCATTATATCCACCTAGTTTGAACCTTAAGTTAGTATTAATATCTACAAATCTAATAGTGAGTGAGAACCCAAATCGAGCGGTGTCTGATGTCACTAAGAGCGAGGAGCAAGCCCCCACATCCTGCTACTGGAGGGAGAAACAGCGTCAGGAGTCAAAGCTCTCTCTTTAGGGGGATGCCTCAACTGAATGCCCTACAGAGCCCCCTGTTTTGTTCTCTTCCTCAGGGGCAATGTCAGGAGAACATCCCACTGCTTGTGAAAATCTGCTTGCCTTTTCTCTTTGCCCCTAAAGAGACATTGCCCTAAAGCAGTGGTTCCCAAACCTGTCCTGGGGGACCCCCCAGCCAGTCAGGTTTTCAAGATATCCCTAATGAATATGCATGAGAGAGATTTGCATATAATGGAAGTGACAGGTATGCAAATCTCTCTCATGCATATTCATTAGGGATATCTTGAAAACCTGACTGGCTGGGGGGTCCCCCAGGACAGGTTTGGGAACCACTGCTTTAGGGCAATGTCTCTTTAGGGGCAAAGAGAAAAGACAAGCAGATTTTCACAAGCAGTGGGATGTTCTCCTGACATTGCCCCTGAGGAAGAGAACAAAACAGGGGGCTCTGTAGGGCATTCAGTTGAGGCATCCCCCTAAAGAGAGAGCTTTGACTCCATGAGGACTCTTGAAAGCTAAGTTTTTCTGCACAATACATTCTATGGAGAAAACAGCTATATTTAAGAACTGTTAAGATTCCAAACTTGCACTTGGCACTTTATTGATTGTTTTATATATATATCACAGAACTCTTGGTTCTGTGATATATATAAGTTGTTATTATCATATCGTAATTTCGCTGTACTTTTTGAATTGCACATAGAACTCTTGATTCTGTGATATATATAAATTGTTATTATCGTAATTTTGCTGTATTTTTTGAATTGCACGGCCTTCTCCTAACAGGCCCACTTGGAAATTTCTTCCAATCTGTATACCTTATACTCTCGCTCAGCAAATTGTATGTCTATAATTTTGCTTCCTTAATGTTTCTCTATCTGCACATTGTAACTCGCTGAATGTCCAGCTCTCTTGATTGTAAACCGCCTAGAAGTCGCAAGATTGTGGCAGTATAGAAGAATAAAGTTATTATTATTATTATTATTATATGAAAGACACTTTGATATTTCAAAGGTTCATGTGGAGACTGAAGGTGATGTTTATGGGTATAATCCTGTAGGACACTTTTTGCGCTCATGCGCTGAGGATGCACCCAGGTGAACTCCTTGGAGCTTTTTTTCTCTTAGGAAGTTCCCAGGACTGATTAGTCTCTCTGTGTTAGCCATTCTACATATTTAATTCATCTCAAATTCTTGTTGAATAGAGTGAGTGCTGGTGCATCGTTGGAATATAAGGAACCAGGTCTGTGTGAGTGTACTCTAACACAGTGTTCTTCAACCACCGGTCCATGGACCAGTGCCGGTCCACAGAAATTTCCTGCCGGTCCACAGGGCCAGCACGTGCATCAGGCCCAAAACAGTGTTCTTCAACCGCCGGTCCATGGTGCGATCAATGCGGCGTTATCTTCGAGCCAGATCCCTCTTCCTGATTCAGTGCACAAAGCCACGGGCAGTGGCTCCTACAGGCATCCTGCGCCTGAACCGGAAGCCTTCTCTGACGTTGCAACGTCAGAGGGAAGGCTTCCAGATGAGGCACAGGACGTGCAAGGTGCAATTAGTACTTTTATGGGGGCGGGGTCTGGGGTGGACATTGGGTAGAGATGGGTGGGGTCTGCCCCACAACTTAGCCCAGTGTTCTTCAACCGCTGGTCCACAGTGCGATCGATGCGGTGTTATCTTCGAGCCATCTCTCTCTTCCTAACTGATTCAGTGCACAAAGCCACGGGCAGCGGCTCCTACGGGCATCCTGTGCCTAAATCGGAAGCCTTTTCTCTGACGTTGCAACGTCAGAGGGAAGGCTTCCAGATGAGGCACGGGACGTGCAAGGTGCAATTAGTACTATTATGGGGGCGGGGTCTGGGGTGGAGATTGGGTAGAGATGGGCGGGGTCTGGCCCACGACTTAGCCCTGTGTTCTTCAACCGCCGGTCCACGGACCGATGCCGGTCCACAGAATAATTATTTTATTTCTGCCGGTCCATAGGTGTAAAAAGGTTGAAAAACGCTGCTCTAACAGATCAAAACCAGATCAATATTTTGCTTAGTTGTAGCTTAATATTGATTGAAACTCTCTCTACACAGTAACGATGACTAACACAAATGTTTAGTTTCAGACTATGAAGCTCTTTCCAAGTGCCTGAATAAAAATGCACAATTATGGAATACGAAGCTGAACAATAATATGGAGGAATAAAGATAAATCTCAATAAGCATCAATTACAGTCATCTCTGCAGATGCTAATCTCTTTCTTTTGTTTAAGCTTGAGTACAGTGGACCAATGCCTTTCGTTGCTCCTCTTGGGGGCAATGCATTTAATAATGTTCTACGGTATATTATCGTCTTCCTCTTTTTTTCATTTTTTAATTTCTGAAGGTCAGGATCAGATCAAAACTTTGCTCATTTCCGTTTTCTATTGGGAATGTTAGGCCATGCATTGTCAGTGGTCTGGTGTTCCCAAGAGGAAGGATAACGCCACTAGAAATGCTTCAAAAACTAAGCTGCTTTGGATCGGACCTAGATTAGTTAATCTCCCTACTAATATTGCATTGAAATCAAATATTATATTACCGTATTTTCACTTATATACCACGCAGGACCGCTCGCACCCCCACCCCGAAGGACCGCTCGCGCTCGAACACGCACCCCCACCCCGAAGGACCGCCGGAAGAGGAAGCAGCGTAGACGCAGGGCTAAGAGAAGGGGCAGGACTGCCGGCAGAGAAAGCAGCAGGACGACGGTAGGCAGCTTCTACATGATGGGGGGGGAGGCTGTGGGGGTGCGAGCGGTCCTTCAGGGTGGGGGTGCGGGTGGGGGTGCGTATTCGAGTGCGAGCGGTCCTTCGGGGTGGGGATGCAAGCGGTCCTGCGGGGTGAATCGGACGTCGGGGGGGGGGGGGGGAACTATGTAAAAAAAAAAAGGGGATAATGCGCTCACGAATATAACGCGCATGGTTATACTCGGTTTGTAAAATCGTGTATAACTCGCGCGTTATATGCGTGAAAATATGGTACTACTTGACTTCACTTTTAGAGTTTTGGGTATTATTCTGGATTCCTCTCTCACTTTTAATGACCAGATAAATTCCTTAGCAAAGAAATGTTTCTTTAGTTTGCGCATGCTGAGGAAAGTCAGGGCATTATTTTATCAAAAACATTATTTATTACTGGTATAATCCACTGTGTTGGCCCAGTTGGACTACTGTAATTCTATTTATTTGAGTATTAAACAGGACAGTTTAGATCAGTGGTCTCAAACACGCGGCCCGGGGGCCGCATGCGGCCCGCCAGGTACTATCTTGAGGCCCTCGGTATGTTTATCATAATCACAAAAGTAAAATAAAACAGTTTCTTGATCATATGTCTCTTTAGCTGTAAATGACAATATTATTATTAAGACTTAGCCAAAAGGAAAGATTTATAAACTATAAAGAGTTTTACCTCATGCAAAATTGTCATTTCTTTAATAAGACATTAACTATTTATTTCTGAGGCCCTCCAAGTACCTACAAATTCAAAATGTGGCCCTGCAAAGGGTTTGAGTTTGAGACCAATGGTTTAGATCGTCTCCAGTTAATACAGAATACAGCGACCAAACTTATTTTTGGAGAGAGAAAGTATGACCATGTTTCCCCATTGCTGAGAAAACTCCATTGGCTTCTGGTTCATCATAGGATACAGTTCAAGTGTGCATGTGTGGTTCTCAAACTTCTTTATGGAATATTTGACTCTTTGATTTCCATTAGTGGGAATTCCTTTAGATCCTGCTATTCAAGAATTATAACAATTCACAAATTAGCATTTCCTTCTCTGAAATACACTGGGAAGCTTAGTAAATCTTTTTTTTTTTTTTAATAAATCTTTACTTGATTTTTCAAGCCACAATTGTGCAACAAATGAATCACAAATATGGGTATTACCGTATTTTCACGCATATAACGCGTGCGTTATACACGATTTTTACAAACCATGCATAACTGTGCGCGTTATAGGTGTGAGCGTGTTTACAACTTTTTTTTTTCATTGCGATCTGGCATCCCAGTCCAGCCCGGCATAGGGAAGAAGGAGGATCTCCCTGCACCGCCCAGCCCAGCCCAACGAGGGAGGATCTTCGGGCACTGGCACGTCCTGTGCATTGGTGCTGGTGCCGGTGCCCAATCGGGTAAGAGATATTTTGCAGTGCTGGGGGGGTTGTAGGATCGCGGGGGAGGGGATGCCGGTTTGCAGGCCAGAAAGTAAGCGGGAGTGGGAGGAGGTTATAGCAGCATGCGCGGTATACGCGCATGGTTTCCGAGGCACCGATTTTGCAAATGTTTTGCTCGTCTTGCAAAACACTCGCAAACCGGTGCACTCGTAAATCGAGGTACCACTGTATTATTATTAAGACTTAGCCAAAAGGAAAGATTTATAAACTACTAGTCTTTAAGCCCGTTACATTAACGGGTGCTAGAATATATGTCCGTCTGTCTCTCTCCCTACCCCTGTCTTTTTCTTTCTGTCTCTCTCCCTCCCGCTGTCTTTCTTTCTGTCTGTCTCTCTCCCTGGCCCCCTTTGTCTGTCGGTCTTTCTGTCTCTCTCCCGGCTGTGTCTTTCTTCCTTTCTTTCTCCCTCCCCACTTCCCTGTGCAGCAGCCGCAGCATTCCCTCCCCCTCCATTTCCCTGTGCAGCAGCATTTTATTCTCTCCCCCCCCACTTCCCTGTGCAGAAGCCGAAGCAGCATTCCCTCCCCCTCCATTTCCCTGTGCAGCAGCAGGAGTTCTCCATCCCCCCTTCTCTTCCCGCGGTCTGGCTGGCTCCCTTGCCGGAGTTATTTTTAAGTTTAAAGGTGCCCCGGCGGCTCCTCTAACAATCCCCGCCTACATCGGAAGTCTTCTGAGCAGCAGCGGCAGGGATCCCCTGAATCCCACGGGAGTTGGCCGGTAGGAGGGATGTCCACTCCCTCCCTCCGCTATCCCTAAACACCCCCATATACACTCTATCCACAGCAGGAGGGATGCCCAATCCCTCCTGTTGCAAACCCCAAAACAATCCCTGGCAGGTGGGATGCCCACCTGCAGCACCTCCCTGAACATATGACCCCTACCCCTAAAGGTCATAATGCCTCATTCCACCAGTGCCTAAGAGCCAACCTCATCAGTGATGTCACAGTGGCTTCATCGTTCTATACTTGGCTCACATCAATTAAAACCTATCTCTTTGATAAATTTCTCTGACTCCTTCCTGCCTGTTTTATCTCTGAAATACTTGTTGTATCTCGGCTTACTAATGTACTTGTTGTATCTCGGCTTACTAATGTAATTGAAAGTATTTTCTGTAACATCGCTGTCTGTGTACAGTCTCTTCCTCTGTAAACCGCTCTGAACTGCTTATGGTATTGCGGTATACAAAACAAAGTTATTATTATTGTATTGGAGAATGTGGCACAGTGGTTAGAGCTACAGCCTCAGCACCCTCAGGTTGTGGGTTCAAACCCTGCACTGCTCCTTGTGACTCTGGGCAAATCACTTAATCCTCCACTGCCCCAGGTAGAGTGTGAACCCACCGGGACAGATAGGGAAAATGCTTGAGGTACCTGTATGTAAACTACTTTGAGTGTGGTTTCAAAACTACAAAAAGGCAGTATACAAGTCCCAAGCTCTTTCCCTGGCAGAAACCCAAAGAGTAGCAACATTCCACAGCTCATATAGTGATGTCATAATGCCTCATTCCACCAATGCCCTAAGAGCCAACTTCAGCAGTGATGTCACAATGGCTTCATTGTTCTAAACTTGGCTCACTTCTGATATTGTATTGGAGGAGAATGTGGCACAGTGGTTAGAGCTACAGCCTCAGCACCCTCAGGTTGTGGGTTCAAACCCCGCACTGCTCCTTGTGACCCTGGGTAAATCACTTAATCCTCCACTGCCCCAGGTACATTAGATAGAGTGTGAACCCACCGGATTCCCACCCTATCCCACAGATAGGGAAAATGCCTGAAGTACCTGTATGTACTGCTTTGAGTGTGGTTGCATAACTACAAAAAGGCGGTATACAAGTCCCAATCCCTTTCCCTAAGTGTAGTAGTTACTCATTTGAACTGGTTGATATAGTGTATTTTGATTTTGAGAAGGCATTTGATAGAACCCTTATGAAAGGCCTCCAAAGACTAAGGGCTCCTTTTACGAATGTGCGCTAGTGGTTTTAGCGTGCACTATAGCGCGCACTAGCCGAAAATCTACCGCCTGCTAAAAAGGAGGCGGTAGCGACTAGCGCGCGCTATTCCGCGCATTAAGGCCCTAGCGCACCTTCGTAAAAGGAGCCCCAAATGGTCAGTTTTCCCAACAGAAAGTGGTCATACCTCAGGAATCCATACTGGGACCAAATTCAAATAACTTTATTGGTATGTTAATTTTTACTTGTGCTATAAAAGTAATGGATGATAGCGATTAAAGTAAAAAGTGGAAAGAAACGTGTACAAAATAAAATGAAGAAAGTCCAGAGAGGGTAACGAGGACAATGTTCAGGTTCTGGCGCTGGTAAATTTACATCTTTCGTCTGGTAGGAGAGACTACAACATATTTTGCAGCAAAACCTGCTGTGTCTCTCATTTCCTTGTGTATTATTCAAAAATTTTTCTGTGCATGCTTTTCAAGGAAGTCTAATTTTTGTCCTCATCTGGATGAAAATGCATCTCTGGTCATTTTGAATGTCATTCTAGACCAATGCCTAACTATGAAGGAACAAGTGGACTCCCTATTCAGAAAGGGTTTTCTTACACTCTGGAAACTCAGATCCATTAAATCATACTTCGATACATCTACCTTCAGAATCCTAGTGCAATCCCTCGTATTGAGTCAACTCGACTAATGCAATATCGCCTATCTAGCAATCTCCCAAAAGAATATGAGACGACTTCAAATAATACAAAACGCCGCGGTCAGGCTAATCTTCGGGATGAAGAAATTCGACCATGTGACACCTTACTACCGGCAGTTACACTGGCTGCCAACGGAAGCACGAGTTAGGTTTAAATTCGCCTGCATCTGCTTCAAAGTACTCTATGGACTTGCCCCCAAGTATATAACAGACTTTTTCTCATTTTCCAACAACAAACGCAAGAGAAACTCACACTCAAAATTCATTTCTCCCCCAGTTAGAGGTCACAAACTAAAAAAACACCACGAACACCTTCTCTCTCACCAAGCAGTCCTATGGGGTAAAGACCTAGATCAACTGCTTTCGCCCACTACCTACGAGGAATTTAGGAAGCGCCTAAAAACATACCTATTCCT
This sequence comes from Geotrypetes seraphini, assembly GCF_902459505.1. Classification (NCBI taxonomy): domain Eukaryota; kingdom Metazoa; phylum Chordata; class Amphibia; order Gymnophiona; family Dermophiidae; genus Geotrypetes; species Geotrypetes seraphini. The sequence goes on along the minus strand of NC_047091.1, from coordinate 174,498,841 downwards.
GAAATACCTAAACAATTGACCCGCCTTCCCCTCTTTCTCCCCAAGAACATTCTCCCCCTACCATACCCCTACCTTTACCCCCCCTCTCCTCTTCCCTCCACCTCCCTACCTCTATCCCCCCCCTGAGTCCACCTGAATCTCACGTAACTGTGATACATACTCTGTAATCTATTATCCTTATAATATCGTTATTTTTCATTGTTATTTTCTAAAACATGCGGCCTATTCCAAACAGGTCCGCTCAGACATTACCTACCAAAATGTACATCTTATACTCTTGCTAAGCAAATTGTATTTCAATATTCTTGATTTCTTACAGTCTATACTATCTGTACTTCATATGTATATCTGCATATTGTGTTTCGCTGAATGTCCAGCTCTCTTGATTGTAAACTGCCTAGAAGTCGCAAGATTGTGGCGGTATAGAAGAATAAAGTTATTATTATTATTATTATTACATTGCCATAAGAAATGCATTTTCTTTCTTCAGCACTGTATGATATATCAAGTCTGACTTCTCGGGATTTCCAGTCCCGCTCTTGTCTATATATTTCTATTTCTGTATACGCTGATTCAGTTATTTGATGAGATCTATGTTTTTATGTATCAATTTCACTAGTGTCTAATTTCTATGTAAGAATCTGTGGCAGTTTATCTTGTTCTGCTTTCCCAATTGCACCTCTGAAAAGGAGATGTACTGGTGCCCTGGAAGAAGTTTCAATATTCATATTAGAGAATGACACGGGGAAAAATTTTTCCCCGTCGCTGCAGGAACTCAATTTCCCCGTCCCTGTGTGTTTTGTCGCTGTCCCTGTCCCATTCCTGTAATCTCTACCTTAACCGCAGAAGTCTCAAACACTTATAGTTTTAAGTATTTGAGGCTTGTGCAGGTGAGGACGGAGCTTAGGCATTGGTGGAATTAGGCATTATGACATCACAATCTGAGTTCTAGAATGTTACTACTTATGATTTTAAAGTGTTTGAGGCTTGTGCAGGAGGACGGAGCTTAGGCATTGGTGGAATGATGCATTATGACATCACAATCCGAGCTCTAGAATGTTGCTACTTAGGATTTTAAAGTGTTTAAAGCTTGTGCAGATGAGGTTGGAGGTTGGAGCTTGCAGGAATGGGGCAGGGACAGTAAAAGAAATTGCAGGGACGGTATGGGAAAATTAGTTCCCGTGGGGACAGTGAAAAATTTGTCCCCGTGTCATTCTCTAGTTCGCATTTCTACCTTTTGGTAGGCTAGGTGGTTGCTGTTTGAATGCTGAGTGTTATGGTTGGTTTGCAAGCATCAAGTTAGAAGTATCCTAATTATGCTCTCTGTTACTAGGAGGGAATCCATGCTGTTTAACATTGTTCTTGGGTCCCATCTTCTCACAAATGAGAACCACTTGTTTGATCACTACAATTTATTCATTCCAATAAAGTTCCTGTGCCTTGCAGATCAACTCTGCAGTTCTCTTTTTTTGCTTTGTGTAACATTGTTCTTGCACACTTCAATGTGTCGTTGCATCTGCTCTTCTGTGAGATTTCTGGGGACCCACCTGGCGCACACGCGACGCATTTTCAGTTCCTCCGTTACAATATGCTGAACCCGCTCAAATGAGATGCCAAGTGAAGCTGAAAGTTCACGTAAAGTTAGCCTTCTGTCATTTTTCAACATCTCCGTAGCTTTGGCAATGTTGACATCCGTAACCACAGTGGATGGCCTCCCAGAACGTGCTTCATCAGTCACTCGCGTGTTACCTTCTTTGAAGTGTTTCCACCACCGAAATACTGCAGCACGGCTAATTGATTCACCACCGTAAGCTTGCCGTAACATTTCAAGAGTTTCATTACCACTCTTTCCAAGTTTAACACAAAATTCAATCACGCACCTCTGGCGTACTCTCACAGACACGTCTTCCTCATTTGCCATGACGAAACGTATGTTCTTCCTCTCGCTGTAACCCAACAATGAAGACTACGACAGTCCAACTGCAGGTTCAGAAACGTCGATGTGTGAACTCCACAAGAACCAGCAGAGCGCTGCCTTGTCTACTTTTTGGAAAGAAAAACAGAGGCAGTCTCATTACTTGTTAATCAGCCCTCGCATTTGGAAAAGGGAGCAGCGAATGAAATCATTACATTTGCAAATGACAAAAAATATTCACAATAATTTGGAAAAAACCCCAAAACAAAACCCAGACAATAAAAAATTGCAGGGCACCTTATAACAGTGAAATGTTGGGTATCTAAATGGCAGAAGAAATGTAATGTGGACAAATGCAGAGTGATGCACACAGAGAGAGCTCTGTCCCATTTGAGGACCTGCATATGAGCTGACTGAATATCAACCAGACATTTCTACAGTTTGTTTAAAATCTGCTACCTGTTACTTTTGTGGCGCATAATAGTTCTAGAACTATCTAAAGGAAATAATTAACTGTTCCCTATTCACCTGTTCTACCCCATTCATAATTTTATAAACATCTATCATTACCTCCTCTCGGTTGTCTTCTCTAGGCTGAAGAGCCCTCACCTGTTTAATTCTTCTTTAGGGTGGGGGGAGTTGGGAAGAACTGCAGGATGCTATACTTTGCAGGCTGGCACTCTTCATTATGTATCCCAATATTATGTGGGTATCAGATGATATTCAGAATTGACACCAGGCAAGGTTAGCAGTTGTCACCGTCCTCGTGGATAACTGCAGGAAACCATCCCATGTCATTCTTTAGACATCTGCTAAGCTATCATATCACAGGGCAGTCAGAGATACCTGCCTAGAAACTGCTATAGCTCACTAAGTAAAAGACCTGTGCTCCTCTTCCAGAGGTCTTAAGTTCAAATCCCAACCAGCTCCCCAGCACATATTTTAATTGTGGCATTCTACCTTGTAGTTGCACCTTGATGATCTCACAGTGAGGTCACCATTGTGCAGCTGCAAACCTCCATTTGCAATGAAGTAGAAGCCATGCTAAGGTCTGTATTTGGGGGTTTTTCTGTTCTTAAGCTTTTGCAAATGAAGGTATGCATGCAATCTATATATTTGTGTCACGTGCTTTCTTTGCTTTCAAGAATGAGCTGATTGGAGCACTGTTTAGTCAGAAAAAAAAGGATAGCTTTTTAGCAAGAAAACTAAAGCTATGTTTTTCATGTGCCGTGCTTCAGTTAATGGTTCGTTTCCTCTAATTAGCAAATAACATTGCTGTTTGTCCACTAAAATAGAAGGTTTTGCATGCAATATATCTGTTTTGATGTGCCCCGGTTATGTGGTGCCTTATTAAATGTATTTTGAGCCTAATAAAGCAAAAATAAAAACCCAGAGAGCTATTTAGCAGATCGCATTAAGGACATCCAAACTGTGCCTAAGTTCCGGAAGAACGTCCAAAGAGTGCCTAAGTTCCGTCCATAGAACTCAGATCTATTTGAAGCCCAATCTAAGCTCAAAAGTAGACCTGGTTTTCATTCGCCTACAATATAGGCATGATATGGACGCTCTAGGTCGTTCAGTGTTATATAAATGAATCAAAGGACGCCCAAATTGAGTCATTGCCCAAACCATGCTCACGTCTTTTGAGTTAGGAGCAAGTTTTAAACATGGGCGTCCATGAAATTGTGGCTGCGTCTACGTCCTTTGGACACCTAAGTATCAATTATCGCTTGTTAAGACCTTTAATTGGCTCATTAACTACTTAATGACTTAGGCGCCCTTTATAGAATCAGGGCCCAAGTGTCCAAACCGCAACCTAGGAAAGAGAGGAGGAGGTTGGAGGAGAGGAAGGGAGAGATGTACACAAAAAAAAAAGACATCCCCGAAAATAAGCCCTAGTGCGTTTTTTGGACCCAAAATTAATATAAGACATTGTCTTATTTTTTTGAGGAAACACGATACTAGAAAGCCCCGAGGGACGTAGGGCCAGGCTGCTCCCCTCTCCCTCTCCACGCGCACCTGAGGACATTTCTCACATCACCCGCCCCTCTGCCCAGAAGCCCAATGCTGTGTTGGCACTTAATAAGTGGGTTTTGAGTTGCAGTTTGGGCAGTCAGTCTCCAAAAGGTTCACCATCACTGACCTAGGGTGATGCTGCCGTGGTAAATTCACCAAAGCCCATTCAATTCCTATGGGCTTCAGTACATCTAATGCAGCAGCATCGCTACCAGCGCTTTGTAAAAAGGGCCCTTAGTAAGCTTTTTTCCTCCATAAATCAGGATCTAAAGGAGTCGAGGCAGATATTGACGAGCCCAATACTGTTGGTGCTGGATCCAAATCCTCCTCCGGCTCTCTTCTTTCAGTAGGAACAGGGAAGTTGAGAGAGCTCAGATTGTTTTATACTACTGTTAAATATGTATATTTATGACACCGTACCATGCTAATCTTGTTATTAGAATTTGCCTTCTCCGAGTTTAATCTTATTGATTGTTTTTTAATCCTTTTACTATCTTTTATGCGGTTAGCCAAATTTTAAGCTTGACATCAAGCTGAACCTGATGTACACCAGCTTGGGTAAATCTCTTCACAAAAGCAGTTAATAAAGCCCAATCATTCAATAAATGCAATAATTAAACACTAAGGGGTCCTTTTACTAAGGCGTGCTAATTGATTTAGCACATGCTAAAGATTAACGTGCGCTAAATTCATTGGCGCGCACTACATCGGTTAGCGCACCTTAGTAAAATGACCCTTAAAGGAACTAGTACTGCTTTTTGGTCTTAGGTTTTTATATAGATAGGTAAGTACATTTAACATCTCATAAATAAAAAAGAAAACCTTGAGACACACCCCACTGGTCATTTCCTTCACTAGAGTTGATCCTATTACCACCACCCTTCAGTTCTGTTACTTAAACAAATGTTTACCCAATTTATAATTGTTGATCATAGTAAAATAGTAAATGACGGCAGATAAAGGGTTCATAGACAAAACCGCCGAAGACAAAGGCGCGCGCCGACAACTGAGCGCAAGACGGAAGCGCGCGCCAAAGAAAAAGAGTGTTTTTAGGGGCTCCAACGGGGGGTTTTGATGGGGAACCCCCCCCACTTTACTTAATACAGATTGCGGCGGCGTTGTGGGGGGTTTGGGGGGTTGTAACCGCCCTCATTATACTGGAAACTTAACTATTTCCCTGTTTTTTTAGGGAAAAAGTGACGTTTTCAGTAAAATGTGGGGGGTTACAACCCCCCAAACCCCCCCCAACGCCCCCACAACGCGGCGCGATCTGTATAAAGTACAGTGGGTGGGGTTCCCCCCCACACCCCCCGTCGGAGCCCTTTAAAACAGTTGCGCTCAGTTGTCTGCGCGCGCCTTTGTCCCGGCACGCTTTTAACCTGATACACAGATAAAGACCTGAACGGTCCATCCAGTCTGCCTATTAATTATACTCATTTTAAATTAATTATTAAACTAACTTGTCTCTTCTTTGATATTTCTGGGCCATAGATTATAAAGTCTGGCAGTGTTCTCCCCAGCGCGTTTTAGCCGGGCGCTCCGCCCGGCTAATTTAAGTGAGCGGCCAGCTATCATCTCGGCATTGTATCTCTGCCCGGACTGATTGCAGCGACATTGACCCATGCACTTGTCAATGTGAGCCTCACTCCTTTATCCCGAGCAGAGAGTAAGTGCAGCTGTACTGGGAAGAGGAGGGGGTACTTCAACTACTTCCAACCTTGCGGGATTTCCGCAAACCTTTTCAGCGCACTTCTCTACTTCCAATTTGTCGCTGAGATCACCTGCAACACGCCCCGCTGCATTTCTTGTCCGGTGACCCACCCTCCTTTGACGTTAGTTCCTCAGCGTAGAGAAATTGTGACATGGGTGAAGGGCTGCCGGAGAAGGAAAGTTGCGGGATTACTACTGTATAACCTTAAATATGAGTTTGATGGAGGAGGGAAGGTTTGAGGGAAAGGTGCCAGATCGAGGAAAGGAGGAGACATGCTAGTAGCTAGCAGACATGGGCAAACTACAACCTGCGGGCCAAATCCGGCCCGTGGCTGCAGGAAGGGACTAGCCATTGTCGGCGCTCGTCAGCCAGTGAGTGAGGCCCACAGAGACTCTGTGGGAAAGAGAATGAGAAAACATGAGCGAGCGAAGTTAATCTTCCATGGCTCTGTCTGTCGGACCCTCTGAAGTCATGGGGCAGAGGGAGCGAGCGAGCGAGTGGTGCACAGTGCCCCTGTGTGGCTTTGACGAGTGGATCTGGATCAGGCCTCTCCAACTTCTTCATCATGACTCCTGACAACTGTGATTTCCTCTCTCCTGAGGCTGCTGGGGTGGATGTGAACGTGCTTCCTTTGCTGCCTCAATCGTCGGTGTCCTTGGACTGCCTCTTCTTCGGGGACCGGCTCTTGGCTGTTCAGGTCTTGACCTTCTCCTCCTGGCATCTGTTTCTCTGGTCTGCTTCCTGCTTTGGCCCATTGGGGAAGGTCCTGCTTTCAGCTGCCTCTTGTCACAGCCATCATACGAAGATCTGGTCAGGATTAATGACAGGCCAGCTTGCCAGTGACATTATTAATGACAGAGGCCAGCTTACTGTTCTAACAACACTATTTTTATTGAGTTTGTTTTAATTTTTCTTTTATCTTTTATTTATTCTGTTTGATTATAATTCATATATTCATCTTGTTACTTACTATTTAATTTTTGTAATTATCTCTAATTTTCCTATCTCCAATGGAGTTCCTTTCCTAATTTATCTGTATTTTATTGTAAACCACTTAGAGCTGTAATATGCTTAAGCGGTGTATTAAATGTTAACAAAATATAAACATGGGCTGCACACTGAGCGCCGAGAACAAGGCGGCCGAGGTGAGGAGCAAAATCAACCGGAGCCTGCACGAGGATGGCGAGAACGCAACCTGCGAGGTCAAGCTCCTACTGCTGGGTAAGAGACGTCTGCCTTGGCGCTCTCAAAGACTTCTTCCTCCCTCCCCTCCTTCATGAGGGCGACGCCAACGCTCTCCTCTGCTGCCAACGGTGACACAGGAAATGCGGCTCTTTGTGCAGCCGAGCCTTCCTCTACACGCCCTTTCGCTTGGTCGCTGCAGCGCCAGAAGGTTTGCCAGAGCCCCCAACTTACCCCTTCCTTCCGGCTGACCCTGGCTGGGTTTAAAAAAATAGGTTTGGACAAACTCCTTGAGGAACAGCCCACAAACTGTTGTAAAATAGAATGGAATATTGCCCTCTCCAAATGTCACCCCGCACCCCCCCCCCCAGTTGCCCCGGTCGCCCGGCCCCTCTGTCAAATTTAAGAACCCATTGTGGCCCACAAGTCAAAAAGTTTGCCCATCCCTAAGGTAGATGAAGAGAGAAGAAGAGATGGCAGGGTTCCCGGGGAGAATCCAGTTTAAATGTGCTTGTGCTATTTTCAAAATTCTTTATGGCATTTTCCCTCCTCTAGTTCTGCTATCCTGGAATCTTTATAGATTCTCTTTCACAAGGGGTGACCAACAACTCAAATTATCCTGTCCTTCTAGCAAAGGTATCAAAGGAACCAAGATCTTTGGCCATTCTTTGACCTTAAAATTTCCTCAACTTTGGAACAATCTTCCATTCTTTTTAAGAAGTTCTGTCTCTTTTCCTTTTTTTCATTAAGTCTTTGAAAACTATTCTGTTCGCTAAGTACTTTGGTAATTAATTTCCTCTCATTTTTTTTTTCTTTCTTTTCAGTCCTTATTGGCCTAAATTAACTACTGTAAACCGAGACGAGCTTTTCTGGATTGAAGTCTTGTTATATAAAGCCAAGCATTAGATTAGGAGTCGGGTCCCCGAATGAGTATGACTTGGTATCTTTGATAACATATCTTGTATTGTTAATCTGAATTTCTCATTTGAAACAGAGAATATGAAGACAGGTTATTCACCCTCTCCAAGGTAGGGAGAACGAGAGGGCTCTCTCTAAAGTTAAAAGGGGATAGGTTCCATACAAACGTAAGGAAGTTCTTCTTCACCCAGAGAGAGGTGGAAAACTGGAACGCTCTTATGGAGACTGTTATAGGGGAAAACACCTTCCAGGGATTCAAGACAAAATTAGACAAGTTCCTGCTGAACCAGAACGTACACAGGTAGGGCTGGTCTCAGTTAGGGCACTGGTCTTTGACCTAAGGGCCTCCGTGGGAGCAGACTTTGGGCACGATGGACCACTGGTCTGACCCAGCAGCGGCAATTCTTATGTTCTTATGTGCTTGTGGCATACCTTCTTGAATATTTATTTCTTTTGCTTTTTTTTTTTTTTTGGGGGGGGGGGACTGACTTGCTCACAGCATTATAGTTTGTTTTTTTTTTCTTGGTCTCATCTTCTGTTACTAGCTAAGGAAGGTGCCTAGCCTATATGAATTGAGAGAGTGAACTTAGTCCAGTTCTGAGGCTTGTAACAAGGACATAGTGAGAGAAAATATTACATTGTCAAAGAGAGTGAGAGAGACAGAAAGACCTGGAAAAAAGGTGGGAGGACTCAAAATGTTATCAGAAGGAAGACAGAGGGAGAAACCTGAAACAAAGGGGAGGCAGAAGAGAGGGGGGCAGATGTTGAACTTAGGAGAAAGAGACTGCAGAGAGGTGGAAAGATTCTGGACCAAGGAGGGAGGGAGGAAGGAAAGAAAGACTTGGAAGAAAGGAGAACAAATTCTGGAAATTTTTGGGGGGAGAGGAGGGGGTTATAAGCAGAAGAAAGACAGAGGCCTGAACCAAAGGGGCAGACTGGATGGGCTATTTGGTCTTTATTTGCCATCATGTTTCTATGACATGAGGCAGATGCTGGACTATGGGAGGTGCAGACAGAAGAGAGAGAAAGGGGGGGAAGGGGGGAGACCCTGAGGAAGAACAGAGAGATGTAAAATCATAACACAGGAGGGAGAGAAAGAGAGACATGTTGCCAATAGGGGTGGAGGAGAGAGGAAGAAAAGTTGGACTCATGGAGGGACAGAGAGAGATATTGGTTGGGGAAGAGAATGAAGTCTGGAGTAGAGGAATCGTGCAGGAAGCAGTAAGAAAGAAATATTGGATGCACAGTCAGAGAATCATGAAATCACCAGAGAAAGGTAGGAAAAATGATTTTATTTTTAATTTAGTGATCAAAATGTGTCGGTTTTGAGAATTTATATCTGCTGTCTATATTTTGCACTATATTTGTCTATTTTTCTATAGTTGTTACTGAGGTGACATTGAATATTTTAAAGCCGTCTGCCCTGACCGGTTCATAGACAACGGCGCGAAAGACAAAAGCGCGCGCCAACAATTGAGCGCAGCGCGCGCCGCCACGCCACTCTAAATTACAGTTTTTAGGGGCTCCGACGGGGAGTTTTGGTTGGGGAACCTCCCCAGTTTACTTAATAGACATCGCGCCGGCGTTATGGGGGGTTGTAACCCTCCACATTTTACTGTAAACTGAACTTTTTCCCTAAAAACAGGGAAAAAGTGAAGTTTTCAGTAAAATGTGGGGGGTTACAACCCCCCACACCCCCCACAACGCGGCGCGATGTCTATTAAGTAAAGTGGGGGGGGTTCCCCCCCCACCCCCCCATCAGAGCCCTAAAAACAGTAATTTAGAGCGGTGCGGCAGCGCGCGCTGCGCTCAATTGTCTGGGCGCGCCTTTGTCCCGGCGCGCTTTTGACCTGACACCGCCCTGACCTCTTTGAAAAATAAAACAAATATAAAATGATAATTAACATGTTCTCTGAATACAGTGTGCTTTGTGCTTTTTTCAATTTTGTGGTTACCATTATGAATTAATAAGATTATAGTGAGTGTACATGAAAAATAAATGGAAAAAATTGCATTACAATTAGTACTATTATAATGGGGGTGGGGTCAGGGGCGGGGCTTAGGCTGGGGTACTCGATTGGTATTTGTTAGACTTAGGGGGTACTTGGCTTGAAGAAGTTGAGAGACACTGGTCTAGATGACTATGGAGTTCACTCAGTAAGCCACAATAGTGATTCTCCCATGGCAAATGCACCAAAGTCAATTCAATTCCTATAGGCATCAGTGCATTTGCTGTGGCAGAATTGCTGTCTTAAAATCTAGATTGCCGGGGATGCAAAGCATTAACTGATTCAATGTGAGTTTGAAGTTGGTTGAATACCACTCTCTCAAGTACGGTAGTTTTGAAAGAAATAGAAGGTTTGATATTGGCAGTAGTTATTTGGAATAAGAGGATCTGCATTAATTGTTTTCAAGGGTGGCTTAAATGCTACTGGAACACTGCTAATGGCCTCTTTTACAAAGCTGCACTTGCGGCCCCGAAGCCCATAGAGATTTAAAGGGCTACGGGGGTGTTGCTGCGTGGCTTTGTAAAAGAGGCCGTAAGTGTCAAATCTTAAAAAAGAAAGACATATTGAGCACTGGAAAATAATTAACAACAACTAATAAAAATAGTGCTCATTTAATTTTCCCCACCACCAAATTTCTCCGTCCCACCCGGCTACATTTTCGTGCCACCCAGCTGGAAAAAATTTCTGGGGAGAACACTGTCTGGTATTGTCCTAGGTTCCAAATGCTGAAATTGCTGTCCAAACTCTAGCCAATCATCCTGTTTGCAGGATATCTACCATAAAGTCTGGCCAGTAACATCCTCAAGTTCTAAGATAGTGGAGTTCCCAGCCCATCCTACATCAGATCACCACATATAGGACACAGACCATGCAAAGTCTGTCCAGTACCGGCCTTAGTTTTTTAAATTTACATCCTTCATTTTCTAATTAGAGATCTTCTACATCACAGGTGTCAAAGTCGGTCCTCAAGGGCCGCATTCCAGCCTAGTTTTCAGGATATCCCCAATGAATATGCATGAGATCTATTAGCATACAATGAAAGCAGTGCATGCAAATAGATCTCATGCATATTCATTGGGGAAATCTTGAAAACCCGACTGGATTGTGGCCCTCGAGGACCGACTTTAACACCCCTGCTCTATATTTATCCCACGCTTTTTTGAATTTCCTCTTCACCACTTCCCCTCTGGAGGGCATTCCTGGCTTCTAGAGTCTCAGATTCCTCACGTTACCCACAAATCACACCTGCATAAGACTGGTCACAACTGCCAGACAGATATAGCAGGCCCAAGTTTTTCTTCCGCATCAGCTAAAAAGGCACAAAAATAACCCCTCCCGCCCCATTTTACAAAGTTGTGCTAGCAGCTGCCACTGTGGTAACTGCCCTGAAGCCCATAGAGATTTAAAAAACTCCTCAACTTTAGGAAAGCAATACAAACATACCTCTTCACCTAACTCCTCTGCCCATGACCAAAGGAGCACATGTTTATTGGAACTATTTCTTTCTTTGGTTCCTCACTCTCTGAACATTAGTCGATTCTCTGACTCAAGAAACATACATAAGTATAAGCTTTCTTTTTGCTCTTTTAAGGGCATAAAATCTGTTGCAAAGTTGAGTAGAGAGACTGTTCCACGCATCTACCACCCATTCTGTAAAAAAAGTATTTCCTTAGATTACTCCTGAGCCTATCACCTCTTAACTTCATCCTATGCCCTCTCATTCCTGAGCTAGTCTGGAAAGGTCCTCCCGCATCATCCCCATGGTTGTTCTCAACATGTCCAGCCATCTGATTGTAGGTTACCCTCTTTGTCTTGTTCATTTGATCTTCTTCTGGTTCACAGCATGCCTAAAATCCTTCACAGCTCAAATGAGTCAATCTTCTTTCTTTCTTGTTTCCGTAGTGTCCAGCTTTCGCATCCGTAACTGACCACTGAGAAAATGAGTGTGTGGACAAGTATGATCTTTGTTTGGAGTGTTACCTCCTTGTCTTTGAATACTTTGTCGAGAGCCTTTATTGAAGAGCAACCAAGTGCTATTCTGCGGAGTATTTCCTCCCTGCTAGTTGCTTCTTTGTCTACAAAAGAGCCCAGGAGATTGAAATCCTTTACAACTTCTATTCTATCACCTTCAAGCTCAAAATCTTCATCATCTTCCGTGTTCATGATCTTCGCCTTGTTTATGTTTAGTTCTAATCCCATGTTATGGCTGATATACTTAATCTAGATCTCTCTCTGCCAATTTTGGGGCACAAACTGTTGAATGTCAGGCACCAATCCTATTTCTCAAGTATGGGCGTTGCCATCAAAGCCCACTCCAGCCTTAATCCTGATCTGTTTTTGCCATTTACAGGATCCAGACCATAGAAGTCTGTCTGGCATTGGTCATAGTTCACAAACTCTGAAGCTGTTGTCAAAGCTCTCTCCAGCTATGAGATCATTTAAAATTTTGTTTTAAACAAGGTTCCATTCTTTTTCGTTATACTGATTTTCTATGTGTATACCATGCATTTTTTTAAATTCTGTCACTGATTTTGTCTTCACAACCTTCTGCAGGATGATATTCCAGGTATCCACCAACCTTTCTAAGAAAAAGTATTTCCTGATATTGCTTCTAAGTCTCCCACCCTGTAACCTCAAATCTTAAGCTCTAGTTCTACTGCTTTCTTGTCTCTGAAAAAGATTAGTTTGCATATTAATACCTTTCAAGTATTTAAAATGTCTGTATCATATCCCTCCCTAACCCCTTTTTCCTCTAGCATATACATATGTTGGTATTCAAGTTTCATTCTCAAGCCTCTTACCATTTTTGTTGCCATCCTCTGAACCACTTTAAATCTTTTGATGCCCTTATTAAAGAATGGCCTCCAAAATAATGAGAACAATATTTGAAATGAAGCCTCACGCACAACTTGTACAGAGGCATTAATACAGTGGTCTCAAACTCAAACCCTTTTCAGGGCCACATTTTGAAATTGGAGGTACTTGGAGGGCCTCAGAAAAAATAGTTAATGTCTTATTAAAGAAATGACAATTTTGCCTGAGATAAAAACTCTTTATAGTTTATAAATCTTTCCTTTTGGCTAAGTCTTAATAATAATATTGTAATTTATAGCTAAAGAGACGTGATCAAGAAACTGTTTTATTTTGCTTTTGTAATTATGATAAACATACCGAGGGCCTCAAAATAGTACCTGGCGGGCCGCATGTATGTCCAAAGGCTGCGAGTTTGAGACCACTGCATTAATACCTTCTTTCTTCTACTAGATATACCTCTCTCTATGCAGCTTGGCATCCTTCTGGCTACCTCTACCACTTTGTCATCTTATTTTACCGCTTCTCCTATTCTGTGCATCACGGCTCTTCAAACCCTAGTAAATAAAACTCTTTCGGGGGTTCTACACCTGGTGTGGCATCACTCTGCACTTCTTCATATTAAATTGTAATCTGGGGCATATTTACAGACATTTTTGTAGCAGAATAGGTGCCAGTACTGAAATACCAGACCATTCCTCAGGAGTAGGGAGATCACTGAGGAGCCCATCACAGTAGCCTGGTCCCATGCAACCAGCCATAGAATGCATAAAAAGGCAACACTGGCCCCCCTCTTTTATAAAGGCGCGTTAGCCTTTTTATCACGTGCTAAACGCTAATGCGTCCACAGACTTATAATGGGCACGTTAGCGTTTAGCGTGTACATATATTTAGCATGTGCTAAAACACGTAGCGCACCTTAGTAAAAGGAGCCCTAAGTGTGCAGAACCTCTTTAGGTACTCGTCGACTTACGACCGCAATTGGTTCCGACTGACAGGTCGTAAGTTGATCGGGACGCAAGTCGGCCTATGTTAGATTATGTTTGACGGATTCAAACCGACAGCTCGCGCGCCCTTTAAATACTGAAGGGGTGTGATCGCAACAAGCCACTTCGCGCCCCTTCTAAACTTCGGAAGAAGCTCCCGGACCCGCCGGCGGCGCGAGACCAGCTTCCCCGTTCATTTCATTGGCTAGCGGAGCTCGTGCATTTGTTTAAAAAGTTTCATGTCTAGGCGAATGGTCTCGCTAGCTGCCGAGCGACGCGCGGGAACACGGCGACCAGCCGTTGACGCCGGCTTACTCTCGCGCTGCATTGTACTGCTACATAGCGAGACTTGGGAGGGCTGGAAACTGTCGTAAACGTCAAACAGTCGTAAATTGCATAGGTGGTAAGTCGACGAGTACCTGTATTAACTGTATTAATACTTGGGTACCATGGGGTCATTTTTTATCAAGCAATGGAAATCCTTTCTAAAAAAAAAAAAAAAAATCATAATAAAAAGCCTAGACATATACGTGTAGTTGCATATTTTTATTTTTCCTCTAACTCTACTTTTCACTTCTCTATTACCCTCCAGGTACTTTAGTTAGATTGTGAGCCTTCGGGACAGTAAGGGAATTTTTCAAGTACCTTTCTTATTTCTAATCTTAATGTATATTTTCTGTAAACCGCTTAGAACCTAACAGATGTAGCGGTATATAAGAAATAAATTACATTACATATTTAGATGAGTGCGTTTCAACAATTAAACATTTTGACTTTTACCAGGTTCTTAACATTATTCATTTCAATAAAAATGATTTAGACACTAATTTTTTTTTTCAACCTACCCAAACCGACCACAAGCAGAGGCGACAGCCACTAACCACCTCACAGCAGCCTCACGCGCCGGCTACGTACCCCGTCGCCCGCCCGAGCCAATCGCGTCCTTCCAGGGGGGTGGCGCCGGCGTCCCCCCCCCCCCCGGACGTCCTCTCGTCACTTCCGTCCTCTCGCCCAATCAGCGCCCGGAGAGGTTCGCGCTGGCGGAGGGAGGAAGGGGGGGAGGGTGATGCCGGAAAGGGTGGCGTGACGTCGGTGCCGCACCGCAGCCGCAGCAGCTGCGCGTCGGGAAGGGAAGATGGTGCTGATGAAAGAATTGTAAGTGGCGCTTCCTCGCCTTGCCGGTCGCGTCGGGGGCGAAGGAGGGGGCTCGGCCGCTGCTGAGCGCGTGGGCTCCGCCTGACCCTCCCCTCCCCCTCTCGCGGGCTGCGCCGGGCGGCCTGGTGGCTTCTTAGTGTTGTGCCCCCGGCTTCGAGTCCTCCCCGGCGTCGCTGCCTCTTCCCCGGAGCAGGGTCGAAGCCTGCGCCCGCCTTTCCCTGCCGGGAGCCTTCGCGGCTCCTCCCGGGAGGCTGTGGGAGCCGGGCGAGACCCGTTGCCTGGCAATGCGTCCGTGAGGCCGGGGTGCAAAGGACAGACCCGGCTGGAAGAGGCCTGGGCGAACTCCATAATGCCGCTGGCTGCTGAGCCCTGGGGTTGGCGAGATCTGTTTACTGTATTATTGTTATTAATTGGATTTATTTTTTACAGGCAAACGAGATGTCCTAAACCAGTGGTCTCAAAGCCTTTGCAGGGCCACATTTTGGACTTGTAGGTACTTGGAGGGCCTCAGAAAAAATAGTTAATGTCTTATTAAAGAAATGACAATTTTGCATGAGGTAAAACTCTTTATAGTTTATAAATCTTTCCTTCTGACTAAGTCTTAATAATAATATTGTAATTTATAGCTGAAGAGACTGTTTTATTTTACTTTTGTGATCATGATAAACAGACCGAGGGCCTCATAATAGTACCTGGCGGACCGTATGTGGCCTCCCCGGGCCGCAAGTTTATGACCACTGTCTTAAACCAACCAGTTACTTGATTAATACAAATAATCAAGTGCCATAAAAGTCTGGCGAGTCTTTTCTACGAAAGACACAAGTCTTATCACTAGAGACCTATCTTGGTAAGACAGGTCTTCTGAGTCGTCCCCAGCTAGGATCCCAGTTTCGGCATCCGAAGAGGCCTCTTCCTCGGGGGATTGTGAGACCAGTGTACTAAGTAAATGGTTCGACTTAAACACATGAAAAACAGCGGCTCAGCTGGTGCGGGACGGCGTTTTCCACAATGAAAATCGCTCTTAAAGAGCTTAGTGTTCTGACAATCCCCTGAGGAAGGCATCTTCGGATGCCGAAACTGGGATCCTGGTTGGGACGACTCAGAAGACCTGTCTTACCAAGATAGGTCTCTATTTATAGACTTGTGTCTTTCATAGAAAGATTCGCCAGATTTGATGGATACCAAACCATAGACTTTTATGGCATTTGATTATTTGTATTAATAAAGTAACTGTTCGGTTGTTTTAGGATATCTCGTTTGCCTCTTCTTATTTGCTTGTATTGTTATATTTTTGAGGCAGATTGCTTTTTCTTTTGTTTTTTTTTTTAATTAGATATTTTAACCACCTTAATGAAGAAATTCACCCGAGGTGGTTTATGTTGAACAGTAGTCAAGTACTCTAAGCATTTGTTCGCTGTTATGGGGGGTTGTGGAGAAAGGATGCCAATAAAATGGCATTGTGATGTTTTTCCTTGAGTGAATGTATGTAATGAAGAGTTTTTCTCCTTTTGTCTTTATCAGAATTGTGCTTAGTGCATTGGGTTGTCTCTTGTTTTCTCTTTTTCTTAAGAGATTTGTTGGAGATTGCTTCTGATCTCAGCTGTGTATTTTACCTGTGAACGTTCTGAGCCTTCAGTAGTAATGACTACAGAACCTAGAGCAGGAGTCCCCAAAGTCCCTCCTTGAGGGCCGAATCCAGTCGGATTTTCAGGATTTCCCCAATGAATATGCATTGAAAGCAGTACATGCACATAGATCTCCTGCATATTCATTGGGGAAATCCTGAAAACCTGACTGGATTCGGCCCTCAAGGAGGAACTTTGGGGACCCCTGACCTAAGGATGTTCTCAAGCTTACTTTTGCTTTTATTCTTCTTTCAAACTATTAAATAACACAGACTTTCTCAAGTGGTATAATTCCCCAATTTAATTCCCTTAATTCGTACAAAAGATTTATGAGGTTACTAACCTACTTTGGAGTGAAGCAGTAGCCTCAAAGCTCCATGCTGAGAAGCAGGGAAGCCAGGGTTCAAATCTCACATAACCTCAGGTAGGGATTGATATAATAAGCTGTTATCCTTTACTTCAGATTTTCCTGTGCTAAACTTGCTCCATCACATTGAAAAGCAGTGCAGCAAGCTTGTGAACACATGCAAAAGGCTGCTTAAAATTGCTCTTAATTTATAAAAGTGCTATACAGTATTTTGATAGTTTTTGGTGTTTTGTGGGGTTTTTTTTTTGCTTTTCTAGTAGTGTTGAATTTTACTCTAGCCTAGTGCTGAAGCTAAGGGCTCCTTTTACGAAGCCGCGTTAGCTAAACCTGCGCTACATGGCTAGAACTAACGCCAGCTCAATGCTGGCATTAGCATCTAGCTCTGCCGGCATTTTAGCATGTGCTATTACGCGTGTTAAACTGCTAACACGGCTTTGTAAAAGGAGCCCCAAGATTCCAGCGGGAGCACTTTACTTCAGATGACTCTTGACAGGCCTCCCTGGTGCCCTATTGGGCTGTGACACTCTTTCCCCCTGTGAAAGCATTCTTATTCAGTTGAGGTAGGGGACAACTTTCCCATCATGTGAATATATTTCTGGTGGCCCAGTAGATCTATAGAATGCAACCCTCTCCTACTTGCTAATGTTAAGGGTTCAGAGGCAGGAGTGATACTTATTTCATGATCTGCTTAAATTATAAACCCTCTGGGTACAGGGGGAATACCCGCTGTACCTGAATTTAAATTGCTACCAATGAAAAAGTGTGAGCTAAATCTGAACATAAATGTATATTGAGCTGTGAGGTTGATCAAGAAACCACCAAACGCGCCCTTTCAGGCAGATTAAGTATTACATCTTCCATTGATCATTTATTATATAGAGCTGATGTTTCCAGGCTTTTTGGTTGTGTGCACCCCTTATTTACCTCAAAAATGTTCATGATTCCCTATCCCCACCACTCCTCTGGAACCCATTCCCCTCTGTGCCAAGCCTGTCCTCACTTGCCCTCTTTATCTCTGTTCTCCTTACTATCGCTACCTGTGTCTCTATCCTTCTCTCACCCCACATAATTTTCTCAAGTATCTCAATCCTCCTCCTCTGGATAGTCCCTGAGTGCCCCTTCCCCCTCCCCAGTCAGTCTCCACTTGTAGTATTTTTTCTCTCTCTTCTTCTGTTGATACTGCATTACTGTCTCTAGGCCTGCTGCTCCTTCATTTCCCTTCAGCAGTCACTGCTTGCCTAACTCCTGCTGTTTCAGTCTCTGCGGCTTCTTCGGATTTCACCCTTGTAGCCTCTTATTTCTGGCCTTTGCAGACACCTCCAAGCTCACCTGCACAACTGTTGTTTCTTCTGTTTCCTGTGACTATTTGTTACTAGTGCCATCTCTATAGTAGCCACAGCTGATTCTATATTTTGCTTGCATGGATTATAGAAGCATGAAAAAAGCTTTATACTTTTTTTCTCTTGTGTCCCATTAACCTCCTGAAATAATCTGATGGATCTCTAGGGGTCCATAGACCTGAGGCTGGGAACCACTGAGATGGAGCAGTGTTTTTCAGCTACGGTAGTAATGGTGTACTGTATAGCCACTCTGTTTTTTATAATCCACATTGGATTTGCATATGTTATTTCCATAGCATGTAAATCCATATTATATGTTATGAATAGTCATGAAAATCTGACTGACCATGGGGTACTCCAGTATTAGCTTGAAGAATACTGATGTAAAGGAATCTGTGAGAATTGTTGCAGAAGTTGATTTCTGTCAAGACCCAAAGAGAAGATGATTTATTGTATGAGTCACTTAACCCTCCATTGTCCCAGATACAAAACATGCTTATCTTAGTATTTGCACTACTGCCTTTTGAGACAATCCAAAATGATTTACATAATAACTAGAAAAAAGGAACACTAATTAAAAAATGAACCAGAAGGTTAAAACATAGAACCCAAAGTACAAAAAAACCCCAAACTTTGTAAGAGGTATGTGGCTTACCTCAAGTTCAGATTTGGAAAGGCATGTATTAAATCTAAAATCTGTCCTAGAGTTAAGATTTGTTCTTGTGCTTAAGTTCCAATGGATAGGTATAGAGAAAGTGGATGTTTGCCTGCTTATCACATGAATAGTAATGAAAGCAGATACCATACTTTGGGGTCCTTTCCTTAAGCCACAGTAAGCATTAACATGTGCTAACCACAGCTTTAAAAGGGTTATCATGGGACACGAGGTGTCCCATGGTAAATTTGACAATTTGCATGCACACCCTGCATGATGAAAAATGTTGTATTTTCTGGGAAGGGTGTGTGTTTGGGGGTGGAGAGAGGACGTGACAGCGCAAATCAGTTAGTGCATGGGGCATTGTAGCATGCTAATGGGTTATTGTGAGAGCCCTTACCTCCTACAGCATGGGTGGTGGTAAAGGCTCATGCGGTAATGCAGTGCTCCCCCACGAATTCGCGGTTCCCGATTCATGGTCCCGGTCATTCGCGATATTTTCCAACCACGAATGACCGAGCAGGAGAGGGCAGCCGGAGAAGCAGGAGAGGGCAGCTGGAGTGCCGGCGAGTGAAGGAAATAACTCACGGTATGCTCCGACACGCAGTTTCTGATTGGTGAGGCCCGACTTTAGTACAGGAAGAGGCGGTCGGAGCATACCGCGAGTGATTTCCTTTACTCGCCGGCGCTCCGGCTGCCCTCTCCTGTCTCTCCTGCTAAAAACCGTATTTGCAGTTTTTCAACATTCGTGGGGGTTCCTGGAATGGAACCCCTGCAAATATCGGGGGGGGGGGGGGTATTGTATTCTTAATAGCTATATGCACAATTAGCACATGGCCATTAATTCTGGAAATAGGAAAACTGGCCTATATCTGACCCTGGTAAGGGCATGCTAAGGCCACTTTTCTTGTGGCTTTAATAAAAGAGCCCCTTTGTGTCTTAAGTCTAGACAAGTGAAAGCTGTCTATTATGCTCATTTGCTTTATTATGGAGATAATGTGACAGGCAATGTATTGCAGCCACAGCATGTTGCATGTTTTCTAATACTTTCAGATGTTTCACTCATGTCAGCAAAATAGCTTGTAAAGCAAACAATGTCCAATATTGCAAAGAAGGAGGGAGTGATAAATTCAGTCTGGTTTCCTTATTAATCACGTGACACCAGCTAGATGCAGAAAAGAATGCTCCTGTCCTGCACCGCTGGCCGGCAGGAGGCAGCTGGCAAAGGTACTTACCAGGGGGTGAGGGATGTATAGGCTGCTCCAGCCACCCCACTGTATAGGCCGTTTTAGGTTTTAAAACGCTTAGATAAGCCAAGGCTAGTAACATGAGGCGTCTTATCTAAGCGTTTTAAAACCTAAATCAGCATTTCCTGCAGCCCATACATGGGGAAATACAGTTATATGCAGTATTTAACTGGATTAATTTAATTATGGTAGTTCAATTATGTATTTTTGAATAAAGCAATATGATTGCTTTCTTGGATCACATTGATAATTAATAATAGCTGGTAAATTGTAGTTTATTGTATGAACCAGTGAAGGGAGCATAACTCTCAAAAGAAAAGCTAAGTTAATGTTGGAGACGCTGAATCAAAACTTTTCACTCCTGGAGTTCAGGTCAACTTGCACTCAACAGTCTCCTTAACTGCAATCTACTATAGAACTTGATCCACTTTCAATTAGATAAAGACCCTTTCCTTTCTGCTAATAGTTGATAAGTCACTAATCCTTTTATTAGATTAACATTGGAGCATCAGGGTAGTGCCTGTTGTGGATTTATTTACTACCTATTTGAAGAAATTCACTCAAAGCCCTGTACAGCAGTAAATGTATTAATACACATTATGACAGTCAACACAATGCCCATTAAAAACATCTTAATAGACATCACAGAATATTTATTTATTTAATCAATTTGTTTTCTATCCCGTTGTCTCTATAGAGCTCAGAACAGGTTAAACATACGTGGTATACAGTTAACAGGGGTTATGATTTGAACTGGATTTTCCATAATTTCAGTACAAGTTTATGTTACAAATTATTATTCTAACTTAACACATACTAGGGTCTAATACGAATAGAAATAATATTAATATCACTTGCCAGTTGATTTAAGGTAGCCTGGATACATGCAATAGAGCTCATCCTGTACACCATGATTTTAAACAAGACTATTGAGAGTTGAGCTGAGACAGGGAGCGCAGGGTGACTTTTATTTCAGTTAAACTGGCACCTTTTTGTACCTGTAAGACTTACCTGTAAGACTAAGAACATAAGAATTTGCCACTGTTGGGTCAGGCTGGTGGTCAATCGCGCCCAGCAGTCTGCTCACACGGCGGCCCCCAGGTTAAAGACTAGTGCCCTAACCAAGACCAGCACTACTTGCATTCCCTAGCAACAGCAGCAGATGAATCCAGAGACCAATGAGATAGCTCACATCTACCAGCAGGCGGAGATAGAGAAACTGATTAACAGGTGGTCCTATTGGCTGGCACTCCTCCTGTTTATTCAGTATTCTCTATCTCCCAGCAGGTGAAAGTCGCTATTCAACTAGCTCCTGGATTCTGGCTGTGACTGGAAAATTATTTTCTCCTGTTGAGGTTTCTCTTCAGTGAGACTGCCATTCTGTTTCTCCTGTTGAGGTTTCTCTTCAGTGAGCTGGCAATGCTATTTCTCCTGTTGAGATCTTCTCTTCAGTGAGACAGGGGTGTCCGGCTGAACGGTGCCGGCTTTAGAGGTTACACTTGGGCCCCCCCTTGTCCCTGCCTCACCCTCCCTCCAATGATAGAGGGTCTGCCCTGGTCCCTATTTTTTCTTCTTTCCCATTAAAAAAAAAAAAGGGACTACACAGCTGAATTTTTGCCCTGCTCGTGCTGAGCAGCCGGTGTTTCCCGGCGTCTACCGGCACTATTCAGTAGGTTGTGAGTATGTGTTTTATTCTACTTGTCTTTGAACTTTGTGGTTGTGTGAGAGCTGTGGGTTCTTGCCTATGGCAGTTTTGTTTTGTGGTGGAATGTGTTTTTATATGAGGTTGCTTCGGTAAGGTGGCCTCTGTCTTCCCGCGCATAAATAAGGAGAGCTTCTTTTGCCCTGGCGCTTGTGCTGTGGGGTTGGTAGTTTCTGGGACATTGTTTTCTCGATGCTGCCACGGCCCGTGGGGAAATGCAACTGAGTGGCTCTTGGTGTGGCCGCGAGGATGTGAGGACGGCTCCGGGTGTGTTATACAATATCTGAACTGGAGCTGGGTCTTTCTGGAGCGCGGGTGGTGCGAGCTTGTGCTCCCCTGCTGTTGGGAGCCGTGCGCCTTTTCCCCTTTCCTCCCCGAGGTGTGTTTTGCAATGTTTATTGCAATTTGTGTAGGATGCGGCTGCACTATTATATTTATGCCTGTATATGTATGTATATATATATATATATATATATATATATATATATATATATATATATATATATACTTCGGCTATGGGCTCCGAGTCTGTTGTGGGCGGCAATGTTCTCGGAGCTGGCCTGTTTTGGCGCGAAACAGTCCGCGCTTGGGTCATCAGCACCACGTCACTCGGGGAGTTATTCTAGGTGGCTGACTTTCTCAGTGCGGGCCTCGACTTCTGCTGTGCGGGGCGGTGTGCTTCTGTTTTGGCGATGAGCTCCCGGTCTGTTTTGTACAGCGCTGTTAGGGGAGCCAGCCGGTTTTGATTCTGGCGGGAAAGTGCCCGCGCTTGGGCCCCCAGCGCCGCGGGGTTCAGTGACTCATGTCCTGCAGCTGACTTATAAGCGTGTACCGCGGCTTCTTTTTGTTTCGGGGTTGGATCGTCAGCCCTGTTGGAAACAGCTTTGCCCCGTATTGCAGTGCTCAAGTTTGCTGTGGTATATATTCCACAGGCTTCTCTTGCCGAAGCAAAAGAAAAAAAAAAAAAATAAAATAAATAAAATAAATAAATGCAGCTAGTTGTTCTTGGGGGCTGTCAATTTATATCCCTAGGCACTTACACATAAGGTTCTGCCCTGGGTTTGGCTGCCTACGCTTGGTTGTGCTACCTTATGGGTTGGCAGACAGCACGGTGGAGTAGGTGACAAGGGCGTGCCCGTGTTTCATTCGGGTGGTTCATTGCCTCACTCGGGGTTCTGATAACGTGCGGCGGTGTTGGAGGTTTCCTTAGGCCTTCTGCCTATGTGCTGCGTGCGTCTGGTTGTGCTCTAGCATGTTTCTTCATGGTAGTATGCAGGAATTCCGAGTTGGGGGTCTCTCTTGAGGCCTGATGGTTCTTTTCTTCTTCCTGTGGGCCAGCTTGTCTCCAGGGTTGGCTGATTTTTCATGCTTATCGCGTGGTGGTCGCCTTCATGGCGCGTGCTAGACGGCCTTCCGCTCTAGTAGAATGGTCTAAGTGGCTGCTGATCCCTAGGGGCGAGAACCTCTGCTTGCGAGTTCGTAGGGTAGCTTGCGCTGTATGCCCTTTGATTTCACCCTTTAAGCTCTCTTTTGGAGTGGAAACCTGGTCTGTTCCGGCCGGGTACAGCTCGTTTCTCTGGAGAGGCGTAGGCTGCTTCTGGATTACGCCTGGTGCGCCTTGTCTTTCCTTTGCATGCGTAAAGTTCAGGCAGGTTGCTGAGTGTCCTCATGCTCCCTTTCACATCGCAAGATGGTGTTCTTTTTCCAGGTTTGCTTTTTTCTCGTGAGGGAGTAGTCGCTTTACTGTCAGGTCAGGGAGCTGTGGACATTTTTCAGGATGCTTGCACCTTTGCATCCTCCTCAGGTTTCCAGTTCGTTCATGGAGTCTCTCTGGTTTGTGTTTCTTTTTGAAGTGTTGCTGATCCTCGGGACAGTTCTTGTAGTTCTTAGGGTACCACTTAATATTGGGTGGCCAAGACGGGGACATTGGGCAGGCTGGATTCCATTCTGCTGCATTAGTTTCTCAGGGTTACCCATTTCTGCAGTCAACCTGGGAGTATATTTACATTTTCTCTATGGACTCCGAATCGGCACTAGGTTTGCCTGCCTCTCTTGGAGCAGCGCTTTCGGTTTTGGCACATTCCATTTCGCCTACCCAAGGGTTCATTTGCGCTACCAGGCGATTCATCTGATTTCTTCTTGACTGCCTGCTTGATTCAGACGACTTCCAGTTGGGTCTTTTGACTGACACGAAGTGGGTGGTATCTTTTCCTCAGTTCTTTACATGCGCATCTTCAAATTTGCAGTACTCTCTTCTCCTGTACTAATTATAGGTATATCAGGTTGATGTTGTTATTCTTATAGGAGGGACATGTGTTTCTTTCCAGAGACTTGACCGTGGGGTCTCGATCTCAGATTGGCGTTCTTCGCTTACCATGGCTAAGAGTATGGGATTCTGTGCAGGTTCTAGAATCCATATTGCTGACTCCTCTGGGAACCTCGGCTTGCTTTCCCCTTCTAACGCTACAGCAGCCGCTTTTGTTCTGGTGGTTCCCGGTATCTCTTGGGCTCCTATTAGTTGCTATGCTTCTCCTGCATAGCTCTGTATGATTTGGTTGCTTAGCGAGATTCTCTTTCCAAGGCATGCCTCGGTCTTTGCTGGACTAGCTCATGACCACCGACCATTCCGGACTGTCGGGTTGGGGGGCTCGGTGGCTTCCATCCTCAGCTCCAGAAGTCTGGTCTTCAGAGGCGACTAAGTACTGGTTCATTCTTCTACTCTTGAGCATGGTCAGGCTACCTTTCTGGAGCGTCAGACCATTCTTCCGGAATGCCGCTGAGGGCCCTTTCAGTCAGTATTATGATGGGGGTATTTCTCTACAGCTTGGGCAGTAGGTGATGTACTCAGTTGCCAGGTACAGTGGTTGTTCTACTTCAATGGGTGGACCCTCATCTTTCTATTCTGTTGGCAGATCATTTTACGGGTCAGGAAAAGAGTTTGGATAGTCTTTCTCTCTGAGAAATCTGAGCATGGCCCATTTATTGGATGTTACAGTGTACAGCACGGTGTACGCTCTAGAAGTGTAGACGTTAGTAATAGTGAAATCTTCTACATCCTGGATATTGGGAATTTTGGCTCAGGCGTTCCAGCTTTTTTTGTGGACGTGAGATCTCCTGGAACTTGACCTCATGGCCTCGTCTCACAATTCCATGCTTCCTAGCTTCTTCGGCGGGCACAGGAAGTGGGAGTTAGAGGGGGTAACAGTGTGACTTCTTTCTCACCTCTGGTTTCTCTTTTTCAGTGTTTTCCCCTGGCTGATGATGGCTTGGATTTGCCATCTCAAGCTTGCTTTCCGGGCACAGTATTTGTAGAATCTCTGGCTTGGCTGTGCCGTCCTTGCTATGTGGATCTGATGAGCCTTTCGACAGCCGGACTAAGAAGTTTCCTGGTATCTCCGGATTTGTTCACCTTGGGTACGATCAACATGGATATTCATACTACTTTGGTATTACAACCTAGCTTTTGAGCAGTCTTGACTGACGTGTAAGGGTTATGTGAAGCAGGTTGTTTCTTCTCTTATCCAGGCGCTACAGACGTCTTCTCCTGTGGCTTCTGATTCCTTTTGGAGGTTTTTTCCTTTCTTGGATACTTCTCAACATTTGCACCCTTCCTGAGTTCCTTTTTGGCACAGGTGTATTGCCGATGGCTTAGCGTTCAATTCCCTTCAACTTCAAGTGCCATTCATAGCTTGTTACAAGGGCTAGGTATATTGCTCTTTGATTGCTTCTCAGCTTCATGTAGTTCAGTTCCTAAACGGAGTAAGGTATATTTGAACACCTCTTTGAAGCCCTGTCCGGAGTACAATCTTTAGGTACTTCTTCGCAGTTTACCGAAGACTTCATTTCCTCCTTGTGCTGTTGAACACGGGGTTTCTTGTGGCCAGGGCTTCGGCTCTGCAGTTTTCCGAGTTGCAGGCCTTGTTCAGCGGGGATTCCTATTTCTGATTTCCAAAATCTGGGGTATCAGTTCGGACGGTACCACGATTCTTTCTAAGGATGTGTCCTCCTTTCTTTTATGACACGCTCCCTTTTTCCTTCCTTCTTCCTGGGGGGAGAAATGGGGAGACATGCTTTTATTCACTGCATTTTTTGAAAGTGCGTAGCGTTCTCCGCGAGCTAGGTTTCTAATTACTTTTCGTTGTTTAGATCACCTTTTTGTAGTCTTCAAGGGACGCCTCAAACATATGGCGGCGTCCAAAGCCTCCATGGCTCGATGGGTCCAGGAGGAAATTCTTTACGCTTGCTTGATGGCACGGAAGCGGTTGGCGAAACTACTTCTTGACCATTCCATCAGAGTGATGGCTACTTCTTGGACTCGGTCCAGAGGTTTTTTCCTTGGAGGAGTTTGTCTCGTGGCTACTTTGTCTTCCGAGAGTGCTTTCTCTCAGCATTACTGGTTGGATGTGGGGGCGCATGCGGTCAATGCGTTTAGTGCGTCGGTTGTTGCAGAGGCAGCGTTTGCTTCCCACCCAGATTGAGGATTGCTTTGCTACATCCCATTGGTCTCTGGATTCATCTGCTGCTGTTGCTAGGGAAGGAAAAATTATGTTCTTACCTGTTAATTTTCTTTCCCTTAGACGCAGCAGATGAATCCAGAGCCCCACCCCTTTTTTGGTTGTTGTCTCTCGGTTTTCTCTTTTGCAACTTTCACAGTTTGTTATTCTGGCGGGTTGTTTTCCGTATTTTTGCATTTTGAGATTTATTATGGGAAAGAAGTTTTTTGCATGCTATGCCTCTTGATGGTTACGGATGCTTGGGCAAGGAGCTATACTGAATAAACAGGAGGAGTGCCAGCCAATAGGATCACCTGTTAATCAGTTTCTCTATCTCCGCCTGCTGGTAGATGTGAGCTATCCCATTGGTCTCTGGATTCATCTGTTGCGTCTAAGGGAAAGAAAATTAACAGGTAAGAACATAATTTTTCCTTCGTACTGGTTCAGCAGGAACATGTCCAACCTTGTCTTGAATTCCTGCAGGGTGTTGTCCCCTATAAAAGCCTCCGGAAGAGCGTTTCAGTTTTTTACCACTCTCGGTGAAGAAGAACTTTCTTACATTTGTACGGAATCTATCCCCTTTCAACTTTAGAGAGTGCCCTCTCATTCTCCCTACCTTGGAGAGGGTGAACAACCTGTCTTTATCTACTAAGTCTATTCCCTTCATTATCTTGAATGTTTCGATCAAGTCCCCTCTCAGTCTCCTTTTCAAGGGAGAAGATGCCTAGTTTCTCTAGCCTCTCATTGTATGGCAACTCCTCCAGGCCCTTAACCATTTTTGTCGCTCTTCTCTAAACCCTTTCGAGTAGTACCGTGTTCTTCTTCATGAACGGCGACCAGTGCTGGACACAGTATTCCAGGTGAGGGCGTACCATGGCCCGGTACAGCGGCATGATAACCTTCTCCGATCTGTTCGTGATCCCCTTCTTTTTTTTTTTTTTTATAATATCATTTTTATTAAGACAAACAGGTCGCATGGCAGTCACATGAAAGATGTAAAAACAGTGCAACTACAATGTACAATGTCAGAGCATCTCCAAAGTTAATAACAAGAGCAGTATCAGTAACATTATTCATTTCAGTATGGCAGAAGTTCAAAACAGGTGCTAAAGAAAGAGTAAAGTACGGTGCGGGGTGTGCCAAGGGGCACACTCCATAAATATCTGACTTCATGTACCCCCCATCGGGGCTATCGGAAAAAATTACATTGGGCAAAAATTGAATACAGGTGCTCGATCAAGCAGTATTAGTGAAGGGTGAAGCTCTGTATCCCATTTAACAGCAGACAGTTAACAGTAGTAAACCAGCCAGCAACCTACGTCTAAATGTTACAAATGTTCGTAACCAACAGTACGTGCATCACCATTCAGGATCCCCAAACGATCCTCCACAGTCACACAACAGGCATACCCTAGGGTCATCATTCGCACTACCAATCGCACCCTAAACAGTCTTCCAATTCACACTCATGTTACGTGGTGCTGTCAAGTGTGGGTGAGTGGGTCACCCGAGCAGGTAATAACGTGGTACAGTAAAACCTTGAAACCTGGCATGGATAACAGGTACCTATACTCGATCTCAATCTCTGGACCCACAGTACCATAGCAGAAAGAAGAAGACATATAGTTATACAGGACAATGCAGATATTGTGTACAGGGACAAGATTTACACTGTTAACAATAGGTACAGTAGCAGGGGGTCTGCAGTCACATGCTAGGAGCCCGGTCATATTCCCATACTGCGGAGTGGCTAAACCTGTTGTTCCAGTGATAACCTCCACAGGGAGCAATAGAGTTTCCAGTGGGGCTGAGGGCGGGTTGCATAAGTGTCCAATTCATATCGCGCCTGCAATTGCATTCGCGTGGACCACATACCAAAGGTCGGTACCTCCTCAGAAGCCCAATATTTCAAAACAAGCTGTTTACCCACGAGCAGCGCGTGGAGGATGAATTTCTGAGCTGAGGCATCCAAACCCCGATCAGCGAGGTCCGTGGTATCTCCTAGTAGTAGAGCAGGAGGGTGCCAGGGCACGGTACATTGCAACACAGACGCCAAGTGGAGCTGTACCTGATTCCAGAAGTGCAGTTTGGGGCAAGTGAAAAAAGAATGAATATAGTCACCCCTATGGGCTGTGCATTTAGTGCAAGTGTCGGCGTTCCACAATCCCATACGAAAGCCTTTAGCTCTCGTGATATAGGACCGGTGTAATATTTTGTATTGTGTTTCTTGCAGTCCCGAGGCCTTTACATGCAAGTATAGTGTGTGAAAGAAAGAGTGGAGGTCGTCTATAGTTACCTGCATGCTCAGCTCTGTGGACCACTCCCCCCCCAACACCCGAAGGCTCCCCCCTCCAAAGAGATCTCTGCACGCCCCATACCACGTAGCGATCTTATTAGACTCCGTAGGTGTGTCAAGGAAAACCAGATCCAGAGAGCCACAGCTCCAGTTATCCGCATGCGTGCGTACACAGGAGTGAAAGTAATGATGAATTTGCAAATATGTGTACATGTGCGCTGGTGGTAAACGCCATGCTAGCCTCATTTGTGCAAGGGAAGGGAATTCCCCCCCCCCCCCCAAAGCTAAGACATCTCTGATTGTCGTATCCCGAACGGTGCGACCTCTCAGACCTGCCAGCCCCTCCACTCCAGAGGCGAAGTTGGGATTTCTCAGCAGGGAGAGAAACGGGGATACAGTGGGCGACCTATTCTGAATATGACGCCACCAGCGCCACGCTCGTTTAAAAGGAAGGAGGAAAGGGAACTTTGTAGGGCAGGAACGCGCTCCCCTGCCCTCCACTCCGTGAAGAAAAGAGGAAAAAGACCAGGGTGCACAGCAGTCCTCTAGTAAAAATTCAGGGGAGTAGCGGCGCGAGGAAACCAGGTGTTCGTGAATCCAGCGGAGGAGCGCGGCAACATTATAAATGCGTAAGGAGGGTAAGCCCAGGCCTCCACGAGCTCGGCTCTGGGTTAGTTTAAGTGAGCTGATGCGTGCCACTCTCCCCCTCCACACGAAGGAGCCAATGATAGATTGGTAAGTCCTCTCATCCGCACGAGTAAGCCAGACGGGTATGGTTTGAAGTGGATAGAGCAACTTTGGGAACATCACCATTTTGACCAGGGCCACGCGCCCCAAAAGCGAGAGAGGCAGCGACTGCCATTTGGTACACAGCGTTTTGATCTTTCCAATGGTAGCTGATATGTTGGCCTCGTATATCTTGTTCGGGTCTCTGTAAAGCATGATACCCAAATATTTCAGCTTTCCGGGGGCTATTCCTACCCCAAGAGTGCTACACCACGGATCTGTCTGCTGGCCTCCTAACAAGAGGGCTTCCGTTTTATCAAAATTTATTTTTAAACCCGAAAAGGTTCCGTACGTTCGTATAAGGGACATCAGGGCAGGCATGGTTCGGTCCGCGTTATTAACGTATAAAAGCATATCATCCGCGAACATACTAATACGAAATTCACTAGAGCCTATTTTTAAACCTTCCAGCTCTGCATCCTGTCGGATACGAGCCGCCAGGGGTTCGAGCGAGAGAAGAAAGAGAAGGGGTGATAGCGGGCAGCCCTGACGCGTGCCCCTTCCCAGAGGGAACGGATCAGAAAGTGCGCCGTTCACTAAGAGTTGGGATGTGGGGAAATGGTACAGGGCCGACACCCAAGCAATAAAGTCCCCCTGGATCCCGAACCGATCAAGCGTCCGAAAAAGGTGGGGCCAAGATACCATATCAAACGCTTTTTCTACGTCTAGGCTAGTAATAAGCGCTTTATCGGAGGCAATTCAAGGATGCTGTAACACCGCTAAGACCCGCAGGAGGTTCATAGAAGCGTGCCTGCCAGGCACAAAACCCACCTGGTCTTCATGGATGAGCGTAGGCAAGAAGTTATTTAGGCGCGACGCCAAGATGCTGGCCAAAAGCTTAATATCTTGGTTGAGAAGAGAAATGGGCCGGTAAGACCCCAGTGCATCAAGGGGGCGCCCAGGTTTGGGGAGAATAATGACGTGTGCTCTATTGTGGGAATTCCCGGGTGGAGTAACATTACGGAGTCCCATAAAGTATTGCTGTAAAGATGCTAACGCCGGGGGGTCCAAGAGCTTATAGAACTCGGGTCCAAAACCGTCCGGACCCGGAGTCTTGGCCAGCTTGAGCTTTTTAATGGCTACTTGTAGCTCGTCTCCCAAAATGGGACCATTGAGGGAAAGGCATTGAGCGTCCGACAGGGTAGGTAGGTGAAGACTCTGAAAGAAGCGAGTGCTTGCGGACTCATCAAATGTTTGAGCCGCATAGAGGTCAGTGTAGAATTGCACAAATTGATCTGTAATAGCTGAGTGGGTGACGTGTGTGTCGCCTTTCTTATCTTTGATGGCAGTAATAGTATGGCGAGTTCTGTGCGGGCGCACCAAATTGGCTAGCAATCTCCCTGTCTTGTCCCCCCATCGATAAAGTTTGTATTTATAACAATAGATATTGCGAGTGGCCCTTTGATCCAAGAGGAGATTAATTTTTTTCTTGACTGCGCACATGGCCTGTTTGGAAGCGTCGTCCAACCGAGAGATATGGATGGAATGGAAGCTGGCAAGGTCCCGCGACAACGCCAAGAGTTCCCCGTCCCGTTTTTTATTCAAAGACGCTGTGTAAGCCAGGATGTGACCCCTCATGACCGCTTTAGCTGCCTCCCAGTAAATAACAGGGTCTACATCTGTTACTGAATTAGTAGCATGGAACTCCGCCCAGCGTTTTTGAAAAAAGTCCCGAAACTCCGCATCTTTGTAGAGAAATGGGGACATCCGCCAGATACGCCTCGCGTCAGGAAACCCGAAACGTAAGTCAATGCTAAGCAGAGAATGATCAGATACAAGAGGAGGCAAAAGGGATGCCGTCAATAAATGCGGGAACAGCGATGCAGAGATCAGAAAGTAGTCGATGCGGGAGTGAGACGAGTGAGGATGAGAATAGAAGGAGAAGTCAAGTTCAGTGGGGTGTAGCGTGCGCCATGCGTCCAACAATCCCAGCTCCTTAATTAAGAAATGTACCCCCTTGGTGAAGTGGCCCCGCGGTATTGGTTTAGATGGTCGACGGTCCCTCTGTGGGTTCGCAACAAAGTTAAAATCACCCCCCATGATAATCGGTTGAGGCAAGAGGGGTGTCAAATGTCCCACCAATGAAGTAAAGAAAGAGTGAGAGTACGTGTTAGGAGCGTAAATATTGCACAGAAGTAAAGGTTTGCCCCACAATTCACCTACAAGAATGAGAAACCTCCCCTTGGGATCGTCAATTTGACTATGCATGTGAAAGGGAATGTTTTTATGAATGAGAATAGCCACTCCGCATTTCCGGTCCGTGAAGGAGGCCGAGTATACCTGTCCCACCCAGCCCCTACGCAGTTTCCCATGTTCCCCAGAACTCAAATGGGTCTCCTGTAAGAATGCTATATCTGTGCGTTCACGTTTGAGATACGCTAGAATTTTAGTCCGCTTGATAGGTGAATGGATCCCGTCCACATTTAGTGATTTAACATGCAATTGTACCATTGAGCGGACAGATCTTCATATAGGATACAGTAAAGAACCATGAACCGAGCGGTGGAGGCCGTCCCAGCCAATGCCTCCACTCACTCATACCGTGATCCCCTTCTTAATCATTCCTAGCATTCTATTCGCCCTTTTCGCCGCCGTCGTGCATTGCGCAGACGGTTTCATCGACTTGTCGACCAGTACTCCCAAGTCTCTTTCTTGGGGATCTCTCCAAGTACCGCCCCAGACATCTTGTATTCGTGTATGGGATTTTTGATACTGACATGCATTACCTTACACTTATCCAGATTCATAACATGCGATTATGGAAAAACAAGGTGGGTTAGTAACAACATGAATAAAGGAGAGGGATTAAAAGAGAGATGAAGCTCTTTGAAAACCTGGGTAACATTTAGAATGTCCTGAGGGGCTTGATTTCTTCACAGCGACGTACCTAGATTCACACTGGCTCCCAATACAAGCAAGAGTACAATTCAAATTCTACTGCCTACTATTTAAAACCTT
The DNA here is from genome assembly GCF_902459505.1 of Geotrypetes seraphini. Lineage (NCBI taxonomy): Eukaryota > Metazoa > Chordata > Amphibia > Gymnophiona > Dermophiidae > Geotrypetes > Geotrypetes seraphini. Next base: position 174,466,669 of record NC_047091.1, on the reverse strand, counting down.
AAATGGAGACAGCCCAGTCTACCTAAACAACCGCCTAATCCAAACTACCTCAACCAGACACAGGAGAATGCACAAACCGTTCACTCATCTCCCAATCAGAGACGTCAAACGAAAAAAAACTGTACGACGGCCTTCTTGCCACTCAAGCAGCAAAACTAGACTACCAACTCTCCAATTTACTGATAACGACTACAGACTGCAAATCGTTTAGAAAAGAAATAAAAAAACATCCTATTCAAGACATCCTTTATGACAAACTAACACCGCTAGACTCATCCCAATTCTCTAACAAACCGCTCTACTATTCAATTCCTCTGGAAATGGCCAGATAACTTCTTTTGTAATCTGCCTTGAACTCCAAGGTATTGGCGGAATAGAAATCAATAATGTAATGTAATGTTGTAAACCGCCTAGGACCATTTTTTGGTTAGGCGGTAGTATATAAAAATAAAATTATTATTATTATAAACTGGGAAATGCAAGAGTTGGGTTTCATGGTCATCTGTTCTTAATTACCAGCTTATATGGGTCAGCCTCAAGAGTCCATTATGCTCTTGACTAATGTACTTAGAGGCCTGATCAAAACACACCTCAAAGCATAAAAAGTTCTTTATGCACCTGAAACATGAAGTGTATAATCATTGCAAGCCATAGCAATTTTTTTTTTTTACTAAAAATGGTGCATTGCAGCTTAGTAACTGTGCAATCTTAAAACTTTTTGCTTTTGAAAAACATGTTAGCATAATCATTTTTGTGGTGCCACTGGATCTAAGGAGCTGCTCACACTCGCTGTACAATAAATACTCGGATGTGATACGGCATGACCCTGACCCACAGAGCTTAACAGTAGGGACTTCTGATAAGCCACTGTTACTTCCCACAAAGGAAAAAGAAATCTGTAGTGTTAGGATTTGCTTAAGCAAAGATATATCTCTGTAGAATGGCACTAGTTGTTTGGCTTTGACTGCGAAACACCAATATTGGCATGCATCCTTTCCATCTCTTATCCTTCTAGACAGCAGTCACCTGTTGTTTGAGATGGCTTAAATGACTCCAGTAAGTCTACGGTAATTTGTATGCCAATGTGGATCGTTTCCAGATTCTTGTTTGATCTCTTCCTCCTAATGACTTTTCTAAGTTTCTTGAGTGTCTCAAAGTACCGCTTGCTGGCCAAGGTACTACCACGTTCCAGAAAATCAAGAATGCCTTGTCATTCCCAAAAAACAGTCATCATGACCTTCTCTGCTAATCGCTGGCTCTTGAACTTCTTAGGCCTTGGAGAAGAGATGTGTTGCCATTCCATGGACTAATTCTTTGTTTCGGGATCATAAAGATATGCCCATGTTTCATTCCCTGTCACCAGATTGGAAAAAAGCATGTCTTCGTTGGCTTCAAACACTTCCAGCAGATCAGAGTAGACGTCCATCCTTCTCTCCTTCAAATCAGGTGTCAACTGCTGAGGTACCCTCTTTGCACACACTTTCTGATACCCTACATCTTCCACCATCTTCTGTATGGCATTGTGACCACAGTCCAGTTGTATAGCAAGCTCATGGATTATAACTCATCTGTTTGTGCAAATCAATTCATCCACTCAACGACGATTTGTGTTAGTGGTGGCAGTTGAGTTGATGGTCTCCCACTGCGTGGTTTGTTCTCGATGCAGGGTTCCCTTCTATAAATTTCATCCATCTGTGCACATTGCACTTGTCAGTGGTGCCATCTCAGTAAACGTTCTGTAGCCTTCTGTGGATGTCGGACAGCCTGCCCCCCTCCTTCGTCAAGAACTCGATGACGGCACTTTGTTTTTGCTTGCAATCCATTATTCACCTGCAGTATAGAAAAGATCCTGAAACACCCGTGTAGAGGAAGATTTAGTTTACCAACATGCAATTTGAATGACTCTTGCACTACTTTGATACATCCCTCGTATAGACAGGTTCTGATTTTGTACCTGGGGCAATGGAGGGGGTTAAGTGACTTGCACAGGGTCACAAGGAGCTGCAGTGGGAATTGAACTCGGTTGCCTTAGTTCTCGGGCCATGGCACTAACAATTAGGCTACTCCTTCCAGTGAGGATGCATGAGAGATTTTGCATATAATGGATGTAGTGGGCATGCAGATCTCCTAGTGTTTATGTATTGGATTTTTATACATTGCCCTTCTGTAGTACAGCCAAAATGGTATAGATGTTACATTTAGGAATCATTTTTATTTTGTCTCCAGAACTTAAGATTAATAGCATTTATGCATTTTTGTTATGGGTATCCTGAAAACCTAGCTGTCTGGTTTGAAATCACTATTTTAGAAAATGCAAGTATAATAAGTACTAAGGGCTAGATTCCCTAAGCGATCTGTGTCTGGGGGGGCTGGCCCTCCGAGCCTGGCAGAGAACTTTTTTTAAAAACTTTTTTGCGAGTCCCTGGTTTTAACCTGCTTTAAAAGCCCATGGGTTAAAACCATGGGCTTGTACTGCGGGGAAGGGCAGGAGAGTTGGGGCAGCAGGAGAGATTCGGGGCGAGAGCCGGAGATTCATTTGGGGCAGGCAAGAGATCGGGGCTGAGAGCAGGGCGGCAGAAGGCAGGGCAGTCGGAAAGGACCTCAGTGACTGGTCCTCAGCAGTTGCTTAGTTTTGGATCAGCCAGCCCAGTTGGTATTGCCTACATTTGAATGCCATTCCCCCCTCATTTGCATGCGCGGATGGGAGGATGATCGGGACAGAGGTTAATGAATCGGGTCATAAAGGGGTCGCTAAGTGGTCGGAAGTTGATTGGTGGGCTTAGTGAATCTAGCCCTAATTCTTTTTCCACACCAGGAACACCCATACATATATTGCAAAAAAAAGGTCCTTTGTTTCAAGCACCTACCTATTGTGTCTGTATACTCTAGGCCAGTGGTCTCAAACTCAAACCTTTTCCAGGGCCACATTTTGGATTTGTAGGCACTCGGGGGCCTCAGAAAAAATAGTTTAATGTCTTATTAAAAAAATGACAATTTTGCATGAGGTAAAACTCTTTATAGTTTATAAATCTTTCCTTTTGGCTAAGTCTTAATAATAATATTGTAATTTATAGCTAAAGAGACATATGATCAAGAAACTCTTTTAATTTACTTTTGTGATTATGATAAACATACCGAGGGCCTCAAAATAGTACCTGGCGGGCCGCGAGTTTGAGACCACTGCTCTAGGCAATTTTGTAAGTACCTAGTGGAGCTTGTAAAAAGTAACTTGATTATATTGTTGGAAACATTACTACAGTGGTTAACTTCTTCAATTTTTCTGAGAAATGTATCTCAGAAAAATTAAAGAAATTAACTGTGGTTAACCACTGTTATTAACATTTCCCACAATATACAATAGAAAGGCTATAAAATTACCCATAACTATCGCTGTTGAACTTCCCATCCTGAGCTGTAAATGCTGCATCCACATCCCAGCCAGTCTATCGAAAAGAAACCTGGTCTGGGAATCGAACACAGGTCTTTCACATGGTAACACTTATCGGTGTCAGGTCAAAAGCGCTCTGGGACAAAGGCGCGCGTAGACAATTGAGCGCAGCGCGGAGGTGCGCGCCGCAGAAAATTACTGTTTTTACAGCTCTGACGGGGGGGAAACCCCCCCACTTTACTTAATAGAGATCGCGCCGAGTTGTGGGGGGTTGTAACCCCCCACATTTTACTGAAAACTTCACTTTTTCCCTGTTTTTAGGGAAAAAGTTAAGTTTACAGTAAAATGTGGAGGGTTACAACCCCCCAAACCCCCCACAACGCCAGCGCGATCTCTATTAAGTAAACTGGGGGGGCTCCCCAACAAAAACCCCCGTCAGAGCCCCTAAAAACTGTGATTTTCTTTGGCACGTGCCTCCGTCTTGCGCTCAGTTGGCGCGCGCCTTTGTCTTTCACAGGGTTGTCTATGAACCCACTTATCACTTGAACCACCGGGTGAGCTCACTGGTTTGATCTTCTGCCTTTTTTTTTTTTAAGAATTAGAGTAGCGTATCGCAAACTGTGTGCCCTGGCACAATAGTGCGCCACAGCAAGATTCCAGGTGTGCTACAAAGAAATGAGTTGGTCACTCCTGGCGCCTCTGCTTCTCTCTGCCCCACCCCCCACGATGGAGGGATTTCCAAAACCCATGTTTGTCCGGGTTTTGCAAGGCCCCCTAAATCAGGGCCGCATCTACAGGGCCTCTGAGTATGCGCGGATGTCGGCATGATGACATCATTCACATGTATGTGATGGCACTGGTCAACACCTGTGCATGCTCAGAGGACCTGTAGATGTGGCCCCAAGTTTAGTGTGCTGTGGCGGAAAAAGTTTGCGACACACTGAACTAGAGAGAGATGTTTGTGTATTTCATGTACTGGAGAATTAAAGATTTGGTTTATAGAATTAGAAAGAGTATTAAAAAGCTCTGTTCATCCAAAAATGGCAAATGCATGTATCTTTTTGGTTCTCTTTCTCAAGCTACAGTTTTAAATTAGCACATGGGATCTCTGAAGGAGAGGAGATCGTGGATACACACGGACGGATGGATGGGCCATTTGGCCTTTATCTGCCATCATGCTTCTATTCTTGCAATAGATACTGTATGTGCTTATATAGTCCTGTATCTCTTGAGTTCTGATTTTTGAAAAGAAACATTTTATTTATTCATTCATCTTTTTTTTTTTAGTCCGCCTTCCCAAAGGAGCTCAGAATGGGTTACAAATTGGGTGTGCAAGCATTTTTTCTAACTGTCCCGATGGGCTCACAGTATATCTAATATATCTGGGGCAGTGGAGGATTTAGTGACTTGCCTAGGGTCACAAGGAACAGCACAGGGTTTGAACTCGCAACCTTAGGGGCTGAGGCTGTAGCTCTAACCACTGTGCCACACTTTATTTATTTTACAAGTAGTGATAATTCCTCTGAGTCTGAAAACAACCCCATCAAGAAACTAAGCTCTGGTTATCCTCTGGGCCCTGGATTTTACTGAAAAATAAAATAATAAATAAAGCTGATGGTTTGCAAATACAGTGCTGCTTTATCTTGCAGCCGATTTCTAAGCCTTCCAGGAATTCAGCGAGGTTTTGTTTCCCAAAGAGGAGTGTGTGCTTAGTGGTTGAAGCTACAACCTCAGTACACTGTTCCTTGTGACCCTGGACAAGTTACTCAGTCCTCCATAGTCCCAGGTACGTTAGATAGATTGTGAGCCCACCAGGACAGATAGGGAAAATGCTTGAGCACCTGATTGTAAAAACCGCTTAGATAACCTTGATAGGCGGTATATAAAAAACCTAAGAAACTTGATGTGCTTTATCCTGAAGTTTGGATGTTATGTTTATAGTGTTTATAAGTGTATGCATTGCTTGGAAGGCAGCTGTGCACTGCTAGTGTTGCTGTCCCATTACATTTCAGAAAGACATGCCAGAAGATGCAAACTTTATACCTAGATCTGCTGGTAGGCAATGATACCTCATGATCTTGGTTGAGGTTATTTAAAGTCCATTAGGGAGAATCCAATAATCTGTGTAAAGAATGGTTCTGTGTTATTTCGCCATAGTTATGTACTAGAGAAACTGGTCCAAGCAGCATGTGAAATCCTACTTTTTGACATGTCTGAAAAACTGGTACAGTGGTGCCTCACACAACGAACTTAATTCGTTCCAGGAGCAAGTTTGTTATGCGAAAAGTTCGTTATGTGAAACGCGTTTTCCCATAACAATACATGTTAAAAAAAATAATTCGTTCTGCAGCATAAAATATGCTAAGATGACATAAAAAAAGATAAATTTGTCAAAATGGTGAAAATGGTGGTCTTGCTGAGGCCAAACTCTTTGACGAGGTCACACTGTTTTACCCCACATTCACTCCTTCTAATTATTTCCCGTTTCATTTCAACAGAAATCACCTTCCTGCTTTTTTTAGAAGCCATGATATATAAAAAATATTGAGTTTATCTTAAAAGGACGACTGTATACAGTGAGAGAGGGCAGTTAAGCGCAGTGACTAACGACTGCCTGCAGTGCCTGCGCGGAAGGATGCAATACATCGGCAGCTTGGGCGACTTCGTTGTGTGAAACGAAGTTCGTTGTGTGAAAAGAAGTTCGTTGTGTGAAGTTCGTTGTGTGAAACGAAGTTCGTTGTGTGAATCAAGACATGAAGTTCGTTGTGTGCAGCGTTCGTTGTGCGAGGCGTTCGTTATGCGAGGCACCACTGTATTTTAAAATACAAAATGTTGTTTATGCTTTGACTGAGGGTAGGAAATTAATGGACTGCAAATTTTAATAATTGTGACAAAATATCAAAGTTTTGGAAAATTAAATTCTAAATTTGGATTTCACTGCAAGCAGCTCTTAGTATGAGTTAATAACAATACGATTTATGAAATGTAAGCATTCATTCTTTTTTATTTCTTGTCTTTTCAGCCGTGTGGTTTTGCCTTGCTCTGTGGAAGAGGTATGGTTCCATCTCTTTTAACCTTTTTTGTTTGAGCTGTTGGTTTTCTTCTTCCTCTTTCAGCTCATGTCAGTGCTGAGATTTTGACTCCAGGAGCCTCATTCACAAGCACTCAGGAATTCTCTCACCCCCCCCCCACCCACCCACCTCGAATCTCGGTAGACTTACTCTCCCACTATTCATTGCAAAGCAGTTCTGAGGCTGAGGATCCTTTATTTATTTATTTGATTGGTTGGTTTGATTTATATCCCGTCCTCCCCAACAAGCTCAGAACGGGTTACAGGTTGACATACATAATGCCTTGAGTAGAATTACTTGGGATAAGAAGTTGCCTCCGCTGAGGCAGACCAGAGGTCCATCTCGCCCAGCGGTCCGCTCCCGCGGCGGCCCATCAGGCCCATTGTCTGATCAGTGGTCCCTGGTTATGGGATGGTATATAATCAGTTATATTTAGTATACAGTACAATTTGGTTATCTAAGATGATGGCTAAGGTTACAGACATAGAGTTGGCATGCAGCATACAACTCCTAGAGAGTCGAATTTCGCACACAATTCGGTAGACTAGTAAATATTCTAATTTTGCATATTCAGAATTAGCATAGAGAGGTAGCCTACATAACGAGGCACAGTTTCAACATAATGGCTAAAGGGTAGGTTGAAGAAGCATACAGGGGGAAGTACTTCTGGAAATCTGTATTCTGGAGCTGAATGTATCTACCAAGATACAAAAAAGAAGGCAAAAAATGTCAGTAAGGACTCTATGAGTGTGTCTATCAGCTACTCACTGCTAACAAACTAAACCACACAAATACCAAATGTCAATTAAGGAGTAGGGACGCTCTCAGTGTGAGGTTATTAGCGACGGGAGAACAAACTCCAGCGCTTCCACTTACAAAGACGGAGGTGAATCACCCCGCCTGCACACCATCATCAGGCGTCCCTAGTGTGCAAAATCAACTGTGCAGAATTAATAACAATAAATAAGTCACAAACAGTGAACTAGTGAGAGAGTGAATCAAACTGAAAACCCACTCATAGAGTCCTCCCCAGCCTAATCCCCAAGATGCAAAATGAAACCACAGCCAACTTAGCTTTTCAAGCGAGCCAAATGAAGTCAATGAGAATTGCAGGAGACCAGAATAGCTCCTGCTTCTCTCCCAGCCGGTTCTGCTCCAGCCTTAAGATCCTGATGAAGGGTTTCACCCGAAACCGGTTGATCCAATGACTATTCTGGTCTCCTGCAATTCTCATTGACTTCATTTGGCTCGCTTGAAAAGCTAAGTTGGCTGTGGTTTCATTTTGCATCTTGGGGATTAGGCTGGGGAGGACTCTATGAGTGGGTTTTCAGTTTGATTCACTCTCTCACTAGTTCACTGTTTGTGACTTATTTATTGTTATTAATTCTGCACAGTTGATTTTGCACACTAGGGACGCCCGATGATGGTGTGCAGGCGGGGTGATTCACCTCCGTCTTTGTAAGTGGAAGCGCTGGAGTTTGTTCTCCCGTCGCTAATAACCTCACACTGAGAGCGTCCCTACTCCTTAATTGACATTTGGTATTTGTGTGGTTTGGTTTGTTAGCAGTGATTAGCTGATAGACACACTCATAGAGTCCTTACTGACATTTTTTGCCTTCTTTTTTGTATCTTTTTAAGCACCTTTTGGCAAACGTAGAGGAGTTTATAGTATTAGAATGTATCTACCAAGCATTATTCTTATTTATAGCCATGTTATCCCAGGACAAGCAGGCAGCATATTCTTTACGCATGGGTGACGTCACCGACGGAGCCCACGGTACGGACCTTTTTACTAGAAAGTTCTAGTTGGCCGCACCGCGCGTGCGCGAGTGCCTTCCCGCCCGACGGAGGAGAGCGTGGTCCCCAGTTTCTTCGTTTCCGCGGAGCGAAGAAGACGTGCGTTTTTCAACTCCGATTGAAATCCTCTTTTTGCCTTCCCGCTCGCGTTCTTTTTTCGTTTTATTTACCTTCGGGTTCTTTTTTATTTCATTTCCAAAAAAAAAAAAAAAAAAAAATTATTTTCTTTTTGTTTCGTTTTTTGTCTTTGCCCCGGCGGGGCCTGTTGTCACGATCCAGGCCTCGGGGTTTGATTTTGCGGAGGCCGTGTTCACATTCATGCCCCCGCAGCCCGGTTTTAAGAAGTGCCAGCGGTGTGCACGCCCGATCTCCCTCACTGACCCACACAATTGGTGTTTACAGTGTTTGGGACCGGAGCATCGGGCGGACTCGTGCACCCGCTGTGCCACTCTTAAAAAACGCACTTTGAAGAATCGCCAAATCCAGCAAAGTCTGCTGTTCGGCACCGGCCCGACTATGGACTCGACTTCTTCAACTGCGGCACCATCGAAGTCGGCACCGACCACCTCGACACCGCCTGATATTACATCGGCGCCACCGGCGCCAGGTAAGCCGGCTAAGAAGCCTTCCACCCTTGAGCGCCCTCCCACCTGACATTTGGTATTTGTGTGGTTTGGTTTGTTAGCAGTGATTAGCTGATAGACACACTCATAGAGTCCTTACTGACATTTTTTGCCTTCTTTTTTGTATCTTTTTAAGCACCTTTTGGCAAACGTAGAGGAGTTTATAGTATTAGAATGTATCTACCAAGCATTATTCTTATTTATAGCCATGATATCCTCCGTAGTAAGGGCTGTGACCTTTTGCTCTGCAGCAACCCCATGCATACAAGAAGCATAACAAGCTTCTGAATTGGGTTGCGTCAAAAGTTTATTGAAAGACCCGACATCAAGGGTCGTAGATATAGTTAGGCTCTTAATCCTTTATTTTTATTTCTTCAAAAATCAATGTGGCTGAAATCACAGTAATACTATGGTGAATTGCTCCATTCAGTCAAAAAGGTCAATCCAACATAGATCAACTGCAACATCCCAGACACATCACAGTATTGTGCAACAATGCCGTAAGACCAGATGTTACATCATTCTTCCTCTTTAAGAAACTGAGCATGAAAACTTTGATTAGAATCAAATGTTGCAGTAGATTTACCGGCTACCGTGGAAATGGAAGCTTCTACCACTGTGCTTGAGAGCATCACGATTGTAGTGATCTTTTTACCAGTTCAGCTTACCATTTTTCTTTTAACAACTATTTCTTTTGCTTACTGTTGTACTTTACCATCCAAAACAATGAAACAGCAAAAAAGGGGGAAGAAAAAGGCTCTGCAAATAATGATAAAAGCAAAAAGAGAAGAGAAGACCAATGGTATCAAGCTGGCTCCTTATGAGATTGGAATGCAGCCTGGTCCCATGTTTTCTCAAGTTGGCACTGAAATTGATCGTCCATTCTTGTGTTCTCTCTCTCTCTCTATCATTTTGTGAAACACATACTGAGCTCAGATTGGACCCCTGATGCAAGCAGACCTACTGAAACATGACCCGTGTTGGGTTCTGTTCCAATCTGATGTATATGTTGAACATTGATTAATGTATAATAGTGAGCTTGATATTGCTGGTCATCTCTCTCTTTTTGCTTTTAATGTACAGTGGAACCTTGGTTTGCGAGCATAATTCATTCCAGAAGCATGCTCGTAAACCAAAGTGTTCGTATATCAAAGCGAGTTTCCCAACAGGAAGTAAGGGAAACTCGCTTGATTGGTTCCATATCACCCCCCCACGAGGCCACCGGCACTGCTCGCTTGCACCCCACCCCATCCCCCAAAGCCCCCCCCCCCACCCCCGAGGCCACTGGCGCACTTCCACCCCACCCCCAAGAACCGGCATCGCCTGCCTGCCCAAACCCAAACCCTTGCAACGATCTGGCACCGGCGCGCAGCACCAATCCACAGGACGTGCCAGTGCCGAAAAAGCCTGCCTTCTGCCGCTGATGTCTGCTGGGCTGGACCTTGAGCTCAAGGCCTTCTGCTTCCGCGCTCTCTGAGAATATCATTATAATCTCGGAGAGAGCGGGAGCCAGAAGGCCTTGAGCATGTGCAGATGCTCAAGGCCCAGCCCAGCAGAAATCAGCGGCAAAAGGCAGGTTCTTCCGGCACCAGCACGTCCTGTGGGTTAGTGCTGTGTGCTGGTGGGGTTTGGGTTTGGGTAGATGGGCGATGCCAGTTCTTGGGGGTGGGGGCTCGCAAATCGAGTTAACGCTTGGTTTGCGAGGCATGATTTGCAAGAGTGTTTTGCTCGTCTTGCAAAACACTCGCAATCCGCGTTACTCGTAAACTGAGGTTTGACTGTACTTTACGGTCTTCCATTCACTAATAGTGGCCTAAGGACAATTAAGGTAAGCGCAAGAGGGCTAGAAGAGGGTCATGCTGCTTCCAGTATCATGCTGATTAGGTGCTTGGGTTTTCAAGTGTTTGCCATTGTGTGTTACTGTAATTAGAATATTATGAGGCTGGAGAGCATTATTTGTAGAGAATGTTAAATGGCTAGCAGAAAGCAGACAACCTTATCAACATTTGATAGAACATCTTCATAACTTCCTTGACTTCTGTTTCAAGAAATTGCTTCTTAAGATGTAGTATATTTATACAGTAATACAGTAAATGACAGCAGAAAAAAAACCCTCACGGACCATCCAGTCTGCCCAACCAGGTGACCAGAGCCCCACCCATCATTCCATGTAGGCCCAGGTCACCCATGTGTAAATAATTGAGTGATTTCACACAGTTCTACACTAAAACTGTTACAAATTTCACTTGCCTAAAGTTGACGGGTTCATGAAAAAGTAAACAAAGTTAACGTTCAGTAATGCTGATAGCTGAAGAAGTGGGACTGATGGGCCGCGGCGGGAGCAGACCGCTGGGCAGGATGGACCTCTGGTCTGCCTCAGCGGAGGCAACTTCTTATGTTCTTATGTGTGCTAAAGTTAATGATAACATTTTCCTAAGCTTCCAGCAATATACACTTCTCCCTCCATATTCGCGGTTTCAGCAATCGTGGTTTCGGTTATTCACGGTTTTTAGCTTGCTGGCTCCCCTCCCCCCCAAATTACGTCAGCTTGCCTAGAGAAATCGCTGATTCCAAGCGTTTACGGAGAAAATCGCTGATTCCCAGCACTTTCTTCTCCGTGTGTTGCCTCTCCTTCAGGAACAGGCCGGGTCTCCCACCAAGTTATTCACGGTTTCACCATATTCACGATGGTTTTTAAAAGAAAACAGCGAATAACATGAAAAAGTTATTTGTGGTTCTGTTAATCCCCTTATCACAGCGAATACAGAGGGAGAAGTGTAAGAAGTTAGGAAAAAATGGCTTGAAAAACTAGCAACTGGCTTGCCAGTGGAGATTTTGTTTTCTTCTTTTGGAGTGACCAGTATTAAAAATAGCCTGATTCTTGCATCAAGTGTGTGCAAATAGTCTAACTTTCCATTATATTCAGTAGGTGGTTTATAATCTTAAATAATAAAATGCTATCCCGCACATGCGCACTCGCGATGCGTGATCCCTGATCCCTTTTCTGTCGGGATGTGGCCGCACGAGTGCGCATGCGCTAGATGGCGCATTGAGGAGTCGGGATTTAGGGGAAGGACAGCAGGCCCGGGAGAGCGAAGGAAGCCTCAGTGACACTGAGCCCAAATTCACAGGCCAGGCTTAACACTGATCAGCTGTGTTAGGAAGGGGGGTGTCTCGGAGGAGAGGGATCGCGGGCGGTCAGCGCCCTCACCACTCTGCAAGTCTCCAGCAGCCCCTCACAGGGGCCAAAAGGTAAAGAGGACGGATGTGCGGGCCTGGCAGGGATGGAGAGAGGCGGCGCTGCTATACAGCGACTTCCCCCCCTCTCTTCAGAGCAGGCCGTGACAGCGGCGGAGACTCTCCTCGCCATTTTTTAAATCAAAGCTGCTGCCGCGGCTCCTCTCTTGAACCGCACCAGGCGGGGATCGAGAGAGGAGCCGCGGCATCGGCTTTGAACTAAAAAATGAACTTAAGCTGAGCCCTACCGGCCAAAGTTTCTTTACACGCTGCAGCGGCTCCTCTCGCGGTGCTGGCGGCGGCTGCCGGGAGGAGGGCTCCGAGCTGCTGAAGATTGTCCAAACGCCGCGGAGTGGCCCAGAACAAGGCGACCGACGATTGGCTGGGGCTCCCGGCTGAGAGTGCGACACTGTTAAGTGGGCGGCCGCTGTGGCTGTCCGGGGGTGGGAGGCGAGGCCGTTAACTCTCGGCATGTAAAGCGTGTCCTCAGGGAGATTGTGAAGTAAATCAACCCTGGAGAGAGAGGCTGAGGGGCTCTGAAGTTCTTGAGTACTGATAGTTCAGATTTGTAATAGGACAGAAAGGAGGGGGAGGCGAGTCTTCCTTTCAGAAGAGGAAAGGATAGGAGAAGTATTCCTTACAGCTGAAAGAATGAGAGAGGACAGAAAGAAAGAAAGACAGATGGGGGAAGGGAGAGCGACAGAAAGAAAGACAGACAGGGGGCCAGGGAAAGAGACAGAAAGATAGACAGAAAGAAAGAAAAGGGGCAGGGAGAGAGACAGAAAGAAAGAAAGAAAAAGAAAAAAGAATGCCTAAGTCTACACATCTATTCTAGCACCCGTTAATGTAACGGGCTAAAAAACTAGTAATGTATAAATTTATTTATGTATCTTATCTTCGCTAAAGAGTATACACAACCAAGATCCTTCATAACAGGGAAGTCATAGGCTGAAATCACTGAAGTACTCGTATTATTATAATCTTTTTACATTTATTTAACAGGCCTGCTGTACAAGTGTTCTCCAAAAGATTATATCTACTGGATCTTTCAACTGAATCCAAAATTTAGGTTATGCTAATTGCTGTCCATTGTTGTGATTTTAGCTTGTCTTTTGATTGGCTCATTAGGAAATACACTTAACCCTCCATATTTACGGTATCGGTTATTCGTGGTTTTTCGAACAAAGGCCTCGCCCTCAAATTTACGTCAGAGAAAATTGCTGCTCCCAACTGCACTTTCTTCACTGGAACAGGTCAGGTTATTTGCAGTTTTGGGGCGGTTTTTGACAGAAAACCCACAAATAACATATGAAAAGTTATTCACAGTTTTCTCTATTCGCTGCCTTTCCCCTATCACCGCAAATGCGGAGGGGGAAGTGTATTTACATCAACTTCATTCAGGTCACAACACATTAAAACCTCCCCCTTCCCTTTTTTTTTTTTTTTAATGACGCTGCATTAGCATTTTTATCACCGACGCCAAAGGTAAAAATTCCGACGCTCATAGGAATTCTGTGAGCGTCGGAGCTTTTACCGCTGCGGCTGGTGATTTAAAAAAACACTGATGCAGCTTCATAAAAGGGGATATAAATTTTATAAGAATCGGCCGAGTTCTGCGGAAGATATGACAAAAAACATATTTCTGTGGGTTTTTTTTTGCTTCACAGGGTATTATAGAAACTTGCTTGTAAGTACTGGACATGGATTTCTAGCTTTTATTTTTACATTTTGGTATCATGCTGCTGGATATTCTGGGGCAGAAGTTTGGTTGGTTGGTGAATATTAGGCTGGCTGTTTGACTTTTAGTCCGTAGTTAAGAACACTCACTGGATGTTATGATAAAATTCACTGGTTAGGTTCAAAAATTTTTTTATTGATGCAAACAACAGCGGAAGCAAAACAAAGGCCCACAAAGGGTGCACAGCACAAAAAAGGATAAATCATATACAACACTATATCAAGCAGGAACAGGAAAAGAGTAAGAACAATAACGCCCCCCCCCCCTTCAATCTACTCATGCTAAGCGAGGCCAGAGTTGACGGAATGGCACTCCGAGGCCCTGGACTCTGAGCCATGAAGAAGCCACACCACCTCCCCCCCTACACTTATCCCCAAAGAACATACCTGTGACTAAGTGCCAGAACCTTTCAAAACACCCCCCCCCCTCCCCCGGTGGTACTCTCCATCCTGCCCCACCTTAGCTCACCATTGCTCTCTCACCCCTACAAGGTGAGCGCCCAGATTATGACACCCAGCATAAAACCTCACTGCGTCCCTTTGGACTGCAGATATGGCTCCCAGATATTCAGCTTCCGAGACCCTCCCGCATCCCTCGCCTCCCAGGTAGCCAACTGATGCAACTGGTTCCGCCAATGCCAAAACGCCGGAGGGTCCGGGACCGTCCAGCATTGTAGAATACATTTCCTGGCCACTAAGTTCATCTTCCTGCAGAGAGCCCGGTACCCCCTAGGAAAATTCACTGGTTAATTTTGGCTCACTGCCATAGAAAATGAGCACATTGAACTTCTTGTTAGCTATTATGATTTTAGGAAGACTTACCCCCTCAGCGCGCCTTAGTAAACGGACCCCTTAGTTAAAAGGTTGTGGGCACTTGTCCAAATTAACTTAAGCCCTTCTTGTTGTGTACATTGCACGAGCGTTCTCCGATTTAGGACCAAGTAGAATGTTTGAAAAATGTAAGAGAATATTTCCTGTTTAACATGTTTTACTACTTTTAAGAAATTTTAGCTTATTGCTTTTTCCATGTGATGCCCACAAGGGTTCCTCACAATTGCTGTCACTTTTTTGGCATGTATATCGCATTTTATGCCTCGTTGATGTGGTCTGAAAGATAAATGGAATAAATGTCCTTGATGCAGATTAGTAGCTGTAAACTCTGTATGTATAAATTTATTTCTTGATAAAATAAGTCGGGGGGGGGGGGGATTTTTATTTTTAAAGGCTTAATCCTTTGGTTTACTGCTTCTGGGTGCAGGTAAGTAGAATAGTTTTGCTGCCTTTTTCTGAATCACATGTGACAGAATGGCATTGGAACGTATCACATTCATTCCTGTGCTTACCTGCATGGTAGAGAAGTGAAACCTTTGTGTTACCTGTTGTTTCTTCTTTGTCTTCATTTGCCTAAGATCACTGTTGGGGATAGATTTTTGCATATTCAGTTACTGTACATGAACACGGAATTAGCAGCAGCCAAGGATGTATTCTCTCTAACTTTAGTCAACAAAAGTCATTCTCTAGTGTCGGTTAATTATATTTGATGCTGTGTTCTTAGCTTACATTAACAGTAATAGAATTAAGTTAGAGAGTATTTTCTTTGTGTCAGCGGGGAGGGCTTTGATAGAAGCTCCAGTGACAGGACGGTTAGGAAAGGCTGGAGTGGGCTTAGCAGTGGGAACCTAAAGACAGAAATGGATGGAATTCTATGGTCTATTACCCAGAAATATTAAAGAAAAGACAATTTAATCAGGAACATACTATATAATGAGTGTGCCTATTGGGCAAACTGGATGGCCCATTCAGGCTATCTGCTTTCATTTACTATGTTAGCGTTCTGCACAAATGGTTAACCCTTCCTACCAGCAGGTGGAGGTAGAGAAAAAAAAACCAGTTCTACTAGTGACATCACTAGATAAGCTGTGGTGCCCCCTGGAAGATTCCCATGTTTTTCAGCAGGCAGTAGGTTGCTATTTGGTGCCCGCCTGTCCCTGTCCTAGCTCCCTGCTTTGCTGGTCATGTCTGCGCAACATGGTAGAGCCAAAAGGCTGCTCCTAGGCTTACAGATTTGCTCTGTGCTTAGTCGAGTGTAAAGGTTGTCTTCGCAGCTCCCTTGATAGTGCTACTGGTAGTGGCTATAGGTTTGGTCTCTTGGGATCTGGCCTTGGGGTGTAGGTCCCTGTTCTCCCCCCTTCCCCGCCTTTCCCGGAACCCATTTTGGGGGTCAACACTTCCGTGCTCCCCTGCAACCCCAGATTTCATCTCTTTTTTTTTTAAAACCTGTTAGCTCTTTCTTATATTAGGGAATAGAACTTATGTTTGCTTCATCCATGCAGCTTTCAGAGCTCTTTAAAAAGCAGCGCAGAACTTGATTGGGGGAAGTCCTTTTTACTTGCAAGTGCGGGATATCCCAAATTAGCACCCAAGGAGAACCCAGGGAGCATCGGTGCTGCCAGGACTTCAGGCTGAAGGAATCTCCCCCCCTCCTCCGAATCACGGCAGGTACCCCTGCCATTGGCAAGATGAGACAGGCCAGAGAGAGTCATGGGCCTGTGTGTGTGTCTGCCATATGGTAGAGCATGCTGGCTGGCAAATACTGTGTGGCCTTCAGAGCCAGCAGCTAAGCAAGGATAATGAATTATTTCTATAGTGTGTAAATATGAACTATGTCTTTCTCTCAGTGAGCATTTTTCATGTGCTGTTCCCTTCCCCTCTTCAGCTAGCTAGAATGGATACATTGCTCTGTCACAGAATGCCTGCCTCATAGATTTGCAGATAGATTTCTCTATTCCCTCAGATTAGGAGACCAAATCTCGTTTTGTGGTGGGCTTTTTCATACCGGCTCATCTCAGGTCTTTCTGCAGGGGGTCAGCCTGGTGGGGTGCTACTGTTTTGTTTTGTCTCCAGAGCTTGACTCAGATGGTTAAGCAGGCCCTTCACAGGACCTATTATGGCACTAATCTTGGCCTTTACCCTAACCCTCATCTTGGAGGAGGGACCCATTTTGGGGTCTTAGCGCCATAGAACGTATCTGGTCATTCTGCAGAACCAGAGGAAAAGAGGTCTCATGTTCAACATTTTCAGAGAGAGGTGTTATCTCATCTCATTGATAAGGTGACTTCTTCTATGATCATAGTTTGGACCACAGGTTCAGATCTTGTGGAGGGGGGGACCCTTTGTTGGAGGGGCTCACAGGATCTTCCAAGCATTTTTCTCTGCAAACAGCCCTTGCTGGCAGAGTGGGAAGTACTGGGTGGACCTCTCCAAGGCTCTAGCTTACTAGTTCACCTACATACTTTTGATCCTGAGGAGGTGGCAAAGTATCGGTTGTTCCTCAAGCTTAATGCCCTTAGTTATGGTGAGAATTTGCAGGAGCCTGTAAGGAAACCACTCAGCACCGCCAAATCGCGCGCCTGCTCGTGCTGCTCAGCGGCCGAAGAAACTAGCGGCAGCCAGTTAGCAGCGGGGCAGGAACTCTTGACAGTTTGCTCCTGCCCACTGCACCTTCACCGGGGATCAGCAATAGAGGTATGAGGCTAGGGCAGGGAAGGGGACATGGTGCAGAACCTGGCAGCGGTGGCGGCCTGCAATAATTTTGGCAGGGGGTGCATTGTTGGCTCAAATATAAACCGGGACCCCCAATCCTGGTTTATATTCAAGTATATAAGGTAATGAGAGAAAACCAACATGAATTTAGTCAGGGGAAATCTTGCCTCACCATTCAGCTTTATTTCTTTGAAGAAGTGAATGAACATGTGGATAAAGGTAAACCGGTTGATATTGTGTATTTGGATTGTCAAAAGGCATTTGACAAAGTACCTCATGAAAGACTTCTGAGGAAATTAGAGTCATGAGATAAGAGGCAATGTGCTATTATGGATTAAGAACTTCTTGGAAGACAGAAAACAGAGTAGGTTTAAATGGTCAATATTCTCAATTGAGAAGGGTAAATATTGGGGTTCCTCAAGGGTTTGTGTTGGGACCACTGATTTTTAATATATTTATCAATGATCTAGAGATGGGAATAACTAGTTAACTAGTGAGATAATTTAATTTGCTGATGACAAAGTTGTTAAATCACATGAGGATTGTGAAAAATTGCAAGTGGACTTTGGGAGACTGGGTGTCAAAATGAGAAGTTCATAAGTCATTATTGAGAAGTCCTTTAGAAATCCACTGCTTATTCCTAGGATAAGCAGCATAAAATCTGTTTTACTACTTGGGACCTGTGTTGGCCACTATTTGAAACAGGATGCTGGGCTTGATTGACCTTCGGTCTGTTCCAGTATGGCAGTTCTTATGTTCTTATTGGACCTTTAGATATCGGCTCCCAAAGTACATGATTTGGGAGAGGGGGTAAGTCTATCATGTATCAACAAAGATGGAATTTGGAATAATTTTGCCTGATCACTTAAACAGTGTGTTGGCTAATGCCAGAGGAATGCTAGCTT
Source organism: Geotrypetes seraphini (assembly GCF_902459505.1). Lineage (NCBI taxonomy): Eukaryota > Metazoa > Chordata > Amphibia > Gymnophiona > Dermophiidae > Geotrypetes > Geotrypetes seraphini. Next base: position 174,448,368 of record NC_047091.1, on the reverse strand, counting down.
GCATAGGGAGAGGTATAACAGTGGGGAAAAAATAAATGTTATGACTCTCTCTAATCTAATCTTTGGTTTATATACCGGGTCATCTCCCAGTGGAGCTCAACTTGGTTCATATATAATTATGACTAGCCTTAAGCTTGATATGTACGTTCCTCATCGGTTCAGTTTATAAAGTGCATTCTCTATAGAGTTTGTTTATTAAATAGTTAAATGATTATTTTTCATTAACTTTCAAAAAGCTTGTAAAAATACTTAGCTTTAAACTGTAGTCCAACAAATCGGGATTATCTTGATGACATGTTTCGACAGAGCTTTTTCACAGGCACAATCCCTTTTATTTCTCCCATCAGCTTTTTAGACCACTTCTAGCCATCCTGTTGATTGGTAGAAATATGTTTCTACAGTACAGAAAATTGTATACTACATCTGTTAAGACTTAGATGTCTTTTGGAATATTTTAGCTCATGCCGCTCAATCTCGGGGCCCTTTCTTAATTCTTTCATTAGATGCCGAAAAGACATTTGATAGGATTGAGTGGGCCTACCTTTTCCCCACTGTATCTTGGTTTGTGTTTGATAAAAAAATTTAAATACACGATTAAAGTTCTTTATAACAATCCACAAGCTTCTATTATGGCTAATGGTGTATTATCTGATTTCTTTCCCCTTAAAAGAGGTATGAAACAAGGATGTCCACTTTCTCCTCTTCTATTTAACCTAGTTCTTGAACCCCTAACTATAGCATTTAGGGCAAATCAATCTATCAGGGGGGTGTCTATTAAAGATTCCTCTTTTAAGCTCTCTATATATGCAGATGATATTCTCGTCTATACCTCATTAGATTCCATTCCACACATTTTAACTTGTATTGGGGAATTTTCAATATTCTCTGGATTCAAGATTAATTGGTGTAAGTCAGCACTTCTCCCATTGATCCGTATGTACGTAAACATCACATCTCAAAGTATCCTTTTAAATGGGAACCGGATAAGATTAAATATTTGGGCATTTGGTCTAGTTCCTCTGTAAATAAAACACTGACTTTAAATTCCAAATTCATCATTGAGTTAACAACAACCATCTTACAATCCTAGTCTCCCCTTTTTCTTTCCTGGTGGGGAAGAGCTGAAGCCATTAACATGGTTTTAGCACCCAAACTAAATTACATTTTCAATATGATTCCTATTCCTTTCCCAGAGTCTTTATATAAGAAGGTAGACAGTCTAATTAACAAATTTATATGGAAATCTAAACCTCCCAGGATAGCGCTATACAAATTAAAATTGCCTAAACTTACCAGATTTCAAAAGATACCACTTAGCTTTTAGACTCACCCAAAGTCTGTGCTGGTTTCAAAATCTGGATGATTGGAATACTCCAAGGTGGTTGGTACTTGAGAAATTACTAATTTCTCCTATGCTTATACATTTACTTCCTTTTATGGATAAGTATCCTTATTCAAACTCTAAGGGCTCCTTTTATCAAGGCGCGCTACGGGGGTTAGCGCGTCGGACATTACATCACGCGCTAACCCCTGCGGCAAGCCAAAAAACTAACGCCTTGTCAATGGAGGTGTTAGTGACTAGCGTGGCAGACGGTTTAACATGCGGTATTCTGTGCATTAAACCCCTGCCGCGCCTTGATAAAAGGACCCCTAGGAATCGTAAAATCTTCAGCTTCAATCATATTTACATTTTATAAGACCATGAACGACACCAATATAGATTGGGACCATTGAATCTCATTAAGGAGACCTGTCTATCAAAGAATATATGGGCTCTATCTCAAGTAACCTTTCAGGGTGAAATTATGTCGTTAAATAACTTTATTAATAATTCCTAAATAAAATATTAAATAGATATTAATTTATGAATTATTACTGAAGTAATCAATGAAGTAATGCAATATAGTGATAAAAGAATTTGCCTCCGCTGGGTCAGACCAAGGGTCCATCGAGCCCAGTGGTCCGCTCCCATGGCGGCCCATCAGGTCCATGACCCATATGTGATCTTTTCTCTGATAGTTGAAATAAAGATAGGGAGGACGGGTTCAAGCCTGTGATGTCAGCAGGAGTAAAGAGAGAAATCTCTTTTTTTCTCATGGAAGAAATTCCAGTGGTTGAGATAATTACTCCGTTATCTGAGGCTTTAAACAAGAGATTTCCACAATTTAGCTTAATTCTCAATGATTGTGAGGTTTTATATTTAACTATTTGTTTAACCATTTATTCCCTTGATCTATTGTGGGATTACTAATCGCTCATGTTCTGCCAAACATAAAGTTCTTTGCGGAACATAAGATATAAGATAACGTAATAAATTGGTTCATTTGTTTATTTAGCTTAAAAACCAATAATAGTATTTTATATATAATCCAAAGTGAAATTGGAAACCAATGAGATTTTTTGAATAATGAAGTAATATGATCAAATTTCTTTGCATTATAGATTAATCCTAAAGCAGTATTTTGAATATTTTGCAATCTTTTAAGATCTTTGTCCATCTCCTTTAAACAAGAAGTTACAATAATCTAGTTGCTGAATCACAAGTGTGTTAAAATGTTTAATGAAGATGAGCGCATCAAACAAAGTTTATAAAATGTAGACTTAATGATATTTAAAAATATGTAAATTAAGAGAGTTCAGCATCAAAAGTCATACCTAATATACAAACTGAATTTACTTTGGAAACCAACTTTTTTCCAAGTACTAAAGCAATAATTGGTTCACGTTTTCCTTTTGGGTGAAAGATAATCAATTTTGATTTATCTGGATTTAATTTCAACTTCTGATTTACTAACCAGGTAGTAATAAAAGCCAACTTATTAATTCCTTCTAATTCTGAGACCAATGCAGTATCTAAAGTATAAAGAATCTGGATATTGTCAGTTTGATAAGTTTTATTTTGTTACCATTCCATTCCTGGCATCAGACCATTTTGAGCTGCTTAAGTACACCAGCTGAATTCTAAGTTTGATTGTACTGTCCCCTTTTTACCTCTCTCTGGGTATTGAAGGTTGGATTGTCATATCCCCAACACAGTACCTGTGACTTTTAACAGGATATCGAAGAGGTTTTCCATTGCTATCTATAACGCACAGCATCCAGTCTTCCCTGATAGTCCTCTGTCTATGTATTAATCAAAAAGTTATTATGTCCAGAGACCATAATTATTAAGTTTGGGCTGTCCCTGGCTAGTGATGCTGATTATAAATTATAAGAAAAGTTGATATGAATAATGTATATGGAGACTCAGATTTTGTTCTTCCCCCATGTGAAGAACTTTTGCGCATCACAGAAGAGCGGGACTTGAGTGTGATTGTTTGTGATGATCTTAAGGTGGCCAAACAGGTTGAAAAGGTGATGGCGAAATCTAGAAGGATGCTAGGTTGCATAGGGAGAGGTATGGCCAGTAGGAAAAAGGAGGTATTGATGCCCTTGTATATGACTCTGGTGAGACCTCATTTAGAACATTGTGTACAATTCTTGAGGCTGCACCTTCAAAAAGATATTAAAAGGATGGGGTTGGTCCAGAGGAAGGCTACTAAAATGGTGCGTGATCTTTATCATAAGGCATATAGGGACAGACTTAAAGATCTCAATTTGTATTCTTTAGAGCAGGGATCTCAAAGTCCCTCCTTGAGGGCCGCAATCCAGTTGGGTTTTTAGGATTTCCCCAATGAATATGCATTGAAAGCAGTGCATGCACATAGATCTCATGCATATTCATTGGGGAAATTCTGAAAACCCGACTGGTTCCGGCCCTCGAGGAGGGACTTTGAGACCCGTACTTTAGAGGAAAGGCAGGAGAGGGGAGATGTGATAGAGACATTTAAATACCTATGTGGTGTAAATGTGCATAAGTGGAGTCTCTTTCAATTGAAAGAAAGCTCTGGAATAAGAGGGCATAGGATGAAGTTAAGAGGTGATAGGCTCAGGAGTAATCAAAGGAAATACTCTTTTACAGAAAGGGTGGTATATGCGTGGAACAGTCTCCCGAAACAGGTGGTGGAGACAGAGATTGTGTCTGATTTCAAGAAAGCCTGAGATAGGCATGTGATTACTGTGGATGGGCAGACTGGATGGGCCATTTGATCTTTATTTGTCATCAGGTTTCTATTGGTAATAGAGAATGCTTTGTCAATATTTTGATGAAGCAGTTGCTTGAGTATAATATAGTAAACAAGGGGAGAAAATGACCACATTGGCCCATTCAGTTGTTCTTTTGATAGGTCAGTGTGTAATTTCCACACTCTTTTATTCTCTTTTATTCTCTTTAGGTATTCTTTGCCTCTTTCCTACTACTGCCATCCATATTAGTTCCAAGCATGTCCAGGTTCTGTTCGTAAAGACCTCTTTCACTTCATGAGGAAACCATCAAACGTTTTACAAAAGTGACTTAGTTTTTGTGATATCTTTGACCACTAGTTATAATACAGTATTTGTCAGTTCTTTAACCTTGTTTGTTTTAGAAGATGTACCATGCAACTGGATTAATGACTGATGATTGTCTATTACTTTGAATTATTTTTGATTCCTGCAGTAACGATGTTTAATTTACAACTGAAGTATTACATTTTGAACAGTTTTCTTTGTTGTATTTATACTTTTTTGGGGTTATGAAAATCTCTCTTCAAATCTTCTTAGTATCAGGTTGGCCAGCTGTATTCTGTAGCAGAAGCCAGTAAGAACGAGACTGGTGGAGGAGAGGGAATTGAAGTCCTACAGAATGAGCCCTATGAAATGGATGGTGAAAAAGGGCAGTATACACACAAAATCTATCATTTAAAGAGGTGAGTCATGCCAGAACCCTTTTTCCTGTGGACAGATGTGTAGTTGTGCAATGATGGATCAGATTAACTAACCTTCCAAATGAATGCCAGCTTATCAGATCACTAGTATCGTGCAGTGTTCCATAACCTCTTATTCTGGAGCCATGGTCTCTATTTGCATTGTTGTCTGGGTCAAATGGTTTATCCCTCTCTTCAGAACTTGCAGTAAATTAAAGCCGATAAACATTTTTGTAAAAAGAAAAAAAAATCCCTATTAAGGGTGATCCAAGACACACAAGTGTGTGTGGTTTTCCCCCTAGGGCAGGGGTGTCAAAAGTCCCTCCTCAAGGGCTGCAACCCAGTTTGGTTTGCAGGATTTCCCCAATGAATTTTTCATGAGATCTAGCAGCATACAGTGACAGCAGTTCATGCAAATAGATTTCATGCATATTCATTGGGGAAATCCTGAAAACCCGGGTGGATTGCAGCCCTTGAGGAGGGACTTGGCACCCCTGCCCTAGGGGCTGTATTTGCTACCATATTACCATGTTACTGTGCTCCAGTGTGGTAGCAAAATTCAGTAACTGAAACCCTAAGAAGAGAATGGAACTACATAAAACCCACTATCCTCTATCTTGCAGTCCACATGTATGCATGGTAAAAACCCTGTCAACCGTGTGTGTGTTAGTACCAGCAATATCTGTTAGGAAAATGTATTCCTATTTTAATGTCATGAAATTAAAATGATGGACAGAACCTGTTCTTTATGATGCCAGTGTATGTATTTTGTTATCTATTGATTTATGTGAGCCAGATGATCTTGTAAGTAAACCTGAAGAAAAATTATACAGTGTAAAATAGTTATTTTTGCACATTTTTACAGAATTCTAATCTAAGTTTTATATATCATTATTAATCCCCCCAAAGGGTCCAAAATGGTTTGCAGAAACCATAATCAATACCATACAACAGATTCACTGTCAAATATTTACAGGAAGGTGACAATAGTTTAATTTCAAGTTAAAAATTCTGAAATAGTTCTTTTTGAGATTTTGTTAATGTTCATACTTTACTCATTCAAAAAACAACCTAGGGTTGATTACAAAAATGTATTTATAAATTGTTGCTTCAGAGCCAAAGTTTGGTATGTGCAATTTTTGCGTGAAATGAAGAAACCAACATACAACTAAAAACAAAAATTACATTTTCATTTTTGAAACACCATATCCACCCTAAAGATTACCCCATCAGAGACGCTCTAGCTAAACAGCCACACCTTCACTCTTTTCCTGAGGACAGATAGCTCTGTTCCAATGGTAGCCTTAGCAAAATTAAATTCTATTCTGGGCGAGTGTGAGTTAATGTCCCTGTCCTGATGCTGGAAGGCTGTCTGGTAAGGTTTGCCTCTTTGATGATTACTAAAATCTGCAATATGGTCGACACCCCTGATGGTGTGGATAACATGAGGAAGGACCTAGCAAAGCTTCAAGAATGGTCCGGAATTTGGCAGCTAAGATTTAATGCTAAGAAATGCAAGGTTGTGCATTTGGGCTGAGCAAATGGTACTATTTAAGGGGTGAAGAACTTTATGCACAAAAGAGAAGCATGACTTGCATATGATAGTATGTGATGATCTTAAGTTGTCAATAAAAAAGCTATTTAGGAGAATACTCAAATTAAATACCGAATTCCCAAAACCTAACAGTAATATATGCTGGAATTCAAAAAACTATTTGTTTTTTGTTATTTTGTTTTAAGTTTTGTTTAGTTTTTTGAATTCCAGCATATATTACTGTTACGATCTTAAGTTGGCCAGACAGGTAGAAAAAGCAACAGCAAAAGCTAGAAAGATGCTTGGGTGCTTAGGGAGGGTTCATAGACAGTGGAGTTCAAGACGTCAGCGCGTTGACAATCCAGCGGCGACAATTCGGCGCAAGACGTCAGCGCGTGGGGGAAAAAGTAATTTTTAAAGAGCTCCAATGGGGGGTTTGGGGTGGCAACCCCCCCCCACACACACACACTTTATTGGTTAGTGTTCGCGCTGCTGTTGGAGGGGGGTTCAGGGGGTTGGAAACCTCCATTATAGCGAAAACGGAACTTTTTCTGATTTATTTTCGGGAAAAGTTCAGTTTTCTCTATAATGTGGGGGGTTTCACCCCCCCCCCCCCCCGCAATGGCAGCGCAAACACTAACCAATAAAGTGGGGGGGGGGTTGCCACCCCAAACCCCCAGTCGGAGCTCTTTAAAAATTATTTTTTCCCCCGCGCGCTTCTGTCTTCCGCCGAATTGTCTGTGCTAGATTGTCGGCGCGCTGGCGTCTGGCGCGTGATTATCCCGTCACCCTTAGGGAGTGGAATAGCAAGGAAGAAAAAGGAGGTAATGATGCCCCTGTATAAGAGACTAGTGAGATAACTTTTATATTGTGTACAATTCTGGAGACCCCACCTTCAAAAAGATATAAACAGTATGGAGTCGATCCAGAGAAAGGCTTCTAAAATGGTCAGTGGTCTTTGTCATAAAGCTTCATAGTTTATTTAAAATTTGATTACACCCCTATCAAAGTTCTAGGCGAGAGTACAATATTAATAAAAATAGGGGTACAATAATTTAAGACTAAGACGTCTACAGACTAAGGACAAACCATACTGATTATACGTGGGAAGGGGGAAGGAACTACAAGAAAGTCAAGAAAGAAAACATATAAGGAACAAACAAAAAAAAGACTGTAAGGGGTGAGCAGCGCATTTGGAAAGGGTACCTGGCGCTCTTAGGCATCTTTGAACAGAAAAGGATATATATAGGGAGGGGACATACTAAAATTCAATGCAAAGAAATGCAGAGTAAAGCATTTGGGGATTAATAATAGGAAGGAACCGTATATGCTGGGAGGAGAGAAGCTGATATGCACGGACGGGGAGAGGGACCTTGGGGTGATAGTGTCCGAAGATCTAAAGGCGAAAAAACAGTGTGACAAGGCAGTGGCTGCTGCCAGAAGGATTCTGGGCTGTATAAAGAGAGGCGTAGTCAGTAGAAGGAAGAAGGTGTTGATGCCCCTGTACAGGTCATTGGTGAGGCCCCACTTGGAGTATTGTGTTCAGTTTTGGAGACCGTATCTGGCGAAAGACGTAAGAAGACTTGAGGCGGTCCAGAGGAGGGCGACGAAAATGATAGGAGGCTTGCGCCAGAAGACGTATGAGGAGAGACTGGAAGCCCTGAATATGTATACCCTAGAGGAAAGGAGAGACAGGGGAGATATGATTCAGACGTTCAAATACTTAAAGGGTATTAACGTAGAACAAAATCTTTTCCAGAGAAAGGAAAATGGTAAAACCAGAGGACATAATTTGAGGTTGAGGGGTGGTAGATTCAGGGGCAATGTTAGGAAATTCTACTTTACAGAGAGGGTGGTGGATGCCTGGAATGCGCTCCCGAGAGAGGTGGTGGAGAGTAAAACTGTGACTGAGTTCAAAGAAGCGTGGGATGAACACAGAAGATTTAGAATCAGAAAATAATATTAAAGATTGAACTAGGCCAGTTACTGGGCAGACTTGTACGGTCTGTGTCTGTGCATGGCCGTTTGGAGGAGGATGGGCAGGGGAGGGCTTCAATGGCTGGGAGGGTGTAGATGGGCTGGAGTAAGTCTTAACAGAGATTTCGGCAGTTGGAACCCAAGCACAGTACCGGGAAAAGCTTTGGATTCTCGCCCAGAAATAGCTAAGAAGAAAAAAAAAAAAAAATTTAAATTGAATCAGGTTGGGCAGACTGGATGGACCATTCGGGTCTTTATCTGCCGTCATCTACTATGTTACTATGTTACTATGTTACTTAAAGATCTCTAATATGTACGTTGGAGGAATGGTGGGAGAGGAGAGATTAGTAACAGTAAATGACGACAGATAAAGGACCTGAACTGTCCGTCCAGTCTGCCCTGTAACTACATGCGTTACAATTTAATGACTGAATTTTTTTTTCTTTTGTTTCTTCTGGGCCACAAACCTTAGAAGTCCACCTTACTGTCCTTAGGTATTTAAACGTTTCAGTAGTTGGAACATATCTGGCATAAATGCACATGAGGCGAGTCTCATTCAATTGAGAGCAAACTCTGGAATGAGAGGGCATAGGATGAAGGTAAAAGGAGACCAAAAAATAACCTCAGAATATTCTTTTTCATAGAAAGGGTGAATAATGCTTGTAACAGCCTCCCAGTGGAGGTGGTAGAGATGTCAAATGTATCCTAATTCAAGAAAGCTCTAAGGGAGAGAACGGGATAGTAGATGGCATGGATAGTCTGCCTTCATTTTTCTATTTTTAGTAGGCCCTGGTATTTGAAATAGAGCTTTTAGGAAAGGATCAAGGCTTTCAAAGGTTTATACTCTCAAACAAGTAGCTAAGTCATTGGAGACACCATCTACAATGCTTTAAAAACTAAACAAATGATTTTAAGACAAATAGTAGGTCATTGGTAACCAGTGCAGTTGGATGAATACCAAGATCACATGTTTGTCTTTTCAATTTCAGAACAAACATTGACACCCAGCATTACAAATATTTAGGATAGATTTTTTTCTGTAGTCATTTAAGGACTTAAAAATCTTTTACTGGTTTTATATGCCTAGATTACTTATTTTTTTGGTTCATCTGGGTGCTTATACTCAATTTTTTTTTTACTGGATATCTCTTTGTATTGGCATGAATCTGTGTATGTATACTGTATATATATATATATATATATATATATATATATATATATCCAGAAATTTAAAAAAAAAATACTGATATCCAGTAGAAACAAATTGAATAAAAACATCCAGATGAACCAAAGAATATGTAAACTGGGCATGTAAAATCAATAAAAGATTGAGTTTGATTTGGGAATAGAAGAAATACTATCCAATTATTTATGTTATATACTCGAATATAAGACAATCCAAATATTAGTCGAGGGTACCCTTTTTCCCCACAAAAAGGAGGATAAAAATGGTTGACTTGAATATAAGCTGGGGGGGGAGATTTAATATTCATGTGCCCTACCCAGCCCCCCCTCACTGCCTGCCAGGCTCTGCACCCAGTCCTCCTCATTCCCTGTCCCTCGCCCTACCCTGTACCCTGTCTCCCCTCTCTCCCAGTGCCCTTAGGCCTCCACCAGGCCTGCCGTATGAGCTGGTGGTCAAGTGGTGGTCTGGGATAGGAGGGATCCTTCTTGTCCTGTCTGCCTCTGACAATTTTTTTGCTTCCCACTGCGTACCTTTTTTGAATCCCTGGTGGTCCAGCAGTGTACAGGGCAGGAGCGAGCTTTCTGGGCTCCTGCCTCATGCTGAGCCCCTCCCTGAAAGGCTGCCTCAAGTTCTTGTGGCCCAGTGGTGTACCGAGCATGAGCGAGCTTTTTGCGCTCCTGCCCGGACTGGAGTCGCTCCCTGAATGGCTGCTGCAAATTCTCTCAAGTCCCGTGAGAACTTGCAGCAGCCATTCAGCGAGCGGCTCTGCGACGGGCAGGAGCACAGAAAGCTCACTCCTGCCCAGTATACCGCTGGACCACAGGAACTCACAGCAGCCATTCAGAGGGGCTCAGCACAGGGCAGGAGCGTGGAAAGCTCGCTCCTGCCCTGTACACTGCTGGACCACCAGGGATTCAAAAAGGGAGACAAGAGAGGGGGGCAACAAAAATTGTCAGAGTCCACCAGACAGGAGATGGGAGGTTTCCCTTCTCTCTTGGCCCACCAGGTCATACAGCAGGCCTGGCGGAAACCTGCAACAAGTCCAGGAGGGGGTGGGTGGGCGCTGACTCAAATATAAGACGAGACCCCCATTATTGAGCCATTTTGTTTGGCCCAAAAATCTCATCTTATATTTGAGTATACAGTAGTATACTGGACGTCCTTCTGGGGAAAGAGCAAGCTCTACCGGCGGGACGGCCTGCACCTGAGCACAGCGGGAACTAGACTACTGGCAGCCAATGTGAGGAAGGAGATCGAGAGGGCTTTAAACTGAGGAGAGGAGGAAAGCCGACAGCTGATCTGATGTTGACGCTTCGGACAACAGTATCCAGAACAGATGCTGAACGGGCTGATTGCAGGGAGGAAGCAGAGGGACCGGAGGATCTTATGATCAGACAGCGAGGGAAACATCAGGTAAAGGGAGCTTGCTGGGAGAAGACTAAGGGGCATGGAGACACAGGGGGACTGGGTGGCACGAGGGCGAAAGCTGAGGGCAATATAGAGGTACCACAAGGCGAGGGGGATCAAACAGAGGCTCAAGGGATGATAGCCCAGGAGGGGGCCGGTAGGGCTAGAAAACCCAGAGGAAAAGCGGGGAAGTGGGGTGGCGGGAATGTGGGGAAGCTGAAAGCTAAGAGGGTAAAGGCTGAGGGCAAAGCAGAAGCACAGGGAACGGGAGAACTGCCCGAAATCCAAGGGCAGGCGGCCCAGGTAAATGCAGAGGTGGAGGAAAAACGACGGGACCTGCGGTGCTTATACGCAAATGCAAGAAGCCTCATGGCCAAGATGGGTGAACTAGAAGTCGTGGCCAAGGGGGAGGACCTAGATATAATTGGAATTACAGAAACCTGGTGGACAGAGGAAAATCAATGGGATGTGGCGCTGCCAGGGTACAAGCTCTACAGGAGGGACAGGACCCACAAGAAGGGGGGAGGCATAGCACTATATATAAAGGACTCTATCCACTCGGTCGGGATGGATATGGCAACAAAGGCAGAGGGGCTGGAATCGCTATGGGTCAAATTGCCGGGAAACAAGGGTGCAGGCATAAAACTGGGGCTGTACTATCGCCCACCTGGTACGCCAGAAGGAGTCGGACACGACTTGGAAGCGGAATTGAGACAGGAATGCAGGACTGGAAGTGTAACAGTGATGGGGGACTTCAACTACCCGGGAATAGACTGGAGTACGGGTCACTCCAACTGCACTAGGGAAACAGGATTTGTAGAAGCTGTGAGGGACTGCTTCATGGAGCAACTAGTCAAAGAACCGACGCGAGGGGGTGCTACTCTTGACCTCATCCTAAACGGATTAGGGGGGCCTGCAAGAGGGGTAGAAGTGGGAGGACCACTAGGCAACAGTGATCACAATGCGATCAGATTCACATTAGAAAGGGGGACACCCATAGTAAGGAGGACCGCAACAACTGCGCTCAACTTCAAGAAAGGGAACTATGTTGCTATGAGGGAAATGGTGGGGAGGAAGCTCAGAAACATCTTTAGGATGGAGACTGTGGGAAGCGCCTGGACCCTATTCAGGGACACCCTGCAGGAAGCACAAAGAATGTACGTTCCCAGTTTCAGGAAAGGCTGCAAGAACAAGCGATCAAAGGACCCGGTTTGGATGTCAACTGAAGTAAAGAGGGCAATAAATGACAAAAAAGTATCCTTCCGGAGATGGAAAAAGGACCCAACGGAGGAAAATCACCAGGCGCACAGGAAATGCCAAAAGGAATGCCACCAAGAGGTTAGAAAAGCGAAAGGGGAATACGAAGAGGGGCTGGCCAGGGAGGCGAAAAACTTCAAGGCATTCTTCAGTTACGTAAAGGGGAAGCGACCAGCGAGAGAGGAGGTGGGGCCGTTGGACGATGGGGATAGGAAGGGAGTGATTAAGGAGGATAAAGAGGTAGCTGAGAGGTTGAACACGTTCTTCTCGTCGGTTTTCACGAGCGAAGACACATCTAATATACCGGACTCAGAGGAGCTCATGAGTGGGGAACAGGCCGAAAAATTGGAGCACATAGAGGTAAGTAAGGAGGATGTCCTCAAACAGATAGACAGGTTAAAATGCGGTAAATCACCGGGCCCGGACGGGATCCACCCAAGGGTTCTGAAGGAACTAAGACAAGAAATAGCGGGCACAATCCAGCATGTTTGCAACCTATCCTTGAAAACTGGTGAGGTACCAGAGGACTGGAAATTGGCGAATGTCATACCTATCTTCAAGAAGGGATCGAGGGGTGACCCCGGGAACTACAGGCTGGTGAGCCTGACTTCAATTATAGGGAAGATGGTGGAAGCTATGATCAAGGACAGCATTTGCGAGCACATCGAGAGGAATGGCCTACTAAGAACAAGCCAGCACGGATTCTGTAAGGGAAGGTCGTGCCTAACGAACCTTCTGTATTTCTTTGAGGGAATAAGCAGTCGGGTGGACAATGGGGAACCCATAGACATCATTTACCTCGATTTTCAAAAGGCTTTCGACAAGGTGCCACATGAAAAGCTGCTTAGGAAGCTGTGGAACCATGGGGTGGGAGGGGATGTGCACAGATGGATCAAGCACTGGTTGTTGGGTAGACTGCAGAGGGTCGGAGTGAAGGGCCAATATTCTGACTGGCGGGGAGTCACGAGCGGTGTGCCACAGGGATCGGTGCTGGGGCCGTTACTCTTCAACATATTTATCAATGACCTGGAAAAGGAGGCAAAGTGCGAGGTTATAAAATTTGCAGACGATACCAAACTGTGCGGTAGAGTTAGGTCAAGGGAGGAGTGTGAGGACCTGCAAAGGGACCTGGACAAGCTGGAAGACTGGGCAAACAAATGGCAAATGCGCTTTAACGTGGAAAAATGCAAGGTCATGCATATAGGGAAAAAGAACCCGTTGTTCAACTACAAATTGGGGGGGGCATTGTTGGGAGACAGCAGATTTGAGAGAGACTTGGGTGTGCTGGTGGATGCATCACTGAAGCCATCTGCACAGTGCGCAGCAGCCTCGAAAAAAGCCAACAGGATGCTGGGCATCATAAAGAGGGGCATAACAACCAGGACGCGGGAAGTCATCATGCCATTGTATCGAGCGATGGTGCGTCCACATCTGGAATACTGCGTTCAGTATTGGTCGCCACACCTCAAGAAGGACATGGCGGTACTTGAGAGAGTCCAAAGGAGAGCAACGAAACTGGTAAAAGGGCTGGAACACTGCCCATACGCCGAGAGGTTGGATAGGCTGGGGCTCTTCTCTCTGGAGAAAAGGAGGCTCAGGGGAGATATGATAGAGATCTTCAAGATCATGAGGGGCATAGAGAGGGTGGATAGGGACAGATTCTTCAGACTGAAGGGGACAACAAGTACGAGGGGGCATTCGGAGAAACTGAAGGGAGATAGGTTCAAAACAAATGCAAGGAAGTTTTTTTTCACCCAAAGGGTCGTGGACACTTGGAATGCGCTACCGGAGGAAGTGATCAGGCAGAGTACGGTACAGGGATTCAAACAGGGATTGGACGGATTCCTGAGGGATAAAGGGATCGTGGGATACTGAGAGAGGTTTCTATACCTGTGTTACTGAGAGATGTAACACAGGTATAGAAAGCTAACCAGGTAATAAGTATAGAAACCCAACAGGTCGTGCATGTGCAAGACCGGAGGGTTAGGACTACGATGGGAAGATAGGACTTCAATGAGAAACCAAGGTGGCAAGGGAGCCCCTTCTGGTGATTCAGACAGGTCGTGACCTGTTTGGGGCGCCGCGGGAGCGGACTGCCGGGCAGGATGGACCTATGGTCTGACCCGGCGGAGGCACTGCTTATGTTCTTATGTTCTTAATAAATGGCTAAATCATCACTTGTACCAGAATAAGATCAAGTATCCTTAAAAGAATTTGTATCAACAGATACTTCTCTGATTTAGTTAGAGGTTCTCTTGTTAAATCATCACTTGGTGATATAACCCTAAATCAAAGTAAAGAATCATCCGTCCATAGCAACATTGTTGTCAACATAAAAGGAAGAGGGGGGGGGGGGATAATCGCATGGCCCCGTTCATGGGTTAGGCAGTCTGTTAAGAGCAAAAAGTCTAAAGCTGCCATTAAAATCTACTATCTGCCCAATCCATAACAGAGTATGTATAGCATTGTAATGGATGATAAAGTAGGCATGGCCTGTTTTGCATTTCTAGATTTTCTTCTTTTTGAGGAGCAGAGTGATTCTGGCTCCCATCAATCAACCCTTTTTACATTGTAAATAGAAACATGTCCAGTAATGGGGTGACTAAAAAAAAATCCAAACAACATTTATCAAGATGAGCAGTGAAACTAGGATCTCATACAGCAATCCATTTAGTACCTTTTGGTTCTCCTTTCAAGATCTTTCAGAAATTTTGGTTACTTCAACACGTGACTTAGAGAAAAATCAGGCCAAATTAAATGTCTGAACCATATATTAATTGTAGAACCCTCACTAAAGTGCCTTTCTATCTAGGGCAGGGGAGGCAATTCCGGTCCTCTAGAGCCAGAGCCAGGTCAGGTTTTCAGGATATCCACAATGAATATGTATGAGATGGATTTGCATGCACTGCCTCCTTGAGATGCAAAATCTATCTCATGCATATTTATTGTGGATATCCTAAACTAAACCTTAGGTTTGTATACCGCATCTTCTCCGCAATCGTAGAGCTCGGCACGGGTTACAGGGCTAAGAAAGAAAGGAACTCCAAAGGAGGATTATAGGATTAAGTGTAAAGAAGATATAGAGGGTATTAGGGTACCAGAGAGGGGGGAGGTGTTACATTTTTGAGAAGAGCCAAGTTTTCGGATGCTTTCGGAAGAGTTGGAGGGAGCTCGAGTTTCGGAGAGGGGATGTAAGGTTATTCCAGAGCTCAGTGATTCTAAAGGGGAGGGATGTCCCTAGGTTTCCAGCATGGGATATATCCTGAAAACCTGACCTGGCTCCGGCTCTCGAGGACCGGACTAGGGCAAAAAGGTCCTTCAGTCCTAAACAAGCAAATATATTTGAATTTACAAGATCGTTAGTTCAGCTTATGAATTGCATCTACATTTGGTTAGAAGCTGACCATTTCATTTTGTGTTTATATGTCATATCAACTAGTTCAGAAATTCCTTGTTAACTTAGATTCTTGATATAATGCATTTCTTTGGCACAACCAAAGTGTTTATGTATTACACATTACATCGAGGTACTGTATTTCCATTGTTCCTAGTGGGTTTACGAGGCTTTTTTTGGTTCCTGGGACATGGAGGGTTAAGTGATGGGAGCTGCAGTGGGAATCGACCCCATTCAGTTGTGATTTTAAAAGTTTCTTTCATAAGCTATCAGAAAAATCTGATACAAGAAACCAAAGTAATTACATGCTATATTTTAAAATAGTACTTACAAGACCCTATGTACTTCAGGATTACTGACCATATGAAATAAGCCACCATAATGACCAGTGTGTGAGTAAAGCATTATTTCAGCTTCCTGCCTTTAATTCCTTCTGGAATGTTGGAGGCATGCTCAGTATTTTTCCCTCCTCCTAGGTTCTAGTAATGTTAACTGATTCCACATGGCAGGGCTAAGCTTAAGAGAAATCACACGATCAGGGTTTACACATCCCAACTCTCTAAGAATAAAAGTGGAAGAAATGAAAACATACTCTTAGTGGGGGAAAATCTGCCAGAATTATTAGTAAGAGGAAGTTTCTGGAAGTTGAACTTTTTAGAAAGATGAGAAAATGGCTTGAATAATGAACAACATTCTACAGACAGTTGACCACCATTGTTGAAAGCTGTGCCAGTACTACTGGGTAGACCGATTGTCCTTACTTGCTGTCGTCTCTTATGTCCCAATAGTAATTTTGTCAAATAAGACTTTGCCCTAGATTCACCAAACTCATCGTTCTGGATCGTTGTTGGGCAATTTTTGGCCGAGTTTTGCCAAGCGACTGATTCACTACAGATTCTTCATGCAAATGATCTGATCGGATGCACGCCCTAAAGCGCAGATTATCCTTGTTGGTTGTAGATGCGATTTGTGTATGCACTTGCTCATCGCACAAGCGAAGTCAAAATAAAGAGGGCGGGGTGGCTGCAGTTTACTTGCTGGGCCTACGAGTGGACATTTTAAAAGGAATCATTTCAATTTGTGCAGCCAGATTAAGGAACAGAACACGCTTTGTGCAGCCAGATTATGGAACAGAACACGCTTTAAACCCGTGGGTTAAAACCACGTGCTCGCACTTTGCTTTTTGTAGAATATATAAAAAGGGAGTTCGTATGCATATGTACAGTTCTATTTTTTTATTTTGATGGTTGTTTTGTACCCTCGATAACTGGGATTTCAGGGCGGCAGAGAGCAGGAGAGTTGGCAAGGACAGTAAGCGACTGGTCCTCAGCAGTCGCTTCATTTTGGATTGGCAAACCCAATCAGTGTTTCTTCTGCTTAGTGAGCCGATGGCTTCCTACTTATGCATGCCATTTCCCCTCATTTGCATGGGCGGATCAGATCGGGTGGGAGATTGATCGGGCAGAAGGTTAGTGAATCGGGTCGGGGATCGATCGCAAACTGGTCGGGACACGATCGGTGAGTTTAGTGAATCTAGGCCTTAGAGAAGGTGCAGACAAAAGCAAATATTCTCAAAATGGAAATGCAATCCCAGTGATGTTGCCTTGGTGTCATTGCCTTATCAGAGATGCAATTTTTGAAAGAAAATAAAGCTTCAATGATGAGCTCCTGGTGATAGGACACGGTTAGAAAACCAAAAAAGGTTCTCCATTGCTGTTTATATAATAAAGAGAATCATCTCAAGCACTTGTTCAAGCATCTGCAGATTTTTATTGGCTGCACATAGGGCCAGATTCTGTAAACGTCTAAATTGGCAGCCACCTACAAAAATGGGGCTGGCTGAGTGTCCCTCATGCTTAGGTGCTGTTTAAAGAATCACAGCTAATGACGCCTACCAGAAAACTTAGGTGTTTGCAATGTAGGCCAGAGTTTTACTGACCTACATTGCAGATGCCTAAGTTCGTTTGACAATCGCATCTAATGGCAGCTAAGGTCATCTTCGCCCCCTAATCACGCCTACTTAGTCACTCTTAGCCTCCTTAGATGTGGTTATGACACCTACCTTTGTAGGCATCTACCAGAACCTGTTTTGTTTTTTTTAATGAGTTTTTGCCACGACAATTAAAACCACTTAAGTTAGGCAGCGGTATGGTGTCTACCGCTGCCTAACTTACGGCACCATTTAAAGAATCTGGCCCGTGGTGTTTGGTTGCAAACATTTATAGTGTATATCTTTTAAAAGAATAATATAAAACATTTCACTTTCTTGCTCTTTGCAGTAAAGTTCCTGGGTTTGTGCGAATGTTTGCTCCAGAAGGCTCCTTGGTTTTCCATGAGAAAGCTTGGAACGCATATCCTTTTTGTAGAACAAGTAAGTTTATTAGGATTTTATAGACCGCCTATCAAGGTTTTCTAAACGGTTTTACAATCAGGTACTCAAGCATTTTCCCTATCTGTCCCGGTGAGCTCACAATCTATCTAACGTACCTGGAGCTATGGAGGATTAAGTGACTTGCCCAGGGTCACAAGGAGCAGCGCGGGGTTTGAACCCACAACCCCAGGGTGCTGAGGCTGTAGCTTCAACCACCGTGCCAAACACTCCTTTATTTGAATTAACTTTTCTTGAATTCTTACATTTTGACTTTAAAATATTTTTTGCTTGTGCCTAACATTGTTGGAGAAGGCCAAAAGAAAGGAGAAGAGGAATGATTCGCAACTGACCTACAAGTGTGAATACAAGGGGGTACCGAAAAGTTCTCATCCCAACCAACTTCTTAAATTCTGAGTGTTATTTTGCCACTGTAGTAGAAGAGAGTGTTATTTTATTTTGCAAAGGGCCAATCTGTAGAATCATAATTCTGTGGTTTTTAACATAGGGGTTCTTTTTTCAAGGCGCAGTAGGGGTTTAACGCGCGTTAAACCACCTGCCGCGCTAGTCGCTAATGCCTCCATTGACGAGGCGTTAGTTTTTTTGGCTTTCCGCGGGGGTTAGTGCGTGATTAAATGTCCGACGCGCTAACCCCGCTAGCGCACCTTGATAAATAGAGCTCATAGTTTTAGATCATTGATTGAACCTTGTCAACGAAGTGTGTGGAATTTTCCTGTGTGGAACTCCAAACCAATTGCAGTTCCTATTCCCGCAGAAGAAAACTCCCAAAGGAAATTCATGAAGTATGATGTAAACATTGAGTGACAAATGCCCATCATACTCCACAGTGAAGAAGTGATGTGCAAACTTTCAGAGTGGAGATTTTGAGACTGAAGACGCAGCAAGGTCTAGGAGGCCTCAAACGGTGTCAGCTCCTGAAATTGTTGACCACAATTGTTGATGAAACATGGTTACACTACTATGATCTTGAGACAAAGCAGTCCATGCAGTGGCAGCACTCAGGTTCTTCAAGACCAAAGAAATTCAAGACCCAAAAGTCAGCAGGAAAGATCTTGGCCACAGTGTTTAGGGATCTGGAAGGTGTTGTAATGTCCATCTTCTAAGAGGCCAAACAGTTAATGCGGTATACTTTTATAATGCGGTATCTAATATAATAAAACGGTAAGCCGCGCATGCGCACTTCCTATGCATGCATCCGTTTTCCGTGAGCTGTAGCTAGGAAGTGCGCATGCGCAGCTTACAGTCTGGCCTTCCCTGCTCTCGAGGCGAAAGGCGGTGCAAAGGCAGTGCGGAGCGGCAGCTGCTGGGAGGAGGCTGCGGCGGCTTGAGGCGAAAGTTTTATGTCTACCGCTGGCGGCCGGTGAAACCCTAATGCTGACCGAGGCTGCCTAAAGGAACAAATGCAAACCGACGCCAGCTCTCCCGTTCGGAGCCTTCTCTTCCCCCCCCCCCCACTCTGCCCTTATGACTTCCGCGTTCCCCGCTGCACCCCCCACAAGGAGGACCGAGCGCGGGTGTGGCGGGTGGGGAGCAGTACCACCGGCATCCGAGCAGGATATTTCAGAGAAGTACCAAACTGACGACTGTGGGCTAGGGAGAGGAAGAAGGAGGTAGAGAGAGATCTGCAAGGTAGAAGGAAGGGAATAGGTGAAGGGAACAAAATAGAGAGACTAGACTGGACAGACAGGGGAGGGCTGCAGGGAATGAGAAATCAAGTTTCAAGTATTTACATAAAGATGTACCATTCAGTGTCCCAGTGCTCCAGAGCAGGGGGGAAAAGGAAGGGAGGCCTACTGCAGGACAGGGTAGGTAAAAGGAAGGGAGAATGGACAGGGGGAGCAGGCAAGGGGTGGTGGTGGACAGCCAAGGAAAAAGAAAGACAGAAAGCGCAAAGGAGACACAGAGAGAGAGAAAGAATTAAAGACAGACACACACACATATATTCTAGCACCCATTAATGTAACGGGCTATAAGACTAGTACTTTTATAATGCAGTATGTTTTGTGCATGCGTAATCACTAGTGTGCACCATAAGTTTTGTTCATTATGTTCTGGTTTTGTAAAACTTTAATAAAACATTTTTGAACTGAAAAAAAGAGGCATTGAAAGAAAAAAGGAGTGGGAAGCTGTGGAAATGTATTTATTTATTCATTTATTCAATTTTCTTTGCCATTCTCCCAGGGGAGCTCAGAATAGTTTACATGAATTTATTCAGGTTCTCACCATTTTTTCCTGCCTGTCCCGGCAGGCTCACAGTCTATCTAATGTACCTAGGGCAATGGGGGGATTAGGTGACTTGCCCAGGGTCACAAGGAGCAGAGTGGGTTTGAACCCTGTAGCTTTAACCACTGTGCTACACTGCTCGCAAGGCTGGCAAAATGATGGATGTTTTGACGCAGTTGGGGTGACAGTGCATAGACCATACAAACTACTCACCAGATTTTGCTCCATCTGACAATTTTCTGTTTCTGAACCTTAAAAAGAGTTTCAAAGAGCAACAATTTTCGAGTGATTTGGAGGTGATTGCAGCAGTGGAGCAATATTTTAGTGACCAGGCATCAGAGTATTTTTGTTAGGGTTACAGAAACTTCAGATACAATGTACCAAGTGTGTTGAACTTAGCGGTGAATATGTGGAATTATGTAAGTTTCATGGCTCCACATCATTCCTTTCTTGGTTGGGCTGAGAAGTTTTCAGCACCCCCCCCCTACAACGTAATGCCTTTTAAAGCTGCTTCTCAGGGTTTTTTTTCCCCCCTCTGCTTTGAGTTTTCGTATTTTACTGGTTCAGTGTCCTACATCTCTCATTGCAAATGTGGAACTGTCAAGTGACCAGTTAGCTTGATGGACTTTTAGTCTGATCTGGTAGACTGCAGTACCTATGTACTTATTGTTAGTAAATGTTAGCTCTTGTATCATAATATACATTTTCTCTATTATAGGCTAAGTGGCCTGAGCTGCATGCTCTGGCATTTAAGAGAGGAAATAGGGGAGATATTGCTTTTAAGAACTTAAATTTAAAATAAATTATATTTAAGGTTTTGTTTTTTTTTTAATTAAAGATGTAATCTGAGAAACATGGTGCACTGAGTATAACTGTTTTAATTTTCCCCTGGATTTCATTATTGATAAACTAGTAAAAATTTTTATATTAAAAAATTGTTCTTCTGTTATGACAAAAGGGGGGAGGGTCAATGTTTCTGTAAATCTATATACATTAACTTAATTTTCTTTCCTCTTTAATTTTGTCTGTTTTGCTGTCCATTCACCGGCAGTTGTAACGGTAAGTAATTTATCATTTGTCTTGCAGTATATTGAAACTTATTGATTATAACTATTAGTAGTTTTAATATTGAGAGTAGTGGGGGTAATAGGGTTAAAATATTGGCTAGTTTTGGGTTAAGTATGGACATTTTATAATCTCATCTATACAAAATAAAAGAACTAGATGTAGACAACAGTATAGGATTGGTAGGCCAGTGCTAAAATGAACAGCTTTGCCAGTCTAGAAACCAGAATAATATGTTCTTCATGCCTTGACCTGATTTGCACTTAAGCACAGACCTCTACTGGAAGGCTCCACGCCTGCGCAGAGCACCTTGGAGGTGCCGGACAAGATATGGAAGACAGCAGCCACATGGGGAAGGGAAAGAGGAAAAGATGCTGATCAGGGGAGGGATCGGGAGTTGAGACGGGGAAGGAAGTGCTGAACCCATGGATCAGTTTGCTTATAGGTCACCTTCTTCTCTTTTTAATTTTCAAATTAGTCATAAATTTTGTGACCTATACACAAGTATATACAGTATTTTAAATTAGGTAGCTTTTGCATTTAATTATTTGCCTTTCCAAACCTGTACTGAATTGTCAGATACGTTAGGTTAATTCCCCGGAGAAGGATTAGAATCTTAAGTTGGTACCTAGGGCAACAGAGGGCAGATAAGGATCAGTGGGGGAGATACAGGATCTGAATCTTGGCTTCTGTAGTTCTTATCCTGCTAGAACCACTCATTAATGGCAAAAAAATGGTATTTGCAATTGGTCTTAGAGAAAACTGGAGTCTTCATAGGTTGTAATATCTTTTTAAATGACCTTTAAGAATGAGGTTTCCTGATAAATACTTAGTAGTGGAAGATTTTTCCAGAAAATGGAAAATATGAAGTTAATGATTCTTAGAATAAGTTTTCTGGTTGCCGTTACCTGATGTTTAAATATTTCAAGCTTTAAATTAGAGAATGACACTTGAGTAACTTACTTTACTAACGCGCCGCAAAGGTAAGGGAGAGCGAGGAGGATTCTCGGGCTGCGCGAGGAGGTGCTGAAGGGCAGTGAGGTGGCGAGAGGGAAGTGGTGGTGGGGAGAAGGCGCTGGAAGGGAAATGGGGAAGACGAGTGGGCAGAAGATGCTGGAAGGGAAATGGGGAAGACAAGAGTGAGCAGAAGACGCTGGAAGGGAAATGGGGAAGACAAGAGTGGGCAGAAGACAGAGATGCCAGACTATGAAGGGAGCGGAGGGAAGAAGATGGGTGCCAGACCAATTGGGAGGGGGGGTGAAGGGAGACACATAGTAACAGAGCAAATGGAAGACGCTGAGAGAAGACACACAGTGGATGGAAGGAATTGAATGAGAAGATTACATTACATTACATTTGTGATTTCTATTCCGCCATTACCTTGCGGTTCAAAAAGATGAGGAAAGCAGAAACCAGACAACAAAGGTAGAAAAAAAAATTTCTATTTATTTCCTTTTTTTTGCTTTTGATAAAGTAGTATAATAGTTGTGTTGATAAAAATTTATAAACAAACATCTTTCTCTAGTTCAGCAGCCAGAACTTTGATTTATAAGGAAGGAATAAACTAAATATTGCAGTACTGAGGTTTGTATGGTTGCTATGGGGATGGGGCGGTGAAGGGGATGGTGGTCTGGGGATGGAGCAGTGATGGAGATATAATTTTTCCCTGTGTCATTCTCTACTTTAAATAACTGTAATTGTAAAATAGTGTACCTTGTCCTACATGGGTAAACGTGGCCATCTAAGACCAAAATATTTCCAGAATAACAGCACTTGTTCTTTGTTTTGTTAGAAATGTCTTAAGTTCTTAAAAGACACCAAAATATAAGTTGGGTGTGCCCTAGGACATTGCAGGAAAGTTAACTCCCTAGACTCCACCAAAAATATATAAACCTCAAATCTAAATTTTTAAGATAAGGAGCACCCTCAGTGTGAGTTTGAAAGCTTTAAAGAGCGGCTCAAAGAGCAGCTCTAGTGCTTAGAATAGCAAAGGTTTTTGTCTTGGGGGTTTTTTCTTAAGTTCTTAAAAGACATAAGAATTACTATTTTGTCTTTTGTAGTTAGCTGCAAACCAGATTTGGAGAAAGGTAGACTTCCTTGTTAGCAGCAGCAGATGAATCCAGAGACAAGTGGGTTGTGTCCATCCACCAGAAGGCGGAGATAGAGAGCACCAAGCTGAGCTCTTATAAGAACATAAGAATTGCCATACTGGGACAGACTGAAGGTCCATCAAGCCCAGTATCCAGTTTCCAACAGTGGCCAACCCAGGTCCCAAGCACATAGTTAGATCACAAGTAGCAAAACAGATTCTATGCTGCTTATCCTAGGATTAAGCAATGGATTTCCCCAAGCCATCTCAATAATGGCCCATGGACTTCTCTTTTAGGAAATTATCCAAAACCTTTTTAAACCCCAGTAAGCTTACTGATTTCTTGTCATATATGGGCAAAGGTGCCAGCTCTGTGGTTGCTATTGGGTGCCTGAGCACCCCCAATATTTTTGGGACCTTATATGACCAGGGCCGGCGTGCTGTCCAGGCAACTCTTCCCCTTCTATCCCTCTCTCTCCCTTCCCATCACCTTCACAGTCTCTTTTCTTTATTCATTTTTTCATTTCTTTATTTATTTTTTCATCTTACATCAAGTGTACAATATTACATCAATTAAATAATATATATCACTTGAAATTCTTTCCTATTATTATTATAATACATATTTTAAGCCCCTCCCACACCCTCCCTTTCCACAATTATTGTAAATCAAACATATCATTCGTGTAATGTGTTCAAAATAATAATTAAACCAATAATATAGCAATATATCCCCCCTTTCCCATTATTATAATTATACTTTTAGTGTAAAAAGGTGTCTAATCATTACAATATGTTATCAATGGCCCCCAAATTTTTTTGAAATTATTATAATTCCCTTTTTGTATGGCAATTGTTCTTTCCATTTTGTATATATGGCATAACGAATTCCACCAGAAAGTGTAATTAAGTCTGGTGTAATCTTTCCAATTTCTGGTGATATGCTGAATGGCAACTCCTGTCATTATTAATAAAAGTTTATTATTATTAGATGAAATTTGACTTTTTATTCTCATGGACGTTTCAAATAAAATTGTATCATATTCAGAGGGGACCCAGCGTGGCAGCCATTCTCACATGCTGTCTGTGCTGCCCTGAAGCTTTCCCTCTGCTGTGATCTGCCCTTCTCCTCCCCAACTTCCTGTTTCTGCCTGGGCAGATTGCGGCAGAGGGAAAGCTTCGGGACAGCACTGGCAATTTGTGAGAATGGCTACTGCACTGGGGTCCCTCTGATAAAGAAGACTGAATGGAGACCAGGAAGGTGAAGGGAAGAGATGCCCAGACTGTGGGGCCCGCTGGAGCTGTTTTAAGCTAACCTAGGGGTAGGGGAGGGGGGCGGAGAGAGATGAGAGCAGGAGGAAACAGATGGGAGGGGAGGAGTGGAGGAGGCTGTGGGAAGGAGTGGAGAAAGATGTCAGACCATGGAGGAGGCTGTGGGAAGGAGTGGAGAAAGATGTCAGACCATGGGAGGGGGAGGGGGAGAGGGAGGAAGATGCACAGGGATGGAAGGGAAGGGGAGAGAGAAAGGGAAGAGATGATGGTGCACAGGGTTGGAAGGGAAGGGGAGAGAGAAAGGGAAGAGATGGCGGTGCACAGGGATGGAAGGAAGAAATAAATGGAAAAGTAGATAGATTTTGAGAAGAAAGCAGAAAAATGGAAGAAAGTTGAATGTTAAAAGGTAATGCCAAAGATGGATGTAGGATAGAAAAACAGCAAATGGATACGAAGGCCCTGGAAACACAGTTAAGAGCACAGACAGAAGGAAGTTCAACCAGAGACTGGGAAAAGATGATTAGAAAAATAAATTCACCAGACAAAAAATGTAGGAAATATAATTTTATTTTGAATTTAATGATTGAAATATGTCAGTTTTGAGAATTTATATCTGCTGTCTATATTTTGCACCACTGTTCAGGAAGAAATTAATTTGTTTTTCTGGTGGTGTACTGCATCTTAGGGTTTCGTTTGTGTATATTTGTACTTTTAATTTGTAGTCCTGTATTTGAAACATAGAAACATGATGACAGATAAAGGCCAAATGGCCCTTCCAGTTTGCCCATCCATAGTAACCGTTATCTCTTCCTCTAAGAGATCCCATGTGCCTATCCCAGGCTTTCTTGAATTCAGACACAGTCTCTTCTGGGAGAATGTTCCACACATCTACCTCCCTTTCTGTAAAAAAGTATTTCCTTAGATTTCTTCTGAGCGTATCACCTCTTAACTTCATCCTATGCCCTCACATTCCAGAGCTTCCTTTTAAATGAAAGAGACTCGATTCATGCGTACTTTCATCATGTAGGTATTTAAATGTCTCTTATCATATCTCCCCTCTCCCGCCTTTCCTTCAAAGTATACAGATTGAGGCCCAGATTCTCAAAACTTTAACACTGTCACTAAACTATTTTCCGGCAGTTTAGCCTTTTACGCAGTTTAGCGATGGATTATCAAACGGATTATCTCTGGCTTTAGCAGTCTCCAACACTGACATGCACTTGGCTCTTCAACATTGAAATGAGCCCTCTGGTAGATTCTTAAAATATGCCAAGCCATTTTCAGAAAGCGGCGTCTGCTTTTGGCGATTAAAAAAGTAACTGGTCCAGGGATGCCAGTCAGTATCAGAGACAGCTACAAAGCCTGTGTTCTGATGTAGAGGGAGAGATGCCCATTCTCACTGCTGCATCACAACACCTCTAACCCTCCCTCAGGAGAGATGCCTACTCTCTTTTGCTGCACTAACCAACCCGACCATGACCCGATCACCCCCCCGGCAGCAGAAGAAATAATAACTACTGCAATCTGACCATGATCTGGTCACACCTCCCCTCCCCCCACTCCCCAGCAGCAGGAGAGATGCCTACTCTCTCCTGCTGCACTAAATAAAAAACAATAATAAAAAAATCCTACAGGCCTGACCCAAATGCGCCTACCCGGAAGCAGGAGAGATGCCCACTCTCTTCTGCTGCACTAAACTACCCGCCCTGACTAGTAGTGACCCTCCGCACCCCTCCCCCTTACCTGAACACAGAGATGGTCATCCTTACTGCAGTTGCTGCTGTGTCATCTAAACTGGGTATTCCTCTCCCTGGTGCATCTTGGGATGCACCGGGGAGGGGGCTTGAGGCTCTGATTGGCCCAGGGAGTTTAAGGCCCCTCCTGTGGGAGGGGCCTTAAACAACTTGGGCCAATCAGAGCTTCAGGCCCCTCCCCAGAAAGGCTCCTAGGGCTCTGATTGGCCTGGATGCCTAAGGCCCCGCCCATGGGGTGTCTGGGCTAATCAGAGCCTAGTTTAGAACGCAGCAGCAGCTGCAGTGAGGATGTCCATCTCCATGTTCAGGTAAGGGGGAGGTGTGGGGGGGTCACTACTAGTCAGGGCGGGTAGTTTAGTGCTGCCTACTATTATTATGGAGGCGGGGTCTGGAGCAGGGCTTTTCAGCACCCCAAATTATTTTGAAAAGTTGGCTCCTATGTATATAGGATAGTATTCTAACTAGTAAGTCAGTATTCTCTGTGTCTGCGGATGGATGCAGTGGCTCCTGGTTTCTGCTCTGCTCTGCATGCCCAACAAGGCTCCTATTTTGGTTTGGCTATCTTAGTTGAATGAGGGAATTAAGCTTCTTAGGTGCCAATTTTGGGGTATAGCTGGTGGTGCCAGTTCCCTATCCATCTCTGCATTTGCCCTGTACTCCTTTCTTCCTCCTCATTTAGGGGGGGGGATTGGCTAAACTCAGAGAGAGTGCATTGGTTGGGAGGCATGGCATAGTAAAGAAAACTTTCATTTTTAGCAATCAGCTAGTGGTGTTCTTTGGATGGTCCTGAATGTGTGACTAATGTATGTGTCTGTTCACAAGACTGCTGGTACAAGTTATTTATTTCTCCCTACCTCTCCCTCGTTGCCTTCCTGCCTGTGAGTTTTTCTGTCGGGCCTGTCAACTCCTATATAACTGCAGCCTATTCAGTGTCGGTGCAGTTTTGGCAGGAGTGCACCAGAGAGTTAGCGGCCTGTTTGAGCGCAATATGTTCTGCTTTACACGGTTGTTATCTCTGCGGTTTGTGCCTTCCTCGGCTTCGGGCTCTCCTGCGGACTACAGTGCTGGGTTTCCTGCCTTTTATCTTCTGGGCGCACGGTTTGAAACAGCAGCAACCATTTGTTTTTCGTCCTCTTCTGGGGACCCTTGCCTTGATTGATGGAAGGAGGGCAGGGGGTGTTTGCCGCTGGACGCCCTCCTGTGCTGTTGCAAGCCAAGAGCAGCGCCAAACATTTGGTGTGAAACCCTTCCTACGGGAGCACATGGAAAGCAGAGTGGAAGGATAAGGATATCGTGCCCCGAAACGGACTGGAGAGCAACAGAAGGGAGAATAAAATAAGGTAATTCCCTTCCCCCCCTTATACTCTACTGCAGCGGGGTATGTTAACGTCTGTCTTTCCCCCGCCTCTTTGGATCTAATGACTTACTTAATATTGCTGAATATACCCTAATCTCAGCACTCCTAACGTACCAGCATTCAGGAAGCGTGGTACTCACCATGAGGGAAGCTGCAGCCTCTAGCTGGGATTTCCAGCATAAATTTGAGTAATTATGTGACATACAGTGCCTAGACTTGATGAATATGGTGGTTGCAACGCGCTCTATCCTGGTGAACTGAGAACTTCTTTCAACATTTCTTCTGATTTTTTTTCTTTGACATGGGAGCTCACGGAAACCTTTTTGAGCTTGTATTGCCCAGCAGGTGAAGCAAAAAAAGCAACCAAACTTTTAGGCATGTGTGCCTCTTTATTTTTTTCTGACTATCAAGGTATATTCTGACACATAGCTTAGAGAGAGTACTGGTTTCTGTGTCTGCTGACAGATTCATACTAGAATTCTTTGTATGTTTATTGCTCCTTTGTTGCTACCTAGTCTGGATTGTAGCTGTGGGTTAGCTGGTTGGTTCCAGTGTGTGAGTCTGGGCTGGGGGGGGATATATACTTCTCCCTCCATATTCGCGGTTTCCGTATTCACAGTTTCATTTATTCACGATTTTTCATCGGCTGACTCTGTCCCCCAAAATTACATCATTCTGAAAATCGCTGCTTCCATGCTCTGCCTTCTTTCTTCCTTGCGCTGAGAATTTCGTGTTTTGTGTGTTTGTTATTTTTCGGGAGTGTGTGCGTGGGGGGGGGAGCGAGAAGGGTAGAGTAAAACAATTACCCCTCAGAGGACACCCCCCCCTCTGTATACTGCGAGATGATTGGCTGGATTTCGGCAGGCGCGGGCTGCCCATTGCTGCAGTGTCTTGTCAGTCACAGGGCTTCGGTGCTCCGGGTCACTGTCAGTGCCTCCCGATCCTTGCTGGAGGCATGTGCGCATGTCTCCCACCTCTTCTTTGTCCTGTATGTAAAATTGGAACGGACAGTGAATGGAGCCGGCCACGGATTAGTGCAGAGCATGGTTGGGGGGGCTCCCACTGCCGGTCTGGAGGAGAGAATGGAGAGCAGAGCCATCCCTTTCCAGTGCATTCATGAGCAACTGAAAGGGGGAGTGCCGCGGGGCTTCATGTTGAAAGGGGGCCTGGAGCACGGGAAGCCACTAATCGTGTCCAAGGTAAGGAAGGGGCGGGGAGGCGATCGTTGGTGCCGGCCCACCTTGTACTCAACAGTGTGTACTTTCCTCCTGCTCAGGAGCTCTTTTAAATCCCCCTAGTACACTACTGCATTCACGATTTTAATGGTAAAAACGCTGACTTTTACAGAAAATCACCAATAACATTGAAAAGTTATTCGCGCCTATATCCGGAACGCATCCAGCGCGAATATGGAGGGAGAAGTGTAGCTTCCTCAGATGAGGATGGTAATTATAATGATCACAGCCAATGTCTGCTGGGACATAGCGGTGTGATTAAGCATTCATCTCACTTCTTTTTCGCTCCCTGAGGTTACAGTTTCTTGGTCTTTCCAGGTTAGATTCAGGGGGAGCAGCTGGCTCCTCGGAAGATCCCAGTTCTAGGGTCTCCCTGGTTTCCGGTGTTTGGTTCATAGAGCTAAAATGTTTGCTGTTAACACCATTTCTTTCTTGAGGGGTAGAGATCCTTCAGATGGATGTTCTTGGTAGTCTTTTTCTGTAACGGCAGTCCTACTGGATCCATGCGGCCCGCGTAGAGTGGTATCTCCTTTGAATGTTATATTTTCGGTTATGTCCTACAGAAGACTGCTTTGCTACATTCCATTTGTCCCTGAATTCATCTGCTGCTGACGACAAGGAAGTAAAAATTATGTATCATACCTGATAATTTTCTTTCCTTTTGTCATAGCAGATGAATCCAGGCTCCTGCCCTATCAATTATATCTATTGTTGTATTTCTCTCTATTACTTTGTCTGATTTGGCCATGTGCTATGTTTGATGTGGGCCTGGAGGTTGACAGTGAGCAGGGAGTTTCTAGCCGATAGGACTGTTCAGTTTGTTACAAGGAATACTGGCTTACCAGTGAGCATACCATCCTATATAATATACTAGTGTTTAAGCCCGTTACATTAACGGGTGCTAGAAAGCAACCCCCTTTCCATCTCCCCCTCCAGTTCCTCCCTGACTGTCTCTCCATGGCCCCCTTCTGTCTTCCCCCCCAAGCAAAGCTGTCTGCTTCCAGCACACCCCTCCCCCAAAGCAGCCACTTTTCCCTCTCCCCCTCCAGTTCCTCCCTGATTGTCTCTGTGGCCCCCCCTTCTGTCTTCTCTCCCTCAAGCAAAGCTGTCTGCCTCCCAGCACACCCCTCTCCCAAAGCAGCCCCCTTTCCCTCTCCCCTTCCAGTTCCTCCCTGACTGTCTCTCCGTGGCCCCCTTCTGTCTTCCCCCCCCCCCAAGCAAAGCTGTCTTCCTCCCAGCACACCCCTCCCCCAAAGCAGCCCCCTTTTCCTCTCCTCCTCCTTTGAGAATTTTTACCTGCATGGGACACGGCAGAGCAAATCAGGGCAGTAGAAGGCCGTGAAGTAGCCTGTTTAGAGTGCTGCGGATGCTGCTGGAGTCAGGAGGTTTGTCGGGGGGCAGCAGCAAGGGACTCAGGGAGCCGGCCAGACTGCGGGAAGGGAGGGTCAGATGGGAGGGTCAGACCACGGTGAGAGGGTCAGATGGCTCAACAGGGGTTCGGGTGCGCCGGGGTGGGGGGGGGCGAAGATGACGACGATGAAGACTAACTGTCTTACTGAGAAAAAGAACCCTAAGCGCGCATGCGCACTCCTGCAACCACAGACCTACAGATCAGGGATCATGGAACACGCAAGTAGGAGTGCGCATGCGCGCTTAGGGTTTTATTATTATAGACTAGTGTTTAAGCCCGTTACTTTAATGGGTGTTAGTAAAGCCTCCTTCCCTCACATGTCCCCTATTTTCAGCCCCAGCTCCAAACCAATTTTACCCCCCCAGCCCCCTTCTCCCCCGGCCCAATAGCAGCTCTTCTCTGCTCCCCCTGTCCCTCTTCCTTGCTCCCCTGGTCCAATAGCACCTCTTCCCTGTTCTCCGTCCCTCTTCATTGCTCTCCCGGTCCAATAGCACCACTTCCCTGCCCCCCCCTGTCCCTCTTCCTTGCTCCCCCGGTCCAATAGCACCTCTGCCCTGCTGTACAATCCTCTTCCTTGCTCCCCCGGTCCAATAGCACCTCTTCCCTGTTCCCCGTCCCTCTTCCTTGCTCTCCCGGCCCAGTAGCACCTCTTCCCTGCTCCAGCAGCACCCTTTACCTGTTTCCCTGGTCCAGTATGCAGCATTGTGAGCATCGCGGCTGGCTTTTGTGAACCTCATAGGCCGCTCTGTCCCTCAGAAGTACGTTCCCTC
This sequence comes from Geotrypetes seraphini, assembly GCF_902459505.1. Taxonomy (NCBI): domain Eukaryota; kingdom Metazoa; phylum Chordata; class Amphibia; order Gymnophiona; family Dermophiidae; genus Geotrypetes; species Geotrypetes seraphini. The sequence goes on along the minus strand of NC_047091.1, from coordinate 174,417,264 downwards.
TGACGCGATCGCGTACATCAGAGGAAACGTTCTACTGAGGTGCTGTGCGGCTGCGAAGTTTAGTAGAACCGGCCATGATCCTCACTGGAGCAGCGCCTGACCCTCAGCAGATCGAAGCCCTCTTCCCGGCAGCCGCCACCAGCACCGCTTCGCACCGCCTCCTCAAGCCGCCGAATATGGCCGGCTTCCTCCTGCGGTGAGTGAGGGCAGGAGGAGGGGAGTGGCCAGAATGTTCCCTGCCGCCGGGTTCTAAAATGGAACACGGCCACGGATCACACACCACAGCGGCAGGGATCACGATGTTTTCAATGCGCACGCGCCGGTAAGCTTTTATTATATAGGATGACAGAGCTCAGCTTGGTGCTCTCTATCTCCGCCTGCTGGTGGATGGACACAACCCACTTTTCTCGGGATTCATCTACTGTGACTAAAAGAAAGAAATTTATCAGATGTGATAGCATAATTTTTCCTTGTATTTCTGTAACATTTGCACTCAAGCTTTGAATCCTGAAGCAGTCTAAAAGCATAAGGTCAGAACTGTAAGGTTGTTCTAAATTTTCTTTGTGCTTGCTTGCCTTAGAAGCGGTCAGCAATTGTGTCACAGATATGCGATTTATACGCTTGTTTTGGGTTAGGTATTTCAGGAACAATTTTATTTAGTGCTGTTAGGACAAAAGCTTTGTTTCTTATCCTCGACAGTTATAAACAATGCCATAGAAGTGAAAGGGTCATTTTTTAATTCTTTACCCTGAAAACTGGAGGAGTGGTAGATGCTCTTAATATTTACCTGTTGCAGGAGAACATGGAAAACCCATCTGCATATAGTTTGACATAAAAGTGCTTCTTGCACAAAGAGAAGGCTTCAGCAAATTGATTAATGTAGTTTACAAGACTGGGACTGAATGATGCATAACAAGTTTGCATGAACTCTTGCCTATTCTGAAAGGGCTGAATCATATAACAACATTACATAAGAACATAAGCAGTGCCTCTGCCGGGTCAGACCAGAGGTCCATCCCGCCCAGCAGTCCGCCCCCGCGGCAGCCCAACAGGTCATGACCTGCCTTAATCACCAGAAGGGGCCCCCTTGCCCCCTAGGTTTCTCATCGAAGTCCTATCTTCCCATCAATGTCCTAACCCTCCGGCCTTGCACCTGCACGACCTGGTGAGCTGTCTATACTTATGCAACACCCCAGCACCTCCCTCAGTACCCCACGATCCCCTTTTCCCTCAGGAATCTGTCCAATCCCTGTTTGAATCCCTGTACTGTACTCTGCCAGATCACTTCCTCCGGGAGCGCATTCCATTTGTCCACGACCCTTTGGGTGAAGAAAAACTTCCTTGCATTTGATTTGAACCTATCTCCCTTCAGTTTCTCTGAGTGCCCCCTCGTACCTGTCGTCCCTTTTAGTCTGAAGAACCTGTCCCTGTCCACCCTCTCTATGCCCCTAAGTATTTTGAAGGTCTCTATCATATCCCCCCTGAACCTCCTCTTTTCCAGAGAGAAGAGCCCCAGTTTATCCAGCCTCTCAGCATATGGGCAGTTTTCCAGCCCTCTTACCAGTTTCGTTGCCCTCCTTTGGACTCTCTCAAGAACTGCCATGTCCTTCTTGAGGTGCAGCGACCAATATTGAACGCAGTATTCCAGATGTGAGCGCACCATCGCTCGATACAGCGGCATGATGACTTCCCGCGTCCTGGTTGATATGCCCCTCTTGATGATGCCCAGCATCCTGTTGGCTTTCTTCGAGGCTGCTGCACACTGTGCGGATGGTTTCATGGATGGATCCACTAGCACACCCAAGTCTCTCTCAAGTCCGGTGTCTTCCAGCAATCTCCCCCCCATTTTATACTCGAACAACGGGTTCTTTTTCCCTATGTGCATGACCTTGCATTTATCTACATTAAAGCGCATTTGCCATTTGTTTGCCCAGTCCTCCAGCTTATCGAGGTCCCTTTTCCAGTTCCTCACACTCCTCCCTGGTCCTAACTCTGGTGCAGAGCTTGGTATCGTCTGCAAATTTTATAACCTCACACTTTGCCTCCGTTTCCAGGTCATTGATAAATATGTTGAAGAGTAGCGGCCCCAGCACCGATCCCTGCGGCACACCGCTCGTGACTCCCCGCCAGTCAGAATATTGGCCCTTTACTCCGACCCTCTGTAGTCTACCTGACAGCCAGTGCTTGATCCATCTGTGTACATCCCCGCCCACCCCGTGGTTCCACAGCTTCCTAAGCAGCCTTTCATGTGGCACCTTGTCAAAGGCCTTTTGAAAATCGAGGTAAATGATGTCTATGGGTTCCCCTTTGTCCACCTGACTGCTTATTCCCTCAAAGAAGTACAGAAGGTTTGTCAGGCACGACCTTCCCTTACAGAATCCGTGCTGGCTTGTCCGCAGTAGGCCATTTTTCTCGATGTGCTCGCAAATGCTGTCCTTGATCATTGCTTCCACCATCTTCCCTATAACTGAAGTCAGGCTCACCGGCCTGTAGTTCCCGGGGTCACCTCTCGATCCCTTCTTAAAGATAGGTGTGACATTCGCCAGTTTCCAGTCCTCTGGTACCTCTCCAATTTTCAAGGATAGGTTGCAAACATGCTGGATTGCGCCCGCTATTTCCTGACTTAGTTCCTTTAGAACCCTTGGGTGGATCCCGTCCGGTCCCGGTGATTTGCCGCTTTTCAGTCTGTCAATCTGCTTGAGGGCATCCTCCCGACTTACCACTATATGCCCCAATCTTTTGGCCTGCTCCCCACTCATGAGCTCCTCTGAGTCCGGTATATTGGACGTGTCCTCGCTCGTGAAGACCGACGAGAAGAACGTGTTCAACCTCTCAGTTACCTCTTTATCCTCCTTAATCACTCCCTTCCTATCCCCATCGTCCAATGGCCCCACCTCCTCTCTCATTGGTTGCTTCCCCTTTACGTAACTGAAGAATGCCTTGAAGTTTTTCGCCTCCCTGGCCAGCCTCTCCTCGTATTTCCCTTTTGCTTTTCTAATCTCTCGGTGGCATTCCTTTTGGCATTTCCTGTGCTCCTGGTGATTTTCCTCCGTTGGATCCCTCTTCCATTTCCGGAAGGACACTTTCTTGTCACTGATTACCCTCTTTACTTCAGGTGTCATCCAAACCGGGTCTTTTGACCGCTTGTTCTTGCGGCCTTTCCTGAAACTGGGGATGTACAGTTTTTGCGCTTCCTGCAGTGTGTCCCTGAGAAGGGTCCAGGCGCTCCCTACAGTCTCCATCCTAAAGCCGTTCCTGAGCTTCCTCCCCACCATTTTCCTCATAGCAACATAGTTCCCTTTCCTGAAGTTGAGCGCAGTCGTTGCGGTCCTCCCCACTATGGGTGACCCCCTTTCTAATGTGAATCTGATCACGTTGTGATCACTGTTGCCTAGTGTTCCTCCCACTTCTACCCCTCTTGCAGGCCCCCCTAATCCGTTAAGGATGAGGTCAAGTGTAGCATCCCCTCGTGTCGGTTCCTTGACTAGTTGCTCCATGAAGCAGTCCCTCACAGCTTCTACGAATCCTGCTTCCCTCGTGGAGTTGGAGTGTCCTGTACTCCAGTCTATCCCTGGGTAGTTGAAGTCCCCCATCACTGTTACACTTCCAGTCCTGCATTCCTGTCTCAGTTCTGCTTCCAAGTCTTGTCCTATTGTTTCTGACGCACCAGGCGGGCGATAATACAGCCCCAGCTTTATGTCTGCACTCTTCTTTCCCGGCAATTTGACCCATAGCGATTCTAGCTCCTCTGCCTTTGTTGCCGTATCGATCCCAATCGAGTAGATATAGTCCTTTATATACAGCGCTATGCTTCCCCCCTTCTTGTGGGTCCTGTCCCTCCTGTAGAGCTTGTACCCTGGCAGCGCCACATCCCATTGATTTTCCTCTGTCCACCAGGTTTCTGTAATTCCTATTATATCCAGGTCCTCCCCCTTGGCCATGACTTCCAGTTCACCCATCTTAGCCATGAGGCTTCTTGAATTTGCGTATAAGCACTGTAGGTCCCGGTGTTTGTCCTCCACCTCTGCCTTTACCTGGACCGCCTTCCCTTGGGTCTCGGGCCGTTTTCCCGCTCCCGGTGCCTCTGCTGTGCCCTCCGCCTTTACCCTCGCAACTCTCTTCCTCCCCATGTCCCCTCCACCCCACCTCCCCGCTTTTCCCCGGGGAATACCAGCCCCCTCCCGTGCTATCGTCCCCTGGGCCTTGGTTTGTTCCCCCTTGCCTTGTGTCTCCCCTTTGTCCTGTGGCTCCACCTTATTGCCTTCTGTTTGCACCCTGGTGCCATCTTGTCCTCCTGAATCCCCTGTTTTCCCCTTCCCCTTAGACTTCTCCCAGCAAGTTGCTGTTACCTGGTGTTTCCCTCGCTGTCTGATCGCGAGTTCCATCGGACCCCCGTCCTCCTCCCTGCAGTCAGCCCATTCAGCATCTTTTCTTGATACTGCTGTCCGAAGCGTCATCAGGTCAGCTGTCGGCTTTCCCCCTCTCTGTAGTTTAAAGCCCTCTCGATCTCCTTCTTTACGTTGGCTGCTAGTATTCTTGTTCCCGCCGTGCTCAGGTGCAGGCCATCCCGCCTGTAGAGCTTGCTCTTTCCCCAGAAGGACGACCAGTTCCTCACAAAGTGGAAGCCCTCCTCCTTGCACCACCTCCTCAGCCACGCATTCACCTCCTGGAGCTCGGCCTGCCTCCTTGCATCTGCCCTCGGGACCGGCAGGATCTCCGAGAATGCTATCCTCTGTGACCTCCGTTTCAGCTTCCTTCCCAGGACCCTGAACTGGTCTGTTAGCGCAGGCATGCTGAAATTCCTCCGGCTCACATCATTTGTTCCGAAGTGGACAATTACTGCTATCTCCTCCGTTTCGGCTCCGTCCAAGATCCTCTCGATTCTGTCGACAATGTCCTTTGTCCTGGCCCCAGGGAGACGTCACCAGCCGGTCCTCTCGACCTCCGGCTACATGACTGTCCACCTCCCTCAGGATCGAGTCTCCCACAACAATTGCAGTCTTTCCCTTCCTTAAGAGCCTCCTCTGCCTCAGGTCCGTGTCCATGGTGAATCTGGGCGCTCCTCCCTCGGGGTCCTTGGCCTCCTCTGCCCTCCTGGCCTCTCCACTGGCCTCTCCACTAGGTCCATCCTCCGGTGGGTCCTGGCTCTCGTCTGATGACACCTGTCTGAGTTGCTGCTGGTTCTGCTCCTCGACCCTCCTGTAGCTCTCCTCGATGAATCTCTCAAGGTCCCTCACCTGATCTTCAATGGAGCTGTTTCTGTCTGGCATGGCTCCTCTGACGCCTGGCATGGCTCCTCTGACGCCTGGCAGGGCTCCTCTGAAGCGTGCAGCCCCTCCAGGTCCTGAACCCTGGCCTGCAATCTCGCGACCTCATACTTCAGGCCTTCCAGCTCCCGGCACCGACCACATATGTACTCCCGCCTTCCCGAGGGGAGGTAGTCGTACATATGGCACCCCATGCAGTATACTGGAAAGCTCTGGTGTATTCCGGCTGCCTCCATTTCCATCTTATCCGCTCTGCTCTCCGGTCTCCCTCAGCTCTCTGCTCTGCTCCTTTGGTCCGTCTATTTGCTCTCCGCTCTCTCGTCTGCCTGTTCTGCTCTCTCCTCTCTGCTCTCTCCTCTGGCTCTCACCACTCTGGTCTCCTCTGATCTGTTGGTGTCCTCACTCCCTCGCTCTCCCTCCGCCTGCTGCTGCTGTGTCCTCTCTCCCTCTGCCTGGTGCTGCTGTGTCCCCTCTCCCACTCTCACTCTCCGCCTGCTGCTGCTGTGTCCTCTCTCCCTCTGCCTGGTGCTGCTGTGTCCCCTCTCCCACTCTCACTCTCCGCCTGCTGCTGCTGTGTCCTCTCTCCCTCTGCCTGCTGCTGCTGTGACCTCTCACCCACACTCACTCTCTGCCTCTGGTTGTGTGCTGACCTTGGTGTAGTGCCCTGGCCCTTCTCAAGGCCCTTCGCAAAGGCGCTCTCGCTAAGGCGAGCGCCTTTGCCGTGCGCTGTTGGCTCCGCCCCTTTTAAGGCGGAGCTCCGAGGTACGACGTCGGAGGGGTGGGTGGAGCTACCTTTCGCCGCTACCCCTCGCTCTGCACTCTCCCTGTGCCCTCCTGGCTCTCCTCCTCTCCTAACCCCTGCCTTCCAAGTCTCTCTCTTGCCTCTCTCCCTCTGTGGCTGCTTGCAGGCAAGCTGGACTGTTCGGCGTTGGCTCTGCCCCTTTTAAGGCGGAGCTCCGAGGTCCGACGTCGGAGGGGTGGGCGGAGCTACCTTTCGCCGCTACCCCTCGCTCTGCACTCTCCCTGTGCCCTCCTGGCTCTCCTCCTCTCCTAACCCCTGCCTTCCAAGTCTCTCTCTTGCCTCTCTCCCTCTGTGGCTGCTTGCAGGCAAGCTGGACTGTTCGGCGTTGACTCCGCCCCTTTTAAGGCGGAGCTCTGAGGTCCGACGTCGGAGGGGTGGGCGGAGCTACCTCTCGCCGCTACCCCTCGCTCTGCACTCTCCCTGTGCCCTCCTGGCTCTCCTCCTCTCCTAACCCCTGCCTTCCAAGTCTCTCTCTTGCCTCTCTCCCTCTGTGTCTGCTTGCTGTGACTTTTTTTAAACCAGAGAATGTCTTGAGTGGAAAAGGTTTGCTCAGCAACAGAGCGATTAGGTGATTAAGAGGTTATAGGCAAGAAGAATTCATAAACTGAGACACATATCACCCGTTTTGACTTGCTTTAGAGAACAGAATTTGGCAAAAAGTACCAAGGAGGTAACCAACAAGGAAAGAAATTCCCTGTTTTTCCAAACAGGTTAGGTGCATGATAATAGATAGGGCAGCTATAGATTTTAAACTACATCCAAGAATTTGCCAGTGTACTTCAGCATACATATATTTCCCAAAAGTATGTGTTTTAAAAGTGTTCAGGTTTCAAGTTTTATTTATATTTGATTAATCGCTTAATTAAAATTTTTTCTAAGCGAGTTACAATATATAAAAGTAACATATAGTTTAACATAGTATTAAAACAAAAACAACAAACAGAAAACCAAAAGTACAGACATAATTTACACAATAAATAAATTTTAAAAATGTTTACACAATGAGTATAACTGGCGAACTGATAGAGTAATACAGTGGGAAAAAGAAAGACAAATATAAAGAGGGAGAAAGTTAAGGAAGAAAGCAAAGGAAGAAAGAAGGGCTAGAAATGCAATTTACAAGTTAAAAGCATCCTTAAATAAAAAGCTTTTTAAGTTCTTTTTAAAATAGCTTAGGTTACTTTTATCTCTTAATTGTAGAGGTAAAAAATTCCAAAGTTGTGGTGCTGATAGAAACATAGAAAAAAGCAGCAGAAAAGGGCTATAGCCCACCAAGTCTGCCCATTCCAAGTATCCCCTCCCCTGAATTTACTCCCTTAAAGATCCCACGTGAGTATCCCATTTTCTCTTAAAATCCGTCACGCTGCTGGCCTTTATCACCTGGAGTGGGAGTCTGTTCCAATGATCCACTACTCTTTCGGTGAAGAAGTACTTCCTGGAGTCGCCATGAAACTTCCCTCCCCTGATTTTCAGCGGATGCCCTCTGGTGGTCGAGGGTCCCATGAGCCAGAAGATATCATCTTCTGACTCGATGCGTCCCGTGATGTACTTATATGTTTCAATCATATCTCCCCGTTCTCTTCTTTCCTCAAGTGAGTACAGCCGCATTTTTTTAAAATCTTTCTTCATACGTGAGATCCTTGAGCCCCAAGACCATCCTGGTGGCCGTTCGCTGAACCGACTCGATCCTCAGCACGTCCTTTCGGTAGTGTGGTCTCCAAAACTGAACACAGTACTCCAAGTGAGGCCTCACCATGGCTCTGTACAACGGCATCATAACTTCAGATCTCCTGCTGACGAAACCTCTGCGGATACACCCCATCATTTGTCTTGCCCTGGAGGAAGCCTTCTCCACTTGATTGGCAACCTTCATGTCCTCACTAATGATCACCCCTAGGTTGCGTTCCGCCGTGGTCCTAACCAAGGTCTCACCATTTAGTACATATGTTCTACACGGGTTTCTCTTACCCAGGTGCATTATCTTGCATTTTTTAGCATTGAAGCCTAGCTGCCAAGTAGTTGACCATTGTTCCAGCAACAGTAGGTCGTGTGTCATATTATCAGGTAATAAGCTTTTGCCTACTATGTTGCAAAGTTTGGTGTCGTCGGAGAACAGTGATACCCTTCCTCTGTCCTTGCGTCATATCTCTTATGAATAATTTAAATAGAATTGGGCCCAGGACTGAGCCCTGCGGCACTCCACTGATCACGTCCGATGCTTCGGATGGGGTACCGTTCACCACCACCTTCTGAAGTCTACTGCTCAGCCAATCCCCAACCCATGTAGTTAGAGTGTCTCCTAATCCTATCGATTTCAGCTTGTTCAGTAATTTTCAAGGAAGGAATTAGTAGAAGTTTTTGGTTAGTTGACCGAAGAGAACGTGAGGCATTATATGGAATAAGTACTTTACTAATGAATTGAGGTTCGTTAGTATCAAGAGTTTTGAATGTTAATAATAAAATTTTATAAGTGTGACTTGCTTTGGCATTATACTAAGCAATGCTTTTTATTAACAGAATGAATATATGAAAGATGACTTCTTCATAAAAATTGAAACCTGGCATAAACCAGATTTGGGCACTTTAGAAAATGTAAGTCTATTTTTTAATGACATAATTTTAAAGTGAAAAATTGTATTGGGTTTTGTGATGAGCTCTGGACCTGGTTGTTCTTCCTTTGCCTTTTTTAAGCTTTTACTTCAGTTGAAAACTAGGATTTGCTACTATACACCTTGATTCGCCTTTACTTAGGCGCTTTGTCCCCTATGTTGCATGCCCCCTCCCAGCTTGTTTTTGTCCAGTCACTGAAGTACCAATTCTTGGTCATGAGACAAGCAGCAAAGCTCCTACTCGAACTTGTAATCATAGATCTTACATGTGGTCACCAAGTGTTGTCATAGTTCAGTAAGTCTGTTCCCTCACCAGATGCTGTGAATATTGACTCTTTTACTAACAAACCCACCAAAAGAAAGATGGCTAGCACTATTTATCAAAAAATCTTTCAATGCAAAAAGAGAAGAGAAATACTTTCTCATATACAACACTCTACTCCAATATAAAAATGAATCAGATAAGTAAATAATATAATTGAGTGTAGGTACCGATGGTCCTCAGTTTTCACAACTCTACACAGGACCCCTGTACAAGAGAGTTGTACCACCCACCCCCTAACTACGCCCATAAAGTGATCCCACATGCCAATCCCATCTTTTCTTAAAGTCCAGCACGCTGCTGGCCTCAATTACCTGTTGCGGAAGATTATTCCAGTGACCAACCACCCTTTCGGTGAAGAAATATTTTCTGGTGTCGCCATGGAAATTCCCTCCCCTGATTCTCAACGGATGCCCTCTGGTTGCCATGGGTCCTTTAAGAAAAAAGAGATCTTCTTCTGCTTTGATACGGCCCGTGACATATTTGAACGTCTCGATCATGTCTCTGTGAGTATAGCTGTAATGAGTATAGCTGTATATGAGAAAGTATTTCTCTTCTCTTTTTGCATTGAAAGATTTTTTGATAAATACAAAAAGTGAATGTTGCCTCAACATCCTGAGCCCTTTTCTAAGCAAATGTAGAAAGCCCATGCATTCTCATTCCTATTAAGCATGGTCTTTACAAAGGGAAGTCTTCCTTTATCAATCTATTAGATTTTTCTGATTTTTCGATGTGATATTTTGTTATTTAGAAAACAAAAGTAGATAAATCCCTTATGGAAGGAATGCCAAAGAACAAGGAAATAGAGTTGGACCAATAAAAATAAATTGTCGTATGCCACGTGACAATTTAAATCCGTCAGTAGAAAAGTCTTAAAAAAAAATCATGCGACAGAAAGCAGAGTAAGGATAAGTGAGCAGGTTTTTTTATATGGCATTTAGGAAAGGAACTTGGAAAATGGGCAGTGAGTGAGGTGATTAGGTTTGCAGATGACTCAAAATTATTCAGTGTGGATGGGAAGAGGAGTCTGTGGTCATTTTTTTTTTGAAATTCTTTATTTAAACACTGCGCCCAAGCATACAACAACATGGCAAAACCATAAAAGCAGTAAAACAGTGTACACGAAATACAAGAAAACAAAACCCCTCCCCCAAGAAAGAACCTCCCCATCCCCTACCCAGACCCAACCCCCCCCCCCAGAGAACCATCTGAATTGCCCCATCCCCAAATGACAGCACAAACCCCCTCCCCCCCCCCCCCCCCCCCCGTTAGAAGAAGCACAAGAAAAGAATAGGAAAAGGGACAATAGTCAAAAGCATAATGGAATCCCCAATGTAATATTAATCCTTCAGGGAGGCCAAGGCAGGTAATGCAGACCTACCCTCCACCTCCAAAAACCTACCCCAGAGATCCTCAAACTGTCGCCTCTGGCGGGTGAGTAAAGCGGAAAGCCTAAATTTCTCACAAACCTAGCCCAATTTCACTCGCATCATCTCCACCGTGGGTATCGTGGGGCTCTTCCAGTGAGTAGCCAGCACCAACCTAGCAGCTGTAAAAGCCAGATGCACCAACTTGTCTTGCGTAGCCTCCACTTCCCCCGGGAGTATCCCCAACAGAGCAGTTTCCGCTCTATATGTCAGTTGGCATTGAAGAAGTTGCCCCACATAGCTAAACACCTGAGTCCAATAGCCCAAAAGATGAGGACACTCCCACCACATATGAAAGAACGTTCCCCGGAGACCACACCCTCTCCAGCACTCCCCTGCACACGAGGTATACATCTTGTTAAGTACCACAGGAGTAACATACCATCGCACTAATAGCTTAAGAGCATTCTCCACCAACTGCGGAGCCACCGCCACATGGTGTATTAGCAATGCAATTTGTTCCCATTCCTCTACCGTATAGGTGAGCCCCAAATCCTTCTCCCAGGCCCGCATATAAGAAGTCTTCTGATCAGGTTCAGCATGTAATAAACGATACAACATCGAGATGCAGCCCCGTCGCACCGGATCCCCCAACAGCATCTCAAATCGCGAGCGCCAAAAAGCGTTAACGTCTCCCGCTCTAGCACGCATAACGTAATCCTTCACCTGTAAGAAGGGGAATAAATCTCGCTGCTCTAGATGAAAAGAAGCTTGGACCTCAGGAAACCCTTTGATGTGCTCCCCCTCCAATAACTGGCCAAAGCACCGCAGCCCGTCACGTTCCCAACTACGAAAGACCCCCCCCCTCCCTACCCGGAAGGAAATCCTCCGCATACCGAATAGGAAGGAAATGTAGTCCCCTCACCTATCAACTTCCGAGTGGCCCCCACCCATACCCGCGTCCATCGTATAAATGGGTTAGAAATGGTAGCGAGCTCCCTCTCCCGTAAGCCCACCCGTGGTAAATAAGACAAAGCATCTATGCCCCTGGGACCCCCCATGAGACCCTGTTCCACCTGAACCCACAATTTAACCGGATCCGCATGCCAATCCACAACCGCCCGAATTTGCGCAGCCCGATAATACAGTTCCAAATTGGGTATCCCCAAGCCCCCCTCCTCCTTGAATTTGAACATGGCAAATCTCGCAACCCTGGGACGCCTACCCCCCCATATAAAGCGCAAAAGATTCCTGTGCCAACAAAAAAAATACACTCTGGGAATTTCGACAGGAAGGACTTGAAAGAGATAAAGAAATCTGGGAAGGATCATCATGCGCACCACCTCCATTCTGCCCATCCAGGAGAGGTACAAGGGATCCCATCTAGCAAGGTCCTGCCGCAAAGCCGAAACCAGAGGTAGATAGTTAAGTCGGAACAAGTTAGACCACTCCACCCCCAACTGGATCCCCAAATATCGAATAGGGCCCGACACCCAGCGAAAAGGGAGCTGACTTTGCAATTCCCGAACCACCTCATCCGGCACCGAAATGTTCAAAATCTCCGTTTTAGCCAAATTAGCCTTAAAGCCAGAAATCCGCCCATAATCCCGCATCAAATCTTGTAGAGCCAGAAGTGACCGCTCCGAACCTTCCACTATGGCCAAAATGTCATCCGCAAAAAGGGACAGTTTATGCTCAACCCCCTGCACCTGAACACCCCGTACAAGCCTAGACTGGCGAATACGTTGTGCCAAAGGCTCAATCACCAAAGCAAACAACAAGGGAGAGAGCGGGCACCCCTGTCTCGTACCCCTATGAAGCTCAAAGGGCTTCGTGTATACTCCATTAACTTTGACACAAGCCATTGGAGTATGGTAGAGAGTAAGAATCCAGGAAATAAAGCGCAAACCAAACCCCATCTGGCGCAAGACAGCTTCCATAAACGTCCAATCCACCCTATCAAATGCCTTTTCGGCATCCACCGCTACAGCCACCCAGGGGGACCCCGATCTCCGTGCTTCCCACACCAAATTCAACACGCGCCGAATACCATCAGCCGCCTGGCGTCCCCCAATGAACCCCACTTGGTCAGGATGAATAAGTACTGGCATATGAGCAGTCATCCTATCTGCCAAAATACGGGCCAAGATTTTGGTGTCAATACCCAGCAAAGAAATAGGGCGATAACTCCCACAGACGGACGCATCTTTCCCCGGTTTAGGGAGTATCGTAATCCCTGCCAATCTCCTATAGAAAGGCAAGCGCTCTCCCTCTTTCAGAGAGTTGAATAACCTAGTCAGTAAGGGCGCAACCAAGGGGGAAAGTTTCTTGTAAAATAGCCCCTTAAACCCGTCCAACCCAGGAGATTTTTCCGGCTTCAAATGTCGGATAACGTGTAATACCTCCTCCACAGTGATATCCCCCTCCAGCCCCTGAGCGTCAGGGCCAGACAGCGTAGGTAGCCCCAAATCTCGCAAATAATCATGGCTCTCAGCAACCGAGCCCGCAACCTCCGGGGTATAGAGCTCCTGGTAAAATTCCCGAAACCTCTGTTGTATCCCGGCTTCGTCAGTCACCACCCTGCCATCACGAGCCTTAATAGACATGATATTACCCAGAGTTTGCTGCAATTTGACCCTGTGAGCCAATAATTTACTTGCCCGATTCCCAGATTCAAAAAATTTGAGCTTCAACTTATCTAGATTAAATTTAATCACCTCATCTTCTAATTTTCCCAGAGCCATACGGGTTTCCTGAAGCCGAAGCTGAAGCCGCAGTCCCCCTTGCCCCCTCTTATGTTGATCTACCAGAGTACGAAGTGTTTCCCGCAACTGCAATTCCTCCCGTTGTCGGTTCTTTTTCTTATAGGTTGCCATAGAGATCAACTCACCCCGTAACACCACCTTTAAACTTTCCCAAATCGTCACGGGAGAAAACTGATCTATGTTATTATGATCCAGGAAATCATAAATCCCCTTTTCCAACCGTTGCACGATCTGTGGATCCCCCAACAGGGTATCATTCAGCTTCCAATAGGTATCCCCAACCCGAGGGCCTCCCCATCGCAGATCCATCCATAACGGAGCATGGTCAGACCACCCAATAGTATCAATTTTTGTGTCTAGCAATTTCCCCCCCCCACACTTTATCAACACAGAGCAAATCAATGCGAGTGTATACCTCATGTACAGGAGAGTAGAAGGTGTAATCCCTGCCCATCCAGTGTTGCACCCGCCACCCATCAACAACATTAAGGACATCCAGAAACCTCTTCAAGCATTTCCTGTCGCATTTAAGTCTATCCCCTCCCTTGCCTGTAGAGTCCCAAGCCGGATTAAGCACCAGATTGAAATCCCCACCAACCACCAAATGCCCAACCTTAACCGATAGAATTTTGGACAAAAGAGCGTCAAAAAATTTGCCTTGTTGAGAATTAGGTGCATACAGATTTACCAACGTCACCTGAATCCCATTAACAGTGCCCGTCCAAATAAGCCACCTCCCCCCCTCATCCCTCCATTCCTGAGCAGGTATCACCCTCAACCTATGAGAAAACAAAATTCCCACCCCAGCCTTCTTCCGCTCCACCTGATTAGAAGCCCAAGTCCTCACAGGATAATCCCGGAACTGTACAAGTTTTTCCCCTGCTTTCACAAAATGAGTTTCTTGAACAAAACAAATATCAAAACTTAAGCGCTTAACTTCTTTCAACAACAATTGCCGTTTACGCGGCATGTTAAGCCCCTTAACATTCAAACTGCCCACTCTAAGTACATTAGCCCCCCCCCATCCTCAACTAGAGACAGCACACCCAGCACCCACTCCCCTCCCCCCTCCATCCCCTCCGTAACCCATTCACCCCCCCCACCCAAGCCCTCCACCCCCCCATCCTCAACCCTCCTCCCCTGTCTTCCCCACCCCCCTCCCCACCTGACCCACACTCCCTCTCTCCCCAATCCCTCCAGGACTTCAAGTGACTTCACCACCCCCCATGTCATCTTCAATATACCTCCCATCCCCACATCCAAACCTCCCACACTCAATATCCCCCCACCAAGCACTCCCCAGACCCTCAACCATACAATCTCAAGCACACTCCCAAAGTCAACACTGGATCAGCACCAAGGTCCAGAACCCTGCAGCGGATGGACACTACCACCCTCAGCCAGCCACTCAGGTGTCAGGGGATGTGGCTGTGCTCAGGTCGAGAGCTCTGCCGTCCTCTCCGCCTCTGGGGCACCGTTTTCCACTGATAACGCTCCAACTTCTGCGCCGATAACTTGCTCAAGGCAGAATCTCCCATCTTCACCAGGCCCTCCTTCAGAAGTAACGCCTGCAGCTCCGCCACGGTCGTCACACGCTTATGCACCCCATTAAAAGTCACCAGCAGGCTGAATGGAAAAAGCCAGCGATAGCGTAAGTTGTTCTGCTTCAGCACCTCCAGCAACGGTCGAAACTCCCTCCTTTTCTGCAAAGTGATGGTCGAGAGATCCTGAAATATCTCCACTTTCAAATTCTTCCAAGATATAACACCCAAGTCTCTAGCTTTCTTCACCAGTCGATCCTTATCTGGGAAGTGGTGGATGCAAGCGATAATATCTCTCGGGTAATCCCCATTCTTTGGACCCATTGTGCGGTGCGCCCTATCCACTCTCAGGCCCCCGGGAGTAGTTTTAGATGCCCCATCATCAGCCAGCAGAAACCGGCTAAGCTCCTGCACCACAGCCGCAGCGTCCCCATAATCAGCCGTATCCGGAACTCCCCGGATCCGGACATTGTTCCGTCGGGACCTATTCTCCAGATCTTCCACTTGAGCACAACAGTCCAGAAGATCTTTTTGGACCGCCTTCATCTGGGTAGTGATTCCTTGCACAGCTTCCTCTTGTTCCCCCATTCTCTTTTCTGTATCTTCCACTCTGCCCAGCAAGTCTGCAAAGTCCTGCCGAATCTCCTTAACTGCCTCTTTAATTTTTCCTTTCACAGCCGCCACCTCATCTTTAATTTCTGCAGCCCACAATTGCAAATCGGCTTTTGTAATAGCCGCCGCCGATCCTGCACACCGCAGCCGCGGGGAAGCACCGCGCTCCGATTCCTCTTCCGACGCGCTGTCTCCCGACTCACGCGCGGACACGCTGGAGGTCCCTCTCACATGGCGGAGGCCTCCCTGCTCTCCTCCATGCTCCGACGGTCTGCCGGTATCGATTTTTTTTCGCGACGGCATCCCGCAGCTGTACTGGGCTTCACGCACTCCCGGCTACCCACACGCTCACAAAAATCAGCAGCCCGCAACGGGAAAGGTATGCAATAGCGGAGAGTCAGAGCAAAGTCTCTAACCCTCCATCTTGGTCAGTGACGTCACCGGAAGTCCTGTGGTCATTTTAAGTGGCAGATGGAATTTAATATGTTGTGCAAATTTCTGAATGATGCACACATGGAAAAATCATCCCAACTATTTATCAGTTTTTGTAGCGTTACTGGATGTATGCAGTGCTGTAAGGTAAACATCATTCTTTAGCACTCTCCAGACCAGTAGAGGTTAACTTTACGAATGGGTATATATCTAATCATGACCAGCAGGTGGAGACTGAAAACAAAACTTTGGGACAGTATATCCTAGCCCCTCCTCTCTATTTCCCTCAGTCTTCTTTCAGTCTCCAGCAGGTGTTGAGTGATCTGTACCCATCTCCCTTGGTAGGGCTGTTGGAATTTGTTTAGGGGGTTTATTGTCCCTGTTTTTAGCCGGACGGAGCTTGGGCGGACTCTGTTTGGGGGTTCGTCCGACCTCGGGGGTGTTAAACCCGGCGGGTCACGAGCGGGGTCCCTCCCCCCACTTCCTCCACCTCCCCACATTTTTTTAGAGGAGCCTCAGCAGTAAGCCTTGCCCCCTAAGTCAAGCAAGGCATATTGCTTCGAGAGCCTGTGGAGTCTGTTCTGTAAAAAAAAAAAAAAAAAAAAAAAATCCTGAGGTAGTGCTGGTCTGAAGGGTTGTTTCCCTTTAAGAAAACTGTATTTTACTGTATTTTTTCATGTAACCAGCACTTTTTTATAGCTAGGTCGCGTATGGAGCAATTGTGCCCTTCTCCGGGGGAGTAGGACACAATTTTAGTCCAGCCGCGAGGCACTCGCGGCCGGCCTGAACTCGGCGGTTTGGGTCGGTGAGGTGGTGGAGCTCCGTCGGCAGCGGCTGCAGGCGCCCAGAGCTCCCCGCCGATGGTGCCTCGCGAGTCGGCTTGGAGCAGTGGGGAAGCCCGGTCTTCCACAACCGCCCACGGAGGGATTCCCCGAAGGATTCCCTCTCAGCTGATTTTTTGACAGCTGATGCCGGCTTGCCTGCTTTAGCGGCTGAGACTATTCAGGTTTCTCAGCCGCTTCAGGCTATGGAGGGAGCTTTTTTGGCGGGAAAACCGCCATCTTCTCTGTCTGGCCCCTCCATTTTGTCTTCCACCTCAGGTGACCTTCCCCCTGTTTTGACTATGCAGGGGCAAGGTTCTGCTGGGTCCCCTGCTGTGGCAGGGAGTCCCTTGGGACCCTCGGGGGGTTTTTCTCCTGAATTTTTCTTTTCTTTATGCAGAGCCTATTTTCAGGCGGCTGGGGGTCCCGGTTGCGCCCAGGGGGTTTCGGGGGGTGGGTTTTCCTCCGCGCTCCCTGCGGCTTTGCCTCTTTCGTCTGGCGTGACGTCCCCTCCGCCGCCTCCCTTGTCCAAGCGTCCGCGGGTGTCGTGGGACGAGAATTTGTGGTCGGAGGAACGGGTCGGTCTGGAGGAGGACCTGGACCCTTCTGAGGAGTTCCAGGACTCTCTGGAGGGGACGGAAGCTGGCGGCGGGTTGTCGGATTTCCCG
This sequence comes from Geotrypetes seraphini, assembly GCF_902459505.1. Taxonomy (NCBI): domain Eukaryota; kingdom Metazoa; phylum Chordata; class Amphibia; order Gymnophiona; family Dermophiidae; genus Geotrypetes; species Geotrypetes seraphini. The sequence goes on along the minus strand of NC_047091.1, from coordinate 174,400,058 downwards.
TTCTCCAGTGACGAGGCGTCCGTGGTGCGCCTTTTTCAGAAAGATGAGCTGCCTGACCTTATTCAGCAGGTTTCTTCGGTTTTGCGTTTTGAGGACGCGCCGCCGGAGACTCCGCGTGTGGGGGACCCCCTGTTACGGGGGATCCGTTCCGTTTCCCGCTCTTTTCCTATGCATCAGGATATTCGGGATATTATTCTGGAGCAGTGGAAAACGCCGGAGACGCCGTTTCGGCTGGCGCGCAGCATGGCTCGCCTGTATCCCATTCCGGAAGGGGATCGGGCTACGTTAGCTTCGCCAGTCGTGGATGCGGTGGTCTCGGCAATTTCCAAGCGGCATACCGTGCCTGTTGAGGGCGGTTCTGCCTTGCGGGACTCTGAGGAGCGCAAATTGGAGAGCATCCTTAAGCAAAATTTTCAGGTCTCTGCCTTTGGGGTCCAGGCGGCTATTTGTGGGGGACTGGTCGCTCGCGCCGTGTTTCGGTGGGCGGAGCGGGTCTTGGATCGAGAGTCTGACGACTGGTCTCTGGTGGATCAGGAGGTAGCGAAGATTGAGATGGCGGCCTCATTCCTCTCATGCTCTATATGACTTGGTGCGGATCTCGGCTAAGTCTATGGCTTTTGGCGTGGCCGCAAGGCGTGTGTTGTGGCTGCGCGCTTGGGCGGCGGATGCTGCGTCCAAAGCTAAGCTTACTAAATTTCCCTTTCGGGGGTCGTTTTTGTTTGGAGAGGACTTGGATAAGTTGATTCAGACTTTGTCGGACTCGAAAGTTCCCCGTCTGCCGGAGGACCGTGCCCGTCCGGCGTCTCGGGGGGGTGCGGCCCGGGGGCGTTTGCGGGATTTTCGCAAGTATCGCCCTGGGCGTGGGGCTGCTTCTTTCCAGTCTCCGGGATTTTCCCGGGGTCGGTTCTTCCAGCGCATGCAGCCCTTTCGGGGGGCCCGTCGGGGGGCAGGGAATCCCTCCGCCGGTTCCCCCGCTTCCCGTCCTGCACAATGACGCCTTGCCGGCGCCCCCTTTGGTTCCGGTGGGGGCCCGGCTGCGTGAATTTTTCCCCAAATGGGCCGAGATCACGTCCGATCAGTGGGTCCTGGAGGTGGTGCGGGACGGTTATGCCCTGGAGTTCGCCCACTCTCTGCCGGATTTTTTCCTCGCTTCTCCATGTCAGACTCCGGGGAAGACGCAGGCTTTTCGCCAGACCCTTCAGCGCTTGCTAGATCTCAGGGCAGTTGTTCCGGTGCCCCCTCCAGAGTGGGGCACGGGCAGGTACTCCATTTACTTTGTGGTGCCCAAGAAGGAGGGGACCTTTCGGCCCATCCTCGATTTGAAAGGGGTCAACAGGGCTCTCAAGATTCCCTCTTTCCGTATGGAAACTCTGCGGTCGGTCATTCTGGCGGTTCAGCCGGGGGAGTTTCTCACTTCTCTCGATCTGACGGAGGCCTACTTGCATGTTCCCATTCGGGCCTCTCATCAGCGTTTCCTGCGCTTTGCGATCTTGGGTCGGCACTTTCAGTTCTGTGCGCTTCCCTTTGGGCTGGCCACGGCTCCTCGGACGTTCACCAAGGTGATGGTGGTCGTCGCGGCAGCCTTGCGGTCGGAGGGCATCCTGGTACACCCCTACCTGGACGACTGGTTAATTCGGGCAAAGTCGTTGCAGGAAAGCTCCCGGGTTACTGCTCGGGTGGTGGAGTTTCTCCGGTCGCTGGGCTGGGTGGTCAACCTTTCCAAGAGTCGGTTGGTCCCGGCTCAGCGTCTGGAGTACCTAGGGGTGCTGTTCGACACCTCCTTGGGGAGGGTCTTCCTCCCAGAGGGCCGGGTGAGCAAATTGCAATCTCAGATTCGCCTGCTTTTGGCGTCCCGGTGTCCTCGGGCGCGAGATTTCCTCCGGGTCTTGGGGTCGATGGCGGCGTCCCTGGACGTGGTGAGGTGGGCGCGGGCCCACATGCGTCCTCTCCAGTATGCTCTGCTCCGGAGGTGGTCTCCCCAGAGGCACGGGATGGATGTTCCGGTCCCCCTGCGAGGCTTGGCGCGCTGCAGTCTGCGTTGGTGGCTCCAGACCCCTCACCTAGTTCAGGGGGTGGGTCTGGATCTCCCGCAGTGGACGGTGCTCCTGACGGATGCGAGTCTCCTGGGTTGGGGGGCTCAGTGTTTGGGTCACTCAGCTCAGGGCACCTGGTCCGCGGAGGAGGCCGCCTGGTCGATCAACGTGTTGGAGACCAGAGCGGTCCGTCTGGCGCTGTTGGTTTTCCACTCCCTGTTGCTGGGCAAGTCGGTCAGAGTGCTGTCGGACAATGCCACGGCGGTGGCTTAGGTCAATCGTCAGGGGGGCACCAAGAGCACTCAGGTGGCGCAGGAGGCGGCTCTGCTCATGGTTTGGGCGGAATCCCATCTGCTGGACCTCTCGGCCTCTCATATAGCCGGAGTAGAAAATGTTCAGGCAGACTTCCTCAGTCGTCACTTTCTAGATCCAGGAGAGTGGTGTCTCGGCGCCGAGGCGTTTCAGTTGATAGTGCAGGCTTGGGGGCAGCCCCTGATGGACCTGATGGCCACGGGTGGCAACGCCAAAGTGCCCCGCTTCTTCAGTCGTCGCAGGGACGGTCTGGCCGAGGGTCTGGATGCTCTGGTCCAGCAGTGGCCAACGGAGGGGCTGTTGTATGTGTTCCCTCCTTGGCCGCTGGTGGGCAGAGTGCTTCTTCGCATTGTTCACCATCCGGGTTTGGTGGTGCTGGTGGCGCCGGATTGGCCTCGCCGTCCGTGGTATGCGGATCTGGTGAGGCACCTGGTAGCGGATCCTCTTCCTCTGCCTCTCTCGGACGACCTTCTGATGCAGGGTCCCATTCCCATGTTCGACCCGTCTCCCTTCTGTCTTACGGCGTGGCTCTTGAAAGGGGTCGCCTTAGCAAGAAGGGATATTCAGACAAGGTGATCTCTACACTGTTGGGGTCCCGGAGGCTTTCTACCTCTCGGGCTTATGTGCGGGTTTGGCGTCTCTTTGAGGAATGGTGTCGGGCGCGGGGAGTGACCTCTTTTCGCGCTTATCTGCCTAACATTCTGGAGTTCTTGCAGGATGGCCTGGATAGAGGCCTGGCTTGGTCTTCTCTCCGGGTTCATATTGCGGCCCTGTCGGCCTTTCGAGGGTTGGTGTCAGGTCAGCGTTTATCGGCTCTTCCTGATGTGATTCGGTTTTTGCGGGCGGCCAAGTTGCTTAGGCCTCCCCTACGGCCCTCGGTTCCCTCTTGGGATCTTAATCTGGTTCTCTCTGTTTTGGTGCGTCCGCCTTTCGAGCCCTTGGACGACTGTTCTTTGAAGGACCTTACTTTGAAGGCGGTCTTTTTGGTGGCCATTACTTCTGCTAGGCGTGTTTCTGAGCTGCAGGCTTTCTCTTGTAGGGCTCCCTTCTTGGAGTTTTCTAGGGAGCGGGTCGTCTTGCGGCCTGTTCCTTCCTTTCTGCCGAAGGTTGTTTCTCCTTTTCATGTCAATCAATCGGTGGTTCTCCCGGTCTTGGGTGGTCGGGAGGGCTCTTCTGAGCAACGGCAGCTGCGCAAGTTGGATGTCGGTCGGGTCCTTCGCTCTTATGTGCAGCGGACCCAGGAATTCCGGAAGTCCGATCATCTCTTTGTCCTCCTGGCGGGTCCTCGTCGGGGAGCGGGCGCTTCTAAGGCTACTATTGCGCGCTGGATCAAGGAGACGATTGCTTCCGCTTATCTTCTGAAACAGCAGCCTGTTCCGGAGTTTCTCAAGGCTCATTCCACTCGGGGTCAGGCGGCTTCTTGGGCTGAGTCGTCGCTCGTGCCTCCAGTGGATATTTGTAAGGCTGCGGTTTGGTCCTCCTTGCATTCCTTTGTTCGTCATTATCGGGTTGATGTGCAGGCGCGTCGGGACGCGGTGTTCGGTGAGCGTGTACTGGTATCGGCCCTTCGGGGGTCCCGCCCGTGAGAGGGACTGCTTTGGTACGTCCCATTCGTAAAGTTAACCTCTACTGGTCTGGAGAGTGCTAAAGAAGGAGAAATTAGGTTCTTACCTGCTAATTTACTTTCTTTTAGCTTCTCCAGACCAGTAGAGGTCCCCACCCTGTCTGTTGTTGTTGGGGCTGTTGCGCGGGCAGTTTTTGGTTTTTGCTGCGGGTTCTAGTATTTTTCTAGGGCCGGGGAGAATTGAAGAACAGCGGCTGTGGCTCGGCTGGCTTAGCTGGCGAGCTGTGGGGACATTCTTCCTTCGGGAATTTCTCCTCTGCATTTTCCAACAGCATTTTGGGTATGTTATTTGTTACTCCTTTTGGAGTATTGTTTTTTCTCTCTGTTGTTTTCCAGTTCTTGGTTCTGCTTGGCTATTCGGCAGACTGAGGGAAATAGAGAGGAGGGGCTAGGATATACTGTCCCAAAGTTTTGTTTTCAGTCTCCACCTGCTGGTCATGATTAGATATATACCCATTCGTAAAGTTAACCTCTACTGGTCTGGAGAAGCTAAAAGAAAGTAAATTAGCAGGTAAGAACCTAATTTCTCCTTCTTCGGGTCTAGTACGTCACTTCCTTAAAGTGCTTACTCCAGGCTATGAGAAGAGAAAGTGACTTGCTGAAGGTGCCCAGGATTTGGCTTTGCCAGGGGTAGGCAATTTCAGTCCTCGAGAGCTGGAGCCAGGTCAGGTTTTCAGGATATCCACAATGAATATGTATGAGATGGATTTGCATGCACTGCCTCCTTGAGATGCATATTTATTGTGGATATCCTGAAAACCTGACAGGGAAGCCAGGTTTGAATGGCATAAGAACATAAGCAATGCCTCTGCTGGGTCAGACCTGAGGTCCATCATGCCCAGAAGTCTGCTCACGCGGCAGCCCAACAGGTCCAGGACCTGTGCAGTAATCCTCTATCTATATCCCTCTATCCCCTTTTCCAGCAGGAAATTGTCCAATTCCTTCTTGAACCCCAGCACCGTACTCTGCCCTATTACGCCCTCTGGAAGCGCATTCCAGGTGTCCACCACACGTTGGGTAAAGAAGAACTTCCTAGCATTCGTTTTGAATCTGTCCCCTTTCAATTTTTCCGAATGCCCTCTTGTTCTTTTATTTTTTGAAAGTTTGAAGAATCTGTCCCTCTCTACTCTCTCTATGCTCTTCATGATCTTCTAAGTCTCTATCATATTCCCTCTAAGTCTTCTCTTCTCCAGGGAAAAGAGCCCCAGTTTCTCCAATCTTTCTCTATTTCTCTCTCTCTATCTCTCTCTCTCTATTTCTGTCTCTCTCCCTTTCTAGCTCTCTCTCCCTTTCTCTCTCTCTCTCTATTTCTCTCTGTCTCCATTTCTCTCTCTCTTTCTGTCCCTCTCCATTCTCTCTATGCCCTCTAAGTCTTCTCTTCTCCAGGGAAAAGAGCCCCAGTTTCTCCAATCTTTCTCTATCTCTCTCTCTCTCCCTTTCCCTCTCTCTCTATTTCTGTCTCTCTCCCTTTCTAGCTCTCTCTCCCTTTCTCTCTCTCTCTCTATTTCTCTCTGTCTCCATTTCTCTCTCTCTTTCTGTCCCTCTCCATTCTCTCTATGCCCTTCATGATCTTGTAAGTCTCTATCATATCCCCTCTAAGTCTCCTCTTCTCCAGAGAAAAGAGACCCAATTTCTCCAATATCTCAGTGTATGAAAGGTTTTCCATCCCTTTTATCATGGATAGGCAATTCTGGTCCTCGAGAGCCAGAGCCAGGTCAGGTTTTCAGACTATCCACAATAAATATGCATCTCAAGGAGGCAATGCATGCAAATCCATCTCGTACATATTCATTGTGGATATCCTGAAAACCTGACCTGGCTCCAGCTCTCAAGGACGGGAATTGCCTACCCCTGGTCTATGCCATTCAAACCTGGCTTCCTTGTTTCTCTCACCAACTTTTCTAACCTCTAGGCTACTTTCTACTTCATGCTGACTTACTGCTACTACTAATCACTTCTATAGCGCTGAAAGGCATGCACAGCACAGTACATTTTGACATTTATAGATTGTCCCTGCTCGGAAGTTTGAGTTACACTCGAGAAAAGATCTTAGTCATTGTGGATAATACATGTGAAATATTCAGCCGCGTGTGCTGTGGCTTCCAAATAAATAGAATGTTGGAGCTTATTTAAAACAGAATTAAGGACAAAACTGAGAATATCATTGAACCTCTGTATAGGTCTGTTGTGCCACCACCCCTCATTTGTTGGGTGTAGGTCAATAACCCCAACTCAAAAATGACAAGACTAGGACAGGGTCAGAGAAGGGTGACTCCACTTAACTGTACTTTTTTTTTTTTTGTAAAACTTTTATAATGTATACAATTGAAGAATCAGAAAAACTGTATGAAAATACATTACTATCATCACAATTATTACATTAAACAATTTTTATCCCCTTCTTATCCTAGTTATAAACAATAATATTATATATTATGCTATCAATATAATAAAAAAATTAATTTTACTCTTCCAAATAAATATTCCACCCCCCACCCTCCCTAGATGTGTAAAGGAATCTAACGAAAAAAAAGGAGAATCATAATTTTAATTATAACATAATAAAATTAGTCAATGGGCTCCATACCTCATTAAAGGATTTGCTAGTACCTAAACCAGGGGTGTCCAATGTCGGTCCTCGAGGGCCGCAATCCAGTCGGGTTTTCAGGATTTCCCCAATGAATATGCATTGAAAGCAGTGCATGCACACAGATCTTATGCATATTCATTGGGGAAATCCTGAAAACCCGACTGGATTGCGGCCCTCGAGGACCGACATTGGACACCCCTGACCTAAACGTTCTGCCATCATCTTTTCATATTTATACGTTGTACACACAGTTGCCCACCAAAAATTGAAATTAATCCTATTATGATTTTTCCAATTATATGTAATCATTTGAACCCCTATTCCTGTCAAAATCATGAAAAGGCGACTTATTTTTATCTAAAGTGGATTTAACATGGAGAATCGTTCCACATATTATCGCCTCATATGTCAAGGGGATAGTTGCTTCAAGAATAAGATTAATTTGTTCCCAAATTGACTTCCAAAAACTAAGTATCAGTGGTCAAAAATATATCAGATGATCCAAAGTCCCTACATCAATATGACAATGCCAACATCTATTAGATTTAGAATTATCTATTTTATTTAACCAAACTGGGGTCCAGAAAATCCTATGTAATAAAAATAACCATGTTTGTCTCATAGATTCTGACGCTGTACATTTTAACCTCCAAGTCCAAATTCGTGGCCAACGAGATACAGAAAACTAACTGTACTTTTACTGAATTTGATTACAAGCTTCACCATGAAGTATGAAGCATGGTGCAAAGTTCAAAGCATTAGTTAATAGCCCCTACACATAAATTACTTAAAAATCTTAGAAAGGAGATAAGTCTTCAGCTTCATTTTTTTTTTTAAATATTCTTATTTCATTTTTTAAACTTACAATAAGTGTAACATCATATAACATCATTTTATACTTAAATACATCACTTAATATCCTATCAAAATCTAATTCAGATTCCATATCCCTCCCTCCCCCATATTCAATTTGCACTCATAAGAAAACCAAAATACCCCCACTCTCCTCCCCCCGACCTTGGATATGCATATTTAAGGGGAAAAAAAAGAAATTTATTCATTTCAGTATTTTGTTAATGGCTCCCAAATATCCTGAAATTTCTTAAAATTCCCTTTCTACATGGCAATTACCCTTTCCATTTTAAATATGTGACATAAAAAGTTACAAAAGTTATAATTCAGACGATCCCAATTTTTCCAATTTCTCATGATATGCTACATGGCAACCCCTGTCATAATGAGTAATAGCTTGTTATTGTTAGAGGATATTTGGCTTGAAAGGGATTTGATATATCACCTTTGTGTGGTACAGTCAAAACAGTTTACATATATTATATGCAGGTATTTTCTCTGTCCCTAGTGTACTCACAATCTAAGTTTTGTTGGGGGGGTTAATATGGGACAATGGAAGGTCAAGTGACTTGCTGTAACTGATATGTTTGTGGTCCACAGTAGAGACCATTGCACTAGTTGATTTCGGATGTAATGAATGCTTCAATTAATGTAATCAAATCTTGCTGGTCCAAAAAGTAATGAAGTTGCCTCAAGAAATGTAAACTACTATCAGAATCCTTCACTACTGCAGAAATTGGCATAGAGGATAAAATCATAATTTAAAAAAAAACCCAAACACCTCCCAAATTTCTATTTGCTTCTTTACACCACAAAGAAATTCCATTAATAGAGAAGAGCAGATAAACGTAAAATATCTTTTACTCTTTCAAAAAGTACAAAGACTAGGGGACATTCCATGAAAGCTACATGGTAATACTTTTACAACGTATAGGAGAAAGGTTTTTTTCACTTAACAAATAGGTAAGCTCTAGAACTTGTCGCTAAAGGCATGTCTGAAGCTTAATTCTGCCAAGCCTGCTACCTATGGCTGAAGCCTTTTCTTTCTGTACCTATACAGACTAGTATCCTGCATCCAAGAGTGACCAATCCTGGTTATAAGTACAGTACTCCCCCAGGAACCACGCGAATCTTGAAAAACCGCGAATACAGCTTTTCATGGGGGAGACTGGAGAGGGCAGCGGGAGAGGCAGGAGAAAACAGCCAGAGCGCTGGCGAGTGAAAGAAATCACTTGCTGTATGCTCTGACCGCCTCTTCCTGCACTAAAGTCGGGCCTTACCAATCAGAAGCCCCACACACACACCCTGTTGAAGCTCTTTAAAACTAAACTAAACTAAATTAAGCCTTAGGTTTATATACCGCATCTTCTCCACTGAAGTGGAGCTCGACACGGTTTACAGAGTTTAAAAAATATGGGAAGAGAGAAGAGAAAGAGTTTACAAAGCATAAAAAGAGGGGATGTAATCAGGAGAAGAGATTATTATATGCTAGAGAAAAGCCAGGTTTTCAGTTGTTTTCGGAATAGTTTTTTTGTCGGCGCGCTGGTGTCTTGCGCCAAATTGTCTGCACTGCAATGTCGGCACGCTGTCTCGCGCGCTTTTGTCCTGTCACCATAATAACAGTTTATGTACCGCATGACCGTGAAGTTCTATGCGGTTTACAATGATTAAAAATGCTACAAATTGAGTAGAACGAACAAAGTTAGAAGTTAGTGACTAACAGTTCTAGAGATCAGTTGTTGTGGGAAAGGTTGAGCAGATCAGCTACCTAAGTACTTCAGGAACAGATATGTTTTGAGGTGTCTCCTAAATTCCCCATAGTTATCGGCATGCATAAACAATTGTTCTAGATCTTTGCCCCATAATGCTGCTTGATAAGAGAAAAGATGTTAATGATGTCTTTTAAATTTACATCCTCTAACCAGTGTGTCTATTGGTTGAGAAAAAGAAGAGGTCAGTTATATATTTAGGAGCTAAACCGGATGAAGTCCTGTGATACCTCAGTTTAACTCAACTTTAGTCAGTAGTAGTGCTGCCCAATTCAGGTAAAAAAATTTTGATTCGATTCAGCTTACTGAATTGGTTATTCGATTTGATTTTCCTGCCCAATTGGGTGTTTTTTTCCAAACATCCTGGTGGGTTTATTTCATAGCCTCTTCACCCCCTTTGCCTTCTCCTAACCACACTGGCGCTGTGGTGTAAACAAAATAAACAAACAAAAAACTTTTCCTCTCTCTGTTAAATCCTAGCTCACGTTTGTGATCTATCACCAGCTCTGGCAGGATACACGTTTCAAATATGACATTGTAATCACAAAACAGAAAATAAAATTAGTTTTTGTTGTCTGGTCATTATTCAGATCTTGTTGGTCCCCCTCGCTCTGGTTGTCTTCTGATAACTTGCTTTCCAGGGTCTCCTTCTTTCTTCTTTCTCCGTTCTAACCATCCATCTGCCATCTCTGTCCTCCCCTTCCATTTCCCTTCCCTCCCCCAGAGGTCTGGCATCTTTTTTTTCGTCTCCATCCACAGATCCGCCTTTTCTTAACTACCCTTTCATCCAGCATCTCTCTCTCCTTCCCTACCACACCAGGGTCCACCATCTCTCCCTTTCGTTTCCCAACTACCCTCCTATCCAGTATCTCTATCCCCCCCCCTCCACACCATCCCTTGTATCCAACTTCTCTCCCTTTCTGTTCCTTCACTCCCTAAATCCCATTATCCATCATCTCTCTTCCTCTCCTCTGTTTTCAGACCCATTATTTCTTCCTCCCCAAAGTCGGGCATATGCACATCTCTTTGAACCCCCCCTTCCCTCCCTCCATGTACTTCTACACCAGGGCCCCCCTTCCCTGGTCTGTCCTCCCCTTGAAGGCCTGCATTGGTGCATCCCCCCTAAGGCCTGCCTGCCTCCCCCCCGAAGGCCTGCCTGCCTCTCCCCCCCTTTGAAGGCCTGCATCCCCTCCGAAGGCCTGCCTGCTTGTCCCCCCTGAAGGCCTGCATCCCCTCCGAAGGCCTGCCTGCCTGTCCCCCTCCCCCTTTGAAGGCCTGCATCCCCCCCCGAAGGCCTGCCTGTCTCCACAGAAGGCCTGTCCCCTCCCTTTGAAGACCTGCATTGGTGCATCCCCCCAAAGGCCTGCCTGCCTGTCCCCCCTGAAGGCCTGTCACCCCCTTTGAAGGCCTGCATCCTCCCGAAGGCCTGCTTGCCTGTCCCCCCTTTGAAGGCCTAAAAACACATCTGTTCCTGAAGTACTGACCTATACAATCTTAGTCCTCAACAAATGATCTTTAGAACTGTTAATCACTAACTCTGAACTTTGTTAATTCCACTCAATCTGTAGTATCTTTTAATCATAGTAAACAGCATAGAAATTCACATTCCTGTGGTATATAAACTGCTCAGGCAAGTTGGTTCACCTTCCATTGCCTAAAATACAACATTTTTAATTGTAAGCTCTCTTAAGGCAGAGAAGTACCTGCAAACCTTGATTAGAACTCATCCTGAGCTTGGATTTGGAAAGATAAACAAATCTGAAAATCAAATCTCTTAATGAATATGCATGCTCCATGGAAAACTTTATGAGTTGATAAATCTCCAGGACCTGTATATCTATCCCTCCTATTGAGAGATGATGCTTGAAGCCTATAATTAGGAATAAAGGATGTGAAGGAAAGAACAGAATGAGGAGCATAACCATGGGGATGTAAGACTGCACTTTTAGGATGATAAACTTATTGAGTTCTAGCAGAATAAATGCTCAATATCACAAGATGGCGAAACTGATCCACTTTTTTGGGTAACCTATTTGAGTGGTAAGTGACACACAGTGTACTCAAGCTGGTTGATAAGTGTGTGGCATTCATTTCAAGGTTTTTTCCAAGCCCCTATATAACTTTCATAGAACAAGCAAACTCCCAATTCCCATACAAACAACTATTCAGTCATCTTGGGATTATCACCTTACATATATACATGTCTCCCTTTGTATTTGCGGTTTCAGCAATCGCAGTTTCGATTATTCGCTGTTTTTAGCTTGCTGGCTCCCCCCCCTCCCCTAATTACATCAGCTTGCATAGAGAAATCGCTGATTTCAAGTGTTTACAGAGAAAATTGCCGATTCCCGGCACTTTCTTCACCATGCTTTGCCTCTCCTTCAGGAACAGGCCAGGTCTCCCACCATGTTATTTGCGGTTTCACCATATTCACGATGGTTTTTAATAGAAAACAGCGAATAACATATGAAAAAGTTATTTGCAGTTTTTCTGTATTTGCGGGTCTGTTAATCCCCTATCACAGTGAATACAGAGGGAGAAGTGTATACAGGCTATATATATATATATATGATAAAATAAAGCAAAACAAATTTATATTATATACAGCATATATATATATATATATACACCCCCCCATGCTTGGAATCAAAGTAATATAAAGCAAAACAAATATATATATAAGCTGTATATAATATAAATTTCTTTTGCTTTATTTTATCATATTACTTTGATTCCAAGCATGGGTAGATCTTTCAGCTACCGGACCCACTTCCGACATGGTCAATGTTTTCTATTTTCATCAGGGAAATGGTTCACTGTAAAATATAAAATAACAGATAAATTGATAAATGCTCAAATTATCCCAGGACAAGCAGGCAACATATTCTCAACAGTGGGTGATGTCACCGACGGAGTCCTGCAGTGGACAGCCTCGATAGCAGACTTGCTTGAAGATCTTTGTAAGAGCTTCCAAGTGCTGCACTGCGCATGCGTGAGTGCCTTTCCGCCCAAGTTAGGATGCGCGTCTCCTGTGAGGTACCTCAGTTCAGCGTTTTCCGCAGAGCCGAGAAGTCCTCTTCTTTTCAGCTCTGCAGCCTTCGTTGCCTTCTCTCACCGCAGTTTTTTATTATTTTTATTATTAAGTCGCTGTGCTCATATTTCCATTCATTTCTTTTATAAAAAAAATAAATAAATAAACTTTTATTCAGTTTTTCGTTTTTTCTTTCTGGTCAGCATCCTTTTGGCCTAGGCCTGGCCGCTCACCTCGTTCGATACGTCAGATTTTGTTTTTTCTATGTCCCAGCCTCTTACCGGGTTCAAAAAGTGTAGCCAGTGCAACAAGACCATTTCAGTCACCAATCCCCTTAGTCGGTGTATTGTTTGTTTGGGTCCTGAACATTGCCCCAATGCTTGCGTGCACTGTGCTACCCTTCAACCTTGAGCCCTTCGTCGACGCCGTGCCAAGCTTCTCCAACTTTTTGGCACTATGGATCAACCGCCTGAGAAGGTCTCGACCTCGGCTTCGGGGACGACCTCGACATCTAAGTCCTCGACCTTGACGCCAGCTTCTGCCTCCACCAAGGCCTCGACCTCAACATCTGCGGTCTCGAAGGCCTTGACGGCAGCTCCTCTGAAGTCATCCTCGACGGGTAAGTCTCCTGTCTCTCCTTCAGGTACCATTCCTAAGAAGCCTCCAGAGTCTCAGGCATCCCAGGCCGTGTCCACGGTCCTGCCATCCTCTTCGAGACCTCCAGCTAAGTGTGCCTCCAAGCATTGGGAATACTCATCCTCGAGGTCACCCTCCTTGGAGCGCACTGCTGCACCTTCGAGACCTGATCCCTATGTCTCGGTGCCTATGTTCGAGAACATGTTAAAAGCCATTCTGACCACTCAGATTTCCTCAGTCATGGCTCAACTCCTTCCGTCCTCGACCCTGCTTCCTACGAGCCAGCTTGAGCAGCAGTCTGAGACTCCTATAGCAGCACCTCGGGGCAAGCCTCGGAAGTCTCGCCGGTTCTCATCCAGTGATTCTTCACCTACTCCTTGGACACAGTCTCCTCCACCTTGACCAAAGCATCACTCGAGGCATTCGAGGCATCTCACTTCCTCAAGAAACATCTTTACAACAAAAACCCTTGCCTTCTCTGGATACTGAGACTTCTATGCCTCATTTATCCAAGGCTACTGAGACTTCTTCCAAATCTAAACATAAGTCTCGCAAAGCTATTACACCAGCTGCTTCTCCTTGAAGTCCATCAAGGTCGAGAACTCCTCCATCGAGACGCCTCCGAGAGAGCCTTCTCCTCCTGCCTCGACCCAATCTGTTCCTTGAACCCCGGGGACCTCACCATCGAGGGTTTTGAAGCGCAAACACTCACTGACTCTTCCTCAAGCAGGTAGTGCAGCTTCCTCCATCACTGTACGCCTGGACTCTGAGCCTCTGTCTCAGTATTCCAGAGAGGCTTCTCCGTCCTACTCAGTAGTCCCTCGGTCTCGCACCCCTTCTCCTGAAGGTGCCTCGACCTTGAAGTCTGCCTCTTTTGCCAGGTTCATCTTCGACATGGGAAAAGTTCTTCAACTGGATCTCCACTCCGATTCCAAGCATACACCTGAATACTTGGCTGACATGGAGTTGCCTCATCCACCCAAGGAGACTTTGAGGCTTCCTATGACTCCAGTATTGAAGCAAATTTTCCTAAGGAATATGGAAACTCCTTATTCCATCACAGCCATTCCATCCAAGCTGGAATCTAGGTATCGCACAGTACCTTGCAAAGGCTTTGAAAAATCTCAATTGTCCCATCAGTCTTTGGTGGTGGAATCTTCTTTAAAGAAAGCTCATCCATCTAAGCTTTACGCTGCGGTCCCTCCAGGCAGGGAGGGCCGTACCATGGACAAGTTTGGCCGCAGATTATACCAGAATTCCATGATGGATAACAGAATTCTCAATTACAGCTACATTTTTACGGCTTATTTTAATTATTTCCTCAAATTGATGCCTAAATTCTACCTGGCTCTTGAGGAACACAGTCTTCCAGAATTCAAACAGATCATCAGAACTCTGTCTCAACTTCGACTCTTCATACTGCAAGCCACATACGATGCTTTTGAGCTCTCTTCTAGAGTTTCTGCCTTTGCAGTAGCCATGCGCCGTCTTGCCTGGCTCCGCATTGTTGATATGGATCCCAATCTGCAGGACTGTCTAGCGAACTTGCCTTGCCAGGGAAATGAACTCTTTGATGACTCTATTGAAGCTGCTACAAAGCGCCTCTCTGAACATGAGTGCTCTTTTGCTTCCTTGATTCGGCCGAAGCCTAAGACTCCTCCTGCTCGGCCATACAAGCAACCACCATGTCGTTATCCCCAAAAAACGACACCAGCTTTCTCCAGGCCTCCACCTAGAAGGCCTCCTCAGCAACAACGACAGCAGAAGGCTCAGACTCCTGCTGCAACTAAACCTGCTCAGTTTTTTTGACATTTCCAGTCTGAGCATGCCAACCTCCTTGCATCAAAATTCTCTTCTGCCCATAGGAGGTCATCTTCACCAATTTTATCACCAGTGGGAGATGATCACCTCAGATCTTTGGGTTCTCACCATCCTTCAGGAGGGATACTCACTTCACTTTCTTCAGGTGCCTCCAGATCGCCCTCCAAGAGAGTGTCCTTCCAATTTGTCGCAACTTACCCTTCTTCTTCAGAAAGCTCAGGCTCTTCTTCGCCTTCGAGCTGTCGAGGAGGTTCCTCTGAACCAACGGGACATGGGCTTTTATTCTCGTTATTTTCTAGTTCCAAAGAAGACGGGGGATTTGCGACCCATTCTGGACCTCAGCCCTCAACAAATTTCTAGTCAAAGAGAAGTTTTGGATGCTTTCTTTACCAATCTTATATTCCCTGATGGATCAGGGAGATTGGCTATGCTCTCTGGATCTCAAAGAGGCTTACACTCGTATCCCGATTCATCCAGCCTCTCGCAAATATCTTCGATTCCGGGTAGGGAATCTTCATCTACAATACAGAGTTCTTCCTTTCGGCCTCATCCCTGCAGCCCTACATGCCCAGGGTCTTCAAGTTTTTCTATACCTGGACGACTGGCTCATCAAGGCCCCTTCTCAACAAGGGGTTATTGCAGCGACCTAACAGACTATTATGTTCTTCCAATGTCTGGGGTTGAAAGTCAACTTTCCAAAATCCCAGTTGACCCCATCTCAGTCTCTTCAGTTCATTGGGGCCACTCTGGACACTGTCCAACTCAGAGCGTTTCTACCTCCACCACGTCGGGATACCCTCATTCACCTTTGCCATCAAGTGTCTCATCTCACATCAATTTCAGCAAGATAAATGATGGTTCTGCTCGGTCACATAACTTCTACGGTTCACGTGACACCTTTTGCCAGACTTCACCTTCGCATACTTCAGTGGACCCTGGCATCTCAGTGGCAATAAGTGACCGATCTACTTTCTCAACAAATTACAGTAACTCCTATGTTGAAGCAATCTCTCCACTGGTGGATGCTCTCTTCCAATCTTTCCAGAGGTTTGCTGTTCCACACTCCCTCATCAGAGGGTTCTCACAACAGACTCGTCAACCTACGCATGGGGAGCCCATTTAGACGGTCTCCGTACCCAAGGTCATTGGACCCCTGCAGATCGTCTTTGTCACATCAATCTGTTGGAACTCAGAGTGATTTTCAATGCTCTCAAAGCTTTTCAACACCTTCTTCACGACAACGTAGTCCTTGTCCGGACGGACAACCAAGTCGCCATGTACTATGTCAACAAACAGGGAGGTACGGGATCTCACTCCCTTTGTCAAGAAGCTCTGTAGCTGTGGGATTGGGCAATCCATCAGAACATCTTTCTCAGCTATATATATTCAAGGTCAGCACAGCTGTCTGGTGGACAAATTGAGTCGTCTTCTGAAACCTCACGAATGGACACTCAATTCCTCGCCTCTACATCAGGTGTTTGCTCAATGGGGGACCCCTCAGATAGACCTTTTTGTGTCTCCCCTCAACAACAAGCTGCCTCAGTTCTGCTCTTGAATATACTCTCCCCAGCGTCTCGAGGCAGATGCTTTTCTCCTGGATTGGACTGGTCAGTTTCTCTATGCCTTCCCTCCATTCCCTCTGATTCTCAAGACTCGTGTCAAACTCAAGACAGAACATGCCACCATGATTCTGATAGCTCCTCGGTGGCCCAGAAAACCGTGGTACTCCCTTCTACTTGAACTCAGCACTAGGGAGCCTCTGCTTCTACCAGTTTTTCCCTCTCTGCTTACTCAGAGTCAAGGGTCCTTGCTACATCCCAACCTGCAGTCTCTACACTTAACAGCTTGATACCTTTCAACCTAACAGTCTCTCTACAGTTCTCTCAGTCTGTACAAGATATTTTGGTTGCTTCCAGAAAGCCGTCCACTAGGCAGTGTTACGGCCAGAAATGGACTAGATTTTCTGCTTGGTGTTCCACTCGCCATATGGAGCCAATATCTACTTGGATTATTTACTTCACTTATCACAATCTGGACTACAGTCTATATCTGTCTGAGTCCATCTCAGTGCGATTGCTGCTTTTCATCAGCCTCTTGATGGGAAACCTCTGTCTGCACATCTTCTGGTTTCCCGCTTTATGAAAGGTCTTTTTAATGTTCATCCACCGCTCAAACCACCCCCAGTGGTCTGGGATCTCAATGTTGTCTTGGCTCAATTGATAAGGCTCATCTCAAGTACCTTACTTGGAAAGTGTTTTTCCTGATTGCCCTCATGTCTGCTTGAAGGGTCAGTGAGTTACAAGCTTTGGTTGCGGATCCCCCTTTCACAGTTTTCCACCATGACAAAGTGGTCCTCCATACTCATCCAAAATTCTTACCTAAAGTTGTTTCAGACTTTCACATCAATCAATCTATTGTTCTGCCAGTATTTTTTCCAAAACCTCATTCTCACTCTGGAGAAGTGGCTCTCCATATTTTGGACTGCAAGCATGCCTTGGCTTTCTACTTGCAACACACTCAACCTCACAGAACAGCCACACAACTTTTCATTTCCTTCGATCCAAATAAGTTGGGGCATTCAGTTACGAAGCGCACCATCTCCAACTGGATGGCTGCTTCCATCTCTTTCTGCTATGCTCAGGCTGGTCTCCCTCTGCAGGGTCGAGTCACGGGCCATAGAGTTAGAGCAATGGCGGCGTCTGTAGCTTTCCTCAGATCAACTCCTATTGAGGAAATCTGCAAGGCTGCCACTTGGTCCTCAGTTCATACATTCACCTCTCATTACTGTCTGGATACTTTCTCCAGAAGGGATGGCCATTTTGGCCAATCTGTTTTGCAAAATCTCTCTTCGTAACTTTCCAGCTCTCCCTCCATCCCATTATGCTTAGCTTGGAGGTCACCCACTGTTGAGAATATGCTGCCTGCTTGACCTGGGATAAAGCACAGTTACTTACCGTAACAGATGTTATCCAGGGACAGCAGGCAGATATTCTCACAACCCACCCTCCTCCCCTGGTTGGCTTCTTAGCTAGGTATCTGAACTGAGGTACCTCACAGGAGACGCGCGCTCTAACTCGGGCGGGAAGACACTCGTGCATGCACAGTGCAGCACTCGGAAGCTCTTACAAAGATCTTCAAGCAAGTCTGCTTTCGAGGCTTTCCGCTGCGGGGCTCTGTCGGTGACGTCACCCACTGTTGAAAATATCTGCCTGCTGTCCCTGGATAACAACTGTTACGGTAAGTAACTGTGCTTTTTAAGTCATCACTATAACTTTTCCATGCTCTTTTTTTATTCTCAGTGCCAGATACTGCTCTTTTAACTGGATGCCACTGAGTTTAAGATACCTGGATCTGTATAATTTTCAGTGGAATTTTTAAGGAAAATGTTTTCACTTCATCATTCAGTAGATGAAAAATCATTTTTTATTGCATTGGGTCCAATGATATTGTGTATCAAGCTACCTACTACAACTGAATGTATATTGCTTTGATTAGCTATTGAGCTTGCAGGTTATATCTAAGAAATGTAAGTAAAACCAAAAGATAATTTACTCTTCCTCTTTCCAGGTTCATTGTTTAGACCCTAACATATGGAAAAATGTTGAAGTTGTCCATATTGATATTGCAGACAGAAGTCAAGTAGAACCATCGGTGAGTATACTGTAATGTTTTGTTGCACTTAATGATTGTTCCGTAAATCTCTACGTGCTGTTTTCCATATCCTGTGCCTATTTTATTTGCAAACTGATCAAGAGGAAGATTTAAAAGAATAGAAGTTAGAGGTGAAAGAGTTTTTGCTTGAAGTGAGGCCTGTGTCCTTAATTCTACCATAGTTTTTAATTAAATTTGATCATGTGACTCCCCTTCTAAAGGAAAAGCATTGGTTACCTGTAAATCATAGAATTACATATAAAATAGCATTACTTACACACAAAATTTTAACGAATAAAGCTCCTGCATTCTTAGAAAGGCTTCTAATCCCTTATATTCCTACAAAATCCTTAAGATCGGAAGAGAAATCTCTCCTCTTAGTCCCTTCACTGAGACTCATTTATTCAAGGAGAGACACGATCTTTTCCGTCACGACCCCTCAAATCTGGAATTCGCTCCCAATCAATATAAGGGAAGAAAAATTACTTAGTAAGTTTAAAAGTCTCCTGAAAATCTGGCTTTTTAAGGATGCTTTTAACTGAGTTATGCAAATTTTATATATTCAGAATGTGTGTTAGAGTACTAGTAATGCTGATAGGTGAAAATTGAGCAGGTATCCTTTTCCCCATCCTTTTGTTTCATCACCTCGTCCTTTTTATTTGTTTATAAATTGTATTTAATCCTTTATTTTTTACCTTATGTGTTTGGTTGGTCTAAAGTTGTTTTAACTGTCTGGTTTGATTAATATGTTTTTCTTTTTTACCCCAATTTTATCATTATTTGTAAATCGCATGGAATTACAATTTTGCAATTAAATCAAATTTTTATTAAACTTGAAACTTAAGGAAAAGAATATCCCATGAAGTATCAAAGTTCCTGTTCTTTCAAATGAACAGCTTTATCAGTTAGTGGACAGTGGTCTTTATCATAAAGCCAATTGGAACTGGCTTGAAGCTCTCAATATGTATCCTTTAGAAGAAATATTACATGAATACAGGAGATTCTACCTCCTCAAGGTAGAACAAAAGAGGCGACCTGTGATACTCAATCTGTTTATTCACTGTTAAGACCTGACACGTACGTGTTTCAGCCGTAAGGCCTGCCTCAGGGATCTTGTTTCCAATGGAGTACAATTTATCGCAATGGAGTACAATTTACCTAAAAAGATGGTAATTAAGACACTATTTGTTGCCAGTATAGCGATCAGGCTTCTATCTCACGCATCCACTCAAAGTGAAAGCTTTGAGTGAATGCGTGAGATTGTTGCCAGTATAGCGATCAGGCTTCTAACAGTGTCTTAATTACCATCTTTTTAGATAAGAGACATAAGTGATAAATTGTACTCCATTGGAAACAAGACCCTTGAGGCAGGCCTTAGGGCCGAAACGCATACGTGTCAGGTCTTAACAGTGAATAAACAGATTGAGCATCACAGGTCGCCTCTTTTGTCTTCTTTTTTTCCCTATAGAAGAAAGGCAGGAGAAGAGAGATGAAATAGTCTTTTAAATACCTTTGTGGTATAAATGCATATCAGGCAGAAAGGAAAGGAAGCTCTGAAATGAGAGGCAGTAGGATGAATTCTGAGGAAATATTTCTATATCAAAGTGGTGTGGTAGATGCTTGGAATGACCACCCAGCAGAGGAGATGGAGACTAGAACCATATCCATATTCAAGAGGGAGCAAGCACAGTTGATGCTGCTTCATCATAATTAGGACAAAGAAACTGGGTGTTGCCCCAGGCACTGTCATATTTAGGGTTATACCAGCACTGCTCTTTTTGGAGGGGGGGTCTTGTTCTGCTGCAGTGCCCACACAATAAGTTCAGAGAGAGGTTCTAACTTGTAACATCAGCTGAATTTGATATCAAACTGAGGCCATCGGATAGCTATGTTCTCTGTCGGTCACAGCCGCACTCGCCTTGGCTGCTGTTTCCCGCCAGTGCTGTCCTGTTGATATGGGAGGAAAAGAGAAAGCAGATGTGCACTACGCAGAGGTACACGTGGTGTGATGTGGTTGACAACCAATAGCATGTTTAGTTGTGTGCAAAGATTTTGCAAGCTTCCGTTTTCTGCTGCTTTTCTTGTTGTCATCAACTCACTTGACTGTATCCTGCTTATGAAAAGCTTTGCAGCTACTGCATTAGTTGGAAGTGCATGTAGTGATATGTTCTTGTGCAAGCCTAGCTGACTGTATCTGTGTACATTTTAAACATCTGCAATGTCTTTGTACCATTATGTTTTTGTATAGCTTTATCCCTCATAATTTTCAAGATATGTCCGAAGCAGCAGAGCAAGAAAACGGTGTATAGTGGCCCTCACATGAAGCAAAAAGGCGGAACTTGGCATCAGAGGAAGCAATCTATATTCAGGGAACCAACACGGCCTGTGTTTTTGTGTATTGCCTGTATCGGGAGTCAAATGTTAATCTCAAAAGTATGAAGCTTCCTACACTGAGTTCATACTAGAGCAGAGGTGTCAAAGTCTCTCCTCAAGAGCCGCAATCCAGTTGGGTTTTCAGGATTTCCCCAATGAATATGCATGGGATCTATTTGCATGCACTGCTTTCATTGTATGCTAATAGATTTCATGCATATTCATTGGCGAAATCCTGAAATCCCGACAGAATTGCGGCCCTCGAGGAGGGACTTTAAAACCCCTGCACTAGAGAATGTCAAAAATCATAATCATTCCAGTCCCTGCGGATAACTGTGGGAAACAATTTCCATGTCATTCTTTTTTTTTTTTTTTTTTTTTTAAATTTATAAGTTTTCACATTTACAGATCAAGTAAACACTTGTACAGAAAGTTGGTTAGACAGAACAATTCTCTCAAGGTATAAATCTTAATACCTTGATGGTCCTTAAAAGTAAATAAAATTAAAAGGAGATTAATAATTTCATCTAACACAGCTCAAGTCCTCAACTTAAGATCCAAGATTTTTTATAAGCGAGAAAAGAAGGTAAATTATAATCAGTTAAGAAATATGCTAATCATAGTGCTGAGGTAGGAGATACTTATTAAACTTCTAGAGCACTTATTGTTGTTCCGCCATCTATTCGGGACGTAGCCAAGAAAGCAATTAACTGATAAGGTTAAAAGCATATTTAACTGAACGGTGGCATATAATACACTTAAAAGGATATCTCAGGTAAAAAGTTGCCCCTAACAGAATGACCCCTCGTCTCAAAAGAAGAAATTCTCAACATCGTTTTTGAGTCTCTCTTGAAAGATCAGGATACATTTGAACTCTTAGTCCTAGGAATTCATTTTGTTTATTTTTAAAGAAAAGCCTCAATAACCATCCTTTATCAATCGAAAGAGGTACAGTTAATATCAATGTAGACGGTGTTACCATATCCTTATCAGACGTCTCCAAGATTTCTGATACATTTAACATTGCTTGATCAGTTTTTTTCTGTAGATGAGGCCCATTTTTATTTGAGAGAATGGAGGTAATGTCTCTTCAGAAACTTGTAAAATTTCTACCAGGTATCTCCTAAGCATTTCCCTAGGAGTTACCATTGTCAATCTTGGAAAGTTAATAAGTCTCAAATTATTATTTCTTGAAGCAATCTCAAGCACTTCCAACTTCTTTCTAAGATTAACATTATCCTTAACTAGGGCCTCTTGAACTAAAGTTTTTGAAGCTGTCTGATCTTCTTTTATATCTTTAAGCTCCTTCGTGTGTTGAGTCAACTTGTTCTCTATATAATGGAAATTGGGGCTAATAGTTTTAGCAAAATTAGCCACTAAGTCCCATAGAGATTCCAGAGTCACCTGAGTAGGCTTCTCCCATGTAGGAAATTGTTGTTGAGTTTAAAAATGCTCACCCTGAAGAAAAGTTCCTTGGCTTTGCCTCCGTCTGGTTTGTTCCACCGCCGCTTGCTGACAAAGCCTCCGAATCTTCTGCTGAGTTCCTCTGTTCAGGGAGTTCTGCCTCCATGCTCTCCACCATGCTGTAATCTACCTCAGGAGTAAGCACCGCCCCCAGCTTCGGTGTTACCTCGCTTCCTGGAGAGCTAGTGATTCGTGGCTGCGGGGGTGGGGCTCGTATGTCTGGGCTCAAGGTAGTATCCGGCCCAGGAGGTGCAGAGTCGGTCTCGCTTAACCCCTGTGCCCTCAGCGGGCCAGCTCCAGACAACGGACTTTTAACTCTCTGCATCCGCCGCAAAAGATCTTCATTGTTGCCGAGAGTTGGCACAGCAGAACGCTGCGAGGCACCAGAAGCGCTCTTGCCCCTCCTCTTCGGCATGGTGCAGGAATTGAATCGCAAAAAGCCTCCATAAAGGAAGAAACAAAGAGAAGATCCGAGCAGGAAGGTGCGTACTTCTCAGCACGTCTTAGCAGCAGCCATCTTGGATTCTCCATGCCATTCTTTAAGGAGAGAGGGAAGAATCAGAGTATGAATGGGCCCAGCCACTGACCCTCAAGCCTTGCATTGAAGAATGCTGGTGTAGAAAGACTGAGGTTGAGAGAGACGCTAAAGAACGGGACTTGGGTTTGGCCACTTTTGGAAACAGGATACTGGGCTTAATGGACCTTCAGTCTGTCCCAGTACGGCAGTTCTTAAATTCTTGTGTGAGCCAAGTATAGGATCGTCATTGTGACATCACTGATGAGGCTGGCATTGGTGGAATGAGGCATTATGACATCACAATCTCAGCTCTGGAATGTTGCTACTCTTTCTGCCAGGTACTTGTAGAGAATGACACAGGGACAGAATTTGTCCCTGTCCCCGCAGTTTACCATGGGAAACCATCACCATGTCATTCTTTAAGGAGAGAGGGAAGAATCCGAGTATGAATGGGCTCAGCAAATGACCCTCAAGCCTTTGCATTGATGAATTTTGTCACCATGTCAGTCTCTAGTTCATAATTCCTAGGGAGTTGAAAACAGAGAGCATTATAACTACAGTGAGACCAGCATCTGACAACTGATTCATGATTCAGGCACAACGCTGAAACATAGGCCATACCAGGTTCCTGAATGAAGGTTGCTTTCTCTGATCCTGAGTTCCGCCCTTTTTGTTTCATCTGAGGTCAACTACACTGTTCATTTGCTTGCATTTCTTCGGCGTTTTTGCATCCCTGATCTGTTTTCTGAAGCAGCAGAGCATCCTGACACCAAATTTCACTGGATAGGATTTTAAGTGTATTAAATTTATAGAGCCACATCTATTTTATGAATCAGGCCATTGTGGGTTTTCAGGAAACCCACAATAAATATTCATGAGACAGATTTGCATGTAGTGGAGGCGGTGCTTGCAGATCTCTTCCTTGAATATTTGTTGTGGATATCCTGTAAACCTGACTAGCCGGGGAGCTCCCAAGACACATTTCGGAACCACTGAATTAGGCAGTTTGACTTGTGTGATGGATATTATCTTGGATAAGGCTCTATCGTGTACTCGAGATCTATTTGTGCATTAAAGCTATTGTGTTTAGCTGGGTCCAAATTCCTCGTTGGTGTCTGCTTATTAGTAATCACCTTGGCAAGTGCAAAGCCCAAAATCAAACTGGCCTTAAGATCATCTAAAGTGGTCATCTTAATTCCTTAAATTCTGTCACAACCACGGCCTGCTGCAGAAAACCCTCTTGAACTCATGTCAGGCAAGCAGAGCCAGCTGGCAGGCTATCAAAACATAGGGCTTTGCCTTGTGGATTCCTTCCTGAGGAAATTACTGATGGTCAGAGCTCTGTACGCATTTATTTCCAAAAAGGTTTCAACTCTGTGCACAAAAACTGTGAAATGTATGCAATGAGGAGCTTAGGGTTTATGTGTTCAGTGTTTGCTTACGTTAACTGGATAGGATTTTGAAGAGTAATAAGAAATAACGATTCACTGAGACTTCACCTCCAGTTTAATATCGTTTATCCCAGGACAAGCAGGCAGGTATTCTCACTAGTGGGTGATGTCATCCGACAGAGCCCCGATGCGGACGTCTCACAAGCATACTTGCTTGAAGAAACTTCAGAAGTTTCGAGATGCCTGCACCACGCATGCGCGAGTGCCTTCCCGCCCGATGAGCCGGGCGTGTCTCCTCAGTTCTTTTCTTTCCGCGGAGCTGAGAAGTTTGCTTCAACTCTCTGCGCTGAGTGAACCCGTGTTCTTGCCTTCTAGTGCCGCGGTTTTGAGTTATTTTTCTCTTAATCGTGTGTTTTCATTCTGTCGTTTATTATTTAAAAAAAAAAAAAAAATTTCTTCCGGAGATTCGACCGGGTCGGCCGCGTGGCTCAGGCCCCGCTCCTTCGATCTAGCGGCGGAGCTTTTTCGGCCTATGTCCCGGCCGATTACCGGTTTTAAAAAGTGCATCAAGTGCCAGCGCGCGATTTCGCTGACGGACCCGCATCGACGCTGTCTGCAGTGTCTTGGTCCGGAACATCTTCCGAAATCGTGCCGGCCTTTTGTCGGTTCCCTGAAGCAGTACCAAAACATGGCACGTCGGAACCAGAAAACAGTTTAAGCTAAGTTCCAGTATTTTCTATTACTTTCAAGCAATTTAAAAAGAGATAGTCTCTAGAGCTTGAGTAGCCAGTGAAAAAATAATGAACTATCATGAGTACCGGTGCGTATTCACATTGGGTGGTGAGGCGGAGCATTCAGCCTTCATGTCTCTGAGCAGAGTTCTATTAGACATGCAAATGAATTGAAATTGTGTTGAATTCGTTTTGACTTCAACAACGGAGTGACTTTTCTTATGATTTGCTTACATTAACTGGCAGCAATGACTTGAACTTTCTTGCTCATACCCTTGCCATTAGTAGTGTTGTGTCAGGTAGCCTTTCTGAATGCTTACATTACGTTTTACATGTTTAAGTAATATGCACCACCGATGAAATGCTAAGGAATCCTTCATTCCACCATACTGAACAAGTGGTAGGTGTTATCCCTTTCTGCTGGTAGAGGGCGATGGAGATATTGATCATTGCTAGTGAACTCAGAGAAAAGCTCCAGGGTTTTTTCTACCTCCAGCAGAAGGGAAGGTTGTCCAGGCTGTTGCTCGTGGTCCGTTGCCTAGCTCCCAGCAGTATAGGCCTTTGCCTGGCAATTTGACTGAGCCCTAATGCCTGACTCCCAGATTCACAGACTAAACCTGGCCGAGCGCAGAACACTGCTCCGCTGCCTATAGTTCTCATGATTGTGAGCACTGGGTAAGGCTTACGGCTTGGCCTCATGAGGACCTGCCATAGGTAGTGTGGGTCCCTGTCCTCCCCTCTTGTTCCCCTTGCACCTGCTTAGTGTTCCCCTGCAGGTCCAGACAAGCAGATTTGGACTGGGTTTACTTGGTTCAGCTGCTTTACCCTGTTATAGGGAGTTAAGGTGATAATTACCCAAAAAAATAAAAGTGGTTTTTACAGCCTTTAGAGAGACAGCCCACGTAGAGGAGCAAGCAAGGGGTCAGTGGGGATTCTCAGGCTATGGTTGCTCTGTGTGGACAAGCAGATCGCAGTAGTTTAGCTATGTAGTCAGGCAGGTCAGCCAGCAGGTGCTGCATGACCTCTAGGGTACAGCTGCCAGTCATGTCAGACTTTGGTAAGAGTGCTTTCATGTCTTTGGAGACTCCCTCCTCAGAGACCTGCAGTCCCTTTTGGCTTTTGGTGGGAACTGCAGGCAATATTTCTCCTTCTGCACATCCCTCATTGGGGATTGAGACTAGGTTCTACTGGCAAGCCCATCCTCTCCCCCCTCCCTCACTGAATGCCAAATTACCCTAGGGCAGGGGTAGGCAATTCCGGTCCTCGAGAGCCGGAGCCAGGTCAAGTTTTCAGGGTATCCACAATGAATATGTATGAGATGGATTTGTATGCACTGCCTCCTTGAGATGCAAATCTATCTCATGCATATTTATTGTGGATATCCTGAAAACCTGACCTGGCTCCGGCTCTCGAGGATTGGAATTGCCTACCCCTGCCCTAGGGGGACCAGGTGCTCACATAGGTTCTGTTGGGGTAAACTCCACTTTTAAAATTATGGAATGCCTTTCAGTCCTTCTTTTACTCCAGGATTATTTTTAGTTCTGAGCCTGCTCCCCCTCCTCACAAAGCAGAGTTTGTGGTGGTCCCATGGGTGCAAATCTCATTTGGTGAGCTCTCTGGCTGGGCTAGGTGGCATAGGGCTGTTGGTTTTTGATGGGAAGTCTCTTGGTTCATCAACCGTGTGGAGGCACTAGCAGTCTGTTGGTTCTGGTGGAGCTCCCTTCTCTGATTCTGGCAAGGCAGTCCAGGTGGTGGCAGATAATGGTATGGCTATAGTCGCCAAGAGGCAAACAGTAGCCCTGGAGGCTTCAGACCTGTCACTGGACTGAGGTGAATTTGCTAACTTTGTCAGTGGTTCACACTATCGGCAAAGACAGTATTTGTGGGGACTTCTCAGTTGGGGGTTTCCTGTCTCCAGGAAAGTGGAAGTAGGGGAGGTGACTTTTTGGCTCATTCTGGACTGGTGGAGAAAGCTGACCTTCAACCTTTTGACTCCAAGCAGCAATACCAAAGCAGAGTGCTTTTCCAGCAGTTGGTGGGAAATGCCTTGCTGAGGCTAGATGCCCTGGTTCTGCCTGGTTCAGGAAGAAGCCCTTGTATGTCTTCCCTTCGTGATCTCTGATAGGCCAAGCCTTGGAAAAGATTGTGTGCCATCCTCTTCTAGTGTTCTGGATGGTGCAGGCTTGGCCTCACAGGCTGAGGTACATGGGCCTGGTTTGTTGGTGGGTGATCTGATTTCTATTCCCAGGGGTTGTAGATTGCTCAGGCAGAGTCCTATGGGGATAGAGAATCTAGATCCCTTTTGGCTTGCATTTTTTTTTTCTTGCTAGCAAATAGAAAGTTTCATGGTTGCCACCTTACTTAAGGTTTGCAAGTCTTCCACTTTTGAGACCTCTGTTAGGGTTCGCAAGTTCTTGAGAGCCGGTATTCCCAGCTTTTGCTTTCCTCTAGGAAGTTGTAGGTTCCTGGGGTTCTTGGGTTTCTGCAGCAGAGGTTTGACTGGAGGCTGTCACTGGACTCTAAAGGTTCAACTGGCGGTTCTTTCTTGGACTGGATGTGTTACCTGGCACCCAGGTGGGCTTTGGCACAGATGTTTTTTAATTAATTACCTACCAACCAACCACTTATACAGTCAGGTACTTAAGCATTTTCCCCTGACTGTCCCAGTGGGCTCACACACTATCTAATGTACCTGGGGCAATGGGAGATTGTGGCTTGCCCAGGGTCACAAGGAGCAGCATGGAATTTGACCCCATAGCCTCAGGTTGCTGTGTCACTGTGTCTTCCCCTGTTCAGGTTCTGCTTAGGTACATCCAACTTCAGAATAATACAGCCCAGATGCTAAAGAAGGTGAAATTTCAGTAATGCCTGTTAATTTTCTTTCCTTTTAGTTAGGCTGTACTATTCTGAAACCCACCCTCAGAAGACTGCAGCTATGGCACTCTTGGGGTTCTTTTTCCTCTTCAGTGCTGTTTCAAACATATTTTTAAAAAAAAAATCTTTATAGCTTCTGTGGTTGATGGGGCATGAGTGTGCTTTCAAAAAAAGGACCTCCTGCTGCTTTGGCAGAGGCATACTAGAGTTTTTCACCGAGTACAGCTCCTCCGTTACTGGTATGATTAAGTTATGCCTTAAGAGTATATATCCAAGAGTAAAACCATTCAGTGTTGAATCAAGTACTTTGAGTACTTTTTTAAAAGCCAAGTTTATTATTGAGAAATATTTTTAAAAAATCATAGAAGAAACTGAAATGGCATGCTAACTGATCTGTTTGCTAAAGCAGCAGAACAGCCTGACTCCTGAGTGAGTTGATCTGGCTCTGGATTTACCCCCTTTGCTTGCATGATTTCCACATTTTAAAAAAATCTCTATCCTATGACCATTGTAGATCCTTTCTGATTTCCTTGTGATGTACACCTCTGTTAAAATGAAGGGCGGTATATAATAAACATAAGCATTGCATTCCCTAAGGAAAGCAAGTCTGCAAGTGCATGCAGTGGGGTAAACCCAGGAATGGATCAGCCCAGTCAGGTAAATATGGATCTAGCTGACAAGCTTAGTATTTATCAAAACTAGAAATAGCATGCTGTCTCCCATGATCTATGTACCCCGTTCCAAGCAGCTCCACAATGAAACCTTGCTGCCAAAGAAATGGTTTAGGTTATACAAATTTAGTGTTAATGTTTCTAAGTAAGGCTTGATTTACCAGAATCTAAAACAGTTACTTTTAATTTAATATTTTAAAACTTTTTATGAGTCATGATACAAAGGTGCATGCTCTATACTGAGTGCTTTTAATGCTTCTGTAAACTTCCTCCCACCTCCTCCAATGGTCTTTAAGCTGTGAATGATTGAAAAAGGGCCAGGCTGTATTAAATGCTCATAGACCTGGCCCAGCCTCTCCTGTCATGTCATGTGCATTAGGAATTCATGGTGTTAAGGTTTTAAGCCAGGGGTGTCAAAGTCCCTCCTCGAGGGCCGGAATCCAGTCGGGTTTTCTGGATTTCCCCAATGAATATGCATTGAAAGCAGTGCATGCAAATAGATCTCATGCAGATTCATTGGGGAAATCCTGAAAACCCGACTGGATTCTGGCCCTCGAGGACCGACTTTGACACCTGTGTTTTAAGCATATCAAGTATTTCTACTCAGAGCACTTTATCCCTAATGCCTGTAGAAAGTATATTTGCCTAAAGTTCAAATGACGACAAAGGCCGGTAGTCTTAGTTACAACAAAAGAGTTTTCTTCATCAGTGCAGTCATCCCATGTCGGTCTGCATCAGAGGTTCTTAACCTTTCTTCTGTTGACAATGCACATGACAATAATGAATGAAATGCATCAATTTCTGAATACAATTCAAGCTCCTCTTACTGACTTACAAATACCCTCTCTCAGCTGCTCCTCATTATCTCTCTCCACTTCTCTCCCCCCCCCCCCCCATGAGCTCTGCTCAACCTCCTATCTGTGTCCTCCTCTTCCTCTGCCAACTCCAGACTGCATCCTTTATGTCTTGCTGCACAGTTTGCCTGGAACAAATTGCCTGAATCCCTACAGTGAGCTCCATTTATGGCAATGTTCAAGTTAGAAGTTCACCTCTTTTGAGACTGCTTTCAACTACTATTACTACTACTTAATCACTTATATAGCGCAGAAAGGTGTACACAGCGCTGTACATTTTGACATTTATAGACGGTCCCTGCTCAGAAGAGCTTGCAATCTAGCTTAGACAGACAGACATGACATATAGGGTTAAGGATACAGAACCCAAGGTGAGAGGAATTAGGAGTCGAAAGCACTCTCAAAGAGGTGGGTTTTTAACTGGACCTTGAACACTGCCAGAGACTGAGTCTGCCTTAGGGATTCGGGCAGGCTGTTCCAAGCATACGACACAGCGAGGTAGAAGGGACAAAGTCTGGAGTTGGCAGAGGAAGAGAAGGGCACAGATAGGAGGGACTTACTAGCTGAATGGAGCTCATGGAGGTAGGGAGATCATAAGGGGAGATAAGTGAGAGGAAGCCGAGTGAGTGCATTTATAGGTCAGTAAGAGGAGTTTGAATTGTATTTGGAAACGGGTGGTAAGCCAATGAAGTGACTTTAGGAGAGGGGTAATGTAAGTAAAGCGGCTCTCCTGGAATATGAGTCGTGCAGCTGAATTATGGACGGATTGGAGGGGAGCGAGATGGTTAAGCGGAAAGGCCTGAGAGTAGCAAGTTGCAGTAGTCTAAGCGTGAGTTGATGAGGGCGTGGATAAGTGTTTTGGTAGTGTGCTCAGTGAAGAAGGGTCGGATTTCGGCAATATAGAGGAAGAAGTGGCAAGTTTTGGGTTCTGCATCCCCAACCCTCTGTCATGTCTGTCAGTCCGTCCAAGTTAATAATAATAATGACAGTTTATATACCGCAGGACCGTGAAGTTCTGTGCGGTTTACAATGATTAAAGATGCTACAGATTGAGTGGAATAAACAAAGTTCAGGGTTAGTGATTAACAGTTCTGGAGATTAGTTGTTGTGGACTAAGATTATATAGATCAGTTACCTAAATACTTCAAGAAGAGATATGTTTTTAGGTGTTTCCTAAATTCCCCATAAGTAGTAGGCATAAGCAGTTGTTCCACATCTTACCCCATAATGCTGCTTGATGTGAGAAAAGATGTTGATGATGACTTTTAAATGTGCATCCTCTATCGGTGGGGAAACAAAATTCAGATGTCAGCTTCTCTTGTGTTTGTTGGTTGTGAAAGAAAAAAGGTCAGTTATATATTTAGAGGCTAAACCATATAGTACAGGGGTAGGGAACTCCGGTCCTTGAGAGCCGTATTCCAGTCGGGTTTTCAGGATTTCCCCAAATATGCATGAGATCTATTTGCATGCACTGCTTTCAATGCATATTCATTGGAGATATCCTGAAAGCCCGACTGGAATACGGCTCTCGAGGACCGGAGTTCCCTACCCCTGGTATAGTACCTTAAAGCAAAAACATCCAAAGTTGAACTTCACATGCGCCTCCATCGGCAGCCAGTGTAGAAGTCGGTAGGAAGGTGTTACATGATCTAATTTCTTCAACCCCCAAAGTAGCCTGACCGCCACATTTTGTACCAGTTGCAATCGCCGCATATTCTTCTAGGAAACTGCCAAATAGGCGATGTTACAGTAATCAAGTTGGCTCAATATAAGGGATTGTACCAGAATTCTAAATGATGAAACATCAAAGTATGCTCCAATGGACTGAAGCTTCTAGAGCACAGGTGTCAAAGTCGGTCCTCGAGGGCCAGAATCCAGTCGGGTTTTCAGGATTTCCCCAATGAATCTGCATGAGATCTATTTGCATGCACTGCTTTCAATGCATATTCATTGGGGAAATCCAGAAAACCCGACTGGATTACGGCCCTCGAGGAGGGACTTTGACACCCCTGTTCTAGAGGATGAGAAAACTCTTTTTAACCAAGGAGTCCACCTGGTCTTTCATGGTCAGGCTCTGGTCCAATGTTACTCCCAATACTTTCATAGTAGATTGAATAAGATAGCTAAGATTATTGATGCACATTGATGTTTTAGTGTCAAGCGGTTGTGGCGAAGCTACAAAAAATTTTGTTTTTTTAGAATTAAGCTTTAGTCTGAATTCAATCATCCATTGCTCCATCAAATTTAGTACTTCTGTTGCTTTAGGGGTAGCTTCTGAGAGAGAGGTAGGGAAATGGGATGATGATCGTAAAGTCGACTAGGTATCGGGTCAAAAGCGCGCGAGGACAAAGGCACGGCGACAATCGAACGCGGACAACTGAGCGCAGGGCTTAATTGCGCCGAAGAAAGGGCTCTGACGGGGTGGGGGAAAACCCCCCCACTCTATTTAATAGGGATCACGCTGCCTCACACTGCCATGTTGGGGGGTGTGGGGGGTGTAACCCCCCACATTATACTGAAAACTTAACTTTTTTCCTAAAAAACAGGGAAAAAGTTAAGTTTCCAGTATAATGAGGGGGGTTACAACCCCCCACAATGCCAGCGCGATCTCTATTAAGTAAAGTGGGGGGGTTCCCCACCAACAACCCCCGTTGGAGCCCTTTAAAATACGTTTTTTTTTCTTCAGCACGATGAAGTCCTGTGCTCAGTTGTCTGCGCGCCTTTGTCCTCACGCACTTTAGACTATGAACCATTGCTCCATCAAATTTAGGACTTCTGTTGCTTTAGGGGTAGCTTCTAAGAGAGAGGTAGTGAATAGGATAATGATCGTAAAGTCGACTATTTAATGTCAAAATGCACAATGCTGCAAATGCCTTTCAGCACTATAGAAGTGATTACCAGGGTGGAGGAGAGAAATACTCTGCAACATTTTCAGTTGGGGCTAGTGACAGAAGTAGGGGCCACTTAAGGAAATTTCATGTACCATACTTCCTAGTTCTCGGCTCTCACTAGCTTGCTTTAGTTAAGAAAAGCACAAGTGCGCTGTCTGTTTTGGGGTTTTTTTTAAGTTCAAGAAATTTTGTATTGAAATTTATGAGAACAAAAATCATAAACATAAGATGCACAGAAATACATGCCAAATATGATAACCATCTTAATAACAACATAGTAATACAATCGGTACAATGGCAAATCTTTCTAACTCTAATAAGCATCATATGTTAAGTTAGCGCTGTGTTAAATTATGGGCGAGATACCTCTCAGCTGTTGATGACAACATCACTGTGAGAACCACTGGTCTACATCAGTGTTCCCGTTATCTGTGTTTTCTGCCCTCTTTTCCAGCAGTCTGTGTTGGAAGCCAATGTTTCAGATGCCCTTTATAGGAGATCCAGCACTTCTCTCCCTTGCCTTATTTTTCTTTTTTCTCTCTCCCTCTCCCTTGTGGTAGTCAGCATGGTACTAGCTTTTTTGACTTGCTTGAGCCAGCTCCCCACACACCCCTTTTAGCTTGTACAAATCAGCTTTTCACCACAAAATGAACTGTCATCTTTCTGGCTACTCTTGAGTGGAAATCCACTTTCTCCTCCCTGCTTGCTTGAGCTGGCTCCACACTAACCCTCTCCCTTTATACTTGCAGTTGGACTGTGGCTGCTCTAGTTGCAGCAAGTTGCCTTAGTGGCCTCATTTGAAAAACAAAAATCTAATTCTGTAAGAACACATATAGCACATGCTGAAGGTAACTGATGAGGAAAAT
Organism: Geotrypetes seraphini; assembly: GCF_902459505.1. Taxonomy (NCBI): domain Eukaryota; kingdom Metazoa; phylum Chordata; class Amphibia; order Gymnophiona; family Dermophiidae; genus Geotrypetes; species Geotrypetes seraphini. Next base: position 174,367,107 of record NC_047091.1, on the reverse strand, counting down.
CTTTGAGCACCATCTTGTGGTGGTATCTTGGCATTGCAGTTTAACTGTTGAAAGTAAACTGATATGACAAGACTATATTTCTGTTCATTATCTTTATTACACAATGCCAACCTCATGAAGTTAAAATATCTAGTATGGTGGCAAATTTTTCAGTGGAATTACAAACACATGCCATTTGGAGACCCATGTTTTTTTTCACTATGCCTTCAGTGTTGACGGTGATCCAGGTAAAATTAATTTAGTTGATATAGGTAGGTGGATCTCATATATTGGCTCTACCTTATGAAATCCCTATAATTCACAGACTAGTATATAAGATACTCCTCATCTTTAAAATCAGATAATCCCACATCTGCCTGTCTGTATTTCATTTTCTATCCTATGCTAGCCATTAGATTATTTATTCCAGTGTCTCTCAAACTGTGTGCTTTTAGCTTAGTGGTGATTCCAGAATTTTACTTTTTAAAAAAAAATTGTCTTCATAAGTACTACAATAGATGACATGTACGTCCCATACGCAAGAGTCTCAATGTTATGAGCGTCTGTGTGTGTAAGGATACAACCGCACAGACATGCATCGTTCTGTGTGACATGATTGGCCTTTGAAAACAAACGGCAAGTAATTTTAGGTTTTTTTTAATGCAGTATTCCTCCTAACTTGAGCAACAAAGCAATCAAGGCTTATCTTTGTGAACCACTAAAAACTTGCAGCAGTGCAATGAAAGATTAAGGAGTCCACAGTGCAGGGGCTTGTCCCCGAGTTGTTGGTTCTTCTACCTTACAAAAAGGTTCTGAGCACTAGCGAAAGTTTTACCTACTGGCTACTCCATCCATCCGCCAGATCTTTTACGACACGACCCGTAAAACAATTTTCGCTGTGATTGCACTCACATTGTGAAACTCTCTCTCTTCTTATACGAGTATGAGGCAAGCAACTAACCTGGCTAAATTTAAAGCAAGCCTAAAAACCTTTCTTTATAAAGATGCATTTGGAGTATGAATCAGGCTCTGAAACTATCTTATTCCCTTTCCAATTTGTTCATTCCCATCCCTTCTCTTTTATCCCAAAAGTATTTCCCTTTTGTATTACGTATCGTCATTTGTGTTGTCTATCTTACCCTATTTTAATCCTTTTTAGATAAATGTTTTTTGTAAACCACTTAGGATTGGTAAGCGGTATAGCAAACCCTAATAAACTTGAAACTAAATTGAAAGTGCCATTAAAAACCAAGTGAAAACAAGTAATTGAGATGGCTTGGGGAAATGCTTCTTTCTGGGATAAGCAGCATACAATCTGTTTTATTACTTGAAATCTAGCTAGGTACTCGGGATCTGGGTTGGCCACTGTTGGAAACAGGATCCTGGGCTTGATGGACTTTCGGTCTGTCCCAGTACGGCAATTCTTATGTTCCTATGTAACTTGGATTTTCAGCTCTGACAGAAATTAAATTAAATAAAGAGGAGGACTACAGATGGTGGATGATGAAATGGGTGTCAGGTCAAAAGCGCGCCAGGACAAAGGCGCGCCCAGACAATTGAGCGCAGCGCGCGCTGTCGCGCTGCTCTAAATTACTGTTTTTAGTGCTCCGACGGGGGGGCGTGGGGGGGAACCCCCCCCCACTTTACTTAATAGACATCGTGCCACGTTGTGGGGGGTTGTAACCCCCCACATTTTACTGAAAACTTCACTTTTTCCCTGTTTTTAGGGAAAAAGTTCAGTTTACAGTAAAATGTGGAGGGTTACAACCCCCCCCAAACCCCCCATAACGCCAGCGCGGTCTATTAAGTAAACTGGGGGGGCTCCCCAACAAAACCCCCCGTCGGAGCACCTAAAAACTGTAATTTAGAGCGGTGCGTCGGCGCGCGCTGCGCTCAATTGTCGGCGCGCGCTTTTGTCTTTCGCGCCGTTGTCTATGAACCATGAAATGTGTTTGCTTGTCAACTAGCGATCCATGTTTTGAGTTAATTTACACTCAAAGCAAGCACATCCCTCGCATTGATTAGCAATTCTATTCTATCTACTTTAGTTTCAACATTGTTACAATTACCCTTACTAGCTTAAAAAACTTTCAATAAATAAACGGTATCGGGTCAAAAGCGCGCCGGGACAAAGGCGCGAGCAGACAATTGAGCGCAGCGCAGAGGCGCACGCTGAAGAAAATTACTGTTTTTTGGGCTCCGACGGTAGAGATCGCGCTGCGTTGTGGGGGTGTTGTGGGGGGGTTGTAACCCCCTACATTTTACTGAAAACTTCACTTTTTCCCTGTTTTTAGGGAAAAAGTTAAGTTTACAGTAAAATGTGGGGGGTTACAACCCCCCAAACCCCCCACAACGCCGGCGCGATCTCTATTAAGTAAACTGGGGGGGCTCCCCAACAAACCCCCCCCTGTCGAAGCCCCTAAAAACAGTAATTTTCTTCGGCTTGCGCTCAGTTGTCGGCGCGCGCCTTTGTCTTCCGCGTTGTTGTCTATGAACCAAATAAACTGTCAAATTTAATTTTTTTTTTTTTTTTTAAATTCTTTATTTGGTTATTTGTTACAATACATTAATAACAAATATTCATGAATGACCACAACAAACTCAATATAGAGAACATAAAAAACTTAGGCAATTATCAACCGTGTCTTAGTCCACATTATCATGGTCGCCAGTACCTTTTTTTAAAAAAAAGGAAAGGAAAGAAAAAAGAATCAAATCCATCAATCTACCATCTAAAGACAGGCAAAATGGCATTTATATTTATATACATCGTCCTCCAAAAATAAAATCAGTAATAGTAACTAAACTTTCAACAAAGGTTTCTGTTTAACAAAGTCTTCTAACTGGACTGGATCATAAAACACATATTTATCACTTCCATACGATATGAGGCATTTGCATGGAAATTTCAAAAAGAAAGTAGCTCCAACTGCCAAAACCTTAGGCTTTAGCTGAAGGAACTGCTTCCTTTTAAACTGAGTTTGTCTAGCGACGTCAGGAAAAATTATCACCCGTTGGCCACAAAACATTTCCTGTTTTTTCGCAAAATACAATTTTAAAATAGCATGTTTTTCCAACTCTGTCTTAAAAGTCACAAGAAGAGTTGCACGTTTATCTATTATATCTTTAGATGATTCTAGAAACTGCGAAACATTCAAACTATCAGGTGACACCATTTTATCCATTTCACCTTCATTTGCCATAACCTTGGAATCTCTCGAGATGTAGTACAAATTATCAACTTCAAAAGCTTCCACATTATTATATTGTAATATCTCTTTCAAATACATTCTCAAGAGTTCCATCGGAGACAGATAATGTGTGATTGGAAAATTTAAAATACGAAGATTTTTAACCTTGATAGAATTTTCCATTTTTTCTAATTTAGAATGCATCACCATACTATCCTTAATATTAGAAACAGCACTAGCTTGTAAAGTACTTACTACTTGATCCAATTTTTCAAACTTAACAGCTGTTTCACCAATTTTACCTTCTTGCTCTTTAACTTTCATTGTTATATCAGTTGAAAATTGACACAAATCCAAAACAGTTTTTTGCAATGATGTCTCTATTCTATTAATGCTAAGCCAAATATCATTTAGAGTGATCACTTTATCCTTAGGGATAACAACTGAGCCTAGCCCAGTACTCATCTGTACTGGAATTAGTTCTTTAGCTTGCCCCAAGGATTGTCCTGAAACCTCCAGTTCAGTCCCGCTGCTGTCCGCTCCAGCCAGCTGAGGGGGTCCTTCGGAGGAGCCTTAATTGCCGGTTCAGCCGGGAGGGAGCCTGTCGTCAGTGCAGCCAGCACTCCTTCAACATCGGGACAGGCAGTCCCGCTGCTGTCCGCTCCAGCCAGCTGAGGGGGTCCTTCGGAGGAGCCTTAACTGCCGGTTCAGCCGGGAGGGAGCCTGTCGTCAGTGCAGCCAGCACTCCTTCAACATCGGGACAGGCAGTCCCGCTGCTGTCCGCTCCAGCCAGCTGAGGGGGTCCTTCGGAGGAGCCTTAATTGCCGGTTCAGCCGGGAGGGAGCCTGTCGTCAGTGCAGCCAGCACTCCTTCAACATCGGGACAGGCAGTCCCGCTGCTGTCCGCTCCAGCCAGCTGAGGGGGTCCTTCGGAGGAGCCTTAACTGCCGGTTCAGCCGGGAGGGAGCCTGTCGTCAGTGCAGCCAGCACTCCTTCAACATCGGGACAGGCAGTCCCGCTGCTGTCCGCTCCAGCCAGCTGAGGGGGTCCTTCGGAGGAGCCTTAATTGCCGGTTCAGCCGGGAGGGAGCCTGTCGTCAGTGCAGCCAGCACTCCTTCAACATCGGGACAGGCAGTCCCGCTGCTGTCCGCTCCAGCCAGCTGAGGGGGTCCTTCGGAGGAGCCTTAATTGCCGGTTCAGCCGGGAGGGAGCCTGTCGTCAGTGCAGCCAGCACTCCTTCAACATCGGGACAGGCAGTCCCGCTGCTGTCCGCTCCAGCCAGCTGAGGGGGTCCTTCGGAGGAGCCTTAACTGCCGGTTCAGCCGGGAGGGAGCCTGTCGTCAGTGCAGCCAGCACTCCTTCAACATCGGGACAGGCAGTCCCGCTGCTGTCCGCTCCAGCCAGCTGGGGGGGTCCTTCGGAGGAGCCTTAATTGCCGGTTCAGCCGCGGTACGCGGCCCGCGGTCGCGAGCCTTGGGTCGCGAGCCGAAGGGGCGTGGCTAAAGGGGCTTGCCCCTTTTGAGCCCCTTCGGAGTCCAGAGGACCAGGGAGCAGAGGTATCTAATCCCTTAATATGGGCAAGAGGAAGGTTAAAGCAAATCAATCTGCTACAATGACGGGCCCGATGGATCGTCATCTTATGCTTCCTGGTTTGTCACATGTTGAAGAGCAGGTAACATTAGATACTCAAGCTGTCTCCCTATCCTCAGGGGAACCATCACCACCTCCTCAACCATCTTATTCCTTAGGGTTAGAAGTATCTCCTCTCCCTTTTAAAGAGGGAGTAACTTCTTCCCCACAATTATCTTTATTATCAAATTTAATTTTTTTTTTGGTTTTGTAATTTTATAATTTCAATAATAATGTGCTGCGAAAGACATTTGCTCCATTTGGTGCGCCATGAAAAAAATTTGCTCCTTTTATTGTACCGGAGCTAAAAAAGTTTGAGAGACACTGACTTATTCCCTACACTCTCTTACGAACACTACGCTCAGCACAACAGAATCTCTTGGTAATTCCTTCGCCATGACAAATTACATACAATACTACCCGCTGCAGTATTTTTTTCAGTGACCGGTCCATCACTCTGGATTGTTCTCCCTTCACTTCTTCGTTTTGAAACATCCATAGATAAATTTAAAACGGAACTAAAAACATTTTTATTCAGTGACCCACCTTTACCAAATAAAATTCCTCTCTCTTTCTGACAGACAGGAGAAGTTTGGGGAGCTAGCCTACTGGAAGATCAGACAATTCCCCCCACCCCTCCCTCTTCTTTCTCTTTCCTATCGGTTATTATACCTCCCTCTTTATTCCCTTTCTTGGATTCCATTTCTACTCCTCTAAGCCCTTTCTATTATACAGTATGAAGACATTATTGTAAACTGCTTAGATAGTTCCATTGTTAGCTAGTATATAAAGTATTGAATAAACTTGGAATCCATCCCCCCAAGAGTTTAGTTAATTGAATTGCTTGATTCATTCAGGAGGACTTGTAAAGCCTAGCTATGTCTAGCTGCATTTGCCTTGCATCCTGGCATAAAGGAATTGGATAGTGGTATTTGTTTTGTCTGTGGTAAACTGTATAACTTATTACTATCCCTTGTTGGACAAGTTAGTCCAACCATGTCTGGAGAATGAGCTCTTGTTTCCCCCCCGGCCCATGCTTGGCTGAGTCATTTGCACAACTGCGATCCATCCCGGCTTGGTAGTTCTAGTAATGCCTGATTGGCCTTGCAGACCATGGTAAGCAGACCTAATTCATCTCCAGAGGGATGAAAGCCTCAGACTTGCAGTCCAAATGGATCTTCTCATTCAAAGACTGGTCCCTATTGAGAATTTGGAGCACTTTGGGCTTACTGCATGGCTCTTGAGCAGGTGGCCCTGACAAGTAAGAGTTATTCAGTTGGGGTCATTACCACGTTGCTCACAACGAAGAAGCCATCCACGGTTGCAGCCTATGCTAACGCCTAGAATTCCTTTCTGTGCTGGTGTGCGGCGAAGGCTGTAGAGCCCTAGCGAGCTCTGTTTTCGGTTTTGGACTTTTTGCAGGAGGAACTTCAGAAGGGGTTCGCGGTAGGTTCTTTGAAAGTGCAGGTAGCAGGTTTTTCCTGTTTCCAAGTTCAAGGGGAATGAGGCTCCTTGGCCTCTCACGCAGATGTTGCCCAGTTCATTAACAGGCTGTTACATTTGTGCCCTTCGGTGAATTCCCCTTTCCCCTCCTGGAACCTTAACTGTACTGGTGCAAGGGCTCAGTACTGCTCCATATGAACCCTTATGGGAGGGCTTGACTGTGATTACGTCAGCGAGACGGTTTTTCTGAGTTACAAGCTCTTTCCTGCAGGGAGCCGTTTCTTAGGTTCACGGAAGCAGAGCTTTCCTTATGCACGATCCCATCTTTCTTACCAAAGATAGTCTTGGCCTTCCACATCAATCAGGAAGTCTGTTTGCCCGCTTTTCGCCTTATAGGATCTAAGAAAAAGGATAAAGCATTGCATTTGCTGGATGTCAAGCGAATTCTTCGGTACCTTGAAGTTACCAGTGAGTTTCACCTTTCAGATTACATTTTTGTTCTCACAAGTCATGCTAAGAAAGGGAGGCCGGCATCTAAAGCCTATTTCCAGATGGCCATTTCCTCCATGTATGTGGACTGTGGTAAACAACCACCGATCTCATTGAAAGCACACTCTACTAGAGGAATTGCTGCTTCGTTGGTGTAGACTAGGGCTGTCACACCTGAGGAGATTTGTAGAGTGGCTACATGATCTACACTTCGTACCTTCACCAGGTTCTATAGGGTGGATGTAGCAACTGGGAAGGACGTGGCTTTTGGGGCCTCCGTCTTAAAAAGCAGGCATAGAGGGCCCACCTTAAACTCTGGGAACTGTTTTGGTACATACCTAGCGTTCAGGACCACTAGACACATTGCACTAGAAAGAAAGATTAGGTTCTTACCTTAGTAATATTCCTTCATATAGAAGGGTCTAGTGGTACTAAAGTCCCACCTTATGTATGGACATTGATCCTAAAGCAGAAGGTTGGCAATCTGGTTTTGAAGAATTTTCTCTCTCAGGAGCTGAGAGGGAAAAAAAAGAAAGATGACGCATAGGTAAATCATCATGATAATACAGACTGGTTTAAGTCTCTGCTTGTCAGCAGGTCATGTGAGTAGCTATGAGCTCTATACATACTGTAATGAGTGCTAGTTGCATAAGTTTGGATGTTATAATGATATTTCCTATGTTTGTTACAGAGCAGAACAAATTATAGTGTTGGGTATTTTCCCCATTTTCCTTCTTCCTGTTATGTCTTTTATTACAGTGCTACTTGATTGCTTTAGTACAAACTGAGGAGGAAGGAGGGTGGAGTTGGAAAACATGATTGATAGTTTTCTGCAAGCAACATGCTAGTTCAGATAAGACTTTAGCGTTCAGGACCCCTAGACACATATACAAAAAAGAAGATTACTGAGGTAAGAGCCTAATCTTGCTTTTTACTGTTTAATTCTGGCGGTGCTGTAATTTGTTGGAGGCCATTTTTGCAACAGGTATATGTATTGGCAATGCCAACTTGGCACCTAACAAAGCTTAGTAAAAGGCCTCTTAACTATTAAAATAGGCTTGTTTAAAATGAAAAGACATAAGGTCTCCTGTAGTTTGATGCCCTCGTCTCTTATAAAAAAGCACACAGTGTTAAGGGTAAGTATAAATATTTAGCAGGTAATTCAATAATTTTGGTTGGTCTTGATTTACTGATGTCAGCTGAACTCCTCAATACTTCTGCACTCCAGTGATGCATTACAGACAATATCTTCTTTTTATGAAATTCCTAGCTTTTGTCCGGATTTGTTAGCAGTTATGAATCAGGACTAGGTATCACACTGAAATGGAGGAGAACACCTTATAGTTCCACTAATGAAGGTATGAGCTGATATCCCAGGGCACCAGATTGGTTGACCAGCACCCTTTTAATAGCTTCATTCCATAGCAGTAAAGATGCAACTTCAAATATTGAGATACAATGACATGGCATATTTTAAATCCATCTCTACGTGGACAATTGATTTTGTAATATGGGAGGTTTCCTGTAAGCAGATCTGAAAGCATTTAAGGGAAACGCCAGTATGTCAGCAGTGTCACTTACCAGTAGAGATTACTGCATAGTAGATATACTTGCTGTCCCTCGCTTGCAGCATTTTGCTGCTGGTCCATTAAGACGTATGGGAATTCTTCTCACGCCCCAGCTGATGCCAGATGAGAGATACAGACAGAGACAAACTGTGGATGGCAAGGGGATAGGATTCCCTCCTTTCTGCACTTACGTTCAAAGTGTTTTACTTATTTTGTACCTGGAGCAATGAAGGTTAAGTGACTTGCCCAGGTTCTTAGGCTACAACACTCACCATTAGGACACTCCTAAGGGTTAGTGGTGCAGTAACATAAAGACACGGGAAAAAGAATTATTTGTGATCATTTAACTCATCCTTACAGTGTAGATCAGTGTCTCTCAAACGTTTTTTTTTAGCTCTGGCACACTAAAGAGAGCAAATGTTTTTCACAGCACATTATAATTGAAATTATAAAATTGCAAAATTTGAGAGTTATTTAAAGTTTTTGAAGCTACGTATGGGTAATTGCAACATTAGTGAAACTAAAGTAGACAGAATAGATTTGCTAATCAATGCGATGGATGTGCTTGTTTTTGAGTGCAAATAACTCAAAACACGGCTCGATAGTTGACAAGCAAACACTCATTTCATCACCCACCAACTGCAGTCGTTCTCTTTTTATTCTCTTTAATTTCTGTCAGAGCTAAACATCCACGTTCACAAAGATAAAAAGATCCAAACGGTAACAAAGCCTTGTTTGCTTTGTTGCTCAAGTTAGGATAACTACTGTGCATAAAAAATAAAATTACTTCTTGTTAGTTTTCAAGGACCAATCACACCAAAGAATGATGCTTGTCTGGGTGATTGTATGTATCCTTATGCACACAGACACTTATAATATTGACAGACTCTTGCGTACGCGATGTACATGTCATTTATTCTAGTGTATACTTACGAAAGGAATTTTAAAAATTCTGGAATCTCTTCGGGGCACTCCACTGTGCCGTGGCACACAGTTTGAGAATCACTGGGGTAGATATATTGGCTGTTACAGGCACCGTGAGTTTAAATCACCGCAAACCCAGCTTTGCCAGCTGATTGGGCAATTAGCTCTGTAGAACACCTATTTCTTTAACACTACTGGTTGTAGTTTTGGTTAAGCCAAAATGTGATTGTTTGCTTATTGCTGTCTGTCCTGAGTGATTGGCCCAGCCCAATAATGCTGTAAGTTGTGTGCAGTACCACGCAGGAGCTTTCTGGTTTAGTCCTTCTGTCGAGTCTTTCAGGTGGGCTGGAGATGCTACACTGATGGTGTTCATAGCCCTTGAAGAGAGAGGAAGTCATAGTCATTGCTTAAAGGTGAAGCTTAATAGCCAGCTTCAGGGTCTATGATTGCAGTGTCTAGAAGAGCTCTTGTGCGTGGCCCCCAGCGCAGTACCATCGCCTCTGTTTCATGGAGAGAGGGGAAAAATCTGTAGGTAGGTGAGATTCTTCAAAATATCTTCTATATATTTTCCCATGTGTTTATACCTTTTATGGTGGGCATGCCTTCCTCTTAAACATCTTCCCTTGTATCTGTTCTCCAGCTGTTCATGTTAAATTCGTGTTCTTTATGCATCATTGTGATGCCAATATTGGGGGTTTTTTTTGTTTTCTTCGTAATGGTTGAAATGACATCTCAAAAATACCAGAATTCTCTGATTCTCCCCAACATGTGGGAAAACCTCAATTCAGAGCAGTTACTCAACACTGTATGCTTGGAACAAGCTGCCTGAATCCCTATGGCGGGCTCCGTCGCTGGTAGTGTTCAATGCCCGTTTAAAAGCCCACCTCTTTGAGAGTGCTTTCAACTCCTAACTCCTCTCACCTTGGGATCTGCATCCCCAACCCTATATAATAATAATAATTTTATTCTTATATACCGCTATACCGAAAAGTTCTAGGCAGTTCACAACAAGGTGAGCTAATACATGGGATACAGATAAAATACAAATTAGAATAATGGACTTAAAAACAGATCAAGACAGAAAGCCTTTACAATATAATGCAGAAAATACCGGCATGGCAGGGAAAGAAGTAATACGTAGAACAGATCAAATACCTCAAGTTGAATATAAGGAACTTGATTGAAAAAATGAAGCAGAATGCATTAAGATACCAAATTTTCTAAAATCAAGATAGGAAGAGACCTCTAACATCATTTTTCCAAGCCATACTAAACTAAACTTTAAGTTTGTATACCGCATCATCTCCATAAAGATAGAGCTCGACACGGTTTACAGGTAATTCAATAAATGAGGGAAGGACATAAATTCGAGGTTATGAAGAGGATAGATAGCTTTACATTTTAAATAGATAGCTTTACGTTTTGGAGAAAAGCCAGGTTTACAGATGCTCTCGGAATAATTGGAATGAGCAGCGGGGCAGGGAGGTTATTCCAAAGCTTTGAAGAAGAGGGATTTCCCTAATTTACCTGCATACATGATACCTTTTAACATTCAATTTAATAATAATAATAATAACAGCTTATATACTGCAATACCGTGAAGTTCAAGTTAGTGGCTTGAAATGAGAGGGTTCTCTCAAGGAACTTCTTATAACGACAGGATTTTATGGAGGGATATGAAAACAAGTGCACTCTACGTGTGGTCTTTTTGGCGTGACTCAAAGAAAAATGAGACGCAAGAAAACCTGGTAACAAGCCCGAAACTGATTTGCAACAAATACAAGAAAATTTGAACAGAATTCTCGATTCTTTCGGCAACCAATGGAGTATGTCATGTCTGTCTGTCCAAGTTAGATTGTAAGCTCTTCTGAGCAGGGATTGTTTATAAATGTCGAAATATACAGCGCTATGTACGCCTTTCAGCGCTAATATAAGTGATAAGTAGTAGTAACAACACAAGTGCATATCACTGGTTTGTTACACTGTCCATGACCTAGGAAAGCGAATCAGTCAGATTTAGAGAATGCAAGGCAGATTGCTTTTCGTGTGTGTGTGTGTATTCTCGCTCTCTTGCAAGTGTAGCAGTGATTAAGAGCATTGTGGCGGAGAAGGTTGTAATGATCCCATGGAATTTGTTCATTGTCAAGGTTATTTGTGCTGCCGGTGAACTCTGCAGAGAGCAGAAAGAACAGCTGTCTTTCTGGATCTCTGAAACCGTGTGTGTGGGCTCACTCTCATTCACAATATACAGAAATCTTTATACAAATATTGCAATTAACATCCGCTGATTATTTTTTTTTTAAAGGAACAAAGAATTCAGACCTGGTCTTTTGTTATGTTGACTGTCTCCAGCACCACCTGGTTGAAATAGTTTGTTTTGGAATATATATACAAAAGCATATCTCCCTCCCCTGCCCCCCCCCCCTCGAGATTTAATCTTTTGCAAGCACATACAGAAGTGGTGCACAGATTAAATTCAGGAAATTCTGCTTGGAAGTAAATGAATCCAGTAAAAATAAAATTTTATTGAAATCTGGCAAAGGAAGTTTTTTTGCTGTTGTTGCTAATTGAATTTTCAAACATATCTCCAAATAGAGACAAGCAATCCTTCCTCCCCCCCCAAAGGAAATAAATAAGATATTCAAGCCGGCATCATGAGGAAAGAGGACATTAGGCCACCGAGTCAAATCAACCATGATGAGAGAAGTTGATGGGCCGTTTTCCTAATTGTCTGTTGCTTTCTTCCTGGGATTGTTAAAGGCAGATTGTATGTATGCAGTAAATTGCGTGTTCAAAATGGGGGATGTGAAGCAAAGGGGCTTCTCCCCCATCCCACAGGACTGTTCTAGAACTGCTCATGTGCTTGTACTGATGTTCGGGCAAATAGTGGTGGTAGTGATTGTCAACCCTCTAAATGGACAGGTAGAATGGGGTGGAAGACGCTGCTTATAATGTTTCTCATCTGCATTTAGGAAAAAGACAGCTTGTGTTGGAAAGTTCTTTGGCTAATAAAAGTTTTTGAACTTTTCCAATGGCTTAGCTTGTCAGATTGGTAAGTGCTTCTGGAATAAGTTCTTAAAGAGTCAGATGTAACCTGGAGGTAACAGTAAAGGTTATGGCTATCACTAGAAATTACAGTTAAGTATTTCTGTACATAGTGAGGGCAGGAGAATAGGAGAGAAGGCAGATGAGGAAAGTATTTAATGAGGATGAATACCTTAAGGCCTGCTTTGAATTAACTGAGCGAAGGCCAAGGTTCACCAGTGGGGGAATCCATGCCCAGATCCCAACCATCTGAACACTGTAAGGAAAGTATGCTTTTTCTGTAGGAGAGATGGTAGTTGGTTCAACCTTCTTTTCTTGTGTGAGTGCATGTGGGTGATTTTTTTTTTTTGTAGAACCAACTCCAACACCAGACAATGGAATTGGAAAAGAGCAACCAAAATGATAAAAGGGATGGAAGACTCCTCCGAAGGAAAACTAAACAGGATATATGAGAGAGATGGAACATCTTCAATTAGAACTAACATTAGGGATAGGAATAAGGACTTATATACCACCTTTTTGTAGTTGCATATATACAGGTACTTATTTTGTACCTGGGGCACTGGAGGATTAAGTGACTTGCCCAGGGGCACAAGGAGCAGCTCTGGGATTTAATCCCACAACCTCTGGGTGCAGAGGCAGCAGCTCTACCAGTGAGCCACACCTCCAGTCTGTCCTAGTACGGCAATTTTTATGTTCTTATGTGAGCCGAGTATAGGGCAATCAAGCCACTGTGACATCACTGATGAGGCTGACTCTTAAGCATTGGTGGAATGAGGCAATATGACATCACAATCTCAGCTCTGGAATGTTGCCCCTCTTTGGGTTTCTGCCAGGTACTTGGGACCTGGATTGGCTACTGTTGGAAACAAGATACTGGGCTTGATGAAAGGGAATAGGGCCATTTTGTGGCTTTGGCATTTCAAAGCTGACATTCAAATCAGTGGGCACTGGAGGATTAAGTGACTTGCTCAGGGTCACAAGGAGCAGCACTGAGATTTAATTTCACAGCTTCTGGGTGTAGAGGCAGCACCTCTACCTCTACGACACTCTTCACCTCTAGAGGAGCTCCTTGAAACTAATAGGTAGCATATTTAAAACAAATCTGAGAAAGTGTGCTAATTGTTTCTCTACTCCATGCAAAATTATTCTGTGGAATTTTTTTTCTTTAGGCAGTTAGCATACCTGGTGTTTTAGAAAGGGTTTGGATAAACTCCTGGGGAAAACCTTATAAACCTTTATTAGCCAGGTAGACTTTGGAAGCCACCACTGATTCGTGGGAGTGACCCACAAGGAGTGGATCTGCTGTATGGGATCCTGTTAGATAATTGTGATCTAGGATGTTAACTGTTGCAAATAGAATGCCGGGCTCGGTGAACCTCTGGTCTGTCCCTATATAGCACATCAGGAGAGTTAGAAGTCTTTTCTTAGACTAACAGCTCTGCTTCTATGGTTGGCAGGAGTCATAGCAGCTGTTCTTCTTACTGCAAGCCCCATTAGATGACAAGTTTCTAAGGCAAGTCTTCTCTTTTGTCCCTTGTAGACTCCTTTGACTACTATTCTCTCCAGTGCAGCAACTCTCAGTTAAGAACATAAATAAAACGTCCAGATAAGAAAAGTAGGAAAAAACCATTTTATTTTGAATGTTTAAATGGAATATGGGTAATAATTAACAAAAAAAAAGGTTTAAATTTTGACAAATAAACTTGCAGAATTTGCTACATTTGTGCGCATAATTTTTAAATTTTTTTTTGCACAGAATTCCCACTTCCCCAGTTCTCGGTGGACATCACACTCATCCTCCTGTCTTGTCTGCTCACAATCTTGGGGTCATCATTGACACTCCTTCTCCACCCAGATGCAATATATCACTAAAATGTGCCACTATATCGCTAAAATGTGTCACGGGGTGTCAAAGTCCATCCTCGAGGGCTAGAATCCAGTCGGGTTTCAGGATTTCCCCAATGAATATGCATGAGATCTATTTGCATGCACTGCTTTCATTGTATGCTAATAGATCTCATGCATATTCATTGGGGGAATCCTGAAAACCTGATTGGATTGCGGCCCTCGAGGAGGGACTTTGACACCCCTGCTCTATAACATTACCAAAATTCAACCCTTCCTCTCCGAGCACACTACCAAAACCATTATCCACACGCTCATCATATTGCACTTAGGTTACTGCAACTCGCTACTTTTTGGCCTTCCGCCCAGCCATTTTTCTCCCGTTCAATCGGTCCAGAATTTGGCTGCACGACTTGTGTTCCGTGAGAGCCACTATACTCATGTTACCCCTCTCCTAAAGCCATTTCATTGTCTTCCCATACAATTCAAACTCATCTGACTGACCTACAAATACATTTACTCATCTGCCCCTCATTGCCTCTCTTTACTTATTTCCCCCTATGGTCCCCCCACCCCGTGAGCTTCGCTCAACAGGTAAGTTCCTCCTATCTGTGCCCTTCTTCTCCTCTGCCAACTCCAGACTCCGTCCCTTCTATCTTGCTGCGCCGTATTCCTGGAACAAACTGCCCAAATCCCTACGGCAGGCTCTGTCTCTGGCAGTGTTCAAGCCCAAGTTAAAAACCCACCACTTCGAGACTGCTTTTATCTCCTAACTCCTCTCACCTTGGGTTCCGCATCCCCAACCCTATTTGTCACGTCTTTCTGTCCGAGCAGGGACCATCTTTAAATGTCAAAATGCACAGCGCTGCATACGTCTTTCAGCGCTAAAGAAGTGAATAGTACCGTATTTTCACGCATATACCGCGCACCCGTGTAAAATGCGCACACGGGTATAGCGCGGGAAACCGAAATTTATGTAAACAAATTAATATATAGCGCGCACACGCATATACTGCGCATGCTGCTCCTTGAATTAACCTCCTTCTGCCGTACCGACTCTCCTCTCGCAGCTCTGCCCCGAATCGCGGCCCTGCTCCTGCCTTGACGTCCCGACTCTCCTCTCGCCGCCCTGCCCTCTGCCCCGACTCTGCCTATCCCCCCTTAAAGGTCTGCCTGTCCCCCTTGAAGTCCTGTCCCCCCTTAAAGGTCTACCTGTCCCCACCCTGAAAGCCTGATGCCCCACCCCGAAGGACCACTGGCCCCCCCCCACCCTGAAGGACCGCTCGCACCCCCACCCTGAAGGACCGCTCGCACCCCCCCCGACGTCCGATTCATCCCCCAGCCCCCCACGCACGAAGAAGCAGCCTACCGTTGGTTCCCGATGCCAGTGAGCCCTGCTGCTACCTTTGCCGGTGGTCCCGCCCCTTCTCTGAGCCCTGCGCTGTTTCCTCTGCCATGGTCCCGCCCTTTCTCTGACCGCTGGCAGAGGAAGCAGCAGGGCTCACTGGCATCGGGAACCAATGGTAGGCTGCTTCTCCGTGCGGGGTTGGGGCTGGGGGATGAATCGTCGGGGGGGGGGGGGGTGCGAACAGTCCTTCAGGGTGGGGCATCAGGCTTTCAGGGCTGGGGGATGAATCAGACGTCAGGGGGGGGAAGGGGAACTATGTAAAAAAAAAATTGTACAACGCGCTCACACATATAACGCGCATTGCTCGGTTTGTAAAATCATGTATAATGCGCGCGTTATATGCGTGAAAATACGTTAATAGTAGTTGAATTCCGCTAGAAGTAATTCAAGGAACTAGTATAGAGACCATTTCTCACTACAAACGGTATAATACTGTCATTGTTCCAGTCTCCTCTGCTCGCAACCTTGGAGTGGTCTTTGATTCTGACCTCTCACATTTTCTACGCATATCCGACAAGCTGCTAAGACCAATCGCTTCTATCTCTTCAATATCACCAAAATTTGCCCCTTTCTCTCTGAGCACACTACCCGGATCCTTGTCCAAGCTCTCGTAACCTCACACTTAGATTACTGCAATCTACTAACTGGTATCCCTCAGTATCTCGTCTCCCCCTTGCAATCTGTGCAAAACTCTGCTGCACGACTCATCTTCTACCAACCTCGCTACGCTCATGTCACCCCTCTCCTTAAGTCACTTCACTGGCTCCCTATCTGCCATCGTATACAGTTCAACATCTTATTGCTGACCTACAAGTATGTTCATTCTGCTGCCCCTCAATATCTCTCCTCGCTTCTCTCCTTATACACCTCCCAGAGAACTCCGTTTCTCAGATAAGTCACTCTTAGCATTACCCTTCTCCTCATTGCCAATTCCAGACTTTGTTCCTTTCATCTAGCTGCCATTACCCGAGTTTGTCTGTCAAGCCCCTTCCCTTGTTTAAAAGCAGTCTGAAAACCCACCTTTTTGATAGAGCTTTCAATCCTTAACCCTACTCCTCTACCCTCCAACCCAGCCCGCTGATTAACCCTTCCCCTTAACTGTATCCATAACATCCTGTTTGTCTGTCTTGTCTGTTTAGATTGTAAGCTCTTTCGAGCAGGGACTGTTTTCTTACTCTTTGTGACTCTGTACAGCGCTGCGTGCGTCTGGTAGTGCAATAGAAATAATTCATAGTAGGAGTAGTGTGAAGAGTTTCATTCTTTGGGAAGCAAAGCCGAGCTTGTGATGTCATAATTCCTCATTCCACCAATAAGATCTAATCTCATCAGTGATGTCACAATGGCTTGATTGTCCTGTACTCCCCTCTGCCCTTCAACCCAGCCAACAGATTAACCGTTCCCCTTAACTGTATCCATGACATCCTGTTTGTCTGTCTTGGCTGTTTAGATTGTAAGCTCTTTGAAGCTTATTCTTATTCTTTGTGACTCTGCGCAGTGCTTCGTGCGTCTGGTAGCACTATAGAAATAATTAATCATAGTAGTAGTATTATTGGAGTAAGAGTTTCTATTTGCAGCTACGAGACTTTTTAATTTTTTTAAACCAAGCAATTTCTTCCTGTTCTTTTGGTTTTCCAGCTGAGAGGTTTCCACTCTGCATGCCTTTGTCTCAATCAGTTCAGTTGTAACTTCCTAGGAGTTTTTCTACACTTCCTCTTTAAACCCCTCTCGCAGCTAGCAGCAACCCCTCAAGCAGGGCTCAAAGTCCACTCTAATATGCATAAGAATATTAATGTAAAGCTCAGACAGACCTATGGTCCATGGAGCTCAGCTTCCTGTTGGACAGTACCTAGTCTAGGTTGCTTGGAAGAAGTTCTCACAGGACATCTTTTCTATCTCCATTCCAAGAGGTATGACATGCAGACATACAAGTCAGTTGGCTGCTTTTTTTTCATGGAATTATCCTCCATGGTTTTGTGTGTGTGTGAGTGTGAGGGGGGTCCAACCTGTTATGCTACCAGCCAACCACATTCTCTGGGAACAAATTCTGTAGTTTATGCTCATTCCTTTTTAAATGTAATTCAAGTCTGCTACTAGTTACTTTCATGAAATGCACTCTTGTATTTGATCAGAGTAAATAAGTTTCTTATTAACTTGTTCTGCACCACTTATAATTTTGTAAATTTCATATAATCCGTCTGTCTCTCCAAGTTATGAAGAGCCTTGACCTGCTGAAGGGTTTATCATACAGGAACCATTCTGTCGCTTTCATCATTTTTGCTGCCCTTCTCTGCACTTTATGTTTAGTTCTGTTTATATCTTTGTCGAAAAGCAGCAACCAGAACTGCATACAATACTCAGGGTGTGGTCACATCATGAATTGATAGAAGCATTGTAATGTTCTCCTATTTATTTTCATTCCTTTCTGAATAATTCCTAAAGATGTTTGCTGTAGCACGCTGAGTTGAACATTTCATTGTATTTTACACAAGAACTCTGATTCATTTGCCGTCTGCTAACTCCTCTAATATGGAGTACAGCATTTTGTACCTGTAGTTTAGGGCTTGGTGAAGACCTGGGTAAGTTGATTAAAAGGTCTGGGAGAGACCAAGGTTCCCAGAAGGCAAGCCCAAGTCTCCTATGAGAGGTTTGTTGGTGAGAGGGTGGTTCCAGGAGCTTCACCATTACTCGCCTGGTAGGTCTGGCCAGTATTTCTAGAGGACCCAGTCCTTTCATGGGGACTGGAGAGAAGGTTGTCTTACCTCCATAGGGTCCTCTTGGGGATCCCTAATGAAGGTGTTTGAGTCCACTTGCCAGTGAGTGAGATTTTTATTGGCATTGGACCTGGATCACTAAGGATCAGTGGGTTTTGGAAGTCATCCAAGAGGGCTATGTGTTGGAGTTTGCCTATCATCTGCAGGATGCCTTTCTGGGGTCTTTGACGGGCTTCCTTGAAGCTTTGAGTAGTCTACCAGACCCTGTAGAGGCTGGTTAATTTCAAAGCTGCTGTTCCAGTTCCTTGCGACGAGCTGGGCACTGTTCATTATTTCATATATTTTGTATCCTCTAGAATGTTACCTGAGTAAGACCTGGGCTTCAGTGTCTCTGTCTCTTATATTTTTAAGTTTTAAGTTCTATTTAGTTTTATTTTGTTGGTTTCTACTTTATTTTGTTCCTTTCATCTACCTCATTCATAGTTTTATAGGGTTCTGTACTTCTTTCTTTTAATTTTCACTCGGGCGAGTCAGGAAACATCTTGGATAGGAGGAGTTTTGACAGTTATAGAATCACAGCATAACTGTCTACTAATCTAAAGTCCTGGAACGGTTCATTTTCTGTAGAGGCCCTTCCTACCTGCGTGTGGTGACTGGAGATCGCTGCGGGGAGATCGTTGCTGGAGGTGGGACCAGTGGAGGCATGGTTGATCGCTGCTGGTGGTTGCCTAGGATGGGGCGGCGTCTGCTCTCTCATTGGGAAGGGGCTGATGATGTCTCCGGATCTGGGACCGTGCTGTGGACTCCTCCTGGTTGTCCGATGGAGGTAGAGTGCTATATTCTTTGGGAGCTGCCCATGAACAGCCGCCACCCACAGAGAGCAGTGCGGCCCAGCACTGGATTATTCTGTCTCTGTGCATTTTCTGCCTGGAAGTGATGAGTCAGGGCTGCAGGAGCTGGAAAGCCCGAGCTGATATCTGTCCTGTCTGGAGCAATCCATCCGGTGGAATTACAGTGGTACCTTGGTTTACGAGCATAATTCGTTCCAGAAGCATGCTCTTAAACCAAAACACTTGTATATCAAAGCAACTTTTCCCATAAGAGTTAGTGTAAACTTGAACAATTCGTTCCACATCCCCAAAAACTTAATTACCATTAGGGACGCCTCCACCGCTGCCTCTGCCATCCACGCGGCTCCTCCAATTCTCCTCCTCTGCTGCTGTTCGCTGCCTCTCACTGCTCGCTAAGCAAACGCCGCCACAGAGCCCGACTGGACACTGTTGGCTCTGCCGCTCCCGGACGCTGCACCCCCCTCCCCCCCCCGGATGCCACTACCCCCTCTGCTTGGACTCTCAAGTGCTGGCTCACTCCTGCCGGACGCACCCCGACTCCCATGCTCCACCCGAGGCCACCGGCGCTGTTATCGCCTCTTTCCCCCCCCCTCCCCGACTGGTTCTGTCCTTACCCCTGCACCGCCGATGATAAAAGTGCCTGCCGCCGGTCTGCTGCTGAGCCTTGAGCATCTGCGCATGCTCAGGCCTTCTGATCTCACCCTCTCCGGTGGCCTCGGGGGGAGCAATACTGTTGGTTCCCGCGATCGGGTCGGGTCGGGTGGGGGCTCGCAAATCGAGTCAATGCTCGGTTTACGAGTCAAAAGTTTGCTGAGTGTTTTGCTCGTCTTGCAAAACACTCGCAAACCGGGTTACTCGTAAACCGAGGTTTGACTGTATTTAAAATATGCTGAGGCAACAGAGCTGCTTCAGGAATTTGGACTTCTGCCAGACTTATTTGATTTTGTTTTTCAATTTTTTTTTCCAGTTTATGAATTACAGTATTTTAAACTTTATTCCATTGTTTTTACCCCTTTTGTTTTTATTTTATTAACTGAATTCTATTGTTTAACGGTTCCTTTTTACATATTACTTTAATTCATCCAAAAACCTTAAACCACTTCACCTACCTCCAGCCAAGTTCACCTACCTCCAGAAAATTCACCTACCTCGACTGAACTCATCTACCACCAGACAATCCTCCCCCAAATATCACACCTAATCACCCTTCATATAAACAGACCATAAAAAGATTGTAATCTTGCCTACTCTAACTGTGTTCCATTTCCATTTGCTAATATCACACTGCTAGGCACTGTTCAGTTTTCTATCCAACCCATAAGATCCCCAAGAAAAAAAAAAAAAAAAAAAAAAAATAATTTGTATCCTCACTGGAAAATGTCCAGTAAAATCCTCTGTAATGTGATCATCTCTGGAAATGTCCAGTCAAATCTTTTGTAATCCGCCTTGAACTGCAAGGTATAGGCGGAATAGAAATCCGTAATGTAATGTAATGTAATGTAATGGTGCTCCTATCTATAAAGTTAGGAATTTCTATGAAATATTCTACATACTTCTCTCCTCTCCACTCCTTCCTGCCCTCCATAGTCCTCCCTACCCTCTTCTAACCCCTTCCTCTGTAATATCTTTACTTTTTAATAATTATTTTCTCAGGTACTTTAGCTAGATTGGGAGCCTTCGGGACAGTTAGGGAAGTTCCAGTACCCAATTTTATTTTCTTGTAACCCGTTCTGGGCTCCTGGGGAGGACGGGCTATAAAAATGAACAAATAAATAAATAAATATATTTTGTAGTGCCCAAAGAAGGAAGGATCTTTTCATCTCATTTTGTATCTCAAGGGAGTGAGTAATAGTTGTGGTTCAGCTAGGCGAGTTTCTTACATCCCTCAATCTCATGGAGGCATATCTACATGTTCCGATCTGCCCCAGTTATCAGAAGTACCTTCACTTTGCAGTTTTGGGCCAGCATTATCAATTCTGTTTTCTCCCTTTTGGCCTTGCCACTGCTTCCTGTACCTTCTCAAAGATCATGATAGTGATCACGGTGACCTTGCATCAGGAAGGAATCCTAGTCCACTCCTACATGGACGATTGACTGATCTGGGCTCAGTTTCCTTGGGAAAGTTGTGCAGCCATGAATTGAGTAATTTAGATGCTGTGGTCCTTGGACTGGCTTGTCAACCTGGCCAATAGTCATCTAATCCCCACTCAGCATTTGGTATATCTGGGAGTTCTGTTTGACACTGATGGAGGCTGTGTTTTCCTGTCGGGACAGAATTCAAAAGCTTCAGGATCAGATGAGATTGTTGGTTTGGTCTCTTGTCCTTGAACACGAGACTATTTTCAGGTTATCAAGTCCATGGCAGCGACTTTGGATGTGATTCAGTGAGCCAGAGCTCATGTGCATCCCTTGCAGTATGCTCTTCTGGACAGGATGTCCCCACAGAAGTACTTCTTGGACCAGGTTCTTCTGCTTCAAGGGCTGGCCTGACGGAGTCTACATTAGTAGCTGTGCTCACAAAATTCAATGGAAGGCATGAGCTTGGATCTGCCCAACTGGACAGGAGATGACAGATGCCAGTCTGTCTGATTGGGGGGCAAATTGCTTAGGGTGCTTGACGCAAGGTCAGTTGTCTCCAGAGGAAGCCTGGTAATCGATCAGTCGGTTGGAGACCTGGGTGATTCAGCTGGCATTAGCATCCTTTCTCAATTTGCTGTTCAGCAGAGCAATTCGAGTTCTCTCAGAGAGTGCGAAGGCTCAGTCTATTGGATTCACAATCTTCGCATATGCTGACGACATCCAACTTCTTCATCCCATTGATACCGCCAATATTCATGACACACAGGAAATAAACTTTAAACTGGACAAAATCAGCGACTGGCTCTGTACAAACAAAGTGATATACTCTTCCCGATCAGAAACAATGAAACCATAAACGGACAAATTTCTATCAAATCCTGCCCAGTAAAAATGGAATCTAAAATAAAATTACTTGGAGTTAACTTAGACAAAAATTTAACTTATCATGATCAGATACTAAACTAAACTAAACCTTAAGTTTATATACCACATCATCTCCACGGATGTGGAGCTCGGCACGGTTTACAAGAACTTAAAATATAGGAAGAGAAGGAAAAAAAGGTTTACATGAACTTATATATAGAAGAGAAGAGAAAGGGGGGATAGAATTACATTTTAGTGAAAAGCCAGGTTTTCAGTTGCTTGCGGAATAATTGGAAGGAGCCCAGGTTCTGCAGCGGGGTAGTAAGGTCGTTCCAAAGACCTGTGATTCTGAAGAGAAGGGATTTTCTCAGTTTGCCTGCATAGCTCCGTTATAAAAAGTTGCTTCTATAAACTTTGCCTCATCCGCTCCCTAACTTCCATCCTCGAAACTGCAGCTATCATAACCCTGATTCACTCATTGGTCATTTCTCATCTAGACTATTGCAACTCTCTATATAACGGGATCACTGAAAAGGAATCACATCGTCTGCAGCTCTTTCAAAACACGGCAATTAAACTCATATATAAGGCAGGAAAATGTGACCATATCACCTCTCTGTTGTGAGAAGCACACTGGCTACCCATTTCACATCGCACCACATATAAAATCCTACTGTTAGCTTTTAAAATCAAACTTACGTGTTCACCAGCTTTCCTTGATAAGCTTATCATTCTTTACTCTTCTCCATGGACCCTCAGATCAGCTGACCAGAACTTATTGACTGTTCTCCCAATTAAGGAATTTTATTACACCAGAAACACTAATTTCTCTGTTACAGCTCCAACCCTATGGAATGCCATGCCATCTCAACTCAGTCAAGAAAATTTACTTGATAAAGTCAAGACTAAACTAAAAACTTTCTTATTCCAAGACGCATAACATAACATTTAACATTTCTTCTTTCCAACAGCACAGCAGTATATAAAACTAATAATAATAATAACAGTTTATATACCGCAATACTGTTAAGTTCTATGCGGTTTATTTATTTATTTATTCAATTTTTCTATACCGTTCTCCCAGGGGAGTTCAGAACGGTTTACATGAATTTATTCAGGTACTCAAGCATTTTTCCCTGTCTGTCCCGGTGGGCTCACAATCTACCTAATGTACCTGGGGCAATGGGGGGATTAAGTGACTTGCCCAGGGTCACAAGGAGCGAGGTACAAATTGATCACTATCATGATCTATGAGATTAAGCGAGGTACAAATTGATTGAATTTAAGAGGGGAGAAGAGGAGAGTTAATAGGACTGGAAATGCGTTGTTGAGGAGAAAGAGATTAATAGGACAGAGGAATCACTATGGAGGAGAAAGAAGATGAGTGGGTCAGTTGTCTAGATACTTTAGGAACAGTTGAGTTTTTAGACGTTTTCTGAATTCCTCATAACTAGTGGGCGAAAGCAGTTGATCTAGGTC
This sequence comes from Geotrypetes seraphini, assembly GCF_902459505.1. Classification (NCBI taxonomy): domain Eukaryota; kingdom Metazoa; phylum Chordata; class Amphibia; order Gymnophiona; family Dermophiidae; genus Geotrypetes; species Geotrypetes seraphini. The sequence goes on along the minus strand of NC_047091.1, from coordinate 174,343,600 downwards.
TTTACCCCACAATGCTGCTTGATGTGAAAGAAGGTGTTCATGGTGTTTTTTCAGTTTACAACCTCTAACTGGGGGGGAAACGAAGTAGGAATGAGAGCTTCTCTTGTGTCTGTTGGCAGAGAAGGAGAAAAGGTCAATTATGTATTTAGGGGCAAGTCCGTTTAGCGCTTTAAAGCAGAAGCAGGCAAATTTAAACTTTATGCGTGCTTCCATCGGTAGCCAATGTAACTGCCGGTAGTAGGGTGATACATGATCGAATTTCTTTAGTCCGAAGATTAGTCTGACCGCTACATTTTGCATTAGTTGTAATGTCGCATATTTTTTGGGGAACTGGCTAAGTAGGCGATGTTACAGTAGTCAAGTTGACTTAGTACGAGGGATTGGACCAGGGTTCTGAATACCGACGTATCGAAATAAGCCTTAATGGATCTGAGTTTCCAGAGAGTGAAGAAACCCTTTCTGATTAAGGAGTCCACCTGGTCTTTCATGGTTAGGCATTGGTCTAGAGTTACGCCTAGTATCTTTATGGTGGGCTGGATGGGGTGATTAAATTCATTGATGCATAGAGGTGTTTTGGTGTAAAACGGATGTGGTGAAGCAATGAAGAATTTTGTTTTTTCTGAATTAAGTTTGAGCTTGAAGTTTGTCATCCATCGCTCTATCATGTTTATGGCTTCTGAAGCCTTGGGAATAGTTTCCGAGATAGAGTCAGCAAATGGGATTATAATCGTGAAGTCATCTGCATAACTGAATAGTTTTATCCCCAGCTGAGTTAATTGCAAGCTCAGTGAGGACATGTAGACGTTAAATAGCAGTGGAGACAATGGTGATCCTTGTGGCACACCGGATGGATTGCTCCAGGTATCGGAATGCTCATAATTGAAGTGTACCTAATAGGTGCGGGATGTAAGGAAGCCACGAAACCAGTTCAGCACCTCGTCTTTGATACCAATGGCATTGTAGCATTTTCCTGTGGTCTACCAGGTCAAAGGCTGAACTCATATCGAATTGCATAACCAATGCATTGAGGCCCCTGCTAAACAGTAGGCGCAGGTTGTCTAAAATAGCTGCAATTACTGTCTCCGTACTGAATAAAGGTCTGAAACCAGATTGGGTTTCGTGTAGAAGAGAGAACTGATTAAGATAGTCCATCAGTTGGGTATGTACTAGTCCCTCCATGATTTTTACAATAAATGGAATGGATGCTACCGGTCTGTAGTTGGTTATTAGGGCTGAGGGTTCTTTGCGGTTTTTTAGAATTGGGGTGATTATTATGTGACCGTTATTAGAGAGGAACTTCCTATTTTTTAGGTTGTGGGCCAGGTATTGTAGCAGCGATAGTTTGAATTGTAATGGTGCCGCTTTCATAATATCTGGGGGGCATGAGTCCAGAACGCAATAAGTTTTAGAGTATTTATTGTATAGTTTGGTGTAATCACTCAATTTTAGGTCTTGAAAGGAGCTCCAGATCATATCTGCTGGTATCTGCTGGGTATTAGCTATTTGATGATCATTAGGGTCGTTTGTTGAGCAGTGGTTTCTAAGGTTTTTAATTTTTGAATCTAAGTGCAGCGCTAACCGCTTCCAAGAAGCGACCTCCCCCCCCTTTACGGGTGTTTTTTTCCTGCCCCCTCTTCCCTTTATTTATTTTTATTTTTAAGATATAATTACAGACTTTTCTTCCCCCTTCTCCCACAAATTCGCATACGTAATTCTATTTGTCTATTTAAAGTTCAATCTGTTTTTTTTCTTTACCCCTTTTCCCAAACTCATTTTAAGATTTTTAGTTATGATGGTCGGTATATTAAAATGTAAATAAACTTGGAGGCACTCATCGTTTGGCTCAGGAAGCGGCTTTGCAGTTGGTGTAGGCGGAAACTCATCGCCTCGATTGCTCCACAGTGCATGTGGTAGATGTAGAAAATGTGCAGGCCGAATTTTTCAGCAGGTATGTACTGTATCCTGGGAAATTGTGCTTGGAGGATGCAGCCTTTCACTTTTGTAGCACACGCAGGTGGGGAGTACTGATTGTGGATCTGATGGCCACCTTGGGAAATGCCAAAGCCCTGTTATTCTTCAGTCATAAGGATTCCTGAGCAGAGGGCCTGGATGCTCTGGCACAGCACTGGTCGCTCAGGGTCTTCTGTATATTTTTCCTCCGTGTTTGCTAATTTGCAGGGTCTTTCTCAGGATCAGTTGGCACAACAGTCCGGTAGTTCTCTTAGCTCTGGATTGGCCTTACAGACCCTGGTACGGGGATCTGGTTCGTCTTCAGGTGGGGACTTCTTTCTGACTTCCTGTTTCACCGGATCTGTCAATTCAGAGTCTGGGTTCACATGTTCAATCTGACTCCAGATTTTGTCTTAGGGCCTGGTTCTTGAAAGAGCATGTTTGCAGAAGAGAGGATATTCGGTCCATATGATATTGACTCTTATTAGGATCCAGGAAGCATTGAAATTTTGAGGAATGGTGTAGTACTTGTCTCATTTTTTATGAGAAAGCAGTTACCTCAGTAATACATATCCCTCGGGACAAAAGTTCTCGGAATATATTCTGAATACCTAGGGCCAGGAGGATGTCAAACTAGTTTTGTAGTAGACTGAATATGAATCTTTAGTATGCATCATTTAAACAAATTATCATAATTTTCATGATAGTTCTACAAATAATTTTTGAATTTGCATAGTCTGCCTCTCCAAATGATACTCAAGGTGGCTTAAAAGATTAGCAGAATCTAGGTGCATGCAAAGAGTTTGCAAGTTTTTTGGTTCTCAACCCATTGCTCTATCCCAGGGGTGGGCAACCTCAGTCCTTGAATACACTTGAGATCTATTTTCATGCACTTCCTCCATTTTATGCAAATAGATCTCAAACATAATCATTGTAGAAATCCTGAAAACTTGACTAGGCCAGCTTTGATAAAGTAGTGAAGTGTAGCATCTTATTTGTTTTTCACCAAGTCATTAAGTGAGGAGCACACAATTATGTGGTCTGTAACTTATAGCAGTGCTTCTTAAACCAGTCCTTGAGGCATAGCAAACCAGTAGGGATTTCTAGATATCTATAATGAATATGCATGAGGTTTGCTTTCTTAGGAAGCAGTTCATTCAAATTTCTCTCATACATATTCATTGTGGGTATTCTGAAAACTGACCTCCTTGGTGTACCTTGTGGACTGGGTTGAGAAGTCCTTGCTTATAGGATACCTGTGACCCTTAATAGTTGTCAGAGGATGGATTACAGAAATAGACACTTTAGTGGATCCTTCACATATTACCATATTACTCATTACAAAAGATGGGAGTATTATTGTTGCTATAGATGTTTAGATATACAAATGCACCCTTGTTTTGTATTTCCCATTGTTGTATGTGGTTTCCCTGTAATGGTCTCCTCTGCTTGCAACATTGGAGTGGTCTTTGATTCTGACCTCTCATTGTCTACGCATATCCAACAAGCTGCTAAGACCTGTCGCTTCTGTCTCTTCAATATCACCAAAATTCACCCCTTCCTCTCTGAGCACACTACACGGACTCTTGTCCAAGCTCTCATAACCTTACACTTAGATTACTGCAATCTATTGTCCCTTGATAACTCTATATGGGGTAAAATTAATATGATATTGGAAACTTCAATTCCATTGTCATACGACGTAGTATTGTTCGGTACTTTGTTAAAACCTGAAAGTTCAATTAATGCAAGTAAGAATAGTTTACTTTTGATTATGACAGGAGTTGCTATGCAGCTAATTATAAAAAATTGGAAAAACTGGGACAGACTAAATCATATCTTTTGGTGGGAAACCCTGTGCCAATTTTATAAATATGAACAAATGAACTCTGAACAATTGGGGTACTACCCTTCCTCATGTCCATTCCCTATATGTCTCTCTAGACTTTTAATACAATGTAAATTCTCCCCTTAATTCCTTATGTTTCTAGTTCGTTGCATCTGTCTAAAGTTGAGTTTGTTTTATCTATTGTAGTAATAATTTTAATAATGTAATTTTATCATGATGTACATCGCTTTGAATCCAGATAAAGCGATTAATCAAAATTTTATTAAAACTTGAAAACTTAAAGAGACTTGGGATCCATTAGCAAATTCTGTAAAAATGAATGAATTTTACACACATCCAGGAAGGGTGGGAGGGAGGGAAGGAAGGGGGGTGATATGTACTTATATTATTATTTGTTAGATATAAGTGCTCATTATTGAACCAATTGATTATATATTCTATTGCACTTTGTGTTTGTTTTTGAATTAAAAAAAAAATAAAAATTACTGCAATCTACTCCTAACTGCTATCCCAAAGTGTCGCTTCTCCCCCTTGCAATCTGTGCAAAACTCTGCTGCGCGACTCATCTTCTACCAACCTCGCTACGCTCATGTCACCCCTCTCCTTAAGTCACTTCACTGGCTCCCGATCTGCCATCGCATACAGTTCAAGATCTTATTGCTGACCTATAAGTGTGTTCATTCTGCTGCCCCTCAATATCTCTCCTCTCCTTATACACCTCCCAGAGAACTCCGTTCCTCAGACAAGTTGCTCTTAGCGTTACCCTTCTCCTTCACTGCCAATTCCAGACTTTGTTCCTTTCATCTAGCTGCCCCTATGCCTGGAATAAATTACCCGAGTTTGTCCATGTAGCCCCTTTTCTTGTTTAAAAACTTTCAATCCTTAACCCTACTCCTCTACCCTTCAACCCAGCTCACTGATTAACCCTTCCCCTTAACTGACATCCTGTTTGTCTGTCTGTCTTGCCTGTAAACATTATAAGCTCTTTCGAGCAGGGACTGTTTTCTTATTTTTTGTGACTCTGTGGAACGCTGCGTGAATCTGGTATAGCTATAGAAATAATTCATAGTAGTAGTAATGTGTAAAGTGGAATTATGCATGTGAAATTGTGAGCTGCCTAGGATAAAGGCGGATTATAAATGTTTTAAATAAATAAATAAATTCCCACCTTACAAAAACTTCTGTTACACCACCTTGGGTGAATCTCCTCTATATAAAGGCAGTTAATAAATCCCAATACATAAATACAGTGGTACCTTGGTTTACGAGCATAATTCGTTCCAGAAGCATGCTCTTAAACAAAAACACTTGAAAATATCAAAGCAACTTTTCCCATAAGAGTTAGTGTAAACTTGAACAATTCGTTCCACATCCCCAAAAACTTAATTACCATTAGGGACGCCTCCACCGCTGCCTCTGCCACAGACCCATCCACGCAGCTCCTCCAATTCTCCTCCTCTGCTGCTGTTCGCTGCCTCTCAATGCGGGTGGTGCTGGCTAAGCAAACCGCCGCTGCCGCCACAGAGCCCGACTGGAAACTGTTGGCTCTGCCGCTCCCGGACACTGCCCCCTCACCCCTTCCCCCCCCGGATGCCACTACCCCGCTCTGCTGGGACTCTCAGGTGCTGGCTCACTCCTGCCGGACGCACCCCGACTCCCATGCTCCACCTGAGGCCACCGGTGCTGCTATCGCCTCTTCCCCCCTCCCTGACTAGCCCTGTCCTTACCCCTGCACCGCCGGTGATAGAAAATGCCTGCCGCCGGTCTTCTGCTGAGCCTTGAACATCTGCGCATGCTCAGGCCTTCTGGATCTCGCCCTCTCCGAGATTCTCATGAGATCTCGAGTCTCATGAGAATCTCGGTGAGGATGAGATCCAGAAGGCCTTGAGCATGCGCAGATGCTCAAGTCTCAGCAGCAGACTGGCGGCAGGCCCTTTCTAACTCCGGTGGCACACGGGTAAGGACAGGGCCGGTCAGTAGATGGGGAGGAGAAAATCGTGAAGGGAGGGAGCAGCGCCGGTGGCCTCGGGGGGAGCGATACTGTTGGTTCCCGCAGTCGGGTCGGGTAGGGTGGGGGCTCGCAAATCGAGTCAATGCTCTGTTTGCGAGTCAAAAGTTTGTTGAGTATTTTGCTCGTCTTGCAAAACACTCGCAAAACAGGTTACTCGTAAACTGAGGTTTGACTGTATTAGATAAGGTGTGTTTATGTTGAAATATGAGTGAATATGAAGGGAGCTGTAGGGGAAGCAGATAACTATGAGTATTGCATTTTTTCTATTGAATCTTGTTCCAAATCTTTTAGTGAGGCAAATAACCAAGAATAATATGCACTGTATTTAATCCTAATTCTCTGTGTTGCTTTCTCATTACTTTATAGGACTATAAAGCAGAGGAAGACCCAGCATTATTTAAGTCAGTCAAGACCAACAGAGGACCTTTGGGGCCTAACTGGAAGGTATTGCAAATTATTGTTTTTGTTGTGACTAAAAGAAAAAAAAAATCTTTTGAGTTTGACAGTTTTGAGACTTTGGAGGTTGAGCTGTTCTAGTGAAGAAGCTCATTTCAGAACTTGTATGTGTGTTAATATTTTCTAAGAAGGTAATGGAGTTAATTTAGCTGAGTGTGACATCAGTCTAATTTCTCAAAGAGCCTGATGAATTATTTTGTCTTTGATTGTACTGTAGTACAGTACTTTTATGAAGCATGTTCTTGATTTTTCCCATTTAGTGGCCTTCATCAGTAAAGATTCAGGCATTTACTCTTGCTTAATTTTGATAAAATTCATCTCATCTGATTTCACAGCAGCTGCTTTGGCAAGATGGGGAGGTAGAATCTCGGTTGAAACTCAGCTGCTGCAGCTTTTCTGCACCACGTCAGAAATCTTCTGCTGTTTTCACGAGACTTGAGACTTGTGCTTTATGGGCGAATTCAAGAGTGTTCAGATTTTTTTGAAAGCGCTTTGGCTTATTTATACCTGCCAAACAAACAAAGAGAAGATCTTGCCTTACTGTAGTAACAGAACAAAGAAAAGGCAAGAGAAATGTTCTCTCAACCAAACAGTATTTATTCTTTAAAATGCATATCATCCCAACAAGGATCCAGGTTTCGGCATACGGATATGCCTTCTTCAGGGGACACTGTTTCCTAGATGATGAAGTTAATTTTATTATAACGTTCACCATCTTGAAAGGCAATTTAGTCCACCGGTCAAAGATTGGGGACAAATGGCCATTCAAGATGGCGAATGATGTAATAAAATTAACTTCATAGAAACATAGAAAGTGACGGCAGATAAGGGCCAAGGCCCATCAAGTCTGCCCACACCAATGACCCTCCCCTACCTCCCTTTGTGAAGAGATCCCACCTTTCGATCCCATTTAGCTTTAAAATCAGGCGCACTGCTGGCCTCAATTACCTGTATCAGAAGACCATTCCATCGATCCACCACCCTCTCGGTGAAGAAGTATTTCCTGGTGTCGCCATGCAATGTCCCTTCCCTGATTTTCCACGGATGCCCTCGTGTTGACGTGGGTTCCTTGAAGAAGAAGATATCCTCCCCTACCTCAATACGGCGCGTGAGGTATTTGAATGTTTCGATCATGTCCCCTCTCTCCCTGCGTTCCTCTAGGGAGTAGAGCTGCAATTTATTCAGCCGTTCCTCATACGGGAGCTCCCTGAGCCCTGTTACCATCCGTGTGGCCATTCGCTGGACCGACTCAAGTCTCAGCACATCTTTGCGGTAATGTGGTCTCCAGAACTGCACACAATATTCCAGATGGGGTCTCACCATGGACCTATATAATGGCATTATGATTTCGGGCTTACGGCTAACGAAACTCCTGCGTATGCAACCCATGATTTGTCTGGCCTTAGATGACGCTTTCTCCACTTGTGTTGCAGTCTTCATATCTTCACTGATGATTACAACTAAGTCACATTCCGCTACAGTTCTCTCTAGGATCTCACCATTAAGACTGTAAGTCTTACATGGATTTTTGTTGCCAAGATGCATGACCTTGCATTTTTTGGCGTTGAAACTTCATCATCTAGGAAACAGTGTCCCCTGAAGAAGGCATATCCGTATGCCGAAACCTGGATCCTTGTTGGGATGATACGCATTTTAAAGAATAAATACTGTTTGGTTGAGAGAACATTTCTCTTGCCTTTTCTTTGTTCTGTTACTACAGTAAGGCAAGATCTTATACAAACCAATACCACAAAAATTTTGGGAGTTTTAATAGATAACAAACTCACGTTCCGTGCACACATCAGTGCATTGGTCAAAAATTGTTTCTACAGGTTGAGAATGATTCGATCACTCGCTCCCCTCCTTGACAAATTTTCCCTTAACACACTAGTTCATTCTCTAGTAATATCAAAGCTAGACTATTGTAATTCTTTATTAAAAGGGGCTTTTTTAAAAGACATACGTCGACTCCAATTGATTCAAAATACAGCTATAAAGATAATTACTGGTTCAAAGAAATTCGACCATGTTACACCTTTGCTACAAGAAGCTCACTGGTTGCCTATAATACATAGGATAACTTATAAAATAGCTCTTTTAGTCTTTAAGACAATTAAGACCAATACACCGGCTTTTATAGATAGGCTCCTGATCCCTTACAGTTCATCAAGAGTTCTTAGATCATCCTCTCAGTCTACCCTTAATGTTCCTTCCTTGAAAATTATCGGAACACGTCGTGCCTCTATTTTTTCGGTAACAGCACCAACGATCTGGAATTCTCTCCCTTTATACATAAGACTCGAACAAGATTTGCAGAAATTCAAGAGCAGTTTAAAGTGTCTTCTCTTTAAAGAAGCCTTTAACTGAATCCACCAAATCCATTATGAGGTACCATCCTATGATCTTACCCATTCATAAAACTATAGCTTCAGTATTTCTCTCATTTGATCTCTCTCTACTATCATCGTTCTTTCCCCCCCTCCTAATGTACTTCCCTTTTATGTACTTTTCTTTAAAAAAATTGTATTTCTTCCCCCCTTTCCTAATGTTTCCCTTGTTCAATTTACCCCTGTTGGTCTAATTATAAAGTTTATGTATTAGTGATTTTTTTTTTTAAATTTTCATTTTATTTCTGTAAAACGCTTTGTAATTTGAAAAGCGTTTAATCAAATTATTTGAATAAACTTGAAACTTGATCTTCTCTTTGTTTGTTTGGCAGGTATAAATAAGCTAAAGCGCTTTCAAAAAATCTGAACACTGAATTTGCCCATAAAGCACAAGTCTTGTGAAAACAGCAGAAGATTTCCTGCACCATGTTGATCGTATGTTGGAAGAGTGACGTGGTGCAGAATATGCATCACACTTAATTGTGTACAGTAAGGCTACAGTAGATACAGACAACTGTACTGTAGATTTGTGGTTTTCAACCCAGTCCTTGAGTATGGGGAGAGGGGGGGTAGACTAAGGAAAAGAGTAGAGGGAGTAGCCTAACTGTTAGAGCACCAGGCTGACAACTAGGGAAGATTAATTCAAATCCTGCTGCAGCTCCTTGTGATCTTGGGCAAGCCACTTAACCCTCTGTTGTCTCTGGTGCAAACCTAGATTGTAAACCTTCTGGGAACAGGGGAAATACTGACTGTGTCTAAATGTTACTCACTTTTGGGTTACTATTAAAGATGCAAGCAAAATCCCAACGAAGAAAGAAAGACATAGTCCAAAAGTGGGACAGATCAGACGGGTTCTGGAGAAGCTAAGTCCTCAAAAAATGATCTAATGCATTTCTTGGCAGTTAACCATTAAAACATAGACTTTAAACATAGTAACATAATAGATGACAGATAAAGACCTGAATGGTCCATGCAGTCTGCCCAACCTGATTCAATTTAAATTTTTTAAATTTTTTTTTTCTTCTTCGCTATTTCTGGGCAAGAATCCAAAGCTCTACCCGGTACTATGCTTGGGCTCCAACTGCTGAAGTCTCCGTCAAAGCTCACTCCAGCCCATCCTCAACCAAAAGGCCATATACAGACACAGACCATGCAAGTCTGCCCAGTCTTGGCCTTAGTTCTTCAATATTTACTACTATTTTCTGATTCTAGATCCTCTGTGTTCATCCCACGCTTCTTTGAACTCCTGAAACTCTGATATAACATAAAAATGAATACAAATAAAACAATTAAGCTGACATTGCTTGTGTTAAAATATTCTAGACATTGGTAACTTACCCCCCCTTTAGGAAGCCACATTAGGCTTTTTTATCGCCAGCTGCAGCGGTATTAGCTCCCACGCTCATAGGAATTCCTATGAGCGTCAGAACTAATACTGCCACAGCCGGCAATAAAAAAGCCTAACGCAGGTTCGTAAAAAAAAAAAAGGGGGGGGAGTTTAATGGGTATGCATAACCTACATAAAAGGAATCGCTAGTTAGAACAGTATCAAAACTTCATGCATCCTACACCAGATTTTGTGCGGAAACTCAGCTGCTCCCCTCATCCAACTAATCGCTACTGCTTGGTCAACATCAAGAAGAATCCTTAACAGAATTTCAACTAAACTTGCCATCCACAAAATACCTCCACTACAAGCAAATCTTCCACTCTATGCTAACTTATCTGGGTGTAAAAACCTGGAATGGCCTCCCGGAAGCAATCAGGAAGGATTGGCTGGCCTGGAACCTTCTCTCCGATGTCAAAATTGATCTTGGGGGGTGAAGGCTTGTGGGTCAGTCGCATGCAGCATGTGAGTCGCTGCACTCACCATGGCCCGTTCTTGCACGGGGATGAAGCCGCTCGGTTCGGTGGCAGGGTTGGCTTCGGGGGTGATGCAGCAGGCACGCATACAGAGAGGCAAGGAGGGATCCCTGGCAATGGCGGCTTCAGCGGGAGTAGGGAGGGATCCCTGGCAGTGGCCAGGCCAAGTACCCCCAACAGGCGGCCCGCATACTCCTAAGGGTATGCGTACCGCGTGTTAACCATCAACTCCTATTACTGATCCTAAACTTTCTAGGGATAAGTGGAAAAGTGCACACTTGGCTTGAAGGATTCCTAACAAACAGATCATAACTGCGTTAAAATGAAAGGAGAAAGATAGGAAGAATGGTCAGCCTCAAGATGAGTCCCCAAGGCTCACCACTCTCCCCATTACTTTTCAATGTACTAATGTCAACACTAGGAAACTTCTTAGACAAGAAAGATTTCACTTCTACATATTCCTTTCTGCAAGAAAGAAAACAAGATCAACAAATCAGTAGAGGAAGTCACTCGTTTAGTTGCCGACTGGGCTGACAACATGAAATTAAATAAAGAAAAAAAAACCAAATTTCTACTGATAAGCCCACCCAGAATCACAAATGACTACACTAAAATAACGTTGCATAACACTGCACTGGAACTGGAATCGGAATCAGAACTTAAAATTTGAGTGATTATATTCGACAAGAGGACCTGGGATAGGCACGTGGGATCTCTCAGAGAGAGAAAAAGAGATATTGGTGACTGTAGATGGGCAAACTAGATGGGCCATTTGGCCTTGACCTGCCGTCACGTTTCTATGTTTCTAAGAACCTATCCTTGGAGGCACAATCATGAATATTAAGCAAGAAAATATTCACAATACTGAAAAAACCGAGATGAATCTTGACATTGCTTTGCCAGAGGAAACTTTCAGGTCTTGGTTCAGTCACTGGCATTATCCCAACTAGATTTTTGAAATGTTCTTTATATAGGATGCAAAGAAAATTTTCTGAAAAAACTACAAACCATTCAAAATGTAGCAGCTACTTATTTTCTCAGTAACCAAATAAGAGAAAGTGACACCCCTGTATCTCGAACTACACTGGCTCTCTTTGAAGCAAGGAGCATTTTTAAACTATGTACACTGATCTTTTTAATCTTCCATGGTGAAACACCAGATGACATGTTGAATTTAATCAAAATACCACCCAAAGACGAATATAACCTGATCAGCAACCATATAATAATAATAATAATTTTATTCTTATATACCGCTGTACCGAAAAAGTTCTAGGCGGTTCACAACAAGCTGAGCTAGTACATACAATGCAGATAAAATCCAACAGATTGGAATGATAGAAGCTTATGACAGATAAAAGCAGAATGCATTTACAATTCAATGCAGATAAAATGCATTGGATTAAAATAAGAGAAACTTATTGACAGTTAAAAATAATGCATTTAAAATACCAACCTAACAGGCCAAGCTGATGCAAATAAGAAGAATAAAATACATCAGGTTGAAATTTAAGAAACTTATTAAGAAATAAAGCAGAAAGCATTAAGATACCAACCTATCGAAAAAAGTTGTGTCTTTTAACAATTTTCTAAAATCAAAATAGGAGACCTCTAACATAATTTTTCCAAGCCATAAATTCAGTTTGGCGGCCTGAAATGCAAGGGTTCTCTCAAGGAACTTCTTATAACGACATAATTTTATGGAAGGATATGTAAACAAGTGTACTTTGCATGTAGTCTTCTTAACATGATTCAGGGAAAAATGAGGCACAAGATAACCTGGTGATAAACCAGAAACTGATTTATAACAAATACAAGAAAATTTAAACAAAATTCTAGACTCTATCGGTAACCAATGGAGTTTCAAATAAAAAGGAGTAATAGGCTCCCATTTTTTTTTAACCAAAAATGAGGCGAACAGCAATATTCTGAATCACTCTCAATTTTTTAAGAATTTTCTTGTAAGCACCAAAATATATAATGTTACAGTAATCGAGAATACTTAAGATAGAGGACTGTACCAATAAGCAAAAAGAAGTTTCATCAAAATACAGTGGTACCTCGGTTTACGAGTGCACCGGTTTGCGAGTGTTTTGCAAGACGAGCAAAACATTTGCAAAATCAGCGCCTCGGAAACCGAGCGTGGCTCGATTTACGAGTGCCCCTCTCCCCCCCCCCCCCCCCGCGACGCGATTGGACACTCCCCCCAGCCGCGATCGGGCACCCCCTCCCCCGCCGCTTCTTACCGTCATCTGGGCATCGGCATGTCCTGTGCTTGGTGCCGGTGCCCGAAGATTGGCCTCCTCTTCTGCTGGGCCTTGAGCATCTGCGCATGCTCAAGGCCTGCGAGTTCATGTTCACTCGCAGGCCTTGAGCATGCGCAGATGCTCAAGGCCCAGCAGAAGAGGAGGCCGATCTTCGGGCACCGGCACCAAGCACAGGACATGCCGGTGACTCGCAGGCCTTGAGCATGCGCAGATGCTCAAGGTCCCAGCAGAAGAGGAGGCCGATCTTTGGGCACAGGACATGCCGGTGCCGGTGCCCAGATGACGGTATGAAGCGGCGGGGGGGTGCCCAATCACGTCCCGAGGGGGTGCCAGATCGTGGCGGGGGGGAAGGGTGCCAGATCGCAGGGGGGGCCTTCGGGGGAAGCAATGCCGGTTCTCGTGGGTGGGGAGGGGAAGTATCAAAGCGAGTTTCCATTATTTCCTATGGGGAAACTCGCTTTGATAAACGAGCATTTTGGATTATGAGCATGCTCCTGGAACGGATTATGCTCGTAATCCAAGGTACCACTGTACTCCTTAATGGTGCAAAGCTTCCAAAGCACTGAGATGCATTTCTTAAACAATAATTCAGTATGTTGTTCCAATGTAAGATGTTTATCCAGGGTCACACCCAATATGAGATTCCCAAATCCTAGAAGAATCAAATAGAAAACGATTCACTCTACAACCTTGCCATACCTGGCAGCAAAATGTTGGAATCCTTTACCAGCACAATTAAGGAACACTCTCTCCTACTAAAACATTTGTAAAGATCTAAAATCCTATCTATTTGGAAAATACCTTACCACCACCACCACAAACAGGCTATGATCACCAGAAACCAAACAATAAACACACTGCCTCTTCTATCTTGATAGATGACCAAGCTCTCTAGAAACTGGAAAAGAGACACTTGTACCAGAATCCATAATATCAAGACTGCAATATCAGAAATATCCAATCTTCTCTCCAAACCATATGCCATAACTGTACCCCTACACAAACCAAGTTATCTGGGTCATGAACTCTAATGAAATAAAGTAATTCCAGGATATGGCCAGGTTCTTCTAAATTGTAAATTGCGTTGAACTCCTCCTGGGGCATATTAGTGATCCATAAGTACTAATGTAATGTAATATAATAGCTGTGCACTGAAACATGGATATGCCAGCATGGCATAGTGCTAATGTTGCATAGCTTATATTTACAGGGGAGGGGCATACACATGGGCAAGACAGGCGGGGCCCCCACCTACCTATGTAACAGAGAGAATATTGTAAGTCAGGTATGTCAAACGCGTGACTAATGATGAGCCACTACAGTAGTTGCGCATTCATTGATAGACCTCTTTAAGATATTTATCTTCCCTATGCTTCCCATTACACTTCCCCCTCCGAATCCGTGTTTTCAGCATCCGCGGATTCGGTTATTTGCGATTTTAAAACAAAAATTTTTTAAAATTTTTTCGGGCTTATTTAAGCCTTACCTAGTGGTCTAGTGGATTTTCGGGGCAGGAGCAATCTTCCCACACTCCTGCCCCGTGCAGATTGCTCATAGGAAATGGCTGCCTTGAGCTCCCGTCGTAGTCTCGAGAGATTATGGGAGCTCAAGGCAGCCATTTCCTGTGAGCGATCTGCACGGGGCAGGAGCGTGGGAAGATCGCTCCTGCCTTTAAACCCGCTAGACCACCAGGTAAGGCTTAAGGGGGGGGGGGGGGCTTACAGGGCTTAAAATAGCCGAGGGAAGCGGGGATTAGGGGCAGAACCGGCCCGAATATTATTTGTGGTTTTTTAATATTCGCGTGCTGGCTCTGCCCCTAACCCCTGTGGATACGGCGGGAGAAGCCATATTTACATTAGATAATAACCAGATGTTAAATTTAGAATGTGCATTAGATATTAAGACTTAGGCCACACAGAAATTCCCTGCCCGTGGACTGTGTGTTTAACTCACCTGCTGTAAGTTATGCATATCCTTGCTACACTTATGCCAGCTCGATGTCCCATATATTTACATTATAAAACTACAGAAATATCTCAATGAATAGATAACTTCCTCCATCATAAAGCATATAGGGGCATCTTTATCGCCTTCAATTAATTTAATAGTTACCTACCTGTGAGCAATTTGTAGGAAAGAATAAGGGAGCATGTGTTTTTGGCTTTTTTTTATTTTGCCTCTACACTTCCACCTCCTTATTCACGGTGGTTAGGGGCAGAGCTGGCCTGCGAATATTAAAAAAACTGTGAATACGACGGAAGCTCAAGGCAGCTATTTCCTGCCCCAAAAACCTGCTAGACCACCAGTTAATGCTTAAGGGGGGGGAGGGGCTTACAGGGTTTAAAATAGCCCGAAAAATGAAAAAGCATTTTTTGGTTTAAAACCGCGAATAATCGAATCCGTAGATATGGAAACCGCGAATATGGAGGGGGAAGTGTATTTTTAAGCAGTTTCTTTTTGCTCAGAATTAAAGACATCTAAACTTTGATTCCATATTCTTCAACATGGGGCATTGAGCTGCTTAAGTAGTCTTATTACAGAGATGTAATCAGACTATTCTTGGTGGACACGGCCTAGTTTTCAGGAAGACCAAAACCATTAAAATAAACTTGGAATTTAATTTATGCAATTACAGGAGTAATTTTTACAGCTGTCCTGAAAGACAGACTTGATTTGCACACCTGTGAGAGAAAGCTTTCCTTTTCCCCCTGTATATACAGAAAAACAGCAATATTGCAAGTTGGAATTCAGATCATGCAGCAATTAACTTTAAATGTGCAGTACTTACACTTTGGCTCTGGTTCTTATTAGCATTGTGACTGGAGCCATAACAACCTCTACAATATTGGCCATGCTGTTCAGACCCTGGCCAAACTGAGAGAATTAAACTGTTTGTTTTACAATTAAATTAATATTTTTAACCTGTCTTTACACATAGAAAGAACTAGCAAACAACGAGGACTGCCCTCGAATGTGTGCTTATAAGTTGGTGACCATCAAATTTAGATGGTGGGGGCTACAGAACAAAGTAGAAAATTTTATCCAGAAGGTAAGCCTGCCTGCAACATTAGTTTTTACTTATTTAAAATATGCAAATATTTAGAGTATTAAGAGCAAACATTTGAATGTTTCCTTAAATTCTGTGTCCTGAATTTGAGATTGTTTACTCTCGGATTAGTAGGTTTGCTTAAGTAAATAATGAATGTGTGTAAAAATTAATTCTCATGGCTGGGATCAGACATTGTAAACTAAGCATATGCCTAGGGTCCAAAAGTTTAGAGAGGCCCTGTCGGATGTCTTCTGGAGGCTAGGATTGCCAGCTGCCTGGATTTTGTTCAGGATTCTACAGATTTGTTAATTGATGCTCAAAGCCAGAAGGATGGCCATAATATATGGATATTTTTCATAGTTTAGCCCTCTACAGCTTGCCAGTCCTCTTCCCCCCCTCCTCCAATCCAGTGCACGAGTTGTGGTAGGATACAGCCAATGGGAAGGCTGCTTTAGTCTCAAGAAGGGTAATTTGAAAGGGAAATTACATAGAGCTTTAGAGAGACAGTGGAATCATAAGAACATAAGAATTGCCGCTGCTGGGTCAGACTAGTGGTCCATCGCACCGAGCAGTCCGCTCACGCGGCGGCCCCCAGGTCAAAGACCAGTGCCTTAACCAAGACCAGCCCTACCTGTGTTCGTTCTAGTTCAGCAGGAACTTGTCCAACCTTGTCTTGAATTCCTGGAGGGTGTTTTCCCTTATAACAGCCTCCGGAAGAGCATTCCAGTTCTCTACCACTCTCTGGGTGAAGAAGAACTTCCTTACGTTTGTACGGAATCTATCCCCTTTTAATTTTAGAGAGTGCCCTCTCGTTCTCCCTACCTTGGAGAGGGTGAACAACCTGTCTTTATCTACTAAGTCTATTCCCTTCATTATCTTGAATGTTTCGATCATGTCCCCTCTCAGTCTCCTCTTTTCAAGGGAGAAGAGGCCCAGTTTCTCTAATCTCTCACTGTACGGCAACACCTCCAACCCCTTAACCTTTTTAGTCGCTCTTCTCTGGACCCTTTCGAGTAGTACCGTGTCCATCTTCATGTACGGTGACCAGTGCTGGACGCAGTATTCCAGGTGAGAGCGTACCATGGCCCGGTACAGCGGCATGATAACCTTCTCCGATCTGTTTGTGATCCCCTTCTTAATCATTCCTAGCAGGGAAGAAAGTGAGTAGTTAGAAAATGATGAATGGCAGAGCTGATTGACGGGAAAGCACATGAGCAGCAGACGTAACTTCACCGGAAAAGTATGTGTGTATAAAGAGAGGGGTGCTTGTGCATATGCTTCTCTGTCTTTGGTGGATCAGTCTTAGAAATAGTGCTTCTCGTTTGACTATTTGGGTTGGAGTGGAGAAGTCCACTGGTATTAGGTCTATCAAGTGAATGGAAGTTTTCAGCACAGGTAATGTATTCAACTAACTCTGTAGCGGCCTAAGCAGATTCCTTTCAAATTGGTCTCGATACTGTCTTCACGCCTTGATTCTATCCTTTGAAATTGGTGCTTCTGGCCCCATAATGCATAAGGATTATGTTGTCGGAAATCCAGGACAGGCCTAAAATCTCTATCCTGGAACTTGGCTGTTTTCTAGCATTAGCCATTAAGTCACTCCATTTGAAGCATGTACTTGCCTAATTTCCATGCTTAATCAGCTTTTCCCCTGTTACGTCAGAGAGGTGAAATGTGAATGCAAGACCATGAATGAAGATTCGGGGGGAGGGATGGGGGATGGGAAATGAATGTGATGAGGGGTGGGAGTGAAGGCTGGGAAAAAAAGGTAGCAAATGGGTGTCCATGCTGGGGGGTGGGGACAACAAATACATGTATTATTCTGTTAAACAGGCCCTAATCATTTTCTGTGTAGCTAGAAAAGTACTGTATATACTTGAATATAAACCTGGATTTTTGGGCCAAAAAATTGGCCGAAAAATGGGGGTCCCCCGGTTTATATTCGAGCCAACAATACACTCCCTTCCAAAATTATTGCAGGCCGCCGTCCACAGGCTCTGCACCATGCCCCCCTCCCTGCCCTAGTCTCTTACCTCTACTGCCGATCCCCGGTGGAGGTGCATCGGGCAGTAACAAACTTTGCAAGTTCCTGCCCCACTGCTAACTGGCTGTTGTGAGTTTCTTCGGCCGCTGACCAGCACGAGCAGGCGCACAATTTGGCGCTGCTGCTCGATGCTGAGCGGATTCTTTACTGGCTTCCGCAAATTCTGACAGGGGGAGGGAGAGAGGGAAGGAAGGGTGCTGGGTGCAGAGTCTGAGAGAGGAGGGAAGGAAGGAAGGGGGCTGGGTACAGAGTCTGACAGGAGAGGGAGGGAAGGAAGAGGGCTGTGTGCAATGCCTGACAGGGGAGGGAGAGAAGGGTGCTGGGTGCAGTGCCTGGCAGGAAGGGAACCGGATACAGAGCCTGACCGGACAGGGCACTTGAATATTAAGCCGCCTGACTTATATTCAATTCAATCATTTTTCCTCCTTTTTGGGGCCTTGACTTATATTTGGATCAACTTATATTCGAGTATATACGGGACCATAACAGTAAGTGGTTTTTTTTTAAATTCTTTATTCATTTTTAAAACTTTCATCAAGTGTACAACGTATCATAATAAGCACAATTAATCAGAGCACTTGGATATCTTATCATTATAATCTAAACATACATATGTAACCCTCTCCCTACCCTTCCTCAAATCTCTTCATTCATAATAAGAAACCTATATTTGTATCCCACCCCCCCTCCCATTACTATTTGTTGTATGACTAATAGATAAATGGCCTTTAATCATGACAAAAAGACGGTAGGTGTAATGTTGGTGGTAGTGGAATTGCAAGGGTGCAGCTAGTGAACTACTGGGGAAGAGGCAGGATACCTGTACTTGCATTGCAGATAAGAAGCTGCCACAGTTGGCAGGGGTTTCCTCTTCCAGCCCACATGGGTGGATGCTCCAATTGTTGCCTTCTGGTCCCCACCAAATTCCGTACAGTGGAAATTTTTGTGCAGATCTGAATTATTTAGAATCACCCCTCCCCCTCTCCAAAGTTTTAGTTATTCTGTAGGACATTTGAACAGCAAACTAAGGTGGGATGGTGCATTTTTATTTTATTTGATGAGGATGTTTGATTTGTCACGCCATAAAATAAATGGGGCTGTGATATATATTGTTGTGTTTTTAGAACCGAGGTGTATTTTTAAAATTTTTTTCTTAATCAGATTTTGACACCCAGCCACTCAGAAAGCACCTTGTGCTGATCTAAGGAACCTCAAATCTACTATAACAGTGTTTGAACACGATTTTGTTTAAATAATGCTGTAAAAAAACAAATCTATGCTAAAATAATAATTTTTTTAAATAATAATAATAATAATTTTATTCTTATATACCACCATACCCAGCGAGTTCTAGGCGGTTTACATCAGTTAATTAAGATCCGCGATGACATGCAGATTTACCACATTTTATCAGAAATGCAAGCAGCAATGAGGGAGAGGATAGAAGGTAAGGTAGAGAAAGGGAGATCAAGAAGGAAGGAGAAGAGCAGTAAGAGGGGGGGGGTGAGGATTTATTGCTGGAGTAGGGGGGGGATTAAGGGTCCTGTTCGCGGAATAGGTGAGTTTTGAGTAATTTTCTGAAGCCGAGATAAGTGGGAGCCTCGATTACCATTTGGGCTAGCCATGGGTTCAACTTAGCCGCCTGGAAGGCGAAGGTTTTGTCTAGGAATCTTTTGAGATGACATAGTTTTAGAGAGGGGAAGGCGAACAGCTGAATTCTGCGGGATTTCTTGTTGGTGCAATTCAGATTGAAATGAGGATTGATGTATCTTGGCAATGAACCAAATACTGTTTTGTAGCAGAAGCAGGCGAACTTGAATAGGACTCTGGTTTCGAATGGCAGCCAATGTAGTTGGTGGTAAAACGGGGTGATGTGTTCCCATTTGTTCAGGCCCATTTGTTCAGGATGGCGGTGTTCTGGATCATTTTTAGTCTCCTGGTGGTTTTCTTCGTGGAGCTCAAGTAAATGATATTGCAGTAGTCCAGTATGCTGAGAATGGAGGATTGTACTAGTAGGCGGAAAGAGGTGTCGTCGAAGTATTTTTTTATGGTGCGAAGTTTCCAGAGTACCGAGAAGCTTTTCCTGACTGTGAGATTGGTGTGATTTTCTAGGGATAAATGTTTGTCCAACGTGACTCCTAGTATTTTTAAGGTTTGTTCGAGGGGGAAAGCCCCTCCTCGAGGGCCACAATCCAGTCAGTTTTTCAGGATTTCCCCAATGAATTTGCATGAGATCTATTAGCATTAAAAGGCCACCTTTTTCAGGCTGGTTTTTTAAACTCTTACCCACCTTGTCAGTACTCATGTTTTAATCATTCCCACAATAAATGTAAATCCCTAATCATTGTAAGCTTTTTCAAGGAGAGCCTCTGTCTGACATGGTGGTATACAGTCCTGCATATGTCTGGCATTGCTGTACAAATAAGTAGTATATTGTACAATATATCTGTGAACTGAGTGATTTACTTTACACATTTCACAAACCTTAGGGCAACAATGAAAATATTTCCCAGAAAGGGAAAAATATGACTGCTAAGAGGCTACATTGCCCAAAGGTTTGCAACTATTATTGTCTCTTGGAGGTCATAATGGTTGGTGATGGTACCTGTTGATGTCTGGTCTTTTCTATTGAACTTTCACTGGGCTCTGTTGTTGCAGGGCATGCCTTGACAGCTAACCAAACAGAAAGGAAACGTACAGATTTGTTACCTGACTAATGGTAGGACATGCAGCAATCAGGTGATCTCATTCAGGAAGGGATGCCAGACTCTTTTAAACATAGTAACAGTAGATGACGGCAGATAAAGGCCCGAATGGTCCATCCAGTCTGCCCAGCCTGATTCAATTTAAAATATTTTCTTCTTAGCTATTTCTTGGCAAGAATCCAAAGATCTACCCGGTACTGTGCTTGGGTTCCAACTGCCGAAATCTCCGTCAAAACCTACTCCAGCCCATCTACACCCTCACAGTCATTGACGCCCTCTCCAGCCCATCCTCCCCCAAACGGCCATATGGAGACACACAGACCGTGCAAGTCTTCCCAGTACTGGCCTTAGTTCTTCAATATTTACTATTATTTTCTGATTCTAGATCCTCTGTGTTCATCCCACGCTTCTTTGAACTCCGTCACCGTTTTCCTCTCCACCACCACGTGAGCGCATTCCAGGCATCCACCACCCTCTCCGTAAAGTAGAATTTCCAAACATTGCTCTTGAATCTACCACCCCTCAACCTCAAATTATGTCCTCTGGTTTTACCATTTTCCTTTCTCTGGAAAAGATTTTGTTCTATGTTAATAACCTTTAAGTATATGAACGTTTGAATCATATCTCCCCTGTCCCTCCTTTCCTCTAGGGCAGGGGTGTCAAAGTCCCTCCTCGAGGGCCACAATCCAGTCAGGTTTTCAGGATTTCCCCAATGAATTTGCATGAGATCTATTAGCATTCAATGAAAGTACATTACATTACATTAGTGATTTCTATTCTGGCAATACTTTGCGGTTCAAGGGGAATTACATAAAAGTTTTCAGAGATTACATAAAAGTTTACAGGAATAGCATAAGAGATGTCATAAGAGTTACATAAGAATTGCCAAAGAGTTATCGAGATCTTAAGGTGATAAGTGTTGGGTAATAAGAATTACCAAAGAGTTGTTGAGATTTTAAGTGTTGGGTAAATAGAGGCATTTTAGTATTAGTTGGGTAGTTAGAAGCATATTAGAGTATATGAATTGTTTCCTGTCAAAGAATTTTCGGATTTGTCTTAGATTTCTCATGGTCACGAATGATGCTTTTATTACTTTGTTGATTTGTGGTTGCATGGTACAGCCTCTGTCAATTAGTACTCCCAGAAGTTTTAATGTGGGTTGAATACGGTATGAGATCGAGTTTATTACTAGATTTAAGGTAGGAGTTTTATTGTTTTCTAGGAGGATGAAGTTTGTTTTGTCTGGGTTAAGTTTTAATTTGTTGCTACTGTTTCGAGTGTTTTGTGTATTGTGCTTGTCAAGGTGGGTTCTGGGTGGTCGAAGGGGAAGAGAATGGTGATGTCATCTGCATAGCTGTATGAGGTTATGCCATGCTGAGGGAGGCTATATATATATTAAATAGTGTGGGTGATAGGGGTGATCCCTGGGGAACTCCGCAGGGGTTGAACCAGGATTCTGATTTTTCTTGCTTTGTTTTAACCCTGTAGGTTCTGGATTGTAGGAAGCCTTTGAACCATGAAAGTACCTTGTCTGAGATTCCAATGGAGTCTAGAGTATGTATGATAATGTCGTGATCAACCAGGTCGAAGGCTGCAGAAAGGTCTAGTTGTATGAGCAGGATTTTCTTGCCTGTACCGAGGTATTGTCTGGCAATGTCCATTAGTGTTCCTAGTAGGGTCTCCGTGCTATGGTTGGCTCTGAAGCCAGACTGTGTGGGATGGAGTAAGTTGTGTTTGTCTAGGTATGAGGTTAAGGTTTTGGCTACGAGGCCTTCCATCAAATAGATCTCATGCATATTCATTGGGGAAATCCTGAAAACCCGACTGAATTGCGGCCCTCGAGGAGGGACTCTGACACCCTTGCTCTAGGGCAGTGGTCTCAAACTCAAACTCTTTGCGGGGCCACATTTTGGATTTGTAGGTACTTGAAGGGCCGCAGAAAAAAATAGTTAATGTCTTATTAAAGAAATGACAATTTTGCATGAGGTTAAACTCTATAGTTTATAAAACTTTCCTTTAACAGTTAAAAGGAAAGATATATAAACTATAAAGAGTTTTACCTTATGCAAAATTGTCATTTCTTTAATAAGACATTAACTATTTTTTCTGCGGCCCTCCAAGTACTCTATTTTTTCTGCAGCACTCACATTTAAAGTTTAATATCTTTTCTTTCTCAAAACTGGCACATTTCAATCACTAAATTGAAAATAAAATCATTTTCCTACCTTTGGTAATTTCATCAGTCTCTGGTTGCACTTTATTATTCTGACTGTGCATCCACGGGGCCGACCAACTCTCACCGCCTGACGTCAATTCTAACGTCGGAAAGGACGTTCCGGGCAGCCAGGCAGCGATTGGCTAGCCAGAACGTCCTCTCAACGTCAGAATTGATGTCAGGCGGCGAGAGAAGCAGGGAGATCAAAGAGCACGGTGCCGGCCTGTTCCTTGATGGCAGCGGTGAGAAGGTAAGGGAAGCAGGTTGGGCACCACTGCTCTAGACGAGCCGCACTCTAGGGAGAACAGTGGAGGGTGGCCAGCTGTGCGGACCGCCCCTCCCTTGGTACGCCACTGGAGCAGCAGCGTGTCTGGCCAACTCGTTCCGTTCAAAGCCGCAGGTCTCTGGTTTTTGCTTTCATCTTCTTTTCACTCTCTTCCTTCCAGCGTCTGCCCTCTCTGTCTCTTCAATCCAGCATCTGCCCCTTCCATCTACTGTCTGACCTCTCCCCCTTCCATATGATATTTGTCTTCTTTCTATGCCCCCTCCCCTTTCCATCCAGCCTATGCCCCTCTCTCCTTTTTACACGATTCATTCCAGCTTCACTGCTCTCTTCATTTTTATCTCTCCTACACCAGATCTAGCATCTTTGTCCCTCTTAATTTCTCTGCTGACCCCCCTTCCCATCTCATTCCTGTCTCTCCCCTTCCCCTCCTCTAAACTCCCTGCAAGCTGTTTCCTTCCTTTTTTCTTCTCCCTTCCCTCCTCCCCCTGTCCAGCAGTAACTCTCTTCCCTTTCCTTTCCCTCCTCCCCTCTCAGCAGCATCTCTCCTTCTCCCTCTCTAGGTCCAATAGCAGCTATCCCTTTTTCACCATGCCCAGCAGCTTCCCAGACTCCTTTCCCTCCTCCCCTCCCAGCAGCATCTCTCCTTCTCCCTCTCTAGGTCCAATAGCTGCTATCCCTTTTTCACCATTCCCAGCAGCTTCCCAGACTCCTTTCCCTCCTCCCCTCCCAGCAGCATCTCTCCTTCTCCCTCTCTAGGTCCAATAGCAGCTATCCCTTTTTCACCATGCCCAGCAGCTTCCCAGACTTCTTTCCCTCCTCCCCTCCCAGCAGCATCTCTCCTTCTCCCTCTCTAGGTCCAGTAGCAGCTATCCCTTTTTCACCATGCCCAGCAGCTTCCCAGACTTCTTTCCCTCCTCCCCTCCCAGCAGCATCTCTCCTTCTCCCTCTCTAGGTCCAGTAGCAGCTGTCCCTTTTTCCTCTTGCCCAGCAGCTTCCCAGACTCCTTTCCCTCCTCCCCTCCCAGCAGCATCTCTCCTTCTCCCTCTCTAGGTCCAGTAGCAACTATCCCTTTTTCACCATGCCCAGCAGCTTCCCAGACCTTTCCCTCCTCCCCTCCCAGCAGCATCTCTCCTCCCTCTCCAGGTCTAGTTACAGCTGTCCCTTTTTTTTTTCACCATGCCCAGCATCTTTCTCCCCTACCAGCAACTCTCCTTATTTGCCAGCGCTGCGATTCAGTAAGGCAGCCTCGGGTCCTTTGTTGGGTCGCACCGTCTCTGAGGAAAGCGGAAATTGCATCATCAGAGGCGGCCCGACTCAGCAATAGCTCCAAGGCTTCCTTTCTGAATCGCTGCGCTTGTAAGGAGAGCCGCTGGGAGGGAAGAAAGCACAGTCTGAGGCTCCCCATTGTGTTTTCTTTGCTTCTCCTTCTCAGTTCTGTTATACTTTTATTTTGTATTTGTAACTTTTCAAAAGACAATAAAGAGATTGAACTAAAAAAGACTAATTCAAGAGTCACTCATTTAAGTGCATGACATTTCAAAATCCAGGAAACCTCAGAAGCTTTCTAGAAATATTTTATAGCCAATAAATCATTTTATTTTCCTTAGAATGAACTATAGCCAGAAAAATATTTGCTAGGCACAAGAGCTTTTTATTTACTTATTAGAATGGAATCTATTTGCTGCCTTCTGAGAAACTTTAGCAGAATCCTGGTGCAGTGGTTAGAGCTACAGCCTCAGCACGTTAAGGTTGTGGGTTCAAATCCCGCACTGCTCTTTGTGACCCTGGGCCAGTCACTTAATTCCCCATTGTCCCAGGTACATTAGATACACTGTGAGCCCACCAGGACAGATAGGGAGAAATGCTTGAATACCTGAATGTAAACCACTTACGCTATAAGTGGCATATAAATCCTATAATAATAGTAAGATGAATAGCAAAATGATTTTGAGGTCATGCTTTAATGTGTAATATCAGGTTAAGAATCTCCCCAAACCACAGTACTCAAATATTTACACTTGTGAGCTTATGACCTACAGCAGAATCACAAAGTAGCATGAGTTAAATAAATTTTGATTTGAAATTCAAGATATAATGTGTAGCTTTTCACATGTCTGGTGCTACAGAGATACCTTATATACTCGAATATAGGAGGTCTCATCCTATATTCGGGTCATCACCCAATGACCACCCGACCCCCCCCCTCCCCGACTTGCTGCAGTCCTTTGCCGGCCTTCTGTATGACCTGGTAGGCTGGGACAGGAGGGATGCCTCCCGTCCTGGCCGATTCTAACAATTTTTTTACGCCCCCTCCCCCCAGCAGTGTATGGGCAGGAGCAGCTTTCTGCGCTGAGCGCCTCCCTCCCTGAATGGCAGCCTCAGATCGCACGACCAGTGGCAGCCATTCAGGGAGCGGCATCAAAAAGCTCGCTCTTGCATGCCGAGTGCACCCCTGGCCACAAGATCTGAGGCAGCCATCCAGGGAGGGGGAGGGGCTCAGCGCGGGCGAGGAGCACCGAATGCTCTCTCCTACCCATATAGCGCTGGACCACCAGGGATGTGAAAAAAGGTACAAAGGGGGGTAAAAAAATTGTTAGAATTGGACGGGAGATGAGAGGGATCCCTCCTGTCCCGACCTACCAACAGAGGGGACAGAGCCAGGAGGGGGGACACAGTGCAGAGCCTGGCAAGGGGGCTGTGTTCAGAGTCTGGTAGGGAAGGGGGCTGGGTGCAGAACCTGGCAGGGAGAGCGACTGAGTGCAGAGCCTTGAAGGACATGGCACTTGAATATTAAGCCCCCGTCTTATATTCGAGTCAACCATTTTTTTTATATTTTTTTTTTTTTTTTTTTTTTTTCCTCCTTTTGGAGGGGGGGGGGGTCTCGACTTATATTCGGATTGACTTACATTCAAGTATATACAGTACTTTACACTTGAAACTGTTGTTTTGCTGTCCTGTTCTGCAGCTTTTCTGTAATAACAGGACCTTAATGATAACTCTTTTTTAACCTCTTGATTTACTTGAGAAACTCAACTTTCACTAAAGTTCAAAGTATACTGTATATCCTGCATAAATTGCTTTTAATTTAGCATGTACCTCTAAAATAAAGCCATTCGCCATTTAAATATACAGTAAAATCATAATTGTAGCTTGGTTTATTTATTTTTTGTTCTTTTTTTAAAGCAAGAAAAACGAATATTCACAAACTTCCATCGCCAGCTCTTCTGTTGGATTGACCAATGGGTTGATCTAACCATGGAGGACATCAGAAGAATGGAGGATGAAACACAAAAAGAATTAGATGCAGTAAGCATTGAGTTGTCTTATGACCAAATTTTAGAGAAAATCGGGGGGGGGGGAGGGGGCATCGGCGAAAAGAGAGAGCATGATAGGTTACATGTGGATTCTTCTCACCAGTTTCCTCCAGTTGTCCTCTTACTTTGCAAATAATGCTTTCCCAAGGCATTCACTTTCAGCTCAATGTTCAGCCACCACAGTGTGGGGCTTTTTTTTTTTTTTAAATGCCTGCCATGTTGGTCAAATATCTAGATATCTAGGTATAGTGCTGACATTCAGACAAAGGCTGAACATCACCACTATTTGATAAGTTCCCAACCCTTCCCCCTCCTCCTAGATAATTTCTCCCCCAAAACCTCCACTTAAATAATCTCTTCCTCCCCAAAACACCAACCAAGTATTCAGATCCCTGAAATGTTACGTAATCTTATTTGTACTCTTAACTGTAATCTATTTGTTATATCACACAGTAACATACAGTCAATTTAATATCCAATTTGCAAGTTCTTCCGGAATTAATCCAGCTACCTCTCCTCCCTTGTAAGCAAAAAAAAGAAAACAACAAAACTGTTGTAACTTCACTTGAAATGTCCAGTTAGCTCTTTTGTAATCCGCCTTGAACTGCAAGGTATAGGCGGAATAGAAGTCCCTAATGTAATGTAATGTTCTGGAACTGTCCATGCTGTGTCCCAGCACTGTCTGGATAGTGCCGAGGCGGTCTGTAATAATATTTAGAGGTATCCTGTTTGGCAGCACTTATCCAGAGAGAAGGTGTTACTATTTGGATAAGAGCTTTGGAATGTTGCCCTGTTTATGATTTAATCTATATTATGGCCAGACTTTGCAACATGAGGGCAAACACTTGAGCCTTTTTCCTAGGCTTACATAAGAATAGCCTTACTGGGTCAGACCAATGGTCCATAAAGCCCGGTAGCCCGTTCTCACAGTGGCCAATCCAGATCCCTAGTACCTGGCCAAAACCCAAAGAGTAGCAACATTCCAGAATCCCAAAGACTATCAAGATTCCAGGCAGAATCTCAAAGAATAGCAAGATTCCGGAACCCCAATGAGAGCAACATTCCGGAGCTGAGATTGTGATGTCATAATGCCTCATTCCATAGTGCCTCAGAGCCAACCTCATCAGTGATGTTACAATGGCTTGACTGTCCTAGATTTGGCTCACATAAAAGCATAAGAACAGCCATACTGGGTCAGACCAATGGTCCATCTAGCCCAGTAGTCCGTTCTCATTGTGGCCAATCCAGGTCACTAACTAGTACCTGGCCAAAACCCAAGGAGTAGCAACATTCCATTCAGAATCCTAAAGAATAGCAAGATTCTGGAATCCAAAAGAGTATCAAGATTCTGGAATCCCAAAGAGTATCAAAAGATTCTAGAATCCCAGAGAGTATATCAACATTCCATGCAGAATCCCCAAAGAGTAGCAAGATTCTAGAATCCCTAAGAGTATCAACATTCCATGCTACCGATCCAGGGCAAGCAGTGGCTTCCCCCATGTCTTTCTGAATAACAGACTATGGACTTTTATTCCAGGCTTGAAACGGATATTCTTTTTTTGGGTTCCTAGTAATTTGAAATAGTGTTTTGGTCAAAGATTCTGCTTTATTCCGCTAAGGGACCCTTTACGAAGCTGTGCTAGAAAATGGGCTTGGTACATCGTGTGAGACTTTTTCCTGCGTACTAGGCTGATTTTTAGCACCTGTACTAATAGCTACCAATGCAAAAAAATTACCATGGGAATACTTCTCTCCTATTTAGGATACCCTAAGGCAGGGGTGGGCAACTCTGGTCCTCGAGGGCCGGAATCCAGTGGGGTTTTCCCCAATGAATATGCATTGAAAGCAGTGCATGCAAATAGATCTCATGCATATTCATTGGGGAAATCCTGAAAACACCACTGGATTCCGGCCCTCGAGGTCCAGAGTTGCCCACCCCTGCCCTAAGGGCTCTTTGTTGTGAACCCACTAACTGGTTGGAATCCATGCCCCATCTCTGTCCCTGCCCCCCCCCCCCCCCTAAAAAAAAATAATACTGCACGTGTAGTGCTTGCAGATGGTAAAATTAGCATGGAATGCTTCAGCATTTTTGCTGCTTAATGCAACTTAATGAATTGGTCCCTAAGTAATGTATTTCAGTAGTGTTCGATTGATACTAGCGAGGACTTTTGTTTCATATTTATGGCTATGCAAGATGGTTATCTTTGCAATGTTTGCCAATGTGTTTCAGTAAAATTGACATCGAAATTTGCCAGTGCTAAAAGTTTTTAAAATTACAAAAATTTCTCACTGGTGATGCAAGCATGAACCCCCCCCCCCCCAAACAAACAACTTACACTCTAGAAAGAACATTTAGACTGTAGGTAACACCTAGGCAAGTAGCTGTGTATTTAAAACAGTGGATTTATTTGCTGCTCGCATTAAAGCAATCAAGTCTGGTTGTTACCATTCATTGAACACATTGAGTGAATGCATGACATGCAAAGAGGCTAAAGAAGCAGCTGTCTGCAGCTAACCAAGTGCATTGCTTATAATGTCAAGACTTTGGAGTGTAGTTTCAGTATTATGGACTGGCTAATGAGCATTTATTAAATATTAGAAATAGGAATGCAAGGTTCAAACCGGGTTATGTTTCTGGTTCTGTGGTTGAACCCCCCTCATTCATCATTTGAATACAAAAGCTTCTTTTGTTCAGATTCATTCTGTTACTAACCACAGAATTGAAGCTTAAGAGATCTCATTTGTTTAATATTTAAGATGCTATAATTTCCATATTATAAAATGTAGTACAGATATCTCATTTTGTTGAGGGCTAAATCCATTCCATAATACTCAGATTTGCTTTGAATTGCTAGCAATCTATTTGATGCAAACATGATCTTCTCAACATAAAGATGACTGAGTATTTTATGTTCTTTAATGGTTTAATAAAAATAATATGGTTCCTTTTGTATATGTTCCCCGGTTATTAGTACAGGGAGCAACGCTGAATGCCCCGTGCTGATAGAGTTCCTATGAGCGTCGGGAGCGTAAAAGGAGGGGGAAATTTGAAACTTTTTTTTTTTTTTAAAACAAAAAATTTGCAGACCATCTTTATGTTGAAAGATACTGTTTTCGATTTCTGGCATTTGTTTTCCAGAAATGGATTTAGTAGAATGTAGTTTTTATTTATCATGAACTAATCTACTCAATTTTTATTCATCTTTTTTTTTAACAATACAGCTGGCTTTAGTTACCTGCAAATAAAAATGATGAGGGAAACTGAGAAGCAGCCTTTTTACCACTACAAAAAAAAAAAAAAATATTGCTCCTTTTAATGTGCATCCAGGTTTTTGATGACCCATTGGCATGTATTCAATTGGGTTTTCCATGTTACTGATGGAAAATTTCCTTCTAAACCATTATAAGCCATGCCTTTGCATTGATTGTAGTATATGGAGTACAGAAACGGTGCCTTTTCACTCTGGATAGTGAAACGCCCTTTCTCTTCTCTTAAAAAGACTCTATTCCTCGATAGTATAACTACTAATTGAGATTCTGGAGGCGTATATAAATTTATGTTTGGTTAAAGAGCAAAACTCCATAATATTAAAACCCACCATTAATCTAGGAGTTTCCCACATATGTGTCCTTATCTAAGATCCTTTAACATTATGGAGGAAATGAAAATTTCATCCGTGGATACATAGAGTGGAGAGAGTTTTAAAATAAACCCCCTAAGGCTGTATGTGGATGTGGTTGTACACAGGTAGAAATTGCTTTTGCAGGCCAACAAGCTGCTTTTTTCATACTAACCCCGTTTTCAGCATTTTTAAATAGTAGCTTACGGTTTTATTTTACGTTTAGATACGTAAGAAGGGTACTGTTCGAGGCACATCAGCAGCTGACGACTAAGAGAACCCTCTGTAGGTTCAGGGGCAATATCGAACTGTGTAAGTGACTAGCCGGGCAAAAGAGGAAACTCTTAATCCAGGTGATGGGTATATCATTCCTTGATCTGTGTTTATATAAAAAAAGACAAACTTCTGCAGTCTGCTTTCATTCTTAAAGCTGGAGGGCATTCTACTGAAACAGTAGTTGACATTGTATTCCCATGCTGTTTGTGTAACGTCTGATCATGGTATGAATTTTCATCTATTGTGCCTCAGAGGAAAATCAGTGTGGAGTGTTTGGGGAAAGTCATGCATGCTTGCATATTACATCACTTATTCATTGCAATTCATTTCAATTCAATCCATTTAATAGACTCCCAAGACCTCAGATGTACCATTCCACCACCCTATACGTGTTCTTATGAGCGGGGAAATCTTGGTATTAAATCCTCATACGTCTAGGTCATGTTTTTGTTTAAATATTTTTATAAATATCTTTTAAACACTTTTTACTTTTTTGCAACTTATCTGAACGATTATCTTAAGCAGTTCATGCGGCTGGACCCGACATGTTTTGCAATAGCTTCGTCAGGGATGAATTGTCTTAAAGCTTGATAAATTAGAAGGATCTTTTGATATTGCTCTAAGGAAAAGAGTTTAAACCACTTTAACTATTAACTGCTTGCGTATTGCAGCACACCATGAAAACCCCCTGATCTCTTGTTAAGTCATTTCCATCTGCCTTGAGACTATTGAGTGGTGGTAATTCTAAAACTGATGAATGGGAGACAGTTATGTATGTTGAGTTTTTTGAATACCTGATAGGCCTTTCGAATGCAAAATTCAAAGTTTGTTTACCCATTCCAAAAGAGAAACGGGAAAGGAACTGCATGAAATAGCAAGGGCAAAGTGCAGAATCATCCTAATTAAAAAGAATAAGGAGGGGAGCAAAAAAGAAAAAAAATTCCTATTGGCCACAAGTGGTTTAGAAGTGCTCCATTTTTTTAGAGAGACATAAAGCGGAGTTGTCAAAGTTGACTTTGACTCTTGGGATCCGCTTTTGTCTCTACATCCGCACTGCTATGGATTTTTATAACTCCATTTGGACTTTCGTAGTCGATAGGTTGGCAATTTTGATTTTTTTTTTCTAATTTGCAGAACAGTTATAATGCTTTATTTTAAATCAGTAGCATGGTGGTTTCCAGTTCCTTCCAGAAAGCATACATAACCAGCCTGGTCTTCTGTATAGCCACAGTGACAATTTATAAGGTGCATATGCATACATTTTTGACTGATATGTGCCTGGTTAGGAGTGCTGTCGTAATAAGGTTGGGAAGCACATGTAATAGACTGACTGAGTTTTGAGAACGAATGTCGACATTTAAAATAGAATTTTAATAATCATATTTGCTTCTAGTAAGTGTTGCAGTACACTCTGCTGGGCTTTTTGGAAATTAGTAGAAGCCATAGGTTTTGCTATTAAATTTATTGGGAATATTTGGCCACGATTTGCCAGCAATTTTAAAGGACGGGCTTTAAAATGGCGGGAACACCGAATATTGTGATTTATGTAAACGTTCCTTCACAGTTCATTACTGTCATTATGGAACACAAACTTCTCAAAGTCCGTTTAAATACATAGGTAAAATGCATGAAAATATATTTGTGGTGACGCTCAGATTTTTTAGTCCAATGCTTCATTTATAGTGCCAGTAAGAGCAAAGATTGTATGTTAAATGTAGGGGAACATGCCCATCATTTGCTCTGCTTTTACTATACAGGGTAGACACCACATGAGAAGATAGCTCTGCATGTGATGTTTCAGGCCACTGAAAATAGTAAAGAACTGCTGCAGTGGTGTCCCCTGTCCCTTTACCCCCAAGTAAGGTCCCACCACCCCTCTCATAAACCCCTCCCTACAAACTCAAAACTTAAGATGAAGCCTGACCCTCCCTCTTCTGGCCATCTAGAGCAGGGGTTCTCAACCTAGTTCTTTACACACTCAGCCAGTCAGGTTTTCAGGATACTCACAATGAATATGCATGAGAGATTTATATACGGTGGCCTGTCTGGGCCTAGTGCCAGTGACCTCCTAGTGATAGTACCATAAAACTACCACTAGAGGTCCTTGGCTCTGTTTTGGTACCTGAACAGATAGGGCAGGAGTGGAAGAGGGAATGCTTTGCTCCCTAGATCAATGGTTTTCAACCCAATCCTTGGAGACCACCTGGCTAATTGGATTTCAGGATACCCACGGTGAATATGCATGTTCTGCATGCACTTCCTTCACTTCTCTATATGACTAAGAATTAGTCTCCAGATTTTCTTTTTTTTTTGGGAGGGTGGGGGTGTTCATCAAAGGTTTGAGTGAGTGGGGAGAGGCCTGTGGGCAGGTGGTCTTCAGAGGGGTAGTATCAAGAGTACTGTCAGTGAGGAATGGTTGCTGCAGTACCTGCATTTTATGTGGAAGGTTGGATCAGTTGTGTTGTTGGACTTCTGGTAATGTGGCTGCCTTTAATGACACATGTTGAGGAAATAAGTGCAGCTGTGCTAGTGACAGTCACTAAACTCCTGTCATGTCCACAGACTGCCCTTACCCACATTAAAGCCAGCTAGTGCAGGATTTTTAACAAGTTTTCAAGTTTATAAAAGACTTGATATACTGCCTCAAAGAAACCTATTAAGGCGGTTTACAACAAAGATCAGAGAAAGAAGAGGGGAGAGAGAAAGCCAAGGAAGCATTACCAAGTTAATGCTACCAGGCTCCTGAATCGTATTCCAGACAAGGAAGCAAAGGACAAGTTAAGACTTGTAGACTCTGAGGAATAATGAGATCTTAAACTTGGTCTTAAACACAGCCAGGGATTGCTCATGGCAGACATCAGCTGGGATGGAATTCTGCAGGGAAAGACCTATGCCAGGAAAAAGCTCATTACGGATAGTTTGATAGGATGAAACATGGAATAAGTCTCTTGGGACGATAGGGTAGCAACATGATCAAAGTATCCAGCACCTGTGAGGAGGCGAACTGCAGCATTCTGCACAAGTTGGAGATGATTGTAATAGGGCATTACAGTGGTCAAGATGCTAAATTACTAAAGAGTGAATCAAAATGTGCAAAACAGGGTCAGAGAGTAGCCAGCGAACAGAATAAAGCAGTTTTCAGCTTGAAAAAACAAATCTTGCTTACAATAGAGATGTGCTGATCAAAAAAGCATGCTATTTAGAGTCACTCCCAAAACAGAAACAAATTCAGCCTGGGCACGTGGGCTACCCATTAACTGAATAGGGATGGCCAAAGGAAGTTTGTTTTTTGTTTTTTTCTCAATTTATTACCCACTTTTCCCAAAGCGGCTCACAATGTAAACATACATAATAAAAATACATATAATACTTATGAAAACACTCGCAAAATAAGCGACCAGTGCTTACACCAAAACAGATGCCTTAATGCCCATATTTCATATTGCAAAATAAATGTCTCTTCAATAACTTCTTAAACCCATCAAGATTACATTGCTTTCTGATATACAAGGGTATAAAATTCCATTCTTGGGGTCCCCTACAGGAAAACATAGTCACACGTGAAGAATCGCCATGATAGACAGAGCGCAATTTTGATAAAGGGACAGCCTGAATCGTACCCACCAAACTTGCAGGAGCCCAACCATTCAAACACAAGTATACCATCACAAGCAGCCTGAAATATATACGATCTTCTAACTTCAACCAGTATATCTTCACATAGTATTCTGTGACATACTCAGGCCTTTCCAATCGGAAGAGAGTTCTAATTACCGAATTTTGGGCAACCTGTAATGCACTCAACAGGGTTATTGGTAAACCCAAGAGCACAAGATTACAATAGTCCAGACATGATAAGACCATTGACTGCAAAATGACCCTAAATATGAAAGGAGACAAATACGGTCAAAGTCTATTGAAAAGGCGCAATCTGAAAAAATCTTTTTTATCATTTCCTGAATATGACTTTAAAAGTCAAGTACACCTCGGTTTGCTAGTAATGCGGTTTGCGAGTATTTTGATGAGCAAAACACTCAAGCAAAACGAGCATTGACTTGATCAACGAGCGCGTTCCCCCCCAACCCTTACCTCCAGCTGGCAAACAACATGCACCAACCCACACCGGCACCACCGCTGCCTGGGTGTCCCTGGGTGGGGAGAGTTGTGCAAAGGTCCGCCCTCTAGCCCTGGTAGAGGGTGGGCAGGAAAGGCATCTTGGCTACTTCGTAGAGGCAGGGAGGAACTTATGTAGGAAGTGGAAGCAAAAGGGGTGGAGCAAAAGGGAATGCTGTGTTCCGGCTCTGGAACGCGGAACCCCCCCCCCAGCATCCAGCCTTGTTTCTTTACCCTGTCCCCCACCTTCTTCATCCATGTCCCCCGCCATCCCACCTCGCTTTCTTTCCACCCTGACTCCCTGCTACTATCGCCTCTCCTGTGCCTAGCTGACAACGCCTGGTGATAGGCGATCAGAGCAGAACGGGGCCATGAGGGAAGAGACTGTCGGTAGCCGGAAACCGGAACCATATGGGCCCGTGATCGTCCTGTACAGAGCTGCCAACGCCCAGTGAAAGGTGATCAGAGCAGAACGGGGCCAATAGCGGTAGTGGGAATCCGGATGGGTCCATGAAGGGGGACTGAAACCTGGATCAATAACGGGTAAGGTGATGTGATGCTGGCATTGTAGCACTCTCGGAGCGGCTGGGGGCTGAGAGGGAGCCTGTATGGAGGAGCAGGCCTTGAGTTGAAAGCAGGGCCTGTTAACGGTCCCACCAGGTGGGAGGATGAGAAAAGGGAAAGATGGTCTGTGGGGATGGAAAGAGAGGGGAGTATATATGCTGGGTTGGAGAAGAGAGGGGAAAAGAGGGAGAAGTTTTAGAATGAATCATCCTAGTTTCCATTAATTCCTATGGGGAAACTCGCTTTGATATACGAGTACTTTGAGTTACGAGCATTCTGGAACGAATTATGCTTGCAAATCAAGGTACCACTATATATCAGAGCGACTGAAAAGGCTACACCTTCATTTCATAGGGTTCAATTCATGTTCCTGCCTGGTCTGGCTCCACTCCCCGATTGGCTGCCGTCAGTTCTCACAAGTCACGAGAACTGACTGCAGCCAATCGGGGAGCGGCGCCAAACCAGGCAGGAACACGAACAGCACGCACCTGCCTTCTGCCTGAACTGATGAAGAGCCGTCCAGCGAGGGGAGACAGGCAGGAGCAGGGAAAGCACTAATGGGCTTCAAAAAAAGGTACCAGGAGGGCTGCCTACGGGGGGGTATTTACTCCATAAGATGCACCCTTATTTCTAATCCCTTTTTAGGTGTGAAAAAAGTGCGTCTTATAGAGCGAAAAATACGGTAATACTCTCAAGATCAAAGTTTATTACTGTTCATTAATAATCACACTTGTGTTCATACCATAGAATGGTATACAACTCGTGCTCTCTAGAAACGTTGAAACCCTCAGCTCGATGTACAGCGGCTGCTAAGAAAGCAAAGGAAAGGAATGGAAAACAAAGATGAAAATGTTATAATGCCCTTGTATTCCTCAATGGTACGGCCGTACCTCGGATACTATGTGCAGTTCTGGTCACAATATCTCAAAAAAAAATATAACGCAATTAGAAAAGGTACAGAGAAGGGCGACAAAAATGATAAAAGGGATGGGACGACTTCCCTATGAAGAAATGACAAAATGGCTAGGGCTCTTCAGCTTGGAGAAGAGGCGGCTCAGGGGTGATATGATAGAGGTCTATAAAATAATGAGTGGAAAGGGTAGATGTGAATCGCTTGTTCACTCGTTCCAAAAATACTAGGGGACATGCGATGATGCTACTAAATAGTAGATTTAAAACAAAACGGAGAAAATATTTCTTCACACGATGTGTAATTAAAACAATGGAATTCATTGCCGGAGAATGTGGTGAAATCAGTTAGCTTAGTGGGGTTTAAAAAAGGTTAGGATAATTTCCTAAAAAAGAAGTCCACACCATAGGCCATTATTGAGATGGCTTGGGGAAATCCATTGCTTATTCCTAGGATAGGCAGCATAAAATCTGTTTTACTACTTTGAAGGCAAGGAGCCTAAAGATGAAAGGAAGTGTACCGGGACACCACAAGGACATGGCAGACATTGTATACAGATGTCTTAACTATGACTTTATGACGCAGGACCTAAGACAGCTTGAACAGTGGTCATCAACTTGGCAGCTGGGCTTCAATGCTAAAAAATGTAAAGTAATGCACCTAGGCAAAAAAAATCCGCACAGAACTTACACACTTGTCCAGGACCACGGTTGAACGTGATTTAGGAGTGATCATTAGCGACGATATGAAGGCTGCCAATCAAGTAGAGAAGGCTTCATCCAAGGCAAGACAAATGATGGGATGTATTCGTAGGGGTTTTGTCAGCAGAAAGCCTGAAGTCATAATGCCACTGTACAGATCCATGGTGAGACCTCATCTCGAGTATTGTGTTCAATTCTGGAGACCACACTACCGAAAAGATGTGTTGAGAATTGAGTCGGTTCAGCGAATGGCTACCAGGATGGTTTTGGGGCTCGGGGAACTCACGTATGAAGAAAGGTTGAGGAAACTGCGGATGTACTCACTGGAGGAGCGAAGAGAGAGAGGGGACATGATTGAGACCTTTAAGTATATTACTGGGCGTATAGAGGTGAAAGATGATATCTTCAGTCTTACAGGGCCCTCGGTAACCAGAGGACACTCGCTGAAAATCAGGGGAGGGAAATTTCAGGGTGATGCTAGGAAGTACTTCTTCACTGAAAGGGTGGTAGATCATTGGAACGAGCTGCCTCAGCGGGTGATTGAGGCCAGCAGCGTGTTAGATTTCAAGAGAAAATGGGATATTCATGTGGGATCTCTAGGAGAGTAAGAATCAGGGAGTGGGTCATTGGTATGGGCAGACTCGATGGGCTATGGCCCTTTTCTGCCGTCAATTTCTATGTTTCTATGAAACATGACAGCAGATAAAGGCTAAATGGCCCCTTCAGTCCGTCCATCTGCAGCATTCACTGTCTCCTCTCCCTAAGAGATCACACAAGTCTATCCCACGCTTTCTTGAATTCAGTCAGTCTTTGTCTCCACCACCTCCATGGGGAAGATATTCCACACACCCTCCACTCTCTTCTGTGAAAAAGTATTTCCTTAGATTTCTCCTCTAAACTTCATCCTATGCCGTCTCATTCTGGAGTTTTCCTTCTTTGGGAAAGTCGCATTAACGCAACATAGATATTTAAATGTCTATCATATTCCCTGTCTCCTGCCTTTCTTCCAAGAATGTCTGTAGGCCTTTCCCTGTATGCTATACAGAATTGGTCAGTGGTCTCTGTCATAGCCTCCCTCTGGACCTACTCCATCTTATTTATATTTTATTGAAGGTGGGTCTCCAGAATTGCACACAGTATTCTAAATGGGGTCTCACCAGACACTTATACAACGGCACAATCACCTGTTAACATAGTAACATAGTAGATGATGGCAGATAAAGACCTGAATGGTCCATCCAGTCTGCACAACCTGATTCAATTTTTTTTAAAAAAATTTAAAATTAAAAATTTATTTTTTTCTTAGCTATTTCTGGGCAAGAATCCAAAGCTCTACCCGGTACTGTGCTGCTGCTGAAGTCTCCGTCAAAGCTCACTCCAGCCCATCTACACTCCCAGCCATTGAAGCCCTCCTCAGCCCATCCTCAACCAAACAGCCATATACAGACACAGACCGTGCAAGTCTGCCCAGTACTTGCCATAGTTCTTCAATATTTAGTATTATTTTTTGATTCTAGATCCTCTGTGTTCATCCCATGCTTCTTTGAACTCTGTCACCCTTCCCCTCCCGGGCCATTCCTCTCCCTGTGCTCCCGAGCATTCTTCTGGCTTTGCCCATCACTTTTCATGCCTGTTTTGCCACCTTTAGATCGGATTCAATCACCCCCAAATCCCACGCTTTTTTTTACACAGAAGTACTTCATCCCTCTCCTTGTGCAATACCATTCCCTTGGAATTTTGCATTCCAAGTGCATGACCTTGAATTTTTTAACATATCTTAGTAACCAATTTCTGTACCATTCTGCAAGCTTTACTAGATCCCTCCTCATGCTATCCATACCCTCCAAGGTGTCTCCCTATTACAAAGTTTGGTATCATCTGCAAAAAGACAATCCTTCCGCAAATATTACTCGCAATAATGTTTATTTTTTTTTTTTTAAATTTTTATTTATAGATTTTCCATTCTTACAACATCTGAATCATATTAAATATAATTAATTTTTACATATATAGTATATTATCATTAATAATTCATATGTTTTAAAATATATTATGATAAAAATTATACATTAACATATAAATATATTTCCCATCCCTTTTTTATATAACATTTTTCCAATTATTAATCAAATCCCATCCCATTCATATAAAATTTTTATCAATGTGCTAAGAAATCTAATCATTAGAATAATTGGTCAATGGTTGCCAAATTTTCTTGAAATTAAGAAGATTCCCTTGTTGTAACGCTAATATTTTTTCCATTTTATAAATATGACAGACAGAATTCCACCAAAACGTATAATTTAATTTGGTGTAATCTTTCCAGTTTTGAGTAATTTGTTGCATGGCGACTCCTGTCAATATTAATAATAGCTTGTTATTATTTGCTGAAATTGGACTCTTAGTTCTCATTGCAGTGCCAAATAATATGGTGTCATATGAGAGTCCAACATAATTTTCTAGTAACTTATTAATTTGGGGCCAAATTGAATTCCAAAATGCGTTTACACAGGGACAGAAAAAAATTAAATGATCTAACGTCCCTACTTCCAATTTACAATGCCAGCATCTATTAGATCTAGTACTATCTATCTTTTGCAGGCGCGTTGGGGTCCAGAACACTCTATGTAATAAGAACAACCATGTTTGATTCATAGATGCTGACCTTGTAGATCTTAATCTCCAGGACCAAAATCGTGGCCATTGAGACTCAGAAATTGTCTGACCAATCTCAATACTCCAAATATCCCTAAGACCTGTTTTCTTTTTTTTATTTAAAAATCCGTATATCAATTTGTACCATTTTGCGGCTTGGTGTCCCAAAAAATCCGTCTGGAAACATAGAACCTGTAGACTATATTGATTATTAAGATTTTTCCATTCAGGGAACCCTACCTGAATGGCCTGCTTCAACTGCATCCATTTAAAATATTGTGTTTTATTTAATCCAAATTTATTTTGCAATTGTGAAAAACTAAGCAGTGAACCTTCTGAAATGATATCATTCAATGTTCGTATTCCTGCATTTATCCATTGTTTCCAGACGATTTTAAATCCGCC
Organism: Geotrypetes seraphini; assembly: GCF_902459505.1. Taxonomy (NCBI): domain Eukaryota; kingdom Metazoa; phylum Chordata; class Amphibia; order Gymnophiona; family Dermophiidae; genus Geotrypetes; species Geotrypetes seraphini. Next base: position 174,303,960 of record NC_047091.1, on the reverse strand, counting down.
AATTCTGATCCTGGAGTTTACCCATATTGATTGATTTAGAGATTTAGCAATAGGTTCTGGTGACAGATTACTGATGTATCTCAATGTTTTCCAAGTGTCGAATAAAATTCTGTGGTCTTTGTATCTTTTAGGCATTGTTATAGTTATTAACTGTTCTGGATATAAAGGGAACAGGAGCCGCCATTCTAAATACAGCCAATCTGGTACATTTTCTAAAAGATCTGGGAGGATCCAATACATACCCTGTCTTAAAATATAGGCTTGATGATACCTATAAAAATTTGGAAAATTTACCCCCCCTTCCATAATTGGTCTTTGTAATGATACTAAAGCGATTCTTGGTCTTTTCCCACACCAAACAAATTTTGTAAGAATATTGTTAAGTTTTTTATAAAATGACCCCTGAAAAAATATTGGTATCATACTCATTTGGTAACAAACCACAGGCAATACCATCATTTTAATTGTTTGAATTCTTCCCCACCAAGAAAGATGTAACGGATTCCATTGCTCACACATTTCTGTTATTTTTTTTTAATAAAAGTTTTTCATTCTCTTTGACTGTATCTTCAATTGTATTTTTGATCATAATTCCTAAGTATTTAATTCCATCTTCTTTCCAAATAAATGAATATGGATCAAATATTCCTTTAGTACAATGAACATTAATTGGGAGAATTTCAGATTTGTTCCAATTAATTTTATATCCAGAAAAAGTACCATATTTTTCTATTAATTTAAGTATACATGGAATAGTAGTTTCCGGTTCTCTTAAATATAATAATATATCATCTGCATATGCAGATAATTTAAATTCAAAACTGTTAAATGATATTCCCTTTATCTCCTTAGTTTTGTTTATTGCAATTAATAAAGGTTCTAGGACAATATCAAAAAGTAAAGGAGACAGAGGGCATCCTTGTCTAACTCCCCTATGCAAGTTAAATCTATTTGATAAATTATTGTTAATATATAATCTTGCTCCAGGAGAGCTATACAATGTCTGAATCATTTTAATAAAACCGGATCCTATACCAAACCATTGTAAAGCTTGGTATATAAAATTCCATTCCACTCTATCAAAGGCTTTTTCTGCATCTAAAGATATTAGAAAAGCTGGATCATTTATATTTTTTGCTAAATTTAATGAGTGGAATGCTAATCTAGTATTATTTGATGAATGTCTTTTAGCAATAAATCCTGTTTGATGTACATCAATAATGTAAGGAAGAGCTTTTGTCAATCTTAATGCTAATACTTTAGCCATTAATTTATTATCCACATTCAATAGTGAAATAGGCCTGTAATTTGAAACCAATAATGTTTAAAAAGAGCTGACCCGAGGACAGATCCCTGCGGTACAGCACTGATGATATTCATTTACCACTACTCTCTGTGTCTCCTTCCATTTGAACAGTTTTTAACCCAGTCAGTCACTTTAGGGTGTGTGCACTCAGTTTATCATCCACCTATGTGGAATCATGTGAAAGGCTTTGCTAAAATCCAAGTACACCTCATTTAGCACACCTCCCATATCCAACTGTTTGGTCACTCAGTCAAAGAAATCAGCCTGATGTGTCTGACAAGCCTGTCTAGCAAAACTGTGCAGCCTCAGGTCCCGCAGTCTTTTGATTCTAGAAACCTTACAATCCTCTGCTTAAGAATTTCCCGTCCTCCTCCTTACTTCCAAAGGAGTGCACCAAGAAGCACATTTTGCACCTTGTTTTCGCTGCTTAGATGCATTACAGGCTGGTCGTTATCCCAAAGAGTACTAATGTCACTTCCTGGTGGGGGAGTGGGCGGGGTCAAGAGGAAAGCACACAGGTCAGAGCAGTAAGTGTTTAAGCTCAAAGGGATTCCCCCCCCTATATTATCTATAAGGGAATAAATAACTTTTGCCTGTATATGGAAGTAACAAAGCTGAGCAGTCCTTGTACTGTACAGTCATCTATCCAATAGCCAGAAGCATGTCTTATAAAAATTTAGCTTTCACATACTTCAAATATTTTGGGCATAAAGCAATATCATGAGGATTCATGCCAGCACAGAACGGACTTTAACCTGAAGAGTCTTGGGCAATACACCACCCAGTCCCACGGTCAAGAATGGAAGTAGACATACAAATTAAATATATATTTTCATAAATTCTTTACAAATAACTCCATGTGGAATGAATCATCTCTTGAAGCTGAACACAGAACATGGACATATATTTTATGAACTTGAAAAATGGTTAACTCTGCATTTCTACCTGCTTTTCACATTATCCTTAAATAAGTTCATGTCTGAAGAATTGAAAACTACAGTTCTTCACCAAACAGACAAAACCGAACCTGAGGTGCGATGAGTAGCCATGCTTCTGCTGTTCTGTGTTCAGCCAGGGTCATGGTTGTGCTCTTCCAAGCGCTCTCAAATCTGCATAACTAAAACACGTACTAAATGTTTCCCTAGTTAATGCATCTGACAAAAGTGTCTGGAAAATATCAAACCTGTAATGATTCCTAGTGTTTTTGTTTTTCTTCTCCTACAGCTCCGTAAAGAAGGTCATGTAAGAGGAACTAGTGCTGCTGATGACGAATGACAGATCAGACCAAAAGCGCATGCAGCATTGATTTTTCGCATACACCTGTGCATCTGTCTGTGTGTGTGTTTGTATATATATATGTGTATATATATATATATATATATATACCTCCAAAGCATATACTATGTATACAGTATGTATATACACACATTCACACATCACACATTTATTCTGATTGATCAACAGTACTGTACCTGACCTCAAGGAGTATGCTTTCGCTGTAAATACCTTTAAATAATGTTAAGAACTAATGCAGAATATTCCCATTAAAGGAAAATTAATTGTAGCCGAAATACTAACTGGTCTATTTAATGTATGACAAGTTTTTGGACCAATCTGTTTTATTTCATTCTTATAATATATGATGGTTTGCTACAGTCAGCCACATTTTACATGTGTGTCCCGCTGGGATGTACATTATCACTTCCTCTGTAATTCTGAACACCAAAATTATGAATGTTTGTGTCTCAGGGCCATAAATACACTGCTCTCGTATCTTTAGCCATCTTAGACAATGCTTTTACATTTAAATGCCTATGTTTTATTGCAGTTTTGCCTGTTTCTTTTTTTTTTTTTTGGGGGGGGGGAGGGGGAATGGAAGTGAGGGATGTTTCTGTAACTAAAAGAAATTGAAGCAAAGAAAACAACCTGAGAGCCAAAAGCAGTGGGATGACAGTTTGTGTAACATATCGTGAACAGTGTCTCAAGGACCCTTTTCCCCTGCTGACTCCAAATTAGATCAGCATAGGTTGGTCATAAAGTTGTCCCTGAGCCCCCATCTGTAGAGTAGAGCCACAGCTTGTGAGACAAAATGCCCAAGAGAGCTTTATCAGGTGTCCCTTAATAAATGATCTTTTCTAGAAACAGATGTCTGATACTTCTCCATTTTCCCAATAAGGTACCTGCTTGGCTTCCTGAGACCAGAGTGTTCACAAAAATGTTTTCATAGCTTTCCCAAGTAACATATTTGGCAGTAAATGGTAGAGTCCTTGAAAATATCAACGTGAAGGAAAACACAGCTTGAGCGTGTAGCTTTGTAGTACAGAAATATAAAAATAGGAATTTTTAATGCCCTTTGACCACTTAAGTGCTGAAAGTCATCAAACAAGTGGACTTAAAATATAGGGTCTTATTTGCAAAGAGCAAACTGACGTTTTATTCTCCATTTAATACTTCAGTTGTAGAGGAGTTTATGAGATAAACATGCTGAGTAATGTTAAGGCAGGAATTGTTAGTAGACTTATTAGATATGTTTCAAAGCAGACAGTGGGCTGTACAAATGGAATTAGAAGCCTAGAGCGGCTCCTGAGTGCAGATATCGCGTTTATAATCGACTTTCAAGAAGCTGCAATTTGCAATCTATGCAACCAGTTTAATTTTTCACACCTAACACAGAGACACGTGATTATTGACGTTGAGCTTTTTTCATGTTGAAAATAATTTTGCATTCATTACTTTCAGATAGGAGTTTTTAAGACTTAGGTCAGACACTCATATTCCTGTGCTATTTTTTAAGTGTAGACATAGCTACCCATTTAAAGGTGCATAGTGGCTCTCCAAATTTTTTAAGTAAAGTGAATATAATAGCTATTTGTTATGGAAAAAAGGTTGTTAGATTCAGAAATGGATATTTTAGGAATAGTTTAGACACAGTTTTTATGAATCCTGTATACAGAACTTTTCATGTGGTTGTAGAAAATTGTATATCGCCAACCATATAAGCTCTAGGCTTGTGAATGTCTTCACTTTCTTTCCCAGTCATATATATATATATATATATATATATATATATATATATATATATATATATACACACACTGTATTTCCTCACTTATAGGCCGCAAAAAATGCCTATACAAGTTTTAAAACTGGTTGATAAGCCGCCCCATTGTATTAGCCGGGGTTTATCTACCAGTAACTGGGGCAGCCTATCCTGTTTTTAAAAATCATCCCCCCCCCCCCCTTACCTCCCTTGCTGTTCCTCCAATCGCAGCCAGAAGTGCAGGGCAGGAGAGAGCTTTTCAATCTCCAGCCCGACCCCGTACTGCTTCCTGCGTTCCTTTGCCATCAGTTCTCGTGGGACTCGCGAGTCTCACGAGAACTGATGGCAAAGGCACACAGGAAGCAGCGCGGGGCCGGGCTGGAAATCAAAAAGTTCTCTCCTGCCCTGCACCGCTGGCCACGATTCGAGGAGGCAGCGATTCCAGGCCGTCCAGCAGGAGAGGTAAGGGGGAAGGAGATGATTTTTTAAAATTGTATAGGCTGCCCCCAGTTTTGCAAGCCACACCCACTGTGCCGGCTTGCAAAACCCATATGTAGGCCACGGCCTATATATGAGTAAATACAGTATATCAAAGTCCAACAGAAGAATAGCCCATGAAGAAACCAACACACAGAAGAAAGTGGGATTAGACAATGGAACTCCAATGGAGAAACAGTTCAGACCCGATACGACACCCAATTTCAGCATCAAACACGCTTGCCTCAGGGATCACATACTCTGGATAGCAACTCTTCTATAAAATTGACCTCTATAAACACAGGAAAACAATCAAACTTATGAATCTCACAAGGCAGGAGCAAATGTAAGCAAGGTTGGTGTTAGGCCTTTCTTCTGATCGCTTACATTTTAGCTTCCTGTTTTTATAGAGGTTAGTTTTATAGAAGAGCTTTTATCCAGAATGTGTTTTACCCCTGAGGCAGGCGCATTAGTGCTGTATTGGGTTTGAACTGGGTTTAAAACTCTAAAATTTTAACTCTGTGTCGGAGTCCTTGCATCATAAATTGATTGTTCATTTACTCTCCTGGCTCTCCATTGGAGTTCCATTGTCCAATCCCACCTTTTTCTGTATGTATTTTTATATATACATATGTGCATACTTTGGTTTTATACAATAGTAATAAAAATTTACCAATAGCTCTCTGCTCACTCCACCTACTCCATGTCTTTGAAGAGTAAAAGGTCTCACTGGGTGAATCTATCTCGAGAGAGATTTGAGATAGCTACTGTATGCTGAGTTACAAGAGGCGGCTTTTGCTTGTGCTGACTGTACTCAAAAACCAAACATGGTGTTTTATTCTTTGTACCATCCCTGTATGAGTTTTGCTAAAATATGGTCATAAACATCTGGAAATTCTTCCTGTGCAAGCACTACTGCTGGGTTTCTTATGACAATAAAGATTTTAATGGGTTTTTTTTTGTCTACTTGTAGAAATTCAGATGAACCAAGAATAAATGAAAAACATTTTTGCCATGGTAGCCTTTGTGCAACAACTGACAACCTAAGACACTGAAAATAAATTTGATTAGAGCTTTTTCCATTTCTGGTCTTGGAGTCACAGTTTTGTAAGACAATGGCTTATGTTAATGATTTGGAAATCTGCATGCATTCAAAATGGTTGATTTTAGTTTCAACAATAAATCAAGGTTTGGTAGGTTTTAAATATATTGTTTAATGTGTTTTAATACTTTCACATACACAATGCAGGACATGTATATTGAAATTAAACCTCGGTGCATAAGTGCAAAGTGTTCAGTGACACAAAAATTACATATGTTATAGCAAGCATAAAATATACATCAACACATCAAACTATCATATAAACAAAATGCTCATATCTAAAAATTGATAACACAAAGAAAAAATAAAGACAAAGTGGTAAAATTATAAGCCAGGTTTAAATGTGCAGCTCTTTATATCAAATTAATAACATAAAGATCTATAGTGACCTAACAATTACAGTTAAAGGTCAGAAAAATTCTTGGGGTAGGATCACTTTTCACTATAGCCACACACAAGTATATCCTACTATTCCAACTTAAATGCTCTTTTTAAGGACTTCTCAGACGTGACCAGTGTCAGTAAAAACTCATTCAGACAAACCTGGTCATATATCACTTCCTCATTCGTCAATAATGCATTGTGAGTTCATCTTAGTCCTATACATTTAGTTTATAAAGGTAAGTTTTATTATTCTTATGCTTTAAACTGAAATATTCAAAAATAGCGAAACATCTTATTTCAGCATGGGAGAGCCATTTGCTGACAGCAATGTTTCAAATGCATCAGGTCAAACAGACTCCTTCAGCTCTAAATTGCTGTCAGCTTCACAGTATCTACTCTATTTTAAAAAAAAAGTCAAGCTGCTCCTCCCTGATGTCCTCCGGAACAACCCCACTCCCCAAACTTTGCAACAAATTGGCAGGAGGGATGCCTACTCCTGCTACCAGATCTCCCCCCCCCCCACACACCTCTATGTAAGAAGACAGCAGGAGGGATGCCCAGTCTCTCCTTGCAGGCCCGCAACTACAAAATGGTAGGCCTTCCCCTTCCTGGTGCATCATGGGATGCACAGGGAAGGCCTAAGATCCTGATTGTCTCAGATGCTTAAGAGAGGGGCCTTGGGCTCCTTCCTCTGCATACCAGGATAATCCTTCAGGAGATTCCAACAATAGTATGCCATCATGTGTGCATCCCATCTTCCTTAGTATCTAGCTTTCATTGTTTTTGTGTCTTGGTGAAATCTTTAACCTTGCTCTTCGCTTAAGTCACTGAGGTTCTCTGGAAAGCAATCTAAGTGACTGGAGATAAAGGACTTTAACAGCCAAGCCTGTTGAAATAGAGCAGGGGTGTCAAAATCCCTCCTCGAGGGCCGCAATCCAGTCGGGTTTTCAGGATTTCCCCAATGAATATGCATGAGATCTATTGAAAGCAGTGCATGCAAATAGATCTCATGCATAGTCATTGGGGAAATCCTGAAAACCTGACTGGATTGCGGCCCTCAAGGAGGAACTTTGACACCCCTGAAATAGAGCATATCCTCTTCTCATTGTGTATAGTTGCCTGCCTTTTTGTTGGCAAGAAAGTTTTTCACAAGAACAAATGAAGACCAGGCACATGATTTGATTTCATTCTTAGATGTTATGAAATGTGGACCATTTATAAGTTGATCTGTGGACCATCGAAAATTCCTGCCTTCTGTTTTTCCATGGTAAGTCCAGGTAACATATGCACTATGTATTCAATGCATGAACCATCTTTATTCAAAGCCTTTACAAATTGTTTCATCAGGCCTAGTTTTATATGTAGTGGTAGCAGTATGATTCTATCTTATGCTACCAAAGGTTCGTTGATTACATTTTGTCCTCCAACCACCATATATTCCCTCGGAGGCCAATCTTTTTTTGCCCAATATTCATGTTTGGCTCTAAGGCATAAAAATCAAGGATACTTTCTTGACCAAGAAGAAAATTAATCATCTTCAAGTCTACACAAATCGCCCATTGATGTTCTTGATACCGTATTTTTCGCTCCATAAGACGCACCATAGATTTAGAGTAGGAAAACAAGAAAAAAAAAAATTCTAAACCAAATTGTGTATTAACGTACCAGGCTGTGCACCCAGCCCCCCTCACTCCCTGCCAGGCTCTGCACCCAATCCCACAATCCTTACCAGGCTCTGCACCCTGTCCCCCCTCCCCTACTAATTGTAATGCAATTTTTCCTTTCATTATACATATACACATAGCAGATATAAATTCTCAAAACTGACACATTCCAATCACTAAATTGAAAATAAAATTATTTTCTTACCTTTTTTTGTCTGGTGATTTAATTAGTTTCTGACTGCATCCAACATTTCTTTCACAATCCAGCCCCATCCCCTTTGGGTCCAGGTCTCTATCTCTCTCTGTCTTTCTTCTGTTTAACCCCCCTCCCCCCCCATCCAACATTTGTTCTCCTTTCTTCCAGGTCTTTCTCTGCTTCTCTCTCCTTCCTCCCTGGTCCAGAATCTTTCTACCTCTCTGCAGTCTCTTCCCTCTATACACCCCCAAATCCAACATCTGCCCCCTCTCTTCTGGCTCCCTTTTGTTTCAGATTTCTCTCTATCTTCCTTCTAACATTTTGAGTCCTCCCCTCCCTACCCCCTCTAGTCCAGCATCTGCCCTGTCTTCAAGTCTATTTCCCGCCCCTCCTTAAGGTCCTTTTCTATCTCTCTCACATACCCCCCCCCCTAATGTCCAGATCCAGCGTCCTACCACGACCTTCATGATGGGCGGGGCCTTACCTTTGCTTCATCCTGTGAGGTTGTCTCCGGCTTCCAGACGGTGCTGGGTTGAGTTGGAATGGGTGGCAGAAGCCTTCACAGTGCAGGGCTGCAGCTTCTGCCCGGGTCCGAATGCATGCTTTGGAATTGGCAGGCTCTCATCACCTGCCCAACAGTTGCTCTTTCTGCTCACTACCTGGGACAGGACATTGGGGGAGACACAGCTCTCCTTTTCTTTCGAGAGGTTGTTTTCCGCGCTACGACCACCGCTGAGCTAATTACGGCAGCCTGCAGGGAACCTAGAAGGCTGCCGTTGGCCTCCAAAGCACATTTTCTCTACTGCGGTCACACTGACATCAGGGGCAGGACCATGGCAGAGGCAACGTGCTTTGGAGGCCAATGGCAGCCTGCTAGGTTCACTCTGCAGGCTGCTGTAATTAGCCCAGCAGTGGTCACAGCGCGGAAGATGACCTGTCTTGCTGGGTGCGGGAAGCAGCTTGGAGATAAGGCCCCCCCACTTGTCGCAAGCCTAATTAGCTTTAAAGGGGGAGAATCTAGAGGATGCTGTGGAGGAAACCAAGAATACAGCCAGGCGCTCACAGATGCTAGGGAGAGCCGTATTTGGCACGGGCCTTTAAAAAGGTATGATGGGGTGGGGGTGGGGTGTTTAAAAATAAAAGAAAAGTATCTTCGCTGCATAAGATGCATCGACATTTCCACCCACTTTTGGGTGGAAAAAAAGTGTGTCTTATGGAGCGAAAAATACAGTAATTATCTTTTCCAAGACTAAAGAGATGGCCTTGTACTCTTCTTTCATCCTGCTGGAGTGACTGATTGGAATAGAACCATAAATTCAACCATATCTAAGAAACTAGAGTTGATGCGGTCTATCCAATGCGATTTTCTGAATCGGCACCCTAAATAATAATAATAATTTATATACTGCCCTACCGCAAAGTTCTAGGCGGTTCACATACATTAATAACTTTATACAATAAAGATATTAAAATTATACAGTAAAAATTCTAAAATTATGCAGTAAAATAAGAATAAGATACAATTTGCTAAAATAAAATGAAAGTCCTCAAGAACCTTCTGGCTATATAATCAATATACTATTTGCCTGTAATTATTCTGGAACATCAGTTTACAAATTTATCGAATAGATCCATTTTTAGTAATTTCCTAAAGGACATATAAGAGTAGGCCTGGGAGATATACTTGGGGGTCCTTTTATCAAGCTGCAGTAGAGGTTTAACGCATGTTAAACCGCCTGCCGCGCTAGCATTGAGCAGGCGTTAGTTTTTTAGCCGGCCGCAGGGGTTAGCGCATGATGAAATGTCCGACACGCTCACCCCGCTAGTGCGGCTTGATAAAAGGACCCCTTAGCCATTGGTCCATTTTTACCTGCCTGAAAACAAAGCATTTTATCAAAAAAATCTCTTGTATCGACAAGGTTTGATGGTTGGAATAACAAATAAATATTGCCCTTGAGTAATTATGTTAGGTTTATAATGTTCAAAGCATAGAGACAAGAAAGCAGGTGCCATGCCAAACAACACTTTGAAACAAGTACAACCAAATTTAAATAATATTCTTGCCTCAAAAGGCAACCGATGCAACTGTCTATAAGATGGAGTAATGTGGCCATACTTTTTTAACCTGAAAATTAGACGGACCGCAGTGTTCTGTATGAGTCTCAAACTCTTTTGCAGCTTTTTATGAGATCCCAGGAACAGGTTAAAAAAAAAACAAAAAAACAAGGTATCAATAATTTTTTTTTGTTGGCCTGTGTTATCAAAACCAGCTGTTTATATGGTCAGTGATTTTAGGGTCCCCCCCCTCCCAATTGCTTCTGCCTTTTTATCTAGCACTGATTTTAGGGTCACTGTTTTAACTTCCTGGGTCACCCCTGGAGCCCTTAATAAAAAACACTTTCTAGTCCTCATGTATGGTGGTTATTTTAGGACAGGGCTGCCCACACTTTTTTGGCTTGCAAGCTTCTTTTAATATGACCAAGTCAAAATGATCTACCAACAAAATTTTTAAAAACACAAAGCACACTGTATGCAGGAAACTACAAAGCCATGGAATAGAGGGAGATATACACAGGTGGATAGGCAAATGGCTGGAAAACAGAAAACAGAGAGTGGGCATAAATGGGAAGTTCTCAGACTGGGAGAAAGTGACTAGTGGTGTGCCCCAGGGCTCGGTTCTTGGGCCGATCCTATTTAATATTTACATAAATGACCTGGAAGAAGGAGTATCCAGTGAGATCATTAAGTTTGCAGACGACACAAAGCTATGCCGGGCAATCAGATCGCAGGAGGATAGCGAGGAACTCCAGAGCGACTTGTATCAGTTAGAGAAATGGGCAGAGCAATGGTAGATGAAGTTCAACGTGGAGAAATGCAAAGTAATGCATTTAGGTAGCAAGAATAAGGAACACGAGTATAGAATGTCAGGCGCAACTCTGGGTAAGAGCGAACAAGAAAAGGACCTGGGTGTACTGATAGATAGGACCCTGAAGCCGTCGGCACAATGCGCGGCAGCGGCAAAGAAAGCAAACAGAATGTTAGGCATGATAAAGAAAGGAATCACGAGTAGATCGGAGAAAGTCATAATGCCGCTTTATAGAGCAATGGTCAGACCACACTTGGAATACTGTGTCCAACATTGGTCTCCCCACCTAAAGAAGGATATAAAACTGCTGGAGAGGGTGCAGAGACGAGCAACGAAGCTAATAAGAGGTATGGAGAACTTGGAATATGAGGAACGACTCAAGAAACTGGGACTGTTCTCCCTTGAGAAGAGGAGGCTGCGATGGGACATGATCGAGACGTTCAAAATGCTGAAAGGCATCGATAAAATAGAGCAGGAAAATAAATTATTTACATTGTCAAACACGACACGGACAAGAGGACATGGTTTGAAGCTAAGGGGGGACAAGTCCAGGACAAATGCCAGGAAGTTCTGCTTTACACAGCGAGTGGTAGATGCCTGGAATGCTCTCCCAAAGGAGGTTATTAAGGAATCCACTGTGCTAGGATTCAAAGGCAAATTAGATGCACATCTCCTTACGAGAGGCATAGAGGGATATGGGTGACTAAAACTACATCAGGTGTATACCTGACTGGGCCTCCGCGTGTGCGGATCGCCGGACTCGATGGACCATGGGTCTGATCCGGAGATGGCAGTTCTTATGTTCTTATGTTAATTGTTATACATTTTTTTTGGGGGGGGGGGGTTCAAAGAGGCCAAGGCAGATGACTTTAAAATATGCAATGTCACCTTAGTAATAACTATACAAAAATAGACAAATATATCCCCTCCCTTTTTACTAAACCGCGATAGCGTTTTTAGCGTAGGGAGCTGTGCTGCTCTCGACATTCATAGGCTCCCTGTGCTAAAAAACGCTACTGCGGTTTAATAAAAGGGGGCCATAGTGCAAAATATAGACAGCAGATATAAATTCTCAAAATGGACACATTTTGATCACTAAATTTAAAATAAAATCATTTTCCTACCTTTGTGGTCTGGTGATTTCATGAGTATCTGGTTGCACTTTCTTCTTCAGACTGCATCCAGTATTTCTTCCCTTCTTTCTGCCTTCTGCATGCTTCCTTTCCTCCAGACCTCATTCCATTCTGTCCTTCCATGAATCCAACTTTTTCTTCCTCTCTCCATTCCCTCCCCCAACTTCTTCCTCTCTCCCTGCCCCCTCCCCTTTCTCCCTGCTCCCTTTATTTCTGTCTCTTTGTCTCTCTGCCCCCTTTCTGTCTGTCTCTATGTCTCCTTGCCCCCCTTTCTGTCTCCCTGCTCACTTTCTCTTTCTCCATGCCCTTTCTGTCTTTCTCCTTCCCCCCTTTCTGCCTGTCTTTCTCTCTCCATGCCCCCTAATTTTCTGTCTGTCTTTGCATGCCCCCTTTCTGTCTTTGTCTTTCTCCCTGCTCCCTTTCTGTCTTTTTCCATGCCCCGTCTCTTTCTCTGTCTTTCTGTCTCCCTGCCCTCCTGTCTTTGTGCCCCCTTTCTGTCTGTCTTTCTGTCTCCCTGCCCCCCTTTCTGTCTGTTTTCCTGTCTCCCTGTCCTGCCTCCCAGTCTTTCTGTGGCCCTGTCTTCTGTCTCTCCATTTTTTCTCTGTCCTTATTTTCCCCAAGCCACCACCATCTGGCCACCGTTGCCGCCAAGTTCTCCAGGCCCACCAGCCTTCCCCCTGACATCAATTCTAATGTCGGAGAGGAAGTTCCGGGCCAGCCAGGCCTGTTACGGCATTGGGGAACAAGGAGAACGCAAAGGCAATGCAAGTCGATCGCGGAAACCTGGGATGGGCTCCGTGATCGACTCACATTGCCTTTGTGATCTACTGGTCGATCGACCTTTTGGGCACCCCTGTTTTAGGAGCTCTATTGTTTCTCTGAACATCTGAAAATGGGCATTTTGGGCCAGATTCTCCAAAAAGTTGCTGAAAGTTAGGCGCTGGCAGGTGCCTAACTTAATTGTTTTAATTGTCTTTGTAGGTGGCTTGGTAATTAATTTTGCCCTTAAAAGTCAATTCTAAAACAAAAATCTAGGTGCCACTAAGCACCTCCTGGGACTAGTGGCTAACAACTGGGTCCCTACCTGTGCTTAGTGGTATCAGAAACCTAGGTACAGAGTCGGCCGCTAGGTGCAAGTCTACGACAAACCTAGGAGCCAGATATGGAGGCCTTTAAAATCCTGGCCTACATTACTGGCACCTAAATCTGTTAGACATTGGTAGCCCTGATTCTGTAAGTGGTGCCTGAATGTGATTGGCATGTGGCAGATGCCATTTTCCAGGTGCCTACCATTTAAGTGCCACTTATAAAATCAGCCCCTTTGTGTCCAAAGCCAGGATATGGGTGTCTAACATTGCAATAGGTCCTTGTCAATGGTATAATGAGGTGCCCTCCCTTCTCCTTCCCTGTACCACCCTCCCCTCCCCCTGTACCTCTTTAAATCTTCACCAGTGCAAGCAGCTTCTCCAGCCTGCTGCTAAAATCTACAGTTAATGACATGAGTAGAATAGATACACCTTGGGTTTTGGCCAGGTACTAGTGAAAACGGGCTACGGGGCTTGATGGACCATTGGTCTGACCCAGTAAGGCTATTCTTATGTTCTCTTGAAGGGGAAGGGGTAAAACGCAGACCTCACGGACCTCGCGGATCTAAACCCGTACGGCCTTAAAAATCTGAGGTCCGTGTTGGTCCGTGTCCGTGGCGCTTGTAGTTTCTGTCGCTGACAGACCTGGATGAGATTTTAGCGCTGACGGATCCGTCTCAGCATAGGGAGGGAAAAGTGTTAGGATCCGTCAGCGCTAACATCTCTTCAAGGTCTGTCAGAGCCAGAGACTCGTGCTGGAATTTGGAGACTTCTTTTCCATAACGCACGTCCAAAACCTATGTCCCCGCTCTCTTGGCTTCTGCTCTGCCGCTCCAGCACGAGTCTCTGGCTCTGACAGACCTCGAAGAGATTTTAGTGCTGACGGATCCTAACACTTTTCCCTCCCTATGCTGAGACGGATCCGTCAGCGCTAAAATCTCATCAAGGTCTGTCAGCGACAGAAACTACAAGAGACACGGACCGACACGGACCTCAGATTTTTAAGGCCGTACGGGTTTAGATCCGCGAGGTCCGTCAGGTCCATGAGGTACGCGTTTTACCCTTTCCCCTCTTGAAGTGCATCTAAAGATAACAGTAAATATTTCGACAAGCTCTTCTGCGTGTCTATGTATCAAAACAAAACAAAATACTATTCTAATAAAGTGACCAGACTGAATGGTTTCACGGGAGCATCAAAGATTACTTAAAGCGTACCCCTTTCACTCTGCTGCCGTTTCCAAATAAGGTTTGTTACGATACAAATACTTGTAGATGTGTTTTATTGACTGCTCTTAAATTAGCTGTATATTATTCTTAGGTGTCGAGCACGAGTCATCCAGAAAGCATCTGTGACAAAGTTAATCATTTTAAGAGCAAACTGGAGTTCATGGCCAAAAGACTTAACAGGGTCTTGGGTGGAACGCAATCTTGCTCAATTATCTACACACATCTCAAAAAGGAAACAGTATGGGCTTTTTTTTACTGTTGCTGCTGTCAGGGCACTTTGGCTTGTACTGCTCAGGAAGCATCTGTATATTAGATGGTCAGATAAAACGATGTTGGTTTGGCTGGTGATATGAGTGTGTTTCCTCCTTGCCACATCGCACCTCAACGATTCTTGGAGCCGTTCAGTGAGATTGTCTTCATCCTTTATTATGTCTTTGTTTTTAACCACGTAGGACAACTGCTTTTTAACCTTTTGACCTTTTCTAAAATACTTGAACTAAATTATTATTATTATTATTTTTCATAATAAAATTTTATTAAATGAGTTTATGCATTCTTTGTGTTGAGTTTAACCTTTGAAGTGACTTATGCTGCAAGGATAAGAATTTCTCCAGCCGTCTTCCAGTCTTCCACTTCAGGTGATTGAGGCTCCAGCAGCGTGCCTGATTTTAAGGCCAAATGGGACAGATACGTGGGATCTATTCACAGAGAAAGGTAGGGGAGGGTCTTTGGGGTGGGCAGACTAGATGGGCCGTGGCTCTTATCTGCCGTCTATTTCTATGTTTCTATCCGCTCCAGATACAGAACTTTCTTGCTTTTAAATGAATCCTGGAAAGCCTTAGGGGCCCTTATACTAAGGTTCAGTGAAAAACTTGGCCTTGGTGCACTCTTGTGCAAGTTTTTTTCCTGTGCTTTAACCCTTTCAGGACCAAGGGACATATTTGTCCCATAACTTTAAAATCCTATAAATTTTGATTGGGATAGTCTACAGTTCTAAATTTGATATGTACGGATTCCATATGATACTGCCTTTATGTAAACAAACTGGTTCCGACATTCATTCATTAGCGTCGTTGCCAGATTGACGAGAAGATTCACTTGCCACACTGTCCATAAGCCAGAAGTTTGATTTAAAAAAAAAAAAAATGATATTGCACAAAAAAAATCAATTTTTTTGGCATCTGCAAGCCCTTTTTACCATAAAAATGTCGTCAAAACCACAAAAATTGGCCTACGATCCTTATGGTCCTGAAAGGGTTAAGGCCGTTTTGGGGTTTGTTTTATTTTTTTAATATACTGCTAGTAGCATGTAACTGTTAAAAAAATTAACATGTCTGCACTTACCACCGAAAGAAAACTAGAGAATTGACCCAATGATCTCCACAGACAAATCCAAGAAGAAACAAAAATCAATGTGGAGAAATGATGTTCCTGAGATGGACTTTATTAATATTAAAATAATATTAAAACTTGGCCTGCCACATAAAAACATCTAGGATGCAGTCTGCTGAAAAGCTTTGGACCCTGGACCCAACACGGTCTGTGTTTCGACAGACTGTCTTCTTCAGTGGTCCCTATGAAGTCCTATAGTAAAGATACGGGGATAAAAATGCCAGTCGGAAATAAACGGATCCGTAAAAGCTGAGTGCAGGACAGAGGCTCAAAAAGCCGAGTGAAAGGTGTCCTAGAGTTTTTTTTATGTGGCGTGCCAAGTTTTAATATTATTTTAATATTAATAAAGTCCATCTCGGGAACATCATTTCTCCACATTGTTTCTTGCACTTACCACCACCCATTTTGTAGTCAGCAAAGCTCCGATTCTATAAAGCCCGCCTAAAGTTGGCACTGAAATCGGTGCCTACTTTAACCCCCTCTCCCTTTACAAAACCAACGCGTGGTTTTTAGCGCCAGCTGCAGCGGTAACAGCTCCAACACGCGTAGAATTCCTACGAGCATCGGAGCTGTTACTGCCACGGCCGGCACAAAAAAACCACACTACGGTTTTGTAAAAAAAAAAAAAAAAAAGAAAAAGGGAGGGGGGGTTTAATTAAATAATAGGCTTAATCAGTGCTGATATTGGAACTCAACACCTCACAATTGGCTTTAATTGGATTTAATTGAAAGTTAGGTGCTTAACTTGAAAATCTCGATTCTATAAAAAGTAGACACCTACACTAGAAGTGGCTGTGATTAGGAGCAGATCATTGGCGTGCTTGAATTAGGTTCCTCTTTGTGAATCAAGTGCCCTAAGGCTCTGATATCAGTGCCTAACTTTTATTTATTTATTTAATTTTCTATACCGCTCTCCAGGGCAGGATTAATTCGTCGAGGGCCCCTAGGCATACAAGTACACTGGGCCCCCTGCCCCGGCCCACCCCACCATGCGCCCAGGCGGAAACAGGAAGCTGCGTCAGAGGGAAGCTTTGGGCAAGCAGCACCGCTTGCACAATTACAGTTCCCGTTGCCTTTCTTACCCGCGTTGCTTGCTTGCCTTACTTTCTGTCGATGGGGGGGGGGGGGGCGCGTTGCCGATTGGGGTGGGGCCCATGTTGCCGATCGATGCTGGAGGGGCCCATCGCCATTTGGAAAAAACAATGTCGATGCCCTCCTTCGTCGGGCCCCCCTGACCATTTTGGGCCCTAGGCACGTGCCTACTTGGCCTATTGGTTAATCCTGCCCTGCCGCTCTCCCAGGGGAGCTCAGAACGGTTTATATTAATTTATTCAGGAACTCAAGTGTTTTTCCCTGTCTGTCCCTGTAGGCTCACAATCTATCTAATGTACCTGGTGCAATGGGGGGGATTAAGTGACTTGCACAGGGTCACAAGAAGCAGCGTGGGTTTGAACCCACGACCTCAGGGTGCTGAAGCTGTAGCTTTAACCACTGGGCCACTCTAGAAATCAAAATGTAGTAAAAGTGAGCCAAGTAAAGGACAATCAAGCCATTGTGACATCACTGATGAGGTTGGCTCCTATTGGTGGAATGAGGCATTATGATGTCACAATACCAGCTCTGGTTATCAGAGGCTGAAACTTTTCACACTATTTATGTATTGAATTTTCTATGCTGTTCCCCCAGAGGAGCTCAGAACGGTTTACATGAATTTATTCAGGTACTCAAGCATTTTCCCTATCTATCCCGGTAGGCTCACAATCTATCTAATGTACCTGGTGCAATGGGGGGGATTAAGTGACTTGCACAGGGTCACAAGAAGCAGCGTGGGTTTGAACCCACGACCTCAGGGTGCTGAAGCTGTAGCTTTAACCACTGGGCCACTCTAGAAATCAAAATGTAGTAAAAGTGAGCCAAGTAAAGGACAATCAAGCCATTGTGACATCACTGATGAGGTTGGCTCCTATTGGTGGAATGAGGCATTATGATGTCACAATACCAGCTCTGGTTATCAGAGGCTGAAACTTTTCACACTATTTATGTATTGAATTTTCTATGCTGTTCCCCCAGAGGAGCTCAGAACGGTTTACATGGATTTATTCAGGTACTCAAGCATTTTTCCCTGTCCCTACAAGCTCACAATCTATCTAATAAACTTGGGGCAAACGGGGACCAAGTGAGCTGCCCAGGGTCACAAGGGGCAACCGGGGCCTGAACTCACCACCCCAGATGCTGAGGCTGTAGTTCCAACCCCTGCGCCACACTTAGATATAGTTTGGTAGAAGATAGCATGGCAAGTGTTGTCTGACAGGGATGGCAAAACACGGTAAAAGAATATGACAAAATACGGTATGCTGAGACATACTGTGGCGAGCATAGCACGGCAAACCTGGCATTACAAAGCACGGGTAACACAGTATGACATGACTTGGCAAAATTGGTAAGGCAAACGTGGGTACGAAACATAGCATATAAGAAATGGACAGCAAACACTGTGGCAGACATGGCATGAGAGATTGTAGCATGGCAGATATAGTCTGGCAACAGAAGGAAAGTGGGAAAGGGAAATTTATTTGATACAGCCAAATATTGCAATATAAAACATATAGAATAACCAAAGTCAAATAAATTTTGTTATATCACAAGGTTGATGTGTACGGTCCCTTTCCCACTTTTCCTTCTGTTGTATATTGACCGTGGGTTCTTTTGGCTTGTTTTGTGTATTACAGATATAGTATGGCAAACATAATATGGTAAATATGGCATATAGTATAGTAGGAGTTTAAGCATAAAACCCTGGCATAAATTGGTGTTCAATGCCTTAAGATTCGACAATTGAGTTTCGGCCCAAAAGGGCCTGCCTCAGGAGTCTAAAGTCAAAATGATGTTAAATGCGATGTTCTTCTAAATCAGGGGTAGGGAACTCCAGTCCTCGAGAGCTGTGATCCAGTCGGGTTTTCAGGATTTCCCCAATGAATATGCATTGAAAGCAGTGCATGCAAATAGATCTCATGCGTATTCATTGGGGAAATCCTGAAAACCCGACTGGAATACGGCTCTCGAGGACCGGAGTTCCCTACCGCTGTTCTAAATCAATCAGAAATCAAACTTATAAGGCATAAAGAAATGGCTCTCGAAGCCGACATGACAGCCCTAGCATAAAGCTTAGCCTCAATCCTTATACACTATTTCCTCTGAAGGACATCGCTTTTAACATCATTTTGACTTCAGACACCCGAGTCAGGCTTTTTGGGCCGAAACACGACCATGTCGAGTCTTAATATATAATTAAAGGCATTGAACACCAGAGTCTCCTTTGCTGTTTGTTCTCTACTTTCCAAGCATTGGGAAGTTGACATCTCCTGTTTTCTTGGGGTAACAGCTTTGATACACCCCTTTTCTTGTATAGCATACTAAGACAGTAACACAATCAACAAAAGGGAATAATAATTGAAAGAAACACCATCAACAATAGAAAAGAGGAGACCAGATGAAAAGAGAGAGAGAATGAAAAAAAGAGGAGCAAAGGACATAGATGCCTTCCCAAGTTGAGTCAAGGGAGATAAGCCGTATGCCATTATTAAGACAGACCTGTAGAAATCCACTGCTTATTCCTAGGGATCTTGCCAAGTACTTGTGACCTGAGTTGACCACTGTTTGAAACAGGACACTGGGCTTGATGGACCTTCAGTCTCTCCCAGGATGGCAGCTCTTATGTTCTTACGTGAGCCAAGTATAGGACAATCAAGCCATTATGACATCACTCTTAGGCATTGGTGGAATGAGGCACTATGACATCACAGTCTTAGCTATTCTTTGGTACTTGTGACCTGGATTGGCCTCTGTTGGGAAACAGGATCCTGGTCTTGTTGAACCATCAGTCTATCCCATTATGGCAGCTCTCATATTCTTATGAGATGAGACTAGCATTAAAGTTTCAGGAAGGGAATAGAAGTGAGAGAACAGAGACCCTGGCTGCGATGTGAAATGATTCAAGTGAGCAGTATTCCGTGGAGGACCCAGGTGCTTTTTTTTTTTCCTTAAATGTTTGCTTTGTCATACAATGAATTTCTTGGCATAGTGATTCTCAGCAATTGCTGTCCACTTTTCCTCTACCTCCAGTAAGTTGTATTTAAGGCAAAAGAGAAAAAGAAAGCCAGTGGAATCCTAACTGTGCACGTTTGCCCTTCATGAAAATGTCTCTGCTACTGGGCCTCTTGTAAAAATCAATGAGTGTAAAGAGCTGGAGGGAAGTCAGCGACATTTCAGTGCTCCTCTAAATCATAACTGATAGGTCAAGATTAATTGAGCATTAAAAGTAAAATATCCATGTTCGTTACTCTGACAAACCATTGTATTAGCATGGCTGATGGCCATCGTGTAGATGAATGTGGTAGGAATATTGTATTCCAGGATTAGATAAAAAGGTCAGGTAGCGTTAAAATTGTTTTGTGGGCAATTGCTTGTTGGTGCTCAAGGATTTCACAGCTATTACTTAATCTTTGGTCTCAATTGTTCAGGATAGTTAGGGACGGAAGCATTAAGTGTATCACATGAAACTGCTAAGCGTGAAAGCTGTTACTGATTTCTCTTTGTAAAAGGGGTTCCTCAAAAGGTGAAAGCTTTAAAAGTATTTCCATCAACCATCTTTAGCAGTGGTTTCTTAGCTTTAAGTTTTGACCATAACACAGACCCATGGAACATGACGGTAGATAAAGACCATATGGCCTAGCCAGTCTGCCCATCTGTACCATCTATTAACCCTTCTTGACCCTCTGAGGTGGTCCCACGCTCTCTTGAATTCAGATACAGTCCATGTCTCCATGAACTTCACCAGGAGGATGAACCACACATTCACCACCTTACCATAAAGAAATATTTCCATACATTAATAGCCATACTGGGTCAAACCAAGTATCCTGTTTCCAACAGTGGGCAATCCAGGTCCCAAGTACCTAATAGAAACCCAAAGAGTAGCAACATTCCAGAACTTAGATTGTGATTTCATAATGTCTCATTCCACCAATGCCTCAGAGCAAACCTCATCAGTGATGTCACAATAACTTGACTGTCTTATACTTGGCTCACATAAGAATATAAGAATAGGCACACTGGGTCAGACCAATGGTCCATCTAGCCCAGTATCCTGCCTTCATGGTGGCCAATCCAGGTCTCAACTACCTGACAAAAACCCAAAGAGTAGCAACATTCCAGAACTGAGATTGTGATGTCATAATGTCTCATTCCACCAGTGCCTCAGAGCAAACCTCAACAGTGATGTCACAATAACTTGACTGTCCTATACTTGGCTCACATAAGAATAGGCACACTGGGTCAGACCAATGGTCCATCTAGCCCAGTATCCTATTCTCAACAGTGGCCAATCCAAGTCACAAGTACCTGGTAGAAGGCCAAATAGTAGCAACATTCCCCTTGCCCCCTCATTCCAGAGTTTTCAATTGAAAGAGACTCGACTCCTGGACCCTCTTTTTCATGCCACTGAGGTATTTAAATGTCTGTAGCATATCTCCTCTCTCCTACCTTTCTTCATTATGCTTTATGATAAAGACTTCTGACTGTTTTAGTAACTGTCTTCTGGATCAGTTCCATCTTGTTGTCATCTTTTTGTAGGTATAGGCTTTAGACTACTTAACACTTTTAACAATAAAAAGATGGCTGCCTGATTTGGAAGAACTAACACATTTATTTCACCCAGTAGCGCAGCGAGGGTGAGAGGTGCCCAGGGCGCCCCTTCCCCGTACACCTTCTTCTCTTTCCCTGCCCCCTCCTGCTGTGCACGTGCCTCTTCCCTTCCCCCATACCTCTGTAACATTCCTGGCGCGAGCAGCAACCCCTCTGTCACGCCAGCATCAGCTCTTCCTTTGATGTCACTTGCTAAGCGCGGGTCCGGAAAGTGACATCAAAGGAAGAGCCAATGCTGGCGCAAGATAGTGCCCAGTGCCAAGATGGTGCCCGGGGCAGATTGCCCCACCGCCCACCCCCTTCCTTACTGCTCCACTGATTCCTCCTAATATGCTGGCAACAGGAGTAGAAGTATGGCCTAGTGGTTAGAACCATGCCCACTTTGACTCCCATTACTGCTCCTTGGAATGTTGGGCAAGTCACTTAACCCTTTATTGGATGGAGGGGGGATGGCTATGAAGAATAAGGGGAGATTATTTTAACGCCCGTCCCCTTTAAGATGCAGCCTGGGAGCATCAGACCACAGGTACTACTGCTTCAACGCTCCCGCGCAGCCATGTTGATCACAAGCTGTGCTATCATGTACCACAGGAGTCACTAATGGTACTGGCTACTGCAGCTTGCTTAATCCCATGCTAAACTAAGGTGTGGTAAAACCCGGCTTTTATCTTTATCTTAATTTCTTTTACCACCTGTTAACCACTTACCCTCTAAATCTGAGTTTAACCACTGAATTTGCTAAATAGTAGGAGAACACATTAGAACATAAGCAATGCCTCTGCTGGGTCAGACCTGAGGTCCATCGTGCCCAGCAGTCCGCTCACGCGGCGGCCCAACAGGTCCAGGACCTGTGCAGTAATCCTCTATCTATACCCTTCTATCCCTTTTTCCAGCAGGAAATTGTCCAATCCTTTCTTGAACCCCAGTACCATACTCTGCCCTATTACGTCCTCTGGAAGCGTATTGGCTAAGGCTCTTAACATTTGCATCTCCTCTTCCTATAGGCTAAGGCTCTTTGCCTGCATTGTGATGTCATAGAGCTTTATGGTTATAGAAACCTAGAAACATGATGGCAGATAAAGGCCAAATGGTCCATTCACAGCATCCACTATCTCCTCCTCTCCCTATTGGCTAAGGCTCTTAATATTTGCATCTCCTCTTTCTATAGGCTAAGGCTCTTTATACTTCCATTGTGAGGTCATAGAGCTTTATGGTTATAGAAACATAGTAACATGATGGCAGATAAGGCCAAATGGTCCATCCACAGCATCATTATCTCCTCCTCTCCCATAAGAACATAAGCAATGCCTCCGCTGGGTCAGACCTGAGGTCCATCGTGCCCAGCAGTCCGCTCACGCGGCGGCCCAACAGGTCCAGGACCTGTGCAGTAATCCTCTATCTATACCCTTCTATCCCTTTTTCCAGCTGGAAATTGTCCAATCCTTTCTCGAACCCAAGTACCGTACTCTGCCCTATTACGCCCTCTGGAAGCGCATTCCAGGTGTCCACCACGCGATGGGTAAAGAAGAACTTCCTAGCATTCGTTTTGAATCTGTCCCCTTTCAACTTTTCCGAGTGCCCATTATGGTCAGGCAGTCCGGGCTTGGCTATATATTTTTCATTTGTTCCTGATAAAAAAATATTGAAAAGAGTCTAGCTGAAGAGGCACGAGGAATGCCAACACTTGCTACTGTTTTCAAGGCCTTTGACACTGATGGTGCCAGAAGACAAGCACTAGCTTCTCCTGCTGGGAGGTAATTCCATTATTAGAACAATAGACCATGCTTAAGCCCAAAAAAGCAATTTAAAATATTAAGCTATATGAGCTTCGCTATTCAGGTGTATATCCAGTCTTTGATATGTATTCATTAAATCTACAATCGGGAGAGAATGTTACCTAAACACGCAAATACATGTTTGTAGAGCAGTTCTAAAGGGTCAATAATAGGCATTGTAATTGTTCATAATGGTTTAATTCATGAAGGTATAATGATAACATTGCTATGTATAAGAGTTTTGTTGAGCGTTTTTGAAAAGTTCCTTCTGCCCTAAAGGTCCCACGTTTGAAAGAGAAAATCCTGCCAGGCGAGGCTTATAAATTCATTTAGTCATCTTATAGTTTGGTCCGTGATGAAATCGAATTTAAGAACTTAACCTTTACAGTTAATGGAATTTACGAAGGACGTTGTGTTTTTTTTACCCAAGTTTCAAGGTTTTTTTTTTTTTTAATTTCATTTGATAAACTGCTCAAGACAAAGTCATTAAAATGGAGTACAATAAATTAGGAGCCAAAGGAAGGGACCTCACCATCTGAAAGGAACTCCATTAATCAACAGAATAGTAAAGAAAAACCAGACGGAAACACTGCTGAACCACTGAACTCCCAGACTCCTCTGGCCATAAACCCTGTTGCACCACCAAAACGGGCCAACTCCCCCCCCCAATCAAAAAACAGTCATGACACCACTCCAAAAGCTATCCGAAAAAGATGAGCCTTCAGTAACCTTTTGAAAATAAACAATTAAACAGATTACAACAAATGAAAATGAAATATATTTCATGCAATGTTAGGCGCCATTGACTTGTGTTCAAGTCCTAGCGACTCGATGAATTACAGATCTAAACAGAAATTGGTTTGGTACTAGCCCCGTAAGGTCCTCCAGTGTTAGGGTTGCCATATTCAAATAAAAGAAAACCCTGGACACATGATCCTGCCCTGTTCCGCCTCTGGCCACGCCCTATTCTGCCCCACCCCATTCTGCCCTCCAGCTCCGCCCCCCAGAAAGACTCCTCTCTTTGTGACAAGCTCCAGCCGCGTCTGGAGGGCCTAGAGCTCATGCGGATGCGTGCGACGTCATCTGCGCACGCTCAGAGGCCCTCCAGATGCGGCCGGAGCTTGTAGGGGCTTTCCAAAAACTGGACAAACACCGGGTTTTGGAAAGTCTAAAAGGAGGACAGGTTTGGGTTTTCCTAGACATCTGGTAACCCTCATCCAGTGTCATCCCCCTGGGTTCTTTTCAACGTGTCCAGCCATCTGATTGCTTATGACTATTTTTAATTTAGGTGCACCCAAAATTGTATTATATAAGACCAAATCAAATCTGGAACCAACAGGCTTTCTGAGACATGATGCATTCAGTCAGAGCAGCATGATTAAGAAATTCACTCTTTCTCATGCGCAAACGTAGTAGAAGGGGCCCTTTGCTAAAATGCATGAAGTTTTGGGCAGAATGAGCTATAATGTGCTATAATGCTGAATTTTAATATGTTCAATAATACAAATCAATGGCTTAAATCTTCACTTAGAGTTTACACAGCAACTTTTCAAATAATACCCTCTTTTATCTCTCATATGCCAATCATATCAGCTGTCTTGCCAAAGACCTCAGAACCACCATCACTTCTCCGTCCTTTAAGGTACTATTTTCCGGGGAGCATGTTGTGTCAAGGCTTCACAACTTTATCAATTAAATGAATGAATGAGCAAGTCGGATGACAGCGGTAATGAGTGGATCCCTGACGAAGCTAAGGCGAAACATGTCGGGTCCAACCGCTAAAATCACCAAATTATGAAGACGAGTGACTTATCAAGATAAGTGAAAAGTTAAACGTAATATTTAAAAGTTAACATTTAAAAGTTAAAAGGAGTACAGTAATTGATGAAGCTGAACATTGAAGACTCACATTAAAAATAAAATAAAAAATTGATAAAGCTGTGAAGCCTTGACCAGTGAAGATGTACACAGCATGCTTCCCGGAAAATAGTACCTTAAAGGACGGAGGAGTGGTGGTGGTTCTGAGGTCTTTGGCAAGACAGCTGATATGACTGTGGCATGAGAGATGAAAGAGGTGGGATGAGAAGGTGACATTTTAGAGCAGGGGTAGGGAACTCCGGTCCTCGAGAGCCGTATTCCAGTCGGGTTTTCAGGATTTCCCCAATGAATATGCATTGAAAGCAGTGCATGCAATAGATCTCATGCATATTCATTGGGGAAAATCTGACTGGAATACGACTCTCGAGGACCGGAGTTCCCTACCCCTGTCTTAGAGTATTATTTGAAAAGAATTTCAATATTGATCATGACAGGAACAGCCATCCAAATGATCACACGGAACTGGAAATGTTATGAGACTTAACTACACATTCTGGTGGGCAAGTGTGTGTAATACATAGAAAGAATGAATGCGGAATGCTTGGGTCATAGCAATTCATTTAATAAAGTATGGAGCCCATTGACTGCATTTGTTAACATAAAATAACAGAGATATATCTTTTATTTCTTAGATTTCCTTACACATCCAGGGTGGGGGGAGGGGAAAGTATTTGGAAGAGTTTAAAAATATCCTATATAATAAAAAGCTAGCCGCGCATGCGCACTCCTATTTGCGTGCTTCCGTGATCAGTAGGTCTGTGGTCGCAGGAGTGCGCATGCGTGCTTATACGTCACCAGCCGCCAATCGCCTCCACAAGCTGGGACCGCAACCAGCCGCCGATCTCCATTCCTCCAGTAGGGGGGGGGGGGTCTGGGAGGAGAGGGATCGCGACCGCTCAGCGCCCCCACCGAGGAGCCCAGCAACTTTCCGCTGCCTGGGACCCGAGTCCTTTGCCGCCCCCCCCTTCCCTTCCCACGGGATGATGTCATCAGGGACGTGCCAGAGTACATCAGGGCAGTAGAAGGACCCGAAGCAGCGTGTGAAGACTGCTGCACACGCTGCTTAAATCACCAGGTTTGTAGTCGGGCCCGCGGGAAGGGAAGGGGGGGCGGCAAAGGACTCGGGTCCCAAGAGAAGGGAGGGGCCGAATGGAGCAGGACAGCTCGCGTTAAGAGAAGGGAGAGGCCAAACGGAGCAGGACAGCTCGCAGTAAGAGAAGGGCATGGGGGTGGGTGGGGGAAAATGCTGATACTACTTCACAGGGACCTGGAGGGGAAGGGAAATACCGCTGCTGCTTCTGCAAAGGAAAGTGGGGGGGGGAAGGCGGGAAATGCTGTTGCTGCTGCACAGGAAAATGGGGTGAACATGCTGCTGCACAGGGAAAAGGAGAGAAATAATGACAGACAGCGGGAGGGAGGGAGGGAGACAGAAAAAAAGGAACAAAGACACAGGGGCAGGGAGAGGGACAGAAAGACAGACAGAGAAAGGGGGCCAGGGAGAGAGAGAGAGAGAGAGAGACACAGCGGGAGGGAGAGAGACAGAAAGACAGACAGACATATATTCTAGCACCCGTTAATGTAACGGGCTTAATGACTAGTTTAAATATAATATTGTAATAAATAATATGATTTAATATATTAATAATTGGGAGGAGGGGGGAAAATGGATGTTTTCTTTAATAATGTGTGTAATATGGTATATTTTATGCAATCTGTTAAAGTTATATTCATTGTAATACACTGTCAAAGCTTGAAAATTAATAAAGAATTAAAAAGAAAAGAATTTTAACATGTGGCAAGCCCATAACTCGTGCCCCACCACGCAGGTGAAACCCCAGTATTTTTGATTACAGGTCTTGCATTACCATTTAGGTTAGCAGAGACGCACTTAGAGCCAGGTGCAGTAAATGGAACCCAAAGTTAGGCACCGCGACCCGGATTCTCTAACTGATGCCAAGTTTTAAGGTGCCGGTAGGTACTCAAACCCGGTTAAAAACGCCGTTCAAATTATGTTTTTAACACAGTTTCAAGGCACCTATAAAATCAGCGCCAGAATCACGCCTATGGAGGCACTTTAGGCCCCCCAATACCACAATGGGTGTGGCCAGTGGCATAGCAAGAGTGTGAGGTGGCCCCTCCCCCACTCCTTCCCAGGGCAGGATTAATTCGTCAAGAGCCCCTAGGCACACAAGTACACTGGGCCCCCTGCCCCGCCCCACCCCATCATGCGCCCAGGCGTAAACAGGAAGCTGCGTCAGAGGGAAGTTTTGGGCAAGCAGCACCGCTTGCACAATTATAGTTCCCGTTGCCTTTCTTACCTGCGTTGCTTGCTTGTCTTACTTTCTGTCAATGGGGTGGGGGCCGCGTTGCTGATCGGGGGGCCCATGTTGCCGATTGTGGGGCCCGCATTGCCGATTGATGCTGGAGGGGCCCATCGCCGTTTGGAAAAAACAATGTTGATGCTATCCTTCACCGGGCCCCCCTGACCATTTCGGGCCCTAGGCATGTGCCTACTTGGCCTATTGGTTAATCCTGCCCTGCTCCTTCCCCGCTCCTCTCCGGTGTATGCATGCCCCCCTTCCCTTCCTCCACACCTCTAGTTATTCACCGCCGCGAGCAACAAGAACTTCAACGTGCTCCTCGCGACCCCGTCATCTCGCCCGCTGACGCCACGGTCTCTGAGCGGCACCCGGAAGTGACGTTAGCAGGAGAGATGATGCAGTAACAAGGAACACGTTACAGCTGCTGCTCGTGGAGGTGAACAACTAGACGTACGGGGAAGGGGAAGAGGGGCGCACACCTGGTGAGGGGAGGAGTGATGTCAGAGGGAACGCTTCCGTCGCAGCCGCGGATTACGCGACGAGCCAACGGTTGTGGCTTTGAGTGGAAATACTGCTGCAGCGGAGCCGGCCAGAAACGAAACACCCGCCTTGGAGGGAGCACAAGCTGCACCGCGGACACCCCTGATTTAAAGTTTACTGCCGCTGCGGCTGGTTAAGGAAAGCAGCAGCAGCAGAATAGGGAGGATGGCCGGCTGTGCACCCCTTTGGGGCGTGCACCCGGGGCGGACCGCAACCCCCCTGCCCCACCCTTGGTACGCCACTGGGCGGGAGGGTTCATCTTATACTAAAATTTAGCAAGTAAAATGAGTAATTATTGGTTTGTTGCCTTGAGAATGAATGTGACTTTGGGCAGACTGAATGGATCACACAGGTCTTTATCTGCCGTCATTTACTATGTTACTAATGCTATATCAACATTAGCACATGGCCATTAATGGCAAGAAATCTCCCCAGGAAATTGGCCATTTTACTCCTGGGGTTAAAATGGCCTTAACATGTGAGAAAACCCCGCCCAAAGGAGCGCTAAGGCCACTTTGTACCACAGCGTATTTAAAGGACCCTTTGGATTGTGAATCCATTAGGGACAGAGAAATTACCTGTATGTCCTATGTAAACCGTCTCGGTTGTACCACTGAAAGGTGGTATTTCAAATAGATGACCCATAACATACCCCTTTTAAAGTGCACCTGACTATATTAGAGACAAGACGTTATCCTCCTATGATAAGGGTTTTGATTGATTCTGACCTTCAGTAGATTGAAGGGTGCTTGAGTTGTCAGGTATTTATTGCTAGGCTGAGCTCTCAAGGTTTTGTTTATTAATAAATATCAGGCCACCCACTGCACTTTTAGCTTATACAACTCAGGATTGTCAAATTGCTGGAATAATGTTCGCCTGCACTGCCCAATATTGGTTTCAGATAGGCTCCATTTAAGTAGCCCGGTACTAGCACCAGGGCCTGCTCTATAGGGTTATTGCTCTCTGAAGACCCAGAGCTTTTATTAATAATTGGAAAACAGTGTGTGCACGGCAGATGAAATGCATGATTGGAAATGCCAAGAGCAAGATTTTCCTAAGAACCAAATCCCATCCTCCCAAGACTGATGAAATGTTTTTTCTTCTCTCAGAATGACCTTTTTTTTGTTTTGGTTAATGAAGTCCTTATACTGTTTGCGCCGATGTGATAAAGACATTGCAGAGGAAACCCGCTTTTCAGCGAAGCTTCCAGCGCAGGGCTTTGCAGGCGTGCCAAGTACAGGCAACAGATATGTAGATTTTGGTAATGTGCTTCCGGATACATGAAACTCTTCACCTCTTCCAGTCAACTCTCGGAATACAAATCAGTCAGCAACTCTGATGTGAACGGTTTCTATTATGCGCTTATTCTGGAAATATTAAATCAATTGTAGAACCAGATCCATACACAGTACGGTAGAATCCCAGTTAGCCAGTACTCAGCTAGCCAGCACACTCAACCAACTGGGAAAAAAAAAAATTGCCCTCTCTCCAGCCCTCGAAGCACCAGCGGCAGCCGATCCTGACCCGACAACCGCCCTCCCTCCCTCCTGCCCCCGATGCAGCAAGCGGCAATGCTGCAAACAGGCTGCGTGTGGCTATCAGGGACTTTCCTCTACTGTGTCACTTCCAATGTGGCAGAGGAAAAGTCGGGGCTAGCTGCAAGCAGCCTGTTTACAGCGCTGCCATTGCTGTTTCGGGAGCGCTCCAAGTAAAGAAATACCAGCTTTACAGAGTGAGGGGGCCAAACCCAGGGAGAGGAGGAAGGTAAGGTGGACATGGATTCTGGACCTACAAGGTGAAGGACAGGGTGGATGGATGCTGGACACATGTGGGGAGGGGATCGGTGGTAGACAGTTGCAAGGGGACAAAAATCCCACCCATCCCCGCCAGGATCCTCTCCGTCCCCACCCGTCCCTTTCAGTATCCTTTCCGTCCCCACCCGTCCCTGTCAGGATCCTCTCCATCCCCACCCGTCCCTGTCAGGATCCTCTCTGTCTCCACCCATCCCCACCAGGATCCTCTCCATCCCCACCCATCCCCGCAAGGAATTACCTCCATCCCCGCCCGTCCCCATAAAAAGCAGCAATTACTTCTGACAGGATCATCAATTCCACAGTTTCTTTTGTGTTTGCGCTGCTGTTTTCCTTGTGGAATCTCTTTGGTGGAACCCTTTTCTTGTTTTCTATTCAGGTAATTAACTTATAAATCCCCTCTTTTACTAAGGCTGACGTGTCCTTTATATTTTATGGACGAACCCTGCTTCCAAAGCCTTCCATCCCCGTGGGAGTCCCGTTGGCTAGAGGGGGGACCCCGTGGGAGTCCCATGGGCCAGAGGAGGGTCCACGTGGGAGTCCCGTGGGTTAGGGGGGATTCCCACGGGACCCCCACGGGACCCGCGGGATTCCCACGCTCCCCATTCCCGTGCAGACTTCGGTGGGCGAAGAAAGAGACCCAGACCAGAAAGGAGGGTGAAAAGGGAGGAACAGATACTGGCCCTATAAGGGAGTATGTGTGTGTGTGTGTGTGGGGGGGGGGGGGGGGGGCGAGTGCTAGAAAGAAGAAGAAAGAGTGACTCAGAAAGGTATGGTATGGGGTAGTTCCTGTTCCAGGGATCTCAAAGTCCCTCCTTGAGGGCCGCAATCCAGTCGGGTTTTCAGGATTTACTCAATTAATACAGATGAAATCTATTCACATGCACTGCTTTCATTGTATGCTAATTGATTTCATACCTATTTATTGGGGAAATCCTGAAAACCCAACTGGATTGCGGCCCTCGAGGAGGGACTTTGACACCCCAGTGTTAGACCTATTTTTAATTGCAATCTCAAGCAACCAGAAACTACATTTATCTGGCAACTACCAATCCCACACGTCTGGATTAACCCGGACATGTTGGAGATCACGTGATGCACTGAGCGTGGGCAGACGACGGCTGCCTGAGCTCCCGGACCCCGAATCCCGAACAGCCCCGTTACTGATCCCCGGGGACGCGGCGGAGGACGGCGAGTGATCGCGCGTGGTGTGGGGAGCGCATGGACAGGTTCTTGTCCTCCCCTGCGTCGCCGATGGCCACTCGCACCACCAAGAAGGACCGCGATCGCCCGCAGCTTAGCGCGGACAAAATGGCGCCGGCCCCATCTTCGGCCATCCACCAAATTGCGCCGGAGGCGCTGGCGGCTTTAACAACGGCGGTAACGGTGGCGATGCAACCCGGTATGGACCGGCTTTCTGACCAACTGTCCAACTTAGAGAACTTACTAACAGAGACTACCCGCAGAACAACTGTTTTAGAGACCCGGGTCTCTGATTTGGAAGATACACAGAGCACCCATGAGACTACCTTACAGGAGCTGCAGGCACTTACAAAAAAGCAAGCAGAAAGACTGGAGGATTTGGAAAATCGCTCCCGCAGGTCCAATTTGCGTTTTTTAGGCATCCCGGAGACAGTAACTGGACCTAACCTGCTACAGGTCCTGGAGGTATGGCTGACCAATACTTTTGCTTTGCGGGAGAGCCTGGGCCCGATACGGTTGGAGCGGGTACATCGCCTAGGCAGGGAGCAGGCGCGGGAGGCGCGGCCTCGCATGGTCATAGCAAAAGTCTTGAACTACAATCACAAAGTTGAAATACTGCGCAAATATAAACAACTTCGTGAGGACCTTAAGTTTGAAGATTCGGAGGTGCGCATTTTTCAAGACTACTCCGCGGCCCTGACTGAGCGCAGGAAGCTATTTTACCCGCTTTGTTCATCCCTGGCAGAAAAGAAAATCCGTTTTCTCTTATACCCAGCTACCTTGCGTATACAACATCAGGGTCAATGGCAAGTCTTTGATTCAGCTGTGGAGGCAGCCACTTTTATGAATACTCAAGTGCTCTCTCAGGCGGACCTTACATGACTGTCTACTCACTTCATGGAAGCACTTACTGCAGTCTGCTGGTTGCACTATGGTCTGGAGGTTTCTGGGATGCTTAGATTCCCGAATGCAGGGAGCTCGGGACTCTCTCTTTCTTCTGTTCCTACTTGTTGATATGGACTGGGGTTGTTCAGAATTGCATTCAAGTGGTCACAGTTACTGGGATTGAGTACTTAATTTTGCTGTCCACTATACGTTTAATTGTTACTGGGTTTCTTATGGGCCTCATGTTTTTTGATCTGCGGTGATTCGGGGCCTGGAGTGGCATTAGTTTGTGATCTCTCACACCTATAGGACCGCCTTGGGGTGGACCTTTAGTTGTGACTGCCTACTGATGCGAGAGGGGGGTCGACAGGGGGGAGTGGGTGGGGTGGGTTTGGGGGGGAGCCCTTTCCTATG
Organism: Geotrypetes seraphini; assembly: GCF_902459505.1. Lineage (NCBI taxonomy): Eukaryota > Metazoa > Chordata > Amphibia > Gymnophiona > Dermophiidae > Geotrypetes > Geotrypetes seraphini. The sequence goes on along the minus strand of NC_047091.1, from coordinate 174,271,558 downwards.
TTGGAGGTATGTAAGACAATTTTGGAGGCAGGAGAGTTGGAATTCTGCAGTGGGCGGGCATGTGGTATTGCAGATACTTCGACAGGTCCTAAGTAACACATGGCTACCCTGGGTGTGGCTGGGAGCCTGGGGTGGTTGGTTTCAATACACTGTTATTTTTTCGCAAATATTGTCCATCTTCATAGGTCATAGCTAATTCTCTGCGCCTAATGTCATGGAACGTATCGGGCATTACATCCCCTATTAAAAGAACCAAAATTCTAACTCAGCTCAAAAGACATAATGTAGATATTGCATGTTTGCAGGAAACCCGCCTGACGGACGTAGAACATCAGAAATTGAAGAGGTCCTGGGTGGCGGCAGTCTTTGCAGCCTCTTCCCCTCAAAAACGGGCGGGGGTAGCAATATTAATTCGTAAGAATTTACCCTATACTGCCAGAGTGATTGTAACTGATCAACAGGGCAGATATGTACTGATACACTTGACGGTAGGAACATATTCCTTTTTTCTCTTGAATGTGTATGCACCTAACAAATATGATCATTCTTTCTTTGAGGGTATTACAGCATTGTTATTAGAGCGTGTTGGGGAACCAGTCTACGTAGCCGGAGATTTCAATCAAGCCTTAGACCCGAATTGGGACCGATCTACGCCAGGACCGAACACCTGCGTGTCCCACACTAGGGGTATTCCTTATCTCTGTGCCACTTTAGATCTAGTAGACCCCTGGAGACTTTTACACACCACAGAAAGGGATTACACCCATCGATCCAGGGCACACAACACCCAATCTAGAATAGACTATGTCCTTACTACGAGTAGGGCCTTTCTGAATGTAGATGCGGCAATGATAGGCCCGACCGTGATCTCGGATCATGCGTTGATTTGGATCGATGTGAATGTGGGTTTTAGTTTGCGGGGCCCAGTACGCTGGCGTTTTCCTAGTTATTTATTTTCAGATGACCATTTCAAAAATTATTTAACATCTAAGTGGGAAGACTTTCTTGAATTTAATGGTAAGCATTGTGACAATCCGACGCTGTTTTGGAGCACCGCTAAGGTAGTGCTCCGAGGAGATTGTATAGCTTATGTTGTAGCGCGCAACCGTCGTTTGTCTAGAGGTATCCTAAACTTAGAAAAGGAACTAACATCCGCTAAACGCCATTATACACAATACCCGACACGAACTAATAGGGACCGCTTAATATCGGTGGAAGCGACCCTTAATTCATATATACATGAGCGAACAGTCAAAATGCTTCTATATCAAAAATATCGTTACCATCGTTACGGTAATCGGGCTGGGAAATTGTTGACACGTCTGACTGCACAGGCCAGGGGACATCGATACGTGTTGGGATTGAGGGATGATAAGGGACGTCTGCAACATTCTACTGCTCATATTGCCCACACTTTCCATTCTCACTTTCAGAAGATTTATGGACGCCAGGACTCGGGAACAGTTTCCCTTATTAGGGATTATATAGCAGATTCTGGTTTGTTGCCACTCTCTGACCCAGACATAGAATATCTTAATACACCCATTACCCCGAAAGAATTGCAAAATGCAATCCAACGCCAAAGGAATTTTTCTGCTCCAGGGCCGGACGGCTTCACGGCAGAATTCTATAAGATTTTATCAGTTCAACTAGGTCCCTTTTTGCGGGAATACTATTCTCAGACAATACAGGATGAACACTTTCCCACTGAAGCAAATGAGGCCTTAATCACTCTGATATTGAAACCAGGAAAAGAGAGCGTCGCTCCCGAGTCCTATCGTCCCATTTCTCTTTTAAATGTGGACATTAAAATTCTTTCTAAAATATTAGCCGATTAGACTAGCTACTCTTCTCCCGAACATTATTGCACCGGCACAGGTAGGTTTTGTGAAAGGCAGACAGGCGGTACATAATGTTCGAAAGGCCCTATTATCACTGGCCCATACACAATCCCATAATACACAGATGTTGCTGCTTAGTTTAGACGCAGCCCAAGCTTTCGATCAAGTCAATTGGGATTATTTATTTGAGGTGTTGGACTATATGGGGATGACAGGTTGGTACGCCAGAGCGATACGCACATTGTACTCGACACCGAGGGCGAGATTGCTTGTTAATGAGCTCATTACAGCCCCTATTTTCATTGAAAGGGGTACCCGACAGGGGTGCCCTCTGTCTCCCCTCCTCTTTTTGCTATATTTGGAGCCCTTTCTCCGGACAGTGACTCTGGACCCAGACATAGTGGGAGTGGACTTTGGGAAATGCACTATCAAAGTGCTAGCTTTTGCAGATGATTTATTATTTACACTGACTAATCCCACTCATTCCATTGCTCATCTGCTGCAGGCGCTAAGGGAATTCAGATTCTACTCGGGCTTTACTTTGAATTATCAGAAATCTATAGCTCTAACTAGTCCGGCGGATCTCCAGCAGACATGGGTGGGAGAGTTTCCTTTTGCATGGGCGACAACGTCGATTCACTATTTGGGAATTTGGATTCCCAGAGACCTCAAAACTCTTTATGACAGTAATATTAATTCCCTCATGCAGGACACCTTACAACATCTACAAAATTGGTCCTCTTTCCCACTCTCAGTAGCGGGACGGGTGGCTCTTTTTAATATGGTGCTCTTTCCCAAGTGGCTATATCGCTTTCAGGTGTTACCAATCCTCCTCTCCTATACTCATAATACACGTTTAACTAAAGGTTTACAATGTTTCTTGTGGGGGGGTAAACGACCCCGTATGCAATTTCCTAGGATGTGCTTACCCAGGGAACGAGGGGGCTTTGGTTTATTAAATGTCCGTTGGTATGCATTGGCATGCCAGATGCGACATCTCAATGATTGGTTTAGGGGGACATCAGATTTCTCTGCGACTCCTTTGGAATTATCTTTGTTGGCTCCGTACCATGTAAGCTATTTCTTGCATGTAGCGGACCCACAGATACGTCATTTGGTGTCTCCCTATCCGATATTTGCGCCGGCGCGACGCACATGGAAGTGGGTATGTAAAACATCAAAGTTGTCTTCTGAGGTTTCCTGCTATTTACCCATCCAGGGCAATGGAGCCTTTATGCCTGGACTGCAAAATACATCCTTCCAGAGGTGGAGTACGCTGGGATTACAATATCTTTTCCATCTGTTTCTGGAGGAGGGGAGAATAGCCACATTTGCGGAATTATGTCAGACATTTGATTTACAGCCAACTGACTTTTTTGCTTATTATCAAATCCGACATTATGCTCAGTCTCTACCTGGGGAACACCTAACTGAAGCTACCTGGGAGGCCCTCTCGGAACTTTTCAGTCTTTCTGCACAACAGAAGGTTCCGCTTCGTTTTCACATTGTGGGAGTCCGGGACTGTCAATCGGGCACTAATTTGGCCATCTTGGCGACAACATGGGCAGAGGACTTGCAATGCACTTTAACAGACCAGCAGTTGCAGCGGGTTTTGAAAAATATCCAGAAGGTCTCTCCTAACATTACGCATTGGGAAATGCAATTGAAGATAGTCTTGCGACTCTACATCCCGCCGGAACGAGCAGCTCGGATGGGGATTACTGCATCTCACTCCTGCCCGAAATGTGATCAGGATCACGCTTCTTTAGGCCATATGCTCTGGACTTGCCCTAAAATTTTACAGTTTTGGAGATATTTGGGACACTACATTACGACGCTATGGGGGAGGCGATGGCTTCCACAACCAAGAGCACTATTCGGATTTTACAATATAGCCACGCCTAAACCCAAAGGCATGTCGGCTTTCCTCACTAGAGCGATTTTGATGGGGAAAAAAGCAATACTTACGAACTGGCTGTCCCGTGATCCCCCATCTTATGCACAGTGGCGATCCCTGATGATAACCCATGCGACACTGGAACGCAGAATGGTGGGAGCCTTGGATCGTGGCCTTGGTCGTAGATTCAGTCTGACCTGGGAATGTTTCTGGCAGGATCTTACTCCGCATGCCCGCAGCAGATTATTGAACCTCTAAGTTTGACTCTTGCTCTCCATTTTTGTTGTAGTACTGGACTCCTGGGGTGGGTAGGGGTATGGGGGGGGGGAGGGGGGAGGACGGTTGATAGTTGTTCTGTTTCATAACAAAAACCTACGCTGTTTGTACTGGTGTGCTTTACTAATTTTATAATAAAAACTATTTGAATATAACCCGGACATGTCCTCTTTTGAGAGGACATGTCTGGGCGTCCAAACGGCTTTTCAAAACCCGGCATAGGACTCGACATGGGCCGTGTTTCGGCGAGTGAGCCTGCATCAGGAGTCCAGGGTGTTAATAAGCAGATAGTCAATGCTCACAAACCATTACCAAACCACAAAATATACTCATTGGGTCTGCATAGGAGGGTAACAGCCACCTAACGCACCATACTGCTCTTCTTACTAGTGCAAGGCACTAGTGAACCTCGACACCCACACTCACATAAACAAGGGCACTTCTTATCCCCCCAAAAGCCTGGTGGATAGCCAGACACAGACAGGGTGATTGCAGGAATTTACCCCTGCTTGGAAAGTGGCGTTACAAAGTATGTATTTCTTCAAAGCTTATCTGGACTTCAGCGCGGTATGACAATCAGCTGCATTGGCTGCTGGCGGTAAACATTGCTTTAATGAATCTATTTTCCTTGGCTGTGAATATTTTAAGCTCTCTAATTATTTTGTTAATTTGCCATTGTGATTCTTTGCAGCACCCCTGATAAAAGAGCATTAGTCTGGAAACAATAATGCACTTGTACGGAGTCATCGCTTGCATCGAGAAATGAAATGGTTTATATTGTGTTATTACACTTTAAAAATATCCCCGAGACGGTGTGTAATAATCAGATTTAAAAAAAAGATCTTAACACCGGTAGTCCTAAATAGATATAACACATTATCAGAATTAATTGTTGCTTTACCTGACACACTCAGCTGCACCACTGGGGCAAATTTTAAACAGGTATGGATTAGAGGTCTGCACGGGAACGGGGATCGTGGGAATCCCCCCTAACCCACAGGACTCCCACGGGGACCCCCCTCTGGCCCATGGGACTCTCACGGGGACCCCCCTCTAGCCAACGGGACTCCCACAGGGATGGAAGGCTTTGGAAGCAGGGTTCGTCCATATAATATAATGGATACGTCAGCCTTAGTAAAAGAGGGGGTTTATAAGTTAATTACCTGAACAGAAAACAAAAAAAGGGTTCCACCAAAGAGATTCCACAAGGAAAACAGCAGCGCAAACACAAAAGAAACTGTGGAATTGATGATCTTGTCAGAAGTAATTGCTGCTTTTTATGGGGACGGGCAGGGATGGAGGTAATTCCTTGTGGGGATGGGAGGGGGAAGCTCCGTCCTCATCTCCACAAGCCTCAAACTCTTTAAAATCATAAGTAGCAACATTCTAGAGCTCAGATTGTGATGTCATAATGCCTCATTCCACCAATGTCTAAGCTCCATCCTCATCTGCACAAGCCTCAAACTCTTTAAAATCATAAGTGTTCAAGGCTTGTGCAGTTAAGGCAGAGCTTGCAGGAATGGGGCAGGGACAGGAACAGCGACAGAACTCACAGGGATGGCGAAATTTGTCCCCATGTCATTTGCTATGTCAGAGCTTATCTATTCTTTGAGTGAAAAAATATTTCCTCCTATTGGTTTTAAAAGTATTTCCCTGTAACGTCATCGAGTGTCCCCTAGTCTTTGTCATTTTTGAAGGAGTGAAAAATCAATCCACTTGCACCCGTTCTCCTCCGCTCAGGATTTTGTAGACTTCAATCCAATCTCCCCTCAGCCGTCTCTTTTCCAAGCTGAAGAGGTCTAACCGTTTTAGTCTTTCCTCATACGAGAGGAGTTTCATCCCCTTTATCTTCTTTGAACCTGTTCTAATTCTGCTATGTCTTTTTTGAGATACAGTGACCAGAATTTAACACAAAATTCCTAATCTTGTTGTACAAATAAAACCTGTTAATAGTCATAAATGTCCAGCCCATATTCTTTATCGTGCCAGCAATAATGCCTTAACTATCCTTTTCTTTCTTTTCCTCTTGTACAATCTCATCGAGTTGTGCTAATATATTTGTAAACTGCTTAGATGCACCATGTATGAAATCATCATAACTCCGATACTAAAAGAACCCAAAGGAACAACAGACCAACCATCCAACTACAGACCCATAGCCTCAATCCCACTTTACGTCAAGCTGATGGAAGGCCTCGTAGCTAAAGCCTTAACCTCATACCTAGAAAACCACATCTTACTCCACCCCACACAGTCTGGCTTCAGAACCAACTACAGCACTGAGACCCTACTAGGAACACTCATGGAAACAGCTAGAAACATAGAAACATAGAAATAGACGGCAGACAAGGGCCCACGGCCCATCTAGTCTGCCCACCTTAATGTCCCTCCCCTACCTTTGCCCTGTGAATAGATCCCATGTGCCGATCCCATTTGGCCTTAAAATCAGGCACGCTGCTGGCCTCAATCACCTGTAGTGGAAGACTATTCCAGCGATCAACCATTCTTTCAGTGAAAAAGAATTTCCTGGTGTCACCTCGTAGTTTCCCGCCCCTGATTTTCCACGGATGCCCTCTTGTTGTCGTGGGACCCTTAACATAGTAACATAGTAGATGACGGCAGATAAAGACCCGAATGGTCCATCCAGTCTGCCCAACCTGATTCAATTTAAATTATTATTATTTTTTTTTTCTTCTTAGCTATTTCTGGGCGAGAATCCAAAGCTTTACCCGGTACTGTGCTTGGGTTCCAACTGCCGAAATCTCTGTTAAGACTTACTCCAGCCCATCTACACCCTCCCAGCCATTGAAGCCCTCCCCTGCCCATCCACCTCCAAACGGCCATACACAGACACAGACCGTACAAGTCTGCCCAGTAACTGGCCTAGTTCAATCTTTAAAGAAGATATCTTCCTCCGCCTCGATGCGGCCCGTAAGATACTTGAACGTCTCGATCATGTCCCCCCTCTCTCTGCGCTCCTCGAGCGAGTATAGCTGTAATTTGTCAAGCCGTTTTTCGTATGGTAGATCCTTGAATCCCGAGACCATCCGGGTGGCCATTCTTTGCACCGACTCCAGTCTCAGCACATCCTTGCGATAATGCGGCCTCCAGAATTGCACACAGTATTCCAGGTGGGGCCTCACCATGGATCTATACAATGGCATAATGACTTCCGCCTTACGACTGACGAAACCCCTTCGTATGCAGCCCATGATTTGTCTTGCCTTGGACGAAGCCTGCTCCACTTGATTGGCAGACTTCATGTCCTCACTGACGATTACCCCCATGTCTCGTTCTGCTACCGTTTTTGCTAGGATCTTGCCATTAAGGGTACATCTCTGTACAGGCAAGAAAATCCTGCTCATACAACTAGACCTTTCTGCAGCCTGGTAGACCTGGTAGACCATGACATCCTCCTACAAACACTAGACTCCATAGGAATGTCAGGCAAGGTACTCTCATGGTTTAAAGGCTTCCTACAATCCAGAACCTACAGAGTTAAAACAAATAAAGAAAAATCAGAACCATGGTCCAACCCCTGCGGAGTTCCCCAGGGATCACTTCTATCTCCCACACTATTCAACCTATACATAGCTTCCCTCAGCTCCTGCCTAGACAAACATGGCATAACCTCATACAGCTATGCAGATGACATCACCATTCTCCTCCCCTTCGACCATCCAGAGCCCACCATGACAGGCATAATACACAAAACACTCGAAACAGTAGCAACAAATTAAAACTTAACCCTGACAAAACAAACTTCATCCTCCTAGAAAACAGCAAAACTCCAACCTTAGCAAACCTAGTAATAAACTCGATCTCATACCCCATTCAACCCACACTAAAACTTCTTGCAGTACTGATTGACAGAGGTTGTACCATGCAACCACAAATCAACAAAGTAATAAAAGCATCATTCGGGACTATGAGAAACCTAAGACAAATCCAAAAATTCTTCGACAGGAAACAATTCCAACTTTTGGTACAATCTCTTATCCTTGGACTAATAGACTACTGCAACAGCGACAATTATAAAGCAACTACAAACAATACAAAATACAGCCGACTAACTCAATCCACCTCAACCAGACACAGGAGAACCCACTCACTATTCACATACCCGCCAACCAAAAACGTCAAACGAAGAAAACTATATGACAACCTAATGGCCACCAAAGCAGCAAAACTAGACAGACAAATCACCAATCTACTGTCTTTGACCACAGACTACAAAACCTTCAAAAAAGAAACTAAAACCCTACTTTTCAAAAAATACATAAAACCTATTTAACATGACCAGTTCCTTCCCAAACTCCACCTACCACACTTTCTACCCCTATCAAATCAAAAATGTTTCTAATTACCCAACATGTATCATCTTAAGTTCTCTACAATTCTTATATAATCCACCTAATTATCTTGTAACCTCCTGACAACTCTTATGTAATCCGCCTTGAACCGCAAGGTAATGGCGGAATAGAAATCACTAATGTAATGTAATGCATGTGATTTGTGGTATATCAAACCATTGTAAAAAACCAACCCCCAATAAATTAATTAGTAATTAAATCAAGGAATTTTAAAGAAACTCATTCTAAATTAAACTTAAGATGCAAGCAAGTTAAAGCCTTTTTGGCTATGAAATCTAAGATGCTGGACAATGGGGCCACTTTTTTCTTAAAGTTCCCATGCGGCTCCTGATTGGGGAGGAAGAGGCGGTCCTGATTAGTACAGGAAGAGACAGTCGGAGCATACCGCGAGCGATTTCCTTCACTCGCCGGCGCTCTGGCTGCCCTCTCCTGCCTCTCCGGCTGCCCTCTCCTGCCCGGTCATTCGCGGTCAGAAAATACTATGAATGACCCAGACCACGAATTTGGGACCGCAAATTCGTGGGGGAGCACGGTATAGTAAGAAGGATAATGGATCCTTCTTCGTATTGCCTAAATTATCTTAAATTAGAGTTGCTTTTCCCCATTGATGTGGGCTAGATGAGATCTTAAAATGGCGATAAGCTGTTTTATTATTTTTATTGAATTTTCTTTTGTTCCCATGTTCTGTATTTTTTGATGGATACATTGTAAAAAACTTGATAAATAAATTTAAAAAAAAAGATGCAAGCAAGTTAAAAATCAGACCCTTTTATGAGCTGGCCAAGAAATATTCATTCTCTGTATTCCGGCATGGGGGAGAGGAACAGAAGTCCATTCTCAACAGCAAATTCCACCAGCGGTTTCAATATTTAATGCCTCCCGTTCTATGAATCTGGAGCACATAGCCAGGTTCTTTCATCACCTCTTCCTTTTACAGACACGATGCTGACACGTCTTTGAAAGGGTTACATTTTAATATACGCTGAGACTTGCTTAATGGTGAATCCTAGTTCACTCATAAATATTTAATATAATGGGAGACTCGTTTTCCCCTAATTTATGCCATTAGCATGAAAAATATGTATCCAACGTACAGTACTTCTACACAGATTACTGTACGCCCAATGGCAGTCAGTATCAACCAAGTACTTGGGGACCACCCAGTCAGTCTGTTTTTCAAGATATCCACAGTGATATATTTTCACATACTTTTTCATGCGCTAATTCTTGTGTATCTCATGCATATTCATGACCAGACAGACCCCAAGGACTGTGCTTGAAAACCAGTGACCTGCAATATACTAAGTGCTGTGATTTTTGGGGTTTTGTTTTTTTTACTCTCATTCTTGCGCATACAGTAGAAATAATACTGAATGCTTGTTAATAGATGCCTCAAAAAGCAGAACTGCATTTCTCTCTGATGAGGTTATGAACCTAGGCTGCTAATATTGTATCACTTTTTTCGACTAGCATTTCCAGATGTGGATATTTTATAGTTTTGTCATTACAGTAAAACCTTGGATTGCAAGACAAGCAAAACATTTGATTCAATTTTAACTTGATATACAAGCAATGTCTTGCAATACAAGTACATACAGTATACACACATCACAACTGAGCCGATAGTTCTTCTCTCTCTCTCCTCTTTTTCTCTCTCTCTTCTCTCTCTCTCTCTCTCTCTTCTCTCTCTATCTTCTCTCTCCTCTCTTTATTTCTCTCTCCCTCTTCTCTCTTTCTCTCTCCTCTCTTTTTCTCTCTCTCTTCTCTCTCCTCTCTTTTTCTCTCTCTCTTTTCTGTCTCCTCTCTCTTTTTCTCTCTCTTCTCTTTTTTTCTCTATCCCTCTTTTCTCTTCTCTCTCTTTTTCTCTCTCTCTCGCTTCTCTCTTTTTCTCTCTCTCCTCTCTCCTCTCTTTTTCTCTCTCTTTTCTGTCTCCTCTCTCTTTTTTTCTCTCTCTCTCTCTCTTCTCTCTTTTTCTCTCTCTCTCTTTTCTCTCTCCTCTCTTTTTTTCTCTCTCTCTCTCCTCTCTCTTTCTTTCTCTCTCTCTCTTCTCTCTCCTCTCTCTTTCTCTCTCGCTCTCTTCTCTCTCTTTCTCTCTCTCTCCTCTCTCCTCTCTCTCTCTCTTTCTCTCTTCCACCACAGGAGTGTAGTGACTGTTCTAAATGAGTGAGGTCTTGCAATAAGAGTACATATAATATTTGTATTAAAGTTTTTGGGTTGTGGAACAAATCATCTGAGTTTCCATTATTTCCTATGGGGACATTTGCTTTGATATATGAGTGCTTTGGATTACGAGCATGCTTCTGGAACGAATTATGCTCGCAAATCAAGGTCTGACTGTATTTAGTTTATTATCTGTAGATGTTTTTGAATTCTATACTGTAGGGCAGGCCTGCAGAACTCAAAAATGATCCGGGCTGTAGCGAGGGCTGCAGGTAGTGGCCACGGCTCGAGGCACCCGGAAGTGTACGGACGTTGCTGTGATGACATCACATGCATGTGTGACATCATCATGATGACATCCGTGCATGCACAGAAGCCTACCAGACGGGCCCTGAGACACCAGTAGGGGGATGCCAGGACCAACAATCTAATTATGGCAGCCTTCAGAGCGAACCTAGCAGGCTGCTGTCAGTCTCCGCACACGTTCCCTCTGCCATGGTCCCACCCTTTATGTCAGGGGAGGGGCGGGACTGCAGCAGAGGGAACATGGTTCGGAGGCCAACGGCAGCCTGCTAGGTTCGCTGTGCAGGCTGCCGTAATTAGCTTAGTAGCGGCCTGCGGAGGACAAGTTCTCCTGCTGGGAGTGGGAAGCAGCAGAAGTAAGGCCTTGCGGGACACTGGATTGGGACACCGGGGAAGAGAGACAGAAAAGGACCTTGAGGAGGAGTGGGAAAATAGACTTGAAGACAGGAAAAGACAGGACAGATGCTGGACTAGAGGAGGTAGTCTGATATGGATTTAAGTTATCACTGTTTGACCAACCTTGTTTTTTTTGATGAGGAAAAGAGGTGTCATGTTGGTTTGGAGCTGGTGAATTCATTATCCTGTTATTACGAGTTGTTATATACAGTACTGTGATAAAGTATTCCCCATGGAAATACATAAAGTCACATATTGACACCTGAAGAAAAGTACAATAAAATTAATTTTGTCCACATTGTGTTGAGTAACAAGGAAGAAGAGACCGACTCTTCATTACCGCAACTTCTAATGCATCCCTGTACCCTGGAAGGAAATAAATCATCACAGTGAATCTGGGTCTTATCCAACATATTGTAACAATGTGGTAGAAGCCATAATTTGTGGTACACGTTAAGCCCACTTTGGATAAATATAAAAGCCATCTTTTCTTGATCATGACGGGAATAGCTATCCAAATGGTTACACGAAATTGGAAGAGCCATGGCAGACTTAATTACGCATTTTGGTGGGCAAATGTGTGTTCCACTTATAAGTACGAGAGAATGAATGCGTATTGTTTAGGGTTTAGTAAGTCGTTTAATAAAGTGTGGAGCCCGTTGCCTACATTTGTTATCTCGCAATATGGGTCATATATCTCTCCTTTTCTTAGATTTCCTTACACATCTGGGGGGGTAGGGGAGGGAAATGTATTTTGAGTATTAAAAAATTACTTAATTATAATTGTATTCACAAAATATGTCTTCTTGTATTAATAATTGGGAGGGGGGAAATGATTGTTTCATGTATTACTTGTGTATTTAATAGTGCATTTTATGCAGTGTTTATGTTCAATTAATTGTTTTGCACTGTCAAAGTTTGAAAATCAATAAAGATTTATTTAAAAAAAAAAAAACAACAACTCCAAAAACAACAACAACAATGTGGTAGACAAAATACACTTAGGACTGCCAGGTAGGAGATGCTGATGGAGCCTAATCTAATGACTATATGGCCCTCTTTTACTAAGATGCGCTAACCGATTAACGCTCGCTAAACGCTAACAAGTGCATGTTAGTCTATGGACGTGTTAGCCTTTAGCACGCGCTAATTTGATTATGCTAATCGGTTAGCGCACCTTAGTAAAAGAGGGGGGGGGTATGTGTCAGTTCTCAAGACCCACTTGGCCGTTTTCAGGGTATCCACAATAAATATGTTTGAGACATATTTGCAAACAGTGGCGGGGAGAGGGTGCGAAGCGCTCGGGGGCAGCAGTGGTGCCCCTCCCCTCCCCTCCACCCCCCACTCTTTCCCCAACCTCCCTGCCACATGCACATCCTTCCTGCTGGTGATCTACGGGCAGGGGGAGGGGGGGGGTGTCCAGCCGGTAGTCTTCATGGGGGGAGGGGATGAGTCGCCGCTAAATATTTCGCACCAGAGAGATCCCTAGCTTCGATAAGCTCAGCGGCAACCTGAATCTCTAACCGGCGTCTGCAACATGGACGTCGGTTAGAGAATCGGGTTATTTTTGGGCGGGCTTAGGTGTGATTCTGTATAGGTCGCCCATCGGCTTCTGAGACCAGGTGTCATATCCAGAATCCAGGCCTGAGTGAAGAAATACAGTATTTTCTCCTGTTTGTTTTAAAAATCTACAACTTAGTAGCTTCATTGCATGCCCCTTAGTCCTAGTATTGTTTGGAAAACGTAAACAAGCGAATCACATCTAACCTTTCCACTCCACTCAGCATTTTATCGACCTCTATCATATCTCCCCTGAGCCATCTCTTCTCCAAATTGAAGAACCCTAACCACTTCCTCACAGGGAAGCCATCCCATCCCTTTTATCATTTTCATCTCCCTTCTCTGTACCTTTTCTAATTCCGCTATATTCACTGTCTTAGTGAAATTAGAAGAGGAAGATCGTGAACGCAATGCAGTCAGGCCAAGATTAGCTCATCACTTGAAGGAACTCTGTATAGTGAAAAAAAATATCAAACATACAACATCAAAAGGACACAATCCTTGTGGATTCCAGCCTCATTCTCTGCCGTGCTTTACATGAGGTGACTATCCCTAGACTGATGATTGCTATGATTAAAATGTTGCCAAAGGATTTATAGATAATTAATTAAACTATAAATATATGGAAAGATATTGCAGGAGCTGTGCTTTGAATAAAGACAGCAAGACAGAAGAGTTACATTTAAAAGTCATAAGATCATGCGCAAGTTCACAATAAGTAATTATTTTAAAAAACTGTTTGAAGTTATAATATCTCATTTCCAATGCATTAATTAAACAGTACGCGAATCGTTTAGCAGTTTGAACTCTGCTGCATTGTCAACATCTCAGGCGGCTGTTTTTCTTTGCCACAAAGACATTACCCCTTGCCTGTGTCCAGGCTGTGAATCTGAAATGCGTTTCAGAAACTCACATTAATGTTCTCGGAGTACAACATCACTATGATGAGAAACATGACGGCCGAAAAAGGACAAATGGCCCATCCAGTCTGACCATCCGCAGCAACCATTATCTCTTCCTGTCTCTAAGAGATCCCACGTGCTTATCCCAGGCTTTCTTGAATTCAGACACAGTCTTTGTCTCCACCACCTCTTCCGGGAGACTGTTCCATGCATCTACCACCCTTTCTGTAAAAAAAAGTATTTCCTTAGCTTACTCCGGAGACTATCACCTCTAAACTTCATCCTATACCCTCTCATTGCAGAGTTTCCTTTCAAATGAAAGAGTCTCGACTCATGCGCATTTATATTACATAGGTATTTGAACGTCTTTTATCATATCTCCCCTCTCCCTATTGGCTAAGGCTCTTAACATTTGCATCTCCTCTTCCTATAGGCTAAGGCTCTGTGCACCTGCATTGTGAGGTCATAGAGCTTTATGGTTATAGAAACAGAAACATGATGGCAGATAAAGGCCAAATGGCCCATCCGCAGCATCCACTATCTCCTCCTCTCCCTATTGGCTAAGACTCTTAACATTTGCATCTCTTCTTTCTATAGGCTAAGGCTCTGTGCACCTGCATTGTGAGGTCATAGAGCTGCCCATCTGCAGTAACCATTATCTCTTTCTCTCTCTGAGACATCCCACTGCCTATCTCAGGCCCTCTTGAATTCAGACACAGTCTCTGTCTCCACCACCTCTTCCAGGAGACTGTTCCACGCATCTACCACCCTTTCTGTAAAAAAAAGTATTTTCTCAGATTACTCCGGAGCCTATCACCTCTTAACTTCATCCTATACCCTCTCATTGCAGAGTTTCTTTTCAAATGAAAGAGACTCGACTCATACGCATTTATATTACATAGGTATTTGAACGTCTTTTATCATATCTCCCCTCTCCCTATTGGCTAAGGCTCTTAACATTTGCATCTCCTCTTCCTATAGGGTAAGGCTCTGTGCACCTGCATTGTGAGATCATAGAGCTGCCCATCTGCAGTAACCATTATCTCTTTCTCTCTCCAAGACATCCCACTGCCTATCCAAGGCTCTCTTGAATTCAGACACAGTCTCTGTCTCCACCACCTCTTTCGGGAGGCTGTTCCACGCATCTACCACCCTTTCTGTAAAAAAAGTATTTCCTTAGCTTACTCCGGAGTCTATCACCTCTTAACTTCATCCTATGCCCTCTCATTGTAGAGTTTCCTTTCAAATGAAAGAGACTCGACTCATGCACATTTATATTATGTAGGTATTTAAACGTCTCTATCATATCTCCCCTCTCCCGCCTTTCCTCCAAAGTAGAGATTGAGATCTTTAAGTTTGTCCCCATACGCTTCTGTACACTGTAGAAACTAAGGACTATTAAAAAATACTTTGATGCTACATCCTTTAGATTACTGGTGCAGTCCTTGATCCTATCAATTCTGGACTACTGCAACATCATTTATCTAGGTATTCCAAAGAAAACAGTATAAAAATTAAGAATAGTGCAAAACACTGCAGTTCGCTTGATCTTCAGATTGAGGAAAAACGACCACATTAGCCCCTACTACAGAAGGTTGCTCTGGTTGCCAACGGAGGCGCGAATAATGTTCAGGTTTGCCTGTATTTGTTTCAAGCAGGTTTGGGGACTAGCGCCTTCTTACCCCCATTTCGTACTCCACAACCCCACACAGTCAACCAGAAACCGTAACATATTTACATACCCAAGGATCACCGGCTGCAAATACAAGTCCTTTTTGGACAGGTCCTTCTTGTTCCAAGCAAGCAAACAGCAGTCCTGGCTTGGTAATTTCATCAATGGAGCCAGGCTGACCTACGGTGCCTTTCGGAGAGAAATTAAAACCGTACTGTTTGACAGATTCATCTCCTAAACAGAAGCCTCACTAAACTTCCTACGTTTTATTTTCCCTCTGTCTATTTCTTGTGTACATTACATTACATTACATTAGTGATTTCTATTCCGCCTGTGCCTTGCGGTTCTAGGCGGATTACAAATTAGAAGAGATCTGGACATTACCGAGAGAATTACGTAACAGTGATTACCGAGAGAATTACATAACAGTGATTCATGTACTTTACATGGTGTGGTAGAGGATTATAAATTATAAGATATCTGGATTATTCCGAAAGAATTACATAGCAGAGAATCAAGTGATAACAGGATACAGTGGAGAATATCAGTATATACGGATTACAGAAGAAAAATTTTTGGAAGGTAAGGTTTTAGGAGTTGACTAATGTGTTATTCACGAGAGGGAGAGCATGTGCGAAAGGGGAGGAGATTAGTTGGTAGGGATGTGTTTTTTGAATAGAAATGTTTTGATTTCTTTTCGAAACACTTTGATGTCTGTTGTTTTGATCATCAGTTTGGTGATGGTGGGGTCAATTTTCGCTGCCTGTGTCGCTAGTAGTCTGTCGTATAGTTTCTTACGTCGGGTACCATTATGAGGGGGGAAGGTGAATAAGTTGTACCCTCACTTCCTGCATTCTATAATTCGCTGATTGTCCAGCCTTCTTCGATGTGAACTGCCTAGAAGTCATCTGACTATGGCGGTATAGAAGAATAAAATTATTATTATTATCACGAAGACCACATACCATTTTAGTAGCCTTCCTCTGGACCGACTCCATCCTTTTTATATCTTTTTGAAGGTGCGGCCTCCAGAATAAAAAGCCCGAGAGCCTGTCTCGACGGGCGGCTCTAACGCGGAGCTGGGTGGCCCGCGTTGCCGTCCGTCGGGAAGATAGACAGGAGGAGGTGGGTAGGCAGGTAAAATTTTAAAGAAGGGAGGAGGTCTTTCCCACCGTGGGACGGACCTCCTATAGGTCAAATCGGGGCCGCAGGGTTGGGTGGGTGGGGGGGTATATAAGCTGGAGGCTCGGAGGACCGTAACGGTTTCCGGTCCTCCGAGGCAGCTTTCCCGCCCTCCCACCCGTTAGTTCTGTGTGAGGTAGTGGGGGTTTTTGGTCGGCGGTATCCCGAGCTACTGGCGGCTGGTCTCATCATGGGATGAGTGGTAGGCCGGCTGGGAGCCGTGCCGGTGGGTCGGATGACCCTGGACAATGGGGCATGTGGGGACATGCCACCCCTCGGACCCTTGCTTAGACGGCAGGGTCGGGGGCCATTTTCATCTATGTCGGTAGCTCGGGATCAGGGGTCACAATGGTGGGTTCCATTGTGGCGGTTTAATTAGATAAAATGTTAGTTAAGGATGTTTATATATGTTGTTTACTATATGTAAATTGTATTTAAATATGTTTTACAATAAACAGGGCTGCGGCCAGGTTTATCCACTCAGGTCTATGTGTCTTATTGGTGTGAGGGTGGGATTGGTAATTAATGTTGAAATGGTATGCATTGGGGAAGCGGGCCGCTCCAGCTTCCGCTGTTATTGTACATAATATTCTAAATGAGGTCTCACCGGAGTCTTATACAGAGGTATCAATACCTCCTTTTTCCTACTGGCCATATCACTCCCTATGTACCTTAGCGTTCTTCTAACTTTCACTTGATAAGTCTTGGCAATCTCTCCGTAACATCTTGGATTTTGGCACCAGGCAGACAACATACCTCCCGGGACATCATGCCTGGGTCTGCAGAGGGACGCTTCTGTACCTCTCAGAAGGGAATCGCCAACCACCACTATCTTTCGCTTGTGTCCTTTTGCCGATATAACAAGTTGAGACAACATCAGGCAGTCCTGGAAAGAAAAACTGGTTGGAGATGGCGAGAGAATTATAGCTATTTTGTCACCCAGACCCTCTTTTGCAACGGCGCGCTAAGCATTTCAGCGTAGATTTAGCGCACGTTAAATCAACGCATGCGCTAACCGCTAACGCATCCATAGGATAACGTACACGCATTAGCGTTTAGCGCGTGTTTGGCGCATGCTAAAAGGCTTAGCGCACCTTTGTAAAAAAGGGGGCAAGTTCAAGATGAGTTGAAAAACCCCCCTAAACTGTACCTCTTTGAGATACAGCTATTCATCAATTCAAGCCTATCTCTTTGATAAATTTCTCTGACTCCTTTCCTGTCTTGTTGTATCTATGAAATGCTTCCGGATAAATCCTGACTACTCTTGGCTTGCTAATGTAATGTGAAAATCCCGCTCCCGCGGCGGCCCTTAGGTCAAAGACCAGCGCCCTAACTGAGACCATCCTTACCTGCGTACGTTCCGGTTCAGCAGGAACTTGTCTGACTTTGTCTTGAACATAAGAACATAAGAGGTTGCCTCCGCTGAGTCAGACCAGAGGTCCATCTCGCTCAGCGGTCCGCTCTCGCGGCGGCCCATCAGGCCTAGTTGCCTGAACAGTGTCCCTGACTAATTCTGTACTGTCTCTAATCCTATCCCTATAACCTACCTCTACTCCTATCTATACCCCTCAATCCCTTGAGTCCCTGGAGGGTGTTTTCCCCTATAACAGCCTCCGGAAGAGCGTTCCAGTTTTCCACCACTCTCTGAGTGACGAAGAACTCCCTTACGTCGCAATGGCTTGATCCTAAACTTGGTTCCCGTAAAAACATAAGAACTGCCATACTAGGACAGACTGAAGGTCCATAAAGCCCAGTATCCAACAGTTGCCAATCCAGGTCACAAATACCTGGCATGATCCCAAGGAGTGAGAAAACAACAAGGCAATCAGTCCATTATAGAATCCAAAGTGGAACAGACAACAACAAACAGACCACATGGAGATAAAAACAAGGTTTATCAAGATGCTCCCAGGAACAATGTGTTTCGCCAACAAGACTGCCTCAGGGGGCAAATAACTAGCTGGAATATGAGAACAGCTTCCACAGTTACAACAGACCCTGGACTTTCTTTTTTTAGAGTTGGTGGAAGCTGCATTTTGGACACCAACTTACTGCTCAGGTTTGTGGAAGCTGTTCTCAGATTCCAGCTAGTTATTTGCCCCCCCCCCCCCCCCCCCCGAGGCAGCCTTGTTGGCGAAACATGTCAGGCATTTTTCCATGGAGCATTTTGATTAAATCTTAGGGCTCCTTTTACTAAGGTTTTAGCATGCTATAATGCTGTGCGCGAGAGACGTTAACGCCTCCATAGAGCTTGCGTTAGTATTTTTCGTTTAGAACACGTGGTTTGCATGCGCTAAAAATGCTAGACCCCTTAGTAAAAGGAGTCCTTGGTTTTATTTCCATATGGTCTGCTTGCTGTCATCTGTTCCACATAAGATCCCAAAGAGTAAAACATATTATCTGCTGATTATCCTAGGAATAAGCAGTGGATTTTCCCAAACTCATTTTAATAATGGTTTATGGAGCTTTGTTTTAGGAAAGTAGCCACACCTTTTTTTAAACTCTGCTAAGCTAACTGCTCTCACCGCATTTTCTGGCAATGAATTCCAGAGTTTAATTACACATTGAGTGAAGAAATATTTTCTCTGATTTGCTCGAAATCTATGTACTTAGGAGCTTCATTGCATGCTCCCTAGTTCTAGCATTTTTGGAAAAAATAAACAAGTGACTCACATCTACCCTTTCCATTCCACTCAGTATTTTATAAACCTCTATCATATCTCTCCTGAGCCATCTCTTCTCAGCCTGAAGAGCCCTAGTCACGTTAGCCTTACCTGACAGGGAAGCCATCTCATCCTGTCATATCTTTGTCGTTAACATCCAAGTCATCACACATACCCAGAAATTAAATGCTGGACCCTGGGTATGGCTCATCATTGAATATTCAAGGTTAATTCCACCCACGGTTGTAAGCGGCTTAAAAACCACTGACCATATTTTACCCCTTGGGGGTTTTATTTCCCTCAGGTATGTGGGTATTTGCTGTTTTGTTTATAATGTTTTTATATTTTAGCATTTTGTTTTCTTGTAATATAGCCGGGCTTGTTATTTGATACATTGTAACCTGCTTTGAATGCATTCACCAAAGGAAGACATCAGGTCTAAGTAAATAAACAGGCAAAGTTGGAGTTAACTTCTAACAGAATGCAGATGTGTGCTTGTAAGCTTGGCTGCCTGGAACTTTTTATCAAATCCAATAGAATAATCACTCTTATGTAATTCAAAGTGACCTGTTTGAAACGTACATCAACTGCTGATAGAACTTATGCTCAGAGACATGAAGGCAATAAACAGGGGAAAACCCCCAACACTACTGCCTCACCACCCAATCATCGCACGTTCAAAAAGATTTTTAGTTGATCAAGTTATGTGAAGAAATATTTCCTGGTGTCCCCACTAAATTTCCCTCCTCTGAGTTTGAGCGGGTGCCCCCTTGTGACTGAGGGTCCCTTGGGAAGGAATATATCGTTTTCCACCTCGACACGACCTTTAAGTACGTCACAGGTCTTCTCATATTTTTTTATCGTTGCTGGATAATAGACTTGTGGTCCCCCATCCTTCGAAGGCTGTAAGTGGGGAAACCACTTGAAACTCAGCCTTCTACATGGTTGCTTCTACCCTATGGAATTCTCTGCCATGGTATGTTCTTCTGGAACAATCTTATCCAGCCTTCCGTGCCACACTAAAAACATATTGATCTGAAAAAACTTTTTATATTAAGATGATTTTCTGAGCGATGAGACTGTGCGGAGACATGCGCTGTGGCGGTACCAAGATGTGGTGAGTGTATCTTCCTTGTGACTTTGTACAGCGCTGCGTATGTCTGGTAACGCTATAGAAATAACAGTAGTAGTAGTAGTAGTAGTGTGAAGCGTTTCAGGCGTTGGGAAGCAGAGCTGAGATTGTGATGTCATAATGCCTCATTCCACCAATAAGAGCCATCCTCATCAGTGATGTCACAATGGCTCGATTGACCCTCTGCCCTCCAACCCCGCCAGATGATTAACTGTTCCCCTTAACTGTATCCATGATATCCTGTTTGTCTGTCTTGGCTGTTTAGATTGTAAGCTCTTTCGAGCAGGGACTGTCTTCTTTGTGACTCTGTACTGTGCTGCGTACGTCTGGTAGCGCTTTAGAAATAATTCATAGTAGAAGTCGTATCTGTGATGATTGATTCTTTCCTGTTATCAGTGGAGTTTTGCTTTTAATTTCTTTTAGATATTTTATTGTTCACCACCTTGATTTCTCTGTGCAAAAAGAGCAGTATATTCAACTCAATCAGGTTTGGACAAGTTCCTGGAGGAAAAGTCCATAGACTATTATTGAGAAAGACATGGGGGAAGCCACTGCTTGCTCTGTATTGGTAGCATGGAATATTGCTACACCTTGGGTTTTGGCCAGGTACTAGGGACCTGGATTGGCCACCGTGAGACCAGGCTACTGGGTTTGATGGACCATTGGTCTGACCCAGTAAGGCTATTCTTCTGTTCTTATGAATGACTGAATATTAGCAATTAGTGGCCAGCGGCTAGCCAGTTATCTGCGAAATGCAAAGTGCTAGCCAGCTACGTTCAATGGCCAAATCAGGCTGCTTAAATAGCTATAAACTTAGCCAGACGGTGCCGAATGTCATGTTTATAGCGGCCAGAAATAAACCAGATATTCAAGGCTGGTAACTCTAAACCTTTTTGCCCTGCCTTGTGTCTTATCTTTGCAACTTTTCCTCAATGATTCTGATTAGGTAGTTAATTTTCCTCGTAACTTTTTCTCACTACTTGTGACCAGGTCGTCACTATCTTCATTAATCTTTGCTTTTCTTTCTTCCGCATCTTGCCGTCTTGTTTCTATATCCTGCTTGCTTTTCCCTTAAGATATTGTGGCTTTGAAACGTCTTGAGAAAGAAGGAACAACTGGATAGGCTCCTGATTCCTTACAGCCCGTCAAGAGTTCTTAGATCATCCTCACAAGCTTCCCTATATGTCCCCTCTTTAAAAATCATTGGTACTCGCCGTGACCTGATCTTCTCGGTTACAGCCCCAACTATTTGGAACTCACTCCCTCTATATTTAAGACTTGAACAAGATTTGAAAAAATTCAAAAATAGCTTAAAGTGTTTCCTTTTTAAAGAAGCCTTTAACTGTTGATTCCTAATTTTTTATCGTCTTGTATTTAATTCAGATTATATACCCCCTCTTTTTAGATTTTCCTGTTTTCAAATTCTTTTCTCACACCATCCTTATGTTCTAACCCAATCTGATTAACACATTTTTTTTTTATTGTATTTTTTCTTTTTCCCTCCTTTCCTACTGTTTCATGTGTTTGTTACCCCAGTTCGTTTTTTAATTTTAAAGTAATTATTTTTATTTACGATGTATTTGTGATTTAAGAAATCCAATTTTATTTCTTTGTAAAACGCTTTGTATCCTGAAAAGCGTTTAATCAAATAATATAATAAACTTGAAACTTGAATAATAACTGACTCATGATTAGAATACTCCCTCCACTTCAGCCACTTTGTCTTGCTTATTATTGGTCATTTTTTTCCCCTTTTTAATTGGTAATGTCACTCTTTGAAAGTCTTGGATCCAATAATTGGGGACTATAGATTGCTTAAGAGTAAAAGAATATGTGATATGTTTCTTATTATTATTTATGTTAAGGATTACAATCTTACTGTACAAGATATAATGCTTGATAATTTTTTTTTTTTTGTAAAATGATAAATAAATAATAATAAAAAAAAGACATTGTAAACCTTTCCTGCCCTTTTCGTCCTCTTGTGCTTGGTTTGGTTCATTTATCCAAGTACGTTCCCCTTGTTATGTTTTTATTTTAAATATGGCCCAATGTTTTAATTTATTTATTTTATTGATTGGACCTTTTTTTCCCCCCTGCTAAAAATGGCGGTATAATCAAATCAAATAACTGTAGATATAGCCTAGCACTGAATATCCAGCCTCGGAGCCGACTCTGGGCATCGGCCCAGCTAACTCCCGCAGTCTGAATATCGTGCCCAAGGTAAACACTTTGCTGTGTTCCAAACCTCCTGACTTGGATCAACTCCAAAAGTCTCCATTTTACGTCAACCCACGTTGCAGTTCTGAGAACCTTGGCTCCAAAAGTTTTATTACCTCACTTATTGGAGGAACTCAGCTGGCTCCACATGGCCGAAAGTTCTCTTCCTTCAGTACATGTTCTGGGCAAGAGGTTTCTGACATAATACAAGTCAATTAGATACAAACTCCTCTTATTGATCTACAAATGTATTCGCTCAGCAGCCCTCTCTTCACTCATCTCCTCCTATGCCCCCCTGAGCTCCGCTCATACCGTAGGTCCCTCCTATCTGTGCCCTTCTCCTCCACTGCCCAGTGCAGACTCCGTCCCTTCTGTCTTGCTATATGCCTGGAACAAACTTCCCAAATCTCTACGCCAGGCTCTGGCTCTGGCAGTGCTCAAGACCAAGTTAAAACCCCACCTCTTCGAGGGTGCTTTCAACTCCCAACTCCTCTCACCTTGGGTTCTGCACCCCAACACTCTACGTCATGCCTGTCCAAGTTAGACTGTAAGCTCTTCCGAGCAGGGACTTTCTATTAAATGTGAAAATGTACAGCACTTTGTACGCCTTTCAGTGCTATAGAAGTGATAAATACTAGTAGCAGTAGAAATTAGATTGTAAGTTCTACTGAGCAGGGAATGTCTCTTGAATGCTTTAACGTACAGCGCTGCGTACGTCTAGCAGCGCTATAGAAATGATAACTAGTAGAACAAATCGCACTAGGATGTTAAGCTCTGTATTACAGCTCTATAGGCAGCAGCCTAACCCTTGCGGAGCAATTCTATAGGTGGCAAAGTTACACACAT
Source organism: Geotrypetes seraphini (assembly GCF_902459505.1). Taxonomy (NCBI): domain Eukaryota; kingdom Metazoa; phylum Chordata; class Amphibia; order Gymnophiona; family Dermophiidae; genus Geotrypetes; species Geotrypetes seraphini. The sequence continues at coordinate 174,248,135 of NC_047091.1, read as the reverse complement.
AGGCCCAAATTCTGTATATAGTTTCATATGTTATGCATGCAAATCAGTGCATCCAGCCCATTTGCATGCACAGTTTAATTAACAAGCTAATTGGCACTGATAATTAGCAATTAACACTTCATAATTGACACTAATTAGAAGTTATGCGTACAATTCGGTAGGCGCAAGTGGTATATGTCAGTTCTAGTGCACCAATCTCACAAGGGGGCACGGCCAGAGGAGGAGCATGAGCAGATCATGGCTTTCCTAAAACTTACACGCACGGTTATAGAATATGCCTGATCTGTGCACATCTTAAGCACAGGTATTTAGGCCAGGCTTTTCTTGGCCCAAACGGTGTACCTAAATGGTAGTGATGCTGACAGCTGCTAAGCAGGATTCTCTATATATGGTGCATGCCTTTTATAGAATTACGCTAAGCGCCATTATGATCGTCATTGATATTTTAGGAGCTATATATATATATTGTGACCGGGCGTGGCCCTGGCTGGGGCCTAACCTGAGCACACGGGCCTCGGCCGAGTGGTAAGGCGAGGCCTGGAGCATGTGGAGTGGAGAAACACAGCAAACACAGGTGTTTAGAGTAAAAAGAAAAAAAATGATGCTTTATTGGTTTAAACCAGGAGTGCCCACACTTTTTGGGCTTGAGAGCTACTTTTAAAATGGCCAAGTCAAAATGATCTACCAATAATAAAATTTAAAAAAAACACCAAGCACACTGTGCGCAGAGAAAATGTGAGTTATCATTTATATTTGGGGTTTTTTTTCCAAAGAGGTCAAGGCAGATGACTTTGAAATATGCAATGTCACCTCAGTAACAACTATACAAAAACAGACAAATATACCCCTTCCCCTTTTACTAAACCGCAATAGCGGTTTTTAGCGCAGGGAGCTGCGCTGAATGCCCCATGCTGCTCCCGACGCTCATAGGCTCCCTGTGCTACAAACTGCTATCACGGTTTAATAAAAGGAGGTCATAGTGCAAAATATAGACAGCAGAAATAAATTCGGACACATTTTGATCAGTAAATTTAAAATAAAATCATTTTTCCTACCTTTGCTGTCTGGTGATTTCATGAGTCTCTGGTTGCACTTCCTTCTTCTGACTGTAAATCCAATATTTCTTTCTTTATGCCTTTCTTTCTTTATGCCTCCAGACCTCATTCCATTCCCCAACCAACATCTCTCTCTGTCCCTCCATGAGTCCAACTTTTTCTTCCTCTCTCCCTGCCCCTCCCCTTTCTTTCTTTCTCTCTCTCTGCCCCCTTTATTCTTTCTGTCTTTCTTTCCCTCTCCCTGTCTTCTTCTTTCTGTTGTTCTTTCTCTCCCTGCCTCCTTCATTTCTGTCTTTCTTTCTCTCTCCCTGTCCCCCTTCTTTTTTTTTTCTTTCTTTCTTTTTTCTGTTTCTTTTTTTCTTCCCACCCCTTTCTTTCTTTCTCCCTGCCCCTTCTCTTTATCTCTCTCTGCCCCCTTTCTTTCTTTCTTTCTCTCTCCCTGCCTCCTTTCTTTCTTTCTGTCTGTCTAACTTTCTCTCTTCCCCCCCAAGCCACCGCCGCCGATTTCTCCCTGCTTCCCTGACACCAGGCCAGGTGCGTACAAGCGCCGGGCCCACAAGCCTTCCCCTCTGACGTCAATTCTGATGTCAGAGAGGAAGTTCCAGGCCAGCCAGGAATTTCCTCTCCAACGCGTTGGGGGGGGGGGGGAGACTGTGGGCCTGCGCTTGTACGCGCCTGGCCTGGTGTCGGGAAAGCAGAGATAACAGATCACATAGGCAATGTGAGTCTATCACGGAGCCCGGAATGGGCTCCACGATCGACTCGCATTGCCTTTGCGATCGACTGGTCGATTGTGATCGATCTTTTGGGCACCCCTGGTTTAAACAGTTCAGCTCTTATTACAGTTTCATAAGAGCTCAATGATGTTGCAAAAATCAAGAGCAAATATAACATACAAAGTTCAACACATCCTTTCTGCTGCTTTTGGCTTTGGTTCCTATTGTGGAAACCAGGTAAGTCATTCACCATTCAAACCAAACATAAATTGCTTGCAGTTCAGCTGCTGTGTCCGGTATCTACTGGCCAGTACTTGGGGGGAAAAACATAAAAGACGGGGGGGGAAAACTCTTCTCCAAGCTGGAGATTTCAAAACAACAACACACAGCTCAAAAAAACCATAGCTGGGTCTTAATCAAACCTAATGCTCAATTTCAGTAGAAGAGAAAACAATCACATCTCATTCTTCTTTACCAGCAAACTCTGTCCCAGATATGGCAGCTTTTCGTTGAGCTCCATACTAGAGAATGACACGGGGGGAGGGGGGGAATTTGTCCCCATCTCCACCCTGTCCCCGTGAGCTTGTCCCTGTCCCCGTGAGCTCGGTCCACATCCTGTCTCGTCCCTGCGAGCTCAGTCCCTGTCCCCAACCCATCCCCATGAGTTCGGTCCCCGTCCCGTCCCCGCAAACCATCCCCATCCGCACAAACCATCTCCCTTCTGTGTTCCTATTTCCCCCATTTCTAATATCTCCCCTCTGTATCTGTATACTCCTTCCTGTGTCCGGCATTGCCCCTCTGTGTCCATATGCCATCCCCATGTATCTCCCTTTTATGTCTCTGCCCCTATACCCCCAAGCACATAATTTCCCCTCTGTTTCTGTTACCTTCCTGCGTCCAGATTTCCACTCTCTTCCTCTTCCACACCAATGTGTCTCTCTCGTCTCCAATCCCATCTAGCTTCTTTCCCTATTTCTACCCCCCGCTTCCATCATCTGGCTCACCTCCCTGTCCTCCCCTTTCTCATTATTTGTCTTCCTCTTCATCCACTTGGCCCAGCATCTCTTTCCCTTTCACTCCCTCCTTCCTACTGTGAGGGAACATACACAGTCACGGATTGTGCGGTCCAGCAGCCCCCTCCCGCCCGATCGCAGCGTTTCACATATCTAAACTGCATGTATGTTCATTCAACTGTAGTTACATGTTTGGTGAACATAAGGTAATGGTTAAATCCACAATTTTTGTATTTGGGAATTTTTATTTTTTGTATTCTAACGGCCTAAATATCATATGTATGTAACACAAAATCCAAACATCTGTCTCTTCACTTGTTGCATAGAATTACTTTTTTTGCCCAAATCAAATATGGCCGCCAAGAATCTTATGGTACCTACCCTCGCAAGCCACAAGTGTTCACAAAGCAGGAACGCCCCTTTCTGTACTTACACATATCTCTCTCCCTTCCCCTCACCTCACCTTATGTGCCAAATTTAATTTTTCTTCTCCCAGCGGCACACTTTCCAACAAGTCGCTAGCGCGGCTGTTTCAGTTGAATCTTCTCCTCTGACACAACTTCCTGTTTCCGGTTGCATCAGAGGAAGATTCAACTGAAGCAGCCACGCGCACAACTGGTTGGAAAGCGTGCCACTGGGAGAAGAAAAATTAAATTCGGCACATAAGGTGAGGTGAGGGGAGATGGTGGGACGCGGTGATCAGGCAGGAGGGGGCTGCTGGACCATACGATCCATGACCACGCGTGTTCCCTTCACTGTGGAGACAAGACCATTCACCGCTCCACGGGGCAGTGAATGGCTTTGTCCCCATCCCTGAGGCGAACACTATTTTTTTTGCTCCTCGTTTCGGCGGTTACCCGCGGCTCCCCGCAGCTAGCCATGGGTAACAGCCACCGTGTCATTCTCTACTCCATACCTTCTAAGTCAACCCCACCCCAACTCTCTGCAATATCCATGCTGCAGGAATCTGTGGTTTCTATAGCTTCTGGCTCCATGGTAATACCCTCATAACTAAAAGCTGGTTCACAATTAGAGGACTGTACCTGAACCTTTGGTGAGGTAACTGCTTGCTGCTTTCCAGCCCTGTGCTGGAGTACACTCCTTTCTGAATCAGTCAGTCTGTAGTTGGGAGATGGTGTGAGCTTCTTCTGCTTCCTACTAACCATCCCCTTTTCCGTTCCCTGGTGCTGATTAGCACTCAAGTCACCTGAGCTCCCTTGGCTTAGGCCTTCAATTCTCTGGGCTGTTGTGGACTGATTGATGCTCCTTTCGCCTGGACTGATAAGGCTAACCACTCCAGCCCTGGTTTGCCTTGCTCCAACCCTGGGGGCATGCTGCGACTGGTAGTTCATGTCCTTTCCCCGTTTGCTGTTTAGGGAAATTAGAACAGGCTTCGACCAACTTGCCAGTTTTAAAACTGGCCTGTAAAGGATTCTGCTGGTGCTGCAGTGCTCTGGACCTAACTTTGGGGACAGGAATCGCATCTCCTACAGTCCGGTCCGTGCCTCCATCCCCGTTTCGTGGACACTGCAGGGTTTCTTTTACAGGCACAGGGGTGACACTGTGACAATATATATAGAGAGAATCAGGACCATACTACACCTATGTTTAAAATAATAGCAGTTATGCACTTATCTTCACAATATATGTGCATAAGTGCCAAAACTCCTAATATTCTGCAAATACCCGCTTAATTTACATAACGCACATTTGCAGTGGGGGCTTGCATATGGGTAGAGCCTGGGTATGCTCCCACTTAAATGCATAACTGACAGACTACAGAAGAACATAATTGCCATAATGGGATAGACCATCAAGCCCATTATCCTGTTTCCAGCAGTGGCCAACCCAAGTACCTGGCAAGGCCCCAAGGAGAAAAACAGATTTTACGCTGCTTATCCTAGGAATAAGCAGTGGATTCCCCCAAGCCATCTCAATAGTGGCCTATGGACTTCTCTTTTAGGAAATTATCCAAACCTTTTTTAAAACCCTGCTAAGCTAACTGATTTCATCACCTTCTCTGGCGATGAATTCCATGTTGTGTAAAGAAATATTTTCTCTGGTTTGTTTTAAATCTACTACTTAGTAGCTTCATTGCACGTCCCCTAGTTCCTAGTATTTTTGGAAAGAGTGAACAAGCGATTCACATTTACCCTTTCCACTCCACCCATTATTTTATTATATCACCCCTGAGCCGTCTCTTCTCCAAGCTGAGAGCCCTAGTCTCATAGGGAAGTCGCCCCATCCCTTTTATCATTTCCGTCGCTCTTCTCTGTACCTTTTCTAATTCCGCTATATCTTTTTTTGAGATAAGGCGACCAGAACTGCACACAGTAATCGAGGTGTGATACCAGGGCATTATAACATTTTCATCTTTGTTTTCCATTCCTTTCTGCTATTGACAATGAAGTATTAGTTGTTCTTGTAAGGGCAATTCCATAATCTAGATACCCACATTTATGTGTACCTTGCAGTAAATGGTATAGTGTGAAAATTACAAGAGGATATAAGCATACATGATCAGAGCATACCGGGCTCTCACTTATGCCTTTAGCTTGCAGAATACTGTAAGACAGTGTTCTTCAGTGGTGGCTCAGAGACTTCTGGGGTGACCCTTATTATCCTTCAGACTTTTTTTTTTTTTTTTAAACCTGCAACTCTGCCTCTGTAACCAAGTTCACGACAGAAAGAGGGAAGTGACTGGGAGGAAGAGCCACGCACTTGAAGGACAAGGCATTTCTCAATAGGTGAAAAGAATGCATCTGGAAATAATCTCCTTCTTGAACAGTTTGAAGGAGGCTGGTGGGGTGGATGTCACTGACACACATTGGTATGTAACCTCTCATGGGAAAATATGTGGCCTGTCACTGGATCCAAAGAGGCTTTGGCTTAAAAATTAGTGAAGACCATAGCTGTAAGGAGTCCTTTTTCTGAACTAATGTGCACTTAACCACTTTGATTGTCCCAGAGGAAGGCAGCGCATCCAATTCCATTACTCGTGTCCACGGGGCTCTACATTTTTTTTCCCTCAGCTTTTAGCGTTTATTCTCCTGGGATGCCTTCTTCTTTGACCTCCATAGGACAACCTAATTTGGGCTTTTGTGTCTTTTAGGTTTTCTTGGTTTTTAGTACAGTTGTGGCATAAAGTGACAGTGGTGGACCAAGAGACATCAGATGATCCATTTTCAACACTGAGCCGTTGGATTTTGCTGTGGCTGTTACTTCTGTGTCTCAGAAACCAAAGACTCTCGGGGCCTGAGTCTATAAACGGTGCCTAACTGCGCCTAGCTTGAAGGAGTGCCCTCCACACAGTTGCCAGTTAACCGCTAAGCGTTCTTTATAGAATGATGCCTAGTGGTGCGTAAGCAGACTTAGGCATCGCTAGATGGTCTAGAGCAGGGATCTCAAAGACCCTCCTTGAGGGCCTCAATCCAGTCGGGTTTTCAGGATTTCCCCAATAAATATGCATTGAAAGCAGTGCATGCACATAGATCTCATGCATATTCATTGGCGAAATTCTGAAAACCCGACTGGATTGCGGCCCTCAAGGAGGGACTTTGAGACCCCTGGTCTAGAGCTAGGCACTGGTTTTACCTGGCATAATATCCCATTGCCTACCTCAGATGCCTAGTGACGTCTAAGTCAACCAAGTCTATTCTCCTCCCCTAAACACGCCTACTGTTCAGGAAGGCGTCGTGAGGTGTGGGAGGGTACCTTATCTTAGGCATTGCTAGGCACAACATGGCTATCCATGTGCAACCTAACTTGATCATTAAGATGTTTTCTAAATCTGTTCTTAATGGTCAATTACCATGCCGTTTAAACCAATTAAAAACAAGTTGAGTGTAAAACCAAGATAGGCATTGCTAGGCATTCATGATTAAAATGCCTAGCAGCGACGAGGCGCCATTTATAGAATTAGATCCTCTGTGGCATCAAGAAATTATGCCTGGCATCAGTGGTATAGTAAGGGGAGCAGGGGGGAACGTGGTGACCTGCCCAGGGTCACAAGGAGCAGTGTAAGTTGGAATCTACAACCTGCAGGTCTAACCACTGCCTCACATTTACAGACATATAATAAAAGATAGCATGGCAGATATTGTCTGACAAAGATGACAAACCAAAGTTTACAAAGCAAGGTAAAAAATATAATATGAATATGGTAGTTCTCCATCCCTCCTATCCATCCATGGCTGCATGCATATGATGTTCGGAGGCATGACATGTGCCCATATTGTGTTCCTATAAGGCACAGCTATGATATGTGTGCCTATGGCGTAGCTTTTCATGGCACATGCCCACATTTACGCCAGTTTCTATGGACTATTCTGCGCATGAGCTGATTGTTATCACCAGCAACTGACCTCATGTCAATTTGGAGACCCTCCGCAAACTACATTTTGCTTGCTTGGTTCTTCGAGAATGACTCGTCTTTTTCCAATCATTACATTTACGGCTGCTAAGCAACCCGTCGGATTTTACCGGCGGTACTAGAGAATCCGGCCCTCACTATGTTGAAATTTAAGTAGCACGTGCGAATCTTAAAAGTGTAGGGCCATCACTAGTAGGGTGGCCCACAGCCGAAGGGAAAGTATGGACCAGTTGCTTCCAAGTTTCCAAATGTATTTAAGATTTGATGGATCGCTTAATCAAACTTCAAAGCGACGCACATACAACTTTCAGGGGGACAAAACATGCCACATATATCCACAAACAGGACTTGCGCATAGTGAGGAAGGAAATACAATATTTTAAAGAAAATAAGACAAAAAGGAAATGGACAAAAGGGAGGGTGACCAGACTCCGGGCAAGATTCTCAAAACTTTAACGCCGTCACTAAACTGTTTTCCGGTGGTTTAGCCTGCACGCATTGTAGCGGCGGATTATCAAAACGGATTATCTCTGTCTCTAGCGGGGTTTCTAGCAGTCTCCGACAATGGCATGCAAATGGGCTCTTTAACATTGAAATGTTCTTAAAAATTGCCCAGGCATTTTCAAAGAGTGACGTCAGCTTTTGGCGACAAAAAGCTGCGACTGGGCCGGGGGTGCCGTTACAGTGCCAGCACTTGTGCCTTGACTCTGGCTAATGAAAAAAATAATTAAAAAAATGTATCTATATATATTTAGTGGAGGGTAGTAATTTCACGCTTCTTTTGAGTTTTGGGGAGAGACAAAATCCAATGTTTCTTCTTGATAGAAACATCCCTTTCCTCAGAGCGATCTCCATTGATCACTACCCTCTATCGCCTTCCACTCAACCAGTTCTTGACCCAGCCCGTCACTTGTGTGTTTCTGGCTGTGGGTCTTGATTAATTTTTACATTAAAAACAAATGACAAGATTTACCTGAATTATAGTAGTTTTGCGGAGAGAAAGGCATGTTTTATGCGTGATTAACAAAAGTCGACGTTGTTTCTCCCCCTCCTCTTCCTTCCATTTGTCTAATTGTTTCTCCCCCTCCTCTCCCTTCCATTTGTCCAATTGTTTCTCCCCCTCCTCTCCCTTCCATTTGTCCAATTGTTTCTCCCCCTCCTCTCCCTTCCATTTGTCCAATTGTTTCTCCCCCTCCTCTTCCTTCCATTTGTCTAATTATTTCTCCCCCTCCTCTCCCTTCCATTTGTCCAATTGTTTCTCCCCCTCCTCTCCCTTCCATTTGTCCAATTGTTTCTTCCCCTCCTCTTCCTTCCATTTGTCCAATTGTTTCTCCCCCTCCTCTCCCTTCCATTTGTCCAATTGTTTCTCCCCCTCCTCTCCCTTCCATTTGTCCAATTGTTTCTCCCCCTCCTCTTCCTTCCATTTGTCTAATTATTTCTCCCCCTCCTCTCCCTTCCATTTGTCCAATTGTTTCTCCCCCTCCTCTCCCTTCCATTTGTCCAATTGTTTCTCCCCCCTCCTCTTCCTTCCATTTGTCCAATTGTTTCTCCCCCTCCTCTTCCTTCCATTTGTCTAATTGTTTCTCCCTCTCCTCTCCCTTCCATTTGTCCAATTGTTTCTCCCCCTCCTCTCCCTTCCATTTGTCCAATTGTTTCTCCCCCCTCCTCTCCCTTCTATTTGTCCAATTGTTTCTCCCCCTCCTCTCCCTTCCATTTGTCCAATTGTTTCTCCCCCTCCTCTTCCTTCCATTTGCCTAATTGTTTCTCCCCCTCCTCTCCCTTCCATCTGTCCAATTGTTTCTCCCCCTCCTCTCCCTTCCATTTGTCCAATAGTGCAGCAGCAAAGTGCGCTTTGGGGGTTTGGTTTTTTTTACGGCATTTTTCTTCGCTGCTATCCACCGATCTTATTTGCGTGCGCGATTTTTAGAGAATGCCTCGGGTTTTTAGATTCGGTATCAAAACGGCTGCGGTAGCACACCGTTGCTTTTGAACGCGGTTTTTTGAAAATCCTGGCCTCTGTGAAGCACTCCTGTCTGCTTCTCCAAGCCATGGGCTGGCGCTGCAAGACCAAGACCTCGATTTTTTTTTTTTTTTTTTTTTTTAATCTAGACATCCTTGACCCTATACAGATTGATTAGATTTAAATTCAGAAATCATCTGGACAGTCCTAAATCAGGCATTTCGGAGCCCCCCCCCCCCTGTCTTGGCAGACTATTGAGCTTTAACTGCAGCTCATACATTTTTAAAGGAGTAAATACCAGCGGGAACAATGCATATAGGCACATTTCAGCCCTTTGACCTCTTAGCTTTAGAGTTTCCTGCAGCTTTAAACATAGATGATGGGATCGGAGTAGATCGCAACGTCCACTTTATAAAAAGTATTATATACAGGAAACCGAAGTGGCAGTGGGAAAAGGGAAGGAGGTGAGGAATGAGAAAGCCTCAGACAAGGTTTCCTGGGTCGGCAAACCTCTTCACTAACCGACCAAAAGTTCCTTTTTGTTCAAAGCGGTTACTTTCAGCTTTGCCTAAAACTGTAAGAGAAACCCGAGCACTTCTTACAAAACGACTAAAGGGTATAAGTCGTATGGGAACTTTTGCGGAAATGCGGGAGAGGGGAGATGTGATAGAGGCGTTTAAATACCTACTTAATGTAAATGCGCATGAGTCGAGTCTCTTTCATTTGAAAGAAACTCAGCGATGAGAGGGCGTAGGATGAAGTTAAGAGGTGATAGGCTCCAGAGTAATCTAAGGAAATACCTTTTTTACAGAAAGGGAGGTAGATGTGTGGAACAGTCTCCCGGAAGAGGTGGGGGAGACAGAGACTGTGTCTGAATTCAAGAAGGCCTGAGATAGGCACGTGGGATCTCTCGGAGAGAGAAATAGATAATGGTTACTGCGGATGGGCAGACTGGATGGGCCATTTGGCCTTTATCTGCCATCATGTTACAATGTTTCTATAACCATAAAGTTCTATGACATCACAATGCAGGTGTAAAGAACCTTAGCTTATAGGAAGAGGAGATTCAGACGTTCAAATACTTGAAGGGTTTTAACGTAGAACAAAATCTTTTCCAGAGAACATAATCTTTTTCCAGAGGACATAATTTGAGGTTGAGGGGTGGTAGATTCAAGAGCAATGTTAGGAAAATCTACTTTACGGAGAGAGTGGTGGATGCCTGGAATGCGCTCCCGAGAGAGGAAAACGGTGACTGAGTTCAAAGAAGCGTAGGATGAACACAGAGGATCTAGAATCAGAAAATAAGAGTAAATATTGAACTAAGGCCAGTACTGGGCAGACTTGCACGGTCTGTGTCTGTATATGGCTGTTTGGGGGAGGATAGGCTGAAAGGGCTTCAGTGGCTGGGAGGGTTTAGATGGGATTAAGTAGGTTTTAACAGCGATTTCGGCAGTTGGAACCCAAGCACAGTACTGGGTAGAGCTTTGAATTATTGACCAGAAATAGCTAAGAAGAAAAAAATTAAATTGAATCAGGTTGGGCAGACTGGATGGACCATTCAGGTCTTTATCTGCCGTCATCTACTATGAGTTGCAAATGTTAAGAGCCTTAGCCAATAGGGAGAGGAGGAGATAGTGGACACTGTGGATGAGCAGACTGGATGGGCCATTTTGGCCTTTATCTGCCTTTATGTTTCTAACAAGAAAATATGAAACAATGACATGGCAGCGTTTCATTCATCTTTTCTGCTTTCTCGCAGGAGGGAGAAGCCGGTTCTTGGACCGGTTGTGACTCGTTGCTGCCACTAGGTGGCAGTGTAGCTGTTTGAATAAGACGGCAGAAAAAAAAAAATGCAAAGCAATGCCCACACACGCACACAATGATTAGGGAACAGTTACACACACACGCACACACACACACTCACACCCATCTTCAGTGAACAGCTTCTCTTGAACTGACTTTAAAATAAAAGGGGGAGGAAAAAAATCATTCTAGCATGTAATGAGAAACAAGCCCTTGGACTTGGGCTACCACTGATTAGGTTTGGACTAGCCAGAATTGAGAAAGTTAGGAAAAGGACGGCTTAAGTCTGTTCCTACTCCAGAACGGTTGAAGGGACCTGGGTTCGAGTCCAGTTCTGGTATAAGAAGGAGGGGGGAGGGGAGGTGCCCCACCTTTGATTGCGGAAAATGCTAGATGTATGATTGCATTTTGACAAGTGGGTTTAGCCTGGCAATCGATGATCTGACGTGTTGTGTGAAGGCAAATCGGTTTTGAGGGTTTTAGAGTCTGGGGTTTTGCCCTTTCGCGTTTTTTAAAAAAATCTTAAGAGAACAGATGTGATGGAATTGACTTTTTATAATATGATAATCTTATATATGTGGCGACTTAAATCGTCTCCTAGCCCTGTCAGCCTTTCTTCCCGTCCCGTGTTCGAAACTCCGCATAATAAACCCTCTTTTTTTTTTTTTTTTTTGCTCTCTCTCTCCTGTCACTTTGCTAACTAATAATTTCCACGTCCGATTCCATTTCTTTTCTAGTTCTGAAATCTCTAAACCATCAGCGAGGAGGATAGTTCACATGAAAACTAATTACACAAAATCAATATTTAATCACAGGCCAGCATCCTGATCCTGCAGAAAAAAAATCCTTTTAAAAAATCTACTGCAATATACAAATACCTCTTCCTGTCTGCTTATTTATAGATCTCTTTTTTTTTTCAGGGGGGGGGGAAGAGTACAGAGGGGATTTTTTTCCCCCTTTAATATTGTATGTATTGAATCGTGTAGGCCATCTGAAAATGCTTTTATAAGGCGTTTCAGTGCCTTTTAAAAACTTGTCATGGTTCCGACGTACTGGGCAAATGTCTTTTTCCAGTTAAACCGATGCACACGGTAGGGAAAAGCCAAGCAATCAATATTTGGTGATCCTGGTTTTGGAAAACGCTGGGTGTTTTTGTGTAAATTGTCACCCCCCAGCGCTACTGTCTTTCAAATTATTTCACTTTTTCTTTTTAAATGCTTTATTGCATGTTTACTAAATTTTACCATACAATAGGGGAAGGTTACGATGATTTGAGCTCGATTACTATTTATCTAGTGGCCAGACAAGTCCATTTCAGTCCACTTCTGGAGACAAAAAGGCCGAAGCTGACGAAAAAGAAGCGAGTTCTCAGTCGTAATAATACTGATAGACTATAAGCAATAAATGACGCCGCGCCTAATAATCCATGATATAATTACACCGAGACTAAATTTCCTATAGGAACAAAAATCTGTTGTTTCTTTGACTTCGGATTCCAGGACGTATCGCTGCACCGCAGAGATCAGAGAGGTCTTAACATTTTAACAAAGATGATTGGAATAAATATTTCATAGAGAGTAGAGCAGATATTAAATTACAGCGATGGATTTTGACTGTTGCAGCCCAGTTCAACTCCTGGAAACCCCCCTCCCCCCTCTAAGGCTAATTGAGCTCTTAAGGAGGTTTGCACGCCTGTGGGCTAATCCAGGGTAGCTGAAATCTCACCAGTGCAAAACACGTAAGGGTAGAGTTTAAGTGTGATCAGTGCAGGAATACAACAGTGCGCTGGAAACAAGTGATGGGGGGGAGGGGTTGATAAAAGGTGGAGGATGTATGGAATGAGGGGCATTCGGAGTCCACAGTCACTTTGCCCCCACGAGTGGGTTTGTGCACATTGCCCGTCTCTATATAGGTGTTTTTTTTTTTTTACAGTATTATTATATGCTATGCAATATTTCACATATACACTGCAGATCTTAAGCACAGATCAACTTTCTGAGGTTTGTGTTACAGTTCAAATAACTGTTGTGATCGGAAGGCAAAGGGCCTGGGACAAAATTAATTGGGAGGGGGGGGGGGCAGAGGAGGAGGAACGAGGACCCAAATTGGCAGATAGTAACCGCGTATCAGCAACTTTTTAAAGGCGCAGTTACCTCGGAAATGAGCAAATCAGGCCCTGACACCCCGTCTCCCACCTGCTTTATTTGAAGATATTATTTGGGTCTGTAATCAGCCGGGTTGTATAAATAGGCAATATTAATCGTCCTAGAAAAAAAAAGAAAAACCTGATTTCTTTTTTCCCTCATAAGATGATAGGCTAGGACTGAGCATAAACCCGAGTTTTGCACAGAGGCGCCTAGATCTACAGGGCAACTAACTGGAAACGAGACAGACCTTGTAACACATTTCTTCCCGAAGCATGTCTCAAATATTACAGCGCACTTAAAAAATAACTTTCCACGCTCACTTCTGTCCTCTCTTTCACAGTTTTCTTTTCAACCCGTACTTCTCGGACGGATGGAGAAAACGGCAGAAAAAAAAAAAAGCGTGGTACAACGATTTCTGTGGTTCTTTTTTTTGCAACGAAACCAGACTCTTACGGAAACGAAATAACACCGAGAAAAAGCGACGACCTAAATCAATAAGAATCCGGCAGGAGGAACAGGGAACTGGAAAGCCGAGGGAGGAGGCAAGGGCCCCCCCCCCCCACGAAACCAAAGCAAACTCCTTTAGAGAGGGTTTCGGCGGCGCTTCGGTCCACCTTAAGCGCCAGCGCCCGCCCCAGCGCATGCCTCGCTCCCATTGGCGGAGAGCTAATGGCTGGAATTGATTGCTGAAATGCAAAACTTGTTGCTGCTCCTCTCGCAGGGCGAGCGGAGGGGAAGAGCCCGAGCTGCCGCTGAATCCTCCTGCCGGAGGGACCGCGCGAGACACGCCGGGTCCCCGAGATCGGTTTCGGCCCCCTCCCCGGGGGGGCTGTCTCTGCACTTCCCTTTGATCCGTGGCTTATTTTGGGGTCCCGGGCTGCAAAGGCGAGGGGGGCAGAGTCGGAGCAGATGCCCGCGCCGGTGCGCCCAGCTCACCTGCCCTAGGAGGTTCGGCTTCGGCGGCGTTCGGCAGGAGGCGTTATGCGTCTGGCCGGGAAAGGGGGAGCGCCCGGCCAAATCTGTCGCCCGGCAGGACCGGACTCTTGATGCTGAGGCTCGTTCTCCGGACTGATTTCGAGGAAGGGCTTCAGGTCGGAACCTTTGGACCGAGGGGCAACCACAGGCTTTGTGGGAGGTTTTTTTTAAGAGCCATCCAAGGTGGACTTGAATGTAAGCAAATAATTGTCCTTGATCTTTTTTTCTTTTAAACTTCTGTTTTTGGGGTGTGTTTTTTTTTTTCCCAGGGCTATTTTTATAGGCGCCCGGTGTTCTTTTTTTTTTTTTTTTTTTTTTGAGGGGGAGAACTTCAGATCTTAATGACAGCAGGAGACGAAAATATTTGCTTATGAACAAACGTTAAATTGCAAAATGTGAGGTTGTTTGTTGTTTTTTTTTTTTTTTTTTAAATCTAAGGAAGTTTTGTTTTGGAAAAGACAATTCCAAAGACTTTGTAAACGGGTTGGATTTTTCCTTTTTCTTCTGCATGAACCCTACATCCTCGCTGTAAGATTTATTTTGTATTTTTTTTGCTGGGAACCAGAGCAGCGCCTCCAAGGGGGCCAGGCTGCCATGCCTTACTGAGCCCTTGCCAGAAATATGTTTGGACTGGAGCAGTTTGAACCTCAGATCAGTAGTAGAAACGCTGGCCCTGGCGAGAGGAACTTCAGTCAGCCCGGACTAAGCATGGGTTCGCATTTCAAAAACCCAACTTTCCACTCTGGAGGTCCTGCAGGAGCCGTGGATCCTTCCATTAAAACTTTGAATGAACCCCCCATGCTAAGTATGAATATGAATTTAAACGGGGAGCCCTATGGATTTCACGTAAGAGGACACTCGGACGTCCATTCAGCAGGTATGCTGCCGCAGCCTGTCCATAGCTACTTCGGAAGCCAGCAGTCTCACCATGGCCACCCGAGTTCTCACCCTCCGCATCCTCATCAACATCATCCACACTACAGCGGCAGTTTTAGCGGGCCTGACCCCAGTACGTCTTGCCTGCACAGCGGCCGTCTCATGAACTATAACGGTAGCCTCGGGGGCCAGCAGGCTTTTGGGGAAGGGTATGATCACATCGCAGAAAACCAAGGAGAAGGATTCGGACAGCAGAGACCGAGCAATATGCCGGACTTCCAGCACCATAACTCCACCGCCGCTAACCACGCAGTCCCCGCGCCTTGCCTCCCCCTGGACCAGTCCCCGAACCGCGCCGCCTCGTTCCACGGGCTTCCGGCGTCCAGCTCCTCGGACTCTCACGGCCTAGAGCCGAGGCGGATTCAGAATCCAGGAGGCGTGGAGTCGTTGGAATACAATTACCCCAGCGATGGCCCTTCCGGTCATTTTGATATGCCAGTATTTTCTCCCTCGGAATCCGAGGGCCAGCTCCCTCACTACGCCGCCGGCAGGCAAGTCCCAGGCAGCAGCTTTCCCGGTCCTAATAGTTTGCCGAGAACTCCGGGCATGGTGGGGATGTCCAAAGTCCACCCGCAGCAGCACGGTGTGTTCTTTGAAAGGTTTGGAGGTGCTCGTAAGATGCCTGTCATGGAGCCTGGCGTTAATGCCAGGCTTCCTTTAATGCAGCAACAGACGGGTTTGCTGGCCAGACAGAACTCCTGTCCGCCAGCAATTCCTAGGCAACAGCAGACTGAAGCCAACCCTCCCAACCCCAGCTTGCAGGACAATGGGCCGATACTGCAGAACCAGCATGCACAGTTTGAATACCCAATTCACAGACTGGAGAACAGAAATATGCACCCGTACACAGATGCAGTGTTTAACTTGCAACAACCTCAACAGCCCCCGAATCAAAGACTGCAACATTTTGACGCTCCTTACATGAACGTCCCGAAAAGGCCTAGGTTTGACTTTCCAAGTGGCCACAGCGTGGATGGCTGCGCAACGTGGAGCAACGGCGGCATGCATAGCGCGGGCCTGGAGAACCATCTGTCGCCCTCGACGTACCCTGGTCTTCCTGGCGAATTCACGCCTCCCATCCCCGAGAGCTTCCCTCCCGGCCCACCTCTTCAGCATGCGGGCCCGGATCACCAGTCCATGCAGCAGCGCCAGAACGCGGCCATGATGATCAAACAGATGGCCTCCCGAAGCCAGCAGCAGCGAATGAGGCAGCCCAGTCTTCAGCAACTGGGCCACCACGGGGAGGTCAATCAGAGCGGCATCGTGCACGGGAGCCAGGTTGGGAGCGTGTCCCAGCCCAACTTTGAGCGGGAGAACGGGGGGAGAATGGCTAGTTTTGACCCTCCGAATCCCCACATGACTCAGGAAAATGCCTGGTTTCCGGGCCCCCATCCGCCCGGGGACATGCTTCAGAGGCGCATCGGATCAAACTTACCCGCCGAGGCCACGTCCCACGACCTCGGCTTGCAACAGAACGGATCAAATTTATTATTCAGGTCGGGCGTTAGTGGGATGGGCATGCAGGAGCCTTTGAGGATGGCGGGCGAAGGACACGTACAGACCTTGCACTCGCCTGGGATGCATTCGCAGTTTGGCGCCAACATGGGTAACCTTTCCCAAATGCAGTCTCCTGGTGGCGGGGTGGGCCTCCCTAACACTCCATCTGACAGACGAGGGCCTGCTGATTTTGCAGGACCCCCTATGGGTGGGCAGCCGGGTTTCCCTTTTGCTGCTTCCAACAAACAAGCAACTCCCCATAGCAGCGCCCCTGGGGTTAATACCTCTCCCAGCTCCTATCCGCCACAGTCTGACTTCCAGGCTAGCCAGCGGTCCACAGCGAGCAAGTTAGGGGCACTTTCTCTAGGCTCATTCAGTAAGCCCACGTCAAAAGAGAGTATGTTTGGGCAGAGTTGTTTGGCTGCCCTCTCCACGGCTTGCCAGAACATGATTGCCAGCTTAGGCGCCCCGAATCTCAATGTCACCTTTAATAAGAAAAGCCAGACCGAAGGCAAAAGAAAGCTAAGCCAGGCAGAGGGGGACATAGCCAACAGCGGTGGAAATAGCGCCGGGGTAGAATACTTCCCAAATGGGCCTTCCCAGAATGGTCAGGGGTCCGGCGCTGGGAGCAACAACGGCAAGTCTGCGGGTCAGGGTGGGTTAACCCAGCCCACTCCGGGCGAAAACAGTCTTTCCCCCAACTACAGTATCGAAGCCACTCCTGGCAACGATGGCAAACTAGTGACGGGTGGCGGGCGGGGGAGGGGCAGGAGAAAAAGGGACAGTGGCCACGTGAGCCCAGGTAACTTTTTTGATAAGTATTCAGCCGATAGTGGCACTGCCGTGGTCAGTCCAGGGCAGCAGGGCCAACCAGCGAATATGGGGGAGCATGGTGGGGCCCCCCACGACAAGTCCCTGACGTCTCCGTCTTGGGGGAAAGGGAATGATCTTCTCAGTGACCAGTCTGACCTCATGTCCTCGTTGGACAGTGGGATTCAGAGCGTGAGTAAATCGGACAGCGGGTCACCTCACGTCGATTTCCCAGACGATGTTGGCGCCAACTACGCAAACGAAGATGAAGTTTCTTCCAGTTCAGATAACAACATATCGAAGCCCAATCGGAGCCCGCTAGTGACTGGTTCTCCCAAAATCCAGCGGGGAGACCACGGACTTCTTAACGGGCCACAGAAACCAATGGGTCTAACTTTGCTTAATACCACTACCTCGACTCCTGACAGCTATGGACTGAGCAGCACCGGGGGTGGGGGTCACCCTGGCACCCCTGGCATGGAGCAAGTGCGAACCCCGACCAGCACCTCAACCCAGGACGAAATCCACCCCTTAGAAATACTCCAGGCGCAGATCCAGCTGCAGAGACAACAGTTTAGCATATCTGAAGACCAGCCTCTGGGAATGAAGAGCAAAAAGGCCGAGTGCGCTGGACAGAACGGAGAGAATGAATTAAACAATTGTTGCTCGGACAATGGCAAAAATGCTATGACTACGATAGACCTTGACACGCTGATGGCGGAGCATAACTCGACTTGGTACATGCCCAACGAAAAATCCTTGATGGAAGGACAAGAAGATGAGAAATCTTTGGCTCCGTGGGAGGAAACCAAGCCTCAGAACCCCAGCAAAGAAGGTATAACCCCCCCCCTTTTTTTTTGTTGTTATAAACTAATTTTTTTTTCTTAACAGGATGGTCTTGTTGAAAATGCCTTGCTGGCAACGTATAATTCCATCACCATTAGGGAATGCGTAACTTTTGATGATGAACAACTGTTTAAAATCATTTCTAAATATTGCGCCACTTTTACGGGCGCATTTATTAAGGATGTATGGCGCACACTCATAAGGAGGGGGGAGGGGTGAGATATGTTATCACATCAGACCCAGTCATTGTGTGGTTTTGCCTTGGAGAATTATACTGTACCAGAATTTGTCTCTCTCTTGCACTTAGGCTGGTTTGGGGCTCTTGGGTTTTAAACGTATTATAGCTAAGCTTTATAACTTCATGTTACACGCCTTTCATAAGCACCAGTGAGCAACCTTGAAAATATATATATTTATTAAAAATAAATATATTATATATATATATTTTATTTTCAAGGTTGCTCACTGGTGTATATATATATATATTTTTTTTTTTTTGTTTGCAGGAAGAGTTTTTGTGGTCAAGCAACCTTTTACGTTGGGGGTCTTATTTTTAACCTTGGACCCGGTATGGGTTGGTCACCTCTTAGCTTAGAAACGGAACTTGTTTTCTCTTTATCGGTTAATCTGAGAGGCAGCCGCTAGCAACCCCTTCCCTGGCATTTCCCGTTGCAGATGGGGGGGGGGGATATGTGTAAAGGTCAAAAGAGCTGAGAAAAACGTAAAAGTCGTGGGCATCTGAATCGGTGCACAGACCCCCTTAATTCTTGCAGTAACCGAGATTTAATTGACCAAAAAAGTGCAGAAGTAGGAAAATTAGACCACAGAGGTAAGCCACACATAGATTAATCTTTCCAGGTGTTATAAAATCTGTGCCTAGAGGAATGGAAAGTAAAGTACCCTGAAGTCTTCCAGTCGCCACTGGCAGTCATCACACTGATTTTAACCTGGTGAAAGTCAGAAATACAAATTGTCTGCATTAAGCCAATTAATGATAGATTAAATATAGTCTTTCAAATTAAATCAGAGTTTAAAGTTGGGGTGCAAATCGTGGTACCAAATTGCCCAGCAGGCATAGCGATCTTTTAATGTCTTATAAACTGCTCCGAGTTTGATTTTTTTTTTTCACTTTCTTTGTATACTGAAGACTAAAATGTGTTTTGGCCGTCCCGAGGTGCTCAAGGAGTCGTCATTGTGTTGGCTTTTGTAACTTGGTGGTTCGGTTTCGTGATGGGCTGTGGTGCAGTTTTTATTCCTGTAACGAATTATAAAGTGATCTTCGAGAGAGAGAGAGAGAGAGACCAAAAATGAACCTTTAAAGCAAAGATCAGTTCTGTTGTGTAGCTTTTCTCGATACCTAGGTGGCAATATCAACCTACAAGCTTAGGAAAATATTAATTCAGTCGCTTTCTCTTTCAATTTATAAAACTAATTTTATTTTCTGGCCGAACACATTTTAAAGAGGAGTGGTATTTTTATAGGTGTGCGCGATATAATATATTTTTTTATAAATCGCTGTAAAATCTTTTGGGTTTCCGCTTCTAATTTCTACACATCTAGCCGTGTAGGTATATATTTGAGTGAAAGGCACACTGGCTTTTATCCCAGCAGCTCCTTTTAAACTGTTGACTTAAGATATTAGATAAGGAAGAACTACGTAAAAAAAAAAAAACCAACAAAACACAACAAACCAGATGGGATGTTGCATGGTGTAAAAAGTACATAATTTTATGGTCTCAATTTTATTTATTGGCTTTTTCCAGCTTTGGTTTTTGAAGTGTGATGCTGGCTCCTGCTGTTTGCCTCTTTGTTCGTGTTTAAGGCTCAGCTCAGGAGGGCTGTCACTTGGAAACCCAAGTGTTTAGCATGCAGAGCTGATTCCAAGAAACCCCTCGGTATTCTCAGCGCCTGGCAGAGAAGTATATTGGTTTGTTTGGGGGCTGTTCTCTCTCTCTCTCCCCCCCCACCCCATTTTTAAAATGGAGTTGCACATATAGCATCCTTCCCGTACCCTCTGGCGTGGGTTTTTTTTTTTTAATGTGTGTGGCTTGTATACAACAGCTAGATCCGACTGGATCAATATCTAGTTAGCAGAAATCACGGTCCCTGTCAGCTGTGCCCTGGCAGGAGAGAGAAAGGATACAAAATTGGATACAAATGTTTTAAGTTATAATGACTTTTTCAGTGAATCCAGCAATAAAAGTGTTTTCAGTATTACTTTTGTATTTAAATTATCAGAGGTTCCTCCCCGCCCCCCACCTCTTTGCAGTTGAACTGGGTACTTGGTTTTCTTCTTTGTGCTTCAATATAAATTCTTAAAATGAAGGCTATAAAAAATATTTCTCCTTCACCATCTTCATTTTAAAATGTAGAATTGCTACACTCTGCCAGTCTTAGATGTGTCGTCTTCGGTGTTTTTTTTTTTTTTTTTTTTTAATTTTTGAAGCAAAATGCCCAGCATCACGGGCCAGAAAAATAAAACAGGTTTAGTGCTGCAGTGATTTAACCTGAACTTTGTGATCCAGAGACTCTATTTTCATCCTGCAGGATATGAAAATAGAACTGGAGATGGCACCGTTTTCCTTCCTGCGGAATGGGTTGTGAAACCTTTCCGTAGGGGCCCCTTTTTTGGATGCCGAAGGGAAACCGAAACAAACTTTGCAGCCTTCATCACCTGTGAGAAGGGAATGAAAAGTTTCAGCAGTTATCTTTTCAGCCATCGGAAATTTCATGATTTAAAAATCGGACTTAGAACATAGGAATAGCCTGACTGGGTCCGACCAGTGCTCCATCTAGCCCGGTATCCTGCCAATCCAGGTCACAAGTACCTGCCAAAAACCCAGATAGGAGCACCACACATTATAAGACCGAGACAGAGGTTGAAAATTTCTCTCCTCGATTTCAGTGCCTAATTTGCTTAATAAAAAAAAAGGATAATTCCATAATGTGATTCTTGTCTTATGGTGCATTTTATTCTGCAACTTCTAGACTTAGAAAAGAGAGAGAAAAATGTGCTCTTTTTTTAAAAAAAAAAAAAATCTGTGTGCATGTCACAAATGAGCATCCCTTGGGGCTTGCGTTTGGGTTTTTTTTTTTTTATCGAAGCCAACGAGAAGCTGTGTGACATTTTGTGTGCACACAAACACAATTTATTATGAGATCTTAAACCCAGATCATTTGACGCAGTCCCTAAGTTAAGAATGGATGTTGAATCACAAAGCGAGGCGTCAAACCCCCCCCCCCCTCATTGGCATATTGTGCTCTTTAACCTCAAATCTGGGTTTTATTCAGCTATAAGATCTCACTGCTTCAACATATCAACCCTCCAACAAGTTGAAAGCCCTTGAGGGGTTTTAAATCTTTCAACTTCAACAATTTATATGATAGATTTTTTTTTTTAAACTTCCCTTGGGTTTAAATCTAGTACAGGAATCCAGCAACAGACAAGACTTAAAAAAAATATGCACAAATGCAGCATGGTGGGACTTTAAAAATGTTTAATTGTAGTTACTTAACCAGGCAACATTCTCATTTTGGTAAAAGACAGCTGTTTGTTTTGGAAACTGTGGACTATTCCCAAATTCTGCACTTTCAAAATGGATAGAAGTCTGCAGATCTGTCTTTCGGACTTTTTCCCCCCCCCCACCCCTCACCTTTGGAGAAATCCTAAGATGCAGTCAAGAAACCAGGACACAGACATTTGAAAAGCAGAAGTCTGTTGTGAAACTGTATAGCCTTCGAAACACCCACACTTTAAACCAGGGGTGTCCAACCTTTTGGCTTCCCTGGGCCGCATTGGCCGAAAAAAAATGTTTCTGGGGCCGCGCAAACGCTGCAGCAAGACAGAGGAGGGAGCCGGCAAGACGGTAAACACCCGGGGGCAGCGGAGGAAAACACTGCATCGCCCTCGAACGGGGCCGCACAAAATAGTTCATGGGGCCGCATGAGGCCCTCGGGCCGCAGGTTAGACACCCCTGCTTTAAACCATTGAATGAAGGACAGGGCTGAATTTTGGTTCATTGGGCTTATTTTTTTTTATTCTTCCTCTCAAGTGAAAATTGACCGAAAACTATCTGAGTTTAATAGTTAAAATGAAAAAACAAACAAACCCCAAACCCTCTTTAATCTAACTCCAAAATTCCAAGTGCATTGACATTTCCACTGCAAGGCAATGTAACCTTAAACCATACAGGTGTTGATTGAGGGGGTCTATGAAGATGTATGTCATGCATGTTTCCCTATCATCATTTACAGACACTTAGGGCTTCTTTTACGAAGGTGCACCGGATTAGCGCGCGCTATAATGCTCGCTAGTCGAAAATCTACTGCCTGCTAAAAAGGAGGCGGTAACGGCTAGCGCCCGGGGCAATTTAGCGCGCGCTATTCCACGCGCTAAGGCCCTAGTAAGGCGCGCTGGCCGTTTTAGCGCATGCTCAATATTAGCCCGCGCTAAACGCTAACGCGTCCGCTATAGTCTACGGACGCGTTGGCGTTTAGCGTGCGCTAAAACGGGGAGCCATAATGGATGCCTTAGCATTTTTAGCGCATTGCTAAATCTCTAACGTACGCTAAATCAGTTAGTGCACCTTTAATAAAAGGACCCCTTGCAGAGTTCTTGCGGTCTCGCGGTGCTTATGACCCAGCTGACAAATTTTCAGATTGCAGGATGGCAATAAGGATATTTGCCCTATTTCTAGGGTGTAGTCACGAAATCTAGAAATTTTCTGAGGAGGAGGACATGCCGGTGATTGCTGCCTTCATTGTTCTTCTCGCTGCCACAGTTTTGAAGGGCTTGGCTGCTTTCTTTGCAGAAGGGCTGCACCCTCCCGACTGGCCTTTTGTTTTAAAAGCAATGCGTTTCGGCCACGTTTTTTGCGCAATGTTGTCTCGCAGCCTGGCCCAAAAAGCCGGGGAAAGGAATAGGCTTGCTACAAAATCGCATGTAATTTTGGAACAAGATCCACTGGTGCCTCCAGAGCAATTCTGGGACCCTTCTTGTTGTTTGCTTGGGAAAGAGGGTAGATCCGAACCTGCAAAGTTTAGCCGTTTAAGAAATTGATTTGGCCATGCCAGGAGGTTGTGTGATAGTCTGCTGATGTACGAAAGATGTATCTTTTACCCGATCTAGCTCAGCTGAGTGGATTTATAGAAGCGGAATATCTCTTATGGCAGATCACAGAGAGGGCTTCGGTAGGCAATGACTTTGTGTCTTACACCGTGCCCAAAGCTTTCCTGATCATTGAGCAAAGCATCTCGTCAACAATTTGGGTTTATCGGCTTCTCAGTACCAATATAACCATTATCCCAGAATCTAGGCAACGCTGCATGAAAAGTTTTTTTTTAAAAAATAAGTGCAATGTTTCTGAATTTTTTTTAAAAAAAATTCTGACCTATTTAGGGGCCTGATTCATCGAGGCTTTCTCTCATTCAGCATCTTAAGGGAATAGATCTTGAAAAGGTGGCCTTAATGTGCGATTTTTTCAAAGGGAAACAAATGATCTTTACATTGGGGAGGAAGTGATACTAGATTTTCTTCTGTAAAAATGTGGCTCGCTGGGATGTTTTATTCCCTTTCTTCACCCTGCTGCCGCTCAAGTGACATCTTTTATTCTCTGAGCTCCTGCCTTTGATTTCCTATCTAGGCTACAACAGAAGGCAAGCGAGAGGATCATTTAAAAAAAAAGAAAGAGTTTAATAATTAGGAGATAACCCAGATTTTGGTGATCATGAATGTGGTGATGGTAACAGCGTAGGTTTTGCAGTACCAGAGGCGGGCACAAGGGCTTTGCACATCGGGCAATGCTAAAGAAACTTCCAACTGGGGTTTTTGAACCTTGGAGGGCAGAAGAGAACTGTGGGCTAATTAGGCAAATAAAAGCGAAGGATAATTTTGATCTCTGCCCATCTTGGCGCAGTTTTCAGAAGTCGCGTTGCGATTTCTAGTCCCGCGGACTTGTACGTGGAGTTTACATTTTTTAAAAATAGCAAACTAACTGTATCTTTGTATTCAAGCAGCTGAAGAGAGACCATATTACTACTGCACGCAAAGTGTGTGTGCAAATCTGTGTGCATTCACACATATACCCGTGCAATAGGGCCAATCATTTCCTATAGACCTGCATTTACATTTGTTAGAAATTTTGATTCCGTCCGAGATGCACATTTTTCCTACAGATCTTTTTAAAGCAATCAGCAGGGGTTTTGATTATGGAGAATTACCTGACTGAGCTGAGCGAGCCAGGTCCTCCCTCTCCTTTCTCCCCTCTGAATGCTTTCGGCCTCGGGCCCTGTTTTCAGATGCTTTTCAAGGTGCAGTAATTTTGAAAATTACATATTTATTTATTTACTTCGGTGTGCTTTTATAATGAGCTAAAAAAGTAAAAAAAAAAAAAAGAGAGCGGTCAACTTTATCCTCTTAATTACTCTTTTGAAAACTGTGCCCAGGTGGCCGTTTTCATTTCCAGCTGTGTGGTTCTGTAAGTGGAGTTTAAATGTTCAATTTGCAAACAAATTCTATCTAGATTTATATTTTTGTTGGTGTCCAATCAGCTAGAGAAAGTATACTTCTGCCGTTAGCAGAGAATGCCTAAACCAAACTGCGCATCTAGCCTGTCTTCCCCCCCCCCCTCCCATTTTTGGATGAGTTTTTCCAACCTTCTTATTAAACAAGATAGTGAAAACATCTCCAGTTTTCTCCCCCACGCCACTCCCTTAAATATAAACTCTTTTCTCCATTATCTAACATTCAGTGCCAATGACTTTAACATCCTACGAGCAATTCACATGCTCTGTTAGGTGTTTTGTTCGCTAGTTTTGAAGGATCTTTTTTTTTTTATCCGCTGAATATTTTCTGTTACAGATGGAGTACCAGTCTGTGGGCTTTGCCCTGTATTTATTAGTCCAGGAGTAGGCAACCCCGGTCCTCGAGGGGCACAACCCAGTCGGGCTTTCGCATAATGGAACATTTTGTGAGATCTGTTTGCATCCAAGGGAAGCTGCCCATGCAAATTCATTTGTAGAAATCTTGAAAACCCGATTGGTTTGTGGCCCTTGGGAACCTTGGTTGCCCACTTCTGTATCACTGTCGTATACCCTTCTAGGGGTATAGCCTGCATTTTATATAGTGGTTTTACAAGATTTTGGGTTTAAAGTAAAAAAAAACAACAAAAAAACCCCCCAAAACAACCCTCCGTCCCCAAAACCTTTCGGTAAGAAATAAATATACATGCAAGATGTCATTGGGGAATGCTGTAGAGAAATTTTTCCTTTTCGGTTTTATTTTTATCGCCTTTATTTAATTTTCTTTTTATAACTCTCATGTCTTGCAAAATTTTAATAGCTATTTATGTGAGAGGCTGGAACATTATATGCCAGCAAGCTCTCGTGCTTTCATCCCAGCTTGGTCGCTTAAGTTTGCCAGCTCCCTGGCTAATTCGGTTGAGCTTCTGGCAAAATGAGACTTTTAGGGCTCCTTTGGCTGAGCCGCGTTATCGTTTTTAAGCGCACGCAGCATTTTAGTGCACGCTAAACCCGCGCTACGCGGCTAGAACTAACGCCAGCTCAATGTTGGCGCTAAGGTCTAGCCCGGGCGGTCATTTAGCGTGCGCTATTCCGCGCCATAAAGGCCTAATGCGGCTTAGTAAAAGGAGACCTTAGTTCCTTGGGTCTGAATTTGTGGAAATCCAGTTCTTCAGTTTTACCCGAAGAGATGAGTTTTACTGGGTTCAGGAAACAGTTAACCCTTTCAGGACCAAGGGACATATTTGTCTCATAACTTTAAAATCCTATAAATTTTGATTGGGATAGTCTACAGTTCTAAATTTGATATGTACGGATTCCATATGATACTGCCTTTATGTAAACAAACTGATTCCGACATTCATTCATTAGCGTCGTTGCCAGATTGACGAGAAGATTCACTTGCCACACTGTCCATAAGCCAGAAGTGTGATTTTTTTAAATAAAAATAATGATATTTCACAAAAAAAATCAATTTTTTGGCATCTGCAAGCCCTTTTTACCATAAAAATGTCGTCAAAACCACAAAAATTGGCCTACGATCCTTATGGTCCTGAAAGGGTTAAAGGCCATCTTTTTTTTTTTTTAAGGCACTATTATGGGAAGGATGAATAAGTTAAAAGAAAATTTTAAAAATGTTTGTTTTAACTTTTTACGTTGTTCTAATGGACTATTTATTATGTGAACCGTTCTTTATAATAAGCAGTGTCCACAAACATTTGATAAAGTCAAATAATGCCCATCTAGAAGACAGAGGCCCTCTTTTATTAAGGTGCGATAAGCGTTCTATCACGCCCTAAATCGCTAATGCGTCCATAGGATAACATGCATGCGTCGGTGTTTAGCGCGTGCTAAATCAACGTGCATGCTGAACGCTAACGCGTCCATAGGATAACATGCATGCGTCAGTGTTTAGCGCGTGCTAAATCAACGTGCGTGCTGAACGCTAACGCGTCCATAGGTTAACATGCATGCGTCGGTGTTTAGCGCGTGCTAAATCAATGTGCGTGCTGAACGCTAACGCGTCCATAGGTTAACATGCATGCGTCGGTGTTTAGCGCGTGCTAAATCAACGTGTGTGCTGAACGCTAACGCGTCCATAGGATAACATGCATGCGTCGGTGTTTAGCGCGTGCTAAATCAACGTGCGTGCTGAACGCTAACGCGTCCATAGGTTAACATGCATGCGTCGGTGTTTAGCGCGTGCTAAATCAACGTGCGTGCTGAAGGCTAATGCGTCCATAGGTTAACACGCATGCGTCGGTGTTTAGCGCGTGCTAAATCAACGTGCGTGCTGAAGGCTAACGCATCCATAGGTTAACACACATGCGTCGGTGTTTAGCGCGTGCTAAATCAATGTGCGTGCTGAACGCTAACGTGTCCATAGGTTAACATGCATGCGTCAGTGTTTAACGCATGCCACTATTTAGCGCACGCTAAAAAGTATAGCGCACCTTAGTGAAAGAGGGGGGAGGGGAATGTTTCTCCCACCTCTCTATTACAACAATTGACCGCTCATTGCACATGCTGAAATCCTCTTCTGTAATCTGCCTTGAGCCGCAAGGTAATGGCGGAATAAAAATCACTAATGTAATGTAATGACGTCTTCTTAAGTTACACACATCAAAGTGTTAGAGGTATAAGATTTAAAAAAACAATCAAAATACACAACCTTCAGGCCCTCCTACCCTTGTAAGAACATAAGAACATTAGCAATGCCTCTGCTGGGTCAGACCTGAGGTCCATCGTGCCCAGCAGTCCGCACATGCGGCGGCCCAACA
Organism: Geotrypetes seraphini; assembly: GCF_902459505.1. NCBI lineage: Eukaryota > Metazoa > Chordata > Amphibia > Gymnophiona > Dermophiidae > Geotrypetes > Geotrypetes seraphini. The sequence continues at coordinate 174,220,706 of NC_047091.1, read as the reverse complement.
GGTCCAGGACCTGTGCAGCAATCCTCTAGCTATACCCCTCTATCCCCTTTTCCAGCAGGAAATTGTCCAATCCTTTCTTGAACCCCATTATCGTACTCTGCCCTATTACGCTCTCTGGAAGCGCATTCCAGGTGTCCACCACATGTTGGGTAAAGAAGAACTTCCTAGCATTCGTTTTGAATCTGTCCCCTTTCAACTTTTCCAAGTGTCCTCTTGTTCTTTTATTATTCAAAAGTTTGAAGAATCTGTCCCTCTCCACTCTCTCTATGCCCTTCATGATCTTGTAAGTCTCTATCATATCCCCTCTAAGTCTCCTCTTCTCCAGGGAAAAGAGACCCAGTTTCTCCAATCTTTCTCTATCTCTCTCTCTCTCTCTCCCTTTCTCTCTCTCTCTCTCTATTTCTGTCTCTCTCCCTTTCTCCCTCTCTTTCTTTCTATCTCTCTCTCTCTTTCTCTCTTTCTCTCTGTCTCCCTTTCTCTCTCTCTTTCTGTCCCTCTCTACTCTCTCTATGCCCTTCATGATCTTGTAAGTCTCTATCATATCCCCTCTAAGTCTCCTCTTCTCCAGGGAAAAGAGACCCAGTTTCTCCAATCTCTCAGCGTATGAAAGGTTTTCCATCCCCTTTATCAGACGTGTCGCTCTCCTCTGAACCCTCTCGAGTAACGCCATGTCCTTCTTAAGGGACGGCGACCAATATTGGACGCAGTACTCCAGATGCGGACACACCATCGCCCAATACAACGGCAGGATAACTTCTTTCGTCCTGGTTGTAATACCCTTCTTGATTATACTTAGCATTCTATTCGCTCTCTTAGCGGCCGCTGCGCACTGTGCCATCAGCTTCATTGTCGTGTCCACCATTACCCCCAAGTTCCTTTCTTGGGTACTCTCATTCAATGACATCCCTTGTAACCAGGTCTTTCCTTATTTTGTCCCATCATTCCCCCTCCAATAAAACCCAAGTTATAGGGCACTGTTGATACTGATGCTGTCCCCGAATCTATTAAATAAATGGATTCAAATCAAATTATAATGCTGCAAGCAGAACACTCCTACGATCACTTTTGAGAAGTGCTCCTGGTTCAATTGCGAAAGGTGAGGTTTTTTTTTTTCTTTTTGTTTTTTTTTGCTGTTAAACTATAGAAATACAAGTCAAAGTTGGAGGTCATCCCTTTTTTTATTCGACTAACTGAAGACATCTATAAATAGCTTTTGAGAGCTATGTTTCTTTCAGTAGGTTCATGTTTTTAGCACCGGAAAGTGATTTTATTTGTGGGGTCCTTTTACTAAGGCTAGACCAGGGGTCTCAAAGTCCCTCCTCGAGGGCCGCAATCCAGTCGGGTTTTCAGGACTTCCCCATTGAATATGCATTGAAAGCAGTGCATGCACCTAGATCTCATTGGGGAAATCCTGAAAACCCGACTGGATTGCGGCCCTCGAAGAGGGACTTTGAGATCCCTGGGCTAGACTATAATGGACGCGTAAGCGTTTAGCGTGTGTTTAAACGGCTAGCACGCTTTAATAAAAGAACCCCAGTGTGAGCTAAGCGTATTGTCCAGGGGTCCTCAAAATCCAATCCTTGAGGTTCACAATCCGGTCTGGTTTTCAGGATTTCCGCAATGAAATATGCACGAGATCGATTTGCATGCGTTGCTTGCATGGATCTCATCGACGTCCATTGTGGAAATCCTGGAAAACTAGGCTGGGTTGTGGACCTCAAGGATTGGATTTGAGGAACCCTGGTATAATCTGCAGCCAGGTTTCTGAACCTCTCTCGGCCATATGCATACAAATGTGTGCTTCATCGTAAAAACGTAGAGCCATGCTGAATATTTATTTTTTAGCCTGCTTTGCTCCATTTTCAATATTCAATTAAAAAAAGGAATTTTTTTTTACAACTCCCCCTCCCCTCCTAAAAAAAAAAAACTACAACAATTTTTATGCTGATAAGAAGAGCTGAAATATTTTACTGTAGGTCTATGGGATTCTCAGAACAAGAGTTTTTAAAGATATTCTAAACCAGTGGTCTCAAACTCGTGGCCCGGGGGCCACATGCAGCCCGCCAGGTACTATTTTGAGGCCCTCGGTATGTTTATCATAATCACAAAAGTAAAATAAAACAGTTTTCTTGATCATATGTCTCTTAAGCTATAAATTACAATATTATTATTAAGACTTAGCCAAAACTATAACGAGTTTTACCTCATGCAAAACTGTCATTTCTTTAATAAGACATTAACTATTTTTTTGAGGCCCTCCAAGTATCTACCACTCCAAAGTGTGGCCCTGCAAACGGTTTGAGTTTGAGATCCCCTGCTCTAAGCCATGCATATGAAAACATATTTATCGCTCTCTCCAATGTGTAAAATGTTATACGAGGGCAGTTATTTTTCTCCTTTGCAGTGACTCTAGGGCTTCTTCAGGAAGATGTTCCAAAGTCAAATGGCTTTTAAATGTAAGGCTGTGAGTTTTAACAGCTGGAGGTCCAATCCATTCATTTTAACAAGCAGTTCTTTTTAATACTTCTTCAAAGGGACCATTTGAGATGGAACAGCATTGTAAATAAATACAAAAAAATCCTATAAAAACTTAAAGAATGATGCATTTTATTTCTTATATGTGATTGAAGAAAAAAAAAAAAAAATTGCCCCGTGAATTCACCTGTCGAAGATTTACCTCAGTTGGTTCGGTGGCTTTTCGCTTTTATGACGGTCACTTGAAGGTGTTGTAGTATCTCATGATTTTAAACATGAGTAAATGCTTTGTTGGTTGGTGCTATTTACGATATAGCGTTTACTTTCTTTAGAGAAGAGTTTAAGGTCGGTGCTCTTAATCTGGGACCAGAAACCCCAAAAGGCCTTAAGGCCAGGTGAGCTATAGAATTTAAAAGTCTATTAAGGTAACGGAGCAGCTGTGTGGCTGCCGGGTGGCCACTTGGAAATAAATGTGAATGGATGACATGTAGGCAGTGCAAACCTAATATGTTGTAATTAGCTTGATAAACTGGGTGTCAGGTCAAAAGCACGCCGGGACAAAGGCGCGCCCAGACAACTGAGCGCAGTGCGGAGGCGCGCGCCGCTCAAAATTAATGTTTTTAGGGCTCCGACGGGGGGGGCGTGGGGGGAACCCCCCCACTTTACTTAATAGACATCGTGCCGCGTTGTGGGAGCATTGTGGGGGGTGTGGGGGGTTGTAACTCCCCACATTTTACTGAAAACTTCACTTTTTCCCTGTTTTTAGGGAAAAAGTTAAGTTTACAGTAAAATGTGGAGGGTTACAACCCCCCAAACTCCCCATAATGCCGGCGCGATGTCTATTAAGTAAAGTGGGGGCGTTCCCCCAACAAAACCCCCCCGTCGGAGCCCCAAAAAACACTAATTTTGAGTGGCGCGTGCCTCCGCGCTGCACTCAATTGTCTGGGCGCGCCTTTGTCTTTTGCGCCGTTGTCTATGAACCGATAAACTGTGTCCCCTGGTTTAAATACTGGTTTTACGTGGGGGAGGGGGGGTGCGCTGAAAAGTTCACAGCCCAGCCAACAAACTTGGGGCAGCCTCCATCGAGGAATACACACTAAGGCCCTCTTTTATCGAACTGCGAAAGCAGATTTTAGCGCAGGGAGCCGCGCTGAATGGCTCGCGCGGCTCCCGATGCTCATAGGAACTCAGTGAGCGTCGGGAGCAGCGCGGGGCCATTCAGCGTGGCTCCCCGCGCTAAAAACTGTTGTCGCAGTTTGATAGAAGAGGGCTTTAGTCCAGCAATTTTCAGCTTTTTTTTCGTTCTCTGTTTTTCCGACGGAATGAGAAGAGTGGACAATCACTGGGCCAAGTGTATAGCTCTCGATGGAGACTGCCCTAACTTTGTTGGCGGAGCTGAGAACTTTTCACCAGCCCCTCGGAGTGACGTCCTGATGAAACCTTCTGCCTAGATTGTGAGCTTGCTAGGGACAGAGAAAATATTTTCATGTGCTATGTATACTACTGCGTATGCCTGGTAGCGCTCTAAAAATACGTCATAATAGTAGTAGAAACTGACTCCTCCTAAATTCAACTAATTTTTTTATTTAAGTATTTATATATCACTTACAGCCTAAGTGGTTTACGCTCAGGTACTCAAGCATTTTTCCCTGTCTGTCCTGGTGGGCAATGGGGAGATTAAGAGTCTTGCCCAGGGTCACAAGGCACAGTGTGGGTTTCAACTAGAGAGTTGCACGGGGACAGAAATCCCACCCATCCCTGCCTGTCCCCGTCAGCATCCTCTCCGTCCCCACCCGACCCCATCAGGATTCTCTCCGTCCCCACCCGTCCCCGTCAGGATCCTCTCCGTCCCCACCCGTCCCCGTCAGGATCCTCTCCGTCCCCACCCGTCCCCGTCAGGATCCTCTCCGTCCCCACCCGACCCCGTCAGGATCCTCTCCATCCCCACCCGACCCCGTCAGGATTCTCTCCGTCCCCACCCGTCCCCATCAGGATCCTCTCTGTCCCCACCCGACCCCGTCAGGATCTTCTCCGTCCCCACCCGTCCCCGTCAGCATCCTCTCCGTCCCCACCCGACCCCGTCAGGATTCTCTCCGTCCCCGCCAGGATCCTCTCCGTCCCCACCCGACCCCGTCAGGATCCTCTCCGTCCCCACCCGACCCCGTCAGGATCCTCTCCGTCCCCACCCGACCCCGTCAGGATTCTCTCCGTCCCCACCCGTCCCCGCCAGGATCCTCTCCGTCCCCACCCGACCCCGTCAGGATCCTCTCCGTCCCCACCCGTCCCCGTCAGGATCCTCTCCGTCCCCACCCGACCCCGTCAGCATCCTCTCCGTCCCCTACCCGACCCCATCAGGATTCTCTCCGTCCCCACACGTCCCCGCCAGGATCCTCTCCGTCCCCACCCGACCCCGTCAGGATCCTCTCCATCCCCACCCGTCCCCGTCAGGATCCTCTCCGTCCCCACCCGTCCCCGTCAGGATCCTCTCCGTCCCCACCCGACCCCGTCAGGATCCTCTCCGTCCCCACCCGACCCCGTCAGGATCCTCTCTGTCCCCACCCGACCCCATCAGGATCCTCTCCGTCCTCACCCGTCCCCGTCAGGATCTTCTCCGTCCCCACCCGTCCCCGTCAGGATTCTCTCCATCCCCACCCATCCCCGCAAGGAATTACCTCCATCTTCGCCCGTCCCCATAAAAAGCAGCAATTACTTCTGACAGGATCATCAATTCCACAGTTTCTTTTGGGTTTGCGCTGCTGTTTTCCTTGTGGAATCTCTTTGGTGGAACCCTTTTTTTGTTTTCTGTTCAGGTAATTAACTTATAAACCCCCTCTTTTACTAAGGCTGACATGTCCTTTATATTATATGGACGAACTCTGCTTCCAAAGCCTTCCATCCCCGTGGGAGTCCCGTTGGCTAGAGGGGGGGGGGTCCCCGTGGGAATCCCATGGGCCAGAGGGGGGTCCCTGTTTGAGTCCTGTGGGTTAGGGGGGATTCCTGTGGGACCCGCGGGATTCCCGCGATCCCCGTTCCCATGCAGACCTCTAGTTTGAACCCACAATCTCAAGCTTTAACCACTGCGCCACACTCTCCCTGTTCTCTTCTTGGTTGGGCTGAGGACCTTTCAGCTGTCCCTCATATTATGATGTCATAATGCCTCATTCCACCTGTGCCTCAGAGCCAACCTCATCGGTGATGTCACAATGACTTGGTTTCCCTATACTTAGTGGCATTTGCCTCACTGAAATGAAAAAAATTTCGAGAAAGGTGTAGAATAACTTGTAAGTTTCGTGGGTCCACATTGGCCCTCTTGGGTGCGCTAACCGCTTGGCGCGCAAGTTAGTCTATGGACGTGTTAGCGCACCTTAGAAAAAGAGGAGGATTGCGTTTATTTAATTTTTTATACTATTCTTCCAGGGGAGCTCAGAATGATTTACGTGAATTTATTCAGGTACTCAAGCACTTTTTCCCTGTCTGTCCTGGTGGGCTCACACACTCTATCTAATGTACCTGGGGCAATGGGGTAGGGTTACCAGACATCTGGATTTCCTATTGAGGACATGTCTGGGGGTCCGTTCAGCTTTTCAAAACCCGGATTTGGAAAAGCCTCCTCTCGATCACTTTGGGCAGGAGGCAATCCGTGCATGTGCGGATTGCCTCCTGCCCAACCAAAGCAGGTAGTGGGGGCGGAGCTAAGGCGGAGATGGGTGGGCCTGGGGGGGGGGGCGCGGGTCTAGGGTGGCTGGATTTTACAATTGTATAATCTGACAACCCTACAATGGGGGATTAAATGGCTTGCCTAGGGTCAGAAGGAGCAGGGTGGGATTTGAACCTGCAGCCTCAGAGTAGAGAGTTGCGCGGGGACAGAAATCTCACCCATCCCCACCCGTCCCCGTCAGGATCCTCTCCGTCCCCACCCGTCCCCGCAAGGAATTACCTCCATCCCCGGCCGTCCCCATAAAAAGCAGCAATTTCTTCTGACAGGATCATCAATTCCACAGTTTCTTTTGCTGTTTTCCTTGTGGAATCTCTTTGGTGGAACCCTTTTTTTTGTTTTCTGTTCAGGTAATTAACTTATAAACCCCCTCTTTTACTAAGGCTGACGTATCCATTATATTATATGGACGAACCTTGCTTCCAAAGCCTTCCATCCCTGTGGGAGTCCCGTTGGCTAGAGGGGGGTCCCCGTGGGAGTCCCGTGGGCCAGAGGGGGATTCCCATGGGAGTCCCGTGGACTAGGGGGGATTCCCGCGATCCCCGTTCCCGTGCAGACCTCTACTCAGAGTGCCAAGGCTGTGGCTCTAACTAACATACTGTGCATTTGAAACAGATCTTGAATACTTTTTGAGAAAAATGAGCAAGGTGTTAACTGAATGTGGTCGAGCACCTAGAACTTTAGCTCTCTTTAATAAGTCTGAGTACTCGGGACAGAAACCACACAGTACAGGGTCCTTAGAAGAACCTCATCTTGTAACCTCTCCCAGGGGTCCTGTCCTGACTCCATGGTTTATCTGCTCTCTGTTGTCTTATAAGAATCCAGCAGCTCTCACCCCCTTTCTCTTTTGGTCTAGCTCAGTTGAAACCCTGGCTGGGATTCGGGCACAGTAAGCCACGGATTAGGGTTTCAGGTTTCATCCCTCATGTTTTCCAAATCTGAGCTCAAGGCAAATTAGAAGGAGGTTATACAAGCTATTTTCCTGGTCAAGTGGACTTACTTATGTGTTATTATTTATTTAATTATTTATATTCTGCATATCCTACTACAATGCTATGCGGATTACAAATTAGCTCCCAATCTATCTAATGTACCTGGGTCACAAGGAGCAACATGGGATTCAAACCCACAGCCTCAGGGTGCGCAACACACTCCCAGAGTCAATGAGGCAGTGAAGAGTAAAGCGACATGGCCAAGAGGATTTGAATCCTGGCGTCCCTTGTTCTAGCCAGTAGGCTACTCCTCCGTTTTCGTCTACTTGGGGATGTTCTCGTCTTCTTTTGTAGACCCACTGTTTCTAGCTTGGCCGCCTGCCTCGGGACCAGTGTTGCAGTGACCCTGTACCAAGGGTCAATCCAGAACTCTGTTTAATGGGCTCTAAATTCAGCTACCTAAGTGTCCCTTAATGGATGTGACAGCCTCTTCCCCCCCCCCAAAAAAAAAATAAATAAAATAAACCTCCTGTCTTTGGCGAATGTCTTCGTAGCCCTAGTCTCTGGAGGATAAGACTTCTACATAGCGTGGCTTTGCACTTCCTATTGAGTCATTGGGTCAGTGGAAAAAAAACACTTTAGTTGACGGTCCCTCCCCTCCCCCCCCGCCGCCTCCTGGATGCATAAATCGGTATTAGTGATAGTTTAGTTCCCTGGGCATGATATTTCTAAGGGAACTTAACAGGTTCAAGTAAAGGTTTCATGGAGATCGTACGTCATGGCTTCCCTTGATAACATCTTTGTAAGCATCCTGGCGTGGGTTTGATTGGTGGCTAGCCTTTCTAGTGATCTAAATATGTTATACAGGAGCTCCAGTGCCATTCTGATTTTTCTTGGCTGACGTTTGATGGTGATTGGATTTCTTACTGTATTATAAGAGAGGTATATTTGTTACCTTAGTTAATAAGGAGGTGCGATATAATTATTTAACGGGATTGCTCAGTTACATGCCAGTGGCATAAAAATGGTATTTTGAAGTCTTAAGATAGCAGAGAATACACTGTTTTCACAATGACTTATTTTACTGGTCTATGAGAGACATTTTTGGTGTGCCAGCTATTGTACTGCGGGTATTAATATTTTGTTGCATGGATATCTGATTTCGGATGAAGCAGGCAAGCACAGACAAGTGGATTCTGTTTATTACTGCAATAGTCAACCTTCAACTTGCCAGGAGCCACAAAACTGAGGGACAGAGAACCTCAGCTCAGAAGAGATGGGGAGAAGGGAGACAGTCAGACCCTCCCGTCTCCTCCCTCAAAGAAAGGATCAATTGTCTAGCATCCTGCCACTGTATCGTGCAATGGTGCGGCCGCATCTGGAGTACTGTGTCCAGTACTGGTCGCCGTACCTCAAGAAGGACATGGCAGTACTTGAGGGAGTCCAGAGAAGAGCAACTAAACTGATAAAGGGTATGGAAAATCTCCCATATACCGACAGATTGAAGCAGTTATAATATTGCAGCAGGACGTAATCTGGTCAGACTAGATCAGCGGTCTCAAACTCGAACCCTTTGCAGGGCTACATTTTGGATTTGTAGGTATTTGGAGGGCCTCAGAAAAAAATAGTTAAATGTCTTATTAAAGAAATGACAATTTTGCATGAGGTAAAACTCTTTATAGTTTTAAAATCTTTCCTTTTGGCTAAGTCTTAATAATAATATTGTCATTTATAGCTAAAAAAAGCTATTTTATTTTACTTTTGTGATTATGAGAAACATACGGAGGGCTTCAAAATAGTACCTGGCAGGCCGCAAGTTTGAGACCACAGGACTAGATCAACTCTACCTTATTTGCAGTCGTGTTCTGTGGGTTTTTTTTTTTGTTTTTTTCCGTTAAACACTTATTTTCGTTTTCTGGTGCATTTGTTGCTTGGCATAAGCAAACAGAAGATTTATCAGAGAGCGTTTTTATCATGTAATCCTCTGCTCATCGATCTCTTTGCTCTGTGTTTTGATGGGGCATGAGAGAGATGATGATAAAATCGAATGATGTTTAACATGAAATTCATTTTTAAATGCACAATCCCGCACCAAAAGCATTTTGTTGTGAATCCCATTGTGTGGCGTGCTGATTTATGAGTTGTAGTTGATATCCTCAATTAAACATAATGGCTGTGTACTCTACCTGAGATTCATACAATATCGAGGAAGCGCGAGCTGCCTGCATGATTCCCATTTCACTATGATGCGTCTCTGCTCAGTGCCTTCCAGTTACTTCGGTTAGCTTTTGACTTTAAGACTGTAACACAGACGTCTTCAAAAAGTATTTGTACCAAAGAAAACATGGGAGGGAGGTGTGTGTGAGAACTTCTATAAACAGCACCCGAAGTTAGGTGCTGCAAAATCCACACCAAACTAGTATCCTTCAAAGGGCACTCTTCGTAGAATACTAGTTAGCGCAGATCTCACACCTGACTCTGGGCGCTGTACTTATGCCTGGTGAAATGACTCTGTTCTATAACACTGCACATAACCTGTGGGAATGCTCCTTGATCTTCAAATGCTCCTCCCATGGACCCGCCCCCTTTTTGAGTTATGTGCTAGCAAGTTAAGGTGTGCATTGTATATATTAAGGTAGTAGGGTCTACGCGAGAAGTACTCAGTGTGTATCTGAGCGCTTGAAAACAGCTGGGTACCCGGTAGGATTTCTCTGACCGGTGAAGTTTGTCCTACATTATTTCACATTTTTCTTAAGTTTGCGCCAAATGAAGAGCGACTAAGATGGTTAAGGGGTTGGAGGAGCTGCCGTACAGCGAAAGATTAGAGAAACTGGGCCTCTTCTTCCTCGAACAGAGGAGATTGAGAGGGGACATGATCAAAACATTCAAGATAATAAAGGGAATAGACTTAGTATATAGAGACAGGTTGTTCACCCTCTCCAAAGTAGGGAGAACGAGAGGGAACTCTCTAAAGTTGAAAGGGGATAGATTCCGCAAACGTAAGGAAGTTCTTTTTCACCCAGAGAGTGGTGGAAAACTGGAATGCTCTTCCGGAGGCTGTCATAGGGGAAAACACCCACCAGGGATTCAAGACAAAGTTAGACAAGTTCCTGCTGAACCTCGGTTCCTGCTGCCTCGGTTAGAGCACTGGTCTTTGACCTGGGGGCTGCCGTGTGAGCGGACTGCTGGGCACGATGGACCACTGGTCTGACCCAGCAGCGGCAGTTCTTATGTTCTTATCAATAAGCCTTATTGGGTCAGACCAAAGGTCCATGAAGCCCAGTAGCCCATCCTCACGGAAGCCAATCCAGGTAACTAATACCTGACAAAAACCCAACTAGTAACAACATTCCATGCTACCAATATAGGGCAAGCAGTGGCTTCCCTCATATCTGTCTCAATAAGACCAAAGCATGTAATCAACACATGATACAAATACTTTTGGAAAATTGTATCTGTACCAAGTAGAATGAGCTGGAAAATAAATATATTTGACTTTAAAAGAGATTGCTTTGTTTTGCTATTGCTTCAACTCTTCTCTCTGTAGTTACATATTTCTCTATATGTATGAACATAAGAATTGCCATACTGGGACAGTTTGAAGTTTCATCAAACCGAATATCCTGTTTCCAACAGTGGCCAATTCAGGTCACAATTACCTGGCAAAGATCCCAAAAGAGTAAAAAAAAAAACCCCCAAAACATTTTGTGCTGCGTATCCTAGAAATAAGCAATGTATTTCCCCCAAGTCCACCTTAACAGTGGCTTATGGATTTATGGGAAATTATCCAAACCTTTTTTTAAACCCTGGTAAGCTAACTGCTTTTACAACACTTTCTGGAAATGAATTCCAGAGCTTAATTACACTTTGGGTGAAAAAATATTTTCTCTGGTTTGTTTTAAATTTATTTCTTAGTAGTTTCATTAAGAGCCCTCTAGTCCTTGTATTTTTGGAAAGAGTAAACAAGTGATTCGCATCTACCCATTCTGCTTCGTTCAGTATTTTATGGACCTCTGTCATAACTCCCTTTAGCTGTCTGTTCTAGTTGAAGAGGCCTGACCTCTTTAGCTTTTTCTCATAGGGAGATGTCCCATCCCCTTTAACATTTTTGTCGCCCGTCTCTGTACCTTTTCTAATTCTGCTATATCTATGTATGTGTCTGTGTGTACATATACAGTGTTAGAATGCAAATTAAGCCTCTAAAACAAGTTTGATAACTAATTTTTGTTCTGCAAAGGAGGGCCACATAAGGCAGAATGCCTGCAGGTATTTACTAATTAAAAGCTGTAAGAAGGCTGCAATCAAATTAACATGTATTTCTGTTCATTACCATAATTGATCGCAACTATCCAGGAGTCCCTGTTGACCCAAAACACAATCTTTCCTTTAAAACACATTTCTTCGGAAGCCAGGCTTTTTTTAAAATTTGAATTTCCAAAGTACAGGATGAACCAAAATTTTAAGAAGCGTTTAAGAATGATCTGAAAAGAATTTTGGGTTGACCATCTGCATCGTTAAACTGGTTTTGTTGTTCTCATCTGGATGACAGATGTTGGTTTAGTAAGGTTAGTAGGTGCCGGTTTCACTTCTATTTCCATGACACAGGATAATGCATGGATGATTCTTTTGTACATGTCCTGGTGTCGCCCCCCCCCCCCTCCCCCACCACATGCAGGCTGTCGTTTTTCAGGAAACAGGACTATGCATGATAAGTTTGCCTACATCGGAGACCCAGTGTATGGAAATTTTAGCTCATGTATATTCATTGTGGAACAGGTTTAGAAAGCCTCTGTTTTACACGTTATGCAGTTTGGGTTCAATGTCACAGAGAACGGAGAGCTGTACAGTGTATGCGTATCGCACGTTAATTTAGAAAAAAATGTTGTGTGACTTTCTTTCAAGGAAGATAAAAACATAAGGACATAAGCAGTGCCTCTGCTGGGTCAGACCAGGGGTCCATCATGCCCAGCAGTCCTCTCACGCGGCGGCCCATCAGGTCCAGGACCTGTATAGTAATCCTCTATCTATGCCCTTCTATCCCCTTTTCCTTCAGGAAATCGTCTAATCCCTTCTTGAACCCCAATACCGTACTCTGTCCTATCACACCCTCTGGAAGCGCATTCCAGGTGTCCACCACCCTTTGGGTGAAGAAGAACTTCCTAGCATTGGTTCTAATTTTTCCGAACGCCCTCTCGTTCTTGTAGTTTTTCAAAAGTTTGAAGAATCTGTCCCTCTCCACTCTCTCTATGCCCTTCATGATCTTGTAAGTCTCTATCATGTCCCCTCTAAGCCTCCGCTTTTCCAGGGAAAAGAGTCCCAGTTTCTCCAATCTTTCTCTATCTATCTCTCTCTCTTTCTCTCTCTCCCTTTCTCTCTCTCTCTCTATTTCTGTCTCTCTCCCTTTCTCTCTCTCTTTCTTTCTATCTCTCTCTCTCTCTCTCTATTTCTCTCTCTCTTTTTGTCCCTCTCCACTTTCTCTATGCCCTTCATGATCTTGTAAGTCTCTATCATGTCCCCTCTAAGCCTCCGCTTTTCCAGGGAAAAGAGTCCCAGTTTCTCCAATCTTTCTCTATCTATCTCTCTCTCTTTCTCTCTCTCCCTTTCTCTCTCTCTCTCTATTTCTGTCTCTCTCCCTTTCTCTCTCTCTTTCTTTCTATCTCTCTCTCTCTCTCTATTTCTCTCTCTCTTTTTGTCCCTCTCCACTCTCTCTATGCCCTTCATGATCTTGTACGTCTCTATCATGTCCCCTCTAAGCCTCCGCTTTTCCAGGGAAAAGAGCCCCAGTTTCTCTAATCTTTCAGCGTATGAAAGGTTTTCCATACCTTTTATCAATCGTGTCGCTCTTTTCTGGACCCTCTCGAGTATCGCCCTATCCTTCTTAAGGTACGGCGACCAATACTGGACGCAGTACTCCAGATGCGGGCGCACCATCGCCCGATACAACGGCAGGATAACTTCTTTCGTTCTGGCTGTAATACCTTTCTTGATAATACCTAGCATCCTGTTCGCCTTCTTAGAGGCCGCTGCGCACTGTGCCGACGGCGTCATTGTCTTGTCCACTATTACCCCCCCAAGTCCTTTTCTAGGGTACTTTCACCCATTACCAGCCCTCCCATCGTATAACTGTACTTCAGGTTTCTGTTCCCTACATGCAAGACTTTACATTTCTTTACATTAAACTTCATCTGCCATCTTGTTGCCCACTCTTCTAGTTTGTTCAGGTCCCTTTGTAAACCCTCACAGTCAGGGCAGGATTAACCCATAGGCCAAGTAGGCACATGCCTAGGGCCCGAAATGGTCAGGGGGGGCCCGATGAAGGAGGGCATCAACATAGTTTTTTCCAAACGGCGATGGGCCCCTCCAGCATTGATTGGCAACTCGCCCCCCCAGATCGGCAATGGGCCCCCCCCCCATCGACGGAAAGTAAGACAAGCAAGCAACGTGAGTAAGAAAGGCAACGGGAACTGAAATTGTGCAAGGGGTGCTGCTTGCCCAAAGCTTCCCTCTGACGCAGCTTCTTGTTTCCGTCTGGACGCATGGTGGGGTGGGGCGGGGCAGGGGGCCCAGTGTACTTGTGTGCCTAGGGGCCCTTGACGAATTAATCCTGCCCTGCTCACAGTCCTCTTTAGTCCCAACTCCACTAAATAGTTTGGTGTCGTCTGTAAATTTTATTACTTCGCACTTCGTCCCTGTTTCTAGGTCATTTATAAATACATTGAACAGCAGCGTTCCAAGTACCGACCCCTGCGGAACACTACTCGTGACCCTCCTCCAGTCCGAGTAGTGGCCCTTCACTCCTACCCGCCAGCCAATTTTTGATCCTTCTATGTACGTCTCCTTCCCCCGCATGGTTCTTCAGTTTCAGTAGTAGGCGTTTGCTGTATAAGTGCGCATATCAGCTACGATTCTATTCAAAAGTAAAGGGCAGGTTATTTATTTTAATGTATAAATTTTTATTTTATACAGTACAGTATTTTGTATTAAAGTTTGTGGGTTGTGGAACAAATCGTCTGAGTTTCCATTATTTCCTGTGGGGATATTCGCTTTGATATACGAGTGCTTTGGATTACAAGCATGATTCCGGAACGAATTAGGCTCGCAAACCAAGGTTTTTCTGTAGTTTGTTTCATGGGCTTGAAGGAACAGAGTATAAGAATATAAGAATTGCTATACTGGGACAGACCGAAGGCCCATCAATCCCAGTATCCTTTTTCAAACAGTGGCCAACCCAGGTCCCAAGTACCTGGCAAAAACCCAAAGAGTAGCAACATTCCAGAGCTGAGATTGTGATGTCATAATGCCTCATTCCACCAATGCCTAATAGCTAACTTCATCAATGATGTCACAATGTCTTGATTGTCCTATCTTGGGCTAACATACGAGATCCCAAGTAGTAAAACAGATTTTATGCTGCTTATCCTAGGAATAAGCAGTGGATTTCCCCAAGCCTTCTCAATAATGGCCTATGGACTTCTCTCTTAGGAAATTTTCCAAACCTTTTTTAAACCCTGCTAAGCTAACTGATTTCGCCATATTTTTCGGGAACGAATTCTAGAGTTTAATTACACGTTGTTTGAAGAAATATGTAAGGCATTGCATTTTCTGTAGCTTGGTGGCATCTCTGAAGTATGGTATAAGGATTAAAACTGTTCTTTAATTTCTGGTAGAGCTGGCCCTGTGACTTAGGCTACAGCAGTCTGAGTTTGATTTGTCATCAGTAGGACCTAGATAGGTAAAACAAGGGAAGGCGTAGGTTTATTTATTAACGACTTTCTATAAAACCCTTCAAAGGGCATCAGAGTGGTTTACAGTCAAAACATGAGTAGACTAAAAACTATAGCACAGTCCTGAGGAGGGGGAGAGGGAGAGATTGTGCAGCCGGTGCATCGCTCCAGGGCCTATGAAGCTCAAGGGGGCCCAATGAAGCCCAAGAAACATCACGAAAACCGAAACGTGTCGTCGTCTCGAAGGAGACGTCCTTAAAAAGTGAGACAAAGAACGGCGCGGGAACTTTTGGGTACAAGATCGCGAAGCAACAAGGCCATGACAGTGCTGAAATACTTTTGAGTGACATAATGCGGTGCATTCAAGGTTGAACGAACAAAAACTTGTGGAAGTGACTATCGACGAGCGTTCTCGCGTGTTCATTCCTAGACTCAGTATTGAGCATCTTCTCTCACATCAGGCTGCTCTATGGGGTAAAGACCTAGAACAACTCCTATTGCCCACCACTTATGAGGTATTCAGGAAACGCCTCAAAATCCACCTATTCCTGAAATACCTAGACAGTTGACCCACTTCCCTCTTTCCCCTCCCTTGCCCTTTCTCCCCATTGTTCCCCACATCCCTTAAGTTAATTTAACTTGTACGTCAACTCAACTTGTACTCCACTAATCTTTTGTAAACCGCATAGAACTTAACGGTATTGCAGTATATAAACTGTTATTATTATTATTGAGTCTGATCTAGCACAACAGATTAATTTTGATTATGTAATTCAGGGCTCCTTTTACGAAGGCGCGTTAGGGCCTTAACCCGCGGAATAGCGTACGCTAAAATGCCCCGCGCGCTAGCCGCTACCGCCTCCTCTTGAGCAGGCGGTAGTTTTTCAGCCAGCATGCGCTAATCCGGGGCGTGCGCTAAAAACGCTAGCGCACTTTCGTAAAAGAAGCCCTCAAGAGTTTCGCTTGGAAACAGGCCAGGAAAGCACCTTCGTTTGGCAGACAATAAATGCTGTTATAAATGTCAGTTACTATTATACATATATTACTTTTATTTTTACATTTATACCTATACATACTTATCTAAATGGATCAATGTAATCTACGATTGTTAGAAATTAATAATAATATACATGTGTGTAGAATTTTGTATAATGTCCCAGATACCTTCTTTGTATCGGGGCCCGGATTTTCTCTCGGTGGCCCTGACAGTAGATAACACGGAAATCAATTTTAAGCACAATCAACAGGATGTAGAGCTGAAAAAAATAGTACTCTTTTGTTCCCCCATCCCAGGGGTAGGCAATTCCAGTCCTCGAGAGCCGGAGCCAGGTCAGGTTTTCAGGATATCCATAATAAATATGCATGAGATAGATTTGCATCTCAAGGAGTCGTATTCATTGAGGATATCCTGAAAACCTGACCTGGCTCTGGCTCTTGGGGACCGGAATTGCCTACCCCTGCCCCATCCCAATGCCAGCAACTCCAGGCAATACAAATATTTCCAAGTTTCATTAAAAATTTGATAAAACGCTTATATAATTTCTAAGCAATTTATATTAAATGATACATACAAAGAAGACATATAAACAATACTTATGTTAATACTGACTTATACGAGACATCAGGAAAAAGGGGGAGAATTACAATTTTTAGACATTCAAGGTAAACATATTAAGGGAGGGAAGGGTTTTAGCCTTATAAGGCTAGTTTCTGGTATTTTAGAGAGTCTATCTGTTTATCACTGTTAATGGATAATATTTCAGAACCTAATTCAAAAAAGCATCATTAAATAGAAAAGTTTTAAGAACAATTTTAAATTTATCTAACTGTTTTTCTTCCCTTAAAAAAGACGGAAAACGATTCCAAATTTGTGGGGCCATTAGCTTGAGAGCAGAAACAGATCTTAAGGTCTGCTTTAAGTTTGGTTATAGAAGGCAGATTGATATGCGTGTTCCAACCAAAGGAGAGGGGGGGGGGGTTCTTCCCAATATAATTACATCAGGAAGGGGCCTCCGCGCATCCACGGATGCAACGCGATGACATCATTGCGTCATGTCCGCGCATGTGCGGATGCCGTCTGTGGGCAGGACTGGGGGGGAGGACAGAACAGGGCGGGAAAACAGGTGGAACTGGGCGGTCCTGGGGGCGTGGTCACGGGTCCGTATTTTCCCGAAGGAAGATCTGGTAACCCTAGTTTATAGGCTATGGCCTTATGTTCCAGAGAAGAAAAAGGATCTACAGTGGTACCTCGGTTTGCGAGTGTTTTGCAAGACGAGCAAAACATTTGCAAAATTGGTGCCTCGCAAACCGAGCTTGCCTCGATGTACGAGTGCCTCCCGCCGGGATCCGGCGCTCCCACCCACCTGAACACTTCGCTTACCCTCCATCTGGCACCCGGCACTGGCACCAATGCACAGGACATGCCAGTGCCAGTGCCCGTAGATCTGCAATCCTTTTCGCTGGGCCTTGAGCATCTGCGCATGCTCAAGGCCTTCGAGAATCTCGGAGAGACCGGGAACTCGAAGGCCTTGAGCATGTGCAGATGCTCAAGGCCCAGCGAAAAGGACTGCAGATCTTCAGGCACCGGCACTGCCATGTCCTGTGTGTTGATGCCGGTGCCGGGTGCCAGATGGAGGGTAAGCGAAGTGTTCGGGTGGCAGGGGGATGTCGGATCGTGGTGGGGGGGGGGAGTGCCAAATCGCATGGGGGATGCCGGATCGTGGCGGGGGAGATTCCGGATCACGCGGGGGGCCCTTCTTGAGCGGGGGGAGCAATGCCGGTTCTCGGGGGGGATAGAGCAGTGCTGCTGGCCTCGGGGAGTGGTGGGGGATGAGAACGAATCAAGCGAGTTTCCCTTACTTTCTATGGGGAAACTCGCCTTGATATATGAGCAATTTGGTTTACGAGCATGCTTCTGGAACGAATTGTGCTCCTTCTGGAACAAATTATGCTCGTAAACTAAGGTTCCACTGTATAAGACAAATCCAAGATTTTAAAGAAAATATCTGACTTTTATCTTTCACTGAAAGAAGTTTCACTGAGTAAGAAGTGACAACATTTGCAAAATACAGTGGCTACGTTGATTATTAAATCTAAGAGGTATGATAGTCCCTCCACTCTTATTGGAACGTCGTTGGCTTCCTGTCCAATCTCGTATCCTTTCTAAATTAATGTGCTTTGCGTTTAAAATTGATGCCCCCCCTTTACAAAGTGGCGCTAGCGAGTGCCGCGCAACAAATTCGTCAATGCCCATTTAGCATTTTAGCATGTGTTTAGCGCACGCCAAATCAGCGGGTACGCTAACTGCTAATGCGTCCATAGGATAACATGCATGCATTAGCGTTGAGCGTGTATTTAGCGCGCAGTGCTTACCGCGCGCTAAAAAGCATAGCGCACCTTTGTAAAAGAGGGGTTAATCTCTACGGGTGTTGGATCATTTACCATGTTGACCCGCAGTCCACTTTTTTTTTTAAAGTTTATTTTATTGAGTTTTCAAAAAGGATAACGCAAAACGGCAACGTAGTGTACAACATAAATGAATGAGTACAATAGTTCAGCCCAGTTCCACTCCCGTCCCCGTCTCCCCCCCCCCCCCAACAACAGGAGCTGCGGTCCACTTTATTACGTTGATATGTCTTAATGTTCTAGACACAGGGCTCCTTTTACCAAGCCGCGTTAGGGCTTTAACGCGCGGAATAGCACACGCTTCATTGCCGTGCGCGCTAGACCTTAATGCCAGCATTGAGCTGGCGTTAGTTCTAGAAGTGTAGCGCGCGGTAATTTCCTGCGTGCGCTTAAAACACTAGCGCATCTTAGTAAAAGGAGCCCACCAATTTCCGTACATCATATGGCTGGTTCTTTTCTCCTGGTTAAGGGTCTGCAGTAGAGAATGACACGGTGACAAAATTCATCACCCGTCCCCGCGGATAACCGTGGGAAACCATCTTCATGTCATTCTTTCAGGAGAGAGGGAAGAATCGGAGTATGAATGGCCACAACCACTGACCCTCAAGCTTTGCTTTGAAGAATGCTGGTGTAGAAGGGCTGAGGTTGAAACAGACACTACAGAATGACAGTCTCTGGTATCCAGAGCAGATATTGTGATGTCATAATGCCTCATTCCACCAGTGCCTAAGAGCCAATCACATCAGTGATGTCACAATGGCTTCATTATCCTTGGCTCACATAAGAATCAAGTATGAATGGCCACAACCACTGACCCGCAAGCTTTGCTTTGAAGAATGCTGGTGTAGAAGGGCTGAGGTTGAAACAGACACTACAGAATGACAGTCTCTGGTATCCAGAGCAGATATTGTGATGTCATAATGCCTCATTCCACCAGTGCCTAAGAGCCAATCACATCAGTGATGTCACAATGGCTTCATTATCCTTGGCTCACATAAGAATCAGAGTATGAATGGCCACAACCACTGACCCGCAAGCTTTGA
The DNA here is from genome assembly GCF_902459505.1 of Geotrypetes seraphini. NCBI lineage: Eukaryota > Metazoa > Chordata > Amphibia > Gymnophiona > Dermophiidae > Geotrypetes > Geotrypetes seraphini. The sequence goes on along the minus strand of NC_047091.1, from coordinate 174,201,412 downwards.
TTTGAAGAATGCTGGTGTAGAAGGGCTGAGGTTGAAACAGACACTACAGAATGACAATTTCTGGTATCCAGAGCAGATATTGTGATGTCATAATGCCTCATTCCACCAGTGCCTAAGAGCCAATCACATCAGTGATGTCACAATGGCTTCATTATCCTTGGCTCACATAAGAATCAGAGTATGAATGGCCACAACCACTGACCCGCAAGCTTTGCTTTGAAGAATGCTGGTGTAGAAGGGCTGAGGTTGAAACAGACACTACAGAATGACAGTCTCTGGTATCCAGAGCAGATATTGTGATGTCATAATGCCTCATTCCACCAGTGCCTAAGAGCCAATCACATCAGTGATGTCACAATGGCTTCATTATCCTTGGCTCACATAAGAATCAGAGTATGAATGGCCACAACCACTGACCCTCAAGCTTTACTTTGAAGAATGCTGGTGTAGAAGGACTGAGGTTGAAATAGACGCTAGAAAATGACATGGGATTATTTCCCGCAGTTATCCGCGGGGACGGGAACGGTGATTAATTTTGTCACCGTGTCATTCTCTAGTCTGCAGCCTAAGAAAAAATTGGGATAGCTCTTTTTCCTATGAGATGACTTGTATCTGGAATGGTCTACCTCTTTTTGTCAAGCAGCAACTTTATATTTTTTGTTTTGGAAATAGCTGACACCATTTCTGTTTCAAAAATATTTAATTCAGCAAAATGTATAAATCTGCATGGCTTGTTTATTTTTCAGGGTTACTTTTTTAAATGTATTTTGTAATTCACTGAGTATATCTGGTTAATCTTTTGTGAACCCATTTTGGAGCTCCTTCCCAATTCCATATACCTTCCCGATTCCCCAAAGCAACCTCATCTACTCTTTATCTCCTCTAGAAATTACCAGATCTCTGCTCCATGTAATACCTTTTTTGTAATTTTTTTGCAATCGGCCTTGAATTGCAAGGCATTGATGGAATAGAAATCTCTAATGCAATGTAATGAGTGATTAACAAATGCGTGGATTAGATTAGATTCACAAGTTTCATTGCTTCCAAATGATATTTTCTCATTACTAGTTCCTTCTTTCTTGAAAGATGTTGTCCAACTGTAACGTGTTTCAGATGACATAGTACAAAGGAGACCTTGTTCAGTTCAATTGGACATTTGAAAGCATCAGTTCTTAATTCACTGGCACTGCTGAAGATATGCGAAGATATAACGTCAACTGCTGCACAGAGTTAATTGATTAAGTTCAGATTTTAGAATCAATTTCTGAATCCTTGATTACAGTGGCATCCACTTTTTATGTTTTGTACAGTGAGTGATACAGATTGGAAGAGCTTTTTACTTAGGGAGTTCCTTTAGAGAAAAGGGGAGAACATAAGAATTGCCTTCTGGGTCAGACCAGTGGTCCATCCTGCCCTTTTCAAATTGACTGTTGATAGCAAACGGTGTAAGAGCTGGGTTCAGTAAATAATGCCCAAAGTTAGGCACTATTAAGATCTGGAGACTTGAAGACTTGAAGCGGTCCAGAGAAAGGTGATGAAGATGGTAGGAGGTTTGCACCAAAAAACGTATAAGGAGGGACTGGAAGCCCTGAATATATATACCCTAGAGGAAAGGAGGTACAGGGGAGATATGATTCAGGCGTTCAAATACTTGAAAGGTATTAACGTAGGACAAAATCTTTTCCAGAGAAAGGAAAATGGTAAAACCAAAGAGCATAATTGGAGGTTGAGGGGTGGTAGACTCAAGAGTAATAGGAAGTTCTTCTTTACAGAGAGGGTGGTTGATGCCTGGAATGTGCTCCCGAGGGAGGTGGTGGAGAAGAAAACGGTGACAAGAGTTCAAAAAAGGGATGAACACAGGATCTCTAATGAAAAAATAATGGATATATATCGAAGAACTGTACTGGGCAGACTCGCATGGTCTTTGTCCCATATATGGCTATTCAGTTGAGGATGGGTTGGGAGGGCTTCGACAGCTGAGATGGTTTAGATGGGCTGGAGTGATCTTTGACGGAGACTCCAGGAGATAGAACCTAAGCACACTACCGGGCAGAGCTCTGGGTTTCTGGCCTAGAAATATCTACGAAAAAGGATCATTTAAATCATTAATTTATAGAGCGTGGATGGTTGGGCAGACTGGATGGACCATTCGGGTCTTTACCTGCCGTCATTTACTATGTTACTACGTTATGATCTGCGCTAAGTACCACTTCTATACAGGATAGCGCTGGGTGGAATTCCATTGCTCACTTTGGTCACAAGGACTTAAGCACAGTGGTCCAACGTTGCTTTTATCAGCTGCATCTTTGAAGATTCTAATCCATTCACTGGTCATCTCTTGCTTAGACTACTGCAATGCCCTTCTTAAGGGCATCACAAAAAAAAGAAATAAACAGACTTCAGATGGTTCAAAATATTGCAGTAAAAGTTCTATTTAACGCAAAGAAGTATGAACAGTATCCCTAACTACTTGCGGGATAATACATCACTGATAAAATTTAAGGAAATGCTAAAGACATTCTTATTCTGAGATGCCTTTGCAACCTAAATTGTCCTTTTAAGGATGACTTTAGTTTTTAGAAAAACCTTTTAGTATCATTTCCCCAACCCTATGTTTTTACCTTTAAGCGTTTTCTTTTCGCTCTAACAATTGGAGTTCCTATCCCTTCTTTCCTCTTGTTCCTCTTTGTCCTTGAATTGTTCTCCCTTGGTCCGTTTTAGATTAAATTATATTTTTACTGGTATATTATTATGACATGTTTGTACACCGCCTAGAAGTCTTGAGTAGGCGGTATAGTAAATTTTAAATAAACTTGAAACCTGGTATACATCTTCACACTGAGCTGATAGCAATTGGGTGCGAAAATCCAAGGATTCTCTAGCACGTGTCTAATTTCTGGGAGAGCACCTAACCTTACTCTTTCCTTGGCCACGTCCCCTTTTGCTATAAAATGTAGGTGTGGATGTTATAGAATAGCGACCAGGGCAGATGTGAGCGAAAATCCATATTGATGCCAATTAACTCTATCGTTGACGTCTCGTTAACTCATTAATTTGCGTGTGCCTCTTCCCTGTGCATCCAAATTTGCACGCCCAACTTGGGGTGACATAAATGGAATCCATGGGAATGTGAATAGTTCAGGCGAGGTAGGAAACGTCGCTAGACTTGTATCTTCTGATGATCGGAGTCTAGATGTTTTTAAGATGTAGGCCCTCTTTTACAAAGGCGTGCTAAGAGTTTTAGCGCTGATTTAGCGCGTGCAAAATCAACGCATGTGCTAACCGCCAACGCGTCCCTAGGATAACATGCACGCGTTAGCGTTTAGCATGTGCTTAGCGTGTTCTAATATTTAGCGTGTGCTAAAAAGCTTAACACACCGTTGTGAAAGCGGGGGTAAGTTTTTCAAGCTTGAAATTCCCAGATAATGACAAGACAATTCCTGGATAATGACAAGCCAATTCCTGCCATTTCTAATTTCAACTTGTTCCTCGTCTCTTAACGCCTATATTTCAGGACTTCCATCACTGTTTTTCTTCTGCCCAATACATGTCCTTTTTTTTTTGTTGTTGTTCTATGCTTCTTGAAGTAAAACATACATCTTTTAACTATGGTTTTCTAAATCTTGTGGTGTCTCTCGCCTTTTTGCTATACACTTGAGGGGGTTAATTTGCTAAAGTTTTATGTATAAAGCATGTTTTACATGCAAAACGCAGCTCTTATAAAATTGTACATGGGTAGGGTTACCAGATTTTGCATCTGGAAAAAGAGGATGCGTGGCTCCGCCCAGTTTTGCCCCGGGCCCGCCTGTTCTGTCCCCAGGCCCCGCCCCATGCAAACCTCGTCTCTTCGGGCTGGGTCTGGAGTGCATCTACGCATGCGTAGTAGATGGGACGTGATGATGTCGCATGCATGCTTGGGATGTCACCATGTCGAACCGCGCATGCACAGACGCATTCCAGACTTGGCCCCGATCTCAACAGCTTTTCAAAACCCGGATAAATCCGGATGTCCGGTAACCCTATACATGGGTATAGAGGCATGTATATTTTTGCATGTAGGCGTGCTGGGAATGCATTTTTGGTGGCTGTGAGGTGGAGTTGCAGAAGACAAAGATATTTTAAAATACGCAATGTGCAGATACACCTTTATACCTTTGGAGCAGGAGCAATCGCATTCTTAAACTTAGCTTAGTCATGTTTCACTGTTCCCCACCAACGCGTTTCGATTCTTCTTCATGACGGGGCTAGTGTCGCAACAACACTCTTGAGCTCAATAGCTCTGCTTATCCAGCGATCATTAGGTGGTGTTGCGGCACTAGCTCCGTCCTGAAGAAGAATCGAAACGCGTTGCTCAAAATCATTGAATATTCTCATCCATTCCTTAGTGATAGCCAAACTTGATTACTGTAATGCTCTCTTTAAAGGTATAACACTAACTGAACTTAAACGTTTACAAATTATCCAGAATGTCTCCATAAAACTCATAACTAAATCTAAAAAATTCGATCACGTTACCCCTCTGCTAAAAAACGCTCATTGGCTTCCTGTCATCCATCGAATATCGTATAAACTTTGTCTACTTACATTCAAGACATTACTATATAAGACACCTGCTTTCATTTATAAATTGCTAATACCGTACCAACCAACTAGAACATTAAGATCTATTGATCAAAATTTACTTACGGTTCCCTCATTAAAATTTATAAACACCAGACGACAATTTATATTTTCTGTAACAGCCCCACAAACCTGGAATGCTCTTCCAATTTTTTTACGTAATGAACAAGACTTGGTAAAATTTAAAATACAATTAAAAACATTTTTATTCAATGATGCTTTTAATACTTAATTTAATCATATTCAAATCAATAATTCCAATATTATTGTACCAATCGTTTTAATGTTTCCCCTTTTGTGTTTCTCCTATGTATTTCTTTTATTTAACAAATGTATTTCATAAACCCCTCTTTCCCAATGTAATGTAGTTTATATTATTCATTGTAAGTATTTAAAGTTTGTATTGTATGTTTTCTTTTAATTATTTTTTATTATGTACATCGCTTTGAATTAGATAAAGCGATTAATCAAGAAAATAATAAACTTTGAAACTTTGAAACTAAGTTTAAGAATGTAAAAAAAATGCAAAGAATGAAATAATAAGCAAGTGGAAAAGATGAATTGAATTGTAAAGCCAAATAATGAATGAACAAGAAAAACAGCATTATGAAATCGAAATGAATTTATTTATCTAACTTACTTAATTTATTTAATATAAAAACAAGTACTATAAGTGGTTTGTGCTGTACACCGGGTGAGATCAGTGACTAGCGCTGCCGCGCTGATATTATCCAATCAGGGTAGCGTTCTGAGAATCTCCAGTGGTTGATGATTTCAAACTTTTCATTGTAAACTTGATTTTATATGGCAAATATGTCACAGGCCGTATCGAAGTGGAAGAGGATCTCTTTTTCCTTAAAGGACCCACGGCAACAACATAAGAACATAAGAAATGCCTTCACCGGATCAGACCGAGGTCTATCTAGTCCGGCGATCCGCACATGCAGCGGCCCATTTTGGTACTCCTTTATGGAGACCCGAAATTACCGTATCCCTCAATATGATTTGCAAGAAGGTGTGCATCCAACTTGCGCTTGAAACCCAGAACCGTAGTCTCCGCCACAACAGCCACCGGCAGAGAATTCCAAGCGCCCACAACTCGCTGTGTGAAATAAAACTTTCTGACATTTATCCTGAACCTGCTGCCACTCAGTTTCAGGCTGTGACCTCTCGTCCGTGTCACATCAGACAAAGTTAGTAATGCTGCTTCTTGGTCTATTTTATCAAATCCTTTTAATATTTTAAAAGTCTCTATCAAATCCCCTCTCAGTCTTCTCTTCTCAAGTGTAAATAGTCCCAGTTTCCTGAGGCGTTCTTTGTAGCTCAAAGTTTCCATTCCTTTGACAAGTTTCGTGGCTCGCCTCTGCACCCTCTCCATCAGAGTTATGTCCTTCTTGAGGTATGGAGACCAGTGTTGGACACAGTATTCTAGATGTGGTCTAACCATTGCTCTATAAAGTGGCATTATGACATCTTCCGATCTACTCGTGATCCCCTTCTTAATCATGCCCAGCATCCTGTTTGCTTTCTTCGCCGCCGCCGCACATTGTGCCGATGGCTTTAGGGTTCTGTCAATCAGTACCCCCAAATCCCTTTCCTGATTGCATTTTGCTAATGTCACCCCCAACAATCTATACTCGTGTTCTTTGTTCTTCTTTCCTAGATGCATCATTTTGCATTTGTTTATGTTAAAATTCACTTGCCACTTAGTCGCCCACGCTTCCAGCTGTCTCAGATCCTTCTGGAGATCCTCGCAGTCCCTTAGAGAGCCAACCGCCCGACATAGTTTTGTATCATCGGCGAACTTTATTATATTGCATGTTATTTCCTCTTCCAGGTCATTTATAAAAATATTGAACAAGATAGGCCCAAGAACCGAGCCCTGGGGCACGCCGCTAGTCACTTTCACCCAGTCCGAGAATTTCCCATTTATGCTAACCCTCTGCATTCTGTTCTCCAGCCATTTACCGATCCATCTGTGCATTTCTCCTCCTATACCATGTATTAGTAGTTTCTTCATAAGCCTTGCATGTGGGACCTTGTCAAACAAGAGGGCATCCGTTGAAAATCAGGGGTGGGAAATTTCATGGCGACACCAGAAAATATTTCTTCACTGAAAGGGTGGTTGATCGCTGGAATAATCTTCCACAACAGGTAATTGAGGCCAGCAGCGTGCCAGATTTTAAGAAAAGATGGGATTGGCATGTGGGATCTCTTCATGGAGGTAGTTAGGGGGTGGGCCATTAGTGTGGGCAGACTAGATGGGCTGTGGCCCTTTTCTGCCGTCATGTTCTATGTTTCTAATTTTGTAGTATTGGTCGCTTGCCTTACTGCCCTTCTATCAAATGAATTCTATTTTTATAAAGGCACACAGATACCTATGTTGCCTTACAGAACAGATGGCGTTTTGGACTTTTCTCATCGATTCCCTGTTATATATTTAGCCACAGTGGAAATCTTTGGATGGGTTTCAATTTGTGACTCTGGAGGCATTTTCCCATGTTTGTGTTCTGTTGTGAGCAGTGGATGCCCTTTGGCGTTATCTTCTCTGGCTTGAGATTAATTTCCATATTTTAAACAGGATTTGCATTCTATCACGCCTTCATCTTTCCTCATCTGTTTTCACACGTTTGTTAGTGGCAGCTTGAAAAATTCAGGAGAACTAAACTCTTTATAACTGTACCTCACGATTTTGCTGTTTTGAATTATGCGGGAATTATACACTTCCCCCCTCCGAATCCGCTGTTTCAGCATCCGTGGATTTGGTTATTCGCGATTTTAAAACAAAAAAACCCATTTAAATTTTTGGGGCTATTTTAAGCTCTGTAAGCCCCCCCCCTTAAGCCTTACCTTGTGGTCTAGCGGGTTTTCGGGGCAGGAGCGATCTTCCCACGCTCCTGCCCCGTGCAGATCGCTCATAGGAAATGGCTGCCTTGAGCTCCCGTAGTTTCTCGAGCCATTTCCTATGAGCGATCTGCACGGGACAAGAGCGTGGGAAGATTGCTCCTGCCCCGAAAACCCGCTAGACCACAAGGTAAGGCTTAAGGGAGGGCTTAAAATAGTCAGGGGGTAAGGGGAGGTTAGGGGCAGAACCGGCCCAAATATTCGTGGTTTTGTAATATTCGCGGGCCAGCTCTGCCCCTAACTCCTGTGGATATGGAGGGGGAAGTGTATTTTCAAGAACTTGAAATAGAAAACATGCTAGAAGGGAACAGGTGAGAATTATATTTCTGAGCTCTCCCTTTAAGCATAACAAAGTTTCTCGTCTCCTAAACGTTCAATTTTTATTTTCAGTTATCAGCTTTTTTGTTGTAATTGTTGATTTAAGATAGAACAGCTGTTCCAGTTCTCTAGATCTTTCTGCATCATTCAATCTGATAGATCACACTCAAGACATTACAGACACAGGTCATTCTTTCCGTGAACAAGAAAAGAAACTCAAACTTAACCCCGACAAATCGGACTTATATTTTCCTGAACATCAGACATTCTGCTTTCCGATCCCCTCAGACTCTAGTACTCCTGTTAGAGAATGATACGGTGACAGAATTCATCCCTGTTCCTGTCCCTACGGATAACTTTGGGAAACAATCTCGTGGTATTCATTAGGGTCTCTCTCAACCTCAGTCCTTCTACACCAGCATTCTTCAATGCAAGGCTTGAGGGTCAGTGGCTGAGCCATTCATACTCTGGTTCTTATGTAAACCAAGTATAAGATAATGAAGCCATTGTGACATCACTGATAAGCTTGGCTCTTATTGGTGGAATGAGACATTATGACATCTGCTCTGGATACCAGAGACTGTCATTCTCTAGTGTCTCTCTCAACCTCAGTCCTTCTACATCAGCGTTCTTCAATGCAAGGCTTTTGAGGGTCAGTGGCTGAGCCATTCATACGCCGATTCTTCCCTCTCTCCAAAAGAATGTCACGGAGATGGTTTCCCACAATTATTCATGGGGACAGGAACGGTGATGAATTTTGTCACCGTGCCATTCTCTAATTCCTGTCCAACTTGCAGATTCCATTAACATTCTAGGAATAATCCTCAATCGTAGAGTACCATTTCAATCTCATATCTCAAACTGAGGGAGCCTTTTTCTACAATGCACTAAGAAATGAGCTTTCCTGTTTACTAAGGACTGCATTTTCTAATATCACTGGTAAAATCCGACAGGTCTCTGTAGTGGCTGTAAATCTAACGATTCAAAAAAGTGGAGGTTATTTACACATAATGGGTGTGCTACTGTTTTGAGGTGTCTGATTTTTATATGTCCTCACCAAACTCGCTAGCATATACGCTTGAGAATGTCCAATCACATTTTGCCACCACCCATCAAAATTCACACAACCACAGTAGGCACACTGTTTCGCAAAAATCTAAAATCATGGCTTTTTAAGACATCCCTACCAGGAGCCCAAAGAGACTCGGACTAATAATATGTATAAGTAGTGTGACCATATGGTTCCAGAAAAAAGGGGACGGATTGAGACATCCGGGTTTTACTTCCATTGAAAGCAATGGCAGTAAGGAGAACAGATTGAGACATCTTGGTTGCTTTCAATGGAAGTAAAACCCGGATGTCTCAATCCGTCCCCTTTTTTCTGGAGCCATATGGTCACACTATGTATAAGTCACCTGAAACAAAGATAATGTTAATAATGGTCAGCTTCTATTTACATTACCCCAGACTGTATGTATAATTTGATAACGATATAACTTTATATAGCATGTATAATTCTTTGTAACATATTTATCTGTATACCCATCCGGATACCTGGACATTCCTCTAGAACAGGGATCTCAAAGTCCCTCCTTGAGGGCCGCAATCCAGTCGGGTTTTCAGGATTTCCCCAATGAATATGCATTGAAAGCAGTGCGTGCACAAAGATCTCATGCATATTCATTGGGGAAATCCTGAAAACCCGACTGGATTGCGGCCCTCGAGGAGGGACTTTGAGACCCCTGCTCTAGAAAGAGGACATGTCCGGGTTAATCCGGACATCTAATACCCTCCCTTAGACTGTAAAACCATTGGGGACAGAGAAATGCCTAGCGCACCTGAAGATAACTTGCCTTGAATTACCGGAGGAAAGACAGAAGCGAAATACTAAAGGAAATAGATGAAAATATTTGTTTTCCTGTAGGGATTTTGGACGTCTGAATTTCCCTGGACATGTCTTCCTTTTCGAGGACATGTCCGGGGTTCCGGACGGCTTTTCAAAACCCGGCATTTTTTCTGGGATTTGAAAAGCTTCCTCGAAATCGCGTTGGGGAGGAGGGCTTCCGTGAGGAGGCAGCGGGGATGGGGGGGGGAGGAGTCTAGGGGGTCCAGATTTTACTAAAATAAAATCTGGTAACCCTATTCTCCTGTCTCCACCATCATGCACCTAACCATGAAGAAGTACATTTAAATATGCCACCCAACCATTATAAAGTGAGATGTCGAGGCACCAAAAATGGTCCAGCGATTTTGTCCTAATTAACATAAATCTTTGCCACATCGAAAGAACCACGTTTAAAAAAACGCCACAAAAACGAACTGGGTGGATCTGGAAAGTGGGTTGCTCTTTTGTCTATGGCGAAACAACATATTCTGCTGCATCGCCACTTAGAGGGGGAAGCTAACATTTTTGTAGTTCGCAATTCACTTTGCCAGACTAATAAGAGAACCTAGTTCACACTTGGGGGGGTCCTTTTACTAAGGCGTGCTATGCGTTTTAGCGCACGCTAATGCGTCCATTATATCCCATGGACGCGTTAGCGTTTAGCGTGCGTTAAAGTGCATTGCGCGCCTTAGTAAAGGGACCCCACTGTTTGTTTTAGGAGCCTTACAAATTGTCTTTGGGTTTTGATTCACTATTTACAGCTTTCTGTCTGTTAGGGTTTTTTTTTTTTGGGGGGGGTTTCTTTTATGCTCAAGATGTTTCATTGAACGAGAGCACTGGTGTCGTCGAACTTGAAGGCGGTAGGATTTAATTCTTCTCTCAGAGAGAAGGGTGTTGGTTTAGGGAACAGAAGGACACAGGACGTGATCGTCTGCTTTTGTAATGGGGAATTTATTGCACGTTGAAATTTAACTGCGTTTTATGTAGTTTTACCATATATTTCTTGAAAAGGGTGAGCTGAGATGGAAATGTACTGTAGATTTTTTTTGTTTTTTTTAACCATTTAAGAACTGCTGGGTACAATCGACAGGGCTAATTTGATATGGATATGTAAAATGCTCTTTCGTCGCACTGTAGGCGTGAGACGACGGCATAGATCACTCCACTTGGGGACCAGCCCTGATGCTTTCAAGCGATGCTGCTGACGCTCTAGGGCAAAATACTGGGCTAAGAACATAAGAAATGCCTGCACTGGATCAGACTTTGGGTCCATCTAGTCCGGCGATCCGCACACGCGGAGACCCAGCCAGGCCTACCCTGGCGAATACAAGTTTATTATTATTAAGTTTTTATATACCGCCTATCAAGGTTATCTAAGCGGTTTTTACAATCAGGTACTCAAGCATTTTCCCTATCTGTCCCGGCGGGCTCACAGTCTGTGGCGCAGTGGTTGAAGCTACAGCCTCAGCACCCTGGGGTTGTGGGTTCAAACCCCGCGCTGCTCCTTGTGACCCTGGGCAAGTCACTTAATCTTCCAGAGCCCCAGGTACATTAGATAGATTGTGAGCCCACCGGGACAGATAGGGAAAATGCTTGAGTACCTGATTGTAAAAACCGCTTAGATAACCTTGATAGGCGGTATATAAAATCCTAATAAATCCTAATAAAATCTAACGTACCTGGGGCTATGGAGGACTGAGTGACTTGCCCAGGGTCACGGGGAGTAGCGCGGGGTTTGAACCCACAACCCCAGGGTGCTGAGGCTGTAGCGCCAACCACTGCGCCACACACTCCTCCCCACTGCCCCACACACTCCTCCATACCTTAGTTACTCGTATCCCTCAATGTGGCTTTCAAGAAAATGTTCCTCCAACTTGCCCTTAAATCCTGGAATGGTGGTTTCCTCCACAACCTCTTCCGGGAGAGCGTTCCAGGCGTTCACCACTCGCTGTGTGAAGCAGAACTTTCTGACATTTGTCCTGGCCCTGTCCCCCCCACAGCTTCAGTCCATGACCTCTTGTCCGACTCACCTTTTGACATTGTGAATAAAGTTGTTCCCTGCTCTTTATTTTGTCGAATCCTTTCAGTATTTTAAAAGTGTCTATCAGATCCCCTCGCAGTCTCCTCTTCTCGAGGGTGAATAATCCCAGTTTTCTGAGGCGATCCTTGTAGCTCAAGTTCTCCATACCTTTTACAAGCTTCGTTGCTCGCCTCTGCACCCTCTCCAGTAGTATTATATCCTTCATTAGGTAGGGAGACCAATGTTGGACACAGTATTCCAAGTGTGGTCTTACCATCGCTCTGTCTTGTGTTCTCTTTTCAACAAATTTGGATGTGTTGCGCCTCTCCCAAAAAACTATAAGATCCTGCCATTTTCAGCTGTACACATATAAGACTAAGGGCTCCTATTACTAAGCCGCGTTAGGGCTTTAACGCGCGGAATAGCGCGTGCTAGCCTTTTAACGTCAGCGCTGAGCTGGCGTTAGTTCTAGAAGTGTAGCGCCAGGTAATTTCCTGCGTGCACTAAAAACGCTAGCACACCTTAGAAAAAGGAGCCCTAAGGCGATTGTTCAGCTCCAGAGTTTTTTTTCACACTGGAGGGGTGGGGGGGAAGAAGGGGAGGGTTCACTGGATCTGAAGAGGTTCATCTGGGGCAGGCTTTGTATATTTCTGCTTCACTCATTTGACGGAAATGGTTGCTCAAGTCAATGTAAAACAATTATTAGAAACTTTGCCGCCATCCTTCATATATTTATCATGTAAAGCTACGCATTACAACATTGAGAACGTTTTGGGGGGGGAAATTCTATCAATTGATGCTTCAATCTAGGCCCCAATGCATTGGTTCCATAATGGCATCTTGGCGTCAAGATTCTGTTAACCTCTTGCTTACCCGGATGCTGGGAAGTGGCACACACACATTCCCCCTTTTAGAAAACTAGCATGGATTTTTAGCGCCGGCTGCGGTGGTAACAGCTCGGACGCCAGAGTATTGTGTTCAGTTCTGGTAGTCGTATCTCAAAAAAGATATAGTGGAATTAGTTCAAAGACAAATGACCAAAATGATAAGGGGGCTAGAACGCCTCTCATATGAGGAAAGGTTAAAGAGGGACGTCAACGAAATCCTGAGTGGTGTAGAAACGGGTACAAGTGAATTGATTTTTTTTTTTTTTTTGCTCCATCAAAAGCTACAAAGACTAGGGTACACTCGATGAAGTTACAGGGAAATACTTTTAAAACCGACAGGAGGAAATAGTTTTTCACCTAATGAATAGTTAAGCTGTGGAACTTGTTGCTGGAGGATGTGGTTACGGTGGTTAGTGTAACTGGGTTTAAAAAAAAAGGTTCAGACAAATTCCTGAATGAAAAATCCAAGGTCTGCTGTTGAGGTAGACCCAAGGAAACCACTGCTTGCCTTGGGATCAAGTAGCAAGGAATGCTGCTACTCTTTGAGTTTCTGCCAGGTGCTTGTGACCTGAATTGGCCACTATGGAAACAGGAAACTGGTTTGACCCAGTATGGCAGCTCTTATGTTCTTATGTGAGCCAATGAAGCCATTGTGACATCACCGATGAGGCTGGCTCTTAGGCATTGGTGGAATGAGGCTTTATGACATCACAATCTCAGTTCTGGAATGTTGCTACTCTTTGGGTTTCTACCAGGTACTTGGGATCTGGATTGGCCCCTGTTGGAAACAGGACCCTGGGCTAGATGGACCATTGTTCTAACCAAGTATGGCTATTCATATGCTCTTATGTCCTACCACTGAATATTGCCAATTTGACAATGGGTACGAGTGCTACTTCTATAGCAGGGTCGCCCAATTCCGGACCTCGAGATCTACTGGCAGGGCAGGATATCCACAATGAATACGCATGAGAGAGATTTGCCTGCACTGCCTTCTTGTTATGCAAATCTCTCTCGTGCATGTTCATTGTGGAGATCCTGAAAACCTGGCCTGCCAGTAGATCTCGAGGACCGGAACTGGGCAGCCCTGCTCTACAGCAACCTCAACCCGAGGGCGTGGAAGGCTTGAGCTGGGAATCAAACTCGGAGTCTTCCATGTGGCAATGCACGATATACCCCAGCACTAAGCCATGAGGCTGGACTTAGGTGACCGTTGTAAATTGTCTTGTCAAAAAAGTCACGGAGCACGTGTGCCGTTCAGAGAGGGATTTTATGGTTGTCAGAAGGTAGGAAAAGTAGACACCTGAGTCTTTACACTGTCTTGAGTGAATCTCTTAAAGGCAGTTAATAAATTAAAAAAACAACAACACGTAAATCCTAAAATAAAATAAACATGGCTGGATAGATTACAGGTTTTAAGGAACTAGCGCTGGAATGAGGTATTTTGATGCCAGGAAACAGCAGCAAGAAAGGTCCTCCTCAACCACGCCTCCAGCCTTCCCTCCACAGAGGAGCACTGGACTTGCCGTTTAAAATACACATCCCGCTCCATATTTGTGGGGGTTGTGGGCAAAACCGGCCCGCGAATACCCCCAAATGACATTACATTACATTAGGGATTTCTATTCCGCCATTACCTTGCAGTTCAAGAGATTACAAAAGAGTTAAAGAGGGTGTTTTACAAAAAGATTTCTGGTCCTTTTGGGGGGGGGAAAAGAGTAGAGCAGGTTGATATGGGGGCAGAGGCAGGAGCGATCTTCCTACGCTCCTGCCCCGTGCAGAGCCAGGAACAAAAATGGCTGCCTTGAGTTCCCGCGAGACCACGGGAACTTGGGGCAGTTGTTTTTTGTTTCCGGTTCTGCACGGGGCAGGAGCGTAGGAAGATCGCTCCTACCCTGCTTCACTGCTAGACCACCAGGTTTTAAAAAGTAAGTAAGTGACGAGGTCCGGGAGGCAGAGGTGGGTCACCCAGACCAAAACCGTGAATAACCAAGGTCATCTGAACCAACAAATATGGAGGGGGAAGTTTATAGCACCCGGGGTAAAGTTCCAGCTGCTCAGTCCTACTTCTGGCTCTGGACATACCTATGTATGGCATCCTCCTATATTTTTTTTATGCTTTCTAATTTTAATTTTCTAACGGTCTGTTTGAATGGAATGATGAATAATTTTTTTTTATTATAAAATAATGTTATAACTAGGATATGTTCTTTTAATAAATGTCTACCACCCTTGATGACATTTGAAGGGTAGTATACCGCGTAGTTTAAGCTAGTAAAATGAATCAGACCGTAGGGAAGGGACCTGAGAATGTAAGACTTTGCTTAGCTGTTCTTTGGATTTTTCTAGGAGGAATGTGCTCTGTTTTATTTTTATCTTATAGTTTGAAAGATAAGTGAGGTTGAGCCTTTTCCTTAAAGGGAATGCAAACCACTTGTAGCATGAACTCGGCCTCGATGGGAAACTTGCAACGCTGCAATCTCTTTATCTTTCTCTCTGTTTATTTTTGAAAATTTTTATTGAGTACTTCTGAATATAGGATTCCCAAAAGAAAACAAACAAGGAATAGATATAGTCCACATAAACGAGAACAATCGGGACATAGGAAAACACATTATATCAAGAAAAATCTGCATAATGCTAAAGAGAATTATTACCAGCCTTCCAATAAATCCCTCCCCATGCACTCAAAACCCTCTGAGCTGTGCTGGATCGTATTTTGAATCTTCTGCCTGCTTATTGTTTTTTTTCGAACTTTTCTTTTCGCTTGGGTGGGTGGCATAATATTTTTTTTTATATATTCTGGGTCATGAACGGAGGACTATCTGTTCTGTTCTCTCACTGAAGTTAGTTTTGTTTCGTTTTATTCCAGCTGATCGCTAAACAGGAGGCATTTCAAGGTCAGGAAAGGAACTTGAAGAGGTTGCTTTTTTTTTAAAAAAATACCTTTTTGTCTGAAGCATCTCTACGTTTCTCTTTTCAATTTTTATTGGTGCAGTCTCTGGAGCTAATAGATCCGTTTGCTCTATTCCTTGTTAGTATGAAAGAACCAGATATGCTAGAAAACCCCTTTTGAAAGTACATCTCAAGTAATACATTTCGGGGAACTGATGGGTGGGCCATCAGGGCGGGCCATCAGGGCAGTGATATTGGCAGTATAACAACATAGAGGAATGAAAAGGCTTCAGTTCATTGCTTCTCCTTCCCTGTCATGTTCTTTATAGTTTATTCATTTATACAAAGTGGGTTACAAAGTTACACACATTATGGGCTCCTTTTACTAAACCGCGGTAGCGTTTTTAATGCACGCAGCATTTTAGCGCTTAGTAAAAGGAGCTCTATATAGATAACAAACAATTATAAAACTCTCCTTTTAATCATTCCACTGTTTCCTGCTGTACTTGTTTATACAACTTTCCTGCTGCCGTATTCGATGCTGCAGCAGTTCCATCTCTGTCTTTCACGCGGTTTTCTTTGTTCACATGGCTGTACTTTATGCCTCTATTGTGGCTATGTATTTGCGCTGTTCTTGGTTGCTTTCTGTCTTAATAAACATGATATTACAAAAAACAAAAACAAAAAACCAACCCCCAAAAACCCCTCCTTTTAGTCGCAACGTCCAGCGCCAAACCACAAAATGAAAGCGTTCAAGATCAATACCCATATTTCATTTTACAGAATAAATATCGTTTTAGCAATCTACTCCCACTGTGAATTATTTCTATAGCGCTACCAGATGCATGCAGCGCTGCACAGAGTCACAAAAAAGAAGACAGTCCCTGCCTGGAAGAGCTTACAGTCGAAACAGCCAAGACAAAAGGATGGCATGGATACAGTTAAGGGGAACGGTTAATCAGCTGACTGGGTTGGAGGGCAGAGGGGAGTACAGGATAATCAAGCCATTGTGACATCACTGATGAGATTGGCTCTTATTGGTGGAATGAGGCATTATGACATCACAATCTCAGCTCTGCTTCCCAAAGACTGAAACTCTTCACACTACTACTATGAATTATTTCTATAGTGCTACCAGATGCACGCAGCGCTGTACAGAATCACAAAGAAGACAGTCCCTGCTCGAAAAAGCTTACAGCCTAAACAGCCGAGACAGACAAACAGGATGCCATGGATATAGTTAAAAGTATTAAAGTCACTCTATTGTCTTATATATAATGGAATATCATTCCAGTTATTAGGACCTATACAGGAAAAAGCACCTACTCTAGTTGCTTGCAATCTCATTTGATTCCTGGTTGGTATGTACAGGTCTCCACAGTCGGCCAAGTGCAAGTTTCAAGACGACATATATAGCAAATACTGTCGCCCAAATATTTTGGCGCCTGCTGATATAAACACAAATATGTTAACAGCAGCAGTTTGTACTGTATTCCATATTCTACTTTTAACCAGCACAATTTATAATGTGGTAGATTTTCAGGATATTCTGTGGTTGTACTGTAAGGGGAAGCAGGGACCCTCTCTCCAATGAATAGTTAAAATGTAAATTCCTGTTTATAACATTGTAGCTGATGGTGATTTGGAGAGAGCTTGTGACCTTATTACAAGGGGCCACTGAAAAGTTCTTGGTTAAGCCGAGAAGAGAATGATGTGGAGCCATGAAACTTACCAAGTTATTCCTCACTTTTCTTGACACTTTGTTTCATTGAGGCAAATGCGTCTAGCCAATGGGCACAAGAATAGGGAAGCCAAGCCATTGGGACATCACCGATGAGGCTGGCTCTTCGGTATTGCTGGAATGAGGCATTATGACATCACAATACAAGAGGCTGCTGAAACGTTCTCAGCCCAACCTAGAATGATGCGGAGCCATGAAACTAACACGTTATTCCACACTTTTTATTTCATTTCATATCACTGAAACAAAAAGTGTCAAGAAAAGTGTGGAATAACGTGTAAGTTTCATAGCTCCACATCATTCTCTTCTTGGATGGGCTGAGAACTTTTCAGCGACCCCTTGTTTATCATTTATTTATAATGACCAATTCTATTATATTTTTTTAAAATCGGTTGGACTGGTGGCTTAGCAGTATGGTGCACTCCAAGATTGCAAGGTTGAATTCTTGCTTCCTTAGTTGACTTGGGTTGGTCAAGGCTAGGGATGATAGTGGGAGAAGGAAGCCTCAACCATTGTTTCATGGGGACTTGTACTGGGCAAACATAGGGTACCTGCTAGTTTGGTTCCAGAGGGACAGAATATGTGACCCCATTGGCCAATAGCTGTCAGTATGATGGTTAGACTAGGCTGGCTGTAGGCTTGGGAAAGCCCCTCTTCCCTTATAGTGGAACTGAATACTGAAGACAGCTCTGAATGAGCGAATTCCCAGGACAAACTTGTAATATACAGTTGGTAGTCTATGCCACAGAATATCTAAGCTCTTTCAAGTCAGCTAGAATTGGAGATAGTGTGAGATAGAAGTTTTAAAAATAAATGCCAAATATTATTCATTTATTATTTATTTTAAAAAATTATAGACTGCCTATATTTAAGCGGTTTACATTGTATAAATGTACATGAAATGTCTCACAAACATAGATCTGCCTGATGCTGTCTTTAACCTTGCCGGAGATCACTGGTAAGATTTTGGACTCTTGATAGGAAGTCACCCAGGGACGGAGGCTTAAGCTGTGAGGTTCTAAGAACTGGATTTAAGCATAAGCTTCATTCCACCCACTGTGCTGCAAAATATATCTTGCCACAGAACAAAAAGAGGCACTAGAAATAGATATACCAGCTGACTCTCTGCTGCAGAATTCAATTAAATTGTCTCCTGCTATGGAGTTGAAAACAGCTGCTGTTGCTCCCTCTCCCCTGAGATCCCACTAGCAGTACCATGCTTCAGGCTGATTGGCTTTCTCTCATATCCAGCCAGATTCCCAAGAGTAGGAAAGGTCTTTGTGAATGTGGGCACACTGCTAGTCTTGCTGTTGACATCTAGTGTCTAGAAGAGAGAAGTGCAGGCTTTAATTGGTGTTACTTCTGATTTGCTTGGAGCAGACAAAGTATGTATGCTGCTTTTTCTGTGCATTATTTTTACACTATTCTGTTTTATGGATTTTGTTAGTTTTCATGATTTTCATGGCAGGTATTCGAGTTGAATTGCTCACCTCTCCCATAAACGCTCAGGATGAGTTACAAAACAAATCTTGTACAGTATTTCTGTTGTGCTACCCCTAAGTGTTTTCTCCAGATAACATAACAGGATGGTTCAGGGCACCCTGATAATCCGTTAGCTGGAGAAGTTCCTCCTTTCAGCTGATTGGTTGACAGAGATGGTGACACACCAATTTTGTGGGATTCCCTACGCTGCAGTGCTGTCGTCTAACCCATAGGGCTGGTTCTGTTATTCTTGGTATTTTTGTGTATTAGAAGTAGAAACTTAATTTACTTTTCCTTATGTGACATCGCTCTGCAACGTGGCATGTGTTTTCCTGCTGATTTGTTCTTTTCTTTTTAAGCAGAATGAACAAATATATTTCATTAATAAGAGCATAAGACTAGCTAGAATGATCCATCTAGCCCAGTATCCCCTTTCCAACAGTGGTCAATCCAGTTCACAATACATGGCAGAAACCCAAAGAGTAGCAACATTCCCTGCTACCGATCCCAGGGCAAGCAGTGGCTTCCCCCATGTCTATCTCAATAACAGACTATGGACTTTTCCTCCAGGAACTTGTCAAATCCTTTTTTTTTTTAAACTCAGATATACGAACCGCTGTTACAGTATTCTCTGGCAATGAGGTCGAATGAGAAAACATTTCCTCCTATTTGTTTTAAAAGTATTTTCACATAATTTCATTGAGTGTCCTCTCCCTAGTCTTTGTACTTTTGGAAAGAGTATAAAATCGATTCGCTTTTACCTGTTCTACACCACTCAGGATTTTCTAGACCTGTGTCATATTCTCCCTCAGCCCTGACCTCTTTAGCCTTTGCTCATATGAGAGGCGCTCCATCCCCGTTATCATTTTGGTCACCCTTCTGTGAACCTTTTCAAACTCTGTTATATCTTTTCCGAGATACGGTGACCAGAACTGAACACAATACTCAACCATTCCCCTTGATGAACTTTGGCAGAAAATCTCTCCTGCAAAAGATACCAGTGGCGGGGAACCGTCCGGGTTCTATAAACATTCAATTACTGCCAGTAAAGTAGCCGCGCCACTTTTAGTATCTGGCTCTGACAGACCTCGGTGACATTTTAGCGCTGACGGATTCTAATGCTTTCCCCTCCCTATGCTGAGACGGATCCGTCAGCGCTAAATTGTCATCGAGGTCTGTCAGAGCCAGAAACTAACTACAAGTGGCACGGACCTCAGATTTTTAAGGACGTGCGGTTTTAGATTCGCGAGGTCCGTCAGGTCCATGAGGTCCCCCTTTTGAACTTAAATTGCTCAGTACTGCACTGTCAGTTCTGTAAATGAATGCCTCAGAAAATCCATGTAGATCAAAATCTAATTTTCGCTTGTGCACACAGTGGCTTAGGAATTAATAGTTTGTTTTCTGAATGGGCACTATTGTATTGTCTGTGTGGTTTTTATCTTCATGAAATTCCATCCCCAAACAGGGCTATGCAGTTTCATTTAAAACCTCAGAGAAGAATTTATCAATTTTATCCCTTCTAATACTGGTGTCCTTGAGGATATATATATATATATTTTTTTTTTTTCTTTCCTGGTTAAGACAAACTAAAAGGATTATTCTGCTCTTGCTGAGAAGTCAATTGCAGTAGAATAATCTGGAAGGTACAGACTGTGTACAAGATGCAGGCAATATTTATTATACCAAAAAAGGATTGCAGTGATTATACAACCTTATTACCAACCTAGGGACCCAACATGGTCCGTGTTTCGGACAACACGCCTTCCTCAGGGGTCTTTTTTGTTACTGTTACATACTTTCACTCTGAGACTTTGGTTCAGGAAGGTAATTGTTTGATAATTTGTATCCTTATTTACCATGGACCCCTGAGGAAGGCGTGTTGTCCGAAACACGGACCGTGTTGGGTCCCTAGGTTGTTAATAAGGTTGTATAATCACTGCAATCCTTTTTTGGTATAATAAATATTGCCTGCATCTTGTACACAGTCTGCAGTTTCCCTTTTGTTTTCTGCTTCGCTGCTTGATATACTGCAGACCTCGTTGGATTTGTTGTGTTGGTAGAATAATTTGGAACCATCTATGTGTAAATCATTCTCTTTGGCAGCCTTAGCCCTAGCTGCAGTTCCATAAAGCTACCACTAGGGCCTGAAGAGTAGCATTTTGTATGTGGCAGTCGTCGGGGCAGGAGCGACTAAGATCACTCCTGCTCCCTACTAGTTCCCAGGGATTTGGAGGTATGTGCTGGGAATTGGAGGAGGGGAAGTGAGGGGGGGGGGCTATGGCTGAGGAGATCTTTATTCATGGATTGGGAGTGTGTTAACAGGCAATTTTTTGGGCATAGTGGGCGGGCATTGAAGCCTGCTATCTTTGTGTTCTACAGCCGTAAACCCACAATATTCCTTGTTGTAGTGACAGGAGTTATATTTAAATTCCATAGTAAAATTTTCTCATAGTACAATGGAACAATAACGTGGTATTACAAGTTGGGAAAAAGTCAGTTTATATGAGAAAAAAGTTGAAGTTAGTTGTTCAGATCAGAATAGGGTTAATAAACGTCTGGATTTACTCGGACAGCTTTTGTAGGGGTTTTGAAAAGCTTCCACCTGGAGACTGGTTTTAATTTTCAATTAGGTATCTTTTAATAAAACAAAAAATGTTTATTTTTTATTTTATTTATTTTCTTCTTAACTTTGTATTATAATTATTTGGCATTTTTAATTGATGTACGCCGCACTGATGTTATAATCGAAGAGCGATGTATAAATATAAATAAAAGTAAAACGTGGTGACATCACGCGCATGCGCACCTGCATGCGATTTCATCGCATCACACCTAAGCATGCGTAGATGCCCTCCCGACGTGGCTCTGAGCACAAGAACTGGTTGAAGGGGCGGGGCTGAGTGGAACTGGGCGGGCTTGGGAGTGGGGCTATGGGTTTAACGTGCGTAATAGCGCGCACTAATTTGTTGGCCGCTACCGCCTCCTCTTGAGCAGGCGGTAGTTTTTTGGCTATCGCTAGAATCCCAAAGAGTAGCAACATTCCGTGCTACCGATCCAGGGCAAGTACTGGCTTCTCCCATGTCTTAATAACAGACTATGGACTTTTCCTCCAGGAAATTGTCCAAACCCTTCTTAAAACCAGCTACGCAATCTGCTCTTACCACAACCTCTGGCAATGCGTTCCAGAGCTTAACTATTCTCTGAGTGAAATAACTATTTTCTCCTATTGGTTTTAAAAGTATTTCCCTGTAACTTCATTTAGTGTCCCCTAGTCTTTGTAGTTTTTGACGGAGTGAAAAATCGATCCACTTGTACCCGTGGATTTATATGATTGTTTCACTTTTTTTTTCTCAAGAATAGCCATTAGAAGAGTGTTTGAATGAAAAATTCAAGACATTTCTGCTTTCTAAAGAAGGACTAGCCTTCTGTGCAGAAATTCTGGATCCGTCTGGCTGATCATCCTCTGGATTATAAGCAACTGTGCAGACCCATTAGTCAGTGATGTCCAACCAGCTGCGTTTTGGCAGGGCCTGCATGTGCACCCTGGTTCTGCTCCATCACACGCAGGAGCTTGCAGATGTAATGAATGCGAGATTTGAGTTCATGCATGATATTGGGTAAAACCGTGACCGGATCTGCCTGTCATGCATTAAAAAAAAAAAAAAAGCACCAGCTGCTCCCCCTTCTGTTTTGCCGAGAGAAAGGCTAAAATTCAGGCAGAAAGGATGAGGGCCAGAGGAAAAGGTGCTCGGGACTCAAATCACACAGCAGCAGAAACAAGTAAGTTGATATTTTGAAGAATGAAGCAACTGCTTTTGTTTTCATTAGATGCCAAGATAATTTTGCAGGCGTGCGGGACTAACATACCCGAAATGTTCATTTTGTTGTGGCCTATTGCATAGGAAGGGGTATGTCTAAAAAAAGATATTTTGAATGTAAAACAGGGTGTCAGGTCAAAAGCGCACCGGGACAAAGGCACGCCCAGACAATTGAGCGCAGCGTGGAGGCGCGCACCGCTCTCAATTACTGTTTTTAGGGCTCCGACGGGGGTGTGTGGGGGGGAACCCCCCCCACTTTGGGTGTGGGGGGTTGTAACTCCCCACATTTTACTGAAAGCTTTACTTTTTCCCTGTTTTTAGGGAAAAAGTTCAGTTTACAGTAAAATGTGGAGGGTTACAACCCCCCATAACGCCGGCGTGATGTCTATTAAGTAAACTGGGGGGGAGTTCCCCAACAAAAACCCCCGTCGGAGCCCTAAAAACTGTAATTTTGTGCGGCGTGCGCCTCCGCGCTGCGCTCAATTGTCGGCACGCGCTTTTGTCTTTCGCACCATTGCCTATGAACCGTAAAACAGTGCTTTACTTATAGAAACGGGCTTTCGGAAAACTTAACTCAAAAAGGACTGTTCACATCAGCCTCCGGAACAAATGTACATTTATTAAAAAACTTTTATTCTCTTTATCATAAAATATAAATAAATTATTATAATAGTTGTTATATTGTGTGCAACTAACAAAATAAGGGGAGGGAAGGGGATTCATAATTGAATAATAGTTGATAAAATTATTAAATTTTATATGATGTCTAAAATTGTAGTAAGGATTATATAAGATATGTTGTATGTACAATATGTTATGGAGATATCAAGTGTATACTTAAGGTAATTGTATGAATTTTTATGATACACTTGTTATATGAAAAAATTAATAAAAAATTTTAAACGAGGAAAAAAACTTTTAAATCATTAGAACATATACATAGAACAATTCAAGCCCAATAAAGAGTCCTTAATCCTTTATTGCTGGACCCCGACACGGTCCGTGTTTCACATCTGAATGCAAGCCTTCATCAGGGGTGTGCTTGTAAATCACTAGAAAGTGCAAAGACATAAAAATCATGTGGCCACATACACATAATTTGTTCAAACGAAGTACAAAAATAATTAATTAATTTTTGTACTTTGTGTTGGGTTCTGTTAAACGCGAGTTTGCTTTTTCCTTTCTGTTGTGGAATATATTGGCTTTCAGAAAACTTACCACCCTGGGGGAAACATTCTGGGGCAGAGTTTGGGTAGGGTTTGGAAATAAACAATGGTGCATCTCTTTTTCTTTCTCTTTCTTTCTTTCTTTCTTTCTCTCTCTTTCTTTCTCTTTCTCTCTCTCTCTTTCTCTCTCTCTTTTCTTAATCAACATAGCAGTTGAAAATGTGTGCGGGTGCTTTTCCAGAGAATTTTCAAAGTGAGTATGTCTTTAAAATTACCCCAAGCACATTTGACAAATCTGTTACCATTATTAAAGACCAACTTTATGACTTTCCCTGGACACCGTTCTTTTTAAGTTGTTGCAACTTTGAATCTTGGAGATTTCGGAACACTCTGAAAATTAAGTGGAACCTTGATTTATTGACCACGTATTAAAATCTGTCATTGAGCAAAAATTTGTGGAAATAAAAAGGGAAAGACACTGGGTCAGGTAGGGTAGGATAATCCTTGGTGTACTTTTCTGTTTTTTTAATCAATAACCGCATCTCGCACGTTCTTTGGGGTTTTTTTTCCTCCAGTGTCATCCATTCCTTTGATCATTTATGGCACTTCATGTCTTTAGTGTTTTGTAGAAACCAAATCCCGAAACGTGCTCATATTAATGACTTGTGTCGAGGTAATAAGATGCCAGAATATCCCTTGATATACATGTGAAATTTCCATTAGGTATGGTAGTAAATTGCTTGGGTGCTCTGTTGACCGTTTTCTTAAGACTTGGTCAATTTCACAAAACACGAGAACTCTTATTGTTGGAAATGCTACTCTTAGACCAGCCTTTTGGTCTTCTGGCAACACTGGCAATGATGAGAAAATTGCATCCTTTTGTTTTGTGTCCCATACCTAGTCCATGTCTCTTTCTGTCCTTTTTAGACCATATTTTTTTGATTCTATAAAAGGTACCCAAAGATAGATGGGCAATTGGATGCACGCAACTAGAATAAGATTACTTGCATGAGATGACTAATTGGCTCAGTTAATGCTTTATTGGTTATAACTCTCGTAGTAATAATTGGCCTCAACATGCGCTAATTGGAACTAATTAGGAGTTAGACGTTTAATTGATCTACGCCCCTATTCTCTAAACATTGCGCCTAATTTCTATAGCGCGCATCTCCTAAGTAGCATGGCCATGAGAGAGAAACGGGTGAGTCAGATGCATTCTCTGAAACCTTCAAGATAATGAAGGGAATAGACTTGGTAGATAAAGACAGGTTGATCACCCTCTCCAAGGTGGAGAGAACGAGAGGGCACTCTCTAAAATTAAAATGGGATAGATTCCGTGCAAACGTAAGGAAGTTCTTCTTCACCCAGAGAGTGGTAGAAAGCTAGAATGCTCTTCCGGAGTCTGTTATAGGAGAAAACACCCTCCAGGGATTCAAGACAAAGTAGATAAAGACAGGTTTGTTCAACCACTCCAAGGTAGAGAGAACAAGAGGGCACTCTCTAAAGTTAAAAGGAGATACATTCCGTACAAACGTAAGGAAGTTCTTCTTCACCCAGAGAGTGGTAGAAAACTGGAACGCTTTTCTGGAGGCTGTTATAGGGGAAAACACCCTCCAGGGATTCAAGACAAACTTAGACAAGTTCCTGTTGAACCAGAACGTACACAGGTAAGGCTAGACTCAAATAGGGCACTGGTCTTTGGCCTAAGGGCCGCCGCGTGAGCGGACTGCTGGGCATGATGGACCACTTGTCTGACCCAGCAGCGACAATTCTGATGTTCGTATGTTCAGTATTTAGGTCCAGTTTTATAGATAGTTGCCTTTGACAGATGTAAATTTTCACGTCTAAAGTTAGGCATAAGAATGCGGACCTAAGCTAATATTCTGCAACTGCAGTTCCATGCAGAACTGTTGTTATGGATTTCAAGCTTAGCATCTTGAATCCTGGTGCTTATCTTTGTTAGGTGACCTTTTTGCTGACTAGGCTGCATCGCTTGACCGGCAATGTTCATCAATATACACCGTAATTCGTTTGCTTTTTTGCATATCATCCCTTGTGGTTTATAGAGTACCGGACCCCGGAAGAAGTTCACTCCTGACCGAAACACGGACTGTGTCGGGTCTATACCACAATCCATTTACTGTGTATTTCTATGTTGGATTTTTTTTGAACTGCGCCTTGGATATCAAGATCGTCTGACTAAAGGTTTGATCAAGACCATCGGTTCCACAATTGTCTTTGTTTTTGCCTCTCTGCTCTCCGTGTGGAACTCTTCTGGGAGATTACTTTTTGTTATCTTTGTTAGGTACCATCGACTCGTGTTTGAGTCCTAGCGACTGGATGAACATCATCAGGTTTTCATGGCAGAATACAGAAGTAGATTGTCAGGCCTTTTTACTGCACAGTATAAATTCAATGTCGTCACATCCGCCTCCAACACTGCCCATCTGTTGCTTCCCAGATGGGTGGTACAGTGTTAGTCTGACATCTCCGCTGAAACCTGTCCATCTTGGGAGTCCCTGCTGGTAATGAAGCTACCGATGGCATATCTTTCGGCTTCTAAGATGTGCGCAAGCCCATGTACCATGAGTGGAGGGTTCTCATGTAAATGTGTTGCTTCTGCCTGGCACTTCGTTGGTTCTATGTCACTTATACTTGTATCCAGGCTAATGTGTTTTGGTAGTATCAGACCTACTGTCATTCTCTGTGCCAACTGTGGTAATCCCTAGACAACAACTGGAGCTTAGGAATGCTGAGGGAGTCAATAAAACTCAAGTGGGTGAAGACATGAATGCGGTTACCACGGTAGGTTTTCTGTCGTTAAGAATGCCGCAGATGCAGTTCAGCCACTGGGGAGGTGAGGAACGAGTTCCAGCCACTGGGAAATGGTGACATCTGGTGGCTGTATTCAGGGTCCATAATGGCAACCCCCAGTAGAAACCAGTTCCGGTTAAGCAGGAAACTAAAAGAAGCAGGAGAAAAATGTCAGGCATAAACCCTCTCAAAAAATGTGCCAAAAATTATAATTCAACAGTACGTAAATTTAAAAAAAAAAAAAAAAAAAATTTTTTTTTCAAGCATTAGCAAATTAATTAAAAAAAATAAATTTTTCATTTTGAGGCATCAGAGATGGAAGCGATTTAGAGAGGAAATCTGATGAAACCTACAGTACAATAAATTAATCCATTAAGAGGAGCTTGAGCAAGTTACCGTAGAACTGAAGTTATTCTCGCTTGTTTTAACATTTCACTACCCTATGCCCCTTGTTTCCACATGAAATCCCTTGGTTGGCATTAGATACTACAAAGCTAGTGTCTGTGTGATAGATTATTTGAAATGGAACTGATACTGTAAGTTTAAAAAAGGTTATTTTTGGCAGCCATATTGGCATATTCTGTGACTTCTATACTTTGGACTCTAGCTGACAAAAGATGACTGGTTTAGTGCCATTTATCTAGACTTCCCTAAAACCAGATCTTTTGATTTCATCTGTTGGTTCTTTTCTGTCACTTGAACTTTGCATTACTCATATTAGTTCTGTTAGTGTGATTACGTCACACATAACTGTAATAAGTAACTTGCTGACTTTGAAAGCCAAGATAGATTCCTCTCCTACCCCATCTCAACAGCTTTTTCATAGATTAGATGCAGTAGCTTCTTGACACATCCCTAATGGAGGTTCTTCTATATACTCGTATATGTCGGAAATCATGAGGTGAACAGGCACTTTGTGGGCTGCAGTGGTTCAGGTATCCACTATAATAACATAACATATGATATCTTATATACCTCAGTTACTCCAGTAGCTTAGTTTCACATGGTTTACAGGAACTAAAGAAACCAGTACAACATTAGGAATTACAAAAATGAAGATACTAATTAACAAAAATATTGGGACTTGGATTGGCTGTTGTTGGAAACGGGATATTGGGCTTGATGGACCTTTGGTCTGTACCAGTATAGCAACTCTTATCTTCTTATGTGAGCCAAGTATAGGACAATCAAGCCATTGTGACATCACTGATAAGGTTGGCTCTCAGGCATTGGTGGAATGAGGCATTATGACATCACAATCTCAGCTCTGGAATGTTGCTGCCAGGTACTTGGGACCTGGGTTGGCCACTGTAACTCCAATAGCTTAGTTTCACGTGGTTTACAGGACTAAAGATACTTGTACAACATTAGGAATTATAAAAACGAAGGCACTAATTAACAAAAATATTGGGACTTGGATTGGCCGCTGTTGGAAACGAGATACTGGGCTTGATGGCCCTTTGGTCTGTCCCAGTGTGGCAAATTCTTATGTTTGTATTATTCATTTCACATTGTACATCTAATGCAGTGTCTCGCAAACTTTTTCTGCCGTGGCACACTATACTCGGGACTGCGTCTACGGCAGGGGTCTCAAAGTCCCTCCTTGAGGGCCGCAATCAAGTCGGGTTTTCAGGATTTCCCCAGTGAATATGCATTGAAAGCAGCGCATGCACATAGATCTCATGCATATTCATTGGGGAAATCCTGAAAACCCGACTGGATTGCGGCCCTCAAGGAGGGACTTTGAGACCCCTGGTCTACGGGGTCTCTGAGCATTTGTGGATGTTGACCGGTGATGTCGCAAGCCTGTGCGTGACATTATCACATCGACGTCCGTGCACGCTCGGAGGCCCTGTAGATGTGGCCCTGAGCTTTGGGGGCTGTTGGGTTGTGGAAATTCCTCCATCGCTGGGGTGGGGGTGGGGCAGGGAGGAGGAGAGGCGCTGGTGTCAGCAGTGACCGACTTGTCTCTTTCGCAGCACACCTAGAATCTCACTTCGGCACACTTTTGCCACGGCACACAGTTTGCGGATACGCTGATCTAATGGAAGAGAGTTCTGTTCCAATGCAGCTTGAGAGGGGATATAGTCAAAGGGTGCTTTCTTTTATTTTTAACTTGAAAGAGTGCAAGAAAGCTCAAAATTAAACGATTCTATTGACGCAGATTCCCATTTACACATCTCCCTCCGTATTCGCGGGGGAAGCGGGCACAACAGAGGCGCGAATATAGAAAAACCACGAATAACTTTTTTAACGTTATTTGCGGTTTTTAGAAAAAGCTCTCGGTTTTTTTGTATTGAAACCGCGAATAACTTTTCTAATGTTATTCGCGGTTTTTTGAAACAAGCCACTAGTACTGCTACAGTTTTTCCTCAAACTGAGCTCCGATCACCAGTCCTCGACCCCGATCAAGAAAGCAACAAGCAGAAGAGAACCCGTGCAAGGGAAAGCTCCTTCAAGCAGACTCCTGGACAGTCCTCTAAAAAGAGGACATCTCCGGGTAAATCCAGACATCTAATCACCCTTCTCCTATTCATTATAAACTTAGTAGAGAGAGAGCATTTTTTTGTCTTTCACCATCTCTCTGGAATTCCCTTCAGCCTTAAGTACGTCTTGAGTTCACATATTTAAGATTTAGAACTTTGTTAAAGATTTATCTTTTTGAACAGACCTTTTCTGTTCAGTTGGATGGCTCTGAGATAGAGAGTTGCGCGGGGACAGAAATCCCACCGATCCCCACCCGTCCCCGCCAGGATTCTCTCCTTCCCCACCCGTCCCTGTCAGGATCTTCTCCGCCCCACCCGTCCCCGTCAGGATCCTCTCCGTCCCCGTCAGGATCTTCTCCGTCTCCACCCGTTCCCGTCAGGATTCTCTCCGTCCCCACCCGTCCCTGTCAGGATCTTCTCCGTCCCCACCCGTCCCCGTCAGGATCTTCTCCGTCCCCCCCCGTCCCCATCAGGATCCTCTCCGTCCCCACCCGTCCCCGTCAGGATCTTCTCCGTCCCCACCCGTCCCCATAGAAAGCAGCAATTACTTCTGACAGGATCATCAATTCCACAGTTTCTTTTGTGTTTGCGCTGTTGTTTTCCTTTTGGAATCTCTTTGGTGGAACCCTTTTTTTTGTTTTCTGTTCAAGTAATTAACTTATAAACCCCCCTCTTTTACTAAGGCTGACGTGTCCATTATATTATATGGACGAACACTGCTTCCAAAGCCTTCCATCCCTGTGAGAGTCCCGTTGGCTATAGGGGGGTCCCCGTGGGAGTCCCTGTATATTCATCGAGTGTCCCCTAGTCTTTGTAATTTTTGAAGGAGTGAAAAATCGATCCACTTGTACCCGTTCTACTCCGCTCAGGATTTTGTAGACTTAAGTCATATCTCCCCTCAGCTGTCTCTTTTCCAAGTTGAAGAGCCCTAATCGTTTTAGTCTTTCCTCATACGAGAGGCGTTCCATCCCCTTTACCATCTTGGTCGCTCTTCTTTGAACCTTTTCTAGCGCCGCTATATCTTTCTTGAGATAAGGAGACCAGAAATGAATGCAATACTCCAAGTGAGGTTGCACCATGGAGCGATACAGGGGTATTATGACATTCTTAGTCTTGTTAACCATCCCTTTTTTAATAATTCCCAGCATCCTGTTTGCTTTTTTGGCTGCTGCCGCACATTGGGCCTGCTGAAATATGGAAATTAATAACCGTCTTTTAACTAGGCTGCAGTCAAAGGTACCATCTTACCCAGGTTTTTTACCTGTGCACTAAAGTCACTTATACTGCAGCTGTAAAATGACTGGCACCACATTCTTGATATAATGGCTGTGCGCAAATGTAGTCGTTAACGCGTGGCCATAAAAATGACTGCGTGAGCACTTCCTGCTACCTATTATGTAGGCGGTGAGGGCCAGATGTTATAAACAGTAGCTAACTCAGTAGGTTCCTAGAAAAGCAGCACCTGCCGTATGTCAATCAAAGCAAGGCACTGTTTGTAGAATCGCAACTGGTGGCACCTAAATTTACCCCCCACCCTCCCCCGTTTACTAATCCGTGATAACAGCTATAAGCGCAGGGAGCTGCGCTGGATGCTCCGTGCTGCTCCCGACGCTCATAGGAACTCTGTGAGCGTCGGCAGCGGCACGGAGCATTCAGCGCGGCTCCCTGCATTAATAGCCGCTATCGCGGTTTAGTAAAAGGAGGGGTAAGTTAGGCATAACATAGGCGCCAGGGTTTTCTTTATTGGTGGAATGAGGCATTATGACATCACAATCTCAGCTCTGGTTACCAGAGACTGAAACTCTTCATACTAACACTATAGGCCAGTGGGAGTGGAGGTGTGGCCCAGTGGGTTAGAGAAGCTGCCTCGGCATCCTGAGTTCAATTCCCACCGCAGCTCCTTGTGATTCTGGCCAAGTCACTTAACACTTCATTGGCCCAATACAAAAGAAGTACCTGTCTAAAATATGTAAACCGCTTTGATTGTAACCACACAGAAAAAGCAGTATATCATGTCCTTTACCCTTTACAATCAAGCCATTGTGACATCATTGATGAGGCTGACACGTATTGGTGGAAGGAGGCATTATGACATCACAATCTCAGCTCTGGTTACTATAACATAACATAACAGATTTCTAGACCACATAGCCATGAGTATGATGCGGTTATTACCAGGATAGCCATGTAGATGATTACCCGTAATTGGAACATAAGAACATAAGCAGTGCCTCTGCTAAGAGCTACGATCGTTTAAATTTTCCTTTCTGGTGGGCAAATCTTTGCTCTAGCTATAGATTTGAAAAGATGAACGCGGATAGTTTGGGGCACGATAATATATTTAAATTGGTATGGAGCCCGTTAACATATTACATTTCTTCACTATAGTAGGTTTTGATTAGTGAGTCAGTTTTTGTTTATTTTGGTGCACATCCAGGGAAGGGTGTGTGTGTGTGTGGGGGGGGGGGTTATTTCTGTCATAATTTGATCTTTAATTATTTACACTTGGGATGGGTGGGAGGATGGAAGGGGAAGGTAATTGGGGAAATCTATGCTTCTGTGTTTTATTAAATTATCATTAGGTAAGTGGGTGGGTGGAAGAAAATGGTTGGTTATGTATATTTACATTACATTACATTAGTGATTTCTATTCCGCTTGTACCTTGCGGTTCAAAGCGGATTTCATTGGAAGAGAGCTGGACATTTCCAGGAGGTTGCATTACATTGGAAAATTGCTGGTACAGGTTACAGATTGAGGATTCAGATTACATTACATTGGAAAAAATTTCAGGTTTCATTACATAGACAAATAACCGGCTTCCTTACAATGGTGGATAGCTGGTTTCAGGTAGGAGATATTAGGATTCTGGTTGATTACTTGGGTATTTGGTACTTTTTGGGACGTTGAAGATGTGGGTTATACATGGGAGAAAATATAGAGGGGATAGGAAGAGGGGGAGATTAAGTTGATTGAATATACTTTTTGAATAGAAGTGTTTTGATTTCTTTTCGGAATGCTTTGAGGTCAGATGTTGTGGTTAGCAGTTTGGAGATGGAGGGATCAAGTTTTGCTGCTTGCGTTGCTAGGAGGTTATCATATAGCTCTTTGCGATGAGTGCCTTTGAGTGGTGTCAGGTCAAAAGCGCGCCGGGACAAAGGCACGCCCAGACAATTGAGCGCAGCGCGGAGGTGTGCGCCGCTCAAAATTACTGTTTTTAGGGCTCCGACGGGGGGGGGCATGGGGGGAATCCCCCCACTTTACTTAATAGACATCGCGCCGCGTTGTGGGGGGTGTGGGGGGTTGTAACCCCCCACATTTTACTGAAAACAACTTTTTTCCTGTTTTAAGGGAAAAAGTTAAGTTTACAGTAAAATGTGGAGGGTTACAACCCCCCAAACCCCCCATAACGCCGGCACGATGTCTATTAAGTAAAGTGGGGGGGGGTTCCCCAACAAAACCCCCCGTCGGAGCCCCTAAAAACTGTAATTTTCTTTGGCGCGCGCCTCCGTCTTGCGCTCAGTTATCGGCGCGCACCTTTGTCTTTCGCGCTGTTGTCTATGACCCCTTTGAGTGGTGGGTAGGAGAATGGGGTCAGAGTTCTTCTTGTTCTGGGTGGAAGGTTACGATTTAGGCGATTGTTAAGGTAGGAAGGTGCAGTACCGTGAATTACTTTGAAAAGTAGAATGTATAGTTTGAATTGAATTCTGGCTCTGATCGGTAGCCAATGTGAGTCTAGGTAGGCGTTGATGAGGTGGTCAAATTTTCCAAGAGAATAGATTAGTCTGAGAGCTGTATTCTGAACGGTCTGTAGTTGTTTGGTCATGAAAGTTAAATGTGATTATATTGACTTATTATATATGATATATTCATGTATTGCACTATTGAAATATAGAAAATCAATTAGTCAGAAATTTTGAAAACAGAAAGGTTTTCCACAGTTTCCTAAAATGTTCATAAGAACTGGATCTAAATAGCTAACTTCCCTCCTTAGTATGAAACTCTTCATACTAAGGGGGGCAGTTAGCAAAATAGACCACTGGGAGTGGAGGTGTGGCCTAGTGGGTTAGAGAAGCTGTCTCGGCACCCTGAGGTTGCGGGTTCAATTCCCACTGCAGCTCCTTGTGACTCTGGCCAAGTCACTTAACACTTCATTGGCCCAATACAAAACAAGTACTTGTCTAAAATATGTAAACTGCTTTGATTGTAACCCCACAGAAAAAGCAGAATATCAAACCCCATTCCCTTTTTCCTTTCTAGAGGCATTCAGGCATTTTTTCATGTAGAAGTATCTTGGCAGATTTTAATGATGTGTATAGCTCACATTTTATTTATATTTTTAAAGAGTACACCTCCTTAAATCAGCCCATGGTACTGTACACCAGATCAATATAACAATAATAATCTATTTATATAATAGGGCTCGATACTTTCTGTAATAACTTTAAATGAATGAACTCGTCTTATCAAGTCACTGAAAACTAAACAAAACAGAAATGAATATCATTTGCTTTTTTGTTTCTCCCAGTTGGCTTTGAAGTGAAACAAACCTGTTTTTTTGTTGTTTTTTTTCAAAACGAAAGCGCGCCTCTTTTGTCCTTCTCTGTAGATGCAAACGTTATTTTGTTCCACGCTGATTGCATTAGTGAGTGGGATTTGAGCAGCTGTGCTGTCTGTGTTCGGGCTGGGATGTGTGTAATATGTTGACAGGCGGTTGCCTAGGTTTAGTTCAGGCAAAATGTTTGCTGGTTTCCTCATTCTCATGGCATGCAAAGCAGCGACCACGTGCTAGAGCAATCAAGGGGTCTAGGAATAGCCATGTGATGGGGGCTTCATATTCCATCCTCTGAAACCTAGATAAATTGGCAGCTGTAGCCAAACGAAGGTGCCCCCCCTGTATGGATAAAGGGGAGAGAATCGGATTGGCTTCCTCCAGTCTAATGCTTGCTGACACTGTTCTGGGAGTCTTACCTTGTCTCTACAGGAATTGCTATTAGAAGGGATGGTTTATTTGATTTGATTTAAAACATTTGTATTCTGCTTTTAGCTTCGCCGTACATGAAGAAGGACAAGGTAAGGTACTACTCGAAAGAGTCCAGAGAAGAGCGATTAAAATGGTTAAGGAGCTGGAGGAGTTGCCGTACAGTGAGAGATTAGAGAAACTGGGTCTCTTCTCCCTTGAAAAGAGGAGACAGAGAGGGAACATGATTGAAACATTCACGATAATGAAGGGAATATACTTAGTAGATAAAGACAGGTTGTTCACCCTCTCCAAGGTAGGGAGAATGAGAGGGCATTTTCTAAAGTTAAAAGGGGATAGATTCCGTACAAACGTAAGGAAGTTCTTCTTCACCCAGAGAGTTGTGAAAAACTGGAACGCTCTTCTGGAGGCTGTTATAGGGGAAAACACCCTCCAGGGATTCAAGACAAAGTTAGACAAATTCCTGCTGAACCAGAACGTACGCAGGTAAGGCTAGACTCAAATAGGACACTGGTCTTTGACCTAAGGGCCGCCGTGTGAGCGGACTGCTGGTCACGATGGATCACTGGTCTGACCCAGCAGTGGCAATTCTTATGTTCTTAATTCAACATATATAATCTTTAAAACATACAGGATTAGGGTTACCTGGACCTCCAGGCCCGCCCAGTTCCATCCATCCCCACCTCATCACGCTCTTTTCCCGCCCAAGCTCTGCCCCTCCCCCTCGCTGTCTGCTCTCGTTGGGCAGGATGTCCGCACATGTGCAAATGATGTCATGTGCCCGTGTGTGTGACGACATTGCGTCGCATGCACAGGTGCCCTGCCCGACGCGATGTGGAGGAAAGCTTTTCAAAATCCGGACAAAGTGCCGGGTTTTGAAAAAGCCGTCCGGACCTCCGGACGTCCTCAGGATGGTTGTTTGTCATGATGCTGCTATTAGAATCTAAGGATACGTGCAGGTGAGAAACATTTGGAGCCAGATTCTGTAAATGGCGCTGTAAGGTAGGCGGCAGTAGGCTCCCTACCGAAGCCTGACTTAGTCTTCATTGGCTTTAATTGGCATGGTTATTTACTGCGCCGTTAATAACCAATTAAAAAGCCGTTAAAAAAGCAGGCACCGTAAGTGCATCTAGAGCAAGCCTCCTAACGGTGCCTAAGGTCAAAATAGGCGTGGATAGAGGCGCAGTTGACCTTAGGTCAATGGTATTCAACCCAGTCCTCAGGGACCACCTGGCCAGTTGGGTTTTCAGGATATCCACAATGAATATGGATGACAGAGACTTTGAAAACTCGACTGGCCAGGTGGTCCCTGAGGACTGGGTTGAATACCATTGACCTAAGGTCAACTGCACCTCTAACCACGCCTATTTTGATCTTAGGCACCGTTAGGAGGCTTGTTCTAGATCAGGGATCTCAAAGTCCCTCCTTGAGGGCCGCAATCCAGTCGGGTTTTCAGGATTTCCCCAATGAATATGCCTTGAAAGCAGTGCATGCACATAGATCTCATACATATTCATTGGGGAAATCCTAAAAACCCTACTGGATTGCGGCCCTCGAGGAGGGACTTTGAGACCCCTGTTCTAGATGCACTTACAGCGCCTGCTTTTTTAACGGCTTTTTAATTGGTTATTAACAGCGCAGTAAATAACCACGCCAATTAAAGCCATTGTTCACTAAAAACTAGACCTAAGTGTAGTGCCTTCGAACTGGTTGACCATGCTATTCTGATTGACTGTCTTGAGTCAATTGGTCTTTCAGGTAACGTGCTAAAATGGTTTCGGGGTTTCTTGAGCAAACAATCATATCAAGTCTTTAGTGACAATAAAAAATCCTTTAGTTGGATAAAACTCTTGCAGAGTCCCGCAAGGCTCGCCTCTTTCACCTAAATTGTTCAACATATACCTTGCCTCATTGGGGAACTTACTACAAAGCTTAAAAGTTAAATTTTATATCTATGTTGACGATATCACCATTGTTATTCCCCTTACTTCTCTGACTCTCAAGACTAAGATTCATCTATCATCCATTTTAAAGCAAATTGAACTATGGATGACCGAATTCAAATTGAAGCTCAACACTGACAAAACCAAATTTTTCCTTGCAAGCCCCAACAACAAAATCAAAGACACATCGATCTCCTTGAATGGTCAGGACTTCCCTATTGACCACTCCATTAAAATCCTGGGAGTCACCCTGGACCGCCACCTCACTCTAAATGCTCACACAGATTTAGTGGTTAAAAAATGCTTTTCGGTGCTATGAAAACTCAGAACCATCAGAAAATACTTTGATGCTACATCCTTCCGCTTACTGGTTCAATATTCCATCCTAAGCTTGCTCGATTATTGCAACATCATTTACTTGGGATCATTCAAAAAAACCATTCTAAGACTCGGAGTCATTCAAAATTTGGCAGTTCGACTGATTTTTGGGCTGAAGAAATGGGAACACATAAGCCCCTACTATCAAAAACCCCATTGGCTACCCCTGGAGGCGCGAATCCTATTTAAGTTCTCTTGTCTATGTTATAAATCAATATTGGGTCCGGCCCCCGCTTACCTAGTTTCCCATTTTAATCTGGCAAGTTCTTTTAGGCCCACACGAAGAATACATCTGTTCACCTATCCATCAATGAAAGCCTGCCACTACAAAAGATTCTGGGACAGAACTCTTGCCTTCCAGGCAGGCAAATGGAACGATTGGCTTAGTAACTTTATCACGCTCTCCTCATCCTACTTCAATTTTAGAAAATTAGTAAAAACGAGTTTGTTCAATCGATTTGTAAACTAAGAATCTATACAGCTCTGCTAAGATCTATATAGGTTTCCAATTCTTTCATTATGTAAGATTCTACTGTTAACTTTGATTGTAACCTCTTCGCTGATTGTCCAGCGCTTCTTGCTGTAAACCGCCTTGAACTTCCATGGCTTTGGCGGTATATAAGAATAAAATTATTATTATTAAAGCACCTTCCGAGCAACATAGCCCCTGATAATTAGAACAAAACTTAAAGCTAAAGCTAAGTATTTTGAACATCTTTTAAAAATCTAATGGTGAAAGTAAACACCAATAATAAATTCGTAAAGGTGAGGAGGCAGTGCGTATGAAATTTTTGAGTATCGCGGTGGCAAATCTGAGGGTCAGGATATAATCTACTTGGAAGTGAGAGATCACGGAAGGTGCTTTAGTCTAATGTTTTTTAAGACACGCGAACAAACTGAATACATACTAGGGGGCCCTTTCGAAAAACAGTGCTAAAAAGTGGCTTTAGCTAGCCTTTACATCGGTCTTTCCTGCGTTCTAAGGCTACTTCTGGTGCAGCATGATTTTTGAATTTTTGTACTGATGCCATGTTAAATGAAGAGCCAACTGACAAAAAAACTCTGTGAATTTCGCCTTAAACAAATTGCATCACCACTACTTTGGCTCGGCCCAAAATTAGTTCAGCTACCCAGCTCAATCCCACTGTCCTCCGGCTCCACTCTGCAGCTCGAATTCTCCAGCAAGGTCCTGGGCATCATTATTGATTCTACATTGTCCTTCAATGATCACCTCAACTCCCTGGTAAAAAAAAATGCTTTTTCAGCCTTCACATGCTGAAGAAAGTAAGATCCTGTTTACATCAAAAACATCTCGTCCAATCCATCATCCTCTCCAGCCTGGATTATTGCAATTCTATCTTCATAAGCCTAACGAAAAAAAACCTTCACAGACTCCAACGGATTCAGAATGCCGCGGCCAAGCTTATCTTTGCAAAAAGAAAATTTGATCACATCTCACCACACCTATCCAAGCTTCATTGGCTTCCGATAATTTCCAGAGTTCACTTCAAATGCATCTGCCTAACTTTCAAGATCCTCCTTAACGGCATCCTTCCTCCATTTATTCCACTTTCTTGGAACTCCTCAAATCTTAATACCACCAGACCTACCCCAATATTTAAACTATCCTTCCCCTCACTAAAAGGCATTTCCCATCCAGGAAAGCTGGGGACTTCCCTCCCCTTCAGATTCACCGAGCTCTGGAACAACCTTACCTCCCCTCTTCGGAACCTGAGCTCTCTCCAACTTTTCCGTAAACATCTGAAAACCTGGCTTTTCTCAAAAATGTAACACTCCCTCCTCCTCTGTTATCCTAGTCCTCTAAACATTCTTCTTTCCTCCGATCTTCATCATTTCCTTGGAGTTCCTTTCTCATCCCAATTCCTGTAAACCGTGCCGAGCTCCACAACTATGGAGATGGTGCGGTATACAAACCTAAGGTTTAGTTTAGTTTAGTGATGATGTTGAACGTGTCAAAAACCAGGCAATGAGGTACTGCGAGGAAAAAACGAATAAAGAAGACTCTTGCAAAAATGCCCGCCATTCAGTTTCGCTGTTGAGACCGCTTGTTTGAAGAGTTTTTAATTGCGTTGGATACACATTACTGCTTTATATTGTATTCTGAAGGCAACTGGTAACCAATGCAATTGTTGGAGATAGGGCGGAATGTGATCATATTTTGACAATCCCATTTTCAATCTTGCTGCTGTGTTTTGCAGATCCTGCAATGCCCTACACCTTGCTTTTGTTATTCCAAGGTACAGGGCATTGCAGTAATCAAGTCTCAACAAGGCCATAGTTTGGACTACAGTATGGAAATCATATGGCGATAACATTGGTTTTAGTTGGTGTAACAAATGCATTTGTGCAAAACATATTGGTAAGGTCTTAGTTATTTGCAACTTCATTGTAAGGCCAGAATCAAGCCTTACACTTAAAATGGTCATAAACTCATGTACTGGAAGAACATCGTCAATTACTTTCACTTCTTTAGGCCACTGATGATCAGGCTTTCCTACAAGCATTATTTCGGTTTCATTCACATTTAATTTCAAACCTTGTTCTCCCATCCACTCAATTTTACACATATATTTACTCAATGATTTTTCAAAATTAATATCCCATCTGCCTACTGGGAAAAAGAAAATGATATCGTCTGCATGAATTCGATATTCAACTCCTACAGATTCAAATTATTGGCCTATAGCAGCCATATAGATGTTAAATAATAGGGCAGAAAGCGCCAGACCCCGAGATCTTGCATCCATTTCTCACTTGGAAAAGCTTCCTATAAGATGTGTTTTAAACCAATTAAAAACATCATTCATTCCAAGGTTATACAGTCTCACTAGTAAGTTATGAAGATCAACCGAATCAAATGCTCCAGATATATCCAAAGACACAAGCCAAAATGTCTTATGTTGGTCCATCCCTAGTCGCAAAGTATCAGTTAAGGAGATCAATAATAATTCTATTCTATGGGCTTTCCGAAAGCCAAATTGATTACAGTCTAGACCAGTGGTACCCAACCCTGTCCTGGAGGAACACCAGGCCAATTGGGTTTTCAGGCTAGCCCTAATGAATATGCATGAAGCAAATTTGCATGCCTATCACTTCCATCATATGCAAATCTCTCTCATGCATATTCATTAGGGCTAGCCTGAAAACCCGATTGGCCTGGTGTTCCTCCAGGACAGGGTTGGGAATCACTGGTCTAGACAATCAGTCTTGGTTGAGATGACATCTCCCTTGCCTTTTCTGTTTGTGCTGTTGGTATCTCAAGGCGATGTGCTCTTCTTTTGCCTGTTGCGTTTCTAAATTTGAACATGTCACACCTAGGCTTTATGAGCTCCATTGGCTACCAATTGCTAGTCAGATTGAATTTAAAATTCTAGGTGTCATCTTTAAGGCCCTCAAAGACAATGGCTCATTAGTTGTTAGATCATTGTTTCATATACTACATCAGCGTTTCCCAACCCTGTCCTGGAGGACCACCAGCCAGTTGCGTTTTTGGGATAGCCCTAATGAATATGCATGAGAGAGATTTGCATATAATGGAGGTGACAGGCGTGCAAATCTGCTCCATGTATATTCATTAGGGCTGTCCTGAAAACCTGACTGGCTGGTGGTCCTCCAGGACAGGGTTGGGAACCACTGATATACATCGACCCGCTGGGTCTTTACGTTCTGGGCACACATTGAGTCTGCAGGTGCCAGTCCAGGGAGCGATATTATGGAATGCTCTTCCAGCTGATGTAGGAAATGTTAACGATCTGCTTCAATTTAGAAAGGTGGTGAAAACTCTTTTGTTCTGGAGACATATTGTCCGACTAAGGGATCCTTTACTAAGGTGCGCGCTATGCTTTTTAGCGTGTGCTAACCGCACGCTAAACGCTAACACGTGCTTGTTAGTCTATGGACGCATTGGCGGTTAGCGTGCATGTGTAGATTTAGCGCTCGTTAAAACGCTTAGCGCTCCTTAGTAAAACAGGGGATAAGTCTTTGATTTCGCAGCATTTGATTTATCGGTGGCTATGTCGGGTAGAAAGGGTAATGATGATATTCGGAGGTATGAGTGAACAGTATGTTTTATACATAAAATATGAACAAATGCATACTTCTCCCGCCGTATTCGCGGTTTCGATTATTCGCGGTTTGTAGCTTGCTGGTTCCTCCCCCCCCCCACAAATTACATCAGCTTGCATAGAGAAATCGCCGATTCCAAGCGTTTACAGAGAAAATCGCCGATTCCCGGCACTTTCTTCGCCGTGTTTCGCCTCTCCTTCAGGAACAGGCCAGGTCTCCCACCATGTTATTCGCGGTTTCACTATATTCACGATGGTTTTTAATAGAAAACAGCGAATAACATATGAAAAAGGTATTCGCGGTTCTGTTGATCCCCTATCACAGCGGATACGGAGGGAGAAGTGTATATTTTTACAGTGTGACTCGCTTGGAACAGTAGAATGTAGCGCGTAATACATCTAATATAATAAAATGATAGGCCGCGCATGCGCACTAAAAAAATCGTGTTCCCTGATCCCGTCGCGGAAACACGAGTGCGCATGCGCGGGTTTTACGTCACCTGCTCTCCATCTCGCGCCACCAACGATCTCTGTTCCTCACTGCCAAAACCACCACCTCCTCCTTCTCGCCAGCTCACCCGCTTTTAAAAATAAAGAGAAAAGCATTACACTGCGCTAACGCTGGCTTTGCTGTCTTCTGTCAACTGCGGCCCGCCCTCTCTGACTACTTCCTGTTTCCGCTAGGGTTGGCCACAGTGAATAGAAGACACCGAAGCCAGCGGCTGTAGCCGCCGATCTCCGTTCCTCTGGGAGGAGAGGGTTCGCGGCCACTCAGCGCCCCCACCGAGGAGCCCTGCAACTTTCCGCTGCCCGGGAAACGAGTCATTTGCCGCCCCCCCTCTTCCCTAACCGCGGGCCCGACTGTCGATTTAAGCAGCGTGTCAGCACTCTTCACACGCTGATTCGGGCCTTTCTACTGCCCTGATTTGCTCCGGACGTGCCAGAGTAAATCAGGGCAGTAGAAGGACCCGAAGCAGCGTGTGAAGAGTGCTGACACGCTGCTTAAATCGACAGTCGGGCCCGCAGGAAGGGAAGGGAAGGGGGGGGGGGCGGCAAAGGACTCGGGCCCGCGTTTGTAGTCGCGACTGTGGGAAGGGAAAGGGGGTAGAGGAAACGCTACAAGAAGAAAGACACAGGGGAAGGTGTACAGGGAACTGGTGTAGGGGGAGGGAAATGGAGGGGGAAGGAATGCTGCTTTGGACAGACAGACAGAGAGAGGAAGGGAGACAGAAAGAAAAGAAGAAAGACAGGGGCAGGGAGATATACAGAAAGACAAACAGACAAAGGGGGCCAGGGACAGAGACAGACAGAAAGAAAGACAGCGGGGGTCGCGTCAGGAGGGGTGCGGGATGCCGCAGAGGAAACTTTTCCAATGGGTGCAACTGGGCGGCTGTCGGGAGCCTCTGATCAGAGGCAGAGCAAGGTAAGTGAATCATAGGGATAAGAAGGAGGAGGGGGGAGAAAAAGGAAGGGACGCCTACTGCTGGACAGGGGGAGAAGGAAAGAGGTGCTGATGGACGGGGGGGTGTGTGTGAAGAAAAAGGAACGGAGGCCTAATGTTGGACAGGGGGAGAAGGAAGGTGCTGCTGGACAGGGGTGAGGTAAAACAAAGGGAGAAGGGCTGCTTCTGCATAAGGAGAGCAGTGAAGGGGTGGTGGTGGACACAGGGGAGGTAAAAGGAAGGGAGAATGGACAGGGGGAGCAGGCAAGGGGTGGTGATGGACAGCCAAGGAAAAAGAAAGACAGAAAGAAAGAAAGCGGCTAAGGAGAGAGAGAGAAAGAAATAGAGAGACACACACACATATATTCTAGCACCCATTAATGTACAGAAAGCGGCCAAGGGGAGAGAGAGAGAAAGAAAGAATGAAAGACAGACATACATATATTCTAGCACCCATTAATGTAACGGGCTTAAAGACTAGTTTTTAAATAAGTAAATAATTCAAAAAATAGAAAGCTTGGTCATGTTACCCATGGAGTAAAAAAAGGCCTTAGCATGTGGGATTACTACTACTATTTATTATTTCTATAGCACTGAAAGGCGTACGCAGTGCTGTACTTTTTAACATACAATAGACAGTCCCTGCTCAGAAGAGCTTACAATCTAATTTAGACAGGACATTCCAGGGTTGGGGAGGTTATAGCGGGTATAGGTATCTGACAGCAGTGAGGGGGAGTTTAAGAGTTGAAAGCAGTTTCAAAAAAGTGGGCCTTTAGCTTGGATTTTGAACACTGCCAGGGACGGAGCACGACGTATTGATTCAGGCAGCCTGTTCCAGGCATACGGCGCTGCAAGAAAGAAGGGACGGAGTCTGGAGTTGGAAGTGGAAGAGAAGGGTACAGATAAGAGGGGCTTGCCCTATGAGCGGAGATCATGGGGGGGGAGAATATAGGGGGAGTTGAGCGAGGAGAGATATCGGGGGGGGGGGGGGCTTCAGAGCGGACATACTTGTAGGTCAGCAAGAGGAGCTTAAACTATTCGGAAATGGACGGGGAGCCAATGAATCGACTTGAGGAGAAGGGTAATGTGAGAATAGCGGCTTTCACGGAATGAGCCGCGCAGCAGCATTTTGAACGGATTGAAGAGGCGAAAGACTTAAACGCACACTAAGACCACTTTCAACCACAAATTGCTAAAAGGGACCCTATCTAGTAGGAAAGCTCTAAGTTAACTTTCTTGACAATACGCTTGAAATCAGATTTGAACTAGCTGAAAATAAATTCCAACAGTGGCATAGCGAGTGTGAGAAGCACCCTAGGTGGTGGTGCCCTTCCCCCGCCTTCGTCTCCGCCCCCCCCTTGTTCCTCCCTTCCCTCCCCCCACTGCGTGTGCCCCTCCCCCCCTAAACTCTAGTTCACCGCCCAGCAACAACTTCAGCGTGCTCCATGTGACCGCGTCGGCTCTTCCTCTGATGTCATTTGCTAAGAGCGATGCCCGGAAGTGATGTCGGCGGGAGCCGACACGGTCACGAGGAGCCCGTTGAAGTTGTTGCTCACGCGGTGACTAACCAGAGGTTCAGGGGAAGGGAAGGAGGGAGGGCGTGCGTGCGGCGGGGTATGACACTGTATTCTAAGATGTCTGATGTCCATTCGTTTTGCATTCTAAAATCACTGAACAGCGTTGCCAGCCGTCTCATCAAACGAGATGGCTCGAGGGGGTAGAGAGAGATTTTTACCTGTTTTGTCCTTCTGCAACGCAGAGAGCGGTCTTGTAGGGGCTTTGCGCTAGATTCACAAAGCAAGCCGATCGGTATCCTGATCCGATCTGCACCAGATCCGATCAGCGCATGCAAATGAGTAAAAAGGCATCCATTCATGAAACAATTTCAGCTACACCGACTGGGCTTTCCGTTCCAAAAAGTTGCGACTGCCGAGGACCGGTCGCTTAATGCTATCCTGGCCAAATCTCATAGAAACATAGAAGATGACGGCAGATAAGGGCCATAGCCCATCAGGTCTTCCCACTCTACTGACCCACCCCCAATCTAGAAACATAGAAACATAGAAAGATGACGGCAGATAAGGGCCATAGCCCATCAAGTCTGCCCACACTATTTACCCACCCTCTTAAATCTACTGACCCCCTAAAGAATAATTGTAATTATACTGTCACTCTACTGACCCGCTCATTCAGTCCTAGTGACCCTAACCCTTGGCATGACCTCGTAGGGATCCCACATAGGTATCCCATTTGTTCTTGAAGTCTGAGATGCTGCGTGCCTCGACCACCTGCACTGGGAGCTCGTTCCAATGCTCAATCACTCTCTCCGTGAAGAAGTATTTCCTGGTGTCTCCACGAAACTTCCCTCCCCTGAGCTTGAGCGGATGTCCTCTTGTGGTCGAGGGTCCCCTGAGAAGAAAGATATCATCTTCCACCTCTACCCGTCCCGTGATGTACTTAAATGTCTCAATCATGTCTCCCCTCTCCCTACGCT
Source organism: Geotrypetes seraphini (assembly GCF_902459505.1). Taxonomy (NCBI): domain Eukaryota; kingdom Metazoa; phylum Chordata; class Amphibia; order Gymnophiona; family Dermophiidae; genus Geotrypetes; species Geotrypetes seraphini. The sequence continues at coordinate 174,157,056 of NC_047091.1, read as the reverse complement.
CCTCGAGAGTGTAGAGCTGCAATTTGCTCAGTCTTTCTTCGTACGGGAGACCCTTTAGCCCCGAGACCATCCTGGTGGCCATCCGCTGAACCGATTCAACTCTGAGCACATCCTTACGGTAATGTGGCCTCCAGAATTGAACACAGTATTCCAGATGTGGTCTCACCATGGCTCTGTACAGTGGCATCATGACTTCAGGTTTCCTATCTACTATCCTAGGGATCCCACTCCTGGCACCAGGTTCCCTTGGCTTAACCCTCTAAGGGATCCCACATGGTCATCCCATTTGCTCTTAAATTCTTGCACGCTGTTTGCCTCGATCACCTGCACCGGGAGCTCGTTCCAAGGATCACTCTCCCGGTGAAGAAATATTTCCTGGTGTCACCATGAAATTTCCCGCCCCTGAGTTTGAGCGGATGCCCTCTTGTGGCTGAGGGTCCTTTGAGAAAGAGAATCTCTTCTTCCATCTCGATACGGCCGGTAATATACTTAAACGCCTCGATCACGTCTCCTCTCTCCCTAGCCGCATGTAGGTTAGAACCCCATATTAAACCACTTTTAATATGTATAAAAAATATATATAAACCTACAATAAGTGTACGTAAGTGTGAGAAAAAAAAGGTTTAATTTTTTTTCGATTGCGAGAGCGTGAGTAAATCGCAGATGTCAAATGCGCATTGCAAGAAAATCGCAGATTATAAACCTGTCCTCTCCAATGCGCATGGAACATTTATAGAACAATCGAAAAATTCAGCTAAAAAGTATGTATCCTCTCTTTTTAAGGCCACCTGTCCGTCCCCCTTTCATTCCAGCAAAATTGTCGCCTGCATATGACGTCAGCGGGTCGCCTCTGTTTGCTTCGCGCTTCAGGGCAAAAAGAAGCCGCACAGCCTCATGGGATTCGTATGCTGTATATAACAGCGTGTGATTCCTGGGCTGTTAACTGTTGTGCCTGCTTGCAACTTTTAACATTTGTTTTGCTTCGCGAAATGGACGGCGGTCGTCGGCTCCGCTATCTTCTTCTTTTAGAACATGAGTATGACGAGGCTGATAAGGCTGCTCCAATGAGTTTGATCACCTTATGCAGAATTAGTGAGTGAGACCTTTCTGGAGAAGAAAGATCTGTAGAGGCCTTGGTTGATTAGAAGAAACCCCGGTGTCCGCAGACCTGCATGGAGAGCAGTTGAATCCCATGACACGGTTCCCTGAAAGTCATTGGAGTGACGCTCTTTTATTAACCAGTAATGGTCGTTCTGTGTAAAAAATTTAAAACTGAAACTTACCGGGGACATGATTTTCCACTCAAGATATAGCCAGTCTGGAATGATATTTATGTTACCTGTATAGATGATAGCGTAATATGTGGAATATCTTTTGTTCTTTCATTTGTATGACACTGTTTTTGATTAAAAATCAATAAAGTATATTTCCGTCATTTACATGATATGTTTTTGGGCTCAAATGTTAGGATTTTTCCGGATTTAGGCTTTGAAAACCCAGAGGCGTAGAAAGGAGTTCTTGGCTTTGCTGCCAAGAGCCCTGGCCCTTGGTCCTACTTTTTTGCTTAAGTTTCCAGCAAAATGTTTTATTTCCTATCAAAATAAAAATTTTCGGTTTTTTGGAGCCCAAACAGCTATTAGATTTTATAGGGCCAAAAGAAGGGTTGGTTTCTTAGCCCATGAATGAATGACCTTTCTACCAGCTGTGGGGGGGCTACCCGTTGCCGATAATCTATATCAGTATAAATTTGTGTAATTAATTGAATTTATTTTCTCTCTTGATTCTAAATTGGTGGACTGAATAGTTGATTGAATTTTCTAGTATAAATGTAAAAGTTTTCCTGTATTTTTCTAGGATATTCTGATCTCTTTTCAAGATTGTAATTCTTGATGTTGAAATGAAAAAGGATAAAAATAAAAAATCAATTAAAAAATCAATAAAGAATTAAAAAAAAAAAGAAGACACAGACAACTCCAGTACCAACCCCCCCCCCCAAAAAAAACTGAAACTTACTTGGGAGACAGGAAGATTACGATTTCAAATTATATCCACAGATAGATGTAGGTTTTGCGATTTCACTTGTAAAATCCCTGCTTTAATCGATCCGTAAGCCAAAGCCCCTCGACGTCGGTTGGTTCTACAGTATGAACCAGCTGGTGAGTTGATGCCCAACAGATGAAATAAATCATTGGTTATGAAGATTAAATCAGATACAGTTCTTTGCTTACATCTTTGTCGAGATACGAAAGGATGAATCTTATCCTGGTTTGCTTGCCTGATGTATTGCGTGGTCGATTGAGGCAGCTTTTTGACACAGCTCAACTAAAATTTTGTGTCCTCCGATGCTTCCTCTAGGCTCACTGTGCTGCATTATTTCACTATATAATGTCCTTACAAAGATTTCTTATTGTGCATGGATTTCTGGACAGCCTAACCAGCAAACTCAAAGATTTCCAGAAATGTCTTATTGTTTCCAGAAATGTCTTGTTGTTTACAAGATATTTTTCCTCCAAAGGGTGCACAGCACTGCATGATTTTCAATTAATGGATTTCCAGACTTTTCAGTTTTTAGTCGCTACATGGAAATTAAATAGTACAGAAACGAACTTTAGACGGAATGTGGAGAGGGGAATTCACACATCAGACTGAGGGGTAGAAAATTCCCATAGTATTTTACAAGGGGCTCTGCCAAATATTGAACCTCTTATAAAATAGGTGCCCTTGCTGTACCTGGAAAAGGGGGGTGGGAGGAAATACCCCCCCAAACATTCATAGGAGCTGCTTTTCAAAATCATTACTCCAAAACGGCCCCAGCCAACAGAACTGGTTTGTCCATCCTGGATCACAATCCCTGCCCCCAGTGTCAACAGACAACTGGTGTCCTCCTTGAAACCCAGTGTGAAAACCCTTTATCTGGGCCCCTCCCCGGCAAGCAGAACACTCTTCCGAGGCCTGCTTACCCCATTCCTGGCCTTACTAAAGTCCCTGGTATCTATTGGAAGCAGAAGCAATGCTTACTTGCTCCTTCCTCTTCAGCTTCAGGTTCCAAAATGGCTGCTGTAACCCCTTGTGGTTGTCTCGTGGTACTGCTGCTAAGAGCCAACTTGTCTAATAATGGCTGCTGGAGTTCACGGTGGCCATTTTGGAACTTGAAGCCAAAGGAGCAGGCGTGAGAGAGGCATTGCTCCCGCTCCCCTAGACATGAGGAATCCCAGTAAGACCGGGGATGGAGATTGGGATAGAGGGGAGGCTTGGAGGGTGAAGGTCTTGTGAGTGTTTGAGGGATCTTCATGCTTGAAGGGGAGAGAAAACATGACTAGTGGGATGTGGGGGAGAGGATCAATTTTGGGTCGGGGGACAGACTTTGGCTTTTATAACTGCCCTTCAAGCAGGCACAGCTGTATGTCTTGGGGCAGTTGTTAATGCCAGTTTTAATTTTTTCTTACGTTAATGTGGATTCCCCCTTGTAAGATGAGGAATCCATATAAATGCATTAGGTCCATTCAAACCACCCCCTATTCTCACCCCTACCTCACCTCCCACCAAACTAAACATGATGACATCACCTCATGAAAATGTCCCCCTCCCCTTCTGAAATAGTATTTACGCATGTTTTAATAACAACATATATGTGTGTAGATTGTAATACAAGGGGACACTTCTAAAATTGGGGCCGTGGTCTCTTAATTACAGTACATAGCATTAGGGATTGTTCCCCCCAGTCAGACCACTTGGATGACTCACATTCTGTTGCTTCTTATCCTGTACATGGCATGTTTTCCTGTGATTTAATATTTATAAAAATCCACATATTATGGCTCTGGACCGATTCAATGCAGCTTACAATAAAAACATAGGGCCTGATATTCGGCTGATGGTGATCGGTATTTTGCTGACCGCTGCAGGTGTTAATCGTGGAACTTCAATGCCGAGCCATGTCCAGCCACCGGCAATGAATTTTCGGGATTCTGGAGCCATTTAAGTGTGATATTCAGCATTTTAACTGGATATAGGGAACCACGTGAAGATAGGACTGGCTTTTATGTGGTCCTATTTATGGCTTTAAGAAGGGTTTGGACAATTTCCTGGAGGAAAAGTCTGTTATTGAGAAAGACATGGGGGAAGCCACTGCTTGCCCTGGATCGGTAGCATGGAATGTTGCTACTCCTTGGGTTTTGGCCAGGTACTAGAACCTGAATTGGTCACCGTGAGAACGGGTTATTGAGCTTGATGGACCATTGGTCTGACCCAGTATGGCTATTCGTATGTTCTTACATGAGCCAAGTATAGGACAATTAAGCCATTGTAACATCACTGATGAGGTTGGCTCTGAGGCATTGTGGAAAATGAGGCATTATGACATCACAATCTCAGCTCTGGAATGTTGCTCTCTTTGGGGTTCCAGAATCTTGTTATTCTTTGAGATGCTGGAACGTTGCTACTCTTTGGGTTTTGGCCAGGTACTAGTGACCTGGATTGGCCACCGTGAGAATGGGCTACTGGGCTTGATGGACCATTGGTCTGACCCAGTATGGCTATTCTTATGTTCTTATGTGAGCCAAGTATAGGATAATTAAGCCATCGTAGCATCACTGATGAGGTTGGCTCTGAGGCACTGTGGAATTATGACATCACAATCTCAGCTCTGGAATGTTGCTTTCATTGGGGTTCCGGAATTTTGCTATTCTTTGAGATTCTGCCTGGAATCTTGATATTCTTTGGGATTCTGGAATGTTGCTACTCTTAGGGTTTTGACCAGGTACTAGGGACTTGGATTGGCCACCGTGAGAACGGGCTACTGGGCTTGATGGACTTTTGGTCTGACCCAGTAAGGCTATTCTTATGTGGTTAACCTGCTCAGTTAAAGTGCTGAATAGCAATACTTAATTGGCCCAAGTGCTGAGTCCACCCACGGGATGCCCTCCGTTTTTTAGTTCAGCACTAACTGGTTATGTTCAGTGGGCAGTAAGGCGCAGATTCTCTACATGACGTCTATGTCGGGATCGCGTGTCCATCATGCCTCGGCACCTTTCAGTGAATTGCGTCTCCAGGAAAGATAGGCACCGGCAATAGAGGCCAGGGTTTTTTAAGGCCACCATTTCCGGTGAATCGCGCTCCCGTGTAGGCACTTTATGGCGCCTAGCACCACTTCCGGCATTAATTGTCATTTCAAACAATGTTTCCTAATTAATATAGGCGCCGTTTATAGAATTTCCCTCTAACTAGCAGTCAACCTTGAAGAGGTGATTTAACCAGCCAGAAGCTGTTTCTGGCCAGTTAAATCACTTTGAATATCAACCCCACAATATACAATGTAGAGAATGACACGGTGACAAAATTCATCACCGTTCCCGTCCCCGCAGATAACCGTGGGAAACCATCTTCATGTCATTCTTTAAAAAGAGAGGGAAGAATCAGAGTATGAATGGCCACAACCACTGACCCGCAAGCTTTGCTTTGAAGAATGCTGGTGTAGAAGGACCGAGGTTGAAACAGACACTACAGAATGACAGTCTCTGGTATCCAGAGCAGATATTGTGATGTCATAATGCCTCATTCCACCAGTGCCTGAGAGCCAATCACATCAGTGATGTCACAATGGCTTCATTATCCTTGGCTCACATAAGAATCAGAGTATGAATGGCCACAACCACTGACCCGCAAGCTTTGCTTTGAAGAATGCTGGTGTAGAAGGACCGAGGTTGAAACAGACACTGAAGAATGACAGTCTCTGGTATCCAGAGCAGATATTGTGATGTCATAATGCCTCATTCCACCAGTGCCTGAGAGCCAATCACATCAGTGATGTCACAATGGCTTCATTATCCTTGGCTCCCATAAGAATCAGAGTATAAATGGCCACAACCACTGACCCGCAAGCTTTGCTTGGAAGAACGCTGGTGTAGAAGGACTGAGGCTGAAATAGACACAAAAAAATGACGTGATTATTTCCCGCGGGGACGGGAACGGTGATGAATTTTGTCACAGTGTCATTCTCTAATACAATGCTAAGTAAAACATACATTAAAAAAGAAGCTGTATCATTAGAAGAGGGATTTTTTTTTTAACTGTTCTTAGTTTATGAAGCGCTTCGTGGGACTTCTTGCTATCTTTTTATGGCAAAGTTTTCCACACAAAAGACATTTTTTTTACGAAATGACCAACGTAGGATTTTCTCTCTCAGTAAAATTCTTTATTGTCTGGCCTTCTCGGCTCTGGCTATTTCTTTGAATGTGTAGCTTGCGTCCTTGGGGGGTGTCTGAGAGTTAAATGTGTCTTTTAAAGGAAAGAAAAAAAGGACCTTTTGCACCTTTAACCCTGATGTCTAGCTCAGGGGACCCCTCAGGAGGGGAAGAATTGGGCCCCTTTGTAAAGTCATCTTTAGCCGAAAGACTGGCTGTAGGGCTTCAGCGGTTACCCAGTAACTCCAGCTTTTTACTTGAGGAGCTATTTTATTAGATTAGCATATTTTTTTTTTTTTTTTTTTTTATAATCACAGCCATTTAGAGTAAACTAGAGAAATCCCTTGCACTGGTCCCTCTCTGTCTGAGTAACCTGTCTGTTTGTGTAAACTTGTCTTGCATGGCAGTGAGAAGAGCGCTGGAAATGTCAAAGGTCGGCCTGCAGGCGGGATCGCAGCCAAGGGGCCTCCGACCCAACCCAGCCTTTTGCTGTGTGAGAAATCAGAAACATGTCCCAGGGAAGGTTAACCATTTCCAGTCCAGCTGGGTTCCTCCTCAGGGGTGGGGGAATAGTTCCCCCCCCCTTCCAGGTTCAGAGCAAGGCAAGGGTAGAGGGAAGTCTTTGTGTTTCTCTCTTCCTTCAGAAGTTACAATTTGGTTTCAAAGCAGTGGGCCATTTCACTTTTGCCAACAAATATAATCTCACATGATCATTTTTTTTTTTTCAAGCTGTTATTAATATCCAAATATAATGAATTGAAAGTAGTAAAACCAAATGTCTGTAACCCTCTTCCTACATGTTTGGAATAACTAAGCAGCTAAAATCTTAAAGATATGCCGTTGTGCCGATATAATATATCTGGGTTGCCTGGGTCTTCGATTCCTCCCCTTCTGTGCTTCGGGCTGAAAATATTGACTTTGGGCTCTGGTTCTCGGGTGGCTGTCTGGATTTCAGCTACTGAATGGCTTATTAATTCAGGCCAGTGAAGGTCAATATTGGTATTAATTATTCCGAGGCTTTAGAGCCACATATGGGTGCTTTCTGTCCTCAGTGCATTTTTTTTTTTTTTTTTTTTTTAACGGCAAAAATTTAAACAAAACGGAGCCAAACGGAATAAAGATGGAGCTAGATTTAAAGGACATCTTTCACATTCCTAAGCAAGGGCAGCCGTAGCGTTCAGCTGGTTTCAAATTCTTTCCTGAGTTGAAGCCAATTTAAAAAAAAAAAAAAGAAAAAGAAAAGGAAGTTTGATTTAATCCAGCCTGAGAGCGGTGTTCACAGCTGCCGGGAGCATCCATTTTGTGCTCAGTAGCTGGAGCAAAAAAAAAAAAAAAGTCTTTCTTGGTTGTCTCTTCAGTAGACGCGGGGCATGAGTAGATTCTATAAAATGCATTTTCTGTTAGACACAAGGGGTGGGGGAGGGTTGAATTTAGAAAATGGTGCGCAAAGGAAGGCGCTGGGAAAATCCACGCTAAGGAAGGCGCTGGGAAAATCCACCCTAAACTAGTATTCTGCAAAGGGCGCACTGCGCAAAGCATCCTTTGCAGACTAGAAGCTGATCTAGGAGTCTAACGAGATTTCTGAATTGGCTTAGTTGGCGCCGAAAATTGAAAGCGCCGCTAAAAACTATTAAAAAAAAAAAAAATAATTAGCAGGTAGGTGCCTACCACTTCGGTGTAGGCATGATTTGGGTCGAAGTTTGGGCATGGATTGAGTTAGACGCTGGTATATTAGGCCAAGGAAACCCTGGCTTAAAACACCGCGCCTAAGGCGTACACGCTTACTGGCGCCTAAGATGATCTGGTCTCCAGGAGGCACGACTCTACAGACAGCACTTAACTTTCATTGTCTTGCGCTGCTTTTCTGGGCACCGACCGAGTTGGGCGCCCTTTATAGAATCTGTCCCTTCGTGCGAATATAACGCCTAATTTTGGGAATAACTAGTGAGACAATTAAATTTGCTGATGACACAAAGTTGTTCAAGGTTGTTAAAATCGCCAGAGGAGTGTGAAAAATTGCCAGAGGACATGTGAGACTGGAAGACTGGGCGTCAAAAGGTCAGATGATGTTTTAATGTGAGCAAGTGCAAAGTGAGGCATGTGGGAAAGAGGAACCCGAACTTGTGATGCCAGGTTCGTTGTTAGGAGTCGACTGCCCAGGAAAAGGATCTAGGTGTCGTTGAGGATACGTTGAAACCCTCAGCTCAATGTGCGGTGGCGGCGGCTAAGAAAGCAAATAGAATGTTAGGAATTACCAGGAAAGGAATGGAAAACGAAGATGAAAATGTTATAATGCCCTTGTATTGCTCTATGGTACGGCCACACCTCGAATACTGTGTGCAGTTCTGGTCACCTTATCTCAAAATAGATATAGCAGAATTAGAAAAGGTTCAGAGAAGAGCAACGGAAATGATAAAAGGTTTGAGTCTACTACTGTTTATTATTTCTGAAAGGCATATGTAGCGCTGTACATTGTAACATAGACAGTCCCTGCTCAGAAGAGCTTACAATCTAATTTCAGGGACATTTCAGGGTTGGGGAGGTTATAGCGGGTATAGGTATCTGACGGCAGTGAGGGGGAGTTAAGAGTTGAAAGTGGAGAGACTAAAGTGGCTGAGGCTTATCAGCTTGGAGAAGACACGGCTCAGGGGTGATATGATAGAGGTCTATAAAATAATGAGTGGAGTGGAAAGGGTAGATGTGACTCCCTTGTTTACTCTCTCCAAAAATACTAGGACTAGGGGGCATGCGATGAAGCTACTTTGTTGTAGATTTAAAACAAACCCGAGAAAATATTTCTTCATACAACGTGCAATTAAACTCTGGAATTCGTTGCTGGTGAAATCAGTTAGCTTGGCGGGGTTTAAAAAAAGGCTTGGATAATTTCCTGAAAGAGAAGTCTGTCGGCCATTACTGAGATAGATAGCTTGGCGAAATCCACTTCTTATTCCTAGGATAAGCAGCATAGAATCTGTTTGCGACTTGGGATCTTTGTAGGTACTTGGGACCTTGCGACTTTTGGAAACAGAATACTGGACTTAATGGACCTTCGGTCTGTCCCAGTAAGGGAATTCTTATGTTCTTGAATGCTGCTGTGCAACCAATGGCAGTTGGGTTTGTAAATGACTCTGTTCTACATCACACCTAAATTCTGCGAGCGCCTCTGACCCGCCCATGCTCCCTCTTGACTTGTGTGCTGTACAATTTGGATGCATATTTTATAAATTGGGGCACAAGGCTGACCTGTGCATTAACTCAAATAACAGTCAATTAATGTCCATTATTGATTAACTGCTCATTAACTAATTAGTTTATATGTAGATCTGGGATCTATGTCTAAATTGGACAACCTGCTTCGAGTCTAGGGGAAGTAGGATTGCAACCCACTACGCGGTTCTATATGGATTTCAACCCAAAGAATAGCAATCACTTTAAACAGAAGCAATTCAGAAAGGAGTATATAGTTATGAAAAAAGAAAATCTTTACTGCTTTCCTAACTATTAAATACTTCTTTAACATCCTCATCCGAAGGGGCAAAAAAAAAATTTTGGCCATCTAATAAGGAAATTATAGCATCAGAATTCTTTGAAATCTATAATAAACTTTATTCTTATATACTGCCATACCATTTACACTTCCCCCCTCCGTATTCACGGTGGTTAGGGGCAGAACCGGCCCATGAATATTTTTTAAAAATGCGAATAATATTCGGGCCGGTTCTACCCCTAACCCCCGCTTCCCCCAGCTATTTTAAGCCCTGTAAGCCCCCCCCCCCCCCTTAAGCCTTACCTGGTGATCTAGCGGGTTTTCAGGCAGGAGCGATCTTCCCACACTCACAGGAAATGGCTGCCTTGAGCTCCCGTAGTCTCTCTAGCCATTTCCTGTGAGCGATCTGCACGGGGCAGGAGAGTGGGAAGATCGCTCCTGCCCCCAAAACTCGCTAGACCACCAGGTAAGGCTTAAGGGGGGGGGGGCTTACAGGGCTTCAAATAGCCTGAAAAATGAAAATGAAAAAGCGAATCTGTAGATACGGAATTCGCGAAAACGGAGGGGAAAGTGTAGTTCTAGGCGGTTCATATTCAAAAGAGACGGAATAATTCAATGACAATACATTCCTAGAGAATACAGAGTATAATTGACGTTTAATTTACATATTTTTCAAAAAGATACGTTTTCATTGATTTTGGAAAGGTATAATTAGTCTGGGAAATTATTGTACTTAACCAATTGTTCAATTTGCCTGCCCAAAATGCAAACGTTTTATCAAGAAATCTTTTATAACGGCAATGTTTTAGTGTAGGATAGGCAAAGAAATTGATTCTTTGAGCAGACTTTTTTTTATCCCATATAGTTCAAACCGTGAAGATAGGTAAGCTGGAGCCAAGCTGAAGAACATTTTGAAGCAAATACAGGCAAATTTATATAGCACCCTAGCTTCGAAAGGCAACCAGTGTAGCTGCTGATAATATGCATTAAAATGATCATAGAAACATAGAAATAGACGGCAGATAAGGGCCACGGCCCATCTAGTCTGCCCACCCTAATGTCCCTCCCCTACCTTTGCCCTGTGAATAGATCCCATGTGCCGATCCCATTTGGCCTTAAAATCAGGCACGCTGCTGGCCTCAATCACCTGTAGTGGAAGACTATTCCAGCGATCAACCACCCTTTCAGTGAAAAAGAATTTCCTGATGTCACCTCGTAGTTTCCTGCCCCTGATTTTCCACGGATGCCCTCTTGTTGTCGTGGGACCCTTGAAAAAGAAGATATCTTCCTCCGCCTCGATGCGGCCCGTAAGATACTTGAACGATTCGATCATGTCCCCCCTTTCTCTGCGCTCCTCAAGCGAGTATAGCTGTAATTTGTTAAGCCGTTCTTCGTATGGAAGATCCTTGAGTCCCGAGACCATCCGGGTGGCCATTCTCTGCACCGACTCCAGTCTCAGCACATCCTTGCGATAATGCGGCCTCCAGAATTGCACACAGTATTCCAGGTGGGGCCTCACCTCATATTTTTCCAGCCCATAAATCAGAAGAACTGCCGTATTTTGAATTATTGTTAGCTTTTTCAGGGTTCTTTTGTTAGCTCCCAGATATATTATATTGCAATAATCAAATATAGATAAGATGGAAGACGGCGCCAACAGTCTAAAAGATGTAGCCTCAAAATATTTTTTGACGGCTCTTTAGTTTCCATAGGGCAGCAAAACATTTTTTAGTCACTTGATCTGTGTGGATCTAGCCTTTTTACGAGATGGATACAGTAAAAGTGTTTGATTAGGAAGCAAACGAGTGATACCACCCTTGGCCTCGGAATCAGATCGGACATATAGGGCCAGATTCAGTACATTTATTTATTTATTTGATTCAATTTTCGATACCATTCTCTCCCAAGGGAGCTCAGAACGGTTTACATGAATTTATTCAGATACGCGAGCACTTCTCTCCGAGATGATAAAAGAAAAAATATGGCCCTATATAGTAACATAGTAGATGGCGGCAGATAAAGACCCGAATGGTCCATCCAGTCTGCCCAACCTGATTCAATTTAAATTTTATATGTCTGATCTGATTCCGAGGCCAAGGGTGGTATCACTCGTTTGCTTCATAATCAAACACTTTTACTGTATCCATCTGGATTCAATTTTTGATACCATTCTTCCAAGGGAGCTCAGAACTGTTTACATGAATTTATTCAGATACGCAAGCACTTTCCTCCCGAGATGATAAAGAAAAAATATGGCCAATTAAATCATCAAAACGAACATCCCTACCGTATAATGGCCTGTATAGTTTATGCAAAGCGGAAGCACCCAATGGTAAACCACAGCGGGTTGCGGCGTGCGCCTTGTCTTCGTCTGCCCCTGTCCTGTCTAAGCTTCTCTAGGTCAAGATATCTTCCAGCTGTCAACTGTACTTAATAATCTGTTTGAACATGGATAAGTCACTTCACTGCAGTGTTCACTTATGATAACACAGGCTTCACATTCCTGCAATCTGGCCATAAGACAATAAGTCTGGATAAATAGCTATGGCAGAATTAAAAAATGTCCTGTTTATCATGTAATTTTATCAGGAGGTCCCAGGTTTCAAGACTAAGGGCTCCTTTTTACGAAGCCGCATCAGCGGCTTTATTGCACGCACATTTTTAGCGTGCGCCAACCCCTGCGCTAGCTGAAAAACTACCACCTGCTCAAGAGGAGGTGGCAGCGGCTTGCGCGGCCGTCAAATTATCGCTCGCTATTATGCGCATTAAACCGCTAACGCGGCTTCGTAAAAGGAGCCCCTGTATTGCTCCATGGTGCGACCTCACCTGGAGCTTTGCGTTCATTTCTGGTCTTTTTATCTCAAGAAAAATAGAGCGGCACTGGAAAAGGTTCAAAGAAGAGCGGCCAAGATGGTAAAGGGGCTGGAACTTCTCTCGTATGATGAAAGACTAAAATGGTTAGGGCTCTTCAGCTTGGAAAAGAGATGGCTGAGGGGGAGATATGATTGAAGTCTACAAAATCCTGAGTGGACTAGAATGGGTACAAGTGGATCGATTTTTCACTCCGTCAAAAATTACAAAGACTAGGGGACACTCGATGAAGTTACAGGGAAATACTTTTAAAACCAATTGGAGGAAAAAATTTTCACTCAGAGAATAGTTAAGCTCTGGAACGCGTTGCCAGAGGTTGTGGTAAGAGCGGATAGCGCAGCTGGTTTTAAGAAAAGTTTGGACAAGTTCCTGGAGGAAAAGTCCATAGTCTGTTATTGAGAAAGACATGGGGGGAAGCCACTGCTTGCCCTGGATCGATAGCATGGAATGTTTCTACTCTTTGGGTTTTTGTCAGGTATTAGGGACCTCGATTGGCCCCTAACGTGAGTTTTGTAATATCAGAGGTATTCCAGAAGTGTCTGATGCAGAGAAATAAGGACATAAGAATAGCCATACTAAGTCTAGCCCAGCATCCCATTTTCACAGCGTCCAATCCAGGTCACAAGTACCTGGCAAAAACTCAAATAAAAGCAACATTCCAGAACCCCAAAGAGTATCAAGATACCATGCTACCAATTCAAAGGCAATCTCAACAGCACACTATGGACTTTTCCTCCAGGAATTTGTCCAAATCTTTTTTAAAGCCAGCTATGTTAACGGCTCTTACCACATCCTTTGGCAGTGTGTTCCACAGCTTAACTATTCTCTGAGTGAAATAGGTCCCCAAAAGTGTTTTTTTTGGTGCCGTAATTTGCAGATACTTTTCTGTGTCACGCGATAAAAACAGCATATTTCAGTTTTAATTCCCAGACATTTTTCTGCGTGCCAAGCGGTAAAGTTTGATTGCATTTCTTTGGATTTCAGAGAACTAGTTTTCCAGGGTGCTTGGCATTTGTGTCATCTGGGAAAACATATTACAGTGGAGATTTTTTAAAGTGATGGGGTGCTAACGGTTAAACACACAGGAGTGAAGTAGGCCACTGAAGAGTTTCAAGTTTATTTAAAATTTCGATGAAGTTACAGGGAAATACTTTTAAAACCAATATGAGGAAAAATTTTTTCACTCAGAGAATAGTTAAGTTCTGGAACGCGTTGCCAGCGGACAGCGGACGTGGTAAGAGCAGACAGCGTAGCTGGTTTTAAGAAAAGTTTGGACAAGTTCCTGGAGGAAAGTCTGTTAATGAGAAAGACATGGGGGAAACCAATGCTTGCCCTGGATTGGTAGCATGGAATATTGCTACATCTTGGGTTTTGGCTATGTACTAGGGACCTGGATTGGCCACCGTAAGAACGGGCTACTGGGCTAGAAGGACCATTGGTCTGACCCAGTATGGCTATTCATATATTCTTACGTGAGCCAAGTATAGGATAATTAAGCCATCGTAACATCACTGATGAGGTTGGCTCTGAGGCACTGTGGAATGAGGCATTATGACATCACAATCTCAGCTCCGGAATCTTGCTATTCTTTGAGATTCTGCCTGGAATCTTGATATTCTTTGGGATTCTGGAATGTTGCTACTCTTTGGGTTTTGACCAGGTACTAGGGACTTGGATTGGCCACCGTGAGAACGGGCTACTGGGCTTGATGGATCTTTGGTCTGACCCAGTGAGGCTATTCTTATGCTTTTATGTGAGCCAAGTATAGGACAATCAAGCCATTGTGACATCACTGATGAGATTGGCTTTGAGGCACTGTGGAATGAGGCATTATGACATCACAATCTCAACTCTGGAATGTTGCTGTCATTGGGGTTCCGGAATCTTGCTATTCTTTGAGATGCTGGAATGTGGCTACTCTTTGGGTTTTGATCAGGTACCAGGGACTTGGATTGGCCACCGTGAGAACGGGCTAGTGGGCTAGAAGGACCATTGGTCTGACCCAGTATGGCTATTCGTATATTCTTACGTGAGCCAAGTATAGGATAATTAAGCCATCGTAACATCACTGATGAGGTTGGCTCTGAGGCACTGTGGAATTATGACATCACAATCTCAGCTCCGGAATGTTGCTCTCATTGGGGTTCCGGAATCTTGCTATTCTTTGAAATGCTGGAATGTGGCTACTCTTTGGGTTTTGACCAGGTACTAGGGACTTGGATTGGCCATCGTGAGAACGGGCTAGTTGGCTTGATGGAGCATTGGTCTGACCCAGTAAGGTTATTCTTATGTTCTTATACCGCTCAATCAGACTTCTGAGTGGCGTACAATAAAAATACAGCTTTCAACATATAAAGCCAGGTGTGCACTTTCTCTACGCTTCCTGAAACTGTATGGTTTCTGCCGTTCTGGCTGTAACTCTGTCACTTAAACCCAGTTCGATTAGGGCAGTCCTGTATAGATTTTAACGTGCAAGTATTTTGACAAATGTGTGTGAGGCTCCCGGGAGCTGTTGAGCTTCCCAGGCTGGCTGTGAATTACAATTTATATGTTCCCGTGACAGCTGTTGCAGATCCTCAAGTGTCATCATTCTGAATTATAAGCTGGAAAAAGGTGAGTAAAGAAATACGGATGAGAGGTTTAAGAATCTTTTAGGATAAAGGAATAGGGTTGCCATGTTGGTCCGCTTTAAAGGACTCTTTCCCTAAACTGGTTTAATCATTACTAATTATTACTGCTTATCATTTCTATAGCGCTAGTAGACATAATCCAGCACTGTACACATTATGGCGTATATACTTTCAGTGTCCCTAGTGGGGATTTGTACTTGGAGCTGTGGGGGGGGGGTTAAGTGACTTGCCCAAGGTCACAAGGCGCTGCAGGGGGACATGAACTCAGTCAGTCAAGGTCAAAGCCTGCTGCATTAAACATCAGGTTACTCGTGCACTCCCACGCCACTTGTGCACACAGCGGCATAGTGAGTGGGGGGAGACCAGGTACCGTCGCGGTGGGGGCGCCGGCACCTCTCCGCTCCCCCCGTGCCGCGCACGTGTCCTCCCTTCCCCCACCCTCTTTAAATGTTCGCCAGCACGGGCGACTTCTCAGGCCTGCTGCGTGCACCAGCCTGGCTCTCCTCGGAAATCGCTTCAGGTCACGGGGCCAGGAAGGTGACATCGTAGGGACAGCCGACGCTAGCACGAGCAGCGGACGGAAAAGCTGCTTACGCTGGTGACAATTTAATGAGGTGTGACTGTGACGGAGGGGGGGGAGGAGGGTGCAGGGGGGTGCCAGTGCCTCAGGCACCTCTTACCCTCGCTAGGCCACTGTGCACAGAATTTATAAAAATAGTGCCAGTCATACTCATGCTAATTGCTGATAACCGGTAATTGGCTGTAAGTGGTGTTAATTAGCCCTGCTTAGCAATTATGCTTGTCACTGCTCTTAGGGCTGGATTCACTAACCTGCCCGATCGGGTTCCAATCCCGGCAGGTCCAACTGATTCAGTAAACTTAAACATGCAGATGAGAGCGATCGGAGGAACGCCCCCATCTGCCTGCACGGCTCGCGCATGTGCAGACCATAGGAGCAGCGATCTTTTTTTTAAAAAAAAAACTTTTAAAACTTTTGACTTCGGGGAAACGCCGCCACCTCCAATGACCCCCAACCCGCGTGGCTCCTAAAAGCTGGTCCCGCTCCTGCCAGCTGCCGCCGCCCTCACAAAAAGATAAATGGAGCCCGTGGTTTTAACCCGCTTTAAACCCGCGGGTTAACACCACGGGCTCGCTGGGCGGGGAAGGACAGGAGAACGGCGATGCGGCAGGGGAAGATCGAGGCAGAGCAGGGCGGCATGAGGGCGAGCGGGCAGGAGAGATTGCAGGGCAGAGAGCAGGGCTTCCAGTTGGAAAGACGTTTTCGACTGGTCCCCAGCAGTCGCTTTTTCTGGTGATCGGCCAGCCCAGTCGGATCGGAAAATTGGTGTAGTGAATCGGGTCGCTGTCCAATTTGCATGCGTTTCACCTCATTTGCATGCAAGGATTCCAAGCGGATCGCAGGAGAGGTAAGTGAATTCAGGCCGGAGGGAAATTTGATAGTTAAGTGGTCACAAACCGATCGGTACACGATCGGTTTGCTTAGTGAATCTAGCCCTGAGGATTCAACAGATTGAGGCCCTGATGCTCCAAAGCTTTCCGTGGAAGTAAGGCCTGGAAGCCCTAAACTCACTTGGGCCTACAACGATCGGCGCTAAATCAGCTCGTGGTGCTTTAGCGTCAAAGTATTTCCCCTGCCGACGCGCCTCATGGCTCACCGCGGTCGTTTCCGTGCTTCCTCCGACTCTGCTGTGCGACTGTAGTAAAACGAGGTTGTGAATATTAAAACCCGGCTCTCGCAGCGGTGCCCCGACATCGCCCGTTGGTGCATAGAACCAAGCGTTTCAACGCCCAGTACTTGTATGCAGGTTGTAGAATATTCTCAGTTTCCCGCCTCATGAACTGTTTTCCATGTGCTTCATGTTGTTACCTAATTAAACCTCCTGTAGGTTAATTTGCAATGCGTTAAAACTGCATTCAACACGCTTGCAAAGTTTTAGGGTACTGTCCGTCCCTGACATAAGCTTTTCAGTGTGGTTTATAGAACCTTTTCTTTCACTGCTTAAAAAAAAAACCCCTTAAATCGAACTGAATGTGCTGGTCTGTGTTGAGGATATGTTCTCCCACGTACACAAGAGGAAAAGACCCTTTGAACTACTCGTCTCGCTATTTGTGGTCTCTCCCACCCACCGCAGTAATATATCCTGACTCTGACTCGGCTGATGCTGGCATTGTGGCTTAATACACTAACCCTTCACCCCTGGCTTAGGTCGCAAATGAGATGAATTTGGCCGCTTCAGACTTTGTCTCGTGCCACGGGAGACATTAATCTAGGTTGGACAACCACAAAACAATTTGCCATTGACTGCATTCTCCACTCTGGAGAGGCCTGGCCCCTGAGGGATGATGGTCTAGCTCTCAAGGTCAGGACTAAAAGCGTGCTGGCTGCGTACCATTTACTCATCTGTATTATGCTGTTATAATGACCGTGAATGCAGCAGGAAAGCAAGTGGCATGTAAATTTTTTTTACACTGAATTTCCAGGTGATGAGAGGTATCGACCCCCCTCGGAGAGTGAGGGGCGAGAGGAGATGAAAGGGGCAAGCTGAGGAGGGCATGCCGTGGGATGGGTATGCATTTCGAAGGTACGGGGAGGTGAAGAGAAGGAGGTCATGTCTTCACGGGGGTTGGAATGAGGAAAGAGAAGTGACTGTGAGTGTTTGTATGTACTGAAGAGGTGTAATGGGGTACATGTGCACCTAGCAGGATAAGGATTGACAGTGAGCTGCTCTAGTGATGTTCTTGGTAGAGAGGGTTGCGAGATAGATCTGTGGAGGTGTGTAAGAGGGGAGGGGGTTCTGAGCCCATTGGAGGGGAGAGTGCGGCAGCCTCATCACCCAGAGGTTGTGGGTTTAAACCCATGCTGCTGGTAGATTAGATAGATTGTGAGTCCACCGGGACAGACAGGGAAAATGCTTGAGTACCTGAATAAATTCACGTAAGCAGTTCTGAGCTCCCTGGGAGAACAGTATAGAAAATTGAATAAATAAATAGTGTGACAAGTTTCAGCCTCTGATAACCAGAGCTGATATTGTGACATCATAATGCCTCATTCCACCAGTGCCTAACAGCCAACCTCATCAGTGATGTCACAATGGCTGGACTGTTCTATAGTTGGCTCACTTTTACTACAGGCCTTGGCTCCCTTCTGACATCACATCCTGCTCCCACAACCAGGAAGTGACGTCAGAAGGGAGCCAAGCAGCAGGTGGGAAAAGCTGCCGGTGAACATTTCAAGAGGTGTGAGGGAGAGGACAGAGAGATGGAGAGGCACTGGCGCCCCCACGAAGATGGCACCCGGGGTGGTCAACCCCCCTTACTATGCTAGTGAGTGTTGCTACCATAGGGGTACCAGACGTCCGGATTTCCCTGAACATGGCCTCCTTTTGAGGATATGTCTGGGGGTCCGGACGACTTTTCAAAACCCAGCACTTTGGCCGGGTTTTGAAAAGCCTCCCTCAGAATGGCCGTTGGGCAGGAGGGCAACGCGATGACATCACCGCGTCGCATGCACACATGCCCTCCTGCCCGACCAGAGCAGGCAGTAGGGGGCGGTGATGGGGCGGAAAATCTGATAAGCCTATGTTACCTCTCCTTTCAAATGATTTCATTGGCTCCCTATCCATCTGCTATACACTTCTCCCTCTGTATTCGCGGTGGATACGGGCGGAATAAAGCCACGAATATGGAAAAAACCCGCGAATAACATTTCAACAGTTATTCGCAGTTTTTCTGTAAAAAGCTCAAAAAAAGACACAAAACCGCGAATAAAATTACCTGTTCCTGTCAAGAAAGTGCTGCGATTTTCTTTGTACAACGCTGAGGATCGATTTTCTCTGTGCATCGCTGGGAGCTTCCTTTGATGTATATTTGGGGGCGGAGCTTGCGCACAAAAAAACGCAAATAACCGAAACCGCAAATACGGAGGAAGAAGTGTACAATTTAGACTCCTCTTACTTGCTGTGCTGTACGCCCTGGAGTCGATTTCCTGAGTGCTCTCCCACTTTTCCCTATTCAAATCCAGGCTAAAAACCCACCTTTTTGAGGCTGCCCATTACCTTAATAAATGTAACTCCCTAATCCTTTATTTGTCTTGTTTATCTGTCTTAATAGATTGTAAGCTCTATCCAGCAGGGATTATCTCTTATATGTTCGAGTACAGTGCTACGTATGTCCTGTAGCGCTATAGAAATTATAATTTGCAGTAGTAGAAATATCTCTTGTATTGCTTCAGATTTGGAAAGGTATGGAATGAAATCCTAAAAGATCCCAGCCTTGCACGCACCCGAGGTCAGGTTACCCTACGGGCACAGCTTCTCTCTCTTAAAAGCCCAAGCCCTTTTCCACGCTGTGTCACTGCTAACCAGCTGCTTTTGAAGCCGAAACTGGGTATCGCGTTACTGAGCTCCAAATCTATTTACACACACAGACACTGGGATTGCTTCAGTTTTCCAGACGCTGGGCCGTGGAGAGCCTCTTGCCTGTGCCGAAGAGAAGAAGTGTACCGAATTTTCACTCATATACCGCGCACCCAAGTAAAACGCGCACACGGGTATAGCGCGCGGGAAACTGTAATTTATGTAAATAAATTTTTATATACCGCGCATGCAGCCCCGACTCTCCCGTCGCCGCCCGACTCTCCTCTGGCCACCCCGACTCTCCTTTCGGCCGCCCCGACTCTCCTTTCCCCTTGAAGTCCTGTCCCCACCCTGAAAGTCTGATGCCCCCCCGATGTCCGATTCACCCCCCCCCCGCAGGACCGCTCGCACGCACCCGCACCCCCACCCCGAAGGACCGCTCGCACCCCCACAGCCTCCCGACCCCCCCCCCCCATCATGTAGAAGCTCCTACCGTTGTCCTGCTGCTTCCTCTTCCGGCGGTCCCGGCCCTTCTGTGAGCCCTGCGTCTGCGCTGCTTCCTCTTCTGGCGGTCCCGCCCTTTCTTTGACGTCTCCGCCGGAAGAGGAAGCACCGCAGACGCAGGGCTCACAGAAGGGCCGGGACCGCCGGAAGAGGAAGCAGCAGGACAACGGTAGGAGCTTCTACATGATGGGGGGGAGGGGTCGGGAGGCTGTGGGGGTGCGAGCGATCCTTCGGGGTGGGGGTATGGGTGCGGGTGCGTGCGAGCGGTCCTTCGGGGTGGGGATGCGAGCGCTCCTTCCGGGTGATGAATCAGGCGTCGGGGGGGGGGCGAACTATGTAAAATAAAAGTTATACAACGCGCTCATGCGTATGGTTATGCACGGTTTGTAAAATCGTGTATAACGCGCGCGTTATATGTGTGAAAATACGGTATTTTATTGGCTAGAGGGTCGTCTTTGCACTGGTTTTCAATTTGAGTGTGGAATCCCCGTTGAGCCCGACTCTATAAGTTCAGATTGGATTTTGTTGTTTGGAATTCACAGTTTTGAAGTATCCCCAAAATGCAGCTTTACTTAAGAACCTGAGTTGCCATACTGGGACAGACCAAAGGTCCACCAAGTCCGTTATCTTATTTTCAACCGTGGCCAACCCTGGTTACAAGTGCCTGGCAAGATACCAAAAGAGTACACTTCTCCCTCTGTATTTGCGGTTTCGGCAGTCGTGGTTTCAATTATTCACGGTTTTTAGCTTGCTGGCTCCTCCCCCCAAATGACGTCAGCTTGCCTAGAGAAATTGCTGATTTCAGGCGTTTACAGAGAAAATCGTCGATTCCCAGCACTTTCTTCACCGTGTTTTGCCTCTCCTTCAGGAACAGGCCAGGTCTCCCACCATGTTATTCGCGGTTTCACCATATTCACGATGGTTTTTAATAGAAAACAGTGAATAACATATGAAAAAGTTATTTGCGTTTTTTTCTGTATTCGCAGGTCTGTTAATCCTGTTAATCACTGCAAATACGGAGGGAGAAGTGTAAAACCGATTTTATCTGCTTATCCTAGAAATAAACGGTGGATTTTCCCAAGTTCATCTTAATACAGTCAAACCTCGGTTTGCAAGTAACGCGGTTTGCGAGTGTTTTGCAAGACGAGCAAAACTCTCAAGCACGTCGTGCCTCGCAAACCGAGCGTTGACTCGATTCGCGAGCGCCCCCCCTCCCCTCCCCCTCCCGCAAACCGGCATCGTGCGCCCACCCAAACACAAGCCCTTACCCTGATCTGGCACCAGCACGCAGCGCCAACTCACAGGACATGCCGGTGCCGGAAGATCCTGCCTTTTGCCTGGGCTGGGCCTTGAGCATCTGCACATGCTCAAGGCCTTCTGGCTCTCGCTGTCTCCGAGATTCTTGGGGAGAGCGGGAGCCAGAAGGCTTTGAGCATGCGCAGATGCTCAAGGCCCAGCCCAGGCAAGAGGCAGAATCTTCCGGCACCGGCACGTCCTGAGTTGGCGCTGCGTGCTGGTGCCAGATCAGGGTAAGGGCTTGTGTTTGGGCAGGCGGGTGATGCTGGGGGGTGAGGCGTTTGCGAGTGGGGGGTAGGGTGGGCGATGCTGGTTCTCGGGGTGGGGGCGTTCACGGGCGGGGGATTCTCGGGGGGGGGGTGAAAGCACGCAAGTGGCCTCGTGGGTGGGGTCTTTTTGGGATGTGGTGGGGTGAGGTGAGGTGGAGCAGCACCAGTGGCCTCAGGGGAGGGGGGAACCCATCAAGCGAGTTTCCCTTACTTTCTATGGGGAAACTTGCTTTGATATACGAGTAATTTGGTTTACGAGCATGCTTCTGGAACGAATTATACTCGTAAACCAAGGTTCCACTGTAATGGTTTTGAACTTTTCTGTTAGGAAATTATCTGCCCCTTTTTTTAAACCCTACTAACTGCTTTCACCACTTTCTCTGGCAGTTTAAATTCAAGTTATATCCAGTTTAGGGATAAATAGGGTTACCATATTTGTCCCCGCAAAAAAGAGGACACACGGTCCTGCCCCCATCCTGTTCCACCTCATCCCTGCCCCAACCTCCTACACAAACCTGTTCTTCTCTCCTTCAGTGAGCTCAGGATCTCGTCCGGAGAACCTTCCAGCATGCGTAGATGCATTGTGATAATGTTATATGCATAGGGTTGCCAGATTTTCCAATCCAGATCCCTAGACCTGCCCTCTGGTCACTTTGAGTTTTTGGGTTATGGAACGATTCGTCTGAGTTTTTATTATCTTCTATCTGTACCCCTCAATCCCTTGGAGGACAAAGGGATTGAGGGGTACAGATAGAAGTAGAGGTAGGTATTAGGGATAGGATTAGAGGCAGTTACAAAATTAGTCAGGGACACTGCTCAGGCAATTAGGCCTGATGGGCCGCCGCGAGAGCGGACCGCTGGGCAGGATGGACCTCTGGTCTGCCTCAGCGGAGGCAACTTCTTATGTTCTTATGTTCTATGGGGAAATTTGCTTTGATATAAGAGCGCTTTGGATTATGAGCATTCTTCTTGAACGAATTATTATCGTAAACCAAGGTACCACTGTATATAATTTTTATTGTTTTAATGTAAACCGCTTAACCCTTTCAGGACCAAGGGACCTATTTGTCCCATAACTTTAAAATCCTATCAATTTTGATTGGGATAGTCTACAGTTCTAAATTTGATATGTACGGATTCCATATGATACTGCCTTTATGTAAACAAACTGGTTCCGACATTCATTCATTAGCGTCGTTGCCAGATTGACGAGAAGATTCACTTGCCACACTGTCCATAAGCCAGAAGTTTGATTTTTTAAATAAAAATAATGATATTTCACAAAAAAAATCAATTTTTTGGCATCTGCAAGCCCTTTTTACCATAAAAATGTCGTCAAAACCACAAAAATTGGCCTACGATCCTTATGGTCCTGAAAGGGTTAAGATGTTATAGGTGATGTAAAAAGCAACAGTAAACTTGAAACTAGTTGGTATCTTTTTGGAGCAGGAGTTCGAGAGGTGATATATCACATTTTAATAAACCATCAACCATAGTATTTAATGTTGTTCTTGCTTGGAATACCCTGCTTCCTTTTCCCCATTCCACGTGCTGAAGAAATCACTTTACCGTCCTCGTCCAATCCATCATCCTGTCCAGACTGGACTACTGCAACTCAATCTACCTAAGCCTTACCAAGAAAAACCTTCATAGACTTCAGCGGATGCAGAATGCCGCGGCTAAGCTTATCGTCGCAAAAAGTAAATTCGACCATGTCTCACCGCTCTTGTCCAAGCTTCACTGGCTTCCGATTAACGCCAGGGTCCACTTTAAATGCGCCTGTCTAACTTTCAAAATCCTCCACGGCATCCTCCCTCCCTTCATCCCACTTTCCTGGAACTCCTCAAATCTCAATACCGCCAGATCCACTCACAAACTAAAACTATCCTTTCCTTCATTAAAAGGCATTTCCCGTGCAGGAAAACTAGGGACCTCCCTCCCCTTCAGATTCACTGAGCTCTGGAACAACCTTGCCTCCCCCCTTCGGATCCTGAGCTCTCTCCAACTCTTCCGCAAACATCTGAAAACCTGGCTTTTTTCAAAAATGTAATACTTACTCCTTCTCTGGCATCCTAAGCCCTCCAAATACTCTTCTCACTATACCCTTTAACCTTCATTGGAGTTCCTTTCTCTCCCATCTCTTGTAAACCGTGCCGAGCTCTACGATTGTGGAGAGGATGCGGTGGACAAACCTAAGGTTTAGTTTAGTTTCCCCATAGATAAGGGGAGGAAGGGCATTTTCAAAAGGATGTCAAAGTCCGAATTGGGAAGTCCTCATAATATTTTTTGGGACGTCCATCTTGCAGCCACTTTCAAGTAGGAAAGACTTTCAGATTTTGTGCTGAAAAATTTGTGAGAAGGGGTTGCCATTCAACAGATCACTTACAATTGGAAGAATTGGAATAGACTTAATTATTGTTTTTGGTGGAACTCTGTATGCCCTATGTATAAAATGGAAAGGACACTAGCTGTCCAAAAAGGAAATTATAACAAATTTCAAGATGTGTGGAGGCCATTAATAGATTATTGTAAAGATTAAAAATATTCTTCTCTGTATAAAAATTTTAAGACATTAAGGGGGGGAGGGTGGGTGGGTATTTTTGATTATAATTGAAACAAATCATTTTCATAAATAAATAAGGGAGGGGGGTAATATTTTATATTATGATGATCAATTATAGGATTTCAAGTGTATTTGAATGCTTAATTGATAAATGTCAATATTGTACTTGATTTAAGATTTGAAATGAATAAAGATTTTTTTTTAAAAAGAAAAAAACGTGAGAATGATGTCCTTACGCTGGAGACGTCCAAATGTTCAAATATCGGGGCAGGGCTGGCATCTCCAAACACGCACCATGGAGCGGTTTCTGATGCCTGCGAATATTATTGGCTTATCTGGATCAGTGTTTTTGTTTTTCATACGGGCTAGAATCGGCCCACACTGAGAAACGGGTGGGCCGCACTGCCCGGCGGGAGATTTGTTTAAGAAACATCTTGTCCCGAAGGAATAATCTGAACCGCTATATTTAAGGGCTCCTTTTACGAAGCTGCGTTAGCGGCTTTATCGCACACACATTTTTAGCGCGTGCTAACTCTGGCGCTAGCCGAAAAACTACCGGCTGTTCAAGAGGAGGCGGTAGCGGCTAGCGCAGCCGGCAAATTAGCGCACGCTATTACACACGTTAAACCGCTAACGTGGCTTCGTAAAAGGAGCCCCAAGTCTCTGATCTATTAATATGCTGTTTTCTGGAATATCTTTACAAATTGAGTTCTCTTCTAAGATATTGGGCGTTCTCATAGACTCTTCACTTACTTTCAAGGACCAAATAAATTCCCTTGTTAAGAATCGCCTTTTCAGTCTTCATATGTTGAGAAAAGTTAGGAGCCTTTTCACCAGCAGCATTTTTCTGCTATGGTCCAATCTATTATATTAGCCCGGTTGGATTACTGCGATGCAGTCTATTTGAACACAACTAAGACGTCTTTGCATAGACTCCAGTTAATACAAAATACTGCTGCTAAGTTGATCTTTGGACAAAATAAATTCGATCGTGTGTCTCCATTGCTCTTAAAACTTCACTGGCTTCCCGTCTATTGCAGGATTCCTTTCCAATGTGTCTGTATTGCCTTCAAGATCCTTCATGGTATCTTTGCTCCTCTTGTCCCTTTATCTTGGAATGCTTCTAGAACCTGTCCTGCAAGAAGCACACAACGACACAAGCTCTCTTTTCCCTCAGTCAGGGGAATAAAATCAACTGGGAGCCTCAGCCAATCCTTTACTTTCAAACTAACAGAATTATGGAATGGAATTCCCCATATTCTAAAGGGTCTCCAGTTCCTTACAATTTTTTCGTAAAGCTGTAGAAACTACTTTGTTTTCTAACCACCTTAGAAATCTTTCCTAGCTTTGTCTTCTCTCATTCACGTTCTCTTTTTTTCTTCGCTTTATATTGTTCTTTTTTTTTTTTTTAAATACTGTTAACTGAATCGAACTCCTTGTTTGGAGATGATCCGGTATACAAAGCTAAGTTTTTAGTTTAGTTTAAAATTATTCTTGTGGAAGTCGGATCTTTCCCGATGCAATCAGCCTCATAATGTGGTTTGAATTAATGGAGGCCGGATAGAAAAGGAAAGAGGTTTCCAATGGAGAATTTTGCAAGCCAGAAACCTGATTTTGAGAAAATGGCTAGTGAACAAAGTGATTCACATGTAGTTGGCTACTGAGGACCGCTGCGGTGCCCTGGGCTCATGCTGTGCTTGATGGATAGGTCCTGGGCAACCAAGGAGCGGTAACCAGTGCTGTGTCAGGCCCTTTAAAAAGTGGAAAGGATAAGCACCACAGCATGCAGGCAATGCCAGGACAGGATTAACCCTTTGGGGGGCTCTAGGCAAACAAGTAGATCGGGCCATCGTTGTAATGTAAATACATTTTAAAACTCTAAGGGGAAGATTCTTAAAGGTTCATGGTAAAATCTGATGGGCCGCTATTGTAACGATTTCAAAAGGGTGAGTCATTCTTAAATATCAATGAATGCAAATGAGGGCTGCTAAATTTACTTGTGCCAATCACTGGTGATAGTGATCAGTATATGTGCAGAATAAACTCACAAATTGTGGGGGGGGGGGGGAAAGACCCCAAATTAAAGATAGGCAGAAGGGAGGCTCACTCCCTCTCACTGCTGCCGTAGTGCTCCCGATGACTTCCCATGCCTCTGACGACCCCCTGCTCCCCTACCTTGTTCACAATGGCCGGCCAGAGGGATGCCTAATCCCTCCGGCCAGCAGGCCCACCTCTTCAAAATGGCAGGCCTTCCCCTCACTGGTGAAACATAGAAACATAGAAGATGACGGGAGAAAAGGGCTACAGCCCATCAAGTCTGCCCACTCTGCTTACCCACCCCCTGTCTATGCCCTAATGACCCAATTTCCTTATCTTGACCCTCGTAGGGATGCTCCGGGGAGGGGCCTAAGGCTCTGATTGGCCCAGGGTGCTTAAGGCCCATCCTATGCCAATCCAGCCTGGGCCAATCAGAGCCTTAGGCCTCTCCCTGCCGCATCCCAGGATGTACCAGGGTGGGGAAAGCCTGCCATTTTGAAGATGTGGGCCTGCTGGCCAGAGGGATTAGGCACCCCTGTGGCCGGCCATTGTGAACAAGGTGAGGGAGGGGTGGGGGGGTCATCGGGGGCACAACGGCAGTAGCGGGAGGGAGTGGGTGTGTTGTGTGTTTGGGGGGAGGTTTGCTTACGGCAATGGCGGGAAAGAGTGGGCATGCCTCCTGCTGCTGGAGGGGTGCCGAGTGAGGGGGGGTTACTTGATGTTGGCAGTGGGAGGGAGTGGGCATCTCTCCTGCTGGGGGTGTCAACATTTTCTGGTAGGTCTGAGCTGTCAAGCCTTACTTTCCTGTCAATGCCTGAGCCAATCAATGCTCAGGCACTGACCAGAAAGTAAGGTTAGGACATCTCAGGCCTGCTGGGAAATTTTGCCCGCAAATGTAGGAAAGCGAGGTTAGAGAATCACCCGGCCATAATGGATAATCTCCCGGAGTGCTTGTTTATGTATGACTGACCTCATTGTAATACATCTGCCAGGAAGCTCGGAAAAGATCGCGGTGAGCCCTTTTGAGAATTGGCTGGTAGAATGCTTCCACGCTAAACCAGCTGGAACTGGATTAGCGACCATCGTTAAAGGCACAGTGGGTTTTGAGAATCTTCCCTTGACAAACAGGCAGAGAAGAAGCAGCAAGAAAGAAGTACAGCTAGCACACTCTTCCTGTTGTCTAGACCTGGAGGACCACCAGGCCAATCGGGGTTTCAGTCTAGCCCTAATGAATATGCATGAGACAGATTTGCATAGAATGGAAATGTCAGGCATGCAAATCTGCTGCATGCATATTCATTAGGGCTATCATGAAAACCCGATTGGCCTGATGGTCCTCCAGGACAGGGTTGGGGACCACTGGTCTAGAAGACAATACACAAGAGGTGGGAAATATAGAAGGACCGCTGTGAACCACACTGGCCCTGGCTCTCCCTTCACTCTGCCTTGGAAGTTGTTGAGTTAGCACTCCTGACTCCCACTCACCATATGATACCTATGCCCATCCTATCATTCTCTCTGCAAGAAACTCAACAACCCTATATGTCCTGTGTGTCCAAATTAGATTGTAAGCTCTTCTGAGCAGGGATAGTCTATTGAATGTTAAATGTACGGTGATGCGTATGTCTTTCAACGCTACAAAAATGACAAAGAGCAGTAGTAGAAGGAGCCCTGAAGCAAACCTGGAGACCAAGAGGCAAAAAGCAGAGATGCCAAAGTACCCATTCCAGGTTGGAGACATTTGGGCCAGTCCTGGTTTTGAACTTGCATCCCAAAGCACTCTGGGAGTTGTAGTGCCTGATCCTGCCAACTGCAATCAGAGCTGCCAGTCTCACGATGTACCATGATGAAACATAGAGTATGACGGCAGAAAAGGGTCATCGGTCCAACAAGTCTGTCCACTCTAAGGACCCTCCACCCCTAAGCACTTCCTCGAAGTGAACCCACATGCTTATCCCATTTTTTCTTAAAATCGAGCACGTTGCTGGCCTCAATTGCCTGAAGTGGAAGATCATTCCAACGATCAACCACCCTTTCAGTGAAGAAATACTTCCTAATGTCTCCATGGAATCTGCCACCCTTGATTTTTAATGGATGCCCTCATGTTGCCGTAGGTCCTGTAAGGAAAAAGATGTCTTCTTCCACCTCAATACGGCCAGTAGCATATTTGAACGTCTCTATCATGTCTCCCCTCTCTCTGCGTTCTTCAAGAGAGTATAGCTGCAACTTACCTAGACGTTCTTCATATGGGAGATCCTTGAGTCATATGGGAGATCCTTGATGAGGTACTCGGACATCCAGGACTGTCCCGTATCTGCAGCCTGGAGCTGGGTAACTCGTCATTTCTGTTAAAGCAAATAGAAAAGTTGTGTGTGGTTCTAGAATTTATTTATTTATTTATTTAATTCAATTGATATCCCGTCCTCCCCGGACAGCTCAGGACAGATGTTCTCTCAGGATTTCTGCAGCTGGCATTGTGCTTGCTGCAGGTTTATGGGTCTCGCTGCGTCTTTATCAAGTAGAAACCGACGTTTCAGCCGCCATGCTGTGGCTTTCTCTGATGTCTGCAATGTGACTTTGGAAATAATGGGTTCACTGACTGGATTGGTAACAGGGCAGTCCACCAATTTGAATTTTGGTGGGAAAGTCAGTTGGTCAGAAATTTGAATTTTGGTGGGAAAGTCAGTTGGTCAGAAATTTGAATTTTGGTGGGAAAGTCCATAGAATGGTAAAAGTCTCTGGTAGGTTTAAAGATGTTCTCCCCGTGGAGCTGGGTTAAATGTTCTCTCAGGAGTTCCACAACTGGCATTGTTCTTGTTACAGGTTTCCGGATCGCGCTGCATCTTTGTCAGGTAGAAACCGAAGTTTCAGCCATCATGCGGTGGCTTTCTGCAGTGTATGCTCTGAAGTCTGCAGTGTGACTAAAAATAGTGGGTTCACTGACCTGATTGGGAACAGGGCAGTCCACCAATTTGAATTTTGGCGGGAAAGTCAGTTGGTCATTTTCTACCTGACAAAGACGCAGCGAGACCCGGAAACCTGCAACAAGCAGCTCAGAATAGGTTATACAGTAATATACATAACAATTTAATAATTTAACAAATAGTTTCATAGTGTTCATAGCATTACGACAAAGTAAGTATTCAGCCGCTTCTCAGCATCAAGAGGTGAGAGTGTCTTAATAAAATATATACTTTGGATGAGGTACATAATTATCATTTCAAAATACAGTGGTACCTCGGTTTATGAGTGCACCGGTTTGCGAGTGTTTTGCAAGACGAGTAAAACATTTGCAAACTTGGTGCCTCGTAAACCGAGCTTGCTTCGCTGTACGAGCGCCCCCCACCACCGCGATCCGGCATCCCCCCAGCGATCCGGCATCCCCCCGCTCGCGTTGCCCCCCCTCCACCGCAATCCTACTTTCCCCCCCCGAGCACGTCAATGACACTAACTTTACCCTGTCTTGGCACCAGTGCCGGTGCCCGAAGATCCTCCCTCTTCTGGCGCAGCCTGGGCTGGGCGGTGTGTCGGAGATCCTCCCTCTTCTGGTCTGGGCTGGACTGGCTTTGAGCATTTGCGCATGCTCAAAGCCTTCTGGTCTCGCTCTCAATCTCGGAGAGAGCGAGACCCAGAAGGCTTTGAGCATGCGCAAATGCTCAAAGCCAGTCCAGCCCAGCCCAGACCAGAAGAGGGAGGATCTCCAACACTCCGCCCAGCCCAGGCCGCGCCAGAAGAGGGAGGGTCTTCGGGCACTAGTGCCAAGTCGGGTAAAGGAAGTGTCATTGACGTGCTCGGGAGGGGGGGAAGTAGGATCGCGGTGGAGGGGGGGGCAACGCGAATGGGGGGAGGATGCAGGTTCGCAGGGGGGGGAAGCCGGATCGCGGGAAGGGGTTTGGAACAGTGTCGGATTCCTCAAGGGGGGGGGGGGGAGGAGGTGGAACCAATCAAAGCAGTTTCCCTTACTTCCTATGGGGAAACTTGCTTTGATATATGAGCATGCTTCTGGAACGAATTATGCTCGTAAACCAAGGTTCCACTGTACTATTTAATCTTGGATTTGTGGTCTAGGTTGGACATTGCAAGATAACCGGTACAAATGCCATCCATACAATAGCACCTTTTGTTATATCTATAATATTGATACTTGGGAAACTCAGTTGACGCTGAGATTGCTAAGGAAGGACAGTGCAACTATTTTGTTCTTGATCCTAAGTTTAAAAATGACCCCTGTCGCAGGCAAGTTTTCCGAAACATGGTCCAAGTTGGATCTAAGCTCCAGTCAAGCGCGTCGTCCTCCTCACTTATGGCTGACGGCATTGTTCTTGGCTTATCCCCTTTGTTCTTGATCTACACGAAGTTGGCCATAGTTTCTACGCTGCTCTGTGGGTCCTAATCTAGTGGTCATTGACTTCTTTCCATTTTGGAAGCCAAAGACCTGCCACAGCACTTCAACTGTCTGTCTGCTCCTCCCATCTTGCAAAGTTTGGCACTCGATTTGCGCTATTTCAACCCGATGAACTCAAGTGACGGAAGTTGGCCTCCTTATCCAAAAGAGTTGGCAGCTAAAAAAAAAAAACAACAACTCGCCAAGGTTTTGTGTTTAGAAAGAATCGGCGAGACAACGCTCCCTGGGCGAAAAACACAGGGGCACGACTGGTTCTTCCACTCAGACACCGCAGAGCTGTTTCTGGTGCCTGAATACGGCTGGTTTTTACCCAAATTGTTTTTTTTAAGTTTTAGTCCAGGCTAGAATCAGGCCACAGTAAGAAAATATTACTTTCAGGCTGTTACTAACCATCATCCCTAACATTAATTATGCTTCTGTGTTTGGATTCTGTCGCCTTAAATTGTGCACTTGAAGTATATGAATAGATTGTGGGAGATTTATTTCTTCAATTTTCTATACTGTTCTCCCAGGGGAGCTCAGAACGGTTTACATGAATTTATTCAGGTCCTCAAGCATTTTTCCCTGTCTGTCCCGGCAGGCTCACAATCTATCTAATGTACCTGGGGTAATGGGGGGGGGGGATGAGGGGATTAAGCGACTTGCCCAGGGTCACAAGGAGAAGCATGGATTTGAACCCCAACTTCAGGGTGCTGAGGCTGTAGCTTTAACTACTGCGTCACTCTAGAAATCAAAATGTAGCAGAAGTGAGCCAAGTCTAGGACAATCAAGTCATTATGACATCACTGATGAGGTTGGCTCTTAGGCATTGGTGGAATGAGGCATTATGACGTCACAATACCAGCTCTGGTTATCAGAGGCTGAAGCTTTTCACACTATTCATTCATTCAATTTTCTACACCATTCTCCCAGGGGAGTTCAGAAGGGTTTACATGAATTTATTCAGATATTCGAGCATTTTCCCTGTTTATCCTGGTGGGCTCACAATCTATCTGATGTACCTGGGGCAATGGGGGGATTAAGTGACTTGCCCAGGGTCACATGGAGCAGCGTGGGTTTGAACCCACAACCTCAGGGTGCCGAGGCTGTAGCTTTAACCACTGTGCCACACTCTTCTAGGTTTTTTTCCCCCCTTTTGCTTATCTACACTGTGCTACATTTCTGTACAAAATTTCATGTTTGATTAGTCTAATATGCAAACGATAAAAAAATAAATAAAGGGCTGGAGGTTTGCTTATAAATATTTTTTTCTCACAGGCTCTGCTCATAAAGGCATACTGACAGATCTCCGTTAATTTCTTGTTTCTATTTCTTTTATGAACAGCTTTTCAGGCAGAAATGTCTCGGCATGTGACTTCAGTTCTTTGCTAATGCTCTTACCACACTGATCTCCTAAATATAGACATGAAACGGAGACCTGAGCACCATTGAACGTGCCATGGGGGTGCTGAAAAGTTCTCATCCCAGCCATGAAAAGAATGTTGTGGATATGGTGGAAGCAATGATGTGAAACCATGTCAAAAAAACAGGGAATTTTGTTTCCGCAAATGACGCTTAACGAAATAAGATAGAGCGCTCTTTTCAGCTACCGTGGCAAAATAATGCTCAGAATTTAGGAAGTTGGTTGGTGGGGCTGAGAACTTTTCGGCACCCCCTCGTAGTGTAAAGACTTTCAGTCTCTGGTAACCAGAACTGAGATTGTGATGTCATAATGCCTCATTCCACCAATAAGAGACAATCTCATCAGTGATGTCATAATGGCTTGACTGTCCTATACTTGGCT
This sequence comes from Geotrypetes seraphini, assembly GCF_902459505.1. NCBI lineage: Eukaryota > Metazoa > Chordata > Amphibia > Gymnophiona > Dermophiidae > Geotrypetes > Geotrypetes seraphini. The sequence continues at coordinate 174,124,653 of NC_047091.1, read as the reverse complement.
CACTTTTATTACATACGAGGGAATGCTGAAAACCTCTCAGCCCAACCAACTTCCTAAGACAGTTTAGAAATGGGCTTTTACAAGTACCATTTCAGTTACCTCAGGGTTGGCTCCCTGTCTTGGTATAGAAATGCTTTTAAATGTTTTCTGTACCTGAGATAGTGGTCACAAGATCGTAGTGTAAGTGGTAGTTGGTTCCAGCATTTTGCTAATTGATATTGAATGGATAAGGTAATTTGCCTGGTAAACTTTATATTGTTGCATGCTGGGAATTTTAAGTGGAAAAGACTTCTGGTGGAATATCTGTTGGGAGGCACCTGGAGTAGGATGTCGGGGGCATGCCCTGTCAGGATCTTAAAGGCAGTGATGCCTAATTTAAACTTAATCCTTGTCAATGTAGTTTCATATAGTAGGGCTATATTTCCATAGTCCGTCTATAAGTCTTATGGCTGCATTTTGAGCTAGTTGAAGACGCGATAGCAAAGCTTTAGAGCAAAGAACTAGTGTTACATTACAGTAGTCTAGTCGAGATAGGATTAGGGATTGCACTAAAATTCAGAACGCCTCTGTTTCAAAGTATTTTCTGATGGCTCTTAACTTTCTCATCACAAGGAAAGATTGTTTTATTATTGATTGTATGTGACTCTTCATGGGGCGGGGATAGGTGGTTATCCATTTTTACTCCTAAGATTCGAGACTGTAGTTCTTCATGGAAAGTCTGTGTCGTCTACTGGAATCCTTGGCGTGTAGCGTGGGTCAGTTGAGGGTCGTAGCCAAAGGAGACCCACCTAATCCTAAGTTAATCAGACTTTAAGGGCAATTGAGGCCATAGCATCAAACAAATGTAACAAAATACTCATTGCAGATTAGTAGCTAATCAACTGCTCTTTAAAAGTCCCTTTTACAAGGCCACGGTGACGAATTTCAGTGCAGCAAATGCAAAGCAGCCCATAGGAACTAAATGGGCTGCATCACATTTGCCGCATAGGGCCCAAGATAGGGTTATCAGATTTTCTGACATAGAAACTCGGACACATGGCCTTGTCCTGTTCCGCCTCCAGTCCCGCCCCATTTTTTTACAGCCCCGCCCCCACAAAGCTTTGTCTTTCTTCTCCGACCTCTGGACCGTGTCTGGAGGGCCACTGAGCACGCACGGATGTGTGTGGGGGGTCATCCGCGCATTCTCAGAGGACCTCCAGATGCAGCTGGAGGTCAGGGCTTTCTAAAACCCGGACAAACTACTGGGTTTTGGAAAATTCATCCGGGACAAGCTGAGCAGGAGTCCTCCACCCACAGTCTCACCAATAGAGGGTGCTGTTTTACTGTCACATTTTTCAATTGTGAGGGACATGCAAGTTCTGCAGGACTCCAGGGAACATACCTGTCCTTAGCGACTGAAAATATTCCACCCCCTAGTGGTAGCAATGCAGCTGGAGGACACCTGCTCAGCTTAGAGGGAACACTTACCCTAAGTGAGGAGGTTTGTGAAAAAATTGGTCCTGCAGATATTTTGGCTTCAGGCCAGGTAGCAGTTTGCAAACTGCGTAAGTTCCTAAAAGGAATCCTATAATTCATTAGGTTCCTGTAATTACAGGGTTATCCTGTCCCTGTAGCCCATGCAAAGAATGTGATTCTTTTGAGAATTAATGAATGTAAACGGAGTCATGATCTGCCTTTTCTGTTCAACAGAATGTACAAGGTACATAACAATTATATAAAACAAGAGTCTCAACCTTCAGCAATTAAACGTAAGAAAAATTAAAGTAAATGTGCAATAAATAAGAATTAAAATCGGCTCTCCCCATCTCGGGTCCCCTTTCGCAAACATTTCCTCCACCTTCATCTTGCTCTGCAACCAGATGTTAAGGTGCCACTAGAAAAGATGATAATTTGGGATCTAAATGTGATCCAGTGGCTTTGACGGTCAAGAAAGTCAGTGATTTGATTTTATATTAAGGGGCATTTTTTTCAGAATACAGTTGTCCCACTGTCTTTTTAGGTGATTTCCAGATCTGGTGAGCAAGCTGAGTGGATCCCTTAACCTTATACCCCCACCTAGGTTACCAGACATCCGGATTTCACGGACATCTTTTCAAAACCTGGCACTTTGTCCGGGTTTTGAAAAGCTTCCAACAAATCATGGATGCCCTCCTGCCCGATGGGGGGGAGGGGCTAGGGCTTAACGGGGCGGGGATGGGTGGAACGGGGCGGGGCTGGTGGGGTCCAGTTTTTCCATCATACTATATACTACATTGACTATTACATCATACTATATTCTTGAGTTTGACATATGCATACCTGACCTTGGTCTGTCCTTGCCATTGATTTCAGCCTACTTTTAGTTGGCGCTCAATGATCATACAACATAACACATTTGACTCTTTTGTAGTTGCCTCAGTTAATTGTTCCCAGAAGCATCATCTCTCAGCAATTGGTTTGGATTTTTGTTTTCCTAGATACAACCTTGGGAGATGCAGTGGTGAGGCTCAAAGTGCATCATGACTAGCTTCTGACTGAACTATACCCTGATTCTCACACAGATGTCCCTAAAATGAGCTTTGCTAAATTTTGACAATATCTCCTGTCTCTCAAAAACTGTCAAGGTCTGAAACTGCAAAATTATCTCACCTTTCCAGACAGGCACAGGCTACATTTGACTCCCCCCCACCCCCACATTCAGGGGCAGGTCGACTATCGGGACACCAGGGCCTGAGGACCCACACCAGTAGAGGGGCCCCACTTTCCCTTAGCCTTCATCTAGTTTAATCTCTTTTGATAGGTGGGTAGGGACTAGGGTTACCAGATTTTTGCATTTGGTAAAAGAGGACGCATGGCCCTGCCCCGTTTTGCCCATGCAAACCTCGTCTCTTTGGGCTGAGTCTGGAGTGCATCTGCGCATGCACAGATACGCTCCAAACTCAGCCCCCATCGCAACAGCTTTTCAAAACCCAGACAAAGAGCCAGGTTTTGAAAAGTCATCTGGACGCCCAGACGATTCTCTAAAAAGAGGACATATCTGGATAAATCTGACCATCTGGTAACCCTAGTAGGGACCCATGACCCTTAGTGCCCGAGGTCCCAGACCACTGTCTGTTTGCTACCATCAGCGTCCTAGGAGTATCTGTGGGCAAGTCTAGTTAGGGTTACCAGATTTTCCTGAAGGAAAATCTGGATCCATGGCCACGCCCCCAGGCCGCCCCATTCCGTCTATGTCATGCCCCTTTCTGACCCTCAGCTCCGCCCCAGGTGGCCTTCATGCATGTGTGGATTCGACGCAATGACATCACGTTCAGGTGACATCACCGCATTGCCGGGGTTTGAAAAGCCATCCGGACTCCCCGTACGTGTCCTTGAAAAAGAAGACATGTCTGGGGAAATCCAGACCTCTGGTAACCCTAAGTCTAGTCCTGAATATGGAGCCACCGTGCGTTAACCACAGACTTGCCCATACATCAGCTTTGCATCGCTTTTCTTTGTCCTGGATTTTGGCTATCGTTAATTTGAGGGTTGCATTAATTTGTGGGAATGCTTCAAACATCAGTGACCAACTTCAGTCTCTGAGGGCTCCAAACAGGTCTGGTTCCCATGATCTTCTCTATTGATATACATAGTAGATGACGGCAGATAAAGACTCGAATGGTCCATCCAGTTTGCCCAACCTGATTCAAATGAAATGTTTTTTATTCTTCTTAGCTATTTCTGGACAGGAATCCAAAGCTCTGCCCGGTACTGTGCTTAGGTTCCAACTACTGAAGTCCGGCAAAGCTCACTCCAGCCCATCTACACCATCCTAGCCAATGAAGCCCTCCCCAGCCCATCCTCAACCAAACAGCCATATAAAGACACAGACCGTGCAAATCTGCCCAGTATTGGCCTTAGTTCTTCAATATTTACTATTATTTTCTGATTTAGATCCTCTGTGTTCATCACAGGCTTTTTTGAACTCTGTCACTGTTTTCCTCTCCACCACCTCTCTTGGGAGCGCATTCCAGGCATCCACCACCCTCTCCATAAAGAAGAATTTCCTTATATTGCTCTTGAGTTGAGTCTCCTACCCTTCAGCCTCAAATTATGAGAGATCTCAGCTTGGTTAATTTGCATCAACTGGCTAACCTGTGAAAAATCAGGCCTGTTTCCGGCACATGTGGAGCAAAGTTCGCTCTCCTTGGCTTAGCGTTGTTTCTCTATTTGGCCTAAATGAATACAGAGGAGTGCCGCTTAAGAACTGTCATGTTTTAAGCCACAGAACAAGCTGATGCATGCCCTTTGACCTTCTGCGATTGTCTGATTAAAAAGAGGTTTCCTTATTTATTTATTTTTTTGTAACCTGCTCGTGGGTACATGGTTTCAAATGCGGAAGTAGCTGTTGTTATCTGGCATTGTAAATTCTATCTCCTACTCTCTTCCTCTTTCCACCTCCTGTGAAAGAGGATAAATATGTGAAAGTCATGAGAGCCAATAACATAACAAATTCACTTATATACCGCAATGACCTCTCAGTTCAACGTGGTTAGCAACAATTAAGAGACTGTACAGGCACAGGGTATTATAATCCCGTTCAAAAGAATTTGTCAAATAAATAGGTCTTTTTTTTTTTTGTCTTAGTTTATTTATTAAAAGTTTTCTTCATACCAATAAACAAGAAATACAAAAACTAAATATACAACCAAGGATATGCAAGATGGAGGAGCTGCCGTACAGTGAAAGATTAGAGAAACTGGGCCTTTTCTCCCTCGAACAGAGGAGATTGAGAGGGGACATGATCGAAACATTCAAGGTACTAAAGGGGGATAGACTTAGTAGATAAAGACAGGTTGTTCACCCTCTCCGAAGTAGAGAGAACGAGAGTGCACTCTCTAAAGTTAAAAGGGGATAGATTCCGTACAAACGTAAGGAAGTTCTTCTTCAGCCAGAGAGTGGTAGAAAACTGGAACGCTCTTCCGGAATCTGTTATAAGGGAAAACACCCTCCAGGGACTCAAGACAAAGTAGATAAAGACAGGTTGTTCACCCTCTCCAAGGTAGGGAGAACGAGAGGACACTTTCTAAAGTTGAAAGGGGATAGATTCCGTACAAACGTAAGGAAGTTCTTCTTCACTCAGAGAGTGGTAGAAATCTGGAACGCTCTTCCGGAGTCTGTCATAGGGGAAAACACCCTCCAGGGATTCAAGACAAAGTTAGACAAGTTCCTGCTGAACAAGAACGTGTGCCTGTAGGGCTAGTCTCAGTTAGGGTGCTGGTCTTTGACCAGAGGGCCGCCGCGGGAGCGGACTGCTGGGCACGATGGACCACTGGTTTGACCCAGCAGCGGCAACTCTTATGTTCTAAGATACAGATATACAATCACTGTCAGTACTACATATCATAGCAACATTAATTAGTACAGGCATCGGATTCCAACTTCAAGTATGTCTTAAGAGCAGACCACTTTGCAAGTGAAGGTGGGTGAAGTGTGTCCTTAGAGTTTCGCTTAGCATTATTAACATTCATATCTATGAGTTAGACACGATAAGTTCCACCAGTGGGAATAAGAAACCTTCGAGAGGTTTTTCCAGTGGGTGCAGACAATTTTCAGAGCTGTGCCTAATAAAGTGTCTAAAAGACGACAGGAGGATTCTGGTAAGTTAGAAGCAAAACAGTTCCCTTTTAGAATAATAATTTTAAGGGATATATTAGCAGAGATGGGTAGTATATTAGTAAGAGGGAGACCAGACCTCCTTCCAATAGTTGTGTAACAATGAGCATTCAAAAATAAAATAAGAACATAAGAAGTGCCTCTGCTGGGTCAGACCAGAGGTCCATCATGCCCAGCAGTCTGCTCACGCGGGGGCCCACCAGGTCCAGGACCTGTATATTAACCCTCTATCTATACCCCTCTATCCCCTTTTCCTTCAGAAAATTGTCCAAACTCTTCTTGAACTCCAATACCGTACCTTGTCCTATCACGCCCTCTGGAAGCGCATTCCAGGTATTCACCACCCGTTGGGTGAAGAAGAACTTCCTAGCATTGGTTCTGAATCTGTCCCCTCTTAACTTTTCCGAATGGCCTCTCGTTCTTGTAGTTTTTGAAAGTTTGAAGAATCTGTCCCTCTCCACTTTCTCTATGCCCTTCAAAATCTTGTAAGTCTCTATCATGTCCTCTCTAAGTCTCCGCTTCTCCAGGGAAAAGAGCCCCAGTTTCTCCAATCTTTTGGCGTATGAAAGGTTTTCCATACCTTTTATCAAACGTGTTGCTCTCTTCTGAACCCTCACGAGTATCACTATATCCTTTTTCAGGTACGGCGACCAATATTGGACACAGTACTCCAGATGTGGGCGCAACATCGCCCGATACAACGGCAGGATAACTTCTTTCGTACCGGTTGTAATACCCTTCTTGATTATACCTAGCATTCTATTCACTTTCTTAGCGGCCGCTGCGCACTGCGCTGACGGTTTCATTGTCATGTCTACCAGTACCTCCAAGTTTCAAGTCACCGACCTGTAGACCAAAGGACCAACATAGTTGAGTAAAAGAGGAGCCAATTTGATGTGAACGTAAAGGTCTTTTAACAATTTTCTAAAGGAAAGATAAGAAAGTTTGTTATCAAAACAGAAAAGAGCTTATCTCACGATCCAGCTTGAAAAGGTATTGAAATATCTTTTATGCCAGCAACCTTTTACTATAGGAAATGTAAATAATCTTAAATGCCGAGAAAAACGTTCTCTTGCTAAAGTGGGGGGTTTTCTTTTGCCAGCCTTACTTTATTGGTATTGGTTTGCAAGATAACAGATATTCGGGACAGTGGTGTAAAAGTGCATTTTGGCTTATAGCAGTGACTCTCAGCTTCTAAAGAGCTTTTTTTTTTTTTTAAGGAAACTAAATATGTAAATCAAGCTAGTTTCAAGTTTCAAGTTTATTCAGTTTTTGATGAATCGCCTATTATTAATTCTAGGCGATGTACATGTTACAATTTTAATATAAGAAACTTACAAGATAATTCAAAAATACAAGATACAAATGATACATACATGAGTTTAGGGAGAGAGGGGAAAAAGTTACAATAATAGGGTATTGTTAAAAAAAAAAAGGAAAGAACAATAGGGAGGGTATTTATAAAACCAGAGCACAGTCAATATTATCCTGGTTATTACCTGTGGGTGTACCGAGGGGTAAATTCTCAAAGGTTGCCTGAAATTTAGGTGCAGAGTTGATGAACGCAAACGGCAAATTCTATAATGACAGCGCCGCACGGAACTGCTCTTATGGGATGCTAGCGTAAGTTCACAGTTCCACGCCTAAATGTACATAAGAATTGCCGCTTAGGCCACTGTCCTATTTGAATCTAGCCTTACCTGCATACGTTCTGGTCCAGCAGGAACTTGTCATACTTTATCTTGAATCCCTGGAGGGTGTTTTCCCTTATTTGAATCCCTGGAGGGTGTTTTCCCCTATGACAGACTCCGTAAGAGCGTTCCAGATTTCTACCACTCTCTGGGTGAAGAAGAACTTCCCTATGTTTGTACGAAATCGATCCCCTTTTAACTTCAGAGAGTGCCCTCTCGTTCTCCCTACCTTGAAGAGGTTAAACAAACCTGTCTTTATCTACTTTGTCTTGAATCCCTGAAGGGTGTTTTCCCGTATATCAGACTCCGGAAGAGCGTTCCAGTTTTCTACCACTCTCTGGGTGAAGAAGAACTTCCTTACGTTTGTACGGAATCTATCCCCTTTCAACTTTAGAGAATGTCCTCTCGTTCTCCCTACCTTGGAGAGGGTGAACAACCTGTCTTTATCTAGTAAGTCTATTCCCTTCATTATCTTGAATGTTTCGATCATGTCCCTTCTCAGTCTCCTCTTTTCAAGGGAGAAGAGTTCCAGTTTCTCAAGGATGGGCAGGGGAGGGCTTCAATGGCTGGGAGGGTGTAGATGGGCTGGAGTAAGCCTTAACAGAGATTTCGGCAGTTGGAACCCAAGCACAGTACCGGGTAAAGCTTTGGATTCTTGCCCAGAAATAGCTAAGAAGAAAAAATAAAAAAATAAAAAAATTTAAATTGAATCAGGTTGGTCAGACTGGATGGACAATCCGGGTCTTTATCTGCCGTCATCTACTATGTATGTTACTATGTATTGTACGGCAACTCCTCCAGTCCCTTAACCATTTTTGTCGCTCTTCTCTGGACCCTTTCGAGTAGTTGTGAGAGATGTTCTGGCAGCCAAATGCCTGGTATAGATGTCTGGGTTTCACTATGGGCAGTTAGATGTGTAACTACTAATATTCTCTAATCTGTACATGTCAATCCTAGACCCACCCCTGACCCGCTCATTCCCCTTCCAGGTCCACACTCCATTGCAGTTGCATTCTATGGAATTTGCATGTTTACTTTATAGAATACCGACTAAGATCAATTACATGTCTAACTGCCAATTAGAGCCAATTAGCGCCAATCAACATTAATAATTAGCAATTATTGATTGCTAAAGCTAATGAGCATCGAATTAAACAATTGAGCTAGGCGTTTGACTTTATTCTATGAACTGCATGCACAATTTTGCACACTAAGCCCCAGATTCTATAAAGGTTGCCCAAACGTGGGTGCGATCCCAGCGATGCAGGTGCAAATGCGCTAGTTATTGAGCTATTAATGATCAATAATGGGATGTTAATTATTTATGTTAATAGGCACTAATTAGGATTTGCACATGCATCTGCCTGTGTGCTATTGTGTAATACTGGGCACCTAAATCCTATAGCGTGGAGCCCAAAAGGGGGCGTGGCCAAGAAGGGGCATGGACAGGTCAGGGGTGCTCTGAACAATTGGGCGCAGAGTTATAGCATACCGTAAATGCGTGCCCAGCTTGCACCTCAGGATGTACACCAGGCTTCAGCAGGTGTGAGCGCTGGCGCCCAAAGCCGAGCCGAGCTATTCCGGTGTATCCCAAACTGTGTGCTGCAGGAAGATTCCGGGTGTGCCGTGAGACGCCGGCAAGGAAGCGAGGCACCGGCCGACTGCCTACAGGATGTGCCTCTCATGGCGAGAGGCAAGTTCTGTAGGCAGTCAGCCGGTGAGGGCACCTCTCCTCGCTGGCGCCTCGACACCTCTATGCGCCTCTCCTCTTGCAGCACACCCCCCCACCCCCCCTGTGGCAGCTAAGGGCGTCAACATCCGCGCATTTCTGGATGCCCTCCAGCTGCGCTACAGGGTTTAATGTGCCTCGGCTTCCAAAAGTTTGCGAGACATTATGCTATTCTATAAAAGGCACTTAGCCAGGCGTGTCCTTTATAGCAAAACACTGAGGCCCAGATTCTATAAATGGCACCTGAAGTTAGACACTTGGATTGGTGCGCCTCGCCGATCTAGGCGCGAACTTAAATTGATGCTGTTAATGCGTGATAATGAGCTCATAATTGGCAAAAATTAAAATTAATTGGGTGGTAGGCAGCTACCGTTTTCGGAGCGGCGCCCGCCTGAAAGTGGGCGTGGTTAAGGGGCCGAGTGTGGGCGGATCTTGGGCACGTTTTGCATCTAGGCGCCTAAATTGGACTTAAGCACCGAATGCGCCAGGTTCCTTGGCGCCTTTTAGGCCTCCTGTATAGAATCGGGGCCTGAATGCCGATTGCTTCCGGCACACCTTTTTTTGTTTTTAGCGCCGTTTACTGATTCCGGCCCTAAGCATACCGTTGAACAGCCAAATGAATAGATTTAGACTGGGGGGAGTGCCCAAACATGTTTGGGGAACCAGCGGGGCTGATGATGAAAAAACTGGTCGGCATATTGTGTTATTTAGGGCTCCTTTTACTAAGCCGCGTTAGGGCATTAGCGCGCGCCAGACGATAACGCCAGCATTGAGCTGGCGTCGGTTCCAGCCGCATAGCGCGGGGTTAGCGCGCGCTAAAAATGCCAGCGCACCTTAGTAAAAGGAGCCCTTAACGTTGAAATGGAAAGAGAGAAAAAAAGACGACCCAATTTTCCACGGACGAAGGAGCAAAGCAAGCGCCAAAGGACTGTGGGAAACAGCAATGTTCTTGACTTTTCTTTTTATTTCTTGCAAAAATCTTCAAATGATGTTGACAACTTTGATTACATTGAGATTGGGTTTGGGTTATTTAGGGGGTCTTTTACTAAGGCGTGCTAGCCGATTTAGCTCACGCTAAATCGGCTAGCACGCCTTAGTAAAAGAGGGGGTTAAAGTTGGGTTATTTGAGCAAGCTTTGAGACAGAAACGTCGATAACGCTTGTTTTGTTTTTCATCTTTTCCAGTGCACGACCTTTCCCAGAACAAGACCTCAGCAGCGCCGCAGAACAGCAGCCATCTGCAGTGCCTCTCGGTGCACTGCACAGACGACATTGGTGAGGCGAAAGGCCGGACGCCAGTGCCGACGTGGAGATCCCTGCATTCGGACATCTCCAACAGATTTGGGACATTTGTGGCTGCCCTGACTTGAAGAATATTTTTTTTGTTCGCTTTTTTTTTTTTTTTTTTTTTTTCAATTTGATTAATTATTTTTTTATTTTTAAAACTTTAAAGGGCCACTGTTGCTATGTGGGCTGTTTTCTTAGGTTGGTACCTGCTTAGTGGCATATGGATTGGAAAGGGTTAATTTAAAAATACACCTCATTTTAAAGAAATTTCTTCTGCCACAGTATGTTACCAGTGTTAAATCTTCTGCAATTAGCAAACTTATGCTTTTCTTTTTCTCCTGTTAGATAATACTTTTCCCATTTTTTTTCTGTCTAAACTTGGTGTACATTTTGAAAAGGGGGAGGGGGAAGGAACAGAGGGTAGGGAGAAGAGGAATCTGTTTTTCTTTATCAGCACAATGTTTGTCCAAGTAGTATATATCCTAAGAGACAAAACATTCTCTATTTTCCTCTTTTTGGTCGGCGCTGAATGGAGTGGAAATCCTGAAGAAAACTACTTTAGGATTAGTGAAGGCCGGACTCAAAGCTGTCCTGATAAGAGTAGATTGGTTAACCCTAAAATGGTCCTCAAGGATAAAGCACTGTGGCCGCCATATTAGTTCTCGTCAATACCAGGAAATAAAGTTTAACAAACAAAATTAAAAGATGATGATTATCCTTTTATTGGACTGGCTTAATCCATTTCTTGTTGGGCCTGAGGTAGGGAGCGTCAGTTCTTGAAAGCTAGTTAAAAACTGCGATAAGCTAGGCCAACAAAGTGGTGTCACTTCACACTTATGTTTTTGTTTGTTTAACCTTTATTTACATGCCTGCATTTTGTTTGACTGTGTTCGTCGTCGTCGGTATGCATACGGCCACCAGAACCTTTTGCTAATATCAATACGGCCAAACATTTGTTACTTCCTGTCTACTGAAAACCAAAATGGCTGCCTCTCTGAATTGATGAGCAAACTGTCTTGCAAGGCCTGCATTGTCTGTGGCTACTGCAGTGTCTTTAAGACATTACGAGAGTCTTTTGTTAATGGTTAGAGACACAGTGATGCTGTTACCCCATGCCGTCTGCTGCAGAGCCAAAAGAATACAATGGGCCTTGTGGCAGATAACATGCATTGTTTTGGTAAACGACCCTTTAAATCTCTTTGTTTTGCTTTGTAATGTCAACATACTATAAAGACTTTTAGGATAATTCTATAAATTGGTGTCTCAGTCTAGGTTCCCCAGTGCTGTGAGCTATTAATTTTATAACAGTATCTTGATACCAAGATTCTCTTATAGAATACTATTTTAAGGTTGCATATCCGGGTGTAGGCATGCAGGTGTAAGTTGGCACACCTAAGTATAGCGTTACCAGATTTCCTCTTTGAAAAAAAAGAGGATGCCTGGCCCCGCCCCATTCTACCCCACCAGCCCCGCCCTGTTCTGCCTCCAGCTCCGCCCCTTCGCTCCCCAGCCCCGCCCACCACAAACCTCCCCGCACTCGGAGGCCGCGTTTGGAAGCCTTCGCGCCTGCGTGGACTTTGGCGCAGTGATGTCACACGCATGTGCGTGCAATGTCATTGCGGTGACGGCCGCGCAAAGGCTTTCCAGACCGCGGCCTCCGAGCTCAGGACTTCCAAAGCCCAGACCAACTGCTGGGTTTTGGAAATCCCTCCAGGTGTCCGGACCGTCCTCTAAAAAGACGACATGTCTAGGTTTTTCCGGACGTACGGTAACCCTACCTAAGTACCACGTGACACATACGGTTCATAATATTCTATAAACGAGGTGTCTAACTGGGAGACGAGCCCATGACCCACCAATGCTCTACTCATCTGTATTCCCCCTTACAGTTAGGTGCGATGCAGTGACGTAGTAAGGGGAGGAGGGGGCGGGGCCTCAGGCGCCATCTTGGTGGGGGAGGCAGCACCCGTCCTTCCGCCGGTGCGAGCCGCAACTCCAGCCTGCTGCTCGCACCAGCGTCGGCTCTCCCCCTGATGCCGCTTTCGGGTCCCGCGCCTATGAAGTGACGTCAGAGGGAGAGCTGACGCGGGCAGCCAGTTGGTGATGCTGTTCGTGCCGGGAAAGTTAACGAGCTGTGGGGGAAGGGAAGGGGGGGCCACTTCCCCAGGCACCTCTCACCCTCTCTATGTCACTGGTGCTGTGGTATTTAGATGCCACCTTTTTAGAGCAGCGCCTATTGTACATAGGCACCTATCCGTTTAATGGTGCCTCTGATATGTGTAAGTGGTTCCTACTTTATGGAATTTCCCCCTTTGGAACTAAGTTATCCTTGTGTAAAGCTGACTGGGAAAACAGAGATTCTACATAAGCAAGCTGCATTTGTTCGTGCAACTATTTAAAATAGCACAGGAATGTGTGACCAGGGCAGAGTTAATATTGACCCTGACTTACCAACTGGCAAATTTCTTTGCGCAGTGATATTTGGCGAGGCCTTCAGTTTCCCAGAATGCAGTTGTGCAACCCCTTGTCAACTCTGTAGCTTTGTGCCCATCCCTGCGATTGGCATCACACTTTTCAGTAGCGTCAATACAGCAAAATTATTTCATCTCATTTCCTTACTGGTCTGCAGCCCCCAACTGGTTGTCACATGGGGATCCTGGTAGGGCCTTAAGGGGTAAAATCGCCCTGTTTGAACCCTTGAATCTGTCTTTGTGTGGCAGACTGCCCTCTCGAGTTATCCTCCTGTCAAATGTGATGCCCATCAGAAAGAAGGCCACTCTCTAAGTCATTCCATTCACCTTCCTGGACTTAAATGGTGTCACTCTTTTAAGGATCTGAATTATCCTGTTACAGCTACTGAAAGTCACAAAACCCCCCATACATTAAAGACTGTGCTGGTTGAGAGTTTATGGATCTAACTTTGGCTCAAACAACTGGGGGTGGGTGGGGGAGATGTGTGTATCTGTTCCAAGCTTGGTAGTGAATTCATTGCTGTTGGATCAGGTTTGTTTTTAATATGAAGTTTTCTGCTACAAGGGATTTGGAGGGTAAGTCTATAAAGTGCTTGCTAGATTTAGGTTGCGAGAAGGGCCTAAATGTCTCTTACGGAATACTGCCTACTGGAAAAGCATATGCCATGATTTGATGGTGCGTCCTTTTCCTGGAGGGTTTATGCATGGGCCGAGCATGTGTGGCGTATACATCGTTCCAAGTTTATTTAAAATTCGTTAATCTGCTTATCAGACTTCTAAGCGGTGCACGTAAATTTAAAATTGAAGGGAATTACAAAAAATATTCAAGCAGACATACTAAGATTTAAAAAAAAAAAATCAAACAAACGTACTGGAACAATTGTGCAGATAGAGGAAGAACGACGTCTGTTATACATCCAAATTAACCCTTTATTTGGCATGGTTGCTCAGAAGCAACATGGGTTTTTCTATGGCTCTTATGGGAGCTCTGCATCTCCAACTGCCTGATACTGTTGCTCTCTTCAGCATCAAAGCTCCGTAAAGCGGCCGTTTCGCCATCTGCCAATTAAAGGGTTAAAGAATTACGCGTATGTGTGGTTAACGTCTAGACTCGGTCATTTACGGTATGCCAGCAATAGGGTTGGTGTAAGTAATCATGCTTAATTCAAACACCGTTGCGGCCATTTTGTCAGTGTCCCATAAAGAAAAGTAGGCGTCTACTTTTCTCTATAATTCAGATGCTTATAGCAGGTGATCTGCTATTGAACTGCTTAGTATGGGAGGAATGCCTCTAAAAAGTATGCTTTGACATTTGTTTGTCAATTACCTAAACCAGGTGTAGGCAATTCCGGTCCTCGAGAGCCACAACCCAGTCGGGTTTTCAAGATTTCCACAATGAATATGGCACGAGATTGATTTGCATCCAATGGAAGCAGCCCTTGCAAATCATTCTCGTGCATTTTTATTGTGGAAATCTGGAAAACCCGACTGGGTTGTGGCTTTCGAGGACCGGAGTTGCCTACCTCTGACCTAAACTAATTTAATCCTGTACTTATAGACCGCTCTTGCCCTCAGAGTCTGGAGCAGTGTACAATCAAACACTGAACTAGAATTACATAAATGAAAATAAGGAAAAAAAAATAAAAATTGACCCTTATTCAAAAAAATGGTGGAAAACATAAGTTTTAAGACATCTGTGAAAACCAGAAAGAGATCTGTTTCTTCACCGGTAAAGGAAGCTCGTTCTAGATTATAAAGAGACAATGCCGTTATCTTTTTACGCTGAACATTCCTAAAAGATGGACATATTAACAGATAGGAATCATTTGACCTAGAAACTTTTCTGATGGAACGAAATACCACTGAGTCACATTTTCTGGAGCCAACCCCATGTAAAAGTTTAAATGCAAAGCCGAGCTAATTTAAAGAAGGCTCGCGCTTTAATAGGAAGCCAATGAAAAGAAACCAACAATGGAGAAACGTGTTCACGTCTTTTCTCTCAAAAAATCAATCTGCCGTTTTCGGCAAAAGTTTGTCATCTTTTCATGAGCCTATCTGAAATCCAGGAAGATAAAGAGTTAGAATAGCCCGACTGTGATATAACCATAACCTGGACCAACATTGCAAATTGGCTCTCATGGAAGTAAGGACAAGTAACCTTTAGTTGCTTTAATTTAAAACAACACTGCTTAAGTAAATGATTAATTTGGGCTTCAGAGGTCAGGACGGAATCTAATATGAACCAAAAACTTTAAGATGAATTTACAACACAGGCTGTCCCCGGTTTAAGAACGAGTTACATTTTTAAAACTGTTCTTAAGTCGGATTTGTATGTAACTCAGAACTTGTAGATTTTAAGCTTCTTGCTACTTCCCTCTGCTCCCAGCTGACAAAAGGGCCGACTGTCCCTACCAGGGTTCCCTCTGAGGTACAGCACACACAACCACACGCTGTTCTTAATGGGGCCATGCATCATTCCTGAATCTGCTGCAGGAGAAGTGTAGGAGTAATACTGCTCAGTGAAATCAAATGAAGCTGCAATCACGTTCTTAAGTATGAGTTGTACTTAAGTTGGGTGTCTGTAACTTGAGGACTGCCTGTATTCAGAACCTCATTTTTCTAAATTAACAGTGGCTGAAGCTTTTTGCTCTCCATTTCCCAGCCATCAAATTTTTGTTTTAGCTGAATATATCGAGCCGATTTTGATTAGACCAAGGTTCAATCTTGTTATGCAGGATAAAAATTTCAGTTGTAATAGGGTCATGTCCTTAGGTATGGTGACAATGATAAAAATGTCATCAGCATATGAATGCAGTACTCTCCTTGTGCATGTATGATAAGAATCAAGGTATATGTGTATGATATATGTGCACATAGGCACATACATAAGAACATAAGATTTGCCGCTGCTGGGTCAGACCAGCTGTCCGCTCATGCGGTGGCCCTTAAGTCAAAGACCAGTGCCCTACTAAAGTCTAGCCTTACCTGTGTACGTTCTGGTCCAGTAGGAACTTATCCAACCTTTTCTTGAATCCCTGTAGGGTGCTTTCCCCTATAACAGCCTCTAGAAGAGCGTTCCAGATTTCTACCACTCTCTGGGTGAAGCAAAAGTTCCTTAAGTTTGTACGGAGTCTATCCCCTTTTAACTTTAGAGAGTGCCCTGGCTAAGTGCTCTGTAAATACGCACATATTTTGCAAAGTGGGTATGTCACAGGTAGGTGTATCCATAGGCGGAGTCTGGATGGAGAATGGGTGGGACTCACACTTACCTGCGTATCTTATAGGCATTTAAGGGCAAACACTTACACCGGCTCAGTGGCTAGCATAAGTAACATAGAAACATAGAAATAGACGGCAGATAAGGGCCCACGGCCCATCCAGTCTGCCCACCTTAATGTCCCTCCCCTACCTTTGCCCTGTGAAGAGATCCCATGTGCCGATCCCATTTGGCCTTAAAATCAGGCACGCTGCTGGCCTCAATCACCTGTAGTGGAAGACTATTCCACCTGTAGTGGAAGACTATTTACTCGAGTAAATTATAAACACACGTTTCTGCTGTTCTGCTCGTATTCCTTCACAGAATAGGGGCTTTTGGATTCTATATATTGCGCTAAAAGTTGCATGCCGAATTTTGAAGGCATGACCCAAGATGCACACCCAACCGAATTGAGTAATGAGCCCTTTACTAGCAATAATTGCACACTAGAAACCAATTCTAGCTGTTCCGTAAAGATCTGCGGAGTGCACATAGGTTTTAGAGCATGTATCTGTTGGCGGCATTCCTAAGAGTTGCATATGGCGTTCTAGAATTAGGTTGATCCGGGTCCCAGTTAGGCACCAGCAGGCCTAAGTCCTATGTTCAGCGGTTATGTATGGATCCATGCCTAAGTGCAGAGTCTATAAAGTGTGCGGGCGCTATATAGGACCACATGTAGCGCTGATTGGGGGGGGGGGGCATGAAATCTCGAGCGCCATATACTGAAAACGGGTGCAAATTTATGGTGAGGTGGACTTCAGTTGCAAAGGGCCCCCTAGATGAGTACTTTAGAAAATGTACGGCTGTGAGTAATTAGGAATCTCGCGTACCACTACCCACAGAACTGCGTTATATAGTAGATTTGATCCCCACCCCCAACACACACTCTTCCATTCATAAAAAATTTCTCTAGATTTTGGATTAAGAGATGGCATAGCTAAAGTACCTTGGGATATTAATTGCTTCCAAAATGGCTATTAAAAGGCACAGAAGAAATACTGTTCTGTTTCCCCTTGACGCCAGGCTAACTTTTTAAAATTTTGTAGCTTTTATTCTGTACTCTTCCCTCTCCGTATTCGCGGTGGTTAGGGGCAGAGCTAGCCCAGGATATATTTAAAAAACGCGAATAATATTCAGGCCGGTTTTGCCCCTAACCCCCGCTTCCCCCCGGCTATTTTAAGCTCTGTAAGCCTCCCCTTAAGCCTTACCTGGTGGTCTAGCGGGTTTTCGGGGCAGGAGCGATCTTCCCACGCTCCTGCCCCGTGCAGATCGCTCACAGGAAATGGCTGCCTTGAGCTCCCGTAGTCTCTCGAGCCATTTCCTATGAGCGATCTGCACGGGGCAGGAGCGTGGGAAGATCGCTCCTGCCCCGAAAACCCGCTAGACCACCAGGTAAGGCTTAAGGGGAGGCTTACAGGGCTTAAAATAGCCTGAAAATTTAAAATGGTTTTTTTGTTTTAAAATTGCGAATAACCGAATCCGTGGATGCTGAAACCGAGGATTCGGAGGGGGAAGTGTATTTGATTTCATACTTGACCTGAACTTTAAAACATGTATCAAGAAGTTGATCCTGCAACATGCTTCCAAATTTTTATTTTTGCAATCCTAAAATATGAAAAAGGGAAGGATTGTCATCTGTCTTTGTGGGTGACCAAGAGCAGCCCATTGCTATATTGCATTTTACTCTAAATTTTGGCATTTTACTCCAAAGTGAAAAACATTCCTGCCTTAGCCCAGTTACCGTTTGCTTAATGCAGGCCCATAGTAACAAATACCATTAGTAAGACTATGTCCTGCAGCCTGCTTTTATAAGGTCCACTGTACAACTGGTTGGTCATGCCTACTTCGTTCATTGCTTCAGAATAAAGGGGTAGATCTTCAAAGGGGTTAAAGCAGGAGGAAGAGGCTTCTGCCCATTTAAACCAGTGGTTCCCAACCCTGTCCTGGAGGAGCAAAAGGCCAATCGGGTTTTCAGGCTAGCCTTAATGAATATGCATGAGAGAGATTTGTATAAAATGGAACTAACAGGCATGCAAATCTGCTCCATGCATATTCATTAGGGATATCCCGAAAACCCAATTGGCCTGGTGGTCCTCCAGGACAGGGTTGGGAACCACTGATTTAAACCAAATCAACGGAATGTCCCTAGACCAGGGCTGCCCAAGTCTGGTCCTCGAGATCTATTGGCAGGCCAGGTTTTCAGGATATCTGCAATGAATATGCATGAGAGCGATTTGCCTGCACTGCCTTGGTATGTAAATCTCTCTCATGTTCATTGTGGATATCCTGAAAACCTGGCCTGCCCGTAGATCTCGAGGACCGGGCTTGGGCAGCCCTGCCCTAGACATTCAGCGGGATCGATGTTCTCGAAGCAAGTGTTGGATGAATCCTCATAAATTCCACACAGGGAGCAATGTCAAAAAATGTTTATTAAATATCGATGGGATACAATCTTATCCACATAAAATAGCAATAGTATAGACCAGGGGTGTCCAACCTGCGGCCCTATGAAGTATTTTGTGCGGCCCCGGTCGAGGGCGATGCAGTGTTTTCCTCTGCTGCCCCCGGGTGTTTACCGTCTTGCCGGCTCCCTCCTCTGTCTTGTTGCAGCGTTTGTGCAGCCCCAGAAAACATTTTTCGGACAATGCGGCCCAGGGGAGCCAAAAGGTTGGACACCTCTGGTGTAGACCCAACATGGTCCATGTTTCAGTTGGAATAGCCTTCCTCAGGGTCCCGACATAGGGTATATGATGGTACCGAGTACTAGTGTAGTTGAGAGCGATGTATCCAATAAAACCTGATGCGTGTAAATCACAGATGAAAACCAGACTCGTCGAACTCTTAGCCTCATCATGGTACTACACTATGGTCATGACAGCTAAAATGTTCTGTGGATTTCTTAGTGAAGCAATGTAGGGAGCAAAGGTTTACACGCATCAGGTTTTGTTGGATACATCGCTTTCATCCACCTAGTACCCGGTACCAACATATACCCTATGTCGGGACCCTTGAGGAAGGCTATTCCAGCCGAAACATGGACCGTGTTGGGTCTACACTGCTACTTGATGTGAATAAGATTGTATCCCATCGATATTTAATAAACATTTTTTGACATTATTTCCTATGTGTAATTTATGAGGATTCATCTAACACTTGCATCAAGAACATCAATTCCACGGCTGTCTTTGTCTTGTTTGGGACTCCAATCTCATTGTGGAACATTTGGGGTTCTTTTTGTGTAGTATCTAGACCACGGGTGTCCAACCTGGGGCCTCGTAAAGTATTTTGTGCGGCCCCGGTCGAGGGCGATGCAGTGTTTTCCTCTGCTGCCCCTCGGTGTTTACCGTCTTGTCGGCTCCTTCCTCTATCTTGCTGCAGCGTTTGCGCGTTTGTGTGGCCCCAGAAACATTTTTTTCGGTCAATGCGGCCCAGGGACGCCAAACGTTTGGACACCTCTGACCTAGACATTAAGCAACACTCAACTATACAGCGCAGTGGTGTAGTAATGGGGTGGCGGACCACCCCTGGTGCCGTCTTCACGGGAGGCGCCAGCGGCTCACCACCTCTCTGCCCTCACATGCCTCTCGAAATGTTCGCCGGCACGAGCGGCATCTTCCACTTGCATGAACCAGCCTTGGCTCCCTTCTGACGTCATGTCCTGGTCACAACGTGGTGATGCAGGGCTCCACCATTCTGGGCACCAACCTCCCTCACTATACCACCGGTACAGTGCCACTGAATATACCCTCTGGTATATAGCACTGTGTGGTTGGTGCATGGGTAGAGTCGGAGAGGAGATACCAGTTATGCAGGCATCAGCCATTCTTGGTGCAGGTGTCTGCATGGCCAAATAGGACCACGCCAAAGGCATTCCTTCGAGCCACCAGGATGCTAGCCGTGAATATTAGCCAGTACCCACCAGGCCCGCAGATCACTCAAATATTCATTACTGGTGCCTGAATATAGCTCCAACATTGAGGCCCAAATTCTGTAATCAGCGGCTAAAGTTAGGCACCTATTTTAGAGGCGCCCAACTAGATAAGCGCCTATCTAAATTGAATAACGAGCTCAATTAAGCTTTTTAATCAGATTGAAACATAGGCGCCTATCAAGAAAGCGCGATTCTATAACAAGGCGCCTCTAAAAATTTAGGCGGCCTTCAAAAAATAGGCGCTATGCATGTTAGGTGTGGGCGTGGCTACGTGCTAGGCGCCTTCTTACAGAATCACTGCTCTTAAGTGTGCTTGAGCGCTCGCATGGACGCCTAACTTTGAGTTGCGCTTAGAGCTGGCCTATTTAATGGGCGCCTCCAAAATAGATGCCCCTCAGCGTGATTCGCTAAACAGCGCCCCATTTGACTTGAATCGCGCTGAACGGCGCCTCTATCGGCCTTTGAGTATCTGGGTTGGATTGGCTTTAAAATTGCAGGCTGAATTTATTTTGGAGGGGGGAGGGCGAGAACCTGTTTTATTTCTATGTTAACGCTGTAGGACAGAACGATTTCAGGCGATTGCGCTATTAACCAATAAAGGACTGCGGCTCGGTAACGTTCTGTCTTGAAAGCATCAACCTGTGTTCCAGGTATATGTCCCATGAATACCTTCCATAAATTTATGCAGTATGCATGATTTTGTTAATAAAAATAAAATGATAACTATCAGATCAGAAAGAAATGGGAATTAAGTCTTGGATTATGCCTAGGTTTGGTTTTCTGGTTTTAGGTCTACTTTGTTGCACAGTCGCGTTTTATCCAGCATCGACTTGTTAATGAACTTTAAGCAATTATATCTAGGACCAGTGACGTAGCAGGGATGAGCAGCGCCCCTCTCCCGCCCTCTTCCCCCTTCCCCCCTGCCGTGCATCCCTTCCCTGTACCGTTTTGATCCCATAAGTGACGTCAGGGAATGTGCCGAAGCAGATGCGAGCGGCCAGTTCGTGGCTGCTCGTGCTGACGTTAGAAAGGGATGGAGAAGAGAAGGGGCATGTGCGTGGCAGGGGGAGGAGTGGGAAGAGGGGGGGGCAGAGAGTGGGAAGGGTGCCAGTGCCCTGAGGAAGACCATGCCCAGGGCACACCACTCCCCTGCACCCCTCCTTACCATGCCACTATCTGGGACTCCTGGCTTCACCAGTAAAAATAGTGAGGCACACGGATCTTGCGATGTGGCTTCGTTTGCATAGCGAGATTCGGCAGCCATGGGGATTGCAGTGTCCAGAAATTTTTGCAGTTTGAATCTACAAATTCATTTCAGTTATGGGCAATTTTATAATTACACAGGCATCTGGAAAATCAAGAATAAGGTCCCTAAGGGAATTGGAGAAACAAAGAAATCGTGAAGAGTCGATGCCCAAGATGAAGGCTTTATTCAAAGAAATAAATAATCCACATAAAAATGTCTAGGGCCTTAACCTCTGGGAAACATATGGACCCACCATGGTCCGTGTTTCGACAATCTAGTCTTCTTCAGGGGTCCCTACGTGGTCCTAAATGCAGTCTTCATCTTGGACATCAACTCTCCACGATTTTTTTGTTTCTCCGCTATTACTCTCTGTGGAGGAAACCAGGGTCAATTTTCTTGTTCTAAATCGAGCATTTGGGGGCTGATTCTACAAATGTCTCTTTGTTAGGCGGCCGTAGGCGTTGTATCACTGCCAAGCTTAAGTCATCCGCTTTGTTAAAACCTGCCTAACAATCCATTAAAGTCAAAAAATGTAGCTGCATAATGTTCGCCTCTTGAAGCGTCGCCGTGGTTGCAGCAAAGGAATGGCTACAGCCAAAGTAGGCGTGGCCAGTGCCGTAAATTCCATCAGGCGTCGCTGGAGATGGGGGGGGGGGGGGGGTTTCACACGAAAGATAAGAATCGGCGAAGCAGGCCTTCGAAACCCTGGCCTACATTTCCGGCGCCTACCTTTCGCGCACCTCACGACGGACCCGCGACGAGCAGCGCTTTTGGAGGCGGCCGCCCCGAGCGGCGCTGTTTGCCGAACTTGGCTCTTAAAGTCAACGCACGCTCCCTGAATTCTTTCTATTACTGTTGAACGTTGGTTAACGTTGAACAAACTTAACCCCCAAGAAAATGTTTTGTTTACATCGGATAAAAATCTCCCATTCCCTTACTCGTACGGATCACACCACGCAGTGCAAATTTTAAATAGCCGCCTCGTTGCCCGAATTATCTACGAACTACCAGATGTTTACAGCTTTAAGACGGCCTTAAGCTAACTAAACAAAACCAGGAAAAAAAAAAAGGTTGTTTTTAAAATTTAGTTTATGAGGGAAATTTTTTTCCAAACACTGGTAATCACTACTGCATAGCAAATTGTGAGGGATTTTTCTTGCACATGTAAAATATTGAATCTTTAATCTGCTGTGTGTTAACCAATCTTGTATTCTTTATTTTTCCTCTTTTTGACTCTTGTTAAATTCATTTCTTAAATGCTTGGTTGGAAGACTGTGACATTAGCTCATGAAAACTGAGTGTTATTTTTCTTTAAAAAAAAAAAAATACTATGTAAAGTGCAGTCTTCTGTATTCATCCATATTGTATATATCTGTATATGTTTTACTGAGCTACTAAATAACAATAAATATGATGTTAATGGTGGCTTTTGAGTATGTGTACAGTAATTATACATTGAGGTGTAGATTCTATAAATGACATCTAAAGGTAGGCACCAGGTTCGGCTTGCCTAGCCAATCTAGGTTACAATGGCATAGGGGGGTGCGGGGTGGTCTGCCCTGGGCGCGATCTTCCTCAGGGTGCTGGCACCCCTTGCTGTTCTCTGCCCCCTTCCCAATCCTCCCCCTGCTGCTCGCGCACCCCTTCCTCCCATATCTTTTTTAATTTCAGCGCAAGCAGCCACGAGCTTGCTGTTTGCGTCGGCTTTGGCGCTCTCGCTGCCGTCACTTCTGGTCTTTACAAATATGGTAACCCTAGATGGAAGTAAAACCCAGACATCTCAATCCACCCTATAATGCTGGACTTCTTATCATTTAGCTTGAACTAATTCTGTTTGGATGTACTAAGCTTTAGTAAAAGGTCCCCTTTGTTACCTTGGCTTCTTGAGCCTGGAAAAAAGAACGGAGGCCTTTTCCGGGCAATTCCCTCAAAAACTAAGCCCTGTCTTTGCATCCTCTGTTGTTGCCATCGGTACAGAGCCCGTGTAACTACCAGTAATGTATCCTGCTGTTTACTTTGCTTGGTCTCCACATTTGAGAGGATATCTTTGAGTAGATTTATCTGGCTCCTTGCCTCAGCTTCCTGCAGTGTCATTGCTATCAGAGCGGCAGACTTGACACACCAGCTAAAAGCAATGCAGTTGTTAGTTAATCCATTGGATAAGACCTGGGTATTTGTTGTGACAGTTCTTTTTAGGAATTTCTCTACATATTTGCTCCCGCAGGCCTGAATATTTGGAGTGGAGGAATAGCCTACTGGTTAGAGCAGTGGTTCCCAACCCTGTCCTGGAGGACCACCAGGCCAACCGGGTTTTCAATCTAGCCCTAATGAATATGCATGAGAGAGATTTGCATATAATGGAAGTGACAGGCATGCAAATCTGCTCCATGCATATTCATTAGGGCTAGCCTGAAAACCCGATTGGCCTGGTGGTCCTCCAGGACAGGGTTGGGAACCACTGCTCTAACCAGTAGGCTATTCCTCCACTCCAAATATTCAGGCCAGCGGTGACAACAGGGTACGAGGGTTCAAACACCAATATTTAGGGTTACCAGATGTCCAGATTTCCCCAAACATGTCCTCCTTTTGAGGACATGTCCAGGGGTCCAGTCGTCAAATGAATTGATTTGCTAATTTCCACTATTATTCACGCATAAGACGACTGCTGAGTAGAGAGTTGCGCGGGACAGAAATCCCGCCCGTCCCCGCCAGGATCCTCTCCATCCCCACCTGTCTCCGCCAGGATCCTCTCCGTCCCCACCTTTCCCGCAAGAAATTACCTCCATCCCCGCCCATCCCCATAAAAAGCAGCAATTACTTCTGACAGGATCATCAATTCCACAGTTTCTTTTGTGTCTGCTTTCCTTGTGGAATCTCTTTGGTGGAACCCTTTTTTTTGTTTTCTGTTCAGGTAATTAGCTTATAAACCCCTCTTTTACTAAGGCTGACATGTCCATTATATTATATGGACGAACCCTGCTTCCAAAGCTTTCCATCCCCGTGGGAGTCCCGTTGGCTAGAGGGGGGTCCCCGTGGATTGGGGAGGGATTCCTGCGGGACTCCCGCGGAACCCGCGGAATTCCCACAATCCCCGTTCCCGTGCAGACCTCTACTGCTGAGTTCCCCATTAAACTGGCACATGCCTGGGACTGCTAGCTACACTTATTGCATGAGTGCCTGTTGGCAATTGTGTTCATTGATTGTTTTCATTGACTTTTATTGACTTCTATTAATTGTTTTATGTAACTAATAAACCTGTGAGCGTCCAGTTCATCAACTCCACTTCACCAGTTTTGAGCACCGGTTGTGGTTTACGCTAGAGCAGGGGTAGGGAACTCCGGTCCTCGAGAGCTGTATTCCAGTCGGGTTTTCAGGATTTCCCCAATGAATATGCATTGAAAGCAGTGCATGCAAATAGATCTCATGCATATTCATTGGGGAAATCATGAAAACCCGACTGGAATACGGCTCTCGAGGACCAGAGTTCCCTACTCCTGCTCTAGGAGGTGATAAGTGCTACCACAGGGGTAAGGAACTCCGGTCCTCGAGAGCCATATTCCAGTTGGGTTTTTGGGATTTCCCCAATGAATATGCATTGAAAGCAGTGCATGCAAATAGATCTCATGCATATTCATTGGGGAAATCCTGAAAACCTGACTGGAATACGGCTCTCGAGGACCGGAGTTCCTTACCCCTGTGGTAGCACTTATCACCTCCTAGAGCAGGGGTAGGGAACTCCGGTCCTCGAGAGCCATAATCCAGTCGGGTTTTCAGGATTTCCCCAATGAATATGCATTGAAAGCATTGCATGCAAATAGATCTCATGCATATTCATTGGGGAAATCCTGAAAACCCGACTGGCATACGGCTCTCGAGGACCGGAGTTCCCTACCCCTGCACTAGAGAATAAATCAACCCCCCAATCCCAAGCCAATAGGATACTTCAATTCTTCTTATACTCTGTTTCTCTTAGGTAATGTGCACCATAACCCAGACCTCAGAAGCACAACTCGCTGCTCAAAGTGTAACCATTTCATCAAAAAAAGGGGGCTTCTTTGGATCACAAAATATTATTATACCAATTTTTAGTCACACATAAAGTGTATCAACTTATACACAAATTAATACGATATAAATAACAACCTGCTCCAACCATTAATACAGATACCCTAATTTAAAGAAAACTTTCCCAAATAATGAATTCACTAGGAGGTCGAAATATCATCCAGAGCAGACATGTCAAACTCTGGCCCGCGGTGTACCGAAATTTGGCCCGCCAGCCAATTTCAAATTTCCCCCAAAGCTGGCCCGCTGGTACAAACGCCGCATAATTTGTAGGTTTACGCAGCCTGCAGAGGATCGCTGGTTGGCAGTAGCGATCCTAGCAGGCCGCCGTAGCCTCAGCTGCACGTTCCCTCTGGCGCGGTCTCACCCCTCCTCTCACGTACGGGACCGTGGGTGGGACCGCGCCAGTGGGAACGTGCAGCTGAGGCTACGGCGGCCTGCTAGGATCGCTACTGCCGACCAGCGATCTTCTGCAGGCCTCGTGAACCTACTGATGATGGAGGCGTGAACCTGCATAGTCAGGTCCCAAGCAGTCACAGAAATATCTTGCACTGCCCTTCTGATCCCCAGTGCTGGGAAGCTCTCATATACACACAAGCAGAAGAAGAAATGAGCCTGGCACTGCTCAATCCATCCCTCGGACTCCAGAAAAGAAAGGGAAGAAGAAATAAGGAGAGCTGGTGTTAGACGGTGAGCGTGAGCTAGGACCTAAAAGAGAGAGGAAAAGTCTTATTTTTGTTTTGTTTACATCACAGAGCCAGCGTGGGGTTAGAGAGGTTGTATCTTATAACCCTATACTTCTACTAAGACTAAGGGGGTCCTTTTATTAAGGTGCGCATTTAGTGCGCGCTAAATCGGTTAGCGTACCTTAATAAAAGAACCCCTAAGTATCTAAAAAAAAAATTGGCCCGTGACTTAGCCTTTTTTTTCAGATTTGGGCCCCTTATACGATTGAGTTTGACACCCCTGATCTAGAGCCTTAGCAGCTCAGTACATAGAACCTCTTATAACATATATGTTATTTCAGGTCCTTATCCGGGATATATCATTTGGGAAAGTTTTCTTTAAATTAGGGTATCCGTATTAACGGTTGGAGCAGGATGTTATTTATATCGTATTAATTTGTGCATATGTTGATACACTTTATATGTGACTACAAATTGGTATAATAATTTCTTGTGATCCAAAGAAGCCCCCTTTTTTGGATGATATGATCTCATCGTGGGTTGGATTAGTTTGAAAGTGATCCGTGTTCTTCGTTTGATGACCAAAGTGTAATCATAGCAGCTAGCGTAACCTGCAGCTTCTTCACTGGGCTTATTTTTTCTTAAAGTGCTTCTCAAATAAAGTGCTGAAATATTTAAAGTGCTCTAAGTGCTTAAAGTGCAAAGTTATTTATGTTTCTTTTCTCAACTTCTAACTTCATTTTAACTTTAAACTTTTAAGTACTTTTCTTATAGTTAAATGATCGGGAAACCTGCGATCCAACATATTTTGCATGTGCTACGCTTTATCAAGGATCGATTCCCTACAACAGATCAGAGAGAAAACGTATTTCAAATATAATCTCATATATTCTCTCCTAAATTTACTTTTAACAGCGCCCACCTCGACCATTCCATCGCCACCCGACCATTTGTTTGTAAAGTGTCTAAAGATGGTGGTGGCGTGCTTCTGCTTCCTTTTCAACTTCCTTAAAACCAGCTTACTAATGACATCATCATTGCAGAACACCGCATTCAGAACAAAGATGCCCAATCTGCTCCCCATTCAATCCCCTGGGCTCAACTACCTTTAATGTATAAATCCATTTTTGCTCCAGAAAATTTAAATATCTAACTGCATTACCACCCTCCCTCCCTTCTATCTTATCTATGATACGCCATCTAAGGTCTCCCAATGTATGATTTTTATTACACCAGTGTTGAACCAACGGAGCCTAAAAGGACTCCGTCGAGATACTAGACTTATGTTAAACTAAACTAAACCTTAAGTTTGTATACCGCATCATCTCAATAAAGATAGAGCTCGGCGCGGTTTACAGGTAATTCAATAAGTGAGGGTAGGACATGGCGACACCAGAAAATATTTCTTCACCGAAAGGGTGGTTGATCGCTGGAATAATCTTCCACAACAGGTAATTGAGCCAGCAGTGTGCCAGATTTTAAGAAAAGATGGGATTGGCATGTGAGATCTCTTCATGGAGGTAGTTAAGGGATGGGTCATTAGTGGGCAGACTAGATGGGCCATGACCCTTTTCTGCTGTCATTTTCTATGTTTCTATATTTCTAATAAGAAATGAGAGGTTATGAAGAGGATAGCTAGCTTTATATTTTAAATAGATAGCTTTATGTTTTGGAGAAAAGCCAGGTTTTCAGATGCTTTCGGAATAATTGGAATGAGCCTAGGTTCCGCTGCGGAGCAGGGAGGTTATTCCAAAGCTCAGTGAATTTGAAGAAAAGGGATTTCCCCTAATTTACCTGCATACATGACACCTTTTAATGAGGGGAAAGATAGTTTGAGTATATGGGCGGATCTGGTAATGTCAGGTCTCGAAGAATTCCAGGCTAGTGGGATTAGGGGAGGAAGTATGCCATGTAGGATCTTGACAATTAGGCAGGTACATTTAAAGTGAATCCTAAAAATCACTGGAAGCCAGTGAAGTTTTGACAGAATCGGGGAAACATGATCGAATTTACTTTTTGCGAAGATCAACCTAGCCGCAGTGTTCTGGATCCGCTGAAGTCTTTGAAGATTTTTCTTGGTTAGACTTAGATAGATGGAATTACAATAGTCCAGTCTGGAAAGAATGATCGATTGTACAAGGACAGCAAAATGTTGTTGGCGGAAGCAGGATCTCACGTTGCTCAACATGTGAAGACTAAAAAAACATTTTTTACCAGAGTTGAGATGGTCATTAAAGGAAAGTGTAGAGTCAATAATGATGCCCAAAACTTTGCTTGAGAATTTGATCTGTGGAATGAGCATGGGTAACTGATCTAATTTTGGGCCAAGCCAGAGTAGTTTTGTTATGTTCTGTTAAACGAACTTTCAGGCTCCGTTGGTTCAACATTAGGCGTTGGCCTAATGTTCTGGTACCTACCTCAATGGCACCCAGTGACATCTAAGTTAGGCTTACCATATTTTTCTCTGGAAAACCCTGGACACATGATTCCATCCCATTCTACCTCCAGCCCCACCCTATTCCTCCCCAGCCCCGCCTGGTTCCGCCCCAGCCCTGCCCCCCACGACATCTCATCTTATCTTCTGGACGAGCTCCAGCCACGTCTGGAGGGCCTGGAGCATGTGCGAGGTTGTCCCCGCATGCTCAGAGGCCTTCCAGATGCAGCCAGAGCTCGTTGGGGCTTTCCAAAACCCAGACAAATGCCGGGTTTTGGAAAGTCCATCCGGGAGCCCGGACAGTCCTCTAATAAGAGGACATGTCCGAGTTTTCACAGACGTCTGGGAACCCAAACCTAAGTTCACTTAGGCACCGCTAGGCGTGATTCTACAAGTGACGCCTGGCAGTTGATTGACAACCATAGAGATTGACGCCTACAATGTAGGCGCGCTTAGGCGCCGTTTATAGAATCTGGCCCTCAATGTCTAGCCAAAATTTAGCTGCATTAAATCAAGAGGGTTAAGGGTTAAGATACCAAAAGTATTTATGTACTCTCAGATACCCGTTACTCGGATCATCAAAGATCTCAATGAGTTTGTATATACGGGTTCAGATATCAATCATAGAGTACCGAAAATGCAAAATAGTGCTCTAAAGTGCTATAAGTGAATAAATAATCAAAAATAAAGAAATTAATATAAATATATTGCACTTATCTTAATACACCCTACGGGACCCGTTTCACCCGACTTGGGCTTCTTCAGGGGTCAAATATTAGTATTGTCTCGGATTAACAAGACAAAAATGGCGCTTTAATCCGAGACAATACTAATATTTGACCCCTGAAGAAGCCCAAGTCGGGTGAAACGGGTCCCGTAGGGTGTATTAAGATAAGTGCAATATATTTATATTAATTTCTTTATTTTTGATTATTTATTCACTTATAGCACTTTAGAGCACTATTTTGCATTTTCGGTACTCTATGATTGATATCTGAAACCGTATATACAAACTCATTGAGATCTTTGATGATCCGAGTAACGGGTATCTGAGAGTACATAAATACTTTTGGTATCTTAACCCTTAAGTTAAGCCAGTCTACAATAGAGTTGATCTGTGGATTACTTAGACTTGGTACATTGTTTTTCATTTAGTTTTAAATCAAGAGGGGCCAGCAGCGTTCTGATGACGGAAACAAACTATTTGGTCCCTGTCTAAATAAATGTATCTGTTTAGGAGGTCTGCAGTCCTACGGAAAATGGACAAGTTACCCATTGAATTGGAAGTTTTATCTTAAAATTGCTTATCCTCATGACTGATCTTCAGTGGCCCAGACAAATCAGCGGATGGCCACCAGGATGGTCTCGGGGCTCAAGGATCTTCCGTATGAAGTAAGGCTGAATAAATTGCAGCTGTACTCACTTGAAGAATGAAGAGAGAGAGGGGACATGATTGAGACATTTAAATATATCACGGGTCGTATCGAGGTGGAAGAGGATATCTTCCGTCTTATGGGACCTTCGTCCACCAGAGGGCATCCGCTGAAAATCAGGGGAGGGAAATTTCATGGTGACTCCAGAAAGTATTTCTTCACCGAGAGGGTGGTCGATCATTGGAACGAACTCCCACGGCAGGTGATTGAGGCCAACAGCGTGGCAGATTTCAAAAATAAATGGGATATTCATGTGGGATCTCTAATGAGGTAAGGGCAGGGGGTGGTGAGCAAAATCAAGGAGAAGGGTCACTAGAGTGGGCAGACTTGATGGGCTTTGGCCCTTTTCTGCCGTCATTTTTCTATGTTTCTTTGCATCCACCCCCGGTCTGAGCGCTGCCCCCTTCGTTTTCAGCAAACATCTCAGAAAAGTAGAATTATAGCTAAAGTTTAATGCCATGCACCCCCCCCCCCCCCCCGTCTCTTCTCTTTCGAACCAACTAGCTTCCAGACCAACTGGACAGATAACGTCACTCCTCTTAGTTTTAGTCACTGCACTGATTAATGCATTGGGTCCAGCTTCTCAAGAAAAGCAGTTTAACAAGGCAATGAGGGGAAGCCAAGGGATCCCAAGCTGTACAGCTGGGATTAAGTCAACTGAGAGCCCTAATGCCACAGCGCAGGAATCAGCACTTAGCCAGGCTGCCATAAAATTAATTGACTCCATAAATAAAACAGGTTAGGCACAAGAAACCAGGTAATTAATTATACAACGGCTGGCTACATGAGGTTTTCCTTCCATTGAGTGCAGCAAAAAAGAACAATTGTAGGCCATGTGACACCTGCTAGCGTTCCAGATCTTTATCATATCAACGGCAGTCCAATAGATTCCCAGACAGGCAGGCAGGATTTCCTTCTATTGAAAGCAGAGGGTTATATAGCTACCGTATTTACCATACTTACCTTTTTAGCTGCCCCTAACACAGGTTATTCTTTCCATGCTTTGCTGGTTCTTCACTTTGCAGACAAGGGGAAACTTGTTTCAAAAGGCCACATTTTCTCCTTTCTTCATAGAAACCTAGTAGTTGTTCTCTTGGGTTGCTATTTTGCCCTTTGTCCTCCATATCTCAAAAAAAGAGATATAGCAAAATTAGAAAATTTACAGAGAAGGGTGTCAAAAATGATAAAGGGAATGGGACAATTTCTCTGTGAGGAAAGGCCAAAGAGGCCAGGGCTCTTCAGCTTGGAGCAGAGACGGCTGAGGGGAGATAGGGTTAAGGTCTGTAAAACCCTGAGTGGCATGGAGTGGAACGGGTAGATGTGAACTGCTTGTCTGCTCTTTCCAAATATACAAGAACTAGGGGGCATGCAATGAAGCTACTAGGCAGTAAATTTAAAACAAATCAGAGAAAATATTTCTTCGCATGCGATTAAACTTTGGAATTCATTGCCAGAGACTGTGGTAAAAGCAGTTAGCAATGCAGAGTTTAATAAAGGTTTGGACAAGTTCCCACAAAACTAGTCCATAAGTCATTATTAAGATGGACTTGGGGAAAATCCAATACTTAAGCATAAAATCTGTTTTGGGATCTTACCAGATACTTGTGGCCTGGATTCACCACTGTTGGAAGCAGGACACTGAACTTGATGGACCTTTGGTCTGCTTCAGTATGGCAATGATTACGTTCTTAATTTAATTTCTTTACACATACATATACAATAGTCTTTAATTGTGTTCGGGGCTTTTCTTTACACACTAAACTAAACTAAAACTTAAATTTATAAAGCTCTACTCAGTTTACAGTGTATAATGTTAAAGGTAAAATAATAAAAATGAAAATTTACAATAATCAATATTTTAGATGTTTACAGAAGATTTGAAAAGAATCTAGTTCTCTCAGCCAAAGCCATAGTTCAGTTAGTTTGAAGAAAGACTTCCCCAATTTACTACCGTGTTTCCCCAAAAATAAGCCCTAGTTGCCAGCAGCAGCATCAGCAGCACTCCCCCCCGCCGCGAACCCATCTCTCCCTCCCATTTGAACCGTGAGACAGAAATAAATGTACCTTATAACAAACCGGCAGCGGCAGCAGCAATCTAGATAGGCTGCTTCACGGCCTGGGCTGTTCCTCTGCCGCATTGCTAATGATATCAACAGTGATACGGCAGAGGAACGGTCTAGGCAGCAAAGCAGCCTGTCTAGATTGCTGCCGACGCTGCCGGTTTGTTATAAGATACATTTATTTCTGTCTCGTGGTTCGGATGGGAGAGATGGGTTGGCGGGTGGGGGGAGGGGGCAGGGGGATAGAAAAATGCTATATAGGGGATGGGAGAAAGGGAGGGATAAAAGCTGCAAGGAATGGGAAGGAGGGATAGAAGCTGCAAGGGTTCTGCTGCACAAGGGATTGGAGGGAGGGATAGAAGCTGCAAGGGATGGGAAGGAGGGATAGAAGCTGCAAGGGTTCTGATGCACAAGGGATGGGAGGGAGGGATAGAAAGATACTGCACAAGGGGATGGGTGAGAGGGGAGAAAAGATGCTGCACATGTGGGGGAGAGAAAGGAAATAGGAAGAATTGGAATGGAAGAGAGGAAGGGAGAGATGATCATTGTACATGAAAAAAATAAGACATTCCCAAAAATAAGACCTAGGGCCTTTTTTGGGCCCAAAATTAATATAAGACAGTATCTTATTTTCAGGGAAACAGGGTAGTAGAAGCTATACCTTTCAAAGAGGGAAAAGACAATTTAAGTTTTTGCATAGTTCTTTTATTTTTCAAATTCTTTATTCATTTTTCCATCTTACATCAAGAACACAATATTACATCATTTAAACCTCGTAAACATCACTTGTATTTCTTTTAACATCATCTTAAAAACATACATTTATACACTCTCTCCTTCCCACAAATATTTTAATCAAAAATATCATATAAATATTATCAATTGATTTAACCTTAATCTAACTTTATACCCTTCCCCCCTCCCCCCTATGTATAAGTGTACTTTCAATGGATAATGGTGTCTAATCATTTCAATAACTTGTCAATGGCCCCCAAATCTTTTTAAAATTATTATAATTCCCTCTTTGTATGGCAATTACTCTTTCCATTTTGTAAATGTTTTTGCATTGTTCTAACCAGTCCACATTTTTTGGAGTTCCAAGACAGGGGAATTAGTAGCGGTCAAATGCCGAATAAGATCTTAAAGGTTAGACATGCACATTTAAAGTGTATTCTGGTAAATATTGGAAGCCAGTGTAATTGAGCGAAAAGCGGCGATACACAGGGCAGGATTAACCAATAGGCCAAGTAGACACGTGCCTAGGGCCCGAAATTGTCAGAGTAACATAGTAACATAGTAGATGACGGCAGATAAAGACTCGGATGGTCCATCCAGTCTGCCCAACCTGATTCAATTTAAATTTTTTTTTTTTTTTTAATTTTTTTCTTCTTAGCTATTTCTGGGCAAGAATCCAAAGCTTTACCCGGTACTGTGCTTGGTTTCCAACTGCCAAAATCTCTGTTAAGACTTACTCCAGCCCATCTACACCCTCCCAGCCATTGAAGCCCTCCCCTGCCCATCCTCCACCAAACGGCCATACACAGACACAGACCGTACAAGTCTGCCCAGTAACTGGCCTAGTTCAATCTTTAATATTATTTTCTGATTCTGACCCGATGAAGGAGGGCATCAACATTGATTTTTCCAAACGGCGATGGGCCCCTCCAGCATTGATCGGCAATGCGAGCCCCCCAATTGGCAATACAGCCCGCCCCCCCCATCGATGGAAAGTAAGACAAGCAAGCAACGCAGGTAAGAAAGGCAACAGGAACTGTAATTGTGCAAGCGGTGCTGCTTGCCCAAAGCTTCCCTCTGACGCAGCTTCCTGTTTCCGCCTGGGCGCATGGTGGGGTGGGGCGGGGCAGAGGGCCCAGTGTACTTGTGTGCCTAGGGGCCCTCGACAAATTAATCCTGCCCTGGCAATACATGCTCAAATTTGCCTTTACCAAAGATCAGCCCAGCTGCAGTATTTTGAATCAGCTGTTTTTGGCTAAGCTAAGATACATAGAATTACAATAGTCTAGCCGTGACACAACAAACAATATGACTTCCTATTCAGTTGTAGGAAGAGCATTTTGGGACCCTGACCAAAGTTCTGCAAGTCAATGAAAGAGTGATATTCTGGGGACGTGGTACAATGATAGAAGATTTTTGGCCTTTGGAGAGAAGTACAAAATCCGGGTTACCAGGGTTCCATCCTTCCCTGAAGAAGCAGATCTTCAGGAGGTGGGTTCATCATGCTGATGCCTCACTGATCCTTGGTCTTCCATTCAAGGGGTTGAGGAGTAGATGGAGAGTAAACAGGGGCTGCCAGAGGTTATGGTAAGAGCGGATAGTGTAGCTGGTTTTAAGAAAGGTTTGGACAATTTCTTGAGAAAGACATGGGGGGAGCACTGCTTGTCCTGGATCGGTAGCATGGAATGTTGCTACTCCTTGGGTTTTGGCCAGGTACTAGTAACTGGGATTGGCCCCCATGAGGATGGGCTACTGGGCTAGATGGACCATTGGTCTGACCCAGTATGGGTGTTCTTATGATTTTATGTGAACATAAGAACATAAGAATTGCCACTGCTGGGTCAGACCAGTGGTCCATCGTGCCCAGCAGTCCGCTCGTGCGACGGCCCTTAGGTCAAAGACCAGTGCCTTATTTGAGACTAGCCTTACCTGCGTACATTCTGGTTCAGCAGGAACTTATCTAACCTTTTCTTGAATCCCTGGAGAGTGTTTTCCTCTATAACAGCCTCCAGAAGAGCGTTCCAGTTTTCCACCACTCTCTGGGTGAAGAAGAACTTCCTTACGTTTGTCTGGAACCCTTCTAACTTTAGCGAGTGTCCTCTCGTTCTTTCTACCTTGGAGAGCTTGAACAAACCTGTCTTTATCTACTTTGTCTTGAATTCCTGGAGGGTGTTTTCCCCTATGAGAGACTCCGTAAGAGCATTCCAGATCTCTACCACACTCTGGGTGAAGAACATCCTTATGTTTGTACGGAATCCATTCCCTTTCAACTTTAGAGAGTGCCCTCTTGTTCTCCCTACCTTGGAGAGGGTGAACAACCTGTCTTTATCTACTAAGTCTATTCCCTTCAGTATTATGAATGTTTCGATCATGTTCCCTCTCAGTCTCCTTTTTTCAAGGAAGAAGAGGCCCAGTTTCTCCAATCTCTCACTGTACAGCAACTCCTCCAGCCCCTTAACAATATTAGTTGCTCTTCTCTGGATCCTTTCGAGTAGTACTGTGTCCTTCTTCATGTATGGCGACCAGTGCTGGACACAGTACTCCAGGTGAGTGCGCACCATGGCCCGGTACAGCGGCATGATATTCTTCTCCGATCTGTTCGTAATCCCCTTATCATTTCTAGCATTCTGTTTGCCCTTTTCGCTGCCGCTGCACATTGCATGGACGGCTTCATCAACTTGTCGATCAGAACTCCCAAGTCTCTTTCCTGGGAGGTGTCTCCAAGTACTGCCCCGGACATCATGTATTCGTGCATGAGATTTTTGTTACCGACATGCATCACTTTACACTTATCCACATTGAACCTCATTTGCCATGTCGATGCCCATTTCTCGAGCTTGATTATGTCACGTTGCAGATCTTTGAATCCCCCTGTGACTTCACTACTCTGAATAACTTCATATCGTCCACAAATTTAATCACCTCACTCATCATACCAATGTCCAGATCGTTTATAAAGATGTTGAAGAGCACGGTTCCAAGCATCGAGCCCTGTGGCACCACACTGGTGACGCTCTTCCAGTTCTAGTATTGTCAATTTACCCCCATTCTCTGTTTCCTATAGTCCAGACAGTTTTTAATCCACATGAGTATTTCACCCTTGATTCCATGGCTTGCAATTTTCTGAAGTAGTTGCTCATGTGGAACCTTGTCGATTACCTTCTGAAAATCCAGATATACAATGTCGACCGGATCGCCCTTGTCTATCTGTCTGTTTACTCCCTCGAAGTGCATGTGCTAAATCAGTGGTCTCAAACTCAAACCCTTTGCAGGGCCACATTTCGGATTTATAGGTACTTGGAGGGCTTCAGAAAAAAAAAAAAAAAGTTAATGTCTTATTAAAGAAATGATAATTTTGCATGAGATAAAACTCTTTATAGTTTATAAATCTTTCCTTTTGGCTAAGTCTTAATAATAATATTGTCATTTATAGCTAAAGAGACATGATCAAGAAAACTGTTTTATTTTACTTTTGTGATTATGATAAACAGACCGAGGGCCTCAAAATAGTACCTGGCGGGCCGCATGTGGCCCCTGGGCTGCGAGTTTGAGACCACCGTGCTAAATGGTGAAAATGAAGTTAAGTACAGAAAAAATGTGCTAAGTGATTATGTGAGCACAAAAATGTATGAAGCAAAAGGACCTTTTGGCTACTTACACAAGTGAAAAAGATAAAACACCAGACACAGTAGACATAAAAGCCATACCTTACCTGTCCGATCCTGTTCCGATCCGTTTTCGAGTCTTGCTGGGCTCCCCATTCACTAAAGGCTCCCCATGCAAATGACCTAATCAGAAACACGCCCACAAGTGATCCCACAGATCGCTGAAGATAGATCGCGACGCATGTGCAGACCATCATTGATGGCTGTACATGCGATCCGCGCATGCGCCGCTCTCCTGCACCAGCGAGATCAAAACAAAGGGGGAAGGGTTGGGGAAGTAATGGCAGGCAAGCAGCAAAGGCAGGCAAAGGCAGACTCGCTGCAGCCTCTTTTAAAGAAGCCGAGGGGGGAGGGGGGAACTGCCAGACAACGGAACTGAACACAAAACCCGCCCCGACTCTCAGGCTCTCTGCTGCCCTTCCCCGCAGTGCGAGCCCGTGGTTTTAAAGCAAGGTTGCATTGCGGGGAAAGGCGGCAGAGAGCAGGAGAGTCGAGGTGGCATTTTTCCCCACAGACTCAGCAGGCTTGCTGCTTGAACACAGGGGGCAGGCAGGGCGGCAGAGAGTAGAGTTTTTTTCAGGGCTGAACCTTATAAACTTCCTTGAGCTCTTCTTTATTAAACTCCCCCAAGGACTGTTTCTGCTTAGAGAATGACATGGTGACAAAATTCATCACCGTTCCCGTCCCCGCGGATAACTGCGGGAAATAATCCCATGTCATTTTCTAGTGTCTATTTCAACCTCAGTCCTTCTACATCAGCATTCTTCAAAGCAAAGCTTGTGGGTCAGTGGTTGTGGCCATTCATACTCTGATTCTTCCCTCTCTCTTTAAAGAATGACATGAAGATGGTTTCCCGCGGTTATCCTTGGGGACGGGAACGGTGATGAATTTTGTCACCGTGTCATTCTCTATTTCTGCTGCTGCCGGTCTGGCTCCTCCACGTAGCGCACACATGGCTGCCCCACACTTCACAAGTACGGATAAGTTTCTCCACCTATCTGCATTCACAGTCAGCTGCAAGCATGGAGTTTCAGGGCTGCAGGGCTGGTATTTCAGCGCGGGAGAGAGCAGGAAAGGAGCGAGCGACTGGTCCTCATCCGTTGCTTGGTTTCGGATCGGCCGGCCCAGTCGGTGTGCCTGAAACATGTTGGCGAATCGCTGCCTTCCTAGATTTGCATGCCATTTCCCTCATTTGCATACACGGATCGGATCGGGTGCAGACAGGATCGGCCAGAAGGTTAGTGAATCGGGTCGGGGTCACAAAGGGGTCGCAAACCGATCAGTTTGCTTAGTTAATCTAGCCCGTAGTGAGAATGAACATAGTGAAAAATCAATAAAACTATAAATGTGAAAAGGGAAATCAGAGAGAGCGTCGATGCCAACGTGGGCCGCAACCTTGCGCCAGGGAAGTAAAAGAAAAGAGGTCCAGGGGAAGGCAAGAGGCCTGCGCAAGCGGCAAGGAGAGGAGTGTGTGTGGGGGGGGGGGAGTGGGGGGGGGGGGGGGGGGGGAAGCAGAGAGGAGGTGTGCTGCGCCCTTAGGAAGACGGCACCTGGGGTAGAATACCCCTCCCCCTCCCGCTACTATGTCACTGCCAAAGCTTATAGGAATTGAATGGGTTTCGGTGCATTTGCTGCGGAGGTGGGAGGGGGGAGGGGCGGAAACACTACTGTAGCTTTGTAAAAAGAGCCCTGTTATTTAGGGCTGCATTTCAATTAAAAATTGTAATTGCAAGTTTCAAAGTATATATATATATATTTTTTTTTTCCACTGCAGCTCCTTGTGACTCTGGACAACGAAAGGTTAAGTGACTCGCTCAGAGTCACAAGGAGCAGCAATGGGAAAGAAAAATCATACCTTTAATCTTGCAATTAATTGCTATTAAAACTTTAATCAAAATGCAGCCCTTCCTGGAAGATAATCTTACTACTTTAATTAAAGGTATTCAGTCATTTGATATAACCTCCTGTCATCCTACAGGACAACAAAGCAGTTCACCATTTTAGAAGAATTAAATTTAAAAAAAAAAAAAAGAAAAGAAATGGAAAAAAAAGTGCACAATTACAGAATGAGGCAAAAAATAAAAAAAAAATTAACCCCTACAGTTTTTTTGTAGTTTTCTCAGCATCCGCTTTGAATTTCAATGAGAAATTTTACGTATTTATTTAATCATCATACTTATGTATCACTGTTAAGCAATGTTGAATTATCTTAGGCTATGTCGATGTTACTGACATTTTAGCTTTACTGCCTAGCGATTTTTGCATGTTAAACATGTTCGAGCCAAAACACAGTGAAAATAATGTCACTCAAATGATACAATTAACGATGTAAGCAGGCAGCAACTCAGCGGGGGAGACGATAGGCCAAAACGGTCAATGGCGTTTGGCGGGATGAATTGATTTTGAACGA
This sequence comes from Geotrypetes seraphini, assembly GCF_902459505.1. Taxonomy (NCBI): domain Eukaryota; kingdom Metazoa; phylum Chordata; class Amphibia; order Gymnophiona; family Dermophiidae; genus Geotrypetes; species Geotrypetes seraphini. The sequence continues at coordinate 174,085,921 of NC_047091.1, read as the reverse complement.
GAAGACCCAACGTGAAACGTGTTTCGGCCTCTAGGCCTGCATCAGGAGTCTGATGTGTTGTTCTACACGGTGACACGTCAGAACCGCGCGGGACAAAAACGCACCGACAATTCCGCGCAGGACTTATGCGCTCTGCCTTAAAACACTTCCTGTTAGCGCTCTGGGGGGGGTGTAGGGGAACTCCCCCCACTAAGCTTACAAGTATTCCCGTTCCCATTGGGGGGGACTCCTCCCCACTACACTTAAAATTGCTGAATACCCAAAAAAACAAAGGAAAATGACAGTTTCCACTGTAATGGAGTGGGTTCCCTCCCCCACACCCCCCCCCAACAGAAGCACAAACATTTGTAAGTTTACTGGGGGCCCCCCTCAGAGCGCTAACAGGAACTGTTTTAAGGCAACGCGCATAAGTCCTGCGTGGGATTGTTGGCGCTTTTTTGTCCCGCATGCTTTACTTACGGTACCGTTCAACATACGTCATCTGTGCTGAAAGACTCAGGACGGGATTCTATAAGCGGTGCTGGTATCGGCGGCTGCCTAAGAAACTGCCGCTGATTGAATGTCGATTACACTCTGGCGCCATTTGTAGAATTGCGAGTATTTTGTAAAACAGGCGCCTTAAATATAGGCCTGAAATTTAAAGGCCTACATTTAAGGTGCCGGTGTCGCCTATGGAAGTGCATAGGGATGCCTATGGATATCTAAGGCAACTGCTGGAGCAAACCTTGCCCCTGCTGCCTTAGGCATCTGTAGGTTTCCCTATGTAACTCCATAGGCATGAGACCAGCACCTTAGAATGGCACCTTCAATTTTTTTTAAAAAAGCCCCTTGATTGGTCAGTTAAGCGGCGGTAGGGCGCTTACCGCCGCCTAACTTCAACGCGTCGTATACAGAATTTGGGCCTCAATGTCTATAAAATATGCCAAATGTCACTGTGGAGAAATGGGCAGATAAATGGCAAATGAATTTTAATGTGGAAAAATGCAGAGTGATGCATTTAGGCAGAAAAAAAGATCACAAGTATATAGTATGTCAGGTGTAACTCTTGGAAAGACCGAACAGGAAAAGGACCTGGGTGTACTGATAGATAGGACCCTGAAACCGTCGGCGCAATGTGCGGCAGCAGCGAAGAAAGCAAATAGAATGCTAGGCATGATAAAGAAGGGAATCACGAGATCAGAGAAAGTTATAATACCGCTCTACAGAGCCATGGTCAGACCGCACCTGGAATACTGCGTCCAGCATTGGTCTCCATACCTAAAGAAGGATATAAAACTGCTAGAGAGGGTGCAGAGACGAGCAACGAAGCTAGTGAAAGGTACGGAGAACCTGGACTACGAGGAACGACTTAGGAGACTGGGGTTGTTCTCCCTTGAGAAGAGGAGACTGCGAGGGGATCTGATCGAGACTTTCAAAATACTGAAAGGATTCGACAAAATGGAGCAGGGAAAGCAGTTATTTACAATGTCCAGTGTGACACGGACAAGAGGACATAGACTGAAGCTGAGGGGGGACAGGTCCAGGACGAATATCAGGAAGTTCTGTTTCATGCAGCGAGTGGTGGACACCTGGAATGCTCTCCCAGAGGAAGTAATTGCAGAATCCACTGTTCTAGGATTTAAGGGTAAACTAGATGCACATCTCTTTAAGAGTGATATGGGGGAAGGGTAAATTAGATGCACATCTCCCTTGAGAAGCATACAGTGATATGGGGACTAAAACTAGGCCAGGGTACACCTGGCGGGGCCTCCGCGTGTGCACATCACCGGACTTGATGGACCCAGGGTCTGATCCGGAGATGGCAATTCTTATGTTCTTAATATTTGCATGCCCTCTCCCTATAGGCTAAGCCTTTTACACCTGCATTATGATGTCATAGAGCCTTATGGCTATATAAACATAGAAACATGAGGCAGCTAAAGGCCAAACGGACCATCCAGTATTCCCATCTGCAGCATCCACTATCTCCTCCTCTCCCTATTGGTTAAGGTTCTTAATATTTGCATGTCCTCTCCCTATAGGCTAAGGCTCTTTACACCTGCATTATGATGTCATAGAGCCTTATGGTTATAGAAACATAGAAAGGGTAAATTAGATGCACATCTCCCTTGAGAAGCATAGAGTGATATGGGGACTAAAACTATGCCAGGGTATACCTGGCAGGGCCTCCGCGTGTGTGGATCACCGGACTTGATGGACCCAGGGTCTGATCCGGAGATGGCAATTCTTATGTTCTTATGAATGTATATAAACAGAGCCGCCATTCACTGTTTTAGTCTTTCGCTTCCCCGCTGGGTTGCTGCTTGACAATTAACAATGGGGTCCTTTTACTAAATCAATTAGCGCGAGCTAAATCAGTTAGCACACCTTAGTATAAGGACCCCAATGTGTCCGAATTTTGCAGTCACTTTGGGAAGTTCTTAACAGCCTTGTCGCAACGGTCCCTATGGCAAGGTCCCTATGGCAAGCTGTCCCAGATCATCTGCAGTGCTTCCGCAAGTTTGGCAACTGTTTGTGGCTTTGAGCGGAACTTGTGAGAGGTCTTCAGAATTGCTCCCTAGATATACCGACAAAACTTTCTTCACAGTGCCGAGCTTTCAAATTTTGGGGATGATACGCAGCCGCTATCGCCTTTGCTCCGAATCTTCTCCACCCAGAGAGTGGTAGAAAACTGGAACGCTCTTCCGGAGTCTGTCATAGGGGGAAACACCCTCCAGGGATTCAAGACAAAGTTAGACAAGTTCCTGCTGAACTGGAACGTACGCAGGTAGGGCTGGTCTCAGTTAGGGCGCTGGTCTTTGACCAGAGGGCTGCCGCATGAGCGGACTGCTGGGCACGATGGACCTCTGGTCTGACCCAGCAGCGGCAATTCTTATGTTCTTATGAGGTTGGCTCTGAGGCACTGTGGAATGAGGCATTATGACATCACAATCTCAGCTCTGGAATGTTGCTCTCATTGGGGTTCCGGAATCTTGCTATTCTTTGAGATGCTGGAATGTTGCTACACCTTGGGTTTTGGCCAGGTACTAGTGACCTGGATTGGCCACCGTGAGAATGGGCTACTGGGCTTGATGGACCATTGGCTATTCTTCTGTTCTTATGTTCAGTGTCTAGATTCTCATTTTGTCTGCTACCAACACTTTGCCTATGATTGCTGTTCCGATCCCAAATGCTTTGGAAACTGCGAGCTACTAGAGCATATTGTGATGTATCGTCATTTTGAATTTTGGTACAATCTCTCGTGATCAGTCAGCTTGATTACGGTAATATTGCCTATTTAGGGATATCTCAGAGAAACATGCAGCGACTATGGAGGGTTCGGAATGTGGCGGTCAGGTTAATTTTGGGGCTAAAGATATACGATCATATAACACCGTCTTATCGGAAGTTGTATTGGCTTCCGATGGAAGCCCGTGTGAAGTTTAAATTTGGTTGCTTTTGTTTTAAGGCTCATTTTGGTCTTACTCCCCAATATCTAGTCTACAGAAATATATATGGAGAACTTGGAATATGAGGAACGACTCAAGAAACTGGGACTGTTCTCCCTTGAGAAGAGGAGGCTGCGAGGGGACATGATCGAGACGTTCAAAATACTGAAAGGCATCGATAAAATAGAGCAGGAAAATAAATTATTTACATTGTCCAACGTGTCACGGACAAGAGGACATGGTTTGAAGCTAAGGGGGGACAAGTCCAGGACAAATGTCAGGAAGTTCTGCTTCACGCAGCGAGTGGTGGACGCCTGGAATGCTCTCCCAAAGGAGGTTATTAAGGAATCCACTGTGTTAGGATTCAAAGGCAAATTAGATGCGCATCTCCTTACGAGAGGCATAGAGGGTTATGGGTGACTAATCCGCGTGTGCGGATTGCCGGACTAGATGGACCATGGGTCTGATCCGGAGATGGCAGTTCTTATGTTCTTATGACCTCTTTTTCTTTGCGACTAATAAACACAGAAGTTTGCATTTGAATTTTGTCTTTCCGCCTGTTAAAAGTTGTAAACTTATAAAATACCGTCGACACCTTTTGTCATATCAGGCGGCTTTATGGGGTAAGGATTTGGAACATCTGATGTCCTCTAATTCCTATGAAGAATTTAGGAGAAATTTAAAAACAAATTTGTTCTCCAAATACTTGGGTAATTAATTTGCATACAGGTGGATATTAAAATTTCAGTAGCTTGTTTTGTTTAGCTGTAATTATCTGGTTATTTAATCTTTATTCTATTCAATTGTATATCTTTTTGCTAAATTTTTTGTTAACTGCTTAGATCTTCACAGTCCTGCAGTATATAAGCTGATTGCTATGTTATATTTTAAAGAAATGAGCTGTAAATTATCATTTTACCAAACAGAAATTATTCAAGTTATTGTTTGCAGAAGTCTACGTCACTGTGACATCATTAACAGTAAGCTGGTATCTTTTTTTTTTTCTTCAAATAATGGTAGTTTTACAATGTATATGTTTGTGAATGGGCAAAAATTGCTCGGTGTTCATATTAAAAAGTCTAATTTTTCTGTGTTTAAAGAGAATCCCATTTCACTCAACACATAAATGTGTGTAGTAACAACAAATAAATCTGTAAAATTTAACTTTGAAATTTCAAGTAGTTGCTAAGAAGACAGCAAAAAAAAAAATAAAATATTTGCCTCAACCTGGAGCCCTTTACTAAGAACATAAGAGCTGCCATACTGGGACAGACTGAAGGTCCATCAAGCCCAGTAACCTGGTTCACAATAAGAACATAAGGGTTGTCATAATGGGACAGACCGGAGGTTCATCTAGTCCTAGTATGACAACTCTTATGTTCTTATGTGAGACAAGTATAGACAATCAAGCCATTGTGACATCATTGATGAGGTTGGCTCTTAGGCATTGGTGGAATGAGGCGTTATGACATCATAATCTCAGCTCTGGAATGTTGCTACTCTTTGGGTTTCTGCCAGGTACTTGTGACCTGGATTGGCCACTGTTGGAAACACGATACTGGACTTGATGAAGGGGAATTGGGACTTGTATACTGCCTTTTTGTGTTTTGGCATTACAAAGCCGACATTCAAAACGGTGAGCACTGGAGGATTAAGCGACTTGCCCAGGGTCACAAGGAGCAGCACCGGGATTTGATCTCACTACCTCTGGGTGCAGAGGCAGCAGCCCAACCAGTGAGGTTTGGACAAGTTCCTGGAGGAAAAGTCCATAGACTGCTGTTGAGACAGACATGGGAGAAACCACTGCTTGCCCTGGATCAGTGGCATGGAATGCTGCTACTATTTGGGTTTTTGCCAGGTATTTGTGACCTGGATGGACCTCCGTGACGACGGGATACTGGGCTAGATTGGTCTGACCCAGCAAGACTATTCTTATGTTTTTATCTCACTGTCTTCAGTGTGGCTATATTTCCATGCGTGTAGTGGGGGTAAAACCAAGACTGGCTGGGCTTGTTCCCTGGGACACTGAGCTTCATGGTCTCTCCGCTTATAGGAACCTTCCTGGCCCAACCAAACGACAGATCCATTAAAGCTTGTTTCGATACGTCGGCATTCAGAACCCTGGTCCAATCCCTCGTACCAAGTCAAATTGACTACTGTAACATCGCCTACTTAGCCATTTCCCAAAAAAATATGCGACATTACAACTACCGTATTTTCGCGGATATAACGCGCACCCGTGTAAAACGCGCACATGGGTATAGCGCGCAGAAACCACACTTGTATGTACGGAAACTTTTGTATACAGCGCTCATGGGTATACCGCGCATGCTGCCCGACTCTCCTCTGGCCACCCCGACTCTCCTTTCGCTCTCCCTGACTCTCCTCTGGCCACCCCGACTCTCCTTTCGCCCTCCCCGACTCTCCTCTGGTTGCCCCGACTCACCGTTCACCCGCCCTGACTTTCCGTGCACTGCCCCACCTCTCCGTGCGCTGTCCCGACCCGGAGTTTTCTCAGCAGAATTTCCCAGACCACCTCTTCCTCTCAACACATTGACACGCTAGTGGGTTTATTTTATAGCTTTTTCACTCCCTTCGGTCTGCCTGTCCCCCTTGAAGTCCTGTCCCCCCTTGAAGTCCTGTCCCCCCTTGAAGGTCTGCCTGTCCCCCTTGAAGGTCTGCCTGTCCCCCTTGAAGGTCTGCCTGTCCCCCCTTGAAGTCCTCTCCCCCCTTGAAGGTCTGTCCCCATCCTGAAAGCCTGATGCCCCCCCTCGACGTCCGATTCTTCTCCCCCCTCGGCAGGACCACTCGCACCCCCACCCCGAAGGACCGCCGACTCCCCGACAATATCGGGCCAGGAGGGAGCCCAAATCCTCCTGGCCACGGCGACCCCCTAACCCCACCCCGCACTACATTACGGGCAGGAGGGATCCCAGGCCCTCCTGCCCTCGACGCAAACCCCCCTCCCCCCCAACGACCGCCCCCCCCAAGAACCTCCGACCGCCCCCCCAGCCGACCCGCGATCCCCCTGGCGACCCCCACGACCCCCCCACCCCCCTTCCCCGTACCTTTGGTAGTTGGCCGGACTGACGGGAGCCAAACCCACCTGTCCGGCAGGCAGCCAACGAAGGAATGAGGCCGGATTGGCCCATCCATCCTAAAGCTCCGCCTACTGGTGGGGCCTAAGGCGCGTGGGCCAATCAGAATAGGCCCTGGAGCCTTAGGTCCCACCTGGGGGCGTGGCCTGAGGCACATGGTCGGGTTGGGCCCATGTGCCTCAGGCCGCGCCCCCAGGTGGGACCTAAGGCTCCAGGGCCTATTCTGATTGGCCCACGCGCCTTAGGCCCCACCAGTAGGCGGAGCTTTAGGATGGATGGGCCAATCCGGCCTCATTCCTTCGTTGGCTGCCTGCCGGACAGGCGGGTTTGGCTCCCGTCTGTCCGGCCAACTACCAAAGGTACGGGGAAGGGGGGTGGGGGGGTCGTGGGGGTCGCTAGGGGGATCGCGGGTCGGCTGGGGGGGCGGTCGGAGGTTCTTGGGGGGGGCGGTCGTTGGGGGGAGGGGGGTTTGCGTCGAGGGCAGGAGGGCCTAGGATCCCTCCTGCCCGTAATGTAGTGCGAGGTGGGGGTAGGGGGTCGCCGTGGCCAGGAGGGTTTGGGCTCCCTCCTGGCCCGATATTGTCGGGGAGTCGGCGGTCCTTCGGGGTGGGGGTGTGAGCGGTGGGGGTGCGAGCGTCCTTCCAGATGATGAATCGGGCGTCGGGCGGGGTGTGAAATATGTAAAAAAAAATTTGTATACAGCGCTCAGGCATATAACGCGTGAAGGGTATGCGCGGTACGTAAAAACGCGTATAACGCGCGCGTTATATCCGCGAAAATACAGTAATGCAAAATGCAGCAGTCAGATTAATCTTTGGACTAAAGAAATTCGATCATGTATCACCCTACTACCGGCAGTTACATTGGCTACCGATGGAAGCACGCATAAAGTTTAAATTTGCCTGCTTCTGCTTTAAAGCGCTAAACGGACTTGCCCCTAAATACATAATTGACCTTTTCTCCTTCTCTGCCAACAGACACAAGAGAAGCTCTCATTCCTACTTCGTTTCCCCCCCAATTAGAGGTTGTAAACTGAAAAAAACACCATGAACACCTTCTTTCACATCAAGCAGCATTGTGGGGTAAAGACCTAGATCAACTGCTTTCGCCCACTACTTATGAGGAATTCAGAAAACGTCTAAAAACTCAACTGTTCCTAAAGTATCTCGACAACTGACCCACTCGTCTTCTTTCTCCTCCATAGTGATTCCTCTGTCCAATTAATCTCTTTCTCCTCAATAACGCATTTCCGGTCCTATTAGCTCTCCTCTTCCCCCCTCTTAAATTCAATCAATTTGTACCTCGCTTAATCTATTGTAAACCGCATAGAACTTAACGAGATTGCGGTATATAAACTGTTATTATTATTATTATAAGAATAGCCTTACTGGGTCAGACCAATGATCCATCAGCTCACGGTGGCCAATCCAGGTCCCTAATACCTGGCCAAAACCCAAAGAGTAGCAACGTTCCAGAGCTGAGATTGTGATGTCATAATGCTTCTTCCACAGTGCCTCAGAGCCAACCTCAGCAGTGATGTCACAATGGCTTAATTGTCCTATACTTGGCACAGATAAGAACATAAGAAGTCAACTGTTCCTAAAGTATCTCGACAACTGACCCACTCGTCTTCTTTCTCCTCCATAGAGATTCCTCTGTCCAATTAATCTCTTTCTCCTCAACAACGCATTTCCGGTCCTATTAACTCTCCTCTTCCCCCCTCTTAAATTCAGTCAATTTGTACCTCGCTTAATCTATTGTAAACCGCATAGAACTTAACGGTATTGCGGTATATAAACTGTTATTATTATTATTATTATTAAATATGCAGGAAGGCCCTAATTCTAGAAAGTCTGCTAAAAGTTAGGCACCAATTTGATAAATCCTAGGCGACCAGTAGAGAATCAGCTCAGCATCACCTAAGCATTCTTAGTTGGCACTCAGCATCTTAATATTTAGGTGTCCCTTAATTTATAAAAGGGATTTTTCTATGTCTAAAGATAGACACCATATCAGAGCCTAACGGCAGCTGATTCATAAAACTCACGAACATGCCCTTGATCCGCCCCCCTTAACATGCCCACTTTTAGTGTAGGCTTTTTGGGTTAGGCCAGGGGTGGGCAACGAGGGCCGCAACCTTTGGGTTTTCAGGATTTCCCCAATGAATATGCATGAGATCTATTTGCATGCACCGCCTCCATTGTATGCAAATGGACCTCATGCATATTCATTGGGGGAAATCCTAAAGACCCGACTGGATTGTGGCCCTCGTTGCCCACCCCTGGGTTAGGCGCTTACTTTTTTATTTAATCGCCTTTTTCGAGGTAGGCGTCTAACTTTCAATTAAGTCCGGTTAAGGCCGACTGTGAGGTTGGGCTTATTGGCCAATTAAAGCAGGCGTCTAACTTTAGCCGGACTTTATAGAATCAGGGCCGAAATGTCCATGTTAATAGCTCTTGGCTCTCGCCCTGAAAGACCAGAACAAGGTCAAGAAGATTAAACCATAACTATTGCGACTCATTCCTATAGCGCAGTGTATCGCAAACTGTGTGCCGCCTGAGATTCCAGGTGTGCCGTGAGACGCCGGGGAGGAGGAGAGGCGCCGGTGCCGGCGAACCGCGGACAGGACATGCCTCTTGCGGTGACAGGCAGCCGGCGCCGGCTCCTCTCCCCGTCTCTTCCCTTCCAGCACAGAGCTCCGTCGGGAATGCCTTCGCGCATGCACGGACGTTGATGGGACGATGCTGCGTAGGCACGTGTGACATCATCGCGTCAATGTCTGCACGCTTCCAGATGCCTCGAGCCGTGGCTATCACGTAGAGTGTGCCGCAGCTTCGCAACGTTTGCAAGACATCGCTATAGGACTAATTGTACACAGGATGGGGTAAATTCTATATGACACCTACATAATTAGCGCTTGAAAAAGCACTATTCTATACAACGCGCTTAAAGCTAGGCGGGGTTTTAAGAATAGCGCTTACTGCTGGGAACCACGCTTAATTTTAGGCATGGGTGCCCTTATTCCACAACTACGCACGCAACTCAAAGGATCGCCCTCGACCCGCCCATAACCTGCCCGTTTCTGCACCTCCTTTTTTGACTCGTGTGTAAATTTTAGGTGTAAATTCTGCACATAATTCCACCCCCCTCTTTACTAAGCCGTGGTAGAAGTTTCTACTGCGGCCCGGAGAACTAAATGCACCGACGCTGCTCCGATGCTCTCTCTCAGCGCGGAAACAAAAAGAAAAAAAGAAAAAATCCAGTTCATTTCTACTTGTCTCTGTGCTGTTTTTTAAGGCACTTGTGTCTGAATCAGCTTCAGCTCCCACCCAGGGTTTTCCTATCACCTGCTCCATCATAATCTCTGGCTGTGACATCAGTCTGTTGCCATGGGGTGGGGTCTGTGAGAAAAAAACAACAACTGACTTTAACAAAATTACTGTATCTCTGATAATAAGAAAAGAGGGAGCATGAACATCACATAACAGGTACATTAACTCATACTATTTTTTCTATGACATATTTAGTTGCTTTTCTTGGGGTGCCTGCAAAGAGGTTAGTTCTGTGTGGACCGTACTCAAGGGTATGTCACATATGTACTCATCTCTCAGATTTACTACTCTTAATAGTTGCACTATGCCATAGGACGCTGCTTTCTAGAATCCATCTTTTTATCATATAGAAAGGGCGATCGGTCAAAGTGTGGCCTAGTGGTTAGAGCTGCAGCCTGAGCACCCTGAGGTTGTGGGTTCAAACCCCGCACTACTCCTTGTGACACTGGGCAAGTCACGTAATCCTCCACTGCCCCAGGTACATTAGATAGATTGAGAGCCCACCGGGACAGAGTGTGAGCCCACCGGGACAGATAGGGAGAATGCTTGGAGTGCCTGTGTGTAAACTGCTTTGAGTGTGTTTTTAAAACTACAAAAAGGTGGTATACAAGTCCCAATCCCTTTCCCTAATGCCATAATGCCTGGCAAGAACCCAAAGAGTGGCAACATTCCAGAGCTAAGACTGTAATGTCATAATGCCTCATTCCACCAATGCCTAAGAGCCAACCTCATCAGTGATGTCACAGTGGCTTGATTGTCCTAGACTTGGCTCACTTCTACTATTGTAGTGGAGGAAAGTGTGGCACAGTGGTTAAAGCTACAGCCTCAGAACCCTGAGGTTGTGGGTTCAAACCCCACCCTGGGCACGTCACTTAATTCTCCCCTGTCCCAGGTACATTAGATGGACAAATAGGGAAAGCTACAAAAAAGAGGCAGTATATAAGTATTCACTTTTAATGAAGCCCTTGACATCCAAAATAATTGAGATTACTCCTGCCTCCATTTTCATGGGTTCTGATTGCATTTCTGGGTGCCGTCCCTCCTTCTGTTATACATAACTAGCTGATGGCCCGGCGTTGCACGGTTATTTAATTATAGCAATAACACTGTAAATGGATTCAAATAAAGATACTTTATAGTGGTGAATGAAAATATTTTTTTACTTTATAAAAAGTACAATATTCAAATTATAATGTGAAATATTTGACAAAATGAATACAATACAACTAACACAAAACTTGATTATAAACAACATTTTTAGTTTCACCTCCAGGAGCAAGAACATATACATTATTGGGTGAACCCACCCTTCCCACGTGTGCAGGTGGGCCGCGAGACCCCCAGAACATATCACCCCAGGTAGTGAGGGATCTGCATACGAAGTTTCGTTCAAATCGGTCCCACAGCTTTTTACATTTTTTCCATTGACTTGAATGGGTGAAATCTGATTTTCTGTTTGTAGCTCCGCCCACGTGTGCAGGTGGGCCGCGAGACCCCAAGAACATATCACCCCCGGTAGTGAGGGATCTGCATACGAAGTTTCGTTCAAATCGGTCCCACAGCTTTTTACATTTTTTCCATTGACTTGAATGGGTGAAATCTGATTTTCTGTTTGTAGCTCCGACCACGTGTGCAGGTGGGCCGCGAGACCCCAAGAACATATCACCCTAGTGAGGGATCTGCATACCAAGTTTCGTTCAAATCGGTCCCACAGCTTATTACATTTTTTCCATTGACATGAATGGGTGAAATCCGATTTTCTGCTTGTAGCTCGGCCAACGTGTGCAGGTGGGCTGGAAGACCCCCAGAACATATCACCCCAGGTAGTGAGGGATCTGCATACCAAGTTTCATTCAAATCGGTCAAGCCGTTTTTGAATTAATGTGAGAATGGCATCTTTTTACATTTTTTCCACTGACATGAATGGGTGAAATGTGATTTTCTGTTTGTAGCTCCGCCCACGTGTGCAGGTGGGCCGCGAAACCCCCAGAACATATCACCCCAGGTAGTGAGGGATCTGCATACCAAGTTTCGTTCAAATCGGTCCCACAGCTTTTTACATTTTTTCCATTGACTTGAATGGGTGAAATCTGATTTTCTGTTTGTAGCTCCGCCCACGTGTGCAGGTGGGCCGCGAGACCCCCAGAACATATCACCCCCGGTAGTGAGGGATCTGCATACCAATTTTCGTTCAAATCGGTCCCACAGCTTTTTACATTTTTTCCATTGACTTGAATGGGTGAAATCTGATTTTCTGTTTTTAGCTCCGCCCACGTGTGCAGGTGGGCCGCGAGACCCCAAGAACATATCACCCCAGGTAGTGAGGGATCTGCATACCAAGTTTCGTTCAAATCGGTCAAGCCGTTTTTGAATTACTGTGAGAATGGCATCTTTTTACATTTTTTCCATTGACATGAATGGGTGAAATCTGATTTTATGTTTGTAGCTCCGCCCACATGTGCAGATGGGCCGCGAGACCCCCAGAACATATCATCCCGGGTAGTGAGGGTTCTGCATACCAAGTTTCGTTCTAATCGGTGAAGCCGTTTTTGCGTGATCGCGGCACATACATACATACATCCGATTTTATATATATAGATTAATCACTAGCTACTGACTTTCACATGACCACTCTGCTTTTGTGGTTTTCTCCCTTACCATTAAGTTTTTTTTGTGTGTGTGTGTGTGTTTGTGTTTTTAGCATTGAGCTTTGTGTCAGTTGCTTCTATGTATGGAAGTTGCAGCCATTGTTTGATAATGGGCAGCAGCTTTGCATAGCTATATAAATACATTGTAATGCTATATTTTTTTTTGTCCAGTGAGGTGGAAAATTTGCTTTGTTCAATTCACACAGCATGTACGAGCCCAGAAAAGAAAAGGAATTCTCATTTCTACTTGCAGCTGCAATTTATACAGAATGATTTTTTTTGTTGTTGTTTTTAAATTAAAAAAAAAAAACCACCAAAATTTCTTTTCTATCTCCCAGTAATGAAAGGGGCATTGTTTTGCAAGATAATTCCTACATGATATTTGGCAATGAGAGGTGGCAGCATTCCAGATCTGGCTGGTTTTTTGTTCAATTAAAAAAAAAAAATTAACTTGTATTAACTATATATTTCTAAAATCCATGTTGCTGGATTTCTTTTGCTAATAGCAAAGCCTGCCGCTGCGGCTAGAATTTTCGGCAAAAGCTTGTGGAATTCCACCACCAAATATTCTGTAGTCTGGTTTGATTTTCTTTATAACTTTGATATATCGCTAACAATTAAAAAAAACTTAAACTTAAAACAATTTAAAAACCTTTTTTTCTGTGGGTGTTCAATCTTACAATATTTCCAGGGAAAAAAATATGTGAGCACATTTTTGTTATGAAGAATGAAACATCACTGCTCTCTCATGAAGAGCTGACTGGATTCAGTGAGACTTAAGGGTTCAAAGCACCTGTTGGTTTGTCACATTAATACTGACGCTCCGTTTTAGATCCCATCGTAGTGTACTGTTAGCACAGTGATTCCCAACCCTGTCCTGGAGGAACACCAGGCCAATCGGGTTTTCAGGCTAGCCCTAATGAATATGCATGAGAGAGATTTGCATATGATGGAAGTGATAGGCATGCAAATTTGCTTCATGCATATTCATTAGGGCTAGCCTGAAAACCCAATTGGCCTGGTGTTCCTCCAGGACAGGGTTGGGAACCACTGTGTTAGCAGACTCTAGACCAGGGCTGGGCAACTCTGATCCTCGAGGGCCAGAATCCAGTTGGGTTTTCAGGATTTCCCCAATGAATATGCATGAGATATATTTGCATGCACTGCTTTCAATGTTACTTCGAAAAATTGCGAGCCATGGAATCGAGGGTGAAATACTCACGTGCATTAAAAACTGGTTGGCGGATAGGAAACAGAGAGTGGGGGGTAAATGGACAAAACTCAGACTGGAAAAGCATCATGACTCAAGTGCCGCAGGGTTCGGTGCTTGGGCCCGTGCTCTTCAACACATTTATAAATGACCTGGAAATTGGTACGACTAGCGAGGTGATTAAATTTGCAGATGATACAAAGTTATTCAGAGTAGTGAAGACGCAGAAGGACTGCGAAGACCTGCAACGTGACATAAACACGCTCGAGAAATGGGCTGCGACATGGCAAATGAGGTTTAACGTGGATAAGTGTAAGGTGATGCATGTCGGTAACAAAAATCTTATACACGAATACAGGATGTCCGGTGCAGTACTTGGAGACCCCCCAGGAAAGAGACTTGGGAGTACTGATTGACAAGTCAATGAAGCCGTCCGCGTAATGAGTGGTGGCGGCGAAAAGGGCAAACAGAATTCTAGGAATGATTAGGAAGGGGATCATGAACAGATCAGAGAAGGTTATCATGCTGCTGTACCGGGCCATGTTATGCCCCCACCTGAAATATTGCGTCCAGCACTGATCGCAGTACATGAAGAAGGACATGGTACTACTCGAAAGGGTCCAGAGAAGAGCGACTAAAATGGTTAAGGGGCTGGAGGAGTTGCCGTACAGTGAGAGATTGGAGAAACTGGGCCTTTTCTCCCTTGAAAAGAGGAGACTGAGAGGGGACATGATCGAAACATTCAAGATACTGAAGGGAATAGACTTAGTAGATAAAGACAGGTTGTTCACCCTCTCCAAGGTAGGGAGAACGAGAGGGCACTCTCTAAAGTTGAAAGGGGATAGATTCCGTACAAATGTAAGAAAGTTCTTCTTCACCCAGAGAGTGGTGGAAAACTGGAACGCTCTTCCGGAGGCTGTTATAGGGGAAAACACCCTTCAGGGATTCAAGACAAAGGAGATAAGGACAGGTTGTTCACCCTCTCCAAGATAGAGAGAACGAGAGGGCACTCTCTAAAGTTGAAAGGGGATAGATTCCGTACAAACTGTAAGAAAGTTCTTCTTCACCCAGAGAGTGGTGGAAAACTGGAACGCTCTTCCGGAGGCTGTTATAGGGGAAAACACCCTCCAGGGGTTCAAGACAAGGTTAAACAAATTCCTGCTGAACCAGAACATACGCAGGTAAGGCTAGTCCCAGTTAGGGCACTGGTCTCTGACCTAAGGGCTGCCGCGGGAGTGGACTCTGAGCACGATGGACCACTGGTCTGACTCTGCAGCGGCTTTTCTTTTGTTCTTATGCTATGTTCTTATATTCATTGGGGAAGTCCTGAAAACCCGACTGGATTACGGCCCTCGAGGACCGGAGTTGCCTTCCCCTGCTCTAGACCTTTGACTTATACTTAAATGCCTCGACAAAGATCTGGTTGTAGATATCCAAAAGCGGGTAACGAAAGGGGAGATTTTTACTCTATGTTCCATCTTTGCCTACCCAAAACCAATAACTGTGGAAACGTTGGTCTTGATTCCAAGCTTTATTCCAAGTTCATCATAAGATTGATGTGTACATTAGGTGCGTAGCATGTCATCACAAATGATACACAGAAAGAGATCGTGGTAGGGACCCGACACGGTCCGTGTTTCGATCGGAAAGACCTTCCTCTGGGATCCAAAGTGATGAAAACCACAAAATCTAATATGCTACCAAGCAGACGAGTTCCTGTGTGTGTGAACGGTGCTGGGTCTGGCAGGGCGACCGATAAAGCTAAGCTGCCTCTGAATTTGTTTTTACTGAGTATTATGTTGACATTGTAATGCAGTACAGTGTTCCCCTGGTCATTCGCAGTCAGCGGTTGGCGGTCCTGGTCATTCGCGGTATTTTCCAACCGCGAACCGCCGACAAGGAGAGGGCAGCGGGAGAGGCAGGAGAGAGCAGCCGGAGCGCCGCGAGTGCAGGAAATCGCTCGCAGTACGCTCCGACCGCCTCTTTCTGCATGAAGTCGGGCAGCTCCTGATTGGATAAGGCCCGACTTAGTGCAGGAAGAGGTGGTCGGAGCATACCGCGAGCGATTTCCTGCACTCGCGGCGCTCCGGCTGCTCTCCTGCTGCCCTCTCCCGCTGCCCTCTTCAGGCTCCCCCCATGAAAACCGTATTCACCGTATTTTTGAGATTCGCGGGTGTTCCTGGAACGGAACCCCCCGTGAATATCGGGGGAGTACTGTATTCTATGCCATAACTTTGTATTGTAATTTTGAATATTTTCACTGCTCTAATTGTCTTTTGCATGTGCTTGACTTATTCCTGCTGTTCACCACCTTGAGTGAATCCTTTCAAGTTTCCAAGTTTCCAAGTTTATTATATAATTTGATGAATCGCCTATTCCAAGTTCTAGGCGATGTACAATTGCTAAAATAACCAAATATGGGTAACAAATCACACAGACATAAATCTAAGCAAATTAAAATGACAAATACAAACATTCCTATACAAAGTTTAAATCAATTAAATTAAGTAACTTATACATACGATATCAAAACAAAAGGGAAAATTATTAAGGGATTACAATCAGTGTTTAATTCAATATATTTAAGGTAAAAACATTAGGAGGGGAAACAAATAAAGTTTGTAATGAAATATTAGATAAAAAGAGACAAAATTCACTAAAAGCATCTTTAAAGAGAAAACTCTTAAGTTTGGTCTTGAATTTGTCCAAATTCTTTTCCTCTCTTATATATAATGGGAGGTCATTCCAGGACTGAGGAGCGGTTATAGAAAAAATAGTGTGACGCCTCGTGTTAATAACTTTTCATGAGGGAATGGCCAGTAAGTGTTGGTCTTGTGAGCTCAAATATCTAGAGCTAGAGTAAGGAATTAAAACTCTAAAAATAAAAGCAGGGGTTTTAAATAATAGGGATTTAAAAGTAAGCAAACATAGTTTAAATAAAATAAGATGTGCAACTGGGAGCCAATGTGCCTTTTTAAGTCATGGAGAGACGTGATCAAATTTTTTGGCTTTGTAAATAATTTTAATAGAGGCGTTCTGAATAATTTGAAGACATCTGATTTCTTTTTGTGGCAAACCTTTAAACAAGGCATTACAAGAATCGATTTTAGAGATTACTAGAGAATGAATTAAGATTTTCAAAGACTTTGCGCATAAGAATTTGGCCACAGAACGAATTTGGCGAAGTCTATAGAAAGTAGATTTCAAAAAAGGCTATGGTAAATAAATCCTAATCAATAAACCTGCCAGATGCAAATTGAAATGTCCTATCTGCAGAATCGGAGAGGAGAGATCAGGGATGCCCTTTCAGAGTGCTCTCTGCTCAGACAAACGGCGACGGAACCCGCAAATGAAGGGCTGAGGCAAGATCTAGCGTTCACGGTGGAGAAAGGGCACCTACGTCTGCGCAGGTGCCCACCTGGCCAGTAGTGATCATCACATGGCAGGGTCTGATATAAGAGCTAATTTGGAGTGCGGTCACACCGAGCTCAAAGGTCCTGGATTTCAAACATGTCGACATGTAAGATAAAGGGATACCCGAAGAAAGAACTGACGGGACAGGAGGGCATAAGAGAAGCAGAAAGATAGTGGCTCAAGCTGAAAGGAGCTACAAAAATGTCAGCACGTCTTTATGTATGGAAAGTAAAATAATAATAAAAAAAAGCACAAGAAAAGGGAAACTGGTTTGAGTCTCCAAAGAGAACACAGAAAACTATACTGGATAAAACCTAAAGAAGCAAAGAGAGAAATAGGGCTGGTAAAATGTTTAGGGTTGTAAAGACAGAGGACAAGAATTTTTTTCAGGTATATTAGGGAATGGAGAAGACTAGACATGGTATTTTAAGAAAGATGCTGAGCCACTGCTATGGGGAGACAGGATGCTGTGCTTGTTGGACCTTTGGTCTGTCCCAGTACAGTAATTCTTATGCTCTTATGTGAGCCAAGTATAGGGCAATGAAGCCATTGTGACATCACCGATGAGGCTGGCTCTTAGGCATTGGTGGAATGAGACATTATGACATCACAACCTCAGCTCTGGAATGTTGCTATTCTTTGGGTTTCTGCCAGGTACTTGGGACCTGGGTTGGCCACTGTTGGAAACAGGATACTGGGCTTGATGGACCTTTAGTTTGTCCCAGTACAGTAATTCTTATGCTCTTATGTGAGCCAAGTATAGGGCAATGAAGCCATTGTGACATCACCGATGAGGCTGGCTCTTAGGCATTGGTGGAATGAGACATTATGACATCACAATCTCAGCTCTGGAATGTTGCTACTCTTTGGGTTTCTGCCTGGTACTTGGGACCTTGGTTGGCCACTGTTGGAAACAGGACACTGGGCTTGATGGGCCTTTGGTTTGTCCCAGTATGACAATTTTCAGCCTTTTCCTGAAGATGAGATAGTTTGTCTCTGTTCTTACGGAGAGTGGGAGAGAGTTCCAGGTTAAGAAAAAGCTGCCTTCTTATACTGACCACAGATTTTCTGATTATCTGTCTTGAACCTGACAGACTTTTTTACTTGGTCCCTCCGGTGCCCAGTATTTTTTTTTTTTTTTTTTTTTTTTTTTTTAGTTTATTCTTATATACCGCCATACCCATGCGAGTTCAAGGCGGTTTACATCGAGTTATATTAGGGTCTGCATAGACAGGCAGATTTACAATTATTTGTCAGAATTACAGATTTGTTATTAGAATTACAGAGTAACAGAATTTCAATTATTTATCAGCTTTATTTGAACTAGACAGAGGATGAGGAAAGTGGGGAAAAAAGGGGGGAAGGCCTCATAAGGGGGCCGGATTGGGGAGGGGGGGAGATATTGTCAGGGGGGGGAACAATTCGGGTCTTGTTTGCTGAATAGGTAAGTTTTAAGTGATTTTCTGAACCCGAGGTAAGTGGGGGCCTCTAGTATCATTTGTGCTAGCCATGGGTTCAGCTTGGCTGCTTGGAAGGCGAAAGTTCTGTCAAGGAATCTTTTGAAGTGACAAAGTTTGGGTGAGGGGAAGGCGAACAGCTGAATACGACGGGATTTCTTGTTGGTGCGGTTGAGGTTGAAGTGAGGGTTGATGTAACTTGGTGAGGAACCATTTACAGCCCTGTAACAGAAGCATGCGAATTTGTAAAGGACTCTAGACTCGAAAGGCAGCCAGTGGAGTTGGTGGTAGAATGGGGTGACGTGTTCCCATTTCTTTAGGCCAAAGATGAGGCGCACGGCGGTATTCTGGATTATTTTTAGTCTCCTGGTTGTTTTCTTCGTGGCGTTAAGGTATATGATGTTGCAATAATCTAAAATGCTGAGGATGGAGGATTGTACAAGAAGGCGGAAGGAAGTGTCATTGAAGTATTTTTTTATAGTGCGAAGTTTCCAAAGTGCAGAGAAGCTTTTCCACGGCCTTAGTCTGTTGAATGGGCTTGCAAGGAAAAAGAAGACTCCTTAATGAACACGAGCATTGGAAAAAGCGTAGACGTTTCACATCAAAGACAGACCAAAAATGATCCCGTGTCTTAGGACCACAATTTATTCCTCATTAGTCTCTAATTGCATCACTGATGATGTTTTTAATTGCCGGTACCTGCTGGATTAGAAGACACAAATAGTAAAAATTAATGACTTTAAAACATAAACACTTAAGAATGAAGAAAAGGTAGAGGAAAACAGAATGCAGAGGTGGAAACACCAGCACCAGATGGCTATTAAAGATTAATTATAGCCAAGCAGCAAATCGCAACTTCCTGACATTTTTCTCAGCAGTAATTTCCAACAGAAGGGCAATGACGGGAAAAGAAATGACCACATTAAGAAGTGCAGAGCTCCAGTAGCCATACTGATCCTGGACCAAATTGGGCTTTTGGTGGTTGTGTTAGCCTTAACTGGACCATCAGAATTATCCCTAAATCATGATTTACATGAGCATTTGAGAGTCTGCTTTTGAGAAGGGATGGTATGGCTCAGAAATTTTTTAAAAAGGGCCTGATATGCAGCTGGCGGTGACCAGTGGTTTTTTTGCCTATCGCCAGTGTTATTCCAGTGCCGGGTTGTGTCCGGGCTCCAGTACTTATATATCATATAGAATTACGTATAAAATATTATTTTTCACATTCAAGACCTTAGAAACAAATTCCCCTGACTTTATAAACTGACTATTGATCCCCTACACATCATCCAGATCACGCCGATCGCAATCCTCAGCATCTACTTACAATACCTACATAAATTACGAATTCAATTTAAATGCGCTTGTATTTCTTTTAAAATTCTACATGGTATCGTTAATCCTCTTATTCCTTTATTTTGGAACGTTTACCCATTCTCCTTTGCAAGAGGTATCCAAAAATTTAAACTCTCCCTTCCTTCTAGAGAATGACACGGTGACAAAATTCATCTCCGTTCCAGTCCCCGCAGATAACCGCAGAAAATAATCCCATGTCATTTTCTAGTGTCTATTTCAACCTCAGTCCTTCTACACCAGCATTCTTCAAAGCAAAGCTTGCGGGTCAGTGGTTGTGGCCATTCATACTCTGATTCTTATGTGAGCCAAGAATAATGAAGC
Organism: Geotrypetes seraphini; assembly: GCF_902459505.1. Taxonomy (NCBI): domain Eukaryota; kingdom Metazoa; phylum Chordata; class Amphibia; order Gymnophiona; family Dermophiidae; genus Geotrypetes; species Geotrypetes seraphini. Next base: position 174,065,657 of record NC_047091.1, on the reverse strand, counting down.
CATTGTGACATCACTGATGTGATTGGCTCTTAGGCACTGGTGGAATGAGGCATTATGACATCACAATATCTGCTCTGGATACCAGAGACTGTCATTCTGTAGTGTCTGTTTCAACCTCAGTCCTGCTGATCAGATCAGTGCTTAGCGCGATTCTATGAAAGGCATGCGCTGTATAAAGACTTGCGCTTAGTGGTCGGGCGTGTCGCTAACATTTAGGCGCATCCATTTAGGCCAAGGCTAAATACCTGCGCCTAAGCTGTGTAAGGATCGGGAATATTCTATAACAGTGCACTTAACCCATGATCTGCGCATGCTCCTCCCCTGGCCATGCTCCCTTTTGAAATTCGCGAGCCAGAACTGATGCGCACCACTTCATAGAATGCACCTACCAAGTTGTACATGTAACTTCTAATTGGTGTCAATTATTAGGTGTTAATTTCCAATTATTGCCACTGATTGGCTTGTTAACAATTAGGTGGTGTGCCCAAAATGGCTGTGCATACTGATTTGTGCTCGCAGCTTAAGATGCCATATATAGAATTTGGGCCATAATGCGCCCAGGCATATAAATTGCACACGAATATAGGCCCTACCACCTCCTAATTTAATTGTTTTAATTGGTTTGGTCTGCACAGCAATCGACTGTGCCAATTAAAAACTCATTTTAAAAACTACACAGGCGCCGGCATCACGCCTTCAGAGGTGCCTTGCAGTGTCTAAGGTCACAGGAAGGCGTGGTTTGTGCCGGAAATGAATCTAGGTGCCATTTGGCACCTCTGTAGATGCGATTCACGTCAAAGATAGGGGCTGGGAACCGTAGGCTTTCCAAACCCTGGCCTACATGTTTGGCACCTACCTTTGATGTGACTCGCTATTCTGCAAATGGTGCCGTAACGTGATTATCATCCAACCAGTGCCATTTTTGCAGGCAGCTGCTGAGTATGGCGCCCTTTGCAGAATCTGATCCATAATTAGGGTTACCAGATTTTCTGTTTGGAAAATTAGGACCCCTAGACCTGCCCTCAGGCCCGCCCAGTTCTACCCATTCCTGCCCCGTTACGCCGCAGTCCCGCCTCCAATCCTGCCCTAGCCGAAAGCCTGAAGTCATAATGCCGTTGTACAGGGCCATGGTGAGACCTCATCTGGAGTACTGTGTGCAATTCTGGAGGCCACATTACAGTAAAGATGTGCGCAGAATTGAATCGGTTCAACGGACGGCCACCAGGATGATCTCGGGGCTCAAGGGTCTCTCGTACGAAGAGAGACTGAACAAATTGCAGCTCTACACTCTTGAGGAACGTAGGGAGAGGGGAGACATGATCGAAACATTTAAGTACCTCACGGGACGTGTCGAAGTGGAAGATGATATTTTCTTTCTCAAGGGACCCTCGGCCACAAGAGGGCACCCGCTCAAACTCAGGGGCGGAAAATTTCATGGCGACACCAGAAAGTATTTCTTCACAGAGAGAGTGGTTGATCATTGGAACAAGTTTCCAGTGCAGGTGATCGAGGCAGACAGCGTGCCAGACTTTAAGAATAAATGGGATACCCATGTGGGATCCCTACGAGGGTCAAGATAAGGAAATTGGGTCATTAGGGCATAGACAGGGGGTGGGTAAGCAGAGTGGGCAGACTTGATGGGCTGTAGCCCTTTTCTGCCGTCATCTTCTATGTTTCTATGTTAGCCCCACCTCCTGCTGCCTGCTCTCGTCAGGCAGGAGGACATCCGCAAATGCACGGATCTGACGCGATGATGTCTTGCGCGAAGGTGATTTCTTAGAAGCTTTTCGAAACCTGGACAAAGTGCCGGGTTTTGAAAAGCCATCTGGACCCCCGGACTTGTCCTCAAAAGGAGGACCTGTCCGGTGAAATCCGGACGTCTGGCAACCCTACCCATAATGCCTGCTGTACTATTTGATTTTTCTACAACGTATTTGCAAAAGAAACACATTTGTTTTTAAGGGCGTTTCTTTTTAGGTTATTGCTGGTGTGATTACTGCACAAAAGCAGCAGAAAACCTAAACAGAGAAAGAAAAATCCTTAAAAAAACAACTGCACTAATTTTGCAATTAGAGGGTCTTAGTAAAAATGCACCAGCGTAGCACCCATGGCATGCAGGGAGTGCGCATGGTTTGTGGAATTATGTATAACAATCTTATTATTCCCCCCCACCCCTTTTTGCAAAACTGCGCAGTTTTTAGCGCTGGTCGCGGCGGTAACAGCTCCGATGCTCATAGGAATTCGATGAGCGTCGGAGCTGTTACTGCCGTGGCCAGCGCTAAAAACATTAGTGCGGTTTAGTAAAAGGGAAAGTATCTGTGTAAAAAAATTTCGGTATTCTCCTCTAGGTTGTAAAAAAAATATCTGTATTCAGAATTCAAGAATCTTTATTTTACAATGGCTGGGGGTCATTTTATAAAGTTGTTTTTTTATGTGGCAATGAATTTCTGTAAAACTCGTAGGCCTATATCCTTTAAACGGCGCCATAACTTAGCTGCTGGTAGGCACCCTACGGACAGCTAAGTTAAATATAAAATGCCACTTAAAAGTGGTTAAAAAACCCACAATTCTAGGTGCCTATCAGTGACTAATCAAAGAGTGCATGCATCATGCCTATGGAAAATGCAGACCCCTAGGCCCACCGAGTTCCACCCATCCCTACCCCGTTACACCCCAATCCCACCCTAGTCCTGCCCCCCGCTGCCTGCTCCCAACGGCAAATTGCTTGGAAAAGTCGTCCGGGCCCCCAGACGTCTGGTAACCCTAGCCTTACGATGCCTAAGCCCAGAAGCGTCGTCATAAAACTTTTCTGTAGGGTTCATAGATAAAACCGCCAAAGACAAAGGCGCGCGCCGACAACTGTGCGCAAGACGGAAGCGCGCGCCGAAGAAAAAGAGTGTTTTTAGGGGCTCCGACGGGGAGTTTTGTTGGGGAACCCCCCCCCCACTTTACTTAATACAGATTGTGGTGGTGGCATGGGGTGTTTGGGGGGTTGTAACTGCCCTCATTATACTGGAAACTTAACTGTTTCCCTGTTTTTTGAAGTTTTCAGTAAAATGTGGGGGGTTACAACCCCCCAAACCCCCCACAACGCGGCGCAATCTATATAAAGTAAAGTGGGGGGTTCCCCCCACATCCCCCATCAGAGCCCTTTAAAACAGTCATTTTCTTCGGCACGCGCCTCCGCGTTGCGCTCAGTTGTCTGCGCACGCCTTTGTCCCGGTGCGCTTTTGACCTGACACCTTCTCTGTAGACACAATTCAACTGAAAGGTAAGTGCCGGAAATGTAGGCTTTGAAAACCCTGGCCTACATTTCCGGCGATGGCCTTTCCTGAAGCCGCGATTCTATAAACGGTGCCATCGTGTGATCGACGTGCGATTGGCAGCCATTTTTAAGGCGGCCGCCACTGCCAGTGCCGTTTATAGAATCCTGGCCTTAGTGGCTCTTGTTCCAAGCTATGGTAAACACCAATGCGTGCCCACTATGGCTTAGAGTGGCATAACGCAGGGCCCATCGAGCGGTATTTTTGACAAGTGTACATGGTACTAGCATGCTAAAAAATCAAATCAAATTTTTCACTGAGAGGGCGTGACTGAGGTGTGGAGATTAGGTGTGTCGGTGCTAATCTGTTAGCGCACCTACATTACTGCGTGCTAATTTAATAAGAACATAAGAACGTAAGATTTGCCGCTGCTGGGTCAGACCAGTGGTCCATCGTGCCCAGCAGTCCGCTCCCGCGGCGGCCCTTAGGTCAAAGATCAAGTGCCCTGTTTGAGTCTAGCCTTACTTGCGTATGTTCTATTCCAGTAGGAACTTATCCAACCTTGTCTTGAATCCCTGAAGGGTGTTTTCCCCTATAATAAAGTTTCCAAGTTTATTAAAATTTTGAAGTAGATACTGAGAAGAGGACCTTAAAGCTCTTATAGGTTCATGTGGAATAAGAAGTTTATGGATAAAGGCCGGTTCCTTAGTGCTTTGAGCCTTGAAAGAAAGGATAGCTATTTTAGATATGATATGGCGTGATATTGGCAACCAGTGAGCTGTTTTTAGTAGTGGAGTGACATGGTCGAATTTCTTTTTGTTTGTAATAATTTTTATGGCCGTGTTTTGTATCAATTGTAGTCGTCGGATATCTTTTTGGTAGATACCCTTATACAATGCATTACAGTAATCGAGCTTAGATATGACAAGAGAATGTATTAGAATATTGAGAGATTGAGGGTCTAGAATGTTTGCAAGAGAACGGATCATGCTTAGTCTAATGAAACAATTTTTTACTACAGAGCTAATTTGTGGGTGATAAGTTAATTTGTTATCTATTATTACACACAAGATTTTAGTTGCAGAGACAGAAATAATAGGGCTAACAGCCTCCGGAAGAGCGTTCCAGTTTTCTACCACTCTCTGGGTGAAGAAGAACTTCCTTACGTTTGTACAGAATCTATCCCCTTTTAACTTTAGAGAGTGCCCTCTCGTTCTCTCCACCATGGAGATGGTGAACAACCTCTCTTTCTCTACTAAGTCAATTCCCTTCAGTATCTTGAATGTTTCGATCATGTCCCCTCTCAGTCTCCTCTTTTCTAGGGAGAAGATGCCAGGTTCTCTAGCCTCTCATTGTACTGCAATTCCTCCAGCCCCTTAACCATCTTAGTCGCTCTTCTCTGGACCCTTTCGAGTAGTACCGTGTCCTTCTTCATGTACGGCGACCAGTGCTGAACGCAGTATTCCAAGTGGGGGCGTACCATGGCCCGGTACAGTGGCATGATAAACTTCTCTGATCTGTTTGTGATCTCCTTCTTAATCATTCCAAGCATTCTATTTGCCCTTTTCGCCGCCACCGCACATTGCGCGGACAGTTTCATTGACCTGTCTACAAGTACTCCCAAGTATAGTATCGCACATCGCGTAGGATTAGCTCATGAGTCCTTTCTGCCTACAAAATAGGTGGTGATAAGGGCTCATATGATAATTTTTGTTGAGGACTGTATACTAAAAGCGACATTAAATCGGAAAATGGAAAATCGCCCGTTGTGTTTTCACAGTGAAAATTGACCTCAGCGCAAGGGAGAGACCTGCATAAGGGCACGCTCAGGCCATAATTTTATAAGGGGTCCTTTTACAAAGCTAAGGCAAAAAGCTAAGTGCGCCTTTATGCAGGTCTTTCTTGTGCACAAAGGCCATTTTTTTGATGCATTCTGTAAAAAGACTCCTTATAAAATTGTGCCAGAGGTAAAAATGCACAGGATGGTGTGTATGTGTGTTCTTTTACTGTGTACGCATCGTCTCTCTTCCTCCAAACCACTACTTGCTCCTCTGATCCGATTCCCATCCACCAACTCAGCACTCTCGCTCCCACTTTCATCCCTCCTATCAGTCACATCCTCAACCTATCACTCTCCACTGCACATGTTCCGGATGCCGTCCAACCTGCCATAGTTCCGCCTCTCCTCAAAAAGCCCTTTTTAGACCCCACATATCCCTCCAACTATTGCCCGTCTTCCTCCTGCCCTTCTTATCCAAGCTACTTGAACAGGCTGTTCACCGTTGTTGCCTGGACTTCCTTTCATCTCAAGCTATTCTTGACCCAATTCAATCAGGCTTTTGTCCACTGTATTCCACTGTATTCCATCTATTCAGACAAAATTTACAGTCTCCAGTAACCAGTTCCTGGCCAGATCCAAAGGCATCCATGCTTTCCTCATCCTTGAACTATCTGCTGCTTGATGACCCCCTACTCCTTGAAACGCTGTCCTTACTGGGATTCCAGGGTTTTCTTCCTATCTCTCCCATCACACTTTCAGTGGATCCGCCTCCATTGCTATCCCACTATCAGTTGGTGTACCTCAAGGCTCTGTCTTGGGATCTCTCTTTTTCTCCATCTATGCCAGCGGTCTCAAACTATTTTGAGGCCCTCGGTCTGTACGCGATTGTCCACTCTACAAGTGTCCGGTCACTGTAACCTCGCATAATCACTTTCCTGCGCCTGTACGCCATTGTGAGGTGGAGTCCAATCGCGTGCAGACGCAAAGGTTGGAGGCAGTGCGTGTGTTCGGTGCTGGAGAAGGTGAGAGCTAAAGGCGGTTGCGGACGCCTGTTATAATCTTTTGTTAATTCAAATGAAAAGGAAAGATGTTAAACTTTAAACTGTGAGGGCCGCAGAAAAAAATAGGGTACTTGGAGGGCCACAGAAAAAAATAGTTAATGTCTTATTAAAGAAATAACAATTTTGCATGAGGTAAAACTCTTTATAGTTTATAAATCTTGTTAAAGGAAAGATTTGTCAACTATAAAGAGTTTTTACCTCATGCAAAATCGTCATTTCTTTAATAAGACATTAACTATTTTTTTCTGCAGCCCTCCAAGTACCTACAAATCCAAAATGTGGCCCTGCAAAGGATTTGAGTATGAGACCACTGATTTATACCCACTCTCTCGGAGCACTAAGCTCCTCCCATGGTTTTCCTTATCACCTCTAAGCTGATGATTCCCAGATCTACCTCTCCACCCCAGATATCTCTACAGGAATCCAGGCCCAAGTCTCAGACTGCCTGTCCGGCATTGCTGCTTGTTTCACCACCATCTAAAACTGATCGGAGCTTCTTTTCTTTTCGCCTAAATCCCCTTCCCCCATTTTCTATTTCTGTGGACAACACTCTCCTCTTCCCTGCCTTGTCAGCTTGCAACTTCGAGGGTCATCTTTAACTCCTCCTTCTCCATCTCTGCTCAGATCCAACAAACCACTACAGCCTGCCACTTCTTCCTCTATAATATTACCAAAATCTGATATCTCCTTTCCGAGCAACCTACCAAAACCCTTATCCACACTCTCATCACCTCTCACTTAGACTACTGCAACCTGTTTCTCTCAGGTCTTCCACTCGACCATCTCCATCCCCTTCAATCCATTCAAAATTCTGCTACACGACTCATAGTCTACAAGAGCCACCAAACTCCCATTGCCCCTCTTTTCAAGTCACTTCATTGGCTCCCCATCCATTTCCAAATATACTTCAACCCCTCTTACTGACATACAAGCGCATTCACTTTACAGTCCCTCAATATCTCTCCTCACTTATTTCCCCCTATGCTCCCCCCCCCTGGAACAGACTGCCTGATTCTATTCGTCAGGCTTCTTCTCTAGCAGTATTCAAATCCAAGCTGAAAGCCCACTTTTTTGAGATTGCTTTCAACTGCTAACTCCCACTCACCGTAATATACCTATGTCCATCCTACCATTCTCTCTGCAATAAACTCACAACCCCTATATGTCCTGTCTGTCTAAATTAGACTGTTATCTCTTCTGAGCAGGGACCATCTATTATATGTTAAATGTACATATACAGTGCTGTGTAAGCCTTTCAATGCTATAGAAATGATAAATAGTAGTAGTAGTTGTATGCATGTTTTTTTTGTGTGTGATCTTCTACTGTATATGTATGTTCTTGTATTGTATGACTTCTTTGAAGGTGTGAATAAACATGTGGAAAAAGGCGAGCCAGTTGATGTAGTGTATCTAGATTTTCAGAAAGATTTTGATAAAGTTCCTCATGAGAGGCTCCTGAGGGGAGATATGATAGAGACGTTTAAATATCTACATGGCGTAAATGTGCAAGAGTCGAGTCTCTTTCATTTGAAAGGAAGGTCTGAAATGAGAGGACTTGGGATGAAGTTAAGAGGTGATAGGCTCCGGAGTAATCTAAGGAAATACTTTTTTTACAGAAAGGGTGGTAGATGCGTGGAACGGTCTCCCAGAAGAGGTGGTGGAGACAGAGACTGTGTCTGAATTCAAGAGGGCCTGGGATAGGCACGTGGGATCGCTTGGAGAGAGAAAGAGATAATGATTACTGCGAATGGGCAGACTAGATGGGCCATTAGGCCTTTATCTGCCCTCATATTACTATGTTTCTATAACCATAACGCTCTATGACCTCACAATGCAGGTGTAAAGAGCCTTAGCCTATAGGAAGAGGAGAGGCAAATGTTCAGGGAGAGCAGGAGATAGTGGATGTTGCAGATAGGCAGACAGGATAGGCCATTTGACCTTTATCGGCCATCATGTTTCTATGTACATGGCCAGTTGATATTCAGAACTTAGTCGGCCATGGGTTACCATATAAAGACGTCCTTTTACTAAATAGGGGCACCTAAGTCCATGTTAGATGCAACTTTATAAATGGCATCTTACAGTTGACATGTACTAAGGGCCATGTTCCTATATATCTATGATTTTTAAGCACTGTTTGTAGAATCAGGCCCTAAAGTTATAGAATATTGACTATGTGCTGTTTACACATAAGAACATAAGAATTGCCATCTCCAGATCAGACCCTGGGTCCATCAAGTCCGGTGATCCGCACACGTGGAGGCCCCGCCAGGTGTACCCTGGCATAGTTTTAGTCCCCATATCACAAATTAATTCCAATTAAAACCAATTATCAGTTGTTAATCCAAATGCAAGTTTTGCAAGCTAGAGGGGCCTGTTACCAAACAGTGGTAAGGAGTGGCTTTTTTTTTTTTTTTTTTTAAATTCTTTATTCATTTTATAATTCCCAACAAGTGTACAGTAAATATCAAACAATTAGAATACAATACCACTTGAAAATCTACCATATCATACAACAAAAAGATATAACCCCCACCCCCTCCCACTTCCATATACAACAAAAAATATACCACATGAATATAATATCTTATCCTTCATATATATTATTAATAGAAATCCAACCCCCCCAATCCACATGTAAGGATTAAAGTTGGGAAAAGTGTAAATTATTCATTAGAATAATTTAAAAATGGCCCCCACACATCCTTAAATTTATTATAGTAACCTTTTTGAACTGCCAACGCTCTTTCCATTTTAAACACATGACATACTGAATTCCACCAGAAACAATAATTCAACCTTGTACAATCTTTCCATTTATACGTTATTTGTTGAATGGCAACTCCTGTCACTATCATCAAAAGCTAATTATTATTAGCAGATACTTGAGGCTTAGCTCTCATCAGCATGCCAAATAAAATTGTGTCGTATGATAATGCTACATAATTTTCCATTAAATGATTTATTTGATCCCAAATAGAGATCCAAAAATTTTTAATGAATGGACAATAAAACAAGTGATCTAAAGTTCCAGCATCAAGGTTACAATGCCAACATCTATTAGACCTAGAGCAATCCAATTTTTGTAAACGAACAGGGGTCCAGAGTGCTCTATGCAACAGGAAAAACCATGTTTGCCTCATAGAAGCCGACATTGTACACTTCAACCTCCAGGACCAAATACGTGGCCACTGAGATGCATTAATTTGATGCTTAATCTCAATGCTCCAAATATCTCTAAGCCCAGTTTTTGGTTTCTTATTTACATAGCCAGATAATAATTTATACCACTGCGCGGCTTGGTGACCCAAGAAGTCTGTCTTGGTGGGGAAGAATCCAAACTGTAAAGATGATGGTATTGCCTGTGGTTTGTTACCAAATGGGTATGATACCAGTTTTTTTTCAGGGGTCTTTTTATAAAAAGTTAAACAGTATTTTGTCTAAATTTATTTGGCTGGGTAAAAGAGTAAGAATTGCTTTAGTGACCTTACAAAAGCCAATTGCGGAGGGTGGGGTAAATTTTCCAAATTTCTTTAGGTACCATCAATCCTATATCTTGCGCCAAAGTATGTATTGGGTCCTCCCAGAACTCAAGGAACAGCTACTTGATTGGTTATGGTTAGAATGGCAGCTTATGTGTCCTAGTAGGCTTCGTCATCGTCTCAGTATTAAAATGCCTAGGTTGTGGAAAAACAATAAGATATTAATGGACACATGGAAAACTTTAAAATATGTTAATAATTTAACACCTCTTCCAATTCAAAAATCTACATATCAAAATATCTGGCTAAACTCCAGGATCCAAATTGGCGGTTTTAAGATTGTCTGGAAGGAATGGATTAAAGCAGGTATACGAACCTGAAATGATGTTATGTCTGATGGCAAACTGCTGGATTTTTCACAGTTGCAAATAAAATTTGCTCTTGATAAAAAAAAAAAGTTATAAATGGTTGCAACTGAAGCAGGCTATTCAGGCAGGGTTCCCTGAATGGAAATCTCTTAATAATCAATTTAGTTTAGATTTCCTATGCTTTCAGGTAATCATTGGCTTTACTGTGCCCTTACATGGGTCATTCCCGTGTACTAAGGCCGCTGGAGTACAATGGCTGATTTTGGGATTTTTTTCCCAATAATGGTTAAGCCCTAATTTTCCAATTAGCATGTGATCTTCAGTGTGTGAGGTCCTAGTGCCACTTATTTTGAGGGCGGTAGGAAGTCATGCGCTAACCGGCAATGCCGGCATGCTGAACCCTATGTGGACAATGATGGAGGAGTGGCTTAGTACATAAGAACATAAGAGTTGCCATACTGGGACAGACCGAAGGTCCATCAAACCCAGTCTCCTGTTTCCAACAGTGGCCAACCCAGGTCCCAAGTACCTGGCAGAAGCCCAAAGAGTAGCAACATTCCAGAGCTGAGATTGTGATGTCATAGTGCCTCATTCCACCAATGCCTAAAGAGCCAACCTCATCAGTGATGTCACAATGGCTTAATCCTATACTTGGCTCACATAAGAGTTGTCATATTGGGACAGACCGTAGGTCCATCAAGCTCAGTATCTTGTTTCCAACCCAGGTCCCAAATTCCTAGCTAGATCCCAAGTAGTAAAACACTGCTTATCCTAGGAATAAGCAGGGGATTCATTAGGGCTAGCCTGAAAACCCGATTGGCCTGGTGGTCCTCCAGGACAGGGTTGGGAACCACTGGTGTAAACCACACAGAAAAAGCAGTCTATCAAATCCCATTCCCTTTACAATGGTCGCACAAAGTTATAGAATTGGGGTGGGTGGGTGTCCATTTTAGCGTATTATTTAGGTCAAAAATCATTAGGTCTTCTTGGTCAGTGGTTCCCAACCCTGTCCTGGTGGACCACCAGGCCAATCGGGTTTTCAGGCTAGCCCTAATGAATATGCATAGAGCAGATTTGCATGCCTGTCACGTCCATTATATGCAAATCTCTCTCATGCATATTCATTAGGGCTAGCCTGAAAACCTGATTGGCCTGGTGGTCCACCAGGACAGGGTTGGGAACCACTGTTCTTGGTGATCATCAAAATCAGTGGACAGGACAACATTTATGCAAAATAGTTGGAATTATGGAAAGTTATTGCATATTAGGTATGGGTATTTTCCATTTCTTTCTGGCTTTGTAATTTTGGCTTTGGTTTTACTGCATTATAAATGATTTTTGATTCAGAGGAACTCCTTCTACAAGACCTTTCCTGTATGTAATCCTGTCACCCTAAAGGAAAGGAGTTTTGTGCTGAACTGGGAAATCCCATTTTGCAACCTGGCTTCCTCTGGGAGCTCTCTCCAAGCACTGAAATCTGGCAGTGACAAAAGGCCTCTGCTTGTCCTGAGCTAACACAACACTCCGATGTGTTTGGGTTACCCTGCAGGGGGTTAATGAAAACTCCAACCCCCATGGACTCCCACCTTATCGGGAATCATGAATTTATTGAAGAATGTGTTAATGTGCTGGGATTTTATTCATCCGGGGTCAGGGCTTTTCAAATTCTCCCCTCACCTGCCCCCCTTCTTTTCTCCCTCCCCAGCAAACTTACAATGACGTTGAAACAAAGGGTTTCGGGACACAAAGAGGAAATTTACACAGTAAAGTTTTCTTGCGAGCTCAAAAGCACAGTCTGGATACATTCCAGCTTTATAAAGGGAAAAAGGGGTGGGGGGAGTGGAGCGGAGAAGGAGGGAGAGATTGGATTTTGCACAAGGAAAAACACTTGAAAAAAAAGTTCCCATCTCCTAAAAAGGCCAAACTGGAATTTTCAATAAGAGCATAACAATAGCCTTACTGGGTCAGCCCAATGGTCCATCAAGCCCAGTAGCCTGTTCTCACGGTGGCCAGTCCAGGTCACTAGTACCTGGCCAAAACCCAAGGAGTAGCAATATTCCATTCTACTGATACAGGGCAAGCAGTTTTGTCTTTCTCAATAACTTTTCCTCCAGGAACTTGTCCAAACCTTTCTTTAAACCAGCTATGCTATCTGCTCTTACCACAACTTCTGGCTTAACTATTCTCTGAGTGGAAAAAAATTTCCTCCTATTGGTTTTAAAAGTATTTCCTTTTAACTTCATCGAGTGTCCCCTAGTCTTGACACGGGAAGTCAGACACTTTTCTCAAGATAAGAGCGATAAGGTCCTAAAACCCAATGAATACATTTACAATGAAATTAAATACCAAAAGCTCATAAGAATGCAGTGTTATTTCATAGTTTATAGGACTAAACTTTTATCTAGGTGGACCTGGGAAACTAATGGATTATAAGGGCACAATCTAGTCAACGGGTGGTTTTATGTAACCAGCATTTGACAACATTAGCCACTGCCATTCTTTAAAATCAACCAATTATGAATAAATTTCATCAATTTGTTTCTTTATTACTCGGAGAGATTTCACTTAGCACGGTGACTGGGAATGAGTGCCACCGGGTTTTAGTTTATCATGAACCACTTCAGAGGGCAGTAGCATTTTGCAGCATTTTGCTGTGCCTTGAAATTGAGGAATCACATTCTGTCCAATGCCGACTGGCTTGGCTTGTTTTGTCAAAGCGAAAGGACCACCCCAGCTAGGCTGCTTGAACTCAGTGAGCCGGAAGGAAGGGGTCGTCCATGAGTGATATACCCACCAGCCTCTATAACACTAGTTAGGAGAAGCTATCAGAATAAACAAAGCCGTGAGATGCAGGTATAAATCCAGGTAGTTCATTGCATAATGTAAGTGTTAAAATCAGTTGAGATTTCTTGAGCTACAACCGATCTTCGGCTTTCTGTCAATCTGTCGTGAATCCATCCGACTGAGCTCAGGTGACATCCAACAAGTCTTTATACCCAGCAGTCATCTCTTTAGGTTCCTACTGCTGGAGTTACCTTTGAAGCCCACTCCAGCCTATTCTAACCATCCCGTCACTGGAGCTTCCATCAAAGCCCACCCCAGCTCATCCTAAACCAAATCACCATATACGGGACATAGACCGTGCAGGATTGCCCAGTACCGACTGTAGGCCCTCCCTTTTATCAAGCCACATTAGGGCTTTTTAAAAAATCTCCGGCTGCTGCGGTGAAAGCTCCGGCGCTCATAGGAATTCTATGAGCGTTGGCGCTTTGACTGCAGTGGCCAGCAATAAAAAAATACCCCTAACGCGGCTTGATATAAGCGGGGGTCTCAGTTTGTTTACACCATTCATATTCTAATTAGAGATCTGCGATCAACCCATGCTTTTACAAATGCCGTCACCGTTTTCCCCTCCACCACCTCCCTCGGGAGGGCATTCCAGGCATCGGCCACCCTCTCCGCGAAAAAAAAGTTTCCTAACTTTGCTCCTAAGTCTGCCAGCCCGCAACCTCAATTCATGCCCTCTAGTTTTACCATTTTCCTTTCTCTTTCAAATTAACGGAATTAGGGAATAACATTCCTTTGTGGCTGAGAGACTCGGATACTCTTCAAATCTTCCGTAAACATTTAAAAACCTGGTTATTCGCTAAACTGAAAATCTGCTTTTCTTCTCTACCGCGTAAGCGGACTGCTGGGCAGGATGGACCACTGGTCTGACCCAGCAGCGGCAATTCTTATGTTCAAGTCTGTATCGTATCTTCCCAGTCCCTCCTCTCCTCTAGAGCAGTGGTCGCCAACCCTGTCCTGGAGGACTACCAGGCCAATCGGGTTTTCAGGCTAGCCCTAATGAATATACATGGAGCAGATTTGCATGCCTGTCACTTCCATTATATGCAAATCTCTCTCTTGCATATTCATTAGGGCTAGCCTGAAAACCCGATTGGCCTGGTGGTCCTCCAGGACAAGGTTGGGAACCATTGCTCTAGAGTACCCAACCAAATCATACATTTTCTTCTATAATGTAAGTTTTCAGAAGGATTCAATTCGGTTTACAATAAGATTTCCAGCCAGTGATCATGAACAATGAGATATAAATTGAGAAAGCAGAAAGAGAATACATATTCAGGTCGTCCAGTCTCTTCTGTGTACGTCTTTTGGCACAAGCCTCATACCATTTTGTCGCTTTTCTCTGGACCTCTTCAAGTCGTGTTGAGTCCCTACAATAAAGTGGTCTTTCTTTACCTACCTCATTTAGGGCTAGATTCACTAAAGACGCAGATCGGATCCGATCCGTGAGGGATCCGATCCGTGTCCGGGAGGCTGATTCACGAATCGCCCTCATGCAAAGGAGGGCGATCGGAATCACGCCCCCAACCGACCGCATGGATCGCTCTGTAACGTCGAAGAGCAACTTTTTTTTTTTTTTTTAACTTTTAACTAGCCCAGTGAGCCCGTGGTTTTAACCCGCTTGAAACCCGCGGGTTAAAACCACGGGCTCGCACTGCTGGGGAAAGCCAGGGCAGCGCATGGGGCAGGGAGCAGGAGAGTCGGGGATCAACACATCACATTCTTACCGCCGTCCGCGCCTCTTTTAAGTTTGGCAAAAGTCCAAGAGGCAGGAGATTTGGGGCAGAGCAGGGCGGCAGGAGAAAATCGCGGCAGAAAGTCGGGGCAGAGAGAGCAGGATAGTCGGGGTGGGGGGGGGGGGGGAGGCAGAGAGCTGGAAAGTCGGGGCAGACAGCAGGCAGAGAGCAGGAGATGCAGTCAGAAAGCAGCGAACGACTGGTCCCCAGCAGTTGCTTGCTTGTGATCGGCCGGCCCAGGCGGCGCGGATCGGAGGATGATCGGGACAGTGGTTAGTGAATCGGGTTGGAGGGAAGTCGGGTTGCAAAGGGGGTCACCAAGGGGTCAGAACTTGATCGGTGGGCTTAGTGAATCTAGCCCTAGGAGTTCCATTAGACATTAACCTACCTGGATTTCTACCTGCACCTCACTGCTTTGCTTGCCTATCAACCTGTGAGGGATTGGCTGCTCCTTCTTTGTATTCCCTGGTATGACAAGGGTGATAGCATTTCCCTGTACACACCCTACATGGCAATCAGGATTAACTGAAGCTAGTTCTTATAAAGAATTTCTGCTAAATTGTATTAGACTGTAAAGCAATGCCCTTAAAAATGTACTTACTTAGTTATCTATCCCCCTTTCCTCAAAGAGCTTAGAAAACGATATAGTTTGACACACATATTATTGCCATATATTGCCATAGTTACAGTGCAAGGTTTTTCAATTCAAGTTTTATCCTAACTAGGCATAAGAATTGCCCTACTGGGCAGTGGCCAACCCAGGTCCCAAGTTCCTGGCAGAAACCCAAAGAGTAGCAACATTCCAGAGCTGAGATTGTGATGTCATAATGCCTCATTCCACCAATGCCTAAGAGCCAACCTCATCAATGATGTCACAATGATTTGATTGTCCTATACTTGGCTCCCATAAGAACATAAGAGCTGCCATACTGGGACAGACCACATCCATCAAGTTCAGTATCCTGTTTCCAACAGTGGCCAACCCAGGTCCCAAGCACCTAGCGAGATCCTAAGTAGTAAAACAGATTTTCTGCTGCTTATCCTAGAAATAAGCAGTGGATTTGCCCCAGCCATCTCAATAGTGGCCTATGGACTTCTCTTTTAGGAAATTATCCAAATCTTTTTTAAACCTTGCTAAGCTAACTGATATCACCACATTCTCTGGCAATTAATTCCAGAGTTTAATTACACGTTGTGTGAAGAAATATTTTCTCTGGTTTGTTTTAAATCTACTATTTAGTAGCTTCATCGCATGCCCCCTGGTCCTGGTATTTTTTTGGAAAGAGTAAACAAGTGATCTACCCTTTCCACTCCACTCATTATTTTATAGAACTCTATCATATCACCCCTGAGCCATCTCTTCTCCAAGCTGAAGATCCTTAGACGCTTTAGCATAAGAACATAAAATCGAATACCAATATACATAATATACCGTTTAAAAAAACAACTATAGGCTGTGATGGCTTTTATTTGTATTTTATTTGTGAATCTTTATTAATTTTCAAAAATTATAAAAAGTGCAAACAAATACATATTCAGCTATAACAAATAACAGCACTTATATTCGAACAAATACTAAAACAAATTACCCTATTCCCTCCCCTCCTTACCCTCCCTCCCTCCTTATCTGGATATGTGTAGAAATCAAAGAAATCCAGAAGTTAATCAATTCAATCAATTTCCTGTTTAACAAATGCCTCCAATGGACCCCCAAACTTCTTTAAACCTTTTATTATTTCCCAATTGTTCTGCATTCATTCTTTCATACCTATAATACAAACAAAGTGTTTCCCAACAAAAAGAAAAATTGAATCTATCCCAGAAAAGCCTCCATAGACTCCAACTGGCCCAGAACACCGCGGCTATGCTTATCTTCTCAAGAAGTAAATTTGACCACGTCTCACCACTCCTATCCAAGCTCCACTGGCTTCCTGTTATCTCCAGGGTTCACGTTAAATGTGCCTGTCTAACCTTCACGATCCTACACGGCATCCTTCCTCCTTTTATTCCATTATCCTGGAATTCCTCAAATCCAATTTCCTCCAGATCCACCCCAAAACTAAAATTATCCTTCCCCTCCTTAAAAGACATATCCCATGTTGGTAAACTAGGGTCTTCCCTCCCCTTCAGAATCACTCAGCTCTGGAATAATCTTACTTCCCTTCTTCATAACTTGAGTTCCCTTCAACTATTCCGTAAGCATCTGAAAACTTGGCTATTCTCCAAAATATAACCTTCTTCTCCTCTCTGGTACTCTAAGCCCTAACCTCTCTTTATTCTTATTTCTATAATTCCATTGGAGTTCCGTTCTTCCCCAATTCCTGTAAACCGTGCCGAGCTCCTCATTGTGGAGAAGATGCGGTATATAAACTCAAGATTTAGTTTAGTTTAGTTATTAATCAGAAGAAGTCTACTTTTATGTATGTCGATTGGGCTCTTAGGTTTCAATAATGTTCCAAATAAAGCCACGTCATAAGACAATGGGCATAGAGACCATATTAATTTTCCCCCACATTGATTTCCAAAAATTGAGTATCAACGGACAATGAAATAAAAGATGATCCAGTGTCCTTATTTCAAGATGACAGTGCCAGCATCTACTAGACTTTGAATTATCCAACTTTTGTAAACGAACTGGGGGGGGGGGGTCCAAAAATTCTATATCACAGAAAAAAAATCAAGTTTGTTTCTTCGATTCTGACGCTGTACATCTCATCCTCCAAGTCCAAATCCGTGGCCATAGCATAACAGAAATATGCTGCTTTGTTTCTATACTCCAAATATCTCTTAAACTTGTTTTAGGTTTTTTCGCCAAATATTCAGATATTAATTTATACCACATAGTGGCCTGATGCCCTTGAAAATCTGTCTCAAAACTTAGACCCGGCAAACTGCACTGATTTTTTAAGTTGCGCCAGTCAGGGAAGTTTCAAGTTTAATAGTGTTTGATTTTTACGCAATGTCATATAATTCAATGCGTATAACATGTATCCATTATGCATGGACAAAATAAAATAAAATAAAATAAGACATATCATTTTTGTTCTATTACAAACTGATACAAACTGGTACAAATGGATGATGGGAGGGACTACAATTTATAAAAAAGGGGAACATTTGAGGTAAGAACACAAAGAATGGGATCACTTGAGGAAGGTATAAAATGAATAAGATGAAGATATTTTAATAGTTTGTATAGATTTAGTTTTATTGAACAGACTATGTGATATTAGCCTCTTTATAGAAAAGAGATTTTAGGGAATGCTTAAATTTTTTTAAAATTTGAGGACCTGTTTGTTTAATGCATTAGGGTCAAGATATTGTATTTAATTAATTATTCTATCTATATATTGAATTAAATTTACCATTTTCCCATTCAGAATTACATCATTTAGAGAACGTATGCCTACCTGCAACCAATGTTTCCAGAGGATTTTAGACTCGCTGATTTGTATCTTGGAGTTTAACCATAGGGATTGACACATAGATTGTTGTACATCTATAAACCTTAATGTATTCCAGGTTGAACGAAAAATAGTATTGTCCTAGTATATTCTAGGAAGCTTGATACTCAAAATATATCTAAGATGTAATGGGGCCATAAGATGACTTTTCAATATCAGCCAATCCGGCAGATTCTCCATGAGTTCAGGAAGGACCCAATACATACCCTGATGCAAGATAAACGCTTGGAAAATTTACCCCTTCCGCCGATTGAGATTTTTGCAAAGATACTATGGCTATTCTAGAAGTTTTACCCAGCCAAAGGAATTTTGTAAGAATCCCATTTAGTTTTTTTTTATAAAAAGAACTCTGAAAATAAACTGGTAACATACTAATTTGGTAACAAACTACAGGCGAAATCATCATTTTGATGGTTTGGATTCTTCCCCACCAAGAAAGATGTAATGGGTTCCAATGCTGTGATGGCTTTTAGATGTGAAAAGATGACACCATTCTGGCTATTTGGATTTTGATTCGAGCCAAGACAGATCAGCCCCAGAAAAGCAAAGAAAATCCACAGCTGGGCCAATCCCATCTGAGTTGCTGCCAAAACACTCATTCTCTTCCCAGTGCATGACAGTCAAGAAAGCTGCTTACAATTGAGAGTAAAATGCCTCATTTTGCCTGTCAGAACAATCCTCTACGTCTGCACCCAGACGCAGGAATTTTTGTAAAATTATGACTACAGAGGATTTGATTTCCATTTGCTGGTCTTTTAAATTGCACACAAAGGCAGGCCATTTTCAAATGATTGTACAAACGGATCCATGGAAATTAGTTGCACATAATAATATCCGTAGGGATGCATTTCTTCTTGATGTTCTCAAAAAGTCGCATCTCTTGAGTCTCCGTAGTCTCTCCCTCTTTCTCTATGACAATTTTTTCCGGTTTCTCTTGTTTCACCATCTCAACCACCAAGGTTTCCTTTGTGGGCCAGGAAGGAGTTATTTGAATTAATTGCAGAACAAAATTGGTGACAGTTTCTCAAGTTTTTCTCTCTATAACCATATCTGTGCCTATACTGGGTTTCAGAACGATGGGATTCCTTCCATTTTTCTCTATAACAAACGCAGGCTGGGTGCATAATAAGACAAATACAGCTCTCAAATAGGCTTATGAAAGAACCCATCTGTTCGATATTTAATCTCCTTTACTCTCTCTTCTCTCCCTTTCCCTTCCTCCCTTCCTCCTCTCTCCCCTCTTTTTATCTCCCCTTCCTCTCCCTCCTACCTATCCACCTCCTCTTTCTCTCCCCTCTTACCTCTCTTTACAGTCGCTTTGAGTCTGTATAGGTATGAGCGACGCACAAAGAGAAGATTAGATTAGATTATGCAGCGAATATTCAGCTTTATTTATTTATTTAATGAATTGGCTTTCCATCCCATTGTACCCGGAGTTCAGAACGGCTTACAGGTTAAACATACATATTATATAGTTGACAGATTACAATTTTAAATAATTACAGCACAAGTTTATAATACAAGGTTGTATCCTAACTTCATATAAACAAATATAGAGTTTCCAGGTTACAATTTACCACAGTTATCCTTAACAGAGTATGTTTTTCCAATACAAGTTTTTATCCCAATGTGACACATATTGGGGGTCTAGTACCATAAGAACATAAGAATAGCCTTACTGGGTTAGACCAAAGGGCCATCAAGTCCAGTGGCCACCATTCTCATGGTGGCCAATCCAGGTCACCAGTACCTGGCCAAATCCCAAAGAGCAGCAACATCTCAAAAAAATAGCAAGATTCCGGAACCCCAATGACAGCAACATTCCAGAGCTGAGATTGTGATGTCATAACGCCTCATTCCACAGTGCCTTAGAGCCAGCCGCATCAGTGATGACACAATGGCTTGATTGTCCTATACTTGGCTCACATAAGAATATAAGAATAGCCATACTGGGTCAGTTCAATGGTCCATCAAGCCCAGTACCTGACAAAACCCCAAAGAGTAGCAACATTCCATGCTACTGATCCAGGGCAAGCAGTGGCTTGCCCCATGTCTTTCTTTAATAACAGACTATTGACTTTTCCTCCAATATGCATTTCCCTGGAATCCATTGGTCATGGGCAAGTAATGGCTGTTACTCCTTTTTTGTGTTTATGGGAACTTGCTAAAATGTGATAGCCTAACCTAGTGTAACTATCATTGTCTTTAAGCCAGGCTTTAGTAAAGCACAGTTACTTACCGTAATAGGTGTTATCCAGGGACAGCAGGCATATATTCTCACATGTGGGTGACGTCATCTACGGAGCCCCGATGCGGACAGCTTTTCAAGCAAACTTGATAAAAATCTTAAATCTTCAGTTTGCTCTACTGTACCACGCATGCGTGCCTTCCTGCTCCACTAGAGGGCGCATCCCCTCCTCGTGGTCTCCAGTTCACATAACCAGCAAAGAAGCCAACCTCGGGGAGGCGGGCGGGTTGTGAGAATTTATGCCTGCTGTCCCTGGATAACACCTGTTACGGTAAGTACCGTATTTTCGCGGATATAACGCGCACCCGTGTAAAACGCGCACACGGGTATAGCGCGCAGAAACCACAATATTATGTATAAAAACTTTTGTATACCGCGCTCACGGGTATAACGCGCATGCTGCCCGACTGTCCTTTCGTCCGCCCCGACTCTCCTCTGGCCACCCCGACTCTCCTTTCGCCCGCCCCGACTCTCCTCTGGCCACCCCGACTCTCCTTTCGCCCTCCTCGACTCTCCGTGCGCTGTCCCGACTCTCCGTTTACCTGCCCTGCCCTGCCCCCCCCCCCGGCAGGACCACTCGCACCCCCACCCCGAAGGACCGCCGACTCCCCGACAATATCGGGCCAGAAGGGAGCCCAAACCCTCCTGGCCACGGCGACCCCCTACCCCCACCCCGCTCTCCCCACCAACTTTTCTGTCACCCTCTCCAGCTCCAGCACCCCCTGATGCTTTGCTCCCCAGAGCCAGAGAAGGTGAGTGGCTGCGTCCCGTTCCTTCACTGGGGCTTCTCCAGAAGGCAGGGCAAGTGACAGCTCCCTTGGCCATCAGCCGTCAAGTCTGAGAGGCCTAAACCAGACCTTCTAATGTGTGGGGTGATAACGCCCTTTACCTCCAGCCAGGTTACCAAACACGGAGGCAGCAGAAGCACAGTAAATGCCATGGGCTTCCCTCAAGTTGCTCACAGATCTCCGGGAGATGCCTAGCGCTGAATGCCTTGTGCTACATTGAACCAAGGAATGCGCTGTGCAGAAATGGTTCTCTGAGCCTTTCCTGTTGCAAGACTTGTGCTTTGAGAAGGATTGGCCTTGTGTTTCTGTCCAAAATTATCATTGAAGCGATTCATTGTGTAGTGCAAGGACTATGACAGATTTGGGGGAGGGGAGAGAAATGCTGATGCACTCTATTGGGGAGAGAGAGGGAAGGAGGGAGAAGGAAGACCAGGGAAGGGATAGGAGAAGAAAGACAGATGCCAAGATCATGGGAGGGAGGGGAAGGAAAAGAGATACCAGACTATTGAGGGAGAGAGCAGGGAAGGAAAAGAGATTCTAGACCATAGAGAGAGAAAGAAGGGAAGGAAAAGAGATACCAGACCATGGAGGGAGAGAGAAGGGAAGGAGACAGATGCCAGATCAATGGGCAAGGAAGGAGAGAAAATGCTAGATAATGGAGGGGAAAGGAGAAACAGAAGAGAAGGAGAACAGAAAGATGCAGGGCTTGGGGGAGGGAAGGGAAACTAAGGAGACAGATGACAGACCAGAGGGAAAGGAAGGAGAGGAGATGCTAGAGCATGGAGGGGGTAGGGGAGATAGAAGAGAAGGAAAGGAGAGAGATGCCAGGCCATGGGGTTGAGTAGGAAGGAAAGGAGAAGAGAGAGATGCTAGCGCATAAGGGAGGAGTGGAGACAGAAAAATGGAGAGGAGAGTGAAGCTGAAATGAAACATGTAGAAAGGAGAGAAGGGGCACAGGACAGACAGTTTATTGAAGGAACATAGAAAGATGGAAGATGCCATATGGAAGAGAGAGAGAGAGGGCAGTGGATGTAAAGGGCAGAGAGGGCAGTGGATGGAAGGGGCGAGACAGAGGGTGAACAGTAGATGGAAATGTGGAAGAGAGGGGGGACAGATGCTGAATGGAAGTGTGAGAGAGAGGGGGGACAGACGCTGAATGGAAGTGGGGAGGAGAAAGAAAAAAGGGCACATGCTGGATTGGGGGAAAAGGATAGAGTTAGATACTGGAAGGGGTAAGGAAAAGAGGTGGCAAGCTATAGGTAGACACAATGAAAGAGGGAAATTGTCTAAATTCTCTCTTACTATTCAGTCCACAGAGGCAGAAAATAAATTGAGAAGGAAGACCAGGAAGAACAGGAGGAAGGGATTGGAGAGATAGATACCAGAGCAGGGGAAGAGACAGATTCCAGACCTGGGATGAGGAAAGGAGGAAAGAAACAGATATCAGATCTGAGGGGAGGGCAGGAGGAGAGAGAGAGAGATGCTAAAATCTGCTGGAAGGGAGGGAGGGAGGGAGAGATGGAAGGGAAGAAGAGAGATGCAACACCATAAGGGGTGGGTAGGTGGAGAGAAGTAGATGGATGGTACACCAATGGAGGGGGAGGGAGAGATGGAAGGAAGAGGCAGACAGTTTCTGGAAGAGGCATAGAAAGAGAGCAAATGCCATATGGAAGAGGCAGAGAGAGGGCAGACAGTGGATGGAAGGAAGAGAATGATAAGAATATGAGGAAAGCAGAAACCAGACAACAAGGATAGAAAAATTTTTCTATTTGTTTTATTTATGCTTTAGGATAAAATATAATTGTAGCTGTGTGGATAATCGTTTATTAATAGAAAATGGAAATAAGGTGATCCTGTTTATTGGACTAATTTGAATACATTTTTTTACTAATTCAGAGACCATAACTCCTTTCCTCAGGTCAGGACATGGATACTGTAACAGCAGTATAGTTTACTGACCTGAAGAAAGAGGTTTTAACCTCTAAAAGCTAAGTGAGAAATGTATTAGTCCAATAAAATGACGGGCACTAAAGTTTCTTCCCGCCATGCCTCATGCCTCCTACCCAAATGCAAAATAGAAATTGGTGGGCTTCCCAAAGCCCTGCCAGCTGAAGATCTCTTCATCTAGGAAGGAAGGGGGGATTTGTTCAGAGGTTGCATAGAAGATAAACTGTACACTGACACTGGTATGGTAATCTTTATTTTTGTGGAAATAAAGAAGTAAATAAGAAAATGGGTAAATAAGTGGGGGTGGGGGGCCCAGTGGACTTGTGTGCCTAGGGGCCCTCGATGAATTAATCCTGCCCTGCAACCAAGCCATTGTGACATCGCTGATGAGGCATTATGACATCACAATCTCAGCTCTGGTTACCAGAGACTGAAAGTCTTCACACTACGAGGGGGTTACTAAAAAGTTCTCAGCCCAACCAAGACGAAAATGACGTGGATATGGTTCAGTCAATGATCTGAAACAGAGTCAAAACATAGAATATTGTTTCTGCACATTGGCACTTAACAAAATAAAATGCTCTTTTCAGCTCCAGTGGCAAAATAAGGCTCAGAATTTAGGAAGTTGGTTGGTTGGGCTGAGAACTTTTCAGCACCCCCTCGTAGTGTGAAGTGTCTGGTAACCAGAGCTGAGATTGTGATGTCATAATGCCTCATTCCACCACCAAGAGCCAACCTCATCAGTGATGTCACAATAGTTTGATTGTCCTATACTTGGCTCACTTGGGGTGCTGAAAAGTTCTCAGCCCAACCAACCAACTTCCTAAATTCTGAACGTTATTTCGCCACTGTAGCTGAAAAGAGCGTTATCTTATTTCACTAAGCGCCAATTTGCATAAACGAAATTCTGTTTTTGACATTGTTTCCGATCATTGATTGAACCAAATCCACGTCATTCTCTTCTGGGTTGGGCTGAGAACTTTTCAACACCCCCTCGTAGTGTGAAGACTTTCAGTCTCTGGTGACCAGAGCTGAGATTGTGATGTCATAATGCCTCATTCCACCAATAAGATCCAATCTCGTCAGTGATGTCACAATGGCTTGATTGTCCCCATACTTGGCTCATATAAGAACATAACAGCCATAGTGGGTCAGGCTAATGGTCCATCTAGCCCAGTATCATGTCTGCATGTCAATCCAGGTTACAGGTATCTGACAGAAACCCAAATAGTATGAGGGGTGCTGAAAAGTTCTCAGCCCAACCAAGCAACTTCCTAAATTCTGAGCCTTATTTTGCCACTGTAGCTGAAAAGAGGGTTATCTTATTTCGTTAAGTGCCAATTTGCAGAAATGAAATTCTATGTTTTGACATTGTTTCAGATCATTGATTGAACCATATCCACGTCATTCTCTTCTTGGGTGGGCTGAGAATTTTTCAACACCCCCTCGTAAGAACATAAGAATACCCATACTGAGTCAGACCAATGGTCAGTCTAGCCAATCCAGGTCACCAATCCAGGCCAATCCAGGTCACCAGTACCTGGCAAAAACCCAAATAGTAGAAACATTCCATTCTACTGATCCCAGGGCAATCAGTGGCTTCCCCTATGTCTGTCTCAATAGTGGGCTGTAGACTTTTCCTTCAGGAACTTATCCAAACCATTTTAAACAGCTACGTTAACCGCTCTCACCACATCCTCTGGCAATGTGTTCCAGAGCTTAACTATTCTCTGAGTGAAAAAATATTCCTTCCTAATGGTTTTAAAAATATCTCCCTGTAACTTTATTGAGGATCCCCTGGTCTCTGTCATTTTTGATGGAGTAAAAAAAAAAAAAATCGATCCCCTTATACCTGTTCGACACCACTCAGGATTTTGTAGACTTCAATCATATCTCCCTCATCCATCTATTTTCTGAGCTGAAGAGCCCTAAACATCTTTAGTCTTTCCTCAGACGAGAGGAGTTCCATCTCTTTATCATCATGGTTGCTCATCTTTGAACATTTTCTAGTTCTGCTGTATCTTTTTTGAGATATGGCGACCAGAATGGAATACAATACTCAAGGTAGAACTGGGCCCTAAATGCCATACAGTAATAATAATAATAATAGTAATAATAATAATTTTATTTTTTATATACTGCCAAAGCCAAAGTAGTTCGAGGCGGTTTACAATAAGAAGAGCTGGACAGTCAGCGAAGACATAACAATGAAGTCCTTGAATACAATGAATTTTTAGAATAACAGTGATGTCTTAGTATACATGCATATTTGTGGGGAGGAAGAGAAACAGAGTGAAAGTCACATTGTAGGGACGTCAAGTACAAGTAAGTAGAATCCATGCAAGACTTATACCCTAAATGGCGAGATCCTGACAAGAACTGTACCAGAAAGAGACTTAGGGATGATTGTCAGTGAAGACATGAAGTCTTGCAAAGCAAGTGGAGCAAGCTTCATCCAAAGCAAGGCAAATCATAGGTTGCAGACGCAGGAGTTTTGTCAGCCGAAGTCATTATGCCATTGTATAGATCCATGGTGAGGCCCCACCTGGAATACTGTGTGCAATTCTGGAGGCCGCATTACCGCAAGGATGTGCTGAGACTGGAATCAGTCCAGAGAATGGCCACCAGGATGGTCTCAGGACTCAAGGATCTCCCATACGAGGAGCGGCTAGGGAAGTTACAGCTCTACTCACTCGAGGAACGTAGAGAGAGGGGAGATATGATCGAGACATTCAAGTATCTCACGGGCCGCATCGAGGTGGAAGAAGATATCTTCATTTTCAAGGGTCCCGCGGCAACAAGGGGGCATCCGTGGAAAATCATGGGTGGGAAACTGCACGGGGACACCAGGAAATTCTTCTTCACTGAAAGGATCGCTGGAATGGTCTTCCACTTCAGGTTATTGAGGCCAGCAGCATGCCTGATTTTAAGGTCAAATGGGATAGACACGTGGGATCTATCCGCAAAGATAGATAGGGAGGGTCATTGTGGTGGGCAGACGATGGGCCGTGGCCCTTATCTGCCGTCTATTTCTATGTTTCTAAGTCTTTAAGAGTTCTTGGTTACAAATCGGTTAAACAGGCTGGTTTTGACTACTTTTCTGAAGTTAAGCCAGGATGAAGAGTGCATGATAAGATTACCTACCTAGCTTGAAACGCAAGAGTAAAATGGATTATGCAGCATTTAGCACACGCCAATTATTAGTACATGCTAAATCCATAAGCACACCTCAGAAAAAGGACCTCTTTGTTTTACAAATAGATGAAGGCGTAGCTCAGGAAGCATTTTGTTCCACCGTGTGGGTTTCACCTCCATCGAGCGCACCACAAGATTTGGGACTTCCAGTAATTCTCTCTGGCTAGAGCACTGATTACATTTTGGAGTATAAGGCACTAAATTCTAGACCAGATTTCTGGAAACAACCATCGTAAATAGCTGTAAATGTCATGCATGCTATCTTGAATTGTAATCGGGTTTGTGCAGGTGGCCGGTGCAACAAATCCAGCAGTGGGGATGCGGCTGAAGCTCAGTGGGGAACTAAGAAGATTAATACAGCCGTTGTACTTTGGGCTACCTGCAAGGTGTACAAGGTGTCTGGCCAATTCCACATAGAGAGAATTACAATAATTCTAAAAGCTGCTACACTAAGCTAAATAGGTCCAGTAGGTGTTACTAATAAATATTCTTTGCAAATCATGAAGTAATTATGACACTCGTATCTACAATTAGTTAACATAGTAACATAGTAAATGATGACAGATAAAGACCTGAACAGTCCATCCAGTCTGCTCATTAGTTATACCCATTAAAAATACTGTACATGATTAAATTAACTTGTCTCTTCTTTGGTATTCCTGGGTCATAGACTGTGAAGTCCACCTAGAACATAAGAATTACTGCTGCTGGGTCAGACCAGTGGTCCATCATGCCCAGCAGTCCGCTCCCGCGGCGGCCCTTAGGTCAAAGACCAGTGCCCTAACTGAGTCTAGCCTTACCTGCGTACGTTCTGGTTCAGCAGGAACTTGTCTAACTTTGTCTTGAATCCCTGGAGGGTGTTTTCCCCTATGACAGACTCCGGAAGAGCGTTCCAGTTTTCCACCACTCTCTGGGTGAAGAAGAACTTCCTTACATTTGTACGAAATCTATCCCCTTTTAACTTTAGAGAGTGCCCTCTCATTCTCTCTACCTTAGAGAGGCTGAACAACCTGTCTTTATCTGTGAGTCTATTTCCTTCATTATCTTGAATATTTCAATCATATTCCCTCTCAGTCTCTTCTTTTCAAGGGAGGAGAGACCCAGTTTCTTCAATCTCTCACTGTACGGCAACTCCTCCAATCCTTTAACCATTTTAGTCGCTCTTCTCTGGACCCTTTCGAGTAGTACTGTGTCCTTCTTCATGTATGGTGATCAGTGCTGGATGCAGTATTCCAGGTGAGGGCGTACCATGGCCCGGAATAGTGGCATGATAACTTTCTCCAATCTGTTCGTGATCCCCTTCATAATCATTCCTAGCATTCTGTTCTCCCTTTTTGTCGCCGCTGCACATTGCATGGAGAGCTTCATTGACTTGTCAACCAGTACTCTCAAGTCTTTTTCCTGGGGGGTCTCTCCAAGTACTGCACCGGCCATCCTGTATTCGTGTATAAGATTTTTGTAACCAACATGCATCACCTTAAACTTATCCATGTTAAATCTCATTTGCCATGTCGCAGCCCATTCCTCGAGCGTGTTTATGTCACGTTGCAGGTCTTCGCAATCCTTCTGTGTTTTTGCTACTATGAATAACTTCGTATTGTCTGCAAATTTAATCACCTCGCTCGTCGTACCAATTTCCAGGTCATTTATGAATATGTTGAAGAGCACGGATCCAAGCACTGAACCCTGCAGAACTCCACTCATGACGCTTTTCCAGTATTGTCCATTTTCCCCCACTCTCTGTTTCCTATTCGCCAACCAGTTTTTAATCCACGTGAGTATTTCACCCTCAATTCCATGGCTCGCAATTTTTCGAAGTAGTCGTTCATGTGGGACTTTGTCGAACGCCTTCTGAAAATCCAGATATACAATGTTGACCGTATCACCTTTGTCTATCTGCCTGTTTACTCCCTCAAGGAAGTGCAGCAAGTTCGTTAAGCAAGATCTTCCT
Source organism: Geotrypetes seraphini (assembly GCF_902459505.1). Classification (NCBI taxonomy): domain Eukaryota; kingdom Metazoa; phylum Chordata; class Amphibia; order Gymnophiona; family Dermophiidae; genus Geotrypetes; species Geotrypetes seraphini. Next base: position 174,037,527 of record NC_047091.1, on the reverse strand, counting down.
TTGCTGAAGCCGTGCTGCCTGGTCCTCATCAGATTATGTCTGTCAAGATGATCAATAATGCGGTCCTTTATCAGCGCCTCTACCATCTTTCCCGGTACCGAGGTCAGACTGTAGTTTCCTGGATCTCCCCTCAATCCTTTCTTGAAGATCGGCATAATATTCGCCACTTTCCAGGCTTCCGGAATTCTTCCTGATTTGATCGACAGATTGGCTATTAGTTGGAGCAATTCAGCTATAGCCCCTTTCAGGTCCTTGATTACCCTCAGATGGATGCCATCCGGTTCCGGGGATTTATCGTTTTTAAGCCTAGCAATCTTCTAGACTGACCGTCAACCCTGTATTGTCCTAGGTTCCAAATTCTGAAGTTGCCATTCAAGCTCACTCCAGCCTATCCAACAATCCTGTTTGCAGGATATCTACCATAAAGTCTGACCAGTAACATCCTCATGTTCCAAGTTAGTGGAGTTCCCATTGATGCCCTCCTCAGTCTAATCCTACACCAAATTATCACATATGGGACACAGACTGTGGAAGTCTATCCAGTACCGGCCTTAGCTCTTTAATGTACATCCTTAGTTTTCTAATTAGAGATCCTCTATGTTTATCCCACCTTTTTTTGAATTCCATCACCATTTTCCTCTCCACCACTTCCCTCGGGAGGGCATTCCAGGTGCCTAACTTGTGGCCGCTTCTTATAGAATTTGCCCTTAAGGACCAGATTCTGCAAACGGCACCGTAGCTGGCCACCATCTTCAAAAATGGCGCTGGTCAAATGCCAATCATGTTACGGCACTGTTTGCAGAATCACGGCTTCCGTCAAACATAGATGCCAGAAATGTAGGCCAGGGTTTTATGAGAGGCCTACATTTTCGGCGCCTACCTTTGATGAAGAATCAACTCCGCCCATAACCACACCTACGCACCACTAGGCTCCACCTCCAAACGTGATTCCAGCACTTAACATCGTAGGGTGCCTACTTCTTTTTTTTATGAAGGATTTAATTGGCTTTTAAACAGCGCATTCAATTACTGTGCCAATTAAAGTAATTAAGCTAAGTGGCGGTATGGCCTACCGCCATTTTGAGAATCCAGGCCTAAATGTGAATGAATATTATAAAGATTATGCCCAAATTATTTGCACTGGCAGTCTAAAGTGAATATTCAAAATGTCTTTGGGTGGGGTGGATCTGTGGAGCGTCCTCCTGACTTAATTCCAGACCTTCAATTTGGCCAATGACTTTACAGTACCTGCGCTTTGGGACTGACAACTTTAGTCAACCAAGTGACCGTTGCTTTTCAGGAAATGTTTTGGAAGACCTAAATATGTATACTCTGGAGGAGAGGAGGGACCTAGGTTTCAATCAGTGCTGATTAAAAAGCTTAATTGAGCTCGTTATTCAATTTAGATAGGCGCTTATCTAATTGGGCACCTCCGAAATAGGTGCGTAACTTTAGCCGCTGGTTACAGAATTTGGACCTTATTGTTTTTATTTGTTGATATCATAATTCTGAGTATCTTTATTATGAGAAGTTTATAAAGAATATCTATCATGCTAAAATATTTCTTGCATGATTGTTTTACAGCTGTGTCTTATGTCTTCTACATCCAGCCATTTATCGGTAATAGAGAAAAATAAAAGGGGTCTTGCTATTTTGAAATGTGGTATAACTCCTGATATTGATCTTTTGGGACATAGATGTTTACCCCTAGATTCTATGAATGGCACCCAAATTTGGATGCCCAAAGTTGCACATGATCATAAAATTCGCAAGCAACGAGCTATTAACTCGTATTAGCTAAACAAAACATTCAATATAATCATGATCATAAAGATCAAACATTAGGGTGCTTTATACATCTGAACTCCAAATATTAATTCACGTGGTGTCTAACTAGCTTCATATTAGAAACATAGAAACATAGAAAGACGACGGCAGAAAAGGGCCACAGCCCATCAAGTCTGCCCACTCTGTTGACCCACCCCATTGAGTGCTAGTGACCTAGTTCCTTAACTTGACCCTCGTAGGGATCCCACGTGGATGTCCCATTTATTCTTAAAATCGAGCACGCTGGTGGCCTTGATCACCTGCACCGGAAGTTTGTTCCAGTGATCTACCACCCTTTCCGTGAAGAAATAATTCCTCGTGTCACCACTAAATTTCCCCCCTCTGAGTTTGAGGGGGTGCCCCCTTGTGACCGAGGGTCCCTTGGGAAAGAATATATCGTTTTCCATCTCGACGCGACCAGTGACGTACTTAAATGTCTCAATCATGTCACCCCGTTCTCTGAGCTCCTCCAGGGTATAGAGCTGCAGTTTGCCCAGTCTTTCTTCGTATGAGAGACCCTTGAGTCCGGCGACCATCCTAGTGGCCATCCGCTGGACCGATTCAGCTCGAAGCACATCTTTCCGGTAATGTGGCCTCCAGAATTGCACACAGTATTCCAGATGAGGTCTTACCATGGTTCTGTAGAGTGGCATTATGACTTCAGGTTTGCGGCTGACAAAGCTTCGATTGATACATCCCATCATTTGCCTTGCCTTAGATGAGGCCTTCTCTACTTGTTTAGCAGCTTTCATGTCTGCACTGATGATTACCCCCAAGTCCCGTTCCTCTGAAGTCCTAGCTAGCGTTTCTCCATTCAAGGAGTATGTTCTGCATGGATTTCCGCTGCCGAGATGCATGAAAATCCATGCAGAACATACTCCTTGAATGGAGAAACGCTAGCTAGGACTTCAGAGGAACGGGACTTGGAGGTAATGATATTGTTGTAAAAATTGTTCCAACTGAATAGAGTCCCAATAAACATTGATTCAAATTTGAGGATTATGGAAAAATCTATTAGAACAACAGAGTCTCATGTCGCAACATTGCAAGCAGTATCTTCAACAGCCGTTAAAGATTCTCATATTACTCATATTAAATTCGAGAAAATGGAAAATTTACAGAGGGCAAAAAAATTTACGTTTAGTTAATTTCCCCAAAACTCATTTGTTGTCTCCAGAAATACTGGTTAAGAAATATTTTAAAGAAGTATTGGGGATGGCTGACGTAGAGAATTTACCCCTAACAAATTTATACTATATCCCTCAGAGGAAAAAAGTTCCCGCAGATCTGGGTGTAGATCAGTTAGAACAAATGGATTTTGATCTATCTGGTTTCCTAGAGTTTTCACAAGATTACATTACATTACATTACAGATTTCTATTCCGCCATTACCTTTCGGTTCAAAGCGGATTACAAAAAGAGTTATGGAAGAAGGGTTACAACGTTAGATCAGAGAAGGTTTCCAAGAGAGGGAAAAGTAGGATCTGGGGTTAGGGAGGGGATGGTAAGAGGGGGGTTAAGCTTTATCATGGTATTAAGCTTTATTAAGGGATTTCTTGAAGAGTATAGTTTTTATTTCCTTTCTGAACATCTTGTAGTCTGGGGTTGTTGTCAATAGGTTGGAGACTTGGTTGTCTATCTTCGCTGCCTGAGTGGCCAGTAGTCCGTTGTATAGTTTTTTCCGTTTTACTTCTTTGATTGGGGTGTGTGTTTTTCTATGCCTGGTAGAGGTGGTTTGGATGAGGCGGTCGTTTAGGTAGGTTGGGCTGTCTCCATTTATAGTTTTATAATTCAAACTAGATCTACACTATTAATAACATATAGAAACATAGAAACATAGAAGATGACGGCAGAAAAGGGCTACAGCCCATCAAGTCTGCCCACTCTGCTTACCCACCCCCTGTCTATGCCCTAATGACCCAATTTCCTTATCTTGACCCTCGTAGGGATCCCACATGGGGATCCCATTTATTCTTAAAGTCTGGCACGCTGTCTGCCTCCATCACCTGCACTGGAAGCTTGTTCCAATGATCAACCACTCTCTCTGTGAAGAAATACTTTCTGGTGTCTGCAGCAGCCACTCTCTCCTCCTCTCCCTATTGGCTAAGGCTCTTAACATTTGCATCTCCTCTTCCTATAGGCTAAGGCTCTTTACACCTGCATTGTGATGTCATAGAACTTTCTGATTATAGAAACATAGAAACATGATGGCAGATAAAGTCCAAATGACCCATCATAGAAACATAGAAGATGACGGCAGAAAAGGGCTACAGCCCATCAAGTCTGCCCACTCTGCTTACCCACCCCCTGTCTATGCCCTAATGACCCAATTTCCTGATCTTGACCCTCGTAGGGATCCCACATTTGTATCCCATTTATTCTTAAAGTCTGGCACGCTGTCTGCCTCGATCACCTGCACTGGAAGCTTGTTCCAATGATCAACCACTCTCTCTGTCAAGAAATACTTTCTGGTGTCGCCATGAAATTCTCCACCCCTGAGTTTGAGCGAGATAGATAAATCTTTAATTATGAAAGCTTACTTTCAGAATAAGCAAATAAAATTTTGTAGAGACAATGTATTGATATTTCCAGATGTGGCCCAAGCAACGCAATTGAGAAGGAAAGCTTTTTTAGCTTTGAAATCAAGGGTGTTGGCTTTAGGGGCTACATGTTATTTGAAGTTTCCTTGTAAATGCTTAGTTTACAGATAATGATTATGTTTATTGGGACTCTATTCAGTTGGAACAATTTTTACAACAATATGAAGCTAGTTAGACACCACGTGAATTAATATTTGGAGTTCAGATGTATAAAGCACCCTAATGTTTGATCTTTATGATCATGATTATATTGAATGTTTTGTTTAGCTAATACCAGGATGTTCTCTCTCAATTATGTGGACTTGAGGAATTAGCGATATAATCCATGGAGTTTATAATTACTTTCTCTTTTCTTTTTCTGTAAATTTCCTTTCTTTATTATTATTTGTTAAAAAAAATTAAAAAAAATTGTATATACCATCTACAACAGTGGTCTCCAACTCAAACCCTTTGCAGGGCCACATCTTGGATTTGTAGGTACTTGGAGGGCCTCGAAAAAATATTGACCGAAGCATGAATTTCAAAAGGAAAACTATTCCATAACTGTACTGCAAGATACATATAGGAATGAGAAAAAATTGCCTTTAACCCAACATTTCTAATTGACGGAAATTCCAGAAATAAGTATGTGCGTTGCCTTGATTCAGAAACAGAGCCTAGTTGATTTATCAGTAAAACAAAACTTTCAGGGCATTGGCCATTCTGAGTTTTAAAAATTAAATAACTTGTTCTAAAAATTATGCAAGCCCTGGAAACCAGTATAGCCTAACCAGTAACCTAGGACTCCTTTTTCTAAGGTGCACTAGCCATTTTAGCGCACGCTGCATCGCCGCGCTTGCAAACCCCACACTACGCGCCAAAAACTAACGTCAGCTCAGCTTAGTAGAAGGAGCCCATAGTCATATCGAGACCATTGGCATATCGGTCTTGCTGCCGTATTTTGAAGGTGCTGGATCTGATTTACCAGCTTGGTAGCAATTTCTGGATGCAAGATATTTCCATGGTCCAACATAGACAAAATAGAGAACTGAACTAGAATTCTAAAATGATCAGGGAAAAAAAAAATAATCCCATGTCATTTTCTAGTGTCTGTTTCAAGCTTGGTCCTTCTACACCAGCATTCTTCAAAGCAAAGCTTGCGGGTCAGTGGTTGTGGCCATTCATACTCTGATTCTTATGTGAGCCAAGGATAATGAAGCCATTGTGACATCACTGATGTGATTGGCTCTTAGGCACTGGTGGAATGAGGCATTATGACATCACAATATTTGCTCTGGATACCAGAGACTGTCATTCTGTAGTGTCTGTTTCAACCTCAGTCCTTCTACCTCAGCATTCTTCAAAGCAAAGCTTGAGGGTCAGTGGTTGTGGCCATTCATACTCTGATTCTTATGGGAGCCAAAGATAATGAAGCCATTGTGACATCACTGATGTGATTGGTTCTTAGGCACTGGTGGAATGAGGCATTATGACATCACAATATCTGCTCTGGATACCAGAGACTGTCATTCTGTAGTGTCTGTTTCAACCTCGGTCCTTCTACACCAGCATTCTTCAGAGCAAAGCTTGCGGGTCAGTGGTTGTGGCCATTCATACTCTGATTCTTATGTGAGCCAAGGATAATGAAGCCATTGTGACATCACTGATGTGATTGGCTCTTAGGCACTGGTGGAATGAGGCATTATGACATCACAATATTTGCTCTGGATACCAGAGACTGTCATTCTGTAGTGTCTGTTTCAACCTCAGTCCTTCTACCTCAGCATTCTTCAAAGCAAAGCTTGAGGGTCAGTGGTTGTGGCCATTCATACTCTGATTCTTATGGGAGCCAAAGATAATGAAGCCATTGTGACATCACTGATGTGATTGGTTCTTAGGCACTGGTGGAATGAGGCATTATGACATCACAATATCTGCTCTGGATACCAGAGACTGTCATTCTGTAGTGTCTGTTTCAACCTCGGTCCTTCTACACCAGCATTCTTCAGAGCAAAGCTTGCGGGTCAGTGGTTGTGGCCATTCATACTCTGATTCTTATATGAGCCAAGGATAATGAAGCCATTGTGACTTCACTGATGTGATTGGCTCTTAGGCACTGGTGGAATGAGGCATTATGACATAACAATATCTGCTCTGGATACCAGAGACTGTCATTCTGTAGTGTCTGTTTCAACCTCAGTCCTTCTACCTCAGCATTCTTCAAAGCAAAGCTTGAGGGTCAGTGGTTGTGGCCATTCATACTCTGATTCTTATGGGAGCCAAAGATAATGAAGCCATTGTGACATCACTGATGTGATTGGTTCTTAGGCACTGGTGGAATGAGGCATTATGACATCACAATATCTGCTCTGGATACCAGAGACTGTCATTCTGTAGTGTCTGTTTCAACCTCGGTCCTTCTACACCAGCATTCTTCAGAGCAAAGCTTGCGGGTCAGTGGTTGTGGCCATTCATACTCTGATTCTTATATGAGCCAAGGATAATGAAGCCATTGTGACTTCACTGATGTGATTGGCTCTTAGGCACTGGTGGAATGAGGCATTATGACATAACAATATCTGCTCTGGATACCAGAGACTGTCATTCTGTAGTGTCTGTTTCAACCTCAGTCCTTCTACACCAGCATTCTTCAAAGCAAAGCTTGAGGGTCAGTGGTTGTGGCCATTCATACTCCGATTCTTCCCTCTCTCTTTAAAGAATGACATGAAGATGGTTTCCCGCAGTTATCCGCGGGGACGGGAACGGTGATGAATTTTCTTTCTCTATTGGTTCAGACGAGGGAGATTTTGGCTCACCAATCTGCTTGACTTCTTTGAAGGTGTGAATAAACATGTGGATAAAGTTGAGCCGGTTGATTTAGGGGTCATTTTATCAAGCCACGCTAGCAGGGTTAGCGCGTCGGACATTCATCACATTCTAACCCCCCGCGGCCAGTTAAAAAACTAACGCCTGCTCAATGCAGGCGTTAGCGGCTAGCGCGGCAAGCAGGTTAATGCGGTATTACGCACGTTAAACCCCTACCGCAGCTTGATAAAAGGACCCCATAGTGTATCTAGATTTTCAGAAAGCTTTTGACAAAGTTCCTCACTAGAGGCTTCTGAGAAAATTAAAGTGTCATGGGATAGGTGGCAAAGTTCAGTTGTGGATAAAGAATTGGTTATCGGAGAGAAAACAGAGGGTAGGGTTAAAAGGTCATTTTTCTCAATGGAGGAGAGTAAACAGTGGAGTGCCACAGGGGTCTGTACGGGACCGGTGCTATTTAACTTATTTATAAATGATCTGGAAATTGGAATGACGACTAAGGTGATTAAATTTGCAGATGACACTCAACTGTTCAAAGTCGTTAAAACGCATGTAGATTGTGAAAAATTGCAGGCAGAGCTTAGGAAATTGGAAGACTGGGCGTCCAAGTGGCAGATGAAATTTAATGTGGACAAATGCAAAGTGACGCAAATTGGGAAGAATAACCCAAATCACAGTTAATGGATGCTAGGGCCCACCTTGGGGGTTGTAGACAATACGATAAAACCTTCTGCCCAATGTGTGGCGGCGGCCAAAAAAGCAAACAAGATGTAAGGAATTATTTAAAAAAGGGATGGTTAACAAGACTAAAGATATTATAATGCCTCTGTATCACTCCATGGTGCAACCTCACCTGGAGTATTGCTTTCAATTCTGGTCTCCATATCTCAAGAAAGATATAGCGGTACTAGAAAAGGTTCAAAGAAGAGCGACAAAGATGATAAAGGGGATGGAACGCCTCTCGTATGAGGAAAGACTAAAAAGGTTAGGGCTCTTCAGCTTGGAAAAGAGAAGGCTGAGGGGGGAGATATGATTGGAGTCTACAAAATCCTGTGTGGAGTACAACAGGTACAAGTGGATCGATTTTTCACTCTGTCAAAAATGACAGACTAGGGGGACACTTGATGAAGTTACAGGGAAATACTTTTAAAACCAATAGGAGGAAATATTTTTTCATTCAGAGAATAGTTAAGCTCTGGAACGCGTTGCCAAAGGTTATGGTAAAAGCGGATAGCGTAACTGGTTTTAAGAAAGGTTTGGACAAATTCCTGGAGGAAAAGTCCATAGTCTATTATTAAGATGTGGGGGAAGCCTCTGCTTGGCCTGGATCATTAGCATGGGATGTTGGTACTCTTTGGGTTTTGGCCAGGTACTAGTGACCTGGATTGGCCACCGTGAGAATGGGCTACTGTGCCTGATGGACCATTGGTCTGACCCAGTAAGGCTATTCTTATGTTTTTATGACTTTGGAATGCTACCAGGATCCATACTGAATCCTAAAATTTTATGAACTTGTCAAATTCTTGTCCTTCCCTAAACTCACCCAGGTCACGCCCTCCTTTTCATTTGCATGCACTTAAAACTAATAAGTGCATATCCCAGGCTTTGTAAAATAGGAATTTAGACATATATATATGCCTGTTTATACACATATCATACCTGAATATGGATTGTAAAATGAGGGATAATATGCAGAGAGAGCTATATAGATCTATCTATAGAGAGTGTGTGCGACTTTAAACTGAAAACTATCTTTGTGATTTTAGGTTTGGTAAACTCAGTGGTGTAGCGAGAGTGACCGGCACCCCTCTCCCACCCCCCTCTCCCCACCCCCTCCCGGAAGTGACATCAGAAAAAGTGCCGAAGCCGACGCGGGCAGCAACTTCATCGCTGCTCACGCCGACGTTAAAAAGGTATGGGGAAGAGGCGTGGGCGTGCAGGCGTGGCAGAGAGAGGCGTGGGAAGGGGGGAGGAGGGGAGTCAGTGTCCCGAGGAAGACTGTGCCTGGGGCGGACTGTTCCCCCCACCCACACACCCTACCTATTACGCCACTGGGCAAATGTCACCCCTGGGAATGTCCTTAGTCTTTGTGGAATCAAGTTCTGTTTGCCTGATTTCGAACTTCTGGCTCTTCAACTTGGCCGATTTTGTTGGGCAGAGGAGATGAAATGCCTTGTTGGAATTATTTTATCTGCTTTTTTTTTTTCCCCCCATATAAAAATAAATTCCTGGTAAATTTGATTGCTGAGAAAAGAAAATAGACTAGTCAATATTTAAAAAACATTTAACTAGCCCAAAATGGCTGCTGTCCAGTTAAATCACTTGTCCGGGGCTATCCTCTAATGATCGGTGACACTTGACCAGTTATTACTACTTAAAACTTAGGACTCCTTTTACTAAAGGTGTGCCAGCATTTTTAGCATGTGCTGCATTGCCGTGTGCGCTAACCCCGCGATACGCGCCAAGAACTAACGCCAGCTCAATGCTGGCGTTAGCTTCTAGCGTGCGGGGCTAAAACCGCTAGCGTAGTAGAGTAAAAGGAGCCCTTAGTGGTTAGTGCCTAAGGGCAAGATTCACTAAGCCCACCGACCAAGTTCCAACCACTTAGCGACCCCTTTGCGATCCGATTTCCCTCCGATCCGATTTACTAACCTCTGTCCCGATCATCCTCCGATCCGCGCATGCAAATGAGGGGGAACGGCATTCAAATATAGGCAGGCAGCGATTCACTAAAAAAAAAAACCTGCAACACCGACTGGGCTGGCCGATCAACAAACAAGCGACTGTTGGGGACCAGTCGTTCACGTGGTTTGTGACTGCATCTCCTGCTCACTGCTGCGATGCTCCAGCTCTCTTGCCGACCTGCTCTCTTCTGCCCCCGACTCTCTGCCGTGATTCTCCTGCTCTCTGCCCCGACTCTCTGCCGTGATTTTCCTGCCGCCCTGCTCTGCCCCGAATCTCCCGCCCTCTCTGCCCCCGACTCTCCTGCTCTCTGCCCCGGCCTTCCCCCCGCAGTGCGAGCCCGTGGTTTTAACCCCGCGGGTTTAAAGCGGGATAAAACCACGGGCTCGCTGGGCTTAGTTAAAAGGTAAAAAAAAAAAAAAAAAAGGTCACTGCTCTTTAAGCATGCGCGGACCATCTACAGATGGTCCGCGCATGCGTCGGGATCGCTACAGAGCGATCTGGGCGGTCGGTTGGCGTGATTCCGATCGCCCTCATTTGCATGAGGATGTTTCGTGAATCACCCCCTCCCCCGGACACGGATCGGATCAGATCCGTGCCCTTAGTGAATCTGGGTCTTTGTGAAAGCCAGCTATTTGGGAGGGGGGGTGTGGGGGGGGGAGGGCCCACTGGGGGAGAGTCAGCACATGGCCAGTTAAGTGCTAATATTCAGGCTCTAATTTATTTATTTAATTAGGACTCTTTAATCCTTTGATAATCAGTGTATAATAATTCAGATGCACTAACTAATTAGCACAGATAAGCCTATTATCTGACCCAGACCTTCCCCCTCATCAACAAAAATTTTTTTAAAACTTTTTTTTAGCATGTGCACATCTGGAACTTACTGCAGCACGCCTGAGCGCACTTTGGAGTAACTGCCAGGGTAACTGCATAAAAGGGACCGTAATAGCGATTCCTGTGTGGCAAATGTGATGCAGCCCATTCATTTCCTTTGAGCTGTTGCATTTACTGCCCTGGTATTCTCTACTGTGGCTTTGCAAAAGGGGCCCTTTATGCAGCAGCCCATGGCTTATTAAATTTTGAATATTGACCTAGGGCAATTATTACAAAGCCGGGGTCGCCAATCCGCCACGGTAAACACACCAAAGCATATTTGATTGCTATGGGCTTTGATGCATTTAACCGTGGCTGAATCGCTACTGTGGCTTTGTAAAAGGGGCCTTTAACGGGGGCCCCATCTTATCCGTTACCGCATAAACTGGATATTCATTGCTAAAGTCCGAACATGGCCCCACATTGCCTATCAGGGAATAATAAAGGTGACGGTCAGCAAAACGCTCACTGCCCACTGAATATTGACCCCCCCCCCCCAATTTGCATGCTTAAAAATGTTATTAAAAAAGAGATCAACCTGATGAGATAAAATTTCTTCAAATTACTATATCTGGATAATTTCTTGTGAAGATTTTGAAAAGGAAAGAAAAAAAAATTATTTGAAAATTTTTCAACAACTACCTCGTATGGGACCCTTTTACTAAAACGTTCATTTTTATATCAGACTTTCCAGCATGCTAAGCCCATTTTTAAAGTGGCAGTATTTAAAGCTTTTTCAATTTTTTTTCCAGTTCGTGTGCTAATGTTCACCTTCGAGGATGTTACCTGAAAAATTTTAATGTGGAAGCACGTACCACCTCCTATGATTAATTTTTTTTTTTCACTCAGAGAATAGTTAAGTTCTGAAATGCATTGCCAGAGGTTATGGTAAGAACGGATAGTGTAGCTGGTTTTAAGAAAGGCTTGGGCACGTTCCTGGAGGAAAAATCCACATTCTGTTATTGAGAAAGACATGGGGGAAGCCACTGATTGACCTGGATCAATAGCATGGAAGGTTGCTACTCTTTGGGTTTTGGCCAAGTACTAGTGACCTGGATAGGCCACAGTGAGGATGGGCTACTGGGCTAGATGGACCATTGATCTGACGCAGTATGGCTGTTCTTATGCTCTCACGTATGCGAAGTATAGGACAATTAAGCATTTGTAACATCACTGATGAGGTTGGCCCTGAGGCACTGTGGAATGAGGCATTATGACATCACAATCTCAGCTCTGGAATGTTGCTCTCATTGGGGTTCCGGAATCTTGCTATTCTTTGAGATGCTGGAATGTTGCTACTCTTTGGGTTTTGGTCAGGTACTAGGGACCTGGATTGGCCACCGTGAGAACGGGCTACTGGGCTAGATGGACCAGTATAGCTGTTTTTATGCTCTTATGTAAGCCAAGTATAGGACAATTAAGCCATTGTGACATCACTGATGAGGCTGGCTCTGAGGCACTGTGGAATGAGGCATTATGACATCACAATCTCAGCTCTGGAATGTTGCTCTCATTGGGGTTCCGGAATCTTGCTATTCTTTGAGATGCTGGAATGTTGCTACTCTTTGGGTTTTGGCCAGGTACTAGGGACCTGGATTGGCCACCGTGAGAACGGGCTACTGGGCTTGATGGACCATTGGTCTGACCCAGTATGGCTGTTCTTATGTTCGTACGTGAGCCAAGTATAGGACAATCAAGCCATTGTAACATCACTGATAAGGCTGGCTCTGAGGCATTATGACATCACAATCTCAGCTCTGGAATGTTGCTCTAACTGGGGTTCCGGAATCTTGCTATTCTTTGAGATCCTGGAATGTTTCTTGGATTGGCCACCACGAGAACAGGCTACTGGGCTTGATGGACCATTGGTCTGAACCACTATGGCTATTCTTATGTTCATATGTGAGCCAAGTATAGAACAATCAAGCCATTGTAACATCACTGATGAGGCTGGCTCTGAGGTATTATGACATCACAATCTCAGCTCCAGAATGTTGCTCTCACTGGAGCTCCGGAATCTTGCTATTCTTTGGGTTTCGTCCAGGTGCTAGTGATTGGCCACCTTGAGAATGGGCTTGATGGACCATTTGTCTGACCCAGTAAGACTACTCTTATGTTCTTATGTTCTCCCATGTTAACTCCATGCTCCCATAGTCTCTCGAGCCATTTCCTGTGAGCGATCTGGACGGAGCAGGAGCGTGGAAAGATCGCTCCTGCCTGAAATCCCGCTAGACCACCAGGTAAGGCTTAAAGGGGAGGGGGGCTTACAGGGCTAAAAAAAAGCCCCCAAAAATTAAAATTTATTTTATGGTCAAAAATCGTGAATAACCGAAACCGTAGATATGGAATTCGCGAATTCGAAGGGGGAAGTGTAATGGAGAGCATACCTTTTTGTATATTAGGTTCTGAATGTTTGTTTCTGGAACGAAATGTTGGTTTCTGTCTTATTTTATTAATTTCTGTTTCATAAATTATTTTTTTTTATTGTAAACCACCTTGAATTGTGCTGCAGCTATGGTGGTATGCCACGTTTAATAAACGATAAACAATATCTTGCTATTCCTTGAGGTTCCGGAATCTTTCTATTCTTTGGGATTCTGCCAGGTACTTGTTACCTGCATTGGCCGCTTCAGGAAGTAGGATACTAGGTTTGGCCCACTCCCGGGGGAAAGTCAACATTTCCATACAACTGTAACAAAAGGGAAGCTACCGGATTGCTAATAAAGATAATTAAAAAAAAAAAAAAGAAAGGATACTAGGTTTGATGCACCATTGGTTTGCCCCAGAATGGCTATTTTTATGTTATATATTTTTATGTTATATATTTTTATATGTTATATATTTATATATGTTATATATATATATATATATATGTTATATATTTATATATGTTATATATTTATATATGTATAACATATATATATGTATATTTATGTATATGTATATATATTTATATATATAACATATATATATATATATATATAACATATATATATATAACATATATATATGTTATATATTTTTATGTTATATATTTTAAAAATGTATATACCGTTTAAAACTAAACGGTTTAAATAATTTACATACACGATATTAAAATGAAGACAAAATAAAAACAATACATGATAAAATAAACATGCATACAGTCCTCAGGGAAATACCGTAATGTGGATAGTAGCGATCATAGATAATTCATCAACTTTAGCAGAAGTAACTTAAAAAAGGCATCTACGAATAGCTGCGTCTTTAGTAATTTTCTGAACCTGCCCTTTTCACAGCAATTTCGTATCTGACCCACCAAGGAGTTCAATAACTTAACTCCGGCACAACAGAAAGGCCTTTGGCCAGTCTCAACGAGTCTTGGAGTCGCAGACGTCTTCAGTAAAGCTAAACTCTCAGAACGCACTCACTAGGTACCTATATGCAGGTGTCTCAGTTATAGAAATATCTCCTAAAGCTGCAGATTTTGCAACCTTAGTACCTATAGATTCTGGCATTTATTATTAATTAGGATTTATACATGTGGAAGTGGCAGATTTTATAAAACATACAAAAAAACTGCTTCCCCCGTAGTGTGAATGCCTCAAGTGCCTATAATGATATACAAGATATGCAGGAAAAAGCCTCAGACGTCAGGTGAGCAAACCGCTGTACCCATGGGGAGCTCGTATGTCGGCTCCACCAAGCCCTGCATCAACGACATTAAAAAACCTCCATTAGTGTGAACACATTACATTAACAATGGCCATCTAAGTATCACTTAAAACAATCAAAATATTAAATATTAAATTTTTAGAACGATCCTCCGACGTTGGCCAGCATTTTGTGGATAAAACCACTTCTTCAGGGCAACTAGATAGATCGTTTCCGTGGCCATAGAGAAGTAGGAACTTCTGTTCCAGGTGAATTATGATATCTTGACAAGCTTATCCTGTGCTGACCAACTGAGAAGACTGGTAACTCGGTGGCATTGAAGGCCAAATCAAATAGACATCGCATGAGCGTACTTATGGGGCACCTGTCAATAATTTTGCTTCTATGTTCTGCAGTAATTGAAGATGCATTAATTCAATTCCTGACAATCTCCTACACACCACATTTCCATAATCTATCTTGCTCATCACAAATGCATGAATTAGTTACCATAGCATCCTGATTCAAATTTGGACATCTAATTTGTCTCAACTTAAAAAAAAACCTGATTGTACCAGTAATGAAATTTGTTTCTTAAAAGTAAATTTCTTATCCATAGAAACATAGAAACCTCGAATTCTTTGGGAGATTTAGCGGTATATAAGACACCACATTAAATTAAAAATAGAAACATGATGGCAGATAAAGGCCAAATGGCCCATCTAGTCTGCCCATCCACAGTAACCATCATCTCTTTCTCTCTCTGAGAGATCCCACTTGCCTATCCCAGGACCTGTTCAAATTCAGACCCAGTCTCTGCCTTCACCACCTCTTCTGGGAGACTGTTCCACACATCTACCACCCTTTCTGTAAAAGAGTATTTCCTCAGATTACTCCAGAGCCTATCATCTCTTAACTTCATCCTTTGCCCTCTCACTGCAGAGTTTCCTTTCAAATGAAAGAGACTCGACTCGTGCACATTTATATTACGTAAATATTTAAATGTCTCTATCATATCTCCCCTCTCCCGCCTTTCCTCCAAAGTATACTGATTGAGATCTTTAAGTCTGTCCCCTTACGCCATATCACGAAGACCACACACCATTTTAGTAGCCTTCTTCTGGACCGACTCCATCCTTTTCATATCTTTATGAAGGTGTGGTCTCCAGAATTGTACACAATATTCTAAATCAATACCTCCTTTTTCCTACTGGCCATACCTCGTCCTATGCAGCCTAGCATCCTTCTAGCTTTTCCCGTCACCTTTTCAACCTGTTTGGCCACCTTAAGATCATCACATAAAATCACATCCAAGTCAAGCTCTTCTGTCGTGCACATAAGTTCTTCACCCCCTAAACTATACCACTCCTTCGGGTTTTTGCAGCCCAAATGCATGACCTTGCATTTCTTAGCATTAAATTTTAGCTGCCAAATTTCAGACCATTCTTCAAGCTTCGCCGGGTCTTTCTTCATGTTATTCACACCATCCAACATGTCTACTCTATTGCAGATTTTGGTATCATCTGCAAAGAGGCAAATCTTACCCGACAACCCTTCAGGAATATAATTTATAAAAATGTTAAAAAGAACAGGTCCAAGAACAGAACCTTGAGGCACACCACTGGTGACATCCCTTTCCTCAGAGTGATCTCCATTGATCACTACCCTCTGTCGCCTTCCACTCAACCAGTTCCTGACCCAGCTTTCATCATTTTGCTGAAATGCAGATACTGAGTCTCACGTTTTATATCTGGGGCAAAGGGTTCCAAAAATCTGTTTCCACATACTGAAAGGCTTTTAGTCATGAACACTCCAACCTCACCACGTCTAGAATTAGTGGAAGAAACAACAAATCTTGCTGACTCATTCGAATACAAATGAGATAGATTTGTGTGCATATCACTTCCATTGTATAAATCTATACTATACATATTTATTAGGGATATCCTGATACATTTGAGGTCTTCAAAGATTGGAAGTGAACACCACTGGTAAGTCTCCTCTTGCATTCTCTTTACATCCTTGGTCATGTCTCCATAGTCCATATGCTTGTTGATGACCATCACACATAGTTTGAGTAATATCCAAAGCACCTACCGTACTTCTGTGGACACAGTGGTTTATATTTAAGGGCAGAATCCAGTCCTTTGTCATTATTGAAACAGGTCTAGCCAAAATGTCCCATTTTTCACCCTGGACATTTTTACAGTGTTCCATTATTGCAGAAAAATGTTCAAATTGTAAGCTCGTCCTAGACCCACCCAAGACTCCCCTCCAGCATATACCCCATGAGATGCATAGAAAAATATCTTTACAATGAATTTTGAAAATAGTAATTTAGATGTTTAGACATTTTTTACGCTTTGAAAATGAGCCCCTTACACAAACTCAGCAATTATTGGTCAGAAGAAGGTTATTATTTCATTGGGAGAGTGTGGTCCAGTGATTAAAGCTCCAGCCTCAGCACCCTGAGGTTGTGGGCTCAAATCCACACTGTTCTTTGTGACCCTGGGCAAGTCACCTAACCCTCCCCCATTGCCCCAGATAAGAAATTATTGAAGACCCAACTATTTGTCAACGCCTAGATGAAGGTAGTAGAAACGATTCCCGTGCTCTGTTGGACATGTGGCTGCCCAACCAACGTGTAAATCATGAATATTGCCTATGTTTTTTTACAGATATGCAGATAATGGCAACTAAAATTCAATGCAAAGAAATGCAGAGTAATGCATTTGGGGATTAATAATAGGAAGGAACCGTATATGCTGGGAGGAGAGAAGCTGATATGCACGGACGGGGAGAGGGACCTTGGGGTGATAGTGTCCGAAGATCTAAAGGCGAAAAAAGAGTGTGACAAGGCAGTGGCTGCTGCCAGAAGGATGCTGGGCTGTATAAAGAGAGGCGTAGTCAGTAGAAGGAAGAAGGTGTTGATGCCCCTGTACAGGTCATTGGTGAGGCCCCACTTGGAGTATTGTGTTCAGTTTTGGAGACCGTATCTGGCGAAAGATGTAAGAAGACTTGAGGCGGTCCAGAGGAGGGCGACAAAAATGATAGGAGGCTTGCGCCAGAAGACGTATGAGGAGAGACTGGAAGCCCTGAATATGTATACCCTAGAGGAAAGGAGAGACAGGGGAGATATGATTCAGACGTTCAAATACTTGAAGGGTATTAACGTAGAACAAAATATTTTCCAGAGAAAGGAAAATGGTAAAACCAGAGGACATAATTTGAGGTTGAGGGGTGGTAGATTCAGGGGCAATGTTAGGAAATTCTACTTTACGGAGAGGGTGGTGGATGCCTGGAATGCGCTCCCGAGAGAGGTGGTGGAGAGTAAAACTGTGACTGAGTTCAAAGAAGCGTGGGATGAACACAGAAGATTTAGAATCAGAAAATAATATTAAAGATTGAACTAGGCCAGTTACTGGGCAGACTTGTACGGTCTGTGTCTGTGTATGGCCGTTTGGTGGAGGATGGGCAGGGGAGGGCTTCAATGGCTGGGAGGGTGTAGATGGGCTGGAGTAAGTCTTAACAGAGATTTCGGCAGTTGGAACCCAAGCACAGTACCGGGTAAAGCTTTGGATTCTCGCCCAGAAATAGCTAAGAAGAAAAAAAAAAAAAAAAAAATTTAAATTGAATCAGGTGGGGCAGACTGGATGGACCATTCGGGTCTTTATCTGCCGTCATCTACTATGTTACTATATTGTTTCGTTGATAGTCTTATGAAACCGCCTAGATCCTAGGTGATATATAAATGTGTTAAATAAATACAGGGTCCTTTTTTTAAGGCATGCTAACCGATTTAGTGCACGCTACAGATTAGCATGTGCTAAATGCTAAAGCGCCCATAGAATATAATGGATGCCTCGGCATTTAAAAAAATTTTTTTTATTAATCTTTATTCATTTTAAAGCTCATTTATACTTTAACAGCACTTAACTCACATTAAATATCCCCTCTCCCCTATACCCAACAGTTATTCATACGCAAAAGAAATCATAAAATATCCCCCCCCCCTCGGTTAGCGCGCCTTAATAAAAGGACCCCTAAATAAATTAGATGGATTGTCAGCCCACCAAGACAGACAGGGAAAAAATGCTTGAGTAGCTGAATAAATTCATGCAACCCATTCTGAGTTCCTTTGGGAGAACGGTATAGAAAATTGAATAAACAGATAATCCTAACTAGAGGTCTGCACGGGAATGGGGATCGCGGGAATCCCGCGGAATCCCGCAGGAATCCCTCCCCAACCCCCCTCTAGCCAACGGGACTCCCACGGGGATGGAAGGCTTTGGTAGCAGGGTTCGTCCATATAATATAATAGACATGTCAGCCTTAGTAAAAGAGGGGGTTTATAAGCTAATTACCTGAACAGAAAACAAAAATAGGGGTTCCACCAAAGAGATTCCACAAGGAAAACAGCAGCGCAAACACAAAAGAAACTGTGGAATTGATGATCGTGTCAGAAATAATTGCTGCTTTTTATGGGGATGGGCGAAGATGGAGGTAATTCCTTGCGGGGATGGGTGGGGACAGAGAGGATCCTGACGGGGATGGGTGGGGATGGAGAGGATCCTGGCGGGGAAGGGTGGGGATGGAGAGGATCCTGGCGGGGACGGGCGGGGATGGAGAGGATCCTGGCGGGGAAGGGTGGGGATGGAGAGGATCCTGGCGGGGAAGGGTGGGGATGGAGAGGATCCTGGCGGGGACGGGCGGGGATGGGTGGGATTTCTGTCCCCGCGCAACTCTCTTATCCTAACTCTATATCTTCTCTATTTTTGGTTAGAGTCCTTTCTCAAAACTGGACTTTTTTTTTTTTCCTTAACGGACGGTAGGTTTCCAGTCTTGGAACCGAGTTCTTTTTTAACATTTTAATATTTTGGGCTCCTTTTACAAAGGCGCGCTAGCGGGGTTAACGCGCGTGACTTTTCATCAAGCGCTAGCCCCCGCGCTGGCCAAAAACTACCACCTGCTCAAGAGGAGGCGGTAGCGGCTAGCGCGTCTGGTGGTTTAGCGTGCGCTATTACACGTATTATACCGCTAGCGCGCCTTTGTATTTTGATTGGTCTGACAATTTCATCCTTGCTCACAGTCATGCTTTAGAGATGGCGAATGGCTCTGGAAAGCTTATAAAAAAGTAGGATGGACTTGTTCCGACACACTCTTGCCGATTTCTCCAACCTCTATCTCATGGAAACAAGGGTGGTTATCTCTGTCACGTACTTCCAGTTCATCCTCGCTACAACAATCGGTATATTTTGTCCTTCCCAGGGCAATTTGGACTCCGCATAAACGAGCTCATTTTAAGTCTTCTGAAACTGGTAATTGTTGGTCGTGCACTAAGGAGAAGGGCACTTTTCTCCATCAATTATTCCATTGTAAAATGATCCGTCCTTTTTGGCAATCGGTATGGAAGACTTTGTGAAAGTTGTTTTGCACCACTGAATCGCTTGCTCCTGCTGTTATTATCCTTGGTAGTAACGGGATCCTACAAGCTTTTCCACTTGGAGAATCCAAACTGTTAAGTTATGGAACTCCTTCAAGGGTCAGATACGAGACTGCTGTGAAAAGGGTAGGTTTAGAAAAGTGCTAACGACGCAGCTTTTCGTAGATGCCTTTTTAAAATTATTTCCGCCACAATTGATGAATTTTCCAAGAGCCCTGCTGTTCCTTCTATGGTATTTTCTTGAGGATTGACTATTTTACTATGCATTTGTTTTAATTTTTTCGTTATTTTAACACTGTGCATGCAAACCACGTAAATAAACCGTTTAGTTTTAGACCAGGGATCTCAAAGTCCCTCCTTGAGGGCCGCAATCCAGTCGGGTTTTCAGGATTTCCCCAATGAATATGCATTGAAAGAAGTGGATGCACATAGATCTCATGCATAGTCATTGGGGAAATCCTGAAAACCCGACTGGATTGCGGCCCTCAAGGAGGGACTTTGAGACCCCTGTTTTAGACGGTATATAAATTTTTTAAATAAATAAATAATTGCAACTAGCAATACAATTAGTCTTACAACACTGGAAGAATACCTCTGCTGTGAATTATGACATGTGGTGGAACACAGGTTGTGTTACAGCCAGGTTTGAGCGCACGGCTCCTCTTAAGGATAGATCCCTTGTCTCCTTTGAATGCAACTGGAAGCTCTTGCTGGACATCTCCCTGTTTCCTCACTGATTGAGTTAGCCTTTCGATTATTTGGGTTGTTTCATTCTATGACATGCTATGTTTTCTTATCTGAACCCATATTATTACATTTCTTGACATGCTACTCCATTTGTAACTGTACAAATATTTCTGCTACACCTGCACTTCCACACTCTTTTTCGGATATTGTACTATGATGTTGTACTTTTTTTGTACTTTCTATTAAAACAATAAAACTTATTGAACTTTAAAAAAAAAAAAAAAAGGATGGAAAAAGCTGAAGTAATGCTTTCTCCAGAGTCATTCAGTTCATCAATGAAGGGTCTAATTCAGTAAGAATTTTTACTATGGCCTAAAAAATGAAAAATATGTCTACCGAATATGATCCCTTCATTCATAAGCTCCTCATCCCTCATGATCCTCTGAGAACCTTCAGATCAGCATCTCAGCACCTTCTTCATGTCCCATCTTTAAAAATCATTAGTACTCGTAGGGCTTCTTCATTCACAACTATAACCCCCTACAATTTGGAACTCGTTACCTTCACATTTAAGGTCTGAGAAAAATTTAGATAAATTTAAGGGAAACCTTAAAAGTTTCCTCTTTAAAGAGGCCTATGAATGCTAATTGATCTCTGAATCCACCCTTGACGATTTCTGTATTAATCACATTCAATACTGATATGATTTCTCCCATTGCCCTCTTGTTTTTAACCTTAATTGTACTCTTTTCTTTTTAAAATTGTATTTCCCCCTACTATCCTTTTGTTTTCATGTAAGTTACGTCTTGTCATTAATAAGAATGTTAATTGGTCCCCATTTTAATTAATCCGAAAATACTTCAACAACGAACAATTCAAACTCTTGGTACAAGCGCTAATCCTAGGACTCCTGGACTACTGTAACATCCTATACCTGTCATGCCCAACCAACATGCCTAAACAGTTACAAACAGTCCAAAATACAGCTCTTAGACTGATTTACTCGCTGAAAAAATATGACCACATTACCACTGCCTTCCGAGATTCACACTAGCTCCCAGTAGAAGCACGCCTACAATATAAATTCTACTGCACCCTATTCAAAGCCCTAAATGGAAACGGACCAAGCTATCTGAGCAACCGCCTAATCAGGAAAAACACATCCAGACCAAGGAGAACTCAAGCACACTTTACCCACCCCCCAATCAAAGGTATACAAAGCAAAAATATATACGACGGACTATTAGCCACCAGAGCAGCGAAACTAGACTGCCACCACTCCAATCTGCTGACTATAACGCCCAACCACAAAACATTCTGGAAAGAACTTAAAACTTTTCTAGTCAAGAAATTTGTCAAATGATCTAACTAGTCTAGTAAACTAGTACAATCCTCCATCCTCAGCATATTGGACTACTGCAATATCATTTACTTAAGCTCCACAAAAAAAACCATCAGGAGACTCAAAATGATCCAGAACACTGCTGTCCGCCTCATATTCGGCCTGAAAAAATGGGAACACATCACCCCTTTCTACCACAAACTCCATTGGCTGCCATTAGAATCCAGAGTCCTATTCAAATTCGCCTGCTTCTGCTATAAAACAGTATTTGGTTTATCCCCAAGCTACATCATCCCTCACTTCGCCCTAAATCACAGCATCAAGGACTCCCGCAGAATCCAACTATTCGCCTACCCCTCCCTTAAACTTTGTCACTCTAAAAGATTCCTCGACAAAACCCTCGCCTTCCAAGCCACTAAGCTAAACCCATGGTTATCCCAAATGGCCCTCAAGGCCCCCAACTACCTCGGCTTTAGAAAACTACTCAAAACCCGCCTCTTCCAAGACCAGGATCCCAACGCCCCTTCTATCTAACATCCACTCTCCCCTCTACATCCTTCCCTCACCCCCCCCTGGCAACTTTGATCAATTTGTTATTGAACCGCTCATAACCCCGCTCAACTGCTGTAAACCACTTGTAACCTTGTTTAATTGATGTGAACCGCCTAGAACTCTTCCGGGTATGGCGGGATACAAAAATAAAAGTTATTATAAACCTGATCGACCCTCCACAGATCCCGACGCATACTACCTCTATTAACCATGTATTCTCCCTGGAAATGCCCAGGCCAACTCTTGTCGTAAACTGCCTAGAACTGGAAGGTATTGGCGGGATAGAAGACACCAATGGAATGGAATGGAATTAGCGTTTTATCAAATTTTAATAAACTTGAAACCTGAGAGTTTGGTATCCACTTGGAAGAGGAAATAATCCAATGCTAGTTCTTTTCTCTTAAAAATGATCTATATTAGTATTTTTTAAACAAAGTTGCAGAAAAGTGTCTGGTTCTATCAGAAGCTACACTGAGGTAAGAATATTACTCAAGTTAGGTTGTACCAGTTGCAAGACACTTTGGCCTTAACCATGATTATATTATTGATCACTTTAAATTTACTGACAGAAAACATTTTCCTCGGCATTTTAGATTATTTACATTTCCTACTTTAAAAGGTTGCACATACAAAAGATTTTTCCGATACTGTGCAGTGGCAGTATAGCAGCCAATGAGGTTATTCCGAGGCGCTATTATTGAGAATTTTATCTTTTCAAGCTGGATCATGGGATAAACCCTTTTCTGTCCTGATAACAAACTCCAACTCCTACCTTTCCATTAGAAAAATGCTGAAGGCCTACTTATTTGAATGTGATTAAAGTCTCTTGATTGTTGTTAACTGCATTGAACTGAGAGGTGACTGTGGTATATAAGTGAATTTATTATGTTATATTCATTATTAATTGTGTGCACGGATGGTTTTTAAGTTCTAAAGTCCAATTATGTGTATCTGAAAAAAAATATAGGTGAGTAAAGTATATGACTGAACTAATGATTCCTCTAGTCCAGGAGTGACAAAGTCCCTCCTCGAGGGCCGCAATCCAGTCGGGTTTTCAGGATTTCCTCAATGAACATGCATGAGATCTATTAGCATACAATGAAATCCTGAAAACCCGACTGGATTGCGGCCCTCATGGAGGGACTTTGACACCCCTGCTCTAGTCACACCTATAAGGTTGGCCCAACAATTTACCACTCTAAGTCAAGCTGACCAGCAGTACCATTGTAAATTCGATAATCCAAGTCTTTCTATTGTTTTGGGGAGAAATAATAGAGGAGCTCTAAATAGTGGTCTTTTATTAAACCAAATATAACGAACAATGCATGATATCATTATTGCAAAGAATTTATGGATAATTGTGATAGGTAGATTAGTAAAAAGAAAAAGTATCTTGGGGGAAAATGAATATCTTGAAAATATTAATTCTGTCAAGCCACGAAAAGAAGTGATCCGGATACTGAGTTGATAAGTCCTTTGTTCATAATTGATTTAATAATGGTAAATGAACTGTTCCCCTTAACTGTATCCATGACATAGTGTTTGTCTGTCTTGCTTGATTAGACTGTAAGCTCTTTCGAGCAGGGACTGTTTTCTTACTCTTTGTGACTCTGTACAGCGCTGCGTGCTTCTGGTAGCGCTATAGAAATAATTCATACTAGTAGTGTGAAGAGTTTCATTCTTTGGGAAGCAGAGCCGAGCTTGTGATGTCATAGCGGAATATAAATCACTAATGTAATGTAATGTAATAATGCCTCATTCCACCAATAAGAGCCAACCTCATCAGTGATGTCACAATGGCTTGATTGTCCTGTACTCCCCTCTGCCCTCCAACCCAGCCAGCAGATTAACCCTTCCCCTTAACTGTATCCATGACATCCTGTTTGTCTGTCTTGGCTGTTTAGATTGTAAGCTCTTTGGAGCAGGGACTGTTTTCTTACTCTTTGTGACTCTGTATAGCCCTGCATGCGTCTGGGAGCGCTATAGAAATAATTAATAGTAGTATAGTAGTAGTATTATTTTAGGTTATTAGATAAAATGGTGGTTGTACACTACTCAGAAGGCTACAGATGGGCAGTGTCTAAGATTCCCCTTTTCAGTGCCAAATTACAAATGTTAGTAATACCCTAAGGGGTCCTTTAACTAAGCTGAGGAAAGCACTAGCGCGTGCTTATCACAGTTTAAAAGGGCTTACTGCAAAGTGCGCTCAGGCATGCTGCGGTAAGTTCCAGATGTGCACATGCTAAAAATATTTTTCATTTTGTTGACGAGGGGGAGGGTCTGGGCATATCTGCGCTAATTAGCACGTCTGCATTATCATACAGGGTTGGATTCTGTAACTGGCACTGAAATCGGTGACCATCTTAAAAAGTAGCCCGAGGATCGCGTGTCAATTACGCATCAGTGACGGTTTCAGGATCGCGCCTACGGGAAAGATAGGCGCCAGGGTTTTCCGGCACCTATATTTCTGGTGCCTATCTTTGCGTGAATCACACCTACTTCCGGCATTGGCCACGCCTGCTTTGATGTTCGGCAGCCTAAAGCGCCTATATAAGCGCAAATCCGGCCGCTTTTACTTAAGTGCCGGTAGGCGCTTCAACCTCGCCATTTTTTTGCTATTTCTGACAGCGTTCTTCAAGTAACATAGGCGCTGGTAGGACGTCGGTTTAAGAATTTCCCCCACACTGATTAGCGTGGACCCTTACCCCCTCTTTCACAAAGGTGCGCTAAGCTTTTTAGCGTGCTAAATATTAGTGCAAGCTAAGCACACGCTAAACGCTAACGCATGCGTGTTATCCTATGGACGTGTTAGCAGTTAGTGCACGTATTGATTTAGCGCGTGCTAAATCCGCGCTAAAACTCTTAGCGCGCCTTTGTGAAAGAGGGCCTTAGCGCCTGATTCTATATAGGATGCCTGCAATAGGCTGCCTAGTGATTCCTAAGTTCGGGATCCACGTAGAACTTTTCTTTTTAATTGGCTGGTAATTGCGCTGGTTTTCAGCCAATCAAAAACAAGCATTAATTAAACAATTTAAGAGTTTGACGCTGATCACTTAAGTGGAGACGCCCTCCCATGCCTAAGGATGCCTGGCAGCACCTATCTGAAAAAGTAGGCGTGGTTAGGGGCAGCGAATCGGTGGGTGTGGTTGAGTTTGGCGTTGTTTTGGCATCCAATGCTGGTGCCTAACGGTTGATTTGACAACCGTGCTGAGCAGCGCTGTTTATAGAATCGGGCCCTTAGGCCCCAGACTCTCTATAGGCAGCAACCTAAAAAGTGGCCACTGATCACATGTCAGTCGCGTGATGGCGCCCTAAACAGAATCATGCCTCCGCGATGGGCACCGGAAAGGTAGGTAACCTATATATACTATCCCGAGTAGTCTATAAACACAATACTAAATTAGATAATTAACTCCACTCAATAAGAAAAGTGCAAGAAATCTACAGATTTATCCAGGAAAAGGCCTCAGAGATGGAGCCTACGCACAGTCATAAACTGAATGGATCAGAATAGCTTATCAACTCCGTGCTGAGAATTGCTGATAAGACATCACTATTAAAAGCCTGTAATGCCTCGACTTTGGCCCTGATGCAGTGGATGGAAATATTAACCCGCGAAACGCTGGCCGCGTTGGCATTTCATTGAGCTAATATTGCCCTGGCATTGCTTCAGGCTACTACCGCCTTCAGATTACTACCGCCTTCAGATAAGTGGCATTTTTTTGAAACTAAAGGCTGCTTTAAAAATAAACTTAGAGTCACTTTTCTCAGTGTCATGGATTAGTGCTTGAAATTGAATGATTGATAGGACATACATAGGAAACATATATTAAAATAATGAGCCTAAAGGGGTTTTGTTATTGGCTAAAAAAAGCCATGAAAAATAAAGAATTTAAAAAATAAAAAATAAAAATTCTAAAATAATGTTTTAATAATAGTGTGTTGTTGCTAAATTTCAATAAATAATACTGACAGAATTTTGGCCAATGATTGGAGCAAGGAGTTGATAAGCTACACTGAGCCATTCAGTTTATGACTGTGCGTAGGCTCCATCTCTGAGGCCTTTTCCCGGATAAATCTGTAGATTTCCTGCACTTTTCTTATTGAGTGGAGTTAGTTATCTAATTTAGCACCGGAAAGGTAGGCCAGGATTTTCCTGCCTTTGTCGTGAATCGCGCCGAGGTTACGTCATGCCACGTCCAGCATTAGCCACGCCCAGAGTGGCATTCGGAGGCCTACAGTGCCTACGTAGGCGTGATTCTGGCGCACATTATATAGGCACCGGTAGGCGCTTTAACGGTGCTGTTTTCAATGGCATTTGCTACTTAACTTAGGCACCATTTCTAGAATTTTCCCTCTTATTACCTACATAATGAGTGGTAACAAAATTAGTACATGGCCATTAATACAAAAAACCACCAATTGGCCATTTTCTGGTTGTGATAAAGATGGCCTTAGAGCATGGGAAAAACCCACATAAGGTTGCGCCAAGGCCATTTTCTACCGCAGCTTAGTACATTGGCCACCACCTACATGCTGCATTTGTCTTGGCCATATATAATTTTGAAATGCAAGTTGATATACATTTTTATTTGCAAAGGTAAAAAACTTTGCCATATATGGAAGGCTATGTATTTAATCTTATATTATGCTTTTCCAAAAATCCATCAAAACACTAACACACATTTGAGTAATGCTAGGGGAGGACTCTTGGGTTTGGGTCATGTTGTATTCTTACATTGTGTCTTGTTTTGTAAGTTCCTATCCGACCCCAGGGTCAGCCTTGGGCCTTCCACACGGTTTCAGTTGCCTCTATTCCTAGAGCAGTGTATCCCAAACTGTGTGCTGTGGCACACCAGTATGTCTCTTGAGATTTCAGGGGAGGAGCGGCGCTGGCTGACCGCCTAGAGGATCTGCCTCTCGCGGAGAGAGGCACGTCCTGTAGGCAATCAGACGGCACCATCGCCTCTTCTTCTCTCTGGCCCTCTTCCCTGCTGCCCCCCCCCCCCTCCCCGGCAGCTCAGGACCCTTCCGAAGGTGACGTCCACACACTTTTGGGTGCCTTAAGCCACGACCACTACGTTTAGCATACTGTGGTTCGAACAGTTTGCGGGACACTGTTCTAGAGAAATTGAATCTGTAGATCCAATGGGCTGACCCCCCCCCCCCCAAAAAAAAAAAATAAAACAATCGATCACTCAGGACTGACTTGGATGAGGTTGAGACCCTAAAATTCCATGTATTATACTACCTGCAGTTATAATTTCTTTTCTTTTCTCTTTTCAAGGCTGTCTTCAGTAGCAAGGCCCAGAGGTAGGTGTTTGCGGTAATCACTTTAGAATCCTGTTTGAAAAAAAACCAAAACAATTTTACGGTATAGATTAAGGATATGCATTCATTTGAAACAACTTGTCACATCATGCCATTTTTAGATTTGTTTAGAAGAATTTAAAGGTACAGTCTCAAGGAAAAAAAATACTTGCTACAGGAAAAGAGGCAACAACACAAAATATAATTTCGTGTCATTTTTAACCTGACACATGACAAAAACCTGAAATTACGGGTGTTTTTCTGTGCCATCAAAAGTGTGCACAGCTGTTCAAATAGGATGCACTGTTGCTCACTAATGCAGAACACGAAGAATAGTAATCGCAAACGGGAAAATTCTACATACTGTCACTACTACTTATCATTCCTGTAGTGCTGCTTGGCACATGCAGGGCTGTACAAGTCAAGACAGACAAACTGGACAAGAAGGTGCATCTATACAAAGTGCTCAGGTGGGGGGGGGGGAACCTTATACAGCAGCATTATGATGTCATCAAGAATTCTGGGAATCACCCAGATGCATTGTGATGTCACTGAGCATTCAGACAGCTTCTACTACTACTAATCATTTCTATAGCTACAGAGAAGAGACAGTCCCTGCTCAAAAGAGCTTACAAGCTAGTTGAGACAAACTGGACAAGTAGGTGCATCTATACAAAGTGCTCAGGTGTGTGGGGGGGGGGGGGAGAGAACCTTATACAGCAGCATTATGATGTCATCAAGAATTCTGGGAATCACCCAGATGCATTGTGATGTCACTGAGCATTCAGACAGCTTCTACTACTAATAATCATTTCTATAGCTACACAGAAGAGACAGTCCCTGCTCAAAAGAGCTTACAAGCTAGTCGAGACAAACTGGACAAGTAGGTGCATCTATACAAAGTGCTCAGGTGGGGGGGGGGACCTTATACAGCAGCATTATGATGTCATCAAGAATTCTGGGAATCACCCAGATGCATTGTGATGTCACTGAGCATTCAGACAGCTTCTACTACTACTAATCATTTCTATAGCTACAGAGAAGAGACAGTCCCTGCTCAAAAGAGCTTACAAGCTAGTCGAGACAAACTGGACAAGTAGGTGCATCTATACAAAGTGCTCAGGTGGGGGGGAACCTTATACAGCAGCATTATGATGTCATCAAGAATTCTGGGAATCACCCAGATGCATTGTGATGTCACTGAGCATTCAGACAGCTTCTGCCACTACTAATCATTTCTATAGCTACACAGAAGAGACAGTCCCTGCTCAAAAGAGCTTATAAGCTAGTTGAGACAAACTGGACAAGTAGGTGCATCTATACAAAGTGCTCAGGTGTGTGGGGGGGGAGAGAACCTTATACAGCAGCATTATGATGTCATCAAGAATTCTGGGAATCACCCAGATGCATTGTGATGTCACTGAGCATTCAGACAGCTTCTACTACTACTAATCATTTCTATAGCTACAGAGAAGAGACAGTCCCTGCTCAAAAGAGCTTACAAGCTAGTCGAGACAAACTGGACAAGTAGGTGCATCTATACAAAGTGCTCAGGTGGGGGGGGACCTTATACAGCAGCATTATGATGTCATCAAGAATTCTGGGAAACACCCAGATGCATTGTGATGCCACTGAGCATTCAGACAGCTTCTGCCACTACTAATCATTTCTATAGCTACACAGAAGAGACAGTCCCTGCTCAAAAGAGCTTATAAGCTAGTCAAGACAAACTGGACAAGTAGGTGCATCTATACAAAGTGCTCAAGTGGGGGAATTACAGAGGGAAGGATAAGACAGATATCGGTGCATAGAAAGTGCCATAATTGACATGGAAAAGAAAACAAAAGTTTCAGTCCTGATTAGGCTGATCCAGTCATGGTTTTGCTCCGTTGGACGCAAGATTTGTAAGTCTGATTATTTAAAGAGGGTATCCCTAAATTTTTCACCCAGAGGGTCATATGGTACACGTCAGATTCCTCACAGAATTGGATATGGAGGGTCCCCTCTAGGAATCTAGTGAATTAGAGGGGGGTCTCCATAGTGTAGGAGGAAGTTCTTAAACTAATGGACAGTATCTGCCCTCAAGCGTCAGCGTTTCCCTCTCCCCCCTGCCTCCCTCTTTCTTCTCCTGATGTGTTTTTGACGATGTCCTACTGGTGAACTACGTCTATCAACGGGTCAGTTATCCAGCCTAGGAATTTCACAAATTTGAAGTGGAGGGGGAACGACGGATTTCAGGATTTGCATGACATTGTGAATGTTTTGCATGATGCCCTGCAAAACTCAGATCTGCTCTTTCGGTTGTTGGTTTGTTTTTTTTAAAGACAATGCTGATTTAGAAAAATTTGCAAGAAACCAAGACCCAATTGCAATGAGATTTCCAGGCCTGTCTATTTTATTCAACCTGATTTTTTGATACTCCATGAGGAAGGAGTGTTTCTTTGAAACACGGACTGTGTCCGGGTCCAGTCCACATGAATATTAGGACCAGTTCTTTGGATACAATTATTGTAGCTCATGCATTTGTTTTATATATGTCTTATATGTTTTTAAGATTTTTGTTATTTTAATAAATTCCTGCACCCTGTACATTTCTCTGCAGTTCTGTCTTGGTTTCTTGTTTTGCATCTTCACTACATGTTTTGTTGTTTTTTTTTTGTTTTGCTTTTGGAAAAATTTGCACCATGTAGTAAAGGGAAATAAATACAATAAAGCACAGACACTGCTTGTGATAAATGGGTTTCATGGAAAGTTTTAGAAATGTTTTCCTAAGAATTGTCTCTCCAGCTATTCAGAGTATTTGTCAGAGCTTTGAAAAGAACCCTGCACCCAGGCCCGGCTTAACCTATGGACCAGGTGAGGCTCTGGTCCAGGGTGCCAAATGCCTATGCCAATAATGTCACTGGTCCTATAGGTTAAACCAGTGGTTCTTTCTCCTCCTGCCAAGGATCCAGAATATAAGAATAGCCATACTGGGTCAGACCAATGGCCCATTTAGCCCAGTGGCTGATCCAGGTCACAAGTATCTGGCAAAATCCAAATGGCAAAACCCATGCTACCGATCCCAGGCCAAGCAGTGGCTTCCCCTATGTCTTTCTCAATAACAGACTATGGACTTTTCCTCCAGGAACTTGTCCAAACCTTTCTTAAAATCAGCTACGCTATCCGCTCTTACCACATCCTCTAGCAACGCGTTCCAGAGCTTAACAATATTCTCTGAATGAAAAAGTATTTCCTCCGATTGGTTTTAAAAGTATTTCCCGGTGACTTCATTGCGCATTCACTAGTCTTTGTAATTTCTGATGGAGTAAAAAATCAATTGGAAATCCAATGTTCTTGACGCTTCTTTTATTCAGTAAATCCTTTAAAATACAATGCCCGCATTTGTCGTTGATGATACGCAAGCTTAAACAAATGGGGAGTAACATGAATGGCTTGACAAACCAAAATGAATGTTTGCCAAGGGGGCATAAAATCTGAGCGCTGGAAAAGCAATACATTACTCCACATTTGTTTAAGGTTGCGTACCATTAGCTCGGATCCCTGAGGAAGGCGTGTTTTGCCGAAACACGGCCCATGTTGGGTCCTTCAGCGACAAATGTGGACATTGTATTTTAAAGGATTTACTGAATAAAAAAAGCATCAAGAATATCGGAATTCCACAGTTTTGTTTCTTTGGGTTGTCCTTTTTCTCCGGTGGAATCTTGGGTCTTCTTTGTTTGTTGTAAGAAATCAACTCACTAGTACCCGTTCTATACCACTCAGGATTTTGTAGACCCCTTTGCCTTCCCTTTTCCAAGCTGAGATACAAATGGAATTCCATCCCCTTTATCATCTTGGTCACTCTTTGAGCCTTTTTTAATTCTGCTTTATCTTTCTTGAGATAAGGAGACCAGAATTGAGCATAATACTCAAGGTGAGGTATCACCATGGAGCGATACAGAGGCATTATGATACTAAGGGCATCCATTATATTCTGCGGGCGCCTTAGCATTAGCTTGCACTAAGGGCAGGATTCACTAACCTGCCAGATTGGGCCCGATCCGGGCAGGTCCGACTAATTCAGTAAACTTTAACATGCAGATGAGAGCAGTCGGAGGAACCCCCCATCTGCAGGCACGGATCGCGCTATAGCGATCACCACGCATGCGCAGACCATCTGTAGATGGTCTGAGCATGCACGGGACCTCCGTGCCGTCAGAGTTGTTTTTTGTTTTGTTTTTTTCTTCTTAGCACAGCCAGGGCCGCAAGAAAGCCTACAGAAATATTATTGCTGGACCTCAGGGCCGGCAATAGATTTTTTTTTTTTGGCGATCGAGGTACTTTTGGGAGCCCGTGGTTTTAACCCGCTTAAGCCCGCGGGCTAAAACCATGGGCTTGCAGTGCGGGGAAGGGTGGGAGAGTTGGGGCAGGCAGGCAGGCGTGTTCGGGGCTGCAGGAGGCATTCGGGGCTGCAGAGATCGGGGCTGACAGGGCAGAGAGCAGGGCTGCAGAAGGCAGGGCAGTCGCAAAGGGCTTCAGCTACTGGTCCTGAGCCGTCGCTTTTTGCGAGCACAGTCGGATAGGAAAAAAGTTTAGCGAATCGCGTCCCTGCCTACATTTGCATGGCCTCGCCCTTATTTGCGGATCGGAGGATGGTCGGCAGAGAGGTACGTGAATCGGGCAGGGGTCGCAAACCGATCGGTACACGATCGGTTTGCTTTGTGAATCTAGCCCATAGTTTGTAAGTTGTGATGTTATCTAGGATGTGAATAAAATAGTGTCACCTGATAGTTTGAATGTATCACAGTTCCTAGAATCTTCCAAAGACATAATTGATAAGCGAGCAACTCTTCTCGTGGCCTTTAAGACAGAGTTGGAAAAACAAGCTATTTTAAAATGATATATTTTGTAAAAAACAAGATCTGTTTTGTGGCCATCGGGTGATAATTTTTCCAGATGTCTCTAGACAAACCCAGTTTAAAAGGAAGCGATTCCTAAGGTTTTGGCAGTTGGAGCTACTTTCTTTTTGAAATTTCCATGCAAATGCCTTATATCGTATGGAAGTGATAAATATGTGTTTTATGATCCAGTCCAGTTAGAAGATTTTATTAAAGAGAAACCTTTGCTGAAAGTTTAATTTCTAGTATTGATTTGTATTTTTGGAGGATGATGTACAATATATAAAAATTATTTGCTTGTCCTTAGATGATAGATAGATAGTTTTGATTTCCTATTTAAAATGCTGGCGACCACGATAATGTGGACTAGATCACGGTTGATTAATTACCTTATATATGTTTTAATGTTCTCTATAAGGAGCTCTTGTAGATATTCATGAATATTTGTTATTAATGAATTGCACGGTTCTTGGACCCATCCTGTTCAATATTTTTATAAATGACCTTGAAGAGGAAACGACATGCAATATAATCAAGTTTGCAGATGACACAAAATTATGTCGGGGGGTTGGCTCTCCAAGGGACTGCGAGGATCTTTAGAAGGATCTGAACCAGCAGGAAAAATGGGCGATAAAGTGGCAAATGAATTTCAATATAGACAAATGCAAGGTGATGCATCTGGGAAAGAAAAATAAAGAACATGAATATAGAATATTGGGTGTGACATTAGCCAAATGCGAACAAGAAAGGGACTTGGGGGTCCTGATAGACAGAACCCTAAAACCATCGGTTCATTGCGCGGCGGCAGCAAAGAAAGCAAACAGGATGTTGGGCATGATTAAAAAGGGGATCACGAGTAGGTCGGAGGACGTCATAATGCCACTTTACAGAGCGATGGTCAGACCACACTTGGAATACTGTATCCAACACTGGTCTCCATACCTCAAGAAGGATATAACTCTGCTGGAGAGGGTGCAGAGGTGAGCCACTAAACTAGTCAAAGGTATGGAGAATTTGAGCTATCAAGAACGCCTCCGAAAACTTGGACTGTTCACCCTCGAAAAGAGAAGATTGAGGGGGGATTTGATAGAGACTTTTAAAATATTAAAAGGATTTGACATAATAGACCAGGAAGAAGCATTACTGACATTTTCAGACGTGACACGGACAAGAGGTCATAGCCTGAAACTGTGTGGCAGCAGGTTCAGGACAAATGTCAAGAAGTTCTGCTTCACACAGCGAGTGGTGAGCGCTTGGAATGCTCTCCCAGAGGAGCTTGTGGCGGAGACTAGTGTTCAGGGTTTCAAGCGCAAGTTGGATGCACACCTTCTTGCAAATCATATCGAGGGATATGGGAGATCCGGGTCTCCAACAGGGAGCACCAACTGGGCCTCCGCGTGTGCGGATCGCTGGACTAGATGGACCTAGGTCTGATCCGGTGAAGGCATTTCTTATGTTCTTATGTAACAAATCATATATAATAAAATGCTAAGCGTGCATGCGCACTCGTGCCGCGTGTTCCCTGATCTGTCGTGGTGGCACGAGTGCGCATGCGTGCCAGACAAGCTTCCCTGCTCTCCACCTTACAATAAGGCCCTACCGGCCGAAGTGTCTTTAGACGCTGCCGCGGCAAGGCAGTGCGGAGCGGCGGCTGCCGGGAGGAGGCTGCGGCAGCTTGAGGCGAAAGGCGGTGCGGAGTGGCGGCTGCCAGCCGCTAGCGTCCCCTGCCCTCTTCGTTGCGGCTCAGGAGAGACGTGGAAGTGCAAGGCCTGACGTCACCGCCGCGCGATGCGACGCCTGCGCGCTGCAGTAGGGACTCTAGAGGAAGTGGCTAGAAGTGCAGACACCAGCTCCCCGCGACACGGCAGAGGCCCCGCACCAGAGTGAACTCACGCTGCCACCCAGAACTCCCCCACCTCTGCTGACCCTTGCCCCTGCCTGTCCCACAGGGCACCCCTGGCAATCCTGGCCCACAGTAGTCGGCCCAGACCCAAGGCAGAGGAGACACTGGAACACCAACAATGCAACAGGTACTCTAATGATGCTGGATGGGGTGGAAATAGGAAAGGTAAAAGGGGAAATGGGAATATTGGTAGGTAAAAAGAAGGGAAAAGGGCTACTGTTGGACAGGGGGAGCAGGGAAGGGGTACTACTGGACAGGGGGAGGTAAAAGGAAGAGAAAAGGGCTACTGATGGGATAGGGGAGCAGGGAAGGGGTTCTGCTGGACAGGGGGAGGTAAAAGGAAGAGAAAAGGGCTACTGCTGGACAGGGGGAGCAGGAAAGGGGTTCTGCTGGACAGAGGGAAAGTAAAAGGAAGGGAGAAGGGCTACTCCTGGACAGGGGGGAGAGACAGAAAGAAAAGACAGAAAGAAAGGGGGGCAGGGAGAAAGAAAGAAAGACATACATGCAGAAAGAGAGAAAGAAATGCCTAAGTCTACACATCTATTCTAGCACCCGTTAATGTAACGGGCTAAAAAACTAGTAGTCAAATAAAGAAGAGAAAAAAAAAAGATGTGAATTTAGATATGGCAATTCTGTGCTTCATAGTGACAACCTGACAGACATTTTCAAAGATCTGTACTGTGAGAAGATTGCAAAATGTGAGCATGTTTCCTCATTGTTGTAGAGTGTGAAAAGAGGAACAGATTAACTCTGATCAATTTAACTTCATAAGAGAATAAACCAAGAAACTACTTTTTAAACTAGCGTTTCATAGCAATAAAGAGATGTTTCAGGTTACTTAATTTTAAAGTAAGATGATTTAAAATCAAACAAATTACTCAATATTGATGTTTAGAGAATCTATCAAATGTGTTTTCTACTGTTGCAGATTCCACTGACTTCCAAGAAATGATTTGAATATATATATATAGTTGTTATATGACTTGTATACCAATGGGAACAGCAAAACATGGAGATGGTCAGGGAGTTAATGATGTCACTGGAACAATACTCTGCTTTGTAACTTTATTGTTGACCTAATAACAAACATGTTTCGCCAAGTGCCTGCTTTAGGGTTAGAGAATGACAAGGGACAAATTCTTCCCCGTCCCTGCAGGAACTCATTTTCCCGTCCTGTCCCCACAAGCTCTGACCCTGCCCCATTCCTGCAAACTCCGTCCTCATCTGCAGAAGCCTCAAACACTTAAAAATCATAAGGAGCAACATTCTAGAGCTCAGACTGTGATGTCATAATGCCTCATTCCACCAATGCCTAAGCTCCGTCCTCACCTGCACAAGCCTCAAACACTTTAAAATCGTAAGTAGCAACATTCTAGAGCTCAGACTGTGATGTCATAATGCCTCATTCCACCAATGCCTAAGCTCCATTCTCATCTGCCCAAGCCTCAAACACTTTAAAATCATAAGTGTTCGAGGCTTGTGCGGTGGTTAAAGCAGAGCTTACAGGAATGGGACAGGGACAGCGACAAGACTTGCGGGGACGGGATGGGGATATTGAATTCCTGCGGAGACGGAGAAATATTTGTCCCCGTTTCATTCTCCAATCAGGGTCCAAACTCACTCATTCATGGTCATTATACCTTTGCAGTGACCATGAATGAGTGAGCTTGGATGCAGGCTCTTGCTGAAACATGGCCGTGTCGGGTTAACACTAAAATGAGTAAACAGAGTGTGTGGCTCCAGTGGCATCATTAAGCCCTTAACAAATGATAAAGGATAACCACCAAATTAATAATAAATCATTCAAGGATATTGTTACATAGCGGCCACTGAAAGGCATTAAATGTAAAACCTCGTTTTACACAAACCACAAGAAGGAGAAAAAAAAAGCCTCAAACTAACATAGCAGCACTATTCAACAATTCATTCATCTGCTTTCAGTCATATCATAGGCATAAAAAAACCTCCCACTTGCATTAAACAAGGTTTAAAAATGAATATCCGCAAATAAGGTGCACATCTAGGGACTTAATCGTAAACATGGGACTCCGTTCCAACATTCATCTTTAGTTGGGACGACGAGTGAGTTGAAATTCTGAAGATGAATGCTGGAACTGAGTTTTTGAATAGTGTTGCTACGTTAGTTTGAGGCTTTTTTCTCCTTTTTGCGTTTTGTGTACAAACGAGGTTTTAAATGTAATGCCTTTCAGTGACCGCTTTACAGTGCTCCCCCTGCGAATTCACGGTCCGTGGTTTGCGGTCCCGGTCATTTGTGGTATTTTCCGACTGCGAAGGGGAGGCAGGAGAAGGCAGCCGGAGTGCTGGCGAGTGAAGCAGCTCCTGATTGGTGAGGCCCGCCTTTAATACAGGAAGAGGCGGTCAAAGCAGCTCCTGATTGGTGAGGCCCGACTTTAGTACAGGAAGAGGCGGTCAAAGCAGCTCCTGATTGGTGAGGCCTGACTAGTACAGGAAGAGGCAGTCGGAGCAGACCGCGAGTGATTTCCTTCACTTGCCGGTGCTCCGGCTGCCCTCTCCTGCCTTTCCTGCTGCCCTCTCCTGTCTCCCCTGCCTAAAAACCGTATTCGCGTTTTTTTGACATTCGCGGGGGGTCCTGGAACGGAACCCCTGCGAATATCGGGGGAGTACTGTATAACAATATTTTTTTATGCCGCTGCCATCTCTCTTTTGTTTCTGTTCCTGTTCTCCCCAGAACATTTTCGTATTCCTGTTTCTCCTCTTGCATACCAACGTTACCATTTCATTAGGATGTACTGTAGCTGCAGTGTTCCTTCAGCCGTCTGCTGCCTTTTCTTGTGACTACTTTTTTCTGATTCCAGGTCTCAGAATTAAGTCTTCATTTTTTGTTTCACGGAGTTCCTCATGTCCAGGTCGGGGCATCATGTCCATCTGCAGAGCAGTGGATCTCCGTCTTCAACGCCATCCCAGAGCACGTCGTCGGGTTGGAATTTCTGCAAGTGCCAAGATCAGAACCCACATTGCAGACAATACGTTATGCCTTATTCTGTGGTGAAAGGATCCCACCCTTCACACCACAACAAAGCTCCTGCCCCCAGTACTGACGGAGATGCCGTCGTCGTCATGCCGAGAAGGTGCTGCCAGTCTCCAAACCACAAAAACTGGGGGAAGGTTCTACCGATTATCAGTGGCTGCCCTATGCTTTCCGGGAGGAAGATGTTTTTGGTCCAGGGGCCACGAAACATTTTCCCATACCATGACAACATGGTGCTCATGCCGGTAATAATGGGGATAGGTCCCCATTGCCAGTCACACATTGATTAAATTTGCTCTTAAAATGAGGACACATGTTTTCATGCCTTGCTTAATTCAATCTCTCCCTTTATAACGTAGCCTTTTCATGTTGAAAATAAAACTTACCTTAATGGAGCCTCTCAGTTTTCCACTAATTCCATTGATTCCACTTTTGTTTTTTTCTGTCCCTTCCCTCAGCCGCTATCAGACCTTCTAAAAACAGCTCTTCAGTCCGTCATATAGAGTGACATTATAAGTTCGAAGTATTACTTCGAACTTATTTCAGGCGCATGAATGATAAGTATTTTTGGCTCAACTCTTCCTTTGCTCCCAGATTTATCTAAGGAGAAAAGAAGGAAAGATTGCCTGAGTTATAGACCACGAGCCTTGGCCTTAGGTGCACTATTTGTTTTAAAATTTCCTGCAAAATGCGATATCTCATTTGAAGGAAAAAATTTCCAAATTTTTTGAGCCGAAACAATTGCTTGAATTTATTGTGGCCAAAGAAGAGGGAGGGGGAGTCCGTATCGGCTCAATTGAATTACCTGCAGTAATGAACTGGCTGTTTGGGGGTTAACTATCCTTTACAAAGCCACACAAGCATTTTTAGCGCCGGCTGTCGCGGTAACAGCTCTGACGCTCGTAGAATTCCTATCAGCGTCTGAGCTGTTACCACCGCGGCGGGCCCTAAAAACACTAGCGTGAATTTGTAAAGGAGAGGGTATGTCTCCTACTCTGTCTTAATAAGTTTATATATTTCTTTTTTTTTTTTTTTTTTCTTTGGGTCTAATTTCTATGTTCTTGGATCCAGTTTGTGGACTAAATAATTAATTAATTAAACTTCAATTTTTGTTACCGTATCAACCGTATTTATGATCGATTTATTGTATTTCTAATCTTTATGCAAGTATGTGGACTTGTTATTATTATTACAATTTGAATAAAAATATATACAGTATAGCGTGACATTCTAAAGCATTGTTTATGATTTTTGCTTGTCCGCTGGCTCCATTTTTCTGAGCTGGTTGACCAATTTTTACTTTTACCAGTTTTCACATGTATAGTCCTGATTCCTGTTAAGGTAGGACAACATTTTCATTCACGCAGTGAGCTAAAACCAAGAACAGACTAGTTTATCAGGAAAACACAGAGACGATTGCCAACAGTACCTGTGGAGGCTTCACCCCCTACTCTTAATGGTGAAAAATTCCCCAATGAGCCGAAATCTTTCCTCCCTTATCTGCTGGCCAGGATGAAGTGTGGTCTAGCATCAGAACACACGACATGGCGATGAAAAACTGAAGAAGACAGAAGATTAGGTCCTGCCCTTCAGAGAGAAGAAATAGAAAAGTCAAAGCCACCTTTTTTTGTTTTTATCTGTTTTGTAGAGACATTTAGGCCCAGATTCTCCAAAAGTGCGTCCCGATTTTAGGCAGCTGTAGGCGTCCTACAGCTGTCTAATCAGCCAATCGGGATGCACGTTTAAAAAAAAAAAAAATGCTCCCCAGGCAGGCCTGAAGGCACCTCCAGGAGCCTAGGGAGACCTGCAAGACGCCTAAGCTCACCTAAGGGCCTTAGGCTCCCTAGTAGAGGAAGAAACGCTTAAAATGTAGGCCAGCAAAATGCTGGTCTACATTGTAAGTAGACGTAGCCACTATACTTATTGCTGCAAGGGATCTCTCTGCCGCTATAAGTATAGCAGGCCGCGGCCTGTCCAATCGCTGGCAGGAGGGAGCCCAAACGGAAGATGCCCCCCCCCCCCGACACTACCGACTGCACCCCCCCCGACACTACCGACCGCCCCCCCCCCCCCGACACTACCAACCGCCAATCAGACCTTAGACTTAGTGGGGATGGGCGGACCCGCTATGCCTAAGGCCTGATTGGTCCAGGCTTCTAGAGCCTGGGCCAATCAGGCCTTAGGCTTCGGTGGGATGGGCCGGGAAGGGGCGGACCCGCCTCATTTCGACGAGGCGGGCCTACCGGCTGGACGGGCAAGAACCGTCTGGCCTGAAGAACAGGTTAGTTTGGTGGGGTGGAGGCTTGGGGGTTGTTAGCGCCAAGGGGGGGGGAGGGTGCGTCTTCGGGCAGGAGGGATTGGGCACCCTCCTGCCAGCGAATGATATTGTCGGGGGGGGGTGGACGGTAGTGTCGGGGGGGGGGGCGGTCGGTAGTGTCGGAGGGGGGCATCTTCTGGCAGGAGGGTTTGGGCTCCCTCCTGCCAGCGATCGGACAGGCCGTGGCCCGCTGTACTTATAGGGGCAGAGAGATCCCTTGCCGCGATAAGTGTAGCGGGCCGTGTCTAATCTAACCCGATTCTCTAACCAGCGTCTGTAACATGGACGCCGGTTACAGAATCAGGGTTTTAGTGTAGTTCGATTCTGAATAGGACGCCTCTCCCAGGCGTCCTATACAGAATCAGGGCCTAGGTGTCTTGCGGGCCTCGCCTTCAATATAGGCAGCCTGCCTGGGGAACATTTTTTAAAAAAAATGTGCATCCCGATTGGCTGATTAGACAGCTGTAGGACGCCTACAACTGCCTAAAATCGGGACGCACTTTTGGAGAATCAGGGCCTTAGGGCTTCTTTTACTAAGCTGCGCTAGTGCTTTTAGCCCGCGCTAACCCCGCGCTATGCGTCAAAAACTAACACCAGCTCAATGGTGGCATTAGCATCTAGCGCCGTGCGGCAATGCAGAGCACGCTAAGCGCGTGCTGAAACCGCTAGCGCAGCTTAGTAAAAGGAGCCCTTACTGAAGCGCGGTAGGATTTCGCAGTCACTCTGCATTAATTTCCAAAATTGACGTGCAGCAAAACCTGACGGTGGCATCTCGAGCATCTTTGCGTCCAGTTAACACTGATGAAATGTCTTTACTATGCATTAGTTACGGTAGATACAGGCTGTTCTCGTTATTCACGGTAGTATGGTTGCCGGGGAAGTCTGCAAACTGCAAAATCGTGAATAACGATAAGCTGCGTCTGTGGGAAAATAGAGGTTAGGTTCCAGCAGTGCATTTAGCGCCTCAAAACTGCGTAAAGTAAATAATGGATCCTATAGGAAAAAAAGGTTAGGTTCCTGCATTTGACAAGAACCATAGAACATTTAGATTGTTACTACTATTTATTATTTCTAAAGCGCTGAAAGGCGTACGCAGCGCTGTACATGTTAACATACAATAGACAGTCCCTGCTCAGAAGAGCTTACAATCTAATTTAGACAGGACATCATAATAATTATTTTTATATACCGCCAAACCATCAGTTCATGGCGGTTCACAACAATAGTGCACTGGGCTTTGGAAGTACCAAGGGCTCCTTTTGCGAAGGCGTGTCAGGACCTTAACGTGCGTAATAGTGCGTGCTAAACCGCCGGCCGCGCTAGCCGCTACCGCCGCCTCTTGAGCAGGCAGTAGTTTTTCGGCTAGCGCGGGGGTTTGCATGTGACTAAAAGTCACAAAAGGGGCCCTAAATTATACAGCAATGTTAAAAAAGGAAATACAAATCTAAGGCCTCCTTTTACAAAGGTGCGCGAAGCCTTTTAGCGCACGCACCGGATTAGCACGTGCTATAGCGCGCGCTAGCCAAAAATCTACCGCCTGCTCAAAAGGAGGTGGTAGTGGCTAGGGCGTGGGGGCAATTTAGCGCACGCTATTCCACGCGTTACGGCCCTGGCGCGGCTTTGTCAAAGGCGCCCTAAGTAATACAGCACCAGGCAAGAAACTTACAGCATACAAATTCATCAAATGATCGATAAAAAACTGAACTGAATTAATAAAATTTAAAAATGAAAATCAATTTTGTGCTTTATGTTTTTTTGTTGTTGTTTTTTTAAATTGAAATTTTACAAATACAAAAGTATAAGAATAAAAACAATAAGCTGCAGATACCAAAATATACATAATAATACGCAAAATATAGGGCTCCTTTTACTAAGGTGCACTAGGGTTTTTAGCACACGCAGGAAATTACCGCACGCTACACCGCGCGCTACGCTTCCAGAACTAACGCCAGCTCAATGCTGGCGTTAAGGTCTAGCGCGCACGGCAATTCAGCATGCGCTATTCCGCGCGTTAAAGCCCTAACGCACCTTTGTAAAAGGAGCCCATAGTATAGTTAATGTACAAAGTAAAGTTAATTGGGATTTACATGAGTCCTTATATATTCATCAAGAGAGGTCCAAATTTTTGTGAATTTGGCTATGTTATTTTGTTTGAATGTTATTATTTCCTCATACTTTCCTTTTATCAAGCTGTGGTAGGGGGTTTAACGCGCGTAATACCGCGCGTTAAACCGCCTGCCGCGCTAGCCGCTAACACCTGCCTTGAGCAGGCGTTAGTTTTTTAGCCGGCCGCGGGGGTTAGCGCGTGATGAAATTTCCGACGCGCTAACCCCGCTAGCGCGGCTTGATAAAAGGACCCCCAAAGGTGATTCCGCCATTCGTAAAAATTAAGCCTAGAATTGTCTTTCCAATTGGAAACAATACGATGGATAGCTAAGATGATCGTGAAATCAAATATTTTTTTTAATATAATGGTGGTATTGATCTATCTGGATTAGAGGAACGCAATACGATTGATTTATATGACTTGGGTCATGTTTAAAATTCAGCAGATTTTGGACCAAATGTCTGACCAGTAAACATGTAAGTTAGAGCAGTGTTTTTCAACCTTTTTACACCTATGGACCGGCAGAAATAAAATAATTATTCTGTGGTACGGCATCGGTCCGTGGACCGGCAGTTGAAGAACACTGGACTAAGTCGTGAGCCAGACCCCGCCCATCTCTATCCAATCTCCACCCCAGACCCCGCCCCCATAATAGAACTAATTGCACCTTGCACGTCCCTTGCCTCATCTGGAAGCCTTCCCTCTGGCGTTGCAATGTCAGAGAGAAGGCTTCCGGTTCAGGCACAGGATGCCTGTAAGAGCCACTGCCCATGGCTTTGTGCACTGAATCAGGAAGAGGGAGCAGGCTCGAAGATAACGCCGCATCGATCGCACCGTAGACCGGCGGTTGAAGAACACTGTTTTGGGCCCGATGCACGTGCTGGCCCTGTGGACCGGCAGGAAATTTCCGTGGACCGGTGGTTGAAGAACACTGAGATAGATTGTGAGTCCACTGGAACAAATAAGGAAAAATGCTTGAGTACCTGAATAAATTCATGTAAACACTTCTGAACTCCTCTGGGAGAACGGTGTAGAAAATTGAGTAAATACAGTAAATAAATTATGTTATCTGTTGATGAGTTACAAGTGAAGAACGGGTGCCAGCAAGACAGCACACGGGGTGAACCTCCCCTGTCCCCCGATATGGTGACGGGACTAAATCGCGCGAGACAACGGCGCGCCGACAACTGAGCGCAAGGTTGACGGCGCGCCGAAGAAAAGCAGTATTTTAAAGGGCCCCTCTTATCTATACCCTACTCTTCCACTGCCAACTCCAGACTCCGTCCCTTCTTTCTTGCGGCACCCTATGCCTGGAACAGGCTGCCTGGTCAATACGTCGTGCTCCATCCCTGGCAGCGTTCAAATCCAAGCTAAAGGCTCACTTTCTCGAATCTGTTTTCAACTGTTAACTCCCGCTCCTTGCTGTCAGATACCCAGACCCACTGTATCGTTTCCTTTACCTGTCTAAATTAGGTTGCAAGCTCTTCTGAGCAGGGACTGCCTATTGTATGTTAAAATGTACAACGTTGCATACGCCTTTCAGCGCTCCAGAAATAATAAATAGTAGTAGTGAAACATGGAGGAGTGTGTGGTGCGGTGGTTGGAGCTACAGCCTCGGCGCCCTGGGGTTGTGGGTTCAAATCCCACGCTGCTCCTTGTGACCCTGGGCAAGTCACTCAGTCCTCCATAGCCCCAGGTATGTTAGATAGATTGAGAGCCCACCGGGACACATAGGGAAAATGCTTGAGCACCTGATTGTAAAAACCGGTGTCAGGTCAAAAGCGCGACGGGACAAAGGCGCGCGCAGACAACTGAGCGCAGCGCGGAGGCACGCGCCAAAGAAAATGACTTTTAAAGGGCTCCGACAGGGGGTGTAGGGGGGGGAACCCCCCCACTTTACTTTATACAGATCGCGCCACGTTGTGGGGGGCGTGGGGGCGTTGTGGGGGGTTTGGGGGGTTGTAACCCCCCACATTTTACTGAAAACTTCACTTTTTCCCTAAAAAACAGGGAAACAGTTAAGTTTCCAGTATAATGAGGGGGGTTACAACCCCCCAAACCCTCCACAACGCCGCCGCGATCTGTATTAAGTAAAGTGGGGGGGGGGGTTCCCCAACAAAAACCCCCGTCAGAGCCCCTAAAAGCACTCTTTTTCTTTGGCGCGCGCTTCCGTCATGCGCTCAGTTGCTGGCGCGCGCCTTTGTCTTCGGCGCTTTTGCCTATGGACCTAAAAACCGCTTAGATAACCTTGATAGGCGGTATATAAAAATCCTAAGAAACTTGAAAAATGGCACAGAAATTTTTGTGACTGCTAAATATAGAAACCAGAGGCTCGAGCCTCAAATGCTTCACTGAAATGTTGCTGGGTGCCCAGCAGCTCTGCTACCCTAACTTCCTGGCATTTTGCAAATAATTAGGTAATGTTTGCTCATTTAGGCCCGTATTTCAATTTCAAATTGGCTTCCTGTAGAATGGAAATTGAATGAATACAAGTGACTGCTGGTGGCTTTGTGGCAGGGGTCTGAATGGGCTGGTATTGAAAAGTCATTAAGCGATGATAATTGGCCTGATCGGAGGGGTCTTGAGTAGAGGGGAGAAGAGTGAAGGGGGGGGGGGGAGCACAGAGAGGCTTCTAGTCTTTGAATTGTGGCCTTACCGAGGGCAGAAGTTGAACATTTCCTTTTCAGCCGCAGTCCTGACTGACAGCCCAGTGAAAGTCACCTTCTCTCCTGAAAAGACCTTTAAAAGAGAGTTAAGAAAAGAGCCTGTTCCTCTTAGGCCATATTGTCACAGAGCAATAAAGCAT
The DNA here is from genome assembly GCF_902459505.1 of Geotrypetes seraphini. Taxonomy (NCBI): domain Eukaryota; kingdom Metazoa; phylum Chordata; class Amphibia; order Gymnophiona; family Dermophiidae; genus Geotrypetes; species Geotrypetes seraphini. The sequence continues at coordinate 173,992,750 of NC_047091.1, read as the reverse complement.
GGCCAGGCTGAGGTCTGGCCTCCACACAATTAATATATATTGCTCGAGGACAGGACAAGTAGCTGTTGGGCTCATAATTAAGGCATTTTATCTTAATTTGAGCTGTTAAGAAGTATCCTTTTTTGTGTGATTTATGTATTAAGATTAGACCACAAGGCTTAACCGGGGTCTGGCATAACCTACACGGAATGTTCCCCAGTGAGATCCCAGTGGACCCATTACACAGGACATAACAGCGGACGCCTCGGTCTTTCAGCACTTTACAAGGGCTGTTTGTCTTTGATTGGCCGTTCCGTGTCAAATGCAATCCAGCTTCTCGCTGCCTGTCCTGTCGGCCCCCCTGAGGTTGCCCTTTGACTGATAAAGCCACCTTTCCCCCAAAATTTCTGATTTCACGCTCATGCCAAAGTGTTCTTTGATGGCAATTCGAACCTTTTGTAGTGAAGCCATTTGAATTAATGCTTGCATATTTAATTACAAACTGCGGCCATCTTGATGGGTCGTCTCTTCTGGGTCCTTTTTATGCGCTAGGGGGGGGGGGGGGGTTCATTTAGTTCCACATTCATGGTCCATGGGAAGCATTTGTTCTGTGCTCTGAATGACGCTGCCGTGCCGGGGCTTAAAACAGTGCAGTCACCGTACCGGCAGCCCTGGACCAGTCGCTTATTTTTGCAGCTAAAAGCTAACGCCGCTTTTAGAAAACGGCCCGGCAATTTTTTAAGAATCCACCGGCGGGCTCGTTTCAGTGTCGAAGAGCCCATTTGCATGTCATTACCGGAGACTGCTAGAAACCTCGCTAAAGACAGAGATCTAATCTAATCTAAACCTTAAGTTTATATACCGCATCATCTCCATGAGAATGGAGCTCGACACGGTTTACAAGAACTTAAAATAGTGGGTAGAGAAGAAGAAAAAGGATTACATGAACTTATGTGTAGAAGGGGGGAGAGAAAGGGGGGAAGATCATCCGTTTTGCTAATCCGCCGCTAAAATGCGTGCAGGCTAAACCGTCGGAAAACAGTTTAGCGACGGCGTTAACATTTTGAGAAACTGGGCTTGAGTGTGGAAAGAAAAAATCTTTATGTACATTACAAAATATTACTAATATATCCTATATAATAAAAGGTTAGCGGCGCATGCGCTTTTAAAAAAGCGTGATTACTGCCGCTGTGGTGTGTGATCCGTGGCCGTGTTCCATTTTAAAACCCGGCCAATGATCACTCTGGCCACTCCCCTCCTCCCGCCCTCACTCACCCTGGAAGCCAGGCAAGCTCTCTTCCTGCCCGCGTCCTCGGCAGGGAACACACCTCGGCCCTCATTCGCCGCCGCCGCCACCGCTGCTAATCCTCCTGTAAAGAGCAGCCTGCGATGGTGGCCGGCTTTAGCGAACCTCGCAGGCCGCACTCCAACTCGGTAGCACGTTCCCTCTGATGCGATCCCGTGTGTCAGAGGGAACATGCTACCGAGGCTGGAGAGCGGCCTGCGAGGTTCGCTAAAGCCGGCCACTATCGCAGGCTGCTCTTCAGGAGGATCAGCAGCGTAAGAGGAGCCGCCGCCGGCACTTTTAAAACTTAAAACAAAAACCTTCGGCCGCAGCAGGCCAGCCCGCGGGAAGGGAAGGGGGAGGGGCCGAACAGAGCAGGCCAGATCGCATTAAGAGAAGGGAGGGGCCGAACGGAGCAGGACAGCTCACGTAAGAGAAGAGAATTGCTTCACAGGGTCCTGGAAGGGAAGGGAAATACGCTGCTGCTTCTGCAAAGGAAAGTGGGGGGGGAGAAGGGAGGGGGGGGAAATGCTGCTACTACTTCACAGGGACCTGGAGGGGAACGGAAATACCGCTGCTGCTTCTGCAAAGGAAAGTGGGGGGGGGGGGGAGGAGAGACAGAAAGAAATACAGACAGACAAAGGAGGCCAGGGAGAGACAGATAGAAATAAAGACAGACAGACAGACAAAGGGTGCCAGGGAGAGAGAGAGAAAAATAGCAGGAGGGAGAGAGACAGAAAGGAAGGAAGAAAGAGACAGGAACAGGGAGAGAGCCAAGTTACTTGCAATCCAAGGTTTTACTGTGTGTATATATATATATATATATATATATATATATAATAAAAAGATGCAGTGTAAAATGTAAATTCGCATCAAGCCCCCTCAGCTGATGGTGATATGCCAATGAATAAATAAATAAGTTACATAAATACTATAGTCTAAAGTGCAATAGTGAATGTATGGAAAAATATCTAAAGATACTGGTTTACAAAAAAAATGAAAAACACTGGCATGCATTACTAACAAATCAACAGTTCATAAAATCGCTTCATAGAATCTAAATAAGTTCATAAAGTCACTTCATCAAATCAAATATATTCCAAAAACTTCCAAAATGTTCAAAAATGCACTGTTTAAGAAACCAAACCATGATATCCTCGAGGGGTACTTGATAATCCGAATAATGCAGAAAATACTACCGCTCGACAGAGCTCCGTTTCGTTCTCTTCATCAGGAGCGGATAGTGTATAGATGGCATCCGACAGGAGATACTTTTCTGCTGTCGGCTCGAGATTCCGGAGCGTGGAGAAATTATTTGGAACTATCGCCGCGGAAAATAATGATGGCGTCTCAGGAGTGTCAGAACGCCATGGAGAATCATAACACTAGCCTTACTGGGTCAGACCAATGGTCCATCAAGCCCAGTAGCCAATCCAGATCACTAGTACCTGGCCAAAACCAAAGAGTAACAACATTCCAGCATCTCAAAGAATAACAAGATTCCGGAACCCCAATGAGAGCAACATTCCAGAGCTGAGATTGTGATGTCATAATGCCTCATGCCACAGTGCCCTAGAGCCAACCTCAGCAGTGATGTCACAATGGCTTAATTGTCCTATACTTGGCTCACACAAGAACATAAGAATAGCCTTACTGGGTCAGACCAAAGGTACATCAAGCCCAGTAGCCTGTTCTCACGGTGGCCAATCCAGGTTACTAGGCCAAAACCCAAGGTGAAGCAATATTCCATGCTCACAGTTACTTCTTCTTTTTTTAAAAAATCTTTATTGATTTTCAAACTTCGACAGTGCAATACTTCCCTATCCCCCTCCCCACTACCAGGTGCGCGTGCCCCTTCCCTTCCCACATACCTCTTTAATAGTCCCGGTGCAAGCATCAACCCCAACCTGTTGCCCTTGCCAGCGTCGGCTCTTCCTCTGACTACACTTCCTGGACCCGTGCCTACGAAGTGATGTCAGAGGAAAGGACGACGCTGGCGCGAGTGGCAGCAGGTTGGAGTCGCTGCTCGCGCTGGGAATGTTAAAGGGGTGCGCGCGGGCAGTAGGAGATGGCGGGAAAGGAGTGGGTGGGGGTGGGGGAGGAGAAGAGGGTGGGGGAGGGGTGCCACCGGCCCCAGCGTCTCTCTTCCTTGCTACGCCACCGAATCACCGCTAAGTTTGACTGCGTCCATTCGCTTTCCATGCAGGATTCCTTTGTGATTATCCCATAATATGGCGTAGCAAAAGATTACACTTGTATACCACGTTACCCTTCAGATCTACGCGGTTTAACAAAAGTAAAAAGACTGCTACAACACAGAATGAAATAAGTTTTCAATCTTTCAAAAATTTCCTAAATAAATAAGTCTTTAATAGCTTCCTAAAATTTTGATATGATGTAGATATAAAGAATAATAATAATTATTTTTTTTTAATTCTTTATTAATTTTCAAGCTTTGACAGTGTATTACAATGAATATAACTTTAACAGATTGCATAAAATACACTATATTACACACATTATTAAAGAAAACATCCATTTCCCCCCTCCTCCCAATTATTAATATATTAAATCATATTATTTATTATTTAAATATTTTTTAAGTCTTCCAAATACTTTCCTCTCCCCCCACCCTGGATGTGTAAGGAAATCTAAGAAAGAAAAGATCTCTCTCTATTATTGTATGTTAACAAATGCAGTCAATGGGCTTCATACTTTATTAAATGTATTGCTATGACCCAAGCATTCCGCATTCATTCTTTCATATTTATATGTATTACACACACTTGCCCACCAGAATGTGTAGTTAAGTCTGTCATAACATTTCCAGTTCCTTGTGATCATTTGGATGGCTATAAAGAATAATTAAGAAACTCAGTAGCCCAAGTAGCTACTTGAAACGACAGTAGTCAATTGTGATATCTTTTATAGCGGCAATCTTTGGGCGATGGAAAAATCTAAAAGGGAAGCTCTCCGAGTGGAACGTCTATGATGGGAAAAAATTAATTGATCAACTAAATAAGCTGGATACCCTATCCCGAAAATAAGCCTTAGCATGATTTTTAAAGATGCTCCTAATATAAGCCCCCCTCCCCTCGAATGTCCCCGACACTGCCTGGCTCCATCCCTGCCCGATTCACTGTAAAAATTGGACTCGTCGATTCAGCAACCCCCCTACCCCAGTGAGACCCGACATACCTCCGCTCTGAGGCCTCCTAAAGCAGCAGTGGTGGCAGCGCTCTGAATGGGCTGCTTCACGGCCTTCCCTGTCGGGGCCTTCCCTCTGCCGCATCACTGAGCGCTGCCGCCGCTGCTATTTTGGGAGGCCTCAGAGCGGAGATATGTCAGTCTCACGGTGAGAGGGTCAGTTGGGTTCTGCTGCAAGGGGGATGGGAGGGAGGGATAGAAAGATGCTGCACATGGTGGGGGGGGGGAGAGAAAGGAAAGAGGAAGAATTGGGGTGGAGGAAAGGAAGGGAAAGTTGATTGTTGTACATGAAAAAAATAAGACATCCCCTGAAAATAAGCCCTAATGCATTTTTTGGACCCTAAATTAATATAAGACACTGTCCTATTTTCGGGGAAACTGTACTCTAGCTTCCATTGGGAGATTACCAGCGAACAGCTGCATGGTCTTGAAACTGGTTTCATTCACACCCAGTCAATCACAAACACTAGAACATACTGTATATCACGGTGTCAGGTCAAAAGCGCGCTGGGACAAAGGTGCGCCCAGACAATTGAGCACAGCGCGCGCCGCCGCTCTGCTCTAAATTACTGTTTTTAGCGCTCCGACGGGGGGGCGTGGGTGGAACCCCCCACTTTACTTAATAGAGATCGCGCCGCGTTGTGGGGGCGTTGTGGGGGGTGTGGGTGTTTTTAGGGAAAAAGTTCAGTTTACAGTAAAATGTGGAGGGTTACAACCCCCCAAACCCCCCATAACGCCAGTGCGATGTCTATTAAGTAAACTGGGGGGTTCCCCAACAAAACCCCCCGTCGGAGCCCCTAAAAACTGTAATTTAGAGCAGCGCGGCAGCGCGCACTGCGCTCAATTGTCGGCACGCGCTTTTGTCTTTCGCGCCGTTGTTAATGAACCGTATATCACAGTTGAGACAACTTTCAGAGGACAAAAACCCTTTTAAACTCACCCTGGAGCACCCTGTGGGGAAGGGCAGGATAGGACGGGGAAGCAGACTGAGATTTCATTTTCATCCTTCCTGCGCTTGTTTTCTAGCTTGTTTTTCACTGATTCAACCCACCTCAGTGGTTTAGTAAGGGGTGTGTGTGCAAGGAGTTCGGACCACTCCGGGTGCCAAGTTGGTGGGGGGGGGGGTCTGGCACCTCTCTGCCCCACCCTGCCACCCTCGTGACCTCCCTCCCCCCACCCTGTACGTCCATATGATCTTCGCTAGAGTAAGCAACTTCTGCCTGTTGTTCACGCCAGCCTGGTTCCCCCTCTGAATCCCTTCCGGGTCACGGGGCCAGGAAGTAACATCAGAGGGAAATCCAACGCTGGCATGAGGAGCTTGCTTTCAGAAGCCACTTGCGCTGGCAAAGTTTAAGAGGTATGGGGGGGGGGGAGGGAGGGAGAGCGCATGTGGAATGGGGGTGCCCCCATCCCGGGCCCGACATGGCAAATGAGGTTTAACGTGGATAAGTGTAAGGTGATGCATGTTGGTAACAAAAATCTTATACATGAATACAGGATGTCGGAGAGACCCCCCAGGAAAGAGACTTGGTCGACACGCAATGTGCGGCGGCTGCGAAAAGGGCAAACAGAATGATAGGAATGATTAAGAAGGGGATCACGAACAGATCAGAGAAGGTTATCATGCCGCTGTACCGGACCATGGTACACCCCCACCTGGAATTCTGCATCCAGAACTGGTAGCCGTACATGAAGAAGGACACGGTACTACTCGAAAGGGTCCAGCAAAGAGCGACTAAAATGGTTAAGGGGCTGGAGGAGTTGCAGTACAATGAGAGGCTAGGGAAACTGGCATCTTCTCCCTAGAAAAGAGGAGACTGAGAGGGGACATGATCGAAACATTCAAGATATTGAAGGGAATTGACTTAGTAGAGAAAGAGATTGTTCACCCTCTCCAAGGTAGAGAGAACGAGAGGGCACTCGCTAAAGTTAAAAGGGGATAGAGTCCGTACAAACGTAAGGAAGATCTTCTTCACCCAGAGAGTGGTGGAAAACAGGAACGCTCTTCCGGAGGCTGTTATAGGGGAAAACACCCTCCAGGGATTCAAGACATAGGGGGAAACACCCTCAAGGGACTCAAGACAAAGTTGGACAAGTTCCTGCTGAACCAGAACATACGCAGGTAAGGCTATTCTCAGTTAGGGCACTGGTCTTTGACCTAGGGGCCGCCACGGGAGCAGACGTTGGACCACTGGTCTGACCCAGCAGCGGCAATTCTTATGTACCCTTAAAAAAGTGAGTTATATATAAAAATAAAAAAAAAACAAACAAAACAACACTCACCCACCTCATTTCCACTCCTATGCCGATGACATCCAACTGCTCCTCCCTCTAGGCGAAAACCGATCGTCCCAAATTGCTAACCTCCAACACTGCCTCTCTGACATGAAAACCTGGATGACAAACAACAAACTACAACTGAACGCCTCTAAGACCGAACTCTTATGGATCAGGAAAAAAAACACCAAATACACACGCCCAACACTATCATGGCACCCCACTCTACTAACGGCAACAGATCAAGTACGCAGCCTAGGAGTAACCTTAGACGGACACCTATCCCTATCCACCCACATATCCCAAGTAGTCTCTACCTCCTTCTACTACCTCCGCCAACTGAGAAGGATCAAACCCTACATCTCCACATCTGACCTAGCCCAACTCCTCTACCCATATGTCCTCTCCAGAATGGATTACTGCAACTCCCTATTTAATGGAATAACCAAAAAAGATCTCAAGCGCCTCCAACGGGTCCAAAATGCAGCTATCCGCCTCCTACACAGCCTCAACTACCATGATCCCATCTCCCCAGCACTCCGCGCTGAACACTGGCTCCCAATTAACCAACCCTGTGCATTCAAGGCCCTGGCAATAGCACACAAAATAATTTATGCTACCACCCCCTCCTACATAAAATCCAAGCTACCCATCTAGATCCCCACCTGCACCCTCCGCTCAGAAACGGAGATACACCTATGCATTCCCCCCAGAAGGTCCCTCCTCTCAGAAACCGCCCGCAAACGCTCCTACAGCCACTTCATTCCCCAACTCTGGAACCAACTCCCCCCTCAACTCAGACTACAGAACTCACTAATGACATTCCGGAAAATGGCAAAGACCCTCCTCTTCAACTAAAGGTCACCCTCAGTCTACACCCAACCCCTTAAATCCCACCTCTACCCTTCTTTCTCCATTCTAATCTTCTGCCTAAATTTCTGTATAGTCCACTCTCAGCCTATACTCAAATAACTTGTATCTAAACTAAACTACTTATATTTAACTTAC